>NC_085932.1:10007500-12492500 GCF_963556715.1 Cydia fagiglandana
AATCATTGTGAGCAATTCACTGTGTCGCGTGTCAGTTTAATAACGAATCCGCTGTTTATTTTTATTTTACGAGCAGAAATCCCTTAGATACTTTCATTGTATTCGGCCCACGACTACACTTGTAATTGTAACGTTTATACACTCGTAATTAATGACCATTTTGCCTATCTGGTATTAGGTGAAATAATTGCTCGTTTAACTTTTAGACATTACTTTATAATAATGCATTTCAGAATAGGTAAAGTAATCGATTTTGCACATCATTTTGTCATTTTGAATATTGTACCATCATCAACAATAATATTTCACGTATATTAGTTAGCTGATAACAGAGGATTAAATAGACCTCAATAATTATTTTCCATTTTATTTTAAATAACCACAAGTTCCTTCTCCCATATTTTGTACATCATATACGATTATAATCACGAAAATAATCATATTTGTACTTAGAAGACATTTTTACAATAACACTTTGCAAATCCATTACAATCATAATGACATTTAATCCCTTATGTCTCACTCATGCGTTAACATTAACCAGATGTAACAAATAAACACCCATAAACCTTATAATGTGACTAACATATCACCCAAAACTTTACCAGACTAACTCCCATCTGTAAATTGTAAATTAAAATTAAAGAGATGTCATAAAGTACACATATACAGAAGGCACATAACCTGCTTCCATCTGTGAAATCTAAATTAAAATTAAAGAGGTAACGTGCACACGGCAGTAGGTCGTATGTCTTCACTCAAGGCAGTGCGCCTGGGGGATCATCCATCCTCGTTAATAATTAACGTTGTCAAGTTGCGTACATCACGCAGAGGGGGATGGCCTACTGGATTAGGGTTATCATTGGGACCGGGCCGATAACAGTGAACAATACTTTAACAAATGACACTGTTTATTTAAAATAAATAAGCAAGTACAATACTTTACTATTCACACATTTGTCAAGAATAATTTAAATTTAGTTATTTAAAGTAGGTACTTATCTTGTTCCTTACTTGTTTATATTTTTTGTTTTGCTGAAACTGTTTGTACACTCTTTAATACATTCAAATGCCATACGTAGGTACATACTTATGCTATTAGCCTATTATTGATTAATATGCGAGTTTATAAGAAAAGTACTTGGAACAATAAATGACTCTAATAGTCAGTTCAGTAATTTCAGACGAAGCTAAGTTGTGACAGACGGTGCGAGCGTTAAGTAAACGTCATGATTTCATAAGAGTTAGACGTTTAAAATAACACTTGCAGTGTCCGGGATTTCAAATTCGCTGCCATGGCCTGACTCTAGTTACATGGTTTAGGATACAATCAATGTATTAAATATCGATACCGACACAGTGCCAAAATATGTGCACAATAGTGCACATGCACTATATTCTAGCACTGTATCAGTGCCGATATTTAATACCTTGCCTGTACCATGGTAATTATAATGGTGTTCTATCACTCGAAATTGTGTTCATTCAAGCAGCAGTCAATTAACGTTCATTAACTGCCAGAAGAATAAAGAAAAGCACCTGGTCTCCTAAAAGCGGTATTCTCCGAAATTCAAAGGCAACAATAAAAATAATCAGGAACTGCTTCCACCGTCGCTAAGTACAGAACATTAACAATTCAAACACTTTCGTGAGCAATAAATTAACTCCGCCGTACACTGGGTAAATCAAAATGGCGTCGTACGTAATACTTCAGCGCTGGAGTGGTGTAAGACCACACAATACAGCGGTTGGCGGTTGCCCATGTGATCAAAGCGATAAAAGCAAAAAACTTCGTGAAATTAGCATAATTCACTAAATTAATGTTTACTTTATAGCCTAGAACATGGAATTTTCAGCTGTTGCTCAGTTTTGGAAAAAAATCAAGCAGAGAATTAAACTATAACGCCATTTATCAACTAATTGGCCTTTATGTAGGTATAATATTTTAACTTATTCTAAAAGTATGTAGGCTGATAAGAATTATTTATCTTCTGAATTTTGAAAACGTGTAAATAGAGGCAAATTTAATTATAACTCGCAAATTAAAATCCTCAAGCCATTTAAGCATCAAGCGGTTTTAGGACGAGTTAAGAAAGAAATAAACCCACAAACATGCATGCACATATTATACAATTACACAGGAAGAAGAGTATCCTATTTAACCGTTAGACGGATCCAATAGTGTGCCCATCCTACCGATCGCTTCCTGCCATGACTCGGCCCAGCCAGCAGCAGTTGACTGTTTCCCTTGACTTCCTGCGTTCTACTTCCTGGAGACGTCACAGCCTGTTGTTCGGCATGTGGCTTCCACCGTATAAGAACTGTTTTACCGATTCTGAAAAATATACGGCTTTGGAATTTGGGGTTTGTGAACTAGCTCGGTTTGAAACAGAGGCACGCGTTTTAGGTCTCCATATTCCGTGGCTAAATAGTAAATCTTAGTGTGGCCATATCTGTGTGTCTTTTGCTGCTTAGCACAGTGATGAATGTATTTCCCTATTATACCTTACAAACAGTGTTAAAAATAGTGGAACAAAATAAATAAATACATATATTTAACTTTTAAATAATAGTCTATTAGAAATGCGCCATAATTATGAAAAGTTATACAAACAACTATTCCAATTTAGTTACAAATACATTTCATTACAGGTCAATTAAAAATAAATATCATTTTCTACAAAAAAACTGACGTAAATAATAAGTACGTAACAATCATTTTCTACAGAAAAACTGACGTAAATAATAAGTACGTAACAATTCAATCAGATTTTATAGAAATGCAGCGTAACCCTTGCAGTGCCCTCAGCAGCGCTTGGCCTGCACAGAATTCTCCATTTTAAATCATCGCCCTTCTCGGCACTTCTCCATTTGCGAAATAGCCGCCCGCCTATTAAATGTCTATTTTTCACATTCAAAACGTTCGCGCCCCCTTACGAAACAGTTGATTTTTAAGGGTTTGCATTAGGGTTGCAAAGATTTGGGCCGTTTGCAAGAACGCCGCGAGTTTTCTATAGTGGCTGTTTAGATAAATGAGATTTCAGCTTTGTGCTACCGCCATTTTACACGATGGCTAAGGGGAGAATGTGTGGATTCGGATTGGCGAATAGTCCTTAATGCGTTAAATTCAATTTACTTATATTATTTTAAAGCAATTTAAAACACAAAGGTAAACATACCTGTTAATGTTGTACATGTTTAAGTAAATGACTGTGGGTATCTACCACTGGGTATTTTAATTACACAGCCCCTTAATTTTCTGAAGTTCATTAACCAAGAAAAATAACATTTATAATTTAATTGCACAACAAAAAATGGGTTTAGATAAATACATTACATTACACGAAATTGTATCATATTTTGGACAAATCCTCTATCGAAAACAAAATAAAAGTAGGGAAGTACCTAACGATCCGGACAGACATAAATAAAAGTCAAAAGCATCTAATAATTTATTCTCTTCTGAAACTAAAAGTTCGGCTACGGGTGTCTGTCAAACAAAGAAACATACTGAAGCATCCCAGCTATATTTTCTGAGAAAGTTGAGTAATATTTTATTACTTAATGGAACCTGTGACTTCTTATATAATTTAAGTACTTCAAGAAATAAAACTAGCGATAGCGTCGTATTATATCTACTTATAAGTAAACATTGAGTTTTCCCTTGTTTTTCTCTTAATGGTTTTTACGAATATTACAAACTATTTAATAGGTATGTATAACGATGGCGACAATTTGTTTTATAAAATAATAGTTATTTTTTGTATGATGTACCTACATGACTGATATTATACTTCGATGCGGACACTATTAAAAAAAATCCATATTAAATTATTGCGGAAGTCACAGGACAGCTACGCAGCCCGTGAGAGTTATTCCATTTCCAGACTGAAAATTTTTGTACTTTTTAAAATCATACAACGTAGCATATTTTATGAATATCAATAGTTATTTTAATGATAACAAAATGTATAAAAATAAACAATATAGATATATTTATTAATAAATTACGTAATTACAGTCAAGGTATTAAAAATCGTCACCAGCGAAGTGACAAAAATATACGAATATATGAACGTAATAATGTCATGTATACATATTTTTGGCACTATTCGTTTGTAACAAAGGCATCCAAAATAGGTTATAGCTACGAAGAAGCCATTGAATGGATTGAATTGTCCTAATTATTTTCGTTGTCATTTGTTGCCAGCATTGTTTAAGAAGCATACCTACTACAGCTAGTCTTGATATTTATTGATTATTTATAAAACATTACGGGCCTGATTAAGATAAATTATGTTTTATCCCTTTCTTACATAAGTCAAAAAGACAAACGATATTTAGCTAAATTGAGGCTTGTAGCGCGTTTATGAATGAGTGGGTTATTTATTAATATGTATTTTTCACCACACCAGGTCGGAAAGGCTTACTTTGCACTTCAAAAACTGATAGCAAAGTTGCATTTTATTCACATGTGAGGCAAAGTAATCAAGTGCAAATTTTGAGTTGTTTTCTTATGTTTGCTGGTCGAATTGACTTTTAAATTATGATTTTGGATGATAAATATTTAATAACATCCATTTGGATTTAATTCGGTTTGGTTTTATTTGATATTTTACATTTAATATTTGCTTCGGGTTGGTGTGGTGAAATTTTTTGTGTTTCACTCGGGGGCAAACTTTGTTTAACCCTCGTGCTTTGAAACCCTCGCAACGCTCAAGATTCCATTTTTCGAACCACTCGCTACGCTCGTGGTTCTACTTTGGTTTTACTTATTTTCATTTCATTAGAGGTGGAATTTAAAAAAAAATGTTGTTTACTTTACGACATAGTGGGTACGCGGCCTAAGGTCCTATCAATCGGGCGGCCGAATGCGGGCGATCCGTCGCCTGTTGCTATCGACACACGCATTTGTTTCTATAAGGACGGCTATTTTTTATATCCTTACTGATTGACAAGCCTAGTTCTATATAAATTCTGATAAGCGAGTATTCATATTATTTGTAGCCCTACAAGAAATATGCGACTTGAACATGCACAATAGTGATACTTGTTCTCAAACTTACACATTAAATATAAAAACATTATGAATTATGATGTAATAAAAGTACACATCAGTAAATCGCATTAAAAAATATATATTAAAGATAACTACATCCAAGTCACTTGTGTGAAAAGCTCCATAAAAGTTTCTCTTTTTCATTACTTTTGGGGTCCTGAATGTTGCGCTGACACGGTACGTACATAGTTGTATATATGTTACTATAAAAAGTACCTTACCAAATAGTGTTATTTATTGAATGACACACAGTTTGATGTAGGTTACTGTTGTCATGAGTGGTGGATCAGAAATTTTTTTACTAAAATATAATAAATAAAAAAAAAATCCAATCCATTTGCACAATTAATAAAAAGATACATCCGTAATACATTAAGTAGTCCATCCCAACATGAATATTATCTTAACTTTAATGTACACCCTCACCACAATCTGTTCAAACAACCGAACTTATTATGCTAATCAACGAACAAGTGCCTATCTAACGTGACTTTTAAATGGCGGTTAAAATAAAAACAACTTTGAATTGGGTGTTTTATACACACGCTATGGCACAATTAAGGTTGTTCACGGGTGCCACAGAATTAATTTAGGAAACTATAAGGACAGCTACTGATTGTGAGGCGATAATCGCTTCATCTGGTTAAAACCAATGAAAAGTTACTTTCCAAACAAAAGCTTTAACGTAAATTGCGAGGAATATAATTTGTATTCAAGCTTAATTTTATAATAGCTGGTAAAATATTGATGTTGCCTTTAAAAGTGTATAATTATTTTTAGGGCACGATATGAAAGTCATCAAACCAGTTTAAAATGTTTTTTTTTATTACATCATATTTTACAAATTAAGTGATATTTTTAGCAGCCTAAGAAAATTACTTACATTATCACTTTTTTATCGCGGAACCGTTAAGGCTGATTTAATATGTTCGAAACCTTAAACATTTTATCTCTTTCTAAAGTAAATTACCTCGAAGTCAAACGACCACCGGCAGGTAATGTTGCCGTTTATGAAAATCATAAATTCCACCTTTACAACTTAATGTGAAGAGATACGTATTATACGTAAGCAAATGTTTGCCAACCCATCAACAGATTTATGGTACAAAAAACGGTTAGTTTAATGAGAAGATAAAAAAATATGACGTTTTGATAAGTGTTTATGGGAAGCTTCATTACCTGTTTATTTATTTTATGATATTTCATAACTGAGAGTAAGTGTGATAGAAATAATCTAAAATTAAATATAACTTAGGAGTACGTGTTTAAAAACTTAACTATCACTACACCTTATAAAACAAACGGCCCGATTCTAACTTTAAGATAAGTCAATTAATAGATCTGGAAACGATATGGATTAGATATGTCAGTGTCAAACAAGTGTCAAAATTGACGTCTCTTCAAACAAAAACGTCACTTTTGACACTTGTTTGACACTGACATATCTAATCCATATCGTTTCAATATCTAGTATTTGACGTATCTCATTGTTCGAATACGGCTGATAGTCCCTATTAGCCGCGTTTGTCTGTTTGAAACTCAAAAACTGTTGAACGGATATTCATGCGGTTTTCACCTATCAATAGAGTGATTGTTGCGGAAGGTTTAGGTGTATAATTTGTTAACCCGTGTGAAGCCGGGATGGGTCGCTAGTAATATATAAAGTATTTTTAGGGTTCCGTACCCAAAGGGTAAAACGGGACCCTATTACTAAGACTTCGCTGTCCGACCGTCCGTCCGTCCGTCCGTCCGTCCGTCCGTCCGTCCGTCTGTCACCAGGCTGTATCTCACGAACCGTTGACCTAGACAGTTGAAATTTTCACAGATGATGTATTTCTGTTGCCGCTATAACAACAAATACTAAAAACAGAACAAAATAAAGATTTAAATGGGGCTCCCATACAACAAACGTGATTTTTGACCAAAGTTAAGCAACGTCGGGAGTGGTCAGTACTTGGATGGGTGACCGTTTTTTTTTGCTTTTTTTTGCATTATGGTACGGAACCCTTCGTGCGCGAGTCCGACTCGCACTTGCCCGGTTTTTTTTTATTACACATTACAAAAAAAAAACACCTAAAATTAAGTTACACTCAGCCATTGCGTACAGCCAGTGTACACTTTAGATGTATACCTAAAAGTAATGCCTGGTCTTACTCATCCACTAAATGCACCCCTACGAGGATCACTTTACCAGAGACAGCACTGCTATAACGAGTTTACGCATCCATTATATCGACGCACAAAAAAGGGAAACGTAAAGAGGTTTGTTTATCCTTGTCACACGTTCGGCTCCTTTGGCCTGAGATAAAAGTGTGTTTGTTTTAACACGCTGGCTTTGAAGTGCAAGATTATTTTCGCGTGAAAGTTTCATTATTGAAGTGTTGAATTGCTTCGTTCATCAATCGAAGTTTAACATTTATTTCCTGCACTGCTGAGGACTATGTAGGAAGTTGAAAGTTGGGACTAAACTGATACTTTCAAGTGGATTTATATCATTAAGTATTGTGAGCTTCGCGAGTTTTAAAATAAAGTACTTAAATACCAAACTAAATACATACATAAAAAGTATAAAATCATATAAAACTACGGATTTAATATGAAAAAAAACTGTCTTCAAGTAATGGTTACGTAAATATGGGCATATCGAGTTTTGTACTTAGTTTTAACAAAAAATTAACTAAGATTACAAATAAGTTATTTTTACACGTTCATTGTTCTTATTATTGCCCCACGTTCTTACAAAATACACGTACCCATAATACGTTAAAGTTCATTGATAATATTAAAGTTCGAGGAGGGGCGTGAGGGCACACACCGAGACGGTCACGGCGCATTGCCCTTAGGCGCCATGGGACGACTAATTCCGATATTTTGTAGCTTATTAGGGATTATTGGAAGTAAAAGATTGAGATGAAAAGGAGTTAGACATAGGCCCCAAGTTCTTTTGAGCAATACTTACGTAGATAAATAACAACAGGATTACTAAAGTAGGTACAAAACCCTCCATTATGCGTGATGCGATATACAATTGGCCTGTTTTTCTAATTACCATTTGATAATTTCCAGTACCTATTCAGTATTTCATTTTCCAAAACATTGAACTCCAACTATTTTACGAATGCACAAGTGACATAATTACACTTTACAAAATAAATATGTCATTGATATCGCAATAGTCATACAACTATGGCCCTTCCCTTATTTAAAATAAGGGCAAATTGTTTTGACAATGTATTCAAATTATGCGTGACTAGTTTACGATGAATGCGGCAATTGAAAATTCCTAATTATGGTAGCCGTTATTATATAATATCAAAAGGATGCACTGTGACATAGGCCTCTGGTACGTCCAGGGTCCTTTTGTTTTGTATAGTCACAGTATAAATGAAGCTGTGTAATCAGCTGTGAACAGTTGATTATTTTAATGCTTTGTCTGACGCCACGCCGGGCGGGAGGAAGTGTAAGTATTAATTTGTGTGCCACATCACTGACCATGTGTTCCCCCGACAATGTGATCAGCTGTGTTAGCTGAAGATGAAATAGTTATATCAGTATGTCATTGTATAATGATCACTATAGTAATTGGATTTATGACTCGTTTGACAGTCATTTAAGGCCTGTGCACACCAGCTGCGTGTGCGTGACGTGCACGTGCGCGTGCGGCGTTGTAATATACAGATCCTTATGAGAGACGCCAGCCCGCTTGCGTGACGTGTGCGTGTGCGGCTCCAACATTTTAGCGCACGCGCACGTGCACGTCACGCACACGCAAGCCGGTGTGCACATGTCTTTATAAACACCTAATTAAAACCTAATTTTTTCAAGTTTTTAGTCAAGTATATCAAATACTTTGGATTTCAATGAAAATACTATAAAAATGCGATTGCATGGACTACTTATTAATGGTTGAGCGCCAAACGATGACCAGTCATATTAATATTGTCACGCGACTAAAGAATATTGTAAAATTTAAGCAAAATAGAGTTCCAGCACACATCTAATTTAGATAAGAGTTTCAGATAAACTGTACAAATCACTGCTGACAAAAACGACGACTCTGCATAGCGTCTTTCAGATGCAAATGGCTGTATTAAATTTGCAATTTAAACCTCGATAACGCCTAACGTTTTAGTTCAAGCGAGTAGATGTCGGCGACGAAAATATAACAGCAGTTGTCAATTTATGTCATTCATTCAAATTGTTTTCGGTTTATAAGGGATATATTTTAAATAATATTAATAATATCTATACTGAGTGAGGTTCGCAATATTTTATTTAAACTCGTAAATAATTACGACAATGTGCGAAGTCGACGTGTAGCGTTATATAACGAAAAACTGCAATGTTTACAACTCCTTAACAAATGTAAACAAATTAGGTGGTTGGTGCTCTATAAATATTTTGATACTTAGCATTTAGCATATTTGGCATAGTAAAGTACTTAAATGTATTTTTTTTGGTGATGGATTAATATTACGGTATTATCGAGCAAGGTCTTATTTACACTACATTTCATTTTTCGCCTTGTTACAATGGTATATGGTGAGAAAGTGTTAACATATGTGTTTATCGTTGACAGCAGGTACTTTACATAGTGGTAGAAATTATGTGAGCTGACTTTGAGTGCACGTTAACGTATAGTTAACTTTATATCCTTAGGTACCTTGCCTGTACATAGAAAATCAAAAATATTTTCTAGTATCAAAACTATAATTCCTACTACACAAAGTGTGACCAGGCCAAGATTTTTTGAATTTCCCGCCAAACATTTAAGTTAATGTTATGATTTTCTCGGTAAGAATATCAATACTAAACATACACAAAGTGTTTAAAGAACTACCATATGCTTATTTGCCTCTGGGGTGGTAATAATATGATAAATATTTTAATGTTGCACGCAACAATCAGAAAACAAAAAAAAATTAAAACAAAATATACCGTCTATTAGAGTTTGTGCGGTAAGAAAAGAATCGTGGAACAGACTCTATAAAATTCAATGAGGAGGCACACTGAAAGGTTAGGACAGATATGTCGCCTCTGTAATCCGTCATTGTTTACGATTTGTGACAAGCGTATGGTTGCGATTTTTTTACTAATACTTGGGATTTATCAAGAAAAATGTATTCATTTATGACTACAAACCGAGCCTCGAAGGAGAATTGCTACAGTTGGTGGAAAAAAGGCTGATTTGATACAAAGATAATCACTTTATACATTTGAGGTTATCTTGTGTATTTTACCCTTTATTCAAATTTTCGAAGGCTCACGTGCAGTTTTTCCTTTTATATAGTTCATGACTTGGGCCGCACGTCACCGTTGGCGACGCGTACAGCCCCGAGAGCCTTCAGACAATGAAGATATCCCTATTGTAATGGTCTAAATAGGTTTTGTGCCGTGTTGTAGGTGTATTTTTGTACATGCCCACGGCTAAAGGGAAATGCCTTCGGTGAAAGGAGCTAAACCGTTTAGAAGTTCGCACTTAGTCGTGGCACGATGTTTAACTTGAATGTTGCAATTAATATAGGTATGTTAGTCATCTATGTAAATACTTTTGAGGTAAGTTAAGTAGGCAACATAACTAGCTAGCTAGCTAGCTATGTTGTTGTCTAGCTGTAATCTCACGCTTACTATTCCGCCTAATAAGACGCGAACATATGCAAATTCTTTTACGGTGCGCGCTGTGAAGTTGTGGAACGAGTTGCCCCTGTCGCTCAGGCGGTCCCAGTCTGTGGCGTCACTCAAGGCTAATCTGAAGAAGCTTTGGCTTTCCAATCAGCGTGATCTGGTTAAGTACTAACCTTTATTTCTACTTTAAACTTGTATATATATATATATATTGTATTGTATTGTATGTATGCTAGTATGTATTTTATGTATTTTATTCGATAATATTATTTATGTATTTTATGAGTTGACAATACGTTAGTTTACTTTTTCTAAATATTACTGTACATCCCGTAAGTTTGTCTATCTGACCTGACTGGAGTTTTCCTCTCATCTAATCGAAGGTTAGCTGGAAGAGATCCCTTATAGGGATAAGTTCGCCTTTGTACTTCCATTACTGTAATTTATTTTTGTAAACCTGTGTTGTGTACAATAAAGTGATTACTACTACTACTACTACTACTAACACATAGGTACACATTAATTTAGATGTTTTATTTTAGTCGTGCTAGCTAGCTATAGTTTATTTACTTTAGTTAAGCAGTCTATTTAACTTTTCTCGGTTTGTTTTTATTATGTACTTGCCTATATTATACCTTTTACCTTAACTTTTATCTCAGCTCCATTCTCAGCTACTGCTTCGCAGGCCAGATTATGCATTTCGACTTTTCCTCCTCCGCTTCACGGTTCGCACGAGACAGCACCAGCCAGACCTCATAGCTGAGGACCATCAAATGAGAGGCAGTTGTTGTAGCATATGGACGGTTACAGAAGAGAATTTCTTCGAACTTCGAACATTCATAACTCGAAAACTACGAAAAATCGGCTAACATAACATGGGGTATATTCAGATAGCCCACGACGTGAGGAATCTAAAAGAATTTTTGGACGTCGTGGTTTGGACCAACCTGTATAACGCGACTTTTTGAGTTCTCTTGTGTCAAAAATACGGCTACTCTTCAGAAGCGAGTTAATTGTACAGTCAGCTGCAGAGAAAAGGTAACAACTGCATATACGTTTGTATGTAAAGGTGCTAAGCGAATAGTATGTATTGCTGACTGTACATCAAGTCCTTAAAGAGGAATGAAAGTTCACAGAACTTTTCTCTGATAATTTCCTGAAGTAGGTAGGCGATGTCTTCGCTTAAGGGCAGTGAGTAACGCCGCGGGGCGCGTCAACTGATGGGGACTTAGCAGGAATCTCTTAATTTATAGCCTTGCACTAAGCTGTGGCGCAAATAATAGAATAACGCGATCATTACAATACCTATTGATCTATAAATTGCCGTAAAGTAAAATGCGATTGCAGGAGCATGAGTGGAATCTTTGAAAGGGCTTTAAAAAATGGTTTATAGTGTGGTAGTTATTGCACCTACTTAATCTTTCTGATTTGACCCATTGGTTGACTGGTAGAGAATGCCTTGAGGCATTAAGTCCGCCATTTGTACCTTCATGTATTGTGCAATAAAGATTAAAATAAATAAATAAATATTTTCTTCTTGCCGAGAGTACAAGAAACATAGCCTCCCTGGACCCACCTGACATTACCTATTTTTACTGAGGTGTGCCAATAAAGAGTATTTTATCTATCTACCTACCTAATTATTGTCAATACATTTTTTTACTCATTGATCATATCATAAATGATTTTACTTGTACTTATAGGTATATTTTTAAAGCTATATATAGCCTGCAACCCGCTGCATCTTATCGTTTACGCTCACACGCCCTGTTATCTACAGACTCATAGTGGGTGAAATAATCTGATTTGTCCATTTGCCGACCATGGCACGGTAACAAACGGCCTCTTCGATTAACAGGATTGCTTTTTGTACTCTTATTCTGATTATTGCCAGCGTTAATCGGGATATAAATTTTGTGTCCTTTTAAGCTGTACCGGTATTTATTTCTATTAGTAGTTTTTGCGCTCTGTGACCTCTTTGGGTTTGTGATTTACTCCATACACATACGGTAGCGCGGCTTCACTTGTTCTTCTTTGGGTCGTTTTATTATTTGATATTTATTGAAATCAAATTTTACAGCATTACAGCTAACACCAATGCACTGTAAAATCAAGTAGTAAAATTAATTCTCCCCTTAATATTTTAGATGTAGTAGACATTAGATTGACATTACGCCTTATCTCGAGGGAGTTAAAGCGTAGCATGCCCAGCAAAAATTTGGTTGGGTATAAAAAGGGGTAATACCCGTAAGTTTTTTTATATATTATGTATAGAACCGCCACCGCGCTAAAGTAGTGAATCGCCAATATGACAGATCTCTATACAGAATGTGTATATTAGATAAAAGAATCCCAAAATAACATTATGTGTATTACATTCACTGTTTTATTTAACACAAAATTAACAAAATGAAATCATTACTTTGTCGTGTTGTTATTGATGTAGCTGTGACAAATAATTAGAACTGTGACAAATACTAGTAGAAATTTTCAGGCCTCGAATTTCGGCTGTCGTGGTTTGTGCGAGGCCTGATAACGTCCGAGGGCCATTCAAAACATACATTTAACGTCAAATTTACGTGGAACTGATCATGCAAGTCAGATCTCAGTTTATCTCGTCCCCCGTTGTGTCGCAAATCCCGGGACATTTGTAACCGACCCCTGGATTATCGGGGCGCCCTGGGCAAAAACTGGAGCCTATAACATTATTGTCTTTCACAAGCTCCTATTACCACATATTTTTATTTTGAAATTTAAACTATATTGTCTACATCATAAAGTTGCTTTTGCTTTAAATACTTGAAGAGGATGGACGACCCTTGGAAAATTAAAACGAGCATCGCTCCGGCAACACCCGAGGCATAAATTCCGGGAATGATTCATGAATGCTGGGATGAAGTTTTTGCCTGCCCAATTAATTGGTACTTTAGGGAAATTGTCGCCAAGGTGTGGAGTAAATATTTACGAGTGTGAGTACAATAAACAATTTCAATGTTTCTGCCCTTATTTAAATGCAAAATATTAGACACCAGTTACAAATTCTCATACATTTTTAAGCATTTTACTGGGAACATCACTTGTATGCATTTGAATCCTGACGCAGTTCTATAAAACTTGATATTTTCTAACAAATTTCGCTAACATGACAATTCAGTTAAATGCCTATCACCTACATAGTGGCAGCAGAAATATCTCAGACCACATATACCGTTTCAATCTATTGAATTTACACATAATGCTTAATAGAACTTTTGAAATATGTATCATGCTTTAATGATATATCTTTAATATATTTAAGAATAAGAATACCACAATGCCACAAGGCTAGTGTGAAGTCAATAGCTGTATCATTCCAATCCCAAACGACATTATTTTGTATAAATACATTCTAAATTGTTCACCTTTGGAGCAGTGAAAGCGGCAGGCAGCGTCTACAAAACATTGCAACTGGAATCCATACTAACCTAATAAGGTTCGATGGGATCAATTGAATTACGAACGAAACTAGTTTCTGCTAACAGTTAAACTGCTTAACCTACTTGTGGAACAAAGGTTCCACGTTTAATAAACCTATTTAGTTGTACAGCTGCGCTTATTACAAAGTGGAAATTCTCTGAATCATAGTCACAAAGCAAAAGATAAAAGCGAATTATCATTACAGATTTAATTACCTATTAGTCGATATCAACTTTACCTACTATTGCTGAAAATTTCAAACCAGAGTCTGGAAAGGACGTTAAACAGAATCATCAAAGGAAATTCCACTCAATCCTAACGAAATAAGTGCATACAGCTTGTATAATTTGCAAAACTTACATTAATCTGGTCTAATAATAATAAACATTTTACGCATCAACAATTAGGGCAAAGCAATTCCTATTTTCTAAATCACTAGTGTTTATACGTCTGCCTTCATAAGCACCATCGTGAAAGAGCATAAATTCGCTGCCGCAGGTTCACACAACGATATTTCCATTTTTTTTTGGTTTTATCTGAATACAAAACGGAGGAAATTGCTCTATCCGTGGTCCTCTGACTGATGAACTTACAGGTAGGTATTGTTTACAGTAGGTAGGTACTACAAAGTACAGCAGTCATCTAAACATGGATATTATGATGGAGGAGCTTTTTTCCTAAAGCCGACCACTGACTAACAGGCCGCCGGACGATATCGGCCTGTCAGTTAGAACAAAAATTTGACAGTTCTGAACAACTGACCGGCTGATATCGCCCGGCGGACTGTTAGTCAGTGGTCGGCTTAAAAAGCAAACCGAGGGAGGTATTCATACGGTCAAGGAATTTAATTTCTGTACCATGGTGATAATATGAGAGCCGTAGCAGCGTTGATATTGATTGGCAGCGGAAAAGGTACGAAATAGTACATTAACTAATCAAATTCCTTGAACAGTCAATAATATAATATAGGTGAACACTTCACAATAAATTATGTCAGAGTTGCCTCGCATAGACCGAACATTCTATGTGTTTCACTAACGTAATCAGGTTGCGGAACCACGCTTTTCAAGTTGCGTTTGTCTGCCTGCCGATATCCAGCATGTTTCTCTGAATAGCTCGAGGTGTAAAGGCCGGGGGCCACGCACTAGGCTGTCTTTTGTCCTCTTCTCGAGTGCAAATAGCCTAGCGTTTTAATTTCAAAATGTCCGCCACTTCGACGAAGCTTATTTCGCGCTGTAAAAGCGATGGAAAATCAAGACGAAGATTTTAAATCAGAATTTGGTTATGGCTTATTGAAAATAGTAAATTAGATGTTTGGAATTAAGATACACAGAGTTGATGCTGAAGTATCATTCAACATGAGCGCATGGTCTTAGCAGGCATTATCAGACTTATTTAACAACAATTAGCTACCGACTACACGTCACGACTACTATGTCATCTACCGACATACACGTACTTTTTTTGACTCTTTAGTTTCTACTTTTACTTCATTCGTAGCATGTAAGAGGTATTTATCAACCCTCATGAAAGTAAAATTAAAACCCATAGTTTTCTTACCAAACGAGATCACATCTCCCGTTACCGACATTGTCTTAACAATTCCTTTCCCGTGTTCACAAAGGCAATTTCGTATTAAAGTGAGTGCCAAAAATGCCGCGAACATTTGCCATATTGCGGGGTAATTTCAAATTACGCTCGGTTCACTTGGCCCAACCCTCCACTTGTTCTGCTTTCAGCCACAGTGGAAGTATTCAGCAAGGCTAAGAGAGTAAGGGTATTTATATTCTCAGGGTCCGTTATATTGTCTAACGTAAAAGCACACTACTGTAATGAATTGTAATTGTATTTTATCTATTAGATTGCTCGACAAACTACCAGGAAAATCACGTCATATTTCATTTTACGCATTTATGAATATTTTTCAAACATCTCAAATTCATCAGTACGAGTAATATAATGTTTTATTTTAAGTAAGTATGGTATTTTACACACTACGACATTTTTCAGCAGTACAAATACTCGTTTGCCTGCCGCACGATTGCATCGTGACACCGGCAATTACTGTATCACTACTTACTGTACCTCTGAAAAAACTCTTAGCGTGAAAAGGGTCCTAGATACCTCTAACTACTAAATATCTGCCACAGCCCACAAACACTCGTCGCGAGAGAACCCATCCCTGTGATATATTTTTATTTTCACCAATTTCTTACACTGTAAGATAGCACCTTTTTGATATTTCTTTACTGCAGCTTGTTTCACTGTGCTACGGGAGGAGTATTTACTTTGCTTCGACGTTTTTATTGCCGTTCCGAGCGTTAGTTAAAATAATTATTGCGTTATCCTGATTTATGAAGCAAATGTTAAGAAAACTGCGGGATTTTGTTACTATGTAGTCATCCGTAATTAATTTTAAGAATTTATAGCAGTGGGCCTTATTAGAGTAGGTAAACCATATGATTATAATGATTATGGTATTGCTACATAAATACATTTGGATAGTTTAAAAATCATTAAACTGAGCATCAATAATAGACACCAAAAACATTTTTAGTTTCTTTATAGGTATCTATATGCATTTATCACTTCAAAATTGATATTTTATTTAGTCTTGAAGTAAATTCATGACGTATTTTGTTCTAAATTTAGGCAACATTAAAAAATTAAGACCGGTAACGCCCAACAAAAAAGACCAAGGAGAAGAAATTCGTCTTTTTGTCGTTCGTCAACTAAAACTTTTCAGTTTTCTTAAATAAGAGATTAAGTCAGAGTATTTTTAATTTATTGTATACTCATTTACTAGATTTATCTCAACTGCGTAACATCTACTGGAAAAATATAAGTTTGTACGATACATTTTTTTTGTAGGTATTATGTCGATGAATAGGTAGACGTAATTCATATTCTTAAATAAACTTTTTATTGCAGGTGAGTTCATATTTTATTCTTACTTAATTGGTAAGTAATAGAATAAGAACTAGACAGCAATATACTCGACATTTCCGAAAAGTTTCCCATCACTACAATATTACAGTAATCTCATACGATCAGTAAAACGGAGTAGTCAATTAAACCATTAAATGCCAGTGGCTCCGTATGAAGCCATCGGTTCATACTGAAACACATTACCGGTATCGTACCAGTTGGGTATACCGAAGTAACAAGGGACGACTCGATATGATGAAACTTGACAGCGGACATAGCCAACTTGCTAATAGGTATACCAAGCAAAAGTGACCCTTATCTACGCAGTAATAAATAATATTATAAATCTTTTTCCGTTATTTAGTTTTATGAGGATAAGGAAGTGTGATAGTACATAATTAGATTGAGAGATTTATTAAAAGCGTGTGAGTTTACTTAGAAGTTCATAACGGTTTTGGATCCTGTACCACGAGGATACGATAAAAAAATCACGACTTACATACCTATCCAATTATCCAATTATTCAGGTTAGGTATACCTACTAGAGAGTAGGTATTCATAATTAGAGAATTATGAATACTTACCAACTAATGTTTTATATTATACTTCCCTGATTAAATAAAAAATACATTATAGTAGAAATGACAGACAATTACTTACCTAACCAAAACTAATTTTGACCATACGTTTGACTCTGTTATGTTACTTAAACTTAAAAATAGGACATTAAATACTTACATTAATATTCCCACGACTAGAGCTGTATCAAATTACTGAAACGGACGCATTCTAGTCTTGCTCACCCTCTCCCATGAAACCAAATTTTCCGTTCACGTTTATAGCCAAATTTAAACCTTACCTCAATGTATTTAGGGGGGTGCATTATTGTATGGTAAATCCAAAGTAGGTATAAAAATCTGGTACAAGAGTGTTTGGAATGACGTTTGCATTACGGGGGTCACGAGCCCCCTCTGGGCTATACCGCCTTCCATGGGCGGAAAGACGTATCTGACACCATTTTACTTATAAAATATGCCTTTTTACGTGAAAAAGGCAATGTGGGCTAGAATTAAACGGGTCAGTGGGCAGGTAAATATTGAAACGCAAACAAGTTTAACTCACTTTAATGCACCACTGATATTTATATTTTTCCCGGGGGGTGGCAGGGGAATTCGTTTTGAGATTAAATTTGGACGTGCTCTGATTTAATTAGCTATGGTTTTCTATTAAAATAACAATTAATTTTTTGCTAAGGTATTTTATATATTTATTTAATTTAATCGGATGGTGATTTGATATCAGAAACGTAAAACGTTGTGATGGTGGAGGTATTGTGTTGATTGATTTTTGTTTTTCTTTTGCGCAAAAACTCTCTTTTGTAAAAATTAAAATAAAATGCATTCTTTCAGACAAACATGGTCCATATTTTGTTAAAAGATCTAGTTTAGCACTTTCTTTACTCTCAGATTTTTTCCATACATATTACATACATATTAATTTATTTTATATTTTTTCAATATCTTATGCGAATGATTTTATAAATTGTAGGAAGAATAAAGTGATCCATAAAATAAAGCCCGAAAGATGATAACAAAGCATAATGAAGTTGTTTATTCGAGCGATAAAAACTAAAACGAGGGGCGGGTAATAGCTTTATTTAGGGATCGTCCTGGAAACGTATCGTGGCGATTGATTGGTCGTCCTAATTAATACAATTGAATTGTGGAATTCCATCCATTGACGAATAGTGAAGTCTCAAGCAAAGACCTAAAAAACTGACGAAACTATACTTGGAATCAAATTAATATCAATCAAATATCCATAAATTATTTACATTAGTTACGACTCATACTATCTATATCTATAAACTAAATTAACATACATACATGTGTACTAACATAAAATATTAAATTTAAAAAGATTTCAAGTCTAAAAACTAAGCTTAAATTCGAAAATATGTGCCTAAACAATTAGAAGGCGCTTTTTACAAAGATAAGGACGTCGGATGAGCCCAAAATTGGCAGGTGTCAGATTGTACTTTAATTAGGGCTGCTATTTAACTGATCACCAGATTTAATAAAATTTAATACCAAAAAAATGTACTTTACCACCCTAAAATAATGAATGATCACCAAAATTATAACACCATTTTAATGTGAAATGATTACCATTTTTATTACATTTTACTATCCTATTAAAGGAAATGACACCAAACTAATCATTATTAACCCAAAAATTGTAAATGATTACCAAATTTCAAACCCCATTTTAATGTCAATTGATAACCAAATTTTCACATCGTGATATCCTATTAAATAAAATGACACCAAAATAATCATTGTAAACCCAAAAATAGTAAATGACCACCAAAATTAGAACTCCATTTTAATGTAAAATTATAACCAAATTTTTAAATCTTGCTATCCTATTAAAGCAAATGACTCCAAAATAATCATTGTACACCCGAATATAGTAAATGACCACCAAAATTGTAACCACAATTGTTTCTGTAGGGGTCACAGATCAAACCTAACCTAACCCACTTTTCTAGTAGAATTTCGTTTCTGTAAGGGTCGCAGTTCAAACCTAACCTAACCCACTTTTCTAGTAGCATTTCGTTTCTGTATGGGTCGCAGTTCAAACCTAACCTAACCCACTTTTCTAGTAGCATTTCGTTTCTGTAAGGGTCACAGTTCAAACCTAACCTAACCCACTTTTCTAGTAGCATTTCGTTTCTGTAAGGGTCGCAGTTCAAACCTAACCTAACCCACTTTTCTAGTAGCATTTCTTTTCTGTAAGGGTCGCAGTTTAAACCTAACCTAACCCACTTTTCTAGTAGCAATTCATTTCTGTAAGGGTCGCAGTGCTAACCTAGCCCACTTAACTGATAGCAGTACAAACCTAACCTCCTTTTTTAGTAGCATTTCAGTATGCCCCTAGAAAAGTAGGTTAGGTTAGACAGGTATGCGGTGCGGGGTACGGGGGGTAGAGCGGGAGGGGCTAATAATTTTGGCAGCATTTTACTTTATTTGGTAATATGTATACATTTTTTGGTAATCATAGTGTTTATTTAGGTGAAAATATCGCATTAATTTGGTCTTCAAGATTTGGTGATCATTAATGATTTTTGGTAATCATTCAATATATTTGGTATTCGAATACAATTTGAAGTGTAGTCATAATTAAAACGGTGGTACTTTTGTAATTTTAGGCCTTATTTTTTTGGTGTTCAGTATTTTTTTTTGGTAAGCATGATTTTTTTATTTAGGGTACCAAAGTATTTTTTGGTGGTCATTATATTTGTAGCCTTTAATTAGACGGGAACTGTTTGTAGATATTTAAATTCACATTTTATATAAATTTATAATACCAAGATAGCGTGTCGATCAAAAATCAATTATTCCTATGATCAGAGATCAGAGCTATACTATTAAATAGTTAACAACATAGAAACAATACTATACAGGGCGTCCCACGGCGATGCCACATGGAGGGAAAGTACCTTAAATATCATAGATAGCATATTTTGCTGAAAGAAGACTTCATTTTATTTTTAAAACTTAGTAAAGTTGCATTCATACTTTTTTAATTTTTTTTGAAAAAAAAATGTATGGAAAAAAATTATCGCGTCATTGGAGGAAAAGTACCTTAATTATTGTACATGAACATCTTACTGAAAGAAGACATTATTTCGATTAAAAAAAACAAGTTGAATTGCATTTTAAATAATTTCATGGTTAAACCGGGAATCGAACCCGCTACACGAGAAAAAAAAATACCTTGTACCAAAAAAATAATTTTCACATTGAAGCCTTTCGATCGGTATGACAAAGCTACAAGGTATTTTTTTTTCTCGTGTAGCGGGTTCGATTCCCGGTTTAACCATGAAATTGTTTAAAATGCAATTCAACTTGTTTTTTTTTATCGAAATAATGTCTTCTTTCAGTAAGATGTTCATTTACAATAATTAAGGTACTTTTCCTCCAATGACGCGATAATTTTTTCCATACATTTTTTTTCAAAAAAAATTAAAAAAGTATGAATGCAATTTAACTAAGTTTTAAAAATAAAATGAAGTCTTCTTTCAGCAAAATATGCTATCTATGATATTTAAGGTACTTTCCCTCCATGTGGCATCGCCGTGGGACGCCCTGTATATAGGTACTATAATATTTTTTTCTCGATATCTTTTTAATATCCGACATTTAAATATCGTTAATTGTATAGGTACGTAAATATGACAACAGAAAAATGCAGGGTAAAATAATTACTGTCAAAAACATAAATGTGAAATGAGAGCCAAGTTCAATATTAAGAATATGCGTGACTTCGCCGGCCAAAATAATTGAGATCTAAGTATATGGTTGCCAAGTTCTACTCGTAATTCACTTGGTATGTAATTAAAGGTCAGGTTCGACTTGGCTAGTATTGTTTATATTGTGTTGGATATATTGTATGTATTTGTTTATGTTACTTTTACAAGCATTCTTGAGCTTACTGTGGGCCTTAGCCATTTTTGTGAAAGAATGTCCTATAATTATTTATCAGGAGATGCGAACTCTTTCTAAACTGCGGACAAAGAATCGTTTCGAATTTGTGTTGTCTTACCTAATTATCCCCGTATTAAAGGAGCTTTGCTTGGATTCTTTGTTATCGGAGCTTTGACGGAAAAGAAAAATAATAATTGCATTCTCTCTCTAATCATTACTTTTATTTTTAAAAGTGAGATGATTATTGCACCTAAGACAAATAACTATTTATTTTCCTTTTAATTAATATCCTCTTACCTCAAACTCTCTCCATACCAATTAAGCGTGAAGAGGTAACAAACAGATAAACCGAGTTATTTGCTTATTTATAATATTACTAGGGAAATAGAGACTAAGGGCCCGATTCGCATTTTGAAATAGACATCTATTAGATAACTTTTAGACATCAGGAAGATACGATAACGATATGTTTAAGATCTAACCTGTCAAATTTGACATTTGCGCGATTCTGGAGATACTCTTGAACGATTTCCACAAGATATGACTTAGAGATCCAATTCACATCTAATAGATATCTTACTCTATATAACGTAATAGTGACATTGGTTGCCCGAATTGCGCTGCAAAAGAGAACTAGTTGATATCTAAACTATAACGTATCTAGAATGGATTTAGTACGTGTCGTCTCTTGTGAATATCTTGAAGTTCGAATATGGCAGTTAGCCATTTTTGTGAAAGAATGTCCTATAATTATTTATCAGGAGATGTGAACTCTTTCTAAACTGCGGACAAAGAATCGTTTCGAATTTGTGTTGTCTTACCTAATTATCCCCGTATTAAAGGAGCTTTGCTTGGATTCTTTGTTATCGGAGCTTTGACGGAAAAGAAAAAAATAATTGCATTCTCTCTCTAATCATTACTTTTATTTTTACAAGTGAGATGATTATTTCACCCAAGACAAAGAACTCTCAATTATAAATTACAAAATGTCAACCTATTACAGATTACCCACCAAAAATCATTATTTTTGGTGGGTTTGTTGCAATATAATGTAATTCTTACTATAAACCTTTCTAGAAAATGTTAACAAAGGCACACGAGATGTTTGAAAACGTAAAAATACAGAATGACTTCAAATACGTAGGAAATCACTAAAAGTTTTACTAAACTCAAGTCATTTGTTAAATTGAGCAGAAATTAGAAAGATAATATATCATTTTCCTATTAATTAATTTCCTTTTACATCAAACTCTCTCCATACCAAATAAGCGTGAAGAGGTAACAAACAGACAGAGTTATTGTCTTATTTATAATACTACTAAGGAAATAGAGACTATCTGCCGTATTCGAACTTCAAGATATTCACAAGAGACGACACGTACTAGATCCATTCTAGATACGTTATAGTTTAGATATCAACTAGTTCTCTTTTGCAGCGCAATTCGGGCGTCAAGCAATATGTCACTTTTACGTTAGATAGAGTAAGATATCTATTAGATTTGAATGTTTTATTTGTGAATGCTACATAGTATGTAGTGTTGTATAAAAACTTATACTTAAACTAAAATTATACTAAATTAATAAAAATAAAATTTAAACCTAGATGTGAATTGGATCTCTAAGTCATATCCTGTGGAAATCGTAAAAGAGTATCTCCAGAATCGCGCAAATATAAAATTTAACTTATCTTATCGTATCTTGGTGATGTCTAATAGATGTCTATTTCAAAATCCGAATCGGGCCCTATAATTCTGAAGGTTTAATGATCTAGACTAACAGAGTAACGTAACGACATCCGAAATGACACCGAGAATTATCTTAATGATCATGATCCTACAAGCACAGTGAACATAGTTAATCCGGATCATTACATATACTTCGCGAGACTATTCATAAATCTCCCTCCTCTTCTTTTCCTCGTTGTGCAATATACGGAATATAATAATCTTGTAAATATTTCGTATGTCTATTCTTATTTTTTCCGTATCAAAATCCTGAAGGTAAGTGACACAATTCATAGTATTTCAGAGAAGCACTTTATTTCATTGGATATGACATCAATCTGACATTTTATGATGTACATAGATATTTGTAAATAATAGTATTTAGCGCAATCGGATACTGGTTTTCATACAGCGCAACTTTAGAGTTTTATAAATCTCAATCTAGTTTCTCGGTTATATATTTATGAGAAGCTACAAAATAAAAATTATACTTTAATGTACTACAATATTTAAAAAAAACGTATAAATGGCAGACTTAAGGCATTCTCGCGAGTTAGTCATAGGGATAAAATATAAGAATCAGATATAAAAAATGCAATCTAACACAAGAATACATAAGATCGCTTTTTCAAATGTACAATGGCTTCCCCTGGCGCGATGGAAGCTGTGTACCGGTATGGGGGATGCGCCAGATAAACTGAAGTTCAGAATTCAGTGGCACGTCGACCGTGGACGGGAAAGCACGCGGGTTCCGCGCCGCGTTGCGTGTGCTTCCTATAGCGTGTATTGTAGTGGCTGGTATATTATTGTGAATGATTTGTCGGAGATCGGTGAGGCTCTGCTTTTTTTTGGCTCGGGGGTAGAGCACGTGTTGATACATGTTTAATATAAGACTCTTAATAAGTTTTAAGCGTTTCTGTACTGTGGTACAGAAATACTCCGTATTTAAAATATTCGTTTGAATAATAATAGAAAAATATATTATTTTATTTGTTGTAAAAAAGAGTCATTCTATTTTAAGTTACACTGCACTTTCTTCTCAAAGTGGACTTTAATGTAATTTCTACTCAGAATCACGAGCTCTTTCGATCGCAATAGTAGAAAAAAAGTGCCCCAAAATTGTTTAAAATCTTCACTTATTTAGTTATATTAGTGACATTTAAACTTGATGAAACTTAATGCAAATAAAATGTTTGTAGTGCATTGTATGTAATTTCACATTAGTTTTAGAGTTCCGTACCCAAAGGGTA
Source organism: Cydia fagiglandana (assembly GCF_963556715.1). NCBI lineage: Eukaryota > Metazoa > Arthropoda > Insecta > Lepidoptera > Tortricidae > Cydia > Cydia fagiglandana. Next base: position 10,032,033 of record NC_085932.1, read on the forward strand.
AAACGGGACCCTATTACTGAGACTTCGCTGTCCGTCCGTCCGTCCGTCTGTCACCAGGCTGTATCTCACGAACCGTGATAGCTAGACAGTTGAAATTTTCACAGATGATTTATTTCTGTTGCCGCTATAACAACAAATACTAAAAACAGAATAAAATAAAGATTTAAGTGGGGCTCCCATACAACAAACGTGATTTTTGACCAAAGTTAAGCAACATCGGGCGGGGTCAGTACGTGGATGGGTGACCGTTTTTTTTTCCTTTTTTTGTATTATGGTACGGAACCCTTCGTACGCGAGTCCGACTCGCACTTGCCCGGGTTTTCGTACCTGCTCAAACAAATTTCAAAGATCGAATTTAAACTATCATGAGACATATTAAAATTAAGCTACGGTTTCACTCACTTGTTTAGTCACTCGGGCGGCATAAGATATTTCAACGACATGTAGTTAGGTACACTTAGGTACATAACTTGAGTTTTTTACTACTTTAATTGAATTATATATTTAATTAGTTAGGAATTCTATTTTAACTGTAAATATATATTTTCCAAGGATATTCTACCACTGCATGTTTTAGAGTAGAAAACTCAATTTTGGCAATAATAGAATATATGTGTTCAATAAAAAAAACGATTTATTTTAGTGGCACATTAATGTACTTAATTAAATTATACAATTAATAAATATATTAAACTATCAAATGATATTCATATCCTTTAACGGCCACTGTATTAGGTTATTACCGTGACGACACATAAGTTGTAAAACGGAATCATTCCTGCGCTCTACACCCAGCTGCAAAAGTACATAGCCACGTTATGAATGAATTCTATTAGTAAAGTATCCATGCAATTTTGCTGCACCTACATCTTTTAGTTTATTAAGTTTTGCTCCACACCTCTTGTAGTAACTGACTACTCAATGTATTGATTAAAATAATTTGATCGATATTACCTGTATATAATATCACTCACGTACTACTATTGAGTGAGTTGTGTACCTAAATGTACCTTCAAATAAGCCCAATTCTGAATATTGTATAAGTACCATCAAGTACGAATACATGTCAAAACATCAGTGCTGACATCATTGGTACAATATTTGACTGTCTAGTTTTCAATGCAATACAAGCAAGGCAACCATATTTATCTTTAAAAACAACCCTACCCAACTGTTGTTCGATTTTATGAGCCAATTTTAAGCGTAAAAAGTATTTTTCCCACTTTTCGTACCACAATTACGTTAAGTGCAGAAGTTTCTCGAAATACCGTTGTATTCCAGTAAACCTTCGTACTGACGGAAAATAAATGCTAAATGGAATCGGCTGTTTTCTTTTTCTTGTTAGTTTTTATTCCTTGATGGTAGAGTTTAAAGAAAATACTACCTATTTCGTTTATTAGAAAATATTTTTTGACTTCAGATTTGTTCCAAATATTTATTGCTTCATATTACTAGAAATTGCTAGAATAGAAGTCTGCTAATGTTGTTAGCATACTCGGTTAATTAGCAAACCGGGTTCTGGCTTGAACTAACAATTCCACTAAAGGACCCAATTCTATGAGGCAAATTCGAACGTATGTACACGTTCATGTGACATCAGAATGATTCCTGAATTATGTCAGTTATCCAGCGTCTCGCTTGCACCAATATATCTATGGACAAGAACGAATGAAATGTACGATAAATAAATGACATCATTCAGTTCCGATGTCACTGTACGTTCGAATTGGCCTGTATGTATAAAACATCAGCGTGTCCATTCTTACCTTACAATATCGTGTTGATTGACAGAGACATTTCAAGACATAATACGAGTATTAAGTTATAATAAAACAGACATTTCAAGCCTGATCCTTCGACATTCGCTGAAATTTTCATGTGCATTTTCTTCGTTTTAACGGCATGGAAAATTAAACTAGCGTTCGCTGCTGTAATATTTTTTCCCTTTTCGACTGGCGCGTTCAAGCGAGCATATTTTCAGTTACTTATTTAGCAAATTCTTGCTGAACTATGCTATCGGAGCGTTTACATTTTTTAGATAAACGCTAGATAGTATCGATTTTAATAAGTTACTTTAGCATAAATGCTTATTTTAGCACTTCCCGATTAAATACCTACTACGCTCGGCTGCCTCATCTTTAGGTTTAGCGTGGATAGGTACACTGGGTATTATTTCAACTGTTCTTGGACCTTCTGATCGGATTTAAATAGCAGCTTTACTTTATATTTTGTTTTTTTTACAAATCAACATTATTTAACATAAACATCAACAAACTTCCTATCATAATACCTCAAGGCAAATAGGTATATGTATCAGTGGCGGCGCGTCAAACATATCCATAGGCAAGCCGGAGCTAATTTGGCTTACATATTTTCTTTACAACTCTGCTCAAACGTCCAAAAACAGGCAAGCCGGTGGGAATCAACTTTTATGGACGCGCCGCCACTGATAAGTATATGGTGGATGGCAAATTTTGAAACTCTGTTAAGTCCTATAAAATTCTTCACAACTTTCACATACTGCACGTCAGTATAACAATAGCGAAACAATCATGGCAACATACGCTAATGAAATTTATACCCCGTAAACCCTCGTGGTTGTTTTATAAAGTGCAATAATCATAAAACCGCACGAGTCTGTCCCCCCGCTACAGATGCTTTTCATTCCGTGAATTGGTCTGCCATAAAGATACGTTTTTGGGGCTTGTAAATAAATATTCAGGTGTTTCATGTTTTTAAATTGAAATGAACTTTCAATTGGACCTTGTAACATTCAAAAATGTTAGCCATACCAAATGAACATTAAACTCGCAATGTGATATGCATTATAAAGGTATAGATAGTTTATTCTTCAAGTAGGCATATTACAATGCGCTTATTAACGTCAAATAAAGCTACATTATGTGACAAAAGACAATTATTACAGCAGTATTTGCTTATCCTAGATAAAAAATAGCTCATTTATTAGCTTACAGGTACGCCTTTCATCAAATTAATATCACGGAATTAATTCCGAAAACTAATTCAACGGAGTTCCAAAACTGAACTTAATAAAGAAGCTTCTCTTACAAATTGGTTAGACTAAAATGATGATAGGCGACTTACGTTAATTCATAAATTAATTAAAGTTGGCCGGGCTTCTGGAGACAAAGTTGGTTGTCATTGCGAATGATAAGCAGGGTTCATTAGGATTCACCCCATTGACTCGTCTGACCCGCTACGTAGGCCACAGGGTGAAAACAGTACGATAATCCAACTATAAAATACTTTCTCTTTGTAAAACCTGAAATATTTTAAAAAAATGTGTTTTTTTTTAAGTATATAATATATTCCTGAAGATATAAAATTATGCAAATATTAGTTATTACAGCCGTCTGTTATAAACATTTCATTAAAAAAAGTCCTTTCGGTATAGAATATTTCACGTCATTGCCCTTGATTTCCAAAATTTTCAAATATCTTACATGGTAATACCTCGGTAATACCCTGGCCTCAAATAAGGCGAAATGCTCATTATTATTATCATTGCCACAACAAAGAAAAGTTCCCTTCGTTTCACAACCTAATAATCGAAAATTTGAAGAATGGAGACATAGTAATTATCGATTATGTTTTTTCTTAGTAATAGATTACTTCTAAATTTTAATTGGACTTCTTTATCATAAAATCACAGACACGGAGGTTCGGTTTAATCACCCGGAATTTTCTAGTTTGGTAAACAGCCTCTATCACCCTATTATCAAGGTTCCACTGTATGAGAATTCAATCTATGTAATTATTTATGGGCACAACATATGTCCGTCAGATTTGCGGATAGTTATTCAGCAGACACGTGCGACTGTGCCTACTCTTCCTCTCCTTTTCTGGTGTAATTTACCGCTAGATACTGCCAGACAGATGTAACGGACATACATCCCAATCTAATCATAGATTGGTAGATCATAGAATTATTCCTAAAACTATTTTAACTTTAACAGTCTCTAAAAGAGATAAATCAGCTAATAATATATATTTGAATAAACTCTTCGTACTGTTTTAAATCACTTTTCTATCCCTCGCTTGGGCTAACGAGTGGGTCACTCCAGATTTGTCTACGTAACTCAGATGATAATCTGCGTAAACTCAGCGAAGGGGTTCAGGAAATTTTAGAGTGCCCGTTCTTAATCAATATTACTCACGGGCGTTTTCCTTTTGGCTTAGTTTAGAACGCCTACAAAATAAGAACCAAATATAGCTTTCAATAATATTACTTAAATGGTACCCATATACGTATAGGTATGTAGATACTCCGCTCTTTTGAACATTAAATTAGAAGATACATTTATATAAATAGTTATCGTAGGTACTCACAAACGAATGTACTTACGTAATATATCCAATTATCAAGAATGGACATAATTCTATATTTAAAATTTACTATGAAACTCAGTCAGCTTTTTGAAATACCTAAATAATATATTAGTAGGTAGGTAGATAAGTCAAACAAACAAGACAAACCAGAACATGAATAAACAAACAATTGCAACCATATTTTTAACTGTAAAAGTTTTAAATTTATTCACTCCTTACGCGAACATGTTTAATTACGGCAACAGTAAAAGGCAGATCATAAATTTTTAACGTCTTCGCAAAACGGGAGTTTCATTTAGTCCTTTTGCGACTACATTATGTAACACTAGAGCGACGAAATCTGTAAAAGGAAAGTTTTTGGACGATATGAAAAATTAATTCACGTTATTTAATGAAAATCTAACGAGCCAGACGCTAAACGGTTAAAACTGTATTAACTAAATTTCATTTTATTTCTATCATTACTTTTACTAAAAATAGTAATGGTATAAAGTACCAACTTCTTGTGTTTGGTCCGCAACCAGTTTAATTATATATATATCAACTAGAAAACCCCACTAAATTGTTATATAAAACTGATGAAATTTGGATATCTTCGATAAAATAATTTCTTAGCTTTTAATGGTTAGGTATTTAAGTAAGTCTAGTTGAATCTTAAAATGTTGAAAATATGACTAAATATCAATGCAATTCGGTGAGAACAATTCTGGCAGTTTACAATAATAATTTTAAAAGCATAAAGCAGGTAAAGTAACGACCGTAAAATTTATTAATTAGAGTAAATTTCCAAGGGATTTATGTACCTTCTATTGTTTTACTACTCGACTTAACGATATCCAATTAAAGTTGGCAATTACTTAGTTAACAATAGCAGAATACGTATGTCGTAAAATGCGAGAGGCTTTACGCCACGTGCTATGGGCATAAATCTGGGAAATAATATACCCATAATTACAGTAAGGGCCAATGGATTTGCATGAATCAAAAATGAATACCGGGTGTGGCCTGTAATATGAGCAAAAATTTAAACTGTAGGCTGTATTCCTCATACTGACCAACATTTGTTCAGCGACTTTTAAAAATAACTTGTGGTTTGATTTTAAATACACTTTAAAGTTTATTCTAAGACGCAATGTATTGCGAATTTTGTTGTGTTTAAGGCGTGACAAGCAACGTCAATCACAATGAAATGGCGTGGCGATGGCGTCCATTGAAGATAATATTTATTTTGTATGAAAAATAGGGAGTTTAAATGCTCCACAATTTTTAAAAGTTGTTGAACAAAAGTGCCACCGTTTGAGGAGTACAATCTGTTTTAATTATTTGCTCATGTTACAGGCCACACCCGGTATATTATTTACAATACAGTGGAACCTCGATAGCATGAATCTGAAGGGAAATGCCAAAACAATCGTGTACTTAAACGAGTTTTGGTCTTATAGAGGGTAGCTATTTAGAGAGGTCAGAGGTCCTTATAGGTCCTTATCTAGATTCTAGATGATCTTTCTGCCGAATTTTTTTTTCATACGTTTTACCTCCGTACTCGGAACCTCTGTAAAACGAACAATAACCTGTAAGGACCTCTGACCTCTATAACCATCAAAAGACCAAGATTTTTATTTTATCAAACGATATTTTCACATTAAATATATTATGTAAGTATCTTAAATGTATATTAAATTGGTTATTGTCTTGTAATATTCCAGCCAATAGTAAATTTCACAAACTCTAGTGGCCGTGATAAGTGAATTTAACTTTTGAAGTACGATGAGTGTAGAAACTTTCAATTCTTAAAATGGCGTCATTCAGTCACCAAGAAACACAGTCCAGCCCTGCCAAGGAAATACCAAGGTAAGCTTTCTTTAATATCTGTACGTATAAATATGTTTATAAATATTATTACAGTACGAGCCCCGATGCATATGTTTTCGTCAGGTGACCCCATTTTTTGAGGTTCTCGCGTTTGTTCAAAAATAATGTTTTTGTTTAAAAATTACTAATATTTAATGCTTATACTAATGTAATTTAATTTTATATGGTAATACTCTGCAATAACTAAATCCAAATACAAGAAATACCGTTTGTACTGAAAGAAAAAAAAATAATGATTTATTATATTTTTTTTGACGGGTAGGATTACACCATGTGTGAAAAGGGCTATTACCAGGGAAAGCAATAGGGCTCTGCCAATGTACTGACAATTTTGTTTCGAGCCCATGCATGCAGCAGTGCTGTAAGAGAGGACAATATGATTTGGACAACGTTTTTGAAAAGTCCTTTTTTTCAGCAATAAAAGTCTCATGCAATTTTATTATACGATCAAAATAAACTACATTAAACATTGCTATTATGGTTCCCATTACTGGGTCATTATATGTTCATGTGTAAAATTTATTAAAATAAACTAAATTGTTGCGCGGAACTAGACGAAATCATTTGCATCGGGGCTCGTACATATGGTCCTAATTTTCCGCACCAGTGAGAAACAGCACTTACGTGTTCGATCACTATTTATACAGAGAGGCTGAAAAATATGTAAGTGCATTCCCGTTGCCATTTTAGTGTTGGGATTATACTGAGCAACTTTTACTATAATCTCAAAACCTTCCTGGCAACGGGAATGCACTTACATATTTTTTAACCTCCCTGTATAAATAGTGATTTATCCATAAACGAACCGGGGACTGCAGTAAGAATTTTATTAAGTACCTAACTTGAAAAAAAAACCTAGTTTATGATTAAATACGAAAGTTTCATAAGAATGATGTGACGTAGTAAAGTTTATCTTACCGTATATTGAGAGCACATCCCATGAAATCAAAGTGTCGATCTACGAAATGGAAAGAAATAACAACGAAGTTGACTACAAAGGATATAATAACTTCTCGTCAAACAACAAACAGAGCAGCGTGATAAGTAAACGAGTTGCCGCGTAAATAAACATTTTAAAACGTAACGGTCGAAAACAAACGCGTACGATCTCTTCACAGTCATCGTATTGATTTTACATCCGCCTGCGGACCAAAATGGATCGCCCCTACCACCGGGCGCAGCTTAGACGAACTCGAAAGCACTTTCAATAGGATATCAAAAAATGACAACCTGTCATTTCGGTTGTTTTGTATGTTAATTTATATAATCGTATATGGCGATATAGTCACATAAATAATCAAAATTATATACCTACAGTGAGTTTAATGTTGTAGCATAGAAGACTTTGCCCTTTACTTACATTAGTCAGTTACAAGTCTGTACGTATGATAGCTGAAGTGGCAATGGGCAGTCCACATTGCGCGCAGAGAAGATGGCCGATGGGGTCGAAAAGTGCTCGAGTGGAGACCACGGACTAGCAAGCGCAGCGTAGGACGTCCACCCACAAGATGGACAGACGACCTTGTTAAGGCCGCCGGAAGACGCTGGATGCGGGTCGCTTCCAACCGGTACGAATGGAGGTCCAAGGAGGAGGCCTATGTTCAGCAGTGGACGTTTTATGGCTGAGATGATGATGATGATGATGATGTATGATAGAAGGATAGTGTTTTCGGCTCTCAATGTATAGCTTAAACCTAAGCATGGTTTTGGAAACTTTAATTTGAATAGTGATATCTTTGTAATCGCGCCTACAAAACTCTACACGGAGCATCGTCTATTTTGCTCGTATTTGAATAAATATATGAGAGACCGGGATTAGCTCAGAAAAAATAAAAACTCAAAAGTGCACGTTTTTCCAGAGATAAGACCTGGCTAGATTGATTTTTCGTTCCCGAAAACCCCCTTATGGCAAATTTCATCGAAACCGTTAGACCCGTTTCTGAGATCCCTGAAATATATAAATATATATACAAGAATTACTCGTTTAAAGGTATAAGATACATTTCTAATTGCAAAAAATATAGCATATTTATTCGCTTAGCTACTAAAATGTATACCTAAGTACTCTACGCAAATTATTTTTTCACATTCATCGACGTCATCCATGACCGTTAATTTGAAATAAACCTCGTAGTAAGATATTCAAATTGTCCAAACATTCAATGTCCGATACGCGCCCAATTGCTTCATACACCGACGTCGATAAATGAGGTTTTGTTTCAGTTGCCGTAAACGCTTTCCGCGTTCAACAACTTGCAGCTATTGTGAGCGGCCGGTTTAAAAATCATCGGGATTTCCAATGAAGTCGGATAAAGCCTTTTAGTTTCATTGAAGCGGTGATGATTCCTATAGCGTGTGTTGACAAAAGAGCCGACAGAAAAAGTATAGTAAATTATATATTTCATAGTTTTTAGTCATAGTGGGAGGAAATAAAAATCGATTAAACAAAAATGCAATAGATATTGCATTTTGAAGAAGGTTTGAGATCCAAAGGCTTTTAATTAACATAGTTATTCTTGTACTGGATGTATTTCTTTTCTTCCTAGGACTTAAGCATTGATTAGGTACCTACAATTACGTATCATTGTTATTTTTCTAGATTGTAAATAAATAAGAAACAATTAATGCACGGCACGATACAAAAACAAATGATAACGATATAAAATATGTATGTAAGTATACATATTAATAAAAGTACGACTGTCAATCAAAGTGACACTTTTCATTCAATAAAGCGATAATATTATCACTGTACATACATCTGGTATTGGTTTAACAAGTAAAAATATTAGACATGCGCCGGTCGGTGTCATCATGTCAACGATAACAATATATTTCATAATTTACATGAGCTGTCATTTCTTATCATAATAATGGACAATGTAATACAAAAGAAGACTTGAAATCCATACAAATAATGTAATGTTTAACCTGGACAAAATGATTATATTTATATATAGTGCTCGATTCCGTAGTACATACGTATGAATATTTCAATAAAAGCATTAATTACGAAATGGCTCAATATTAGCATTCCCGAGTGGCTAATGTTGGGCGAAATTAAGGAATTCCGCGCATTGCGGCTTTTCTGTTACGCTTGCAATCTAATTTTATTTATTTTTATTATGAAATGCCAGAGTTATTATAAAAACTAAGCATACCATATCATTAAGTTAAAGTTTACATTTAAAAGTAATATGTCAACCTGCTTTCGTAGGTACGTGCAGCTGCATTTAGAAGATGACATGTTTTTCTATTCAATAATAATTAAAACAAGATACTTGTTGTAATGGTTGACCGCCGCTGTTCCCCGGATCGAACAGTGCATTTTTCTTTTAAATCCTGCCGTACTCTAAGTTTGTTTTAAAAGCGCATAGCAAGGCTGTCACGGCAAACTGTAACCTTATTACATGTATCGAGTCCCGGAGGAACGTCTCGCAACGTATTCTCGCTGCTTAGTTTAAGCGTGTCAGTGCGCTGTCTAGGGCGTATGTTCCTATTGTTTACTAGAAGCAGACTTGAGTCGAACGCTTTGGAAAACTAGTGTGACTGTTATCTCAAGTGTAATTGGAGAACTCAGTTGGAGTACTGGTTTTCTTGAGCTTTCGACTCGAGCTCGCGACTTGATAACACTTAGGATACTTGGTAACTAAAGTTTAGAAATGTCTCTTGAGATTGTCAAGATTACAACGATGCAACTATCTTGAACTCATATCGACAATGTCAATAGGTTCCTCAAATTGGGTATAACTTTATGTCATATATCTCACTCCAGTTCCAGCACCAACTTTTTACTTTAATTATTGTATTTAATAAGCATTTACACATATAATATTTAAATATCAATTCGTTTATTTGCTTCTTAATTAGTTGTTTTGTTGACTTTATTAAATTCTTTACGCGCACCTATCTGATATCATCACAACTATCTAGGTAGGCCTTAACAATCATGTAACGTAACGGAGTCAATAATATGTGCCGTAAAAGGGCGGGTGTTAATAGACGTGCAGTTGATCCCGGAACCCGATCCAAATTGCGGAAACTCATTGCGATTCCCTCCGCAGCCTGTCTTCCGGGGCTGAAATATACAATTTTAAAGGTTTTTCCCGGGAAAGAGACATTTGCATAGGTGTGGAGCCTTTGTCGGCCTGTTTAGATTAGCGTCACATTTTTGGGTTACATTGGGACGCGTTGCGGAATATTAATATTGTTGTGAAGAATGAATTTCGTTTGTTTTAATTTTAATAATAACATGCGTCAACTTAACAAAGGCCTGTATTGCGATCAAATTCTAGGATAAAAAATGGTAAAAACTATGGATACTTATGTATATTATATGCCCATAGACCAGTGTACAATACCAATACCTTTTTTGAAATCTAATAGTTTAGTACTAGTAAGCTTCTTGACTTCTACGATGCTAACTTCGCGACACACACGATAAACCTTCCTCTTAGACCTTAACTTTACCCTCTTAAAGCCCTGCACCTCATATTTCACCCCCGCCGATAATCGCCCCATAAGTTATGGCTGAAATGCACCTCGGCAAATATTAAAAGTAGGATAATGCCCCTGCGATTTTTAAATAAATTTATAGCATGGAAAATCTTGTAATCGTGAGTTATACTCGTGAATTTCGTCTAACTTATACGTAGTTTGTAGGCACGTACCTATTTAAAAAAATATTTCAACTAAATTGTGACAATTGAAGTTAGTCGTGAAATAATTAAAGTATTACAAAAACATGTATGCTTCTAGAATTGATGACTAAGAGTACCCTAAATAGAAATAAGTATTTCTCATTATATTTATACACAAACTATAATAAAAAAAATGGTGAATATTACAATATATATTAGTTTAGTTAATTTTTTAAATAGTCAAGTTCAACCAGGATTTCTATAAATGATAATTGATAACGTTCAATTATTAAACCATAATGTACCGCCATCGAACACCCAGCTCATTCCAACGATTCCCTATTGATCCTTTTTACCGGTAAATTTAATTGTAAACCATAGAGGTTTACCGCGTACCGACAATTTGTCCCCATTCTCAATTACGTCGCTTGTTTAAATTATTTAAATTTGTCGCTACAGCAAACAGCATAGTTTATTAATTAACTCTACACATGTGGTTAATGTGATGTTATGTGTTGTCGCTTATGCGTGAAATGTGACGAAAATAGCGCGTATGTCAAAATATAAATCGGATATCTATTTTTAGTTTTACGGTTAAAGTAATTGGTTGTTTAGGGCCCCTCTGAACTTAAATAGGTACGTACTTGTCGACTATAAATAAATAATATTACTTTCTAAAAAATATTCTATTCGTAGTTCTAAAAATAATGTAACGAATATGGAGCAGAAAGCCTTTACGAGCGAGTGTAATAAAATATATTCTCAATTTCTACGAAATGGCTGTATCTTTCAAAGTTTGAGAAAATCTCGGTCGTAAACGAGGTCGATTATCAAATGATTGTTACACCGTCTGATGGCCGCGTTAGGGTTTCGTTCAGCCGGCGCGTCTGGCTCACTGGACCGCGCCCGCAGTATCCGCATTCGAACAGCCGCTTTTCCGCACCAACGGACTACTTTAAGATGCGATTATTAGTACGGATATTTGCAATGACACAAATAAATTGCTTAGATAATATGACATTGTACGAGTGACATAAGTCAAATAAATTGTAATTTACCGGATTTACAAATATGTGTGCATTGTGCACACACTTATTTGCCAAAATACAACAACCAAGTTTGCATTCTATTAACTACGTTAATAGCGAATGCTTAGATTTTTTGATTTTCCATACGGTGATAGTTAGTTACCTCAAAATATGGTTAGATTGACAAAGAGTCTACAGTATTGAAGGTAACCGCTGATAAAAAATCTTGGAGAAATATAAAAACATCCGTTCATCATAAGGCTTTTATAGAAATCTTTCTTTAAAATATACCCGTATTTCTACCTGTCTTTCGAGTGTACTGTGAAAACCAAACGATAATGAATTAAAAACAAAAGCTTGGTTTCTGAGCCACTGGCGGTTCACAAAGGATTGTTCTCTTTTATTTCATATTGTATTTTCTCTGCGTAGTTTCAGAGCGTATAAACATTAATAAAGTTCAATAAAAACGAGAAATAAGCAAACGTTTAAAAGGCTCCAATTTGTTTAAATATTTGTTGCCCATGTCGAATACTAGTGCAGCGTTGAGCACTAGTACTTCTACCTTACCAGTTGCCAAAGATGTGTATTGTGTTGGTATAAAAGTCATATTGTCTATTGTCATTTTTCTATCATTTATTTTTCTCTTGATCATAAATCGTCCGATAAATTATTAGTTTATTAGTTACTATACACACATTTAGATATTGCCTGTTCAACTTTACTTACCTGTCTACATATATTGTCTACTTTCCTGGTTATCTTGAACCCCTGGAAGCCTTGAGATCGCCTAAGTAATTGGGAAGTTTAAGAAATAGTAAACGCACGCGTGTTTACTCCAGGTCCTGCGTTCGATTCCGGTCACGTCCGACCATTCGTTCCGACGTATCGCCGAGGCAGAACACCTGCGTTTAGGTAGCACCATTAGTTCGGCTTATTTGGGGTTAGCTTTGTTTTTGTTTTCGGTATTGATTTTTTTGAGAAGTATATTGTTTTCTTCGTTTTAACTACCAGATTTTTCTAAAAACTACCTTCTTTCAAGTTATTTTTCTTTTCAGTACTATAAACTAAGTCCATCATAATTAAACTAAAATCCTAATGTTTTACAGGATCGTACCAATAGTTTTATAGCCCGCTTATCTACTACTAGGAATTAAAATTTAAGATAGTAACCGTTGGGGCATTGTCGACTGAAGGTTAATTGATGTTTCTTCCTGCGAGGACTACTTATTTTATGCGTATTTAGTTGATATTTCAATTAGGATTTTAGAGGGTTTCATTTTATTAACGTGAGTTTTGTCTTGGAAAGTAATTACAAAGTTAAAAATAGACACACATTTACATATATTCTCTCTTAAACAAAACCATGATTCAATTAAAAATAATACAAGTATAATGGACATAACTGTTAATGAGCAGTATCTTGTCAGCTGAACACCATGCGAAACCAACCATTTTTATTCTAAAATAAACAAACAATCCATTAAAAAGAACAGTAATAGCACAAGCCCTTATAATCTTCAGTTTCGAAAGGGATTACGTCCTGGGATCAGACGTGATCCAATCTCTCCTATGATTGATACGACGTTGGCTCTGGACAGATGCAATTTTTTACGTCTGTTTCGGATACAATTTTTTTTCGTCTCTGTTTTGACAGTCTCTTTTCCGAGTGAAATGATTTATGCTTCTTGACTGTGACGGGGCTTCCCAGGTATTTTGAGGGCTCCACGTTGTCTGGCAATGGTAATTGTGATGAATCTGTTTCGAGCGATGCATTTGTGTCGACGTTTTAGAAATATTTGATATATATTGGCTAAAATAGTAGGTATGAGAGCGTGAAATAAGGTATCCACCGTATCCACCAAAGTTCGTTACCAGTTTAAATGAAATATTAAGATGGTTGCAATTTGCAAACATAGAATAAAATTAAAATAGTACCAACCTTCTGAGCTTACTGTAAGGCTTAGTGAATTTGCATAAGAATACCCTATATTTTGTTTATCAATAAGTCAATCACAAATTTTATGAATTCTAAATTAGGTGTATAAAAATATTTGAGACATGCTATTTTATTTGAATAAGCCTTTCACCAGTAACAGTGTTGGGAACTTTGAAAGAAAAAATTACGACAGTGAGATGTTGTGTTGAAGCCAGCAAGTTTCCCGGCGAACATTAACATTCATGGCTACCAACATCAGCGAGTACAGTCAACCAAGTATTACCTGCCTAACGGCTCGGCCACGACTTGCGCGACTCGCGACGGCGGCGGCGGCAATCATAGGTTGGAGCGAGACACAGCGATCGGGCCTTTCATTTCCACCTATGATTATTGCCACCGCCGTTGCGAGTCGCGCAATGTCGTGGCTGAGCCGTAACAGATACGTACGCCGCGCCGCCGCACTGCTAATATTGCACGTACGGGTTCTATCCGCAATGTTGAAATAAATCCTTTTTATATTCTACCTACATTAGAACACTTTTGATTAGTTCTATAGTTTATTAATTTTGTAGTAAAAACTTACGAGGAGTTTAGCGCAGAAAAAAACAAATAGTCTCATACTTTTGGTTAATATTTAATATTCTGCTTAAAACAACTTTATGTACAAAAATATTTTTATAATTTTCCTTTCATGCTTTAATAAAAAACTAATTTGTTGTAAGATATACACGTTATATGTTTTGTCATGCATACTAATTAGAGCCAATCAAGTAATTAACCTGTAAATAAATTAAAATAACAAATCGCATGAATCGCAATTTTTATATCTAGATGTAGGTAAACATAATATTTTTTGCCTATTTAAGTTTAATTCTAAGCTTATAATGTTTTGTAGCATTGCCTGTAAATATTTTTCAATGTGGTGTTAACTAAAAAATTTCTGTCTATGTCTATGAGTAATAAATGTTAAAGCGTAACTATAATGCGAGTGACTGTACCGGAGCGAAATCGTTAAAATGCGCCCCAGGCACAGGCTCTGCCTATTTGCCGATTCGGCGGAGTCGGCACAAGAAAAGTGAGGTTTTACTGCAACTACGACTGCTGAAAATATATTCATAGTGGCCTAGCTAGAGAATAAAATACTACATATTATAAGTCCAATGGACTTGGGTCAATTTTTGAAGAGGGTGTTTTTTCGACATTTGTATGGCAATTTTTTATTTTTGAAAAATCTGATTTATAATCATCGTTTTAAGAAGGGTTCTTAACAACAAAAAATATACTGTAGGAGGCACCTCTGTACTATTTATAGTTAGCTAGATATGGACGTTTAAAGATCGACATTTGTATGACACTATTTAGCCATTTGTAAGGCGCTTTTGACATGTATACGGCATTTTTTCGACATTATATGGCAGTATCAACATGTATATGCCACTATTTATTATTTTTGTTGCATTTATAAGACCCTGACGACATATGTATAACACCTTCTCGACATCTGTATGGTCCTATGTCGACATTTGTATGCCACGATCGACATTTATACGGTCAAAATAGCCGTATAAATGTCGCCATACAAATGTCGCGACATGTCGCCAATAATATTTTTTAGCGATATTTCCTACACAATACAACAGATTCACTTATTTATTTTACTATATATTTTAACACTATAAGTATTTGCAACTATTATTATAAAAGAAATATTTTTATTCCAACTATGTACCAACGTATTCAGCGTCCATACAAATGTCGTTGTAGTCGTACCAAAATATATCGAAAGAGATTTTTATATGTTTTTAAATAAATTAAACTGTTTCCGGGTTTACATTTGATTCAATCGATGCCCAACTAACCGCACTATTGCGTTGTAAATTTAATCTAACCGTTATTCAATAGACAAAGAAGATTATAGGGGGTATATTTAAGTCATAACAAAACAGGTGCCGCGCGGGACAGCGATAAAAAGGCCTCCCTTGTTTTATTAAATAACGCATTAATTTATCAATATGATTAAATCAATTCTCTGAAAAATGCTCTTTATAGAAATACAAAGTTGTTTATGATACGTTGCCTACATCCAAAGTTATGATTTTTTTTATTGCGCGATGCCGCCACTGGGACACGCGAAAAACGGCAAATTTCTCCGTTTTTGGAACTTCAAATGCGATTTTGTCAGGACCAAATAATATTTTTGGTACAGTTGTGCATGATTTTTAAAGCTTATAATACACTGAATGAAAATATATACATACCCAGTCTTTTAGTCCTATGGACTTCGAGTTTTAGCCGTGGGACAGCAAAAAATGCCTATTTGAAAATTGACCCACTTACATTTTTCTAATACTAATATGACGTGTATGTGTCATACTTATTTGTACTAATTAATGGTTCAGTTCATATTAAATTGATAAATTCAATTTAATGGCGCCAAAATTCCATAAAAAAAGAAGTCACTCATAGTCAACTGTTCCTTGAGTAAAAAATTGTAATGGATGAGGAAATGTCCAATACAACTATACACTATTACCAACAGGCCTAGCCAAGATAACAATCGTCTGCAAAAAACGAAATAAAACGTATTTCCATACATTACTTACGTTTTCTGCAAACGACTGTTATCTTGGCTAGACCCCAGATAGGAAAAACATGGAGCACACAGAAAAGAAAACTATCATTTAATCTCAAATAAATAGTTGAATGAATGGAAATCGATCGGTTCTCATTCATCGAACGAGCTCTTATAAAATGTCACTACCAGATGCGACCGGAATCCTTGCGGGAAAAGATTTTTAAATAGAAACATGCTTTACGGTAATCCTGCTGTCCCCAATACTTGATGGGATGTCTTGCGCAGAGCTTGACGAAGTTTGATCGAGATCATAAGTGCTAGAAGTGGCAGTTGCACAAAGTATATATGTCACAATTTAGCACTAAGCATTGATTATTTACAAGTATAATCATTGAAATGTAAAATACCAAGCATATGTATTTTTTAATAATAAAAAGTACAGAGATGCCTAACATGCGAAATAGTAAAAGGTACTTACAGCGAGCTGCAATATTGCAAGGACACATGAATTAATTAATTCATGAATTGGCCATGCAATTTTGCTTCTTGGTGTAGGTTGACTATCTTTACTTAATAAGTTTGGGAGCCCTTCTTATTTTAGATTTAGGTTAGCTTTATTTTTTCTCCTATAACAATTGAAAACACTTAATGTTCCGAATAGGAGCATCAAATTTCCCGAAATAATATAGTGAAAATGCAAACCTTTTTTCCATAGGTTTCCATAATCCACTTTAATATTGCCGCATGAAAACATCTTGAAAAAAGTCGTTAAAACCTATGTATTACATTAATTGACATTATCTAGATTCCCTACATCCGTGCACCCGTATAAATGACAAGGGTGAGATAGTAATTTACATAATGTAATCAGGCACGAGAGCCGATGATTCTCTCGAACTTGTTACACAGGAAAATCATGGCATTTTAATTTCGTTAAAAACTCCGGCGACCGGAATAGGGCATTCTTACACAGATTGACAAAGTCCCACAGTAAGCTCAAGAAGGCTTGTGTTGTGGGTACTCAGACAACGATATATATAATATACAAATACTTAAATACATAGAAAACACCCATGACTCAGGAACAAATATCTGTATCATCATACAAATAAATGCCCTTACTGGGATTCGAACCCAGGACCATCGGCTTCGCAGGCAGGGTCACTACTCACTAGGCCAGACCGGTCGTCGGCCGGATGCGATTCTTTTGACTGACTTATGGCTTATTATTGGCAAATGGCTGAGAAAATTTAACGTTCTTTTGTTTTCCGGATTTTTTCGTCTTTATTGGACTTCTCTTTGATACTGAGCAGTTCTCTTTCCTGTTTTCTAAATTGCAAAATACATTTAATTTTATCAAACATTATTTTGAATTGCAACAATGATAATATGTGTAGAGAAAATGTATATTCCAAATATCTCACCATCACGTCTTTTTATGTAATGTATATTTATATATTTTCCATTTCAAGAAATATATATTAACGATATAGTCGAGTACGTATACCTTAATATGTGAGAATATTTATAGACTGTCATGATATTATTTCGATATGAACTGCATGGAGGCAGATGCGCATGAAGTGAAAATATTGCGCACTGCGGCCGTACCCTCATAAGACATTCTTTTGGGCAATGCCATATAGTACTATACTTTATGGTGTGGCACTTTTATTATTTACCTACTATAAAAGCTAGGTTAGATAATGTAGCATCTGACACTAAAGAATCAACACAAATCTAAATAGAAGTCAGTCTACTTTAGTTCACTCTTATGTAGATATTTTTAAGTTCTTCTTGGATCATAAATATTATAGTGACACCAGATAAAAAAATCATTTCCTGTTTTGCAAAAACGGTCAATAGCTACGGAAAACAAATATTTTACTACGAATAAGCAAAACATGCAATACTTTAAATGTTTTGCCTCCGACTGTTGTTTTCTATTTATCAATGTCGACCGAAACCATTACAATTGTAAGCCCAGTCAATTTCCATCCAAACCGTACGAAAACTGAGCCGTAATAAAGAAGGTTGTAACTCGCGAGCGCACCGCACAGCCTTTTTGTATTCATGGGATGAAAGAAAGTTATCCAGGTGCCCCTTCTTGCCTTTTGAAGAATTCCGAACATTTTTAAATTACTGCCGTTTGGCCGCGTGGCTAGGAAGCCGGCGAATGGGCGAGTTTAATTGGACGCTACGCATCTTTCTTAGCTGCGAGCCTAGTCTGCGGTTAATCATTCCTTTACATTTGTGACTTAATGAAGGATTTAACTATTGCGTAAGGCCTCATTAAGTATTTAACAAAAACGGAGTTTTAGTAGAAACTTGGTAATTTTAGCCGTTAGTGTGTTTTATGCACTTTCGTCTTATAGGTACCTACGTAGGTATACATACATCAAGTTACTGTAGGTATAATTATATTAATATTATTTTTACTTACAGTGGGAAGGAAATTCTAAAGTATCTTCAGTCTTTGCTTTTACAGCATTCTCCTGGCCCTACCAGTCTTACTCATTTTGTCTTCAGGCGTAGGTACTTCAGTAGAAAGATTTTAATGTCTCCATCGTAGCGCCC
The DNA here is from genome assembly GCF_963556715.1 of Cydia fagiglandana. Taxonomy (NCBI): domain Eukaryota; kingdom Metazoa; phylum Arthropoda; class Insecta; order Lepidoptera; family Tortricidae; genus Cydia; species Cydia fagiglandana. The sequence goes on from NC_085932.1 coordinate 10,051,011, forward strand.
TCTCGTTATTAATTTTTAAAACTCCAATGGACGCCATTTCTCAGTTTTATTCAAATGTTTACGGTGTTTTGCGTGATAAAGTTTTTAATGAAAAAAATTACGCTATTCAAGCCTTCCCCAATCCGCATTGGGCTAGCGTGGGGACTATAGCCCAAGCCCTCTCGCGCTCGAGAGGAGGCCTGTGCCCAGCAGTGGGACGTATATAGGCTGACATGATGATGATGATGATGATTCAAGCCTTTAAAAATAACGAGTTTTTTTTATGTTTATGTACTTTACATAACCATTGAATTGTAACAATTGTGCTTATTAACGTTCTGCTAATAAAATGTATTTTAAACATTTTTCATTAAAAAAAATACAAATTATGTCGGTAATATTGTTCACTGAAATTAAAAAAATAGGTATTATGTTCCCAAATCCTTGCTGTTAAAAACAATAAAAGATAGTTAATGAAAACCATGATAATGTTACATTAGTTTAATGGTGCACCTAACCAGTTATCTACATTCAACATGTAAGTATAAATAATTTTAAATTCAAAATCCAATTGTAGTTAGTTACGAGTGTATTTGCACGTTCCGCACGCCACGCTAACTAGATCCAAGTTATTTATTAGCACGAGTTAACATAACATTGCATGTTCTAATAATGCTAATTAGAAACTACTAATATACCATTTATAACCGAATATTGGCCCCAGGCGAGCGGAAATTTAGCGTGTAGACTTCAGCCAATGAACGGTAAATTATTATTTGTTGAACAGTTTCAACAGTCGATTCAACAGCGTCGATTTGAAATAGTCGCACCCCTAGGTACCTACGAGGCGATATTTGGCAATGACAAAACACTTAATGTAAATGAATTCCGTGAGTTAACCGTCTTCAAGTTAGCTTGTGATTAAATACCTCAGTTTTGTGTCAAACTCTTATAATATAAAAAACACATTGCTAGAAGAAAACTTATCCTAAAAACCGAATAACTTTATTTCATATCACCTATTTTCAGATTTCAATGTATAATTTATGTAGTAGATTTCTAATGTAATGAAACAGTTGTTGTACGAGGTGGTTGCAGCTAAGCCTAGTACTTAAAAAAATGTTGTTTTTACATTAAGATAAGCTTAGTGATAATATTCAACAAAGTGTATTAAAATTTTCCGCATTTAATCTACAGGTTTGTAGTCATGTATTTTAGAATTTGCTTTGTTTAATTTACTAAACCACTTCTGAACGCGACGTTATAAGTCACCGCAAGACACGAGCACCGTCCAAATAAATTCTCCGACGTACTGACTTTCCAACTTTCCGAGCAAACTTGAATCCCACAAACGTCGTATTGAATTAAAATATTGTCTGGCTCCAAATTAATTACCCCATAACACGATATTACGAAAATAGGGGGAGGATTAGGAAATTGGGGCAAGTTGCCGTAATCGGATGAAGGCGATTAGGCTTGATAAGACATGTGGCGGGGGCTCAGGTGTGGAACTAACGAATTCTGAGGTTATATATTCGTATGCTGCGTGTCTGCTTTGACTCCATTGGTTATATAATCTGCATAAGGAGAATTCATTTGATAGTATTAATCTATGCTCGAAGTCTTCCGGCGCGGTTTAAGTTTAATTTTAGCATTTGTGTCTGTTACGAAAAATATATAATTTACTTTATTTACTTATGAAATATACTTTAAATAGGTGTAATAGCCGCAGTAATTCCGAACATATAATTTAATACAACAATAAAAGTCGTTGAAATTATAATTAAGTAATAGGTACAAGTGATACGTAAGTACAGGGTAAAATAATAAAGCAAATATAAATTTTGTTAAATATGTTCAACCTGCTTTCCAAGAGCGAGATTTATTTCCCTTGACAGTCCAAAACACCGTCCAGTGAGACACGGCGGGTGAAATGCGGCTCGACGTCCATCTTGCCTCCGTGGCTTCCATGTGCTGCTAATGTAGCGTGCAAGCTATTATTAGGACCCGTCCACCCCTAACAAAACGGAAAGCCTCAAAATTAATGGTTACCAATCTACGTGAAATATAAAACTTGCATTTATCTCAAATGCTCTATGTATTGAATTACAGACTTTAGTGTTTAGAATCAATTTTTTAAACATGCACATACGTCTGCGAGCGATGTTCCAAATTTTATATAAGGGAAGGAATGGACACGCAATGAATGGAATGGCTTCCATAGCTCAATTGGCAGAGCTAACGCACGGATTGCGGAGGTTGCGGGTTCAAGTCCTGCCGGAAGCGTAATTTTTCCATTTTTTCCTTTAATATAAAATTTAGTGTTTTGATCATTCGGTAATTGATACAGGTACATAATTAATATATACAGCGTTATATATGAATAATATTTGACTAAATATTTGATTTAATATTTGATTTGGATGAGATTAGCTCAGGACCGGGACAAGTGGCGTAATAGAAGAGAGGCCTATGCTCAGCAGTGGGCTCGGAGTAAATATCTATGGAGCGGCCATTAACAGGCGTTCCCCTCTGCAAAAAGATCGCGGCCGCCGGTCAAGGAGGTTATATAAAACTAGTTGCCACACGTCATACGCCATTCAGCAAACGTCAGTCTAAGCGGAATGATAGGAGCCGAAAATGCCGAATTGCAGCGTTTTCTCATGCAAAATGAGATCGGAAACGTCTAGTCTACAAAAAGAACACGTTTCTTTTCATATTTAAGTACTATTACATCTAAATATTATCAAATAGTGCATTAATTTTGCAAATAACTAAAAAACATTGTCAATCTGACAGTGATACCAGTGATATGATATTAGATCTAATTTAGGGTAATTCTAAAGAAGACTTTCTAAATATTAATTAGGTACGAGTAGAATTTCTAATAGGAAATATTATGCGAAACTCTGCGTAGGGGGCGCGACTACCACAATCCATCACAATCTGGGGGTCCGCCGCGGAACAAGAAAATTTAAATTTCGTTATCTAACCTGTCTATCACTATTGCATATTTGAGCGATAAAAAGAAAAGAAAAAATTTACTAGCTAGCTTAGTGCTACACTCTGGCGGCAGAACATTGCAGTAATATGCCCTATTTGCTACGCTTTTTGTTATATAATTTATGTAACACATTATTTTTATATACACCTTAGTTTCATATCAATCTAATCTATTTAATCAAATTAATAGATCTATAAGAATAAAGAAAAGGGGGACGGGGGATCAAAAAGTAGTCGAAAACATCTTGCGTGATTTGTGCACAACCCCTAAATAACGTAAAATTACCGATAGACTATTTATTGAAAATTAATTTTTCCTTTAGTTTCTACATATAGCTGGTCAAGCAGATCTTGTCAGTAGAAAAAGGCGGCAAATTTGAAAAATGTAGGCGGGAAGGGATATCGTCCCATAGAAAATTAGAATTTCGCGCCTTTTTTACTGACAAGATTTGCTTGACCAGCTATATATTTTTATTTAACATGTCAAATATATTATTAATTTAAGTAAAGTAAAGTAAAGTAAAGTAAAGTAAAAATTTATTTGTGGAACACAGGTACAGTTAAGGTGTTATATATAAAATAATAAATAGAGCTCTGTGTTTTGCCTATTGGCGTACAAATATTAAACTTAAAATAATGGTGACTCATTACGAGTATGTTTACCATAAATTATTACATTTAAACAATAGCTATGTCTATTAGTAATATTACGGCAATAAACATTGAGAATAGAATATTATATTGTTTAACTTCCAAATAAAATAATAAAATTTCTGAAATCACACAATTACAATCAAAAACTAAATAACTTAAACTACTATTATACAGGGTGTTTACTAAAATGGACAAGTTATAATTGTTTCAGGTGTCTGCAAGAAATTCACTTACTGAGTAATAGCATTTGTTAATTAAGTATGTTTTTAGTTGTATTTTAAACTGGTCAGGTTTCAGGCACTTTATATAGTTTGGGATTTTATTGAAAATTTTTGGAGCCATACCTAGTATACTCTTACCTAAGAAAGCTGTGTTGTGTTGATTATTGCAGATGTTGTTAAGATATTGTACACGTAGAGGAAGCTTGCGTTGTTGAGATATCAATTTGAATAGGTGTGGATTGTTTTTTATAAAATTTGCTAGTTCATATATGTATAGTGCTGGAAACGTTAGGATTTTAAAAGATCTAAAGAATGGAACACAGCTATCCCTCATATTGATTCCACAAATGGCCCGTACGCATCTTTTTTGGGCTTTGAAAACATTACGGCTGTCACTTTCCATAAATAGGCACTTTTAATTTATTACTCTGGTATCACCGTACCAATATTAGTGATGGGACACCATAAAAACCAATATCGGTAAAATCGATATAAACATAATGAATAATATACAGATGGTCATGATGCCTAGCGAACACCAGCCATATCGTACAAACCTCAAGGTGTGATATTCCTAGGCAGATGATGATCTGCCTAGTGACCACCAGCCATATCGTGCTAACTTCAAGGTGTGATATTCCTAAGCAGATCATGAAACGCCGGCATGTCATGATCTGACTAGTGACCACCAGCCATACCGTTCAAACCTCAACATTTAGGCATATCGAATAAGTAGGATGTCCTAAATTTTAGCAAATGATAACCATTGAAATGGCTTGACAGCCTACTGTCGCGTTACGTGCTCTGCCAATGAATTGGTAGAGCACGCAACTGAGCAGTTTTGGCGCCCCACGTTGGGCGCCAAAACTGTCGCGTTACGTGCTCTGCCAATGAATTGGTAGAGCACGCAACTGAGCAGCTGGAAGGATGAAGGGTGAAGAAATGAAAAGTAAAGACTCAGGGGTAGGTAACGTTTATTTTCCAGGTATAAGTGGTGGGTCAATATGGCACGGCTGGGAACTTAAATTGTCCAACAACACCGGGAAATTGTAGTAGCGTGGTAGGTAGCACGGTGCTCCGGGGTGCAGCGCCTGGGAAACGCGTTCCCACGCACAGGCGCGCGGCGTCAAGGAGGGCGCGATCAGGCGCGCGGCGTCAAGGAGGGCGCGCACAGGCGCGCGGCGTGAAGGAGGGCGCGCACAGGCGCGCGGCGTGAAGGTGGGTGCGCACAGGCGTTCAGCGAGGGTCACCAAATCAGAGGCTTGTAGTAGATTTGCGTTTGTAATTTATAGTGAAAGTATTTATATAGTAAGTTACGCCAGGAAGAGGAGGGTTTCTTGAAGGTGCGGGGCCTCACTTGGCCCCGCACGGACCCTTAATTTCGAAAATGCTCGGATGAGAGCTGACGAAGAACTGAACAGAATGACGGTTGTTCCGCTTTTATACCTGATTCTTTAGAACATCTAAAGAATCAGATTTACAAGATTTGAAATTTAAAAATAGTCGAGTACCAGTTATGATTTTACCAAAATTTTGAATAACCTTTGCCGAAAGTATACATACTAGTCTTTTTAGTGGTGAAATCCGAACAGTTGAAAGCCGATTGACGGGTTACGTCAATCATCTTACAAAATGTAAACAATGAAAGAATCCCGAAAAATACAGCGATAATATTAACAAAAATCCCCTAGATTTATATAAAATAGTTGGAAAACCCTAAAGGTATGTATTTAGGCGGCTTAGGGCCGCATTGCATATGGAAAGTTATAAAAATAGTAGCCCAAAGTAAGCCAGGCAGAAGTCCCAGTCTTCCCATGCATCCTGAGGGTTGAAAAGGACTTTAAGAGTCTTATTAGAGTCTGTAAATTTCAGATACAATTCAAGAAGTATCATAATGTGATCGGAGCCATAATAAGCAAGTCAGAACGATCGGACTTGGAAAGCTAAATGAAAGAATTAGGATACAATAAACAGAGGAAGGAGGTCATTCCAAGGTAAATGCTACACTACTTATAGTACGTGTTTGGGTAGCGTATGATTTTAGTACCTACCTAGTACCTACGCATTCTGCTACAAATGCCACATAGAATGCAGCACTAGCAGTGGCAAAAAATGCAAAAGGCAGATTATTAAATGGCGGCGTTTCATGATATGCCTAGGAATATCTCGATATGTCCGATTTTACGATCTACCGCCGATATATATACTAATTATCCCCTACTCAATATCCCTTAAATGACATCCTATGGCCGCGTTCCATCTCTGTCATCATGCAGATCTGCATGCTCGATAGTATATTGCATTGCTTTCAGAAGTAAACCAACATGTAAAATATTAACTAATGAACTGATAATAAAAAATCATTCTATATCAGCTTGCAAGATTCGCCCTAAACAAATTGACAAACTATTAGAAATAACATCTAAACAATACAAAAATTGAAATTTAGTAAAATGCTGGTACAAAGACTTGATATTGTATCTCCTTTTGGATATCACGGGCCTATAATCCCGGTTTTTTGATAGGCTTGCGTGGGGACACAGATCCAACACGTAGAGGCCCCTTGGAGAGCTTTAATGTCATGTAGAACGCCTGCTGGAACCCGTTCACAGGTGCAACAATAGACACCCATGAACCGGTCTCAGCAGGCATTGGGACTATTGTAGCAAAAGTGAATAGTATACCGGTCTATGGATTGAAGTTTGGGTGGACAATGAGACTGGGCTATTGTAAAGAGTTCGGACACCTGCCATAACAATTGCCATTGTATTATTATTATAATTCATAAAAGCAGAAATTAAAATTCATTGTCAATTTTATCGACAATATTATCGACGCGTCCCTCGCACTATCTAGGTTTACTTAGAACTGACGTCATCTCGTTCACGGACAGGGTTGTCTGTGTTTGTTCTTGTACTTGTGTGAATACAGTTTTTGCTAATGTTTGATAATTTTGTCGTGTGCGTGTGTAGCGACGCATGCTAAAAATGCATTAGTGTTAACATTATTTGTGTGCGTTACCTCGTCCCCCGCGCCAAAAACGACAGAATTTTTCAGATAGAAATTAGTGCGCGTCTCTACTCCATAGATATTTACTCCGAGGCAGTGGGCGATAAAGGGCTGATATGATGATGATGATGATGATGAATATTTGACCACTGTTTATTCGTTTCCCGGGTAGATCAACTATTTCAGGAGACAATAAATAGTAACACAGTTTGTCAGAAGAAATGTTGTACCACTTAAAACTGATATTTTTTTTCTTTATTCCAGGTAATAAGCACGATCACGCTTCTAAGCGGCATCTCTAAAATCGACAGATTAATCAGTTATATATAATGGAGGTAAAGTAAATGGGTACCTATTATTTTTCACACAGCTTCCTGTAAAGTATTTCGCTTCCCTAATTGTGCTACTCAATTAAAAAAATATAGTAAAATTTCTCATTTGGTCTAAGATATATTATATTGATCTCAGTACAGTTACCATCAGTTTGTCACTGACATAAACGCCGCCGAGAACGTAATTTACTTTCTATACATCCCGTTTGCACTAATATGCGAGTGCGAGCGAGATGTATAGAAAGTAAATTACGTTCTCGACGGCGTTTATGTCAGTGACAAACTCAGTACTGTTTTTAAGACGAGACAGCAGCTTCAGGTATGATCTAGATAGAATAAGCAAGTTTTAATAAGAGGGAGTCGGGTCTGTGGCTACAAGCCCTACCCTCTCCATCCATAGGGACCCTATTGGACAACACCACCTTCAGACTGGCGACTTGTTTGCGCATAGGGACTGTAACAAACGTCCCCCATCACTGCCGTTGTGGTGCCATGGTGGGCAAATTTGGACATCATGGACTTTCCTGCGGCAGAAGCGCCGGACGCATACCCAGACACGCCAGCATCAACGACGTCATCCGAAGGGCCTTTGTCAGCGTCAAAGTCCCGGCCATACTCGAGCCCGTCGGTTTGGCTAGGGACGATGGCAAGAGGCCCGACGGTATGACGTTGGTGCCTTGGAAGATGGGACGGCCTCTAGTCTGGGATGCCTCATGTGTTGACACCCTCGCGCCGTCCCACCTTCCAGGCACCAGCAGAGATGCTGGTCATGCCGCGTCCATGGCAGAAGACCTCAAACGCCGCAAATATGCCACCCTTGGCAGTAGTTATATTTTTGAGGCGTTTGGGGTCGAAACGCTGGGGCCGTGGGGGCCAAGCGCGCGCCGTATATACAGGGCCTTAGCGGAGCGCCTTATAGATGCCGCAGGAAATCAGAGGGCTGGCCAGTATTTTGCTCAACGCATAAGTATTGCCATACAACGTGGCAATGCGGCCAGCCTTCTGGGCACACTGCCCATCGGCAGTGACTTGGGGACGTTTTTTATTTATAGGCTTTTTATTTTAAGTTTATTTAGTTTAGAGATAGTTTGTATTATTATTTGTAAGCTAATTTAATGTTTTATATTTACCTAACTGATTAATATATATATTATCTACGAATGTTAATTTGGAACCTAACAAAATAAATGCCAGTGAAACAGTTTTAATAAGATAAACGTACTAGTGCTCGACATGCTAATGGCCAATAGATGACACCTTGCTGTCACCTCTATTGACAATGACTTAAGTTTCAAGATAGCATGTACTGGGACCTAGTCAAGCATAAGTACGTTTACCTTAGATAAAATCAAAGCTTGTAAAGCGTCTTCTGTATAACCCTAGTAATCTTTCACTGATATACATTAGACGTGCACAAATATACATGAAATGTCCCGTCTGGCAAGATTTCTAAATGAGCTCCCCTTCCAGACGCAGCCGCGGGCGTCCGCTAACCCAATCTCGCTGGATACCCCTAGCAAGTTTGCGGCCGCAGCGAAATATGGGAGCTTGAATCTTAATTTTGAAAAGTTTCTAAGTTAGTAGCTTTCTGCTTGATTGTCGAAATTATTTCTTAGATTAATATGACATTCGGATTTGAAAATGAAACGAATATTGTAGATAATGAGAGCCGCTCTATTCGTACACGATTTCCTCTACAAAACGGGAAAATGACGAGATTGGCTACTAGCGTAGCGCTACGAAAAGTTGTCTGTGTAAAAAGGGCCGATTCGGATGTTAAAATAGACATCTATTAGATATGTTTTAGACAACACCAAGATACGATAACGATATGTTTAAGATCTAACCTGTCAAATTAGACATTTGCGCGATTCTGGAGATACTCTTGAACGATTTCCACAGGATATGACTTAGAGATCCAATTCACATCTAATAGATATGTTACTCTATTCTTTTTATTTTATAGGTAAGTTTCTTTTATTTTGGTATTAATTTTATTTTGTTTGTAGTTTTAGTTTATTTTAATAAGTTATTTTATATTCAATGTTACTCTATCTAACTAAAGCTGACAAATGAGACCAGTGTCCCCGAGGATTTGATTGAGATCCTGAAGTTTTGGTACGGGAACCAGATCAACTCGGTCAGGTGGGCGGGCGTTCACTCGGATGAATACCGTCTAGAATGTGGAGTAAGGCAGGGCGGGCTGTCCTCTCCTAGGTTGTTTAACCTATATGTGAACCAGCTTATGGATGAGCTCAACAATGCCTATGTCGGATGCTCCGTGGATGGCAAATCCATAAATAACATCAGTTATGCTGATGATATGGTGTTGTTGAGCCCATCCATAAGTGCACTTCAAGAGTTGCTGGATATCTGTGAGAGGTACTCGGTGAGACATGGGCTAAGGTACAATGGGAAAAAGAGTGAGGTACTTGTTTTCAAAGCACGAAGAAAATTCTATAAAACAGTACCTCCTGTGACCTTGGGCGGGGAACCACTCAGGGTCACTAAAACGTTCAAATACCTTGGTCACTGGGTCACCGAGGACCTAAAAGATGACCTCGACATAGAGAGGGAGCGTAGAGCGTTGGCCGTTCGCGGAAATATGCTGGCGCGCAGGTTTGCCAGGTGTAACAAAGACGTGAAAAAGACGCTTTTTAAAGCTTTTTGCCAATCGTTTTACACCTACAGCCTGTGGGCCAGCTATACTCAGCGAGCGTACAATGCTCTACGAATACAATATAACAACGTTTTTAGGATGCTAATGGGGCTGCCACGTCACTGTAGTGCGTCCGGAATGTTCGCGGAGGCGCACACAGATGACTTTTATGCAATTATACGCAACAGATTGGCGTCACTTATGCAGAGACTGTGTGGCAGTACCAATGGCATCCTGAAAACGTTGGCAGGTAAGATGGATGCACCACTGCTCATGCACTGGAATGGACTGCATGTGGCAGCCACAGATGCTGAGAAGTGGTGCATTTAGGTGCCTAGTTATATTTATTTTTTAGTATGTAGATAGGTTCATTATTAATAATTTGTAATTTTAATGTCACTAACCTTAATTAATTTTAAGATTTGTTGTACCTACTAACAATATTATGGATCTCTGGATTTGAAATAAATAATTGAATTGAAAAAATTGAATTGAATCTAATGTAAAAGTGACATTGGTTGCCCGAATTGCGCTGCAAAAGAGAACTAGTTGATATCTAAACTATAACGTACCTAGAATAGATCTAGTACTTGACGTCTCTTGTGAATATCTTGATGTTCGAATACGGCAGTAAGGTGTTTCCAACATGATACTGATAATGATACTGATCTGTCAATGTCAAAAGTGACATTTCTTCAACCAAAAACGTCACGTTTGACACTGACTGATGATATTGAAAACATCTAATAACTAAAACAAAAATTGGCGGCAGAACACTCGGCAGTAGTGCTACGCCGTAGCTTGCCATAGCGCGTAGCACGCATACCTGTATATGTCTGGTACCTAGTGGAAAATTCGGCGTAGCACACTGCTATATATTTACTTATGAACATGTCACAATGGTGCAGGTGGAGCAATCGTATTGTCTAAGTTGTGTAAAATTTTGTTTAGAACTTTATGAAATCTTCAAATAGGTACCTACTATCACGTATGGAACAGACTGTAATGGGTACCTACGCGAAACCCTTGTAATTTTTTTTAACTAATTATTATTCATATTGCGGCCCGCGGTGCCGCCTGTCGATGCCGGTACACTCACACAATAATACGCGTCAAACACACGCCTCACCCAATTACGTCCAATCCACCGTCACTAATGCGTACTCATGCAAAAAAACTGAAAATGACATTCGGAGAGGACAGTTTGTTTTATTTGGCTTCTTATTTTGTGTATTTAGGCCTGAGTTACACTTGTAAGTTTTACTTACGTAAGTAGGGACACGGCTATACTACAGAATGAGAGATGAATATCGTTATCTCATTCTAACAAATAGCTTTGTCCCTACTTACGTAAGTAAAACTTACAAGTGTAACTCAGGCCTAAATATAATAAAATGTATACAATATATGGACCATTAGTTTGTTAATGTTTACTGGTCTACGATTTATAGGCTTCCGGAACTTGCTCTCATATAAATCCCTAGAGCAGGGGCCCATTTCTCGAACGGTATTAATATGTTGCCATGCGATTTTACAGTTGGACCAATATTGTTCGTGAAATGGGCGGCAGGGATCGACAAATCTTTAAAAGTCAACTTAACCCACTAACTAACAACATTGTAAAGTGTAATGACTGGATGGAAAACTGAGATGAATTTTAATTCAAACTCGATGATATGGAAGTATATAAAAATATCTTATTCAACGAAATTGTAACTGTTTCTACTAAGTTAACATCTTGGTTGGGCGATTTAAAATTACTTTATTGACATGGATTGGTAAGGGTTCCGAAAATAGTTGCAATTCTAACGGTGTCGAATGAAACTATTATTAGACAGAAGCAAATTTTCCACCAGCCCTTATCACAAAGTTCACTTAAACATAACATTACCGTGAACAACGGGCCTAATGGGAATGCAAATGCTGCTTATGGCGGCTGTTGTTGTCGATAGTGCGGTTACGGGCTTACTTGCTGTTCGATAGTGCGGTTACGGGCTTACTTGCTGTTCGATAGTGCGGTTACGGGCTTACTTGCTGTTCGATAGTGCGGTTACGGGCTTACTTGCTGTTCGATAGTGCGGTTACGGGCTTACTTGCTGTTCGATAGTGCGGTTACGGGCTTACTTGCTGTTCGATAGTGCGGTTACGGGGTTACTTGCTGTTCGATAGTGCGGTTACGGGCTTACTTGCTGTTCGATAGTGCGGTTACGGGCTTACTTGCTGTTCGATAGTGCGGTTACGGGCTTACTTGCTGTTCGATAGTGCGGTTACGGGCTTACTTGCTGTTCGATAGTGCGGTTACGGGCTTACTTGCTGTTCGATAGTGCGGTTACGGGCTTACTTGCTGTTCGATAGTGCGGTTACGGGCTTACTTGCTGTTCGATAGTGCGGTTACGGGCTTACTTGCTGTTCGATAGTGCGGTTACGGGCTTACTTGCTGTTCGATAGTGCGGTTACGGGCTTACTTGCTGTTCGATAGTGCGGTTACGGGCTTACTTGCTGTTCGATAGTGCGGTTACGGGCTTACTTGCTGTTCGATAGTGCGGTTACAGCTTTAGTTGCTGCTAACTGTTAAGTGCTGAATTGGGATTAGTCGATTGTAATTTAGTAAACCATATTGGCTTTCCTAAACTATATATAGAATGTTACAGGACTATTTACGGAGTAGAGTGGAGCGGAAAATCTGCACAAAATATCAATATACGCTATATCCAAAGATATAGTTTAGATTTTAGACTTTCGCGTTTTGAATACATATTAACTCACATTATAGACGGGTCTAACGCGAATTATATTCAATTACCTTTATTTACCGACGTTTCGACACAGGTTTCACTGGTCGTGGTCGCGGCTGACCAATTGAAGGTAATTGAATATAATTCGCGTTAGACCCGTCTATAATGTGAGTTAATAGTTTAGATTGACTGAAAGTCGATATATCACCTGCTTGTTCTTGTTGCAGCCATTCTCCTAATATTTTCACATAAAAAATACGTGAAACATTTATCTAATAATATATTATAAAATAGATGAGCCACAGAAAATAAGTCATTCATACATTTTTATAGGGATACGTCTTCTTAAGGGAGAAATATAGCACTGAAATTGATATGGTGTGTTAACAAGTATTACAGTCGGACACGCGGATATAGCATTGTAAACATCAAAATAGGATAAATGCAGCACTACAATTGATAGTAATATTTTTTATAAATTAAACTTGGATATATTATATCATTCGGTACTTTGCATGTCCGACTTTATTCTAATAACATTCCAGTAGGAAATGAAACTTTAACAATTGTAATTCTCATCCTGAAAATGCGATAAAATAGCAAATCATATATACCTATATATGTATTTGTACGCATACCTCTAGTAGGCACACATTTATTTACTGTGGTGTGGCAAACATACTAATGGGATGCAAATGCGTTTGTCTGTGCGTTCACGCAGCTTGCCAACTATTTAGATAGCAAATAGTAGGAATAGCTGCCATTGTTTTGTGGGGGCTGTGGTGTTTAGTATGAGATAGTTTTGTCTATGTTTGATACGTTTGTCTAACGGGATAGATTGTGGTTTATAGAAAACGGAAAGAAATAAGAGTAAAATTTTATATTGCAAAAAAAACTGCCATCATACGTACAGAAATTAGGTATACTATTTATTTTTCGTTTAAATATAAATTGGCAGCGCTATGTACGTAGTTACAATGTTTCGTGTTGCGTATGAGTATTTTACATAGAACAAAAACAATGCCACTTTATTTAGTCACAGTTAATATTTTCAGTCACGCTCCGCTGCAGATATCCCATGGGATTGCAAAATACAGCGTTACGTTTTATTTTATACCGGCAAACGTTGACTCCAGTGCTATAGCTATATTTTAACTGACACCTTTGTTTCTGCATATTTGAACAATCTACTATTTTTGGTGGAAAAACCCGATATGATATCGGTTGACTTTTATGTCATGAATCGAATGGCAAGCCATTCGATTCATGACATGGTCGAAATGTGGTCGGATTTGAGTTAAGTTAAAATAAATATACATTATCATTTAAACTCAATATTTAAATTAAATTAAATATAATTTGTTTCCAGGCAACTAAGGACCATGAATACATAACCTAAGTACAAACCAACATACATACAATAATAGAAATCTTAATAACTAAAAATGATTTCTGTTGCGTTTTTCGCCAAAGTTTTCTGTTGCGTCGCCTGTTCCGGGGTAGGACTCGGCAGATTCCCACAAAACCGCTGAAATACGACACCCTTCAGCCAGAAGTCCGCGCTCGCGATAGTTTCTAGCAGCGGTCGCGGCACGCGCATCACAAACGAGCTGAAATGCACGTACTCGTAATGATGCGATCGCAGCTGGAACACTTTCAGCTCGTAACGGGTCTTCTTGGGAACATATTCTACCACATCATCGTCTGCCGTGCCGGAGTTATGTTAGGTTTAACTTTGGTATTTAGACATAACGTTTAAAGCTACATAACATTTCTCCAATTTAACAAAGCAAGATACAAACAGAGTGGGCCGCGTTGTTGAGATTATCTCTAGAGTTAATCAAGATGAACGCGCGTTCTAAATCGTAGCTAAATGTATTAATGCGCTGGGAACAGACTAACTGCCTTATGTTTGTGCTCTTTTCGTCTCAGTACTGTTATGTAGAATGAAGCTAAATAAAGTAGGTAGATACTCGGTACTAGGTACATAAATATTTACGAGTACATACTGTAATTTATTTTTGTAAACCTGTGTTGTGTACAATAAAGTGATTACTACTACTACTACATACTCAGCCAAAATCTTTCCATTTAGAATATGTATGCAGAGGTTCATAATAAAAAGGTTTTTACGAATGATTCAGATTAAACAATATACACAAGAAAATTCAAGACAAGAAAATGTATATAGTTACATCGGAATACCATTCCCGACCGCGATTTTATGGTAAAACGACCATTATCGTTACATTACCCGCGTCATTCCCCACGGATGCAAACTTCCACGATTGCAGGTATTGTTTGAAATTTTTGCCTATTTCACACATTTATACACGGAATAAATTATTTTCTTTAATATTTTCTCTATTAGCAAGTTAAATAAAAAGGTATCCAGACATACATTACACGAGCTACCTGCCTACATCATTATACTGGGACATAGAGCAAGTCGTATTGCTATACAATTTTCGACATGTGCTAAACCATTATTCGTCCTGGGTGTATTTGCGCGTCATCACACTCCGGTTTCTCTTTTCTCTTTTTAATCATTGCCGCGTAAAAAAACTGTTTTCACAGTTGGTTTCAAACATATTGCTTTATGCCATGTGACGGCGTGTGTAGTTCCGTAAATACGGGGTAGCATTCCGGTCGTCTGACCGTTTTGTCGCTCGGATGGATATATGAAAGTTGGAAATTTTATTTTCATTTCGTTACGATAATTTATGCTTGTATTGTTCTCCGGCTCGTTAATTGCTTGGTTCCGTTTTCAATTATAGCTTTATTTCCAATGGAACGTCAAATCAAACAACGATTTTAATCCATCCATTGTTCGAGCAGATTCGATTTAGAAATTTTGTTTTTTTTTATGGTTCAGTTTGGTATGTCAGCCTGTTATGTGAATAAATACTATCAAGCCGCACTTTTCTTTCCATGATCTGGTTCACAGTTAGCGCTTCCCTCAGGCATTTCCAAACCTAGTTTACTCTAATTTTCTAGGATAATATGTTTAAAATATGTAGTCAGATATGCGACTATAGTTCATATAGTCGCATATCTGACAACACACGGCTGTGAACAATAGGTAGATAACGCATCGACATAAAGCAGCGTTGTCGGCGATAACTCACGATAGGGGAATGCACCAGATGTGATTTACGCTCCACGTCGACAAGTACGGGTTATGGCGTGAAAAATATCAGGAAGCGTGATGGAACATCTTTATATTTTAATAGAAAAAAGGGAGTTTTTTGGAATGTGCAATTTATTTTATAATTTGTTTTACCTAAGTAATTACTTGCGTATTGCACTTGTTTGTGTTTACCAAAATGGATGTACTGACTGATCAATTACCAGCGAAGTATGAATGACTTCCAGTACAATAAAATTTAGCGAACGTTTTTAATTAACAGTGTCAGACGGTTTGTGGTAACCGTCTTTTATTATAACAGGTAGCCGGATCCCTTCCTTCATTTCCAGACTACAGCCTGCATTTTCTTACGTGTATATGGACAACAATTAATTTGACGATATTTTATTTTGTTGTTGGTTCATAGATGGCACACTCGTCAAAACTGATGGGCTGAGTTTCTTTAAACTGGCTATAGGTACAGTTACCTACAGACATAGCTGACCCCCTGCAAAATAAGGTACAATGCGAGGTGGAAATCACATATCTCAACAAAGAAAATAAATTACTTACAATTAAATTAACGCATTCACTGACAGGGGGCGTAGCCTAGGTCACACTTGTATGACGGTGGACGCACATGTGCGTCGGGGGCAGTGAATGTGTTAAAATCGCCACTTTGATATTCTAGGGTTCAATTTAGTTGACAATAGTTGAACTTGTTCCCTTTTACCATATGTTGGTGGTGGGTAACTCAGCAGTAGGATGTAGGATCTCCCGCGAGATCTTCGTAAATCTACCGCAAGTCGCGCGACAAAAATATCATTATGCAAATTTACATAGAAATAAAACGCCTCCGCTGCGTTGCAACCGGTACCCATTTTTCAAAGCGTGCGATATTTTGGTAACGTTTCAGGGTTGGCGCAATTACTTAAAAAACTAAGTGAAAGATACAAATTTGTAAGAATACGCATTATCATTTATCATTCATGTTCAATTTTTCATTTATTTAACCTAGTACAAATACAAAAGAATCTAATATTTTTGATGACGTCAATTGAAAAATAAAATACCTACCCAACTGCCGTGTAAAATATAAAAGTGCTTGATATATTTCATTGCCATTCTTACTCAGTCACGGCTCGAAAAATCTGAAATTCTCGAAACGCTCTAAAATAATCCCCGACATTCTAGAATCTCCGCTATCCTGTTAGCTCAGCTCAAATATGACGGGAAGACGGCTTTGGTTCCGGAACACGTAATAAACACAAATACTATTGTGTGAATTGCTACAATGAATGTCTACGAGAACTAACTGTTACATAACACTTCATGAACACATTGTTGTTAGAAAATGATGCTTGATTTTCGTGAAATATACATATTAGCCAACGGATCAATATTATTTCATTTAAATTTATACATCTCAGATTCCAGCTTAAAACAACTTCAAATCATACTGTTACTTATTTTGCAATAATTATATTTCGCAACTTCATTCTTTGCGATTTATGGTTTACATATTGTAGTTACGCCCCCACGCATCAGCCTTGCACGATTTTTAAAGTTTTTATTTTTTATTTATTTTTATATACATATACTGGCAACACTAAAAACTTGTTCCCACTCCCATCCCTTCTACGAATCAGTTAAGAACCAGTGAAATCATGCGGGAAAGTCAGGCACAAGAAATATTTATTTAGATACGCTTTAAAAATGTCAACAATATGCGAGATGATAATGAATTGAAATGCCACGCGTCAAAAATAAAATGTATGTAGTAGCCAATTTTTAGGTACTTATCTATTTAATATTCGAAAACAAGTTTTTTGAAAGGTGTTTGTGATCCTATTTTCCATGTCTGTGTCGACTGCCTACAAACGTATTACCGTCACAGTTGGAGTTAATCCGGGTACAGTCAACCGCAACTGACAGAGACCAGAACCAGAGGTCGGGGAGCGCCGGATTTGTGAAAAACATACGTCTGCCACCATTAGTTTAGCTTGAAGATTATATTTAACAGACGGTAGAAGGTAGCAGTACATTTTCAAAAGTTTTATTTGTGTTTTGTTAGATATTGCAATTACAAAAACAGGGCTATATTTCAATAATTGATACATGTTTCAAATGTTTACTTGAATACTTTTATGTTAAGAAGATCCATTTGTTCTTTTAGGACTAAAGAGAGCACAACTTTACTTAAATATAGGATAAGGCAGTATAGTTGGATTTAGCTAACGTTTCGCATTTCTTTCACTTAAGGTAGAACCTCAATTAAAATTGTCTCGATCTTTTATTCGCACTCAGGCTCATCCTTTTTCGCTTCACTCACACATAGCTGCATGGGGAACGGCCGAAATCCTGCAAGTGTCAACCCTATCGCCACGCACGGATACACGAATATGGTTTTTCTCATTTCCTCCACCGGAATGCTTGTACATTTATTTTTATTCCTATTTGTATTCGTTTCCTGTAACGCCATATTTTTTTCGCGACGATTCTATCCGACGTATATGTCAGGGTTGTGCCGTGTTTCCGAGCTTTTGTCATCGTATTACCTATGAGGAATAGTTTCATTTTGACCATTATCTCTTCTAGTCAGATGGATTTGCTTTCTTTTATTTTGCAAATAATGGAAAAAACAAATTCTTGGGTAAATGCATTTTTGCATTATACCTACTAAAACGTTTTAACTATTTGATGGGCAATCATACTAATCACTTCAGACCCGAAAGTTTAATAATCTGAATTTGTCCTCGAATCCATTGCTTGACTAGCGGCCCGATTCTAACTTTAAGATACGTCAATTAATAGATCTACTGCCGTATTCGAACTTCAAGATATTCACAAGAGACGACACGTACTAGATCCATTCTAGATACGTTATAGTTTAGATATCAACTAGTTCTCTTTTGCAGCGCAATTCGGGCAACCAATATCACTTTTACGTTAGAAAGAGATAGATATATATTAGATGTGAATTGGATCCCTAAGTCATATCCTGTGGAAATCGTTCAAGAGTACCTATCTCCAGAATCGCGCAAATGTCAAATTTGACAGGTCAGATCTTAAACATAACGTTATCGTAAGTATCTTGGTGATGTCTAAAAGGTATCTAATAGATATCTATTTCAAAATCCGAATCGGGCCTCTAGAGACGATATGGATTAGATATGTCAGTGTCAAATGTGACGTTTCTTCAATCAAATACGTCACTTTTGACACTGACACATCTAATCCATATCGTTTCTAGATATATCAATTGAAGTATCTTAAAGTTAGAATCCGGCAGATAGTTCTACACGTTTTCAGTAGGTTCACCTGCATAATGCAGCGAACTAAAACTCTAGTTTTAGTCATCAATTTATTTCAGTAGTTTTTACAATAGCAAAAAGCGTGAACGCTAAACGGCTACCCCGCCATACCTGACGCACGTATTTTCCTAAAACGCGTGTGTAAATCTGGCAACACGTGTCGACTACTAAATCTGGCCTACATAAAAAGGCGCGGAAAAAACACCGTAACTCTGGGCTAAGCCGGCAACACGAGGTATTCTGCTTTATTGTACTCGGTGCGTATAAAAAAACCGGCCAAGTGCGAGTCAGACTCGTTCCGTACCATTACGCAAAAAAATCACGTTTGTTGTATGGGAGCCCCACTTAACTACCTATTTATTATATTCTGTTTTTAGTATTTGTTGTTATAACGGCAACAGAAATACATCATCTGTGAAAATTTCAACTGCCTAGCTATCTACTGTTCATGAGATAAAGCTTGGTGACAGATGGACGGACGGACAAACGGACAGATGGACAGCGAAGTCTTAGTAATAGGGTCCCGTTTTTATCCTTTGAGGACGGAACCCTAAAAATAGGCTCACTTACCGCTCACTTGTAAGCCTGTAACGATTCAAGAATTTTACTTGCGATACGCGAGTTTACCTCGCTACCACCACGAAATGATAATGATGATTACTACCACTTGTACTCGTATTAATACAATTTTGGACGTTTGACACACCCTATTTAAAATATAGTTTAGTTATAGCCTTAAAAATTTGGTTTTGATTTATATAAAAATTAACACTTTTAACATATACATACATATATATTGCAGCTTACGTATATACATCGTCTGATAATCTTATGAACTAGATGTTTTAACTTCGGATAGTCAAAGGTTTCATTTAAACCAAATTCATCCAACCAAAATTGAATGGTCCTAAAGAAAAAAAACGATAAATCGACTTACTACACAATCCCAACTTAACTCTACTTTATTTTCCAACCATATGGGGTAGAACGCAGATTACTATTCGTATTTTATATGTCAAAGCTCGAAACTTGAGAGAAAAGATTGCGGGGTAGTTATCACCCCTTTTCGGTAAGGGGAGCTAAAGGCACATTTTAAAGCTGAGCTCGTATTGGAGATTTATCGCTTTATCGAATTTAGAAGTTTCAGCAGCTTGCGTTTTCCTTTTATTACAGTATATATCACTTCTTTTGTTTTATTTAAACTATTGACAGAGTGGTCGTGGTCATGTCACGGTCGATTTCTGCGCCACCGCAGCTCTTGCGATCCGTCGCCATGTGGCTCTGTTTTTGGTGGAGTGGGAGCAGTCGGTGACAGAATTTCCTGTGATGGACTTAATGAGGTCTGTCCATCGTGTTGGGGAGCGGCCACGAGATCTTTTGCCCTCGACTCTCCCTTGTACCACCAAGCGTTCCATGGAGTCCTCGTTACGAGTGATGTGTCCAAAGAATTTGAGGATTCGCAATTGCACAGTCGATTTAAACTATACTACATTTAAATTTTATCCATTTGAAGGATCAAAGTAAAAAAATCATCTGCCCTCTAAATAATCATTAGTCAAATAGTCAATGATATCTTAGTTCCAAATTCAAGTATTACTGTGTTAAACTATAAAGGCAGAAGTCGCTCGATTTCCATTTAAACACGATGTTTAAATGCAGCCCCCTAAAAACAATAACGCAACAATTACACAAAAAGACAAGGGGCGATCATCTTGCCATTGTTTTGTGCGGACTAATAGGCCCGCACAATGCAGCCTTTACCGAAGTTCGCCATCGGGTAACAATGCCACACGTTTGGGGGGAAGCTCCGCCGTCCTCGGAGTAAGTTACGAACGGAAGGAAGATCCGACAACTGCCTCATAACATGCGATACAGGATTTAGTCACCTACACTAATTATCCTAGTATCATGTAATAATATTATTAAAAAATTCAGTTAAAAACTTGTTTATAAATATTTTATTAAAAATGGTAACCCGGTGAGTTTAGGCAATATTTTTTCATTACATGCTATTTTATGCCCAGAGACATTAAATTGTATATAAATTACCAAAAAAAAAGGTCGACAACGCACAAGTGGCGCCCCTGGAGTTGCAAAAGTCCACAGGCTACAGTAGTCGCTTAACATCAGGCGAATTGTTTACATACTCATTGTTACTAACTATAGGACTATACAGTTCGTCATGTGAGTGTCACAGGGGTATTGTTAATCCTTAAAAAATTTGCACGCTCCTTTTTGAAGATACCACATTGGAGTCTCTTCATTCATTTATATAATCTTTCTTGCATAAGGAAAATACAAACGTACAAAAGGTGGACTTAATGCTACAAGGCATTCTCTACCAGTCAACCTTCACAAAATCTAGGCAAGATTTTGATGGCAATACGAATAATACGATTAAGGAGAACAAGTATGATATTAAAAATGACTAAGGTTTTCGCGACTTCCTTTCCTATTGGTCCCCCGCATAAAGCCACAACTCCAGAGCAACTACCCCATGATGTCTAATGAAGAGTTTTGTACACAGAGGGCCGGACAACTCTTTATTAATGGCGTGTGGAACTTTTGCTTTTAATGTCACGCTTTCATATTTACTTACTTTCTATACCTCGTATCATACAAGTTATAAAAATATGTTTAAGTTTGCATAGAGTGACATTGCCATGACATTACAAATTTTAACGTGCCTTAAGAGTCTTAAGGAACGTAAAATTTTTAATGTCAAGTTAAGAGGAAAGTGGACATACAAACGTAGTCCCCATTTCCCTCTCTGGATGTTCATTCAGTGACCGCAAAACATATTGCGCAGTTTGCGCCATCTGTGTTGAATGTCAAACTACGGGGCACGTTTTTTTCTTAGTATTTACCTCTCTATTGCAATCAATAATTATCTTTGGTATGGAGAAGCGATCGTCGACTATCCTCTTAAAGTGAATAAACATAACAAGATATAGTTCAGACACATTAATTATAAACGTACAATGTACAAAATAGTACCTAAATTAAATTCATAAACTATACATACGTGTAGGTATAGGTGTCATCATCATCATCTCAGCCATAAGACGTCCACTGCTGAACATAGGCCTCCCCCTTAGGTATATGTGTATAGTACGGATACTAATCAAACATAAAGAATGATACCTAAAATAAAATATTCACGCACACCAACATAGCTACTTTTCATGTAAAACATATTTATACTAAAACACAGTAGTCTAAAAATATGACGTGCTCTGCAGTTCTCACAGGATAGCAGTTTTTCACATCAAATATTCATACAACGGATGCTATAAGCGCGTGAACAAAATAAGCATATATGTGTACATGCATATTCAACTAACAGAAGCCGCTTTAACGTTTTAAGTGATTAGACCTATACAGGGTGATTCATGAGACGTGAGCAGGACTAATCTTGCACACTCAGTAACTGATAATTGATCGATCACCGTCGTATTTAAGTGAAACAACCACACTTTTTCCTATTTTTTATCTTTTTGGCGAGGGCAAATTCAATTCTGTACAATCATGGTCACCCTACAAGACCTAATTAATAAACGTAAAACCTCTTTAACCGTAATGACAGCATTATGATTACGAAGAAAATAAACTGTCAAACTTGAGTGAGATACGAGTTTTCAAAAGTAACCAGACCGTGATGACATTCAATTTGACACAGAATATCGGTAGTTTAGTATTCTAATTGTAGGGTAACCATGCATGTCGTAAATAAATTAATAACTTTTTTTTTTCAACACGCCTAGAAAATTAACGTTAACCTCACTAATACTGATACGAAACAGTTGCTTATAATTTAAGAAATGCGCAGTGTTAGTCCTGCTCATGTCTTCTGAATCACCCTGTATAATGTTACCGTATCACTACACCTTATAAAACAAACTACCGTATTCGAACTTCAAGATAATACAAGACACGACACGTACTAGATCCATTCTAGATACGTTATAGTTTAGATATCAACTAGTTCTCTTTTGCAGCGCAATTCGGGCAACTAATGTCACTCTTACTTTAGATAGAGTAAGATATCTATAAGATGTGAATTGGATCTCTAAGTCATATCCTGTGGAAATCGTTCAAGAGTATCTCCAGAATCGCGCAAATGTCAAATTTGACAGGTTAGATCTTAAACATTATCGTATATTGGGAGATGTCTAAAAGATATCTATTTCAAAATCTGAATCGGGCCCAAAGTCCCCCGCCGCGTCTGTCTGTTTGTGTATTTGTATGTTTGTTCGCGATAAACTCAAAAACTACTGAACGGATTTTCATGCAGTTTTCACCTATCAATAGAGTGGATCTTGAGGAAGGTTTAAGTATATAATTTGCTAACCCGTGCGAAGCCGGGGCGGGTCGCTAGTTAAATACAAAATTATACAAATGGATTATGTTTGATAAATTGTTTCCTTAATGCCAATTTACCCCCTACTCTATAACGGACTAAATACCTACGTCAAGATTTTTTTTATTAACGCCAATTGTAATTTTATTCTACTATACTCGTATTATAAGAAGTCAAGCGATTAGCCAAACGTAATTTTTAAATTGCAGTCTCAAATATGATACATTTATTTAAATAAATTACTAAAAGACATGAACAGGAATATAAAACAAAAACTAACTACAATTAAAATAACTAAAACTAAAAATTAAAAATACCTATGAAAATTTGGTGCCTTGTAGTTAAGACAATACATCATCATCATCATCATCATTTATTTAAGAGTTAGACTCTTGTCGGTGGAGCGATTTCCATGCATGTCGGTCCTCTGCCTTCTCCTTGACAGCCTGATACGACACGACGTTGGGCTTTTCCTTTACTTGAAGACAATACATATATCATAAATATATCACTTTTAGACTTTTAGTTTCGTTCAATGCTATGTTAAGCAAGCAATTAACAATTCTTAATTAAAATTTACCTAATAAACCTAATAATTATACTTTTTGTCACTCTAACGTTCTGGTTACCTGATATACAGACAACAAACTCGTAACAGATATTTTAAGCTCCTAGTCCTGTCCATTACGAGTAATACCATATGGTTAACTCTGCCATGCCATTATTTTTATGGGCATATAAAACAAGAAATGCGTGTCTTATACTGGACTAAATTAAATGGGTACATTCACCTTTCAAACATCAATTTAACAGTTTACAATAGAATAACCTATTAATATTTATATATGTCCATTAACTTTGAACCTAAGAGTAACATTCCATTTTTAACCGCAGCTGCATTACTGTCAATTTTACTATGGAAATTGACAATGACAGCGACGCGTTCAGTACCGGTAGTGCAGCTGCGGTTAGAAATGGAATGTTACCATAAAACATCATAATGTATCCAGATATACATTTTACAAATTTGCGTTTTAATCTACACTACCATAGGTACCATACCATATCTAATCTACCTACAAACAACAGTTTTCTACGTCAATGTAGTTTGAATTTGCAAACTGTAAAACATGACGGAAAGTAGCAAAAGTTATGCCCGTTATGTACTATACTGGACGGTTGCCATAGAGCTAGAAAATTCGTCTACGAAAAATAAAAGGTGTTACCTACGCTATTTTGAATTTAGAACTCGGCTGGCGTGTCCCAACTTTCATTGGAATGTCGTTTTTTGACATGGAACAGTAAATGTGAAAGAATTGTGAACATAGCGAAGAAATGGAATGAACAATGGCTTGTTTATATTTGGATTCGAGTGCTGTCGACTATAAAATGTCTTTCGTTCGATTGTCCTTGGGACATTTCATGATTTCTGTTTTATTTGCGTCTCTCTCTGTCTACTGTTTTGTTTGGGGTATTATAATTTCGTTTTGATTTCTGTTTGATGTTATTTCTGACTTTTAGTTAACGGGAAGCATTTCAAAGTTACTTAAATAATAATACATCGTTACAATAGGTACCTTACTTAACAAAAGTTTCGAAAAAAGTAGCTCACAGTCACGCATCCCCTTAAATCGTGGCGTTATCGCGCCTGAAATATGTAACGTTCCCGCCTTAACTCTCACAGCCGTTTTATATTTACTTGTCACGGGGACAACCCCAAAAAAGGGATACATAGCTATAAGCACATACTCAACTAAATACTACCAAAAAGAGGCTGCTATGTTCGAGGGTTTCCGCCAATAGCGCTATGAAAACATAAAGTTAGAACGTAGTCAGATTGGCTGATAAATTACAATATTTAAAATAATTATTTAAGGCGTTCTTTTTCCGTAGGAGCTAAGCGAACCAGTTTTTTGAATCCATTAGAAATATAAGAAACAATGTTTTAAAATTGTGAAAAAAATATATCTTATACTTAAGGATCTGGCAGATACGTTTTGGATCTCAAAAACATGATTAGATAAACTTTGCTCGATAGAAAAAAAATCCAAAGTTACGCCTTTTTTTAACAATAAATCCAAACCATATCTACAATACAAACTTTTTAGACTTGTTTTTTACACAAATGTATAAGTAATAAGATAATCTAGACGTTTTGGATCACTTTGTCTCGGTAACATCATTAAAATAATTTCTATGTTTCAATACCTACTAAATCCGCAAGCGCAATCACTCGCGAACGCACTTACGCCCTCTTCAGTCGCGCGGCAGCGCTTGTAGAGGACGGACCTGTGTCAGTGTGTTCCGCGCGGTCACGTGATTTTACCATTTACAAACAATGGGAAACAAAGCATATGAAACGTAAGAAAAAGTCACTAAGTGCTATAAAAACACACTTTCTGATAACAGAAGCATCTAATACTTTACGAGGTGGTTGAAAGCGCCTAGCTTTACTACATCAACAGTTAAAATATTTCAGTATTTTCACTAGGTCAGCAACCAATTTCAATGTAGGTAAATAATATTATATTCCTAGATAATATAATTGTGAGTATGTAAGTATGATATATTTACAGTATTTCACCTTTACTGATATACCTACGTCCGATCTGCAAAATGATTATATTCCTTCGTGCTCTTTGACTCCTTTGAGAATCAGAAATTATTTATTTGGATTGACACAGTATGGGGATGTTACAATATATGTATAGTGTTACGCTTTTAGTATGAGGATGCCGAAGGCGCCCGGCTTTGGATCGCATGCAACGTGCCAGGCCCGTCAAGCGTGCAAATTCATCATCATAATCATAAATTTATATAAATATAAAATGTCAAATTGAATTAATTGAAAAAATTACCATAATAAGCATATCGCAATACAATTATTTAAGAACTAAATACATATCACTAATTTTAATATTTGACCACGGTCGACATGAATTAAATATAATTGAGAGTTCCAAGTGCCTACAGGCAGTTCATCTTGTGCTTGGTTGTACATATTAGTCTTGTTCGAGAAACTGAACACGGTGAAAAATAGAGATAATACTCCTAAAAATACGTGTGATACCTCAATAGATTCGTCATAATGCCTAGAAAAATGTATTCGAAGCGTGTAGTAGCACACACAAAATATCAAAAGTTATAAGCAAAAAAAGGGGGGAAAGTAGAGATCTTTAATTTCCCCAATATCTCAAAAAGTATTCATATTACGGTGCGAGATGGATGGGGGTGCTCGACCAAATGTCATAGAGGGCCCCAAGACAAAACAAAATACATTTAAATTTTTTCAAAATGGCCGACTTTTTTTATTTTTTTTCAAGTTGTTCCGAGCGCGCTGAGATTTGGCATGGCGGAAGATAGAGGCCCCTAAATTCCTATGAAAAGATTTTTTTGGAAAAAATCCAAGATGGCGGAAATAATGGTCATTTTAATTTTGTATGGCAACTTTTAAACGGTGCGAGATGGGTGGGGGGTGCTCGACCAAATGTCATAGAGGGCCCCAAGACAAAACAAACTGCATTTAAAAAAAATCACACAGGGCGACTTTTTTTTTAAATTTTTTCATGTTGGTCCGAGTGCGCTGAGATTTGGCATGCGGCGAGCTTGGAGGCCCAAGATTACTATGTGAAAAAAAAAATGGAAAAATCCAAAATGGCGGCGGACACAGGCCAAATTCAAATTTCCAAGTAGGTTAGGCGAGCCCGAAGGAGGCTGAAGGCCGACCCCGCGGAGGGTCGTCAGGCCCGGAGCTTTATCTCGAATGTCCAAGCATGCTCCACCCCCAGTAATTTTGGGCGAGGCCGAAAGTCGAGCTGCGGGAATGACGAACAAAGCAAAATCCTATACAAAAGTTTATAGGATTATTAAGCGATTTGTTAACCCGCGCGAGGCCGGGGCGGGTCGATAGTAATAAATAAACATAAAGCATACGCTAGACTGAATAAAAATATAAAAGTTTCACTAAAATTTACTGGATTGTACAGTCAGCAGCAGAAATAGCTACGGGGCCTAGTAATCAAAATGATGACACGGAAATGTCAAGATAATAAGGTCTGTGTCGATCATTTTGAACATGTTATTCTGCTTATCTATATCTGCTGCTGCCTGTACTGGTTTTAGAGTCTGGCTAATTTAGGTAGAACTAGAGTTTAGCTAAGAAAGGTAGAAGAAATTAATTTGACTGAACCATATCTGGTAGAAAAAGAAAATGATTGATGTTTTAAACCTGTTCAAGGACGTGGAATAGTAGATATTAATTCGGCGTCCTTGAACAGGTTTTCAACAACAATCAGTTAATTATTTAATAGATATTTGGAAGAAACAAAACATAATATTGAAAATAATTTGTTACATTACGGTATGTCCGTGTGGCGTAAAGCCAGTGGACTGTAGTTTTTTAAGTTAGTTCCTTCGCTACACTATACTGCTTTACCAGATTGTAGAAGGGCTTACCGGGATTTTGTGGTCTGCAGCTGGCAGAGGCCTCGGCGGGTGGATTGCTCGCTGCTGGCTTCCTCGTTATTTCAAGGCACTGTTTTATGGTATATTTTGCGAATTCAGATATCCTTTCTGTCGCGATGTTTTGGTGACACTGACACCGTTAGTTATTACTTTTTAGACCATTGCTTGTGTGTCGCCGGCCAGTAGCCTCGCTACCTCAAGTAAATCAGTATAGCAGTAGGTATTAAGGATTAATACTAAACACCCCCCACCGAAAGCACTATGTGGCTTTTTCATAATATGAAAAAAGTTAAAAGTTAGACCAAATCAAAATCGTTGCAGACTTATCTTTGTCTAGCTCTGCCAATCAATTCAATTCCATCATCCGCTCCTCCATCTGACCTTTAACTGAGTTTTCCCTAAGCCCGATAAAAAAAAAAATTTTTTTTTTGTGAGTACCTCTTATAATGAAGGATATTTTTGCTGAGTATCAACATCCTACTAGTGACAGTTTTTGACTTATGATTTTATTATTATTTTTCTTTAATGTATTGTTTTTCGGGATGTATTCAAGCGATTTGCTGAAATTTATTGAATAGTGTTCTTTATTTAGGTATGCCTTGATACTCAAAAACCGAATACCATTTGTCATATAAAAAAAAATTACTCTCTACTCAACCGGTGTTTTACAATGTAGTATACAAACTCTTCGATTATGTTTGCGTTTTCTTATCAGGTTGTCGTATTTAAGAGTAAAATGCTAATCTCTCACCCCGATTGATTAAGGTTCTACCTACCTACCTACCTTACCTACCTACCTACCTACCTACCTACCTACCTACCTACCTACCTCACCTACCTACCTACTTACCTTACCTACCTACCTACCTACCTACCTACCTACCTACTTACCTACCTACCTACCTACCTACCTACCTACCTACCTACCTACCTACCTACCTACCTACCTACCTACCTTACCTACCTACCTACCTACCTACCTACCTACCTACCTACCTACCTACCTACCTACCTACCTACCTACCTACCTACCTTACCTACCTACCTACCTACCTACCTATACCTTACCTTTATATGAACAATACCTTACCTTAATTGACCGTCACCTTAAAATGTTTATTTCCTTTCGGTACTTTAATTCTACTACGCTGCCATTAAATTAAAACGTTGTTACCGATCACTAAATAATAAGTACACATGGCTCTGTAAAAATAATAATTCTAAATATAATGATCAGAAACACGTAATGCAAAAAATATATACATATACAATAAAAACTATAAAAACGTGACCCTTGCACGGTATGGTTAAAATACTGCCATCATAAGATCCTTATACTGTGACCCGTTTGCTATCGCCGCCGCGCACAGCGCGCGCTCACGTGCTCGTCGAGCGGATCGGGACGCGCGGGCGGGGCTTCACGGTTTGCCGCGCACCTCACCCCCTCAGATTCGTTGATGAGTCGAATCATATCGCCTTAAGTCTTCCTACAGATCGTAGATTTACTTTTGTATTCGGCTAAAGCTAACTAAGAATCTAGTTGTAGTATTGTTCTATTTAAATATTAATTTTATTAACATAATACTCAACTATGTATGTATATAATATACTTACCCGGAAAATTAGCATGCGCCCTTTTTGCTTAAACCGTAATAAAGTTTACAATACACTATAAAATGTGTCGTGAGCTTTGCCTACTCACTGTAATAAAATTCAAATCACAAATAAATAAACCGTTTATACTGCCATTTAACGCCGTAAAAAGGGCAATGAATTAAAAAAGTTCATTCCGAATGAACGAGTGAATGAGTGAGTGAATGTTTTACGAGTATTAATTGTTACGTGTAATTGGGACACAATGAGTTCACGCACGCATGGGTTAGTGGTAATGAGGGAAGTTTTAGTTTTAGTCGATAGGTGTGTTTCACTTCATGGGTTTATACGACGATGAAAAAGGAAGGGATTAATGTTTTATTATGATTTTAATTCATCAAGATCATATTATGTGCCTTTATTTTGATCAAGCGCTGTACTGTACACGTGCGAAGTGGTATCTACCGTAGCACTTGACAATTTTATGTATGGTGCAATTGGTGCATTATCATATATCAGATCAGCACCATAAATATATTGAAGCTAATATATACAGCATTATTCATCTTTGGTATTGAAAAGATTTTAAGCACTGAAGGTTTAGAATCTTTACCTATCCAAAGTAGGTACAACTCTCAGCCGTCTAAAAATATATGATCGTGTAATCTGCCTTGCGCAAACAAAATCAATATCTTTATAAAAGCGAGCGGATATTTTAATAAAATAAATCTGATCCTCGATACAAGCGGCTCTCATGCCCGAAGGCATATTCTATCAAATGTCAAGCGGAGACCTTTCCGGATTGTTTTCATCGCGACCAGCGACCCGTGAAATCAACGGCCTCCGACAGGCATTAGGGATGCGAATATAGGTATGTTAACATTACTAAAACCTTTATTTTTGGTAAAAACAAGACTTATTGTAATTGTTACAAACAGTTTCTTTTATAAATAGAGTTAGACCGTAAAACATCTGCAGCGATTTTGATAGCCCACGCAGTGCAAGTGTCATTTTAAACGTCAAACTTCTATGAAATTATGACGTATAAATAACACTTACGCTGCGTGGGCTATCAAATCCGGTGCAGACTTTTATTAATGCGACTATATGCATTTTTTCGGGTAAGATATGTATATATATCAAAGCGACTTTTATAAATTTAAGTATCGGATATAATACATATTTATAAAAAGTCACATTGATTGTATGTGTATAAGGGCTTGAAACTAAAATTTTAATCTTCAGAAATAATTTCATGAAATAATTATACAATAAGTACGATTTTTAAATAAAATGTGTACATTGATTATTTTTTTCGCTGAATAAGTACGTTTTAAATATATACCTATTCAGTGGAAAAAATTACCAATGTAACCAACAGTTTTTCCGTATTATCCATGAGACATTTCCTTCAGGAACCAGGTGGCGTTTGTTCTTTCACATTTTGGCGAATCATGTGATTTTATTCTGAATCGTGACCATATAGTATTGGTAGCTATATATTATTGTAGGTATATTAGTTACACAAAATACTTTTGTATTTTGTGAGGTGGATTAATTTCAAATACTTACTTATAATTTTTATAAACCTTGTGTTGTGTTTATACGAAAATTTATGTCACCGTATCTGTCTTAAAGCTAGGTACTTACTCGTGTAAGAATTTATTTACACATTAACACTCACAAAAAGGTTGAGATACCTAGTTACGATAAAATTGTAAAGCAGGCCGAGCTTTTTCCCAAATGGATGCTGTTCAAATTCAAAATTCAAATTCAAAATTATTTATTATTACAATGGATTCATCCAAATGGACTGCATCCTAATATTAAACATTGTAAGTTTTTGACATTCACGGACCGATTTTGGACTGCAGACACGCTATTTGGACTGTTGGAAGGCTCGTCAGTGGCCACCTTAAGATATTCACACATCCAATATTCCGTTTTATTACTATGTGCATGATCTATCAAATGACCTTGTCAAATAGCCCCGAGCGGCAGGGTGCTCGACGACGTCTCTGCAAGTTGAAGCATCAACTAAAAGTTTTACCCAACAGAAGTCTGGGCCAAAAGCCAATGCACTGAAGTTATCTGAGAATTCCCGCTGAGGAATGTTAATAGTTGTAATCAGTATGAAGTATGGGGCACCTCACGTCAGCTTTGCACGCGACGTCCGCTAAGGAGAAACTTCAAATCGGGTTAAGTAGTTTAGGAATGTAAGATCTAATTTATTTTGCCCTAATAATATAATTATTTTGTTATGTTTATATAAAAAAAATTCATTGCCTATACCTACGATATAAGTAAGTAAATTGAACAGTTTGCCCGATGTGACCAAAGTGAGTGACAATTATAGTCACTAATTATTAATAGTGACCAGACCTACATATACACCTACTAGATATATTATCATTTACATTTTTATTGCAGTCTGGTGAAGCATGAAGGTTAAGTAATATAGGTACTTCGTAATTCCCTTGTACACCTTCTTCACCTTCTTGGCTTTGACATAAAAACATTAATCTATCATTTCAGTTAATTCATAAACAGCTCATGTACCGCGTTCCGTACGTTAAGAATTTTCAATTTTGAGTGTCTCTTGAGGCGCTATGCTATTAAAATAAAACCCGACTGGCTGACATCACGTAAACGCCATCCATCAAGTGTGCAAGCCCCTTTATGCGGGGTATCGACGCGAAACGAATTTTTGAAAAATGTAAAAAGGTCACTGCAAGACGGCACGTTTCGCTCATTTATTGTGTTAGGTATTGGCTATTTTGGGGTTTCGTAGGAAACGCATTGAACACCTCGGACACCTCTCGGACTTTTACTATGCAAGATTATTTATTTTCTATATAATATCTTGGTTACTTTTTGAAATTGTACCTATACACTTCCATATTTTATGTACTTACCTATTTATATGTCATAATATGTATAATTTAAAGGTAAAGTTAAATATATACCTAATCTCCTTATTAAAGCTTCTTACATTTCACAACACATTAATTATTGAAATGCAGTAAATGAAGTACCTATCCCAAGTAGCATGGAAGTGTCGGCAACATCAATATAGCAGCCAATTAAGAACTTACAGTGATTTAAGGGACGTATAAGAGTGTCAGAAAAGATTTAAGCTGTATAAAAGGTACTTTACAGACATTATACAGCTCAAGCTGTATAAAATCATTATAAAGGATTCTGCGGAAGCATGGGGTGCTTTATCAGAATATAAAAAATCTACTATAAAACTAAAAGTGTTGTGAGAGATTACAAGCTAATTCTATCGTAAAAGCTGTATACAGGCTGTATTGTAGTAACACTTGGCACTTTTAGCTGTACATAAGTATCTGTCAACTCCGTTTTAAAACATTAAGTGTTGTGAAACACTACAAGCTAATTTTATCGTAAAAGCTGTATACAGGCTGTATTGTAGTATCACTTGGCACTTGTAGCTGTACAAATGTATCCGTCAACCCCGTTTTAAAGCTATTTCTTATGGCGTAATCTTACTCTCCTATAAGAATAGTAGTTGTATAACTTCTGTCTGTAAGGGTATTATAAAACCAAATGAATAAATGGCAGCTATAGTACAGCTTTTTTCTGTATTACTAATAGAGTCGCTTATAACAATCTTTTGGCGTAATTTTACACTCGTATAAGTATAGTAGTGTAATAATTTCTGAAAATAAGTGTATTATAACACTAAAGGAATATATGACAGTTACAGTACAGGTTTTTTATTTGTTATACGGATCTCTAAAGAGAATTATAACTTATGTACGGAGAACCGAAATACAGCCAAACGAATACAAATATTCTATTATAAAGCTGTTTTAATTACAAAAGCTGTAAAAGACACTCCATTTATTACACAGCACAGCTACTAAGATTATAATGCTCTCCAACTATCCTGTAGGCTGTTTAAAAATTGTCGCCATTTTACAATAAAAAAAAAACGTATTTGTAAATATAATTAAAGAAATACTTGCAAATATTTAGCAGACTAACGCCGTGTTATGATTACCAGCTAAAATAAATTGTTTAGCCTTAGAATTAATATTTATAAATATTTTTGATACTCTAACCTTAAAAACAAACAGTAACTTTACCGATTTTTGATATTTTCCTTATGGTTTCTCTTTGTTATTTTGCAGGCGCGTAAATATTTTGCCAGAAAAGATACACAGGTTCACAATAAATAATAATCGGCACTTACCAATAATGTAATATTCCATTCAAGTCCTGTATAATATTTACTTTTACTTTTACCATCCACTATAACACTTTATTGTCGCCATTACTATATTACGAATTAACAAGATTAAGACATTTTAGTTTCTTAAATGATTATTATTCTCTTGTAATTCTTTCTTATAACTCATTTAAAACTTATATTCTTATATCGTACTTATAAGAGATTATCTGTAGTGTTAAGGTTTCCTGTTACACCGAAATATAGCTGTAATGCAGCTATTATGCAGCTTATGTATTGCTTATACAGCTACTCTACAGCTCTAATAACGCCAAAGGCTGTATAATTTGGGCCCTTTTTTTACTTATAAGGGCTGTATAAGCGCTTATACAGCCTTTGTACAGCCTAACTGTACAGCTTATAGTATACAAATAAACTTTAATACAGCTTATATACAGCTTGCAATGCTACTTGGGATGTAGGTGCTTGCAGTAATTCTGGGTTATATTATTAACACGGAACCCTCTTTACTTTTAGATCGGACTGTTGAGAAACACTCAAAGAAAAATGTGAACGGTTTCATTTTCAATCACCTTTATTGCACAGAAGTTATTTTGGGATTGATTTATTTTATGTCAAAACACAATGTTATTTTATATATTTAATCCAAAGCACTTTACTTAAAGAGTGGGTTAGGGTAACATTCCATTTCTGACCGCAACTGCCACTACTAGTACAAACGCGTCGGTGTTATTGTCAATGTCCATAGTAAAATGAATGGTAGTGCTGCTGTCGTTGGAAATGGACTGTCACCTTTAGTTAGACCAACAGACGATATCCAATTTTTGAAATACAATTCGTACTATGCTAAAAATCCGTGTTTGTTACAGCAGGACATCGACAGCAAAATGCAGCGGCTCTCCACACCGGCAGCGGCGGCGGGAGGAGGAAGGGAGCCCCGCCGGGTTCTGCGCGGCGCTGCACAAGACGCCGCCCGCGCCGCCGCCGGCCCTGCTGCGCCGGCTCGGCGTCAAGGAGCCCACTGGCGTCGGGAAGGTAACATATTATCTAACTCGAGTCACACGGCGCGATTCGAACTTTAAGATATCGCGCGTTAGACATTCACTAGATATGAAATAGTAAAGATATGTGACGTTCCACGGCAAAAGGTACCTTATGGCGGCTGGCGCTTACGCTTATTATTAACGCCGCTCCAATATTCAGACGGGGCAATGGTACCTTTTGCCGTGGAACGTCACATATCTTTACTATTTCATATCTAGTGCATCTCTAATTCATTTCCCGAATCGCGCCGACAGTACGGACGTCGTTATAGCATACCTATAGGTAAGGTCGTAACCTGCGGGAAGGCATGGCAAAGCATGACGAACTCTAGTTGGAACAACTCAGGCAGAAACGAAATCGCAGAGCTGCTGGACCACCCCAGGAGTCAAGACACGTCTGTGATCGATGCGGCAAGAAGTGCCGATCGGCCATTGGTCTTTACAGTCATCGGAGTCGATGTAGGCTGTAGACTACCTCCTCAAAATACCTTCTTTAGTCGCTGCAACTATCATCTTTTTTTTTTTTTTTTTATTATGAATGGGCTTACTCATGGTCACAGACTAGCCGAGGCGTAGACGTGGCCTACGATGGAGCGAGCTCGCCCAGAAGGTGCCTGTTCACTCTTGATTTGAAGGTTGCCGGGTTATAAGAACACGGAAATATAGACGCCGGCAAGGAATTCCATTCCTTGGCAGTGCGCATAAGGAAAGTAGAAGCAAAGCGCTTCGTGCGAATTGGTGGAATATCTACCAAGTAAGGATGGAAACCGGCCGTGCGTCTAAAAGTCCGATGGTAGAATGGGGACGGTGGAATAAGCAAAGCATTCTGCAAAGATGCTGTGGCCAATGATGATGATGTTGATGATAGGTAAGGAGCAATACCAACATATGTACGCACGTCATGTCTGTATCAATGGTGTGTAAGTTCTTTAGAATAGTCAGTTAAAAATATTTTGGCGTGGCCATGAAAAAAATATTATCTGGACTAAAATTGACAAGCACCTATAAGTGTAGGTACATAATTTGCGTCGTCATACCACACAGTATCTTGGTTTAAAACTGGTCTTGATAATGTAAATAAGTGCTGTACCTAATATGTATATTTCGGTGGAGATATTTTACACTAAGGCCCACTTGCACTAACCCGGGGTTAATCGGTTAAACCTGGAGTAACCATGGTTACCAGTACAATTTGACACTGGGTTGACTGTTAAACCGCTTAACCCCAGGTTAGTGGCATGGTGCAAGTGGGCCTAAGGCTGACAGTAAATCTAATATCAATGAAAATTAATAATCGCAAGCTTCGGCGAATACTTTTAGTCCATTAAACAGTGCAAATGAAGTAAATGAGATGGTGAATAACGGGCTGAAACCGCAGCGATGCTTTAGATACAACAGAACAATGCGGTAAACATGTAAATCAAAAGCCGGGTAATGAACATGCAATTCAACCACACTGCATCGAAATGTATGCTCCTATATGATTGGTATGGCAATCATAGCAATTATCATGAAAACATTACATACTTTAAAGATATATGTAAAGAGGAAAACTTATTTGTGCACATAGATATACATATTTGTGTAATTTTTTTATATTTACGCACGTTTTAATTATAATAATTATAAGAGATATTTTTTTTTTTACCGTTAAGTAACAGAGGTGGTGTACCTAACTCAAAAGACACTTAATCATTCTGATCTGTCCGAGCCACGTTTAAAAAGGAAACTCATTTAAAACCGCAGCAATTAACCCCAGAAATCGCTAATAACCCGATTGATATCTCTGGAGTTAAGGGCGAGTTCATTAGCGCAAGATCATCAGTTGTCTCATTAGAGGGAACCAATTAGTGTGGCCGGAAGGCGGCCCCTTAAATCATTGGGAAGCGTGACTCGCGTCCGTTATTGAAACCTGTGCCATTTCGCAGTATAAGGAATACAAAGAAAACAACTTTAGGAAGATGAACAAAATGGCTGAGTAAAGGAAGATGTTGCTATTATTCTTAAATGTACCTAAAGTAAGCAGTGTACGTAAAAGAAAGGTAAAAGCGCATATTGCTCAAATAGCCGTTATAATAAATCTAGATTAGTGTAGGTAATTACTGAATTAAGGTTACTCTAACTGACAGCGACGGTCGGCCCTCCAGTGCCGGTTTTGATTTGGACATACCTAAGTTTGTAGTTATGAGTCAATAGTCAATACATATCTACGTCTACCAAGAGATTATTTAATATTCAATGTTACTGCCAAAGTAACGTGCATAAATCAAAGCTCCTCACAGCCATTATTATACAGTTGTCCAATTATTGCAGCCCATTACTCGCTTGAAGCGGGTATTGGCAGGAGTTTGCCGGCTCCCAGTGCTCCGGCCAGTTAGGTAACTAGATTAGAGCTATACCAAGTCTGGACTAAGCTGCCAATGACGAGACGTGAACAGAATTCGAGACGATTTAAATCTAATAAGTCTAAAAAAGTATGAGAACTTTTACTAAACGTATTTTAGTTAAAACGATCACGAACCGGAATTGTTAAAAGCTTTACGTCATTTAACCAGACTTATTTGAGGAGAACATAGGATACCCGTTACAGAATTAAATAAACTTCGCTCGATAGAAAAACCCACACAATGTCTCTCTATTTTTACATTAGAACTCATTTTATTTCGATTGTACATACATAACAATTGAACAAATGGTGACGCTGTCAGCAATTTCGGAAATGCTCGTAATATTGTAAGTAGTTTTTAAATACACGAATGTTTACTCGAGCTCTTTGCTTGCTTCACTCCCGAGTATATTCATATATGCCCATCTCACTCGTTGGCGCTAGAAGACGTTCACCATAACTTGAAACCTTACTACTGATGGTAACCGGCATTTGCTTCCAAGGTGACGTTACGTCACCGCGTAAGACGACATACGGTAAACTAATTAGTTGCATTCACATTCATCGTGTCAGATTTACTAGTCAAATCAGCTTAATCAAAAGCTCTTGGGAATTATCGACCTAAGTTCCCTCCTCGCTGTGGGTTCGAAATATCTACAAACTGCCGTATTCGAACTTCAAGATATTCACATGAGACGACACGTACTAGATCCATTCTAGATACGTTATAGTTTAGATATCAACTAGTTCTCTTTTGCAGCGCAATTCGGGCAACCAATGTTACTTTTACGTTAGATAGAGTAAGATACCTGTTAGATGTGAATTGAATCTCTAAGTCATATCCTGTGGAAATCGTTCAAGAGTATCTCCAGAATCGCGCAAATGTTAAATTTGACAGGTTAGATCTTAAACATATCGTTATCGTATCTTGGTGATGTCGAAA
This sequence comes from Cydia fagiglandana, assembly GCF_963556715.1. Classification (NCBI taxonomy): domain Eukaryota; kingdom Metazoa; phylum Arthropoda; class Insecta; order Lepidoptera; family Tortricidae; genus Cydia; species Cydia fagiglandana. The sequence continues at coordinate 10,089,049 of NC_085932.1, forward strand.
AGATATCGAATAGATATCTACTTATTTCAAAATCCGAATCAGGCCCAATGTGCTTGTGTAGCGCTTTTTCCTTTAAGTGTCACTGTTAAAACGGCTTTCTAATCGAACAAACAACACTAATAACAAAAATTTTAAATATGAGTTTTATTTCTAAGACTTATCCTTATCTAACGGTCTGATTATTTTCCATCGCAATGCCCTTGCTTTATCCAGGCGCACAGCTAGGACGGAAATACGTCTGCCTGTCTGTATTTCTTTTACTTATTGCTGGACAGAGGTCAGACAATAGATAGGCTTCTTTAAGCGATCTTAAGTCTTGCCAAGCCCCGCTCACAAAGAGATGACCGTATCAAAGAGTTTTCTTCTCTATTTTAATGGCTTTATAACACAAGTTATCACCACAAGAACGTAATTGATACATACATTCGATAATTCTACTCTATTTGTCATGGGATATGGTCGTTTTTACAATGAATCTAGACTACGAGATATGAAATTCTTTTCGTTATTTCAAGAGGACTTAAGTTCTGTGATTTTCATTTATTTTATTGTTTTTAACTTGTACGCTTGCGTGAGTCGAACGTAATGGATTCATTTGCGGATGTAGACGCGAGTTGCCAATCTGTACAATTAACTGAGCCCTCACTTGGATTATATTATTGGCTCACATTACATTTATAACATAGGTATACTTATATAGATGCTTTACAATTACTAAACATCATATATATTTTTAATTTATAGAAATAAAGTACCTAGTTATTAGGCTATTACATATTGGAAAAAATGGCATACCTATTTCACGGCACGAAAATAGTAACCCGTTAACACTCCTCCCTTGCTCGGTTACACGAGCAATTACGCCAGTGGCAGGGTTAATGTGATAAGTGACGCGCTAACAAGCTCCAGGTGCAACGTGGCTAAGATTTTTTTACAAGTGGAGATTTTAAAAGATTTTCACGCCTCGGGGATGGAATTATATCCCCCTAATTTGATTAAGCGAGGCACCGAGAGGGTTGAGGTATCCCGTTATAGTACGCAATTTCTTTTACTGAACGTTTGCATTTTTTAATCCTGTGTCAGACGTACAAATTTTGACAAATATAGATAGGTACACAGTCACAAATAATCCGAGGTCAGTTGGTAAAAACGCATTTACAAGAGTCAGTTTTATGCTTTCTTTTAAAAATCGAAATATATGTTAAGTAATGTTCATATGTACAGTAGCCAATATGTTATATTAAAATATTTTAATATACCATTATAATGTAAGACATAGATTTTATGTGTGGTGAAACTTTTTGACTCCATGTCTGATCTGGATAAATAAAAAAAAAACAATTAACAAGTAATCTTAATATAATTAAACTTATTTATAGGCCCGTGAAATCCAGAACTTACTAATAAAATTAGTAGGTATATCTTACTACCTAATAATGTAACTAAAAGTTCATGTACATAACTATGTATAAAGCACATTGTTTTAGCATTTTTCCACAAAGTCGTTTTCCCTACACAGCCATTCTACAACATCCTGAACTATTCAGAATAAAAAATTAACTCCACGAAGCAAGGCATTTGCAATTCAAGAGGCTAGATAGTACAGAGCACTTGTGACAAAAACTCTTAGCGACGCTAACGAAACCTTGCACCCGTTCGCTTTTATACATATTCGTTTAAACTACAGCGAGGGATTGCCACAGTACTTACTCGTAAATATAAAATCATTCTAATACACTCTAATACATAAACCCCAGCTCAAGTTTGGATATAACGTTTGAATTGTATTCGTAGTACCCACGTCCTACATACGAAAAACAAATTGTACGGGAGATAAAGGACATTTCTATGTACTTACCCCTATTTACTTATCTTCCTATAACTCTAAATAGATCCATTCGACAGGTCATCATCTAAAAACAAGCCACGAACGCCAAAAGAAATGAAATAACACATTTCAGAAAGTTGATCAACAGGAAAACCCGTGAAAAACACACAACAACCGCTTTGAGAAAAATAAACGCTTTGGCCACTTGTGTGTGTCAAAACAATCTCCTGTGTTATTAGGATCTAATACTATTGGTAGCGTCTCGAGGGAGCTCACGAGAGTGTAGTGGGCTTCAGATAGAAAAGACTGTTGGTATTATTTCACCGAAAAGAATGCCAAAGTAACAGCAAACTTAAAATATTCTTCGTAGAAAAGTAATTTCTTACTTACATTTTATGATGTAAATGAAGTAAAGAAAAAAAAACGTATTTTCTTCAAAACTGAATAATTAATTGATAATTTTCTGAGAATTATAATAAATAAAACAATTGTGTGACAGGTGAGCACTCTACCAGTATTATTTTACAAGCTTAAGTAAGGTTACCACCTCTAAGCAAATTTCTAAAGCACATCATTATACTTATAATTATAAAAAAATCCTGTAAGAGCAACCGATATAATAATAGTCAGTGTATTCTTCCCCACTATTCCTCCGTCAATTTGTACCGTCCAATGGAAAGGCCGGCTGCTACCCGCGGGATTAAACTCCTTATTGATTATTGGACCCTTTTTTATTGTACGAGCCGTAAGTGACTGACTTCAAGCGTCATAAACCATAGATTGTGAACTAGATGTAGCAAGCACTCTAATTAGTGTGACATTGACAACAGTATTTTTTTATAACTACTGTAATGTACCTATGTATTAATTGTGCACAAGACCGGTTAAATTTTAAACAAAAAGAAGTCTACACACAAAGCTTCCTTTTTAAATGGAATAGGAATTAAATTAATTAAGTTGATGAGTAAATAGAATCAGGCGTTACAGATAATGCATAATATTGCATAATATTGCATGTAAACAATACGCAAGTATAACGGGTTAGCACTGATTGACTAGCACGTTATCTTTTCGCGGATTAGCAAAGTAATTAGCAAAAATTTGTTTTTAGTTAAATTTATGAGTGTTAAAAACTTATAATATTATTTTTACCCACCCCAGCTGTCCCAATTTGTAACCTGTAAGTAACTGCATCCGAATAATTAATGAATGAATGAAATGAATGAAAACATTTATTTTCAGGCAACTATAATATTCTCTGAACTCACCGCTACCGCTTGTGTATCTTAGGCTTTTACGACAAGCAGCCACACATCCCTCAATTCGCGTATAGATGATTTATACAGTACGCGATATTGATACTACAGACCTACTTCTTTTGATGTCCTCTTGATGGGAGGAAACACATCAATAGAGTCCGAAGGGGCTTCCATCATATACCTATTATTATTGTTCCCAACAGAAACGAGACCACAAGCAATACATTTTAGCAAACTTATTTATTATCCCAATTACTTACTATAATTGTGATGAACGGTAATCATAACTATGAAATGGATATCACAATTTTTAGTTTAAAAATGTATTATTCGTCTGCTAAGCAATAGTAGTCAATAATTTGGTTTTAGTTTTAATATAGACATCAAAAATGCATACATCCAAATTGAAACTCATTTTCTCTTATATTTTTACGCAAACTAATATGTAGTTGACTTGTTAACAAAATTCAATTATTCGCCAACATCAAGTTGGGCACCGCGAAGCGCAAATTCACGCGGCATTCTATTAACTTTGCGGTACTGGGCAAATGTTAACATTGGAAAACATGATGCAAAATTTCATTAATTGAGTGATTTTACAATGTATGTATGCTGAATTAATTTAACTATAAGATGAACTAACCCTAATATCGATAAAATCTAGAAAAGTTTTAGTAATTTTGAGGTATTTCTATAATAATAGTTTGCTCGGGTTTATAGATTCACGTAGACGTAAAAGTCTAATATTATCCGAATATACTTTTATCCATAGAAGAAACATAAACATACTATACGCACTATACTTATACTGTATTAAGCTTGTGAAAGCTCATAGCTATAAGCATCATCTCTCCCTAGTCTTATACTGGAGTTGTTTCTTACAAGCTAGTTGATTCGTAGCATTATACACCCAACGTTGCTTACACAATGATCACAACAAATCATAACTTTCATCCACGCATCAGACATTACAGCCGCTGTGTACACAAAAAAATCTAATGAAGAGTGCATAAAATCCGGCAATAAGCGGCCGTCGGGCGTTTTATCAAATTATTCGCGCTTGGCGGCCGTCCAGCCGGACAGTCGCACACTAAACCTGTTTAATCGCACAAGGTTAAAGTAAGAGAGATATGGGTACTAAATATTAGTGTTACCATTACCACACTATTTTAGGTTGACACCTTTACAAATGAAAATATTTTTTTATTGAATATGCAGGTTAATAATAATAAGAATAGTCTAGTCGGCAGAGACTCTGCCTACGAAGCAGGAGGTCCCGGGTCGAATCCTGGTAAGGGCATTTATTTGTGTGTTTATCACTTTGTCCCTGAGTTATGGATGTTTTCTCTGTATAAAAGTATTTATGTGTGATTATATATTATATATATTGTCGTCTAGTATCCACAACACAAGCCTTATTGAGCTTACCGTGGGACTTGATAAAGTCTACGTGGGTAATTATTCCTATATTATACATATATTTGTATATGTTTCTGATAATCCCTAAAAACATATTTTGTATAACATGCAAATTTTACCCCAAAAGTAATACTCTGTTTCATACTCTGTTTCCCTCGTAAACATGTATAACTAGGTACCTCTACAATAATAATAATGTCTTGTTAGAGTTTAATTAAACCGTAAAACCGTTGCGTCCGCGACAGTACAGTCTAGTTCGCAGCGAACTAATGTAAGCTATTACACCGCTTGTTTCACTCGGTTTTAGCTACGGTTAAATGTAAACAATGGCTGCGGCACGGTGCAATAGAGCAGCTTACAAGCTGCTATACGACTTTGTCGTTGTTTTTACAAGAACATCTAACGTTCACATTTTTAGGGTTCCGTGCGTCAAAAGGAAAAAACGGAACCCTTATAGGATCACTCGTTCGTCTGTCTGTCTGTCTTTCTGTCCGTCTGTCACAGCCTATTTTTTTTTAACTACTGGACCAATTACGTTGAAATGTGGTACTCATATTAGTGACCCAAAGATGGATATGTAACGTAAGCAAATGAATTTAAAAACATGCGAGGGTAAATGAGAAAGTTAAAAAAATACGTTTTTCAAACTATATCGTGTTATAAGTAAATGAAAGAGCTCATTTAAAATACATAGCTTATTATAAGTTATTTAAGAAAATAGCCAAAAAATGGGTCTGGGTCTAATATTTTGAAAATCATACACAAAATAGTTCTTTACCTATAGATAACAGGAAAACCTATTAGAAATGTCAAGCGTGAGTAGGACTTAGGTAATATACGGAACCCTTGGAACGCAAGTCCGCCTCGCACTTGGCCGGTTTTTATTCAGCAATGGGTGAGCAGCTCGTGTGTAAATAAGTAATTTTGATGGGCGGATGTGGGATTAAAAGACACGCGAACACGGTAATGTTATGCAAACAAATGTATCAATTTATACACATGAAATAGAACCCCTCCTACCATAAGATCAGAAGATCACACACGAAGAGCACACACGATTTAATTTAATAAGTTGGAAGGATCAATACCATTAATTAACCATATTTCAATACGAACTTAGATATATAGTATAAGTATAACTGACAATTTCTTCTGCTTCTGTAAAACTCCTTTTCGTTTTGATTAATTTTGATAAATGTTTCTACCTAAAAGGAATGTTGACTCTCGACGCATAGGGGGCTGTCCATAAATTCGTCATAGACTTTTGACGTTTTTTGACCCCCCCCCCTCCCAAAATCATGCATCGAATGACCCCGTGTCCTCCTACGTCATGCTACCATCATCCGATGTCCAGACCCACCTAATTTGAAATGACGTAATTTATGAATAGCCCCTAGGTACACACATAATACATACCTATACTAAATTATCGAATGTTTTTTTGAAGCTAATGAAATTTTTGTCCAAAATCTTCCATATATTCAGCACACATTGTCGTACTCGTATCTGGGCTCTAGTGAGTAGATCGGTCGCGGACGAGTGCGCGACGATGGCCGCGTCGCTCGTTAATCAATTACCCGGTTGTTTTCACGCGAATTAACGCCCACTTCCCTTCCAAGATCGGGCCATTAAATTAGCTGAAAATCGCATTATTTACAAACCCTTACTCAATTTCAGTTCGACTTCACAGTGAGGTAAAACTGTTTAAATACGGCCGCCTAAGTATCTAACAGTGGAGTTTATAATGATCCATGTTTGTTTTTTTTTACAACTTCTATAGATTTTCGATTTTTTCGAAGTTTTTCGATTTTAAGTAGTAGATAGGTCATAAAATTACGTCAGTTCTTTTCTTTCATTTAAATGAATATTACTGGAGCCTCCGTCCCTGCGCTTATTTATTTGAAAGCGATACGTTTTACCATATCTCGGGACCATTAGCAATACGTTTATTTTTAGGGAGTATAATGAATTAATTGTCAGAAAATAAATTCACGGTCCTGTCGATTCGTAATAACACGTCAACTTTTATGATCGCAAACCATTCCTATTTAACAACATTCCCAGCACTCATACCACACATAAAATAACTAGCCTATTTCATGGCCCCACTTTTCCAAATCACGGTCCTCAAACACAAAACGCTTTTATTTTTATTCCGGTTTCAGCTTGATTGATTCCGCTTTTCCATTCCTGATTGTCATCGCCACTTTGCCGGGTCGGCTTTTCCCGCTTTTTGATATTACTTTATAAATTCAATAACACGCAGTTTTACTTTTTGAAAAAAAATTCATGTTTTTAGTTTATGTGCCAAATTTATTATAATTTTTTCAAGTGTAATTTAGAACTATGTTCGTCATTTTTTCTATCGAGCAAAAGTCAAAAACTCGGGATTCGAATCGCTGTAGTTCCTAAAGAAAGGTCTCAAGATTGCTACCTAATTAAGTTTTTGGCAACCGTATCGTGATCTAAATTAGCGTTCAAAAATTCAGTTCTGAGCCTACTGTGCCTTAATAATAAACATAAAATATTGTATTGTAATGCGATATGAATATGACCTACTGAAAAACCATAACTTTTACACAATTCGCAATCTTTTTTGTATGTACCAGTACGACATACACATCTATCTACCAGCAGATACTAATTATTACGGTATCGTAGAGCTGTGGAAATTTTATTCATTATTTAAATCCCAATACTAAGTAGAGTAAGTAGTTGAATAATTCAAATCCTATTACTTAATCGGATCGGATGATTTATCAAATAATCTTTAATACGTTTGATGTTTCTTGCATGTTAGTTATTTTGCATGAATAATTTAATAGATGCTCTTTACCTGCTTTGTTTGTTATTGAAGTAAAAAAATCTTGCACACAAAGCCAATACAATCATAATATCTGGGTGATTTAGATACAACTATTAGCCTATTATGAAAGGATTTTATCCGCACATGCTTCTGACAAGGCAAGGTCGCAATATATCTTCTATATTTTCTTTTTATTTGTATTAAGGTTATCCAGTTACTTATCATCAGAGGTCGGACAGGGTGAGCTATTTACCTTATAATTTGACATGTATTACGTCATATTATAAAGCAAATAGCTCACCCTGTCCGACCTCTGCTTATCATAGCTTGTATGATTTCTTTTTTTAATATTACATATTTCCAAAAATCAATCGGCTATCCTAGATTATGCTATTGTAATTCGATTTAGGGCCACTTGCACCATTCACTAACCCGGGGTTAACCGGTTAAACCATGGAGTTACCATGGTTACCAGTACAATTTGACACTGTGTTAACAGTTTAACCGATTAAGCCCGGGTTAGTGGAATGGTGCAAGTGGGCCTTAGTGATTAAAATACATTTTGCATAACGAGAATGGTGCAAAATTTGAAATGCGTGAACAAATGTGAGAACAATGTACTGCCGATGCCGTCCTAGGTGAAAAAGGCGTATGTAATTATGAAACGCGCAATGTAATACGTAAGTTTCGCTCAGCATGGTGACATATTCGAGTTGAAAACCGGTGCTACAAACCGCGGTGTTGTCCCAATGCCCGTTTGATAAGCTTATTACTGCCGCAAACGTCCACGAAATTAATTAGTCCCATCAAATGGTCTATTTGCCGCCCCGTCCGCCCGTGGTGCCGGCGAGAGACGAGGGATATTGTTATTTGATAGGTACATTTAAAGATACGTATACCTCACCTACGTTCATCCATTTGTCGTCTTTGTAATACCTAATCGAAAATTTTGTCGAAATATGAAGAACTATTTTCGAGAAATGACGCACTGCTCCCTGATTTAATCATGTATAAGCTATATGTATTATTTAGGCATATGAATGATAAATAAATAGCTAATTCAAACCAACCATTGTGATATACAGAGGCGTAAAATAAAAACAATCGCCGAATCACACAAGTTGTCTAAGAATAATAAAAATGCAACATAGATTCGTTACCTATATTTAAATAACCAATACAAACTTTCTTACTTCAATGTAAAAGTACGTCATATAAAAATGATACCGCTAATATTTTGTGTTTGTACCACAACATAAGATATGAAGTCATAATGGCTACAGGTAAAATTTGTGTGCCGCAGTTATTTGGCTTTTAAATCAATGTGTTGTTGATAAAAAGGTGCTTTGTTTAGGGGTTATCGGAGGCCACACGGAAACCAATTTTGAGGGGGAATAGCCAATTTGCTACATGAAGCATGGGGACTACCTACCTACTTACCTACCCAGGTTGGCTAGAGTTCTAGTCTGAAGGAAAGTTAAGCGGCAGGTACCAAGTCATTTTTATTATAGTTTTTTTACGTATTTTCATTAAAAAGAAAAAAAATATCTATAATGAAACTAATAGAAATAATTACTGGATATTTTTATTAGGTATTTGCTATTTATTTATTTTCTACATGTTTACTATAAAACAGTGTGACTGTGGGATTCGCAGTCTCAAGTTAAGTATTTTATAAATAAATACGACTCTCGGTATTTAAACGAAAAGACGCTAAAATTTAAAATTAAATAGGTAAGTAACTATCTTTTTTTTTTTTTTCATATGCCTCCCGAGTTGCAGGTTTGCCAAAGACCTTCAGTTATGTACGTCTAACACGGTAGTCGGGTCACCAACCGTTAAATCTGTCCATTACGTCTGTTACATAATGTATTCAGCTTGTTGTAAACTCTGTACAAAATCAGTTTACGAACAATTCCAACGACGTTCACATATGCACATAATAAAGAAGAAGATAAGCTCTCACTAATGGCGCGGTAGTGTGGCCACATCTTTATTTACTACGTTGATAGTTATCTTTTCACGACGAGTGCTAATGTAGATGGGGCTTAGAATTAAACTTGGATACTGGATAGCTTCAATATATGTATAGCATCTAGGTTATTGTGGATTTGATTGACACTTTATTTTCTTCTAATATATCACCTACACTCAGCTCCTAAATAATAATTGCAAGGCAGTATAATGTTACGTAATATCAAGTAATATGCATTTTAAATATAGGTATTTCATGCAAGCTCATGATAGTCATAATCGTAAATTGAATGTAACGGCAGTATGACATGGCAACCATGTGTACCATAATCGAGCATTTTTTCTGGTTTCTTGATTATTTTGTGCATAAAAGATTAAAGTTAGGAGGGGCGTAAAACTAGGAAAATAGAAACAAAAGATTGGAGCGGAAATGACGTGCCGCGCGAAACTTACGAGAGAAGATTTCACGATCGCGCCGGTTTTGACGTTTTTCGTCAATATAATTTGAATTAAATATATGTAATATTCAATCAATTCAAATTACTTGTTTCAATGATCCATAGATTGTTGCATATTAAATATTTTTGATCCCTATAAATAATAGAAACAATACACATACACCATTATAGTAATAAATAATTTACAGTTGTCGCGTGGTATTATATTGTGCCTAAGTACAATGAAAAATCATGAGCCTACTAATGTAAATTTTAAACTGCTCTTTTTAAAACTTTGTGACTAAAAAAAAACAATGAAGAAGTTAAAAATAATAATTTTCTTTATTGAAATAAAACATCAATATGCAAAACTTTAAATAACTAAGTAAATATACGTGTTATCCCGAATAATATTTTGCCAATTCCGTAATTACACCAACTAAAGACAGAAGCGTACCCCGTGACCCATTAAGGAACATATTTATAACCCATTGGTGCGGGTGCGGTGATGCCGTGACTACGCGACGTTTGTCCAATTAATGGTATAAATATCTTCAGTCGCCGCGAGTACCTAATAAGCATTACAATAACCGTATAGTCGCTGATATACAATATTTCTGAACGCGAAACCGCCGTTAGTGGTTCACAGTCGATTTAACGGGATTTCTGGTGAGCTTTATTGTGAAATTGAACGTGATTGTGATTTGATGGTAAACATTAAAAAAAACGTCAATTTGAGCACCTAAAAATTAGTGGTAATAAAAAAAAATAACATTTTAATATCATAATCTTTAATCTAGTACCTATAACTATTAAAATTGAGCCTCAGACCTTTGAGACTCTACCTTATCATTTTCATTTAATTTTTCATATGCATGTGTTACTCACACTGAAAGAAGGAAAAGGTTGATTTTGCACGTGTTGGCGACAAATTAGTTGAATTAACAAAATGATGGGTTAAAGCAAAATGAACAAATTGTTGTTTTTACAGAAAAGTTTTTGTTGATATGAAAACAGTTGTATTTACCTATTTGTACATGTTGGCGTAACAATTCCTGCAAAGTTTAATAGGTAATTGTTGATTTTACTGTTCAAATTATTGAAATAACAATTTAAATAGTAAAGTTAACAAAACAAATACGTTAAAACAACAAAAGATATTCAACCATTTGTTAATTACCAGAAACAACAAAATAAATTTGTTAATTATGTCTGTTCACAATAGTTGACTTTAATATAAATGTTAATGTTGGAATCAAGCTGATTGGCATAACCCTTTCAAATGTTTCTCCCAACCGTTCCACAAACAATAGGGATAACAATATAAGCAAGTAATAACCACAGCAAGCCATAAAGCTAAATCAACACGTTCGAATGGTGAAATGAACACCCGAAATATGGTTAAAATAACGATATGAACAAGTTAAATCCTTACCAAAAAAAGGCAGTTGACACAACCCTTTGAAATGTTTGTTTTATTCGTCACACAAACAGTTGAGATAACAATATTAAACAGGTAAAAACTACAGTAACACATAAAGCTAAATCTACATGTTCGAATGGTTAAACTAACTCACACGCTGGGGTTAAAATAACAATATAAACAGGTTCAGTAAAATACAAAAAAAAACGATTGACATAATTCTTTCTTGTGTTTGTTTCAACTGTCACACAGAGAGTTGGGATAACAATATACATAGGTAATAACAACATTAATACAAAAAGCTAAATCAACCTATGCGAATGGTTAAACTAGTCCTTTCAAGTGTTTGTTTCAACTGTCACACAGACAGTTGGGATAACAATATACAAAAGTAAAAACAACATCATACGAAAAGCCAAATCAACCTGTTCGAATAGTTAAACTAACCCTTTCAAGCGTTTGTTTCAACTGTCACACAGACAGTTGGGATAACAATATACAAAAGTAAAAACAACATCATACGAAAAGCTAAATCAACCTGTTCGAATAGTTAAACTAGTCCTTTCAAGTGTTTGTTTCAACTGTCACACAGACAGTTGGGATAACATTATACAAAAGTAAAAACAATATCATACGAAAAGCTAAATCAACCTGTTCGCATAGATAAACTAGCCTTTTCAAGTGGTTGTTTCAACTGTCACACAGACAGTTGGGATAACATTATGCAAAAGTAAAAACAACATCATACGAAAAGCTAAATCAACCTGTTTGCATAGTTAAACTAGCCCTTTCAAGTGTTTGTTTCAACTGTCACACAGACAGTTGGGATAACAATATACAAAAGTAAAAACAACATCATACGAAAAGCCAAATCAACCTGTTCGAATAGTTAAACTAACCCTTTCAAGCGTTTGTTTCAACTGTCACACAGACAGTTGGGATAACAATATACAAAAGTAAAAACAACATCATACGAAAAGCTAAATCAACCTGTTCGCATAGATAAACTAGCCCTTTCAAGTGGTTGTTTCAACTGTCACACAGACAGTTGGGATAACATTATGCAAAAGTAAAAACAACATCATACGAAAAGCTAAATCAACCTGTTTGCATAGTTAAACTAGCCCTTTCAAGTGTTTGTTTCAACTGTCACACAGACAGTTGGGATAACAATATACAAAAGTAAAAACAACATCATACGAAAAGCTAAATCAACCTGTTCGAATAGTTAAACTAGTCCTTTCAAGTGTTTGTTTCAACTGTCACACAGCCAGTTGGGATAACAATATACAAAAGTAAAAACAACATCATACGAAAAGCTAAATCAACCTGTTCGCATAGTTAAACTATCCCTTTCAAGTGTTTGTTTCAACTGTCACACAGACAGTTGGGATAACAATATACAAAAGTAAAAACAACATCATACAAAAAGCTAAATCAGCTTGTTCGCATAGTTAAACTAGCCCCTTTAAGTGTCTGTTTTAACTAACACACACGCAGTTGGGATAACAATATACAAGGATAAAAACAACATCAATACAAAAAGCTGTATCAACCTGTTCGAATGGGTAAAATAGCCCTTTCAAATGTTTGTCTCAACCGTTCCACAAACATTTGGGATATCAATATAAACAGTTAAAAACAATAGCACGACATAAAGCTAGATCTACGCGTTCGAATGGTTAAACGAACACCCGAGTTAAGGTTAAAATAACGATACGAACGGTTTAAATCCTTTAAAATAAAAGTCAATTGACACAGCTTTATTGAATTATATTTGAGTGATATAAAGTTAGAATGTAACTGTGTGATCCTTGTATTTCAACCCGTACAAGATTAGAACCTTTTTCATGTAATGTCATTGAGTTTTTCTTTATTGATTTAAATGCCATCTAAATGAGTGGCCATCTAAACGTTACGGTCACGTGATCGCTGTCTCGAGTTTATCATTTTTTCCCCACCTCAAAAAGTGCCCAGCGCCGCTAAAGAAGTTTTCACTTCAAAAAGTCAATTGACACAACTCTTTTTAATGTTTATTTTATCCGTCACAAAAACAGTTGATATAACAATATCAAACAGGTAAAAACTACATGTTCGAATGGCTAAGCTAACTCACGTGCTGGGGTTTAAATAACAGTATAAACAGGTTAGGTCCAGTACAAAAAAAAACGATAGACATAATTCTTTCAAGTGTTTGTTTCAACTGTTACACTGACAGTTGGGATAACAATATATAAAGGTAAAAACAACATTAAGCTTTGAACCGTCATTTGAAGCCTAACATAAATAAATAATTTGAGAGTAGCAAACTTGATTTCCTGTAACAGATCGGTCAAACCACGAATACTCCCCACTCCATCCCTACCTTGTGACGTCAGGTCCTGTGCACCAGGTGGGGCAACGAGGCAGGTAGCGCTCGGAGCCCTCGTCATTGGCTCTCAAATATGAATGTACACAATGAAAGCGTTTTAATGGTAGGTAGGTAAAACGCTGCTATTAATACAAAAAGCTAAATCAGCCTGTTCGAATGGTTGAACTAGACCTTTCAAATGTTTGATTTAACCGACACACAAAGAGTTGGGACAACAATATAAACAGTTAAAAACAACAAATAATTAATAATAATAAATAAATTTGGCCTATATACGTCCCACTGCTGGGCACAGGCCTCCTATCATGCGCGAGAGGGCTTGGGCTATAGTCCCCACGCTAGCCCCATGCGGATTGAGCAGTACCATCTTTACCATAAGGGCACACGGGGCCCGTGCCCAGGGCCCCCCAGACAGTAACAGTATAATATATGATTACCCATAGTAAATACTCGCTACGCTCGTGTTTCAATTTTGGAGTCTTTCGCTTGCTCGGGTATCAATATTAGCAGGAGAAGTTAAACATATGTTGCCACCGAGTGAAACACAAAATTTTTCACCACACCAACACAAGAAAACTACTAACTGTAAATTAATATCAAACAAAATCAAAGCAAATCGATTCAAAATGAATGTTATTAAATATTTGTCATTCAAAATCATCATTTAAAAGCTAATTCTACCAGCAAACCTAAGAAAACAACTTAAAATTTGCATTAATCAAATGTAAACTTTGCCTCACATGTGAATAAAATGCAACTTTCTTATTCGTTTTTGAACAATCAAAAGAGCCTTTGCCATCTGGTGTGGTAAAAATAACATGATAATACTCGTTTCGAACCTAGAAATGAGCCCGCGCGAACGAAATTATAAGTAGGTACTTACTTACTTACTTCGTTTTTTTACTATTAGAAAGAATTCCATCGAAGTAAGCGTGCAGTTTTTATCAGGTTCTTTAATTGTTAATAATAGGTAATGGAATTATCTAACGTAGCATGGTCAATACTTATAATTTACTTACTTCAAAATTTTACCCTAAATATGCCTGATTTGGAACCACAACTTTTTTTCTGTGAAGTTCTTTCTAATGCTAAAATAATGAAGTAGGTAAGTAAGTAGGTATAAGAAACAGTCATCAGTCATCACCTGTACGGCTACCACCAGTTTTGACATTGACATAACGCTCACGTTTACGTAACTTACTTTCTATGCATCTCGCTCGTACTCGCATATGCGAGCAATAGTGGAAGCGAGATGTACAGAAAGTAAATTACGTAGACGTGAGCGTTATGTCAATGTTAAAACTGATGGTAGAGGCTCTGCACGACGCGACGCGCATCTGCAAAACTCAAAATGTTCCGCCGGGCGAATATTCGACCGACGGTCAGGCTAAATGTCCGGTATCCGGTTAGTATCCGACCAAACAACTATCCCTTGCATCTCTACATTCGATTACAAACAGAACCTAGAATAATTTTCACCAGAATTCACACAAACAGTTGGGATAACAATAATATAAACAGGTAAAATCGACATCAATAATATAGTTTATACTTGCTAAGCTGTATTAGCAAAGTCGCATACGTATTTTCTGGTTTTCCTTATTATTTTTAAAATCGCAACTCTTTTCACATTTTTACATTACTTTTACAGTAATATCGCTTTAAGTACGTGACCCCATTATTAGGCGCGGTTTCGCTTTAACGCGAATTTCAAATTTCGCGGATTGCATATGCAGTCATTTATTTACGTGTTAAATCATTTTGTCGAACATCGAAGTTAATTAATAATAAAAGGATATCCGTCTAGCTAGCTCACGTGCGAGAAGCATGGCAATAGGTTACCTACTTGACTTGCGTTCGTTTATTTAATTTTCGGCAGTATTCGGTTTTATTCGCTGTTACTAATGTTCACAATGTTAAGTGACGTGCCATCGCCATCGAATTTCTAGTGTAACTCTGACCTCCAAATACGCGGATTTATTTTTAAATTGCATATCTAGTTATAGTGGTTATTATGGTAAAAAGTAAGACAAAATAGGTGTCTTTAGAATAGACAACTAAGACGGCGGCGAAGGACGCGTCTTAAAGGACGCCATACACGGTACAATATTTTATTTTACTCTATTGCACCGCACCGCGACCTTGGTGCGTCGCATCCATAAGTGAGAGCGAGTAAGAGATATCTGTTTCTCTTTTAAGATGCCGTTTGTATTTTAAGATGCTGTTTGTAGTATGTTCATATAAGAATTTTGCGATATTGGTTTGTATACTTGCTCAAGCAGATCTTGTCAGTAGAAAAAGGCGGCAAATTTGAAAAATGTAGGCGCGTAGGGATATCGTCTCATAGAAAATTTGAATTTCGCGCCTTTTTCTACTGACAAGATTTGCTTGACCGTCTATATCTTAATATAGCATGCAAAGATATCTTAACATAAAATTTCCATATCGCTGGATAGGTAGAAAAAATATTTGTTTTAGAAAAGAACAAACATACGGACAGACAGACAGACAGACAGACATGACGAATCCATAAGGATTCCGTTTTTTGCCATTTGGCTACGGAACCCTAAAAATGTGTAGGTATTCATCACATGTCAAAGACCGTGGCGGTACTCGATACATTATGATTGGACCATTAAACGCTTCTGTCGTTTTTTTACTTATGGGTCTGCAATTTAAAATCACAATTTCAATTCTAAATATTAATACCTAAACCGCTACCTAACGAGTAATATTACACAAATAACCCACATTTTTTTTATTTCAATAGTTATCTTATTATTCCCTTTTAAAGCCCAGTAATAGTGCCATTACTATCTCATTAAATTTACTCCAATAGGTACCAATAGAAAGTGTGCGCTGACACGCCATGCGTTGCGTGTATGGAAACCTTTATTCGAAACTCGTGCGCGCGAACGGGTGACGACGGAGGCGACGCTTGCGCAACCCCCGCCCCCGCGCCTCCGCCCCACCGGCCAGTCCGGCCATCGGCGACCGCCAGTTTATCCGAATTCGTGCAGCGATGTGTACATGTAACTAGTGATACATTATGACGGGAATAATGGATTTAAACATTGGTGGGTAAGAACACATTATGATTGTTATGTAATTAACTCTAATTGTTATAAATTAAGAAGGTAATAGGGTTTTTATTTTTTAAGGTCTCGTATATTTGCATGAATGGGGCATTTCCGCGGAAACCATTAAACGCTTCGAAGGTACGTGTTTGTTATTTTCGTTGTCGGATTATTTTCGTTTTTTTTAGTGTTAGAAATTAGGTAACCAATGTTGGCGTGTCTTTTTATTGGAAAATGCTTTTAAAACATTAGTATAATATATAATTTGAACTATTACTTATGAAAGCGAGCTTGTCGGTCGCCATCTTGTTTAAATTGCTTCACGGTAAATTTCTGTGTTGTTTTATCTCATGAATCTTGTACCTTTAAACGAGCAATTATTGTTATTTATTTATTTTTATATTTCGTTGATCTCGGAAACGGCTCTAACGATTTCAATGAAATTTGGTATATGGGGGTTTTCGGGGGCGAAAAATCGATCTAGTCTAGCTAGTCTTATCTCTGCGAAAACGCTCAATTTTTAGAGTTCCGTACCCAAAGGGTAAAACGGGACCCTATTACTAAGACTCCGCTGTCCGTCCGTCCGTCTGTCACCAGGCTGTATCTCACGAACCGTGATAGCTAGACAGTTGAAATTTTCACAGATGATGTATTTCTGTTGCCGCTATAACAACAAATACTAAAAACAGAATAAAATAAAGATTTTAGTGGGGCTCCCATACAACAAACGTGATTTTTGACTGAGGTTAAGCAACGTCGGGCGGAGTCAGTACTTGGATGACCGTTTTCTTTTTTGCCGTTTTTTGCATTATGGTACGGAACCCTTCGTGCGCGAGTCCGACTCGCACTTGCCCGGTTTTTGAGTTTTATAATGTTTTCCGAGCAAAGCTCGGTCTCCCAGATATTATTGTTAACAGTGCAATACTTAACATATTTCAGATAACAATATATCCCTCGAATTAATGAAATGTATGAAATCTGAAGAGTTACAGGAACTCATTCCGAATATAAGAGACAGAATTTTGTTCAAATCTGGGTTGGAACAGCTCTACAAAGTTATAGACGTACGTACCTATTGTTTACTTACCTGTCAACCTTTACTTATTAAGTAGTTGAATCAAAAGCTGTGCTTTTGTTGAAATGACACATTATTCTTAGTTAAAACCACAGTTTTCCTTTCTTTACTGAAATGGTTATGGTTGCAGGAAACGTCAACGGAAGCGGCAACAACAAGTGACATAGATTCGAGTAATGATGGTATATCAGCGCCGTGTAGTCCATCAGGGCGTGCGTCCAGTTTATCCAGTGTGTCCAGCTGTAACGAGAACCCTCGATCCGGAAAAAATCCACGCGTAAGTGTTTGAGCATTACTTAACTAATTTATATTATAAAACAAAGTTCTCTGCTGCGTCTGTCTGTATGTTCGCGATAAACTTAAAAACGATTGCACGGATTTTCATGCGGTTTTGACCAATACCATTCGAGTGACGCGACTCTTTCTTTGGTTGGACTGTAGCAAAGAGGGGCTGGGACTTAGAATTTTTATTTATTTTAATTTTAATTGTCATTACTAAAAAAGTGATTATTTCATCAAAATCTTTTAAATAAATCGTCGTCTAGTACCCACAACACAAGCCTTATTGAGCTTACTGTGGGACTAGGTAGATCTGTGTAAAATTGTCCTATAAGTAATATTTATTTTATTTTTATTTTAAATTATTCTAAGTGTTTTGCAACCCATAGGGGTTGCTTGGTTTTGTTCCTTTAATTAAATTTCCTATTCCCAGAAACGGCCCGACGGCCCCTCTTTGGTATTACAGTTTGTTGGGCATGGGTTGTGCACACCATCTTTACAATAGGTTAAAACTACATGTCCAAATTGTTGTTTACACGAATTTTAAGGCTGCGGACCGCGTGCGTCCAGGCCCCTATTTCACCAACGTGACAGGTGCGACAATTCGACAAGTCTCATTGTTGCTGACGTCACAGGCATCCATGGGCTACGGTTATCGCTTACCATCGGGCGGGCCGTATTCCTGTTTGTCACCATCATTGTATTATTTAAAAAAACTTTATTATATCGGCAAAACACAGGCATTTCTCTTGCGATGCTTATGATGATAATGATGACAATTGTCACAAGATTTCAAAGAACTTTCGGTAATTCTTGACAGCAAATGAGTTTTGTGCCGGAATGTTGTGACAATTGTCGTATTTCTTGTGACAATTGTCATTAGCTTCGCAAAATAAGTACTTATTAACTGGCGATATAGTGGAGTTTTTTTTAAATTAACATGTTGGTGGCACACAACCACACCGCCCATCTGATGGTACGCGGTTACCGTAGCCTATGGAGGCCTGTGACGTCAGTAACAGTGATGTCGACAATTGCCGGACCTGTCACGTTGGTGAAATAGGGGCCAGTCCGCGGCCTAAACGTTCCGTCACACAGGCGCGTTTTCCGGGCGGGACGTGAGCGTTTTGTATTAAAAGCGGCGCGTCCTGTGTCCTGTGTGACGAAGCCTTTAATAGAGTTCCGTAGGTCTTAATAGGGAAGCCTTATAATTTCGTCATGTCTATCCGTCCGTCTGTCTGTCTATCGGTCTGTTAGTCTTTATAAACCCCTGACGCAAAAAGAGGGGTAAGTAATTAAAATTTCACGTGTCTTGTGTGTCTGTCTGTGACATCTAAACGGATGGACCGCTTTTTTTAATCGAGATGATTCTTAGCTAAATTGTATCAAAATCTGTTTAGCCTTTTTTGAGATATTGAAGTAAGTATACAAGTACGTTCCCTACAGGTGGCATTAAAAAATCCTAAACTGTATAAGTAACAAATTGTTGTTTTCACACGTAACACTAAATATTCGAAACCTTTGTAAACAAACTTAGTTATGCAGTTACCACAAAGCTTTCTCGGTATTAATTGTGTATCCACTATATTGTCTTTATTTATTTTCTGATTCTTATTCATAGGAAATCGATATAACAACAATTTTGAACGATAATAACCACGGTAAACTAGTTTTGGCACGTTTGAAAACGTGCAAGAAGCTCGACGCTACTTTTAGATCCCATCTAACCAAAAGTATTGTTGAGTGGTACCTTAAGCATAACGAATGCATGAAAAAGGAAGATTTTATGGTTATAGCTGAAGCAATTCAAGTCTTTATTCCCACGGAATTAAAGGTTACCTACTTTTATACGCATTATTCGTAGGTAGTTATTGCATGTAAGTAATATGAGTATACAAGTGTTCCAAAAACCAGCGTTAAAATGAAAAGGTCTGATATAAGGCAGCTCATTTACGTCATTTATGGTCACCCTCTTTGTTTTATCCAAATTGCTTTCTGTACCTATCAATCTTACAATTCTTACATATTAGTGCGATAGAGACAGATACAGTTGTCGTAGCGCAAAAGATTGGCATGTTGGCTATTACGCGCCCGTGGTGCCTAGCCAAGATGGCAATTTTTGTTTTTAATTTAATAACCAAATCATTAGGTACATTACATAGGTACAAATTTCGCCGTTCTGGGGGTATTAATTTAATAACCAAATCTTTAGTACAATTTAGCTGTTCTGGGGGCCTTGCCAATATGCCAATCGCTTGCGCTCCGACAACGAAGCGCTTTCTGTCTCTATCAGACTATCACTCTTACATATTAGGGCGATACAGATACAGAGATAACGTTTCGTTGCCTTAGCGCAAACGATTGGCATGTTGGCTACGCACCCAAGGTGCCTAGCTAAGATGCCAATTTATGTTTTTAATTTAATAATAACTAGAGATGCAACGGAGAGTTGTTTGGCCGGATACCGGATATTCGGCCTGACCATCGGCCGAATATCCGGTATCGAATATCCGAATATTCGGCCGGCGGAACTATACCTACATTTCGGTTCTTCAGGTGCGCATTGTGCAGGTTTTGACCTGTTTCGTAGTTAACGATCGCGCGGATTCATTTCTGGGTTCGAAATAAGTGCGCGTGCAAGTGAGTGGAATGTTTAAATTGTTTTAAAATAATAAACGGTTTTTATAGTCCGTGGAGCTCACGACATAAAAGTGTGATATACGGCAAATGATGATGATGGAATTTCCTTTTGCAGAGTTGCTCCTTTTGACTCACAGATTGATTTAGGAGGGGGAGCCAACCGGATTTTTGATGCAACATTTTGACTTAAGGGGGGGTGCCCTCCGAAATTTGTAAAAAAATTTGTTTGGCTATGTGCGCAAGTTTGGTATAATTTTCGGGTAAATCAAGGATGCTAAATTCATTTCTGATATTTAATTTAAACGGTTTCATATAAATAATTTGAAAAAAAAATTCAATTTTATTTTTTTTCGATAAAATGCCAAAACTTTTCTTATTTTTATATATACACAAAAAATAAAAATTTCATGAAAAAGCCCTACTATTCCTCGTTATAAAAAGTATACACATGGTATATTTATGTCTAAAAATATAGAGAAAAAAAATGAAATGTAGACCTACTTTCGACCACCAGCTCACTGAATAGTATACAAATATATGAGTTACAGCTATGAGAATTACGGCGTTTGATGATGATGAGATACCCACAGATAGGCATAGTGAGTCCTTAAAACCCTTAGATCATTTTAGGAATGGGAGCCACCTTGATTTTTGGTGCGGTGTGATTGAAAGGGTGGGGATGATTTGTCCCATACAATCATAAATTTATGAAAGCATCTGTTTAGGTTTCTGCATTAAGTTTGGTGTCATTATCGAGTAAATTAAAAGAAAAAAAGAGCAATGGACTAATAGTTACATTATTTCGTATTTAAAAGATTTTACTGCCTAATATATTTGTAAATACTCTTTAACATTGCTTATGCTTGGTGCACAACGTAATCCGATTTAAGGGACGTAACTATACGGAGGAAAATAATTTAAATATTAGTCAATATTGACATTATTAATTTGTATTTTGAATACTTAATTACCTAAATGATTTCTATCTTTTGATTTACTCGAAAATGTCATCAAACTTATTGCAGAAACCTAAACAGGTGCTTGCGTAAATTTATGATTGTATGGGACAAATCACCCCACCTTTCATCCCGACTGTATCAAAAATCAAGGTGAATCTCCTTCCTAAAATGATCTAAGGGTTCTAAGGACTCACTATGTATAGTAAAAAGGGATCTCATCATCATAAATTGCTAAGCTGTAGCTCACACCGTTGTATCTTGTTCAATGGGTAGTCGAAAGTAGGTCTACATTTAAATTTTTTTGGTCACATTAATGTAGAATAAATCTGCCATATGTATACTTTTTATAACGAGAAATAGTAGGGCTTTTTCATGAAATTTTTATTTTTTGTGTGCATATTATAATAAGAAAAATATCGGCTTTTATTTGGAAAAAAAAATAGAAAGTTTATATTTTTCATTTTTTTTCAAATTATTTATATGAAACCGTATAAATTAAATATCAGAAACTAATTTAGCATCCTTGAGTTACACGAAAATGATACCAAACTTGACCAAATAGCAAAACTTTATTTTTTACAAATTTCGGGGACCTCAAGGGAAAATCAAGGGGACCCTTGAGTCAAAATTTTGCATCAAAAATTCGATTGGCTCCCCTTCGTAAATCAATCTGTGAGTCAAAAGGAGCAACTCTGCAAAAGGAAATTCCATCATCATCATTTGCCGTATAATTAAGTGAACACCAGGGACTATAATAGTAAATGTTTTAAAATAATAAATAATAAACTGTTTCTTAGATCCAATTTGTTTACTCAGAAATCACGCAATGTTACTTTCCGGTATCCGGCCGAATAGTAGGTTACTATCCGGTATCCGGCCGGATATTAAAATATTGGCCGGATACCGGATAATAACCATATCATTAGGTATTACAAATGGTACAATTTAGCTGTTCTGGGGGCCTAGCTAACATACCAATCGTTTGCGCCACGAGAACGAAACGCTATCTCTGTCTCTCTATCGCACTAATATGTAGGTAAGATTCCAGTGACAGAGACAGAAAGCGCTTCGTTGTCGGTTGTCGGAGTGTAGGCGATTGGTAACTTAGCCAGGCCCCCAGAACATCTAAATTGTACCTTAAGATTTGGTTATTAAATTAAAAACAAAAAAAAATATCTTGGCTAGGCACCTTGGGTGCATGGGTGCGTAGCCAACATGCCAATCCCTTGCGCTACCACAACGAAACGCTAGCTCTGTATCCCTATCGCACTAATATGTAAGAGTGATAGAGATAGATGACTATATACAACTCTACGGAACGTTAACGATTGGCATGTTGGCTAAGCACCCTGATCGGATGATAGAACCGTACTCTTCTTCTTCTTCCTCCTCGCGTTGTCCCGGCATTTTGCCACGGCTCATGGGAGCCTGGGGTCCGCTTGGCAACTAATCCCAGAAATTGGCGTAGGCACTAGTTTTTTATGAAAGCGACTGCTATAACATAACATAAAGCGTGGTCGTGCCAGATAGCATCTTTTTCGTGAATTTATACAAAATCTTCCGTGGTCGTGCTGTATAGCATCACACACACAATGATGGATTATATGTGCCTTATTATCAGCCCTTTTCGTTTTGACGTTGGTTTATGGGATATCTTGTATAAGTATAATTAGATTAGTGTTGCTTCATTGAAAATGTAATAGACGCTTAGCTAAAATGTATGTAAGTAGATAGAGATAGGCATTATGTATGTGATGTACCAAGAGGGTGGACCAAAATCGAAGACAACGCAATCGACGCCTTATTTAATGCAGTGCTACGCAACGTAAGCGCAGACCGCAATAACGTACCTTTCGACATGGTTTGTCACATTTTACCCTCTCAAGGGATGATTCCCGAGATAAAAAAATATGTTCTTATAACGTTATCCTGGTTAGAGTGGATTTAAAAAAGTTTTTCTTTATAATTACTCCTAGTAAATTTGTTCATCTTTGCAAATCATTAAAAAAGTTAACGAAAAGTAATTGAGTAATTTAATTACGAATTAATGTAATTGCAATTGCAAACTACACAGAAAATTAAATTTTATGTAATTAAATTACAAACAATTAAATTATATGTAATTCAATTAGTAATTAAATTACTCAAGTAATTAATTACGCCCAACACTGATAATACGAGTGAGATGCATAGAAAGTAAGTTACGCACACCGCTAGCGAATATGTCAGTGTCAGATCAATGTCAAGCTCGTGGTACTGAAGTTAGCTAACTACGAGTATAGTTACGTCACAGCGTTTTTGTCTGTTTTTAGGAGACATACTACATACCTGGTTTGAAATACAACAACAAATATAGACCTGCCAAAGGAAAACTGATAGATAGGTATAATAATCAAAGGAGACTATTAAAACGAGAAGGTGTTCTTGGCCGGAAAAGAAAACTTCAAATTGAAAATATTGATCAGGAACATTCAGGTACCTACCTAACTACTTACATGTTTAGGCCAGTAAACGAAGGAATTACAGCGGAAATAATACGTGTATAATAAGTGTGTGTACGTGTATAAAAAGGCGCGAATATATTATTAATACATTTTAAAATATTGATCCTAGCGAAAAAGTGTACTGAATGTTTTTTGTAGATTTCTTATGTAATAGATTTTTTTTTTGCTACGGGCCACCGTTTAAGAGTTATTTACGAAAAACTACGAAAAGTGACCTTAAAACCCCCCCTACCCGTTAGCTTCACCCCCACCCCCCGGTACTTTTAGTATTTTCTTTAATACACCATTACCTACACCCATGCTAAAATTGGCTTACACACGAATTATTTCCCCCGATTGGCAATGTTTGGTGTTCGTTTGGTGTACTAGTTTACAGAGTCAACACCAAATACACTTAAGATCAATGTAATCGGGTCACTATGTATGGAAAATCCTGATTTCATTGCTCAGGATGATAGCAGACAAAGTAGCCAAATGTATATCTAAGTCGCAACCCATCTTAAAGGGGCCCACTGATTACCAGTCCGCCGGACGGTATCGGCCTATCAGTTGTTCGGAGCTGTCAACTTTTTGTTCCAACTGACAGGCCGATATGGGCCCCTTAATTAAGTACCTTATACTAAGGATTTGTTGCAAAGTATTTGGCCACATTGTCTGCTCTTACGTGTTTTATATTTACTTTTCATGTGTTGTTTTGCATTTTACTTTTTTACTAAAACATCATTATCTTCAGCAGACATTGAAGAAGACGAGGAAACCGTTATATGGCTTCAGTACAACAAAGAGCCGTTTCAAGAAGTAAAAGATAAATGGCTGCAAACTAGAAAATATCGCATACAAACAGATTACAAAAACTCCACCAAAAATTTGCAAGACATATTAAAGAAATACCCCTTGTTAAAGCAGAGTTTTGGCTTTCAGCTTGTAAGTATACATTTTTATTAAAGCGGTAAAATAGTTATTCCTGTGAAAGTTAATTTAGCGCCACTTGCACCATTCTACTAACCCCGGGTTAACCGGTTAAACCTGACTTACCAGTACAAATTGAGACTAAGTTAACGTTTTAACCGCATAACCTTGAGTTACGGGATGGTGCAAGTGGCCCTAAACGATTAAGGGCCACTTGCACCAATCACTAACCCGGGGTTAACCGGTTACTCATACTCATTTATTTATAATATAATTACATATTACACGTCAAAATTGATATTAAATTAGGTAAATTAAGTAAAACCTGGAGTTACCACGATTACCAGTACAATTTGACACTGGGTTAACGGTTTAACCGGTTAACGCCGGACTAGTGGGATGGTGCAAGTGGTGCTAACGGATTAACTATTTTGTGACAAATATTATCTTTCAGCACTGATTAGTATTTAATATTTTATATGGTTTGCAGATTGAGTTGGACTTTGAATACAGCCATCCTAAAAGGGGCATCTCACTGTTTGTGAAGTTTCCAGAGTTTTTAGAAAAAGCTAATGCTGCTTTTATTGGCGTGAAAGTATTTCAAGATTTGAAGATCCTCTTCAACAACACAACACAAGAAGGTAAATTTTGCCTTTGGTAAATTTTATCGCGAGATAGAGATAGATTTCTCTTATGTGGATGAATCGAGAAATTGGGCCACTGCAGGAAAAAACATTAGGTTGCTTTTACCTTACCTGATCTTATACATAATAATCGTCTTTGTTTTACATGACCATATTATATAATAAGCTCTAATAAGTAGGTACCTATAATAAAATAAAATTCACTAATAAAATTTAAATTTAATTTCAGACACGAAAACATTTATTGCTTTGTCCCTACTTTGTGGGAAACTTGTCCCGACTGTCGGCAGATCTGATAATAGAAGGAACGATAAAAACGAAAAGGTAAGATAGCTGATAGGTTTTGATACATTTATTGTAAATTAGTAAACATCCCTACAATGGAACAGGCACCAGTAATTTAAACACTGGCAAGATTTTACCATAAACAGGAGCCATAGAACTGCTTAAGTTTGATGTTTCATTGATTATTCTTTGTTTTAAAATTAATGGCACCATACATCCCATCATGACTGGAACAAAAAAAACATAGTTTTTATTTGTTATATTGAAACCATAAAACATAATGGACGAATAGGACATTCAACTTTTAACTCGTAAAGTGGTAGAAATTTTACAGGTGCCGAGAAAATATCAAAATGCTCCAAATTTTCTTTTAAATGTCACACATGTCTGGTTCTCCTAACATAGGTTTATTAATCGACCTCAAAAAAGTCGATGGTTCACAGATAGTTCACAGTTCGTGGTCTCTATTTTATCATACAGTTATTTACTCAATGTTTGTTAAGATTTTTATATTATTTATTTACTTATATTACATATATTGACCCTTTGCTTATAAATGTTTCTGTTTTTAGCGCTCGTCAAAGGATTTGGCTGACCAAAAAAAATATAACAAACCGACCATATTAGAATCACGTGACAGCTTGATATTGCATGTGAAGGTAAATATTTTTAATTTAATACCTTATTTTGTATACTATAATAATAAAAAATATTTCAGCATATACACGTCCCACTGCTGGACACAGGCCTCCTCTCATGCGCGAGAGGGCTTGGGCTATAGTCCCCGCGCTAGCCAATGCGGGTTGACGACTTCACATATACCTTTGAATTCTTCGCAGATGTATGCAGGTTTCCTCACGATGTTTTTCTTCACCGAAAAGCGTCTTAGCTAAGAATATAAAATAAATATAAATTAAAGGTGACAATCCATTTCCAACGACAGCTGCACTACTGTTTATTTTACTATGTAAATTGACAATAACACCGACGCGTTCAGTACCAGTAGTGCAGCTGCGGTCAGAAATGGAATGTTACCCTAATGCTGGACACAGGCCTCCTCTCATGCGCGAGAGGGCTTGGGCTATAGTCCCCGCGCTAGCCAATGCGGGTTGACGACTTCACATATACCTTTGAATTCTTCGCAGATGTATGCAGGTTTCCTCACGATGTTTTTCTTCACCAAAAAGCGTCTTAGCTAAGAATATAAAATAAATATAAATTAAAGGTGACAATCCATTTCCAACGACAGCTGCACTACTGTTCATTTTACTATGTAAATTGACAATAACACCGACGCGTTCAGTACCAGTAGTGCAGCTGCGGTCAGAAATGGAATGTTACCCTAAGCTAAGTACTCCAAGCATGTACCTATTGAATATTTTTTGTAAGAAATATACAGTTTACATTTTATTATTTTCTAGACTGCTAAATATCAAATGATATTTCGTACGTAAGTTCCGCAAAACTCACTAGGACGAGCCGGGCTTTGAACCCGCGACCTCCAGATTGAAAGTCGCACGCTCTTACCGCTAGGCCACAAGCGCTTTTTATTGTGTATACTAAACCTGTAAAATGTAGATATTTCAATCGGCATATTCGGCAAACCATGAAGCAAACCCAATTTTTGGGTTTGTCTTATTCGGAATCACTGATGTCAAATGTGTAATAAACTTTTTTTTTTGTTTTAGACTCAGAGTGACATTCAGAATTGCCTTGCAACACGTCGGGATATCCACCTTAAGAAAGGACTCACATGCCAACCAGTGGTAATTTGCGTCGGGCCAGACGTCGAAAATATTACGGAGTTCTACGTCAATTTTGATGACGTCACTTACCAGCTGGAGTCTCTTTTAAAAGCTGTTGACATTTGCTTCAAAACCTTTCATGTATTTGATATAAAATATCCCCGCGAGAGTATTCAGCCGTGGATGTTCATACAACGGTACTTTTATGAAATTCACACGCCACAAGATCATACATTTCCGAGTGTTGCCACTTTAATTGCAGATTTAATGTAAGTTACTATCAATGTTTCTTTAGTGAAAATGACGTTTAATTGCTTTATCTGTAATTCCGAGTTAAAATCCCTGAAAGGTTTGTTTTTACATTTTGACTTGAAACATAATAATTTATCTGAATATAGTTGTGCACAGTCTACATGCAACAGACGCTTTCAAAATATAAAAAGCTATAAGAGACATCTACTCAGTCACAATATCTGTAAGCGGGGTAAATCTCAATCTAATAATGCTACTAATATTAGAACACAAAGAAATCATACACACACACATTGTGAATCAAGTGAGCCGAGTAGTAGTTGTATTCTCCACAATGAATCCGAACAAAATAATGACTTTGAAGTAACATGTATTGAAAATTGTGAAACAGAAATATTACGAAATGATACGTTACCTAATTGTGCTTTTTCACAAGTTTCAAAGCTAACCAGTTCAGACGACATAGCTGATACAAATGAAAAAACCGTTTATGATAACAGCCATATTGAAAATTTACAAAACAAAGCATTACAATTTGCTTTGTCCCTTTATAGCAATCCAAATTTAAACAGGGCTACGGCAGCAAACATTTTAACTGAAATAACACAGAACATAACTAAAGTGATTGGTGAGACTTTAAGTCATTACATGTCAGATGCTGTAAACAACAGTTCTATTCAAGCTGTAATTGATGTATGTTCCACTCCGTTTGAAAAAGTTGACACAGAATGGAAACTTTTACAGTACTTTGAAGGATTAGGTTGTTATATTAAACCCCAGCAATATATAATAGATTCTTCTGTGATACCATGCTTACAAAATGGCTCTAACATATTACAAACTAAAACGGCCAAAGGGACAATGGTGTCACTGAAGGAGTTGTTTAAATGTTTTTTTGAACTACCATCCGTGTTTGAATCAACTTTAACAAATATGGAAAATTTACAGAGTCAAACCGGAAAGCCACTGAGCAATTTCATTCAAGGATCTCTATGGAAATCGAAAATTTTAGGTAGGAGTGGAATATTCATCCCTTATTTTTTATATTTTGATGATTTTGAAACGGGCAATGCTTTAGGCAGCCATTCAGGCAAACAGTCCATCGCAGCCACATACTTGAGTTTTCCAACTCTTCCGTTGGAGTATTTATCATTATTGGAAAATATACTAGTTGCGTCACTGTTTAACACATCCCTAAAAAAGTTTGGTAAAGATTCACTTTTTCATTTACTTATCAGTGAATTGAAAGATTTGGAAACAGAAGGTATTGATATAGTAATTGAAAGTAAAACACAAAAAGTATATTTTGTCCTTGGTTTGATTATTGGCGATAACTTGGGCTTAAACTATTTGTTAGGATTTAGTCAATCATTTTCCAGTAATTATTACTGCAGAATTTGTAAAACTCACAAGTCAGTAATGTGTAAACAAACAGTTGAGTCAGTTTGTACTTTGAGAAACAAAGACAATTATACTAAAGATTTAATTTCAAATGACCCAACCGGAACAGGCGTATACGGAGATAGTATTTTCAATACTCTTCCAACCTACCATGTAACTGAAAATATGGCAGTTGATATCATGCACGATATTTTTGAAGGTGTTTGTCATTACGATATATGCAACATGTTATTGCACTATGTTCATAGGACTAAATTATTTAGTTTGAGCACTTTAAACAGCCGATTATCATTATTTGATTATTCTGCCAAGGAATTAGATCAAAAGCCCGCAACGGAAATAACCATTGACAATTTAAAAAATAAAAAATTAAAAATGAGTGCATCTGAGATGTCTTGTTTCGTTAATATTTTACCTTTTCTTATTGGAGATCTCGTTCCAGAAGATGACAGAGTCTGGAACTTATTTTTGAACTTGTTAAAAATTATTGATATTTTGTTAATGTCTGAAATTGACTGTTCAACAGTAGAATATCTCAAATATTTAATAACAGAACACCATGAACAATATCTCGAATACTTTAATGACACGTTAAAGCCTAAACATCATTTTATGATACACTACCCTCATATTATAAAACGTATAGGACCTCTAAAGCACATTTGGTGCATGCGATTTGAAGCAAAACACAAACAATTAAAACAAACTGCTTATAATACATCATCTAAACGCAA
Organism: Cydia fagiglandana; assembly: GCF_963556715.1. Taxonomy (NCBI): domain Eukaryota; kingdom Metazoa; phylum Arthropoda; class Insecta; order Lepidoptera; family Tortricidae; genus Cydia; species Cydia fagiglandana. The sequence goes on from NC_085932.1 coordinate 10,119,070, forward strand.
TATACCTCTCACTTTAATGATAAAACAACAGTTAAACGTTGCACAAAGAGTTCATACTAGGCAGGGTTTCTCTGACAGACTTACATGTGGAAGCGTTGATAACACTACAATGATTCCTGAATTAACCAACGCGACAGTAAACGGATCTAGTATACGTGATATTCGAATAAATTGGGTGACAAAATATGGCACTATGTTTAAGCCTGGTTTAATTTTTACCATTTTCAATGAGCAAGAAGTTATATTTTACAAAATTGTTTATATACTTAAATTAGAGCCAGCCATTTTTTTATTATGTAAAGTTCTTATTAATATTGGTTTCAATGACCACCTTCAAGCATATCAGCTACACGAAACTAATTGCACGAGTAATTTTGAATGCCTTAAATTAGAGAACGTTACAAGTCTTCCAATAGTTCCTCATTTGGTGCCTAATGGAGATATGTATTGCAGGGTGAAATATTAATAGTTATACCTATTGGGTATTTTATTATGTTTAACATATTTCAGAAAACAAGGTTTCCTTCAAATTAATGTAAAGTATGTAATCTGAGGAGCTGAAAGTCCAACTCCATCTGCAAATCATAAACCAGCTGCTTACAGTCATAATTCATACATTTTCATAAGATAGTGTACATGCAGGTTCATACAGGTTTACATATAAGTAGAAATCAACTACCTCATTTGGTACAAAATTATTAATATCTGCAATTAAGGCGGCATCACTCGGTTTATGTTCTTCTCTCAAAACTCTGGCACTCTGCTTCAACATTTAATGTACCGTTAGAAAATAGTACTGTTTTACAACTTTCAAACGCTATCATTTCTATGTTTTATATAAATTTTGGTATATAGGCGCCACTATCTATAGAGCAATAGGGCACTTTTCAGCCGTCCTAATATAAGGAAAAATAGGGGCTATTCCCACTAGTTACCACCAAGCTGTTACCAGTGGTAACTACTGGGATTTTTTTCTCCACCTTTTACCCTTTTTGTTAAAGTTCAAACCTAATAAAAACAGTATAAATTGTATCGTATAAATACAGAGTAGTTTAATAAATAATGATATGTCCATTAGTGTTCCAGTAAACTGCCTTAAAGTGATAAATAATAGTTTGTTTTTAACTGATTTGTATGTTCGTCCGTATAATTAATTCGAGTTACAATTAATAAGATAAATCTCATTCAAGCGTTAATTTCTCATTGACTATTTTAGTTTTTGCACTTGCACGGGTAAAACTGTTTTTATTTTTATTTTTAATCACTTTTAAGGCAGTTCACTGAAACACTAATCGGCTTAAGTATAATTATTTATTAAAGTACAATATATACAGCGTGTTTGGTACATCGTTTGCCAAATTAAAACGGCAGATAGGTTGAGTCATTTGCTATCTTCTCAGGCCTAGAAATGTTTAATTTGGTGCAAAAAAAATTCTTCCCTTCTATGACAGTTTTTCGTACTTAAATTTCAAATTTTTATTTTCGTAGTTGTAAAAAAATACCATGGCCAATTTTGTTTTTCTAGGTATGAGAACATAGCAAATGACTCAAGCTATCTGCCGTTTTAATTTGGCAAACGATGTACCAAACACCCTGTATATACAACAGTATATATACTGTTTTTATTAGTTGTTGAATTTTAGTGGTAACTACTGGGAAAAAAATCCCAGTAGTTACCACTGGTAATTGGTGGTAACTAGTGCGAATAACCCGAATAATGCAATAACTATATATTATATGAGATTGATACATAGTTACTGCGTATTTTATTAGGACGGCAGCTTTGTGTAGTAAATTTTTTATGGCAGAATTGCTTGTAGGGAGGTGGCTACCTTTTAGAGTGTTTTCCATAGTAGTCTATTTTATAATAAATTATATATTTTGTTAGAGCCAGCCATGACTGAGCAAATACTAAATAAGATTAATGAATGATACACATGAGTTGCGTTCTCGCGCGCGACTCCATACTTGAAGTCGCGCCAGATGTATGGAGTCGCGCGCGAGAACGCAACTCAGCCCACCTACCCCATTGCGATTTTGTAGTCGTTTCGCAGTTGAAATCAAGGCTCTGAACCGGTTTTTTCTTCATACAAAAAATACCGGTATTATTACGTTCTTTTTCGTTCTTTGGTTTTATTATTTCATTTTTGACAATCTAATAATAAGAAGTTGTTACCTAAATACATGATTCAGTCCTACGTAAAGAGCATAAAATAATTAAAAATATTGGGGCTATTTTGGGTTTTACAAAAAACCGGTTCCGAGCCCTGATTGAAATGCAGTCGAGCTATTATATCTTTTCGTTTTTAGATTTGAACATATTTAATCTAATATGCTACTATATATCCCAAAAACCATTTTGTATTTCATGACCCATGTTCCGTGGGAAAAGTTGTTCAGTTTTGTGAGTACCTACTGTACTGTCACTAGGTTTCGGGTTAAGTATACAGGGTTTTTGTAACACCTTGAATATATATTCGCACATATATATATATATATGTATAAAGCATCATAATATGCGCGCCACCTAAACCTAATTCGATTTTTTTTCTACCTGTGGTAGGTTCAATTGTTTAAGAATAAACTTTTTGTCGTATGAATCGTTTTTTAATGTTCTTTTTACAGTACTTGCTATGCCGAACCAACTTGTTTTCTTAGTTAGGCTATAATTAACCTCTATTTTATTTGACTGAAAGTTATGTGTACCTACGCATGCAGAAGATATTTTTGTTTAGTGTCGTGTCTACTTCCTATCTGTGTGAATTTGACTAATGTGTGTAAATTTATCAAAATATTCAAGGAACTTATGTAATTATATTGTATTAACCTAGAATCAATTTAGTATATTTAACAAACCTGTTTTGCAGTGTCTTCTACTAATTTTGTTGCGAACACTAAATGTTTTGTATTGTACCTAGTATTAACAACCTAGACATAATAGTATTGTCAATACAACAGTTTTGCTGTATCAAGTTTGCATTTGTGTTGCATATTATGTACCTGCTCCCCTAGTCTGTTAGGTTTTATGTCCGACGTAAAGCATTAGTCCTCTCCACTCGCATATTTGCCAGAAAGGGACGAATGCTTTATGTCAGACATACAATTTAGCGTACTAGGCTCCACAGATAAAAAAGGCCTTGAATCAACCTTTCGAAGTAAAGGTTGGCTCAACACGAGCTACAGTGTTGAATCAACTTCCGCTAAAAACAAGTTGTAGTCCTAACAACTAAAGCGAAAGTTGATTCAACATTGTAGCTCGTGTTGAGCCAACCTCTACTTCGAAAGGTTGATTCAACAGTATTTTATCAGATAGATGCAACACAAACGCACTTATTGATACTACAGAACTGTTTTGTTGAAAATACTATTTTATCTCGGTTGATACTACAAAACATTTTGAGTATTCCCAATAAAATTAGTATATGTTGACACAACAAAACTGCTTTGTTGAAAATACTATTGATTCTAGGTTAATACAACACCAAGACACTTATTGCCTCAACAAAACTACACTGTTAATTTTATAATTTAATTGAGGTTAATTTAACAAAACATACATGTAGATCTAACTATTACAAGATAAGTTGGTTCAACATTGCAGGACTGTTAACCCTACCCTTTTTTTTAAGTACATTTAACCTTTAAAGCGGGTAATATCAACATCAATACATTTGATTGAATCAACACAACGAGTTTGTTAAAATTACCATTTAATCGAAGTCAACCCAACCTATGCTTTAAAGGTTAATTCAACATTAAGATTAGGTATTTTTAACACTAACGCACTCATTGACATAACAAAACTGTTTTGTTGAAAATACTATTTTATCTAGGTTGATACTACAAAAAATTTTGAGTATTCCCAATAAAATTAGTATATGTTGACACAACAAAACTGCTTTGTTGAAAATACTATTGATTCTAGGTTAATACAACACCAAGACACTTATTGCCTCAACAAAAATACACTGTTAGTTTTATTATTTAATCGAGGTTAATTCAACAAAACATACATGTAGACCTAACTATTACAGCCAAAGTTGTTTCAACAGTGCAGGACTGTTAACCCTACCTCTTTTTGAAAGTACATTTAACCTATAAATCAGGTAAATTCAACACCAAAACATTGATTGAATCAACACCACGATTTTGTTGGCTGTATTTAAAATATATTGGGTTGAGCCAACAATATAGTAAGAGTTGATCCAATATAGTAACTCGGTTAACACAACCTTGAGTAAAAGGGTTAATCTAACATTAAAAACACGTAGATTTTACTGACATGGTTTGTTATTTTTACAGGTTTGCACCAAGTGCAAACTAGTAAAACTAACCATTGAAAGTAAATAGATTCAACACTAACATACTTGTATTTTTAACATTTCAAGTACGTTAAACCAAACCTTGTTAGAGAGTTAATTTTACTGTCATGGTTTGTTGTTTTTACAGGTTTGCACCAAGTGCAAACTAGTAAAACTAACCATTGAAAGTAAGTAGGTTCAACACAAACATACTTGTGTTTTTAACATTTCAAGTGCGTTAAACCAAACCTTGTTAGAGAGTTAATTTTACTGTCATGGTTTGTTGTTTTTACAGGTTTGCACCAAGTGCAAACTAGTAAAACTAACAAAAATGTAAAGGTTAAGTAATGAATTAATAGTTTGCTAGACGGTTAAATTAACCATTGTGCTACTTGTAAAAACAACTAAAAATCGAAGGGTTGGTGCTATATCAACCCCTTGTTAGAGGGTTAATTTTACCATTATATTGAAATGTTGAATCAACAAATATGCAATAAGTTGAAGTTACCGTAACTGATCAACAATACAGTTTTTGTTGATTCAACAAAACTCAAGGGTAGGTGCTATATTAACCCATAAATTTTGTTGAAATATGGTAAAACCAACTAAAAAATTCTTTCAGTGCACGCTTAAATTTCTAACTTCAGAACTTGAAACCCTAATTTCTAAATTGTGTTAGTTTTGAAGCGGCTGTTTAACTTGTTGCATTGTGCACAAATTGCTATCACTCTTGTATTATTTGTATGACTTGACCCAAATATACATTGAAATGTAAGCAATTTCGCAGAGTTTTCCAACACAATGGGAGGAAACTGTTTGTCAAAAGCTGCCCTCTTTTCGAGACAAACCAATTCTCTTGCAGGCTGTGGAAGTGGAGCAAAGCTCTATTGTATAGGCCTTAGGTTTGATTCACTGACATTGTTGTTTTAATTTACAATGGAAATGACGGGTTGTTCATGGAAAAAACAGAACAAGTTTTTTTTAAGTTGACTTTTCGTGTAACTTATGATTAAATGCAAATGTTCAATAAACTTAAAAATATCTTGTTAAAATTATAATCTGAAATTGGTGTCATATATTAAAGAAAAAGTGACCAAATAATCAGACCTCAGCCATACACAATTTATAAAGTGTGATTACTTAAAACAACACAAATCAAAATATTTAATAAAATAATTTGATTTGTTCCCTAGTTGAATCTAGTTAGAATATGAGGCGAGGTAATCTTTTAGGACACATCCTAATATTCATTCGCAAATTGCATCGCCTTAATATTCTTTATAACATCACAACTCAAAGTTATTCTAATTAACAGTTTTCTCTTAGCCAACTATTCGCCCGTTTCAACTAGTAGCTGGTAAATCCACCTTTCATTTACTTTGAAATAAACTAAAACCCTGACTGCAGGTGAGACACCAAAACGACTCTCAAGCACCGAATTACACGCTCGCTATTAGTTACATTAAAACAGTGGCGGACACGAAAACGCCATAACTATGCTTTATTTAAATTTATTGTTCTGCACTTTAATATAGCCGCTCTCCAGGGCCTGTGAACTTTGCGGCGAGTTCACGAGCGAAACTAATAATGCGGGACTCGAAACGGCAGGCGTGTTTCTCTTATTGTTTACTGTTTTCGTGGCAAATGTGTGATATTTACTTTGTATGCTGTTAAATAATTACAATTATTTTTTATCAGTTTGAAAATACCATGTTAACATGTTATTTATTTTTCACTTTTTAACTAACCTTCATTTTGCATGCATTTATATTCATAGGTGTCTTTTCCAAGAGTAATACAAACGTCGTACATAAATTAGGTAAGTAGGTACCTTAATTTTGAATAATTAATTTAAAGCGTTTTGTACCACAGTCGGGTTTTCTAGCTTTTTTTACCTATGCGCTATTTTTAAATTGTTAAATTACTCTACCTCATCGGTTCCTTTAGTAATAAATTCTAAGAGTCAGTTATTAATATTCCATGAAAGAAATTAAATGAGAATGCAGAAAATTCTATCTTCATGAAGCTGAAAAATATCAGACGCAATTTGAAATGAGCTTGCAATTTGAAGTATACCTATAAGGTACTTACTCGGTAGCGGCCGAGTATGCCCAGGAGACTTAAAATATGAACGCGTACCTAGGTATTAGTATGTATAAGTAGGTATATAAGTTTGAATCTTTGGAGATATGAAACATTCATATAGGTTTTTATTACGAAAATAATCGCTTAAGTCAATAGTGAAAAGAGGACTAGTTAGTACCAGAATGCTAGCGAGGAATGAGTTAGACAGATGTGTCGTAAGGAGATCCTAGATATTATATAAAATGAAACATTACTAATAACAACATTAATGATTTTAATTGGTACAATAATACAACCGGGGTACCTACACAAGCACATAGTTTCTAATAAGTGCTCAACTTTATGCAAAGCACTTCTTAACTTCATCTTAAACTATTGCTAACGTTAAACTAATTCCGAACCGCCCTTGCCACACACGGCCTATTTACAAATAAAAGCAATCGAAAACTAGAACAATCATTAAGCGGTTCGCACACGACGCAGCACACACGTGCGGAAGATTTACGCTAAAAACTTGGCCCGTTATTAAGTTGGGCCGTATATCGTCGCGCGATGCGTTGACGCGTCTGTCGCGTAACGAGGTTGCTTGTACACTTGTAGACAAAAGTGGTTAAGGCTCATTATGCTGCGTACACCGATCTCGGACTATATTTTTTCTTCATTTTTGTAAAACGTGGCCTTCTAAAAGTTTTACCGGGAGATCAAGACCTTACTGAACTGTACGACATAAAATTGCACTGAAATCTGTATAGATTTGATTGTTGTAAGTATAACAATATTTTCTATGGGAAATAATTATACTTATTGCTTTTCATAACAATATAATGTCTATACCGTAAACTTACCCTAAAACACATTTGTCTCATTAGTATTAGTACCTATCTAGACATGAATTTGCCAGGGAATTAATGTTTTGTGGAGGTTTGTTGATGTTGAACAAGTTTTTCGTACTACATTCGTGTCTCATTCACTAAAATAAACATTGGTTTTTGATGTTTGTCATATATCCTATATCGCCAGTACCGTATCGAGTAAATTAAGAGCTGAACGTTGTTGTGCGCGTCTGTACAGAATTAACAAACGTGAATGTTTTATGTACTAGCCGGCTGTTTGTCTCCGCTCAGACCACGGGCAGTATTTAGGGATGCACAGTAGTAATTGACATATGTCACCCTTCTGCAAAAGTTTACCCGTAAAACTGTTGGCTGATACAGAGCTATAGCTAGAAATGTATAAAGGCTCTGCGCAAATTACATTGTTCAAACAATTTAGAGATCAAATTTTGTAGAATCCTAAATTTAAATGTAGGAGATACACTTGTATATTACGCGCTCAGGTGTATGGCTTAGGTATACTCTAAGGAAGGTGCTCGCTACATGTTTGTCAGTTGAAAAACATTCTTAATAACCTATGAATGCAAGCGTGAGATATCTAAAGCACGCAATTTAGTCATAAAAAAAAAGTCGACTTATTTTGTTACCTCCCTTTGACGTAACGAATTTCCCAACAATAACTTTCTTTTCCACCATTGGTACATCTCGCCAAATTAGGCCCTTTGCCGAAGTTTAGGTCCTTCCCGACTCGCGTCACGTATTTTTCTCAACGTGTGCAGCGAAGTTGTCAAAGTAGCAAGTAAGGGTGAAATAATTCTTGCAGAAGAAAAACTTGGCGACATGTTCACTTTGTGTCGGATATCGTGTTTCGTTGTTCATGTGTTTTCTAACTAGATGTCGTAGATAATAATAATTGAGAGGAAAAAAAAACAAAACTGTTTCCCAAAATAGGTTTAGTTTTAAAGCAAATGTGTGATAATTCTTAGGTATATAACTAAATCATCTTGTTACAATTAGTAATATATTTTAAAACCGGTCTGAAAAATGGACTATATAATAGAGTTTATTTACCTACACTTCCTTTCCAAGTAACATCTAATGTTGAAGTTTCTTCAAGCTTTCGGATTTGGGAGCTTAGTTCAGTTGCATCAGGTATGCAAGCGATACGCTAGTTCGCGGAACTAATTTGTCTCACGAATCTCCTTGAGCTCCCAACTGGAGTTTACCACGAAACCAACGCAGGTAATTATATTTATTCTAAGCGCTGGGTTTGCAACTGATTCTAATTAGAATTACATGTTATTCTACTGAAGTTGACCCGAATTTTAATGTTAGTTTTCCCTGAGTCTACACAATTTTTTTAAGTTTGTTATGAATGGATGAATTTTGGTAGAGTGTCACAAGAGCATAAAATATGAAGAAGCGAATATGTAGTTACGTTTAAAAGCAACTTACGGGTTCGTCCACGTTACAAATAAAATGCCACGATTCGAAATAAATTTAAAAGTGAAAAAGGCAAAACATTTGAGCGGGCAGGGGAGTAAAGTGCCTCATTATGGCTCGATGGTGCTCGAAGGGCGTTCGGCAAAAAGTTAGCAAAGCCAGCTAGACAACGGCGGATCATTAAGCGAACGACTAAACTGACGGAAACATTGATCCTGGAATGGAAACAACTTTTTGGCGACATTTTTAATTAGATGTAAAGTGTATAAGAATGAAAAATATGTTAAAATATCGATATCGAATAGGCTATGTACATATATATCATTTTCAATCATTCGTTCTAATAATACTTGGGTAATAGCCATCTACCTAGTTCCTTTTATGATATAGGGTCCTAGTCAGGATGATAGAGTTAGACCAAGAAAAGTCTACAACGATTGTGATAGCCCACACAGTGCAAGTGTTATTTATATGTCATAATTTCATAGAAGATTGACGTTTAAAATAACACTTGCACTGCGTGGGCTATCAAAATCTCTGCAGAATTTTCTTGGCTTTAACTCTAATCGTTGATAATAGAAATGCGAAATTTCAAAAATACTCACGTGACTTTTCGTAGCCTCTTTCATCTCGATACCTTTTTTCTACATACATTATGATTGTCAATTTGTCATTAAGAAAGTAGATCGAAAACGTAAGTTTTGTACTATAAAAGCAATTCGTTTAAACAGTGCTCGCTGAAGACGCATTGAAACATTGGACAAACATTTGTAAAAGTGTAGTATCATGCGGCAGGTCGGAGGGCCCCTAACTGTCACACAGTAAGTTTGAGAGCGATTACGTGACTAAGCGGGGCTTCTTCAACGCCACAAATTAAACAAGTTTTGAATTTCAACTCACTGTCGAGTTGCAAAAGTTAATTATTAGTTAAACGTTGTTTTGTCTAACGTTTCGAGTGTTTTTGTTGAAGTCTGTGTTGGTTGCGATAATCAATGTGACAAAACGCAAACATGACGACAAACGAAAAGGCATTGATTTCTTTCTTCCTTATCACATTGTCAGGGAATCGCCGCACCACGTTTCAATCGTTATTATACCTATTAAGTACTATTTATGTAATTTTATGTAACTACTTCCACCTACTCTAATCAGCCTCCGATAAACTATAAGGTTCGGAAACGATGGACTTAACATTCATCATCGCTTTTACTATTATGTATCATAAATCACATGTCTAAGTTTAGAAAATTCTAAAACACCTGCCGACCATAAAGATTTAAAAGCAAAATCTGTTTTAAAGTTGGCTCGATCATTAAAATCGCAAGTGTAGGAGATATGGAGTAAGTTGTAAATTTAAATCACTAAGTCTAGCGAGTTGGGGAAGTTCGGGAACTTACTGCAAATTGGATTACTGTGGCGGGCTAGTTTGACAAGGCGCAAACTGCGCGCAGCTGCACGCGAGCTTAGATTCTGAAGTGTACGCAAACAAACTGGATATTTTCTTTTCAGCTTGTTCGCGAGAGCACCGAGTCTCTGCCAATACTATAAAGTGGAAAACGTCTTACTCAAGCAAACTTTAATTCTGACCCAGTTAAAAAACTGAATCATTCAAAGCCAGGGAGTTTTTATTATGTTTAGTTACTATGTTTTTACTATGTGTTTTAGCTTAAGCTAAGTAGGTGTAATAAGTTTTCTAAAATGGTATATGTTAATTTATTAATTTTAAGCTTGCTTACTCCTTCAGATTCAATAACGTGTTAGGTCCCGTATTAGGTTAATAGAATGTTCATATAAAGTTTAATAAACTATTTTTCGCAGCTGAAAGCCATTGACTTCTTAGTGGCCTTCGTACCTGCAATACTTATTTACCGCTGCACGGCTCGCCAGGCAACGATGCGTCTCACCCAGCAACAATTCAGTCGAGAGTCGTTTTTATTTCACAGTTTATGAGATCGTTTGCGGCGATTCCTCCCTGGATTTACCGCCACTATCAATTCCGCTGCACGGCTAAACAGCCGACATTTCGCAATGTCCTATTGGACTTAATTTTCTACAATTGCTTTAGAGTTCGAGTCGGCGGCTGAATAAAATTTTAATTGAATTTTACCCCTTCTGAGACATGATTAAGTTTGTATCATCCGCATTTTTCTGCAGCTAAGAACTTTTGTTACTGATTATTTATTTTTTAATTTTATTTTCAATAATAATAATCGTTTCATTTATAGTTATGAACCAGACCAGTTTTAACTAACATAAGTCGTTAAAATATAAGTACCTACAATAACAAATAACAAACTTGACCTTCAATCAAACAGAAATAAGTATCTCATAATTTATAACATTATAACATCCTTGCGCCACTTTACTTACTTACTGAATTATCATATGTATAACTATGAGTGTGTTACTGTTATGCCAAGTTCTACAAGTTGGTTTAAATTGTATCTGTAGCAACACGAATCTCACCGGCTGTTACCATGGTCGCAGTGTCGACTTAAGCTTATTCGTTGTGTAATCGGGTTCACGTTTCGCGTGCTTAAACCCGAGATGTAAAGTGGTAACATGCTTTAATAATAATTTTGTCTGTATGATTGTCTTTGTAACCGACATCAATTAGCCCCGTCACACTGGTCCCAAATCGAGAAAAGTGAGACATTACTTATTTCACGAGAAATTGATATACTTAAGTATAACCTTTATGAATTCCGACAGTAAACTCAATAAGACTCATAAAATGAGTACTGTCATGTGGGTCTCCCTTCTAACTGAGGTGGACGGACAGAGCTACAATTCAATTCAATTCAAATAATTTATTTCAGAAACATTATATTGTATCTATAGTTGTTTGTAGGTAACAAAAGTTTACTTAGAGTTACGGACTGGTATAGGGCTCAGCTGTATGAATCTGTTTACCTAGTATTTTTTAAGTAAGCCTGAGCTAAAAATAATACATTTAAAAAAATATCTATGGCATGTAGAGTCGACGTCAAAGATATGTTTACACTTTTTTCCTTATTACAAAGGAGTAAGGTGCAAAAGTGTAAACATATTTTTGACGTCGACTGTACAATTAATCATAATCACATACGTGGGCCATACTGAATGTTTCTGGATTCCGATATATGAGACGACTTATTTTTTCTAAGAGGACAATCCAGGAATTTTCAGTATGCCCTAAGTATCAGAAATCGAACCTGGCACCATCGGCTGCGTAGGCAGCAAAACTGGTTGTCACATTTAAAATACGCAACTTCCTTTCAGGATATCCATGTTTTATTTCGTGTTCGCATTAGCGGAGATAAACGCCCGCGCCGAGACAGCCCGAACTTGTGTTTGGTTTGAGTCTGCCTCCCCTTTGATAATTTTCACCTGCCCCCTCACGAATTTATACCGGCTGAGATAGCATCCCCGCCGGAAGAATTCGGGGTTTGATTTAAAGGACCTATATGCTTCTAGAAGCGCCAAATATTTATGATCAAATATTATCATAATCATAAAAGATCGTTAAAATAGAACGACAAGAATAGTTAATAGTTATGTTCATAATTTATTCCATGTTAGGAAAACTTCATCTATTCATTTTTGACGTACACATTTACGAGTATATCTAATAACCTTTATAATGGTGGTTCCAAAGTTCAATATAATAGGTGACATTTATGTACAAAGATCTTTTTTTTTATTGATTGTTCATGTTTATGATTGTGATTTTTTTAAGTTTTCTTCTACATATTCAATTTAGTGCAACTGAAGAAGCCTCCATTAAGTCTCTTGGATATTAAATAGAGATCATTCGCTACTCCTTCCAGTATCTGATCATCGTGCACCCCTATATAGGGGAGAAGTGTCGTTTACAATATTACGATGTTAACCGCTTACGGCGATTTACATAATTCATCCTGCCCTCTATTAAACGTATGCTCTGATTTAATATCTAACCTCAATTGGTCGTCTAAGAAGGGAAGCTTTCGCGGAGAACGTGGTTAATTTTGATAATAAAATATTGTACTCCTATGTACTGGTATTGTGAAATAAATATAGCTACCAATCTAGTGATAGATATCATAACAGAACACGGTTTTCTCAATCTACTTAAATATATATATTCTTTGGAAAAAAAACGTTAATCATGTTTACAGGCGTCATTCAGCACTACTGTCAAAATTAAGGATAATGATTAATTGTTCACTTATGAGATAAAATAAAATAATGTACTTAGTTAATGAAAGACAATTAAATAAAAGTTGAATCGACGAAAAAAATATTTCTATATTTTTATAATAGCCTTATATTTCTACAATGAAGGTATTGTATGAAAACGAAATATGTATGAAAGAAATATGTACTTACACTATAAATGTAACTTTGGATGTGTTTAATGGCATTGGTCTCATACAGACACCAGACCCTTACAAAAAACAAGGTCGATTGACAATAATATTCACCACGTAAACGCCACGCTTGTATTGTTGAGTAGAAATATTCGCTACGTAGCAGAAAATACATGCTACAAGCTACGGCGTAGCCACGGCTAGATAATTAGTTTGTCAGACAATAAGATTTAAAAGGCATTTCCTGAGATATTTCATGGTGAATCTTAGTTCATAGTCCAACAATTACCTTCATCATACTAATACTCTTACACTAAATATCCATATTAATTATAATGAACAATTTGTGCTTGTATGCACGTAAATAGCAAGCAAATATACTAGCAGTTTAACTTTTTACATACCTATATTAACAGCCCATTATAATCAGCTATAGAGACATACTTATATGTACATTTATAAGTACTTGTATGTATTAAAGCAAATTGTTAATAAACAAGTTATCGTTTTTTTTTAATCCATGCGTAGGGTTGATAGAAACCTATTCATACTCATCTTGAGCTGTTCAAATGAAGACCAACACACCGAATGATATCGCAAAAATAACATCAGGCAACTTGCAAGAAGTATCTAATGCCTTGCAATATCTTCCAGTGGCGTCACACATAACAATGACGCAGTGACAAAGCATACATTATTCATACCAGGATAATCTCGTCCCCTCTCGTGGGACGGAAGAACGTAAGTCACTCGTTTGTATGAAACGGTGGTTCATTTTGAGAACCATAAAATGTACCGTTTGAAATAGACTGGTATACATAGTAATTCTAATTTTATAACTCTAGCGGCAGTCCTATGTTCTGTTTAAATTTGAGTTCAATAAATGTTCATAATTATTTCTTTGTATTCTATTTTATTGTAATAAGTTACCTGTATTTAAAAACTTTTATTCTAACATATTTTTGTTAAAACGTTCTAGGAAATTACCTACTCGTATGTAACTAACGAGTGTGCCAGTATATTATTTCGATTATTATTTATTTTTGTTATGTTAGTAACAGTCAAAATAACCTGTGTTTTGCTCGAAAGCTAAAGTAAAAATCAAAACAGTTAAGAAATAATAAAACCAACTCGCGTGCTGTGTCATAAATTTGGCCAAACTCATAAATGGTGCTATATAGGCGGCGCAAGCGATATTTCGCAGCTCATTCCGCCTACCCCCGTGTCCGCAGGTGACACTCCTTTATTGCTCCAATAGTATACTCCTAAACTCCGTAATGCTGAGATTTCATAACGTCGTCGTAGAATTATATTTTGTGACTTAAATCCTTATTTAGTTATATCGTAGATAAATTTAATTTGATATGTTATTTCATATCAAATTAAATTATTAAGTATATTTACTTTAAATACATAAGTACCTATTCAATTCGGCTTGCGAAATATTCGGGGTAGGTGACAATAATGAGCAAAAATGTATGGTACAGATGCGTCAATCTTTACTAAACGTCTTTTTTACAAAGTAGATTCTTGACTTTGATGCATCTTAATAAGTTGTCCCATCAGCAGACCATTTTATGCCGACGTGCTAAGGAATACAATACTTAAATGGACTCTGAACGACTGATTTTACGACGCAAAAAGTACAAGTCGTAAAACAACGCATAAACAGGCATTGAAAGCCTTTTCACAAAACGAAGACCGTAAGGTTTACGTAAAGGTAAATATCTCGAGGCTGTCGGTAAAGCGACGCAAACTGCGCCTGGCCGATAAACTTCGCGCCGAAAAACTCTCATTTCGTCAACAACCTCGAATCTATCATAAAAGAGGAATATTTTATGGGAACTCAAGAAGCTAGGGCACGTTTCCGATATTATGAAGGATAACCTGACAAACAAGCCCGTGATTTATATCAAGGATCATCTGGTTCCATACTTTCCTAGGATACTGTAAAATTAATCAGCATATAAGTATAAGATTTTGCTATCAAAATTATAGTTTTCGAATTTAGTGGAAATAGTTTGTCTGTTTATCATATAAATACCAATTGATATCTTTACAGTATGCTATTGATACAGCAACATTAAGCATATTAAATATGTATTATTAGATTCTCATTTGAAGATAAGTACTTAATAATTACAACTACAAATGCTAAACACACGACTTGATTCCCTTTATGAAATGTGTTAATTGAGTTATACCATTATCTTACTCATATGTAGGTAAAGTCATAACTTTACACAACATAAAAATATAGTATTTTAACAAATCTAAAACCGGCGTCATAATCCGTATCATTGACTCCCAAAGTTTGTTATATAAATTTCTCAGTTTAGCACATTCGAGGCGGCGAACGGTTCATTATCTTGTTTAATTTTCCACTTCGTCGCCCGCGCATCTCCGCTGCACCTTCGGCTTTGGCCCAATTTTCCGGAAATTTAAATTTTGCCTCCACTCTTCGGCGGATTCGAGCATAACTGAACAAGGGCGCGAGTTCCCCTTACGTTTGGGTGTCTGGTTATTGTAATTTCAAATCATAGGTATGCTGTAAAAGATCATCTGTGGTAACCGGAATTATTATAGGGGTGAAGAAATAAATTGGAATGTAGAGAGTGTAAGGATACCGATGTAGTCAAAACCACTTCCTGGCGTTAGGTACCTTCTCGACGATACAAAGTAATTGAGACGAGAGCAAAGGTGGTAAATAGCCGTAGTTACTCAATGATTTCTTTTATTATTAAAAAAGGAACAAGGCTGCTTGACGCGCCATTTAACTTGTTGACGACGAGATTTGTTTTTAAATTTGTGTTTTCCTCAACTCCCTTGGCAGCATGTAATGAAATTTACCTGTCTACAATTTTGACGTAACAGATGAAATTATTATTTTCTCAAAATAAAGAAAGACAAATAAATACCAGAGTTTATTAGAGTTTCAAGAGCTTATGATATCCCATAAGCAAACCAAAAGAGTCGGCGACAATTTATGCATGCATCGAAATGAAAACATAGGTATGCGGCTCCTTTCATATTTTTATCGTACCCTATTTACTGAGGATCTTTCCTTAGTTTGTTTTATATATTGTGTCCAAACTGAGTCAGGTAAATATGATAGGTACAGTAAAAAAGTGCAGTAGGTCGTAAGTCACCTTGTTTTAAAAATCAGGCTTTCAAACAAGAAATAGTAATATCACTTAATTATCCTTACATCGAATACAATTACTAACCGTCAAAAATCTGTCCACAATTAGCCATCAAAACACCGACGATAAAATGAATTGAAGTGAAAGCAACGCTACAGTCACTTAAGTCAGTCAGTACTGAAAAGCACTTAGTCAAATATGTTTCTCGGACTAAGCGCCAGACTTTGCTTGAGCTGAACAATACCCTATCCAGTTCGTTTACAGTATAAATTATTTCGACACCATCTGTTTAGTGCTTGGCTAGCAAACTATAGTTTGTATTAAATGGTGTTAGAATACAAGTTCGCTTGTCACTATAAAGGCAGTTAAACACGAGCGGCGCGTGCGACCAAGCGATATCCAGCCAGCAACGGCCGTGCGTCAGTCAGGATTTATGGATTTACTCATCAACGGCTGATACATCGGCAGACGGTAGAATAGGGAATTTAATGTGCTAACGAGAAAATTTTAATTTGTTTTAGGATATTACAATACAATGCAATACAAATAATCTTTATTGCACACCTCAATAAAAGAAAACAATACAAAATGAAATCAGAAACACAAGCAGATTCTTTCGTCGTGATGTTAATATTGTAGCTTATTTATTTTAGCGATACTGCTGCAGCAATGCTGCAGGCGTTGTCATTGTCGATCTCCTTGGCAAAATAAGTGCCATATTGAACATTCTTATAAGCAGTAAGTAATATTGCAACAGTAACGTCCTGCAGTCACCATTCGAATGTGGCTATATTTATTTAACTAAAAACCAACGTCAAGATAAAATAAAAATAGCAATAAAATCTTTAAAACAACCGCATGACAAAAAAGGTTACTTGCAATAAAAAATTGAGCCGTCAAAAATTCGCTTTCAATTAGCAAGAGGATTTAAATTCAATGGAGCGTTTGATTCGCCGGCGGCCGGGAGCGGACGCCTCTAAGCCGCTGACGGCGCCCGTGTGGATGCAGCTTTACAATGACAGCTCGTGCCATTATTTGAGATCGCACTGGCCATTGGCATTCATATCTACAGTCAATATACATTGATGTGTTTAATCTGTTGGTAATTTGAGTAAACTCTTACAAAACGAACAATTACGACCACTATAAAAACATGCCGTTTTAGTTTTTAATTTATTTAAGCAACAAAAATGAATCTGTAGCTTCTAATCATAATTATAATATTTATTTATTTATTTATAGGAAGTTATATAAGAGGACTTTATAGGGGAAAATATGTTATAAATTTTTTGAAAGCATATTAGGTTCAAAAAATTAATTAAATCTAAATTGTAAATTAAAACATAGATATAAGATAAGTTTACACTCGCACATCCTGTCAACTTGTTCAAGTAATTTTCAACTCAACTTATTAGTTAGATGCCAGTTAGCACAGTAGCGGCGCGAACCGCGAATCACGCGTCGAGTAATTACTATCAAATTAATTACGACACGATCTCGACTTGAATCGCTAAGTGACTTAGTGGATTAGTGGCACGCCTTCGATTACATGTTGGCGTATATCCAGATACACATAAATAACCCTTAACCAAGGCGCGTAAATTCATTGTCGGTTTAATTAGCTTACCGCGTTGCGCGTGACCAGGAGTATATAGGTACGTAAAATAAGCAATAGGGAATATTACCTAGTCAATATTAGTTATAAAAGTTATAATTTTTATTATATACAAAGCTCCACCAAACAACATACACACACGCACGCACGCACGCACGCACGCACGCACGCATGCACACACACACACACACACACACACACACACACACACACACACACGCACACTTTATACTTAAATTAATATTATAATAATCTTAAATTGAAAGTTCTAGTAACTAGGAATGCCACATTAAAATCAACAAACAGACGCAAATACAAACTTGTAAAAGGTAACAAAGTACCTACATAAGTGCTCATAGAATGCCGACAAACAGGTATATAAATACTCGAAAAATAACACAAATATGTATAAGTTAGCTGAAACTATATTATTTATTTGTTGCAGTTTTTAGTGTTCCGTACAAAACTTTGTTTACGGAACACTTATGGGATCACTTCGGTCTTGCAAATCAGTTAAATACGTTTTTCTCAGAGACCGTTTGACATAGATACCTAAAATTTGGAACAGTTATAGCAATTACCACCACTCATATTGTAAATAAGTCAAAACTGCTTATTTCTTATTAAAGGGGGAAATTTAGGGGGTTGAGGGGTAGGCTGAAACTTTTTTCATTTGTAAGAATCGTGTGGGGTACCATTAGAAAGCTTGCAAAAAATTGAGTCGATGGACTGATTTTGACTTCATTTTAGACTGCAATAGTTTCGTCAAAAAATGCATTTAAAGTTGCAAGTTTTCATACAAAAATTTTCACCTCTGTCCTGGCGATTTTCGCGAAAACTATAGCTAACAGGCAGCTGACCAGTCAATACCCAACTTAAAGAAGCATGGAGACGGCGGGAAAATTATCAGCTTAAGTTTATCTTTATTAGTTTTTCAACTGCAGCTTGACCTTTGGTTGCTTAGGGCTAGCTAACTGATGCTTACACTGGTCAATTCATATTAGGCGAGAAACATCCTTAGTTAAAACTTTGGCATTGAAATTTATGACTTATGTCTTTGACACAAGGTTTAATTCTGCTTGCTTATTTTTGTGGGATATTTAATTTTATCTCAATAGCCTACTATAAGTATGAGAGAGATCTACAAAATACGACCTTATTATATTGCAAATAAGTTTCAATTTCGAACGGGCTTTCCAACCAATGGACTAGGCATATCAAAAATCTGATAAATTCAAATTAAGAATTCCGTTCTTGACTGTCGTTGTGTTTTTTTTTCCACAATAGGACACATAGAGTTAGTAAGGCGTATAGAGATAATAAAGTCATTTAATATTTATGAACAGCTTTGGCCTCATGTATAGATTTTATTGAGAGTATCTGATTCGTCGAAACAATATACACAATATTCCTTTTCATTAAGTACCATTACATTTCTGTATTAATTGTATAATTATAATATCTATTAATTATATTCAGTTCTTATGTATATTTTTGAACGGATCGGTGAGCAACAAGATTCAGGGCTATAACCGCGAAAATAGAAGTTCGCAAATTGCGAGCATTTTTCTCTGTCACTCTAATTACGCCTTCATTGGAGTAAAAGAGAAAGATCCCCGCAAATTGCGAATTTCGGTTTTCGCGGTAGCCCCTCAGTCCTGTTACGAGAAAATAATTTTAATATCACAGTTTTTAGAAACAAAGGTAAAATTGACGAAATATTTAAAGTAAGCCGATCTTGTTTTTAGCAGTTCTAAATAATATTAAAGTCTATATATATGGCATAGAACTAGAAACAAAATCAAATAAAAAATAATAATGAGTTCTAAATTCAAATTGAAGGAGTATACATTTAAGGTATTATAGGCCAAGCGCGCACCACGATATTAATTTTTGCGACACGATTTTAGAATCGCGCTGTAATATATCGCAGAAAATTCACTGCGCGCACTGCGATGAAAAAGTCGACGATTTGTTCATTCTCAACATGGATTTCGTACCAGTCGCTTGTCATGAAACGTGTCTTTAATATGAGATTGCTGTATGACTTTGAGCATTTATAACACAAAGGTGATCCCCGTCTATTTCCATAATTAAATGGTCAACATCTAGCGTCTCATTTTGAGACTCCATTGGAGATGCAGGTGCCGAGATGTTGGGGTTTGGAGAGCGAAATGCCGACTGAGGTCCGGCCGGGGTGCGATTTTATTATCATAGTGCGCGAGGGGCCATACAACTCCGCATGCTGCAATTCACTTTGCGACAATCGCGTCGCGAACAATCGCGGAAAAATGTGACAAATCACAATTTTAAAATCGCTGCGATTTTTTGTCGCATATGCGCGCACTAACATATAAACACATACGTTGCATTTCTGCGACGTTATTATCGCAGGACAAATAATCGTGGTGCGCGCTTGGCCTTACTCTAAATTATTATAATACATCAAGCATTCGCGAGATGCTCGACTTCGGTATTCAAACACAAAGCAATAGTACAAGAATCTAACTAAATGCAAAGGCCGAAGGAGCGATTCGAAGATCCGAAGCGTCCGACAGACGCGCGCCTCCCGTAACTGTTCCAAGTATTTTTAAGTACAAGTGTCTAAGTCGCAAGATCCAAAGGCTGAAGTCGCATTGGGCCGAAAGCCCGAAGCATCCAGGAGGTCAGTTCTAAACACAGGTAATTAATACAAGTGTCTATTCGCATTTAGACAGAGGCCGAGCTCCGCGTAGGGCCGAAGGCCCGAAGCCTGCAAGATGTCAGTGGTTAAACACAGAACTGACAGCCTGGACGCTTCGGGCCTTCGGCCCTACGCGGAGCTCGGCCTTCGGCCTTCGCATTTAGATACTTATACTATTGTTCTGTGTTTACTTAAGTACTAACATCCTGGACGCTTCGGGCCTTCGGCCCTACGCGGAGCTCGGCCTTCGGCTTTCGCATTTAGACACTTGTACTATTGTTCTGTGTTAAAGCACTGACATCCTGGATGCTTCGGGCCTTCGGGCTACGCGGAGGTCGGCCTTTGGCCTTCACATTTAGACACTTGTACTATTGCTCTGTGCTAAAGCGATGACATTTTGCTAAAGCTCGGCCTTCGGCCTTCGCACTTAGACACTTTGTACTATTGTTCTGTGTGTGTAGTTGAATACGGTATCCTAAAAAACAGGCAAACAACCTCTGTAAAATGTAACGATGCGAGCGGTACGGCTACCATCAGTTTGGCATTGACATAAACGCTACCGTGGGCGTGAACGTAATTTACTTTCTATGCATCTCGCTCGTACTGACATATTAGTGCGAAAGAGATATACCTATAGGAAGTAAATTACGTTCACGATATCGTTTATGTCAATGCCAAACTGATGGTAGCCGTACGGAACACTAAATGCCTCGAGCTATCTCGGACTTGGCCAAATTATTTATATTTATCTTTCCAAAGCATTTTTTTTATGGCTGCTTTAAACGAATCGTACTCAAATAAGACTGCTGTGAAGAGAAGTTGCGTTCCGATTAGCAAATTTACCGAATAATTTACCTATTATTATAATAATATACCTATAAACCCTATTTGAGACGGGTAAAAGTTTCAGGTTTCACTGACATTCAAAGTTAAGCCGATCAATCACAAACATAACTAACTTTCCCTAAATAGGTTGTTTAGGTCATCTTAGGTCCTATCTGCATCTACAGCATAATTTGACGCAATCATACAACAATACCCGGTAGCACCCACCGCTACACCAGCGGGTATAACTCAGCGTGTAATAATAAGGAATGATAATTCTTTGTTATAAGACGGAGGGTGCAAAGGCACGCAGACCTTAGGGAAATATTTGCCAACGCGTTCAAATATTGGTTCCGTGGGGCTCACGCACGCTTGTCAGCCCTATGTGGGTCACGAGACTCCCTTTATTAGTTTACAATACAAGATAAAATACTTTTAGTCCGTGTAAAAAGACAATAAAAGAAAAATAAACGTTTCTTAAATTTATTCAAAGTAATGTTTCGATACTACTTTTGAGCTCACTATGGGGCAGAAAATAGTTTGAAGATTTATATAATATAGTGCAATGTTCTACTGTATAAAAACTATACAAAAAATACTAAATAGGTCTAGGACTAAATATGACCCACCTTTGAGTATTTAGTACCGGAGACGCCGTGGCTGTCATCATCTGTACAGAACAATCTGCCGATTTTTGCGGGGGAGGGGCACGTCAAATGTATGGCTATTTATACATGATTTGTACGTAACGTACAAATAGTCACGTCAGTTAAATGTCAGTCCATACAAGTTGTGCAAGGTTTTCGGCAGAAGGGTAAGCTCTTAAAGGCGACTCCGGTTATTAAAGCAGGGTAGGGTGCAAGGTACCCATACAATTAAATGTAAACATATTATTTATTTACCAGAATAATATTTATATTGTTTCAGGTGAAAGTGATGCTTCGCGTCGGCGCCTCGGGCGAAGGTCCCTTCGCGAGTGGCACCCAAACGTTCTCCTTAGACAAACGCAAGAAACAAGTGAGCCTCTGCGAGAACACCACCGGCGCTGCCGCCGCGCCCGAGGACAGGAAGGTCGGCGTGGCCGCGCCGAAGATGTTCGCGTTTGACGCCATCTTCTCCCAGGATGACTCACAGGTAAATTTTGATTTTGGTGGAAAAGATCAAGAAACAAGTGAGTCTCCGCGGTAATACCACCAGCGCCGCCGCCGCCGCCCACGACGCCAGGAAGGTCGGCGTGGACGCGCCGAAGATGTTCGCGTTTGACGCCATCTTCTCCCAGGATGACTCACAGGTAATTTTTGATATTGGTGGAAAAGATCAAGAAACAAGTGAGCCTCTGCGAGAACACCACCGGCGGCGCCGCCGCCCCCGAGGACAGGAAGGTCGGCGTGGCCGCGCTGAAGATGTTCGCATTTGACTCTAAACAACTTACCCCACTTCCACCTCCCTCCTACTTTTAACTTTCATAGGTAGGTGTGACTTTGGTGGACAAGATCAAGACACAAATGAGCCTCTACGAGAACACCACCGGCACCGCCGCTGCTCCCGAGGCGAGGAAAATCTGCATAGCCGCATCTGCCATCCAGCGTTTGACGCGGCATTCATAAGCTAAAAAGTCGGTGTGGTCGCGGCAGAGACGTTCGATCTATGGGATCAATTCCGATCAACTCTTACAATCACTATATCATTCCTAAAAATAATCAGAAAGAGAAAAGAAGAAAGATTATTGAATTAGTTCTTTGTCACCCTTCTCAGCTCAGCAACAGCTCTCGGGACCCAAAAACAGTAACAATATTTTGAAATGACTACGAAATTAAAAAAAAAATTAGATACAATAATTACCGCGCCTTTTTTTTGTAAAACGGTTTGAAATTATTAAAATGTCTATGATTACGTATTATAATGATATTCCAGCACATTGTCACTTTCTATATGTTTAAAAGCTCGTTTGCCCTTCTCATAACAGAACTAAGCTCCCCAATTTAACCGAGGATTGCCAATTGATCCCGCGCGATGGCGCTAGTTTCCGCAAACTAAATTACTGCAGGTAAGTCGACATTTCGTTTCACGACCTTTTAAAAAATGTATTTCTCAACGTTTCGCCACAAGTTTCGCGCCCGGCGTCAACTTTATGAGGTAAGGACCTAAGTTTTCAGCTATTTGGAGATAAAATGAAATTACTTTAGGTAGGTATTGCCGTTGCTCAAGGATGAAGAAAATGTCATGAACTATGAATAAATGAAATGATATAAATTTTTAATGAAAAACACTTTTTTGCACAACCGTATCTTTACTGAGCTAAAGGCACAGAAACCAGTCTGTATAGATATTTTATTTCGAGCTTATGATTCTTTATGAAATCAGTAGGTACCTGGGTTGATACCTATATCTAATAAATATAGGTACATATAAAATACTTTTTTCTGCATGCAAACTTTGTATAGTTAGATTTCCCGAAAGTATACGTTCCGCCATCGTTCAATTTTAAACCACCATCTCATCGTATCGCTCCGTGGAAAACGAAATGCCTACCTACATACATTGTAAAGCATACATCGTTCGCATATTTGCGTTCTCCACCATTGTACAATAATGTGACGCATTTTCTATAATAATCCTCAATATTTTAATGCAGCTATTTTAAGGCAATACCTTCATGCTTAACTTTAGTTTTACTATTTAATAGTTATAAAAAAACTTCCTCGGTTATTAACTTGCGATATAAATTACAATCGTAATCATACGAACAGGTAATATTGGTTCTAAAACACTATGAAATGACTGCCTACCTGAGGCTAATTAGACTATTCCACAATATCCTCATAAATTTCGCCTTTACTCTGGATTCCGCAGTCATTAATAGTGTGTAATCCCCTTTATCTAGCGCGTTAGGCACTGGCTTAAATGCGCATCGGAATTACATTCGTACGAGTTCCCTAATAGTACATTTACACGAAAATACGGCAGTTAACGATTGGGTATTAACCGAACATTAATGAAATTATTATGGCACTCTGCGTATTTATGTCATTTAGTTATGTGGTGCGACGCCATTTCTATAATGTTTGTTTGTCTATGATATAAGTACCTATACGTAGCTAGTTCCACTATCTATAGCATATTAGAATAGAATAGAATAGAATAGAATAGTTTTTTATTCGTAAACACACAGACAACAGACATACATAGAAAAAAAACATAGTGAAAAATAAAGTGTCACGAAATGGTCCCATCTCAGCATGTTGCTGGCGACTTCCAGCGCTGATCTTCCGATTAGACCATCAAGTGAGAAATAATCACGGAAGGTAACAGACAAAAAAAATTTGTAAAGAAACATAAAATATACCGAAAAATAGATTACACACATTTTACACAGCTAATACAAAATATTAGTATATGTATACTCGTAAGTAATCACCAATTATAAAATATTTGACATAAATAACTGGGAACATTTTTATACCACTCTAGAAGTAGTAACAAGCTACAGCTACTGAGCGTAAACGATTGGCATGTTGGCCACGCACATTGATCTATCATCGCCAAGGTACCGTAATTTTAATTAACACACATTCTATTGTTAATCCAAAAGTAGCTAATTGAAACCGACTAAATATAGATATAACTTAATTTCACAAGACATGATTGTAGTTTGAGTTGTCGCTTGGACTGTACCTACGTGTACAGTGGCGTGCAATAATTCAGTTGACAGCCTGACAGTGGTCTGACAGCGGCTTACGAACCTCGGCCCGGCTTAGCGGACGGTCACTTCGTGTTATAATGGATTTACATAGGTATCATTTATGTACAGTTACCTACCTAATCATTACATGCATAATTGCATACTACTTCAAACTTTCGCGTTTTGAATACATATTAACTCACATTTATAGACGGGTTTATCGCGAATTTGTTTTATTACCTTTATTTACCGACGTTTCGACACAGGTTTTACTGGTCGTGGTCGCGGCTAACTGATGTCCTGAGATTTGTGCAACTACCCAACGAAAAGTGTAAGGAAAAGTTTGGGGTAAATTCGCGATAGACCTGTCTATAAATAAATGTGAGTTAATTGCATACTAACCTCTAAAGGTACCTCCGGCCAGGTAAAATTTGTTAAGTCGGATTAAGTTATTATTTTGCTATCTTGCTATCCTTGCTATAGTATTATCTTGCTATCCGTGGAGATCTACCTTAACCATTTTTAACGTCTATGTTGGTCGGGGGTTGGTAGACAGTTAAAAAATCGTTGAGTAGGTTATAGATTTGGTCATTTCGGTCTATTAATGCTACAGTTGGGATATTCTGACAATTATTTGTACACATCATTTTGATCTGATGGTTACAATGTGAAAACCGGGTTTGAACTTGTAATCAATGTAATCATGGATTTTTAATGGACGTTTAATTAACTAAAGAAAACATTTTATACTTCAAAATTCTTACGCACAATCATTCAACAAATATACCTTAAAATTCCCTCAATTCGTTAACTGGATGAAACACCTCTCATAACAAATTGCGATGTTTTTTTAATAATTAACTGCCCTCTTGCGCCGGATCTAAACGCTTTCAATTAGCGACGAGGGGCCATTAAAATTTTCGTTCACAACAATTTCAATATTCCCGCCAAATGAATTTGTTCGAGTGGGGTTGCTAAGAAGGAATTTAAATAATTAATTACTAAATATTTAATTTAAGTGTGTAAATATTTATTTATAATAGTTATACGTAGATGCCTATATATAGGTACCTATCAAACAACAACATAGGTACAATTTAATTCCTATTTAGTTGAGATATGAATACTACTTTTTGCTGTGGTAGTTATGTTATATTATTTATAACTACCACAGCAAACAGTAGTAATCAACACATCGACACAAAATACCTATACTGTTAATTTGGACTATTTATTACATATTTGTGTAGGTACGATACGAACACTATTTAAGTAAGTGTAGATAGATTAGATACCAATACAGAAACTTACATATGTACAGTATACACATGTAGGTACTAAAGATGTCATTTACATGTATTTATTGTACTCTGATGCCTTATAATACTAAGGGCGGTTTTGATAAAAATATCCATAAGTTTCCATCCATTATCCTATCCGTTCCAAATAATTAAATATTTTACTTAAAAAAATATCAGAATAACACTTTTTAAAAATCAGTAACTATTACTTATGAAAGCAGAAGAATATAAATGATCGTATCATATTCATATTTGTTACAAACAGTTAAAAATACACTACATAATCTAAACATAAAACTAATTAAAAACTAAACTTAAATATAAATATAAGCAAAATATTTAATAAATACAAAAAAAAGAATTAAACTAATTAACAGAACAGAATATGTACCTATAGAAATCTATTTTCTATTAAAACATTGAAACAATAGGACAAAAAGACGTACCTAAGTAAATGTTTTGAATTAACATAACCCATTTAGCGCTAACCACGACACGTCGTCGTTTTGCCTCAACAATCTTAGCAGTGAACGTGTTAATAGAGTCATCGATGTAGGGTTATAGAGTTAGCTTCGACGGACTCTGGTAATTATTATACATACACACGTTAATACACTCGTAATTTGTACAGAATTATTCAGGGAGGAAAAACTGTCTATTGCCAGTTAGGTACAGATAGCAATGTACAAATTGCAGAACATTCCCAAAAAGCGGAAACGTTCTCGAGAATGTTCTCAGAACATTCCTGCAACATGGAAATTATTGTTTAAACAAGAGAATATACTTGAAATAAAGTTTAAATAGGCATAACTTAAAACTAAATGTTATTATGCATATATTATTGTCTATTACAGTTAGCTATTTTGTTGATGTGATAAGTTTACCAATAAATTGCTTAAATTCTCACTGTATTTCAGAGAACATTTCGACTTTCGACAATTTTTTCCAAAAAAAAAATATTTTTTTTCATTAGAATCTATCTCCCGCCATGCCAAATCTCAGCGCGCTCGGACCAACTTGAAAAAATTAAAAAAAAAAAAGTCGGCCAAGTTTGATTTTTTTTAAATGCAGTTTGTTTTGTCTCGGGGCCATCTATGACATTTGGTCGAGCACCCCCCACCTATTACGCACCGTTTAAAAGTTGCCATACAAAATAAAAGTGGCCAGTTTTCCCACAATTGTAGCATTTTTCCAAAAAAAAAAATTATAGGTATCTAGGGGACCCCGAGATTCCGTGAACAAAATTTCAGCGCGCTAGGACAAAATTAAAAAAGTTAAAAATAAAAGTCGGCCATATTGAAAAAAAATGGCGGCGTCAAAAACTGCCAAGGTCCCTCTATGACATTTGGTCGAGCACCCTCCACCTAAGTCTGACCGTTTGGCCGGGCCGTCATACATTTTTCTGACCGGAAGGGGACGACCAAAAGTCGGAATTTTCTGGGGGTAAGGACTACACCTAAACTATTGTGAATATTCATGGTATAAACTACGATAAATAAATAAATTCTCGTTCTCGAGAACATTCTCAGAAGTTACCGAGAAATTCTCATGTGGAAAGTTTCGCAACTTTGGAAAGTTCTCGTGCGTGCATTGCTAGGTACAGATCGATTACATACCTATCACTCAATTCTCTCAATAAACAATTAGGTACCTAACGTCATTTATACTTGACCATTGCATAATTATATAATTATTAAAATGGACTTTGAACAAAAAGCACGTAGGTGCTACTTAAAACCTAAACTACTTAAAACCTCGTATCGACTTGCGGGTTTAGTAATGGCTTTAGCATTTTCGGGTCGCATCCTCCAAAAATATAAACGGGTGGTAACCTATTTTCAACTTCGCCAAGATACAAAACTTTAATATCACAAAAAAACAAGTACGAGTAAATAGCATTCTAACATAATCTTGGGGCAAACCATAAGCCCTTTTAATTATCTCTGTATAATAAAAAAACACGATTTTCCCGAGGTCTGCCGACAGATCCCGAGGTGTGCCGCGGCTCAGCCCGGCTTTGCAACGTAAACATGATGTAAGTGGCAGATTTGCTTAAATTATTCAATGCATTACCTCTAAAGCTGGCGTAGCGAAGTTTTCCCTTCTAAATCCCTTATGAAACAAGGTCAACACAAACAAAACGTTTAATTAAGTTTAATTTTTTAAATCTTTCAAAAGGTTTTGATTAATAGTTACAAATTACAAGTATTTCTATCGGTTATGTTATAAAAATTATCCCGAGACGCAAAACGAGTTACGAGTTGACTTTACAGGTTCGATAGGTATAGTTTGTCACAGGACTGTCTCATTTCAAACATAGACAGAGAAAATCATACTATCTTTGTCTTACACTAGTACTAGCACCCAAAGGAAAAAGATGAGTATAGTTTTCTTGGTTCTTACTGACTGACAAATTTGATTCACCAACTATACATATTACTTACCTTGTTAAAGCCGCCGGAAGACGCTGGATGCGGGTGGCTTCCAACCGGTACGAATGGAGGTCCAAGGGGGAGGCCTATGTTCAGCAGTGGACGTCTTATGGCTGAGATGATGATGATGATGACATATTAAGTATACCTATTCGTATGGATTTTTCCAAAACATGAATTTCGTTTCGTATCTGCCAATAGAATGAACAATATCATTACGATTATCTAATATGGATTGTTAGCTTTTGTTAGATTTGTTTCAGTTAGGTATTAAAATGGTTTAATTTAATAGAAAGCATTCAGATGTGATTATTGTTGTTACAGACGGAGATTTGTTCGAGCGCTCTCACGGACGTTATTCACGCGGTTATCAACGGGACCGACGGTTGCCTCTTCTGTTTTGGACACGCAGGACTAGGTAAAAATATTACTTTAACTAAATACCTATATGTATTGTACGTATATGTATTACCTACTCCGTTTTGGATAACTACTTTCAGGAGTTAAATTAATATAGATATTATCGCTGCAAGTCATAAAAATAAACCTCATAGAACTTATATCTAAAGCTAATCCGAGACAAACTTGATCAGTGCTTGCTCACTCATATACGTGGTGGTAATTAAAACAAGATAGGAAATTATTCACTCAGTTTGAGAATCCCCAAAATAAGCGGCATGTTCTCTAAGCTCGGTTTTAGTGGGATCTGGCTCCCGGAGAAGTTTCATTTGGCGAGCTTTCATTCAATTTGCATTTAAAACCATAATCCTCGAGGTAGGGGTAAGAGAGGCTTGTTACTTTACCTCGTTTTGAATTATCGCCCTAATGAAAATATAAGCCTCCTTATTGTTCTTACGGATTATTATCCTGAGCGGGATTACTCGGAAGAACTTGCAAAAACGATTTGCAGAGCATTAAAATCATGACCTAATTCTCTCGATAAAATCTCTATGCACATTTTCAATTAAGTAATTATATTCGTTAAATTGGCGTCAAGAATGTCCGATATTGACATGCACGTAGTACATACAAGCTTTCCTTAGTTTGCGCTAGGTTGATATATGTAAGAGTGTCCCAAAATATTTATTTTACGTTGTGTATTTTAAAGGATTTCATTTTATTTCAGTCTCTGACTTACTCTCAAGTTCAAGCAATATAAGTTATGGTTATTTAGGAGAAAGCCGCCTTCTCACCTTTTGCGTTTATCAAACTTTCAATTAAGACTCAGACTCTTTCCCATTTCGATGCAAATTCGGAGGC
The DNA here is from genome assembly GCF_963556715.1 of Cydia fagiglandana. NCBI lineage: Eukaryota > Metazoa > Arthropoda > Insecta > Lepidoptera > Tortricidae > Cydia > Cydia fagiglandana. The sequence continues at coordinate 10,149,004 of NC_085932.1, forward strand.
GACGAGGCGAGGCGGGCGGAACTTCGCGCCGCACTTTATAGTTCACTTGATAAATAGCGAAATAACTTGCGGTCTGCTTTGTCGTCACCAGCTTTGAATACTAAAAGTTTTTCGGAAATGGAAATCTAGGAATTTATTTAATGGAATGATGTCCAACGGAAGTACGAGTAATGGTGTCAAAATGTTTCTACTTAATTTTCTGCTTAGTGTTACCTTTTTAAATTTTATGTTAAATTTATTTAAATTGTACTTCCAGACTTATAGAAGACTGGCAAAGATAATTGAAGGTTACCAAGGACCCGGGTATGTCCTTAAACTACGTCCAGGACCCGGGTATGTCCTTAAACCACGTCCAAGACCACCGGTGGACGGGCAGCAGCGTCCCTCAAATTCGGTGTACTCGACTGCGATCGCCAACCCGCCTGCCAAGCGTGGCGATTATGGCATTCACCCCCCATCATGAAGGGGGAGGCCTTTGTTCAGCAGTGGACGTCTTATGGCTGAGATGATGATGATGAAAGGTTACCAAAACCATTTATTAAGATTACACTTAATTAAACAAAGTCCCCTGCAGCGTCTCGATGGATTAAAAATTACTGATCGTATTTTCATGCGGTTTCACATCAATAGAGTGATTCTAGAGGAAGGTTTAAGTTAAGTTATCTAATAATCGACTTAAACTCTCCAGGTAAATCGTACACAATGTTGGGGCGACCGGAGTCGGCGGCGTCGCTGGGCGCCATCCCGTGCGCCATCGCCTGGCTGTTCCGGGGCATCGCTGAGCAGCGCCACAAGTGCGGAACAAGATTCTCCATACGAGTGTCTGCCGTTGAACTCTGCACCAATACCAACCAAATCAGAGATTTGTTGACGCCCTATCAAAATGGTAAGTGCAACGAGGTAAAACAGATTTTATGAGAGAAAAACAATGCTTTCATTTTGCATCGTTGTGTATCACTTTGGCACTACTAGTAGTGTAGCGTCACGTAATTATTAAAACGAAACAAATATTGAATTATTTTTTGGAGAATGTTAATATTTTTTGAAGCAAGAGACTGGGTTGGGTTAGCTGCGATATACAATGTTTTGACGCGGAGTCACCGGCGATTTGTTCCTTACCTACCCACCTATAAATGCAAGACTTAAGAAAAGCTTGCAGTAATTAACCTATTTAAACCCGCAAATTTTGTTCTATTCTTATCAACAGATACAGAACAATCGCCCGGCGTCTACCTTCGAGACGACCCTCTCTTCGGGACGCACCTCCAGAACCAGTCAGAGTTGCGCGTGCACAGCGCGGAGAAGGCAGCCTTCTACCTAGATGCCGCCCTAGCCACGCGGGGGGCGAGGGAGGAGGGCAAGGACAGCCATCTTCTGTACACTCTACATGTGTACCAGTACAGTGTTGGTGGAAAAGGGGCCGGTAAGTTATCCAAGTCAATATTATGTTTCAAAAAATATTACAAAATCGCTTTAACTCTACGATGGTTCAAGGGTTTAGAACTTAAAGAATTTATTTTTTAATTACATGCTTGCGCAACGATATCATATACTTTTAGACTGCTTTAAGAAAATGAAAAAAAGAGACATAATTTTAGTTTTTATCTATTCTCATCAATTAATTTAACTTGGAAAAATAAAACTTGGTTTCACAAAAAATCACTCAGTATGTGCAGATCAAAGTTCAGACTGATTAAATGAGTAAACTAATGAAGTTTCTTGTTCACAGTCGCCGGAGGTCGGAGTCGCCTGCATTTAATTGACTTAGGAAACTCAGAACGAGGTAAAGCTAGCGGAGGAATCCCGCTTTCTGGTCTAGGAAATATATTACTGGCAATATTTAATGGGCAAAGACATCTACCGTACAGAGACCATAATCTCACACACGTACTTAAGGAATGCCTTGGGTCGCTCACTTGTCATACTGCCATGATAGTCCATGTGTCGCCTACCGTACAAAACTACTCTGATACTTTGACTACTTTACAATTAGCATCGAGAATACACAGGCTCAGAAGAAGAAAAATTAAATATTCTGCTAACAATAACGCGGGATCTGGAGGCAGTTCGGGAGAAGATGCTTCAAAACCTAGTAGCAGTGAACCAGATCCTTCCAGCAGTGACCTGTCCGCAGACACTGTTATATACGTCGGACCATTAGATGATGCAACTGATGGTGAACATCCACCAGTGTATATTCCACACATGAACTCTGGCGACAATAGAGGTGTAATAAGTAAAGCACTGAGAGGGTCAGCGTTAGAACATAAACATAAATCATCTTTATCTAAAGTTATCGAAGAAAAAAGCCCTGTTCATAAATTACACTCTTCTCCTAAAGCTTCTCCCATGAAAACTGCCCTACAATCGTCAAGCCACACCCCAAAGTCTTCACCAGTTCATTCCGCTACTTCCAAACTAACACCCGTTAAAAAAGTATGTTCAAAACATACAGAAGACGTTAAAAGTACTAGTGATGAACAATGGATAGATGGTCCTCGAATATCTAAATCAAAATTAGTAGAAGTTAGGCACATCATAAAAGAAACTCAAGAAAAACAACGTGAAACTTGGATCGATGGACCAATGCAAGAAACGAAATTGCCACTACAATTTGAATCAGTTCCGATTCAATCCAATCAACTACCCTTGCAAATTGGCATACTTGGTTCACATGGTAGCGAAAATATTGGATACGGTTACATGGATAATCATAAAAAGAATATGATTAGAAAGTGGGTTGAAAATCAAACCTCACAAATCCATAAATCACGACATAATTCTCCCAGTCATAAAAGTCAGTCAAGTCACAAAAACTTAACACAAAAGGTTTCAGAGGAACCAGAGACAACACACAAAATGGAACCATTGAAAGAGTCAGCAAAGCGCATTCACGTCGAAGAGTCTACAGTAAGAACTGGCCTAAAAGCTGCTTCAAAGGGCAATGCAATAGAAGAAGAGAGCATAGGTCCACCAGTTAGTGACACCCAAACACCTAAGAAGTCTAATAGTAAAATTATTGCAAAGAATGACATAGATGACGACGACGATAGTGAGGAACTAGCAGAAATTCCACCCGCTCTGCCTATAATACAGCCAAGTAGTCTAAGTAGTAGAGAAGTATCTATGGAGAGCTTAGATAGTAAATATAAAGAACGAATGAGAATGGATGATGAATTAATGTCTAACCATAGCAGAGATATTGACGCTCATGGTTTAAGTAGGTTAGCAGAAGATGATGACGAAATCTTAGAAATTATAGAAATAGAGGAACCGTTAGAACCGGTACCAATGCAAGATTGTTGCTTACAAGTAACCGAAGAAGACATCGCACTTTGTATGGGTTACACTGATAATCATTTCCTAGATGCGGACCAGGAAGACGCAGAAGATCATCCGCTGAGGATTCTTAGTCAAGAAAACTTAACCGTAGCATCAACATTTACAGATACATTATCATTATATAGTGAAGTCGAACGACAAATTAGAAACGAAGCATATCTTAGACAAACTCTCGGGTTTTATACAGAAAATTTTTGTTACGAATATGCCTTAGGCGGTGATGTGAATCCTCACGAAAGTTTACCGTCATCTCGTTCGAGAATAGACGACATGCTGGGGCTTGCTGAACTGTACGGTTCTAGAAAAATGTTGGATAATAATGATCTACCCAACACGAGGATCGCTCCCCAGTTCCAGTCACTGTCTCTTTGCAATGTAAGAGATACAGAAGAATTTCACGGTGATGGTTCAGTTTACAGTGAACCCGCGTATCGACCCAGTGATAAAATATGTGATAGTTGCAAGAGAACTATGTCTCGACCGGGTAGTGCAGTTGGAGAGTGCGGTGCTTTTCAAGATATAGAATGTGCACAGAACGACACATACGGCCCTTTCGAAAGATACAGAGGGAACGACATAACAGACGCTAGAATAGCATCATTGAGGCATCCAGATGGAGCATCCGATCCAAATTTACGAGAAGAAAAGCGAATACCAGGTAATGGTGCGCCGTCAAATAATTTTCGAGAGTTGAAATCAAATCTTCACCTAGAAGTTACACCTCCAGTAGTGACAACTGAACCTCGTTCGGACAAGAATGAAAAGGGAGATAAAAGTGTAGCAAGAATTTTTGGCAGTTCTAAACCGGATGGTTACGATAGCGGCCACGAATCTACACCGAGAACAGGGAAACATAGCCCCGCAGCTACCTCGAGACGAGCCGAGTCTGGCTACGACTCTGTCCCGAGAGATTCAGATGCATCATCTTTAGACTCATATCCGACGCGGAGAGCGGCGGTGGCCCGAGCGCACGCCAAGAAACACACGACGGCCAAATACAAACAACATAGTGACCGTTCGTTTTGTTCGTGGCTCCGAAATCCCTTTGCATGCAAATATGCTGATACAGACCCCGAAATTAGTGATTTTTAATGTGATGATTGAATGGATCGATCAAACGAATAGAGTAAAATTACTAAATAGCATTTACTTACCCTTAACGTTACCGAATTTAATCTGGAGACTGCTTTTGTACTCTAGATATACTCGTTTTTATATAGTTAAGGCTTTTGCACTAAACCAATGAGGTTACCGTTGTATTTTTCTAAACGTTGCTTCTTATGTGCTCAGTTACATATAAAATTGACGTTGTATCATTGTAAATACAGACGTATTAAAATTAATTCTACTTTGAATGACTCTTGATAACTTCAGCTGATTTTTGTACTTTTATACTGTCAGAACTTGAATAACTTATCGTGTAACTTTATTTGAGAAATGTTAAATGTAGCTTTTGTACTAACTCGATTGAAAAATTGAAGCAAGATCTAAAGTCTTCCTCCGTCTTCCTCATAGACAATCATATCGTGAGTCTTGTTGTCTCTTCCTTCATGTGCACTAACCTCATTAAATAAATGCTACTACTTATGATCCTTCATTTGTTCGGTTCTTATTGGAAACCGGTAATTGTAAACTGTTTATTAAATTTTTGTGTTAATCCAATCAGGATTATAAGTACAAGGCATAACAGAAATGAAATGTTCTAGTACTGAGACTGTTGTCATTTGCCATGTTTTGTATAGCTTTAATATTTTTTGATAATGTAATTATTAACGTTCACTGTCGGCGTGTCCGTGTGTAAATAAGACTTGATTACACTTAATTCTAATTACTGTGGCTTTATCAAATGTTGGTGAACTTAGTTATCGCTTATATCGTCAATGTTTTGTTATGATACGATTAATATTACAAATATTTATCCTAAATTTTACTATGCGTTCGTATTAGTTCACAATAAATTGTTCAATTTCAACTGACACTTGAACTTTATTTTAAATCCCTTAATATTAAACAATTAAAACGGCTAAGCTAAGTAAGATTTCCCTTTTTATCAAGCAGCTAAATAGATAATAGGCTACCAGAAGGTCTTCCAAAATCTTTTAATGCAATAAGCACTTTTAGCGAACCTATGAATAAATAACATGAAACTCAAAACTTCCCACCACCCCAGGGGTTGAATTTCAAAATCTTTTGGGCACAAACTTTTTCCTCGAAAGTGGAACAAGTTTCCCCCGCCGTAAGGGGGCGCTATTATCTTTCATTTCGCCAGTAATTTAACATTCTCTGTGCGCCCCGACAAAATCATGCTATCAAATAAGACGTTTACCCTCTTTTAGGGGTGACAACTTTTTTTGAAAATCTCCCAATAATTTGTTAAAGTGGCAGCTGCTTAGCCCATAACGCTTATCGAGTGCTAAAAAGATTTCCCTTTTTATGTTTTAGAAGGTAATCTTTAGGAAATTGGAAAGGGAAGAGAAATATTACCCAGAAAGGCAATTTGTGGGCAACGATAATTTATGTAAATTCTAAGAGAGAATATTATTCTTGTATGTATGTTTGTATATGGAATTACAACATTAACTCTACTTACAAACGCTTTCTGAGCGCTTATGCTACGCCACAGGAACTGCTGATCACTTTATATTATGGCATCTCGTGTATTCCATGTTTGAATCCTGGGTTCTATTCGAGAACACGATAACACGCATAGGTATTAGGACTAGATTGAAAACCTACTGGTTTATGAGTTTCGTTTCGAGTGCGAGGCACTTAATATTCATACTAAATAAATTACCTAAGTATTCAAAATTCTCAGTAGAATTAAAAAATAACTTAATTTTAAGGCACGACATAGATTCATATAATTACGAGCCGTCCACAGACGGACTATTTTGTTATTAGGTCCTTGTCCTTGTTCACTGTTTCATGATAACGCACTCTTGCACTTTGTGTTTAAGGTTTATTTTGCATCGTTTTACTATAATGTTAGTTAACGTGCAGTAACAAGAGCTGTTCACGCAGATGTAGGTGAAGCCGCAGGCTCACCGCGAGGGGAGTGCATGATATATGAAGGTCAGACGGAGAGATCACAAGCCAAGAGGACAGAGATTACAGAGGTTATTTACTATTAATCTTATTGTTTATTTAGATAAATGGCGGTTTCTCTAGTAATAATTTATTAAGTGATAAATAAACCCACTTTTCTTATCATTTATGTCTACATAAGTTATTAAGTATCAAATAACCGCGACTTCGTCCTTAAAGTTCCGTATAGGCATATCGGATTTCTGGGATAAGTGCGATTAGCTCAAGGTAAAAAGTACAAGGAGCCTATTAAAAAAAAAGCTACTCGAAACCGGTCGAAACCTAAATAATGTAAGTATGGAGATGAAAGCGTGAATTTTCCTCGCATTAGTCAATGCTCGCTTAGCGGCCTTTCTGCGACTGTCAGGCCAATTTTAACATAACTGACATCAAAATTATGTCATTCAATTATCGTGCACTTTGCTAGTATTATTGTCGTACTGTGTATTGGTGCGAGCGAGACGATAACTAAATGCCATCATTCAGATATTTTTGTCAATGTACCTACGTTCGAATGGGCCTGTGTGTTTATGATTGTAAGCTCGGTTTTTCGATCCGAATTTCGATGAATATTTCTGTATGGGTGTTTTCGGGAGCGATAAATCGATCTAGCTAGGTCTTGTCTCTAGGAAAACGCGGATTTTAACGAACGCGGGAACGCGGAGCAAAGGTCGATCTCCCTGATATTTACTAATTACATGCAGACACCACAAAAATAATGCCTCCATTATTCGTTAGTCTCGTTATATGAAGTTTCAATTATAAACTTCATCGACTTATCGCTCGCCGCAACATAACACCCATCAAACAGGCGGATAAATAATACCACCAACAAACCGAGCACCACCGGGACCCAACGCACTACGTGACGAGCACGCCAAGCCACCAGACGCGACATATCGAATACCGATACTGACTAACGGCGTTCCAAAACCAACCCTATCTCACCGCAATAAAGCATTTTGCTTAATAATTTGCAACAATTATGGAAACTAGTGAACGGTAAGCAAGAATGGTTCTTATGGTCAGCTCGAATAGAGCTTACTTTAAAATGTACGGAAACTAGTAACTGCAGACTGAAACAATAGCACGCGCAGAGCACAGAAAGGTAGGTACCTACAAAGAAATAATAACTATGTAATATTTCATGGCTTTATGTAGGTAGGTATTATGGTTAGGTGAAAACGAAGGATTAACGAGTGACACCTTAGATGTATTATCTTTTATGAGTTGCCCTGTTCCTGTATTTTTTGAACAACTTTTCATAAAATAGTGTCACTTAAATACTTACTTACTAATATACCTATAAAGATAAATACATTTGGCATAAAATCGCATCTCTCTATCGCTAAAATTACAGTGGCGTTAAATGTTGGATATCGGTCTTTGGAAAGACAATTGACTGTTTACGACGAATAACAAACATTTGCATCAATTATCCTAGTATAGTATTTATTAAGATTCGTTTCAAACCAAATAAGTGACAATACTCCACGAAACCGTTAATAGATGAGACTTTTCCAAAGACCGATATGTAATATTTAATATTTATCGCCGGATAATGTAAACTTATATTTTATTTTAAGTTGGAACAATACAGGGGTAAGCAGGTTAGTAAATTGTTAAGTAATTATAAGCTCCATATTTTCGCATATTAAAATTTAGTGTAAGTACTTATACAGTATAACGTCGTAGTTTTTTTCAATATAAAACATTGTCATGCTATAAAATAAACTAAACTTGTAATAGAAAATACATTAGGCGGTGTAACGGAGTAGGCTAAGTTGTATTGTTCGAGTTTTGTTCTTTAAAAAGGCCATCCGGGAAACATTAAGGCGACGTCGCACGTGGCATGAATACACAAGGGTTGTCGCGATAGTGTTGCACTACTGGCTTTCCTTTATCTGGTATCAGAATGAAGCCGATGGTCCTGGGTTCGAATCCTGGTAACGGCATTTATTTCTGTGATGTGCACGGATATGTGTTCCTGAGTCATGGGTGTAGGTATATCGTCGCCTAGTGCCCATAGTACAAGCTTTGTTTAGTTTGGGGCTAGGTCGATCTTGGTAAGATTGTCCTCAAATATTTATTTATTTATTTAATCATAGGAAGATGACTGACATGAGGAATTTGAGATATTATTATGATTGACTAAGTACGTACCACGTACCTACTGTTTGGATGCGTGTGAATCAAACATCAAACATCAACATTTATTCAGCAAATAGGCCACAAGGGCACTTTTACACGTCAACATTGAATTTACATAAAATCAAAAATAATAACATCGACAATTTTATAAAATAAAACTAACAATTCAATCTAACATATTACAACTAAGAGATGTATATGGTCTGTTAATGTCGAATTACATACAAAATACAGATAAAAAACACACACAAAAAAATCTATAATATTTAGAGGTGTAAATGTCTCTAGGTGTCAGAACTATAAGATTATATAGTTTATCAAGTTATCCTTAGAGATGTATAGGGTCTCCAAGAGTCAATATCCTGTATAATTAATACATTCATTAAGAGAAAAGAAACATACGAGAACAGAATGAGGCGTCTCACTGTAATTAATTAATAAAAATTAAGTTACTAAGTATAATAGCTCGTGTTTGCTTAAACAGACCAGTCTCCACAAACAGCACCCGTTCACGACTATGACGCGTATCTCAGCCATCGCCTCCCTCAACCTTCATTCGGGACAGTGGCGACCCGAACAACGACGCCACCGTAAGCAAAGACTTTTAAGCGAGCATGACATGTTCAAGCTACCGGCCTATATTAATATTAAAATAGTAATAACATGGAGTGATTTGCACGTTATTTTTAAGTAAAAAGTAAGTAAAAATCAATAACTACCTATACATTCCTAACCTAATCTAATGTTGTATTAGCCGCCTGACAAATAAAACTTACTTTTCGCCACAACGAACAACTGACAACAGGCCCTGTTCGGTTTCATTTTATGGCGCCTCTCTAGTTCCTGTTGTAAACGATACGCGCCCTGTCCGTATAAATTGGCTGGTTAGGCTTATGGACTGGAGGCTAATTCAAACTTACACTGTGACATCAAATTGATATACCTACATTTAAATGACGTTAGTCGCGTCAGGCGTGTCTCACTCCGCGATTTCGTCGCTTTACTACAGGTAGCTAAAAGTACATCCGTTCGACCCCAATTTTGGGGTTTGCCATAAGCCGCGCGTAGCGGTGTCGCCACCTAGCGGCCATATCTGTCCTGATCGTAACAGACGCGTTTTGTTAGAGAGTGAGTCTTCTGTACCTAGTACTATTATTTATTCTGTGGTCGCGTGTGCATTTCACTCGCACTTGTCCGTACATGTATTGGCGCAAGGCGCAAGCGAGACGCAAGGCACGGGTGTCTGACATCATTTTGATAACACAATGAACATTTGAATTGGCCTGCGGGAATTTAGAACTTGAAGTAAGTAAGTTTCGTCATCTCTACATATATGCTCCGGAATGTAACTAAAATCGCATGTGAGTTTGCGCGCTGTCTAAATGAGCCCTTAGAAATATTTAAAGAATATTTTAAAAAGCAGAATGAGTATATGAAAAATTTCTATTAATAACTGAATTGAAAGAAGGTTTATTGTATTTTATATGTATTTAAGGGAAAAGGGAAAAATTTACACCTCCGGCAAGACTCGAAATGGCGACCATTGGATCACCGGTCCAATCGCTACTGACAACTGACCTGCGAAGCTGCTCTATCGGCTTATATATTAGGTATGTAACTTCTTGACGTCGGTGTTTCTTTAGCAACGTTCATATTTAAGTATACAGAGATATTTTTAATTCTTATGAAATGAAATGAATGAAATGAAACGAAATGAAACATTTATTTTCAGGCAACTATTGGCCCATAGATAAATACCTTAAAACTAGCATACATATTAATACAAAATATATCTTAAAACTAAAAACACAATTATGGCTGCGATGCAGTTCGCAACCCCGCAGTGTCAGGGAGCCGGCCGCGGAACCGCCGGAACTTGACACCCTTCGGCCAAAACTCCTCCTTGGTGAAGGTCGCTAGTTGTTCAGTCGGAACGCTCAGCACAAAAGAATTAAAATTCACATTGTGTCGAGATTCCAACTTCACGACCCTCAGGATGAATCCGGACTTGGCTCGTACATACTTCACGATCTCCTCGACCTTCGTAAGGTAGTGTAATCGGGACACATACAGCAGCGTCGTCGGTGTTGCAGGACGAAGCAAATGGTTAGGTCCAGTCGGTGCGGTACCGCACTGATTCGGACGAGCTGACTTCTTTCTCCTCTCCACCTTCTTGAAGCCATCTCTGTCGCATCCGGACTCTTTTAGAGTCAGCTGTGACCGATCCTTGTGAACAGGTTCACGAAGGCTCTGCACCCCTTTCTTCGGCCGCTGCTTAGACTTGGACACAGCAGGCGGCTTAGCGGCAGTGGCAGCGTAGGAACGTTTTGGGGTCAACGTACTCTCGCGTGACGTGCGCGTCTCCGGTGACGTAGACGGGCGGGCGGCGGGGCGCGGGTCAGCAGTCGCCTGCTCAGCAATCGCCGACGCATCCAAATTTGCGGACTCGAAACCGCCGATGGACGCATTCCGCGCAACGTGACACACGGCTATGCTAGAGTTATCTGACCTACATTCCGAACTAGCACTACGTATTAACGCTAATTCAGAACGTAATTCACTGATGGTATTGTTCGATACCTCCAACTTAGCCTGCATTTCAGCCAGACTGTCCTTCAGGAAAATTATATCCTTTAGCAGCCTGGAAACGTCAACATGGTCCAACGAGACGACAGGTAGCCGATGTAGGTCCTTCGCCACGAAAGAGGGCATGTTTGATGAATCGGTCCCCTTGAACACCGAGATGATGTCCCGTAGACTCTTCACGCCTCCATCTCTTCGTCGTGATGGCATTTCGTCGGCTTTGCCGAGCGTCTGGTAGAGCAGCGCCTTGCCACTACATATGTCCTCCTCCTGGAAGCTGGACTTGCAGATCTGCACGATGCTGGTCTCATCCAAAGTCACGGTGGCATTTTGAATAAATGCCAACAACTCGTTGACTACGACTTGTGGTGAAGTCATAGCGGGTAAGCAGGCAGCGGCTATTGCCGCGCGGTTCGCGAATTTTAAAATTCGTGCAGTGCACTACGGCACGACCGCTTCCGGCCGCGCATTGCAACTGACTCCGATGATCTTATAGTAGTCATATCCAGATTTTAGCAGTTTAGATCCAAGTACGTAAAAAAAGAAATTTTTTACATACCTAATGCATAGCTACCTGTTTTTAAGTAAGTAGTTTGACTACATACATAAAAAAAGGTATACCTAGGTGGAATGCGATCATTCATTCGCATTATAACGAAAAAGTATGTTTGAACTCATGGCATTATTATTTGCATTAAAATTACTGTGTTATTGAATTTTCGTTCCGGAATACGGCTGCTGGTTGTCGTTGTGGAAGCAAGATGGAGCGACGAGGTGTGACATATTTCGTCAAATCCGCGCTCGTCGGAGTCGGCCGCAAATCGAATTTCTTAGGCCTGAGCCGAATCAATCTGCATTATCCGTTCAACAAATGGACCAAGTCATAAGAAAGAGGCGTTTAAGCGTTTAATTTAAGTGTTTTTATTATGTTTTAGTTGTATTTCGTTGTACCAATAAATTATACTTTTGTATGACAATAAAAAATATATGACATCAATAACAATAAAAAAATATTTGAATAAATGATATCATTGGTTTTTTACATAATTTATTTAAACATGTTAAACTGTGAAATGAATTGTTAGCGCGCACAAAACCGCGGTCCGATATTATTGGTGTAAAATCAAATGCGTCACATTCACGCCTTGTAAAAAAAAAAGAAAAAATTGGGGTTTTACAAACATTATGTGAGCTTTTGTTAAAACCGACAGAATAATATCGATGCTAATTCTAGGTTTAACGAAATCCTTGATTTGTCCTTTATCAATGTTAACTATATATCCATAATATAGTTAACATTGACCACTAAATTAGAACCTAAAGTAACTACATAAGTACATAACAGTAAAGTATATAAGAGGTTAAAATAATTGAAAATAAATATTATATAGGTAGGTACCCAGTGCGTCGCGTAGTTATTTTATTTTGTAGGTATTTTTAGGTCTATAAACACTTTGAACACTCGTGACTTGCACCAGTCAGCAAGTGTCGAAAGGCGACAGGAGCCGCGATTTCTCAGGATTTAGCGCGCACTCAAACTGTAAGCGGACGCACTTGGCCTGAGGCTTGGAGGGTTCGCTAGATTTCTATAGAGGTTACAAGTTTTCTCGAAACAAGATGCTGACAAATAGCAGAATTTATGGGTTACTGTTAGATAATCTATACCTAATTTTACAAGTGTGTTCAATTTCAGCAGCAAATAAGGTACATTTTATCTAAATGTCTGTTGGTAAGTTGGTATGATAACAAATTATGAATGTAGGGTATATTCCTATATTAGTACCGCCTCTTGATGTAGTTATATTAGTCTATTGTAATGTAATAAATAATTACAACCTAAATAATTACAACGTAAATTACTTTCTATACATCTCGCTTGCACTAATATGCGAGTACGAGCGAGATGCATAAAAAGTAAGTTACTTAGACGCGAGCGTATCTTTCAATGTCAAAACTGGTGGTACTGGTTCTTAACATAGCTAGACTTTATGACTCGTTTCGACCTTGCGTCGTGTACTCCTACAAGATCATTTTTTATTCGCAATAACTTCAATGGGGGCGTGCAAAATGTAAGTATTTTCCGATGAGCACGAGTGTAGGCGACGGGCAATCTGTACGGATCAGCGACGCGCGCGTAATGCCGCACGCGCGTCGTTGATAAGAATTAACCTGCGGCGGTACTACGCACGCTCTCAATAACGCTACTCGCTTCCAGATCTCACCTTTGAGCTCACACATTCTCTACGTTCGTTTATTTCGCATTTGGTCTAGTCTAACCCGTCTAGCCTGAATCGAAATATCTCCATCCCATTTTTTTTTCTAGAAGTCTTTTCGGTAAACAGTCCATAAAGTGTCTTAGGTAATGCATCCAAATAAGCTAGTTTTGGAATCCGTACTGCATCATAACTAGGTACTTCATTGCTTAAAATTATACGAGATAACAATCTAGATTAAACAGTCTGTACGATAAGTAGTCCGTATATAGATGGCATAAGTGATGAAGATGGCTTTGAATTTCTATCCACACCACTACCATTAGTAGGACACTATGAAGATAGACTGGTGGTAGCGATTAGATCTTTTAACAAAATGAACATCAAACGAAAGCAATGGTATTGTATTTCCATACGTAACCGTGGTTACGCACGCAGAAGCCGTACTTTGTTAGTATTAGCAACACTTTTATTGCTATCCTTACTTTATTAGGATATCTAGTATTTTATTATTATAATCGGCATATTCGCTATTACTTACTATTGGCGATAATACCAGCTAATAGCTCATAAGGTAGGATTACTATGTAAGCCTTATTATGATTGGAGGTATTGAATATTATAAATGTAAAGGTATATATTGCGATGTCTGTTTATTTATGTTTAATAGCAAACTACATCGCATTCAAATAATAACTACATGTACCTATTAGCAAGTAAGTATGATGCGTTCAAGATTGCGAAATGTTATGGTTTGATTGTGTTGCGATTATTCAAAAGAATAAAGCCAGCACCATGACATTATGTAAAATCTTACCGAGGTTTTATCGAGAAGCAGGCTACATACAGTATGAGATTCTTCGAAAAACCAGAGCAGGGATTTTTAAGGATCGGCGGCTGTAGGGCTCGGACGATTTGTGTAAGATTGTTCCAAAATGTATTTTATTTATTAAAAAAGTAAAGCATGTATACTGATAGACTAATGTATTGCAGCCATTATTTGAGTGCAGTGACGTTTGTCGAGGGACTGCGGCTCTACTGGGCACGACTCTATCGATTGATCAAAATAAATGCAGGCTCGCTACGTGCTATTGATATATCTAGAGTCTATTATTTATATCCAAAGTGACTTCACACATCCACATCACACGCACTGACGTATGTAATCTCAGTTTTATATGTAGATAATGATTGTCTACTTACTATTTTATTAAGGTACAACAAAACATGTAGGTAAAGCAAACAAATATGTACTGAAATTTTAAAGCATAATAATTATGATAAGCAGATATAACATTTTTCTTAGAGTGAAGGAAACACGTAAATAGTATGTTGACGTAGGTACCTATGCTTATTATTAATCGTTTTTATACGCCCCTACGACGAAGGCGATATTGAAAACGGCCCGCCTTACTCTAAGCAATGAGCACGGTAATAGACACATCCTCTTAAATAAGGATAAATACCACTATCAAATGAATGCTATCAGTTAATTTGTTTATATCTAAATCTGTGCTATTAACAATATTCACATAAAAGGTTTATTCGCATTTAAAGCCGGGGTTCAATTCAAGTAAATTACAGGAGATTGGTTAAAACAGTCGAGTTGGGCGTGCATAAAATTTACGGGTGGTATTCGGATAGACCTCGTTATTTCGGCGAAGCTCATCATTCCACTTTTATTACCCCTCCCTTATTGTCCCCAATAAAAAGTCTAGAAGATAGCCTATAAAGTTTTATGTAGGCATTTTTGCTGTAAAAATGATTACCGTAATACAACACTGTAATCAGTTCGAAGATATATTAATAAATATTTATGAGGAAGTTAAAAACAAAGCAATAGGTACCCCTAGTACAAGTTTCATTCGATAGCGTGATGTGACGTACGCATTTGCGCTAAGTCTCCTTTTGTAGGTTTGGTAGGCTTTTGAACAGCGCGCCAAACGGGATTTTTTGGAAACTCTAAATCCCATGCAAAATGAGACTTAACGCAAACGCGTACGTCACGACACGCTATCGAATGAATTTTACACTATGGGTTCTGTACGGCTACCATCAGTTTGGCATTGACATAAACGCTATCGTGAACGTAATTTACTTACTATGCATCTCGCTCGTACTGACATATTAGTGCGAAAGAGATATATTGAAAGTAAATTACGTTCATCGATAGCGTTTATGTCAATGCCAATCTGATGGTAGCCGTACTGATTGGAAAATGTTTAGGAAAGACTCTTAATTTTTAGTGTATTCATAAAGAATATAGATTTGATATAGATGTCGATGGCCGATCGTACTTTCTTTCGTAAAAACTAGTGCCTACGTCAAATTATGGGATTAGTTGTCAAGCGGACCCCAGGCTCCCATGAGCCGTGGCAAAATGCCGGGATAACGCGAGAAAAAAGAAGATACGAGTTACTTAGTACAAAGGACAAGTTTTTTAAACACCTCAATACTCACGTTTTATTACAAAAGTCACTTATTTATCGCTGAAACGCTACAACGTAGTCGAATCTGAAATGGGAAACGGAAACCTATATAATAGTATCGTAAATAAGGACAATTTAAATAAAATATACGCTTAGAGATCGGAGCAAGGTTGTAGTTGAGAATACGCACTGAGCAGCGATAAAATTTATCGTCACTCGCGCGACATCTGGTGCCACCCTCTGCAACTACGACTTAAAGTACAAGCGATCGCGATTCTGAAGATAAACAATTTTGCGAGGAAACAATCAAGTGCCTACCTCGTTTAATACTTAAGTATTCTTCATGTTCTTACCTAGTAATCACAAGTTTACATAAAATTTACCAGACCGGACAATGACCTTCGCTCAACGCTGACATTAAAGAAAAATATAATGAATAATAATATTAATAATCATTTTATATGGTCTTACCGTTAGATGTAAATATCATTGGAATCATATTTAATAGCGTTTGCTAATATTCGGTGTTATTTCAAAGTGTAAGCCTAAATGCCTAAATAGTCAACTAAAATATAAACTCTATCGATAGAGATTCAGGCTAATGTAGCATTTAGAGGTGTAACTAGCGACTGTTGCGGTTAACCGGTCAGTAAACCGTTTTTGTTGCTCGCTTCAGCTTGTATCTTATTCTGCCATTGGAAAGACGAGCGCAAGCTGTTTCTGGGTACCTACTCAATATTCAGAAGAATAAAACCTTCACAATTTCATTGTGTACATGGAAGTTTACTTATCTACGCAAAGAATTACCTACCGTTCTAGGGGGCGCAGAAATGGACTTTTTTTGTGCGAGTATCACACTCAACGCACTCATAACCCATGGGAGAGGAAAATAATAAAAACGTAGGTCATTTTATGTTACACATATATGTATCAACGACTTTTTTTTTCATTTGCATACCAAAGCAGGTAGAGTTAGACCAAGAATTTGCAGCGATTTTGATAACCCACGCAGTGCAAGTGTGCATATAGTATACGTCATAATTTCATAGAAGTTTGACTGAGAGAGCCTGTGAAAACAGTACCGAAGTAGCAACAAATGTCATTGTATTCCTTTCTCACACAAACTCAAGTGCTTTAAACTATTTTTCTCAAAAATGGACGGCAAAGTCGAGTTTGCCGTCTAAAAAATAGGTCGCGAAGCGCGGAGTTTATGGTCAGTCAAAAATTAAAAAGTTAAAAACATTGCAGTCTCGATTTTAGGACTGCAATGTTGCATACAAATTCTATTATTTGTCGAGTTCCAAACTTTTTAAAAGTTGAAATTGCCATATCAAATGAAGGCACAGGCCCATTAAACAGCCAAACAGATGATTAGTACCGCGACTATTTAGCTGTCTCAAATAGGTTGGCGTATTTTCCGCAGAAAAATACACTTCTATTTTTTTATTAAAAAAAAATAAAAGGCGGCAAGGGCTTTGTTCTGTGAAAATATATTCGTAAGAATGTCGCTTTTGTAAAATATTTCTATGATATTTATATTTCGTGCACCATTTTTGAGAAAAGCACTATATATGACTCGGCTGGAAGGCTACTTGCTGGCTTCGGATTCAATTAAACGGACTCCCAAGGTCGTCCGTTTAAAACGAATCCTCAGCCTGCAAGTAGCTACTTCCGAGCCTCGACAATAATGTACTATTATTGCATCCTTAATAGTATCGCAGATCTATTTAACCAATGCCCCTGTAAATTTTATTAATTGTAATTAAAACAAAAATACCTCGCTTGAAAATCAAATTCAAATTAACAGACGACTCCTGCTGCGTACTGCGAAGATAAGACAACATTCGAATACACTTTTGCATATTAATTAAAAACTGCGCGAAAAAATATTAAAAAGGAAATGAAAATACAAGGCATTTTTATGCAAAAACTCTGCCCAAAGTTAAAAGCAATAACGCAAATGGGTAAAATATGCAATGACTTGCGTAATGCAATGTACTGTGTTTAAATATAAATATGTAAAAAAATTATATATAAGTTCTAAGTTCTTACAGGCAAGGGCAATATCATTTATTAAATGAGACTGGATACACTTACTTAAGCTACTATGTGAAACCCTCATACACTTAGTAAGTATTTCGTTAATGAACACGTCATAAACATGTCTCGTCATTATTCTGATGCCCGCTCGAGTTTCCAACTTCCTCCTACACATGAAAACAAATTAGCCAGTACATGGTTGCGCCAAGGGTTCTCCCAACAGGGCAACCCGAAATGGCTCAGCGTTTCACCCAAAAAAAAGTAAAACGTCAAGCCGTTATGGTCCATCTAGATTCAAACATTTCGCCCCCAGCAGTTAAAATTAAAGCTAATTAACTTTTTAACTTTCCCCTCCGCCAGGGTGCAATTAATACGAAACAAAAGTCAACTTTACGTGGCCCTAAGGAGTTGACTATGCTCTCTTTAAAATTAAATGTAGGTTTGTTGTTGGACACAGTTTTGAAATTTGTGTCACAGCTGTACTACCATCTTGAATCCCAGAAGATTTTGTTTTATTTTGCTCGCTGTACAGAATCAAAAGTATAGCGAATCAGATTACGTGCACGTCAAAAGTCTACCATTCTCTAATAATTTAACAAAAAGACACATGTTTCTCTCTAGTCTATATGTAGAACAATTAGACTATGACAGATACTTATGAGGGATAAAATTATTACAAGAGTGGCAGGTTCTTTTAGCGCGTTGTTTCAACCGCTACTGTTGAATCTGACTGTACTTACTTTATTACCACAAAAAAATACTGTTATACAGCATTATTTGAAAATATATTCATTTTAACATGATAAACTATTAAATGTTTATAATCAGTATAATCACAAATGCTCTTCAAATATAGTACATATAATAGAAACTAACCCTTTTCCAAACCCTTGAGCAAAATCAAAACGCACGTAAAATGTAGGTAAAATGTCGGTAGGTAAATGATAGCATCTGCTACTGAACCGAATTATATTGTAATAGACTTGAAATCCGTGGTTGGCCCCCTATATCCTTTAAAATTACTTACGAACGTGACCAGAAACCCAACCGTCAGTTATAGCTTAATGGTTTTTCTTGAACTGCAATGTTTTGGAAATATTGGATTGGGACGCAATACGTTTTGACAGAGAAACTTGTCCTATATTTTAGTACGATAAGGAAAACAAACGTATTTAAAGAAAATGTAGCTCTTATAAAATCACTCGTACACACTATTACAAACGAGACATTTTGAAATAGGTATCTTATAGATGTCACAATCTCCCTTTTTAAGGTTCTGTATCAAAAGGGGTAAAAAGGAACCATTTTGGTGTGACCCTGACCGTCTGTCCGTCTGTGACATCACAAATTATCTCGGGAACTAATTACGCTATAGATTCGAAATTTGGAACAGTTATGAATAAGGCAAACCCAGACACATTAAAAATAAAAATAAATGACTATGGAAAATAGTCTAAATAGGTCGAGTGAGGTATCATTTGAAAAAGCTAGAGTTGTACGAGTACATTCCAAATCACAGCGACAAACAATTGATTTATGAAGGAAAATGAAAAAAATAACACCGTTTTCCTTGGCAGGGGCTTGATCTATTCCCAGAGTTACGTTATGTTATGTTGCACTTACGTTAATATGTAATTACAATAATATAGATCGCCTTACTCGGTCGGTCGCTTTTCAACACTTATTTGTACGCTTTGATATCGCATTCGTTATAATATAAACCTATCCGTATTAAAGTCCTTTTATGGACCTGTTTCAAACGCACCCAAAAGACCCGTCGATACGCATCATCAGTCAGCGGCAGGGCAGGGTTAACCGCGGTATTGGCACTGCTCGGCGGGTAATGGCCTATTGCGGGCCGTTAGTGCGCTCGACGACGATTTGCCGCCGCAGACACAATGCCGCTCACCTTAAGACTAGTTAAGTCAGTGATAAACTGTTGGAGTACAACTGTTACCGTACGGTGGTCATCCACATACTGGGTATCCAATGATATTCAGCGGGGATTTTGTCACATGACATGATACGAGTGTAACAGCGCTCCTGCGTATCATCGCGTTGTTATACGTTGGAATGGTACGTACCTATCTGTCGTAGGGCCCTTAATCACATAGAAATAACATGTCTATATTCGCGTTTAGACATTAATAATGACATTATTACACTTTGCCTAAGCTCATTCCATATGTAGATTTAATTTAATACGCGTCGTTTTGTGCCAAGCTTTTTGAAATATTCAGTAACACCGAACATTCAGATAAAAATTAAGTAATCATAAATCAAAGACTACTGACTGACTTACTCAGTAGTCATTCTTATGGCGCACAGCGCTCAGCACCGCATACGCTTGTAGGAATAATGGCCTGTTACATTGCGGGCCGTTTCTGTGTTTCCATTCCAATTGCCAATCGAGCACTAGTGCTTAGACGAATGGTATTCCGGACATTTGAGACGAGTGCGCGCATTCGAAGCCAAAATATTTAGCCCTTTGACACTGACGAAATGCATCCCCTTACATCTCTGCCCGTGCTCGGTTGACGGTAGGATGGACTTCGAATGTAATCAACTAGCCAGGTCACAGTCGAAGTCCAATTTCTGATGGATTTGACCTTGAAACTTGAAACGTAAGTAAAACGCGAATCTTTTTAGTGAACGGGTCTTGCAAAATGCTGCGTCACTCATAATAAAAACTTAAAACAAAGAAAGGAAAAATAAAACCTTTTATAAGAAGGAAATATCGACTTCAAAAAGGATAAAACAAAATATTATCTCTTTTATATGCGCTAGTAACTGATATGTTGAAGTCTGTGGGTAGATTATTATTATTAGGTATTATATGCATGTGGGTAAGAGCAATGCATAAATGAGTCAGTCTTGATCCGACCACGTACTTTTAACTATTGACGCATAAAAAAAATAAACATTCATTCATTCATTCACGTGTCATACTTTACGTTAACATGGCGCAGTCGGTAGGATGATAAAGAATCAGTTGGTACCGACCAACGCAAAATAGTTACTTTCTTTTTTATCGAACCACGCCAGGGTTGACATATAGTTCAACAGTGTATTGACGCTTTTAACATTTGGCTTGGCACCTACTTCAAACATAGTTGCTAGCGCATGTACTTAAAAGGGCTAATATTTTATCCTTTGAAGTCTGTTTTCTAGTAGAAGGTAACCGAGTTTTGGGACTAAAACTAGTTTACATATTACATTTTACTTCTCTCTTCTTAGTCGGATACTCTTGTCAGAGCAGTCGTGGTCATTGAGGTCGTTGTACGGCATTTTTTGTTGTTTCCCGCCATGCTTCTCTATTTATTGCATTCCGCACGCACAGATTTAAAGGTGACCCGGTGACCTTTAACTTGGTCGGTCCATCGCATTGAAGGCCACATTACATTTTTTGACATTTTACTTACAAAGCATTTATACAACCATGCTTTCAGCCAGTCCGTACCTGAATATTATAATAACTTCTTACCAACCACCTCAGTTAAACGGGAGATCTAAAGTTATTCCGCATTGTAGTTATAAGATCACGTTACATTGGGTGCGAGTTGCAACTGCGACTGCGAATAACAATACCCAGCCCGCGCCGCGCGACATTTCCCGGCCACAAGCACGCCATCTCCCTGTAATTCGCCGTAAGCGGAATCTACCTCCATGGAGCGATGCAGTGAAGTGTACAACCACTTCCGTCGATGCATTCTCAGCTGATTTACAGGTAACATGTTGATTCTGCGACTTCTCTGGGAGGGAATAAATGGCAATGTTCCTAATTAACTTGCTAAATAATAAATACTGACTCTACATACATACATACATATAAATCACGCTTATTTCCCGGAGAGACCACGGATTTCCACTTGCTACGATCCTGACATACCTCGTTCGTTTCATTCACTCATAATAGTTCTCATACACGCTCGCCGGTTTAGGGTGCTCTTGACCTGGCCTTTCTTTTTTTATTAGCCTATTTAAGTCTTTACATAATAATAACAGCTTATTTAATAGCCTGTCACATTTAAATTACTACAGCTAAAATATCTATAGTAGTTCTCACAAGATCATATCTCACCCACTTTGTAATATGTAGTTCGAAATCCATTTAAATGGTAGACCTCGACGTAAGTTTACACACTAGTCGAATCGTTACAAAATTAGTACGAGTAAACACATGAATATAAATCGCCGGCATCGATTTATATTCATGTGTTTACTGGCGTGCGATTCGTTATGTCGCACCATAATGGGCAATGTCGAGCACTTTAGATAATGTGAATACACCCCTTTCGGGCATCTGCCAAATCACTCGATAATTGTAGTGTATATATCAGTTTACGCATGTTCAGTTTATTTACAATTTCGTTTTCTTCCGATAGTACTGCAATGGGACAAAACGATCACGGTTTACTTTTCGATATTTTTAATCAATTGCTGTTTGTTTTTCCGTAATCTAAAGGGTCATCGTCCTCAAATAAACATCTCACAAATTATTTGTGATGATTAATTAATAATCTGGTATCGTACAACTGTGTAAATTAATAATCTGGTATCGTACAAGTGACTAAGCTCAAGGCCTTTCTCTATTTTTGTTTTGTGCCAATAATTTTATTAGGATGTCAAAAACAACGTGCAGTTAAATACTATTTAAAACCTACAGATATACTTAAAGTTTTACTTTGTACTAAAACGTTCATTTGACACACCCTACATCCTCTCTTATCGCATTAAAAGAAGAAATAAATCCCCGTCTCGAGTACACAAAATCGATATACGCAAATCAGTGATAACAGGCGGGTCTCAGGAAACTTTTCACCGTTTATTTCCGTTCCCCCCTCTATCCCATCCCGCCTTATCGCCTGCGATCTACAAATCCAATTTCCTAAAATAGGGATCGATCCGACAAATCATCTGGTGAACTCTATTATGGAGCACGGGGGATATGTTGATCACTTGCTTAGCGGGGCGCTTAGTGGACAATGGACATGCATTACTGTATGCACATTTGTGCATTTTAGGAAGCACAAGCCAAGCAATCACTTATAGACGTTTGACATTTTTACCAAAACATTCCATTTTAAACCGTAATTATTTTCAGTAGATAAGTTTCATAACTATATACCTAACAACCCACTAAAGCGAAGACGTAGTATTTAATTTGAAAATTTTGAATATGAAGACAAGGACGTTCACTATTGGTATTTTGTTCTTTATTATACATGTAATTATTTTTAATGATTCTAAATCAGTTAGAAAGAGAAGTTGAGCAAAATGTCTATGTAGGAGTATACAATGTCGTATTGTGCAGTGAAGTTGATAAATCACAATGTAACAAAATGAGAAAGCCCTTGAGTGGGTTGATATCTTTAAAAAAGGTTCGGAGGTGTCCCTCGTCAAATGGGAAAGAAAAGCGGCTACCTCGAAACTAGTGTGCCCATCGGTATCTTAAAGTAGATACTTTTCCGCTTAACTGTAGAAAATGAAATGAACTAAGATCAAAATTAAGTAAGCGCGGTTGAAAGGTTCGGCAGTTCTTGGGCAAAACCGAAACATGATTATTATGCACAAACCTGCCGAAACCGAAACTTCGATCTGACTCTAATAATAAGGCATTATTTAGCAGTAGCACATAAATTACTACATATTCTGTTTTGCAAATAATGGCGCGCTAAGGTAATTTGCTGGTACCTACAATAAATACCCCAACTTAAGCTCAAAATAAAAACGGATACTTACTTATGTTTGAGAACCGACTGTACATTAGTGTCAAAAGATAGACAATCACTATATGTACCTAACGTTAATTCCTAACCTACAAATAATCGTGATGTTCGACGATTAACGAGAGTGATGGTCACCCTTGTTCCCAGCAGTGCCAGAAGCTGTCCTATCCGCGATCTCGGCCTATCTCCCTCGATGTCACACGCCGCGGAGCTCTCATGGCGCCCTAATTTGTATTCAACTTGTATGACAAGTAGCGAAAACCCGAGTAAAAAGCCTCTCAATGTCCGCTGTTGCTACGACTCTACGTCGTATCCTACAGCTAACTCCTTGAGTTTACCCACTGATTGATATATACGCATTTTTTCCTGGTAGCCAATCCCGACTTGAAGATTTTATTTTAATTAGTTGTTGATATGATATTAATACATAATATAGTATATATTTAATTACACTAAAATACACTTATCTCAGTATATACTCGTAATTTTGACCATTATACTTAAATACATCATTTTACAACTGTGCTGAAACGTGTCGATTGAAGGATGGCTAACCGGTGATCACGTGGTACTTTCTATAGAAAACGAAGCGCCGGAAGCATCGGCCCGGTCCCAGCCTGGTCTAGCGTGATTCATCCTTAAAGCGCCTTTAAGATGAAGACATTATGAAACATTAAAGAGAATAAAATGTACATATATTTTTGATCGATTATGTTTCGTGCCACTAAACGACATATATTTGGATATTTACATAAGTACCTATATGTTTGTAATTTTCTTGTGTTGTGGAAACCATTTAAATGCCCGTCTTGCGAGGTGGCAGCTGTGCTCGACCCTTGCCTTATATTTTATCTACAGTAACCTTTTCCTTTTTCTGTTTTATTGGCTGCGTGAGCGAGTGGGACCTGTGTCACCATTTTTTAAAGCTTATTTTTGAACTTAGAAGAAATAGTTTCATATAATCGATCCGAAATATTTCTTTTTCGTCACAGCCTATAGTTCGTTTTTTTTAGCATTAGAAAGATCGTCGCAGAAGTAAGCTTGTGGTTCCAAATCCGGCACTTTTAGCGGTAATAATTTGAAGTAAATTATATGTATTTACCATGCTACATTAGATAATTCAATAATTATCAACAATTAAAGAGCCTGATAAAAACTGCACGCTTGCTTCTGTGGAGTTCTTTCTAATGCTAAAAAAAACGAACTATAGGTTATAACTTTATTTATGCTTACGGTACAAAATATTAATTTTATTTTTGACTCTTATTTCATAAACACTTTTTGAGTTTATTTTAAGCTTTATTTTTTAAATTCTATGTTATTTATTGAATTATTTATTTAGCCCAAATCTGAAGTGGAGTTACTACATCAAAGTAAAAGCGAATGAATTTGCAGACCTTTTTTGAATATCTACTTATGTGATTTATGTGAATCATGTAAAATAAATATTAACATGGCTCAAGTAATTTGTTGCAAATCATACGAAAAAAAACAGAGAAAAACAATCATTTAAAAAAGAACTTATTGAAACCTGAAAACTGCCGTAGACTAGGTACTGCGTCCCCTAAGAATCCCAAGCAGTTCGAATTTATTTAAGCCACAAAGCGGTTTGGCACCCTCTCTAAATAAAACAAAAAGTAAGAAGTATCTCTAAACTAGGCTCTTAGAGCACGTAACGTCCGCTGAAAGCCCGAAGTTAGGGCGATTGCACACGTGACGCAAGTGCGATGTATCGGGTGAACGATGTGCGATAAACACACACTAAACAGTGACTCAGTTGCGGTAATTATTTTATAAAACCAGATTGTAATCGAGAATTTTTACACATTTTGCTTTTCTGTTTATGGTGTTTATTTAAGTAGTGTTTTAAATTAAAACAAAATTATAAACAAATTTGACCAACATAACACCTGTTCCATTTATGGTTCCAAAAGTCTATGTACCTACTTTCCAGGTTTAAGAATTATTTTTTCTCCCACGTTTACTATGCTGTACGTGTTTTTTGCGTATGTAACAGTAGTAATAGTTTATCCTAATATCATATAAAATTTTATATATAGACAAAATGTATATATATATTTTTATACAATATTTGTATTACATACTTATAACCATAGTGATTTAATTGCCTCTAACAAATTGTGTCAACTAACAAACTATTATTTAAAATCAATATTCACGCAGTTACAAAAGGCTTGAACTACTGTTTGAATGTATACTGCAATAAGTCTCCATTCACATTACGGCGGTTATCCCGGACGAGTGCATTATGTGGTCGTGGAAATCTCCCGCCAAGCGGTTGTCTACACACACACATACTTAAACGCACACACAGTCAATCTACTTGGTGTAATTACGTACTGCATGCGACAAATCAAACAGTTTATAGGCGGAATTTATATTTTAATTATTTCGTATGTACACCTAAACATTTTCTTTAGGTATAAGTAATAATTTACATCCATCTCATAGGTTCCATCACAATACAGTGGTGGGTAATACAGTCAGAATCAACAGTTGCTTATGAAAGAACGCTCAAAAAGTATCTGCCACCATGGAATACTCTTCACAATAGTTATAAATGTCCCTACAGTTTGTGGTCAAAAGTACCTATCTCTCACAGTCTAATTGTTCTACTTACGTTATATATGAATACATCCCTTTTATTAAATTTAATTTTGATGCGTAAGATAATTCGTTACTTTTCATGATGACTGTACATACCAGAGAAATTTTATTTTGTTTTTACCATAATAGATAGTTAGATAAAAGATGCAAACATCATTGTTTGTATCTACGAGTAAATCTCCTTCAAATCATGCAATAATTATTCGCAAGTGAAAGCATATGTGCTCATAATATGTATTATAAGTAATCCCAAATATCCCAAAGTAAGGCCGTCCATTTTATGTTGGTCAATAATCTACACAAATCTTTTATGCAAACCGGGCCCATGTTCTTAACTTTTTTCATAACCACATTTTGAAGCAGTAAACGAAAAATGTAAGTGCCTTCAACTGACTAAAGTCGCCATAAGCCTACATTAAAATGGGGGACCCAATAACTTGACCCTTCTTTCCATTTAGCGCAAATCCTTTAAAAACTGGGAGCGACGGCGGACTCTTGATTTAGATAACGACCGAGTAATGGCACGTCTTGGTTAAAGCGATACTGTCTTTAGATTGTGTTAAACACCTGTTCGACACGAAAAGTTTAAAGGGCTATGCAACACTTTCATTACAAAGGGTTAAAGGTTTAGCCCTGAATTATCAAGTGGAACACGCTCTTCTTACTAATTGACTGATGGAATTAGCTTCTCCTCAGCCGTATCTGCCTCAGTTAAGAGTCAGTACGCTTAAGCCAATGTGTGAACCGTTGAATTTCAAACGTTTACCCTTAAAGGACGGAAAACAACTCCGCTTACCTATTAACGGCGCCAGCTCCTCAGCTTCAAATGTGCCCTCAGCCATCTGTGCCCCGGTTAAAAGTCGCTTGAACCAACCTGTTTTATAGAGGCGATCAAACCTTCAAGTGTTTCGTTCCCTTGCATTATAAACCCTTAAGGCCCACTTGCACCATCTCACTAACCCGGGATTAAGCGAACTGTTAACCCAGTGCCAAATAGTACTGGTAACCATAGTACCTCCATTTTTAACCTGTTAACCTCGAGTTAGTGGAATGGTGCAAGTGGGCCTAAATGACGGAATGCAAGTCGCTCCGCTCACTTTCGGCGCCAGCTCCCGAGCTGCAGACATACCCTGAGCCCTCTGTGCCTCGGTTAAAAGTCAGCACGCTTGAACCAACCTGTTTTATACCGGGTGTGGCCTATAACACGAGCAAATAATTAAACATAGATTGTACTCATCAAACGGTGGCACTTTAGATTAACAACTTTTAAAAAATGTGGTCTTTAGACTTCCTATTTTTCCTATCTTCAATGGACGCCATCGCCACGCCATATCATTTGTGATTGACGTTGCTTGTCACGCCTTAATAATAACAAAATTCGCAATACATTGCGTATTAGAATAATCTTTAAAGTGTATTAAAAAACAAACAACAAGTTATTTTTAAAAGTTGCTGAACAAATGTTGGTCAGTATGAGGAGTACAGCCTACAATTAAATTTTTTGCTCATATTACAGACCACACCCGGTAGAGGCGATCGAACCTTTGCTTTATAAAGGTGTACCCTTGAATAAAGGAATGCAAGTCGCTCCGCTCGCTCCCGGCGCCTGCTCCCGAGCTGCAGACATGCCCTCAGCCCTCTGTGCCTCGGTTGAGAGTCAGCACGCTCGAGCCAATGTGTGGAATTGAATCTGCGATGGAACCTTTGCATTTTAAAGTACTGCCCGGAAATAAAACAAGTTCAACAGACTTCCACGTACCGGCTGGTTTAGAGAAATGTTAAAATTGTAGCGTATTGTTCTCTCTTTACAAGTAATTTTTAGGTATTTAATAAGTTAAGGTTTCACAATCACAAGTTTGCAGGATTGTACAAATCCTTCGGTTGTTTTTAGGGTTCCGTACCCAAAGGGTAAAACGGGACCCTATTACTAAGACTTCGCTGTCCGTCCGTCCGTCCGTCCGTCTGTCACCAGGCGCAGGCAGGTGTCTCACGAACCGTCTAGCTAGACAGTTGAAATTTTCACAGATGATGTATTTCTGTTGCCGCTATAACAACAAATACTAAAAACAGAATAAAATAAAGATTTAAATGGGGCTCCCATACAACAAACGTGATTTTTGACCAAAGTTAAGGAACGTCGGGCGTGGTTAGTATTTGGATGGGTGACCGTTTTTTTTTTGCTTATTTCCCGTTTTTTTTTGCATTATGGTACGGAACCCGTCGTCGTGCGCGAGTCCGACTCGCACTTGCCCGGTTTTTTTTATAATATTTATTTATCAAGTTTATTATTTTTACTTGACACAATACCGTACTTCAAATCCTTTTATTGCACAACTTCAAAATACATTTACAAAGAAATACACACAATACATAAAAACAGAAGTAAATAACAGATAACGGGTACTTAAATAAGAAATCTATTCATAATACGAAAAACACGTAAACTTCAAACAATGACAATGAAGGAAAGCAATTTAAGTCCCTCATTTATCCAAATCCTAAACATTGTCTTGTACACTACACACAGAAGTCGGTAGCACAGACTCTCCTGACAGAAGTGGAAAACCTACTATTCTCTCATCATTTCGGACATATCAGTGTTCCTAAACTACAAGTTAACCTCATATTTTAATAACAATGGCTTGAGTTATCAAAGCGAGTGACTTGTCTATCCCTTTGATGCGCTGACCCTACTCAAGTGTGGGTCCGGTTTTATCGGCGCACTCTT
This sequence comes from Cydia fagiglandana, assembly GCF_963556715.1. Taxonomy (NCBI): domain Eukaryota; kingdom Metazoa; phylum Arthropoda; class Insecta; order Lepidoptera; family Tortricidae; genus Cydia; species Cydia fagiglandana. Next base: position 10,177,931 of record NC_085932.1, read on the forward strand.
GCGGAAACTTATGTCTTTTTATGACAGAGTCATGCTTGGAGACTGCAAGTTTGAATATAAGTTTGTAAAAGGCACTTGAGAATCGATATAAGAAATTAAAGGTTATAAAAAATACCAAAAACGTAGTTATACTTAATATAGGAACGCAAAATAAGACGCGACCTATGATAAAAGATTTATTTTACCATTGGCATACGTAATTAATACATACACCTATCATATCTGCATACTAAAAAACAGCTTTACAAATACTAAGGGTCACTATACCCAACTGTTCACATTGTCGTATTTTATAAAATGTCTATACCGGTCACTGTGGTTCCGGAGCCGGGAAATAGACCAAAATCGGTTGTGAATCATGCAGTCACGCCTCTGCCACCGACCATTAGTGACATTTTCAAGAGCATTCACTAAAAGCGCTTCATATAGTGGTTTAAAGTTTCATTATAAACAGTTACCTGAATTCATCATATTAGTCCATATCATATTACTTGCCGGTGCCTCTGCCTGTAAATGAGTGCGTATATGTTCTAGAATTTCTAGATGAGCACAATTCAAATAGCCTAGCAACGCTCGTACAGCGTTAGGTCATTCTTCGAAACTAGTGCCTACTCTGGTAATGGTAACCACAATGAATTCAAGTTTAAAATGTCATAAAGAAATGTATAAAAGGCCAGTCAACTCCTCTGCCGTTCCGCATCCGTTATCTGTCAGCAGCGCACGGAAGCCTGTGAATAAATCCGTTCGACTACATTAAAACGTCACTCAAACTGTTGGAGAAAAATGCAACGCTTCAATACGTTTTCCTTCCTATTGCCCTTAACTAAATACCTATTTACAGAGAGAGGTCAAATTTTAAAATATATGATTTCTACTACTCATAAATGCAATCTACAGGTATCAATTCCGATCTGTGGAATATGTATACGTATCTAAATAATATACTTACCAAAAACTATTATATAAATGCATCACACGATTGTCGCGTCGTATGTACCTCAAAGTGTTAATATTATAGTAATAACTATATAAACTACATCGACTATTGTGTTAGGACACTTTCTTTTCGAATTCAAACATCTTTTCCTACGTTTATTTACATTTTATTTTTAAATCCAAATTTTTACCAAGAAGTAAATTCAAAACTACGATAAAATCGAGTTTAGAAACTTTAAGATGAAATTAAACCACACGAAAAGAAGAGCAAGTTGGACACAGATTAGCATTTTATGGAAGTTTTCCTTTGAAACCCGAGCCACCTGAGTTCATCGACTAACTATTAATCCTAAGCAAGTTTGCCCGTAAAACGAGATCACTTCTAAAGGCGATTCTCCATGAATCACTCTTGAGGTGAATACGAAGTCAGTCCAAGCTCCTTTACTCTCATACGCGTGATTACTCCATTTTATACCTTATATACTTTTAAATGCATATTACCTACGTAGCAACAAAGACAAATACATAATATTCACTTTATGGAATATGTATGTTTCCGACCTTAAATAATAGACAAGACTAAGCGTTACATGCCGCAATCAATTCCTTGAGCTTGTTTGTATATTATAATAATCGTATCTTAATTGTTATTAAACAGTTTTCCCTAATTTTCGCGCAAAGCATAGATAAATATTTGGGGACAATCTTACACACATCGACCTAGTGAAACTAATCAAAGCTTGATACTACTATGAGTATTATTTAGGGGACGATATACATACTTATATAGATAAAATACATAGCTAAGTACCTACTTAGATAACATCCATAACTCGGTAACAAAATATTCGTGAAATCAGAAAAACACAAATATCCTACCGGGATTCGAACCAGGGACCTTCTGCTTCGTATGCAGGGGCCAAGACAATATTATAGTGAGCTCGGAATTATTTCATCATAAAAGTTTAACAGGACCCCTTGCAATCCTCAGGATTCGACAAGTGACGTTTGACGTATCGTGTTGATCTCCCGTTGATGTGGGAAAAATCATAAGTTCTCGAATACGTACAATGTCAAAATTTGACATTAACAATCCACAGTTAGGGTGACAAGCAAACCAAACCAAACCACCCTTAGTTTAGAGTGGAGTTTTGGTTGTACCAAATGATATTATCCACCGTTGATGGAATCAACACTCAGTATGCAATAAAATCAACTGTTGATTTGACGTGGATGCGAAATCTGACAGTTGTACGTGTCGAATTTGGCCCCAGAAAGCATGGTTGTTGCAAGTTCTAGGTATTTTTTACCTAGTTTTCATTTAAGTACTGTAAAGGTGTATCTATGAAAAGGTGTTCTTATTTTTACTCGATGTGCACAAAACTTAAGCCCGTAGATATTTAATGAAAGTCAGCCATCTAGGTGCAGCTAAAGACAGCGCTTACCCGCGAGCATATTAAACTTTCCAACGTAGTGATGCTTGATTAAAAACTGAAATATTATCTGCGAGAGCTTTAGTGCGGTGTGGTGTAATGAAAAATGTTTCAAAAACACATTCATAAAATGTTTTATACATATTTAACTTCATTTAATTAAAGCCATCTTGTAAGTCCGGATAATTATTATGTAACTGGATCAGGATAATCAGAAATACTCCATTAGCGGTAGTAACCTCATGAACTTTTGACGGAAAATTTGGCATTAGCGCAGATTTTACCATTTTACCTCAATAAATCTGAAAGTATAAGGCTATTTAAAATTTTGCTAGCCAAATCCCTCGGCTATATCACTAGCTATTTTATACTAAAATTATTCTGCTATAATGAACCTGCAGACGACATACATTGAAAATTAGACATGATTTCCTGATTTTTTTCTGTCAAGCCAACTTTAACATTCTAAGGTTTTGGTTAAAGTCTGTCCTTGCAAATATAGGCCATTTTCCGTAGTCGCACCCGCTACTATCATTTCTGACTGTCTGCCGTATTCAAACTTTAAGATATTCACAAGAGACTACACGTACTAGATCCATTCTAGATACGTTATAGTTTAGATATCAACTAGTTCTCTTTTACAGCGCAATCGGGCAACCAATGTCACTTTTACGTTAGATAGAGTAAGATATCTATTAGATGTGAATTGGATCTCTAAGTCATATCCTGTGGAAATCGTTCAAGAGTATCTCCAGAATCGCGCAAATTCAAATTTGACAGGTTAGATCTTAAACATGTCGTTATCGTATCTTGGTGATATTTAAAAGATATCTAATAGATGTCTATTTCAAAATCCGAATCGGGCCCTGTGCCTATTCAAACCATAAACTAACTGTAGGTATAAACCACCCTATGACCAGGCATCAATAAATAGCACAGGCTTTATTAGTTTATTGATTGGTGAAAAACGCACCGCTGCTGGCGCGTCGCCTAATTACCCTCACTAATTACCGCGGCGCGACATACAAACTGTGCATTCAGTACTTTTTTACTTTACTTTAAAACTAACTGCGGGTTCTATTTGTAGCAGTTTATTCCACATTTTACGATAGGTATTATAATTATTGTCTCCTCAACATTTTAATTTTATTAAAGATTATTACGAGTAAAGATGATGGTTTCCACTCGCTTAATCAATGTAGAGGGCGCGACGTATTCATGGGATGCCTTATCTATAGAGTTGCAAGCGCGCATAAGATCAGCTTTTTACATAATTTCTAGTGACTGACATATTCTGCAATCAATATAATCCTTTCACTGCGTAAGACGTAAATATATTTAAAATCGTTAAAATATTATAATTAACACCATTTCAATATTAGTAGCTACCTACATATGTGGCACCAAGCAGGTAATTCGATACTAATGGACAAAATTATGTAAATTTATATATGTCATTTTGACATCGTCTTTGCATAAGCAATCCCATCACCAAAGATAAAAATAAAATATAAATAAAAGGAAAGAAAATATAAATCAGTGGAATATAATGAATGATATAAATTTAAAATATAAATAGCAAATCAACAAATAACAGATTTTAAAAGTTTGCATATGCTCAAGCAACTATAATTATATAGCATGTCGCCATTACTATGAAATTCATAACACCTATCGGCTACGGCGTAGCACTCGTAGCATAATTCATCATCATTATCATTTAAATTTAAAAAAGTATACAATCTGCGTAAGTATATGGCAATAGTCATATAAGTAGTATTTGCAATATACCGTACAATAGCAAGTTAACGGCATCAACAGAATTGCAAATGCATGGCAATATCCGGTTCGAACTAGTTCGTAATGGCGGTGTCACGTCAGTTTCCTGTCTAATGCATTCTATTGTTATCGGTCTTGTGCATGCTTATCAGTATCGATTTAACGATGTGCCTACATAGTTACAGAACACTGATATCAAATCTATTTGGCCTATTGACGACATCATTACGATGGCTGAGACAATCGCAAAAACTTGACTATAGAATATATCAACTTGACAGCCACCCATTCACAATGATAAAAGGGTTTCAATAATAAACTATAGTCACACGGTCTCTATAATGTTAGGGACAAGAAAACCTATTCGCAATTTATAGGTTGATAATTATTTGATATACTTTTGATTTCATTTGCAGCTTGCAGCACATCTGACTCTCTCACCAGTACATACCTACCTCACTACAACATAAGTACAATTCCTAAAGAGACGATAACCATTGCGATATAATAATATACCTAATAAAAATATGTTTATTTACTAAGTAAGTCTAAGCATGCAGTAGCTTAGCTAATTTAAATATATTCTACTAGGAACAAGCTTCCTTTGTTAGGCCTAATATCACCATATTAACCTACTGAGTAGTGAACTGAAGTTGTCTTGCAGATCGAACCTTATCCATTATTAGGTCTATTATCGACCCATTATAGACCAAGAGAACCAACCAACACAACTACCTATTCTACCTGATATTTCTTTTTACCACGTTTGAAACAAAGCGCTCAAATAACTCAGACATTTCCATACGTGGTGCTCCCCACTAACAAATCTAATTTGGACGTCCATCGTTACGTTCAACTTTTTGATAGAGGGTATTTGAAGCCCCATTCGTGCTTGCATGAGGAGTTTTTTGCGCCACAAACACGTACGGTTTGGATAAAATGACCGAGGACTTGAGAAAGATTTCGGTTGCACGTGATTTTTGACCTGCTTGTGTTCGAAAGCATGACGAACATTTATAGGTGTTTTGAAGGGAGGTCTAAAATATAGCACGAGAACGATTACCCACCGGAACACATAATATAACTTGAAATATAGTAATGTAAAAGCTTATCGTCTTTTGCCGTATCGTAAACATCGTAGTCAACTCTGGGTTTAGATGTCAACAACAGGTACCTAATACGGTATTGCTCATTTAATTACATGACATCCCGCTTATTTACCTATACTTATGTCTAGTTTTATACGTTTTATGATATATACATACATGTAAGTTTTTGTGTTATTACATAACTTATGTACCTATTTTATTTTATGGTAGCCAAGAGGCATCCTCCAACTATACCTACTCTGTAAAAGTAAACAATTTTTTTTGGGATTGTACATTTTCGGGTAGTTATAACATTTATTGATTATCCAACCAAATACAAAACCACCTGACTTTAATCTACATTATGTTTTGTTCATGTAATGTTTCATCTACCCTCAACTGGTTTAAGAAGCCATTTGAGGGTAGATTTTGTTTACCCTTTTTTAAATAAGTACCTAAATATACAGACTATAGACAGGTGCTGCTAATTGTGTAACAGTGGAATATAATGTCCATTCAATCCTCTAACAGTCAGTCTCGCACACCTAACCCATATTCCAGGCGTATTCGGCGCTCATATATAATGCACTCTCTAAATCCATTCCCCGTTCCATTGGTAACAATTCCGTTACTCAGTGGAATTATTGAGTGAGTTCGCGACAATGCAGGGTAAGTCCACAAACTGTATCAACTATTAATGTGCTAACAATCGATGCCAACTATCCGTGCTTTTTATTGGTTGACATGCGATGTAGGTATATTTAAAGTCACCCAAATACCCTAAAAATGAAGAGACTTAATTACTTAATAATAGACACCCCTGGACGTAGTTTAAGGACCAGGGTATGTCCTTAAACTACGTCCAAGACCACCGGTGGACGGGCAGCAGCGTCCCTCAAATTCGGTGTACTCGATTGCGATCGCCAACCCGCCTGCCAAGCGTGGCGATTATGGCATTCACCTATGTTCTATGAGGCCTATGTTCAGCAGTGGACGTCTTATGGCTGAGATGATGAGACACCCCTGGATAAGTTCAATGATGTTCAAGATCTATATTACTGACGCAGATGTGGCTTTCCATAACAGAAGGGTCCTTATGGTTTGTAATAAGGAGCTTTTTACCTAAATTCCAACATACATTCTGATAGAATGGTCTTTATTGCACATGTACCATATTGACCCTTCTCTGATGGTAAGCCACAAATAGTTTTAAATTCAGTCCTCTATTTTTGAATTGAAATTACGAGGACATGTCTGGTGGAAAGGCAAATTTGCAAGGATGGAAGTTCCGCTGACTGATAAAAATAGATTGCAGCGAGAATAGTCGGATCGATGTAGCGCAGTGCTGCCATGCACGTGCTGTAGCCAACTCGGCTGACTCTGCTTATCCATTATACGAAGAGCAACTATATTATAATTTAGTATACTATAGCAGCAAAATTTTGTTCTTAGGAACCACAAGGAAAGTTTTGGAGATAAGAAAAACAGCAATAACCTTTTCCAAAATATTTAAGAAAAGAAAATATTTAAGAAAACAATTGTAACATTTTCTATTCGTTAAGCATCAATTTTTAAGTCAATTAATAAAATGTTTACATTTGCTATATTTCCATTTTGAAAACACTGACACGGAAACGGCCAGCCTCAGCCATCTCAAATCCCAAGATTATTATTTGCTATAACACCACCAATATAACTTGACACTTGAACCTACGAAATGGCGTACAAGGGTCGATTTAATGCGTAGTTTCGCTGGGGTTACGTAGATCTAGCTAATGTGGTGCTATATTTTGAATCCAGGTACGGTGACATTTGGCTGAGGTTCAACCCGAGGAAGGGTGGGTTTGCAGTATGTACGCTATGCAAATGTACTGGAGCGGCGCAAGTGACGACCGCAAGAAGGGACTCGCCATTTTACAACTGAGCATAAAAATAATTGACTTTACAGGAGTTTAACTTGACTCGGGCAACACAAGGTAATGCGGCTACCATATAAGTTATTGCTCAGGCTTGCTGTTGCTAGCTATCATTAAGTTTTATCTGTCAGCTATCCATTCGTAATTAAGTTCTATCGTAACCAACTCAAACTCTCATTTTGAAGGAAACGCAAAATTATTATTTAACGGGAGGCTAACGTAAAATTGTAGTTTTTACACGTTTTAATCAAAGGCAATGAAAAAATTCACTCGGAAACTACACTATATTTGCAAGGCCAGACTCCATCCCTTTGGGTCCTCCGGGTCGCTTCAGAATCAGCTTATTTATTGGCGTGGCGGTTGGGCATTTCACAGCGGCCTCTCTCTAACTGGTAGAATATGTACTTTATCATTTATGATCGAATTTTAAAATCGAGAAAGGGACGTTACCTAATACGTCGGTAGCCTGTGCCTTACCCCAGTTAACTCCGGTACGGAGATTCCCAAAGCCGGTCTCCAGTTCACGCACTTTACGACCGTCGACGGAACTACGATTGCGATCCGTCATAAATGTAACTCGACTCGATTTATAATTAGTAGCTATTGATGCCAAGGGATTTCGGTCACGTCACGTAGTAGAGTCTGATCCGTGTTGGTGGGGTGGATGATGAATGTGTAGGAAGCGGTGGCTCTGTCCTAATGGGTAAATACATTAATTTATAGAAATCGGTGAAATTATTTGGGGAAAATCTTACCAGATTACTTGTCGTTATACAACAGCATAATAAAATAAAACGAAAAAGTAGAGACAGACAGAAGGCGGTCTTATCGCTAAATAGCAATCTGTTCCAGACAACCATTATGTAGCAGGAGTGCGTTTTTGAACTACGAATTTCAAACGTGCGATGAACGATTGTGCGACAGATCGCTGTTGCGATAAACTGTTGGTCGACAGAACGACTCCACGATCAACGTTCGTTCGAAAGATCTAAATCACGATCATCTTTTGCTCGACGGAAAGCTTTTGCGATGAACGTTTGTTCGAAAGATAGGAATCGCGAACGCTTTCTCTACACTCTACAAAACGCTTGTACAACATAACTCTAGTGCGACTATTATATCGATTTTGCGACAAACGGTTGTACAACACAACTGTATGTAGAACGAATACCGAAACAAAAAAATATGGATATTAGTTTCGGAGATTTAATTTTGATTGACTAGGTTTTTAGACGGGATAATAGGTACAGATACAGATATTCACAAAAAAACTCAAACAACTCCATTACTCGTAAAATGTATCTTGTTTACGTTGCTTTGTGCTTTGATAAACCCCTCCTTCACAACCGAAACGAAACCCACAGGCAAAAAATTAATAACAAAGCTGCAAAGCATATACGAAGAAGAAAAGTCGAGGGTCGTATTATTTCAAACATTAAGACGAGAATATTGCCGCAGGCAATTTATGAGAGCGACGCGGAGCCTTATCTACTGTATTAAAGATTTCATTAAATCATGCTGGGCAATAAAACAGTTTGATACCGCAGTTAGGTCCCGGGTCACTAAGTTAATGACGTGTACTTGAGTAGGTACTGGTGTAAGGGAGTGACGGTAAGCGGGACTCCTAACTCACAGTGTATATAGGACATAAGTAGTACAGTCAACAACAGAGCTATGAATACAGGCAAAGTGCCAAAAATATGTATACACGACCTTAATGTACAGGCAATAAAGTACTGGATACATATTTTTGAAACTTTGCCTGTATTCATAGCTCTGTTGTTGACTGTACTGCCGTCCTTCACAGATCACAAAAAGTCAATTTTCAAATACTTTCTCTACTCTACTTACTACTCTACTCTACTTAATTCTACTTCGTCTTCTTTTTAGATAGGTACCACATATAGGCCAGTCATATCGAACATTAAATTCGCAAGCTAACGGCTAGTTCTGATTTTTTAATATGTTGTTAGGATCACTACCAGCATTGTAAATCCAAGTTTGCAGCTTCGAAAGACCTGTGCTAACTTTGCAGCACTCAAAAAACCGCGAAATTTTCGTACTATTTTTGGTATTCTCAATATAAGTCCTAAACTATGCATTTTTTGCCAAAAACGTCTATGAATTAACTAAAGTTAACTAAAATTGCTACAATTTGAGATCAGAATAAATTTTGTAAGTTTAATACTTACCGAGATACCGCTCTGCAAAAATGGGCAATTTTATCCAGTATAGTGAAATTTTAACATTCGGGCGATTTTCGACCCCGAAATCAGAAAAAATATTTATTGTACGGGTAATTTAATAAAACGATGTTGTAGAAAATGTAATTACCTTTAATATTAAGCAAACAATGATATCTCTTGACTGTACCGTTTACTCTAATCTTAAAAATCCAAAAAGTGGGAAAACTGCATTTTTCGCAAATTTGCTCTGTTTAGTTCTCAGAATGATTTGAGGGTAGTCTGAATTGTAAATATTTATTAAACATAATTAAAAGGTATCAAAAATAACATTTAGTTAGAGCTGTTCATTTTGAAATAATTCAGTCTGAAAAATAGGCATATCGACGTCGTCTTCAATTTATTCTGCGATTTGAAGCTTGGCGACGTTGTGACAAGAGACACCGGAGCAAAATTTGCATTTAAGGCCTGCTGCTTTTATACAGGTACAGCCGCCTCCGCTACATCCTTTCTTGTACCCGCATGACAAAAATTTCAGAAGGAAGGGAGGTGACTACTTCACTCGTCATTTCCCATCCCCATTGAGTTGCATCGTTTTGCACCCCCAACCACTTCTGAATTTGGTGGTAAGTTCGGTAAGCATGGAATGTTGCACTATCTTCCGTTGGAGGCAAACTGGCCAAGTCAACCTTAGCGAAGGCGGCTGTTTTTATATTTTTTTGTAGCGTAAGCTATGGAGCACGGAGCGTATCTTTTGTGTAGTTTCCTCCATATAAAGCTACTAGGCATTTTGTTCCGGCAGCTGCAATTGCTGGGTAGGCTGCATTAGGTTGCAGGAATACTTCAGCTATGGTGATAAGCTCAACGTTCTTCTTAATGGTGCTCCACAGTTTGTTCCAGACACATGCCAGAAAAGGGCAGAGGTAGTATCACACCCAGTGAAGGCGGGGAGAAACAACTCGAATCCTGGGGAAACTTCCAAATCTCCGCGATTAAATGAGGTTGAGGAATGTTGTATAGGGCCAGAGTCACCACTGCCACTTTTCTGGAAAAAACTATTCTTCACAACCGAACCCATTTAGAAGGACAATGAGGTCCACATCCTGGCCAATGATTAGCACTGATTTAAAAGAGGTGCTCTTGTCAAGTGCCGCCTTGACGATGTCACAGTCAGCATCCTCTACTGCCTGCTTTGTCTCATTCCCTGGCTTCGGAAAGTTCGGAAGGCGGAGCATATCAGGGCAATCAGTCGCCGCTTGTTGCTGTCGTTAGCCAATGACTTCTCCTGGGTTATTTTTATAATGGTTGACTCTTGAAAGACGATTTCGTTACACTGCAGAGAACCATAGCGCCTTACGAGTTCGGCAGTTTTTGTGTTCTTCTCTGCTCCATCCTCAGGATATCCGTCAAAGACCAGAGCAATGTTCCGTCCGAAATGATTGTAGGTGTAGCTGACGTACCCTGCAACGATATTCCTCACGGAATTGTTACGATGCCATATCACCTTGTGCAGTAAGAAACACCCATCTACCACAACAAACATGTCGGCTCCTACTGAGATGCTTTGAGGTAGCGGAGTGAAAGCTGAGTAGAACAACGAACCCTCTTCTGTGAACAATGCCGTGGGGGGTGGAGCTAACTAAACAAATCAAATATACGAAAAAAGCAGTTTCCCATTTTTTGGATTTTTAAGATTTGTGAGTAAACGGTATGGTCTAAAGATGTCATTATTTGCTTAAATTAAAGGTAATGCCATTTTCTAGAACATCGTTTTATTACTTTACCCGTAAAATGAGTATTTTCTTTGATTTCGTGTCGAAAATTGAACAAATCTTAAAATTTCGCTAAAAGTGGATAAAATTGCCCATTTTTGCAGAGCAGTATCTCGGTAAGTATTGTACTTACAGAATTAATTCTGGTCTTAAATTGTAAAAATTTTAGTTAACTTTAGTTTGTTCATAGACGTTTTTGATAAAAAATGAATAGTTTAGGAGCTATATTGAGAATACCAAAAAAAGTATGAAAATTTCGCGGTTTTTCGAGTGGTGCAAAGTTAGCACAGGTCTTTCGAAGCTGCAAACTTGGATTTACAATGCTGGTAGTGATCCTAACAACATATTAAAAAATCAGAACTAGCCGTTAGCTTGCGAATTTAGCAATTTTTTGTGTTAAATATGACCGGCCTAATATTAATTTGCACACTACTACATATTATACATCTTTGGGAAGCTGCGCGGTGGGTAATGTAATTGGTGTCAACCAATTTGATTCCTAGGTCGATAGAGCCATGTCATAATAAACCGATTTGTTTATCTTCCATCTACGACAGTGCTTATTAATTTGTATATATTGTAGTGTATCTATGATAGTTATATAATTATAGTAGTTAAAGCGAAAAGGTTCCATAGTGGCCTAGGAATCATATTGGTAGACTGTAAACAAAATTCAAAAAAATATTCCGCAAGTAGGCCTCAAGGGGTCTTTTACAAGTCAATACAACATTAAATAACAGGGACAACATATAGTGACATACAAAATACATAGCAACGTTTATAAATACAACAACCAATACCTGTAATAATGGAAGAAACTCATGGAAGTAGAATTTGCATTTCTGTGTATTTATATACGCATAACATTGTTGGGTCGTTATTGCCAAATAATTTAAAAAGCTCATCTCAATATTACAAGAAAACTGCGGGCTTCTAAGAGATGAAATTCGGGTCAACCTAGTTAAGCGATCCTGAAAAATGGGTACCTAATGAAATTTCACCTTTTATGAATACGAAAAGCCTCGAGGGCTTCGCAGAGGGCGTTTTCATTTCGCTCGGAAACCGATCTGACCAATGTAAAAGGAAATATTAATTTCTTGCTCACTTACGCAGTTCCCAAGTTATTGTTAGGACAAAGGAATTGGATGAATATTTGAACTTAAATATTGTAGCTGATTGGAGTGTCATTGAATTAAACAGAATTGATTTAAGTACCAACGTCCAACAAGACCGATAAGAAATTTTAGAAATAAAAAAATGGCAACATCGTAGTGTCGTCCCTTTCAAATCAATCTAAGAAAACGGGACTTTTTAACACTAATATTTTATTTTACTCTTCTTTTCCAACAACTCCTACGGTTAACATCGCTCCGAGTAATAAGTAATTTATTCATTTAATCGTTATTGCACAAAAAGAAGACATTGCAGTACAAAAGGCAGACTTAATGATATACATAAGGCATTCTCTACCAGCGAAAATATATAGTTTTCTGTATTTAAAACGGACTTTTATACATCCGCCGACATAGGTACGTAATGGTTTATTTAATGAAGTTATTGTAAGTCGTCACACTTAATTATGAGTGTCATTACTAAATTGCAAAAATAGCTCAGTAACGAAATAAAATAAATGTAAGTCACGTCAAAGAAACTCGTAGCACTAATTAATACGGGGCAAAATCCTCGGTCCCCAAGGGGCCCTCAGCCAAGACGCGCCGTGTAATAATTATCAATGGACCCTAAGGGCATAACCGTAAGCCCACCTTGGCACTTACCCAAACCTTTCTATTTGCATCCGCGAACTTTGCCGGACCCTTATGAGCTTTGTAGCGATTTTAATTTGCTGTGGATCTGGGTTGTGTGGTACCGAATGCGGGTCGCTTTACGATTGAGGGATCATTTCGCGGGAATTTATTCTGTTTGCGGATATGTTGTTTGTATCTTCATGTCTCTTATCTTAATTAACAATTAACTAAATAGTTTTTATTATTATTTTAGAATAGATTATTGAAATTAAAAGGGACATGTCCATATACGATTAAATAAAATGAAGATTGTTAACAAAACAAAATTTAATTAAAGAGAAGAAGTTATTCATTATTATTGAGTCTATCTAGCATAGTTTATTGTTAAAAGTGTTATTGAAGTTTAAAAATAGTATTTAGTTCTAAGACAACTTACTAATATTGTACGCTTTTGTAAGGCAGGATATGGAGAACATAAATATTTTGTACCACCTTTGTAAACCTCACCCATAACCATACAATAAATATTTTTTGATTTTTTGATTTGATTTTAAAGAATATACACAAGTCACCCCGACCCCGATTATGAAAAAATTAGATATAATTGCATCATTTTAAAATCGGGCTGTATAAAAACATGATTACACACAGAATAAAACAAAATTCCCATATTTATACAGTTCCAAAAATAATTTATAAGGAGACTGTTTTCCTGTTAAAATACATGACCGATGGCTTATTATGCACGCAAATGATTTCATAATCATACATACCAGTACATAACTCACAACTGTATTACCTATTACTAACTAAATCATTTTGGCATTTTGAAAAGTGATATAGATTTGGAGCTGCTAGTGCGATGCTCTGGTAGACGAGACGACTAAAGTATCAGTGCCTAAGTCATATGCTGAAGCAATATTGGCGATCTGAACGTTTGTAACGGTCTAGTAGTAGGAACATTAAGAATTACGGTTAATGAGAATGAAATAATAATTAATTTCCTACGAATAATATATTTGCGTTAAGCGTTGTAATTAATCTAGTTGTAATGAAGTATTAATTGAAGAAGGACAAGCCCTATTTAAAAAAAATATCTAGTTTCTTTGATTAAATTGAAGTAACACGGTAGCTTTTTGGACCCTACCACTGAAAAATACGTACATCAAAAAGGGCATATAGAAATCAATAAACCCGTCTGTAAATAACGCTTAGCTGTGAGAAAAGTACCGAACCGTTGGCCGCAGCGGTTTATAGCATTCCGCGTGCCTGGCACTGCCCAAGGGAACCGGAGGGACGAACTTGCTAAATAATTCAGACCAAAGGCCTCACAATTGATAGTTAGCAATAAAAGGGTCTATTGAGATGTTTTGTTTGAATATACCGGGTGTGCCCTGTAACATGAGCAAATAATTAAAACATAGATTGTACTCCTCAAACGGTGACACTTTTGTTCTATAACTTTTAAAAATTATGAATTATTAAGACTTCCTATTTTTCATACAAAATAAATATTATCTTCAATGGACGCCATCGCCACGCCATATCATTGTGATTGACGTTGCTTGTCACGCCTAAAACAAAACAATATTCGCAATACATTGCGTCTTAGAATAAACTTTAAAGTGAATTAAAAAACAAACCACAAGTTATTTTTAAAAGTCGCTGAACAAATGTTAGTCAGTATGAGGAGTACAGCCTACAGTTAAATTTTTTGCTCATATTACAGGCCACACCCGGTATATCAAGGAGTTTAAGGATAAAGTAAGATCTCCCTGGGAATATAACGCAATCCTCTTAATAGTTACAGTTGAGCAAAAGTTGTTGTGCTGCAAATTTAAGAACACCTAAATCTTCAATAATAAAGCTATTAATGTGTATAGCTCTACAATATAGGTTAACGTTCAATTGACAAATAAAATTGACCTACATATTCTGCAATGTATTGAAAACATCGACATGAATTATAATTATTTTAATAGAGTACCCAAAACGTTTAAGCTTCAAATTAAATACTAATTGCATAAAATGCAACCGAGGCTGAGTGATCTTTTATTTAATGAATATGTTTAATGAACCGCTTGCTTAGATGAAAAGAAAATCATTTACTCTAGGTTGGTATTCCAAATTTCAAAACTGCGTGGATTTGAATAGACAATATAAATTCCAATTACCGCAGAAAATGGCGCTAAGCTAGTGAAATACCGCGACGATCTCCATTTGAAAACGAAACCTCGGCGCCACTCAATGCAAAGGTATTTTCCAATTACTCCACAATCCTTTCATTTTCCCCTAGCTGAAGATTTTATTATCACCGTCTCTTTTTGTCGAACGCTCAATCGTCTACGAGAGACAGGGTGAGGAGATCAGTTAGGTTTCGCGTCATCTCATGAGGCTGGCTTAATTTCTATCCGCCTGAAGCGAGTGCCGCCTACACCATTCATTGGGAAATTGGAAAGGCAAGTGAAAGTGTTTTAATATTTATATTTTGGATCCACGTTTTTTTACGGATTTTTTTATCAGTCAATTACATTCGGTCGGTATTATAGATACCTACATTCAATTTTATTGACCACGTCCTAAAAGGAAGTTAGGTGTACCTAAGCACTAATTTAAACTATGGTGCTTTCAGGTACGAACCTACCGTACGAAATAGCTATCTAAGTATTATTTAACATAGTGTTTAAATATTTTCAACCACAAATTTATCGTGAGTTTGCAAACATCATGATTTCTTTGCATAAGTCATAATATAAGCTAAAAAATAAGTCATAGAACACTGAGAGAAAAGTACAACAAAAACACACTTAGAATTACAAAAATAAACTTAATCCGGGGACAAGGAGAGTTAACTAATAGGAACAAACTGACTTTTGTAACAACAAAATTCTAATTCTTCATTTTTTCAATACTGTTTAGTATGTGACCTATATTCGTTCGATACCCTTAACGCCATCTAGCGAGCCGAGTCGATAACAACATGGTCCGGGTTGCTAGATTAAAAATAATTTCGGTGCCTTCCTACATTTTTGGTTTTTTTTTTAATCGAAAGGGGTTTGTAAATTAAAATTGTCTTCAAATATTGTTCTTTCTTTCTATTTAATATTAGTCCAAATAAAGTAAAGAAGAAAGGTAATGTTTTCTTTTCAAAATCACCTAGGATCGCACGAATCCAGTTCGGGCTGTGGCAACTCTGCCATTTGACTTGTCATTATTCTTCCTGTCAAAATGAAGATCGTGGACCGTTTTCTTTTGCGGTGTTTCGCCGTATGAAAGCCGTTTAATGGCTATAATACATCCCATCGGGAGACATCTCCTTTTTAAGTGAGTATTTTGGTGATTTTTGCGACGGGTTTTGTGCATAAGATACCATTTAATAGCGTGGTGAATTTTATTTCACAGTCCCGGATTTTTATCCTATATGGAAGTCGTGTGAGACGATGGTGTGTTGGTGGAGGCCTCATCGAGTCGACATGCTGGTCAATCCCGGCCACGTATGCCGCTTCTCCTCGATGGGTAAGTTAATTACTTGTTTTTGAATTCGTAATCCTTACGCCCATGCGGGGGTCCGCTCTTTAAATCATGAACCGATTTTTCTCCTTTATTTAGGTTCCAGCTTGTCAAAAGTCTGTGAACCCTGTCTTACTACCTGTAACTCGTTACAGGGCCTACCACTTAGTCTACAGTTTGGCTGTGAGTCAGCCCCCAGCCAGCTTGGTGTACCGGCGGTCGGGGCCTGTTCGCTATTACTACAACTACCATGGATGCAGAGGCACTGCGACATGAGTCTCCCTTAGTGTGTCGGCAGTGGTACCTTCCTTCTAATGTCACTACTTAAAAGGTCAGAGACAACCAATTTATTATATTCTCCAAGGCGCCCAACTTACTTTAAATAATTTTCCTTATTTTTTATACCACGTACCCAGAGTGCCCAACCATAAGAAATGTAGTCGCCAAACCCACATTTGCTCTCATATTTTTAGTTAAGTCTGTAGTAAGCTAGCCGAGGCTATTTAATATATTATAATGTCATAAGTTAACATTTGACACTTCTAAACTTAGATATTTGTCGTTTAGTCAAATAAATGTATTATAAGTAATGTACTAGTTTCCTTTATTCCATTTTAATTAGCCCCCTAAAATAATAATGGTAACAGTGGCGCCCCACGTTGGGCGCCACTGTAACGGTTCGGGAAGCCCTATAGTGGTATAAAATAAAAGTAATAAAGAAATTTGTATTAACAAGTATATTTACCATTCCGACAAGACATTTAAGGTAATATTATAATAATATAGCTAGCTCAGTCGTAATTTAAATAAATAGGTATTAATTTTAGAGCACAGGGGGTGAGTCTGTGTTTCAATAGGCTGGAAGACCTTGGTAACTAGGGGTAAAAATATTTAAATATTGGGCGCCTTTATAAAATAATAAAAACCGTCTGACCTCCAGTTAGATAAGGAATGAGAAACGAGCCTTGCAGATTCGTGGTGGTGAGCTCAACCACCCCGGTGCCGCAGCCGCCGCCTCCGAACGTCCATGCTAGTTAAGCCGCCAAGGAAGCACCAGCTCAGCGCGGTCTGGAGCACATCCTCGCCCATGCCGACGCCCTTGACTAACTAGGGGACTGAAGGGGTAAACGAAAACCTCTTCTTAAATAAACTCTTTCTGAAATACCCTTTCTTGAAAGCCCTGCCTGAAGGCCTGCCTGAAGGCCCTGGAAATAATTTAAAAAACAATAAGTATGTGGCTTTGCCGATTCTCGACGAGAGTTAAAATTCACCAGAACGGTTGAGCAACTTACCCAATGCAGAAAAGAAGCCGGTTTGTAAGTCCGTGCTTTCATGTCGATGCATGGGGCCTTCAGAGGTTATGGTACGAGGAACATAATATTCTCCCTGAAAATAAGTAATAAAACAATAAGCACTGAACACGTCTCGAACAATTTGATACGTAGATCAAGAAAAATACTTACGATTAAGCGGTTTAAGCCGCGATTTAAACAATATGGCTCACTGGCCTTTGAAGAAAACGGATCGACATCCTACTCCATCACATCCGAAATAAAAATGACAGCTGACAGATCAAACCGAAGATACTTCCACTGCTGCGCTGCGTTTCGTTGCGCGCACGATGTAAATAAATACCGCCTCCAAAACTCGTTTCAATAAGAAAAGATACTTAATAATAATTTCCAAAAAGGAAAGAAGAAAGTTGTAAAATATTTAATAAGATTTTAATTTCGGTAAATTAATAAGAGTAAACATTTTATTAAAGAAAAATCCAATAGCGAGCTACTCACGCCCTCTGTTGATCAATGCAAGTATTAAAACCAGTATTACCAACGCTCAAAGCTAGATGGCCTTTATATTAGAAACTAAATATATTAATGCCTATGAGGCTTTAAAAAAATGTTGTTACACTTTTGCAATTTCTATTAGTTCTTGAAATTTCTATAATCTTTTTGTTGAAATTATATTTGGGATTACTGAGCTGTTTGTAGAAATAAATAAACTTTACAGAAATAGTGAAACGTCCATAATTATTACTAAAACTTCATTTTTTCCCCCAGTACAGAACTGTTTTTTAATCCCTGGTGATGATTTTTCTCTCAGTGAATTCATAGAGTTGGCAGAATCGTCAACGTATCGTTAGATATTTTTAGTTACTCAACATGTCAGCTACAAGATAAATGAAAGCTTGCGAACAAATGCGTTTTGAAATTTATTTGATCGCCAACTACAAACTATTGCAAGAACAAGCACCCTCACACAGTCACATGATGCGACACGAGTTTACTTTGACATCAAAATACCCCTAGGAGAAGGACACTCCACGGCGCTTCAACAATTGATTTCACTATTACGAATACCGATATTTTGCTCGATTACTTTCTCGAACTTGATTTAATGAAATCAAGAACCAATCAAGATTCAAGAAGAGTGTTTTGGAACGACGCGACGTTCCTTATCGGACGGTTGGCGGGTGGTGGCTAGGGTTACAAGTGTGAAGGCCCCAGTACACAATGGGCCACCGCCGGCCACTCCAAGAGACGCATTTATGCGTTAGAGGGAGCAAGTAATATTGCTATCTCATTCTACCGCAAGGCTGCGTCCCTTGGAGTGGCCCATTGTGTACTGGGGCCTTAAGATTTTGCCGTTTCAAGCCATACTATTGCGATATACCTCTGTAAACATCAAATTTTGCCGTCGCAAGACATACTATTGCAATATATATAATCGTTTTGACTTGGCACTTAGAAGTAGGCAGAAATGAAAAGTTAGACTTTAACCAGGAGAAACAATAATATCGCTGATTTGCTACTCCTACTGAATGTTCCATTCCATAAGACCATCTCGTTCTTTCATCTCCCAATTCTCTCTAATTAGTATAGTTTGCTGTGAGGTATAATTGTATAGGTAGGTACTTTATACATATATGTTAAGTAGTATACCTAGGTATCAATTCGGCCCACTGCAATATCACATCAAAAGGCGCAGGCATCTTTTAAGTAACACTAATAAAAGAGAAGTTAAAATCATTGAAGGGATGTAAACCGTGATAAATAAATTGGATTCCGCTTGGCTTTGATTACTAGCGGTTTACGAGAGCAAGGGGCGTTTTTTACACAAGTGTGTAATACACTTTGAGGGCCATCAATCTTATCATAAAAGTTACCCGAGAGGTATCATGTACGCTTAGTTTTATGAATCCCATTCAGATTTACCGGCTTTTTACCCTTCACGTTTTGGTGCTCAAGGGTTCCGTAAAAAGAAAAAACGCTACGAGTAGGTATACAACCTGTTGTAACCTGGCCGCGTAGCCAAGATGCCAATCGCTAACGCTCCGTAGCGATCGAAACGCAACTGTCACTGTCACACTAATGGGGAAGAGTGATAGAGATACATAATGCTTTTCGTTGTCGAAGCGATAGCGATTGTAACCTTGGCTAGGGGGCCTGGCCGCGTAGCCAAGATGCCAATCGCTAACGCTCCGTAGCGATCGAAACGCAACTGTCACTGTCAGACTCATGTGGAAGAGTGATAGAGATACATAATGCTTTTCGTTGTCGAAGCGATAGCGATTGTAACCTTGGCTAGGCGGCCTGGATACTTACTAGAATATCCAAATTTTCTATTGAAAATAGCCTTAACACTTTCACTGCCAGCGAGCTGCTGGGCGCCTACTCTGTTCGTAGGCATTTTTCACTACAAAACGGAGAAAATGCACTATCGGCTACAGGCATAGCGAGTACTTACCTCACGCTAACTTTGATAAATCTATTATATATTGCGTTGCCATTTAGTCTTGTGAAATATGATACCTATCAATTTAATGTTTTAAGTAAATACATAGATACCTATCAGTTTCTGAGTCTAATAATACCTATATGTATATTATGTATGGAGGTAGATAATCAGCTACGTCAAACCATGGTATAGGTATACCCGTGCAAACCCTATAGTGATTCAAAATAATTAATAGTGAAAATAAACTTTGCTATAACGAGGAGGTCATTGGCATTACCATTAGGCTACTTCAGCCCTCAGTGCAGGGGCACGGCCTGACCGCCATGAAACTTAATGTCACCTTGGTGAGTTTTCAATTAACTTACATCTTAGCGTTGGGTTGCATTAGGACGCATCAACGAACTCTGCTGCTACGGCAAACGGTACAGTAAGTAGGTACGGTTGCTTGTATGAAAAGGAAATGATACACATACTGATATATCTGAAATATAGTCACTTTACAGTGCATAGCATACACAAATACCTTCCTCTTGATTGTTGTTTCTTGCCTTAAATACCTAACATTACACTTGTTTAGGTACTAAATTCTAAAACGATATTTGCCTACTTAAATTCACACGACACTCAAGGCTTTTCAAACCAAGGATTTTGAATAAAATAATTTCCTTATTTAGTTGTTGTTACGAAAAGTTCAAAATTGACTGGCCTAAATAAAACGTTGGTTCCCATAATTATGTTTACTTGCAAAGCCGTGGAGAGACAAACGGATTGGACCTTTAAACCGGCTCTAATGAACTGAACGAATAAAACTCCAGAGAACTCATCTGTTTTTCATGATACAGTCAGCTGAATTAATCCCCGTGAATATTTTTAATACAGTTATTTATGTAATAGACATTTAAATAACTCGTCAAAAAAAAAGTAGCAATAAGTAAGATTATAAATATAGATTAAGAACAAAAGTTAATGCCAGGGTTTATATTATTACAGCTAGTGCATAGGTTTTATTAAAATAATTTAGCAATTCGGAAATATGTTACATAGTGCGAAGCTTTTTTCCATTAAAAAATTAACTATGTGTATGTTTTCTTCCATCTTTATGGCATAAAATGATATGTAGCATTTCATCGTAAGGTACAGTCAAGGAATTTAAATTCCGACCCATTTCGTACTTTGTCACAGTGACAATCAATATGAAAGCCGCTAGAGACCTCATACGATTGTCACTGTGACAAAGTACGAAATGGGTCGGAATTTAAATTCCTTGACTGTACTAACAGACAACAGGGTATTGTAGTTTTTTATGATTGTGATATATAATTTGTACAATTAATTTCTAAGCTGTCTCGTCTGTACCCAAAATCTACCCTAAAGAGTGAGCTGATGAAATTGATGAAGTTCCGTCCTAAGCAAACAGTGCGAGCCTTTGAGAGGAAAAACTCGAAACAACAGACCCACATTACATTATTTACTTACTTAAGTATATAAAGGTACACCGGCAAAGTTTACCTGATCCACAATACCACGTTACACTACTTGGTAAATAACAAAATGAAGTGTGTAAATGCGAAAATGCGATTGGTTGTGGGTAATGTGGGTGATTTCATTCAATGTTTTGGCTTCTTTGTCAACCATAACCTCGTTTAGGTACTTCGTCGCCACTACTACAGTGAAATTATTCTAACATCACATATTTGACAGTTACAAATTGACCCTTATACATATGACTATAAGGCTATCAGTTAAACGGTAGCATCATATCCATAAGGGTGAATTCATAGCTGTCAAATATTCGATATTAGAATAATTTCACTGTAGTACAATTTGTTAAATTACAGGACAGGATAGCATTTGTTTTAAAACATTTTATATTACCAACTTAAATGAAGTAATTTATAACGTACCTATAGAAAATATTTAATTTTTCTTTGATGAAATGACCCATGAATAGTATAAGAGCTAAAACGAGGTAGGTAATTAGTTTATTACCAAACGTTATTCCATGAACAAAACAGCTCGAAATTCTTTAAGCTATTAATTTCCAAAAAGTTTCAAGTTCTATTGAATTAATTTAAGACAAAGCGACGCCGTCTCATTATTCCCAAAAATATTCAATGGAAAAATCTTCAATCTCCGAATCCCAGCCAAAAGGATTCATTTCCATCGAGGCTTTAGGGATCCAGGTTTTAAGTCGAGATAATATTACAATATTTTGGTGGCAATTTCGACTTGAGTCAATGTCAATTATTGAAATTATTATCATTGGCTATGTTGATCGAATGTCAACGTTAAAGGAAAATGTACCAAATGGCGTTAATGGTGAGAAGTCGCTATTTACTTAAATCGAATATTCGAAAAAATCATCAATATTATCTTATTACGTAAAAAGCAGTAGTAAGTGTGATATACAAGGTGTAACAGAAACACACTGGAGATCCATTTAAGGGCATATTCGGTATCGTGTTCTGATTAGGAAAAAGTAGAAGATATTTGTTTCGTCCACTATTTTTGTGTAATCAAGGTGTACTTGATTATTTAATAATTTGTTTTAGTATAAGATAATGTATTTCATTAACGAAAACCTGCGGAGCTCTTAACGACGCAACTCGCGCTTGGGCGTTTTTTGAAACATTGTGTTGTAATGAATTGAATCGCGGGTAGTTTTTCGGCGGCACGCAGCGTCTCCGGGCCCTTCCGGTCTGGCCCGCGAATGATTTGCCGCTTCCTGTTTTCTACGGACTAACGTTTAACGATACGCTTTGTGACGTACCTTTGTACACAGACCCTTATTTATTGCGTCTGGAGAAAACGATTCATGATTACGAACTTTTAAAAGTTTTTTTCTGTTTTTATAAGTGACAATTTGGTTTAAGTTATTTAACAAACACATATTTTTTTCTTTCGAAGCGATTATTTCCCAGAATATTAACTATGTCAAGGTTTGTAGAGACCCTTATTCATTTTAAATGACTTATCCAACGATACCCCATACTATTGGGACAAAGCAAAAAAATTTGTATGGGAGGCACCCAAAAAAAAATAGTTTTTATTTTACCATTCTTTTTCATGCCAAATTGCAGCTTATTGGCACTGAGGATCACGGAGCCAAAGCCTCGGACAGACAGGCAGACATGGCGAAATGAAACTATAAGGATTTATAACAGATGACTACGAAACCCTAAAAAACGCTATCTTAAATAATCTCACCTCTTATTCTTATGTTATCTTAGTATGGGAGTATACATACTATAATAAAAATTCCTTCTTTCATAACAGCAATATATTTCTTGATCACAATATTCCGTTACAGTTCAATCTCCAATCCTCTCACTTCACAATCGTCCTCCCTTCACCTCTGCCCGTAACCGAATGCCCGTTAACCGCCATGCCAGTCGTCTTTTTCTTTCTTCCAACTACCTTCTATTTACAAAGGTCAACTATCAATCACGTTACTTTTAAATTTATTAAATTATAGATTACCAATGATTATTCAACTCTTTATTTCATTAAATCTGTTTCTAATAATTAGTAATTTTAATGAATCTTACACTCGCCCATCCTGACATTGTGCATGTCCTCATGCACAGTCATACTAATCGCGTCTGTCATCTAATCTTACACTCGGCATGTCAAATCATCGGGCATTCAGTAAGAAAATTATTAATGCTTTATTACCCATTTAATACAATTTCTTTGTCTGTCTATATACATTTTTCTTATTATTTATTGAATTAATCTATATCTTCGCATAATAATTTCAAATCCAATAAATCCATCTAAATATATAAGTTTCTATTCAATAATTATACAACAATATATCATATTTTTTTATGCATCAATACATATAAAGTACATTACTTAACATATTCGACTGCTATGTTTTTTTTTTTACTCATTATTTTCCGTGTTTTTTTTTTTTTTTTTTATTCCGTTTTTTTTTTTTACCACTCTCATGACACAAACGTGTCTCACAACATACCATTTTTTTAATCAAATTTTACGTGTAGCACATTATTTCTCTTGTTTTTTTTTGATTCCATTTTTATTTTTTTAATGTGCTACTTACTGAATCACTCTCATGACACAAACGTGTCTCATCACAACATAACATCCTCTATTTCCGTCTTTTTTTTTTTTTATCATTACCATATATCCGTGCCTCCATCCATAGCAAATAACTAATTCAATAATCTATTAATTCAAAAATTCAATAATCCAATAATTCTTTAATTCAAAAATCCAATAATCCAATAATTCTTTAATTCTTTAATTCAATAATCCAATAATTCTTTAATTCTTTAATTCAATAATCCAATAATTCTTTAATTCTTTAATTCAATAATCCAATAATTCTTTAATTCTTTAATTAAATAATCAAATCATTCTTTAATTCTTTAATTCAATAATCAAATAATACTTTAATTCTTTAATTCAATAATCCAATAATTATTTAATTCTTTAATTCAATAATCCATTAATTCCTTAATTCTTTACTTCAATAATCCAATAATTCTTTAATTCTTTAATTCAATAATCCAATAATTCTTTAATTCTTTAATTCAATAATCCAATAATTCTTTAATTCAATAATCCAATAATTCTTTAATTCTTTATTCAATAATCCAATAATTCTTTAATTCAATAATCCAATAATCCAATAATTCTTTAATTCAATAATCCAATAATTCTTTTGTTCAAAAATCCAATAATCCAATAATTCTTTAATTCTTTAATTCAATAATCCAATAATTCTTTAATTCTTTAATTCAATAATCCAATAATTCTTTAATTCTTTAATTCAATAATCAAATAATTCTTTAATTCTTTAATTCAATAATCAAATAATTCTTTAATTCTTTAATTCAATAATCCAATAATTCTTTAATTCTTCAATAATCCAATGATCCAATAATTCTTTAACTCTAATTCAATAATCCAATAATTCTTTAATACTTTAATTCAATAATCCAATAATTCTTTAAATTCTTTAATTCAATAATCCAATAATTCTTTAATTCAATAATTCTTTAATTCTTTAATTCAATAATCCAATAATTCTTTAATTCTTTAATTCAATAATCCAATAATTCTTTAATTCTTTAATTCAATAATCCAATAATTCTTTAATTCTTTAACTCTAATTCAATAATCCAATAATTCTTTAATACTTTAATTCAATAATCCAATAATTCTTTAACTCTTTAATTCAATAATCCAATAATTCTTTAATTCAATAATCCAATAATTCAATAATCCAATAATTCAATAATCCAATAATTCAATAATCCAATAATTCAATAATCCAATAATTCAATAATCCAATAATCCAATAATCCAATAATTCAATAATCCAATAATTCAATAATCCAATAATCCAATAATTCTTTAATCCAATAATTCTTTAATCCAATAATTCTTTAATCCAATAATCCAATAATTCTTTAATTCTTTAATTCTTTAATTCTTTAATTCTTTAATTCTTTAATTCTTTAATTCTTTAATTCTTTAATTCTATAATTCTTTAATTCTTTAATTCTTTAATTCTTTAATTCTTTAATTCTTTAATTCTTTAATTCTTTAATTCTTTAATTCTTTAATTCTTTAATTCTTTAATTCTTTAATTCTTTAATTCTTTAATTCTTTAATTCTTTAATTCTTTAATTCTTTAATTCTTTAATTCTTTAATTCTTTAATTCTTTAATTCTTTAATTCTTTAATTCTTTAATTCTTTAATTCTTTAATTCTTTAATTCTTTAATTCTTTAATTCTTTAATTCTTTAATTCTTTAATTCTTTAATTCTTTAATTCTTTAATTCTTTAATTCTTTAATTCTTTAATTCTTTAATTCTTTAATTCTTTAATTCTTTAATTCTTTAATTCTTTAATTCTTTAATTCTTTAATTCTTTAATTCTTTAATTCTTTAATTCTTTAATTCTTTAATTCTTTAATTCTTTAATTCTTTAATTCTTTAATTCTTTAATTCTTTAATTCTTTAATTCTTTAATTCTTTAATTCTTTAATTCTTTAATTCTTTAATTCTTTAATTCTTTAATTCTTTAATTCTTTAATTCTTTAATTCTTTAATTCTTTAATTCTTTAATTCTTTAATTCTTTAATTCTTTAATTCTTTAATTCTTTAATTCTTTAATTCTTTAATTCTTTAATTCTTTAATTCTATAATTCTATAATTCAATAATTCTTTAATTCTATAATTCTATAATTCAATAATTCAATAATTCAATAATTCAATAATTCAATAATTCAATAATTCAATAATTCAATAATTCAATAATTCAATAATTCAATAATTCAATAATTCAATAATTCTATAATTCAATAATTCAATAATTCAATAATTCAATAATTCAATAATTCAATAATTCAATAATTCAATAATCCAATAATTCAACAATCCAATAATGCAATAATTCAATAATCCATTAATTAAATAATCCAATAATTCAATAATCCAATAATTCAATAATCCAATGATCCAATGATCCAATGATCCAATGAACCAATTATCCAATGATCCAATGAACCAATAATCCAATGAACCAATGATCCAATGAACCAATAATCCAATAATCCAATAATCCAATAATCCAATAATCCAATAATCCAATAATCCAATAATCCAATAACTCAATAATCCAATAACTCAATAATCCAATAACTCAATAATCCAATAACTCAATAGTCCAATAACTCAATAATCCAATAATCCAATAATCCAATAATCCAATAACTCAACTCAATAATCCAATAACTCAACTCAATAAAACTCAACTCAATAAAACTCAACTCAATAAAACTCAACTCAATAAAACTCAACTCAATAAAACTCAACTCAATAATCCAATAACTCAACTCAATAAAACTCAACTCAATAATCCAATAACTCAACTGAATAATCCAATAACTCGATAATCCAATAACTCTATAATCCATTAACTCTATAATCCATTAACTCTGCTTAATCCAGTAATCCAGTACCTGATTAATCCAGTAACTGATCAATCCAGTAACTGATCAATCCAGTAACTGATCAATCCAGTAACTCACTAATGCGTAACTCATTAGTCCGTAACTCATTAATCCGTAACTCATTAATCCGTAACTCATTAATCCGTAACTCATTAATCCGTAACTCATTAATCCGTAACTCATTCATCCGTAACTCATTCATCCGTAACTCATTAATCCGTAACTCATTAATCCGTAACTCATTACTCCGTAACTCATTAATCCGTAACTCATTAATCCGTAACTCATTAATCCGTAACTCATTAATCCGTAACTCATTAATCCGTAACTCATTAATTAAAATAATCCAGAAATTTTATAATTCGATAATATTATACTTATCATCATATGTAGGTATTTTCATCATATCGTTATTTACTTGCCACTTAAGCGTCAGTTGCACCAACCACAATTGACGAATTGATCAACAGCAATCAGCAGAGCTTTGCAACGAACTTCTTAAAACCAAGGATACTGTACCAAAATATTCGCAGTTTAAGCAATAAACGACATCTATTAAAATCTACAACTGAAGACGACAAAGATATACAAGCCATCCGTTCCTGTCCTGTGCGGCTTCCACGTGAAAGCGATCCTGGCTGTTGTCCTTCCGTGTTGATCTTCGAAGCCATCTCTCATTGCCTCGGCCGTGTCTGCCGCTGCTGCGGCTTCGCCGGTTGCGACTCCGCCTGTTGTTCCCTGCGACTTCGGCTTCGACGTTCTTGTCCATCATCAGATTTCGATTTTCGGTCACGCTCAGGAGTTTTCGAGCGCCGCCTGGATGTTTTTTTTTTTTCATGGTCCATAGTCTGGAACTCGAAAACAACACCAGCAATGGAAGAGTTCTAAATCTTTGGGTTGTTAATAGTAGACAAATATAAATTGTTCTTATTAAGCTAAATTCAACTGTTTTATTTATTTATTTACTGCTTCCGGGGTCTAAATGCGGGACGTTTAAAACAGATCCCTATCCCGGTACGGATCCGGAACACAGGCTTTTCGAAACGAGAAAATTCTAGAACTGGTACAGAAAAGGAATCTAGAACAAATTCGGGATCCGGCACTGATCCGATACCAATCCGGCACAGATCCGGTACCAATCCGGCACGGATCCGGCACCAGTCCGGGACGGATCCGGCACGAATCCAGCATGGATCCGGAACTCATCCGGCACAAATCAGGTATGCATCCGGCACGGTTCCAGTATCCGGCACGGACCCAAATCCAGAAACGGAAAACACTTAACCCCGCTATATAATACTGACGTATTGATAAGTGATATATTGAAAATATGGTAAAAGTTGTAACCAAATAAGCGGTACATACATAGACTAAAAGAATTCGATCTACATCTGTAAATAATCATAAACGTATCCGAACTATTCAAAATAAAACGGTGTTCCAAAGGTTTCACGCTACCCGTGATGTAACGAATGCTTTAATTATATTATGGATAGGCATTACAGCAAACACTAAAAAAAACCTAACTGTTGGTCTTGAAGAGAAAACTTGCAGTATAATTGCTCTCGAGTGAACGAATAGGCCGAAATGGGTTTACCCAATTATTTTGTTCTTGATAAAATTAACGGTGTCTTTGTTTCTAAGCGCCCGTTAAACATAAACTTCCTAACATAGGAAATATGAAATGATAATTAATTTCAACTAAACAACAACCAATATAAGTGTTACTAATATATGTATAGGTATATAATCATAATAATTTTACACCACTGTTACTATTGTAACAAATTAATTGGGTAATTAAGATTTAACTCAATCAGTTCTAATATTAATATCAGGAATACCATAGTGACTTGTAGGTACTTACCACTTCTGATGTATAATAAAAATTCCTTCTTTCATAACAGCAATATATTTCTTGATCACAATATTCCGTTACAGTTCAATCTCCAATCCTCTCACTTCACAATCGTCCTCCCTTCACCTCTGCCCGTAACCGAATGCCCGTTAACCGCCATGCCAGTCGTCTTTTTCTTTCTTCCAACTACCTTCTATTTACAAAGGTCAACTATCAATCACGTTACTTTTAAATTTATTAAATTATAGATTACCAATGATTATTCAACTCTTTATTTCATTAAATCTGTTTCTAATAATTAGTAATTTTAATGAATCTTACAATACTAAGGACAGTGGGGAGAGTCCAGAGACTAGTAGACTTAATAAATGTCACACACGCATTGCTACAAAATGGCAAAGTAAATAAGTATTTGGAGCAACAATGAACGAACGGTTCCCCGGCGAACACAGATAATCTAGTTTGTACTGTACGTGACCTCGCCTCGCCTCGCACCTAATTAATATAAACCCGCAAAATGCTCGCACTGCGCCAGTTCCCGTCATTGTCAGTGTATCGAGTCGAACGCCTGATGACTTGATCAGTTTATTTATATGTGATGTTGAGATCCATGGGCTCTACTTTTCTTCTACTTTAGTTTATTTTGCTTGGGGCAACTTGAAACTTGAAAAACAGTATGAGGATTCCCTAAGTGTTTCTCTTGTCCCAGTGTTTCTCTTACCCCATCTAACCCGAGGCAGGCGTGGCTCACTCCGCGATTTCGTCGCTTTGCTACAGGTAGCTAAAAGTACATCTGTTCCACACAAATTTTGGTGGCTAGCCATAAGCCACGCATAACGCTGTCGCCACCTAGCGGCCATATCTCTCCTGATCGTAACAGACGCGTCTTTTAGAGAGTGAGTCTTCTGTACCTAGTACTATTATTTATTCTGTGCCCTAGGAATAAGTCAGAGCGAAATGAACGCGCGAATGATAGCGAACTGATATGATTCCAATATCATTCAAATATCGGTTCGATGTCAGGCGCACGTTCGAATTGGCCTGTAAGTTTGCGAACGTCGCTGCAGGCCCCTGGTCGGCCTATGTGTTTGACTCGCATGCATTCAGTGTTTGAGTGTAATAGCACCTCTGTTACGTACGGGTATAAATATGTTACTAGATACCCGTGTCACGTAGATGCTCCGCCGTATTTATTAATCAGAAATTGATATGTTTTAATAAAGGAACCGTGGCGACGTGTGTACAAAAACTTACTTCGTTAGTTTAAAATTTTAATCACAATTAATACAATTATCTTATAGATACAAATTGTGATTACAATTTAAGATTGATTAAAAAAAGGCAACGCTTAATTTAAACTTGAATGATACAGATTTCATTTTGACACTTGGAGCCTTCACTTTACACCACCGAAACTTAGTCCTAGTAATTTCTCTGACTTATGTACGGGCATAATTTTAGTAAAAAGCTTTCAAATCTCCTTATTTAATGAATCTACAAATGTTGCTATGTATATGTTGTTTATTACTTATGAAAGCTGGAGAATTTAAATGATCGTATTAGATTCATAATTATTACATATTTGCCATAACTTATTTTTAAAACGTGTTTTTCAATTAAAAGACACATCAAGATTGTTTACCTTATTTCTAATGCTAAAAAAAACGAACTGTACTTCTAAGCGGCGTAGTGGACAACACTATAAGAAATGATATGGTAGGATATACCAGACTAGGAATCCTCTAGACCGAGTTTAGAGCAATTATTTCATGCAACCGATGATGCCAAAAATGCGAGGGTGCGCGGGACGAGGTGAACAAAGTCCAGTGCCGTGATTGGTCCGTTCAAAGACACTGACGTCACACAAAGACACTTTCGACTCGACCATGGAGTAAAATTACCGTAAGTATGCGTGGCAGAGGGGGTAGCGCGACTATGCTAAGCCTGGAGGATCTGTGATACATACATATTTGAGTACTATTTCCTAAGACGTGCTATCGGTATCTCCGCTTCCTGTTTTGATTGTGCACATTCTGCTCCGGAAGCCGGATGGTTTGAAACGTTTCGATTTCGTTCCACCTTATCTTTGCGTTTTCCAATTTGCATTCATCTTTCTCAGCCACCTATGTGATATATATTCAAATGTCATAATCATCATCATATATTCACAATAAATAAGCGTGTGGCTACTGCAATGCTTCCTGGCAAGCGAAACGTAACCTAAAGTCGTAAACCAACTGTCAATAAAAATGGTTCCCTGAGAGCATGTCAACCTATTCTGTAGCTATCGCAGTGTTCCTGATGAAAACAGGAAGTCAGTCATATACGGCGTGCGTCTCGCAGGATTGTATGATGTGAATTGATGTGTTGGCAGGATCACACTAAGAACTAACGGAAAGACTTACAAGTTACAACTGACATGCCAACCGATAAGTTGAGAAGTGAGAAATGAAGTGGTATTTCACTTTTACGATGGGGTGTGTCTCTGCTTTCAGGCTTCTTGCACGTACACGTAACTCCTTCGCGTCAATATTAATATTCAGTACTTATTTGTATTGATTTAACTACCTTAAACTTAGCGATGGAGTAACGTAGGTCACAAGGAATAAAATATCGCTAAAATGTATTAGAAAAAACCGGGCAAGTGCGATTCGGACTCGCACACGAAGGGTTCCGTACCATAATGCAAAAAAAAAAAACAAAAAAAAGCAAAAAAAAAGCGGTCACCCGTCCAAGTACTGACCACTCCCGACGTTGCTTAACTTTGGTCAAAAATCACGTTTGTTGTATGGGAGCCCCATTTAAATCTTTATTTTATTCTGTTTTTAGTATTTGTTGTTATAGCGGCAACAGAAATACATCATCTGTGAAAATTTACAACTGTCTAGCTATCACGGTTCACGAGATACAGCCTGGTGACAGACGGACGGACGGACGGACGGACGGACGGACGGACGGACAGCGAAGGCTTAGTAATAGGGTCCCATTTTACCCTTTGGGTACGGAACCCTAAAAACTCCTTATTTCAAATGTGACTGAAGTAGATTATGCTATGTGGGTAAAGCAAGGGTGTAATAGGAGAGCCTGTGGCAGTAAGTATATTTCGAGGGCATTTGTAAATCTGTGTGCTATGTAGGACTCGTAATCAACCAACTACATTCCCTGACACTTGGGCGGCCACATTACGTAACTCATAAAACACAAATCGCATTAGCAAAGGGTTGGGCAACTAAGGTTGACGCGAGCAGTAGCATTGTCATGGATGGTGTCCAAAGTATGGCCGGAAAGCGGTGTTGCCAGAATCTTAAATACAACACTCATGGTATGCCGAGTGGATATGAGGAAGCAGTGGTGGCCGAGTGGATATGAGGAAGCAGTGGTGGCCGGGTGGATATGAGGAAGCAGTGGTGGCCGAGTGGATATGACGTCTGACTTTCAATCCGGAGGTCGCGGGTTCAAATCCTGGCTCGTACCAATGAGTTTTTCGGAACTTATGTACGAAATATCATTTGATATTTACCACTAGCTTTTCAGTGAAGGAAAACATCGTGAGGAAACCTGCATACATCTGCGAAGAAATTCAAAGGTGTATGTGAAGTCCCCAATCCGCATTGGGCTAGCGTGGGGACTATAGCCCAAGCCCTCTCGCGCATGAGAGGAGGCCTGTGCTCAGCAGTGGGACATAAGGACTGTATCGTTTATTATAAATACAACTTTACTTAGCCGTTTTTTCTGGTATTATGTTTTTATTAAAAAATTACACATATAGTTTAATTAGTGCTTTAATAATAAGTAACATTTCGTCCTGGGAGATCACGTAAAGCATATGGTTTGGACAATATTTACCCAATCCTCCCGAGTAACTACAACGATTTCGGACAAATACTACAAGAAAATTTACGGTTTGCGAACAAGATAAGTATTACACAAAAAAAATCGTACTATGTAAACAGCAATTACATATGATTCGTAAAGCGAAACATCTGGGCATAGTCTAATCATTTCTTTTAGTTGGAAAAAAAGTTTTGGATCTGTGCTTGGTGGCCTTTTTGAAAATATGGCATGTTACTTACGACAACCCCGACTTTGGTATACAATATAACCATCATGGAGCGTTTCTATCGACCTGTTCTAGCCATGGTTCAACGCCATGAATGTCCGTTAGGCTTTGGATTTCGGTAGATTCTTTTAGCTGTTTCCGTCATTTCCCTGGCGTCAGAAATTGACGGGAATCCAAAATGTTGCATAAAAAGTCGTTTTCATGTAAAGATAAAATACACCACATTTATTCTGTGGATGTTCAATTGAGCAATCATGAAAAGGACACTTAGATGGCATATTTTGGCAGCATATTAACCTTTTGTTTCTTTAAATCGTACTAAGGAATCGGTGAAATAGTCTCAAATTAAGCTCGATAGGCTTGTCCGAATTACATTTGCTAGAAGGTATTAAAATCATCATAAAGTCCCTAAAATAAAATAAATGTAAAACATTCTTATATCAGATATGTCTTAAAAATACCCCCAGATTATACCTTAAGAACATAGTAATACAAAATAATACACACGTCAACAGTTAGACCAGGTTTTATCTGTATTTATAATAAACGATACAGTCCTTATATAGGCTGCAATGATGATGATGATGATGATGATGGTATGCACACAACAAGTGTAAGACGAATAGTTAAGATGAACACTTTTTGATTTCAACAACAAAGTGATCCTAAAAACCACCGCTAGTGAAACCTAAATTAACTCGCTGTAGACCCGTAACATATGTATTAGATGCAATGATTTACAGTATATTAGATAAAGGATACGAGATGCGTGTGTACTGTATCATAATCATTGATTCAATGAAGTTTTACTTAATTGTGAGTGTTAGCTGAAAGCTGGTTGAACGTTATTCGTAGTTATACTCGTAGCTAGGTACCTACTTCAATTCCAGAATAGACATAGTAGCTTGGTATTTTTTGAAAGATGCGACCACAAACTTCGCCAATGCGATTTGACGTAGGTAAATACCTACTTTATACGAAAAGCTTCGCATACAAAGAGTTTAATTATCATTATTCATAAGTGTTAAATTGTATATTTAACCGCGCCATCTATCTCACCTCTTACGTACTTTATCGAAGTCTAGAATCACTAGATGGCTTAATGATCTATATAACGTACCTACTTAGTTCCCTACAAAGTGCATAGGTGGCGCTGTAATTAGTTTTAATTATTTTAGGCTAGTTAATTTGTGATGTACTCATGTCACTTTTCGAATATACACCATAAGAAGCACACGCTGGTTTGTCTCCGACTCCCTCAATATCCTCCGACCTACGCCCACGTGCCATCACATAAGCATTTCAGATTTCATCCCCACATCCGCTGTCTCCCGTCCCCAAGACTTCGTCGTAAGTGGTCGCGCGCTCGTAAACGTTTTACGACTCGCCTCCAGCGGCCGAGATTAAAATCATGCATTTATTTTATTCGTCATTATTCTAAAATTGCCCCGGGCTTCGTTAACGCTCCCCTGTTGACAGAAAATGCCGTATGTGCAGCGGAAACTTCAGTGCACCTAAGACGTTCTAAATCAGCTCTGAAAACTGCTGCGAGACAGTAGCGATACATTTTACAGGGATGAAATGTATTTTTTCAGAGGGTGACATTGTCCCAAAAGGTGTAAAGTGTAACAGGAAATATTTAAAATAACTTTTGTTTATATATGTAGGTATATAAAACATTACCTAATTACTTGTTGTGTTTTGGGAAACAACTGTTAGTCTTAAGTTTTAACAGGATTTTATTGGAAAATTAACCAAATCGGATAAGTTGAACGAACCCTTTGCTTTTAAAACAAAACGAAAATGGATAATAGAATAGTGTCGTACAAATGAGAGCTTATTCCTATAAAGGATCTCTTCCAGTTAACCTACAAAAGTAATTAATAACTATGACTAAATTAATTAAAATATCCTGGAAGTTGGTATAACTTAACCATTGATCTTAACATTTAGGGCCACTTGCACCATTCACTAACCCGGGGTTAACCGGTTAAACCTGGAGTTACCATTATTAACAGTACAATTTGACACTGGGTTAACGGTTTAACCGGTTAACCCCGGGTTAGTGAGTTGGTGCAAGTGGCCCTTAAGAATTAGCGAGGATAGAAGCCTATGATTTTGATACAAGCTGAAAAAACGTCGGCCGCGGTTTACGAGTATGTTGTTAGGTAATTAATATCCAGAAAGGCTGAATTGCCCTTTGCTTTGATTTAAATGTATAAATGACCTTTAAATCAAAACATAATTGAATAAGGCGACTAAAACAAACCACATATTACAATTACCTAAATAACTAACAATAATGGGAATGACTACAAGGCAGCGGCGTCGAACTGCATGTGTCTGTTATTGTGTTGCTGAGTGAATTCCAGTTCTAACTTTAGACTGCGCTTAGAACTGTAGCAAAACTAATTAGGTGGCTATTTTAAACTCGTAATGCTAGTTTAAAATGCATTGAGCTTCGCCCCGGACTTTTAAAGTTTTCCGAATAGACTTGACGGTCTAGCCAAGCCTGCTAAGTCAATATTAGCCCTACGTTCCTCGTCGCCAACGAATAAGACTATTGATCGTTTTATTTCATTTCTTATACATACGAGTATATGAAACAAGTTCTCTTTGCATCGCCTATTATCCCTCGTAGTTACAATAACATAGCGTACAAATGTAAATTGTAAGCAAAATGTAGAAGTTTTTATCAAATATTTGTTTAATCATTGACCTTAGGTACCTGACCTTAAAGATAAGAAATAAATGCGCGCAAAAGGGTAGCATTAGCATTTCATAAGTGCAAAAGAGGCAGGCTGCAATTGAAAAACCGGGCAAGTGCGAGTCGGACTCGCGCACGAAGGGTTCCGTACCATAATGCAAAAAAAAAAACAAAAAAAAACGGTCAAGTACTGACCACTCCCGACGTTGCTTAACTTTGGTCAAACATCACGTTTGTTGTATGGGAGCCCCATTTAAATCTTTATTTTATTCTGTTTTTAGTATTTGTTGTTATAGCGGCAACAGAAATACATCATCTGTGAAAATTTCAACTGTCTAGCTATCACGGTTCGTGAGATACAGCCTGGTGACAGACGGACGGACGGAC
Source organism: Cydia fagiglandana (assembly GCF_963556715.1). Classification (NCBI taxonomy): domain Eukaryota; kingdom Metazoa; phylum Arthropoda; class Insecta; order Lepidoptera; family Tortricidae; genus Cydia; species Cydia fagiglandana. The sequence continues at coordinate 10,214,031 of NC_085932.1, forward strand.
GGACGGACAGCGAAGTCCTAGTAATAGGGTCCTGTTTTACCCTTTGGGTACGGAACCCTAAAAACGTGACCATTTTTGAGTCTAATAGCGGCCACTTGCGCCGCAAATATTTAATGATAGGTAGTTGATTAATTAGTAAAAAATATATTAATGATGGTTTTATAGAGAAAAGTCCAAAGTTTGTAAATAAATATAATGAGACTTAATGCTGTGTAGGTACAATTTGGATTTTATTAGTGGTTTCTCTTATCTGTGTTTGTCTCTCCAATTTGCCTACTCTTCCTTTTAAGGTAGGTAGGTAACTAATATACATTATGATTTCATTATTTTCCAAGAAGGTAACTTAACTAAAGGTCATAGTTTTGTAATGATGACCTTGTTTGTAACATTACCTCCCATTCATAGCGACCGAGCGAGCGAAGTTTCATGTTTTATACATATTCTTACAATAAAATTCACACTTACATATGGATACCTACTTAAGTAAGCGTAGGTAAGTAGGTAGATAACGTGCGCGTACCTAATCATCATATCGAAGAGTAATTCCAAATGAGCGCGACCGCGACTGATACAAAATATGTATTATTCATTGGTGTGTTTGTAAAAATCTTAATAGGTCTATAATTATTTATTATGTTGTGTATTTTCGTTTCTGAGAATGTATTCTGAAATAGTAAATAACTAATTATTTGTATTACAAGGGGGAAAAGTAGTTGTTTAAACCCTCGTGCTAGTTAATATAAATAATTGATACCCAAGCACCGAATAACTCTAAAATATAACTACGAGCGTAGCGAGTAAAAGTGGAATCTTGAGCGTTGCGAGGGTTTCAAGGCACGATCGTTAAATAAACTTTGCTACCTAGTGAAACACATTTTTTTCTCCACGCTACCTATTCCTATATTCAATATTTTACATTCAAAATCATCACATAAAATTAACTTTTACCAGCTAAGATTAGGAAACAACTCAAAATTTGCATTTAAATTACTTTGCCACTCTGGATAAAATGCAACTTTATGAACCTTATGATCAGTTTTTAAAGAATAAAGAGAGCCTCCCTAAGAAGCTAGTGTAGTAAAAAATATAAGTAAATACGTCCAAATGAAAATTAGTAAATAAATGATAAATTTTAAATGTTAACCTAGTCGCGCTGAAGCTCGCGGCCAGAGTCTTCTCCGGAAGAGCGCTCGCCGACAGCCATAGATCTCGTCCGGACGTTGCTTGCGTCACGGAGGCATTAAATTCTTTAACGACCACTACTTCTGGTACTTGAATTCAATCTGATGCTGAACAGAGAAGTTTATACATACACAATTAGCTTATTATGTATTATACATTTATATGCAATGGGCTGATGATGGGCCGTCTTTCAATGCGTTTTTATAATTACGTTAAGTAGAGGACATCAACAGTATTGAGTAATTGTGTAATGTCTTACCTAGCCTAAAACTCTACTACTAAACATCTGAAATCCTGTAAACAATCTAGATCTTCTTTACTAATGAAATATCATCATCATCAAAAACTTGTCGGTGAAGCAATCTCCAACTATTTCTAGCCTTTTCTTCGTCAGCCGGATACGACACGACGTTCACTTAATCCATGTAGGTAATATGCCCTTCTTGGCCTCTCTTTCCATTTCCTTCGACTTTCCCTTCTGCGTTGGTCTAGAATAGTCTAGATGAATTCATCGTGTCGTAACAGGTGTCCCAACATGTACCACTACTGTAACCTAGCAATATTATTTGTGAATGAGAAATTTATTAATCTCTAAGGAATGAAATGTAAAAGAAATAAGATAGAAAACAATTATATACGAATTAAATTGTACCTACTGAATTTAATTGGGCATGCGATACGAACACAGCTTTGTAAAAGCTCGTGAAAACATTTTTTTGTAATGCAATATAGCCGAAAGTCGATTTCCAATAAAAGAGGTCAAAATAAGACTTCTGCTTTGAGCACAATAACAAGTAAAGCTTTCAATAAACGGGCCCAGGGTATTTATTTACATTTCTTACGTGAGCTCTGGGCACAACGAGATCCGTCACAAGTAGAACCCTATGCAGCTATGTAACGGAGCTCTGAGCGATCATCTCACCAGCACTTGGTAAGCAATTTAAATACCACGGCTGAAAGCAAGAACGTCAGTGTTCGTGTGCATTCCTATCCCGCTAATATTAGAGCGATGCTCTTAATAAGAATAAGAATAGATGAAATCTCACCGTGTAAGGGTGTCGTGTATCCATTAGTCTTGTTGACGTGGTGATGAAAATATTTATAAATAGATTTTCTTCTTATAATTTATCTCATTCGAAAGATTTGGACGTTACGAGTAAAGTAGTTTTAGTGTATCCACAGTACAGTCAACAGCAGAAGTTGCTAAGTGGGCGAGGTGCGCAAAACGATCTTGACGCGGCTTTATTATTAAGAAAATAAGAGCGTGTCAAGTTTATTCTGAACACCTCGCCCGCTTAGCAACTTCTGCTGCTGACTGTACTTAACCTACAGTAAATAAATACCGTGTGTATTGGCTAATTGTAACAAAAAACAATTGGGTCATATTTTAACAAGTCGATGTAACATTTAAAAAGTATATTGGACCAGATTGCCGTAAGAATGTTTTAACAACTTTGAAAAATGTTTATTCATATCTGTGAACAGAATGGCCAATATACCAAAGAGTCCAAAGAATCCGAATTCAACAACAACGCACGTAATAATTAATATATTTGAAATTTTGAATAAGTCGATAATAGGTTAAGATATTCCAAGGCTAACCTCGAAACCGCTCTTCAGATAGACACGTTGGTAGGGGCAGTGTGCGGGGGTTGCACATTTTTCATCATTACTCAGCAATAAGCGGGTTAGTTTTTTCAACGTCTGCGTCGCGAACGATATATTTCTCTTAATAGTTTATTAGTGCTATCAGTTGTGAGCTATGAGTTAATTAAAATAAAGACTTATTCAGCCAATATGAGAGTGTATTAAATTTAAAAAAAATTCAATATCTGTTACAAAAGGGCCTAAGAAATCGCACTACTATAACGGCTCAAGACGTAAGTTCAGACTCTTTTGTGAAAAATTGAGAAATCATCAGAAGTTAAATACGAAATAAGACTGCAATTGCTTTAGATGTATATTATTAACTCGAAATCTTATAAATTTTAAGTCAGTGTAGTCATGGCTAAATTTGTCTCTTCCTCGCGTCATCCCGGCATTTCGCCACAGCTCATGAGAGCCTGGGGTCCGCTTGACAACTAATCCCATGATTTAACGTAGGCACTAATTTTTACGAAAGCGACTGCTATCTGACCTTCCAACCCAGAGGGTAAACTAGGCCTTATTGGGATTAGTCCGGTTTCCTCACGATGTTTTCCTTCACCGAAAAGCGACTGGTAAATATCAAATGATATCTCGTACTTAAGTTCCGAAAAACTCACTGGTACGAGCCGGGGTTTAAACCCGCGACCTCCAGATTGCAAGTCGCACGCTCTCACCGCTAGGCCACCAGCGCTTCTTACCGCTTCATGGCTAAATTTGTGACAGCGTATAAGGCAAAGTCACTTAAAAGATGTTTTAGGATTAATAAATGTGGTATTGCTAAAATGTGGTAGTTAAATGTGACACCTATGCCTATAAAATACATGCGACTACTTTACAATACTGAAACGTCCGGACGGACAAGATCATTTTATATTTTGCTTGAAATTTAATGCTTGTGAATATCAACATCTTCACATACTCTATTACGTTGTGACCTAATTTTCTCTACAGCTCCCCTAAAAGTTTTCTATAACAAAGTTGGCAAATTGTTAGCAAAAGTGGAGTTTCGCTGCTATAAGAACTGCTGCGACATTATAATAAAGAGTTAGATTTAATGTTGTTATCTTCACTTCAGGGCAAGCTGCCAAGCGACGACACAACATGTGGATGAGAATCAGTATATCAACACACCTAAGACGATAAGAGGGATTTTAAAATTTAATTAAACAACCATTTAACAGGACCATCTGTAGCAGTGAACCCTTTTTTATATACTAATTTTTGTATAAGTAACTGTGACTATTATTACATTGATTATAAAACTAGTAATAGTACGCTAAGTATTAGAGTCTGTGCGGAAAAAAAGTCGTGGACTCTTCTCTTTCCGCACGGATCTACATGTGTCCAACGATTTAGACAATTGGGATGTGTATAAAATGCAAGAAACAATCAAGATACTGATATGTTAGTTTTATTGTGATGGCGTTTTCATGCATTTCGCTGGCAAGCGGGTCAACAATCTGCAATTATATCCGAAATAGTTGCGAGCACACTTCGTGGAAATTGTATTTTTATTAGATAGGGGCAATGACCGGTGAAAACTCTCAGTTTCTTTTCCTTTATTAAATGTTATAAAGCTATGTGCTTTAAATTACTTATGTTCCGTTGCACCCATCACCAGTGATGTAAATTTTTTTATCCAAATGTTAACAATTGCAGCAAACACGCTTTACTGATTTTAACTTATTTTGGTACGAATAGGCCCTTCGAGCAACACCGACTTCCGACACGTCGGAAGGGAGGGGCCCAAGGTAGAAAACGACGCCCGTTCAATTATTTCTATAACATGCTACCTAAGTCAAACATTACTCTGAAAGGTCGATGTAGGTATATCTACATAGGTACATACTCGTAACTTACACAAGTGACCAGATATATACTTACCTACAAATTATACCTAGATAGTAATGGTATGGTAATGGTAGTTTTAAAGTGTTAAAAATGTATAATATATATATAGATATCAAAAGGTGTAAACTATAAATATTAAACTAAGAATAAGTGGCTTTCTAATGATCTGCCGGCAGCGATAAGGAATGAATGGACAGACAAGAGCCACCGCGTTGTCATTAATGGGGACAAACAAATAAGCGTAGCTCTCTACCTTGGTCATGTAAAGAAGGTACTTATTTAGACTAAAATTTAGGCGGTTAGGACCTTGTGTACGCATACGTACGCATAGGAGGGAGATAAGATGTCATCGTTCACATAGATGTTCTAGCTAGCCTATTAGAACATATTTTTGTTATTAAGCTGCTAATAATGTTTGTATTGTTTATTAATTGTGACTCATTACATACAATCATACATACAAAAGCACTACAAGTGCGATCCTGAGTTATAAACTGAGGGTTCCCTCTCCATAATAAATTGCTCCGCCTGTTTATTAACTGATTTCAAGAACCTATTATACAAATATAAATGGACAAATGTTTACCTTTTAATAGTATAAAATTGTTAGATAACTGAATTTACATTGAGCTTAATACATACACTTGTGTAGATACTAAAGGCTACATGCATTGCTCCTCAAAAAAAATATGCCAACTGGGGTAAACAGGGATGGCGAGGTGAATATAAAAATATAGATGGATAATTAAAATGTTTACCACTGACATCACTACTAACCACCAATAATAAATTTAATAGACTCTCTATAATAATTTAATAAAAACAAGCTATTTAAGATAAGTAGTTAAAGCCGTTAAAACCCATAAGACAGTCGGAATTAACATTCCAGGGCGTTGCAACAACTTTCCTGCGCGTACGCTTTCCACATTCATCTGTTTATTTTAGTTAGCTTTTATTGCCGGCTGCGATGTCCTACGAAAGCTTGCTAAAGTAGCAAAGCGGAAGCGATTTAAGAGGAAACGTAAGCTCGCTTTCCGCCTGTAGGTAGAGGTACCTACTAAAGCTATTCTGAAATCCAGGCTCCGTTATAACTATTGCCTCCTCCAAAACTGAACCCAAGTATAAATTTATTCGTAAAGGTACCTATAGAATAATGAAAAGTATTAATGTCGGTTTTTTAATCGTGAAAATTGTAAATTGTAACTACCTATATATTTTGTTGATATTATGCCTATTAGCTGCCTATGGTAGAGTTTGCTCATTTTATTTTCCAGCCAGCCCTTTAATTTATAGACACGTTTTTTTTAATCTAATGCTAGTTACATAAGTAGACCACACATTTTTGCTGACTGTGGCTAGAAAAGGGTGTAAACCAAACTCTTTACTAGCCATTTACGACCAGCAAGTCACTAAACACTGACGGCGGAAAAACTAAAAACACCTTCTTGCTTTATAGCTTGCATTCGCATAAAGTTTACCTTTGCAATTGAAGTTTCAGTTAGTGCGGCGTTTTAGGTTCATCGATGAGGAACGCTGAAAATCGTGTAGGTACTGTGCAAGCTCCTTAACGAGCCAAAAATCGCTATCCGCTCCTCACTTTGTTCGGAACTTTAATGGGTCATTCCCTATTAGTAACGCATACAGCGCGGCGAAATGCGGACGTGCGTGTTGGGAGTGGTGCTGCTGGCCGCGTGCGCGCGCGCCATCACGCGGGACCAGCTCTACCCGTACGGGTCGGGGCTGGATCGGCAGCTGCAGAGAGGCGCGGTGGTCGAGAGCCCGGAAGTGCGCCTGAGAGTACCCGTTGTGTTTTACGGAGAGACGTACGATTCAATTTTCGTAAGTTTCATTTTCTTAATTTTCACCTGGTTCCTACCGATCTTCCCGTTGTCTGTAGGTCTCGAAACGAGAATTTTGATAGCACCTTTCATTTAATTTTATGTGGATTTGTCAAGCGATTTAATTGCTAGGTCACTACCTTATAACAGTTAAAAAACAATTCATCAATGATGACAGGACTCATAATCGAATAATCTTTGTTGGACCCTTTGTATTTTAAAGAGTTTCGACCATTTATGTTTTTATGAATGTAGACATACTGAATTTACACGTCAAGTGCACGAAATTAATAATAATATTATTATATTGATTGCCAAAGTGATAAAAAGTATGAAATTGTAACAACACGTATTTTACAAGCTTTTATTTAGTTTCACCTTTGTCAGTCTGTAATCAAATCTTCCACGTTGTCAGTCTGTAATCAAATCTTGCAAGTTAAATTTGATCCACTTCTCGATTTCCGATTGAGCTGAAATTTTGCATGCATGTATAAATCGGATGACAATGCAATATTATGGTACCATCGAGCTGATCTGATGATGGAGACAGGAGGTGGCCATAGGAACTCTGTGATGAAACAACGCTACCTAATTGTGTTAGGGGTTTTTAGAATTGTCTCGATGAGTATTAGTTGTCTGTCGTAAGAAAAGTACAGTATAATTATTAAAATATAATTTTCATAAATTTAACACCTAAACTACCTATACAGCGACTTACAAAATACACCATACCTAAGTAGAGTTACTTAACCTAGGTATCTCTGTTTCAAGTATTTCATTAACAATTACTACACACATTATTACCTATGTAAAACATTGCGACTCCCACCGTGGCGGCGCCTTGTCGCGCTGGATAACAAACGATATTTACGCTGCATAATAACGGGGATCACACCTACTAATCATAATCTTACCACTGTCGTGTAAACCTTCATCAGTATTTAAATATATTAAAACCACATTGAAAATTGCTCGACATGTAATTATAATGCAATAGGCCCCTGGTAGCTACTACACAACTGGGCCACTCCAGATAGATCAGCCTGAGCTATCTTCTGTCAACAGTCATGTCCTCTTTGGTTGGTTAACGAATTTTCTTATGCAACAATGCAACGCTATATATTATTTTTCTTTTACCTTTATTAACATTATAAAATATTCTACATATTTTTTTATACCACATCGGTGGCAAACAAGCAATATTTATCGCCATCATATAGATTCTATATCTATATCCTCTAGCCGCCCAAAGGTCTCCTATTCCATTCTAATTTGAACTTTGTGTTGCCAAAATAAAATTTCATTTTGCTTGGCAAGGTTTGACATATGGGCGGCTAGAGTATATTATAGAATAGAACATAGTTTTAAACTAAGTCGATACAGCGGTATCGACTTCATAAATACACATACATAGGGATAGAGGTCAATAAAGACCGTCTATCAGGTAAGACCGATTACAAGCTCTATCGTCGCTTCCAACTCTTGTGTGTGAGTTCAGTTAAGGGGCCCACTGATTAACAGTCTGCCGGACGGTATCGGCCTGTCAGTTGTTCGGAACTGTCAAAATTTTGTTCTAACTGACAGGCCGATACCGTACGGCGGACTGTTAATCAGGTGGTGGTGTTACAGAACGTCGGCAGAGCAGGAAGAGCGAAGCTCTTCCTTTCTGACTGTCTCTGAGCAAAGTACGTACCTACTTATTAAAATACATACATTACAAGAGTTCTTGTCCTATGACGATCTTAACAACCAAACATTTTATATGCCGGTCATCTCCACATTGACCTTATACTATTTCTAAAATGAAGAGGAGTGCACAAATAAATGTTTGTTGTTTATCTCTTCTTATATAAGTATGAGATTTTCTTCTGGAAAAGTCGGGCCTTTCCGTGCAATTTGTTCTTAGTAATGGGTACTTCAGTCTTCACACCATATAAATCTTCTTTATCATGGACAGTTTTCGCATCCACGGCTAATCAGTCCCAATAACTCATCACATGGAGACACGGGATACCAATCACGTACTTACATAACTAAAGTGATAATTTTTAAGGCTATTTAAATTAATCACCCGCGGGGTCACCGTAAAGACATTTCAAATCAATTAGAATACCGTGCCAAATGGACAAACAATGTTGTAGCACTTTCCATAATGATTGTATAGTAAATATTCATAAACATGGAATACAATAGAAAAATCCAATTAAATATTTGCTTCCAAATGAACTGCATAATTACTTCCGCGTGAATAAATAAAAGTATTAGTTGATTACAATGATTACCTATCAGTTTAGGCGAATTTGACTTGTTAATTCATTTGGTTTTAAATTGATTTAGGGAAAACAATAAGTTAGGTATATATGTATTTTCATATTCGTCTATCTATAGTCTAGAAGGTACCTCCCTGCTTAATGCATAACAACGATACGATACCTAAATAAAACAAAAAACATAATCAGTCCAAGGACCGTAAGTCGAAATTATGTTTGCCATTGACGATTTTCTCATTCACTACCTAGACTACGAATACAAAATCCAATAAATTGCCTAGGTAATCGTTAGGTTAGCTTAGCTCGGTGGGTTTCAGAGTCTAGTCTAGTCTTACAGAGTTAAAAGTCGTCACTGTCAATATTTTGTACTTTTGTAACGATAAAACATGATCTTGATCAAAGTACTTCGATCAAAAGTATAAGTAACCAACTAATAACGAATCTACGAATTCTACGAACATTTTCCATTGTTCGTACACCCACCCGCAATATTACGAGTACATGGCCATCGCAATATTACTTTATGATTGAATTCGTTCATAATGTGTTCATGGAATTTTGCAGCTCGTTGTACATTTACGATAATTACGATAAAGTTGATGTGTAGGTACCTTTTCTTAAAATCTCTCTGACACACTCGCATATGCAATCCACCAAGTGACAAGAGCACCTACTAAATGAGATAGGTACAAAAAGTAATCCAAACTCTAGACTGCACTGGAATGTTTTTTGCAACACGATAAGAGATACATTCGGGGACAGGCGGGCAGCGGACGGAAATATGTGGCTATCGGACCGCCGGTCACTGCTCTTTTTTAATCTCGAAAACCTAAACTATTTTTAAGTCTTTTTCTTTGTTTACTTAGCATGAAGTACCTACACCTGTTTGGCAAGAATTATTTAAAAGCAATGATTCGCGTAAAAAATATAGATACAGTTTAATCTCTATATCCCCGAGAATTGAACATGTCGGAAGAAAATGTGCGCCAGGCTAGCTACTAGTTAGTAGAAGAAAGACAGTCAACATAAAATTAATCAAAATCCTACCTGCCTACATACTTCGAAAAAAAAGCACTTTTACAGTTCATAACCTATCTTACCTATCGTAGTAGCGCTACGAAAATCGTAGACATAGACATAGAAAATTTATTTAACATCACAAACATCGCATTAAAAGTTACATTTGAACATAAAATCTTTATAATAATCGAAAGGTCATATAAAGTGTAGAATCACTGCAGTAAATAGCTACCAATCAATTGTGATCTTAAAAGGTGATGGATGTTAAAGTAATAAATATGTAAATTTTTATATTCAGGTATTTTATTTTTATTACCATTGTCCTCAGGTTAACAACCACGGAATACTTTCCTTCAGAGCAGACATATCATCGTTTATGAATGCAGAGTTCCCGCTCCCATATCCATCAATAGCAGCGTTTTATTCCAACGTAGACACCTCCACATCAGGGGCGGTCTATTATAGAGAAAGTAACGAAAATCGTGTTCTCGCAAAAGCTACAGAGAGTGTCCAAAATAATTTTCACGATTTTTATGACTTCCAACCCACTTCTGTATTTATTGTCACATGGGCAGACGTATCTTATACTGGTGCACTAGGAAACCAAAAGAATACATATCAAGCTGCCATTATTAGCAACGGCAATGAGAGCTTCGTGGAGCTGTTGTATCCCGATGGTGACATCCAATGGATTCAAAGAGAGACTTCGCCGGACAGCTTGCCAGACGCAAAGGCACAGGCAGGCTTCGTCTCTGAAGACGGGCAGATGCTGCTACTTAGGGGCTCTGGCAGCCATCAGATAAGGAATATAATTTCGTAAGTATTAATCCATAATTTACTTCTTATCTTTTGTGTCTTCCGATTTAACACGTGGCTCAAGCAACTTGACTGTTTGAAATATCCAAGTAGCCCGAAGGTCTTGCTGTTGCAAACGACAATTTGGCAAAATGACTTAACTTTCAAATCACATTTGTGCTCACCTGCTCAGTGAGATGCCACTCAAACATTATTTAAATGCGCCAAGAGGCCATGAGCGCCTTAAATATTAAAACGACTATTTACAAGTCCTAGGTAGTAACATTCATTATCTTATTTCAGTTGGTCAAACACACAAGAACCTGGAAAGTACGTATATCGCGTAGGAAACGTAATGCAAGATGGAAACGTCGTAGTACCAGATTTATACAATCAGAGTGAAGAGGAATCTGAAGAAGAATCTAGAACGTGTGCTCAAAGTGGGCCGAGTGTATGCCACATCAAAGCAAGATGCGTCGACTACCAAGCTGGTATTTGCTGCCAGTGCAATGAAGGATACTATGGAAATGGGAAATCTTGTGTTAAAGAAGATGTTCCACTACGAGTACACGGCAAACTGAATGGCGTTGTCAACGATGTGTCATTAAATGACGTGGATATTCAAGCGTACGTGGTGGTGGCAGATGGCAGGTCATATACCGCTCTGTCACAAACACCGGCCGCACTCGGAAACAACCTCCAACTGGTCCACGTCCTTGGCGGCGTCATAGGGTGGCTGTTTGCCAAGCCTCTAGGAGACGCCAGCAACGGTTACCAACTTACGGGAGGCGTATTCAACCACACAGTAGACATATTCTTCCCGGCTACAAACAATCGCGTGACAATCACTCAGGAATTTCTAGGTCACGACGTTTTTGATCAAATTACTCTAGATTGTGACATTAGAGGATCTCTACCGAACGTAGGTCTCGGCGCTAAACTTCAAGTCACAGAATACGAGGAACAGTACACGGTGATAGAAGCCGGACTAATACGATCGGAGTCCACTCGAACCATTATTGACAAATTAACAGGAGTGAGCTATGAGCAAAGAATACAACAAACAATCAAATACAACACCTGCCACAATGCACCACCAGAAGGCACGGTATCATCGACTTTAAAAGTTTCTAAAAATTATTTAGGTTACGAACCTAAAAATAACATAGTAAGATACGGAATGAGCAATAAAATCGTCCTATTAGGCCAAGAAGATCCTTGCATTTTTGGTAGGAGCACCTGCGGGCCTCACAGCTCTTGTGTAGTACAAGGGAGCTCATTTGCGTGTATATGCGAATCTGGCTTCTCAAATGTAATACAAGACGATGCTTTGGTATGTATAGATATAGACGAATGTGCTGCAAGCACGGACAATTGTGACACGAACGCTGACTGTTATAATCACGATGGAGGATTCCAGTGCCGTTGCCGTGATGGCTTTGAAGGAAACGGAGTGAGTTGCAGCCGTATATCGCAATGTAGAGAACAGTCTTGCAACCAATTTGCTTCGTGTATAGAAGGCTATGGAGGAGAAGCTACGTGCGTATGTAATCCTGGATATACCGGGGATGGACAAAGATGTTGGTTGATCAGCGCTTACACTTGCGACGTTCTACACAACTGCTCCCCTTACGCATCCTGCATCTTTTCGCAAGTGAGCAACAGCCATATCTGCCAGTGTAAGCACGGTTACGTTGGTGATGGCTATTATTGTTCCGTGGATACTCAAACACATCCTGGAACCCTACCACCGATCACTACAACTCCTCAACCAAGCACCAACTACCCTGATAATGAATATTTAACCCATGGATATAACCATAACTATAACCAAGGCACGGACAACAACGAATATAACAATAATCAAGAAACGAACAACAACGAATATAACAATAACCAAGAAGCGGGCAACAACGAATATGGTAATAACCAAGAAACGAGCAACAACGAATATGGCAATAATCAAGGAACGGGCAACAACGAATATGGCAATAACCACGGACCGGACAACAACGAATATGGCAATAACCAGGAAACGGGTAACAACGAATCCGAAAATGTGCAACAATTCGTTTTGCCAAACTGCGGTTTCTTCGGCCTGGGCTGCACATGTCCTGAGGGGTACTCCAGCTTTTTAGACGAGAAAAATAACGAATTGTGTCGCTTAGACGGATATGCCGATCCACATCTATTGCAAAAAAATAACGATACTTCAAGTAAGACCATGTTTATTTATTTTTTTATATGAATTACCTGCTAACTTACCTATTAAAAAAAAATACTTACCCGTGACAATGTTATTTTCTACCAATTTTAATATTTTCTATCAGTAGCTGGGTGGATCAGCTTTTTGTGATGTTATTCTGCCCCGTAGTCCAAGGAAAAAACATGGTAGTTTGATAGAAGAAAAATTCTGAGCGAGTTCTACTAACATGCTTAGTGCATGCTAGATGACCGATTCTGGTAGGTAATGGCTTTGTAACAACCACAAAAATACATGTTTGGTAAAATTTAATACCTATCATAAAATAAGGGTTTTAAAAGTTGGCCAGGGGAAAGTAACCAGGGCAACGAGTGACACTAAAACGTCGATTCATCCAGCTCATACTTTTAAATGTATTATTGAAATTCTAATAATCCTTTGATAAATTTATTTATAATTCTATTATTTCAGTTGCATGCACAACCGATTCAAACTGTCCACCAAATGCAGAATGTAAATTTACGTTGGATATTGATGGCCAATACGTATCTCGCTGCGTTTGTCCCGAGGGTTTTGTAGGGAACTCCTACGAGTGTGTTGAACAACGTAGCGAAGTATGCGCTTGTGGGCCCAACGCTCACTGCTACCAGACTGCAAATGGACCAACTTGTGTTTGCGACGTAAGATACCACGGCGACGGATACATCTGTCGACCAAAACTCGTTTGCACAAACAGCTCTGAGTGTGAGTCCCACGCCGAATGCCGGCCTGACGGCGCTAGCAACGAGTATTTCTGCCAATGCATAGAAGGATACATCAAGGACGAAAACGAAGCGTGCATCCCTGACCGCCAACTTTGTAACGGAGGCGTCTGTGCCGAACACGCTTCTTGTCTCTATGATAAGACTCTTGAGATCGGCTACTGCGCATGTGATGCAGGATATGAAGGCGATGGAATCTACGAGTGTATACCTAGGGTTAATGGCCAAGATCGTCCATATGAGAACACAATCACAACGTGCGATGTCATGCAAGATTGCAACGAAAACGCGCAATGCACACAAACTGCCGACTTATCATATCACTGTGTATGTAGAGAGGGATATACAGGAGATGGTTATGATTGCAGGCCGGAACCGAGCTGTCGGAACGATCCTTACATGTGCGATGTACATGCTTCATGTCTCAAGCGCAACCAAGAATACGTTTGCGAGTGTAATTCAGGTTATTCAGAAGTAGCTTACGGCAATGAAACTCGGTGCGAACTGAACCCTAGACAAGCTGGCAATTTCCTGGTGGCTAGTGATGGCGTTTTTGTATACAGAGTGCCGTTCAAGACCACCGCTTGGGAATATGCGACACCTATCAATAGCGCGATCGACCAGATCGCTGTCGGCATAGACACAGACTGCCAGGCAGGCAAAGTTTACTGGGGTGACGTGGTCAGTAACTCTATAAAGCGTGCCAGCTACGATGGATCTGCATTTGAATTATTTTTGACAAGTGGTAAGATTTTTATTCATAAAAAGCTAATATTAAGTGGGTATAGATATGTATATGGTCATATGGTCATATAATTTTAGATTTTATACCAAAGGTTTGTTAAAAACGAACAAGCTGGTAGGCAGAGAAGAATGCACAAATTGTTCACTCTTGAATACAACTTAAATGCGAGCACACTATTAGGTAGGTACTTACATTTTTCATTATTTCGCAGGAATCAAGTCTCCGGAAGGAGTGGCTATTGACTGGGCATCTCGCAATATTTTCTGGACTGATTCAAAGAAGTTGACCATTGAGGTAGCTAATGTTGATACTAAAGTGAGAAAAGTTCTGTTTTCTGCAGACATCAGAAATCCCAGAGGCATTGCCGTGCATCCACGAAGAGGGTAAGCATAAATAAATATATAATTAGGTTTTAGACATATGATATTATAGGTACCTACTAAACTATTTAATAGATAATTACTAGATACCTATGCGAAATCGAACGAAGTGTAATGATCTAAGTATAAAATCTTAATTATTCGTATTATTACAGCAAAGTCTTCTGGACGGATTGGAACCGATCAAACCCTAAAATCGAGTGGGCTAACATGGACGGATCTCAGCGAGGAGTTTTTGTTGACAACTCAGACGTGAAACTTCCGAACTCTCTAGCAATTGACTGGCTGAGAGACCGTTTGTGCTACACCGACGCGGGACTGTTTCTAATCAAATGTGTCAACCTGGACACCATGGAGACTGAAACCATAGTCACCAACTGCTTGCATCCTTTCGGACTAGCAATAAATCAGGAAACTTTCTATTGGACAGATTGGAAAACGTAAGTCTTCTGCTTCCCTAATGGCATTAATTAACATGGTCGGTCCAAAATCAAAATTGATGTTTTTTTTCCCACTCGCATTAGGATTTTTTTCCGATTAACTTGTCAGTCAGTAATCATGTATGTTGTATATAGGTCGTAACAAACGTACAATCCACTGAAAAATACAAAAAATGTTTCCAGGCTTAAAATCGAAAACATCGACACACTGACGCAGAAGAAGGGTCAGCTATCAATCGCCACAGCGGCCAACAAGCTGTACGGCGTTGCGGTGGCGCCCAATGAATGTCCCGGGGCCACCAACGTGTGTGCGCTGCGCAACGGCAACTGCGAGGCTGACCAGCTCTGCCTGCCGGACGGCCGCGGCGGGAGAACGTGCGTGGCAGGAGAACAGATTTACGGATATTAGATGTTAAGCTAGTTCAGTGTTCTATGTAAATGCTGGTCAGACACTGAAGAAGCCAACTAATGACGCTACGGCTGTTTCTTAGGACGGACGGAGTGTGATGGTCGTCGTTTTTACCGCTTGTGTCATGTCATGTATTAGACATCCGTTACGTCTGGAGAAGTGTGCTAGTGCTCAAATTAGCTTATCTATCCACAAGTGATAAAAACGCGACCATAACAAGCCGCTAGGACCTTGGAAGAAAGTAGCATTAAGTAATAGAATAGAAGGCCTACTGCCGTGGCAGCCGTGGGCATGTTGCCACAACCTCAATCGGCAATGCATGATCAATTCATCATTGACTTCGTTTTACATTTCCGCCACAAATGGGCACCAGAGGAACAGAAAAATTGTTATCCAGTACAGTTAGGTATGCTACATCCACCGCGGCGCGCTCATTCTTTCTTCCGTGGCTACACCAAATACTATCTAATTTTGGGAATTGATCCAAATATATTTTTTTTATTTAGGTACATGATAATAATAATAACAATCGTCAATTTCTCATATAAACTAAGTCTCAGCATTTCTTATTTTATAAAAAGGTGCAATGTATTTTAATATAAATATATACCTATCTCACTACTACTTTAAGATATACAATAAATGTAGCGTACTATTGTAGGTAGATACTTAAAGCCATATTTATTATAGGTTACAAACAATACTCAACGTAAATTTTGTTAATATTATAGGAATCTGGCTTGTTGTTCAGGGTGGAGTGGATGGTACAAGACCTACTTTTATATTTTAATAGAATATTATTGATTAATACGAATAATTGTGAAGGCGCGTACTATTATTTCCGATACTATTACAATTGGGTTGACAACTGTTAAAGGTCTTGATAGATGGCACCAGCACAGGTTTAACCTGTTACTAGTTCTGTTCTATGAGATTTGGCTTAAAGGGCAACTAGAATCCGGGTCATAAAATTTAAAAAAATAAGCTATTTGTAGGACTGTCAGGTAAAACCTATGCCGGCGCCATCTGTAAAATACTTTGACCGGCTAACCCCATTGTACTGTCATAATAGTTTCATCCCACAATAAAACTCATAATAGATTTGTAAGGTACATTTGTAAAAACCATGTTCTTAAATGGGTGCTTTTATACTTTGCTGTGGTCGTCTGCGGCAACGACAAGATTTATCGCCTCGATAAAACAGGGGCTCTAATTGTACGAAATTGTATGGACGACTACTATAAAGTCTAAAAGCGCCCAATGGATAGGTAGGCACTAAGTAAATAAAAAGTGTGGAAATTTTCAGTTCTTTTTTCAACCCCTTACAACGACTATATACAAATTGAACATCCTGCGAAAGTTCAGAGTCAAAAAATGCCTATGTTTCGGCTAAAGATATAAGACTATAAGTACAATATACAGGGTGATCAATCCAAATGGGTCAGTATGAACAAGTCAGAAACTATGAGAGATAGCAAAATCTGTTCCTAGGAACCATGCTGGCTTCAATTTTAGATTTAGTAATAATGGCATTAATTTTTTTTAATCTATCATACATTACCGGGATTCGAACCTGGTCAATATTCTTTATGTAATCGTGTGTAGTATTTGTTTGTATGGCAACTTTTAAACGATGCGTGATAGGTGGGGGGTGCTCGACCAAATATCATAGAGGACCCCGAGACGAAACAAACTACATTAAAAAAAATTCAAATTGGTCGACTTTAAAAAAAAAATCAAGTTCGTCCGAGCGCGCTGAGATTTGGCATGCGGCGAGCCTGGGGGCCCAAGATGTCAAAAAAAAATTTTTTTTTTGAAAAAATCCAAAATGGCGGTGGTCACGGGCAAAGTCAAATTTCCAAGTAGGTTAAGCGAGCCCGAAGGGCGAGCTTCAGGCCGGGAGGCCGAAGGCCGACCCCGGCGGAAGGCCGAAGGCCCGGAGCATCCACCCCGACTCCCAAAACGCGAGGCCGAAGGACGAGCTGCGTGAATGCGGTGCTTCCAAGCGTTCTACCAAGTCAACTGTCTTAATGAGCGAAGCCGGCGGGCCGAATGTCCGACGGCGAAGCGTCGAGGCTTGCGAAGGCCGAAGGCTGAGCGCCGCGTAGGGCCGAAGGCCCGAAGCGTCACACGAGAGGGGGAAGTTGGAGCTTAAACACGACCCAACACTTTTCCTATTGGGAGTCGGGGTGGAGGCTACGGGCCTTCGGCCCTCTGCCGGGGTCGGCCTTCAGCCTCCCGGCCTGAATAACCTACTTGGAAATTTGACTTTGCCCGTGTCCGCCGCCATTTTGGATTTTTCCAAATTTTTTTTGACGTGTTAATCTTGGGCCCCCAGGCTCGCCGCATGCCAAATCTCAGCGCGCTCGGACCAACTTGAAAAAAACCGGCCAAGTGCGAGTCGGACTCGCGTTCCAAGGGTTCCGTACATTACTAAATTTTAACAATATATTTTTTTATATATGTGAAACGCGAGTGAATTGCCTTTAAAAAACCCGTAGAGGTCGGATCAAAAACTAAGTAATTGGTCCGACTCACGCTTGACTACATATTTCTAATAGGTTTTCCTGTCATCTATAGGTAAAGACCTATTTTATGTATTTTTTCAAAATTTTAGACCCAGTAGTTTCGGAGATAAAGGGCGAGGGAATGGTCATTTTTTGCCTATTTTCTATATGTTTGAGATTCTCACATTGAGCTCTTTCATTTGATATGTGACACGATATAGTGTGAAAAACTTTATTTTTTGATTTTCTCATTTACCCCCCAAAAGTGGCCCCCATGTTTAAAATTCATTTGTTTACGTTACATGTCCGTCTTTGGGTCACAAACTTACATATGTGTACCAAATTTCAACTTAATTGGTCCAGTAGTTTCGGAGAAAATAGGCTGTGACAGACCGAAAGACAGACAGACAGACAGACGCACGAGTAATCCTATAAGGGTTCCGTTTTTTTCCTTTTGAGGTACGGAACCCTAAAAATTAAAAAACAGCCATTTTGATTTTTGTTAATGTAGTTTGTTTTGTCTCGGGGCCCTCTATGATATTTGGTCGAGAACCCCCACCTATCACGCATCGTTTAAAAGTTACCATACAAACAAATACTACACACGATTACATAAAGAATATTGACCAGGTTCGAATCCTGGTAATGTATGATAGATTAAAAAAAAATTAATGCCATTATTACTAAATCTAAAATCGAAGCAACAGATCCAAGCCCTTTAGCCAAACTTAGGGGATTTGTTTGGTTAAAGTGTACAGTAGAATAATTCCGTACATGGCAAGTAGTTGATAACTCAAGATATTCTACCGAAGAAATTTGAACTTAAAATTAATTTACATAAGGTTCAAATTTCTTCAATTTTTTCCCGACAGATATCAACTTCTTCCCGCCGTGTACGGAATTATTCTAATTTTCAACGCAATAAGGTAAATATAGTTGGTCAAGCAGATCTTGTCAGTAGAAAAGGGGGGCAAATTTTAAAAATGTAGGCGTGAAGGGATATCGTCTTATAGAAAATTTGAATATCTTACTAAAAAGAAAATTAATAAGAAAATTTGAAAATTACTGACAAGATTTGCTTGACCATCTATTTCCATACATATATGTATTTTCACCATTTAGAATGATAAACATGCTTCGATTTTGTTTGATATTTTACAGATAGTATTTATTTTCCTTGTGCTGGTGTGGTGAAAAATTTTGTTTGATTCGGTGGCAAAATATGGGCAAAATTTGTTTAACACTTCATGCCTTGAAACCCTCGCAACGCTCAAGATTCCACTTTATCTATTTCTTAATTTTTCGCTTGCTTGTATATAAATATTAGCACAAGAGATAAAACCATAGGTAACATTGTTCCCTTGTAAAACAAGACAAAAATGGATTTAAATCAGAACAGTTAAAATGTACCTATTTAATGGAAAACGTGTTTTTAGAGGATAGATAATGTTAAGATATATATAAAAACAATAATAATAACCAAGCCAATTTAGTAAATGAGAGACTTTTATTAATGAAATAATAAAATAGATTCACTCACACGTGAGTTCTTATATCTAGGTACTTAAAGCATATTTAACATAAAATATTTCAATTTTAACAAAACCCGACACAATAAACACGTTTATCTACACACATGTCATTAGTGCTCTATAATGCGTTCAGAAACCGTAGGAAATGACAAGCTTAATGACAACCAATTTTACTATGAGAACTTTTTTATCTGTGGTAGTAGGAAAATTTGTACTTTAATGTACATAACGTTACAGATTTTTGTAGGTTATGAGTTTAAATTTGGAACATCAGTCAAAACTCAAGTAGGTCTCTATTCTAGTATCCATAGATATTAAAACCGTTATCGATACGAAACGTCAATTTAGTATGTTTTTTAAATATAAACCGCACGACATTTGATCTCGAGTGACATGAGAATAGGGACTTTATTCTTTTGTCTAGGAATTTAAAAAAAACTACGGATGTGTGACATGCGTGAAAAAAGTTTTCATTCAGCGCCATTTGACGTACAGTTTATCTTTTAGTTAGTTTTAAGTATGTGTTTAGATAAAGTAGTGTATGTAACTGTACATAATTAGGCATTAAAACACTCGTGTGATCCTATTAAGAAACTCACTAACGTTCGTTTCTTAAACCCACACTCGTATTTTAATGCCTCTCATTATGTAGCAGTCACATAAACTACTATTATCTACACACATGTCATTAGTGCTCTATAATGCGTTCAGAAACCGTAGGAAATGACAAGCTTAATGACAACCAATTTTACTATGAGAACTTTTTTATCTGTGGTAGTAGGAAAATTTGTACTTTAATGTACATAACGTTACAGATTTTTGTAGGTTATGAGTTTAAATTTGGAACATCAGTCAAAACTCAAGTAGGTCTCTATTCTAGTATCCATAGATATTAAAACCGTTATCGATACGAAACGTCAATTTAGTATGTTTTTTAAATATAAACCGCACGACATTTGATCTCGAGTGACATGAGAATAGGGACTTTATTCTTTTGTCTAGGAATTTAAAAAAAACTACGGATGTGTGACATGCGTGAAAAAAGTTTTCATTCAGCGCCATTTGACGTACAGTTTATCTTTTAGTTAGTTTTAAGTATGTGTTTAGATAAAGTAGTGTATGTAACTGTACATAATTAGGCATTAAAACACTCGTGTGATCCTATTAAGAAACTCACTAACGTTCGTTTCTTAAACCCACACTCGTATTTTAATGCCTCTCATTATGTAGCAGTCACATAAACTACTATTAAAGGTTACAAGTTCGGTAAGTATACTTTTTTTGACCTGAAATTGTTGCTTTATCGGCTTCAACATTATTCTCTTTGACATGTTTTCTGTTCAAAAAAACTGACGGAGTGGAGCTTTTTGTGTTAGTTGCGTTTTTCTTTTCATATTGAATATTAGTTACAAAGACATAGACAGAACATAAGATGGTACCTATTTTTTATTTGTTTTCTAGAATATTCAAACAATAAATTACACAAACGGGTCAGAAACCAGACAATATTTTTTGGCCCATTTTGCATTCTAGTTGCTCCTCCATAGTAGGTCCGTGGATTTTTTAAACCTTAAATAAAAGGAGGTCAGTTAAAATGATTAAGGCTTGAGGCATAAAATATGACCTGATATCACGTCAGCATTAGCTGTCCCCATTTTAGGATCCATTCAAATAACCAGCGAATTCACATGCTTAGCAAACGTTTCATATCATAATGTAAACCTAATTTTAGAATCTTCAGGAGTTTAACTTAAAACAAAATAGATAAGTTCTTCGATTGACAGTTGGATTTTAAATTTGTAGAGTCTGATGCGGAATGCAAGCACGCATAATAAGGACGTCAAGTGGTGAAACTACCAACCCTAATAATTGCTCGGAGTAATGCTGAGCCGAACGGAGCCGAGTGTGCCCGAAAGGAGGAGTGTCTCCCCACTGGCCGTACAGCACCATCTACTTCAACTGTCAAACTAGAAAGCACTATTTTCTACGGTAGAAGTCAATTCATAAATAACTATTTACTTCCTACGTACAAATTGCACTATAACTACCTTACGTACAGCCTTGGGTTGATCATAACGAACAAAATGTTTTTCCCATTTAAAACATACATACGTAGCATGTATAGTAGTAGGCAGAATGTGAAAAAATCTTGTACGTACCTGGTACCTGATTATCATATCAAGCCATGACTGTATTACATTATTAACTAGTCACAATAGTTATTTAGGACATGTTAAAACAGAATAATTACAAATGTAAGTATCCGGTATACCCTTGTTTTGCCGACAAGTATCTTGAATGTTATATGTATTTACCTACTCACCTGAATTTGGTTCGACTAGAAAGATGTTTGGCGATTTTAACATCCATTGGTAACCAATTAATACTTCAAAAAACTGTTCCATCGGATTTTAAATTTGTATATTTTTTATTATTATAAACACGAATAATAATTTGATTATAATATGTACATAATAATTTGTGACTTTTTTTGTTTAGTTAGCAGTAAATGTAAGAGATTACTACAGGATCTGTCGAACCAGGTCGAACCAGACTGAATATTAAAACACAAATACATTTAATTTTCTAAAAATCAGAACTTGTAGATTTCATTGCCTTCAGGCAATTCGCTATAAGTAAATGCCAATTTGAAGCCAACATGACCATAACTTTGTAGCATAGAATAGGGTGACCTGAGGAAAGATTCAGTTTTAACAAGTTGTAGATACATTTAGGCCCTTAGCTTAATCCTTTTATGTTAATGTTTATTGTAACGACAGTAGTTTAAAGCATGGCATACAACTCGCCTGATGGAAAGGTCACCACAGCCTATAGACGCATGCCCCTCCAGAGGTGATATGAGCGCGTCGCCGGTAATTACGAATGTTATCTGTGATACTTATTTAGATGTTTTTATATATATATAAATATTAATCTGGGCTACAAAATAGTCAATATTATAAAGAT
Source organism: Cydia fagiglandana (assembly GCF_963556715.1). Classification (NCBI taxonomy): domain Eukaryota; kingdom Metazoa; phylum Arthropoda; class Insecta; order Lepidoptera; family Tortricidae; genus Cydia; species Cydia fagiglandana. The sequence goes on from NC_085932.1 coordinate 10,236,578, forward strand.
ACTTTTACATATCTCTGAAAAATGTTCAAAGTCGTTGCGTGTCACCCCATTTTACGGTATTCATATTCTAAAGGCACACATACTTATTAGCGGACTTAAGATATTTTGGTTACTTGCTAGGTTTAGCCCCACAGGTCCTCGGCGCGGCCGAATTTGAAGACCAGCGAGCCAGCGAAGATGAACGCGTTTTGGAGGAACAGGCTCACCCCCGCCCAGGTGTTTTTGGTCGCATCTGCGGGAAACAAACACGAAAATAAGGTAAAATTATATCTTGAAAACATAGGTACCTATGCTGTAAAGAAGATATACAACACGACTCGATGTCGAATAGCTAAAATCGGCGAAGCAAGCCAATAGTCATATTTCTCTCTGTAGCAGTTCTATCATCCAAGATCCTGTCTTGGATATCACCAAGCGATGTAAACTTAAAGTTTATAATTTCTTCATCGGCTTCTGGCATTACAGAAAATAAGGTAAGTTATCCAGTCTGGCCTAGTGGGTAGTGACCCTGCCTATGAAGCCGATGTTCCCAGGTTTGAATCCTGGTAAGGGCATTTATTTGTGTGATGAACACAGATATTTGTTCCTGAGTAATGGGTGTTTTCTGTGTATATACACGCTTTGCTTAGTTTGGGGTTAGGTTGATCTGTGTTAAGATTGTCCCCAAATATTTGGACGTATTTTTGCAAATGGGGTACCCACACCAAATACTCATTGAAAATTGAACCTTAATGTTAAGACAATGTAGTAAACATTTGAATAAGTATTTGGTGTGGGTTGGTTCCCGTTTGGAAAAACACGTTCATTTATTTACTATCAAATTTTGGATGATGATTGTTACTGTTTATGATGAAAATAAAACAGGCACAACTGATATGATTGACTACTGATGGATGAACGTGAAATTATAAATGAGAATGAAGTACCAGACAAGTGGATATTCGTGATATCACCGTGCTAATAAGCATGGACCTTGAAAGAGGGAGCATACCATATTGGGTATAAGTAATTTATTGTACTAAAAAAAGATTCTGAAAGCCATGCCCATGATTGTGCGCATTGTGCATACAATGCATGCATATGCAGTTAATAAGCAAACAGTGCAAAATAAACACCTGAGCCTGTTTTACCAGAGTTAACATAATTGGCAAACAGTATCCAGCAGGCGGCGATGAGTGATGCGAAGCCCACGACGAAACCCATGAAGAGCCAGAGCCTCGCGCCGCGCGGCCCCATACAGCCCCCGGTATATGTCTCTCCTCGCACCTGCAATGTTTTTGAATGATTTAAAATTTTGCACACCCAAGAAAAGCATTGAGTGAGTAGAAACATGTTTGGTCTGCAATGTAAGCCTAACATATACATATTTGATAATAAAGTGACACTCCCTTGCAAATTGAGTGGATTAAAATTTAAATCGGGGGGCACGGCAGTGCCCCCGCCAAGTCGAGCGCGAAGCAAACACTGCCGTACCATCCTTTACTGGAACCATTTCGCCGCATTTTCAGGCCCCTATTTGAGAACCTCTGGATAAGACTAGAACGCAGAAATTTTGGTCATCCAGTAAGCTATAATCATATACTTAAAATCCAAAACTTCAAGTCTGTAGGTCATTTAGTTCCGAAGTTAAGCGAAAGCAAAGTTTCGCATTTATGAAACTCACTCATGATCATCAGAATAGAACTAGTACTTCCCATAAACTCAGAGAGCTGAAATTTGGTACAGAGTTAGGGTTTAATGGCCACATAAAGGGAAAACCTAAAAATATTGCAATATCAGTCACGTTTTAAAGATCTAAGAACTGCATAAGTAAGTTTGTAATCCCTTATAAATATATGATATTACAAAGTTACTGTTACAGTTCCTACAAATAGTAGGTAAAGTAAAGGTACACTACGATGTACGATGTGAGTATGAATGAAGATATGTTTAGTTATGATATGTGTATACATAGTATGGGTATGAGTACCCGAAAAGAAGGACTGCCTACAAAAAGAGATGAGATCCCATCAAAAACATTACATGCAAAAAGGTGCAAGTCTCGCTTTTACTACAAAAAAGTTTTGAGATGTAATGTGAAACCAAGTCGGTTAGTTTAATCAGTGCCAGGGGGTGTTAATACCGTATCAATAAGATATCTTTAATTTGTAATACGTATAATGACGTGGCCATCGCACGGCTGCATAAAGACAAAAGGATCATCGTCACCTATTAAAAATAATTCTAATTGAACATAACGCTAGCGCTAATTGCAGTTTGAGCATTACACATATTTACGAGTATGGTACGAGTAAAGCATTATGTGCGATTGTCAAGTCATTATATGATGATTAGTGGCGGATTACTGATTATTATTTAATTATTAAATTTAATGAATGGGCAATACGAAAAACTGTTGCTACTGTACAAGAATCAGAACCGGAAAAAAAGAAAAGAAAGATTTGTAATAATAAGATTCTACAAAAAGAAGTGAAATCCCACCAAAAACATTCTGTAAAAAACTAGCCAAGTCTCGATGGAGCTGCTTGTTTATCTCTAAAAAGTAATGAAATCTAGACAAAGTCGTGCCAAGTCTAAGGTTCCTTACTGCGATTTCTTTATTATTTATTATAGTTAATGTTGTGTGACTTGGCCGTTGAAGGGTACACAAGGGTACAAAACCAGGTGCTCCATGACACCATTGCACCAATCTGCCATTGCACCAAAAAGAAGTGTTTGTTTCAGGCTCGCCCATACATAAGTATTATTGAAATACGCAGCTTTATCAAGCCTACAATTGACTGGTTATTGAATCAACCTTTTCCAAGTGGCAATTTTCCATCGTCAATGGGTAGCGGTTCTGGCGACAGATTGGTGCAATGGTGTCATGGAGCACCTGGTTTTGTACCCTTGTGTACCCTTCAACGGCCAAGTCACACAACATTAACTGGACGTAGTTTAGGGTAAAAGATCCAATCCACAAAAATCTGTTAGTAAATTTTGAACTTTCTGTCAAACGGATAAGTCATTAATTTAAATGACAAATTTTAGAGGATGGATCTTTTACGCTAAACTACGTCCAACTATAATAAATAATAAAGAAATCGCAGTAAGGAACCTTAGACTTGGCACGACTTTGTCTAGATTTCATTACTTTTTAGAGATAAACAAGCAGCTCCATCGAGACTTGGCTAGTTTTTTACAGAATGTTTTTGGTGGGATAGAAATATTATAATAATCAAAACCACACAAAATATGTATTAAATTTGGGATATAGGACAGATACATAATAATACTATAATTTAAGCCTATTTAGCCCTCCTGTGGCTTATTTTACCCCAACCTTCGAGTAAAGGCTTTGGGGATAGGAGGCTGTCCATAAATTACGTCATTGATTTTTGACGACATTTGACCTCAAATCATCCAAAAATCATGCTTCGAATGACCCCGTTTCCTCCTTTGTCATGCTACCATCATCCGATGTCCAGACCCCCCCCCCCCTAATTTGAAATGACGTAATTTATGAATAGCCCCTAGGGTCATTTTATACCAAATCACAATGTGGTAAAATTACATATCTTAATATAGCTTTAGCCATAGTTCCATATTTATACCATTCCATTCCATTCCATTTTTCCATTCATTTTTCATTTGTTCCCTTTTTTTATTTATGCCATTTGGCATTAGGTCCGCCATTTGTACATTGTTGTATATATTTTGTGCAATAAAGTTTAAATAAAATAAATTAATTAATTTATCCACAGATTATCAACAAACATTAAGGGGCCCACTGATTACCAGATGATATCAGTCTGTCAGTTAAACACAAAATTTGACAGCTCCAAACAACTGATTGGCTGATATCGTCCGGCGAACTGGTAATCTGTGGGCCCCTTTAGAATGGTGTAGGTACTTATATACAAATGCAACATGTATTACAGGTGAAAAGAACTACATGATTTATTGTTCATGTACAACTTACCTGTGCATTTGAAACAGAGTTAATCATAACCAAAGATATGGTAGCCATCACTCCGCAGACATGTGCTGCATTTGGTAGATCACTCGGGTACTTAGATGCTGAGTCAATTATAAACCACCATCCTGTAAAGAACTATACAAAACAATATTAGCTGCATACCTTATTGTTTGTTTAGAATTCATGGTCATTTATTATCAAACTGAAATAAGCACGTCAATGGTAAAAAAACAATGTGAAAGTTTAGGTGTTTGGATGTTTGTTCTTCCTTCATGCAAACATATTTGAGTTATCTAGTAAATAAAAAGACAGGATTCTTTTTATCACCTGCAGTTTAATATGGTTATGATAATAATACCATTAAATTGATCATATTATATCACAAACAAAACTTAGATAAGTGGGACAATGATTCATCGAGAAAATCGCAAAACAATTACCAGAAAACCTGCAACCATCGACGCAAAAATATTGCGCCTTTCTCCTCCTTCAAACCAGACGCAATTCGGCACAGTCACGTTCTCGAAGCAGTTCATGATTATTTCTTGTTTTCGTCGTATTAATTTGGAAATATAATAGCAATAGTTATATAGAAATAGTAAATAATTATTAATATGACAAATCTAAACTTGCTGAACTTGATGATCTGAATTCTGATTGGCAACGCAAGTGACGTTTGTAATAAAAAATTGCCAGGTTCAAAAATATCAAAAGGCTTACGCACGAAGCAAGGCCCCTACGCTTTCTGTTCTCTTTGACGGCGCAGCAACTAGTATGATTTCTCTCTCCTCGCTATTATAAAAATGCCATTTGTCAAAAAAGGACAACCATACTGTTGACAAGGTGAACTTCAAATCAAGTGTTGCCTTTTTTGATGCATCCAGGCTGTGTATGTGTGCGTAAAAACGTGTATGTGTGCTCTTTTAGGGATGTGAAAAGTCGATCATGTTATATATCGATAAACGCTACACAGCGGAACGAAATAGCTATTAATTGAAGCTTCAATATCTTCGTTAAACATATACATAATTGAAATGCTAATGAATAATAAACATATTAGAATATAATAAAATATTTCAATTATTGCGGAACACATATCTTAGTAGGTATTTATGTATTTTAATTAAATATCTGAACTTTCCCTTGGTTCCCTGCTGGGGCGTGACGTATATATTCTTTGGTATTATACATAGAAGGTAGCATCCTATAGAAGTGGTAGATATATACGCGTGCCTCCGTGAGGGACAAAACATTCGCAATGCGACAATATCAAAAACACGTTTTAACATTCCTGACAACATACCAAAAAAAAACAATCTACGTAATTCGGTCGGATTATTTTTTGTTACCCACCATAAACCATACTAAATTAACGGTGGGGAACGGGGAACTAACTAAAAGTGAGACTGTGACAAGGACAAGCAATATATTAATACCGCTTTCTCTGCCACTCCTACTGAAAGTTCCATAAGTGCATCTCGTTCGGTCATTTAGCCCCTTCCCCGTTTCCTCTCTATATGTATTATTGTACCTCTATGCTGGTGTTAAACAGGGTGGAAAGATAAGTCGGGCCCTGGAGGGAAACTACCTTAAATCCTTAAGCTGGCTCATTTTACTTATAGGAGACATTCCTTTATTTTTAAAAAGAAACGAAACTGCATTCAAAGATTTTTCTTTTTTTCTTCAATTTTTCTTGTCTAAAAAAATCTTGAGTACTAAATATTAGAGTTTATGGATATTTTGTACGACAGACGAGTGTAAGTCCTTATGTTTCTTGAAGAAATGTTATCTTTAACATTAACTGTATCGACTAGTGTAATAAAATTGCGAGTGTTTATTTTTTGGAATTTTTAGTCGGTTCGAGTCCCGGGCGAGTTTTAGAAAATCTTTGAATGCATTTTTGTTTCTTTTAAAAAATAAAGGAATGTCTCCTTTAAGTAAAATGAGCCAGCTTAAGGATTTAAGGTAAGTTCCCTCCAGGGCCCGACTTATCTTTCCACACTGTATATCACTCTAGATCAACTCTAGATGTACTATAGATCACACTAGGGGTACTACTATAAATCACTCTAGATGGTCAAGCAAATATTGTCAGTAGAAAAAGGCGCGAGATTCAAATTTTCTATGAGACCATATCCCTTCGCGCCTACATTTTTCAAATTTTCCGCCTTTTTCTACTGACAAGATCTGCTTGACCAACTAATAGAGTAGCTATACATAAACAGACAAGATTGAATGGAAAACAAAGATTTGAAAAGAGTAACCTAACGATTAATACTAGGTACATACATAAGTACTGTCGATCCTTTCTGCAAGGTAGACAAGAAGACAAGAGACAAGACAAGAATGCGCCACACCCAGCCGGGAACATGCCCGCTCCGGTCAAACCGGCATACCAGGGGACGAAATTTGTGGGGAGTGACACGCTCTGGGATGGGAGAGGAATAGAATCAGCCGGCTATGCAGCCTCAAGCCAATATTGGAAGTTAGGAGGGGTAGGTTATGTCGTCGAAGGAGAGCGTTGGTGACATGCTGCTCGTCGTTTCAGCTTCGGTCTTCGAGATATCTTGTATCAAGTAGGGCCGATGCCGTCTTGAGGTACTGTTTGTTCGTCGATTCGAGGTGTTGGTTCTTCTTCGTCTGATTCGATGTCGGTTTCGTCCAGTTGATATATTTCTCTTGTTGCTTTGATGAGTTCGCCTTGGTCGTAATGGTCGTCTGCCATGTTGATCCACTTAGAGGAATGCCTGGTGTAATACTCCATATCCTGTGTCAGTGAGTTTTTCCAAGTGCATTTAATCCTTTTGGTTATTATTTTGCCGTTCAATATATTGCGAACCTTATCGGGTCGCGGCGTTGTTCCTGACATTTACTAACCGTATCCGATATTTAGTGACCATCTGTTTTATTATGTTCACGCTGGCGTCCTACAGATGAAGACAATGGCAGGCAAACAACCCTTGCGTCCTATGGTCTTGCTCGCTGTATCGCTGTTAATGACCGTATTTTGTAGAAATACTATGAATGGTGCCAGATGTGTACTCTTTTACAACTAAATTGCGTTGGTATTCTTTAAAATATTTTATCTTGATAAGGTACTGGGGAGATAGTTTCAAAGACAAAAGCCCCTTTTATTGAGCGGCGGATGGGGATATTGCGGGTATTTCCAGGGAGCGATATCCCTTCGGGTTGTGAGTTGGTAAAGTAGGTACACAAGCCAAGTTAGTTACCTACCAAAGATCGTTATAATATTGTTGTGTGTCAGTTATAATATAATGTAATGTATTTTACTAGAAGTATTTGAACAAATTAAAGTATTTATTTCAGTTTATAATGTATTTTATGATCATTGGTTCTCTGGAATACAATGTTGCGGTGTAATCTTGCGTTATATGCTGACCGCGTACCTATATATTATTCTATGTAGTACATAATTGGTGCCTTGATTTGATAAGGTAGAATAATTTGTTATTTTATACTGCAGAGCATTAGAACAAAAGTAAGTTCGTAAATAAAAACTGACGAAATTGGCTATGAGACCTGCTTTCCTGCTAGTACAATATAATCGTGCGTTGAGTCAAAGCTGACTCGACGGTGGTAGCTAGAGGTACTGAAATAAAGGCTGAAAAACTAAGGCGTCACTAATGCTAGATTAGATGAGACTATAGGTATGTAACTGAAATAAACTAGTAGGTAGGTGTAGGTGGTGGACTATTTGGATTAGAAATGTAGGTAAACAAGAGTTCGAAAAATACGGCGTCAGTACAAGATTAGGTGAAAAAAGGTATATAACTGAAATAAACTAGATAGTAGGTAAGTGATCTGCTTTTCTTACCTAAAATGATATTGATCGCGGCAGAGGCCAAGCCCAGTACGTGATGGTGTAACTTAAAGCTAGCAAAATCGTCGCTACTAGATTAGATGAAACTAGGTATTTAACTGAAATAAATTCATTCAGTAATTCGCTAGTGAATTTTATATTCTAAAAACTGTATTTTCCTAGGTACGATTGCAAGATATTTGCCTATGTGCAATACCTGATCTATATTATACTATTTATGGAGTGCTAACTACTGGCAGTCGGTTGGAGATGACACCTACGTGGGCCTTCCTGTGTTATTTAAGAGTATTCAAATTAACGGGCGATTGTCGATGAGTAGTCAAGTCAAAATATGTCTAGTTTTTATGTACCTCTAGATCAGTGTGGTATTATAGGTCCAGTTACTTAGGGTAGGAATTTAGACTTAGTACTTGGGCATATCTAGCCTTTGAGCAAACAGATTTGGAGCGATCTCACCAAATTTGGCCGTGGTGTAGGCGGGGATGACAGTCACCGCGTCGCGACGTTGGACCGCTGATGCAGCAGCGATCGTACGATCGTCGCGGTTGGCTTGCGTAGGCACGGACCGCACACAGATTAACGCACTTCACTTAATTATGATATAATTGGGATGCACTGATAAACGAATTCCGAAACTATAAACACTTTTACGGAATGCTGGAATTGAGTAAGCAAGCGTCGCGAAAGCTATGGTTAACGCGGGACGGCTCTTAGGTGGTAACGCGGCGATGGGTCGACCATCTGGCGAACGGTGCTATTGTTTCGCTGGCCGTTTATGAGGCTTATTTGTTCGCTCTGGGCACGACCACTCGGTACGGCGTCCAAAATGGTTCTCCCTGTCGATCCTTTCTGCAAGGTAGGTACTTAATTCGTTGTAACTCAATTCAGGGATGATTCAGGGTGATGCAAGATGATCTTCATCGTGACTATCAGGCAATCTAGCATGAGTTGCGTTCTCGCCCGCGACGCCATACATCAAGCGTGACTTCAAGCCCTTTCCACACTCGTGCGCGAATCGCGGCTTCGCGTCGTGATTCACGCATAAGTATGGAGGGCCCTTCAAGATTGGGCTCGCGCGCGATTTTTTTATAGGCCCTTCAAGGTTGGACTCGCGCGCGATTTTTTTATATCATATTCTATAAAGTTACTACATACATGACAAAAAACATACAACTAAGGCTTACAAATAAAAATTAAAACTATAAATTTAAGAAAACAAACCGCTCCCTGCCGTTCCCGGTGCAAAGGTGCCCATGATGCTCGCAGCATTTCCACGCTGGATCACCACGGACAGCCTTCTATAAAGTTATGTACTCACTGAGTATAATTGCATGAATTCTATAGTAATTTAAATTGTATTTTTCTTAATTACTCGTAATGCATGTTAATTATAAGATGTAATAATGTTTTGAAAAGATGTGTCCCGCCGAGTTTGTTGCCGGTCCCATATTGGGATACCCTCCTCCAATTGAGGGGGGATTTAAATCTTCTCGAGGCAGAGGTGTACGGTTGGAGCCGGTAAAGGTTTATTTGACGTTCATAAGCGCATTGTAATATACCTACTTGAAAAACTATTTTTATCTTATCTTTTATCAGGAATCCAACTTCCGTACATTTAAAAATATATACACAAACATCGCCAATTTTTAATTAATTTATTTATAATTTTAACAATTGGTAAAAAACAAAAACAGGTAAATAATTAATATAAAACGCCATTTTCATAATTTATTATTTTAGTCGTTACACTCGTCACCGTTACGCGTTAGCCGCCTAAGCCGGCAGGAAGCTTCTGAATGGGGGCTTTGACGGGAGTGTTCAGGGTCACCTTGTTAGAGCTGACAGAGATGCCGCTTGGCGTGATGTCGGTTAAACTGTTGACCACGAACGAGCTGCAGCCCTGGTTGAGTGACTGCAGCGTAAGGGGCTGCTTAGCTTGGGAGAACACTTGCTGCAACAATGGCACAGAATAAATAATAGTACTAGGTACAGAAGACTTACAGTACTCTCTAACAAAACGCGTCTGGTATGATCAGGACAGATATGGCCGCTAGGTGGCGACAGCGCTAGCCACCAAAATTGGCGTGGAACGGATGTATGTTTGTAGCTACCTGCATGTAGTGCAAAGCAAAGCGACGAAATCGCGGAGTGAGCCACGCCTGACTTAACTTAATAACACGCACGCTTAACTTATGGTAAAAGTCGATTTGTCGAAGGAAGTTACTTCAATAATAGGTACGGTACCTACTTGCGTCAGTTTACCGTCCAGTGTCAGTTTGCGTCCATTTGACGGATTAGCAAATAATACCTTCCATTTTTAATTTGCTACTTGCGAAGTATAATTTTTATGTAGATAGACAAATTGATTTATGCGACTCTGGACTTAACATGACGCTTTATAAAAATGTCCACTGACGAATAATATCCTCCCTGGATAATTTTGACTAGATATGTTTGTCGAAGTAAGCAGGCCAGAATACGCATAGTTAACAACCGTAATTGACATTATTAACTGTAAGTACTTAACAATATAGGTATTAACGAATTATGATTCACGGAGCTAATTGCAAGCGAAGTAAGTAGGTACTTCACTCATCAAATTACAACATTAATGCATGTCAAATATTGCTGCAATGAGTACAATGCATATAAAAGATATCCTATTATAAAATTAATCGACATTAAATTTAATCGATATTTAATTACTTACCTGGACTAAAAGCAAATGCGCACAAAGCAGAATAATTCCCTTAGCGTGCATGATGACTCGATGCACTCGAAAAGAAAAATGCTTAAAAGTTGCGTAGAACTAACACGTTCAAAATATTATAAGTCTTTTTATTATAAATTATTGCTCAACAATGCCTTGCGTAGATATTGACGCATGTTATGTGAAGATACGTAATCGTACTTGGAAGCGTTTCATGGCAGAGTCAGGTGCAATAACATAAAGTTGGACGTGACTTATTGGAACTTGATAAGACACACAAAACTATAGGTACTTAAGGCTTATTGTCTGCTTTGTATTCCAAATGCAAATGCAGGCTAATATATCCAAATCCAAAATAAAAACAGATATAGATGTTAAAATAATTAATATCTAAAAAAGAAAGAATAACCATAGGCCTCTAGTGTTCGGGCTAATGGAATTGGCAACCTCAGCTTTTGCGGTTGACGTCATTATCATAACCCCGCAGCAGCGGCACCAGTAAAAATTTCTCAAATAGGCAAATACTTAATGTCACATGCAACTTTGTAAAGGCTGGGTGCCTTAGGCCGACTCTAAGGGTCAAACGTGGGCACAAATGGACTTCCTATCCGAATCAACTTAGGGGTTGTGCACAAATCACGCGAGGTATTTTTGGCTACTTTTTGACCCCCCCTCCCCCTTGGTGATATTTGGTGAGGTTTTTGGCTACCCCCCCTCCCCCCACGCAACCTCACGTGTATTTATTTGTTTTTTTTCATTCGACCTAATTTTAAGATAAATAGTGTTGTATTTAGAAAATATTGTTTATTTTTCTATTTTCGTTAAATACACTCGCTATTTTGAAGTGCAGAGTGAAGATTTATGTTTAACCAAACCGAGAAAAGGTATTTACTCATGTGGTTGGTTTTTTTTTCTTAGTTTTGTTTACTGTAGAAAAATACACGTGAGGTTTCCTTATACCCCCCCCTCCCCCAACGTGATCTATCGTGAGTTTTTCGTGACCCCCCCCTCCCCCCATCGAACCTCGCATGATTTGTGCACGATCCCTTAGGTGATTCCAGTATAGCAACAAACACACGAAAAACTGGAACACCCTAGCCTATGTTTATGGGTCTACCTGGACAATCCACAGGACGCAGCTGAGCTGTGCCTGTGGTAGAACGAAATCGTATTAAGACTTATGCCCACTAAAGTCTTGCCGCGTCTTTGGATTTTCTGAGGTTGGCCCAATATCTAGGTTGGAGTTTAGGGTTCGACCTGGACCCCTATTCGACAAGCGACGTTTGACGTATCGTGTTGATCTTCCGTTTATTTATTTATTTATTTAAACTTTATGGCACAAAAGAAAACTTATCGTACAAAAGGCGGACTTAATGCCAAAAGCATTCTCTACCAGTCAACCTTAGTCCGTTGATGTGGGAAAAATCATAAGTTCTCGAATACGTACAATGTCAAAATTTGACATTAACAATCCACAGTTAGGGTGACAAGCAAACCAAACCGAACCACCCTTAGTTTAGAGTTGAGTTTTGGTTGTACCAAATTATATTATCCACAGTTGAAGGAATCAACACTCAGTATGCAATAAAATCAACTGTTGATTTGACGTGGATATGCGAAATCTGACAGTTGTACGTGTCGAATTTGGCCCCTGTGTAACGTAAATCATATACTGCGTCAAGCAAATCTTGTCAGTAGCAAACGGCGGCAAATTTGAAAAATCGCGGGTTAGCAACACTGTGTTCGAATAATTCGAAAATCGCGTGTCATCTTTGTTTTATCTGTGGAATGTGGATCGCGAATGACAGCCATCATCTTTGTTTACAATCTGAATAGATTCTATTTCCAGAGATATTTCTGCTGTGTCGCCATTAAATACCAATATATTAAATAAAATTGTGCTTAATCAAAGATAAGGTGCCTACAATGCTTACAGTTCCAAGATATAAATCTAATAAAATATTAAAATCCAATAGGACATCTACCTGCTGAAGCAATGATTTTATTCATTACATTCTTGTTTAACGGCATATTCCACTTCTAATTTTATTTTGAAATCTTCAAATTCACCACACACCGCTTTTAAATTGTCCGTCCATACCATTTAAATGCTATTTAATAACAATTTCAAACATTTTCAATAGAGAATCCACGAGTGCCAATTTGAATTGACGTACGTAACAGGGCGCGCTCAGCGGAAAAAAAAGTTTTGGTTCGATGTACATTGTACATTGCTGCTTTTCTTAGCGCAATACTACTCTTTGAGTGTTGCCCTACTTTAGTTTGCTTTTCATTGCTACTGACAAGATTTGCTTGACGCACTATAAAAACTATGACTATTTGGAGAGCGCACTTCATAAGTGTTTGTGCCTTTAGGCTTCTAATCGGTGCGCATTTGGAAATGCTTGATGTGTCAGCGAAATATACCTACCTATTGTTCACACAATGCTTTGTCGTCCCTAAACAGCTTGATTTCAAGCGATAGCTCGGAGCAAGCAAGTAACAGCGAAGCTCTACTTTCTTGACTAAGGCCCACTTGCACCATTCCACTAACCCGGAGTTAACCGAGAGTTGCCATGAACCCCCTCCCCCCATCGAACCTCGCGTGATTTGTGCACGACTCCATTCCTACAATTGAGAATATAAGCGGATACAAATGAAACAATTAAAGCGTTCTGCGCAATACAACGCATGTTGCAGTAGCAATTACAAGCCTATTTACTTTAATAACGTAACGATTCTGATAACAATATATATAGTACATTGTGCAACGTAAGTGGAATATTGTACGAGAGTCTATTATATTCACGACAGCCGTTGGCTTGAGTGAATTAAAGACTCGATTAACAATATGTCGCCCGGAGACCTGCTAATATTGCTGAAATAAAAATTTCCTAATAATTTATGATTCTCACCCCATGTTATTTTCGCTAAAACATCGGTAAAACTTGGAATTATTAATAGTGCAGTGCAGAGTAGGTTCTAATTAAATTTAGGTAAAGTAAAAAAAAGAAACGTTTTATGTTAGTACTTATATAATAAATTTATTGGAATTAGTTCAATAGTTACAAAAACCATACGTGCAATAATATAATAATAGGTATTAGATTTGTTCTATTGTATTATATCCCAGTAAACGTGTTAAAAGAAACCACGTCACTGTACGCGCCAAAAAATAGTTTAGTATAATATAGACGAAGTTTCATGCACCTACTCTTATTATCTACTTATTTATATTTATGCCAAGGCAATAGAATCACTAACAGTTAGCACAGCGTGCACTTGTAGTCTAAACCCCACATTATCTGTGAATTTGCCATGTGACTCAATATACGAAATAAATGTTATTTTTACTTCTCAATGGTTAAGATCTAACAAGCCCCCATCACCTAAGTGCAGGTTCTAAAAGCAAGTGAGTGAATTGACTAGACAGAGATAACTGAACAAACACTTAGCCATATGCAATGTCAAAAGAAATGTTTGCTATGAAACAATCATTAGCTAAATCAGGTCTATGAGAATATTGAGAAGATATACTTAGGAAAACCGAGTTACCTTATATTAGGTAACAAAGTTAAAATAGCATAAACTCATAAAAGAGGCGGATTAGTTTGTGATTTCATGCTTGCGTATTTTGATTTTGAACAATGACAAAATTTTTTTTTTGGTTCCTAACCTGGGGGTAATTACCCCCGTGGGGGTAAAACTGGTATTTTACGGGGGTAATAAGCTAACCTAATATAACAATACAACAAACGTACACGATTTATGTTTTATTACCATTGGGAGGAGGGGTAAAATCAGGTTCCCTAGTTAGTCATAGGGGTTACCGGACTTATGGACTGGATTACTGGGTGACTGGATTAGATGTTTACATGGCTCAAAAATTCACAGAATGTCTGGGATCTTATACATTCTCAGAATTCTTTAAGAATTGTAACCTTATATAGGTATAGGTACTCATGTAATTGAATTATTTAATCTCGACTCATAAGATAGTAAATTATACAATAAACAGCACTAATATTTCGCTAGAAATACTGCCGTAAGGTATTGTTTGGACGGTTGTTGCTTATCTGTAGCAATAGCCTTCGTTCTGATAGCACCATTCTGGCTGGATGGACTCTGCTTGGATTCCCATACGGACGAGGCGTTCTCTGTTGAAAAAAAAAAGTTGTTTACACTTTCTGATAAAATAAGAGCTCTCGTCTAGTGTACGGACACAGGGCCGCCTCACCTGTGTAATCATGCCCAATGTATGAGACCCATAGACTAGGAATCCTCTAGACCGAGTTTAGAGCAATTATTTCATGCAACCGATGATGCCAAAAATGCGGGGATGCGCGGGACGAGGTGAGCGAAGTTCCGTGCCGTGATTGGTCCGTTCAAAGATACGGACGTCACACAAAGACACTTTCGAATCGAACATGGAGTAAAATTACCTTATGTGTGGCAGAGGGGGTAGCGCGACTATGGTCAGTCTGGAGGATGTTTTGTCTGTGATGAGACCTCACCTTGTGTGCAGCATACGGTGTTCGGCGTCCAGCCACGTGGTGGGGGGCTCCGTCCAGAGCCGCTCGGCAAGCGCGGCGGCGCGCGGCCACAGGCGCTGGTCCAGCGTGGCCGTGTCCGACTGCTCGGACCACAGGGCCGCCTCACCTCCTGTGTATTCATACCCAGTGTCAGAAATAGACAAGTAACGTTTCGTTATAGCAGCGCTTAATCGGCAGAAAATGACACTTGTTTATTTAGTAGGTTCGAAATGGAAATTTGTTGTTTGTGAGAAAAGCGAATATAATGGCTGTCTAAGTAAATAAGGAGAATCCCCACTTTAAATATCACACTCAAAATAAATAATCAATATTACTTCTATTCTCATTACTGCCTAATAACACTATTTGGTGTATAATTTAGGCATAACTTGTCGTTAGTTATTTATTTACCTTGATTCAAAGTAGGTATATACAACTGCTAAACTAAAACAATCACTGGTTGTTATTGGAGTTATAAGTAGCATAAATAAAATAATAAACAGATGTAATTGAAAATAAAACTGTTTATTTAAGTCAATAATCCTATTTATTCACCTTATCATCAACAACTAATAAATATATAACACACAAAAACATACATAGGTACACACATATATGCATAAACAATAAACATATATACATAAAGCTAAGACCAGTGTACCCTTACCTAGAACTAGATCCTTGTTCTCGGAGGCCATGACTGCTATACTGTTATCGTAAACTTTCTGCCAGCCGATGTAGGGAGAGCACCAGTTGTTCCCTGAAGATAGAAAGAGTTAGTAGATGGCTCCAACCTTCTATTGGCAGTTCATAGATCTATTGCATTAGTGAACCTTATTATAATGACATAAAGTCTAACATTGGACTGTTAAAAATGTTGCTGTTTAAGATTTAATACTAACCTGCGCCAACCCAAGCACCAAAGCCGCAGTCTAAGTACAACGCATCGTAGTTGGACATAATGAGACGATACCCCTTCGAAAGTAACCCTTGGATTTGAGGGTCTACCGCTGTTGTCCACACCTAAAAGATAAAAGGAAGTTTATACCGTGTGAGAAAGAAGGAAGATGATGTCTCCTGCGATTGGTGGCAATTACAGTTGCATTATAGCTAATTGTGCTTGTCTCGTTGTCTATGGGTGGTATTCCATCTGTCCAATTTATTTGTCATATGTCGTTGCCTCTCTCCCTCTCTCATTAAAGCAAAATGAAATGTGAGACGCAATAAGGGTTACCAGATGAAAGGAATTTTCCTGACATGTCAGGAATTTTGGCCTTTTGTCAGGAATGGGGACGGAACTCGAAAATGTCAGGAATTTTTTGAATTGATTTTTTTTTATAAAGTACCTTATTATTTACTAAATTAATCCAAAACATTGTAAAAAAATAATAAATGAGATCCACCCAACTTATCAATAACTTCGTAATTATTAATTAACTAATCTGTACTCAAGCATACATACATAGATGTGTTATTGGACAAAAAAATTGGATAACTTGAATACCACCCTATGCAGCACATAGATAGTGTTACGATCTCGCGCCAACGCATTTACATAATATTAATACCTGTGATGCAACATTACAATGACCAAATTGCGTCAGCCAACGTTCAATGGCCTAATAATGATTCGGTAATTTAAATCACCGTATTTTTTTCCTAAGGCGAACAATCGAATATTGTTATAGCGGTCTATTTAGATGTACTTATTCTTAGGCTAATTTGAATACACGTGACTCACTTGGATGATGTAATCATTCGGGTTAAGATATTTGTCAACATAGCTGTAGTCTGTCAGCGTGCTGGTCCATAGGATCAGCGGCAGCTTCTTGCCAAATGCCTAAAACAAAAATTAGAAAATAATAACGAGTTTTTACCAACCAGAAACCGCGAAATCGCAAATTTCGGTTTATTTTCGTAATCAAGCTTTACCTAATATGCAAATCGGCATACCAATAAACAACACTTTCAGACATATCTACATACAATAGTCCCGAATAAATGTAATCAGTTTGAGGAAACCGGCTTTATGAAGAGGATCCAGCGGTGCTGGATCATGAACTGCTGTATTTATACTTACACATTTATCAATAGTATATGTTTCAGAATAGATGTAAATCCAGTCAATTATTACTGTATACTGTTTCTCTAGTGCTTTCTTCTGGAAATAGCCTTATACAGCTGACGATAGCACACAGAAGAAGTAGCCTTATGAATTTCTAGATCCCTTACACTTTTAGCGATAGAATATTCCACAATAAATATAAATAGGGTACCGTGTACGCCTTCTCTTGTGCTTTATTCTGGAAGTAGTCCCACAGCTCGAGGAAGCCGGCCTTGTCCAGGTTCCAGCGGTGCTGGACCATGAACTGCTGGATTTCTTCGGAAACATTCCAGCAGCGCTCGCTGACCTCGTCTCCGCCCATATGGAACATGTCCGGCTGGAATATCTCTGGAGATGAAAAGTTGTTTGTCAATTTAATAAAAATACTATTAGTATGGTGACTACTTTAAAAAAACTCGTACATATCTTGTTCTGTCAAACAAAAGAAAAATGTGGTAACTATGTATGGGATGCATAAGAGTTAATGCGTTTTAACTTTGAGTAACAGTGCGAGATATGAGATTTTTTCAAAGTAGTGACGATATATATAAGTAGGTACCTATAATATAATCATAATCAACCCTAATATCGTTTATTGCGGCATGGTAAAAAGTTGTTATATAAAAAAATACAAAGTATATAAGTCTATAGCCTAATAAATCTATAGCCAAATATGATTTTATCGAAACACAAATCAAACAAAGCAAACAATCAGAAGATGTATAGAACGAATATAATTATTATCAAACAAAATCCACGATAATGCCTTTCTACCTTATAGTCTTAATTAAGTCAGCGTAATATGAGCGGACCGTAACTGAAACGGGTTAATTGAGAATGATTATGTTAAAAGTTGAACGAATGCAGAATTACAGCGTCTCGCAAAATTATGGAAAATAAAGTAAACAGCTTAGGTATGCGTTCTTTTTATCACTTTCCTACTGTTTTCGCTCGCGTCGCTACAGCAAAAAGTGGCACTGTGTTCATTTGAAAAGAGCATTTTATACAGCATCTAACGTTAGTTTACAATTAATCAGCAAGGCCCAGAATTACGTCCGTCCATGATTAATTGATTAAATCGAAAATATAATCAGTCACTTGTAATGTCATAGCATTATAGATACCTTATAACGACTTGTTAATCATCAACCAGTTTCATTTTGTTATCGCGATGGGGCAATTAGATAATATTTTACCTGCCATATCCGTGTAAATGTCTTCTAGCACCTCGTACAACTCATCCCTCGTGGGGTTCAGCTGACCACACGGGGGCTCAACGCAGAACGAGGCCCAAGGTTCCGCCTGTCGACAAAACCATGAAAAAAATGGAAAATCTTAAATCCATCAATAAAACAAGTATTTTTCTAAAGGGGGAGAATTTTCTTTTTTGCATTTTCCATATTTAATAAAAATAAATATAACACATTTAGTGACCCAGATAGGGTTACCGCTGTTCACGACTATTGGAATACGCAAAATTCCAAATCGTTAGCTTTAAAAGTAGTTCTCGAGATATTTAGGAATGTGACGAACAGACGGACGGATATGCAGAGTCGCTCCATAAGGGTTCCTTTTGTACCTTTTTGGTACGGAACTCTAAAAATTTCAACATGCGCATACGAAATTAGACTGTATCTTAAAGAAGTTAGGGTCTTGTTTACCTTGAAGCAGACGGTGAGGTTGGTGTCCTGCCAGCCCTCCCCGACGTGCGCGGGCGCATCGAACTCGGGCAGCACGCGCACACCGCGCACGCGCCCGTACTCCACCACCTCGCGCATCGCCGCTGGGGTGTACACCTACAAGTACATAACGGGGTTTTATGAAACGGTTGATTTTGATGAACAGTCCACTTTCAATATAGGTCCTACATAATGTCACACGCCAATCGTTTACCTATAAGTACAAATGTCATTATTTATTTATATTTACATTAGAGATAGCGTTGAATAATAACTATAATGTGGCAACATTATTGCATTACCCTGATTATTACAGGGGTGGTTGGGAAAATAACATTATACTACTGGCAACACGGTAGGTAGTGGGGACACGGGGCCAGTTGGACAGGCTCGAGTTCGTTCACTTGGGTCGAGGCGGTCAAAGAGGACGCACCGGGAAGGATTGGTCGGATCGGAGTAAATGCAAACAGTGCCTTCATTCTTGTGTTATTAAGAGTAGAGTAACCATACTAGAAGAATCATCATACATATAAGGTAAACGTACTGGTGCTCGACGCGGTCCCGCGGTCAGTACCTACATGTCATCCTGAAACTTAAGTCATTGTCAATAGAGGTGACAGCAAGGTGTCATCTACTAGGCATTAGCATGTCGAGCACTCGTGCACTATAGTACGTTTACATTATGGGATTGACAAAAATAAAAGGAATAAGAGAAACTGAGAGAAGCCATGAAGGATGCAGGAAAAAAAGGGAGTAAAGTGAGAATAATACCCCGATAAAAAACTTAATACCTTTTCGATAAATATTTAATGGCATTTACGTAGTAAGTACACTTGCGAGCAAAAAGACGGAATCACTTCACATGTTTGACTTCTCCGAAAAAAATTTCAATTAGTATTTGGTAGTTATTCCGATTTGTATTTTTGTTTCTCCTTACAACGATATTTGGGTACCAATGCCACTAAAAGAGCTCCCCTTACGAGCGAACGTGTATGAGGAATGTTATGAAAGTGAAGGAAGCGAAAGAGGTATGTCAGGATCGTAGCAAGTGGAAATCCGTGGTCTCTGCCTACCCCTCCGGGAAATAGGCGTGATTATTTGTATGTATGTACAAAATTCCTTACCTTAGAAGGAGAATAGGCGCCATATTTGGAAAGCGTCGGTCTCCTCTTAGACTCGAAGGGGAAGCTCTGGCTGTCCGTGATGTGCCAGTGGAAAGTGTTCAACTTCACCGCCGCCATTGCATCTATTGGGAAAATAAACTTAAATAAATAAGATTGTATAAAGGATGACTCAGATTAGATCCGGCCGTGTCCGGGCCGGAGTTTCCGGTGCTTACTTTTCTATGATATGATAGGCGATCACGTGATGCTTTCCATAGAAAACGATGCGCCGGAAGCTCCGGCCCGGACACGGCCCGGTCTAACGTAAGTCATCCTTTTTCACTAACAATATCATACAAAAATACACTTTTTAACTCTTTATGCAAGAGTCGACGTCATCATGCCTCACTTTGCAACGAATCTGTCCTCCAAACGCGTACTTTTTACGTGACTTGCTTTTTTGAAATATTTGATTGTAAATACAAAAATCTAAAGTAAAAGTAAATAAATAAATTACCTATAGTTCTCTTAATAGAGTCCACGGTATAGTAGTTCCTTGCTGTATCGAGAAGCAAGCCTCGGTATGGGTAGACCGGATTGTCCACAATGCTAACATCACGAACAATCTGAAATGAAAACATTTACTTACAGAAATCTATAATTAAACAAAAATATCTTCTAGCGGAGATACACCTACTTACAGCCATTGATAGACACCATATAGACACCTAGAGCCATTAAATTCTAATTCCTCCTCTACTTTAAATTTACTTCGTACATAATTCATTCATAAAGTGGCCGTGCACTTTTGCAACAGGGTGGACATAGAATTATTTTTGAAAAAAAACGAGCATAATTACAGTGGAACCTGGATAATTGCAATCTCAAGGGACCGGCCAGTTTTTGTCAATTAACCAGGTTTTTCATTTAAGCAGGTCGTGCCAATTAACGAGGTTCAAAAAATCGTTGTGTCAATTATAGAGGTTTTCATTAATAGAGGTTGCGTTCTGACAGATTTCTTTTATGGAGGTGCAAATAAACATTTAAAGTAGATTTTACACGCTTACGTTTTGTGTTTCTGGTCTATATATTGCTTCTGTCTATACTTGCACTTTTACACTACATTAATTACCACTTTCTTTTCTTATCATTTGGGTTTAAAAAAATCCCTTGAATTGTAGAAGAAAGTGTTATTAGAATGTAAAAAACATATTTTGTTTTTTATTGATCAAAACTATTTCACCTACTACAGGCTGTTTATAGATACCCAATAAATAAATTGAATTCTGGATGGAGTTATAAATAAAATGATCATTGCTATTAAAATATTGTTTATGCTGTCTACAACTACATTATTTCAATTACAGAGGTAAGAAGTAACACTCGTTTCAATAATAGAGGTAAAAACAAGAGCAAAAATAACGGATTTTTTTAGCACAGTGTCAATTATAGAGGTCTTAAGTTGCGATGTGGTCAATTACAGAGGCAAAATTACGAAAACCCCAAAAATCTAGATTGCAATTATAGAGGTTCCAAAATTTCAATTATAGAGGCCTTTTGGTCTCTAGGGACCGGGACCGGACTTTTGGTTGCAATTATTGAGGTTTTCCATTTATCCAGGTGCCAATTAACCAGGTTTCACTGTATTTAACCTCTCGCGTCCCACGGTTCTATTATTAGTACAAATTACCTCCAATGAAATTCGAATCATTATGAAAAGGAACAGAGTCCCTTTTGTTTTGTTTCGTTCGATTTTAAGGCGAAGCAAAGATTATATTGAATTTGATATAATATTAAATTTCCTCTTACTTAGTGTATGTCATTTGATTTTATATAAAAATCTGAATGCCTCTCCAGAGTCGATAATGTTTTAAATTTATCAGGCGATATAACTTGCGATAAGCTGTAAAATTAAATTGAAATATCAAAATGACTTTGCAATGTCGTTGTAGCAAATAAAATACAAATGTGGATTTTAATACAAACTACCTAAAGTTAAATCGCTAATCATTTTGACTCTTACATATCATCGCATCTAGACGTAATATTTGACGTACCTTGAAGTTCGAATCGGGCCGTACGTAAGTACCTACCTACATGGTTTGTGATAAGTGTGAAGGGTGTGTACTTATGTTACTATATCAGATAAATAATATAAAAGTATCATACCGGTACCGTACGTATCTATCTGCCGACAAAAAAATGTGTTCCATATAGATTTATGCTTAGGCATAAATAGGTAAGATAAGATAACTTACCAAGAGATGATCTCTGATATCATCGTAAAGAATGAGCTGAGAGAGTGTTTCTAGGCCATGGCGGACTCCGAAGAACGACCCTCCAGTTATAAAGGCTTCCACTTTATCGTTGTTCCCGGATATTTTAAGTGTGTAGTTTTCACGCATGTCCAAGGAAAAATCTATAAACAAATCGTTAAATAACGAATATGTTTAACAACATTTTAAAATAGGTATATGTGTTAAATGATGTCATTGACGTCTGCATAATATGTTTGTTTAACCGTGTCGGTTATACTTACATAAATTAAATGTGATTAAGCATAAAATTTCAGTGAGATACAACCAATTCATCGTGCAACATCATAAATAATTGCAACGTATACGAGGTACCTACAATATGTATAAAGCGACAGAAATCTTGCTTCCGATTTGATACCTATATACTTTTTATAAATAATAACTAGATAGGTATTCATTTTGACGATGTAGTAAACATTAAGTATTCTCGGTTTTTATTAAACCACATAAAGTTCCAAAAACATTAAGACCGATATTATATGTCGTTAAATTTATGAACTTTATAAAAAGAACGTACATTTAAATTTTATCACTTATTTTATATGCAAAATTCAAAATAACGCTTTGAACAGCTCATGTTGTTGACTGCTTATTTGAGTTCAACATCCCCAATGCGACTTGAGAACCGGTCGACCGTTTACATTTTGAGATTGCTCAGTGATAGGTATTCTAATCCGAATCATTTGAACAAGAGATCATTGATCCTTAAGCGAAATACAAGTTTCCTTCATGGAAACAACAGTCGTTCGATATTCATCTGTGATAAACAGTGATAAATAGTGAGTTAACTATATCAGTTACCAACTGTGGTCCATGGCTTATCGGATAACCCACTATCCAACATCTCATATTAATGCTTTCCCGGTTAGAGCCAAATCCCAAAAAACAAAGAAGGTACCTAGTTTTAGTACTTTGTCCTAAGAATCGGCACACGCGCTGTAAGAAAGCGACTGCTAATACTGCTATTTGACAAGAGCGCCAACTGAAACTTCTTGGTATGTTCGGTTTTTTTTAACACTCTTCCTACGTACATATTATCTTAATATTTTTCACTTCCGGGCGCGGGCCAGGGCACCCGACTCTTCAGTTTTCCATGAAAGCACTACCTCACCGATCATGCACTGTCACATAAAAGGGTCAAACAGAAAACTGTGTTACGTCTTTCCTGTAAACATACACAAGAGTTAAGGGCTATAAAAAAAGGGTGCGTATCGATGGCTATAAACATTTTTATTATAATATCAGTTGCAATAACGCTTATTTAGTATAATTATTAAATAGTATAACAACACTTAATATATTTTCATATGATATAAATTATAATTTTATATAAAGATTAATTGATCTAATAACATTTAGCATAACATTCTTCAAGTATAATGCATATTTTCTAAACTGAATTTATGATATAAAGTTATTTCATCTAAAGTAGAATTGATATATAAATCCGCATTTACTATTACACACTACAAAAAACGATACTCTTTCTACGTATAACGAACTGCTATTTATAACTAGGTAGGTAAGGTTAAGAACTGCGACCCCTACACAAAACCAACCGCTACCAGAATACTAGGTTAGGTTAAGAACTGCGACCCCTACACAAAACGAACCGCTACCAGAAAAGTAGGTTAGGTTAGGTTAGAATTGCGTCCATTACACAAAACAAACCGCTACCAGAATACTAGGTTAGGTTAGGTTAAGAACTGCGACCCCTACACTAAACGAACCGCTACCAGAAAAGTAGGTTAGGTTAGGTTAGAATTGCGTCCATTACACAAAACAAACCACTACCTAATCTGCGTTAAACATTTACATATGTCGCCATAAAAATACCTTTACTATAATATTATACCGAATAATACTTATATAATAATACTTGTATAATAAATGAGCATTATATCACATGATCGTTATAATAAATGAGTGTTATATCAAAAGATAATTATACAAAATGATATGAAACATTTTAATAATATACCAAATGTATATTATACAAAATGAGTTATTATATTTTCTGAAATTATATTAAATGTTGTTATATCTACAGAAAATATATTAATTATTTTTATATCGATCATTACACACCCATAAAAAAACTAGTGTGTTCGCGCGAACTGTACATTTTTCTCTCCTGTGGGCAATAGTTAACAGCTTGTGGGCATGTAAGTAATGATTTTATAGTAGTTCTCTAAATAAAAGGAGGACCTTTTCAAATGGATAAAGGTTAAATGTGACGTTCCACGGCAAAAGGTACCTTATGGCGGCTGGCGCTTACGTCGCATAGCGCCGCAATATTGGAGCGGTGTTAATAATAGCATAAGTGCCGACCGCTATAATTAAGGTACCTTTAACCCTGGAACGTCACAAATAAGAAAATTAATCTTTATAGCCCTTAACTCTTGTGTATGTCTACAGGAAAGACGTGTGTTACGTCTTTTCTGTTTGACCCAAAAAGAAGTGTCGGAAACCACTCCCGGGCACAAACCGTTCTAATACCGTGAGCTGCGTGAGTCATCCTTAAGGATGACACTGTTAACAGTTCTAATTTCGGACCACCGGCTTAGCTAAGTCGATGTTAGTAGAAAGTGTCTTAGGAACTAGCACCAGCGCACCACCCTATGTTAGTTGAAAGCTTAATCTGAGGGTTATTAACCTCATTTCTCGCCAATCCTATCTTTGGAATAGTATTTCTACCGAACCGAAATCGTCGTAGGGTGGCTGCTATAGTAATAATTGGCCACTACATATCGTAATTGGCCACTCTTAAGAATAATACTTCTACTGACTTGTTTCTTTCTTAGCAACTACTTAGGGATCAGAATATTTATCGGGTTAGTAAACTGTAATATAAAGTACATGAATAATATAAACTATACGAACCGCTGTTATCGGGATCCTGGTTGATAAGATGTACAACTAACACCTTGCCTTTGGTTTTCGGTATCGCATCTTTGGGTATGGCTAGAGCCACAATACTGAGAAATCTCTGTAAAAAGATATTTACACTACTATATTAGTTACCTAATTAATTTCCACAAGTAAGCCAATCAAAATAAAATTTTCGAAGAATTAATTCCCAGCAAGCTAAAAATCGTATAATAGTTTCCAACAGCAACAGCATTGGGTTCATCGAACTGCTAATATTTACACTATTAATTAATGACTTAACAATCATCAATTAATCATTAAATAATACTTTGGTGCAATTATGAACGTGTGGACGTCATTATAGTCGTACTCGTACCTACGACACCTACGTAAATACTTAAAAACCATAAAAACTTAAGAAAATCGAAATTTCCTTATCGCTCTTGCATATTCGAGCGATAGAGAGATAGGTATGTACATAGATAACGAAATCTTGATTTTTGATGTTCGCGGAAGGCTCACAAAAAAATATATGTGTTAGAAGCGGGGCGAGGAATTAACTTGATCTTTTCCACCTAGTTTCATTAATCTCAGTTAATTATGATCGGTAAATAGGTACCTGAAAAGCTGCCTGCATCTGTTTGTCAGTACCACCATGCCGTTCGATCTTCATCTCGATACTGTTCAGGTTGATCTTGGAGAGGAAGTTACCGAGGTCCGTTTCGCCGGTAGGCCTTGGCCAGAGGAGACCTGAAAATAGTGCTATTCTAAACTCTATTGGTGGTTTAGTCTAGACACTGACCTATTTTTTAGCTAAACTGAGAAGTTTATTGGAAATTCGATCATATATGTAGGAACTTGTTATCAAACGTTGTTACAACTGTACTAATAATTAGTACTCAATACTCGTATTATGACGAGTTTCGCCAGTTGCAAGAAAATAACCTATGATATTTTTCAGGTCAGTACAAATTCCAGTACGGGTATGGTGGCCGTTCTTGTTTATATGACAGCGTGATAAAACGGTGTCTGTCACTTTCTATTCCGTGGTGTTATAAAGTGACAGTTATTTTATCACGTGGATAAAATCATCCATAATCATCAGCATTGCCAGTAGGTGACATAGTTAAAGGGCTCCTCTACACGATGGGCCAACGCTGGCCACTCCAAGGGACGCATTTATGCGTTAGAGGGAGCAAGTGATACCTATTGCTATCTCATTCTACCGCATGGCTGCGTTCCTTGGAGTGTCCGGCGCTGGCTCATCGTGTAGAGGAGCCAAAAAAGGATAGGTTACCATGTTCGTTGCAGAACATCTTGCAGGCCTCCAAGCTCAGGGCGGGTTCCTTGTTCTTGGGGTCATGGCGTGTCTTGAGACACTTGCCGTTGTCGCACGCCCATTTGTAGTCGTCAGCCGCGACGCTGCGAACACGCTAATGTCAAAGGTGCAAAATAGCGCGGTTGTATCATCAATACAACCCACTGGTTTTTAGGGCTCCGTACTCAAAGGGTAAAAATAGCCCTCCCTATTCCCTATAGCAGCGGTCGGCAACCTTTTAGCAGCCAAGGGCTACATAGTAGTTAACGGAGGTGACGCGGGCCGTACTTTGTTAATATTTATGACTTTATCAGACATTATCGTTTGTCACCATTACATACAAAATAGCCAAGGAGGCCCTCGGGCCGCAAGTGACAGGTTCACGGGCAGCATGCGGCCCGCGGGCCGCAGGTTGCCGACCGCTGCCCTATAGGATGACTCACGTTAAACCGGGCCGTGTCCAGGCCGAAGCTTTCGGGACATCGTTTTCTATGGAAAGCATCACGCCTGTCATGTCATAGAAAAGATAAGAGCCGGAAGCTCCGGCCCGGACACGGACACGGACACGGAGTCATCCTTTTTACTAAGACGTACGTACTCCACTGTCCGTCTGTCAGTCCTTCTGTCCGTCCGTCTGTCTGTCAGCCACCATGTATCTCATGAACCGTGATAGCTATAGACAGTTAAATTTTCACAGATTATGTATTTCTGTTGCCGCTAATAACAACAAATACCTACTTAAAAGTACGGGACCCTCGGTGGGCGAGTCCGACTCGCACTTGACCGGAATTCATTTTAAATCTGCTACCTAACCGGCTACCTATATTGCTGCTGCTATATCTACATTATATTGTTAGATAAACATTACACAAGTCAATGGATGAGGTGAGTGAAGCTATCGTGGACACAGTCTTTTTATTGCATAACATGCCAAATGATCTGCCGGGACGGTAGAATTTTATAAAAGCGACGGGTTGTCTAGGATCTACAACCGGCATTATACGTGGATATTTCTGACATAGCCTTTGGGGGCGCCATAGTGAGGGTGACGCATGGCTATTTCAATATTAGTGTCTGCCAGCGCCTTTGTCCTCGTAGATTCGTTACGCTACGTCTTACGTAGGCGAACAACGCGCGAACGCGGCGCGGCGCCTGACATTCGCGTGCAAATCGCGCCGCACCGCGTTCGCAACGAGATCGCTTACGTAGGACACTTCTATGGGCATCAAAGGATTGATTTCGCCGCGCCGCGCCGCGCCGCGTTCGCGCGTTGTTCGCCTACGTAAGACGTAGCGTTAGACTGAGCCCTACACCCTCCCGGTCATCCCTCTTAGTACCCCCAAACCCCATCTAAGTTCCAACCCCCATTGCACCCTTTTAGGGAATGAATACTGGAATAAAATGTATCATATTTCATCGAATTCCATTTTTGCGTGATAAACGAACAAATAAATATCCAAATATACATACAAACTCACATAATAGTTACTCACTTAGGCCGCACTACGATTGTTTGTCGTGCGATAATTTTGTCGCTGAAATCCAAGCGAGTTGCCGATCTAATTAAAATGTATTAATTAATAGCGGTGCAGTGTTGATTATAATCCTATTGTGTTTGAACAACTAATACCTAATCGCGTAGGTACACGTCGATATACATAAGTATGTCCAATGGACATTGTCCATAGTCATAAAGTCAACATCATTCGGCGATTCAAGACGTCATCGGAAGATCGTTCGATCAATTAAGGATTATCTGATCAGCCGTTTCGAATTAAGAGGCTAATTATGAAGACAAATGGGTGCTGATTATGCCTTAAAGTGACATTCCATTTCCAACTGCAGCTGCAATACTGTTCATTTTACTATGGAAACGCGTCGCTGTCACTGTCAATTTCCATAGTAAAATGAGCAGTATTGCAGCTGCAGTTGGAAATGGAATGTCACTCTTAGGGTAACCTCAATAACAACGGAGATGTTTCATCATCATCATAAATTTAAGTTCACTTTCTCCTTAATTCACTTTGTATGCACTTCTTGGCTCGCCTGTCTTTCTCCTTCCTAAGACTATCCCTTTCGACTACTTCATTAAGTTGTTACTACATATAGGTACTTTTTGCCCTTCTTCCCCAGAGGATACTTAAGCAACCGAATTTACTAACATTATAAATAAGAGAGACATGTTTAGATGTTTTGGATGTTTATTACTCAAAGACGCAAAAACATGATAAAACCCGTAGGAAGCAAAAAGTTAAAAAATGGCACACAGACAATTTATATTGATATAAGATTTTCATCCTAAGAATTAATGTTCTATGAAATTGGGGTTGAAAGTTAGGAGTGCTAAAGGGGAGGCAGTTTAACGACATCACGCAAGCAGGGCCTATATTTAGTAAGGTTAACTAAGGTTATATGTATAACTTACTTTAGTAGGTACGTAATATTTGTTTGTAGGGATTTTTTTACCTACTAATCAAGTAAAGTAATAGTACATTACTACAGAGGCCGGGACGAAAGGGGTTGCCGGCCGAAGACATATAGACGGATAGGTCTGAGCGCGGGCAACCCCATTTCCCGCCGAGGTATGTATAGTGCTTTTCTCAAACATGCAATGAAATAAATAAAATAAAAAATCCACGAAACCCAAGTTTTATTTATAGAAAAGACTAAAAGTAAACTACACCCAAAAATCCCAAAATATAACCAACACGTACCTATATCATTATCACGCGTATGTTTTACACGAGTCGTGTATTTTTACTACCCGTATATTTTCATGTATCTTTGATTTTTTGGCCTTGTGTCCGTCTGACTGTCGTTTTCGTCACATAAGTTTACATAGCCTTTCATGTTGATATCATGTTTCACATACATCGTTGCTTTATGCATGGAGTAAATAAGTATAATTTCCACAGTGTTGACGAATTTGTAGTTACATTCATTTAAAATATGCCACAAAACTGTTTCTAATAAACTGTAAGCCATTTTTCTTAGTTTCTCAAATAATAAAATTGTCATAAGCAACCATATACATACTTCGTCTTTGACTTGGCGGCAGAGGCAGCAAGTTATTTAAAATCAATTCTGCTTACGCTGCCAATCCCAACACCTACGATTACAATTAATTTCATTATTTCGTCGGAACTCATATTAAAGTAAAAAAATCATCAACGCACCATAAATCCAATAAAACAGAATGAAAATTTTTCAACTTTACCTCCATAACAATTTAAAAAAAAAATAACTACGCGTGTTTGAGTAGACCTTTTTACCGCTAACGTTTAGATGAAATATTTTAAATGTTTTTATTTGTGTAGTTAAATTTATAATTTAAAATTATAAAATTTGGTTAATAATGTATTATTTATTAAGTTCATGTTGATTTTATACAAATAAAACTGCAAATTATAGCAAACATTGTTTTTGTTTTTTTTTTTATAGGCGTAGGTAGTGGCAGTGTCATTACGAACCATAAAGCCAATACTGCCTCTAGTTTTTTTTTTAATGGATGAATGCCACGATGCTGTGTCACAAATATCTGTGAAATGAAAATTAAAAAAGAGGACTTTGCCGGCCTAGGCCTGCAAGATTTGTATGAAATTCCATTAAATACCTTTTGTCCTAGCCGCACCTGAAACGTCATACTTCGCAGCCTATTATAAGGAACATAACATCAATATTTCATTGCATGTTAGAGAAAATATATAAATAGTTGTTTAAATATATAAATATATTATTTACGTAGGTAGTATAAGTATTCATGCTTATTAGTTAGTCATAAGGTAGTTAGTAGTTAGTTATAAGTTATATGCATTTAGAAACTTACCAAATTATAACAAGCGCTATTTGAACAGCGCAAAGTATTAATAACCTATCTAGCCACATCGTATCTGAAACAAAGAAAACCAACGTTAGTTTTAGGAAGCGCCTACAGTCCGTTTTTTTTTAGCATTAAAAAGAACTTCGCAGAAGTAAGCTTGTGGTTCCAAATCCGGCATTTTTTAGCGGTAATAAGTTGAAGTAAATTATATGTATTGACCATAATTCAATAAATATTAACAATTAAAGAGCCTGATAAAAACTGCACGCCTGCTTCTGTGTGGACTATGGTATAGGTAAATAACTATAAAGGACTATGCATAAACAAATAGCGGAAAAAAACAAACTGCCAACGCAATGAAACGACTGAACCGACCGAAAACATATCGAACCACCCCTAGAAAATCTGCTTTCAAATTAAAAAAAAAACCGCATCCAAATAAGCTCAGAGTTACAGAGACCATACAGACACACGGTCAAAATTATAATTATATATACCACTCCTGTTTTTGCGTCGGGGGTCAAAACAATAAATATAGGATACTCGCATTGGTATTTCTAAATGTGTATCCTCCTAAGGCCCAAGATCCTACCTATAGTACTTCTTCAGTTCGATGAAATTTAAACCATATTCAATTGGAACAGAGTTGTATTTCTTTTGTTTCGGTAAATTTTCAAACAAATATAATTCAACCCTATTCCCTGCACTATAGGTTCAAATTTAATTGGCAAATTCAGGGTTTCGCATTTGTATGGCTGGGCCTTAGGAGGGTATAGTAACAGCACCAGTCATGGGACATTTAAGAGGAAATTTGGAGTATTTGTGATATTTCCCTAATACATGTAAATGGTCTACCGCTTAGCGTGTTAAAAGATATATGTCCTATCCGTCTTTCATGTTTCAGGCGTGTTGTATCAAAGATACTGCAATGAGTTTCCAAACTATGCTTTTTTGCTCCCGTCATGGACACCAAAGCTCCAGTAATGGGCCCCCCTATAATGGGCATTGCTCTATCAGTATAAAATATTGAAATAGGTCATCAGATCAGGTCCATGTTATCATAATATTGCATTATCATCCGATTTGCATACTTAATTACGAATACAAAATTTCAGCTCAATCGGAAATCGGAAAGTGGCTCAAATTCAGCTACCAAGATTAAGATAAGATAAAAAAAAGATAAAAAATAGTTTATTCAAGTAGGCATATTACAATGCGCTTATGAACGTCAAATAAATTTACCGGCTCCAACCGTACACCTCTGCCCCGAGAAGATTTAAATCCCCCCTCAATTGGAGGAGGGTATCCCAATATGGGACCGGCAACAAACTCGGCGGGACACATCTTTTCAAAACATTATTACATCTTATAATTAACATGCATTACGAGTAATTAATACAATTTAAATTACTATAGAATTCATGCAATTATACTCAGTGAGTGAGGATTTGACCCACACTAACTAACGGGGCAAGTTAAATTAAAGTTTGGAAAAACGATATTAATTTATCGGAAGTCCGAGCATACGTCCTGGTTGGCATATGTATTTCGTAACTACATTTTACTTCTGTATTGTTTAAACATGAAATTATGGCATGGCAAGCATCATTATGTAAATTGTCCCATCATAGGAGGTATGCAGTTTTACAGCTCCTATAATGGGATTGGGCCAAATACCACAATTTTTTTACATCTGTTGAGTCACAACATAGTGTGTTGTATACCTTATCTCATGGTAAATGCAATTAACAAAACACATTCTAGTTTTCATCAAGTATTAATTAATTGAAATAAATTAACTCTCCTCTTTTAGCGAAGTTGTTAAGAATTCGTAGTGGTTTTTTTTTTTCAGTGACACGACAACTTTTGGGTTGGCGCCAATTTCTTAAAAAACAACCAAATTTAATAAAAATTCAAACTGAAACAGCTCTAGGACTCTTATTTATGATAATATACAGCCAGTGTTTATAAACTACTTTTAGACACTTATTTTAGAGGATTTGTGGTTTTTTGTCCCATTACTGGTTCCACGTCCATTATAGGGTCCACTACTATAGAAAGTTATATATATGTATTTGCCTACTTAGGCTACCGATGTATTACTAATATGCTAAATAACTACTTATTTTCCGACAGAAGCAGAAAAAACCTACATTGAGTAGCGGCTCTTCGAAATTAGCTGTTCGACGTCCTTAAATAAATAAATATCAAAAATCAAACAATTGATTAGGTTTTTTGGGGGATCTATTGATGTAATTAATGAGTAATAATCTGTGTATTTCATAAAGACCCGCCGCTTCCATAACTATTAGGTATGCTGCGGAGTTTCTAATGCTAAAAACTATACAGTGTCAATTGGTAGAGTGCATTTATTCACGTGAATGTTATGAACGTAGGTACTATAACACGCGTATTCTAAACAATTTTCAAAGATTATTACCAATTTAATGGCTGGTTTTACGATAATTTGGCAAGCATAGCATAGCTACTCGTACATACATATAGGTACTACATTAAGCAACATTTTAGGCTCAGTAAATCTAAGGTGGGCACGCCACATTCGTAAAAAATCAATAGTCCCATGCAAATGGGGTATCCAGGTCGCTACTCGCACAAACCCACTACGGCAGTTGCTTTAACCCATTTACCCACGCTATACTCTGGTTACAGTTTAAAAGTTCCTTTTGATCTTTGCGCTTTCCTGATTGGATCCTAAAGGAATCCGATCTGTCAATACTTAACTCAATACAATACTCCCGTTCATTTTCACTTTCTAAGTGTGTTTGACCTGCAATTAGTTTTTAAAATTATGGGCGTTTTTACTAAATCGAGTGGTGGCTTTTTGAATTTTATTTTTCTTGGGAATGATGACTATTGAATTAATAATTGAATATTTTATGATGCGCGGAAAAAAATCGTGATATACACAATAAAGATTAGTTATTTATTCAACTGGCGGCGTCGTCAATCCCATTTAGTCTTCTGACGATATACATAAAAAATGTCAGTTCAATTACATGACTACTTGACTAGCACTAGCACTAGGTTATGGCCGAATAGAAATGACCCTGTTGCGTGTACGTGACACTGCGACACGCGTGACGCAACCCTATCACTCCTATCAAATCAAAATAATTATACTTCCACAAACTAATTTGACAATGATTCAATTCTGTGTCCCTAGTGAAAAAAGGTATAAGTCTCGGGCAGCGCGATTGTAAATGGGTATAAGTTCCAAGTAACACCTATGCCCTTTTACTCCTAAGCTGCGTGAGACTTGTACCCTTTTTCACTAGGGCCACAGAATTATACTGCACATAGTGCAGGAGAGACCTTTTCAGTAAAAAATTCAGTAAATACTTCCCATTCTACTAGGACCGCAAAATTTTATTTCAAAAGTACCTAAGGGACAAAGGCTTAACCGGGACAATAATATACCCTATCATTAATTAGGTCGTCAACATACAAACATAGAAGAAGCTATCAGTAACGGATGTTCTATCTAATAGATATACCTACTTATAAGTTTATTGCAAACGCGGCGATCACATCAGCCTTTGTAGTGGTTAATGTTTCATTGTTTAAGTATAGGTATGATAATACTATTACTTATTCTGTGGTATAGGTCTACCATTTTACTGAGGCGGTTGGTAGAAGTTAGTAGTAGTAAGATCACTATTGTCACTATATGCATAGTATGGTCAGCTACGAAGCTGGTTTGTATTATGTTGAGCAAGTAAAAATGGAATTAATAAGTAAGCATGTAAACTAGTTTTACATAGTCCCAAAACTCGGCTAAACTTCTACTAAGAGCTAAATCACCAAAACCTAAGGCAGCGATTTTGATTAGCCTAAACTGAGCGTGTGTTATTTATACGTCGTAATTTCCTAAAAGTTTGATGTTTAAAATAACACTTGCACAGCCTGGGCTATCAAAATCGATGCTTAACTTTGTCTAACTCACCTACCTACCATATATGTAATTATGTAGCTACCTACCTACCTGAATTTGGGATATGGATTTATAGTTCCTATTTTCAAATCGAAGTAGGTACCTAACCGACATTTCATACATCTGATATTTTTTTCTATATTCACTTCTAAGTTCTAGGTTTGAATTGATCTTAAAGGGGTATCTTGATATCCTTGAAGCATGATGCACTACTTATAAGAAAATAATATAATATTATTTCAGATTGTATCACATCTTCAATCATTGAACATTTTGTAAACACGAATGTCACTAGCAGAAGCAATAAAATAATGATCTGCTATTACCAATTGTAGATTATTTTATTTTATTAAATCTGTGAATATTTATGTTCTTAAAATTTAGATAGCAATTGTTTATTTTACCTTGTTAATCCACTATGCTTGCAAAACTGTATTTAAAAACCGAATACTAAAACAAAGTGCGCGCCCGCTCAGCAGCGCGGATCGAACTAAATGCGATTTTCCCGCCTCTACGGCTGTTTGGGTGTGCGGACATTCCTATTAGCGAGCGAATCGACCGTTTTTTCGTAGGTGAACCAATGTTACTATGGCCACGAGATGAGAGCCACCACTTAACTGCTGTTTCAACACTTTCAACTTAGCACATAAACTCACCCGCTCGGTATGCGGTTAGAATAACGCCCCTAACCAGTCTGTTTCGCAAACAAAATTAGTCACTACTGCCCAAGCTTTAGAACCATGTTATTAAAATTTTAAACTCGTCTAGAAAAAGCGTGTAGATCGTTATAGTTCGTTTTTTTAGCATTAGAAAGAACTCCACAGAAGCAAGCGTGCAGTTTTTATCAGGCTCTCTAATTGTTAATAATTATTGAATTCATTAGATAATTCATGCATGGTTAATACATATAATTTACTTCAAATTATTACCGCTAAAAGTGCCGGATTAGGAACCACAAGCTTACTTCTGCGAAGTTCTTTCTAATGCTAAAAAAACGGACTGTAGATTTTCTTGTATGAAATTAGTAATTATATATTGAGTTTTAAATCAACTTGACTTTCAATAAATGAAAGACCCTAAAAACGTGACCCTATTACTAGACTCCACTGTCCGTCTGTCTGTCACCAGGCTGTATCTCATGAACCGTTATAGTTGCCGCTATAACAAGAAATACCTACTAAAAAGTACGGAACCTTCGGTAGGCGACCCCAGCACGCACACGACCGGTTTTTTAGGGTTCCGTACCCAAAGGGTAAAACGGGACCCTATTACTAAGACTTCGCTGTCCGTCCGTCCGTCTGTCACCAGGCTGTATCTCACGAACCGTGATAGCTAGACAGTTGAAATTTTCACAGATGATGTATTTCTGTTGCCGCTATAACAACAAATACTAAAAAACAGAATAAAATAAAGATTTAAATGGGGCTCCCATACAACAAACGTGATTTTTGACCAAAGTTAAGCACCGTCGGGAGTGGTCAGTACTTGGATGGGTGACCGTTTGTTTTTGCTTTTTTTTGTTTTTTTTTTGCAATCTGGTACGGAACCCTTCGTGCGCGAGTCCGACTCGCACTTGCCCGGTTTTTTTATTTTTATTTAAAGTTGATATTCAAACCATCACAACAAGTCTCAAAATTGTTGCGGATAAGCGCTCGATGAACTGATTTACATACCTACCTGTTCAAACAAAGGTGGCGCAAGGTTAATAAGAGAAATAACTAATATTCACTTTTCCATAAGTTTTATAGTATTTTTAAAACTATAAATTTAATATACCTCTGGCGGCTACCTCGCACAACGTATCAGTATTGCGATACAGCGGGGAAATGCCGCCAGCATCCTTGGTACAATGCCTGGGCCTATTTTAGATTTAAGCTAGTTATTAATTTCGTTTAGTTGTATGTACCACTGTATATATATTTTGTATGTAAATAAATGATTTAAAAAAAAGACCTATACCATGTGATGTTAGTTCCTCTGTCATTACCATGCACTTCGCATATTACGTACGTGCTGAAGTGCCTTTTTTCCTGGCAGACATCTACAACAGTCGAAGAAAAGCAGAAGGACTTTAGGCGAACATTTTAAAATATTGATCCTACTTATCTCCTTACATAGTTATCAAATTTAAGCCAATTGTAGTTTAATAACCTTGCATAAGCAGGTTGTTGAAAATAGAATAGAAGGAAACGTAAAACCATGCATCCATATATAGTCCAAAAAGGTCCCAAGTCCCGATTACACACATGTATATACTTATTATTTGAATGTCGTACCTACCAAAGAATATAATACTCACTAGGTACCTACGCCTACCTAGTACAGTTAGGTATAGTCGGACTATAGTTAGGTGGGTTTACGTAATACAAAATTATTTTATTAACTACCGATACGAATAAGTACTTAATGCACTTATCTACGAATGAATTCGCATAAAATGAAAGCCTAAACAACTTTAAGAATATACTGGGTCAAGCAGGATCTTGTCAGTAGAAAAAGGCGGCAAATTTGAAAAATGTAGGCGCGAAAGGATATCGTCCCATAGAAAATTTGAATTTCGCGCCTTTTTCTACTGACATGATTTGCTTGACCGTCTATAGTTAATATCTGGGTATTTCATAACTCACGTAGGTGAAGCTTGTCTCGCTCAACTGCCGACATACCTACCGGTAATCGGCAGCCAATGTAAATGCAAACTTTTTGCAACTTTTTTATGGAACTCACACATTGCTAAAAAGTTGAGCTATATGTTGAAATTACAAGCGGTATGAGAAAAAGTTGTTGAATCTAGAACAACTTTTTCTCATACCGCGCTACAATCAACAGCAACCGCTGCTGTACACTGCTAGATGCTAGTATCTACATGTACAACTATAGTCTGTCAAGCCATTTCCTTCAGTAGAAAAAAGCTGCAAAAAAATATAGGCGCGAAGGGTAATTGTCCCAAAGAAAATTAGAATTTCGCGCCTTTTTCTACTGACACAGTTGTTTGACCGGCTATATAACAAAAATTTAACCCTTTATTTTATAGGTTGTCAAACAAGTTTGTCAGTAGAAAAAGGCGCGAAATTCAAACTTCCTGTGGGACGATAACCTTAGGAGCCTACGTTTTTATAAATTTGCCGCTTTTTTCTACTGTCGGAAATGGCTTCACATGCTATATTTATGCGTGGTGGTAAGTGCGGGACTTTTAGCCGCTCAAACAACTTTATCAGTAGAAAAAGACGCGATAGTTCAAATCTTCTATGGGATGACAATCCTTCGCGTCTACATTTTTTCATTTTGCCGCTTTTTTCTACTGACGGAAATGGCTAGACAGACTATATTTTCTCTGTCCTACTCTGCTAAAAAATAGAAGTAAATTCCAGCTGTTACCAGTGTCAACTGGCAACAACTTAGTGGTAGCATTTGGGAATAACCGAATGGGGGTCCTAGACGGAATATTCAGATTGAATGTAAAGACGTTGCCTTTACTAGCGTTAGAAAAAGACAGAAATTCTATGCCTTCTATGGCTACTACTACAGTGCACATTATAGTTTGTCAAAGGACTGTCTCATTTCATAGACAGAATCATACTAACTTTGTCTTACACTAGTACCCAAAAGAAAAGGATGAGTATAGTTTTTTTGTTCTTATTTACTGACAAATTTTGGTTTGACCAACTATAGTCATTATTCTGAGGTGCACATACTTCACAGGGACCCTTTGCCAAACTATAAATTTGTACAGTCATATTTTTGCTATTTTAATAAGACAATGGACAATATTTTTACTTCAACACGCAAATACCTTAAAATCCGAGCTTAAAATTGACCTAAAACCTTATTGATTGAAATTATTGAAAAACACGGTTGTTACATTAATTATTTAAACTTGCAACACAGCACATAATGTCAAACTAACGTCATTACTACCTACTAACCAAAATTGTATTGTAAACTTGTCAAAAGGTCAATACATATAAGAGTTACATGAACATAAAGATTTAGTATTGTTTAACTAAAATAATAATTAGTAAACTAGATGCTTACTTGTTATAGAGTTTCGTAGTAAATCTTCAAAAATATGGACCCAGCTCTGCTTCGAGAACGGGAGGCTTTCAAGAAAAAGGCACTTGCGACACCCAGGTACGCGGACGCGACATACTTGGGAACTGAGTGGGCAGCCCGCCAGCCGGCTAGTCGCTTACTTTCTCTCCCTCGCACGCGCGGGCCCGCTTCGCTTATATTGATGAGATCTCAGGGCCAATTTTCGACAGGAACTGTAACGGAATTACTAGTATGAGTTTGTTTATTTCATGCTAATTGATGTTATAGTTATGTTATGATGCCTTACTTATTTAATAGTAGAGATATAATAGTTATGATTATATCATACATTGTTCTGAAATAGGAAATTAAGTAAATTTATTTTGGTTAGTACTTAAACATGCAATGAAGTGTTTTATTTGAGCTTTATTTAGTTTCTTAGTCTATAACTATTATTGTTATTCTTTTAGTGTTGAAAAGAAGAGAAGAGATGATTCGTCACACGCCAAAGATGATAGCAAGAAGAAATCAAAACCATCATCAAGCTCGGTCAGCTCTGCGCCGAAGCTTGATGCCTCCAAGTATGTTTTAAGTTTTTTAAACAATGCCTTATTTAATTAATATAACCCATTCTTGCAGGCTTTCCAATTATATTAAATCCTTAATTAACTTGTGTTTCATTAATTTTCAGCTATAAAACCATGTCAGGCAGCTCATCATACAGATTTGGTGTGCTGGCCCGCATTGTGCGTCACATGAGAGCTAGACACCAGGAGGGTGACGACCATCCCCTGACACTAGATGAAGTACTTGATGAGACGAACCAGTTGGATGTTGGTAATAAAGTTAAACAAGTACGTTGTTTAAAATTATCATATATTTCTTGTAAACTCTGGTCCTTGTAAAAAATACAATATTTTAGGCTTTAAGGAACAAATTAAATAATTATCTTTAATTATTTGTAGTGGTTACAAACAGAGGCACTTCAAAATAATCCAAAAATAGAATGCACTCCAGATGGTAAATACAATTTCAAACCAGTATACAAGATAAAGGATAAGAAATCCCTACTCAGGTATGTTTAGCATGCTTTAGTTAGATTAAGTTAAAGTAAAAAAAGGTAAAGTTTTAACCAAGTGTTAATATTAATTGATTTATTTTCAGATTATTAAAACAACAAGATCTAAAAGGTTTGGGGGGGATTTTGCTGGAAGATGTTCAAGAATCTCTGCCACATTGTGATAGAGCACTCAAAAACTTGGCTCAGGAAATCCTGTATATTACCAGACCTACTGACAAGAAGAAGATTCTATTTTATAATGATAAGACTGCAACATTAGATGTAAGAACAAAATTTATAAATATAACTTAATTATTATATTCAAATATCCTATCATCCTATCTAATGCTTAATTTTATCACCGAAATTGTATCTCTAACTACATTTCTTAATTTTCAGTTCAAGTCTTGTTAATATTGATAAATCCAAAATTTTCAGGTTGATGAAGAGTTTGTAAAACTTTGGCGCGCTACTGCTGTTGATGCCATGGATGATGCCAAAATCGAAGAATACCTGGAGAAACAAGGCATAAAGTCAATGCAAGATCATGGGCCAAGGAAACCGCTTGCTCCAAAACGTAAAAAGGCATCACAAAAGAAAAGGCAATTCAAAAAACCAAGGGACAATGAGCATTTGGCAGATGTTTTGGAAACTTATGAGGATAACACTTTAACCCAAAAAGGTGTATCAATAAAATAATAAATATAAATGATAATAAAAGTGTTCTAATTTGTTGCCACACTATAATATACATTCTGGGGCGGTATTTAAAGGGACTCAGGGCCAAAATCGAAAATTGTAATTTTGTTAACTGCTAAAGGCGGCAAATTTAAAAAATGAAGGCGCGAAGGGATATCGTCACAGAAAATATGAATTTCGCGCCTTTTTCTACTGACAAGATTTGCTTGACCATCTATACCAAATGTATACGTAGGAAGTGGCGCCTTTAATAATTTTCTACAATTTCTTGTCGGACTATAGCCTGGCCGCTGTCGTCCGGAACTTGCTAAGATTTCCGTACGGAATGACAGGTGGGAAAGGGACGTCGCTCTACAAATGCTTAGCGCTATCTCGCTTGCTCATGTCATTCCGTGGGTGAACGGTTGGTTTTCGAACAAACCCTAATAAAATTCAATCTCTTATCAGTCTGTGCCATAGACTTATAATATATAAAGACGGTGTCTCAGCGAGCTGTCACTGTTGCCACTTTTGTTTAGTGTACGATTAACAATGAGGCCCACGTTGCTGTAGCCATGTCGATAAAGTCATATCGATAAACTATCGACATTTCTTACAATTTTAATTTTACTTCAAAGGCTTAACGATACCTAAAATGACCAAAAACGCTTTTATTCTTTATTGTGGTTATCAGATCACAATTTTATAGTCACGCCCCAGCAGGGAACCAAGGGAAAGTTCAGATATTTAATAAAAATACATAAATACCTCCTAAAAAGAGGTGTTCCGCAATAATTGAATTATATTATAATATATTCATTATCCATTAGCATTTCAATTATGTGTAACGAAGATATTAAAGCTTCAATTAATCGCTATTTCGTTCCGCTGTGTAGCGTTTATCGATATATAACATGATTAAAATCGACTTTTCACATCCCTAAAAGAGCACCATATACGCTTTTACGCACACATACACAGCCTGGGCGCATCAAGAAAGGCAACACTTGATTTGAAGTCCACCTTGTCAACAGTATGGTTGTCCTTTTTTGAGAAACGGCATTTTTAAAAGCAGGGCTGCCAGATCGTATAATAGGCTACGAAATTCGTATAATGAAATTATTTTCGTATACATGTCGTATAGTTGGTCAATCGGTATAATTGGATACGAAAATAATTTTTAAGAAAAAAAAACCGACTTCTATGGGGCCCGGTGAAAGATTATGGTAGATGGTGCACTATGTAGAAAAGGAGGTAAAACCAGTACTTTCTAGTAGCATTTCGTTTCCGTAAGGGTCGTAGTTCTAGCCTAACCTAACCCACTTCTCTGATTGCAGTTCAGTTCTGTGAGGATCGTAGTTCGAACCTAATCAAACCCACTTTTCTAGTAGCATTTCGTTTCTGTAAAGCCCGCAGTCCTAACCAAACCTAACCCAATTTTGTTTGGTCTGTGAGGATCGCAGTTCAAACCTAACCTAACCTACTTAACGGCACATGCCATGCGGTGTACGGGGGTTTGAGCGGGAGGGGTTTGGCATCATCATACTATATACCTACATTTTATGGTAGGTAATCATAGCGGTTTATTTAGTTTAGGTATCATAGTGATTTTCCGGGTCAAGGTCCAGGTCTCTGAGTCCGAGTCCGGGTCCGAGTCTGGGTCCGAGTCCGGGTCCGGGTCCGAGTCCGGGTCCGAGTCTGGGTCCGAGTCCGGGTCAGAGTCCGGGTCCAAGTCCGAGTCCGAGTTCAGGTCCGGTTCCGAACCGGATCCGGGTACGAGTCCGGGTCCCAGTCCAAGTCAAAATCGAAATTCGAAATCACCAAACGTGTACTATGCGTCGTTGAAGAGTTCTGTTCTGATCATCATCAGCAGTTCCACTTCATCAAATGCAACAGTTTTTAATGTAAATGCTTGATTTTATGATGAAAATACAGAAAATTATGTAAGTATGCCTTTAAGATTTGAAGAGTTCCCTCGATTCCTTATGGATCCCATCATCAGAACTCGAGCTTGACAGAAATGTGGCTTAAAAACCAAACTTGCTTAACAAACATAACGAAGAGGACAAATCGCCAAACGTGAACTATGCGTCGTTGAAGAGTTCCGTTCTGATAATCATCAGCAGTTCCACTCCATCAAATGCGACAGTTTTGAATGAAAATGCTTGATTTTCTGATGAAAATACAAAAACCTCTATACGCATGCCTTTAAAATTTGAGGAGTTCCCTCGATTTCTCATGGATCCCATCATCAGAACTCAAGCTTGACAAAAATGTTGCTTAAAAACTTAACTTGCTTAACAAACATAAGGAAGAGGACAAATCGCCAAAGGTGAACTATGCGTCGTTGAAGAGTTCCGTTCTGATCATCATCAGCAGTTCCACTTCATCAAATGTCACGTTTTTGAATGTATATGCTTGATTTGTTGATAAAAACACAAAAATCACTATATGTATGCCTTTAAGATTTGAGGAGTTCCGTCGATTCCTCATGGATCCCATCATCAGAACTGGATTTTGACAAAAACGGGACCAATCTGTATGCATATACATGCAATCAAAAAAAGAATTTTTAAAATCGGTCCAGTAATGACGGAGATATGGAGTAACAAACATAAAAAATAAAAATAATAAAAAAAAACATACAACCGAATTGATAACCTCCTCCTTTGGGATTTGGAAGTCGGTTAAAAAACACCGATGTTAAACTACTGTCAATGCTTCAAAAAACCGGGCAAGTGCGAGTCGGACTCGCGCACGAAGGGTTCCGTACCATAATGCAAAAAAAGAAACAAAAAAAAGCAAAAGAAAAAACTACTGTTACACGATTACTGTTACTGTTATACGATTTAATGGAACGGCAACTACTTAAATACACGTCAACGCGGGCTATAACCGCGAAAAACCAAGTGCGCAAATTGCGGGCATCTTTCTCTGTCACTATTATTACGCTGTCATTGGAGTAAAAGAGAAATATCCCCGCAATTTGGGGGCTTACCGCACCGAAAACCGAAATTCACCAGTTATTAAAAAATCGATTTAAAATTATAGTTTTTTTTGTACTCGTATAATGCAATCGAATTTCGTATAATTGCGGCCACATGATCGCATAATCAAGATTTATGTACTGGCAGCCCTGTTTAAAAGAGCGGGGAGAGAGAAATGATACTATACTTGGTCAAGCAGATCTTGTCAGTAGAAAAAGGCGGCAAATTTGAAAATTGTAGGCGCGAAGGGATATCATCTCATAGAAAATTTGAATTTCGCGCCTTTTTCTACTGACAAGATTTGCTTGACCGTCTATAGTTGCTGCGCCGTGAAAGAGAACAGAAAACGTTGGGCCCTTGGTCTGTGCTAGAGTTTTACTGGTAACACAAAGCTAAACGTCATTTTTATGATTATGTCTTCCCGAAATTAATTTATGGTTTGAGCGGAATACATGTAAATAGAAATCAATAAATAAGTGCTTGAAATAAAAATATACAGTTATTATGGTGAATACACAGTTCGCGTTATCATGGGAAGCTCACAAAAAGAATGTGTGCAATGGTTTAAGTTCATTGCAACAGGTAAGGACAGTACGCGATTTATAAAACTAGGTAACTTGCCATACAATTTTTATATTTTTTGTTTATTTATACCTACTCACAGTTAATATTCCCCGATAACGTGGCAGGTTGTTTTGCTTGGAATATTTATTAAACAATAATGGTCCCCAAACCAAATAATTCAAAGTACTTACACAGAATGTACAGGAGATTACTGGTCGAAAGTAAATTGGCTTAACAAGTTTGGTTTCATAAAAATATCTATGCAAAATGTTAATTTTATTTAAATAAAAGACACACTGATCTGTGAAAAATTTGATAGGAAGTAAAGGAAGAAAAACATTGTTTTTCAACCACAACCTAGAGGTTACCAAGGTGTAATACAAATTAAGTATTTGTTGGTTTACAGAATGGCGAATTTGTAGACATGACTTTAGCTGCAGATGGTCACATGGTGAAAGTGCACCAGATTGTCATGGCACTGGCTAGCCCCTACATCAAAGATCTCATAGCATCAGCACAGTGCCCTCATCCTGTCATATTCTTGAATGTATGTATGTTGTTTTTTCATTAAGACTAGTTAAAGATTATATTAGTTGTACAGTCAGCAGCATACTATTTTTAGGTGTTCATACTGTCTCCAACCCAATATACAATTTCTTACTATTAAAAAAAAAGTGCTATTAGTCAATAAAAGTTTCA
Source organism: Cydia fagiglandana (assembly GCF_963556715.1). Lineage (NCBI taxonomy): Eukaryota > Metazoa > Arthropoda > Insecta > Lepidoptera > Tortricidae > Cydia > Cydia fagiglandana. The sequence continues at coordinate 10,280,801 of NC_085932.1, forward strand.
GTACAATCTTGCTAATCCGTCAATAATGTTGACACAATAGTACCGAATCAGTGGAAAATTTGGATTACTGGAAGTTAAAGCAAATCTGCACATATTTTGATATGTTTTTAAATATGATGTGTAAATACACCATACAAAAATAATAAATTCAATGTAAATTCGACCATTATAATAATATAGTTTGAGCCATATTTAGAAAGATAGTGTGATAATATAATCATAAATAGAATGATCATGCATCCCAAGTTTAGTACTCATTACTGGGTGTGGGTGCACCCCACCATTGAAGTACCTAAGTTTTTAGTAAGTTCCTTACCTTATGTTACAGAGAATATCTTATTCAACATTATGCTCAATACTTGAGTACATATACACGGGGGAAGTGCTGGTGAACAGTGAGGATTTGAACCAACTCATAGAGGCTGGTAATGAATTACATATAAAGGGATTGGAAGACATGGTATTAAATCTATGAACTTTTCAATTTACAATATTTTTTCTGCAATAGCATATCTTGAGGGTTCGGGTGTGGGAATTATTTAGTGCGTTTATTGTTTATTGTAAAATAGTTACTAAACTATGAATTAAAACTCACACTTTGCCGGTTTTTATTTATTTTTTGCCTAGTTTAAAGTACAATTCCCACACCCTAAACTCCTGAATATCAGTTAGTGATTTGTCTTTAATTTATATCAATATTTGTCTGCTTTGTACTCTTTAATTTTTGTAACAATTATTTTCAGAAAATAAGCCAATCTGCCCCCAGTAATCGGACCTCCGTTCACTATGAATCTAATGCGCAATCACAAAATGAAGATGAAGATGTTTGTTTCTTTGAGATTAGTGATATGCCAGAAAAAGATTCTAAGTAAGAGATATATACTAAAAATATGCAAGTACTACAGTCTAATTATAATCTAATGATTTATGTAATGACCAATTGTGGTCATAATTGTATAAGTTATGCTGGTTATGCATGTTTACAGTTACACCTTAAAACCTTTTTTTTTCTTGTAGTAACAATTTGAATCTTTTGCAGGAATTATGACGACAAAGAATATATTTTAGGCACAATAGATAATGTGAAATCAGTAGATGAGTCCTTCATGGAGTTACAAGACGAGATGGAAAGCAATGTCGTGGCAATGACAGATACGGATCACAAATTTGACCCAGTAGCTAGTAAAAGTAAGTTAACTATGCCGAGAATTGTAAGCATAGAATGGAGTTTTTTTTTATTGGAACCCACCCACAGTTGCTGGTCAAACCAACCAGTGTTTAACCCTTTGAACACCACGCTTATTATATTAAACCTTATCTGAATGCACCAAGGTTGATATTACACTAATTGTGCGCGTCTGTTCAAGTCTTCAGTGGTCAAAGGGTCAATCAATAATAAACTTAGTTGGCTGGTAAGGAATGCCTCAGTATTTAAATTCTTGAATTGTGCAATAAAATTTTAAAAGAAAGCTAGTGACTTAGTGTTATAGTTCACCACACTTGACTGAAATTTTTATTCCAGACACCGGCGTTATCCAGTATACAGTGTCAAACCAGGGCAGCATACAGATGATTCTGAACAGATACGTGTACTACCTGAAGCATACGAACCGTAACAACAGTAGGCAGTGGCGGTGTGTTGACTACGTCACGTCTATGAAGTGTCCCGCGCACGTGGTCACTAAAGACGACGTTGTTGTTCAAAGGTAATAAAAAACCGGGCAAGTGCGAGTCGGACTCGCGCACGAAGGGTTCCGTACCATAATGCAAAAAAAAAAAACAATAAAAGGCAAAAAAAAAACGGTCACCCATCCCATCCAAGTACTGACCACTCCAGACGTTGCTTAACTTTGGTCAAAAATCACGTTTGCTGTATGGGAGCCCTATTTAAATCTTTATTTTATTCTGTTTTTAGTATTTGTTGTTATAGCGGCAACAGAAATACATCATCTGTGAAAATTTCAACTGTCTAGCTATCACGGTTCGTGAGATACAGCCTGGTGACAGACGGACGGACGGACGGACGGACGGACGGACAGCGAAGTCTTAGTAATAGGGTCCCGTTTTACCCTTTGGGTACGGAACCCTAAAAATGGTATATTAAAAAAATATAGTCAGAGGTTATTTTTAGAAACTGACTTAGAATAGGGCACTAAAAAGCCAAAGCCACAAATAAAAGAAAAGTACTTGGGTACTTAACTGTTACGGCGTTGTTTGTAGACATATTACTTATGTTTTTATTTCTCTTACAGAATTGCTGCTCACATTCATCCTTTCCACGACAAGAAAATCCTTAAGAAAGTTCACGCCGGTTCAATATTTTCCGCGATACATGAAGCGGAAAAGCAAGGGAATGTACTACTAGGTAATAAACGGTCAAAACTAGCGCTTGCTGCAGAAGATGAGGGTAGTAAATAAATGGTAAAAAAATAATTGTTTTATTATTTTTCAAGTCAAAGGAAAGATATGTCAGCAAGGTTACATGCTGTGGAATCTGTATTTTGTCCTTTAACCTGTAATACAGTAAGCAGCAGTAAGTCGCTGCATACTTAGCCTTTATAAGGTATAAAGGTGTCAGAAATTATGCAAAATAGAACCATATCACTTTGAAATAAAGTTCAATCTTAGGTGGGAAATATGTTCCCTCTGCCTTGACCCTAATAGAGTTGCAAGCGCCTATAGGCTGCGATCGCCGCTTAGTATCACTTACTGTATGTCACTGTCGTGGTATAATGGGTATAAATGAAAGATCCAGTCAGCTACTATATTTTATTTATTTAAGATGAGGCTGCTTAACATGTATAATGACTCCATGGTGTTTTCCTTTGGATAAAAAACCACAAATTCACAATGATCTCATCTGAATGCCGCAAGGTAGGTGGTCTATAGACTACATCTACTATCGTGATAAACCGGACGGGCTATATCGTCGTTGCGCTTTCCAAAGCTGATATGTGTTCGATTTTTGATTGACAAATAGTTACCTAGCAACTAAACATGATTTGGTAAGCGCAACGACGATATATAGATGGTCAAGCAAATCTTGTCAGTAGAAAAAGGCGCGAAATTCAAATTTTCTATGAGACGATATCCCTTCGCGCCTACATTTTTCAAATTTGCCGCCTTTTTCTACTGACAAGATCTGCTTGACCAAGTATAGATCCATGTCTCAACTATAGTCTGTAAATCCATTTCCGTCAGTAGAAAAAGCGGCAAAATTAAAAAATGTAGGAGCGAATGGTTATCGCTCCATAGAAAATTAGAATAACGCGCCTTTTTCTGTTGACAAAGTTGTTTGACCGGATATATATAAAGTGTGAAAACTTTGAAGAGGCAGTACAGCCCATTGGCTGTCTTCAACGTAAGACCATTGTCTTAGCCTGTTCAGAACAAGGGCCGAACGTTTTCTGTTCTCTTTCACGACGCAGCAACTAGTATCATTTCTCTCTCCTCGCTCTTTTAAAATGCCGTTTGTCAAAAAAGGACAACCATACTGTTGACAAGGTGGACTTCAAATCAAGTGTTGCCTTTCTTGATGCGCCCAGGCTGTGTATCTGTATGTGTGCGTAAAAGCGTATATGTGTGCTCTTTTAGGGATGTGAAAAGTCGATTTTAATCATGTTAAATATCGATAAACGCTACACAGCGGAACGAAATAGCGATTAATTGAAGCTTCAATATCTTCGTTAAACATAAACATAATTGAAATGCTAATGGATAATGAATATATTATAATATAATAATATAATTCAATTATTGCGGAACACCTATTTTAGGAGGTATTTATGTATTTTAATTAAATATCTGAACTTTCCCTTGGTTCCCTGCTGGGGCGTGACTATAAAATTGTGATCTGATAACCACAATAAAGAATAAAAGCGTTTTTGGTCATTTTAGGTATCGTTAAGCCTTTGAAGTAAAATTAAAATTGCAAGAAATGTCGATAGTTTATCGATATGACTTTATCGACATGGCTACAGCAACGTGGGCCTCGTTGTTAATCGTACACTAAACAAAAGTGGCAACAGTGACAGCTCGCTGAGACACCGTCTTTATATATTATAAGTCTATGGTTCAGAAGAACGAATAAAAAACTATAAAACGTCAAAGCAAGTGTTGCTCGATTCATAAATCCAAACATTTACGTTTATTTTTAACATAAATTCTAACATAGGCAACATGAAACTACTAATAAGAAAGACGTAAGTTTAATAACTTATGCCACTTTATTCTCTAAAATGTTTATTTTATGTATAAAGTGGTTTATTTGCCATTGATTATTCGTTTTGTACAGGTATTCTTCAAAAGATATCAGTCTCACCCAAGGCCCCTACCTTTATTGTTCTATTTGACGGCGCAGCAACTAGTATCATTTCTCTCTCCTCGCTCTTTTAAAATGCCATTTGTCAAAAAAGGACAACTATACTGTTGACAAGATGGACTTCAAATCCAAGTGGCCCCTTTTTAGGCGACCCGGGTTGTGCATGTGTGCGTAAAAACGTATATGTGTGCTCTTTTAGGGATGTGAAAAGTCGATTTTAATCATGTTATATATCGATAAACGCTACACAGCGGAACGAAATAGCGATTAATTGAAGCTTCAATATCTTCGTTAAACATAAACATAATTGAAATGCTAATGGATAATGAATATATTATAATGTAATAAAATAATTCAATTATTGAGGACCACCTATTTTAATAGGTATTTATGTATTTTAATTAAATATCTGAACTTTCCCTTGGTTCTCTCCTGGGGCGTGACTACAAAATTGTGATCTGATAACCACAATTAAAAAAAAAGCGTTTTTGTTCATTTTAGGTATAGTTAAACCTTTGAAGTAAAATTAAAATTGCAAGAAATGTCGGTAGTTTATCGATATGACTTTATCGACATGGTTACAGCAAAGTGGGTCGCTTTGTTAATCGTACACTAAACAAAAAGTGGTCCCACTGACAGCTCGCTTGGAAGGCATCTGTATACAGGGTGATTCAGGAGACGTGAGCAGGACTAACACTGCGCATTTCGTAAATTATAAGCAACTGTTTCCTATCAGTATTAGTGAGTTTAACGTTAATTTTCTAGTCGTGTTGAAAAAAAAAGTTATTAATTTATTTACGACATGGATGGTCACCCTAACATTAGAATACTAAACTATCGATATTCTGTGTCAAATTGAATGTCATCACTGTCATCACGGTCTGGTTACTTTTGAAAATTCGTATCTCGCCCAGGTTTGACATTTTATTTTCTTCGTAAAAGAGGTTTTATGTTTATTAATTAGGTCTTGTAGGGTGACCATGATTGTAGAGAATTAAATTTGCCCTCACCAAAAAGTTGAAAAATAGGAAAAAGTGTGGTTGTTTCACCCAAATACGACGGTGATCGGTCAATTATCAGTTACTGAGTGTGCAGGATTATTCCTGCTCACGTCTCATGAATCACCCTGTATATTCTTATATCTATGGTCTCACCAATGACAAAGATATTTTGGTTTTCATCCTATGGCAACACTGTCAACAAGTCGAGTCAAAGTTCATTATTTTCAACCTGAATTGGGTTATAGTATTTACGCTTTATAATTTAATTAAAATTATATTTTAACTAAAACTCAATTATTTTAGTGTGGAAATAAGTGTTCTAGTGCCTTAAATATGTACGCTTTAAACAAATGTCCTCATAAAAACCTGTGTTTAAAAAGTATAGCCCAGAGAAGTTATGCCAGCAAATGGAAAACAATTCGTGATGTTAATTATCAATATTTACAAAGAAGTAAGGTGCCTACAATGCACTTTCAGAAATCATTACCGAGACTGCCCATACCTGAGTTGAACAAAAGCACCGAGCGGTATCTTAAGGCATTGCGACCGCTTTTAAGCGACGACCAATTTAGCGCTGCGACCAGCCGAACAAATAACTTCATTAATAATGAGGGGAAAGAGTTGCAAGAGAAACTCGTAGCGAAAGATAAGGCAAACAAGCACACAAGCTACATTTCAGACTACTGGTTTGATATATATCTTCGAGATCGCAAACCTCTGCCAATCAACTACAATCCTCTAATCGTATTCCAAAATGATACGAGACCAGAATACAACCATCAGTTAATCCGGTCCACAAATTTGTTGATCAGTGCTGTGAGATTTATGGAGTCTCTGAAGGCACAGATATTGGAACCAGAAGTGTTTCATATGAATCCTAAGAAAAGTAATACACCTCTTTTTAGAACTGTAACAGGCTTATTGCCTGAGGCGGTGTCATGGTTTGTAATAACTGCACTTTATTTAACAGCTACTTGTTCTTGTCTGAAATCTGGAAGTCTGGTTGTGGTCAGTACTATAGTATTTATATGCTTCTTGAAAATACTTTGCTTAAATTCTCTTTATTAATATAATTTTCTTACAGGTATGGTGCCTACCTTTTCAAAGCGTTTCCTCTTGACATGAGTCAGTTTCCGGGTCTGTTTGGCGCGACCCGCATCCCTTTAGAGACTAAGGACAAGATATTCAGGGTAACAGACAGCCGGCATGTACTGGTGCAGCGGAGAGGAAACTTCTATGCCTTTGATGTTTTGGATGGTGATGGTGAGGAAATTTGTGTTATTATAACTCATGTTTAGTGCCAAAAAATGCATTACAAATTACATTGTTAAATTTGAACAATTTTACGGTTTAGACTCACATGTTTTCATTTCATTTCATTCATTTATTCCATTGTAAATACTGTAATCATGTTCATTTGTACATTTGCTCTTACATTTGGCAAGTAGGTACATGATACCCTGCTAGGGTGTACAATCTAGGATAGGAGGAGAAATATTAAATGTCAAAGAAATAAATAATAATAAAGTAAGACTAATTCATGCATCAAAGATGTTCACATAATCATTAATAATCATAAATCATAGTCATTCTAAAATAAAATTTAACAATAAAATATTAATAATTATAATAAAATTTATAAACTATCATTTTACATAATCATATTTTATCATTAAAAAAGTCTTCCATTGAATAATAACATTTTTCTAATAACATATCCTTTAACTGTTTCTTAAATAATATATCACTTCACTAATTTCAAGATTCAGGAAACTATTAATGTTGCAATGTTGCTAAGCACTGTAACATTATGTTTTTAGTCACTCGCGCGACATGTTTCGAAGAGCCTTTCTCAAATGTTAGTCTGCCTCACAACAGTTAAAATTCCGTATTTTTCTTCTATCACAGGTAACATCCTCGCACCAACGGAAATACTAGCCAACCTGAATAAAATCATCAATGACAGTACTCCTGCAGCTGAGCACCCTCTAGGAGTCCTAACTTGCCAGAACAGAGACGAGTGGGCCAGGCAAAGGGCCCACTTGGAGCAAACAGGAAATAAAGATGTCCTAAGTAAAATTGATTCGGCCATTTTCAACTTGGTGCTTGATGATGAAATTATTGGTGAATCAAAACATGCTCTATTAAAGAATTATTTACATGGAGACGGTCTAAATAGGTAAATAATTACTTTTAGTTTCAAGACTGCTACTGTGTTGCAATTACCAAATTCTGCCTTGTACTGTACTGTATATACTGTACTGATATATGTACACATTAAAAAAATAGAGTAGTAAGAACTATTGAAATGAATTTTATGATTTTCTCTGAATCTCTTTTATTAGTGTGAGAATTTAAAAGCTTTTTGGCTATCATAACCTAACCTAATCCCTATAATTGGTACAATCACTAGTATTTAAGAATCGAGCAACTGCCATCCGATATTCTAATCCAGGGGGAAACGAGGGATTGTTGGGATGAGTCTGGGGTTTTAGCCAGTACTACTGTACTAATGAAAACTAATATTATTATTAAAGTATCTCGCCTGTTATACTATAATGCTGTCCCGCTTGCACGGTGGCATTGCCTGCTTTATGGGCGGAACAGCTATACATATAATTACGGGCGTGCGATAGAGATAGGAAAGGGGCAAGTCAATGTACGAAATTATTCATACTTTGTATCCTTAATTTGTCAATGGAATTCCATTCAGGTGGTTTGACAAGTCCTTCAGCCTTATCATCACCGGCGATGGTGTCTCTGGCATAAACTTCGAGCATTCCTGGGGTGACGGTGTTGCAGTACTGAGGTTCTTTGAAGACATCTATGCTGAGACCACAAAGAAGCCTTTCGTTCATCCGGACACGAAGCCAGCCAGCAGCAACATTAGTGTTACTAAATTAGGTATGAGCATGGACAAAAAAAAAAACCAGAACACCAACAGTGTCTGTCTAAACTCTCTAGTTACGGAGTGAGCACTCTATGTATTTTTAGGGTTCCGTACCTCAAAAGGAAAAAACGGAACCCTTATAATAGGATCACTAGTGCGTCTGTCTGTCTGTCCGTCGGTGACAGCCTAATTTCTCGGAAACTACTGGACCAATTAAGTTGAAATTTGGTACACATGTGTAAATTAGTGACCCAAAGATGGACATGTTTTTTTATAATTTTCAATACTTGGATTCAAAGTTATTTAAGAAAATAGCCAAAAAATTACCATTTCCCCCTCTTTATCTCCGAAACTACTGGGTCTAAAATTATGAAAACAATACACAAAATAGTTCTTTACCTAAAGATGACAGAAAAACCTATTAGAAATGTGCAGTCAAGCGTGAATCGGACTCATGTATGGAACCCTAGAAACGCGAGGCCTACTCGCACTTGGCCGGTTTTTTCTCTATAGTCTATGGTCTATGGTATCACTTTATTGGTGTATACAGCCTAATGAATTCTAACTTCACCTTTCAGATTTCAAGTTGGATGATAAATCAAAACAATTTGTTGACAAAGCTAAGAAGGAATACAAGGAGTGGTATGAATCATTAAGCATCGACTACATTTTGTACGAAGGGCTAACAAAAGGTGCTTGCAAGAAGTATAAAGTCAGTCCTGATTGTGTAATGCAGCTCAGCTTCCAGGTATGTTAAAATATACCACATAAGGCCGGCAACATACTTTCAACCCTTCTGGTGTCCATGGGCGGCGGTAATCGCTTACTATCAGGTGGATCACCTCGTTATCTGCGTCTGCTCATTGGCCTACTAACAAAAAATATGCATGTGGCGCTGTGAGCCAAATTATCTGGTTTCTTGAGAACTCTCAGTTTTGTTTTCAAAGTCCTCATGTACTTGTACAAGTACAAATTTAAAAATTTGGAATTCTGGAAATAAAAGTAATAAGTAAGTATTGTGATATTGGGCTTGAAAAACAATTATTTCTATAAATTATAACTTTTATACAGCAGCCAATAACAGATTAAGGAAGTTGCGCGATCATTTTGACGACCAGTCTGGCCTAGGTAGTGACCCTGCCTGTGAAGCCGATGGTCCTGGGTTCAAATCCCAGTAAGGGCATTTATTTGTGTGATGACACAGATATTTGTTCCTGAGTCATGGCTGTTTTCTATGTATTTAAGTACATATTTATATATCATATATGTCGTTGTCTGAGTACCCACAACACAAGCCTTCTTGAGCTTATTTATTATTATTTTTACTATCTCAATTCGTTGTCCAGTCCAGAACTCCAGACCAGACTACCAACCAAAATTTACCTGATCATCGTTGGGGCGATGGTGTTAATACTTTTATACTGTGTAGTTAGACATTAGAGAACTCGCAATAGTTATTTACGATACAAGTGCGGAAAAGACGAAATTCAAAACGAGTGGCGATAAATTAAAGCATGACCGAAGGGAGTGTTTTAAACCGACACGAGTTGCGAATTACCTATTACGCACGTCGTTTTACAGTACCTACACTTGGCCCTTTACACTTTGACATACGCACGGAAAGTGCTCTTTCCTGCACTAGTGCGGGAAAGTTAAACCATATGTACTGTAAAAATAAATAATATTTGTTTCCAGGCTGCATATCACCTGCTCCATGGTAAATTCGTCGGCACCTATGAATCATGTAGCACTTCGGCGTTTAAGCACGGCAGAACGGAAACTATGAGGCCTTGCACTGAAAAAACGAAGGTAGGCTGTAGGCAGGTCCCGTAGCCTCCAGGGGGCACCACCCCACACTAACGACTTTTGAACGTCGGCGTCTTTTGCCAGCGTCTTGTCAGCGCCTGCACAGCGATCTTGCCCTGACGCGGGCGCTGACAAGTCGCCAACGTTTGAAAGACTTTAGAGACGTCGCGTCGTCGCTGCGTGGATGCTGGTGAGACGCTGGCGCTCAATAAACGCTGCTGCCGTCGCGCCGACGTTGCGTTGACGCAACGCAAAAGTTGCCTCGCCGTTGTGCGGGCGCTGGTATGACGACGACGCTCAAAAGATGCTAGTGTGGGGTGGCCCTTTTACGTGCATAGTCATCAAACTTCATGTTGCACTGTTTGGCCTTCATGTGCATAAGGACCTTTCTATCAGAAAAGGTTCCTTAGGTTGGTATTCCACCTGTCCAATTTCTTGGTTCAATGTGTGTTTGCGTCTAAAATTTTGCTTAATAAGACTCATGATGTCATGATAGGTGAATGTAACTACCGGCTGGCGGCGACTATCTCTAATCTGTTATCACTTGTCTGATACCAGTCTAACAACCTATTTGTTACTCATTACCAGAGAGCGCAACTTTGGTGCCGATGACGTCATTATGACGTTAAGTCGCATATAGGATGTTTTTTTAAAACAACATTGTAACACCTCAATGATTCTTAATAATGATAATATGTATATAAATATAATTGTTTATTTATAAAAATGCTTGGTAATTTACACAAAAAATAATGTAAACATTAAAAAACGATACGAAACGATCTCCTTCTCGTTCAATATGCTTTGTTGTTTTCAAATGTTTCTCTATATTGCTTGCTTTTGCTGTTAAATTTTGGTCACATTTTTTCATTTTTTACAATCAGAAAAGGAAATTTCTGCAAATACGGGTGCATAGATTCCATAGCGACTTTTTTGTTTTTAACGTGACAAAGACAGTTAGTTATGTTTTTATACGTGGCCAGTACGTATAAAAACTCTCAACTCAAGTGAAATATCAGTAAACTAAAGAGGCTAATAAGTTGTTATTTGTTTAAGTATCTATAATCTAGATAACAACACTCTGTATTTAGCTTCACGTCATACGTCTGTCATCGGCACCAAAGTTGCGCTCTCTGCTCATTACGCTGATAAGTTTAACATAATAATCTAGATCAAATATTATTCATACTCGACGAAGGTTTAAAGTAGATAGGTACCTATAGTTTGTTTTTATCTTTCCGTCATTATGATGAAGTATGTAATCAAAACTTAAAGAAAGTGTGACTATGGAGAAGACAAAGGGAGGAAGTGACTGTATACTTGCCTATACATAGAATGAACTCGAAAATGACTCGTTTTTAGGGTTCCGTACCCAAAGGGTAAAACGGGACCCTATTACTAAGACTTCGCTGTCCGTCCGTCCGTCCGTCCGTCCGTCCGTCTGTCACCAGGCTGTATCTCACGAACCGTGATAGCTAGACAGTTGAAATTTTCACAGATGATGTATTTCTGTTGCCGCTATAACAACAAATACTAAAAACAGAATAATATAAAGATTTAAATGGGGCTCCCAATCCCATACAACAAACGTGATTTTTGACCAAAGTTAAGCAACGTCGGGAGGGGTCAGTACTTGGATGGGTGACCGTTTTTTTTTTTGCTTTTTTTTTTTTGCATTATGGTACGGAACCCTTCGTGCGCGAGTCCGACTCGCACTTGCCCGGTTTTTTTTAACGCATGTGTAGTTATTTGACTGGGTTAATATAAGACAAATTCATCGTGCTTCAAATTTGACAGCTGACATAGATGGCGTTGCACGGCACCGTGCGGTAACATTGGTTATCTAAAATTGACTTCAATCAATTACATTTAATTAATCAATCCAGTGACCACAAAACAGCATAGTGAAGTAAGAAAACCTATAAAGGTATTAAAATCCTATCATTCTCCCAGGCGTTCTGCGAAGCCCTTCACTTAAACAAGACCTCACAAGGGGAGCTCAGTGCAATGATGCAAGAATGCTCCAAATATCACTCCGAGCTAGTGAAAGACGCGGCGATGGGCCAAGGATTCGACCGTCACATGTTCGCGCTCATGAAGATCGCTGAAGAGTATAATCTGCCACGGCCTGAGCTCTTTGATTCTTATGAATATAACTTCCTGAACAAGTCCATACTGAGTACTAGTACGCTGTCGTCGCCTTCAGTTATGGGAGGAGGTTTTGGACCGGTGGCTACGGAAGGATTTGGTATTGGGTAAGTTCATCGTATTATTAGTAGTTGCCCTAGCACGTACCTACAATCGCCTGCGCTAGCGGTGTTCCAGTTAAGTAAACTTTCCCTTACTACCTGCTTGCAAGGCGTTCAAACGCGTATCTCCTTAAGGGTGGAGCACCGCGAGCGCAGGCGATTATACCAATGAGTTTCTTGGACCTATTTTAACCCGTGGAGCGCCCCATATTTACCGTAGTATGGAACTCCTATACTAATTACCAGAACACATGTGACAGTAGAGCGCTTCACGGGTCAAGAAACATTGTTTTAAATTTTTTACCAATCGCTTTTCGGCTAATATCGTGAGGAAACTGAACTAATCCCTGTTTAACTTCTATTACCCCCTCTTAGGGTTAACCCCCTCTGAACTGGAAGGTCAGATCAGATAGCAGTCGATTTGGTAAAACTAGTGCTCGTGCCATACGATAACTTTTTAAAGCGGCCCCTGTGCTTCTTTAGGAATGAGGAAGAAGTTAGGCAGTCTTACAGCTCCCTAGTGATAATTATGAGCATTATTGCAAAAACAATAGGGTCTAGAAAGATTTTACTTTTATAAATTAGAATCCATTTACTGCAATGTGTATAATATTCACCTCTGAAAGTCAAAAGGTGTTTTTACAAGCTTTTATTGAACTTGGAAATGTTTGTATGTAAGTATGTATGTACGTTCGAGGCAAATCTTGCAAGCTAAATTATATCCACTTCCCATTATTTGATTGTGCTGAAACCTCACATACATGATTATTTAGCAGCAGTTTTCAAGAGGCAAGTCATTAGTGTTCTTGGCCACCATACTACACAACAACAATAGTAAGCAATTTAACATGTTACGATCATTTATGTAATTTTAAAATTTAGTATGTTTTAAGATATTTTGTGTTTTTTTTTTTATAATTTTAGGATAGTTTTTGCTCGTTGTTACTTATTGTTCTTGCTGTGCTCACTAATTTTGGATGGCATTTTTATACAAAGCCTACCACTTTTATTGTAATCATGCATTGAATGTCGTCTGTATAGTGTGCCTTATGAATAAAATAAAATAAAATTTAAGTTGGATGACAAATATGCAGTATCATGTAACCATCGAGCTGATCTGATGATGGACACAGGAGGTGGTCATAAGAACTCTGTGATTAAGCGACGCAACCTAATTGTAATTGTCTCGATGAGTGTTAGTTGCTTAGTGAAAGAAACTATAACTATAGTTCGTTTTTTAGCATTAGAAAGAACTTTTAAGAATGTAAGCGATCTTGGCACGTCTTTTAATTATAAACGCTTTTTAAAAATCAATAACTATTACTTATGAAAGCAGAAGAATATAAATGGTCGTATTAGATTCATAATTGTTACATATTTGCAGTAACTTATTTTTAAAATGTGTTTTTCAATTAAAAGGCACATCAAGATTGTTTACCTAATTTCTAATGCTAAAAAAAACGAAGTATAGAATGACATTTTTGACTAAAAACTTGTTTTCTCTTCAGGTATTCAGCCTTCCCCGACAAGTTAGGCGCAGCGGTCACCAGCTACAAATCTCACAACAACAGCACAGAGTTCGTGAAGGCCTTGCACCAGTCCTTTGAAGATATCACTAAAATTATATCTACGTGATTTAAAGGCAAAAGTGACGCAAAATAGAACTAAGTTACTTATGAGTGGTTTCAAGCTAAATATAGCCATGTTAGGCGTAACATGACTATATTTAGCATACTATAATTAAAAGTGGTTGGCGTCCTAAAAACGATAAAATACATTACTTGGTAGTAGCACCAAGGAGGTATGAACTCACGACCTTCCGTGTTTTTATCGATTTGAGTGTTAAAATGTTACATTAGGTAGTTGGGTATTTGATTCTGCTCAGCCAACCTCATGTGCCTTACAATGCATTTAGGATAGGAATAAGATAATAAAATTTTATAAAGATTACTATTTATTCATCTACACATACATTTGTTAACCTAAGTAAAACAATAGATTTTAAATATTTTTTTAACTATTTATAAGTAAACATTATATTTGAAAAAGCATTTAGCTTTGTCGACGATAGAATGTAATTTGGGTGTCAAACAGATGTAACGGTAGATCACTAAATCTTTGATAAAATACACTAAATATTTAACCCTTTACCAGGCTAAGGAATATATATTTTCCACATACGGCACTTCAAGCATGTGTTCTATTTTCAATGAGTAAGACTGACATTCGATTGTCATTTTTGAAATGTCAGCCTGGTAAAGGGTTACCCCCTTGACCGCCAAATACGTCAACTGATGCGCGCGGCTCAGCCCAATATCAACCTTCGTGCATTCCAATAAGGTTCACGCTCACACGCCGCGCACGATATGCGTAGCGTTCTAGTGTGTTTTGTATACTTTGTATATATTGTCACATAGATATTAGGTTCTGATAAATAAATAATATATTTCATTTGCTATTGTTTCATTCTCTCGAAACACTGCAGTAGAACAAAACCAAATGTAAGGCCTTTGAACTGAAAATGCAGCCTTTACGTCATGATAAGTATGTTGCTGTAAGTATAGATAGACAATGACGGATTTACGTTGGTAACTATTATAGTTCATCGTTTTACAGCAGAACCTCGATTATCCGAAAGCTGCAGCCGAAAAACTTCAATAAATAACTCGATTTTATAAAAAAAAATGTTTAAAAAAGGATTCATATTTTTTGTTGTTGTATTCTAGTTAGGTGGTCTATTTCAACGTTAATATAATAAACATCAGATTTAATATAAGTACCTACTGTTTCTGTTTTCATGTAAAAAGGTTTTGTGATATGGCCCAATGTGAACTCAACTGTACACATACACCGACCTTTGTCCACTCCACCGTATAAAAGCAGAGAGGAGTGTCATATTTACGGCTAAAAGGTAGTTTGTACCTATAGGTGTACAATGGTTACAATGTTTGTGTGTGTATGTACGTAAACAGCTCTATGGCGAGTTCGCGGCGGCGCTTACAGACTGTTATCGATTACGCTCTGTCCATCATCTAGGACTAGCCCAGTGCTATTCATAGTTGTTCCTTGCAACTTTATTAAGAGCCTCTAATTAACTAGTAGAATAGACCAATGTTTATACTATTAGTGGGTCTGTGAGCCGTATAGATCTGCCTCTCTATCGCTTTTGCAAAATCAAACTATAGAGAGGAAAAAATAGACGAACGAATGAAAGGTTCGCTGTAGTTGCGGTAGGGCCTCTGCTGTTAAGAAATGCGATCTATAGTGAAAAACAGCTAAACAGACAAAAGCATTTATGCTCAGTCTTAAATGGAGACCCTTCGCGCTCGCTCGGTCGAAAAAGTCTACTGGTAAGGACGTGACTATGAATACGCACCACATCTACGCAGTAATGGCAGAATCAGTAATAATTCAACGTTCCGTTATATGTATAGCGTCTTAAATGGAAATGTATTTTTATAGTAATACAGTGGTGTAAAATACAAACTAAAGGATTTAAGTCATTTCTGATGAATATTTTTCAGCTGGTATAATTGAATAATTTTATTTGCACACGGGATCATTACAATGTACTGTAATGTTACACAATCAAGAACGAATTGGCGTAGTAGGAACGTGTTTTAAGGCGTTTTGACAGTCGGAGTTTGCGCGTTGAAAATGTCAAAGTTCACTCGTAGTTCTCCATTGGAGCGTTTGTTTGGTGTGAATAAGAAATAAAATAATGTTTGTGTGATAATGTGTCATTGTTGTGATGTGATATTTTTAAAACCATTAATTAGGATGTGAAATCAGGTTAGTTATGAATGTAATCATTGTATATTATGTATTATAGTTAAAGTTGTGAGTTATGCTAGTACGTTTTTATCGATAGAAGATGTAACGGTAAGTGTACAATGTATTTAAAAAAAGCAGTAACAATATTTAAGTAACTAAGCTATATAGAACGAATTGTGTGATACAGTATCACTTTTATCAAATTCAATGTTGAAACACACCCATAACATTTGACCTTTATGTTATAAGAATGAACTATCTATTTTCTTTGCCCTCAAAAAAAATAACTGCAGTATTTTCTTAGAATTATAAGTGTTTGATGTATACAAGCATTTGCACCAGGTTTATGACCATGACCTCACCTCTGTACAAAGGTTAATGTGAAATACATATTAATTAGGTAATTAGAACTTGTGCCTGTGTCAGCAGCCATTACTTTTAATGGGCCATACAATTATTATACATAATTAAAATAAGATTAATAAAGTTTAAGTATTAAGTTTAATACTTGAACTACTTTATTAATACAGTACTGTTGTACATCCACATGTGTATGTTGTAACATGACATTATTAAGTCTGTTTTATTAGTACATTACTACAGAGGCCGGGACAAAAGGGGTTGCCGGCCGAAGACATATAGACGGATAGGTCTGAGCGCGGGCAACCCCATTTCCCGCCGAGGTATGTATAGTGCTTTTCTCAAACATGCAATGAAATAAATAAAATAAAAAATCCACGAAACCCAAGTTTTATTTATAGAAAAAACTAAAAGTAAACTACACCCAAAATATAACTAAACACGTACCATCTTTATCACGCGTATGTTTTACACGAGTCGTGTATTTTTACTACCCGTATATTTTCATGTATCTTTGATTTTTTCGCCTTGTATCCGTCTGACTGTCGTTTTCGTCACATAAGTTTACATAGTCTTTCATGTTGATATCATGTTTCACATACATCGTTGCTTTATGCATAGAGAAAATAAGTATAATTTCCACAGTGTTCACGATTTTGTAGTTACTTTCATTTCTTTAAAATATGCCACAAACCTGTTTCTAATAAACTGTAAGCCATTTTTCTTAGATTCTAAAATAATGAAATTGCCATAAGCAACCATATAGATACTTCGTCTTTGACTTGGCAGCAGAGGCAGCAAGTTATTTAAAATCAATTCTGGTTACGCTGCCAATTCCAACTCCTACGATTACAATTAAAATTAATTTCATTATTTTGTCGGGACTCATATTAAAGTAAAAAAATCAACAACGCACCATAAATCCAATAAAACAGAAATACAGAATGAAAATTTTTCAACTTTGCCTCCATAACAATTTAAAAAAATAACTACGCGTGTTTGAGTAGACCTTTTTACCGCTAACGTTTAGATGAAATATTTTAAATGTATTTATTTGTGTAGTTAAATTTATAATTTAAAATTACAGAATTTGGTTAATAATGTATTATTTATTAAGTTCATGTTGATTTAATACAAATAAAACTGCAAATTATAGCAAACATTGTTTTTTGTTTTTTTTTTTATAGGCGTAGTGGCAGAGTGTCATTACGAACCATAAAGCAAATACTGCCTCTAGTTTTTTTTAATGGCTGAATGCCACGATGCTGTGTCACAAATATCTGTGAAATGGAAATTAAAAAAGAGGACTTTGCCGGCCTAGGCCTGCAAGATTTGTATGAAATTCCATTAAATACCTCTTGTCCTAGCCGAACCTGAAACGTCATACTTCGCAGCCTATTATAAGGAACATAACATCAATATTTCATTGCATGTTTGAGAAAAAGTAATGTATTATTACTGTTAATAGTAAAGCAGCATAAGCTAAGGGGTAAGCTTATGATCAAAATAGAATAATAAACAAGTGTGCATTGATAAATGTGTGTGCACCATGTAAACGCAGAGATGCTACTGCCAAAAGGCAATTAAATTTTATAAGAATCTATTTGCATAATAAGATTAACAAAACATAAAAACTGAATGTAAGATAGAACTTGAGTAATGGTTTTGTCATTACTCATTAGACTAAACACAAACAAAGACAAACTGTTTTACCCTAACATATTCTTTTTACCTATCTCAGAAGTCGGAGACTCCGAAACTTAATCAGTAATTGTATTTTATTTTTAGTCATTTATTACTTGATTTACTCATAATCTTTTAGATTGAATATTAGGTAAATACCTAAATACTTAGTAAGGGCCCATCAAACACGTTTATCTAGACACGCGGCAGCGTGTCAAGCCAAGTTCAAGCAAAGGAACTGGCTAGTCAGCGCCAAGTGTAATATTACACGAACCACTTGGTGCCACTTTTGACCCTTCTATAACTCAAAACATCTTTAACGTAAACACATAAAACTACGTGTGTTTAATTATATCTATAATGACATCTAGAAGCCCAAATTTCATGAAGCTAGCTCAAACGGTTATAAAGATATGAAGGTCAAAAAGTCGTAAATTTTAAGACTGACTGACATACCTATAGTACCTAAACCTAACCTAGTTCCAGATGACCTAGAAGGATGAAATTTGGAATCCAGCTCAGTTTTTGTGTGAAAGCGTAGGAAAAAATCTAAAAATAAAAAAAAGTTATAAAATAGGGGGGGTCCCCATACAAAAAAACCATTTTTATTGTGACTGACATATAAGTACCTAAACCTAACCTACTTCCAGATGACCTAGAAGGATGAAATTTGGAATCCAGCTCAGTTATTGTGTGAAAGCGTAGGAAAAAATCTAAAAATAAAAAAAAGTTATAAAATAGGGGGGGTCCCCATACAAAAAAACCTGTAATACGCGCTAAACAACCGGCCAACGGTGTGTCGTTGGCGGCGCGCGGCACCACATAATTAATACAAAGAACAGAAGTAAAAAACATGCAGCGGAAACACAAGAAAAAACATTAAATCTCAATACCTGCCTAGTTTTCTTTACAAAAAGTATTGATATCCCATCAAAAACATAAATGTAAAAAAGGAGAGCCAAGTTCAATACAAAAATTATGCTTGGCTGTGGGGTTCGCCGTAAAAATAATGGAGATCTAAATGAGTGCCAAGTTCTATGCAAAATCCAAATATGTATTTATAGGAACAAAATAACATTATAAACAAGTATTAAACTCTATTTCTTTGCTTTATTGGATACCTATAACAATTGCTGTTATTTAAAAAAAATGTGAGATCTTAAAGTAGGTTAGATTTGGCTTGGCCAGTTTTTATCAGAATTACAAAATATATATGTTGAATAACTTTATAAAATGACTGATGTAATGAAAACTGGCCAAGTCAAATCTAACCTGCTTTAAGATCTCGCATTTTTTTTAAATAACAGCAATTGTTATAGGTATCCAATAAAGCAAAGAAATAGAGTTTAATACTTGTTTATAATGTTATTTTGTTCCTATAAATACATATTTGGATTTTGCATAGAACTTGGCACTCATTTAGATCTCCATTATTTTTACGGCGAACCCCACAGCCAAGCATAATTTTTGTATTGAACTTGGCTCTCCTTTTTTACATTTATGTTTTTGATGGTATGCCTTACATTTAAAACCTCATTATAGGATTTATATTGTGCCAAATTGTCACTCAATGGATTGTATAAAGTAAAACTGCTAAATACCTTCTTACTTAAGTGTGAAACTCAACCCATCAAAAATAAAGATAGATAATAAGTATAACAAAATGCTGTTTATACACATCCAGTGTCAAGAATAATCATTTCCTAAAATAACATAAGGCAAACTTTGTCTATTGACTTACTTATTATCAAGTATTTTGTCTTCAAACATTCTTGAAATAAGCTGAGACTTCTAAACATTTTGTTGTGACACACTGAATTGGTCGCATAGGAAGATTTAATACAATCATGTTTTCTTTGCAGACAATTGTTTATTTAATTTCTATGCCACTATTGGGATATATGGGAAATGTTGTTTTACTTGTAATCATAATCTTAGTTCTTCATGGAATAGTCTGGACTAGCTAGATGCCAGATTTTAAAGTATGAAAAGTTTATTGCAATAATTTTCAATACAAGTAACATTTTCTTATCTTTGTTTCAGATATTTTTTGACCTTAGTAAATACTAACTCAGTCAAGATGCTGATTAAAGAGTATAGAATTCCTTTACCTCTCACAGTAGAGGAATACAGGATTGCGCAGCTGTATATGATTGCAAAAAAAAGTAAAGAAGAAAGCACTGGTGAAGGCAGTGGTGTCGAGATCCTGGTCAATGAGCCATATGAAGATGGACCTGGAGGTAAAGGTCAGTACACACAAAAAATATACCATGTTGGTAGTCATTTGCCAGGATGGTTTAAAAGTCTACTGCCAAAATCAGCTTTAACAGTTTCAGAGGAAGCTTGGAATGCTTATCCATACACAAAAACAAGATATACATGTCCATTTGTTGAAAAATTCTCATTAGAAATAGAAACTTATTACTTTGCTGATAATGGCCACCAAGAAAATGTCTTCAAATTATCTGGCAGTGATTTAAAAAATAGAGTAGTTGATGTTATTGATGTTGTGAAAGATCAACTTTATGGCGCTGATTATGTTAAAGAAGAAGACCCAACACTATTTGTGTCTCAGAAATGTAACAGGGGGCCCCTAACCGAGTCTTGGCTAGAGGATTATTGGAGAGAAGTTCAGGGAAAACCACAACCTTTGCCAAATGGAAAATCACTAATGTGTGCTTACAAACTGTGTAGGGTAGAATTCCGATACTGGGGCATGCAAACCAAACTAGAGAAATTTATTCATGATGTTGCTTTGCGGAAAACAATGTTACGCGCTCATCGCCAGGCGTGGGCTTGGCAGGACGAGTGGCACGGCTTAACGATGGAAGATATACGGGAAATAGAACGACAAACTCAGTTAGCACTCCAGAAAAAGATGGCTGGAGACACCAGTGACGAGCAGGATATTTCTGAGGACAATTCTAAATCTCTAGCTGCCACAATGAGTAGCCTGGAAAAGAATGAAGACGTGCCAACACCGATAGTGACAAAGAAAAATAATTTAGAAAAGAAAATGCAAAAGCATTTGAGCCCCGAGGGAACTCCGCCATCAGAACACAAAAGTTCCAAGTCTAATCTTAGATCATCGTCTTCCGGATCTATAAAGAGTTTGCAAGCGCAAGCAGCTAACTGGCGCATGGAAACTCTCGTTAGAGAATCTGAGACGGAAACTGGTTCTGAGGATGAATTCTACGACTGTGAATCTTCGTTTAACAAATGGTCATCAATGTGCTCACTCGATGAAGGAGACATCGATATATCACCGACACAAATAGACCAAAACCAAGAAGACAGCATATTTAATCCCTCATTCCTCAAAAGAGTTACATCCGAGAGAGGCTCTCGCCGAATCGGTACTTTACAAAGTCACCAGAGTATTGACGGCGGCCCTGACACTCCAGTTCACGGCTCGTGTCAAACAACAGTATTAATATTAGTATTTCATGGTGGTAGCGTTTTAGATGCCAATATTGATATGACTGCTAAGAAATCAGATGTAACAACTTTTAAGGGTGCATTTGAATCTGTCATGCGCCAACACTATCCGACTCTTGTAGGGCATATAGTTATAAAGCTAGTTCCGTGTCCATCTATTTGCACGGAAAGTTTAGGGATATTATCCACATTGAGTCCTTATAGTTTTGATTGTTCACCATCTACGATTGAAACACCATCTCTTACTAACGATTTAATTCCTATTGGTGCGATTCCTTTAATTGCTACTAATTCGCCAGATTATCCCGAGTCTGTAACGAAGACTATTAACTCTGCAAATGCGGTTTATAATGAATTTATAAAATCGAGTGATGGCAAAGGATTTAGTGGTCAAGTCTGCGTAGTTGGTGACAGCATGGGCGCTGTACTCGCTTACGACTCACTTTGTCGTACTTTGCAGTACCAGTCGCGGCATGACAGTGAAAACAGCATTTTAGACACCGAAATAACCATTCCTAATGATCCAACAGAAAACTATATAAATAAATCTCATCTCCAAGCTCCCACCCCGCGACGAAGGTCGTCTTCCACGAGCGATAACCAGGTCAAACTGGAATTTGAAGTCAGTGATTTCTTTACATTCGGTAGTCCTTTATCGGTTATTGTTGCATCGAGAAAAATAGCCGATGATAAATATCGTGACATTGTCAAACCACCAGTGCAACAAGTGTTTAACTTATTTCATCCGACTGATCCAGTGGCTGCTAGAGTGGAGCCTTTACTATCGGCTAGGTTCACAAATTTGCCACCTATTAACATTGCGAGATATGCTAAATATCCATTAGGTAACGGTCAACCATACCACTTAATGGAATTAATCCAGAGTCACCCACAATTGTTTGGAGATCACTTGCAAATGCCACCAACTCCAGTATTGAGAAGGCTTTCCGAAGTATCGATGCAAAGTACAGTCAGTGGGTTAGTCGATAATATTCCACTAATTACTATGAATGCATTGCAACAAAAGTGGTGGGGATCTAAACGATTAGACTATGCTTTGTATTGTCCAGAAGGATTAAGCAATTTCCCAATGAATGCTCTGCCTCATTTGTTTCACGCTAGTTACTGGGAGAGTTCTGATGTTATTGCGTTTATTCTACGCCAAGTTGGACATTTTGATTTGGCTCTATACGGTCACTCAGAAGATAAGGATAGCCAGTCGTTCAACCCCGGTCAAGAGAGGGAGAAATGGATAAAAAAGAGGACATCAGTTAAACTAAAGAATGTTGCTGCCAATCATAGAGCTAATGACGTGATAGTAAAGGAAGGGTGCCCGCAAATGTTTACAGCCAGATTTATGTATGGTCCACTGGACATGATTACATTAACGGGCGAGAAAGTCGATATTCATATGATGAAAGACCCTCCAGCAGGAGAATGGACGTTGTTGTCTACCGTCGTCACGGATAAAACTGGTAGAATCTCCTATTCATTAACTGAAAAACAAAGCGTGGCTTGTGGTATATACCCGCTAAGACTTGTTGTCAGAGGAGATCATACAAGCTGTAGTTTCCATCTCGCTGTTGTTCCTCCTGAAACAGAATGCGTGGTTTTCAGTATTGACGGCTCCTTTACCGCGAGTGTATCTGTGACTGGCCGAGACCCAAAGGTTAGGGCAGGTGCAGTGGACGTAGTACGCTTCTGGC
Source organism: Cydia fagiglandana (assembly GCF_963556715.1). Lineage (NCBI taxonomy): Eukaryota > Metazoa > Arthropoda > Insecta > Lepidoptera > Tortricidae > Cydia > Cydia fagiglandana. Next base: position 10,304,029 of record NC_085932.1, read on the forward strand.
AAGACTTGGGTTATCTTATATTGTATATCACTGGGAGACCTGATATGCAACAGCGGAGAGTCGTGTCATGGTTAGCAGAGCATAACTTTCCTCACGGGCTAGTATTTTTCTCTGATGGGTTCTCAACAGACCCCCTAGGGCACAAAGCGGCACATTTAAAAAGCCTCATAAGCGAGCACGGCATTATTCTCCATGCCGCTTATGGATCTGGAAAAGATATTAGCGTATATAACAACTGTGGATTGTCCGCTAAGCAGATATACGCAATTGGGCGCATCAGTAAAAAGTATAACCATATGGCTACGACTTTGAGTGATGGTTATGCCTCTCATTTGGCCGATTTAAAGTCGCCTGGCGCTGTTCGGCCTGCGAGGGGAAATGCGCGCTTGCTCGTGCCGCGCCGATTACTGGCTCCAGTGGCTAGCGTGTCGACTCGCGGCCGCCGTTAACTCAAACATATTCTGTATCATTCTTGGCACTGGCCTTGCATGCAAATTAGATGAAGGCATTAAAAAGGATCGAGTAGCATCGTAGATGGTGAGCAATATTAAATTATATTTGAAATATTGATGCGTCTTTAATGCTGTTACATTGCTATTGGCTGTTACCAACTAATACCTATTGTCCTTCTCAATATTATGTTTTAAAAAATGTATTATTGAGTGAAATGTACTAGTCTTACTAGATTTTTCATGCTTGTGCATGCATCATTATATAAACTAGCATATTTCTTAAGCAAAGCCGTTAAGCCTGAAGCAATGGAGTATTGTGCTAAGAAAAGGCTAGACAATCTATCGTCACTATGTACCTTACTATTTTAAATAATGTAATGGTATGTAATGCGTTATCTACGGTAGGTGTTATTAGAATATTTGAAAGATTCTTTACAAACATTAATTATTAATTGAAAAAGCAAATGGTATTAGTTAAGTTTTGGGAATGTAGTATTTTGTGACCTATCGTGGATGCCGCATCCCATACTACTGTTTAATTACATAATAGACGTAAGAATTCTTGTTACCTACTTCTCGTGATTTAAATTGGTGTAAGCCTATTGATTTAGATATTTATTATTTAGACCATGTATATGTACTAATAGTTAAAATTGTTGGGAATCTCCGAACATTGAAACCGACCGTCGATGTTCTAGTCGTACCTACGCGTTTTTCTCGTTCGTATTTTAATATGTAAGTTACATTTTCAATAAGTGTATGTAACGTAACGTCAAGTTATTTATGTTCCGACATTGAGCATTTATGTAACGTAGGTCGTACCTGTAGATTCTGTGTACGTGTCTAGATATGCAGCGCCTCAGTGCCCTCGTTTTATGATACGCTGAGCGCTGACCCGACCGGACAATCGCTGACGAGTAGTGCCGAGTGATGACACAAATACTAATACATACTATCTATTGCTTTTTAACTATGTAGGTACCTAATGGTATTTAGTGGCTTCCGTAGTTCTATTTTGTTACCTATATAATCTAATCTTTAAATAGTATTGCAAAATTAACTGTAATGAGAACCTACTTTACTAAGTCCAACATGTTCTATTGTACAAATTACAAATGATACGTATTTTGCAGCTCGTGGTATATATACAGGGTGAAATCTGGGTCGTGTAGCAAGAAAGAAAAATAAGACTTGCCACTTAATTAGGAACACAACACTGTAGATTAGAGTGCATTAATTTGTATTTTTTTTGCACATACAAAAATAAAATACAAAATAATTTCTTATTTAGGATCATGGTCACCCTACAACTTGACAAGACAAACATCTAGAATCTCGAAAAGAAAGTAGTGGTAACTTACGATAATTAACTGATAACACTTATCTTCGGTTTTACATTCAGTGTAAAAGCAATTAAAAAGTTTAAAAATAATTTAAAGACTTTATTAAAATTATTTACAAGCACTGGGACGGAGACTCCACAAGCTTTTAACAAATACGATCACAACTTAAACATACTTCAGGAGCTTCTCAAAGTGTGATCCGTTTTGCTGTCGACACAATTCGGCTCGTCCTCTTAGGTTATCTTTTAAATCTGCCGAGAGCAAAGTGATTCATTTTCACACTTTCAAATGCTCCAATATCTCGCTGACAAAGCTCTTCGATGGTACACCAATCTTTTGATTTCGCCCCAGAGAAAAAAATCCAAGGGCGTCAGGTCGGGACTACGAGAAGGCCTTGCCACGGGTCCGCCGCCGCCTCGGCCAATCCAACGTCCCGGGGAACTGTTCATCGAGGTAATTGCGTACTCGGTGTTCAAAATGAGCCGGAGCACCATCGTGTTGATAGTGTAGGTTATGCAAGTAATGTTCCGGCACTTCTCGCAGTAATTCAGGCACCACTTTTCTCAACATATCAATCGATAACGTTGGTGAAATAAATCCCGAGCAGTGGTAGCACGACGTGCTTGGTAATAAAACATTACCATGTCAGACCGCTCAACATTTGAAAACTGATATGCCGCGGGCATCTTTCTGCTTAATTATCTTTAAAATTACCAGAATTAATGAACTCAATGTACAATCTTTGAATGATTTTATTTATTTCAAAGTTTTGACTTTGTCATAACAGTGACGGTTGACATTTCTTACTCATCTAATCAGTTGTTTATTAAATAGGTTTTAACAGTAATTGTAAGGTAACCATAATTTGTGTTTTTAACTGGGATACTTAAATTGTTGATTAATTAATGAATAGCTGCAATTATTTAAAAATTAACTTTATACCTAACATCGCGTTAATTTACCGAGTTAAGTACAATGGGTTTGAATCACGACCCAGATTTCGCCCTGTATATACACTTATGCGGTAGGGATGAGGAGTACTTACAGATCATGCCTATTTAAACTAAGAATAATTTCCTCGAATCCTCACAGTTGATTTTTAATATATAAAACTCTCCTTTGTCCGAAATCAAAGACTTGTTAAACATTCTGAGAACTAAAACTATTTCTATATGTTTTGACACCATGACCTTGCGTTGCGGACTTAATAATATATACCAAATATATTATTAAGTCCGCAAGAAAATATGAGCATAATTACATTGACATAATTATGTAACACATACCAAAGTGCTTTAAAGTTTATTTTATTAAATGTATTATGTTATACCTACATGTATTTTATCTTGGGTTTCGTGTATGAATATAACTTTCGGTAGATATTGTATTGGTCGATAATATTATAAATTTGTGGGAACACACTTGGATGGCTAATCCCACAACGCAGCAAAATAGAATCGACGCGCGGGACGCGCGGGGGGGTTAGCGTCCATGTATGTTCTCACGGGCCCCGCCGCCAAAATATAATTTTGGCATAATATATTTCAATTAAATACTAAATTCTAAGTCATAAAATATGTATATTTGTAATAACTTTTTATTATTCTCTATTTGTAATATATTGGCATTTAAAATTTCTATTGTTGATATTATAATAAACCTACCTATTATCTAATAGATTTATTTTTGTAGACAGCATTAATTTACATAGTAATTTAAAGTAATTATAATTGTAACATAAAACTTAAAAGTAGTTGAATATATTCCTGATTCAGATATAATTATACTATTATGAGACGTTTTGGAATTAATTAATGTTGTTTAATTCATATTTTCAACTTGAATAACATCACTGTGTATAATATTAATGTCAGATAAATAAAAAAAACAGGCAATAAACATTCTGCCAAATAATGTTACACCCTTTGCCTAATCTAATACATTTACTATAGATGGTCAAGCAAATTTTGTCAGTAGAAAAAAGCGGCAAATTTAAAAAATGTAGGCGCGTAGGGTTATCGACCCATAGAAGATTTGAATTTCGCGCCTTTTTCTACTGACAAGATTTGCTTGACCAAGTGGAAAAATGTTAAGATTTTTTTTTATTGTTGCCAGAGTCTCAGATGATTGAGATGATGTAGGTAGTGTGGTGTGACCTGCCAATGCCATTAGAATATAAATAAAAAATGATAGAAGACAAATACATACTATATGTATGTACTTACGTTTCCCTTCATTCCGCTGACTAAGGTATTCCGTCACATTATTTTTTATTTATATTGATAAGTTGCTGAAAGATTGGCGGTTCAGATTACAATAATAAAATTGGACAATTATTGATACAAATAAGGACTAATATTTAGATCCTCACGTAAATGTTTAACTTTTTCTGAAATATATTTACTTACCTAAACTTTAAAAACTTTATATTACAGATAAATAATTTGTATGATTATTGCTTGACTTATGAAATATGTACTTAGCCACAACTGTTGATATCCCGAAATCACAAACCTATAGTATAAGACTAAACCAAGTCAAAAACACGCTTGAAATATTCTCTAAAACTCAGAAGGACTAGTCTTTAAAACTCTTATTAGTTATTTTATTATGCCTGGACTCGTGGTAACACAATAATTGGTGATAGCATCGCTACTTTCCCAAATAAATATGGTGACGGGTCTTTAAGTTTAACACTAATAAATGAAATGTGTAGGTAATTACACAAAAACCTGATTTTGTTATAGGTGCAGGTTTTTATTTTTTATACTATAGTTATACTGTATTTATAAATCCTGAGGAATATTATAAGAAATGCCAATTTGTATAATTCTTTAAGCCTGTAATTTGGCAAGTGTTTATAAGATAATCACTCGGCCATGTTAGTTACCCTCACATTTTTAATGACATAATGTGATAAGAAAAAATAATTATATATGTTAGTAAAATGTTAATGTACTTAGTACTTGCTGAGCAACTCCCATTACATACGCGTAATCAGAAGTTTTACTTCCTTTTATACAGTGTGTGAAGGTTGTTACAGTAGTGGGTATAAAAGGAACTGTGTATCTAGCCTGCATGTAGGCGTGCAAAAGTATTATCAATAAAATTCAAATAAAGCACATACCTTCGTAATATTATTCGCATATCGGATTTCCAGTTGGCTCGTTGGTAAACAATAAACGTGGCTTTGTATCACGAAGAAGGATCAGAGGGTTCCATAACACCGTAAGTCGCTGAAAAAATAAAGACAACACATTACAGCTTTATTAGAACTCAAAATTAAACTTTTTCCAAAAAAGTTCAAGCAATAAGATGTATTCGGGTAATACCGAATGTCGGATAATTCCGAAATTCAGCCAAATTCCATCATAATAAAAGTCTCTTTTCGGAATTATCCGACAGATTTTGACATTCGGTATTACCCGAGTAAACCTTAGTTAAGTTCTTCAAAAGAAAAAAAAATCATAATACTCTTGGCAGTACGAACAAGCCTTTTTTTTTCAATTGTTACTTGTTTAATTAAATACTTAAATAGGTAAGTAATACCTAACTAAAATTTGAACTGCTGCAGATAGCATTAAACGACCATGTGAGCCATGGAATGCATATATTGCAGGTATCCATGTCGATTCTAAATCTCTATGCATACGGCGCTATGAAAACGAATCCTATATACCTATATCAAGCACTATTATACAGTATATGTTTAGGTCAGGCATAACTGAATTGGATTGTGTGGATCTTCCTGTGTAAGCACCTCGCTAGTTTATTAGTATGGCTTCATGCCGCGGCCCGTTCCTTCTAAATTAGAGATTAAATCTACGGCGCTCGATCGTATGATGTATTTAGTGTTTATAATCCATAAAGTAAACATAACTCTAAAATTATCTAAGTACCTGCCGATAGCCGGCTTTTGTTTATATTTTTTCTCTTTTTGGTTACCTATTCGTTTTTTCTGGAATCAATGTAAAATCTTATTTCGAAAAGTAGGTACCTACACCGTTTTGTAAAGACCTCCGAAAGTAAAACGATAAAATAGGCGAATGAAAAGTTTAAAAACAGGTATACGCCTATTGTTAACTACTCGTTTTAGAGTAAAGCGTGTAGTTTTTATTATTATTAATCATTAGTAATCTCTAACGCTAAATACCTACCTATTTCCCCACGGGGAATCTACAATAAACGTAAATCCTACCGAATAATGTAAACAAACAATGCAATCAGTCTAAAAGCCGTCCTCGATTTTATTCATGAAATTATCCTTGAAACTCACGAATAAACAGTTTGCGTTAGTAGAAAAACGTACGAGTAGGTAGGTAACCTACTATACTTAACTACCTACCAAATTCTATGACGTTCACTTGTCTCATATTATTAACATGAGTAGGTACAGTCAGAAGCAATAGTTGCTAATAAGCGATCGAGAATGATCTTGACGCGACTTTATTGTTAAGAGTATAAGAATGCGTCAAGGTAATTTTGAAGCAAGAGAGCAGGTTGTGGAATGTTATCAGGATTTCTGAATAATTTTACAAGAAATCAAGGAAGTTTCCATTTTGGTAAGAGGATTTTCGATTATCCCGAAATGTCCTTGATGTCAAAAAGGTCCCAATTTTGGAAAATTTCCACCGGTTCATCAGTAACTTTACGCCTAAGATTACTGCGCAAGTGTACGAGCCCTTAAGGGACAAGTTCTTGTAAACATAAATACGATCATGCACGGAAATCTGAAAGAGAAGAGTATGATTCTGAACTGAATGTATTGGTTCCCTTATATTCCACGACTCTTCTCTTTCCGCACAGACTCGTAAACATGATTCATGTAGATCCGACGAAAAGTATTCGTCCATTTAGTTACTGGGAAGAGGCCAAGTTAGGGGTCATCCATTAATTACGTTACACGAATTTCTAGGTTTTTGACCCCTCCCCCCTCCTTGTCACACTTGGTCACATTTGGCAAACCCCTCCCCCGTAGTATGACGTCACATTTTTTTCTACGAAATCGCCAAATCGAATTAAGTAAGTACCTAAGTATTATTAATATTTTATCAAAATATTTTTGGCGATATAAATATTAGTAATTTTATAACCCAAAACTGGTTAGGAAAGAAAATTAAACGAATAAAAACGATTATCGTTTTAAAAATTTGTAATTAAAATGTACAGCGAATAAAATAATTTAAATAAATTTTCGGTTACTGATGAAGTCAAAGTGACGTCACAAAGTTTGTCTCCTCCCTCCCCCATGTCACAATATGTCACATTTTCTTGACCCCTCCCTCCCCCTAAACGTGTGACCCCTTACGTCGACGTAGGAAAGAAAATTAAACGAATAAAAACGATTATCGTTTTAAAAATTTGTAATTAAAATGTACAGCGAATAAAATAATTTAAATAAATTTTCGGTTACTGATGAAGTCAAAGTGACGTCACAAAGTTTGTCTCCTCCCTCCCCCATGTCACAATATGTCACATTTTCTTGACCCCTCCCTCCCCCTAAACGTGTGACCCCTTACGTCGAATATAGGCCGGTACAGGGCGCAGTACCGATATGATGGTCTACGTGACAGCGTGATAATTAGCGTTTGGGCTGATTTAGACGGCACGCGAACTCGCACGCGATTTTAGTTACATTGCGGACTGTGGATTACGTCCAATTCAACCGACCAATCAAAACCCGCAATGGTATGAAACTCGCATGCGAGTTCTCGCATCGTCTAAATCGGGCTTTTGCCTCTTTACACCGCGCAGTATAAAAGGTGATGTTTGCTTTATCAGAGGGCCTACCACGTTCGACGTGTTGCCTCTCTGTCGCACTTCCTATCACGTGGATATCTCCGTCAATCATACGACCGCTGATCTTTTTCGTAAGGTGTGAATCAAGTGTTAATTATTAGGTACTTATATTTAATTTTATTTTTCCGGTGTAGGTCGTCTATGGTCATATTTTTACTAGTCTAATACCTATGTACCTACGTAGTTTCGCAAATGTTGTTAGAAATTCCGTGATCGGTGTTAATTTATTAATTCGAATAAGTGCTGTGCTAGCTTTTAAATCTTTGTGTGCATAAATGTGTGGGTAAATAAATTATTGTTGTTGGCAACTCTTGTTTTATTTAAATGCAACGAAAGAAAATTGTCACAAATACCTACTGCGGGATAACAAAGATAGGTACGTTACGTTACATGACTCGTGAGCGAATATCAGTGACTTAGGGTGGTATTCCACCTGTCCAATTTCTTTGCCAATGTCAGTGCTCTCTCATTAAAGCAAAATGTGAGACGCAATACACATTGGATAAAGAAATTGGATAGGTGGAATACCATCCTTAGAGCAACAGGAGTATTAGGTATTACCTGAACTAATCCAGGATTAAATTAAAACATATTTCCAAATAATATGAAATCTTTATTTACAGTTTCAAAATGTTACATAAACATACGGGGGTAAAAAATTGAGACTCGGCGCCTGTCCAGGGAAATGGGCAGTGAGCCAGATTTACGTCATATCTGTATTATAGGTATATTTATAATGTAATAAATGTTGAGTACTCGTATTGCGCAGTTCCCCGGCCAGACGACACCACGACAATGCGGAGAAACGTCATCTGAAACGATTTTGATGTAAACCAAGATAGGATAAAACATTTCTTACAAAAAAAACTCTGCAAACAATTTTTTTCATTAGGTAGGTAGTAGGTACCTATTCATTTAATAATGGTGGATTTAGGGCTATGAAATCGTGTATGCTTAAATGTACTGAGAGCAAGCCGTGTAGTCTGCTAACGAAAATGGAGTAATGATCGTGTAATAACACGCGTGTAAGTTGTGGTTGCTGGGTGCGGCGCTACTGTGACGGCTCCTCTACACGATGGGTCAACACTGACCACTCCAAGGGACGCAGCCATGCGGTAGAACGAGATAACAATATCACTTGCTCCCTCTAACGCATAAATGCGTCCCTTGGAGTGGTCGGCGTTGGCCCATCGTGTAGAGGAGCCATGATGGATTCGTCCACCCAGGAAGTAAATTATGATTAGGTATGCCTACATAGATGGAATTTTTCAACGAGCCTCTGTGCAACTAAAATTATTTTAATAGTCATATTAAGGGCTTTTTAACCTGGCTAACCAGAACGAGGTTGAAAGATTAGGTACCTAGATGATTTATGCCTTAGGGATAAACAAAAATTTGTCAAAAAAGTCTACGTAAGTATAATTATAATAGTTAAACAAAACGGCAAACCCAATAAGGGGCTATTCATAAATTACGTCATTTCAAATTCGAGTCATTCGAAGCATGATTTTTGGATGATTTTAGGGGGAGGGGGGCAAAAATCGATGACGTAATTTATGGACAGCCCCTAATCATTTTGATAAAAAAGGTTAATATTATATACACACACAGCTTAATATAATTTACATGACTAATTAGGTACTTAAGGTAGGGGCATAAATATTATTCAAATGAAATAAATAAATTCGCAATAGGTATGTATAGATTTAAATTAGATTCATCCAATACTGAAAAAAAAAACAATCGACATAGATCTACTACAATGTCAACAACAACAGGGGGCCGAGTTTTGAAATTCGACCGCTCGATTTCGTGTATTTCATGCAATAATATCTCCACTACTAGGCATTTAAATTCTAATAATATAATTGAAAACGAGTGGTCAATACCACTAGATCAGTGGTTCTTAACCTGGGGGTAATTACCCCCGTGGGGGTAAAACTGGTATTTTACGGGGGTAATAGGCTAACCTAATATAACAATACAACAAACGTACACGTTTTATTTTTTATTACCAATGGGAGGAGGGGTAAAATCAGGTTCCCTAGTTAGTCATAGGGGTGACCGGACTGAAAAGGTTAAGAACCACTGCACTAGATTCCCAATTTATATCGCTCGAATTTCAAAAATTAGCATTTCGCCGTTTTCCACCGATTTTCGAGTGACGAAATCGAACGATCGAAATTCAAAAATCGGCCCCCAGGAATCAAGATGTTGAATTTATCTGAAGAATAGTGCGGCTATCGAATCACAAAGAATACCTTTACAACTAATAGCCGAGATTTTAAGAGCCAACAGGAGTGGTCGTTTCTCCATACAAACGTACTCGACTGTTTCCTCCGTGGGTTTTAAAGCTAGAGCAGAGCAGTGATCAATATCTGTGTCGGGCCGTTTTGCTTTTTTTGATATTTTTGGTTTTTAAGGCGCTAGAGCCCTGCCTCAATAAGAAGCGTGGTATTCAAAACTGATATCAATTAGCTAAAAAAGCAAAACGGTCCGACACAGATAATTTCATAATCATTTAGATTTCCAAATTTGGTTACGATTGATTAAGTTTTGGAGGAGGAAACAGTCGAGTACGAAACCTCGATTTTTGAGATTTTTACGTAGTTTTTTTCGCCTTGTCCTTATCGCACTAGTTTTAGGAGCCGCTTCCGTTAGCTAGACAGGCATATATACCTAAAATATTCAAATCTCAGCTCCTGTTTCGTCTTAAGGACAATTTTCAAAACAAGGGCCGATTTTGTTAAGCTGCCTTACAATAATATTTTACCATATATTAATCCAATTGCTTTATCGTTTCAGTGATCATTAAGATGGCATGCACAATTGTTGGCAGCATCCTTGGTAAATAATACCTACGTAGATGTAGATATTATACATAAGAAATAAATTTGTTGAAGTATTACCTAAATTCCCAAACTCGTTTACAGAATTCAGTATTATTACTGTTGTTCCTCTTCCTGTTTTTCTGCCGTAGGTAAACGAGTAAGTGATAAGTAGGTACATCGTAAAATAAATAATGGGAACATACATACATTGCAAGTTAAATGCTTGTAAAATATAATGAATTTGGCACGTAAACAATATATTCACTTTTAAGCAAAGGATAAAATTCGTGCGTCTATTTGCTCTTCTCTACAAATATTTATATTACTCTCTTACTATCCCATCTACAGTAAAGGTGTGTCCAGATCAAACCAATGCACTGCGAATAACGTTTGCTGTAGATTACGTGCTTATGTGAGCTTGCAAACATGTACATATTTGCTAATCTGGACGCATCTTATGAGCAATAACAAGTATATAGAAAGCAACACGCACCAATTTTCATTGCATCTGCATGTATTTATAAAAATAAATTAATAGTACATTGTATTAAGGAAATAATATGTAACACAATATAGTACTTTCTATTATGAGATCTACTTGTACTTTAAGCATTTCGTAATAATCTTTCTTAAAAATAATATTCTTACAATATTAAACTATATATTATATACCCTAACCTAATACATTTATAGTATGTACCTAGGTATTACTAATTTACTTCATAAGAATGTGTAGAGACGTACTGTACTGTACACTCGTAGTACAAACGACCTTAAGGTAATGTATCGTATCCACAGTGAAACATTTCAGAATGTAGATATTTATCTTGATAAACTGTCGGTAAAACAATGTGTGTAATTTGTTTTCACTTGGTGTGAAGGTCAGAATAAACGGCGCCATGTTGTCTACCGTGTGTCGTTGAGTACCTACAGATGTGTAATTGTGTAATTTCCTAAAAGTTGGAAAAGTTTGCAGAAATTTTAGCAACATTTTTAAGAAAACAAGGGAAAGTTTCATTGAATGGTAAATTTTTATTCTCATACAAAAATATGAGAATATCCGAAATTTTACCATGTGGAAATTTCGCAATATTGGTAAGTTTCCAACAACACATCAGTAGGTACGTATGAGCAAAACTCGAGTAGTTTTTTTTATAATGTAATTCAATTTTGTATGCATACTGTACGATATTTATGCGAGTTATTTCATTCATATCTTCATCTCAGTCAGCAATAGGTACAACGTTAAAACCATTATATAAAACATAGAATTATTTAAACATCTTAAATTTTAGTAAATTTCATTTATATGTATATGTATTTATAAACAATTATGCCAAGTTGAGTAATTATTGCTGATCGCTAACGCGGTCTACAGACAACATTGCACTCAACTTATCATGAGCGATAGCAGCTATCTGTTGGCGAGCAGAAGAATAAATGTACTAATTCATGTTTAATTTCAACTAGGTACAGCTCCGTCTCTGTCGCTTGTAATTATTTTATAAGTTTAGAGAATTTAGTAACTGGAGATGTCATCGCTGTCATTTTCTTTACGAAACAGTCTGCCGATTTCTGCGGGGGAGGGGACGTCAAATGTATTGCTATTTCTACATGATTTGTACGTAACGTACAAATAGCCATGTCAGTCCATACAAAAGTTTGCACAATTGTGCAAGTTTTTCGGCAGAGGGGTACGCTCTTAAAGGCGAGGCGACTCCAGTTATTGAATGGAGATGATTGGTATTATTGGTGAGTATTACTTTTTTTACGGGTAATTGACGTCTATCGTTTTAATCACTTAAAATTTCTACGCTTTTTGTGGAAAATCTCGATAACTTCCTATTATACAAGCCTAAGTAAAATTAACATCTGATAATTATACTAAAACTCGAATAATAGACGTAGCTCGGAAAGCGGCCAAGTTAAAATGGGACTGGGCTGGTCATGTCTGCCGAATGCCGGACGACTTGTGGGCCAAGTTAACCACAGAGTGGGAGCCCCACGAGTCTAACCGGGGAGCCGGCAGGCCTCGTCGGCGATGGCGGGATAACTTGGACTCCTTCTTGAGAGGCTGGCCAGATATTGCACTAAATAGAGACGAGTGGAGAAAGAGGGGGGAGGCCTTTGCCCAGCAGTGGGACACAGTGGGCTCTGAATAATAATAATAATGACCCCGCAGGGGCAGCTTGTGGCGAGCTGACGGTGAGTGGCGACACCGCGGACCCCTATTCCAGAGGGCCCTGTCATCTGGCCCTCGCCTCTGTGCTTGCCTTGATTGGCCGGCCAGAGTGGAGTCGCAAGAGCGGGACCTATGCTCCAGGTTGGAAGTGTAAAATGTCATAACGCCGGCGGCCCTTGAACGGATTACCGGGATCTGGCTACCGCAGACTCACCTCTCGACAACCTCACAGCCGCTCCAAAGTGTTGCCCTGTTGTCGCACTGTGCGTGTGGCCATTGCGGGGCCCACTCAATGAGTTGGCGAGTCACCACCTGTCTTATACAATTTTGAGACTGATTGTCACGGCAGGTGTCCGCTAGTCTCTCCCATAGCCCATTATCCAGTCCATCCAACTTTCAAATCTATAGCCCATGACCTTAGTTCCCATCGCAGCACAAAAGTGCTGCACTGCAATAGTCTTTGCACCTGGCGGGGACCATCTCTTGATGTATCACATTGTGCGTTCGGGGATGGTATCCGCCACGTGTATCCCTTGCTTTTAGATTAAAGTGTCTTAAAGGGCCTCTGCGCTGTTGGCTTCGGCCCCACGTACGCCTCCCAAAGGTCCGGGACCCCATGGTCCCGAGATATGGAAAAGACATACAAATAATAATGATAATTATACTCTGAAGAGTATAAAACAAACTATTTATTTTTGCTAAGAATGAAAGTGTACGCAATGCAGTTATTTTAGAGACAGATTTTTAATGTAGGTACTATTCGATTTAACAACTTCAATATAAAGATGTTTTTATTTAATTTTAAAGTTATGAACTATTAAGGCTTTGTGCAATAAGATAATTTTGACGCGCAGGCTTATTAACTGTTTATAACGCCTTCGTTAATTTTGTACCTACTATACTTCATAAAAAGTCTCAAAAGTGATTAAAGTGTGTTATGCAACTTTTGACTCACAGGTTGGCACATTTCAATGACACTCATTAGAACATTCATTATTACCTAAATATGTAGGTACTAATCATCTAATACATGTAACCTGTAACTAGTATAAATAAAAATGTGCAACATGAAATAACGCGACAAAAACCTTGAGATGGTATTTTCTTTCAATGGAGTAAAATAGTAAATATTCACTAATCAGAGGGCGCTTTAGAGAAAGTGTTTCTATGATTGGTACCTATGAAAGGTCTTTCTCATAGTCCGACCTGTTTATCAGGGTTTTACCCCATGACTGGGTATCAAGTTTGCTAATTTAAACTCTATTAAGATGATGCAATGTCTGGGACCTATGTACTACACGCAGGACGCCGGTTGTAAGGAGGTTCTACCAAATTTTGAGGAACTATTTTTCAAATGCTATTCTAGCGCTTTCTAACTATAGGTAAATTGCAAATTGTACGTTAGGTATTCAATTATTAGAACATGCGCCAGTGTTACGTAGCCTCAAACAGATATAGCGTGAGTTAAATTAGAATAACAGTGGTTTCAAGGTTTTCTTTTGAATATTTTCTATGTCTTGGGTTAAAGAATACTTTATCAAAAAATGTTATTCAAAGACAAAACAGATATCGTCCCGTTACTTACAACTACGTGACTAAGTTTTCGATTTGACACTGCACATTAAAATACACTATAATTAATTTAAATTATATTAAATTCTTTAAAACATTGCTCGAGGAACTATTATATTATTCCACCATTTTTTTTCTTTATCGGTACTGTGCAATAGTTTGTCTACACTGCAGGTATTAAAACAGATGCACTTTATCATAATACGCGTTGTATACTCGTGTCTATTCACAGATAACGCTTACGACTAATATTACACTAAAGTCGACATTTACTCATAGGTATTGAAAATTTGACAACGGTGCGACATCCCACTTAAGTGCTGTACCGGACCAAAATTGGGAATAAACAAACCTCATATACATATATCCCATAGTCCGCTCAATATGGCTAATTGGCTATCGTCAGCCCTCGTCTAAAAACGTCTGACACGCAGAGCCGGTTAACAATCTCAAAGATCACTTAGCTCGTTCTAACCGACTGGCTCGTGGAGAGAATTCTCGAAGTTTCCCCTGGATAGGTCTAGTCCCGCTATGAGTAGACGGTGTTCTTGTGCGAGCGGGTGAATATGACGTCCTCATCGTCGACGTTGACGCTGTCGGCCGTGAGCGCCACCGTGTCGCTGTGCACTACGTGCGGCGACTCATTGAACTCGTCTAGTTCCTCAATGCCCGCTGGAAATTAAAATGTAATGTGAATAAATTTCAGGGCAAAAAATTCATTTTTGATACAAGCTTTAATCGCTGACTGTACTTTTCTTTCCACAGGCAACTAATACTCATCGAGACAATTCTAAAAACCCCTAACACAATTAGGTTGCGTTGTTTCATCACAGAGTTCCTATGGCCACCTTCTGTCTCCATCATCAGATCAGGTCGATTGTACCATAGTATTGCATTGTCACCCGACTTACATATGTATGCAAATTTTCAGCTTCATTGGAAACCGGGAAGTTGGTCAAATTTAACTTGCAAGATTGATTACTAGTCGGTGTTCTAAGGTCCACCACCTTGCATTTTGGAGACAAAGCAAACCGCTTGAAACAGGTGTTCCTGGGGGTGATCTGAGCCGATTAAGCCCGGTTGCCAAGAGGTTCCCCCCAACAGGTGGGCAGGGGAGGGGGGGAAAATTGCCTCCGGCGCGCCTCACTCTAAGCTTTATCTCTGCATACATCTCGCAACTATATCAAGTTTGGTGTCTTTTTCGTGTAATACGGGGATGAAGAATTCATTTCTGTGCCTAAATTTTTACTCACCCATACAAAAAAATCGAGAAATTCAAAAATCAAAAAAAATCTTCTCACTTTTTTTTTCGAAAATCCTCTACAAAATTAAAATTATAAGGATTATCTCTAGAAAAAAAATACCTGTGAATAGCCCAGTTATCATACTATATAGAATAGTAAACATGTCAAACATTTTTCATTTATAAATCTGTAAAAAAAATGTTTTTTGTCGCGCGGCGTACCTGCATTGTAAGAGCGGTATGCAGCTTTTAGGATTTTTAAGTATGTTTAGATGATTTCTGATAAGTTGTTATTCTTCTGATTGTAGATTACATTAACAAATAACTTCTGGAAGTGATATATATTATATAAAAATATAAATTAAATATATAAATAAAGATGTTGGGCTTCGGGTGACCCCTCGTGTTCTGCTGAGGCTGTTGCGGATGTGATTCGGCAGGGAATGGAATATTTCATTCCGTTCTCCGACCTATCGCTCGATCACAAGACCCGAGCATGGTACAATTCGGACTGTGCTCGAGCCGAGGCCCTTAAGCAGTCTGCATACCAGGCTTGGGTACTAGCCCGCGATACCAAAGCTGGAGCACAGAGGGTTCGCGCGAGGAAAAAAGCCTTAACTCAGCTGCCAAGTCCTGCAAACGGGTGCTTCGAAAGGCTCGATTCGACCACGTCAGTCGAATAGGGGCCAAACTCGCCTCCTACCCTCCTGGTAGCAAGCGGTTCTGGTCCCTGTCGAAAGCGGTCGAATCCAACTTCTGCCGACCCACATTGCCACCTCTGCAGAAACCTGATGGGACACTGGCCCACTCCGCGACAGAGAAAGCTAACTTGTTTGCTTCTCTGTTTGCGAGCAATTCACGTCTAGATGCAGGCTCAAAACTTCCACCTACGCTACCTCAATGCAGTTCCTCTATGCAGAGAATTGCTATACATCAAAAAGAGGTACGCCGAGCTCTGCTGAATCTTGACGTGAATAAGGCCAATGGACCAGACGGTATACCTGCACGTGTACTAAAGCAGTGTGCGCCTGAGTTGTCTCCTGTACTGACACGCCTGTACCGCCTCTCTCTCCAAAAAAGAACGGTGCCGAAATCCTGGAAGCTTGCAAACGTGCAGCCAGTACCCAAGAAGGGTAGTCGTGCTGATCCCTGCAATTACCGACCAATCGCAATTACCTCCATGCTCTGTAAAGTCATGGAAAGGGTACTTAACGGCAAGCTGCTGGCATACCTCGAAGCAAATGATCTGCTCAGTGACCGTCAATATGGCTTTCGCCGAGGTCGGTCTACTGGGGATCTTTTAGCGTATGTCACGCATTGCTGCGGCGAGGCCATCGAGAGGAACGGTGAAGCGCTTGCTGTTTCACTGGACATCTCGAAGGCCTTTGACAGGGTTTGGCACGCAAGTCTCCTTAGCAAGCTTCCTGCTTACGGCATCCCTGCTGATTTCTGTAGCTGGCTATCTGATTTCTTGAGAGAACGGTCGATCAGAGTAGTTATTGATGGCTACTCTTCGGACCTCATGGCCATTGACGCCGGTGTTCCTCAGGGGTCTGTTCTCTCCGCAATCCTTTTCCTGCTCCACATTAACGACATGCTGCAACCCAGCATTGTAGGTTATGCAGATGACAGTACGGTTGTTGAGAGATATTTGGCTAGTGCAAGGGACAGCAGGGAGGATATACGTTCACAGAGAGAGGCCATGGTTGAGCGAATGAGCTTAGTCTCGTTTCCCAGTGGGGTGATGACAATCTGGTCACGTTCAATGCCTCCAAAACGCAGGCGTGTCTATTTTCCGCAAAACGGAGTCCATTCGACCCGACTCCTTCTTTCCGGGGTGCATCTGTACCTATTACCGACAGCCTGGAACTCCTCGGCATGGAGCTGAGTTCAGTCCTCAGCTTCGGCAGTTTCATTGAGTCTAAAGCACAAACTGCGGCCAGAAAGCTGGGCGTCCTAAATAAGGTGAAGCGATACTTCACACCTGGACAGCTTCTAACACTTTACAAAGCTCAAGTCCGGTCGTGTATGGAGTATTGCAGCCACCTGTGGGATGGCTCAGCTAAATACCAACTCGCCGCTTTGGACTCAGTGGAGCGCAGAGCTAGGAGGATGATTGGCGACAAGAAGCTAACGGCTAAGCTTGAGTCTTTGGCCCATCGGCGGAAAGTCGCCAGCCTGTCGGTATTCTACAGGTTGCACTTCGGGGAGTGTGCCCAAGAGCTACACGAGCTCATTCCACCCTCCCCATTCTACCATCGGACTTTTAGACGCACGGCCGGTTTCCATCCTTACATGGTAGATATTCCACCAATTCGCACGAAGCGCTTTGCTTCTACTTTCCTTATGCGCACTGCCAAGGAATGGAATTCCCTGCCGGCGTCTATATTTCCGTGTTCTTATAACCCGGCAACCTTCAAATCAAGAGTGAACAGGCACCTTCTGGGTGAGCTCGCTCCATCGTAGGCCACGTCTACGCCTCGGCTAGTCTGTGGCCATGAGTAATACGAGCGGCTTGTTGCCGGGTTTCTTCAGCCCGGTTCTCTTGCGACAGAAACATTTCTGTTATTCACAAACAAACAGTACAATTTCACTCACCACAGCACAATCAACTATACTAATAAGATACACGAAGGGCATGATACATGATTATGATAGTTGTGAAATTGCCAGGCCATGAAATTGAAAAAATAGGAGCACTGCTTTGAAACCGCGAGTTGATCGAGCATAATCCCCAAATATCTATTTAATAATCCCGCAGCAGTCCTCAAAAACTGAGGACATTCAAAATTATTGCAAAGTACTGGGCGGATTCACTGCCACAAAAACGGGATAAAAAGCTGAAAGGTGAGTTATCTGGCAGCACTGTGATAAACGAAATAACAACGTTAGCTCTTGAGGTAACGTGTGTTTTGACAGTTCTTTACGAATTTCGTGCTGTCAAAAACTCCGAAAATTCCGTTTCGCGGTAGGTCTATGGAACGATATTCGATCCATAATCGTCTTTCGAACGGGCCGCTCGATGACGGCTGTCTTCGCGGTAAGAAAACGTGTTATAGCTGTCATTTTTGCCCGCAATTGACGATTTTTGGTATTGGCGGTAGCCCCCCTATATAGTAGGTAGACAACTCATTCTGCATAGGATAATCCAATATTCAGATATATCGTATTTTAATCCCCTTTTTTTTAAATATTTACTTTCTGTACCTACCTGCGTATGTAGAATAAAGTTTTAAAGCGAACGCGTGCCTAAACTAAATGCGAGTAGGTACCTACTTCAGCACGGTACGCCGCGCGACACAAAACATTTTTTTTTACAGATTTATAAACGAAAAATGTTTGACATGGTTACTATTCTATATAGTATGATAACTGGGCTATTCACAGGTATTTTTTTTCTAGAGATAATCCTCATATATTTAATTTTGTAGAGGATTTTCGAAAAAAAAAGTGAGAAGATTTTTTTTGATTTTTGAATTTCTCGATTTTTTTGTATGGGTGAGTAAAAATTTAGGCACAGAAATGAATTCTTCATCCTCGTATTACACGAAAAAGACACCAAACTTGATATAGTTGCGAGATGTATGCAGATATAAAGCTTAGAGTGAGGCGCGCCGGAGGCAATTTCACCCCCCCCTCCCCTGCCCACCTGCTGGGGGGAACCTCTTGGCAACCGGGCTTAATCGGCTCAGATCACCCCCAGGAACATCTGTTCCAAGCGGTTTGCTTTGTCTCCAAAGTGCAAGGTCCCCTTAGAAAACCGGACCTTAGAACTTCAGCTATACAGACAACGGGACAGGTGAAAGTAATTAAAAGCTTGTAAAAATGATGACGAGGTTAGGAACAGACATTAGTAGAAATACCTGCGTGTATTTGTAGGTACCAGGATAGTGATCGTTTGAGTCTGGTCTGGGGACGTTTGAGGATATGGATATCTAAGGCCTTCGACTGTGTTTGTCATGAAACATTAATCAGGAAACTTCATTATTACGGCGTTAGAGGATCGGCACTGAATTTACTTAAGTCCTACTTAGATGGTAGAATACAAAGGGTCGATGTGAATGGACAGCGATCACCTGGGTCATTGGTCTCTATGGGTGTACCACAGGGGTCAATATTGGGGCCTTTCCTGTTCCTTATCTACATAAATGACTTGCCATTCCTTGTTAAGACCCACCATGATATAGTATTGTTTGCAGACGACACCTCACTTATTTTCAAAGTCAAACGACAGCAACAAGCTTACAATGATGTAAACAATGCTATTTCAAAAGTAGTAAATTGGTTCAATGTTAATAATTTAATGTTAAATGAGAAAAAAACTAAATGTATTAAGTTTGTCACTAGTAGTAACGTAAGGCATGTGCAAGCAAGTGTCATTGTGAAGGATGAGGAATTGGAATTAGTTGATAGTACAGTTTTTCTTGGTATAACTTTAGATTCTAAACTCCAGTGGGGTCCCCATATTGCTACTCTTTCGAATAGACTGAGCTCTGCAGCTTTTGCAGTGAGCAAAATCCGTCAGTTAACTGATGTGAAAACAGCTCGATTAGTATATTTTAGTTACTTCCATAGCATTATGGCATATGGTATTTTACTGTGGGGCGGTGCTTCAGAGATAAATACCATTTTTGTTCTGCAGAAGAGGGCTATTCGAGCAATATACAAAATGAACCATAGAGACTCACTTAGAGATAAATTTAAGGAAATTGACATAATGACAGTGCACTGTCAATACATTTATGAGAATATTCTGTATGTACATAAAAATATTGTAAATTTTAGGAAAAATTGTGAAATCCATAATTTTAATACTAGAAATAAACATAAGTTCGCAGTGCCCTTCACTCGGCTCCATAAAATTAAAAAATCATTCATGGGTAATTGTGTAAGATTTTATAATAAACTTCCAAACCATATTACTGAATTATCTATTAATAAATTTAAGAATTGTGTAAAGCGTAAACTTATTTCCAAAGCTTATTATACCACACAGGACTACATGAATGATAATACAACGTGGGATTAATTGTTATTCGAAATGATTATTTATTTATTAGGTATATTTGATTATTGATGAGGTATATTTGATACTGCGATGTAATACTATCTACTTGTTTGTTACTTATGCATTTTTTTGACATTTAGATTTTATTCTAGAAATTCTAGACTAGTATTTTTTTATACAATTTTTTTTTTTAATGTTTGACGATCCTTTTGTGAAATTCTTAGTGTTAAATTTGACATGTATAATAATCCAATTTTATTATGGAATAATATTAACATCAATAAATTGCTCTGATAATTAGATTAAGATTAATTACGATTCATAAGAGCTTGTTGCTAGGCCTACATGAATAAAGTATATTTTGATTTTGATTTTGATTTTGGATGTAGCTGACCTATAAAATAGTGCAAAACGGTCCGAACCTATGTGCCCGCAAAATGGAGTGTGGTGTTTGCAAATAAGCATATCAATGTACATCACTCTATTTATAAATGATAATGATAACTGGAACATAGCTGCTTCGCAACTTTGCTGACTGTATTTTATTTCAATTTTTATCATACATAGAATATATCGTCAGCTGATAACAAATATTTAAAAATTGCAAAAAAGTAGGCTCTGAATTTGGCGTAGTACCTAATTAGTGAGTTTTGGTTGTCACCTGACGGTTATGTTTTATTCTTTATTTTAATAGTAGGACTACTATGAACGAATTGGAACCAAGACTAGTTCGGGTAATCGAAATATGGGATTTCTGAGACGAGTACAAATAAAAATAACACATTTATACATGAAAACAGAAGATGAATTAGTAGTAGTAATTAGGGAGTTTTGGTTGTCACCTCCTGACGATATATATACAATATACATATAGCAACTCGCACTGAAAATTTCATCTGTCTACTTATATGACTATAGATACATCCCACTGACAGAGGGACAGCGGAGTCTTAGTGACAGGATTCCTTTTGTCACCTGTCGGTAACGAAACTCCTAACTGACCTGTGTAATCAGAGGGAGCCAGCAGCAAGTACTGCTCCGATCGAGTGGGCCACAGCAGATGTGTCATGACGCAGAACGCCAGGCAGTCCGCCGAATATGTAATACCTGAAATTATAGCAGCTTCTTCAAAAATTGTTTCAATTCCCGAAGGTTATATCATACTACTAATTCAAAGAATTTTATGTTAAATCTAAATACTTAAAAGGTCAAACAGAACATAACTCAAACATTGGTGCAGTAATTCCATTGAAGTTAAATTGGTTATTTTAATTTATCCAATGGAAACCAAAATAATATTTTGCATACTATCTTATAAGTGGCTAATTTTCATTTATCGTACGCTGTTTGGCCACTTTCATTCATAAATTCAGCTTATCCACGTTTCATCAATACTAGGTGAATCTACTTCTCTATTTCACGCATTGCCATGGCTACGCTCTCCTGGGGTGACCCAGGTTTTGTGGTAGGTTTATGTCTAATACCCTTTCCATACTGGACCATTTACTAAGCAAAATCTAGTTGTAGCAAACTGATATTATTGTTCCCTGGCTGATGGGACAGTAATACAACAAGAAATAGTTGATCCACTCACCTACATTTTCGTGTAGGTAAAAAAAAATACAATGGGTCATAAAAATCTGGAAGAGACCCCTGAAAGGAATTAGTTCGCCTTTGTACAAATGATGAGTGTTTTTTCAGGTTTTATGCTTATTTTTGTACAATAGTCTTTTACTTAAGTTCCATTCTATGGAACTTGCTAACTATGTAAACAAACCGCCATACTGAAATCATCATTCAGTGACAGTTTCAATATGGCGGTTTGTTTACATAGTTAGCAAGTTCTATAGAATGACACTTTACTACTACTAAAAATCGCTTACCGAGTAAAAATTTAAACCTCCACAAGGGGCTAATCTGCAGGGCTATCAAAGCGATAACCGGCAGATACACGAACCACACCAAGCTCGAGGCGCCGAAATGCAGGAGGAAGTTCAGCTTGGCCATGTTGTGCTCATACATCATCGTGTTGCGCAGCTCCAGCACGAACCAGGACATGATGGCCACGCGCAGGGTGAGGATGAGCCAGCCCGGCCACGTTTGGTATTCGTCAATTTCCTCTATGATATCTACTTCCGTCTGAAATTTAAGTTTTATTCGGCCGCATTAAACTGGCAATCATAGTTCAAGACCAAAAAAAGTAAGACAATGTTGCCACTTTTTACTAGCGCGTCTTGTATTTATGTAAAATAAGTAAACAAAAGTAGTTTTTTAAATTGTACGTGTAAAATTACTAATAAATAAATTATCTTAGTGTGTTTATTTATAAAAAGGAATTTACTATTTTACAAACAATTTATTGCAGTGGCAACATTGTCTTATTTTTTTGGTCTTGAATTACGATTTTCAGTTTAGACGCTGTTAAATAAAATAAGTATTGGATAATCTTACACAAATCGATCTAGTCACAGAGTAAGCTCAATAAGGCTTGTATTGTGAGTACTAGACGATGATATGTAGTAAGTTGAAGCAGATCCGCCGTCACACTGTCTTCCCAGCGATACCTGGGCCGACCCACCGGACGGCTACCAGTCGGTCGTCCCAAGAACGCCCTCTTGACTGCCCGATCCTCTCCCATTCTGAGTAGGTGACCGAACCAGCGAAGTTTTTCGTTTCGCCGATGATTTGGGTTCGGTGACTTAATACCAATGGAAAAAAACATGCGGACTTACAGTATTCCACACATACAGCAGTATATGTACTATGCCATATGCCAGCCACACGCCGAAAACCAATGGCTTGTATGTAAGCTCCAATCTGGTGACTGCCCAGCCTTTTGCCAATAACAAGAGCAGCAGCATAAAGAGGGTCTGAAAATTTACATTAATATATGCTTCAACATTGTGTACATAGATGTAGCACATAATTTATTATTTTCCATCGTATTTTCACGGAAATGTTCGTATGTATCTTGCTATTTCAGTCAGTCTCGGTACAAAAAATACTAATAAATGAGACAAGGTACCCAATTCAAAAACAAAACTTTTGGGACTTTAGAGGTTTCTCCAGGATAAAGTTTTTTAAATTTACACATGTTGAACTTACCCGGCTCATAATATCCAGTATATCCCCAGCAACATCGAGTCCAGTAAATCCTACGCCGTCTGCGGCAAACTTCACTGTGTGCAGGAAATTGAAGCAAATGGCACCAAACTCCAGTATGAGACTGCAGGTGAATAACTTTGTTACTGGATGTTTCTGTGTCCTGAAAGATATATAAAATAAACATTAATGTGACAGAGTTAGTCATACATCTACATCTAGTCATTCATAAAATAGTCCTATAAAATCTAAGTATTATATTTTACAAGATTGATGACAGTTTTAGGTACCTTTCACCCAAAAAAAACAATGTTGTAATACTTGTAATGAATATAACACAATGTTTTAATTTGTTTTTCTTAAAATGTGTGTTACATTCTATTCAAGGAAAACAGAGTACAGTTGTATACCGACTCATGTTTACATGTAATTGTAATTTTCTAGTCCATATGATTATTCATACAATAAAATAGATAAGGAATAAGGATTATAGCGCAATTTACCTGACAGCATAAATCTGCACTGGCACAAGGACAATATAGCAAAGCAGAAACACCAAATACAATTCCAGGGTGTTTTGACGATCAAACGAAAATTGGTACATCAGGCTATTGTATAGACTTTGATTAGGATTCCCATTAACTAGCCAAAAGTCATATTGGACTTTTTGTGGGACATTTGTCATGGTTTTATTATCTTTCGATGGTGCTCCTTTGTAATGATGCCATGTGCATGTTGTCTCATTGAGATAGCAGGACACCATGGACACATACCAGAACCTGTGGGTGAATAAATTACTATAATGTACTTGGCTAATCTCAATAAATACATACATAAGTAGTAAGTAAACTATTACACATATGGCTTTATCAACAAAACTTTTAGCCCCAGTTTGGCAGATAGATTTCTTAACAATGCTAAAAGACCCATAAAATACCCATACAGGTTACAGTTCTATCCCATGTTTAGATAAAAACAATAACTACAT
Source organism: Cydia fagiglandana (assembly GCF_963556715.1). Lineage (NCBI taxonomy): Eukaryota > Metazoa > Arthropoda > Insecta > Lepidoptera > Tortricidae > Cydia > Cydia fagiglandana. The sequence continues at coordinate 10,328,549 of NC_085932.1, forward strand.
AAAATTGAGAAATGAGATTGTGTAATAACTGTGTGTTTCTGACTCTTCACACTTAAACCACAGAACCAATTTAAATGAAATTTGGTATGGAGATAGTTTGAGGCTCAGGGAATGACATAGGACAGTTAGTTTTTATAAGCCATAAGGTGGGCAGAAACTAGGTATTAAAATAAAAGTAAACAAACAATTTGTACATTTTCAGAAAGTTATAACATTTAATAGTTAACCAACCAAATACAAAACTGCCTGGATCTGTCACTGAATGACCTGGCTGAGGACAAGTAAAAGGGGCAGTAATTTGAATTAAAAGGTTTTCACTGAAAGTTATAAATTTACATACATAAAATCATAACCGTTCTTTTGCGTTGCCGTAGTCGGGTAATAAAACTATTGAAACAGCTTATATTGCGTATATTGAGTTCATACTACATTCCAATGTTTAACTGCTAAATGGTATAAAATATATAGTTTATGATGGAAAATTATTTTGTAAGTGGGTAGTTTTTGCACAGTGTAGTTTTTCCTAGCAGTCGCCCATTGACCATACACGCTGTAAAGGATTCGAAACGTGGGGATGTAGTATGAATTCAGTATACGCTATAATAATATAATATGTTTCAATAGTTTAATTTCATGAGTAACAATTGCGGTAACCGAAGACCATATTTTAAAATATATACAATTATACATACCTTGGTTGGCCTGGGTTCTCAATGTCGTAAGTAAATTGACTTTTCTTTACAACATTCCATAGGGAGTCTTCATCAACGCAAACTTCGTTTTTTGGGCAAGGGATGCGCCGAAAAAAATCCTGTCCCCCAGCATTACACTTAGGGTGGTAAGCAGATGTATTCAAGTTCTGGAACATGACTTGACATGCCAGCTCCTTGTTCTCTATATCCCGATTTTTATAATAGTGAATAAAATGATGCCTGTTCAACACAGCAAATGTGATAGGATACATAAAACGATCTTTTGATGTGATATTGCCAAATATGAATCCATATGTTTCTTTTTGATAATGGATGTCAGTTTTCTGAAAGCCAAATTTGACTACGAATTTGAAAAACTCATCTGTAGAAAATTCGCCCTTTATATGCATAGACAGCGCACTGTCGAGCATGAGGTAGAGGGACAAAACAAACACATATTTCATGTACATATTGAACACTTTTCTCTTACTATTCCACTTTACACCATTCTTATAATAACCAGATCACAGTCTATGTTTCATATACTCCATGTAGATTTCTTTAAACTACATTTGATATATTAGATTACATGAATGCCACGTTTCAATCATTTTTTCTCCTAAATAATAAAACACAAATGTTTTCTCTCCTCCCATGGGTGGCAAAAATCCTGCTGGTATGTCGTCTTGTTCATCTCAATTTGGTTGACATTTGACTGACAGATGAGAGATGAAACGACTATCTCATAGACAATTGTAGAACCATTGATGGTAGAATCCTATAGACGTGCTATACTCGTGCGTCCGAGGGATACGCAATGGATACGCACAAGATACGCAATACGCAATACGACACTATGATTGGTCGAATTTATCTGATACCCACCATAATCCATACTAAGTTTACGGTGGGGTTTTAAAAGAAACATGTGAGACTGTGACAAGACGGTCATTTCCACCCGACACAGTAAAGCCCGCTCCACACTCGTGCGCGAATCGCGGCGCGAAGCCGCGAACGCGAGTCTGGAGTCGATTTCGTATATCAGCGAACTAGACTCCACACTCGCGTTCGCGGCTTCGCCCGCGATTCACGCGCATAGTCTGGAGGGCGCTTTACACTCATGCGTAAAATTGTATTTTTTTAAAGGCATATCCAGATTAGTCAATTTTTCGCCAATTTGATTCAATTGCCCAATCGAATCAGGAATTCTGGACGCAAATACCAGTTTGGCTTGCCGAATTCAACCGCCGATAATGACCGATATTATCGATAAAATGAGTTGCGCACGCAAGAACACCAATTTGTGACGCCATTATTTTCGTTCTAGGGCATTTTTTTTTTCAATTTAGAGGGCTCTTATATCACCATAAATATAAAATTGGTGATTAAATTGGAGATAGACGCCAATTTCATTTCTGATCAAATCGGTCTATTTGGTCATCCCGTCTGGATACCGCTTAATGCTTTATACACACTATAACCTCATTTTAGCGCTAATTATCAGCGGCACAGAATAACTAATAGTCTAATAGTACTACCGTTAGCCTCGGAGTAATTAACAATGGAGCCGCCATTAACAGGCGTTCCCCTCTGTCGAAAATAGGCGGCCAATGGTCAACCACATGTCAACCATATGTATGGACTGACGTTTATCTGACATGACGTACCTATACATTTGATGTGCCCCTCCCCCGCAAAAAACGGCAGACTATTTTGTACCGAAAATTTTAGACATGGCGTCTCCGTTGTTAATTACTCCGAGACCGTTAGCGGTTGACTTCGCCGAGCCAAATTGCCGTTTACGTCCGCACGTCCTGATTCAATCGGGCAATTTAATCAGATTAGCGAAAAATTGACTAGTCTGGATAGGTCTTTAAATAAACCGACCAATGGCCGACATCCTTCTACATATATCTTTGTCTATGTACAGAGGGCCTACCGCGAACCACGTTCGACGTGTTGCCTTTCTGTCGCACTTGTAAATTCGTACGTAAGTGTGACAGGGAGACAGGGCGACGAACGCGGTAAGCCCTCGGATACAGCATATGCCAATGCCATATAGTATATTAGTATAGATAGATAGGCATAGAAGCATTGAAATATGGCCGACAGAGATACAGCAGACTGAGTTTTAGTACTTGCAAGTTTTATAATTTAGATATTTAATTAGAATTCCATGTGTTTACTTTTGTCACAACTGCATTAACGTTTATTCCAAGTTTTGTGTCACTGCGAGTAGTAGTTTATCTCCAGGAAACGATGGACAATGTGCCCTAGTAACTGTCATTGCGCTCGCCCATTTCCTTTGTGAACCAAATTGCTCCGTTTTATGTGTCCGCGAAGTTCTTCTGAACCATGACTTACAACTAAAGTGTTAATGTTATTTAAGTGATCTTACTAGTTCTAACAATGTTTGTACAGTGTATTTGATGACCGTTTGGTTATGTTCAGGCGGAAGTAGTGCTAGTAGTGGTAGCCGGAATCTGGTTAGATATCGAGCTTATTGAGTGCGGTTTAGTAGTTTGAGTAATTCGGTGCTTATAATGTAATAATGGTTGAAATAGGCGCCCCTCCGCAGCCACCTGAAGAATGTCTCGAAAACTGTGAATGGTATTGGGGTGACATCACAAGGTAACCTTCCTATAAAAATCATATTAGTATGTTTTTTACTGTCACTAACTTTATGTATATTTTAAGTATACAAATTCATCTTATTATACATAATAATCCTGTCTGTCATATTCTTTGATATGATTACTATTTAGAACCTACTGTGAAGTACTGTTTTCCTTTGAATATCATTGAGAATTTTAGTAAGTTTCTGTATAACACATTTTACTCTAAATATATATTTTATTTTATAATCAAATTATATTCCTGAGTATAGCAGCCAGTAACATAACGTAACGTAACAGTAACATGTTAAGAAAATTAAAATGATGTATACATAAAGTTTTAACTGTGAACCTAAAAGTTGTTATTACAATACAACTACTAAGTTCATACCTAAAATATTATATTTATCTTTATTTTGTTATCCACTCATATGTGTTGTAACAAGTACAATAACAACAGTACAAAAAGGCAATTTTATATAAACTCAAACATAAGTGCACTACTTTACCTACTTTCCGTTGCCATTTATCAATAAATAGGTACATTTTGTTTCTTATGATATTAGTAACTGACAATCATTTTTACAGTTTGAAATTAATTTTCATGGTGTCTAACTGGAATGCTAGTAGAGTCAATCCAAGCTAAGTTGGCAGCAAGTTAGATAGCACAGACTGGAAGTGTTATTTTAAACATCAAACTTCTATGAAATTATGACTTTTACTTAACACTTTCACAGTATGTGCTATAAAAATCGCTGCCAACTTAGCTTGATCGGACTATAGGTATCTTGTAGGTTAAGGTCTTAATTTTTATAGGTTAATACTTGAGATTGGACACATGTTCTAGATACTTATCTGTTTGATTTTTAATACCCACATTTTTGTGTCAGTGCAGATAATTGACAAGTTATATTTCTAGCTTAAATAAATGAAAAATTAAGTTGTTCTATAGGAAACTTAGACTCTTATCTCAACTATTGCATGGCAACAGCCAGTTGTGACCTGCTGATTAGTTAGGGTTAAATAGAAATTGCACAAGATTCCTAAACTAAGTCATTTCTAAGAGCAGCATTATTTGCCATTCTTAACAATTAGAATATATGTATTTACTTAATGGTATGGTAATGTATCGCTGTTCAATAGACTATAATAGCAATGTAATAACAATAGATTCTTTATTGCATCATTTTATTGTTGCCCAATTGTGGGAAGGGTTGCAAATTTAGAAGTCTATCTCCCTTTTATGTTTGTGGGTATGACTTTCTGTCTTTTTCCATAGTGTCAATATCAATATCCATGAGCCAATTTTTTTTATGCTGGTAACTTAGGCTACATTTAAATCAACTACGAAAGCAGTTTTAATAAAAAAGGTTTTTTAATTGGCTTTGTATTGCATTATAAATTTCTTCTCCTGAGTTTTACTTTTCTATCATACCTACATTATTCAATAATGAACTTATATTATTAATTACAGAGATGAGGCAAATGAAAAACTTAGAGATACCCCTGATGGCTCCTTCCTGGTTCGAAATGCATCAAATAAAGGCAGTGGATATACATTGACGGTCCGAAAAGGAGGAACCAACAAATTGATAAAGATTTACTATCAAGATGGGCGCTATGGGTTCTGTGAGCCGTTCCAGTTTGCTTCCGTTGTGGAACTGGTCAGGTTCTACACGCAGTGCTCCCTTGCACACTGCAACCGCAACTTGGACATCACTCTTATGTACCCTTTGTTACGCTCCCAAGAAAATGATGGAGGTGAAAATGACAGTGAAGAAACACTTGAAGCTGAATATAAAAACATACATAAACAATATGTCCTTAAAACAAGGAACTTTGATGAATGCTCTGACAAATACATGAGATTGAGGGAGGAAGTTAAGGCTAAGAAACAAGCTTTAGATGCATTCAACGAGACTGTTAAAGTTTGTGAGGAACATCTCCGATATCAAGATGAAATGCAGTCTAAAGCACAACCGCACGAGAAAACAGATCTTATACAAAATAACAAGCAGTTAATATCAAGAGTGAACAGCTTGAAGCAAGCAAGTTATGATCTGCACAATTTACTTCGGGTTACTGTAAAAGAAAACTTGAAGCTTGAGAGAGAGATAACTCAACTTAAACCACAAATAGTAGATCTCTTCAAGAAAAAAGATCTGCACAAAATGTAAGTTGACTAGAATTTTATTTCTTCCCTGAAGGCCAGAACTTTATTTTCTATATTTGTCAAAGTATCCTTAGACAAATATAGAAATAAAGGACCTCTGCAGCCGCACATGCAGGTGCATGCAGGTGTCCACTCCCCCAGACGAAAGACTAGTGTAATTAAATTTGTCAATATACATGTTTCTCATTAAAACATTGGTGTTTTCAGATGGCTCCAAAGGCGTGGTAAGACTGACGAGTATTTAACAAATTTAGAGGAGGATAACATACATAAGTTAGAAGAGTTATATGCACATCGTGAAATGAAAAGTTGGATGGTAGAAAATTGCACTCGCGAAAATGCAGAGAAAATTCTAGATGGAAAACCTACAGGCACATTTTTAATACGCCCAAACTCTAGAGGGCAACTTGCACTATCCATATGTTGCAACAACATTGTCTACCATTGCATTATATTCAAGACTGAAAGAGGTTATGGCTTTGCAGAACCATATAATGTTTACAAGTAAGTTTATTATAACACTAGTTACAATATTGTATATGAATGATGATAATAATGATAAATTGATAACAGATCAGTTGTGAGATGTAATATTGAAAATTTATGATGTTCTTCCAAATTTCCTTTTTCCTAATCATTAGTCATTTACATTTTATTATTTAAAAAAAATACTTTAATATCAAAATTATTTCGATTAATTCAAACATGCCTTAGTTACGCTTTTTCCTTATACAGTATACATCTTTTAATTAGTCATTAATGTCATTATCCTTGTATGAGGGTCGGCGGTCTGATTCCCAGTTGTTGATAATAGGCATTGAATTTGTGGAATGAAATGCTATGTGGTGATCCAATTCAAAGAAGAATGATGGCTTATATTTAATAATCATTTTATTAACAATACTTGCTGCTCTTATAATACTCGGATACATATGAATTGATACCATTCATCATAATTTTTTTTTTTTATTTCAGGACATTAAATGAGCTTGTTCTACACTACGCCATTAACTCGCTAGATGAACACAACGACCAACTCCGAACCACACTGAAGTATCCCATCAATGCTCATCTAGTTAGCAAGCCGGAGAAGAAACAGTCACATGAAAGTGAACACCTGGAACCCCATCAAAATCAATCAAACCATCAAATGGAGTGCCAGGCTTCACATCAGCAGAGACCCAGGCAGTAGTACCAAATGATACTTTATGTGAGTCTTGCTGAATCTAGTCTTCTATTTAGATAGATGACTGGTATGATCTTTCACTTATGTGATAAAGGTATCATGAGGTTCAAGTCATTCCTGTATGTATGAACAGATGTACTGATCTCATGTTCCCAGAAAGATTTTGTATTTTTAGCCCGGTTGTTTTGTCTTTGAAATGATCAACAACCCGGCTATACTCTTCTATCGGATCTGAATAATGTCTAAAATGCATTGATAAGTATGTGATGGTAATAATAACTATGCATATTATCATGTGATATTTTCCATTGCTTGATACTTCTATTAGAAGAGGTATGTTCAAATTTGAATGGCCCAATCCACAACGAAAGTATAAATTTGTATTGCGTCCAGTTTTTGATGAATTTGATTGGGAAGTGTAAGGGCGCGCGAGGGAACAGACAAAGTATTGTATGAAGTATAATATTTAAGTTGCATGAGTTGCATGCTTTCTGTAAGTAGCTTTAGGGAGAACGTCTGTCGGCCAAATGTACAAACGCGAGTACCAAAAATGTGTCATGTAAATGTTGATGCGTGCAAATCAGTGAACTCTGGAAGTTGAATGTTATTTAATACTTGATTTGTTATTTGTGTTTGCTAATGTGATATTAATTTGTTAAAAGTCATCTTTAGGGTTGGGATTTATAAAGCACATACCTACATCTGCAGGTACTATTTATAAATTTATTGGATTTCTAATGAATTCCTCAGAAATATATACAAGGTACATCCTACCGCGACACCTACTGGTAACAAGACGTAAGTAAGATTTTAGAAGATATTTAATTTTGATGAATATAAAAAAAACTAAACTAATAATTGTTCATGTATGTATTTAACTATTATAACAACTTCTTTGCGGTTGTTACCAGTGAAAACTCCATGAAAAGTGTTGCAAATTAAACTCAAGTTACAACATAAAATAATACATACTTGAAATGTTTCATTCTTTTATGAAAATGGACAAGCAAAAGTATGTTTTAAAATTTTTTTGAATGTGTAAATAAATTGATGGGTGATTCTGATTAATGAACAAGGAAAAATGTAAAGTACCTGGATTTGTCTGAATAAATCTGAATATTCTTGCATAAACTGCAGTGTTGTTTGCATTTTGAGGTAGGATTACGTTTTGAAATCGTGTCCAATACTCGACTTTGAGTCTGCAGCCTTAGTGCTCGTATCGATAACCTCCCATTTATGACTCATGTGATAGTAATTAATAACATTTCGTCATAAAATGCATATGCATTATATGACATAAATATATATAAACCGATTTTTAGAGGGTATTTGTATGTATAAAAGAGAATTATCATTTTATACCTGGATTGTGATCAACATTTTGTAATTTGAACAAAGGAAGAATGTTCTTTTTTTTTCTTCATATTATTGGTTTAAGCTTGTTGCTATAATATTTATAGAAATTTTGTAATTTTTCAACTGTACTTGCATTAACAAAAGTTTTTTTTAAGGAAAATGATGAAATGAATCGTACTACTTCTTTCTTACTATGACGAATTTGGTGATAATGATAATGTTGGCTCATTAATGCTCAGCATACTGACATTTATCAATGTGTGCAACATGTCTTTCAAATATATGTAAGGATTTTATTACTTTATTTTATATGTCCTGGTCAAAACGATTAAATCAATGGTTAATAATTTCACTAAAATAATGTTTACTTCTCTAACAAGCAACTGGCTTGCCACAAATTCTAAGTGGTCGGTGGGCGAGTAGCTTCAGCGTTTTCCTTGGCTCTCTTTAAAAATTGTTACTTACTCACTCTCTAAAAAACCTATAAGAATAGGGGAACTCTGGAGTTTTTGTAGCCGCCTTGCTTAGGCACAATTGTTTCTGATACATATAAACTATTCTTGTCAATTAAACATACATTGGTTATTTGGAAACTTACACCGAATTCGCCATTTATGGTAATTCTAAGGTTGTAATCATAAAGTAGTTTTAGTGTAGGTAGGTTTAACCAATTAATCGACGAAAGTTACGAATTGAAGTATTCTTTAAAAGTTATATTAGTTATTTGGAGTTTCCATGAGTCATTCAAACTTTATATGAGGAGTGTTGTAAAAATGAAGAGGAAATTTTGTATTGCAGTTCTGTAACTATATTGTTTATTCTACCTTCTTTATTTAAGCCAGTAAATACTTGCTATATGGTCATCTATCGATTGTTTAGATTGTTCAGTTGTTCTATTCAGTTGGACTAATTGATGTGGTAATTAAACACTATAAACATTCATATCTGGCTACGAGTGTGTTAAATATATTTGCATATACCATTACATTTTGATACAAGAAAGCACACGAGACATTGTTCTTCTTATAGAAAAGGCCACGTGTCTGGTACAGGTCGCCATCAGATTTATCTCGGAGTGAACGAGGTCGGGCCAAGTGCGCCCATGGATTACGTCCAATGGCGTAGTACTAGAAGTAAGAGCCCTTCCACCGTAACCACACTTTCCCTTTGCTTTCTGGTAAAAGTGCGGACACGGTGGGAGGGGCTCTAACCTTTACGCCTACTTGTAATCGTTGACCAGGCGCCGTTGTCCCACAGCCGCACTTGTCCCGACTGACTTCTTATACACTTATTATCTAGGCGTTATAGCGCGCTGATATATTTTAAACGATTATGGTACAAATATTTTCTTAGAACGAGTAAACACGTGGTTGGATATATATGAACTTGCCGCTTTTTTATTATTTCTGTCATTGCACAAGATATACACGATAATTAATGAAAAATTATAAATGGAAATAAGACCATTAAGTACGAGTAAAGTTCTTAATGCTATATACATTTACAGTATTTATCGAACATTTATTCTGATAATAGCCTGTGTAGTTTTTTACAGATGCCTACTTAGATATTGTGTCCCCGCTCATATAAAACACAAATGCCTGATCTACCATGTAAAAAAAGCTATGTTCACACGTTCACAGTATTAGGTGCAATATTTTTTTATTATACTTTGTGCAATTTATCTACTTTGTATATATATATCGGGATTACTTTAGTATTTATAGTTTTTCTGTGTAATTACTCATAAAGGCCTATTCTCAGTTAATTGGAAGAGCGTCAGGGCCTAGTGAAGATGTGTAAAAGTGTGCTTACAATTCACAAATATATACATGGAAAATTGACAATTGACCTATGTATGCTATGTCGGCCATAAACCATTATTTTCTTTCTCTACTTGACAATGTTATGATGGGGTCAGTCAGTGTCCTTGTTACTTTAAGCGCTCATGGTGGACTAGTGAGTAAAATGTGTACCTACAGACCATAATTAACGCGTTCACTGTCAGTGCGCGCTACGAGTGTAGCCGATTACGTGGTTTATCCGTTTTGTAGCGTAAAGCGCTTACGAACAGAGAACCCGCCTGCTACTCGGTCGCTGGCAGCGAATGTGTTAAAATCATGTCATCAAAAATGTAGGTACAATCAGCACAGAAATATTGGTAGTGACATGAGAGCTTGTTCAAATAATTTTGAGCGCTTTAGGAATATAGTCACTTATTTAATTTCTAGGCACCTAACTCTGTACCTTATCGCAGTTTCATTCATTAAACACCAAATAATATCTAATGATCGACGAGTCATTATCAGTACCGCTACTGCATGCTTTGGAGGAATATTGAGATAAGAGTATTCGTCTGCATGCTGTGACAAGGTACAAAGTGATCCAGAATTCAAATAGTGACGTCGTTACTATATAAGTATAGTATGATTTCTCTGGAAAAAAATGCCTTTTAGGGCTTAATCCTTCTGACTAATGATAAATTAGGTAGCCACCGCGGTGCACAAAAGAAACTAATGCCTCTTGATTAACAGCCTAAGTTTGAGGCTAAAAAATCATGTCGGATAACTCATACTATATCTGCTTCTAACTTGTACATTATACTTGTGCAGTCAAGTGTAAAAATATGGCTGCACTCATACTCAAAAAAATTGTCCCATAGCTTTTATGTCAGCGAATAAAGAACTATGGGACGTATTTTTGAGTAAGTTGTATGTACCCATATTTTTACAGTTGCCTGTACAGTCGCCATCAGATATATCGAAGCGGCCAGGGTGCTCACAAATATCTGACCACGCCTCAATTGTCAAGGCGGCTCGGGAGCTCCGATATGTCTGATGGCGACTGTACATGCTTAACATGCTAGTAACGACGACCGATTCAAATGATTCAGAGAAAGAGGCGTTATACGTTGTTTCACATTAAATTGTGTAATTTAAATTTATTTATCATAGTAAGTTATAAAGTTAATATAATGAGATTTATTCGAGTTATTTTTGTATTCATGTCTTATAATTATGCATAAAGAGTCCAAAAGTAGTTTCAGGATGGATGTAATTACTGTAGATGTTTTTGATCTCAAAGGCGAATTTTAAATTTTAAGATAAGGTACCATTAAAGTTAGTTAGTACCATTCAAACATAACTATTCCTTTCTGTCGCCATTTTATGTAAAATTATAATTGTAGTATGTTTTAATAAGTGTTAATAAACAAACAAATCAGCCTTGGTATAGTTTCATTTGAAATTAAGTAATAAACCGCAATTTCGTGTGCATGGAATGACGATCATTAATAAAAACTATTAAGGTTTACTCGGTAATTCTGAATGTCGAAAACTGTCGGTTAATTCCGAAAAGAGACTTTTATTATGATGGAATTAAGGGTGATTTTCATCTGAATTTCGGAATTATCCGACATTCGGTATTACCCGAATACACCTTATAATATGCTTTTCCCCAGGCCTAAAACTATCAACTAACCATCTCCATACCAAATTATACTAGTAATTCCCTACTACCACTACTAACCCAACCGAATTACGTAGATAGTTTTTGGTATGTTGTCAGGAATGTTGAAACGTGTTTTTAATATTGTCCAAATATTGTCGCTTTGCGTATGTTTTGTCCCTCATGGAGGCACGCGTATAGCTCATCTATTTAATACTAGGTCTATGTTTTTAAAGTATGGAAACTATAGACGGTCAAGCAAATCTTGTCAGTAGAAAAAGGCGCGAAATTCAAATTTTCTATGAGACGATATCCCTTCGCGCCTACATTTTTCAAATTTGCCGCCTTTTTCTACTGACAAGATCTGCTTGACCAACTATATGTTATATTTATATCTATGGCTACACTGGAAGCTTAAATTTGACATTTATAATATAAATATATATTTATCCCCTCAGCTGTGGGAGATGAATATGGCCGCTCCCCCTCATCTGTGGCAGCCTAAGGGGTCTGCTCCACAGACAGGGTTTTTAGATCCACGTGCAAGTGGAAAATTGCGATTTATTCTGTTTTTTACAATGATACAGTCATTCGTTTGTATTTTTTCTGCCCTTTATTTAATTATCTAACTGCTACTTAAAATTACGACCATTAAACTAACATAAAATAACTGTACAGTCGAATTCAAATTATAGGTACCGAAATGTATCTTTCATTTTCTATTGTAATAAAAAAATAAACAGTTTTTAGGCGTATCTGTTCCTCTAATTATGTACATAATGTAATAATACACATCAAAAAAACATAAAATGTCAGGCTTATCAATTAAATACATGAAATATACCATTTGAAAACTTCATTGAAATTATGTCTGCCCTAGAAATGGCGCACGTAAATAAGTTACTAATTACATGCATTGTGGAGTCCTACCACACCCTATGTAATAATTTTATACATAAATAAGAAATTTAAGTTGTAAACTATCTGTGGCCAAAGTAATAGTAATGCAGGTGCAGTAGTTATATGGTAAAAAATGTTTAAAAAATGCTTTTATTTATTCATGCACCATTGATAGCCCACAAAATGTTGAAAAATCACAGTAATCAGCAGCCTTAATCCAAAGAAATTCCGTTTCCCAGGGTATTAATGAAACAATAAACAAAAAACATCTAAAAACTTGATCTGAAAACAAGACAAATATAGACCAAATCACATCTATATGGTTTGATTAATATGGACATACCTAGACCGTAAGAGCAATAAAGGGATATTTAAGAATGTGTGAAGAGTAACACCTAAAATCTTAGTAGCAAACCCCACCACCATCATTATTATTATGATCATCATCATCATCATCATCACTGTCGCCTAGTACCCATATTAAAAGCTTTGCATAATTAATTTATATTAAATTTTTTATACTCGTCAATCTCAGTATAAAGACTTCATGGACCAAACTATTATCTTACAAATTAAATGTCCAGCCCTTGCTCTCACTCATTACAGTTGCGCTGAGCTGTGTTATTATAGCCTATGTGGAAAGAGAATATCGTAGAATTAGTTAGTAAGTGGAATGTCCATGCTATGCAAACGTGCGTTAGTAACATGACAGCGCCGTCTGTGGCGACAGCCTGGCAGGTGCTCGTCCAGTCTGTTGCGACAGCCCGAGAGGTTATGTGCCGACCGTTATTTAGTTTGATAGCTATTATTCACTTTAAATAGATTTTAAACTAATTTCATTGTATTTAATATAATCTATATGAACTACGACGTATTATGATTGTTTTGAGACATAGTAAAACTTATAAAAATAATAAGAAAACGAGTAAGAAAATTTCGGCTATGACTTGGCATGTCATTTCTTCACACCTTTAGCACTTAAATTATTCTAAAAACACACCCAAACATAATATTAACAAAAGTTTACTGACATTTCCTCAGCTTTTTAACGGTTTCACCATAAAAATCCACAATTTTACTATAAAAACACGTAACATCCTACTCGTCACAGTGGCTGTTTTTGACTGACGAAAGTTAACGACTTTTTCAACCGTTGAACATTCAAATGTTCGCTTGCTAGCTGTCTTGCTTCATTCACTCCACGATTAAATATGTCAGAGCGAGTTAAACATATGTTTCACTGATATTTTACCTTAAGTTTAGGCGCAAATTATGCGAACCTGGCAGGTTGAGCCACAGATAAACCGCCAATTTTATGACCGCCTGAAAGGCGCGCTCCCACTAGTCCGGGAGCCGGCTGCATGAAACAAACCTCATCAAAAAATAGAATATACCTACCCTGTAGAGGTACCTGACATTTAGTAGATTCCAACGCACTTGGTCGGCCTAGGCTTAACCTGGCAGATTTTGTACAAATGGCAAAAACGTTGGACAAAAATTCATCAAAAAAAACCTCATCGAAAAATAGGATGAAACTTGTATGGTAGGATACCTGACCTTGAGGACAGTAAAAAAAAAGTGGTCGGCCTCACCTTAGCCTGGCAGTTTTTGCAGTCCGACCAGATTTATTGGGTCACGTGAGAGCTACAATTTACCTCATCGAAAAATAGAATGAAACAAACGGATTATAATAGCTAAAATAAGCCTGTCGACGTATGTCTTGGTCGGCCTCACCTTAACCTGGCAGTTTTTGCAGTCCGACCAGATTTATAAAAAAATCATCAAAAATTTTTTATCGAAAAATCGTATGAAACTTGTATGGTACGATAGCTGCCTTTGAGAACAGTAAAAAAAAAAGTGGTCGGCCAAATCCTGTGTTGGCAGGTTCCTGTGTCCGACCAATTTTGTGGTACCACGTAAGAGCTACAATTTACCTCATCGAAAAATAGAATGAAACAAACGGATTATAATAGCTAAAATAAGCCTGTTGACGTATGTCTTGGTCGGCCTCACCTTAACCTGGCAGTTTTTGCAGTCCGACCAAATTTATAAAAAAAACATCAAAAAATTTTTATCGAAAAATCGTATGAAACTTGTATGGTAAGATAGCTGCCTTTGAGGACAGTAAAAAAAAAGTGGGTGGCCAAATCCTTTGTTGGCAGGTTCCTGTGTCCGACCAATTTTGTGGTACCACGTGAGAGCTACAATTTACCTCAACGAAAAATAGAATGAAACAAACGGATAATAATAGCTAAAATAAGCCTGTTGACGTAGGTCTTGGTCGGCCTCACCTTAACCTGGCAGTTTTTGCAGTCCGACCAAATTTATAAAAAAATCATCAAAATTTTTTTATCGAAAAATCGTGTGAAACTTGTATGGTACGATAGCTGCCTTTGAGGACAGTAATAACAAAAGTGGTTGGCCAAATCCTGTGTTGGCAGGTTCCTGTGTCCGACCAATTTTGTGGTACCACGTGAGAGCTACAATTTACCTCATCGAAAAATAGAATGAAACAAACGGATTATAATACCTAAAATAAACCTGTTGACGTATGGCTTGGTCGGCCTCACCGTAGCCTGGCAGTTTTTGCAGTCCGACCAAATTTGTGATACCACGTGACAGCTAGAATAGGACCACACATGCTGTATTCCATACGCATCATGACTTTGTGTACCTATCTGATGGGCGGGCGTATATGAAACGCCTTCTTGTACGTGCAGGTGATCCAGGTATACACCAAAGCTTAGTTTTCAATCGAACACTTGTAATATAAGAGGAAAAACTGCACGTGATCCTTCCAAAATTTAAATAAATGGTAAAATGTTCCTCCACGATGTTCTCAACGGGCATCTAGACTGCGTTGGATTGCTGTCACAGTTAGGGCTCCGCGCTCCCACGCGCCGAACTCGTCACACCACACTATTCCATATTCCCTGTCATCGTACCAATTATGGCCAAAATTCTATTCTATTAAATTCTGAGTAGAATCGCACGTACCTATAATAAATCGTTCCAAAACATTGACCCTTTCTTCTCCTCCAGACGTGTTTTCAAATCACAAATTGCAAAGCAACTTTCCTGGTAGTCACGCACTATCACACCCACTTACACACATACACCCACCCACCCACACACACACACACACACACACACACACACACACACACACACACACACACACACACGAACACATAAATTCCAATAAATGCATACAAACTAATAGATTCGCTCGTTTATGTAGGTACTGTATTTTTATTTGTTGTTTACGCAAATTTAGAGCTATACCTACTATTTTAGGATTTTTTTTCCAGTTTACAGTTATTATTAATTTTTTCTCTTTTTCCTTGTACCTTAAAGACTTACAAATTAATTTATATTTACGATTCTTGTACAGCACAAGTTACAAGTCTACCCACAGATGATTTTTTATTATGTATAAATTACAGGAAGTTCTGTTATTGGCTATGCTATAAGTTCTCATGTTTTTTTTGTATATTATTTAATGTAAACGCTGTTGAACTTCTCAATAAATATAAATAAATAAAAATACACAAGATAACCTCACATATATTAAGTGATTATCTTATTGTTATTTCTTCGACTCGCAAAGGCGTTATGTGTCCTTCAAACCATTTGATCTTATACATTTCATCTCTTAATGTCCAGCCACAATGTGTTGCATCAAATTTGATGCAAGTGGATTCTGCCGCACACTGCCACATTGAATTTATGAAAGCCGCCCGTAACAAGCCATACGTCAACAGGGTTATTTTAGCTATTATAATCCGTTTGTTTCATTCTATTTTTCGATGTGGTAAATTGTAACTCTCACGTGGTACCACAAAATTGGTCGGAGACAGGAACCTGCCAACACAGGATTTGGCCGACCATTTTTTTTTACTGTCCTCAAAGGCAGCTATCGTACCATACAAGTTTCATACGATTTTTCGATATAAATTTTTTGATGATTTTTTCATAAATTTGGTCGGACTGCAAAAACTGCCAGGTTAAGGTAAGGCCGACCAAGACATACGTCAACAGGCTTATTTTAGCTATTATAATCCGTTTGTTTCATTCTATTTTTCGATGAGGTAAATTGTAGCTCTCACGTGGTACCACAAAATTGGTGGGACAGAGGAACCTGCTAACACAGGATTTGGCCGACCACTTTTCTTTTACTGTCCTCAAAGGCAGCTATCGTACCATACAAGTTTCATACGATTTTTCGATAAAAAAAATTTGATGATTTTTTTATAAATTTGGTCGGACTGCAAAAACTGCCAGGTTAAGGTGAGGCCGACCAAGACATACGTCAACAGGCTTATTTTAGCTATTATAATCCGTTTGTTTCATTCTATTTTTCGATGAGGTAAATTGTAGCTCTTACGTGGTACCACAAAATTGGTCGGACACAGGAACCTGCCAACACAGGATTTGGCCGACCACTTTTTTTTTACTGTCCTCAAAGGCAGCTATCGTACCATACAAGTTTCATACGATTTTTCAATAAAACATTTTGATGATTTTTTCATAAATTTGGTCGGACTGCAAAAACTGCCAGGTTAAGGTGAGGCCGACCAAGACATACGTCAACAGGCTTATTTAAGCTATTATAATCCGTTTGTTTCATTCTATTTTTCGATGAGGTAAATTGTAGCTCTCACGTGGTACCACAAAATTGGTCGGACACAGGAACCTGCCAACACAGGATTTGGCCGACCATTTTTTTTTTACTGTCCTCAAAGGCAGCTATCGTACCATACAAGTTTCATACGATTTTTCGATAAAAAAAAATTGAATTTTTTTTATATATTTGGTCGGACCGCAAAAACTGCCAGGTTAAGGTGAGGCCGACCAAGACATACGTCAACAGGCTTATTTAAGCTATTATAATCCGTTTGTTTCATTCTATTTTTCGATGAGGTAAATTGTAGCTCTCACGTGGTACCACAAAATTGGTCGGACACAGGAACCTGCAAACACAGGATTTGGCCGACCATTTTTTTATTACTGTCCTCAAAGGCAGCTATCGTACCATACAAGTTTCATACGATTTTTCGATAAAAAAATTTTGATGATTTTTTCATAAATTTGGTCGGACTGCAAAAACTGCCAGGTTAAGGTGAGGCCGACCAAGACATTCGTCGACAGGCTTATTTTAGCTATTATAATCCGTTTGTTTCATTCTATTTTTCGATGAGGTAAATTGTAGCTCTCACGTGACCCAATAAATCTGGTCGGACTGCAAAAACTGCCAGGCTAAGGTGAGGCCGACCACTTTTTTTTTACTGTCCTCAAGGTCAGGTATCCTACCATACAAGTTTCATTCTATTTTTCGATGAGGTTTTTTTTGATGAATTTTTGTCCAACGTTTTTGCCATTTGTACAAAATCTGCCAGGTTAAGCCTAGGCCGACCAAGTGCGTTGGAATCTATTAAATGTCAGGTACCTCTACAGGGTAGGTATATTCTATTTTTTGATGAGGTTTGTTTCATGCAGCCGGCTCCCGGACTACACAGTTGAGGGGATAATATTTGTTTTGCTATGTCAAGCCTCCTCCACACTCGTGCGCGAATCGCGGCGCGAAGCCGCGAACGTGAGTGTGGCGTCGATTTTCGCAGACAGCGAAATCGACTCCACACTGACGTTCGCGGCTTCGCCCGCGATTCACGCGCATAGTCTGGAGGGGGCTTCACAATAAGGGTGACAGCGAAATCGACTCCACACAGGCAAGGCCTGTTCACTTCCTAAGAAAGTTATGTCCCCAAATAATTGCGCATGTGTGCGCCTGAAGCTTCTATGTGTGCGTTGGCCTCCGAGAAAAAGTTGCGAGTAGTAAAAATAAAAACATTTTTCTACAGCAACATTGCTCCCAACTCTGATTTAAATTATCACGAATTTTATACATAATTAATCATAAAACGGGACTTAAAATGCTTAAAACTTAATTACACGCGATTAAGTTATATAATGAATATTTGCTTTGTTTGAGCGTTATATGTATTATTATAAGATTTATGAGTAATTTGCCATTCATAGTGGAAATAGTTTAATTTGAAACCTCAAACAGCTCGGCCTAGATCTATGACAAAGATATTTTATCTGTGCTTTTCGCTCTTGCAAAAATGGCCGCTCAAGCTAGTTCGCTTTCCTTTACAATAAAACTGAAAATTAGTTATTGTGTCGATTCACGGTATAAATGTGTGTGAAAAGTAATAATACAATGCGTCTTTTCATAAAATCAAAGTTTTATTGCATAATCATCCACCATAATAAAAAAATATATTTGTCAATGACTCTGTCCAACTGCTGTGGTTAAAGTTCATAACGAACATTTTATTTATTAAATCTTTAAATAATAAATACAACGTAGCGGTACAACCACTTAAGACTGTAAGTCTGTACCTACATAGATTACAGCAATGCACATAGAAAATGTGCTAAATGCGGAGCAATGGCTGTTGAAGCAGCCAGAGTGAAATTTATACAGCTTTAGTGGGTTCAGAAGGAACCGAGTCATAACGCATCTAGAAAGCGTATTAATTAACCGTGAAGAAATGTATGAATACAAGTTAGAAATCTGTGTAAAATGCCGTGTGTAAAGTGTAGTGTATCTGTGTGTAAAGTGTAATAGGTAGGTATGCCTAATGTTATTTGTATAATACTGAAAACTTTGTGAATGCGTTTTATTAATGTCTATTTTTATTAAGTTGTCAGGGTTTAATTTTCAGTGTATATTTCTATATGTAAAACATAATACAATGTTATAAACATAAATATGCCTTTTATTTAAATCAATAGATAATACCACAAACAAGGGGTAATATTTGCATCTTTCATATATTTCGTGATATGAAGATAACAAATATGTTTATCAACATAATTACTATATACCTATAATACCAATACCCGCCAGGCTAAACCGGTTGTTAACTTTAGTTCCATTGGTACACATCGAGGGCGCCAGTAGTATAAACGTATAAACGGTTGGGGACATTTTTTTGTATGGAGTTACCGTTCTTCTCCTAGTGAGTATTATATTCTTTGCTCCACACTCGCGTTCGCGGCTTCGCCCGCGATTCACGCGCATAGTCTGGAGGGGGCTTAAGATGGTCAAGCAAATCTTGTCAGTAGAAAAAGGCGCGAAATTCAAATTTTCTATGAGACGATATCCCTTCGTACCTACAAATTTCAAATTTGCCGCCTTTTCCTACTGACAAGATCTGCTTGACCAAGTTATATATACTCTTTTGCGCCAAAACATGTATAAGTTACTCTATGGTTTACTAAACAACATAGTGCTGTGAGTGCTGCACTTTGGCGGCAGAACAACTTTGTCTCAGCAGCTTTTTTTTTGCCTCTGTCGCACTTAAAGTCAAGTGCGACAGAGACAAAGTTGCTCGTGCGCGCCTACTCTAATAACCCGACCAAATTACGTAGTACGTTATATTTGGTATGTTGTCAGGAATCTTGAAAAGAGTTTTAATTTTGCCGCATTGCGTATGTTCTGTCCAAAATCAATGGAAAATTAGAAGATACTAGAGGCGAGCAGTGTTGCCAACTTGGCATAAATGATGCCAGATCTGGCATATTTTCACTCGCTTTGGCACCAAAATTTTCTATTTAGCATCTGGCATATTTTTAGCATAATTTAGTCGTAAGCCAAGTTTGCACCAACTTGGCAGCAAGAATATGCGCCATCGCCTTATGTAGTTCATATTTTCATATGAATTTTGACTTTTGTGGACGGATGGACGTCGACCAAAGAATATAATACTCACTAGGAGAAGAACGATAACTCCATACAAAAAAATGTCCCCAAACGTTTACACGTTTATACTAGTAGCGCCTTCGTTGTGTACCAAACACTAAAGTTGACAACCGGTTTAGCCTTGCGGGTATTGGTATTATAGGTAGGTATATAGTAATTCTGTAGATAAACATATTTGTTATATTCATATCACGAAATATATGAAAGATGCAAATAAACCCTTGTTTGTGGTATTATCAATTGATTTAAATAAAAGGCATGTTTGTGTTTATAACATTATATATATTATTTATTTATATATATACACTGAAAACTGGCAACTGGCAACTTAATAAAAAAATAGACATTAATAAAGCGCATTCACAAAGTTTTCAGTACCTTTTATACAAATAACATTAGGCATGCCTACCTATTACACTTTACACACAGATACACTACACTTTACACACGGCATTTTACACAGATTTCCAACTTGTATTCATACATTTCTTCACGGTTAATTAATACGCTTTCCAGATGCGTTATGACTCGGTTCCTTCTGAACCCACTAAAGTTGTAAATTTCACTCTGGCTACTTCAACAGCCGTTGCTCCGCATTTAGCACATTTTCTATGTGCATTGCTACATAATCCATGTAGGTACAGACTTACAGTCTTAAGTGGTACGTAGCGGTACACGTTGTATGTATTATTTAAAGATTTAATAAATAAAATTTTCGTTATGAACTTTAACCACAGCAGTTGGACAGTCATTGACAAATATATTTTTTATTATGGTGGGTAGACGTACCTACCCTCCATATATTTTATGAACATTGATAAAGACAGTTGGAAGCAAATATTCATTATAAAACTTAATCGCATGTAATTAAGTTTTAAGCGTTTTAAGTCCCGTTTTATGATTAATATTGTATAATATTCGTGATAATTTAAATCAGAGTTGGGAGCAATGTTGCTGTAGAATAATGATTTTATTTTTATTACTCGCAACTTTTTCCCGTAGGCCAACGCACACATAGAAGCTTAAGGCGCACACATGCGCAATTATTTGGGGACATAACTTTCTTAGGAAGTGAACAGGCCTTGACGTCGACGGTCTATATAAAGTTGGTCAAGCAGATCTTGTCAGTAGAAAAAGGCGGCAAATTTTAAAAAATGTATGTGTTTTAAGTGTCTAATTTCAAGTGACACTGTGGCGAACCTTTTTCGGTTGCTTACCTCCGCCCTCCGCCTACGAAGCAGAGCGGCTACCGCGAAAATAGAAATTCGCAAATTGCGGGGATCTTTCTCTTTTACTCCAATGAAAGCGTAATTAGAGTGACAGAGAAAAATCCCCGCAATTTGCGAACTTCGATTTTCGCGGTTATAGCCCAGGCCGCTAAGTCAACGATACATATAACAATAGAATTATGTTAGTTATTATATAACAATAAAATTAGGTGTCACTTGAATTGTCGAATGTTGATTCTCGTAATGTCAGAATAAATATTACTACGCTTTAATTTTACGTGATTAATTATTTATATTAATCCTAAAATAAGAGTCCCACAACACTTTAGCATTTTTTTTGGCATATTTCAAAAATATTTGGCATAATCCAGACATTAGCATTTTTTCAAAATCCGAGCTGGCAACACTGGAGGCGAGACAAAAATCCGCCATTTTGATTTCAACGCTTGGGCTCGTTCGTCGCGTGTCGCTCCCGGCCGCCATTACTGACGCCGGCCATTAGTGACAAACCTGTTAAACGTTATTTGATGGGATTTAACTTAGTTGTGGTTTAATTTAACGTGACTGTTGTACCAGAGATACTAAATATAAATGTGATTAGTTCAACACGCAAATTTTAAAAGCTTGGTACGTATTTTTATTTTAAGCATGTATCTATGTAGATAATTGTGTTGTAGGTTACTTTGCTGCGTATATTAACATGCATTGTTTTATTTCAGATCATGTCACGTTACGGTGACTGTAAAGTGTACGTGGGCGATTTGGGTAATAACGCCAGTAAGCCTGAACTTGAGGATGCATTTTCGTACTATGGCCCGTTAAGAAATGTTTGGGTGGCAAGAAATCCGCCAGGGTTTGCCTTTGTTGAATTTGAGGATCCCCGAGACGCTGAAGATGCGGTAATTATCTTTTAACTCTATCAAATCTCCAAACTTGGCACAATACTTGAAAAAATACTTAAAATGTTATTGTTTGTGTGTACTTATACAGGCTAATTAAATGTTTTCAGATCCGTGGTTTAGACGGCCGTACAATATGTGGACGTCGAGCTCGCGTCGAGATGTCCAACGGCAGCCGTGGATTCGGAGGCCGGGGGCCGCCGCCCAGATCCCGCCTGCCGCCTCGGCCCTACGACGACCGCTGCTACGACTGCGGAGACCGCGGACACTACGCCCGCGACTGCACACGCCGCCGTCGCCGCAGGTGATTATTATTTTAATCATTTTATGTATTAACTTTATGGTTTGTGGGACAACAAATGCAGCTTTGAAAAAGATATTTTCAGCGGCTGATAACAAAGAAAATTATAAAATCAGCAGAGTTTAGTTGAACACAATCTTGTTTCATAGTGACGGGTATGCTGTATGAATGGTGCACTTAAACAAAATAATTTACACTACTTACTGGGTAAAACAAAGACAAATGACGAGCTTTGATATAAATATGTAGTTACTGCATTTGTAGATAATGAATTGAATTGGACACTCATTCATAAAACAAAGTAATTAAATATTTTCTTAAACCAAGTTTCTATATAAGCTAACAAGTCCATACAGGTTAACAAACACATGGAGGCAGTGACCAGTAAATTATTATTATCCTAACCGCTGCAGACTGATACACATATAAGACATACAAAATTGAGTTAATTTCACCGCAGTCTGATATATAAGACACAACTACTTGTCACATACTGTGGTCGACACAAGCATGCTCAATGAAAAATGATATGGCGGTTAATATCTGAATTTATTTTCAATTTTGTGAACTTTTGAATAAACTGGATAAAGTGAACAAATTTGGGGTTTCATTACAAGTAAAAAATTCACATGTGGCGAGTCAATATTTCTTCCTTTCAACATGCTCTACATGTTTTGATAGTCATCAAAGCATAAGGAATGTGCTGTGGCAAATGTGTGAAGTTAATTTGTTATGTAATGATTGTTTTCTTCTGTGGAAAATTTGGTTGAAAGAAGTCATGATATGTGCACTGTAGGCTGGGGGGATTTCCATGCATTTAAAATTCAAAACAATGTATAGATTCCCAATGTTTCAAGACTCACATAAACCAATGATAACTATGTTATAGGTTATCATTGGCCTGTGCGCCGAGACCGAACTCTTCAGAGTCTGCACTTCTTATTATCTGCGCTACGTAGATTTCACTTCGCGGCGTGTACTCCGATGAGTCGCCCGCATCGGTAACCCCTCTGCAAACTACGTAGCTACAGGCTACGTGCGCACGTCAATTGTCGACAACTACATTGAGTGTAACGTTTTCTACGCGTCGCGACGCACGTCTAATGTAATCACTGCGCGCACTCAGTGAGTTACACATTATTCACAGTATTTGAGTTCAAAGCAGACTTCCTATTCTATAAGTAATAATTATTTCTTTTTAGGACAAGGCAGGTATAGTAGGGACAGTTTTTATCTCATTAGGACACAGATTTGGTGGATTTGCTGCAGAAGATGTTACAAGAAGTAATCAAGAATGATCCAGGAACTACATGAAGAAATTAAACCTGTGTTATTATATCTTCACTAGAAACTTGTATTATAACTTATGAGCCTGCCTAACTAAAATTTTAAAATTCGCATTTGTTAGCCAGACTTATAAGATAGTTGTACAAAAAATAAACTGTCTACTTTCAGTAGTACTTTCTCAACTTATTCTCAGCTAGTTTTTAGAAATTACGTTCTTGTGTAATGGGCAAAATATGTCATATCTAGGGTTTGCATGACAGATCTGAAATGTATGAGAAAATCTGCAGGTCCAGATCTGGATAGCTAGGTACATATGTTTCAGATCCGGATTGCAAACCCTAGTCATATCACTATTTTGTAAATACCTCTTAAATTCTTCTGCCGCTATGTAAATTTATAATCTCGTATGATACAATTAAGTTATTCAGAATTGAGGTTTTTACAGAGTGGTGTGGTGATAATAAGCATTAGGGATTGTCAGTAAGAATGAACGTTATTTTGTATGTGTTTGCAGCCGCTCTCGGTCCCGCCGCCGCAGCCGCTCCCGCTCGCCGCGCTCCGGCTCGCGCTCGCGCAGCCGCTCCCGCTCGCGCTCGCGCTCCAAGGGACGCTCCATGTCGCGCTCGAGGTCTAGGTCACCATCCAAGGAATCCAAGAAGTCCAACTAAAAAACTTTTGACCACCTGAACAACTAGCTTTACTATTACCCATACGATTTCTTTTGTGTGTTAAGTGATACAGTTTTTGGATTCTTTGCTGAGGAAGACATTCCTTATTTATGTAAGGTATTAATTTTGCGATCAATAAAGTGACTTGCGAATTATATTTGTTTTCTTTTTAATCTTACATGTTACATACAGAAATGTTTTGATATGATATGCTCATGATTTTAATTTAATCCTAGACGGAATTCTATTATACAAAACCATAGGGCGCATTGCCACTGGTGAATTTCCAATATGATAGTATAATGCTCTAAGCCCCCATTCGCACCACAGCTTTTTCAACGCGCTTTAAAAAAGCGCTTGAATATGCCCGCACTCCATCTTCGATTTAATGACTAAGACTTAAAGTCGAAAATCCAACAACGCTTGATAAAAAGCGCCACCGCTGTCGTGTGAATACATACATGGTTATCCATTTTCACCACACCAGCCAGGAAGGGCTTACTTTGCACTTCAAAAGCTGATAGCAAAGTTGCATTTTATTCACATGTGAGGCAAAGTAATCAAATGCAAATTTTGAGTTGTTTTCTTATGTTTGCTGGTAGAATTTACTTTTAAATGATGATTTTGGATGTTAAATATTTAATAACATTCATTTGGATTTGGTTTGAGATTGTTTGATATTTTACATTTGATATTTGCTTCGGGTTGGTGTGGTGAAAATTTTTGTGTTTCGGGGGCAAATTTTGTTTAACCCTCGTGCTTTGAAACCCTCGCAACGCTCAAAATTCCATTTTTCGAACCACTCTCTACGCTCGTGGTTCAATTTTGGAATCTTTCGCTTGCTCGGGTATCAATATTAGCACGAGCGGTTAAACAACAACTTTGCCCCCTTGTAAAACAAATAACTATTTCACCACACTAGCTCGGAAAGGCTTACTTTGCACTTCAAAAACTAATAGCAAAAAAAACAAACAAATAACTATTGTGTCATTCAAACCCTTTTTAACGCGCGTTGAAAAAGCTGCCGTGCGAACGGGGGCTAAAAACTAGAGAAAGGGGCAAGCTATGATGGCGCCATCTACGCAAACCTTTGACATTTTCCATCCCATTTACAACCCCATTGAATAACATATTTCTAAAATTGTACTAAACTTCAAAACATAATTCAAGACCAAAAAACCGGCCAAGTGCGAGTCGGACTCGCGTTCCAAGGGTTCCGTATATTACACAATTTTTAACAATCAGTGCCGGTTTAACCTCTAGCCGCCCAGAGACCTATAAAAAGGTCTCCTGTTCCATTCTAATTTGAACTTTGTGTTGACAAAATAAAATTTCATTTTGCTTGGCAAGGTTTGACGTATGGGCGGCTAGAGGTTAAGATATATTGATGGCCTAAGCATTTCTAGGTGCCCCCTTTCCCTAGGGTCATCAAGATTACATTGATTTTTTTTGGTAAATTGAGAGAAGTTCATTGCCGCATTACAGCTGAGAATGGAAATCAGTCACATTTTATCACGAAAATTGACAATGCCGCAGCAGTAATGTTGCAACAGAGTACCTAATGCTGTTGCAGTCGCCACCCGAATGTCACCTTTATCATAGCTTAGAAAGTAATAAAAACGCGAGCGAAGCGAGCGCGGAAATTTTTCGATATAAAAACGCAATATGATAGACAGTTGTACATTTTTACTTTTAGTATGGAAATCAGTCACATCATTTTATCAAGGAAGTTGACAGTACTGCAGCAGTAACGTTGCAACAGAGTACCTAATGTTGCTGCAGTCGCCACCCGAATGTCACCTTTATCATACCTTATTATAAAGTTATTGAAAACGCCAGCGCGAAAATTTTTCGATATAAAAACGCAATTTTACTTTTAGTCCCAACCAGGCGCGAAACCAGGATATCATACAGAGAAGGGATGGGACAGTTTTCTATCAGCCTAGCTTCGCATAGGGCTCGATATTTGAGGGTCTCAGCGAGGTTGTTTTCATGCATAAAATATGCAAGAAAGCAGAGCTTAGAATTGAATTGGCGAAGTGTGAGAAAGGCAGTAAGCCCAGCTGCGAAAGAGGAAAGCTTGGATTTGGATCCATGCCCAAGTGTAATTAAGGCGGAAGATCAACTTTGCCGTAAGGCAGAAGGCCTCGCATAAGACCTAACGCCGAACCGCAAAAGAGTGGGTTGAAATCGAATCTATGCATGTAATCACGAGTCTTCTACTGCTACCGATTGTTTTCCAAAGAATTACGCGCCATTATTTTTGCAAATAATGTGCCCCCCCTGAACGTGGTGCCCTAAGCACGTGCTTGTTTTGCTTATTGGTTACAAAGTCTTTATTAATTCAACCATTAAAGTCGACTAGTACAAAAAACTTTAAGCTAGCTCTCAATTTAACATTTTTTTTAAACATTATTTTTAATTTGACCTTACAATTACTCGTAAGTAGGTAAGACCGTTAAATATTTAAAATGATTATCTTATCAGAAAATTATCACCAATTACTCTAAGAAAACTACTACTCTAAGTAATCCGGCACTGTTAACAATGTATTTTTTATGTAAAACGTGAGTGAAATCTCTTTAAAAAATCCGTAGGGGTCGGATCAAAAACTGTAATTAAGTCCGACTCGCGCTTGACTGTACATTTCTAATAGGTTTTCCTGTCATCTATAGGTATAGACCTATTTTATGTATTTTTTTCAAAATTTTAGACCCAGTAGTTTTGGAGATAAGGGGGGAAATGGTAATTTTTTGCCTATTTTCTTGAATAACTTCTAAACTGTTTATTCGAAAATTATAAAAAATATATATTTGAGATCATTACAATAAGCTCTTTCATTTGATATGTAACATGATATAGTTTGAAAAATTTAATTTTTTCATTTTTTCATTTACCCCCCAAAAGTGGCCCCCATGTTTAAAATTCATTTGTTTACGTTAGGGG
Source organism: Cydia fagiglandana (assembly GCF_963556715.1). NCBI lineage: Eukaryota > Metazoa > Arthropoda > Insecta > Lepidoptera > Tortricidae > Cydia > Cydia fagiglandana. The sequence continues at coordinate 10,356,019 of NC_085932.1, forward strand.
TCATCCATTAATTACGTCACACCAATTTCTAGGTTTTTTGACCCCTCCCCCCCTTGTCACACCTGGTCACATTTGGCAAACCCCTCCCCCCCTAGTGTGACGTCACATTTTTTCTACGAAATTGCCAAATCGAATTAAGTAAGTACCTAAGTATTATTAATATTTTATCAAAATATTTTTGACGATATAAATATTAGTAATTTTATAACCCAAAACTGCTTAGGAAAGAAAATTAAACGATTAAAAACTATTTTCGTTTTAAAAACTTGTTATTTAAATGTACAGCGAACTAAATAATTTAAATAAATTTTCGGTTACTGATGAAAGTGATGAAGTTAAAGTGACGTCACAAAGTTTGTGTCTCCCCCCTCCCCCATGTCACAATATGTCACATTTTCTTGACCCCTCCCTCCCCCTAAACGTGTGACGTAATTAATGGATGACCCCTTACATGTCCGTATTTGGGTCACAGATTTACATATGTGTACCAAATTTCAATTTGATTGGTCCAGTAGTTCCGGAGAAAATCAGCTGTGACAGACGGACAGACAGACAGACAGACGCACGAGTGATCCTATAAGGGTTCCGTGTTTTCCTTTTGAGGTACGGAACCCTAAAAAGTAACAAATGTTGCCACTTTTTAACTATCGCGTCTTGTATTTATGTACAAATAAGTAAATAAAAGTACTTTTTTAAATAGTAGGAGTAAAATTACTAATGAATAAATTATCTTAGCGTGATTATTTATCAAAATGAAGTGGCAACATTGTCTTACTTTTTTTGGTCTTGAATTACGTTTTGCAGTATAGATGGCGATCACAACGCAATAGCGAATGGTGACAATCAAGTGACAATTGTGAATGGTCGCAATAGTGACATCTAGTGATCATCTACCTGCAATCGTTATCTGAGGGGGCGAGGGCCTACCGCGAACCAGGAAATTTGAAATTATTTTATCTTTCGACCCTTGATCATTTGAACGATAGAGAGGCCGATAAAGAAATTTCGATTTTTGTGTTTCCCGGTAAGCCCTTTGCTGTTTTTTTCTTACAAATCACTACAAAATATACTTCTATTGTGTTACCGTTTAAGGGTGTTTATTAAGCTCCCTCCAGACTATGCGCGTGAATCGCGGGCGAAGCCGCGAACGCGAGTGTGGAGTCGATTTCGCAGGTCTGCGTTCAGGACTCCACACTCGCGTTCGCGGCTTTGCGCCGCGATTCGCGTACGAGTGAGGAGGAGGCTTTAGATGCAATTTACCCCGGCTACTCACGTAACGATAAATCGTTGCGATAAAACTGTGCAGTCCGACTGTGCAGATAAATCGAACCGTGTGTATGACAAATCGTTACGATAATCGACATACACACGGTTCGATTTCTCTGCACAGTCGGACTGCACAGTTTTATCGCAACGATTTATCGTTACGTGAGTAGCCGGGGTTAGATGGATAGATATTAAGCGCCCTCCAGACTATGCGCGTGAATCGCGGGCGAAGCCGCGAACGCGAGTGTGGAGTCTAGTTCGCTGATATGCGAAATCGACTCCAGACTCGCGTTCGCGGCTTCGCGCCGCGATTCGCGCACGAGTGTGGAGCGGGCTTTATACTCGTTATTGGCACACCTGAATTCTGAAACTATGGAAGGTAGAGATGAGGAAAACAATCTTCATGTATTAAAAAGTGTCCCTCAAAAACATTAAATAGGCCGCGCCGCGGCGCCACTGTGCATCGCGAACCAATTTTTGACGGTCTTTTAGCCTTGTCGGTAGTGACCCCGCTTATGAAGCAGGAGGTCCCGGGTTCGAATCCCGATAAGAGTATTTATTAGCTTTTTATTATTTGTATTTGTAGGTATTTAATACTAATATATAAATTAATATTGATATACATATGTAAGTTGAAAAAGATAGAGAACAGAAATTGTGATGACCAGCATCACTGGAGGAGGCCTTCACCCTCACAGGAGGGGTTGTTGCAGAATAAATTACAAGAAAAAAATATAATTACTTACTACTTATTACATAACCAAGCATAATAGAACATTGATTTGAGGAATATTAAATATTATTGTAATACTAAACCTAATGTAAATTTAAGTTTATAATATTGTGTTTGTTTTACCGGCGAGAAATAAAAGGCTCTTTTTTGTTTTTCGTTTTTAATATTAATATAAAAGTAAAATATAAAAACACTTACAAAACAAAAAAAAAACACCCGAACACATTTTTATATATGTATAATGTAGTGGCGGATTTGCAGTCTTTGCCGCCCTAGGCCCCAGGCCCTGTAGCCGCCCCTTTCTCAGCACCCATCATATTGACTACATTTTGAGTTATTTCTTGTTAACATCAGCGAATGTTTTGTCACAATTTGCCTGCATCTGACCCTTGATCCAGTCTCTAGGTGTTGGTCGAGACTCTTCGCTATGAGACCGTCCGCTGAGACGACTATCGCAACAATGATCGTCGAGTCAACATCCCACATGGCGGTAATCTCGTAATTGAGTTGGAAATCAAAACCTGAGTGTGCGCGCTGCGCGGTAGTTTTCAGCGAATGCGAGTTCTTAGTTCGGGGCGAACTATTAGTAATTAAGACAATAACTTGGCATTTTTCCTATTCATTTTAGTTTTGGTTTTGGCTGCGGCGTAACGTTTATTTTTATATTTTGCCAGAAAGTGGGCTCGCATAACTACGTACATATCGATAACATTTTTTAATATATGTTTGAAATGGTCGACACATCCAACTTTTATCAATGCTCCTTTTAGTCATTCTTGCGTAATTTCACTGATCGTCTCCATATTGGTTAAAGCTTTGCTTATTACTCTTAACATACATTTCTCTATCATTTTGGTCAGATTTAATAGATCGTCACTAGCATAAATTAACCCGCCGTATAAATCCATTTTATCGATTACGTCGTTTCTCACTAACAGTTTTCCCTCATTAGGACTCATTTGTATGAGTTTTAAACAATTATTGCATTTTACGATTTTTCGCAATTTGCGGACGATGTACCCAGCAATGTAAGACTGAACCGCGTCACTGGTTTATAGCCTCGTTGTAATCATGGTCTTCATAACCATGAATCAATGGTTACCAGATCCTTCGCTCCTAGTAAGTTCTTCAGCAAATCCTTGCCGGAAACATTACAACCGGGCGTATTAGGGAAAAACGAGACGCGAATCGGTAAACTTGTGCAAACATTTTGGGATCAGGGTGATCGTTTCCTCCACACGAATATCTCATGACGGAAAAAAATCCGAGACGACTATCGCAACAATGATCGTCGAGTCAACATCCCACGTGGCGGTAATCTCGTATATAAAGTATTAGTAGGTATCACTAGTGAGATTGAGTTGGAAATCAAAACCTGAGTGTGCGCAGTAGTTTTCAGCGAATACGAGTTCTTAGTTCGGGGCGAACTACTAGTAATTAAGACAATAACTTGGCATTTTTCCTGTTCATTTTAGTTTTGGTTTTGGCTGCGTCGTAACGTTTATTTTCATATTTTGCCAGAAAGTGGGCTCGCATAACTACGTACATATCGATAATTTTTTTTGATACTTGTTTGGAATGGTCGGCACATCCAACTTTTATCAATGTTTCTTTTTGTAATTCTTGCGTAATTTCACTGATCGTCTCCATATTGGTTAAAGCTTTGCTTATTGCTCTTAACACACATTTCTCTATCATTTTGGTCAGATTGAATAGATCGTCACTAGCATAAATTAACCCGCCGTATAAATCCATTTTATCGATTACGTCGTTTCTCATTAACATTTTTCCCTCATTGGGACTCATTTGTATGAGTTTCAAACAATTATTGCATTTTACGATTTTTCGCAATTTGCGGACGATGTACCCAGCAATGTAAGACTGCACCGCGTCACTGGTGACAGCCTCGTTGTAGTCATGGTCTTCATAACCATCAATCAATGGTTCACCATTATCTAGTATATGGTCGAGGCTTTCCAGCCATGCTTGCTTAGCCTCGTTTGAACCAGTTACCATATCCTTTGCTCCTAGTAAGTTCTTCAGCAAATCTTTGCCGGAAACGTTACAACCTTTCGGAGGGCGTATTAGGGAAAAACAAGACGCCAATCGGTAAACTTGTGCAAACATTTTGGGATCAGGGTGATCGTTTCCTCCACACGAATATCTCATGACGGAGAAAAATCTCTGAAAACAAGTCAAAATTATTATTCAATAAAAAATATAGGACCTCGGGTCTCAAACTATCTCCATAATTTTATCTAAATTGGTTCAGCGGTTTAAGCGTGAAGAGGTAACAGACACACTTTTGCATTTATAATAGTACTAATATTTGTATGGCTATGTTCGTTTTTTTAGCATTAGAAAGAAGGTAAGCGATAAAAAACGTCCACAGCCCAAAGTTACGCCTCATTTCAAAAGAATTAAACCCAAAAACACCAGGCAGAAATATATTGATGGGTACATTAAGTATATGGACTAGGTAGGAACTGTATCCTAAAAAAATATGTGCCACCTGTCATGCTTAACGGAGCTCTCTTAGACAGAGTACAGAGTTTCAAGTACCTACTGCATATTGTTACTGCGGACCTCAAGGATGATGTGGATATGGAGCGGGAGCGGAGGGCGTTGTGCGTAAGGGCGAACATGTTGGCTCGCAGGTTTGGTATTCTTGCATCTGCACTTCATTTTATCGGTAATATCGGTCATTATCGGCGGTTGAATTCGGCGAGCCAAATTGGTATTTGCATCCGCACTTCGATCCTGATTCGATCGGGCAATTGAATCAGATTGGCGAAAAATTTACTAATCTGGATACGCCTTAAGGGACTTCGAAATTATTTCGAAAAATATGTATGAAAACTTCTTGCTCAAGTTTCTTTTTGTATTATTTTACGTCTTCAATTATACAAATACAGTATATTATAGCGTCGCCTAGTACCCATAGTACAACTTTTGCTTAGTTTGGGGCTAGGTTGACCTGTGTAAAGGCCAGTACACAATGGGCCAGCGTGGGCCAGTCTGGGGGACGCATTTATGCGTTAGAGGGAGCAAGTGATATTGCTACCTCATTCTACCGCATGGCAGCGTCCCTTGGCCTGGCCGGCGCTGGCCCATTATGTACAGGGGCCTTTAGATGTTCCCTATTATTTATTTATTTAATATGTTTTTGATAAAAAGCCGTAACAGACTACCGCACCATACCGCGACTTTAGTGCGGTGCGACGCACGTATCGATAGTCGTAAGGTGGTCGCCGTACGTGCGTTAAGAGCCCCCTCCAGACTATGCGCGTGAATCGCGGGCGAAGCCGCGAACGCGAGTGTGGAGTCCAGAACGCAGACCTGCGAAATCGACTCCACACTCGCGTTCGCGGCTTCGCCCGCGATTCACGCGCATAGTCTGGAGGGGGCTAAGGATGTAGCTATAATTTGGAGCGTGAAAGAGATATTTTAACCGCACCATCAAGGTCGTGGCGCGGTGCGGTAGTCTGTTACGGCTTTAATGCCGGCTACATACGTAACGATAAATCGTTGCGATAAAACTGTGCAGTCCGATTGTCGATTATCGTAACGATTTGTCATACACACGGTTCGATTTATCTGCACAGTCGGACTGCACAGTCTTATCGCAACGATTTATCGTACGTATGTAGCCGGCATAAGACTTACCGTCCTCTTCAGACGCTTGCATTTATGTACAAGATTTGAAGCGCGCCGTTTTGCTTCTGCCATTTTTTGTAATAGAGTTGAAGTGGAATTACGGTTCTGCAAACGATTTCGTAATATTCGACAAGATTTACATCTTGGGTACTGTTGATTTCTTTCGTAAGTATCATCACCAATAATCACACCTTTACAAAATCTGAAAATTGATGTAATTATATATTAGATAAATTCGTTTTTATCTTTTATTATTCTCCTGTACCATTGTTTATGTATAAATAGTGCTTTAATCTACAGGTACCTACATAATAAGGGTTCTTAAAATACACATAAAAGTCGAGTTTTAATAGGATAGGTTCAAGAATTAAGACCTATTTAATGTACCGTTACATACAATATTTTGAATGACAAAAATGTTAAATAAAATCAAAGTTAGGCTTACGAGTTATCCTTTTATTTTAAATACAACTGTTACATTATGGTATATATATTCATAAGACAACTGCAAACAGTTGTATTATCGCCTACACCCATAGTACAAGCTTTGGGGCTAGGTTCCTCGTATTCGAAATGAAAAGTAGAGTGTTTAACTCGGGTGAATGGCATCATTTTAGCCTCGGACTATACTCTCACTGCGTTCATCCCTTGGTTAACAATCTACCAAAACTTACTTATTGTCGTCAATCTGAGTACCAACGCACAAAGGCCATCTTTCAACCGATTTTAAGTAATCGTAGGTGTTGTCATATGAATTAATTTTCTCCTTTAGTGGCAATTGTTCATTATTGGGAAAAATTACCTGCAATTAAATAGCAATTATGTTTCGTTACAAATTCAAATCATGCCAACCGAATTTTATTGTTACATTAATAAACACTTACAGTGACAGTTAGATCATCGTTTAAACGTATATGATGTTTAATCTTCTGAGTTTTTGGATCCATTCGCATAAATACCAGCCCATTAGGATTTTCTGCATGTAGCCAAAAAGGCGGCAACAACGAAAATGCCCGAAACTTACTTTTAAAATTCTCTATTGGATTTATTGTTACATTAGTATCCTGATATTGACTAAACAATGGTTCCGCAAAGTCCTGTTGTATCATTTCATAATCCATTAAATTATTAGAATCATTTTGATCTTCTGATAATTCCTGTTGCTCGGCATTGATTTGTTGTTGCTGCTCGTCCTTAGGTTGATTGGGGTATGGTTCGAAAGATTCCTCTATGTGAATAGTATTGGCTTGGAGTTCATGTTCGGGAATGGGAATAAACTGATACTCAATCGTGGGCACAGCTTCTTCCTTAAGCGTTTTTCTTTGTGTAGGAATATATTTGAGCTCTCCTTTAATAGTTAACTTTTCGTACATATTTATATTTTCTTCTTTAAAATGAAGATGGCAAATATAATCATTTGCTTTTAATGCAATTCCTAACGACTTTTTCCAACTTTCTAACCGTGCCGGAGTCTGAGAATTAATAGAAAAATGAAGAATTGTTGAAGTGAAATTGTGAATTTTATAAGAAAAATATAAAAATCACAATATAATATTTTATTAAATAACTAGCGACCGGCTTCGCACTATAGTTCGTTTTTTTTAGCATTAGAAATTAGGTAAACAATCTTGATGTGTCTTTTAATTGAAAAACACATTTTAAAAATAAGTTACGGCAAATATGTAACAATTATGAATCTAATACGATCATTTATATTCTTCTGCTTTCATCAGTAATAGTTTTTGAATTTTAAAAAGCGTTTTTCAATTAAAAGACATGTCAAAATCGCTTACCTTCTTGCAAGTTCTTTCTAATGCTAAAAAAAACGAACTATAGTCAACAAATTATATACGTAAACCTTCCTCAAGAATCACTCTATTGATAGGTGAAAACCGCATGAAAATCGAACTGAAACCGTCCAGTAGTTTGTTTATCGCAAAGATACATTCAAACCCACGAACAGACAGTCGCGGCGGAGGACTTTGTTTTATAAGGTGTAGTGAAAATTACATACTTACCGTTGGTTGGAAAAAAGATACGGATTTCGTAACATTTTTCTGTTTTTTCCTCTTACGCCCACTTTGGCAACTGTTTACGATGCAAACTTTTCCCATTTTTACTATAGAAAATATATCTTATAGCGGTGGATTTGCCCTAAAGCCCCACATTCACACTCCTACCTTGTAGGCCGCCTCGTAGTCGATAATACGATAATACGAGCCGTCCTACCGTTTAGCCGTTTGTAGGACGGCTCGTAGTCCGCAACCCCCATACACAATCCTACCCAACGAGGCGGACTACGAGGCGGCCTACAAGGTAGGAGTGTGAATGTGGGGCTTAAGGCCTGGTAAGCCCAGGCCCGAGGTGGCTAGATAACAGAGGTGGCAGTCTATATGATGCGTACTGAGACAGGGGCGGCTAGTTTTACTGCACAAGGAAATCCTAAATTAAATAAATCACTTTATGAAAATTTTTAATAAAATTTCAAAAAACTGACAGCGCACTTCACTCAGTCAATAAGGTCTAAATTCATGTTAGTTCCCGGTACTACCTACTAGCGCCACCGGAGAGATTTCGAACTATTCTTTAAGCTGACAGCTGGACACTTTTACAACCGTCTTAGAGTCTGTGCGGAAAGAGAAGAGTCGTGGCAGAAACGGGAACTAACATTTTAAATTTTATATGGCAATCAAACCTTTGACACCTGTCTTGTAAAAAGTAAACAAACTTCTGTCAATGTATATTTTTATTAACAAAAACCGCAAGTTTTATGTATAAAAAATTTTCAAAGCACGATAAAACCGTAAAATTATATTTAACATTGTTCGGTTTTGTCAGCGGGAAGAAAACGGCTAAAAGCCGACTATCGACTTACAAAAAGTCGCGGAACGTGTTTCCGCTATTCGCGGGTATTGATGTTGTATTTAATATTAAATAATTACCTATTTAATAAGCCTCCCTAAGTAACTTGTCTCCGGTACATAATCGGTAAGTATATTCATTCAAAATATATTAATTTTCATAAATATGCAGGTCATTCATGATCTTTAAAATAACTGACAAATAGTCTTGATACTTGCCATTTTATGCATATTTATATGTAATTTCTTTTTCAGGATTGTGTAAAAGTACCTACGGTATCTCGAATAAAAGACCGCTAAGTAGGTGATATGCAAGAATTCGTAATCTACGTGCCGGATTCAAGCACATCCAGTTCAGATGAAAATAGTTCTATGAGTGTCCCTGGTTGTTTTGAAGCTAGCGCAAACATAAGTGACATTGAATATTTTAATTCAGACTTCGATAACAAAGAATAAAACTTTTTCTAATAAAATATTTCTTTATTTGTAGGTTCTGTTAGTTACGAAATTATATTTCATATTTAGCAGTGACTTTTCGGCGAAGTAAAATATCGTGAGATGAGAGAACCGGACATATCCCAATAAGGCCTACCTACTTATGCACTATTTTTATTCATATTTATTAAAGATGGTCAAGCAAATCTTGTCAGTAGAAAAAGGCGCGAAATTCAAATTTTCTATGAGACGATATCCCTTCGCGCATACAATTTTCAAATTTGCCGCCTTTTTCTACTGACAAGATCTGCTTGACCAACTTTATTAATAATGTACACATACATTACAAGTCAAGTTTACAATGGGTGAAATATATCCCAGATAAAATTACAGTTCTATTGCCCAATTTCTACCCGATCTACCCGGTTTTAATAACTGTTGGACTGCACAGATTAGGCAGTACATAAATGAGACTCGTATCTTGTTTGGTACTAAAATTACAGTTGTATTGGGCAGATTCTTAAATAGTTTTAGCAGTTTTGTCAATCGCAGTCATTTTTTAGTATCTGAGATATAAAAACAAGTGTGTTTTAAAAAGAAAACTAGTGCCTGCGCTAAATCAGAGGATTGAGTTGACGAGCCGACACCACCACCAGGCTCCGTTTAGTAAGCCGTGGTAAAAACCGGAACAAAAGGGATTCAAGTATCATGACCTTTAGTATCGTACTATAATCACGTGACCAGTGTTGTCAGCATAGCAAAAAGCATAAAATAGCACTGGCGCGCCCTCAAATCCCACGACTCTTCTCTTTCCGCACAGACTCTATCATAAAAGATAGCTCTCCTTTACTTCTACACTCCATATCTGAAACATTCTGAAATCTGGCAAATCTGAATCTGAATTGTTATGTTTACTTTTTTTTAATACTTTTTTTTTTGATGTGGGAAACATTACATTTTATTTTAGCGGGCAACACAAAAACGAAAAAAAAAGCAATGTAGCGGACGGACGTCGTTTCGACTTTTCTATTCCGTCATGCAATAATTTTTGTCATTCATGAATTCGTCGATAAAAAATATTTTAGATGGTGTCACCTACGTGAACTTTAGTTGAAATATAGTCAAATAATGTGTTAGTATTTTATTTCGCGTAGTTTGTCTTTGTAGTTCTATATGATAGGTCTGTGACAAGTTCGGTAATGGTGGCCATGTCATGAAAATCCCCACAGCCATGGATGATAGCTCCGTATCTCATCACAACGGAGGGCAAGTGGGATCTCAAATCGGAGTCAGTATAAACAACAAACAGAATGACGAACCTAGCCAAAGCGTCCAGTATTCGATACCTGGCATTTTGCATTTTATTCAACACGAATGGGCGAGATTCGAGCTCGAGAGATCACAATGGGAGGTGGACAGAGCAGAGTTTGAGGTGATCATACTTCTTTTTTTTAGTACTATTTTCTTTGTTTTGATACTGAGAGACAGTTCTTATATTTTGCATTTATATTGAACCAAAGAAGATTTAAATTCTTTTTAACATTTTTATGTTATTGCAAGATTAATAGATATTACTAATTGTTATAGCATTTGAGTATTCTAATTTGTATTTTTTTATTATTTGTTACCTTTTGCACACCTTCGTAAATGCCTACCTGCATGCAATTATTGCAGGCCAACCATATGGAATTATTGATTAGTTGATCAATCCTTAGTAGACAACTTAAAAAATAACTAAATAAAATGCTCAGTTGTTTTTAATTAAGTAGGTACTAACAAAGCTTCACTAAGTTTTTGATACTTCACTTTGATTTATGGATTCTTTATTTGATTACCCTCAGCTTAGATAAGAGAAATTTTAAAATTTTTGCTTTTTGTTCACATAATATGCTTACATTCTGTATGCAATGTCACATTCTTATATGCCAAGTTAACCTGTCGGATCCCAAGACTCAAATCTGAGCCACAAAGGTTAGTGACCTTTCATACAAACAACATTTTTTTTGTATGAAAAGTCACTAACCTTTTGTGGCTCAGATTTCAGCCGTGGGATCCGACAGGTTAACCTACTTTATTAGAGTTTACTTTTTTGTTGGGATGTTTATAGACAGCTGTTTTGTTAAATTAATTTGCTTTGACTTAAAATATTTCAATTTATTGCTTGAGGTTTTTTTGTATCACCCAGGCTAAAGTAATATTTTTAAAATATATTTCTGATTAGAGTGATTTTTTGTGACAGCTATGTATTTATTGACCCACTGGTAAATAATGGCTATTATTCATTACAATGAGCTATGGAGTTTCAAAGAGTTCAGGACAATAACTAATTCTTTCATGGTAGTGGGTTAATATTGGTCTTAAAATTGGAAATTTGTGTTATGGTTAGCATATGTCTGATAATTATATTCTATGAGCAGATTAAAATCAAAATATTTCTTTGTCTAGTTATGGAAATTACAAGTTAACACATTCTTATTTGTTTTGATAGTAATATCTTTGGATGGGGTTACAGGAATTATACATAATATACACGGTGTAACATGAGGAAACCGAATAATTTTAACAGCGTATTCCTGATCATATTTAGAGACAAAAATGTCCTATAAACTTTGAAATTCGCAGTTTCAGAGATAATATTAATTTAAAATAAAATAAGTTTTTATTGTTACATGGTGTAAAAGGCCTTTTTGATGGTGATGTTCCTGCTATGGGACGTAATCTAAATATTCTTATTGATAGATGTCAAAAAGTGACAAGTAACACTTTGCGAAAAGTAAGTTAAACGAAAAAAAAAAATGAAAAAGTCAATTTTAAGTGACAAGTTTACCAATAAAATTTATTTTTTATGCACTAATACATTCAAAAAATTTAAAAAACAAAACCAAAAATTTTTTTTTTTGCTAATTCGACCTAAACTCATATTACATTTTTTCCTTCTTTTGGCCTTAGAAATGCATGGTTAAAATTATTTGGTTTCCTCATGTTACACCGTGTATATATACTTTGCAAGTATATATACAAAATAAGTATTAATGATTATAATGTAACTTTTTTCAGATACACTGTGTTTTGGTAAATTGATTTGTATAACACATTAAATGTATCTGCCATCTGCTACACATTAACAATATTAACAATAACATATGTGGTGAAGATTTTTAATATGGAGTGAACACAATGTGTTGTCACAATGTATATTGCAAAATCAAGCCTATTACCTAATTCAGTATTTTAATCTCCTATAAAAAATAGTTTTAGCTAACTGTAATCCTCTGAAAGCTTATACTCCAATAAATTTAGTCCATGCTGAACGCTAGAAATTGCTATTAGGTAAGTCTTTCAAATATGTTACTATCAAACAAGATAATAACAGGAGTTCAATCTTGGCCTTTGACAATTAGAATATCATAACTTACCAATGTATGTACTTAACTACTTACTATGTACTCACATTTTAAACTTCTTTCTAGTTATATATATCTTTGCTCTGGTATTAAACTGCTGAGGTCCGATGACTGAAGCGGCAGAATCAATCTAAACTTCAGGCAATTAGGATTAGGTGCACATTAATTGTTTGAATTTAGACAAGCTGGCAGCAATCAAGCTTTATGGATACCTCACCAGTGGCTGCTAATTTCCTAAATAACTAACTAGGGTCTAGGATGCCTCAGGCTCCTTTAGGATGCAAAGGAGGTTGTGCATATGAGCTGGAGCAAATTTACTACAATACAGATACAAACAAGACAAGGTCTACAAATATAATGCATGTAGACCTGTTGGCGGTATTCAATCTTCATACATATGTTATAATTCCAGGCACGGATCGCCTTCCTCCAAGGCGAGAGGAAGGGTCAGGAGAATCTAAAGAATGACCTCGTGAGGCGGATCAAGATGTTGGAGTATGCGCTGAAGCAGGAGCGCGCCAAGTTCCACAAACTGAAGTATGGAGTGGAGCTGCAGCAAGGAGACGTACGCCCGCCGCCGGAGGAGCCGCCCGCGGAGCCCGAGCCCGCCGAGCGCGCGCAGTGGAAACAGGGCCGACAGCTCATCAAACAGTACCTGCAGGTAACCACCTCTCATACCCTCCCTTTGATTTTGTTATGATAAACCTTTGGGACGCATAGTGCTACAACTGGTAAGTCATTTTTGGAATTCTCAGAATGATAACTTTAATTAATGGGTCATTCTAAGTTAAGAGGTAATCGCTTGTATGAAAAAGTGGCACAACATAAATGTTAAAATTTTGATCTAATTATACAATATTTTTATTGAAACAACTCTTTTATGTATATTTGTAAGCTTATCAGTCATTTTTTTAATTTTTTACCATTTTAGAAGACACCAGGGGAGAGACCGTACTTTTTCTATGTAATAAAGAGAGAAGCGTCTCTCCCCTGATCTCTTTAAAAACATAAACAAAATCGAAATTTTGACCAGCCATCTTACAAATTCCAGCAAATTAAAGTGTAATGATTCATTTAAACAAGAATTCATACCTCCACTGTACATTTTGGGAAATTATGCGCCAGGGGAAAGACGCCAGGGGAGTGACTTTTTCATGTCAAAACACATATAATTGTGAAAGTATTTATTGTAAATAATTAAAATAAGTATTTATACAATCTATGCATAAACTATAGTAAATATACAAATACAATTAAGTATTTATATCAATAATTTTGAAATAAAACTGACCAGGGGAGATACCACTTTCATAAAACAACATTGTCAAGTAAAGGGGTCAATGATCAAAATGACTGACAATTGGAACCAAAAAATGACTGTCGCAGGGTTTGGTTGTTAGTGTTGAATCAAATGCATTGTTATTGGGATTAAAATCTCAATAATTAAAATTATAAACCCAATATTTTTACATTTACATAATAGCCAGGGTAGGAGACATAGAATTTGGGGGACAAACTTTAACATAAATAACATAAAGTAACCAAGTCTAAGTCAAGTGAATCTCTAGTGCGCAGTGACTCGATGAATGACAGCAATCCACTACAGTTTATGGACGAAACCCATTCAAAAAGCTTAGATTTGAGTCATGAATCTGACTCTCTTTCAGACCTTAGTAGTGAGATTAAGAGGTTAAAACTTGAACTCGCTACCACTGAAGAAGAGCTGCAAAATGTTATTTTAGAAAAAGTTGAACTTACTCATCAAATTGAAAAACTTACGATGGAGGTACGCACCCTTAAAAATATATGCAAATCTCCTCAACAAGCTAAAAAAGACCGGAAAAGTCAGGCATGGGACTATATTAGTAGAGATTCTTTACAACCAGAAAATACAATCAAAATCATTTCAATGGAGGCTCAGATACAAAAATTAAACAGCGAACTTGCAAACTCACAGGAAGAACTATCCCGTCTCAAGAAAATTATTAAAGAGTTAGAACGACAACCGCTGCCAAGCTCCAGCTACAGTTACACGCAACCAAACCTGCTAGAAATTGGAAAAACGAGTGAGTCATTGTGTCATACAACTAAAGAGTATAAAAGGAGCGACAATACTCGTAGAAAAAAGCTCTGTATCATTTCGAGTAGTAAACGATGTAACTTATTACAAAATATAGAAGTGAGTAATGTTTTTAAGGACTTGGAACGATATCACTTTATTATACCATATGTAGGCATCGATATAATGCTCCAGGGCCTAGAAAATAAGATTAAACAATATACTAAACAGGATTACTGCATTATTATGATTGGGGAGACTGACTTTTGTACTACGCAAAATTACAGGGAGATTGTTATCTCTATTCGAGAAAAATTAAAAAGCTTTGTGAACACGAACATAATCGTAACGACTCCCACTTATATCTATGGTGCTGCGCTATATAATGCTAGAGTGGAGACATTTAATAAATTATTAGGACAGGATATTTTCACACATGGATATGCGATACTTCTCGACTCTAATCAGAATCTCACCTTAGATAATTTTTCTATAATGACAGGGAAAATCGCGAAATCGGGAATTCAAAACATACTTAAATGTTTAGAGGAACTGCTTTTCACTATTGAGAAAAAGAGTTCACACACCACTATATCTACGAGTGACAAAATAACTCACACGGTCAAAACAAGCCAGAGTGCGGAATCTATCGACATAGAACAAGAACCACCATTGCAGTTTTTTCGTTCAGAACCAAAGTACAACTTGTAAATATACTCCCTCAGGAAAAATAATAAAAAAAAAGTCTAGGACTAAGGCAAAACCTATCACAATTTATTATCAGAACGCTCGAGGGCTACGAACTAAATTGAATACTTTTTTTAACAACGTGGGGGCATCTACGTCCGATTTAATCGCTATTACAGAATCTGGGACTAATGAGAGCATTTCGGATGGAGAGTTAGTTCCTCAAGGATTCACAGTGCTGCGCTGCGATCGCATGGATGGTCGTAAGCATGGCGGTGCAATGTTGATTGCTACACCGCGGGTGGGCCTGCAGCCAGTGGTGCAGCCAGGCCACGACATAGACTCTGCAGTATATGAACTCGTCTCGGCAGTAGTGAAAGTAGGAAATAGCTATTCTTTTCTTTGCTGTGTTGTGTACATTCCACCTAAAAGTGCAGATAGGGAGTATATGCAGTTATTTCACAATTTAGAAATAATTTCCACAAAATACAAAAATGTAATAATACTTGGCGACTTTAACTTGTATTCAGCTTCATCCAATGTTCAAAATTATTTTGATTTCTTTATGGCCTTCTGTGGACTAAGTCAGAGAAACCTAGTTAGTAATATCAATGGGAGATTATTAGATTTAGTTTTGACATCGGGGCGTGACGAAGATATGTCTGTAAGGATAGCCCATGATATTTTGGTTCCGGTGGACGAGCATCACCCGCCACTGGAAATCACCATAGAGTGTGCGCGCATGTCACAGAAGGCACAATACGACGACGTATCGAAGGATTCCAAGGTACAGCCTTATCCTAAATGGAATTTTTATAAATGTAATTTTAATCAACTATATTGTGATATGACACTTATGGACTGGTCTTCCCTGTACAGTGTAAAAGACGTAGATGTAGCTATTCAATGTTTTTATGTAAAGTTTTATAGTGTTATAAATAGTAACGTACCTACCAAAATAAATAATAATAAGAGGGATGACAAGTTTTGCTACCCCGAATGGTATACGATAGATATAATAAGGGATATAAAAGCAAAGGCATATTGGCATAAGTTATATAAAGCTAGCGGAGATGAGAGTCACTATATAATGTTCTCATATTATAGAACCCTTATTAAGAAAAATATTAGTGCGTCATTTAAAAGGTACCAGGAACGCTTACAGGAAAATTTTTTGCATGATCCCGCGTCGTTCTGGGGTTTTGTAAAGTCACAGCGAGATAGTCGTAATAAGTGTAAAATATCTAAAGACGGCCTGATGTTGAAGCCGGAAGAATGCGCTCGGGAATTCGCAAAATACTTTCAATCCGTGTACAGTAGTGTTGAACCACGTCTCAACCCGAGTATGGCGGCAGAAGAAGCAGCGGCGTGCGGCGCTGAAACGAGCTCGCGCGTGCACGTATCGCGCTTACAGCTGTCAGATGTGCAAGCGGCCCTGCGCCGCCTCAAACCAAAGCGATCTGCCGGACCCGATGGAATTCCGCCTTACGTGGTTAAAGACTGTCGAGTTTTGCTCGCGGAACCATTATTGCACATTTTTAATCTGTGTCTGGACCAAAGCGTGTACCCAGAGTGTTGGAAGACCACTCGAGTTACACCAGTCCCAAAGGGCGGATCCGGAACTGATGTGAGTGGATTCCGACCGGTGGCAGTTTTGTCAACGTTTGCAAAACTCTTCGAATCTGTATTGCACGCGGCGATATTTCCGCAGGTTGAGGCGAGACTGAGCGAGACCCAACATGGTTTTCGACCGGGCCGCAGCACGGAGAGCAATTTACTCTGCTTTATGAACTATGCGACATCGGAAGTGGATCGACTACGCGGACAGGTTGATGTCGCATACTTCGATTTTCGGAAGGCGTTCGATACTGTCGATAACGACATATTGTTGACAAAGCTGGCTGCTGTGGGTTTTACGCCAAGTCTTATTAGCCTATTTGCCAACTACCTTAGGAACCGCAAGCAATATGTAGAGTACAAAGGCCACATATCGGACTGTTATCGAACGCTTTCAGGAGTAAGTCAGGGTAGCAATTTGGGGCCATTAAATTTCACTCTCATGATCAATGACCTTCCAAATGTGGTCGAGCATGCTAGTTGCTTGATGTTTGCAGACGACCTTAAGTTGCTGTTAAAAGTAAAGGATGGTCAGGATTGTGAGAGATTGCAGAGCGACATTGACAGGGTAGTAAGTTGGAGCCATAAGAACAAACTCTATTTCAATGTGTCCAAATGTAATGTAGTGTCTTATACCAAAGCCGTCTCTCCATTGCTCCACTCGTATAATATAAGAGGGGAAGGGATCACGCGCGTGTCGTCTGTGCGAGATCTGGGATTGCACGTTGAGTCGGATCTGTCCTTCAGAAAGCACATAGTAAACATATGTAAGAAAGCTTTTCGAAACTTAGGCTTCATACTGCGTCAGACAAAGGACTTTTACAACACGGCAACAGTCAAGGCTCTGTATAATGCGTTAGTTAGAAGCAGGTTAGAGAGTTGCGCCATTATATGGAACCCACACGAGAGTAAATACTCAGCCATGGTCGAAAAAATACAAAATAAATTCGCCAGATATTTGTATTTCAAGGAGTATGGGGTATATCCTTTTTACCCACTCATGTATCCGACGCTCTTCGTTCTCGGCATGGTAGGTTACACAAAATTAGAAGTGAGACGAAACTTGGCGTTAGCAACTTATATCTTTAAAATATGGCGGGGCGTCGTGCACGCACCGGAAGTGCTGGGGGCCTTGGGGCTGGTGGTGCCGCGCGCGCGCGGGCCGTGCCGCCGCGCGCCGCGCCTGCTGGCGCGCCCGACTGCGCGCACAAACTTACTAGCTAGAGCACCGTTGGTCACAGCAATTAATATCTTGAACATGATCTCGACGGATATAGATCTGTTTAACTGTTCTCTTACTGAGTTCACAGAGGTCACCTACAAACATTTAAGTAAGTAGGAAATTGACAATAGATATCGTAAGGACTTTTTAAAATTGTGCAAATGATGTTAATTAATGCTAGATTTTTTATTTATATTTATTAAAAGACATTATTATTATTGAATTTATTATGGAATTGCTATGGAATTAATTTGCTGAGTGTATAAATGTGTATTAAATGTTTTTATTTTTAAATTGATGTGACTAGTATGTAAGCGCTTTGGTATAACACTGTAATGCTTATATATGCTGAAATAAATGAAATGAAATGAAAAAAAATATTTTTTCTCCAATATGCTCGGAAATGTTCACCTTACTGTAGCAAAAATACTACGGGAAGTTCTTCGTTAATGTCAAACTCTAATTAAAAAACATCAAACTATCGCTGTCCTGTTCTAGCGGACGGGAAGTAAAAAAACACTACAGTAATAACTTATTACTGTAGTGTTTTTTACTTTTTAATAATAAAAAACGCAAACGGCCAATTATTATTGCCGCGAGCCGCTTCTACACGACCCGATCAGCTATCATTTCACGTGTATGATCGTGCGAATACTGCTTAATAAAATCAAAGATTATTTTTTTATTTTTTTTAAATCTTATCCGTGTTCATAAAGCTTATATAGTTTGTCAAAGGACTTTCTCATTTCAAACATAGACAAAGAGAATCATACTATCTTTGTCTTACACTAGTACTAGCACCCAAAAGAAAAGGATGGGTATAGTTTTCCTGGTTCTTACTGACTGAAAAGTTGGTTAGACCAACTATATTTCACAATTATATTGAATGAACGAATACTTAATGGCAGAATAAGTTTGTAACTTTAACTTTTAAAAATTAATTAAAGAGGGAAGTTGTTTTTGACATTTTGGATGTGAAGGTTTGATTTGAGTGATGCTTGATGGTTAAATAATAATTATTTTAGCTTATTTCCTCGCATGTTTGGAGAAAAGCACTATATATGCCTCGGCAGGAATAGCAATTCGTGGATTCGTCTTCTTTGTCGGACTCCGCTTCGCGTCGTCCGACAAAATCGAAACTCATCCACGAATTGCCCTTTCCCGGCCTCTGCAATAATGTACTATTTATGAAAAAGAAAAATTTAAAGGATTTTATTAATAACATTACAATAAATATTTATTTTAATTTATGAAGTATACCAAATTTAACGGATTAATGGGAATTACATCTGGATAAAATTACTGATTTATTGTAAAACCTGCAAAGGGACAGGCCTGGGGAGGGGACTTTTGCATGTTTGAGGGGCAATTGTGACAGAACTGAATTAATTAATTAATTGACATTGAGTGTCTATAGAGGAAATGCAATCTTTTAAGGGAAATTACCATAATTTATTTAAATAGTTTAAGAAAAGTATGAATATGTATCATGGACACCTTTAATACCTCTTAACTTAGAATGACCCTAATAATAAATTAAGTTTGATATAGCTAAACCCACCCAAGGCGGGAGCGTACGGGCCCGGGCGTGAGCGTGACCAAGCGGGCCTGCGACGGTCCGGACGGTTGATTGTCATATGTCATATAAAAAAACCGGGCAAGTGCGAGTCGGACTCGTGCACGAAGGGTTCCGTACCATAATGCAAAAAAAAAAACAAAAAAAAAGCAAAAAAAACGGTCACCCATCCAAGTACTGACCACTCCCGACGTTGCTTAACTTTGGTCAAAAATCACGTTTGTTGTATGGGAGCCCCATTTAAATCTTTATTTTATTCTGTTTTTAGTATTTGTTGTTATAGCGGCAACATAAATACATCATCTGTGAAAATTTCAACTGTCTAGCTATCACGGTTCGTGAGATACAGCCTGGTGACAGACAGACGGACGGACGGACGGACGGACGGACGGACGGACGGACGGACGGACGGACGGACGGACGGACGGACAGCGAAGTCTTAGTAATAGGGTCCCGTTTTACCCTTTGGGTACGGAACCCTAACTAGCTGATGTGACGCGGGCCCGCCTGTTTATGTGCGTTAAGCTTTAACTCTATCAACCGTGCACCAGATAGTGGCTACTTGATGGAATGATGACTTTTAGGGTATAGACATATTTTTTTACTTTACTACAAGTCAAAGTCAAACAACTATTATCTATTGGAACCTACAGATGCAGCATTGCAATTCAGTTGTCATATGTGCATTTCTTTCTGATTACTCTCTCTTTAGTGTTCCGTACAAAACTTTGTTCACGGAACACTTATGGGATCACTTCGGTCTTGCAAATCAGTTAAATACGTTTTTCTCAGAGACCGTTTGACATAGATACCTAAAATTTGGAACAGTTATAGCAATTACCACCACTCATATTGTATATAAGTCAAAACTGCTTATTTCTTATTAAAGGGGGAAATTTAGGGGGTTGAGAGGGGTAGGCTGAAACTTTTTTCATTTGTAAGAATCGTGTGGGGTACCATTAGAAAGCTTGCAAAAAATTGAGTCGATGGACTGATTTTGACTTCATTTTAGACTGCAATAGTTTCTTCAAAAAATGCATTTAAAGTTGCAAGTTTTCATACAAAAATTTTCACCTCTGTCCTGGCGATTTTCGCGAAAACTATAGCTAACAGGCAGCTGACCAGTCAATATCCAACTAAAACAAGCATGGAGACGGCGGGAAAATTATCAGGTTAACTCTACCTTTATTAGTTTTTAAACTGCAGCCTGATCTTTGGTTGCTTAGGGCTAGCTAACTGATGCTTACACTGGTCATTGTAGTTTTAACGAGAAACATCCTTAGTTAAAACTTTGGCATTGAAATTTATGACTTATGTCTTTGACACAAAGTTTAATTCTGCTTGCTTATTTTTGTGGGATATTTAATTTTATCTGAATAGACTACTATAAGTATGAGAGAGATCTACAAAATACGACCTTATTATATTGCAAATAAGTTTAAATTTCGAACGGGCTTCCCAACCAATGGACTAGGTATCTCAAAAATCTGAAAAATTCAAATTAAGAATTCCGTTCTTCACTGTCCTTGTGTTTTTTTTTTCACATTAGGACACATAGAGTTAGTAAGGCGTATAGAGATAATAAAGTCATTTAATATTTATTAACAGCTATGGCCTCATCTATAGATTTTATTGAGAGTATCTGATTCGTCGAAACAATATATACACAATATTCCTTTTCATTAAGTACAATTACATTTATGTATTAATTGTATAATTATAATATGTATTAATTATTATATTTAGTACTTATGTATATTTTTGAACGGATCGGTGAGCAACAAGATTCAGGGCTATAACCACGAAAATAGAAGTTCGCAAATTGCGGGCATTTTTCTCTGTCACTCTAATTACGCCTTCATTGGAGTAAAAGAGAAAGATCCCCGCAAATTGCGAATTTCGATTTCGCGGTAGCCCCTCAGTCCTGTTACGATAAAATAATTATGGAAGACATTAATAGTATATGACAGTTAAATGTCACAGTTTTTTGGAAACAAAGGTGAAATTGACGAAATATTTAAAGTAAGCCGGACCCGGACTCGGGTATGTCCTTAAACTACGTCCAAGACCACCGGTGGACGGGCAGCAGCGTCCCTCAAATTCGGTGTACTCGACTGCGATCGCCAACCCGCCTGCCAAGCGTGGCGATTATGGCATACACCCCCCAAAAGGGGGAGGCCTATGTTCAGCAGTGGACGTCTTATGGCTGAGATGATGATGATGAGATGATAAACGCTACCGTGGGCGTGAACGTAATTTACTTTCTATGCATCTCGCTCGTACTGACATATTAGTGCGAAAGAGATATACCTATAGGAAGTAAATTACGTTCACGATATCGTTTATGTCAATGCCAAACTGATGGTAGCCGTACGGAACACTAAATGCCTCGAGCTATCTCGGGCTTGGCCAAATTATATTTTTTTTTTTGTGGACATCTGGATCGTATTGTTTATTTATAACCAGGCAATGGAAGCGATTTCATTTCCTTACCAGTTTACATTTCAGAAAGACAGGTATACAGCTTTAGACACAAACCGACATATGCCCTCCACGCCCGCACGCTCAGTGATTTAATGAGGGAAATCGAATTACGTCGTGCATTTCCAGCCTACGCTTTCCAAAATTTAACCGATAAAACAAAGATAGCGATAGGCAATATACATCAGTGCTTAAAACTGTTGCGTTCTTACAAGAACCCGCCGCTAAAACGGCGCTCTCATACAATCGAAGTAACGCCCCCATTTATAACGACACACACAGGCGAAAAATCAATAAAAGTCGGACAAAACCTAAACATTCAGGATTATTATAGAAATCGTATTAATGCAGGTTTGCCAACTAATAAAAACAAAATTACAATTATATTATGACATTTTATTAAATTTTGATCATAATATCTTCTTCTAAAAGCGAAGCTTCTTGGGAAGCGACTTTTTACCACCCAATTTTCTTAGTCCTGTTATATAAGGATCGGAAGACACTAAAAGTCTTTTGAAAGTGTCTTCCATAGCCATTTGCCTAAAAAAAAATGTCGCTTAGTCACATTTTTGATTAAACTAGTCATCGATTAAAATGAAAATTTTGTTAAAATGTCGCGTAAGGTCGCATAAAATAATGGTTGTATGTTAAAACCCAAGTTCTGTAGTTTCTAAAATTGATAATATCAAAACCGGATCTATCAGGAAGTTGTACTTTTCTCCTTGGTGAAGTTGAACAATGTGCAAAAAATACAAGACATTACACTTATTTTTTTTTATAATAAACAAGCAAGCATAGCTATCAAAAGTAACTATTAGTAATTAGGTTATTACCTCCTGGAAGGGTATCCATCATTAAATCACAACTTTCTGAAAGCAAACGATAAATAAGTAAGCACATAAGTAACACTCGCAGAGCACTAAAATATTCGCCTTTGAACAAGTCGAACTTTGGAATGAGAACGTGTCGCGTAGATGACTCTAACATGAAAATGATTATGCGAGTAGCGTGCACTGTTTATTGGACTACCCGCTAAGATTGGTTTTTGCCTGTTGGGGCTACTTAGAAGTTTTTTGGTTTTGTCCGACTTTTATTGATTTTTCGCCTGCGTGCGACATGCTGATATTACATGGCATGAACTTTAAAGTACCTTATAAATCTTGTAATGCAAAGAAAATAGAGTGAGTAGACATATAATACATATAATGCAAGATTTGTACTTGCTCTATGTTCTTTGTATTACAATTACTAGCAACAAAAGCTAATACCAGACCGGCTATACATCTAGCGCAACTTCAAGTATGGAATGGAATCGCGCGCAAGAACGCAAGCCATGTTAACGGGTCTGACAGATATAAAATGTTACTTGAATGTTTATGACGAATTTCATGTTATTTCAGCATGTTGTTTTAAAATCAGAGAGTAACGATTCTATGGCGGCGGCTAAGCTCCTGTGACTCTTAAATCTCTTAAGAGATGCTACCTTCTGAGTCCCCCTTGTCATTATTGCAGTTTTGAATTTGGAATCTTCTTATATTCCATTATTTATTCAAAATTCCATCCTCAACAGGAAATAGGCTATACAGATACGATCCTGGACGTGCGCTCGAACCGCGTGCGCACGCTGCTGGGTCTCAACAACGAGGAACAGCAGGAGGACCCCAGCTGCCGGAGCTACGACAAGCAGCAACGCGACAGATGCGACTACTCTATGAACTCTATGGTCCGCAAATATGATATCGGTGAGTTGTTCATTATCTTACATACCTGTATGTATAATAGTAATGCGGTTGGCCGGTTGAAGTATATAGCAGATGGCGCCAGCTTAGCATGTCCTGTCAATTCCTAGAATTGTGTCAAATTTTTGTTTTTTAATTCCCTGGATGCCAGCCCTCTAAGCCAATTCTGCCTACCCCATTCTGCCCATATAACGGCATAATGCTGGGCATAGAGGGACTGAGCGATAGTCCCGACGTTGGCCTAGCTGGGACTTCACATACACCTTTGAATATCTTCGCGTATGTATGCAGGTTTCGTTGGTGTACAGCGAGCTGAAAAAGTGGGTATTCACGTTTGCAGCTGGGTCTCAAATTATATTTCTTACGTAAGATTCGAGAAATTCATTGTTATATTTAGATAACTACTGGGTACTCATATTTAAGGATCAACTTTGTACGACCGATTTTCGGTCGTCGCAAGACTGACTATCAATATATAATGACATATTTTTGGTCACAAAACCGCAAGTGCCTTAAACGGAAGTTAACCCTTCTTTGCATGGTGATGGAAATTCCCATCATAACATTGTCCTATGAAATAAAGGTGCTTTCCGAGGTGATTTATATTTATTTTTAACACTGTCAACTTTCAACACTAATCCATTTTCTGATTTTTGACATAAATTTACGCAGTATTTTAATTTATAAAAAATAGATTTGTTTAAAGACGAAATTTCGGAAAACTTAGAAAAACCTGGAAGTTGATGATTTTTAGTATGTGATTTTGGGCAAATTTTTCAGGGTTTGTAATTATTTTATATTTACAAACTATATCATAGGAATATCACAAATAGTGTACCTTTCTGATGGCAGTAAAATTTTTTTGATACCCCTTACTAATAGTTATATATTTACAAAAATATGATTAAGCCTGTGCAACTTCTGACACTGATTTCGTAGTGAAAATCGATGATGTAATTTTTTTTACTATTTTTCCCAGAATCAGTAAACAATTACGTGATACATATATTAATTACGGGCAAAAATAAAAAATCATGCAAAGAAGGGTTAAGCTTCAAATAAAATAAATATTGATTCAGGGATATCTCATTTTTGTCTTGTTAAATCAAGTCATACACCTTGATGATTAAAATAATGGTAATGGTTTCATGGAAGCAATTTCATCATGCAAGAGTTGCTCAAATATATCGAGATCTTGGTGGAGTGTATTACCACTCAATCTACTTTAACATTCAACCGACGTGTGAACCTTCTCATTTTGTCATACTAACTTTTTACTAAAGATTCTGGCTCACATTCAACATTTTTATTGACAGGCAAAGAACCACAACGCAAAGGCCCGTCGGCCGGAGGCTACAATGAGGAAGGCCTCTCGGTGCAAGACACGGCGGTGGTGTTCACGCACTTCGAGTTCCTGGCCAACCAGGAGATGGACATGGACGAGATCGACGACCTGGACGCCAAGCAGGGGCACCACTCTGCGCCTAAACAAGGTCACTTGTTATATTCACTTTCGTAGACTTAGGTATCATCGCATCAGTCGAAAGGACAAATAGGTACTCCTAATTTTTTTATATCTTTCTATTTTCTTTAGGATATAAAACTATCGATTTGATGAGAAATTTCAATTGATCATGTACATTTTACGTTATAGGTGCTGCCATGTATCAAGTATGTGTGATGTTAGGATAGCTAATAAAATGCAGGTTTTCTGTGTAGTGATGTAGTGATTGAATTGTGTGTTGGAACAGGCGAAGAGGTGGATCACGAAGCTGAGGAGGTGCTCAACGAGCTCAACTCTCTGACGGAGAGCGAGGCCGACGGCGGCGGGCAGGGCGACGAGTACCCAGTCGGTGAGTAATAGACACACCATTCACGCTTCAGTTTGTGCAGGGGACAATTGCATAATTAAATACAAGCTATTATTAATGACTGTACGTACAATAGTAGTTTATACAATCGTGATATAACGGAAATCTTTTTAGTCGAGTATCGTGTTAAGGCTTGCTGAGTGGCCTTATTGGGTACGAGATTGAAAAGCTTGAATATCGTCGGGTGACACGAAAATTTCACTAAGTACTATCAAAAATCAAAGTAACAATGCACTTTATTACACTTGTAACACGGTTTGTTGTCCAATAATTTCAATGGTGTTAGTGACTTTTGCTTGTCACTCGACGATATAATATAACTATTGTATATAACACCTATTCTACCAGTCAACAAAAATAATACTTTAAACTAGTAGAATCATATAGGTAAACAAACCAAAAGTATAAGTACAGCTAAAATACGCGAGTAGCCGCGATACCTTCATACTCGTACCCGCCCTGGCCGCCGGGGCCCGGCGGGTTGGTCGACACCTCGTAACTCGCCCCTGCCCCTTGGCCCCTGGGAATTCCCGAGACTGATTTTTCCCGAGAATTCCCGGGAATGGGCACTTTCAGCCAGTATCGGAACTGGAGATAAAATTCCCGGGAAAATATCGAAATTTCGGGAAATTTATAAATGTTATGTTATATCGATTTATGTCTAATTGCGAATTGGCTACAAGCCAAAATTATGTTGTACATATATATATATATATATATATATATACATATATATATATTTTTTCCTAAAACAATACTTTGTTCAACAGAGCAATGGTATATGAGTACGTTTTCTTTGACTGGTTACATTTGTAACAGATTAAGATCTAGTTTAAGTGACAGAGTTTAGATGCGATCAGTTATTTACCGTCAGTGTCATCTGTCCAGTCCACAAAAAAGGCTCGAAAAAGAGATGCTCAAACTATCGAGGAGTCGCTTTACTCACTTACAAAGTTTCACGTACAAAGTCACACGTACAAAGTTTTGTCCAACGTACTGCTCAAGAGGCTGGAACCATATTCTGAAAGAATCCTTGGGGATTATTACCAATGTGGTTTCCGCAGAAACCGCAGCACGACGGACCAGATTTTCTTGCTCAAAGAGATTATGAAGAAGAAGTGGGAGTACGCCCAAAGCGTTCACTCTTTGTTTTTGGACTTCACTAAGGCCTATGACAGCATAGATATCGACGCTCCGTATGCCATTCGTGTAAATTTTAATATCCCTAGAAAACTAGTAGTACAGCAACAAAAGAGTGTAGGATGCGTGTCAGGGTAGGCGGTGAGCTGACCGAGGAATTCAAGGTGATGACCGGTCTAAAGCAGGGAGATGCCTTATCACCCATGCTCTTCAACTTAGCCCTTGAACATGTTGTCCGAAAAAAGTGTTAACGTTGGACATAAGGCTGGAATTGAGCGGCAAGCACAAAGTGATAGGGTACGCGGACGACCTGGCTTTATTAGGGGAAAGCCGCGATGAAGTAGTACAGGCAGCCAGTGTCTTGGAGCGAGAGGCCCCTAGGACAGGTCACAGGATTAACCAGTCAAAAACTGAATACATGAAGCGCTACAAAAATACACGAGTTCAGCGCGAAAGTCTCCATGTTGGGGGTAGGAGGAGATCAATATTCGCATCTAAAACGCCATGCGATGCAGCGCAGCCCTCCATAAAGTGTTGATGTCCAGGCTTCTCAGCAGAAATACTAAGTTAAGGATATATAAGACCGTTATCCGACCAATCCTTATGTATGGGTGCGAGGCCTGAACACTAACACAAAAAGAGGAAAGTCAGCTCCTGGTAGCGGAAAGAAAGATCTTTCGCAAGATCCTGGGACCTATCAAAAGAGACAACGGCACGTGGAGGATACGGGAGAACCCCGAAATCGAGGAGTTGGTGGCTGGACCCAAATATCATCGGCGAAACGAAATCCCACAGACTTCGCTGGTTCGGTCACCTATTATAAGAATAGGAGAAGATCGGGCTACCAAGAGGGCATACCTGGGAAGACCGACTGGTGGCCGCCCGGTAGGTCGGCCCAAGTACCACTGGGAAGACAGTGTGGAAGCAGATCTGAGTCAGCTTTAAGCCGATAATTGGCAGGAAACGGCGCAGGATCGGGAAAAGTGGCGTGCTTTCGTTTCGGAGGCCAAGACCCTCTTTGGGTTGCTGAGCCGTATTAGTTACTTAGTTAGTTGATTCTTAGAAAACGTCTGAATTTGAATATTGACATTATAGATAGGTATATTTTAGTCGAAAGATCAACCGTTAAGTATGATTTAGTTTAAAAACTAATATAAATATTAACTAATCATTTGGTTATAATAATTTCAATCAAAATGTTAACTTTATTAATTTTCCCGAAATTTCCCGAATTCCCGGGAATTCTCGGAACTAGTCCTGACCCAATCCCGGGAAATTTGAAACCTTTCCCGAGACTGACATTGCATGCTCTACCCCTGGCCCTAGTACTCGCTCCTCAAAGACAGTTTTTTTTTCTCGAAATTGGCCGCGCAACGTGGGGGGTAAGCGGAGCTGCTCTACTATTTTCCGGACTTCGTTCGCCTACAGTAGATTTGACCAGAATAACTAACATGTTTATTACAGTTGTGGTAGATGCACTACGTTCTTATCACTTCAAGAAAAGCTCATAACCTATTTGCACACTTTGAAATTTCACAAAAATGTGTGGTAGCGATTGTACAATCATACGGCTATACCTAATCCTACGTCCTATTTGAGCGTGATACGATAAAGCGTTATTTAAGTGTCCTGCCGCCCTTGATGGTACATTTTGTCTTAAGACGAAACAGGAGCTGAGTTTTAAATATTTTAGGTAAATATACCCGTCTCGCTAACGGAAGCGGCACCTAAAAGTAGTGCGATAAGGACAAGGCGAAAAATCCTGCGTAAAAATCTCAAAAATCGAGGTTTCGTACTCCTCTGTTTCCTCCTCCAAAACTTAACCAATCGTAACCAAATTTGGAAATCTAAATGATTATGAAATTATCTGTGTCGGACCGTTTTGCTTTTTTGGCTAATTGATATCAGTTTTGAATGCCACGCCTCTCATTGCGGCATAGTCAATTAGGCTATTTTGGCCATTTTTGAAGGGCTTTAGCGCCTTAAAAAACAAAAATATCAAAAAAAGAAAATCGGTCCGACACAGATATTGACAATATTAATCTGTGTTGAAAAAATCATTGCTCTAGCTTTAAAAACCACGGAGGAAAACGAGGAGTACGTTTGTATGGAGAAATGACCACTCCTATTGGCTCTTAACTATTCTAATTGTAAATAAACTGTAATTGCTTATGTGTTTTCTTATAATAATAGGTACTGTTTTACATGTCTTCACAACATACATTACTTCAAAACGAAATGCTCAATTCAAGTCATGCCATTTGAAATTATTTGATTTATTTTATAGCTGAATGGGTTTACTGCGATAAAATTGGCAAAACGCCAGGGGTCCAGCAACGGGTCCAACAAAAACAAAGGCACACCACAGCCATTTCCGCACAGTTCAATCCAAATATTGATTGTTGGCAAGAAGCCCTATATGAGACATGTTATATTTTTATAAATGATCAAAGCCATATTTTATTATACTCGAAAATAAGTTTTTGGAAAAGTTAGTGTTAGGGGAAAAGGTAGAAATCAATCATGGCGACAAATTAGTAAAATACCTTACCTTAATTACCTCCCTTAAACGTAAAGTAGGTTCAATTTTTTTTTCGCTTCAACCCTATGGTGTGGGGCAGCAAAACGAATAAGGGTCTTCATTAATACTTTTTTGATACAGGAAATATTTTCGGAAATAAGCGCTCCGAAAAAAAAAACTTAATTTTGAATCATGGGTTTATTGCAAAAAGTTTTCCCTCAGTAAAAAAGACTTAGGTACGATCGATCACGCACCGCGATTGTTGCGCCATTTAGGGTACTGGCTCAATTGGATGTTCAATACTTACGCTCTAGAATTTCCAATTTATAGCAAGAACATGCCCATACCTCTCTTTCGGACGTAGTTTAAGGACAAACCCTAATCCTAATGTTGGTGTTGGTACAGTAAAGTTCCCGGGCGGCGGCGGCGAGGCGGACGAGGAGCCTCTGGCGCTGGGTGAGCTGGCGCAGCTCACCGTCAGCAACGAGCCGGAGGCCTACGACGTGCAGGGCGCCAACAAGGAGTCCTTCCGCAAGACCTGGAACGCCAAGTACACGCTGCGCTCGCACTTTGACGGGGTCAGTGCCTTCTACAACCTGTCTAGTGCCCGCGAATTTGTATGCTTGTTATAAGCTGGAGGTCTCGGGTTTAAATCCCTGCAAGAGAATTTATTTGGGTGTTGATCACGAATGTTTTTTCTTGATTTACTGGTGCTTTCTATGTTATATGCAAGGGTTTTTATTTGTATTTTATGTGCAAAGTCCGTGGTGGGACTGGTGGGGCTAAGGCGATTAACTAGACAAATATCAGGAGTATTACTAATGTGTTCCATAGCCAATAGTCTTGAAAGTAGCTAATATATGGTAAAATCGGCGTATCGGCGTCGATATTCGGACTATAGCTTCTCATTTAGTGGAGGACATATTTTAATGGATTGGACAAGTGCAATATAATATGTTGTGAACAGGTGCGAGCGCTGGCCTTCCACCCGACGGAGGCGGCGCTGGTGACCGCGTCGGAGGACCACACGCTGAAGCTGTGGAACCTGCAGCGCACGGTGCCGGCCAAGAAGTCGGCCGGGCTGGACGTGGAGCCGCTGTACACGTTCCGCGCGCACTCGGCGCCCGTGCTGTGCCTGACCATGGGCGCGCCGCGCACCGAGGAGTGCTTCTCCGGCGGCCTCGACGGCACCATCCGCGTCTGGAACCTGCCGCCGCCCACCGCCGACCCCTACGACCCCTACGATCCCCAGGTCCAGGTCAGCGCAATCCGTCTCAGTCTACCCCGCTCGACATCATTACCAATACCTATAAACACCCTGTAAGCTGTCATTTACGTATTCTCGACGAGTACTTATTTTAGAAAGTATCCGTTTGGTGTCTGTCGTCGATAGACAACGTGACATGGAATGTTTTCAATGCAGGGCCCCGTGCTGCGCGAGCACACGGACGCGGTGTGGTCGCTGGCGGCGGCGCACGGGCGCCTGCTGTCGGCGTCGGCGGACGGCACGGCGCGGCTGTGGGCGCCGCGCGCGCCGCGCCCGCTGCTGGCCACGCTGCGCGACGACGCGCTCGGCGCCGCCGCCGCCGCCGCCGCCGCCGCCGCCGACTTCGCCGAGGCCGGCGCGCGCGCCGCCGTCGTCTACCGCGACGCCACCATGCTGCTCTACGACCTGGAGACCGGACAGGTACCTGCGCCCGACCCGACCGGGGAACCGACACAAGACTACTGATGTAGTATTCGACCGGGCTGACCCGATTATGAGCCGACTGATCGAAACCCATTTATGCATTTACGTATTTCTAAGGTTGCGGACTGAACCCGTGGCGCGAGCATTGTTTCGCTCGGTTGTTCGCGTGTTCGATCAAAATGTATCAATTTTTTTTTAATTTATTTATTACTAAAAGAGAAGTTACATTAATTATTGTTACTTATCTGCCAAGCTGCATAGCAGTTTGTTGGCAGAAAACTTATTCTACCCTCCACCATTGTGAAGTAAGTTAATTCTTACTTAATTTATAGCTGTGCGAGTGCGATTTCTTACAAACAGTTTGAATTAATCTGTTCTGAATGTTGCCTGTTCCGCCGTCGAATGCGTCCAGTCCGTGCCCTAACAAAGTCTAAACAGTGAGAACGAGTCTCTTTGTTTCCCCTGTAACATTGCGCGGGTCGATTGATATACTTGGTGTTTGCAGACGGTGCTGCGCGTGGCGATGGAGAGCCCGGCGACGCGCGTGCGCGCGCACCCGACGCTGCCGCTGCTGGTGTCGGCGCACGAGGACCGGCACATCCGGTTCTGGGACGTGGTGTCGGGCCGCTGCGCGCACGCCATGGTGGCGCACCTGGACGCCGTCACCGGGCTCGCGCTCGACCCCAACGGGCTGTTCCTGCTGTCCGGCTCGCACGACTGCTCCGTGCGGCTGTGGAACCTCGACACAAAGACCTGCGTGCAGGAGATCACCGCGCACCGCAAGAAGTTCGACGAGAGCATCCTCGACGTCGCCTTCCACCCGCTGCGGCCCTACATCGCGAGCGCCGGCGCCGACGGCCTCGCGAAGGTGTTCGTCTGAGCGGCAGACGTCGACTATATATTATATATATATTACATGTATTTCGTTTGGATACGAGCTAGCCCGCTCGCGCGGCTCGGCCGCCGGCGTGGCCGGTGCGTGCCAGTAGCGGCCCGCAGTGGAGCGGAGCTCGGCCCGTCCGGTTCCGCCGGACCGCTCTAGCGTATTTAAATTGTAACGTAATGGACGCGCTCGACGCTCGTTATAAGCGCGTAGTGAACACTCATCTATGTATAGACATTTGAAATCTATTATAATATATTTTTAGACTTTCAGTATGTGGATTTTAGGTTTTTATTGCGACTTTTTCACCAATTTTATGATACGCAGTGAGAATATTGTTCGTTTCTTATGCATCTGTAAGCGAGACCTTGTAATAAATATAACATGTGGATACCGACGATGTTTCCTTGATACGTTTTATTTTGTGTCTGTACAGTTAGATGTTACGCACTATTTGCTAATCGTTTTGCAGAAACGGATGGTGTTTCTTTAGGCTAGCATATTTTATTTAAATTGATTGGATATCAATAGAGAAATGTCTCTTTTTGTTTTGTGACATGTATCGAGTAACGTGCTCTCATTGTAACTCATGAGCGATCGAACAAAAATTGAGTAGAAGTACTATATCGGAAGTAACATAAGTAATGTTTGTTCATAACGAGTACTGCGATGTAGAATATATTATAATAAAACATAATATTTCCTTTATTTTCCTCGAATTCATACTTGTACACATACATCCAAAATTGATAGTAAAAAGCAACATAACCGACAGTATAAGTTGTTTTTTTACCTTTTCGGCCATTCCTCTCCCTTATATGTAATTTGTAAATTATTGCTGGCTATGTTTGAACATGAGCGGTTCCTGCCGACCATGCCGGTTGTAGAACTAGTTTTTGTAAACCACGACATTATTTTAGGCATTAGTACGAAAGAAATTCAACCACTGGTCACTATCAACGATGATGAAAACATCTCACTGTCTCATTAGGCAAAATGTGAGACGCAAATACACACTGGACCAAGGAATTGGACAGGTGTAATAGCACCCTTAGCAACATTTTTATAACCATATGTGGCGTTCCATTAAAGAAGGGTCCTTATGCTTCATGTGCATAAGGACCTTTCCATCAGAAAAGGGTACTTACGCTAGCTTATGCTCTTCTCTGAGGAAAAGCCACATATAGGTAAAATCGTAATTTCAAACTAACCTTGACATAAACATGTATTATGTACTAGTTGAGAGTTCTTTTCATTAGGCAAGGCCAAGTCAAGTGTGGTACATTTAAGTAGTTCTTAATTCGCTGACATGCTGATTTGTGTTGTGTACCCATATTTTTACACCAGTGTACTATCAAATCAATAATAGCGGTTGGTAATATATGTAAGGTTCAAAATTCACTTCTTACCGGCCAGGGACTGTACCCACCATAACATGTACGTTCGTAAACATGGAAGATTATATTATAACTACCCACTATCTTTTGTAAGTTATTGTAACATGTTTTGCTGACTGTACACTCGGTTGACTCCCTGCAAATAAAACTATGTAGGGGCTGTCAACTACTTATCTCTGTAGCGTTGTTGTTGTTGACGTTGTACATTCCAAAACATATTTCATAACTTTATGTAACACATACATATTTGACAATAATCTCCTACAAACTAACGTTTAACGGTTAACACCTGAACTGAACCGTTCGGTTATTTAATTGTTGAAATTGTCAAGGAAACCAAAATCAGGTAACATTTTATTGAATATTTTATTTTATTTTATATACAACCTAGCCTAATTAGGTACTTAAATATGTCTCATTGTAGATTTTCCTCCAGAAATCAATGCGGTCTGGATTCGGCAAAGATCCCATAGTAAGGTTCTTGTCTATTATGATATATCTCAGATTTGTATCGTCACTAGCTTGCCAATCTATGTCCAGTGCCGAAGATTTTAACGAAGTAGGGTTTCTGAAAAATAATGTTTACCTACGGTCAGTATTGGTGCTTTTTATAAACAGCAGACGAACAAATGACGTTCCACGGGAAAAGGTAGTTTATGGCTGGCGCTTCCGTCGCATAGCACCGCAATATTATTGGAGCGGCGTTAATAATAGAACGTAAGCACCATAAGGTACCTTTACCCGTGGGACGTCACAAATGAAGGCGCCGCTTATAACTATTACTGCTCGAAATTGTAGTATAAGTACTAAAGTACCTAACTCAAGAACCGTAAGTAGGACCAAATTAGGTTTTCCGGTTCTTCTCTTTAAACGTAGTAGAAGTTTAGGTAAGCTGGAGTGAATCGAGTTCTTGATATAGTCTAGTATAATGAAGTTCCGCAACTGTAACTTACCCGAACTTCGCAAAATTAGTCCACATACTAGTCATTCTCTCAACTGTCTTTTCGTCATTCCCTTTTAAAGGCAAAGGCCAATAAATTGCCGGATTGAACAAATAGAAGAGGTCGTCACCATGGGCCGCCCCTTTCAGATCCTTCAGGCCCAACAAGATCTTGGCCAAGTTTCTGTAAGAATCGTACTTGAAGTAATAATTGTAGATAGGTAAATGATTGTGATTCAGGAAGTACTCGGTTATAGCCACTGATGGGTAATGGAACATCACATCAGATATTAGATCTATTAAATTATTCACTGAACTATTGTTAATTGTATCATTTCCGAAGTAAAATCTCTTGATTTTGTTTGCAGTATCTTTTCTTTCTTTAATACTAGAAAAATACATGTTGTCAGGCAAAACAGCAGGAAAGTTTGCATTTAAACTTTGATACACTTTCTTGTTTAATTGTGTCACGTATAGAATGCCTTCCTTATTGTTATAGCCAATGATCATAGATACTTTATTGTACTTCCCCGATTCAAGTATGTCTTGAGGATTCATGGCCAGAAATGGTTTGTTATTGACCCCCTGCTTTTCAACACACGGTCTAAAGACATATTTTGATAGTAGATTTGAGGAGGTGACTGATGCACTTGCAATCAAAATATCGTTTTTTGAGGAATTTGTGAAAATTCTTAATAGGTCAAACGGGTTTTTCGTGTTGTAGCCCATCTTGGCCGCAACTAATGATGCACGATCTATTGGGTCATTTGGCAGAGCGAAAGGCGACAGGGCTGAGGCGCTTTGCATTATAGCTCTTCGAAACAGGCCTTTAGCTGCGGGCGATAATATCAAATAGCTGACTGATGCAGACCCTGCACTCTCACCGAAAATAGTCACTAAGTCTGGGTTGCCGCCAAAATTCTTAATGTTATCCTTGACCCACTTAAGTGCAGCCACTTGATCTTTCAAACCTGCGTTTCCTGGCGCACCCTTAATTCTGAGGCACAGAAAACCGAAGGGGCCTAGACGGTAGTTGACAGTGACAATGATAACTCCTTTTTTCACGAGCGGTTGAGGGTTGTAGAGATAGGCGCTACTGCTGCCAGTCTTGTAGCCGCCGCCGTGAATGAACACCATGACGGGGTAAAGGCGCTTGTAGCTGACCTGGCCGGGGGTGTACACGTTCAGGATCAGGCAGTCTTCAACACCCACGGGTAGCTGTAGACGGTCATGGTATTGAGCGCAAACGACGCTGGTGTCGGACGCGTTGAATACTCCCAGCCAGCGCGGTGGAGGGCCTGCCTCCTATAATAAAACCATATAAGGAATAGGTAAATAAAAACAAATCATAAATAAAATACTTACCTACTATTCACATAAGTGACATTAAGTACCTACATTTATTTTACCCACTTTACCCTGACTTTACCACACAACGACCGTTTGACCAAAAACCAAAAGTACCTAATAGAATAGCATACAATTTGTAAACTGTTTCAAAATTTTCTATTAATGCCCTTACTTCCTTCATTTGACTACCTACAGGTAGTGGTTAAATTTATAACTTTGTTTACTTATTTGTAAAATATGTATTTGTAGTTTAATTATGAATTAAAAATTGGTGGGATCTCTTCGTTTGAGCGCTAAAATATCTCGGGTGAAATGGTTCATAATTCCACCCATGGTTAACAATATACTATTTCTCAATTTTCATATCGGTCCCATAGACACAGGTACATTGTTCAGTATGACCATCGCAATACATTTTTGACATTGGGGATCACGACCCCGAAATCAGCCATCCATGTAGTCCCGTTGGACTTTAAGCGCATCCAACGTCAACGTCATCAGCGCTGGATGGCATCCTAGAGGGTAAATAAAATGGACATTTACGCACTGGTTTCAAAAATGAAAGAAAGCGTTTTAGGCCTTCTTTTCATTCCATTACCTGGAACCTCTCATCCACCGTGCCATACGGTATTCCCAAATATTGCCAATAGCCCTTTTTCATCTCCAACCCTATCAGTTTCCCCTGAGGTATTTGTAGCACTGGCGTATTTTCCGCAGCACCATGTATTTGGAGCACGAACACTTCCATTACCCATATCACTAGAAGTCGGGTCATGATGGCAAGGTGAGATTAAACTTTTCGATGCTTGTGTTTCTTGTGTTGTAACCACATTGACTAACTTTAATGACACGCGACATTCTTTCTTATAGGATTCTGTTCGTGCCAATAATCGATTCCATTGTTGTATCTAGGCAGTTCCTTTGTACCTACAGCTACAAGTTATTTATTGCGAATAATGCGATTTTTTAGCGGAGTGGTTACAACAGGCTTTAATGCCCCCAGTGTAAATAACTAGTTTTTAACCCCCGACGTAAAAAGACGGGTGTTATTTTCACCGCTATGTGTTCTCTGTGTATAGGTGTCTGCTACTTTAGCTCTCGGGAGAACCGATTTGGATTCAGTTTTTTTATTTGAAAACCTGTTTCCTAGTGGTGGTTCTTAGACATGTTAAGTTTTATACCTATCGCTTATTAAAATGAATATACTGATATTCACTTCTTCGAGAAATGGTTCTAAAAACCCCTTCATTGGCTCATAGATGCCTGTCATGGGGGAAAAAAAACTATTGATTGTAGGTTAATGATAATAATGATTGAAACAATGCAATCCAACAAGTTGTCATATAGGTAAGTATTGACTACTTTCAGTTCAGTTCAAATATAAATATACCTACTTTATTCATGTAGGCCTATACTGCAAAACGTAATTCAAGACCAAAAAAGTAAGAAAATGTTGCCACTGCAATAATTTGTTTGTAAAATAGTAAATTCATTTTGATAAATAATCACGCTAAGGTAATTTATTCACTAGTAATTTTACTCCTACTATTTAAAAAAGTACTTTTATTTACTTATCTATCTATATATATAAATGCAAGTGTCCTGACTGACTGATTCATCAACGCAGAGCCGAAACTACAAAAGCCAGAAAGTTGAAATTTGCACACCAGATTGCATTTATAAAGTGTACAAGAGATAAGCGATTTTGAGAAATTCGACCCCTAAGGGGGTTAAAAAGGGGATGAAAGTTTGTATGGGGTTAAAGTTTTATTTTAAGCTAGGAATTTGAAACTTCGTGAAAAGATATATTATTAAAATACAAAAAAACTAATTACAGCGTTTTTGAAAATTCATCCCCTAAGGTGGTGAAAAAGGGGTTGAAAGTTTGTATGGATATCAAAAAAAATTTCAAGCGGTGGACTTGAATCTTTGTATTTAGGGATATTATTAGAAGACAGGAAAAGTAATTTCAGCGTTTTGTAAAATTCATCCCCTAACAGGGTTAAAAAGGGGTTGAAAATTTTAATCCATTACAAATGCTTTGAAACTTAGAAAGGCACAATAGCCGATTTCAAAAAAAAGTCATTGCAACGTTTTTGGAAATCCAACCCCTAAGGGGGTTAAAAAGGGGATGAAAGTTCGTCTTCGGGTGCAAATTTTATTTTAAGCAAGGAACTTGAAACTTTGTGAAAAAGTATCAAATTCAAATACAAGAAAATTAATTTCAGCGTTTTAGAAAATTCATCCCCCAAGGTGGTGAAAAAGGGGTTGAAAGTTTGTATTGATATCAAAACATTTTTCGAGCGCGGGACTTGAATCTTTGTATTTGGGGATATTATAAGAAGACAATAAAAGTAATTTCAGCGTTTTGTAAAATTCATCCCCTAACAGGGTTAAAAAGGGGATGAAAGTTTGTATGGGGTTAAAATTTTCTTTTGAGCTACGAATTTGAAACTTCGTTAAAAGATATATTATTAAAATACAAGAAAACTGATTTCAGCGTTTTTAAAAATTCATCCCCTAAGGTGGTGAAAAGGGGGTTGAAAGTTTGTATAGATATCAAACATTTTTTCGAGTGTGGGACTTGAATCTTTGTATTTAAGGATATTATTAGAAGATAGGAAAAGTAATTTCAGCGTTTTGTAAAGTTCATCCCCTAACAGGGTTAATAAGGGGTTGAAAGTTTAAATCCATTACAAA
This sequence comes from Cydia fagiglandana, assembly GCF_963556715.1. Taxonomy (NCBI): domain Eukaryota; kingdom Metazoa; phylum Arthropoda; class Insecta; order Lepidoptera; family Tortricidae; genus Cydia; species Cydia fagiglandana. Next base: position 10,394,248 of record NC_085932.1, read on the forward strand.
TGCTTTGAAACTTCTTAGAAAGGCATAATAGCCGATTACAAAAAAAAAGTGATTGCAATATTTTTGGAATTTCAACCCCTAAGAGGGTTAAAAAGGGGATGGAAGTTCGTCTGCGGGTGCAAATTTTATTTTAAGCAAGGAACTTGAAACTTTGTAAAAACGTTTTAAATTAAAATACAAGAAAACTAATTTCAGCGTTTTTGAAAATTCATCCCCTAAGGTGGTGAAAAAGGGGTTGAAAGTTTGTATGGATATCAAAAAATTTTTCGAGCGCGGGACTTGAATCTTTGTATTTGGAAATACTATTAGAAAACAATAAAAGTAATTTCAGCGTTTTGTAAAATTCATCCCCTAACAGGGTTAAAATGGGTTTCAAAGTTTGAATCCATTACAAATGCTTTGAAACTTCTTAGAAAGACATAATAGCCGATTACAAAAAAAAGTAATTGCAACGTTTTTGGAAATTCAATCCCTAAGGGGGCTAAAAAGGGGATGAAAATTCGTCTTGGGGTGTAAGCTAGGAACTTTAACTTTTTGGAAAAAAGGTAATAAATTAAAAAACATGAAAACTAATTCAAGCATTTTTGAAAATCATCCCCCAAGGTGGTGAGAAAGGGGTTGAAAGTTTGTATGGAGATCAGATATTTTGTGAGTGCGGAATGCGGAACTTGTATCTTTGTATAAGGGCATAGGTACCTATTATGAAAATACAAGAAAAGTAATGTCAGCATCTAACATCAAAATCCACTTGACTTAAAACTTCATACAACTTGCTAAAAAAGAAAAGTACTTAATTTCAACATTGCTTGGATATGAAAATTATTAAATTATAGGTACTAAAGATGTAAAATGTTGAAGATAAGATTCCACGCGGACGAAGTCGCGGGCAACAGCTAGTTTGTACATAAATACAAGACGCGCTAGTAAAAAAGTGGCAACATTTCTTACTTTTTTTGGTCTTGAATTACGTTTTGCAGTTTAGCAAAAAGCACTTATGAATATAGCTGGTCAAGCAAATCTTGTCAGTAAAAAAAGGCGCGAAATTCAAATTTTCTATGGGACGACATCCCTTCGCGCCTACAGTTTTCAAATTTGCCGCCTTTTTCTACTGACAAGATCTGCTTGACCAAGTTTAGTTACATGTATATCTTATCTTAAGCTAATTACTCGGAGTAATTTATTGATGTTAATATAATTCTATAGTAATATTGGATTATTACTAAAACTGAAATGGTTTTACACTGAATTTTATACTAGGTACTATTAGGTACTACTCGAATTACTAGGTACTTTACCTTTATTACCTTTGATTTTCGTCGTTGGTACTTGGTAGTTTGGCGTTGGCGCTCGTATGCAAAAGAGAGTCCGAGACTGAAACGGTACCTTTCACCCCAGTTAAACACTCTACTTTTCTTTTCGAATACGAGGAAAGTAAAATATATACAGTGTGGAAAGATAAGTCGGGCCCTGGAGGGAATAAACTACCTTAAATCCTTAAGCTGGCTCATTTTACTTAAAGGAGACATTCCTTTATTTTTAAAAAGGGCACACGCAGTGCAAGTGTTTATACGTCATAATTTCATAGAAGTTTGACGTTTTAAATAACACCTGCACTGCGTGTGCTATTAAAATCGTTGTAGACTTTTCTTGGTCTAACTCTAAATATTTTTGAACATAAACAAAAATATTGAATTATAAACGTCAGTATTATACCTTTGCTGATATCGTGACTTTACCTAAACAAAGTATTTTATTTACAACCTATATAGCTAGGTACTTGGTTCGTATGAATTAGTGACATAATTAAAAAAGAAAGCTATAACTCCCTAGGGAATTATAGCTTTTTTCACAAATATGAAATAAGCTCTTTTTCGAGTAAGTGTGAAAAACATTTATTATTTAAACACAGTCGTTGTTTATATTATATGTATTTACACCTGTCTATTCATAATGTGGAAAGCTTTGTTATTTAACCACGCGTAACTGATTGTTAATTGTTCTCCGTGCGATTACGCATTTTAGGGTTTCTTAAAAATCAGGAAAAGGAAATTAGTAAACATACACACGGTTTTGCATCCATAGATTATACTAAAAAAAACCTTCAGAATACCGCGATACGCGATAGTGAATTCAGACTTTGAAGCCAGGGTTAGTAGCTACAGTCAGCAATACTAACATACACATTCTATGCAGGGAAAAGGTACAGTCAACGGTAAAAATATGGGTGTACAAATCATTTCAAAATTATGTCCCATAACTCTTATGTCAGTGAATTAAGAACTATGGGACATATTTTTGAGTAAATTGTCTACACCCATATTTTTACCGTTGACTGTACTCCTTTTCTCTGCAACTTACTGTACCAATACATAAATTAGGTACATAATATATAGGTAAGTACCCGCGACCCGCCCCAGCTTCGCACGGGTAGAACCTTAACAAATTATACACCCAAATCTTCAAGAATCACTATTGATAGGTGAAAACCGCATGAAAATCCATTCAGTAGTTTTTGTGTTTATCGGAACATATAAACAGATGCAACGTATAGTGATTATTGTTTTTAAGCTGGTAATCATGGTAAGTACGTACCTATAGGTGACTACGTCTTTTTTATTTCCTTGCATAATGCGCTGTAAGAGAGGTTGGGTTATATGTATGTTTAATTAGGTAGGTACCTACTTACGAGCGAAAAGTCAATTTCCAACATGTCTCCTTGCCCACTTATGTAGGTATCTATATCACAAATAACTCCTTTTATATTTATTAATATAAATTACTAAAGGACATAAACAGGAATACAAAACTAAAACTAACTACAATTAAAATAACTAAAACTAAAAATTAAAAATACCTATCAAAATTTCGTGCCCTCGGGAGGGTGCGTCACAAAACTCACAAATAACTATTTAAGAATAACATGCATTAATTACAACGAGAGTTATTCTACTTCGTAACGGAACCCTTCACAGCGTTTACTAGAGTCGTAAATATTTGATTTCATTACCTAGGTTGTGACTTGTGATTTCATCTTTATTGTTAGAAAGCCTACAAAAGCAATCTGAAACAGTAATCCCCACCATTTTACATCGAATTATTGACAATAACGTTCGACAGGCCTATAGTTAAAGGAATAGCAATGTTAAACACGTAAGTATTTTAAATAATTAGGTATTTATTCGGAGCTGGCTAGTTTCTTTCATCTCTTTTATTTATTGTGAAATTTTGTTCATCAAAAATCCGACAACTGGCGGAACGCAGCCGAGCACGAACGAAACGCTCGCAGCGCGCTCGTTCGTGGCTTGTAAGTCGGTCCACATTAGACGAATTTGTGTTCGGCTCGTGCTCGGCTCGCCTAGCGTCGTAGACGCACCTAAAGGGATTTGCTTCGCGCTCGCAGTGCGCTCGTGGACGTATTCGTTGTACGTCCACACTTGACGCCGGGCCCGAACGACAAAGCCGAGAAAGGCTCCGCTTGTGCTCGGTTCGTCTAGCGTAGACCCACCTTAAGATAATATAAACCTAAATTTTGTCTCAAATTGTTACTTGGGATGTCACAGCCATACGAAACTGATCTGTCGGCTAAGTAACATTATTTTTCAACCCAAAACATCCGAACCTAACTCCGACTTGTTTGCCGACCAAAGTCATAAATTTTTTAAAGAAATTTTACGTTTTTGTGAATTAAACATGCAATAGGTAGCTTATTAATCGCTTTATTATTACTTAGGTACTTAATTTTAATTTTACTACTTAATTTTACAGTGCATTGGTGTTAGCTGTAATGCTGTAAAATCTCATTTCAATAAATATCAATATCAATATCACTTTTGACACGGACAGATCAGTATCTTATCGCTCTAAAGGTGGCCACTGACGAGCCTGCCAACAGTCCAAATAGCGTGGCTGCAATCCAAAATCGGTCCGTGAATGTCAAAAACGTAACAATGCCGTCCATTTGGATGAATCCATTGTAGCGGCATCCATTTGGAAGGCTCGTCACTGGCCTGCTTAACATCTTATAACCATTGTTAAATCCTTAGAGCATTTAATAACCGGAGTGCCCCCTCTGCCGAAAAACTTTTGTATGGACTGACATGACTATTTGTACGTTACGTATGTACAAATCATGTAAAATAGCAATACATTTGACGTCCCCTCCCCCGCAAAAATTGGCCTAGTGTTTCGTAAAGAAAATTACAGCGATGATATCTCCAGTTACAAAATGCTCTAATAAGGCACTTGTCCCACCGCCGACGATGAGCGATAAGCGAGTAGAAAGATAAACTAGAAACGAGTGAGCGAGCGGCGAGAAGCGAGTGTTAGCTCTAATAGTTTTGTCGCTCGGCTATAGGCGAGTGTTCGAGTGCGACGGGCTATTACTCGCGTCACTCGCTCGGGTGGTGCAGCGTAGCCGAACACGCAGACGTCGCAGACTTGTTCAAACTACGATGCGAGCATCGCCGAGCGAGTACCACTGAGCTAGTTTTATGTTATCGCGGTGACAAACTAGTAGAGCGAGTGTTCTCGCCGGCAGTGTGAACAGCCAGCGATGAACTATTAATAGATGTGTCTCTTTTACAAACACGGGATCCTAATCCTTTGTTAGTTTCTTGGGCGAGAAAATCGCCGATAGTTAATCGCTTACTCGCTCTTGGTGGGACAAGTGCCTTGGGTTAAATCGGGCCGTTAATCAAATATTTCTTTCAATATCAAACACATGCCTATTCTATTGCAGATATGTGATGGCGGCCGCGATTTGTTACGCCATGCTATGGATCACTAAGCATTTAAATGAAAGCCTAAAGGACATTCCGAAGGGATAGCAAATGTTGCCTTAGAATCTGTGTGTACAATTTTACTGTATTTAATAAAATATGGAAGTTATAACTAGTTAAGTTCAGAGCTTTTAGTAAGTTGTTAATATTAGAGATACGAATGGCTTTAAAACTAGGTACTTATGCCTATGCAAAAAATCTTGTGTCATCATCGAAAGCAAACTTACAAGTGTACTTATATATGTATAATAATACAATACAATACCTCACACAGTTTACAATATAGAGGCACAATTACAGAATCAAATAAAGACAATTGGATAGAGGTAGAGTTAACACAGGCGATCTTATCGCTTAAGATGATCTCTTCCAGACAACCTGCATTAATTAACCTGTATAATAATGTACAAAATATTGTATTAAATATTGTTTGTAGGTAGATATTGAAGTTCTGAGGAAGTCATTGGTAAGAGGGCTAATAAAAATTCATGTTGCTTTCTCATATTTTTTATTTCGAGTCTATCGTTCACGATAACATTCCGACTTTCGGACTTTCAAAATAACCCCTCTCCCTCCCTTTGAATAACGCTTTTAATGCTATCTAAATAAATGCAAGTGTAATAATATTGGTTCATAACTTACTCAAAAATAATAGTTAGTAGAGTTAGACCTAGAAAAGTTTGCAGCGATTTTGATAGTCCACGCAGTGCAGGTGTTATTAAACTTCAAACTTCTATGAAATTATGACGTAACACTTGCACTGCGTGGGCTATCTAAATCGCTGTAGAATTTTCTTAGTTTAACTCTAGTTCTTAATTCTTCGACATAAGAGGTGCGGGACATATTTTTGAGTTATAGTGCACCCATATTTTTACCAGGGACCGGCTCGCTATCCCTTATAACTTATAAGTAAGCTTAAACTTATGATAGGGCTTAACTCACCATACCCTTTGCCCGACAAAACCCTTTCATTTTGCTTTTAAAGCCCTTGTGATCAGCGCTAACCCATATGATTAAGCGGTACCTTACCTATCCAAATTATACCCTTACAAAAAACACTTATCATCCGCTCACCAATACAAGCATTTTTCTTTTAATAGTTATATAGCCTTATAAAAGGATAGGCTTTTGGGATATAAGTGCTAATTTAAATTCAAATTTAATCGAAATCGTTAGAGCCGTTTCCGAGATCGCCGGAATATACAAATAAATATACAAGAATTGCTCGTGAGGTATAAGATACGTGCTAATATAGTAACGTTCACACGAGCATTCTGTTTGCGGGATACTTCACGCATACTACAGATAACGGTATCGTGCAGAAAACCGTACCCGCAAAAAACCGGACGTCAGTGGGAAATAGCTCTTTCTTATAAAGCGTCAGTTTTATTGTTTGGCAAGTATTTTGGTCAGGGATAGGTAGTCAAATGAACGAGCTAGCAGTTCGAAATGGTCTTTTTCTGGGTTAGCCATCTTAAAGGGTCGCTTCATTGAATGGTTTTTATCGAGGAAAGGGTTGTCCGGTCGCTGATTTTTACACTTTGACTAAACCTACTAACTCCTCCTAAAAACTGTTTACCTTTACTAGTTAGACCAGAACCGAATGAACCGATGCATTCATTATATGTACCTATATTAGAAGTCGTGCAATTACAAATTTACAATGTACCTAATGAATGCACGTAGTGATTTAGTAGGGTGGAGGCTCAAAAGCGATCTGGTCCGGGGGCGGGAGCTCCTTCATATAGTGTTTTTCAAGATATGTCTGCAGGCGCATCATCCAGCGCATGACCCCAGCGGCTATTAAGAGGCTACAACAAAGAAAATATACTATATATATTATACTGAAGTAATAATACACAGAACACAATAATACGTGCTGATTGGAAAATCTTGCAGGAGGCCTTTGCCAACTAGGCGCACAGACTGATTGTCGATGTCTTAGATTAAGGAAAAAAAAACTTTGTAAGAAAAAAACATTTTTAATAAAAGGCTTATTATTACTATTATGTCTCTCCATATCTCAGGACCATGGGGTCCGTCCCGGACCTTTGGGAGGCATGCGTGGGGCCGAAGCCAACAGCACAGAGGCCCTTTAAGACAAGTTTGATGTTATGTAATACACCAGCTAGAACCCATTGTGTTTCGTGGTCAATTGTGTGTTATTCCAGCCGTGTATGTGTAATTTATTTACATCAACAGTCAAGTTAAAAGTACCTGAATATAACATGATTAAAATCGACTTTTTACATCCCTAAAAGAGCACACATACACGTTTTTACGCACACATACACAACCTGGGTCTACCTAAAAAGGGGACACCTGGATTTGAAGTCCATCTTGTCAACAGTATGGTTGTCCTTTTTTGACAAACGGCATTTTTAAAAGAGAAATGATACTAGTTGCTGCGCCGTCAAAGAGAACAGACAGCGTTGGGGCCTTGGTCCATACTAAATTGTTGCCATGTGTAAGCATTTTACGTCAAAAATGTGACAGTTACGTAGAAAGTGGTGCCCTCATTTATTTTCTACTATTTTATGTCGCACTATACGAGTAGGTGACTACTCGTAATATAGACCGGGAGATAGTGACACATTTTACTGGGTCATTTGTACCAGTATGGCGGTTCGTCAGGGGTCTAAGCATGTAATGAAGGAAAGAAAATGCTATGACCATAGCGCTGGTACCGGCGGCCCAATCGCGTGGGCGTTAGTCGAACGTGTCGGATAAAATACGAGTGTCGAACGATTTGTACCACAAATATCCTCGTATTTTCCGATAGTCCATAAAAAAGAAGTAGGCGGTAGCGTAATGCCATACTTCTCCGGTGTGACTTACAGCCCGCCATACTGAGGCGAATACGTTAATTAAAAAAAAACAATTCAACCATTTGTGCCAAGCTAATTTTTGCACAGGTGATCATCGTCGAGCAGCCATTCATGGACATCACCATGCCATACTTTTCGGATGGTTCCAAATGGCCGCCATACCGCCGCAAGGGAGTTAATTTTTTTTTTATTGCTAAAACGATTTGTACCATCTTGAAATTTTTTTTCAAGACTTTCTGTGTGATCATAAATGGAAATCTCATAATGCCATACCTGTAGGAGGTGGCAAATGTGTACAATTTTTTATTTTTATTTCAAGTATGGTGCCCCTTTTCCCCCCTATTAGAAGTATGGCAAATATAATAATGGTCACATTGCATCATATAATTTCCAAAAATCCAAATGCCATACTGGTACAAATCGTCAAAAAATTGTTTTTTGTTTTAAGTCTTGGCTTAAGTCTCACAGTCGTCCGCCCCGTAGTTATAATCTGGAATTATTTTTATTAGGTATAATTGTATCCAAACAAACAGAATATGATGATGCCATGCTGTAAAAAAATATTTTACGTATATAGTAGTATACCCTATAATGGACGTGGAACCAGTAATGGGACAAAAAAACATAATTCCTCTAAAATAAGTATCTAAAAGTAGTTTATAAGCACTGGCTGTATATTATCATAAATAAGAGCCCTAGAGCTGTTTCAGTTTGAAGTTTCATTAAATTTAGTTGCTTTTTAAGAAATTGGCGTCAACCCAAAAGTTGTCTTGTCACTGAAAAAAAAAATACCACTACGAATTCTTAACAACTTCGCTAAGAGAGGTGAGTTAATTTATTAAATTTCAATTAATTAATACTTGATGAAAACTAGAATGTGTTTTGTTAATTGCATTTACCATGAGATAAGGTATACAACACACTATGTTGTGACTCCACAGATGTAAAAAAATAGTGGTATTTGGCCCAATCCCATTATAGGAGCTGTAAAACTGCGTACCTCCTATGATGGGACAATTGACAGAATGATGCTTGCCATGCCAGAATTTCATGTTTAAACAATACAGAAGTAAAATGTAGTTACGAAATATGTCAATCGGGAGGTATTCTCGGACTTTGGATAAATTAATATTGTTTTTCCAAACTTTTATTTCACTTGCCCTGTTAGTTAGTGTGGGTCCAATCTTGGTAGCTGAATTTGAGCCACTTTTCGATTTCCGATTCAGTTGAAATTTTGTGTAAGCACGTAATTAAGTATGCAAATCGGATGATAATGCAATATTATGATAACATGGACCTGATGATGATGATGGCATCTGATGATGGAGACAGGAGGTGGCCATGGGAACTTTATCGCAATAAACCCTAACTAATTGTGTTTGGGTATATTAGAATTGTCTCGATGGATCTAATACAATAATAATTGGCTCTGGAAAGAAAAATACATTCAGCGATAAAAGCTTATACAAAAAATTTATTTTTTTGCCGTAACTTATTCCCCATTTCAATATTTTATACTGATAGAGCAATGTCCATTATAGGTGGCCCATTACTGGATCCACGTCCATTACCGGGGGCCCATTACTGGAGCTTTGGTGTCCATGACTGGAGAAAAAAAGCATAGTTTTAATTTGTTAAATATGTGGAAACTAATTGCTGTATCATTGATACAACACGCCTAAAACATGAAAGACGGATAGGACTTTCATCTTTTAACACGCTAAGCGGTAGACCATTTACATGTATACGGGAAATATCATAAATACTCCCAATTTCCTCTTAAATGTCCCATGACTGGTGCTGTTACTATACATAGTCGTATTTTTGAAACGTGTCGATTAAATAAGTTTTTCAAGTATGGCAGCACTTTTTCCCCCTACTATAAGTATGGCAATTATAATAACGGTCACATTTTATCAAATACTTTCCAAAAATTTAAATGCAATACTGGTACAAATCGTTTAGCAATAAAAAAAAAATTAACTCCCTTGCGGCGGTATGGCGGCCATTTGGAACCATCCGAAAAGTATGGCATGGTGATGTCCATGAATGGCTGCTCGACGATAATCACCTGTGCAAAAATTAGCTTGGCACAAATGGTTGAATTGTTTTTTTTTAATTAACGTGTTCGCCTCAGTATGGCGGGCTGTAAGTCACACCGGAGAAGTATGGCATTACGCTACCGCCTACTTCTTTTTTATGGACTATCGGAAAATACGAGGATATTTGTGGAACAAATCGTTCGACACTCGTATTTTATCCGACACGTTCGACTAACGCCCACGCGATTGGGCCGCCGGTACCAGCGCTATGGTCATAGCATTTTCTTTCCTTCATTACATGCTTAGACCCCTGACGAACCGCCATACTGGTACAAATGACCCAGTAAAATGTGTCACTATCTCCCGGTCTAATAGCTGCTTTGTTACTGCACACCGTTGTATGGGGACCTTGCACTTTGAGACTATGCGCTGAAACTTGGCACAGTTGATTGTTAGCTGGTCTTGAGCAGAAACAGACCGGGAGCCGTTGAGAGCCACCTCTCATTTAGTGGGGGGGGGGGGGGGGAGGGGGGAAGTTCGACGCTGCCGCGCTTCACTTGGAGCAATATTTCTCTAAAACTATACCTATTAGGGCATGTAATATATCATTTTCGGATAAATTAAGGACGAGGAATTTAGTTTTGGAACAAAAACAATACACTTTCTAACAAAAAAAAAGCATAAAGTAGAAAAGACTAAAAAACGCATTTTTGATTTTATCATTTTATCATAATTAGGATTTTTTTTAAAGTGTAGCAGGAATCTGAAAACAAAAAATACAGTCGTAAAGCTACTTTTATTACGTTTAATAAAATATATAGTTTATTATACAAGACTGTTGATAAATGGGAGATAAAAAATAATATTAAGCGTGGGTCAGAGTGATCTTCATACAAAATATTATGAATGTGGGAAAGTTACTTATAATTTGTTCTACAATCGTTTATTTTTCTTGTTTTTCGTAAATAACTCGTAAACGGTAGCCCACAGCAAAAAAATATCTTTTACGTAAATAATCTGTTTCAGATTTCTTATAAAATAAGTGCTTCTTTTTTTCGCTACCATCAATATTAAAAAAAAATATTGAAGGGAGAAAATAAATACTTAGGTCCCCTTTTTTAGTAATCCGTAAATAACTCGTAAACGATGGCCAATAGCAAAAAATGTTTTATTACATGAATAATTTACATAAAATTTCCTACAAAAAAGGTTATTCAAACTTTTTCGCTAGGGTCAATATTTAAAAAGAGGATCTTAGAATTTATTTTCTCTCTTTAATATCGTTTTTAATATTGACCCTAGCGAAAAAGTTTAAATAACCTTTTTTCTAGGAAATTTTATGTAAATTATTCATGTAATAAAATTTTTTGTGCTATTGGCCATCGTTTACGAGTTATTTACGAATGACTAAAAAAGGGGACCTTACCATTTATTTTCTCCCTTCAATTTTTTTTAAAATATTCATCCTAGCGAAAAAAAGTAGCACTTATTTTATAAGTAATCTGAAACAGATTATTTACGTAAAATATATTTTTTTGCTGTGGGCTACCGTTTACGAGTTATTTATGAAAAACTAAAAAAAAATAAACGATTGTAGAACAAGTTATAAGTAACTTTCCCACCTTAATAATATTTTGTATTGAGATCATTCTGACCAGCGAACTGATTGACCCACGCTTAATATTATTTTTTATCTCCCATTTATCAATAGTTTTGTATAATAAACTATATATTTTCTTAAACGTAATAAGAGTAGCTTTACAACTATATTTTTTGTTTTCAGATTCCTGCTACATTTAAAAAAAAATTTGGTAATTATTAAAAATTCAAAAATACGTTTTTTAGTCTTTTATACTTTATGCTTTTTTTTTGTTAGAAAGTGCATTGTTTTTGTTCCAAAACTAGATTCCTCATCCTTAATTTATCTGAAAATGATATATCACATGCCGTAATAGGTATAGTTTTAGAGCAATGTTGCTCCAAGTGAAGCGCGGCGGCGTCGAACTTCCCCCCTCCCCCCCACTAAATGAGACGTGGTTCTCGATGTCTACCGGTCTGTTTCTGCTCAAGACCAGTTAAGAATCAACTGTGCCAAGTTTCAGCGCATAGTCACAAAGTGCAAGGTGTCGTGCACTAACAAACCAGCTATAAGTAGGTGCAACAAAGTCAATCGCTCTATAATAATTTTTGGTTAACTGCGAGTTCTCAGTTCAGGGCGAACTACTATAGTTCGTTTTTTTTAGCATTAGAAAGAACTTGAGAGAAGGTAAGCGATCTTGTAATGTCTTTTAATTGAAAAACGCTTTTTAAAAATCAGTAACTATCACTTTTGAAAGCAGAAGATTCATCATTGTTACATATTTGCCGTAAGTTATTTTTAAAATGTGTTTTTCAATTAAAAGACACATCAAGATTATTTACCTTATTTCTAATGCTAAAAAAACGAACTATAGTTTAGAAACAGAAAAATGTAATAGAGGTACAACACAAGTTACACAAGTTACGGGATAAGAGCTTTTTAAAGTATAACTTTCAACCACTTTCAACGTTTGTTGATAGTTATACTATTAAAAAGCTCGTAGGTATCTCGTAATGCCATGTCATATTATGTCTCTTTTTTTGTTTGCAGTACATTGCTGCTAGGTAAATTAAAAAAAATACGGGGTCATAAATTGATCTTAAACTTACTCGTACATTATCCTTTGACAACTGTAACTTTTTTCTGTGGATTTGGTTACTGTATTGGAGCCCACACAGTGGATCTATATAATATATTAGTAGTTTAGGCACGCAAAGCGTTTATCGAATGATGAACCTGCGTTCCCCAGTCTCTTTAAATACGCTAGATGACAATAGGTATGCAGTCATCCCAGGTCTATGACAATGTTTACTACAATACGACAACATCTTAGGTGGAAAGTATAAATAAAAACAAATACCTCTTTGCTGCCGCCTTATCGAGGTGTTCCGCAGTTGCGTTGTTGCACTAAAATAGCAACACTGAATGTTGTGAATTGAGACATCAAACATACCTGCTCCATGGTTCTCTTTCTGTAGGATGGACAGGCAGGATTTCATTGTTGCTCTTAGATTGCGATCTTGTCACATTCCTTTATATAGCTACCTATGCGTATATGATGCGTAAAGTTGCCTCGCCCAAATATAATTTATGCGGAGTAGTTGAAGACGTGTTTCATATTTTAATGGAATGTCGCCGAGGTGCTGCACAGCGTCGTTTGCTTAATGTCAGGTGCTATGATATCGGCAGAGTCAATAGCATACTGGTATGTCCAGCCTCTGAAGAGGCTGGGCTTCTTTATAATATGATTAAGGATATCATACAAATTCGAAGTAGTGAAAGTTAGACTGTTATAGATTAATTAGAGAGCCACTATGAGGGTGGCATTTTTAAAACCCTCTATAAAAATAGAGAATAGGTAATAAAAAAAACAAAGATACCTATTTGTATGTCTGTAAATTATAAAAGTTATTATATTAAAGGTAGAGTCCGGCTAGCCAAAAATTGTTGACAGATATTTCGTTGTTGTATCACCAATTGTCTATGATTTAAAAAAAAGCTAAAAGGCAGTTGTCAATTTATAGTAGTAGTAGTAGTAATCAACTAATCACTTTATTGTACACAAGACAGGTTTACACAAATAACGGCTCGATTCTGAAAATGTATTAGATCTCTACTAGACCTCAACAAGTTACGATATGGATAATTTAAAGATATTTGTAAGATAGAATATGTCAAATTTGACGTTTCCGCGATCCTGGAGGCCCTCTTGAACGATTTCGACAAGTTATGACTTAGATATCCAAGTCACATCTAGTCGATATCTAATGTAAATCTAATTGATCTCTATATCGTTTCTAGATCTTGTGATTATCTCGTTTCCCGAATACGCGTGATAATTACAGTAATGGAAGTACAAAGGCGAACTTATCCCTATAAGGGATCTCTTCCAGCTAACCTTCGATTAGATGAGAGGAAAACTCCAGTCAGGTCAGATAGACATACTTACGGGATGTACAGTAATATTTAGAAAAAGTAAACTAACGTAATGTCAACTCATAAAATACATAAATAATATTATCGAATAAAATACATAAAATACATATGTACTAGCATGACATAGCATAGCATAGCATTTATGTCATTCATTCAAATTGTTTTCGGTTTATAAGGGATATATTATTTTATTTATTTTAAATATATATAATATTAATAATGTCTATACTGAGTGAGGTTCGCAAACTATTATTTAAGCTCGTAAATAATTACGACAATGTGCGAAGTTGACGTGTAGCGTTATACATATAACGAAAAACTGCAATGTTTACAACTCATTAACAAATGTAAACAAATTAGGAGGTTGGTGCTCTATAAATATTTTGATACTTAGTATTTAGCATATTTGGCATAGAACTTATGTATTTTTTTTGGTGATGGATTAATATTACGGTATTATCGAGCGAGGTCTTATTTATACTACATTTCATATTCCGCCTTGTTACAATGGTATATGGTGAGAAAGTGTTAACATATGTGTTTATCATTGACTGTACTTTACATAGTGTTAGAAATTATGTGAGCTGACTTTGAGTGCGCCTCAACGTATATTCCTTATGCGGCCCCGACACTATCATTAGCAATGACATGAAATTTCATGACGCTCCAGCGTTTGGTCCATTCAGGTCATGACATTCCTAAATCTCCCCACACACTTATCAGTATTTCTATCAGTATTTTCATCATTACCTTTCACGGGGAATTTTAAGTTATTATTTTCCTAACCGTTCTTAGTTATGTTGTAGTGTACGTTTTGAAGAACACAAAACCAAGACATTATTCAATCATCGATTCAAATATTTCTAACCTGTCGTAATTATACTATGTACTGTGGCAACTCTATGCCCGATGAGCCAGAAAAATGCAGAAAAAGAAATAGTTAATTAAAAAGAATATTTATTTGTTTCAACCTTTCGGTGCGTGCGTGCGCCATGACTGTGTGAAAGATTGGTAGTTAAAAAATGTATCCAAATATTTTTTTTCATTCTTACCACGAACCGGGAATCAAACTATTTTTAAAGTACAATCAGTATCATATATGTAGTAGGTAGCATCCAAAGTACCTATTCAAATAGTTCGGTACGCTATACATACCTATTATATGGTGTACCGAACTATTTGAATACTTTGGATGCCACCTACTATACGACGCTGACTGTACCTACTGGATTCTTCTGTTATGTAAGAATGTATACGTATTTGGTTAAGAAAAAAGGTACCTGATATGTAGGGATTGCAATCCGGTCCGGCGGATCCGGTAATCCGGCCGGATCCGGCACATTTTTCAAGATACCGGATCCGGCAAAATTCACCGGATCCGGTCTCGGATCCGGTAAAGTGAATCAAAGCGCTAAAATATAAAATAACAGCTTAAAACACTGCTAAAATTTAAAAGTTCCCGCCAATATTCGAATTTTCTCGCTCGCAAACAGCAACACAACAACTTGTTTGTTAGTTGACACCAGTCTTCTAGCCGACGAAATATATGTAGTCGTAGCGTTGAGATTTCCGTGCACCGTAAGTACTGGATTGTTTTATATTCAATTTATTGTATTGTTTCATTGTAATTTAATGTACATGTTCTCTCGTTTTATTTTGTACAAACCATTATAGCCCACTTTAAGACACAGGTTTTTGGGGTATCCGAAATACTAATACTTGTACATAATTATATTAATTATTAAAAAAGTGGTTAGGATTTTGCTGATTAAAACTAGTCGGGGTTTCTGCGGTTGACTTGACGTTTAGTAAAAACAATATCTGTGGGGGTTCGAAGTAAGGAGGTATAAAAAAAGAGTCCGTCATAAAGCAAGTTCGAAAGGGATAGTCTTATATGGAACATTCAACCATAAACACTAACTATTCATTCTCAATTAGTCATAAAACTTTTTAAGCTTTACAGGCCTGTTTTACTTAATATGTTTTATCCTTCTTACAAATACATAAGTCAAAATGAGAGATAAAGACCAAAACGAGAAGATCAAAACTATTCATAGCTAATTCAGGCCAGTAACGCGTTTATAAATACATAATGCCATAAACCAGAGAGTTTACTTATAGGATAGATGCATACTTACAACATGTTATTATATAAGGCCATATACAGAATATACAAAATAGGGATGTTGACCATATTTTAAAAAATATATTGAACTCCATGCACGAAATAAAACGCAAAAGGGAATATTACGCAAAAGTCGGCGTAGGGTCCACTAGCAAATTCAGAGGGTCTACTTCGAAATGCGAAAATCGAAATTTCGTTATCAGTCTCTAACGCTCGAATACGCAAGAGTGATAAAGAGGCAGAAAACGAAATTACGCGGTAAGCCCTCAGTATGTGCTAGAGGCGCCCCCTACGCAGAGTACTGCGTAATATTATTATATTTCCCTGAATAGGGAATATTACTCGAAACTCTGCGTAGGGGGCGCCACTACTACAATCCATCACAATCTGGGGTCTACCGCGAAACACGAAATTTCGTTATCTAACCCCTCTATCACTTTTCATCATCATCATCCTCACTTTTGCATATTCGAACGATAAAGAGGCAGATATAACTAAATTTAGATTTTCGCGTTTCCCGGTAAAAATATAATTAAATTGTTGTAAACAACATAAAATAAAAGGTTTTTAATTTTTATTTCATGTATGGAAACTTTTAGAAAGGGACAGAGATTTTCTTTGTGCATCGTATTCTGCATGTTTTCCTTTTTTCTTAAGAGTCAAGTGAAAATAAACTTTAGAGCAATGATAAGACTAGAGTAGGTATACTTCACTTATTGATTTAAATGCCAGTAATGACTCTTGTTAGTATAAAACCTTCTTCTAAAGTACTTTAAATGACGGAATGAGGGATTAGAGTGATGCGCTCCACTCACTATCAGTATAATGTCATTATTTCGACATTTCTTCAAAAATATTAAAAATGTTTAATAACTTCATTATCGTCCATCATTCTTTCTGTCATTTCTGATTCCATAATTCTAACCAATTCACTGTCAGTATAATGTCATTTCGAGTATCATTACTTTGACATAACTCCAATACTGACGGAAATTATTAAAATAAACTTAATTACTTGCCGTCATTCCTTCATGACACTCCCTACACTATCACTAAAAACGTCATTCCGTCAAAGTAATGTCAGTATCCATGATAGTGTCGGGGCCGTATTAGGTACCTTGCGTGTGAAAATCAAAAATATTTTCTAGTATTAAAACTATAACTCCTACTACACAAAGTGTGACCAGCCCAAGATTTTTTGAATTTCCCGCCAAACATTTAAGTAAAATTTCAGTAGCCAGACTCTAGAACAGCGGTTCTTATAACTCTTTGAACGCTATTATGTATACATATATATAACACGCCATTGTAAACGTGTGTCGAGGTTAACTGTTATTTAACTGCAACCGTGCGTGTCTGTGGACGTCTTTGGCATTAAAATTTTATTTTAAGGAGTAATAGAGTTGTTTGTTTTTTAACCCCTCGTGCTACCCGAACAAGCGAAAGATTCCAAGAGCGTAGCGAGTGGTTCAAAAATGGAATCTGGCTTTCAGGATTGGTGAAAATTATATTTCATAGCATTACTCGGGAAACAAGATGTACCGTAGAATTGTTAAAACATAAAGCATGGACGAAATATTTTATTAAAATGTTCAGACACATTAAGTGCATAGGTACTAAATAAGGAGTAACAGTGTTAGAGAAGCAGAGATTTAACACATTCACATTCTAAATGAGCGCAGTCAGGTTTGTGAGTGGTCTCGCAGAGGTTGCAGTGACACTCCTGGAGCGCAGAGCCGAGCACGTGGCACAGGGACTGCTGTTCTCCGGACAACTCACAGTTCTCGTCACCCCATTTGTAGCCAAACTGTGGTAAAAACAACATTTTTTTTGTTCATTTTAAGTTACCGTGAACTGTCTAACCAATCCGTATAACTCCTAAAGCAGACATTCGGCTATGCTATAAGCTATATGTGAAGCGCGTGGACTTCCTCAAGTACACGCTTCGACAACGCACCTTCATATTATTTAACAGATGTCAACAGTCAAATAACTTAACTATTATATCTCATGCCCGCTAGTGCGGCATCAAATAGACAAAATTTGTCTAAAAGTCAGCACAAGATCGTATAGTCTACCCACGAGAATTGCTACCTAAAAGAAGGCTACTTTACTCGCAATCGCACAAGTGTCCATAACACTGCAGCTAGGTTTGGGCCTGGGAATAAAAAAACCACGTCCTCGTCCTCGCGTTGTGTAAAACATCTTTATGTACAGTTATCTGTATTTTGTATGTAATTCGACATTAAGAGACCATATACATCTCTTAGTAATTGTAATACGTTAGATTGAATTGTTAGTTTTATTTAATAAAATTGTTGATGTTATTATTTTTGCTTTTATGTAAATTCAATGTTGACGTGTAAAAGTGCCCTTGTGGCCTATTTGCTGAATAAATGTTGATGTTTGATGTTATTATTGGCACTCACAAAAGTAGCCATAGCCTTGCAGTGGGCTCGGCGAGCCTTGGGCTTGGCGAGCTGTGCGAGCAGCGCCCAGGCGCGCGCACAGCGGCGGTCCCACCGCAGCGCCTGCTCGGCGCAGGCCGCCGCGCACGCCGACATCGCTACTTCGGCGTCTGCGTCGCCGGCGCCGGCGAGCTTCCCAGCCGCCACTTGGCGCTGTAAGCACAGAATAAATACAGTGAAACCTGGATAAGTGGGATCTCAAGGGACGAGCAAATTTGTCTCACTTAAAGAGGTTTTCAACTTACACAGGCTCCCAGTTAGCCAGGTACAAATAAATTTCTGTCTCATTTACAGAGGGTTCCATTAATAGAGGTGAGAATAGAGTATATTTCAGTTATAGAGGTGGTTAATAAGGTATTTGGTAATTATCTTTAAAAATAAATAAGGCAAAATAATCCTTGTCCCTAAATATTTTTTAAGTCTGTTTAAATATTCCTTTGAATTTATTTTAATGGTTCTCCAAAGGATAGATATTTCAAAATTAAATTAAATTTGATACGGACTTCATTGCGTATTAGAAATTTAATAAATTAAAATTTATTTTTTTGTGTTACTTATCAATATCTCAGCTTTCGTTTCGATAGTTTTAACTACTTACATAAATTAACTAAATCAAACTTGAAGTTGTTTAGACACAATTAGGCAAATGCGGAATTTGTGGATAGACTAAGAGTTAGTAAGAATACGGAAATTGTTCAATGAAGTCCAAGTTAGAGAGGTCATAGATTGACGTTATCTCAGATACAGAAGTCAATTCCCTATAAAATTCTAAAAAACAATTAGGAAAATGTAATCTTCTAAACATAGTCTCAGTAAAAGAGGTAAAATACACTCTCTGTCTCAATTATAGAGGTAAATGTGACTATAAAATCACAACAACGAATCCCAGTTATAGAGGTTCGCTTTTTCTCAGTAACAGAGGTAATTCAGTGCTAAAGTGTCGGGACCGCACCATGAGTCCCAGCTATAGAGGTTTCTCACTTATCCAGGTCCCACTTAACCAGGTTTCACTGTAATAGTACAGAAGGTACAGAAGACTCACTCTCTAACAAAACGCGTCTGTCACGATCAGCACAGATATGGCCGCTAGGCGGCGACAGCGCCACGCGCGGCTTATGGCAAACCCTAAAATTGGGGTCGAACGGATGGACTTTTAGCTACCTGTAGCAAAGCGACGAAATCGCGGAGTGAGCCACGCCTGCTGTAAGTAATTATCATACCGTGTCCTTAGTTCAGCCCTGAACTTTAATTGTTGAGCCATTTAAGGTTTTACATTGGACATTACCATACCATACCTTTAGTATTATTAACCAATTTAGCTTGAACCATAAATGGATCAACAATTAAAGTTTGTGACCGTACGTACCTATCGACGTCATGTGACATAAAGTTAGGCAAGAACTCCGGGATCCAAAATTTGAGTAAGTAATTAGATCTGTATAGCTGACTGTATAAACTGTACCGAATACCCTGCATCCCTACAACTCCTGGCCCGGCCGCGCATTCAGGAAACCGCAGACAGGTTATACCGAATGTTTGTTCTTATACCATGAGCCAGTCGTCGGCGAGGGCCATCCAGGCGTAGGCGCTGGGTTGCCGGCGCAGCAGGTCGACGATCACGCTGCGCGCTCGCTGCGGCTCTCGGCCCGGTAGTGCGCTCAGTATACTGTCCAAACATAGTAGTTATAGATACTTAGTGCACGGATAAGAGAGATATGACAGGCATAAATCTAAAACAACTCACAGACATGCAATATCATCAAAATTCTAATAAATCTACAAAATTATCATTTTTTTGGAGCAAAATTGTTAATGAATTTGTGTACCAACCTGTATGAGTTTATACAGTTGCCAGCTTTTTCGTAAGATGTCAAAGCTGCATTGTGATTTTTCTTTTTTTTCAAGCATTCCGCTTGTAAACTGTGCAAATAGTTAATCTGTAACATAAACATAAATAAGTATCATCTAAGATATTTAGTGTATACCGCCGACCAGGCTTAATGTTCTTCCACTAGTTTTTTTCTGGAAGGAACTGACTTAGGTTTTTGTGCTTAGTAAGAGGCGGATTTACTCTACATAAATACCTATAACTAAGCCAAATGGTTGGACAAATAATAACTTAAACTACTACCTGTGGCTCCAGTATCTACTACAGTAGAATGAACTGAAGATTAACCTCTCCAAAGGAATCAATTCCTTCTTTGAGAAGACAGAGCGCGTTGTCGATGTCACCGCGCAGTCGACAGGCCAGCGCTACGAGGTGCGAGTACGCCGGTGTCATGCCCTGACATGACAGCGCTCGTGCCAAGCATACTTCTGCCAGCTGTTAAAGATAAATACAAAATAAGAAAAATCTAACTAAAACTTGTCTCTCTCTGAGAAAGATTCAGTCCGTACATAGTTGCAAATTAAATGGACACAAACATATGTACCGGCATTGCACGTAATCTCAATAAGAGATCAGCGGCCTCTAGAAATTGATTTGTGGCAGGCAGAAGAGGTGTGGAATACCACCAGTCGCCAAGTTCCTTCTCCCAGCCTCGCTCAGGTGCTAGGTCCACTGCCAGGTTTTCAGTTCGAGTCCTTCAATTGAACAAATAAGGTAGTCAATATTCAGAGCATAAAATAGCAATGGTCAAATAAACCAATCTTTAAAAAAAAAAGAAAATGATTAGTAACGTTCATGATGCAGAATTGGCTGTAACATAGTTATTGGTTTTACAAGGGGGTAAAGTGGTTGTACCTCTCGTGCTAATACAGAACCTGACCAATAGGCCAAGCAATAAGAAGTTATAGAGGGAAATGCTAGGAACACAATTTTTGACTCCGTAGCGTTGTTTGGACTAGTTAGGAGGTGAACATATCAAAAGTCCCCGGCCGTAGCCCCGGTGCTGGGGGGTAGAGGGGGGAAAGAAGGTCTCATTTTTCGGTTTTTCACTTATATCTTGGAAACTTTGCGTCTTAGCGACATGACTACTAAGACAAACCAAAAGCTGATAAAATTAGTTACAAGTTTTATTCAGTCAAGTTTTTCGATATATTGAATAGTTTTTGAGATATCCGCTCTTGAAAGTTTATTTAGGGCTTTCAATTTTATCTTGATATCTACATTAGTGAAGCTCTTAGGCCGTGTTTGGTATCATTTTCGTATAAGTCGGGGGTGCTGAATTCATTTTTGGTATCACATTGACACCATTCCTACGAAAAAACATATAAACTTTAAACAAATACCTTTTTTTTTTAATTCCTCTTCACGCTTAAAACGCTCAACCGATTTAATTGAATTTTGGTGTACAGATATTTCGAGTCCCAAGACAGGACATAAGATACTTTTTATCTCAATGATCATCCTTTAAAGTTGTGAAATGGAGTATGGGGGGAATTCAACTTCGTCGACGAAACTGAATTTCTGAGGTTAATATTGCTTAAGGTAAGGTTTGAAGTCATGTTTGGTATCATTTTCATCTAAATCACAGATGTATACTGTGACGTCTAGGTTCTGTTGTTGTATTGCGAGGTAATAAATAAAACTCAGTTGGTCAGGCATGTGCTCCGCGACCCGTCTGCACGCCATGACAGTTGACAACAGAATGTCGACCTGCAGGTAGTTCGCATTGCACTTTTATTGTGTAAACGTCACATCTCTTCCTTTTTATAAATGATTTATTTATTTTACATTATGCGTTAGCTATGCAACAATAGTTCAACCATCTCACATCTGTTTATCTTATAACTGCTAGGTTAATTTAGATTCTAATTCCGACTTACTGCCACCGGTCCGGAAAACAGCGTTAACCTCAGACCCGAGAAGAACCGGTGGAAGAAACTCGGCTAGGTGTATATATATTTATTTCTCAACAGTTCAACGATAAACATTTTTAACAATATCAATCTTGGAATATTTAGAACTCTTCCTAGTATCTCTCTCAGTTGCTTAGCGGTCAGCTGGAAGAGACCCCTTAAAAGGATAAGTTCATCTTTGTACATATTTATTATATTCTCTTTATAATTCTCTTATTGTTATGTACTTGTTTAGTGTAATAAAGTGTTTTAATACAATTATGGTTTTACTTTTACAATGTCAGTCCCTGTCCTTCTCCTTTTTGCAGTTTTGAGTCTGTTTTCTTTTATTCACATTGATAACTCGGGTTTAAATATCTTACGAGTTTAACCTTAATTGCTACATATTTTCTTTGGATGCTTACAATTTTCTAGGTTTTTCCATTTGCATTCAAGCTATGTACATGTTTCACACATTAATATCTATTTCAAGAGTTTCCAATAAAATTGTTACAAGCAGGTTGCTTTCTAATAACATCTCGTACCTGTACATTATTTATTGGCAACAGCCGTTTGCCTCAGTTTTACTTGGCTTGTTTGATAGGTAATACAGTATAATATATAGATAGGATGCAATTTATAATATACGTAAATGGTCCAATGTTAAATAAGGTAAAAAGTCTTACAAGATACACCACAACCTGTTTAGTTTTACTTGTGTATTGCCGGCCTAGCCAAGGTTACATTCGCCATCGCTTCGACAACGAAAAGCATTATGTCTCTCTATCACTCTTCGATATTAGTGCGACAGTGACAGCTGCGTTTCGATCGCTACGGAGCGTAAGCGATTGGTATCCCGGCTACGCGGCCTGGTATGATATTTACGCAACCATGATCTATACCTACCTACAAGTAGATTTCTATTACTCAGGTATAATGATGTAGGTACCTACATATTTGACCGTTATTATTATAAATTGCATTGGATTGGATATATTATTTTATTACCGTTTTTTAATTACAATACTTGCTGAATACAGATCAATACCTGTTCTGTTAATCTAGCAACTTACTGTTACTCATATAATGAATGAGATTATTTATGTCATGAAAATAACTCCAATACTTGCTTACTAATTGGAAGTTGATTTTAGCCTTGACTATAGTCTACAGTAGCCCTTGACTACAATATACAGTCTTAATTTGATCATGATTACAGTCACATTAATTATTATTATTTTTATAGACATTTTGTTTCCATTAGGTTCAATCATTTAAAAATATATTATAGAGCAAAACTAGCACTTGTGTATATTCATTTTCCTGCCTTGATTGTGGCATATATTGTTTAACTCTAATTATTTATATTTTACAAGGAACCAATGGAATGTCATTACCATGAACACGGTTTCACTTTACTTTATTATTTTTCCGTTGCTTTAATAAAACCCTAGGCCATTTTGGGTTTTCGTTCATATTTGGTACTAAGTACCGAAAGTACGATAATTATTAAACAACGACTTAAGTAAATCACTCTCTGATAATATATGTAATATAATATATGTACTCTTGAAAATATAAAGAGGTTCGATCTGCAACCTCAATTTACAAGGTTTGTTTGATTTGTTAATCTCAACCTCAATTTGGCAAACTGTAGTTTGGTGCAATCAAGATCACGTCTGGTCCTTAGGGTTTTATACGTACACAGTATAAATTTCCCTCTAACGTGCCTTTTTATTACACTTAAAACTCATGGCTATCTGGGTAATTGTCCGATATTGATGCCATCACTTTGGCAGTCCGTTTTACGAACTTGGTTACTATTTTCGTATGTGTATGTTTTCACGATTAGGAACAAGTCATATAGAAAGTAGCCCAGTGGGAGTGCAAGGTTTCACGCATCGCCACAGATTGGTACTTTGTTTTTATTTTCAGCATTTACTTTAGATACCTACACGATGTGTGGCATTGTGACAGACCCAGCGTCTATTTATTTACCCTTAATTTACCTTTGACCTGATTGTCAATTTATAGAATTATGTGTTCTTATGGCACTAAAATTAGTTGATTGGCTTTAGGTAATTTATTTATTTCGGGACTTTTATCTAGTCGGCCCGTCGACTTTTATCGGTATTCGTTTAGTCCTAGTGCTTTGCATTTTGAATTGGCCTTTGTAGGCACATTTATCACATGCCGGCACATTTTATCTTTCAGGGGGTAGGCGGCGCCATTATCGCAATCCTGTCTACCTGTTTGTTATGTTGGCCCAAAACACTTTCCGTTGCATCCTAACATTTTATCTATATTTTTTCCATAATCACTTGTTTATTGTAACTGAAACCCCTAGATTCAACATTTCTTTTAGATCCACGGAGGCTCAATTTTCAACCAATCTGTCAATAAGATCGTTTTTCTTTTCCGCATTGAAATCACGTTTAGAATCATTAGGAATAGATTAGATTAGACATTTTCAAAGTCCAGTTCCTGTTGCATCAGTCGAATTATGAATTGTTCATACCAAATCTGTTTCCGTGAAAGGTATTAGTGTAATTCGTCGACAGCAACTTTGAAAATGTCCATTACACTAGCTTCTAAAACGTGCGTACTTGGAGGAGTGCTCGCAGCTAGCAGGCACACGACACTTAGGCACATTCTAAAGCGTACAATTAAGACATCATTGTAAAACTATCCGTAAGTAAGCACGGAACATGTGCGTTAGGTAAGTACCTTCTAACTACCGGGTTTCTGTACTTAAGGAGTTATCGAAGTAACACAACGTGTAAAAACAGAACAGGTAGACACATATACATAGGATTGGACCCCAAGATATTACATTAAAGTTCCACGAGTCTTTGTGACAATAACCTGAGTTTCAATCTTTAAGGTTAATTATAGTCACATATTACTAACAATGTTTTATGGATTTTTTCCTGAAATATATAAATTTTTAATTTTGAAGAACTTATCATTTGCACTACATGGGCCGATATCCCATGCAGCACTCGCGGAGATTTCACTCCAATTGTAGGTATTTATTTATACGGAACTCGTATCTTGCATAAACTATGCATTAATACCTTTGGCTTTTCAGTCTATGAAACTCGACTTTGCCTGTTTGTCATATTTACAGGCAAGGTTGTGTCAATGTGTAGTTAGTCATTTTAAATACACCATAGTCGGCATCCGCAACCCTGCCCCACCACCATAACCGCGGTACTTGCATTTGAAAACTCGTTTTTAAATAAATAACTTATTTAAGGAGGACAGGGTAAGCATTTCATGAGTGTCCAAATGCAATCGATCACCGTGTAATCATTGCTGGCGCGGCAGAATTATTAACCATACCTTCCCAAGGCCCACGGTCCTACCAGATGAAGTAGGTAAGTAGATACTTTCTAAGGTCGGTAAAATTTGAATTTTTTACATCTATTCGGAAAATGGATATTTTTATATAATTATTTTCAGGAAAATCTGTTTACTGCATACATGTACGACTCTAAACTTCATAATCTCAAGACTCTTAGACCCTTTAGATTCTATAGACTCTTTAGACCATTTAAACTCTTACAATCTTTAGACTCTAATTTAGACTTTGTAGACTCCTTAGACTCTTTTGACTATTAAGACTATTTAGACTCTTTGGACTCTTTTAGACGTTTTAGAGACTCTTTAGATTCTTTAGACTATTAAGACTCTTTAGACCCTTTAGACGCTTTATACGCTTTAGACTCTTAAGACTCTTTAAGTTCTTTAGACTAGACTTTTTTTTTTCTTATATACTATGTGATGTGAAAAACAGTATGGGTCACATGGTAGCAAAATTATTTTCACTTTGGGCGTTAACCCTTGAATCCCTCACTAAACTCAGTATTCCATTTTAGAATCCCTCGCTTCGTTCAGGATTCAATGTTCGCCGTCAGCGTCGCCGTAACAATAACATTTTGCTCCTTAGCGACATAGGTTGTGTTTAATTGTAGCACGGTTGCATCTGTTTTGCTTCGTTCCATTTAAAAAAAAACAAAATCAACCCTGAATTCTACATTATAGATTCAGATTTCAATAGCAAGTTCAGATTTTTCCTTGTATGGCTGGGCCCCAGGAGGGTAAGTGCAATATTACCCATCAGATTAACACAACAACATTGACAACTATAAATTCCCTTTTTGGAGAATTCTCGTATTGAGCTTAAGCTTTACGACAAATTTCACCGACAGTATCAGTTTGTTTACTTATTTTTCCTTTTTCATTATAGAAACAAGACCCAGATAATATATTATGCTCATTTGGTTAAATAATTTAAATGCATATCTAAGTAGCACGTAAACTAAGTAGAACATATTGTATAGCAGCATTAGCAGCTGATCTGTTGATTATTATTGAGTTTGACTCGAAATAAAGAGTACATTTATTATTTATTTAGGTAGATAACTTCCGGTTAAAAGTAATAAACCTTATTATGTGAAGTATTATTAAGCATTTGCCCTTAATTTGATACATTTGTGAGCTAATAATAAACTACAGCGAACCCAGATATTGTTTCAACAACCGTTAACGCAGACAGCACCACGTTGGTATACTTAGTTACCTATAATAAATTACCGGTGAACAGACATATTCAGCACTATACAGCAATATGCGCGACAGTTTATTTATTATACGTATAGCTTAATTATAGTTTTACACGCTTCCATAAATTCACAGTCGCTATAAAAGTTTTATTTCTATTTTATAATAACTTATTTTACCGTATTTGGCTTAATTTCTGTTCACCGACCCGTTTTTGGAAAGCTAAACGCATTAAATAGTATTTAAACTGAATAAGACGTTGGAATGTGCCCTATAGTAATACTATTTGCGTAAAAATAGTTTTTTTCTCGACCAAAATATAGTTTAAGTACCAGAAGTGTACCTTATAAAGATGTTTATGTGCTCAGAGCTATCCCTTCCCTTGAATGGAAAAATAATTTCAAACTGATCACTTTTTGTCGGATATTTAGCAACTACATCGGTTTTGTTTTCTTTTTCTTACGTTTTTTATCCTCGTCGCCATTGTGACGTCTAGGTTCTGTTGTTGTATTGCGAGGTAATAAATAAAACTCAGTTGGTCAGGCATGTGCTCCGCGACCCGTCTGCACGCCATGACAGTTGACAACAGAATGTCGACCTGCAGGTAGTTCGCATTGCACTTTTATTGTGTAAACGTCACATATACCATCCTAAATTTCATCTAAATCCGGTTCAGCCGTTATTTACTCCCCATACAAACTTCCACCCCACTTTTCACACCGTCAAAAGATGTTTTTGGTTATAAAAACTATCTTATGTCCTGTGTTGAGACTGAAACTATTTCTGTACCAAATTTCAACGAAATTGGTTCAGCGGTTTAAGCGTGAAGAGGGATTTAAAAAAATATGTTTTTTTTAATTTTGATTTTACTTCGAAATAGTGTCAATGTGATACCATAAATGAATTCAGCACCCCCAATTTATACGAAAATGATACCAAACATGGCCTAACAGCTTCACTGGTGTAGATATCAAGATAAAATTAAAAGCCCTAAATAAACTTTCAAGAGCGGGTATCTCAAAAACTATTCAAGATATCGAAAAACTTGACTGAATAAAACTTGTAACTAATTTTATCAGCTTTCGGTTTGTCTTAGTAGTCATGTCGCTAAGACGCAAAGTTTCCAAGACATCAATGAAAAACCGAAAAATTCGACCTTCTTACCCCCCTCTACCCCCCAGCACCGGGGTTACAGCCGGGGACTTTTGATATGTTCACCTCCTAACTAGTCCAAACAAAGTTACGGAGTCAAAAATTGTGTTCCTAGCATTTCCCTCTACAACGTTTTTTGAGCATTCATTTCCTGACCTACAAGCGAAAGATCCCAAAATTAAAACTAGCATAGCGAGGGGTGCGATAAACTAAATTTTGAGGCTTGCGAGGGTTCCAAGGCACGAGAGTTAAAGAAATTTTGCTAACTGTAACTTATCAAACAAAATCAAAGCTAATCGAATCCAAATGTATGCTATTAGGTAAATATTTATCATTCAAAATAATTATTTAAAAGTCAATCCTAGCAACAGCGGCGTAGCGTATGTGTTTGCCGCCCGGGGCCGATCAGAAATTTGCCGCCCCGTTTATGATAAAAATTAGTAGTCAGACATGAAAAAGTTCGGTAAAAATATTAAAATAAAACTTTTTTTTCTTGGCTGGCAATCATTTATTTAATTATTTAAGCAGGTATTTTAAGTATTTAGTATATTACGTTATATTATGATGGTTTGTGTTTATTTAATTTAGTTTTGCTAAATAAATCAACTTGCCTAAACAATTATATTTCAGAAATAAAACCGTGTACATAAATGACATAACATATTATAGGTCAGGAAATGAATGCTCAAAAAACGTTGTAGAGGGAAATGTTATGAACACAATTTTTGACTGCGTAACTTTGTTTGGACTAGTTAGGAGGTGAATATATCAAAAGTCCCCGGCTGTAGCCCTAAACCTAAGGTGTAAACCTTTCAACATAAGTTCATAGTGTTAACTGCTGCTCTGGCTTCTTTATTTGTTATCAAGCTAACAGTAAATTAAATACTGACCGATAGTGAATAAAAATAAAGAACACAGTTGTGTTACTTAGAAAATTTAATAAATGTGTCCATTCCTTGCTCGTGCAACTTGTGCAAGGCACAAACAATAGATAGGAGACCCAAACATTTTTTTGGATTTTATTGCTATGAGTTCATTATAAATTTTGCTAATTACGATTTACGGAGTCTGCTCTTTGAAATTCGTGTATAAATAAGTAACTACTGTCAATACCTCGCAGGGAATTAACATTTTGTTCGAGTTACGGAGTCGAAATAATTCTATGTTTACCGCGTTTTTCTATTTAAGTAATTTAAGTATGAGAAAAAACGTCAATGACTGAGAATTACGACTTAAAGAGGTTCGCATTATCGAGATTACACTGTATTTCCAAAATAAAACGGATACATATTATGTACAGTCAAGGAATTTAAATTCCGACCCATTTCGTACTTTGTCACAGTGACAACCGTATGAGGTCTCTAGCGGCTTTCATATTGATTATCACTGTGACAAAGTACGAAATGGGTCGGAATTTAAATTCCTTGACTGTACCTACTAATTACTCGGTAGCTCGGCACCTAATTCTAAGGTAGATATTGTACCTAGTTTACGCACATACGCCTAAAACTTTCAAATTAGGAATATATGTAATTACATTTAAATTACTCAACATTTAAATACAATAAAAATAAGTAGGTACTTAGTTACTTACCTTTCGACGATAATTCAATAACAATTCGCAAATCGAATCTATTATTTGTTTCAATTCCAAATTCCAAATTCCAAATTCTTTATTCGTTCATCACAGGTACATAAATAGGTGATAACTTAATATTCTAAGGAACAGCCGTGATGTGCCTTTTGGCGTACGAAATAATTTCTTATTATCTAACTATATACATTTTTTTTACATTATTTACATGGGTAATGAGATTGGCATATGCAAATATAATTTACTGATACAATTCATATACTTATACAAAAATAAAAATGACAAATGTTCATGTTATAACTTTGCTCGGAAATAATTATGCTAATAGATTACAATTACAATTCACTATTTAGGCATATGTCAATATCATTAAAATAATCAGTTACACTATAATAACATTTATCTAGTAAGAATTTAAATAATAAGGACTTAAATTTATGTATTGGTGCCGTTTGCCATGATTCTGGTAACTTATTAAATAACTTTGGTGCCATCACCAGTACGCTTTTTTGCATCAAAGCTGTCGTAGTCCTACTCACTAATAGCGCTGGCTTTCTTGGGCGAAGGCTGCAAGTTCGCTGTTGCTCTTTGAAAGAAAAGAAATTTAAATTACTTTTGACAAAAACGCAGCACTCGAAAATATATAGACATGGAAATGTCAGTAACTTTAGCGACTCGAAAAGAGGCACGCTACTCTCCTGAGGGCTTAGACCACAGATAGCCCTTACGCATCGTTTTTGTGCCCTAAACAAAGAATGTCGATATGTAGAGTTTCCCCAGAAAACTAATCCATAACGTAGAGTTGATGAAACGAAACCATGATAAGCGGTTAGTACGGTGCTGCGGTCGGTAGTTTTCGCTAATCTGTATAGAGCATATGAAAATCGGTATAGTTTCTTACATACTTCTTCGGAATGAGTCTTCCACGACATATCGCTATCGATTGAAAGACCTAGAAATTTTGTAACACGCACCTTATCAACATTTTTGCCTTGATATGTAATATCAAGTGTTGGCGCTTTTTTTCTTTGGCTAAATTGCATAATCTTAGTTTTTTCTAAATTAATTTTTAAATTATTACATTCTAACCATTCAATAATATGTCTTAAATCTGTATTTATTGCATTTTGATAGTCTATGTCGCTGTTTTTCTCTATAATAACGGTGCTGTCATCAGCATATAGTACCATTGGATACTGACTAGCTTTAACGATGTCGTTTACATACACTAAGAATAATAATGGCCCCAATATACTACCTTGTGGTACGCCGTACAGAATATTTCTTCGATTAGAAGTGTATGTTATTTCGTTTTTTGTACATGGACATATCTGTGTCAGTTCCGTGTAATGTACCCTATTTTCTAAGTATGACTTCATAAGGTTTAGAGCATTTCCACGGATCCCATAATGGCTTAACTTGTTCAATAATAGCTTATGATCCACGTGGTCAAAAGCCTTCGACATGTCCATATAGATGGCACAGGATGGTTTACCCTTGTCGAGACTATTGACAGCCTTAGAGACTAAGTCGTAAATAGCAACGTTTATAGACATGTTTTTTCGAAATCCCCTTTGCTCGTCAATTAGTATACTGTACTTTTCAAAAAAATTGTATAATTTGTTGCAAATAAGTTTCTCAAAGACCTTTGACATTACTGGTAACAAAGCGACCGGGCGATAGTTGTTCGGGTCTGATTTATCACCCTTTTTGTGTAATGGTTTTATTACAGCTACTTTTAAGTTGCCAGGAAAATAGCCAGTAGTGAGGCTGAGATTTATTATATGGGCCAGTGGTGATGAGATGATATCGCTTACATATTTAACCACAGCAGTGCTGATACCATCAAATCCAACGCTATTTGTGTTATTTAAGGAGGCTATAGTTTTCCTTACTTCTTCCGGTGTAGTTGGACTCAGAAAAATAGAGTTAGGATTCATAGGCATATTTATAGATTTTTTGCTATTATTATTATTTCGTGTAATTCCATCAATGAAAAAATTATTGAAGACATTTGCAATATCTGAGCCCATCCCATGAGCTATTAACGTGCTTATAGGCTCCTTTGGTTTACAAGTTTTGGACTTATTTATAATTTGCCATGTAGCTCTTGTCTTATTTCTAGATGTCGACATAAAAAACTTATTTTGAGCTCTTTGGGTCAATGTTATTATAGTCTTAAAAGTCTCTGAGCGTACGTCTTATAGGCATTTTTATTTTCGCTGGTTCTGTTAAGTCGATATAGCCAAAGAGCGTTTCGTTTCTTTTTACAACACAATCTGATTCCATTAGTTATCCATTTAGGTCTAACCTTTAGAGATTTCTTAATTAGCACATAAGGAAAACAAAGATCATACAAGCACTTGAAAATATCGGAAAAATTGTCATAAGCTTTATCGGCATCATCTAACAAGTACACGTCATTAAAACTTAAACCTTTAACATGTTTTCGAAATAATTCAAGGTTTTCTTCTGTATAAACTCTGCGTCTGATGCGCCACATTTTTAATGAGCCATTTTCATAAATGTTTCTTTTAACAGAAAAGGTTAGAGTTTGGGCAGTATGATCTGATAGACCTGAATCTAGTACTTTACTACTGTGCCCATTTTTTAAATTGTGAGCAAAATTGTCTATGCATGTGTTACTAGCCAGTCTCGTAGGCTGTTTTATTTCTAGATCTAAATTATAACTAGAGAGAAAATATTCTAATTGTAACGATACACTATTTCTTTTCAAAATATTAATATTAAGATCTCCACATATGATAATCTTCTTATTGCTATTATTAGATATATATTTTAAAATAATGTCTAGTTTGTCGTAAAATATGTCTAAATATCTAAGACCAGGAGTTCTGTAAATGCACATAATAACTGTTTTTTCAAGAGTTAGTTCAATCGCACAGCACTCAAATATTCCACTTACAGAATGTTTAGCAATATCCAACAGTTCCTTAAATTGATGGCCCGTTTTGACCAATATGCACGCTCCACCACGATTTTTTTCACGCGCGAAACACGCACCCAGTCGATAGTTTGGCACTGTTAAAAGGTCTTCATGGCCGGCTGTTATAAAGTGTTCTGTTATGCACATCACATCAACATCAATATTTTGTGTTCTCAGATTATCAATAAAGACAGCGAGCAGATCGGATTTATTTAACAGTCCTGCGATGTTTTGATGGAATATGGTCATCTCTGAATTAATATTTTTACTCACGAAAAAATGACGACTCGTGTTCAGTATCTCTATGTTCATCTTCATCGTAATCTTCTTTGTTATATTTTTGTACAGTCTCTTTATCAGGGCTCGGAACCGGTATTTATATACCGGTTAATATCGTTCATAAACCGTTATATTATTTCGTTCATTAATAAACCGGTTAATTGATGGAACGCGAACTTAAAATTTAGTTCTCTCTTCTAACCGGTTAGTTGAGAGAACGAAATGTTTTCGTTCTCGAGGAACGATATAATACCGGTTAATCTCAGCCGTCTACAATATTAATACATTACCCGGCTACCCGCTCTAAGTACTCGATCTCGATGTTGACTTGACGGTGCTGCTTGCTGACTGAATTGTTTATTTTTTATACTTTTTGGGCGTGTGAGTTTTGACTGTTGGTGTTGGTGGTGTTTTGTTACATTTAAAATGGATTCACAAAGTTGTAAATATGTTCCGGACAGTCAACCATTTTTCAATGAAGAAGAGACCGATACTTTCGATTCTGACAACTGTAAGTAAAATAAGTGGGTACACATTTTTTTTGATAATCCTAGTCTGAAAGGATATAACGCTCTGAATTGTATTAGCAGCTTCTCCTCCTCTCCTCCTTGCATTTTGTATGCAAGGAGGAGAGGAGGAGGAGACAAGAATATTAAATGTTGGTGGACGTCACTAAGCGAACAATGCTGACACGCTGGCGTGCAAATTATTTATTGTTTATAGATATTCATTTTGAATTTTGTTAATCCTTTTATATGACCAATTAGGATAGATTTATATTATAAATTCCAGATGTTCCAATGAAAAGAAAAATGGAAGATCATTTTGTAACCCAAAGACGGACATGTACCGTAAACAAACGAATTTTAAACATGGGGCCACTTTTAGGGGGTCAAATAGAAAATTTGAAAATAAAAAAGTTCAAACTAAATCGTGTTGATATCGACGCCCGAAAGCAAACACGTAGTAACCCACAAAAACCAAATTGTTCACCAGAGACGAAAAACTATTCGAGTATTGAAAAAAAAAATCATAACTACGTTGTTTATTAACATAACTAACTAAAAATTCTTTTGAAAAAATCATTCAATTTTTTTTTGAAAAAATCATTTAAATAAATTAAGCCGCAAGTTGTTACAAGACCATATTTTGTGGGTTACTACGTTTTGATCTTTTTTATACAGTGCGTAAACTCGTAGTAAATGCCAGTACCAAATATATGGGATAGCATTTCCTTAAAATTTGTATGGACAGAAAAAACGCAGTAATCCTCCTGAATATGACAAAATCCGTAATAAAGTCGTAAACGTTGTGGTTTAGAAATTTTGGGTGAACAAAATGCTGTAACGGTATTTTTTTCTTTTTGTAAGCAATTTAGAATGCATTAAATGTATAGCCAAAAATTTTGCCACGCCCTTAAAAATGACTTTAATGGCATCTTAAAGTAAATTGCACGACATTTCAAATGTATACTTATAAAATGTGAAGATGTTTTCGGGATTCATAAACGAACATAACACATCTATTATGATGATTTGAACTATTAAAATCAATATAAGCATTCTTAAGACCAAACAAAACACACAACTTTTGTTTAATTTTCAAGAACATAATTAAATCTTATAATGTTACTAGACGGGCCCGCAGCTCCGCTCGCGTAAATGAAATAAAGAGTTTGTCTTATAATTATTTAAATACCGACATTATTATGTATTCAACCCTGCCAGGGTTTATAACTGTGATAGGGATTTCTTATTTAATTGTAGCCGTTAAATAAATAACTTAATTCGCAAAATTCTCAAAAAATTATGTGATTTGATAAAAGGCAAGATTGTATTTTATCATCTACGTGGGTATTTATTTAAAACTTGTTTCAACATAAAATTATTATAAATTTTTATTTTTATAAGCCTAGTTGCAAAAAAGTTAATTAGATTAATTTCCGCCTTAAGAATAATATGGACGACCACCGCCCATAAATCGCCTTTTCATACAAACGTAGTCCCCATTTCCCTTTCTGGATATTAACATTACTTACTACGGCTACGGTGACGCAACGACCCAAAGTGAGTCCTGGCCTCCGACACCAGATCACGCCATATTTCTCGGTCTTGCGATAGCTCTCGCCAGTCGCCATGGCCGAGGTTAAGCAGGTCTTGAGCAACTACGTCGTTTCAGCGGTACCTAGGACGTCCATCGGACGTCTCCCATTTCGTTGTCCCTAGTACGCTCTCGGCACGATCCTCTCCCATTCTCTCAGTGTCCGAGCCACTGTGGTCTCTCAATATTTCGCCACTGTATCGGAATAGATCCTTATTTCTATGGCAACAAAGTTATATTACGATATTTGGCTTACATTTGCTTATTTTCATCTGGTCGCTCAAAAATATCTGAACATGCACTTTATCTACCTAAGTTATAACTTGCTATCAACTTTATATTCTCTGGACGAATGACAATGTTTGCCGAAGCTATGAAAGTCATTCTGAATAATATAACTCAAAAAGAAATTTAAAACAACAATATACAAATTATTAATAATATGATAATATTAATTTGATTGATAAAGTCATAAATCGTTTATAAATGGTATGAGTCACTCGTAATAGTCACTAGTCACTCGGCTATGGACTAAGGTTGAGGTTGACAGCACTTTTTATTTTACTTCGTGTAAAAAAACTCCGAAATAACTGCATACCAACATGAAAAACATAATTTAGGTTAGTTTAACTTACGGATAATTTGGTCTAATCTGTAGCACCGCCAAACGAAACCAACCGAGAGTTGCCGATAAATGGACGATTGTCGTAAAATGAAGATTGTTATGAAAATTTATTTTCCTTATTGTAAATTAAATACGCATAGAAAGCGATAGTTTTTATGCTCTAGTTCTATTCTCATATTTAGATAATTGATTGGAACAGTTTTTTCTTATCATACGTGCATCGTATTCGAGAAACGTGTCAAAAACTTTTTTAGAAATTTGTAAGGCGCCATCTCGCTTCTTCCCTCGTTTTTTATCCCGTTTTGGTTTTTCAATTTTATATATATGATTGTAGAACCAACTAAAAAATAAGAAGTCCACTTTGGAAAAGACATAACGTAATGGGAGATCAAAATCTAACCAAAGTATAACAACGACGTTTGATTAAAAAAAGTGGTTTCTACATCCTCTTATAAAATAAAAGTCCACTTTAGACAAAACAAACTTTCATCAGATACCATAAGACCAAAAATTTAAGTCCCATAAAACCATAAAATCGATACACACACCGTAAATATTGCAATTTTAAATGCTTACAATTGAAAAAAAAAAAATCCGTTCTTAAATAAAAATAATCACTTTATCCAAAATCCCCGTAATATTTTACTTGATTACAAACACGTCGACTCACTTTCACCCCCCGAACCACACTGAGCGACGGCGCAAACGTTCAAGTAATGGCCGCGATAGCCGCGTTAAAACGAAATAAGGCGCAGAAGTTTAAACCTCCTACAACAGTGAAGTAATTATTATGTGGTTAGTTTTACTTGATCCTTGTAAACGTAGTAAAAGACATGTCTCTCATATTTTAATAGTGTGTGAATTTGTGTTAAACCACTACTCGACTAAACATTATTTCCCCCCAAATAGCGTAACTGCAAGACATTCACATTCATGAGCGGCAAACACGTAGTAACCTACACTTGCGTCAAACCAACGGAGGTTGTGTTGTAAATGACAAAAGTATAAATTATATGGAATTAAAAATGCTGTAAATACAATCATTTAAATTATTCCGTTTTTTTGCTATTTACTGCGTGTTTGCTGAGTACATTTCAAGAAAAACGAGAACTTTTTGTGTTCCTAGTTTCCCCATTTTTCATCGTATTGGCAAAAATGCAATAAATTTTTTTTTGACCTTCTGTGGGTTACGACGTGTTTGCTTTCGGGCGTCGATATGTATCAAATAAAAGAGCTCATTGTGATAATCCAAATATATTTTTTTTATAATTTTAGGATAAACATTTTAGAAATGTGCAGTCAAGCGTGAGTCGGACTTAATTACTTAGTTTTTGATCCGACCCTACGGGTTTTTCACTCACGTTTCACATAAAAATACATTGTTAAAAATTGTGTAATGTTACATTTCTAATGTACGAATGGAACCCTTGCAACGCGAGTCTGACTCGCACTTGGCCGGTTTTTTTTAATTTTCAAGCAGATGGGCTAATTGATGGTGGCAAATATAAAACTAATTCGTT
Organism: Cydia fagiglandana; assembly: GCF_963556715.1. NCBI lineage: Eukaryota > Metazoa > Arthropoda > Insecta > Lepidoptera > Tortricidae > Cydia > Cydia fagiglandana. The sequence continues at coordinate 10,431,067 of NC_085932.1, forward strand.
TTCTTGTATAAATAAATAATTGGTTGATTTTAATAAATAATAAAAATAATTAATAATACCTTCTTCTATAATCATTCTAAAGTTGCTATAATAAAAATATTAAATTAAAATTATAAAATAAAACATCGGAAACTATTTATTAACAAACAGGAAAAAACATGTAACAAACATACACTAATTAATTAATAAGTAGAAAAGTAATAAAAAAACAATAAACAAAAAAAAACATATCTCGGCGCACACAGCGTACTGCAGGACGCAAAATGATTCCTACGCAGCGATACGCTTCGCTTTTTCGAGGAAAGCACTGATATTCTGCCGGTTACAAATAATAATACTCATTTTATCTTGCTGCGACGTTTTCAATTTAACCGGTTTATTTCGTTCCTCAAGAACGAAACGAGAACGTAATTGGTGTAAACCGTTATTTCAAAAGAACAGTTCTTTAACCGGTAACCGCAAACGGAAACGAAATCCATTTCGTTCCCGGGCAAATGAACGAAACCGGTTTGAGCGTTGAGAACGGTTTCCGAGCCCTGCTCTTTATCTTCTTCGTAATGTTCTTGTTCAGTTTCTTTATCTTCTTCGTTATAGTCTTGTTCAGTTTCTTCTTCGTTATATTCTTGTTCAGTGTCTTTATGTTCTTCGTTATCATCATAGCCACCTGGGATGCAAAGTTGGTGCAAAAATATGGTTTCAGCCACATTATTAAGAATATTTTGTACTCCTGTATTCAGAAGTTTACCAGAAAAGTCGGAAAAAAGATCTAAAGTTAAATTCTCATTCGAGTCAAAGAACTGTCCATAGTTGTGGATTGCCATATCACGATTTAGGAGTGTGTTGAAAACCTCTATTCTATAGTTGTATATTGGTGCTCCGCAAACATATGTCGGCGCTGCTATAATTATATTAGTATTGGTGATTTCGTGTAGGACAGCTCTTATGGTTTCAACAATTGCTTTATAGTCTTGTGTGTCAATGAAATCCGTTTCTCCCGTCATCACTATACAGTAATCTTCTTTTGTATATCCAGATAACTTCTTGTGTATGTTTTCAAGTAAGGGTAAGTATACCAGCACCAGCAGTAAGATAATGGCAGACCTCGAATCTATCGTAAAAACGTTGCCTTTTTATGTTTTGTAATAATTTCAATCGTTTGCTACCTGATAATATACATAGTTTGTTCAACTTCTTGTTATCTGATCCTATATCGTTCATGCTTGGCTTCATTGTTAGTTTAACGTTTCCTTCAGCATTCGTACTTTGTGTTCTTTGGTTTGGTTTTGATATAAGCAGCTCTTTCTCAAGTTTCTTTATTGTATTAAGTTTCTTTGAAGTATTTAAACTGTTTTCTAGCTGGCGAATATGCTCTCTTAAATCTGCCAAGTTATTTTCCAGAAGTGTAATTTTTTTGTTCGTGTCATCAATATGAGAAGTTGTTAGTTGCCGAATATTGCCCGTTTCAGTTTTCGTTTTTTCTGTGATCGTTTTAATGCTATCGACTTCAGTTTTTAGAGTTGTATAATTTTTGTTTAATTCGCCTATATTACTTTCAAGTTTATTAATTAGGCAGGTGAATTTTTGCTCTTGTTGCTCTAGTTGCATTGTGATTTGAGAGCGAAAGCTTCTCAGCTCTGTAAGGATAGTAGTAGATATCTCATTATTTTGTTTTGTAATATCACATTGTCCCTTTAACTCATTCAAGGTATTTTTATTCACACTTTGTTTAGGTCCGTCGTCTGTAGGCGGGCAAGTGGACGAGCTCTCCAAGGTTGTGTCTCCTAAACATGAGACGTTACTTTCGTCTAATGACATATTTGTCTCCTCTAATAGCTGTACCTGTCTCAATCCCGCAGGAGTTGCAGGTGTGTCGTCGTCACGGCGCCTGCGCGTAACGTTGTCACATTTAGGGCATTTCCATATCTTCCTTAACTCATTTCCGTGCTCTCTCATAAACGCTGAGGTATAATTAAAGCATGTGTAATGGTAACAATCTTTGCATTGAGAGCAAGACAATAATTCTCCCCTATCAATTTTCAAATGGCATCCTAGACAATTCATTTTTAATATTGAACGCGCTAACTTCAACCGATAAAAAGCAGGCGGGCGCTCGATACAGTCGGCACAGGTCGCGACTCTTTCCATCAAATAAGCACTGTGTCGCGCGGTGCTTGGGCCGCTCTGCGCTTGCACCGATGACTGCTTTCCGTAAATATTGCACTTTGCACTAGTTGCACTGTTCTCAAACTCGAAACAAATGACGAACTTTGTTTGTTGTCATCCCTGTCATCAGTAAACAGTTGACATAAGTTCGAGAAATAAAAAAACCCACACATTCCAAAATAAGGTTATAAAAATAAGGAGTAATATTGTATAGTATAGTAAAACAGACCCTTTTAGCTCTTTCACCATCGCTCTTTCGTCCGTTCGTGTGTAAGCTCGGCGGGCGCTCGGGACGCCGCGCTCCGGCCGGCAGCAATATCGATATCCGCACCGCCGCCTCGCGACTTTCGCGCCATCGGTTTTTGAAAATCGTGATTTCTTAATTTTTTTATTTTTTAAATGCCGTGTTTGCCGCCCCCGCTTATGTGCCGCCCGGGGCTATGGCCCCCCTAGCCCCCCCCCACGCTACGCCTCTGCCTAGCAACCAACATAAGGAAACAATTCAAAATTTTAACTTGATTACTTTGCCCAACATGTGAATAAAATGCAACTTTCTCATCATTTTTAGGGTTCCGTACCCAAAGGGTAAAACGGGACCCTATTACTAAGACTTCGCTGTCCGTCCGTCCGTCCGTCTGTCACCAGGCTGTATCTCACGAACCGTGATAGCTAGATAGTTGAAAATTTCACAGATGATGTATTTCTGTTGCCGCTATAACAACAAATAAACTAAAAACAGAATAAAATAAAGATTTAAATGGGGCTCTCATACAACAAACGTGATTTTTGACCAAAGTTAAGCAACGTCGGGAGTGGTCAGTACTTGGATGGGTGACCGTTTTTTTTTTTTTTTGCTTTTTTTTTTTGCATTATGGTACGGAACCCTTCGTGCGCGAGTCGGACTCGCACTTGCCCGGTTTTTTTGAACAACCATGAGAGCCTTTACCAGCTGGTGTGGTGAAAAATATAATGCTTACTCTTTCACATAATGCTGGATTTGATCGGCCATGAGGAACTCCTGGCGCTCGACATAGAAAGCCTGCGCTATGACCCAACCAGAGGTCCAGAATGGATATAATGCTAAAATTGCCGTGAAAAACAACTCTGCTGATTCCGGATCCTCTTGATACAACATGGAACCTTTCGAGAGTAGCCTGGAAAAATAGCAAATTTATATTTTATATAAAATCTACCCGAAAAGACGGATAAAAGCAGATATTGATCATGTCTTACGTTAGCGGGTGCCGCGGGTTCAGTAGTAAGGCCTCATTGATGCACACTCTGGCGAGGTCAAAATCCTCATCCATCAGGCAAGTGGCCAGTTCCCGCCAGCTGTTCGCATTGTTTTGATTCTCTGTCACCAACTATTATTAAGGAAGACATTGTGATACATAACGATTACATAAACATAAACCATGAAGGTTATAACCGTATACGGCGGGAAGAAGTTGATAAATGGCGAGAATAAATTGAAGAAATTTTAACTTTATGTAATGTTATTTTAAGTTCAAATTTCTTCGATAAAATATCACGAGTTATCAACTTCTTCCTGCCGTGTGTATGGATTAGAGAATTTTAAGAATTAAGAATACCGATGGTTCCCATCCTTGGCAATATTTTTTATCCCCAAGAGTGATGTAGGTTTTTGTTTTATGTTGACTCATCAAATTCGACGACGTCTTACAGACTGTCGGTATTCTTAAAATTCTCTTCTGTTTCCTTGGAAAATGTATTTATAGGATTTTACTAAATTTAATTCATACTTGCAAATAAAGCTCCGTGGCATGTGGGATGTCTTGCAGATGGCGGGCGTGCCTCGCGGCCCGCAGGGTGTGGTCCTGCTCCGGCTCGCTGCCGAGCAGAGCTTTGGAGGCCTCGCGCAGCAGGCACGAGTGCGCCATCATTACCATCTCCTGCCCAATAATTGTAGTACACGAATCCACGGTATACCGTAAAAGTATCAAACTTTGCCCTTTAACATAACTTTGCCAACCGCGTCCCGATTCACTAAAAGCGAATACTATTATAGTAGGTACTATGTGAAGGCAAAGTTTTAAACTTTTACGGTATCTACAGCTGATTACCACTTATCTCAGGCGGTTGGTAAGGAACTTGCGCGGTGACTTTATAGTAGAAATTAGCTTAATTTTGGGAGTATAACTTGTGCTTTTTTACTTGTTTCATCTCAGCCTAAGACGTCCACTGCTGAACATAGGCCTATTTAACTTAATACAAATCAGCTTCATGTAGTCAATCCTTCAACCATTCCGTAGCTGACCATAATAACCAGAGCTCGGCGGGGGTGAGCTGTTTTCAAAGTTTGCACAACATGGACATACCGTGTCATTCGATGGTAATATGTGGTGTAATTTAATAACTAAAGAAATTATTTTATTTCGGTTGCCTTTCCGCTACGATCTTTATGTCGCCATTAAAACCAATGAATTTTATAGCAAGCTTTCTTAGTAAATCTCTTCAAATAATATTTATATCCATCCATATGCTACTATTAAAGTTTATTTGTACATAAAGCCTTGTCGTTTTAGTTTAATTATAATCAATAAAGTTTTATTTTAATAATTCTTTCTAAGGTGTATCTCTATTAATATCTACACTTGACATAAGTGACGTCAAAATGGCTCACCCCTGCCGAGCTCTGATAATAACTTCTTGACAAAGGCTCAATTAACCAGTAGATCTTATAGCAGTCTGATTCAGATATTTGTGGCTTTCCATTTCTATTCGAATTTCAGATGGAACCTCCTTGTCCTTATTGTACCTACTTAAAGTACAAGGACCCTTCTGTGATGGAAAGCCACATTTAAAGCTCGTTACCAAATAGCCAGACGAGGCAATGAATGATAGCCGAAACATTGCATTAAACTTGAACTTGCACAGGTTGAACTTCCAGAATACGTACTTCATAAGTGTTGTCAGAGTTTACGAAATCCTGTACCACGAAGTTGTTGTTGACGTAGACGGCCGCTTCCTGCCAGAATGAGGTGGACAGCTCAATACGCGTGCGCGTTTTACTTAGCTGGCGGTTGAATGAGCAGAACTCTGTTATTCCTAGAAATAAATTACAGAATTTGCACTAGAGAACCCCTACCTATTGGCTATCTTAGTAATATATTATTTGTGAGACAACTAATAAATGCATTCAACACACTTTCTTACATGTGTGATCGTCATTTAAATATTTTATTGACTATTGTTCCTAGCATACCGAAGTGAGGTAGCCCGCGCAGAACTTCAGCACCGCTGGTTACAGTGTCGCGCCAGTCCCTGTTCTGCTGCCCGCGGCCGGTACAAGTAGGCGTCGTGTCTGCCTTCTCACCAAGCATCTTGTCGATTTCTGACCTTAAGTGAAAGTTTTTGCATTTTCATTATTTGGATACGAGAACATTCTTCTCTTTTGTTTCTTAAATGATATCCCGAAAACAGTTATAATTATGTCTTTGTGACAGCAAATATTCGAGCATTAGAAGCGCAACCCTTGAAGGGCTGGTTTCACCAAGCCGTCTGACCCGATAAAGCGTTCTCTAAATTGTATTGTAATTAAGGGATATTTTGCAGTTCACTGTTTAGTGAAGTGATCATTCCGCAAATTGTGCTTAGTGCAACTAGTCCTTGGGGTCATCATTTACCCCTCAACTTTTATAAAAGTGAAATCACATTTACATAAAAGGTCAATTAAACGTAACGTGACGTAAACGATATTTGATGTTGAGGATAATAATGATAATAAACCTGCGTAAAAAAGCTATATATTTATCCAGGTTACTTTCTCAATCGTGCAAAAAAGCATAATAAAAGGGATAATCTGCAGAAAATTTATGCTCACTCAGAAATGAAGGGCGGTATGGTCAGCTTAACCAAGGGCCTGGCCAGCTTCACCTCGACGATGATAAACGCAGGGCCGTCATCGGCTCCCGTCGGCGGCGGCTGCGCTATTGTATCATCAGTAAACGCACTTGCAGAAGTCACCGTTGTTTCTCTGGTATTATAAAAGACATCATTTATCTAAGAGGTGAACCTGCAGTGTTCTTGTGAATGTATTTAAGCCTTTATAAGGCAGAGGGAATATATTTCCCACCCTGGTTTTGAACTTTATTTCATAGTGACAGGATTCAATTTTGCATAATTCCTGACACCCTTATGTCTTATCTTATAAAGATTTAATTAAAAAAAAACACTTGGTTTAATACGCGTATCTTCACTTGATATCTTTATATTACTTTGCTAGAAAGTATTTCATTCTTATCGGCAAATTAGTTGTGAGAACTACTGGGATTCATAGACAAATTTTGGATGTTTTAATTTAGGTAAGTAACATCTAAATTATGATTAATGTCTTCAATAAATTTTAAGAATATTTGTTTGAGAAATGTCTTCCTGCATAAAAAACCTTTGCGTGCCTCTGTAAAAGCAGCTTCATAAAAGTGAACAAGAGAGCAAGTTTTTTTTGTTAGGCGTTTCTAGCAAGCGAAAGATTCAATTGTGTATTTTTTAAAGTGTAAGTAACTCCCTAAAGCTATGCCCTTGACTTTTATTATTAACACATTTTAAATTCTACTAATTGTATGTAGTTCATATATACAAAACTTACTTTATTGCCTGACGCTGGTGGTCAGATCGCGGAGAAGGCACCATAGAGCGCGGTGACCTCTCGCTGTTCAAGAGTGGTTCGCCACCGCATTTTTCCAACATCACAAAGCTGTTTAACCATAGTAGAGGAACCGCCTGCCGTATGGTGGACTCTTGCAATAAACAGAAATGCAATCATATTTATAATGACTTACATTAACAGTATGTCAAAATATTATGAAATCTGAAATGTGCATATTATTTCTTACTTAGCAGTAGCTTTTCGACAAAGCAAAATATCGTGAGAGAACCGGACTAACCCTGAAAAAACCTCCTACTCATGCACTATTTTATTTCAATTATTTATATTATAGATATACTAAATTGATGGCTCGATTGCCTAATGTTTACCCAGGTTACCTATCTGGCTGTGTATTAGTTATTCTGTAGTTGTGTGCTAACATAACTATTGTACTGGCAGGCGTGGCTCACTCCGCGATTTCGTCGCTTTGCTACAGGTAGCTAAAAGTACATCCGTTCGGCCCCAATTTTGGGGTTTGCCATAAGCCGCGCGTAGCGCTGTCGCCACCTAGCGGCCATATCTGTGCTGATCGTAACAGACGCGTTTTGTTAGGGAGTGAGTCTTCTGTACCTAGTACTATTATTTATTCTGTGGTACTGGGCAGATTAGGTCATAAATTGGACTCTATCTGGTTTTGTGCGAAAATGGTAGTTTGATTGTGCAGATTTTGAATTACTTTTAATAGTTTTGTCAATCGAAAAAAGCTCAAAGGCAAGGGCATAGCTTTAAAATATTTTCCATAATGTCAATATCCAGAGAGGAAAATGAGGACTACGTTTGTATGAAGAAATGACCGTCCACATTCCTCTTAACATCTTTCGGGTTCATAATAAAATCCGTTTGTAGTGTGAAATACCTCCAGGGTACAGGAGTTTGGATAAATCCAGAAAGCCCATAAAGCTGTACCCGCCCTCCTCGTTGGTCATGTGAAATTCCATCGGCCACTGGTACCGGCGGAAATGTTCATAGATAAGATGCTCTTCACCTGCCAACACCAGGCTACGGTGGAATGAAGCCCAAACTACGGAATCTGGAAGGAAGTTATGACAAGGTCATGCTGCTGCTTGGCTGTTTGGTCACATTAAGAGGTTTTACCTGTTGCGTCGAGTGATGATACCTATGACCTTAGAGGATATAACCAAACGGAGACGCCTTGTCTATAATTTTCGGTACAAAATAGTCTGCCGATTTTTGCGGGGGAGAGGCATGTCAAATGTAGACGTAATGTAAAAATATCCACGTCAGATAAACGTCAGCCCATACAATGCGTATGACCATTGGCCGACTATTTTCGACAGAGAGGAACGCCTGTTAATGGATACTCCGTTTGATTATATTCTCTAAGCCAATGACAGTTCATTTTTATATGGAGTAGCTGTCACGTAAAAGGTTTGTAGACATTTTTTGGAAGTATAGCACATTATTTTATTTAGAAATGTAGCATTTTAGTAATAAAAATACGGTACAAAACATAATTTCCTCAATTAAGCCCAAGCAAAAGAGATTTGAAAGAACCGTCATAGGAATCATCTCTCGACGCGATTAGTTATAATATTTTAGGGATGACTTTTCAATGGTCAAAATAACTGAATTACTTGCCTACTTTAAGCACGAATCGTTTTTATGTTTGATTACAATGAGAAATCAGAGTGTTATACATGTGTTACCTAAAAAATTAATGGAGATCTCAATTTATTACTTACTTCTTTGGTCCTTCTGATTCAAGTAATAATTTAAATTAATGTTTTCATTGTTTTGCACATCATCCAGGCTAGAACATATTTTTTCTTCACATTTCCTAAAAGAATTTTCGCACGAAATGCTTTCCCATTTGGGGTGAAAACTGTTAATAGAAAATCTTTTCGGATATGGAGTGCCCTGCTTGAACATTACGATATCCGAAGTCTGGAAGAAATGGTAGGTCCTTATAAAAAATCTTGTACTTACTTCTCTACCTAATGAATAATGTATCCCATTACGGTAACGCTTAACTCTATCGTGTTGTGCGTTACATATTACGTTTACAGCAAATATGGTGCTACTATGCCGCACTACATAGTGCGGGAAAATAAGCTCTTTCCGTGCCTATGTCGAAAATTTAGAGTGACATATGTACTATAAAACGTTGTACGATACACGTGCGAATACCTATTGCGAATTACCTAATTCGCAACTCGTGTTGATCTCGTGCTATTAGCTTTCATTTATCGTCACTTGATATATTTGTATCCTGTTTCTAGCTATAGTCTTTTGATTTGATCCACTTCCCGGTGTTTGAGCGAATAGATATATAAGTCTAGTATATTACAGTAATATTGATTATATTTTTATAATATGCCAATGTGGAGCTGATCTATCGATAAAAAAGTCGGAAGGGTACTATAGGAACTCTTCTTGACGAAAAAAGGAACAATGATTCGGTAATAACACTATAGAAAGGTCTCAAGGAGGAATTGATAGGTGTGCCCGGGATATTAACTTGTTAAGTTGTTAGTTGTTACTTACTAATTCATTGCTTAATTGTATTGTAGAGACAGCAACATAATCGACAGATGGATTGTATGGATTAATAATATTATAGGCAGCGACGACTGTCATTTTCAGACTGTTGGCGGCGTTCAGGACCTCGTGGTGGAGCTTGTTTTCAGGGTTTCGGACCATTTCGACCTCTAAATTGATCAGGGGTAAGTTATCCCAGCTCTTCTGCTGCAGAACAGTTGGTTCGATCATTGGCTCCATGCGTTTTGAGATACACATGCAGGTGTCACCTGATAATTTCATATAGAACGATGATCGGTATATAATTCCCACCTGGTTTTGAACTTTATTTCATAGTGATAGGATTCAATTTTGCATAATTCCTGACACCCTTATGCCTTATAAAGGGTTAAACTAGTACTTTTAGAAAGCAAAAGAAGAAAAGTACGCTTTTGGAAAAGTACGCATTAAAAGCCTCGATTAAAATGTAGCTTAAAAAACCGGCCAAGTGTGAGTCGGACTCGTGTTTCAAGGGTTCCGTACATTAAGTCCGACTCACGCTTGACTGCACATTTTTAATAGGTTTTAATGTCATCTATAGGTAAATGTAATGTAACGTTTATTCCATATATAGTAGTATACCCTATAATGGACGTGGAACCAGTAATGGGACAAAAAACCACAATTCCTCTAAAATAAGTATCTAAAAGTAGTTTATAAACACTGGATATATTTTTATCATAAATAAGAGTCCTAGAGCTGTTTATGTTTGAATTTTTATTAAATTCGGTTATTTTTTAAGAAATTTGCGTCAACCCAAAATTTGTCGTGCCACTGAAAAACAATATCACTAAGAATTCTTAACAACTTCGTTAAGAGAGGTGAGTTAATTTATTAAATTTTAATTACTTAATACTTGATGGAAACTAGAATTTGCTTTGTTAATTGCATTCACCATGAGATAAGGCATACAACACACTATGTTGTGACTCCACAGATGTAAAAAAATAGTGGGATTTGGCAGTTGCGGCGCGTCAAACATATCCATAGGCAAGCCGGGGCTAATTTGGCTTACATATTTCCTTTACAACTCTGCTCAAACGTCCAAAAACAGGCAAGCCGGTGGGAATCGGCTTTAATGGACGCGCCGCCACTGGTATTTGGCCCAATCCCATTATAGGAGCTGTAAAACTGCATACCTCCTAAGATGGGACAATTGACATAATGATGCTTGCCATGCCATAATTTCATGTTTAAACAATACAGAAGTAAAATGTAGTTACGAAATATGTCAACCAGGAGGTATTCTCGGACTTCGGATAAATTAATATCGTTTTTCCAAACTTTTATTTAACTTGCCCTGTTAGTTAGTGTGGGTCAAATCTTGGTAGCTGAATTTGAGCCACTTTTCGATTTCCGATTCAGTTGAAATTTTGTGTAAGTACGTAATTAAGTATGCAAATCGGATGATAATGCAATATTATGATAACATGGACCTGATCTGATGATGGAGACAGGAGGTGGCCATGGGAACTTTATCGCAATAAACCCTAACTAATTGTGTTTGGGTATCTTAGAATTGTCTCGATGGATCTAATTCAATAATAATTGGCTGTGGAAAGAAAAATACATTCAGCGATAAAAGCGTATACCAATAATTTTTTTGCCATAACTTGATACAACATGCCTAAAACATGAAAGACGGATAGGACTTTCATCTTTTAACACGCTAAGCGGTAGATCATTTACATGTATAAGGGAAATATCATAAATACTCGAAATTTCCTCTTAAATGTCCCATGACTGGTGCTGTTACATTACAAATTACAAAAAGAATTAAAAATGAATAATTTATCACAAATTCATTAAATTAAAGTAACAGTAAAGTCATAAAAAATTAAATATAAATTAAATTATTAAAATTCAAAAAATCTAAATTCTCATTTATACATTACAAATTTAAAAAATATATAAAGTCTGTATGTCAAGGTTAATATAATATAAGCATGTTCAGGTAAAGAACTATTTTGTGTATTTTTTCAAAATTTTAGACCCAGTAGTTTCGGAGATAAAGGGAAGGGGGGAATGGTCATTTTTTTACTATTTTCTTAAATAACTTCTAACCTATGTTAAAATTATAAAATATATATATCTGAAATTCTCCAAATCAGCTCTTTCATTTGATATACAGGTTGTAATCGTTAAGTGTAGCCAGGCTATAATTCCGTAAATATAACAGATATCAGAAAACTTCAGGTTGATATCGAAAGTGCGTTACCCAATGAGTAAAGTTACATTAATATATTTTTTTTAATAAAAGCAGAAATATTCCAAACCTTAACTTCAAACCCTCCCATCCATTTAATACGACGACTAACCCCTCAAAGAACATTGGTGTCGTAAAAGATAAAATTGCTTGAGATTTATTTTTTGCGATAATAAACTGTAATAAAATAATAAAACTACCGTTTATGAAATAATAAATCTAACATTCATTTTTTAATTACACCGCAAAGTTCATTTAGAAATATTTAATAGGGCCCGTCAATGTATCGCACAAGAAGGACGTCATTTCGAGAAACTACTGTAAACAAGATATGTACTTCCTTAAAAAATAAAAAGTAGTTTTATTATTTTATTACAGTTTATTATCGCAAATAATGATTAATGAATCACAAGCAGTTTTGTCTCTTACGACACCGACGTTCTTTGAGGGGTGAGTCGTCGTACTAAATGTATGGGAGGGTTTGAAGTTAATGTTTGGGATATTTCTGCTTTTATTTAAAAAAAAGTTATTAATTTAATTTTACTTATTGGGTGACGCACTTTCGATATCAATTTGAAGTTTTCTGATATCTGTTATATTTACGAAATTATAGCCTGGCTACACTTAACGATTACACCCTGTATAACACGATATAGTTTTAAAAACTTTATTTTTTACTTTCTCATTTATACCCAAAAGTTCATTTGTTTACATTACATGTCCATCTTTGGGTCACTAATTTACATAGGTGTACCAAATTTGAACTAATAGATGCAGTCGTTTCCGAAAAAATAGGTGAAAGACGGACAGACAGACTGACGATGCACGAGTGATCCTAGAAAGGTTCCGTTTTTTCCTTTTGAGGTACGGAACCATAATAAATAATGACAGAGATTTAATATCAATACATCGAATATCAAACATTCGTAGCAAGGAGCTACGAATGTCGTCTACATACGATAATTGGCGAAATATTCTGATGAAACTTACCTTGAAACAGCGGTAGGATATCTATGTTGCAGCAACTTGGACATGGCATACATTCCGAATGATCAGCGACCTGAATTTGAACTGGAAAATAATACAGGGCTATAACCGCGAAAAACGAAGTTCGCAAATTGCGGGATTGTTTCTCTGTTACTCTAATTACGCCTTCATTGGAGTGAAGGAGAAAGATCCCCGCAATTTACAAATTTCTGTTTTCGCGGTAGCCCCTCAGAGCAGCAGGTGGGAATAAGCGAACAAGTTACATTTAAATCAAAGCAGTGGAACTTATACATATGTGTATAAATATAGGTGTATATGAACGCTTTACACGGCTTAGGTAATTTGACAACTGTAATTTCGATACAATATACTCGTATAAATTGAACGTAGAAATAAATAAATAAATATTAGGGGACATCTTACACAGATCAACCATTCAAACTAAGTACTATGGGTGCTAGGTAACGTACATACTTATATAGATAAATACAAACTCATATACGTACATAGAAAGAAAACACCCATGGCTCAGGAACAAATCGTCGGGTGACACGCAAAACTCACTAAGTACTATCAGAAAATTAAAGTAACAATGCACTTTATTACACTTGTAACACGGTTTATTGTCAAATAATTTCAATAATGTCAGTTAGTGACTTTTGCTTGTCACCCGACGAAATATTTGTGTTTATCACATAAATATACCGGGATTCGAACCCGCGACCATCGGCTTCACATGCAGGGTCACTATAGTTCGTTTTTTTTAGCATTAGAAAGAACTCCGCAGAAGCAAGCGTGCAGTTTTTATCAGGCTCGTTAATTATTAATAATTATTGAATTATTTAATGTAGCATGGTCAATACATATAATTTACTTCAAATTGTTACCGCTAAAAGTGCCAGATTTAGAACCACAAGCGAACTTCTGCGAAGTTCTTTCTAATGCTAAAATAAACGGACTATAGGCCAGACCAGTCGTCGTAAAATGGTTGTACAGTCAACAACGGAGCTATTAATACAGGCAAAGTGTCAAAAATATGTATACAGTACTTTATTGCCTGTACATTAAGGTCGTGTATACATATTTTTGGCACTTTGCCTGTATTCATAGCTCTGTTGTTGACTGTACCAATGAGTTTTTAGGAGCTTATGTAGGTACGAAATATCATTTGATATTAACCAGTTGCTTTTCGGTGAAGCAAAACATCCTAAGAAAACCGAACGAATCCCAATAAGGCCTAGTTTCCCCTCTGGGTTGGAAGGTCAGATGGCCGTCGCTTTCGTAAAAAGTCACTACTGTCTACGTCAATTCTTGGGTTTAATTGTCAAGCGGATCCCAAGTTGTGTACATACCAATTAATGGGTTATCGGCAAATAGACGCATTTTCTCGTAGTCTGAAGGGTCAAAGCTCAATGTACCACTAATAACTAGACTATGGAATACATCTTCCTCTTCAGGATCTCTTGCTCCTATCGGCATAATCGTCTCATTGATCAGAAGCTGGTCAAAAAACGTAACTCTGACGCTGTGAGGTACGCGCTCCAGGCTCGTAAGTCGAAGGTTTTTAATGCGAATTTTTAGTTCATCCAGTGGTGGCAGCACGATTTCTTCTTCTTTTACTTGAATTATGGAAGAATGTGCCTTGTTTTTGAGAGAAACTGTACTCTGTAACAGTTGACATGGTTTTATGGTGAAGTATATTTAGCTGTAATTTTAGAAATAGTGGAGTGTATAGTTATTATAAGTCCTACTTACCTTAGTTACCTTTCCCTTTTTCATTTTAATTTACTTTAAAATATCTAATTGCCGTAACTTATTTCAGAACTGTCATTAATTACTAAGTATTTATGTCAAAATGACAATTGGTTGTGAAATAAAAATGGTAAAACTGGGGTCAAAACTATTTCATGCCTTATATGCTTCGAGCAACACCGGCTTCCGACACGTCGGAACTTATACAGGGTGATTCAGGAGACGTGAGCAGGACTAACACTGCGCATTTCGTAAATTATAAGCAACTGTTTCGTATCAGTATTAGTGAGGTTAACGTTAATTTTCTAGTCGTGTTGAAAAAAATAATTAATTTATTTACGACATAATCATAATGCTGTCATTACGGTTAAAGAGGTTTTATGTTTATTAAAATTATTAAATTAGGTCTTGCAGGGTGACCATGATTGTAGAGAATTAAATTTGCCCTCGCCAAAAAGTTAAAAAATAGGAAAAAGTGTGGTGGTTTCACCTAAATACGATGGTGATCGATCAATGATCAGTTACTGAGTGTGCAGGATTAGTCCTGCTCACGTCTCATGAATCACCCTGTATGCCGCTGACGCGGACGCGGTGACGCCCTCTATCTTATAGGGACTGTACCAAAGAATACTAATTACAAATATAGTGACCACCAAAAATATACTGGTACCTACCCTAAATAAAAAAATCTCTCTTACCAAAAAAATATACTAAACACCAAATAATAACGTCAAAAATTACAAAATTACCAGCTGTTTTAATCACAAGTGCACTTCAAATTGTATTCAAACACCAAATATAATGAATGATCACCAAATCATGAAGAGCAAATTAATGGGATATTTTCACCTAAATAAACCACTTAGATTACGAAAAAATGTATAGTTAGGTACATATTGCCAAATAAAGTAAAAAGATACCAAAATAAATAAATAAAATTAAAATATTTATTACTAGCCCCACCTGCTCAATCCCCGTACACCGCACCGCACTATACACGCTGGAGAACTCTACACTGAGGTACCAAAACGGAAGGTACCTTCATTATATTTATAACATTTCGTTGAACTTTACACCATGATACTTAGATACTTCTTTTAGCATTTAACCTCTTTTCTTCTAAATGATGAATAAGGATCCGTATTTTTTCGACAACGATTCTGTTCTATACAAGGTGCCCACGAAGAATCTGAGAGATTTTAGGCCCCATTCGCACGACAGCTTAAAAAGCGTTGCGTTAAAACCCGACGTTGGCGCTTTTTTACCGTTTCCAATATTTGTGTTCATATGAACGCTTAAAAATCACTTGTGAGTCGTACTGCCACGTACGCATCTCAGCAAAGCCATACTTTATTTGCTATTACGACGTATTATTTGAATATAGCTTGTATATTTCAGGAATTTGTAAGCATAAGTTGACATTTTTAAGGTGAAACTAATAATAATCTTGACGATTGACACCAAAAATTGACACTTGACAGCCAACTGACAGCAGCGCCGGCGCTTTTTTAACGCTTGTGAGAACAGATACACGGAGTTCCGTATGCTCTATTCAATTTGACGCCAACGCTCAACGCCGAAAATCGAACAGTGCTCGATAAAAAAGCGCCGCGCTTAAAAACCGCCTTCGTGTGAATACATACATGGTTATCCATTTGTGTCATTCAAACGCTTTTTTAACGCGCGTTGAAAAAGCTGCCGTGCGAACGGGGCCTAAATCACGCATTTCTGAGGCCAAGAGAAGGAAGTATTAGTTATTTACGACACAAGTGCGGAAAAGAGGAAATTCGAAACGAGTGGCGATTTACTTATTCGTACGTGTATCGTACAACGTTTTACAGTACATAATTATGGCCCTTTAAACTTTTGACATACGCACGAAAAGTGCTATTTTACGCACTAGTGCGGGAAAATAGGACCGTAGACCGTCAACAACTCCAGGACTATAACCGCGAAAATCGAAGTTCGCAAATTGCGGGTATCTTTCTCTGTCACTCTAATTACGCCTTCATTGGAGTAAAAGAGAAAGATCCCCGCTATTTGCGAATTCCGGTTTTCGCGGTAGCCCCCCTGAGGATGCCTCGTAAGGCGAAACACGTGTCGAGTATTATTCTTTTGGTGCTGGTTTGTTACATTTATTTGCGTATTTATTTTTATTTTTGCGGTGGGAGGGTGGGAACATTAATTGCATGTAAAAAATACGCAAGTAAGTATAACGGGTTAGCACTGATTGACTAGCATGTTATCTTTTCGCGGATTAGCAAAGTAAACTTTTGGTTTTAATTCAGGAACATATCGTTAAATTATATCGGGTTCTTCGTGGGCACGTGGTACATACAGCACAACCGCGATTTAAACCAATGATTTTTAACCACGACGCGCATATTATGAAAGGATAATGTAATGGCTCCTATCCTCCTACACGATGGGCCAGCGCCGGCCACTCCAAGGGATGCATTTATGCGTTAGAGGGAGCAAGTGATATTGCAATCTCATTCTACCGCATAGCTGCGTCCCTTGGAGTGGCCGGCGCTGACCCATCGTGTAGAGGAGCCATAAGTATTTATTTGATTGCTTAATGAAAATAAGTAAGCCCTTTATTTGCCGATTTTCTAAACAAATCAATTGCAGTTTTAATCTTCTATTGCATTTGAGAGCCTGGCCTCTCTGTTAGGTTTTGTTAAACATTTTATTGTGGCATTTATTTGGTCGGTCCACCTCGTAAATCTTGCCACGGCGCCACAGCCTAACTTACCGACTTAATTACAGGTTTAATTACCGACACCCTCTGTTTGGCACAGACATTTTAAAAACAATGTTGTGAATTTTTTTACATGTATTTATTATCTAAATGTGTACAGACCAATTCTTAATCCAATTTATCCAAATGCATAATAGTATCTTTAGATAAAAAAGTATAACAATTTAACAGTAATTTTTTCTTAAATATGAAATAAATTAATCTTAAACTTAATTAAATAATAAATAAGTCATATATTTGTGTAATAATAATACAGATGATTCATTAATGTACCTAGGTACCATTTTACGGTAAACCAAAATATGAAAATGGCCTATCAATGTAAGGCACCCTTGTTCATTTTAATACAGAGTTGGTAAAATACATATTGATAGATGGTCAAGCAAATCTTGTCAGTAGAAAAACGCGCGAAATTCAAATTTTTCTATGAGACGCTATCCCTTCGCGCCTACATTTTTCAAATTTGCCGCCTTTTTCTACTGACAAGATCTGCTTGACCAAGTATATATACTTACTGTTGTAAAATCACAAACTGAATGCCTATGCCCTTAGGTTTATTCGCAAAATAATAGGAAATGTTGATTATCAAAACTTATAAGTTAGTATTACGGTAGTGCAACAGGGGGTAGGTGTAGTGTAGCTACATCCAGCTGACATTGGTTTTAAGTCCTAAATTTCGTCTTCCCCATATTTTCTTACCATACCCCTGGTTACTACCTATACCTAGGTTTACATTACATACACAGTCATGAACTCGTGACTTAGAGCATTTAATAACTGGAGTGGCCATTAAGGGCTTTTACCCCTCTGCCGGAAAACTTGTACAATTGTGCAAACTTTTGTATGGACTGACATGGCTATTTGTACGTTACTTACAAGTCATGTAGAAATACATTTGACGTCCTCTCCCCCGCAAAAATCGGCAGACTGTTTCGTAAAGAAAATGACAGCGATGACATCTCCAGTTACTAAATGCTGTAACACTCGTGAATGTCAATTGTAATACTGTTACATTTGTACTTCAAGGAACGACCTATTACGTAATTTCGGGAAAATATCCAGGTACAATGATAAGCTAGTTGACCTTAGTTAATTAAACACGCCTAACATTTAATGAACGAGTACGGGTCATTTTCATTCACCAATCATCAATTAGGGCCACTTGCACGATTCCTCTATCCCGGGGTTAACCGGTTAAACCTGGAGTTACCGTGGTTACCAGTACAATTTGACACTGGGTTAACGGTTTAACCGGTTATCTTTGGGTTAGTACATATGGGATCGTGCAAATGGAGTTTAGACATTTAAAAAATAAACATCCTCTAAAAATATGTTTTAGGGCCGATTTAGATGGCGCGCGAACTCGCATGCGATTTTAGTTACATGGCGGACTGTTGGTTACGTCCAATTCAACCGACGGATCAAAACCCGCAATGTAGTTAACTCGCATGCGAGTTCTCGCATCGTCTAAGTGAGGCCTTAGTAAAGTACTCGTGATCATAATTTATTTTTGATGTATGTGTCGTCAGTCAACTAGCCTACGACAATGCGCAGCAGTTGTGTCGAGCGATCATTTAGTACCCATGGCCACGATGACCTTGTAGTGGCACTTGATGGACTCGTGTTGATTGTTGTTGACGTCCATCATGTGCATGTCGCGCACGACCTGCAGGTAGTCGCTCAGGTACTCTGGCCACAGCTCCTCGGGAATGTTGAACGGTGTTACGGCTTTCACGGCTTCTGCAATACACAAATACAGTGACATACATACATAAAAATATATCCCATTGAAATAACACATAAGAAACATTCAGTAATCAACTATTTATTAACAAACAAAAAGAAAAAAAAACTCAACTTTCACAACCTATCAAAGTACAGACAACAAAAAGCCGAGAACCGAGAACACAGAAAATTAAGTATTGACCAACTCAAATGCATTTTACCTACACGGGCATGCATTTTCTATCTTTAAGGAATACAAAAAATGAAATTTGTGTGTCTGTGGCATGATATCTCAACTAAAAGTATGATTTAGATATAGAATGTTTTGGTCGGAAAGTATATGGAGATCCTTAACTACATACTTATAATTATTACTTATACCTAAGAAGTGATGTAAAAAGTAATGAAATAAATGCAAATGTACTTGTATTTGTACCTACTTACATATCATTCAATATCAGTCTACAACACACGACATGGCAAATTAGTTAGATTCTGTCCTTCCTGTTTATCTTTACTACTATTGTTCACGGAAGAGGAAGAAGAAAGGAAGAGGGTCTGGTGACCTCTCGTTACAGACCAATACTTACTATTTAATAACGTACCTACTTTTTCGTCTGAAAATAAATACAGTCATTAAAGAGTTCATTATTCAATTGGGGCCTATAGAATAGGAGAAGAGTCCATAGGTACTATTTTGGTTCTACTAAGTGTACCTACTATGACTATAACCTACTTTATTTTCTACCCAGAGACCAGACCAGTCTAAACAGTAGTAAAATGTAAGCAGTGTTTTAAGGGTATGAAGACATGGCTTTATATGAACATATTGTTATAAAATGCCAATCACAAATCCGGCCAAGTACAAGTTGTAAGTAGGATCAGAGTTCCATAGTTTTCCGCCCGCTATATGAAAATGAAAATTATCATTGGGGCACTAACTTATTTTCATAAGAACTCATAAACGTCTCAACTCAATAGTCTACCTTGCCTACTATCCTACAGTTTACTACTAGTCTATATACCAGAACGATAGCGTGAAAAGCGTTCGCATTTGGATTATGTCTATTTTTTTACCTATGGGATTTTGAACAGTGCGCACAGCGGGACGTTTTGTAAATGTAAACTCAAAATCCCATACATGAAATCATCGAATGAAATTTACACTAGGGGTAAAGGTACCTGTACGGTTACCATCAGTTTGTCACTGACATAAACGCCGTCGAGAACGTAATTTACTTTCTATACATCTCGCTCGCACTCGCATATTAGTGCAAACGGGATGTATAGAAAGTAAATTACGTTCTCGACGGCGTTTGTCAGTGACAAACTGATGGTAACCGTACTGGTATAGGTATAAATATTGAATCATAATGCCTACTTCAAACATTTACAAAAGATTCTGTGAAAAAAGCGATTGTGGCAAGTAAACTGATGTTGCTACTATTTTAGTTCCATTTTATTGACCAAAGCGTTAGCGAAGGTCTCCGTTTCAGCTTGGGCAACAATGCTTTCGTATGTCCGGATGTTCTCCTCTCTGGTCGCAATTCTCAATCGATTCTTGTGAAATATTATGAGCAAGTTCGATAGCAAAATACCTATATTTTTTTGTCTATTCGTGTTTTGGAAAATCTGGATATGTGGAACTAAAGATAATGGCGCTTAAGTTCTTTGTACCGCTTACATTAAGCTTGTTTAGCTAGATCGATTTATACCCCCATATAGCAAATTTCATCGAAATCCTTAGAGCCGTTTTCGAGATCCCCGAAATATATTATATATATATATATATATATATATATAAATAAAAAAGAATTGCTTGTTTTAAGGTATTAGATAAATGTATGTAAACATGAAACTTGTGAGTGCCATTTAAATTTTAAAACTTTTTGCCTGTGTGTGTTAAACCCTCATTCGTTCCATTCTCATATTTTTCAATTGCATAAGCTACGAGTACAATCAACACCTTTCGGTAATCATTACATACATATAATAAAAATACTTGGATATACCTAAATTTTTACGTACTTTTACAATTATCCAGGCTACTGAATGTGAAGAATTTGTCCTGGTGTCTAACTTCCACGTTTTTGAAGCCGATTCGCGTCATAAGCGTTTTGACTTCGTTTTCTGGATCCTGAAATATTAAAACAATCCAAATTAAACATATTTCCTACGACACCCTACTTTAAGCTCTTGACTTGAAATTCAACACTTGAATACTTTACTCGCTCTTAACAAAAAATATGCGGACATGATTGGTTGCGTTGTTTTCAAATTTTCGCAAAAAGTCAACTAATAACTATATAAGTGAAGCGAAGATACTTAGCTACTCATTTTAGTTTTGAGCAATAAGCATTTTCCCACACATATTTTTTATTGTAATTCAGCATTTTCCAAAAAAATATACATTTATGTCTTCAAAATATTGACTTCTTGGGCTCATTTTACTCAGAATTATTTGTACATTCACGGCTCATTAATGGAAAAATGTGTCCCAAGATTTCCTTTCCAGATCGTCACATTTTTGTATGAATAATTTCTTTATATGTAGGTATGAACGTGACGCACTGGAAAAATATTTTTTCATACAAAATTTTGAGACACATTTTTTCATGTATAAGGCGTGAATGTACAGATGATTCTGAGTAAAAAGAGCCCAAGAAGTCAATATTTTGAAGACATTAATGAAATGTAAATTTTTTTGGAAAGCGCCCAACTGTGGTCGAATATGTATTTACATATATAAGAACAAAATAATAAATATTATTGGGCAATTTTACACAGATCGACCTAGTCCCACAGTAAGCTCAATAAGGCTTGTGTTGTGGGTACTAGACGACGATATATATAATATACACATATATATATGTCGGAGAGTGACACCAGAAGGACGTATTGCAGCGTTATAGTTTATTATTTTAGACGCCTGTATAAAATCGATTAGCAATAATTGGCTAAGTAGTATTTGGTTGTAACGAAATTCGTAACGTAGAGAGTAACGCCGTCTATTGGCGCATTGTTGAACTAAAATGACAGGTAAAAGGCTTTGGAACGTCAAGTGGTTTAACTTGCGTGAAGTTCGGTACGAGGTGGCATTTTTGTGGTTATGTTGGTAGACTGGTCGAGCAGGTTTGCCAACTTTACTTTGAGGCGGGAGCAGTGAGGCTCCGCCGCTGGTAGTTCTTTTTGGATCGGACCGCGCTAGAGATCGGATGCTATCGTTAGCTATACCTCATGCCTAACTCGCCACGTTCCCGAAGGCTTATACCTAAAGGTATTAATTTTGAAAGCTTATAGAATTCAACGTTCTTTAACCATTTAGCTAAGTGTTTTATTTCAAGTGTTTTTTTAGATTTCTTATGTTTCATTAGAAGCTTACTTTTGTGAAATAAAGAAAGGATGTGTTGTTTTGAAAAGATGTGTCCCGCTGAGTTTATTGCCGGTCCCATATTGCGCTAAATCTTCTCGGGTCAGAGGTGTAGGCTTGGAGCCGGCCTGGTTTGACTTGAATAAAGATTTGAACGGTTTTATGTGATATTTTTATTTTCAAATCAATCCTTTTGAATCGAAATAGCAATAGTTCTTTTTACCGTTTGGTACTGAAATATAGTAGGCGCTAGTATGGTTAACGAGTCCGAATGTTTAAATCATGCACTGGTAGCAGTGGTAGAATACTAATTTAGCTGTGAAGTCAATACATTGAGGTACTACGCCCATGCGCCCACCGCCATTTAGGACCATCGGTTTCCGACATATAAATACTTATATACATAGAAAACATCCATAACTCAGGAACAAATATTTGTGATGAACACACAAATAAATGCCCTTACCAGGATTCGAACCCGGAACCTCCTGCTTCGTAGGCAGGGTCATTACCGACTAGGCTAGGAGGCCGTTAAACAAAATGAATAAAAAAAAACAACTAAGTATGATGACATGATGACAACTCGTTTTGGTTTTCTTTGCAATCATATCATATAGCATGTGCAAAAAATTTTTATAATTTTTATAAATGCAAAATTATGCATACATAACATATTTACAAATATTATATTTATATTTAGAACTGTGAAAAAAATATTTTTATTTATTACTAAATGGTTAATGACATTTATCACCTTCAGTATCGTTTTAATGCCATTGTGTATTTCCAGTAAAAATAAATAATAACAAGGTCATTGCTAGTTACGCGATAAATGTAAATACATATAAATTGTTGTCACAGATGGGAAGGCTATCCCAAGTTCGGTTGTTGGTGGAACAAAGTTATACATTTCCGCAAAATAAAACTGCCTAAGTGCGTTATGGCCCAAATTATTGAAAGGTTCCTTCGTACAATACGAAAACTGCAACAAAAAAAAAACAACGGCTTGCACTCCGGGAGTGCCGGCAGAAGTGAATACTCAACGACATTGTAACTCAAAATACGAGTATTAATAACAGCGCAGCGCCATCTAGTGCAAAATGTCTGCAGCACTATGTATAATTGAGGTTAACGCCATCTAGCGTTATTTCGTCGCATTACTTGAAACCCCTAAGCACATCATTGTGAGTACTACAGTTATATTAATACCAGTTTGAGGGAAACTCACTAGATGGCATTTAAAACAAACACAATGACATTGTCCGTCACGCAAGCGCCCTGCGCCACCTAAAAGAAATAACAGGCTCAGGCATACATTTTCGCCGCGCGGTAGAAAGAGAGGGTTACGCCTTACGCCTTACGCTGTCTCGAGTTTAACATTTTTTCCCCACCTCAAAAAGTGCACAGCGCCGCTTAAGAAGTGTTCACTTCAAAAATTGTGCAAATGAAAATAAAAAAATGCCAATTGCTTCGCTATTCTCAGATCACTGGATTGATTCCCCGTTATACACGAGGATACGCAAGGATATTTGAATTTTTATGCGTTATACCTATCATGATATTGAAATTAAGTTTTCTGTTTCAATCAGCCTCATACTGAATTTTCGTATGTTCAGTTCTTTATTCAGGTAAACACTAAGTACAAGTTTACAGCTCCAGCCAAGGCAATCATACTGTTAATAGGTACATATGTTGTCAGTATCATAAAATTAGTAGGTACACTTATTGTATTACACACTCTTCGAATTAAATCTCAAAAATTTAATCTTTAGAATTAAACATACATATTATGTAGGTATTACTAAGTTACATGGAGATTAGGTAGTAACATAGGTAGAGTTTTAAAAAATCCAGATACATACTACGTTGTAAGGACGGCCACTTGTCTGCGAATAATATATGTTTGCGTTTTGGACTGTAGCTGTAGCTATGAAGTTGTTTAGTAATTCTATTGCTCGGTACGTGGGTGCGTTTGAACCGTGATAGGATTTGGATATGCGAACAGTTGGAGTCAAGAACAAGAATAAATATTTTATTTTATGATGTTTGGTTGTTAGGTTATTTATTTTATACCTAATAGACACTCACAGTAAAACAATGATAAAATGTAGCCAAACTAATTGGACATAATGACGTCAGCTAAAGTCGTCGAAAAGATGTCCGCCGAGCGACGAAGTCGATATTGCCGGTGCTGGTACTGGTAGCCGCTAGCCGCGGTAGCGCGATGCGTCCGCTGCACTGCGTACGATGCGGATTAGCAGTGGACGCAGTTGTATGATTTTTAATACAAAGCGTACCGAAATCTGTTGCATTGCGTGCGATGCTTGCGATGCAACTGTGTATGTACGCTTACCTATCATATACTTTTTGCACACGTGCTTTACACGCAAGCGGTGTGGCCTGACATTTATTCGGATAGTTTTTGTGTAAAGTAATTTTCATGATCGGACGTGAAAGTATGTCACAAGTTATGATTATTTTCCTTAAATCTTATGTTATTGTGGTTTAATTGGATTTATTATAATTAATGTCTTGTCTTGAAAGTTATCTCTGAAATGTGATGAAAGCTAAACAAAAAAGCTACTGCAGCGGGAAATCAATCAGATAAATATGTCGTCTAAAGTAATATTACCAGTGTATCTCTTTGTTTAGGTTGTTTGGACTTTCCGAATTAATCGATTCCCGGAATAACTTCAATTTACCTCACAGCTCTTTATTTTCTCTTATTTTCAGTTTATAAAAATACCTGAGAATCGTGGTAGGGTGAGGTGAAACTGTCGACGTTGTTCAAATACGCGCTCCACCGGTCGCGGCGCGCCAGCACGCGGAACACGTCGTATATGGGCATGTGGCCCAGGAACAGGAGCAAGCAGCTGCCGCCCTCGTCCAGCAGCCGGTATATGTTGCTGAACGCCGTCCTGGACAGACAATTCATTAGGTTAGGGCCACTTGCGCCATCCAGGGTTACCCACTAACTTCAGTATTAACCGGATAGACCCGGGTATGTCCTTAAACTACGTCCAAGACCACCGGTGGACGGGCAGCAGCGTCCCTCAAATTCGGTGTACTCGACTGCGATCGCCAACCCGCCTGCCAACCGATTATGGCATTCACCCCCCAAAAAAGGGGGAGGCCTATGTTCAGCAGTGGACTTCTTATGGCTGAGATGATGATGATGAACCGGATAAACCTGGAATTACCGATTACCGAATGAAAGTGGCACTAATACAGACATTTAGCTTAGTTGGTTTGGTTGCGAGCTTGCCTGTAAAACTGGTGATTCTCGGTATCTAGGTTCGATACACACCAACGGTTTTCTGTGAAGTTCGTATACCGGTAACGGCATTTCATTATGAACATGGGTATTTTTTCCTAAATTATAGGGTAACAGCACCAGTGGCCAGCCAGGGACCAGTGGTCAGCCTTTTGAGTCGTTTATTGGTCATAAATATCTGGTATATTCGTTTAAACAAATCGCGAGTACTCAAATAGGAGCTTTGATTCCTTATTGGTTAATACGTCACACGACAGGTGCAGTGAGGGAACGGGGGGAAGAAATATACTCGTTCATACAGGTGCTGTTTGTCGACGAGTGCAAAAGTGTCATGACCGCCATATTTTTTACTGCACGTGATGTTCTCTTAACAGGCAAGCAAAACTATGTTTTAATGTTATTAAGTTAAGTTTTGTTAATGATTGGTTTGTTTATTAGTTTATCTATTAAATTGGATCATCTTTTGATGAAAATATCAATATTTCACTTATAAATTGAGGGGGCTGGCCACTGGATAACACTTTTTTCCAAAATATCCAGTGTTCAGCCCCCCACGGCTGACCTTTGGGTTATTCGTTTATTTTATTATTTTCGAGCCAATGCGACCGTTAGGACCGTTAAATTTACATTTTCAAATTTAGTTAGGCATGCCCTAGTCAATTTTAAGTAAAATCCAGTAGTCAGCCGCATTTGAAATTACGTTATAATGCGGCTGACCACTGGAACTTCTTCACTTCACTTCGCGGATCCAATACTCAGCCATTGACGTTGCTTGGTATGTCGCCGCCAAAAATATGTCCACATTTTTAAACCCTATCTCATTGAAATAAGGTTCAAAAGTGTATTCATATTTATGACGTTAACTATACATAACTATCATATTGCTTTTTCCTGGTATATGACTTTGTTTATTTATGATAATTAGATCTGCATGCCATAGAATCGTTTCATTATTTTTTACCGAATAGGTACTTTCTTCTTCCTCGCGTTATCCCGGCATTTTTGCCACGGTTCATGGGAGCCTGGGATCCGCTTGTCAATTTTTTTAGTAAAGTAGGTACATACTTAATACTTAGCTAAAAAAATTCATGTCATAAGAATTGTATGTACTTATAAGAAAAAATAATGATAATCAATATTGTTGGTTATGATATAAATATAAGTGATTTTGATCAAATTATTATGAATATTATAAAGGCTGAGTACTGGGTACACAGAGGCTGCTTACTGGATTTTGGAGGCTGACTACTGGAGAAAAGTGCCACTTTTTGTTTAAACTTAATTAGATATATTATAAAGAGGATTGTTATTTTTTTTAATATTTTGTTTTAAAATTATGATAAACAATTGATCTAACTATGTCATTTGTTTAATTATCCGAATAATCCTGTAGAAATGACGAACGTTCAAACTTAAAAAAGTCGTTATAAGGCTGACTACTGGTGCCTTTACAGGGCGTGTATTTGTGTGCTTATCACGGATATTTCTTTCTGAGTTGTGGATGTTTTCTATGTATTTAAGTATTTATCTTTATATACATATAAATAAACATCTATAATTTAGGAACAAAATACCCAGTACCCACAACACAAGGACTAGGTTGATTTGTGTAAGAGGTTATATAATATTTATTTAATATTGAAATGAAATATATACATATATGTATCTGTTTAGTATTCTGTAAATCTGCAACTAGCGACCCGCCCCGGCTTCGAACGAGTGCAAATGTAGATGTAGATACTAATCATCGTCATATTTCAACCAATTTACACTAAAGAAACCTAAACGTACTTATTATACAATACATCTAAACCTTGCTCCTGAAGAACTCTATCTATTGACGAAAATCGAAATCAAATCCGTTCCGTGCTTGAAAAGATAACATAGGTACCTACATTTTATAAGTACTATGCATGTAGCTATATATAAATCGTCCTATAAGTACGTATACTACCTTATAATGCACTTGATTGATTTGTATAAAATGTTCAAGAGCAACCTACGAGTATACAGGTTGATTCAGGAGACGTGAGCAGGATTAACACTGCGCATTTCATACCTAAATTTTAAGCAACTGTTTCGTATCAATATTAGTGAGGTTAACGTTAATTTTCTAGTCGTGTTGAAAAAAAAGTTATTCATTTATTATATTTGCGACATGCATGGTCACCCTAAAATTAGAATACTAAACTACTTACCGATATTCTGGAGACTGGTCTGTTTAAGCTAACACGAGCTATTATACCTAGTAACTCTATTTTTGAGTTTAATTACAGTGAGACGCCTCATTCTGCTCTCGTATGTTTTTTTTTCTCTGATGAATGTGTTAATTATACAGGATTTTTACTCTTGGAGACCCTATACATCTCTAAGGATAATTTGATAAACTACTTATATAATCTTATAGTTCTGACACCTAGAGACATTTACACCTCTAAATATTTTTTTTGTGTTTTGTATCTGTTTTTTTTTAATAATAATTATTATAGTTTTTTACTTAATTCGACATTAAATAAATAAATAAAAATTATAGGATAATTTTACACAGATCAAACTAGTCCCACAGTAAGCTCAATAAGGCTTGTGTTGTGGGTACTAGACGACGATATATATAATATGCACATATATAATACTTATATACATAGAAAACATCCATAACTCAGGAACAAATATTTGTGATGAACACACAAATAAATGCCCTTACCAGGATTCGAACCCGGGACCTCCTGCTTCGTAGGCAGGGTCACTAGTCACTACCGACTAGGCTAGGAGGCCATAAATGGTCACATTAAGAGACCATATACATCTCTAAGTAATTGTAATACGTTAGTTTGAATTGGTAGTTGCAGTTATATTTTATAAAAATGTTAATGTATTGTTATTATTTTTGCTTGTATGTAAATTCAATGTTGACGTGTAAAAGTGCCCTTGTGGCTTATTTGCTGAATAAATGTTGAAGTTGAAGTCTGTGTCAAATTGAATGTCATCACTGTCACCACGGTCTGGTTACTTTTGAAAACTCGTTTTTTTTTTCGTAATCAAAATGCTGTCATTACAGTTAAATAGGTTTTATGTTTATTAATTAGGTGTTGTAGGATGACCATGATTGTAGAGAATTAAATTTGCCCTCACCAAAAAGTAAAAAAATAAAATAGGAAAAAGTGTGGTTGTTTCACCTAAATACGACGGTGATAGATCAATTATCAATTACTGAGTGTGCAGGATTAGTCCTGCTCAGTGCTCACGTCTCATTAATCACCCTGTAGGTATAAGAGTTAAGGACATACTAGGTAGGTTACGTAGGGTAATTGGTACTCAATGTAATTCATTTGTAAAAATCATTGTGTGGCACAAACAATATTCTAAGGACTTACTTTTGCCTTTTAATCCAGTGCAGCGTGAAGAAGGAAAAGGCGTGGTCGAAGCGGCCGCCCAGCTCGGCCGGCAGCCGACCCTGGATGTCCAGCGGGATGAACACCGTCCGCTCTCCCCCGTAGTGTTCGTTCGCATAATTCACCATCTTCTCACTCAAATCTCCACCAACTATCGCGTCCACGTCTTCAGGAAGAAAGGACTTCAGTATCTCAGTAGTAGTACTTCCATCCCCGCAACCTATGTCAATGATTTTGGCACCGTATTTTTTCCACTTAATTATCGCTGCAAATTCTTCGAGGCACTCTAATGTATCCTTTTTCTGTAACGCGTTGTTTTTCGTGTACAGTTCAGCGTTATTCATTATTTCGTGTATTTATTTGCGTAGTCGGGCTGGGAGTCGCGTGCGCAGGCCAACCGTGCTTGGTGCGGTTTCGGCGAGAGTCTCGGCGGAGGCGCGACGTATGTATTTATATAGTGGTATTATACTCCGTGCCCTCATCCACTCCTACGAAATCCGCAAGAGTGCGTTCGCTCTTATCAGTACGCATGTGAGGTTCTGTAGGTTCCAAAGATATTTTTAGGGTTCCGTACCCAAAGGGTAAAACGGGACCCTATTACTAAGACTTAGCTGTCCGTCCGTCCGTCCGTCCGTCTGTCTGTCACCAGGCTGTATCTCACGAACCGTGATAGCTAGACAGTTGAAATTTTCACAGATGATGTATTTCTGTTGCCGCTATAACAAAATAAAAAAACAGAATAAAATAAAGATTTAAATGGGGCTCCCATACAACAAACGTGATTTTTGACCAAAGTTAAACAACGTCGGGCGTGGTCAGTACTTGGATGGGTGACCGTTTTTTTTTCTTTTTTTTCCGTTTCTTTTTGCATTATGGTACGGAACCCTTCGTGCGCGAGTCCGACTCGCACTTGCCCGGTTTTTTTATTACATCAGGTGTAGGTACTTCTTCTCTTCCTCTGTATCATAACAAAGGTGCTAATATGCATATGTATATTTATACATAAATTCGGGGATCTTGGAAACGGCTCTAACGATTTCGATGAAATTTGCCATATTAGAGTTTTCGGAGGCGATAAATCGATCTAGCTAGGTCTTATCTCTGGAAAAACGCCCATCTTGGAGTATTTATTTGTTTTCCGAGCTAAGCTCGGTCTCCCAGATATTGATGAAAAATAACACTGGCACTGTGTGTGCTATCAAAATCTCTACCGAGCTTTCATATCATAATCATTGTTTTAGCATGAAAAAGTCACTTAAATCAAACTTTCAGATCAAAAACGTCAGAAATAATAACGCTCTTTAATTATTTTTTAAAAGTTAAAGGCAACTTACTGCCATTTAGTACCATTAAATATTTGTTCATTCAATATAATTGCGCTTTATTAAGCAGTATTCGCACGATCATACACAAACTACGAAAAATGCTGGGGTGTCCATCAAATCTGGAGTTCAGCGGACTTACTAAAGGCCCGTGGGACCGGCGAAGGTTTCCACTGCGCCGCAGCCACCCAGATCAAAAAGCCTCTCCCGTCACACGCGCTCTTAATAATTCTCGTGAGCTCCAGATTTAGCATTTTTTATAGTTTTAATGTGCAGTGTGGTAAGTTATAATAAATAACTAATTCGACCAAAATGCCGCGGCGGTATTTTACAAAATGCACATACATACCTAATCTTACAATTTGTCTTCGGCAATTTTACAGTTTGCTTACGACATATGCATATATCTTTTTCAAATATGTATAATAAATTAACAATATTTTCCAGGAGCACGGGAAAGCAAACATCAGCGTCTTAATAAGTTAGGGTCGGTTGCACCAAACTGTTCGTATCGTTAAAGAGTTCGCAAAATTTTTATGTATGGAAAGTTTCGTAGTAAAGCGCCGGGGCGCGTCGGCTGACGTTGATCAGTCTGTCAAATGTGGTTGGTGCAACTGGCCCTTAGTCTATAATTTTACTTATGTTAACTTTTTCGTATCGTATAAAGTCGCCTTAACGTAAAATTACTGAAAAACATTTGTTATTGAGTAATTTTGAGTGTATAAAATTGCAAGGAGTTGATGAATTTGAAGTTATAGGAGGGTCGTAAAAATATAGGTTGCAAATGTAGTCCCCATCTTCTTTCCTAGATATTAACGTTGTAGAATAGTAGATTGTTAACCAAGGGTGGAAAGTGAACCATATCACCCGCGATATTTTGGCGCTGAGCGCCAATAGTTCGAGGACAAATGGTTACTTTCACCCGAGTTAAACACTACTTTTCATTTCGACTATGAGGAGAGTCAAACACATAAAATATTTTGACGGTTAAGAGAATTAGGGACTGGAATTGGTGCCATTTAAGTACATTTCGATCGCAAAACAATCTATAACCATAGACAACCCGATCTTAAATTGGGATGAATCTGAAGCGGCCTTAATGTATACGCCCCTTAAAAAAATTAAACTGAATGTATGAATGTAATGTAATGATAGTATTTTAAATATTCATCGTCATTGATTTATTAACAAAACAAATATTTATGTTTATTTCATACATTTTAATATTAAATACAAGTACCTATTTATACTAGGTATATATTTTTTAATAATGACATGCAATTGGCATTTGATTTCGATATACGGCCCCGACACTATCATGGATACTGACATTACTTTGACGGAATGACGTTTTTAGTGATAGTGTAGGGAGTGTCATGAAGGAATGACGGCAAGTAATGAAGTTTATTTTAATAATTTCCGTCAGTATTGGAGTTATGTCAAAGTAATGATACTAGAAATGACATTATACTGACAGTGAATTGGTTAGAATGATGGAATCAGAAATGACAGAAAGAATGATGGACGATAATGAAGTTATTAAACATTTTTAATATTTTTGAAGAAATGTCAAAATAATGACATTATACTGATAGTGAGTGGAGCGCATCACTCTAATCCCTCATTCCGTCATTTAAAGTACTTTAGAAGAAGGTTTTATACTAACAAGAGTCATTACTGGCATTTAAATCAATAAGTGAAGTATACCTACTCTATTATCATTGCTCTAAAGTTTATTTTCACTTGACTCTTAAGAAAAAAGGAAAACATGCAGAATACGATGCACAAAGAAAATCTCTGTCCCTTTCTAAAAGTTTCCATACATGAAATAAAAATTAAATACCTTTTATTTTATGTTGTTTACAACAATTTAATTATATTTTTACCGGGAAATGCGAAAATCTAAATTTAGTTATCTGCCGCTTTATCGTTCGAATTCGAATATGCAAAAGTGAGGATGATGATGATGAAAAGTGATAGAGAGGTTAGATAACGAAATTTCGTGTTTCGCGGTAGACCCCCAGATTGTGATGGATTGTGGTAGTGGCGCCCCCTACGCAGAGTTTCGAGTAATATTCCCTATTCAGGGAAATAGAATAATATTACGCAATACTCTGCGTAGGGGGCGCCTCTAGCACATACTGAGGGCTTACCGCGTAATTTCGTTTTCTGTCTCTTTATCACTCTTGCGTATTCGAGCGTTAGAGACTGATACCGAAATTTCGATTTTCGCATTTCGAAGTAGACCCTCTGAATTTGCTAGTGGACCCTACGCCGACTTTTGCGTAATATTCCCTTTTGCGTTTTATTTCATGCATGGAGTTCAATATATTTTTTTTAAAATATGGTCAACATCCCTATTTTGTATATTCTGTATATGGCCTTATATAATAACATGTTGTAAGTATGCATCTATCCTATAAGTAAACTCTCTGGTTTATGGCAGTATTTATAAACGCATTACTGGCCTGAATTAGCTATGAATAGTTTTGATCTTCTCGTTTTGGTCTTTATCTCTCATTTTGACTTATGCATTTGTAAGAAGGATAAAACATATTAACTAAATCAGGCCTGAAAAGCTTAAAAAGTTTTATGACTAATTGAGAATGAATAGTTAGTGTTTATGGTTAAATGTTCCATATAAGACTATCCCGTTCGAACTTGCTTTATGACGGACTCTTTTTTTATACCTCCTTACTTCCAACCTCCACAGATATTGTTTTTACTAAACGTCAGGTCAACCGCAGAAACCCCGACTAGTTTTAATCAGCAAAATCCTAACCACTTTTTTAATATATAACATAATTATGTACAAGTATTAGTATTTCGGATACCCCAAAAACCTGTGTCTTAAAGTGGGCTATAATGGTTTGTACAAAATAAAACGAAAGAACATGTACATTAAATTACAATGAAATAACACAATAAATTGAATATAAACCGTCAACTAACAAACAAGTTGTTGTGTTGCTGTTTGCGAGCGAGAAAATTCGAATATTGGCGAGAACTTTTAAATTTTAGCAGTGTTTTAAGCTGTTATTTTATATTTTAGCGCTTTGATTCACTTTACCGGATCCGAGACCGGATCCGGTGAATTTTGCCGGATCCGGTATCTTGAAAAATGTGCCGGATCCGGCCGGATTACCGGATCCGCCGGACCGGATTGCAATCCCTACATATCAGGTACCTTTTTTCTTAACCAAATACGTATACATTCTTACATAACAGAAGAATCCAGTAGGTACAGTCAGCGTCGTATAGTAGGTAGAATCCAAAGTATTCAAATAGTTCGGTACACCATATAATAGGTATGTATGGCGTTCCAAACTATTTGAATAGGTACTTTGGATGCTACCTACTATATGATGCTGATTGTACTTTAAGAATAGTTTGATTCCCGGTTCGTGGTAAGAATAAAAAAAAATATTTGGATACATTTTTTAACTACCAATCTTTCACACAGTCATGGCGCACGCACGCACGAAAAGGTTGAAACAAATAAATATTCTTTTTAATTAACTATTTCTTTTTCTGCATTTTTCTGGCTCATCGGGCATAGAGTTGCCACAGTACATAGTATAATTACGACAGGTTAGAAATATTTGAATCGATGATTGAATAATGTCTTGGTTTTGTGTTCTTCAAAACGTACACTACAACATAACTAAGAACGGTTAGGAAAATAATAACTTAAAATTCCCCGTGAAAGGTAATGATTAAAATACTGATAGAAATACTGATAAGTGTGTGGGGAGATTTAGGAATGTCATAACCTGACTGGACCATACGCTGGAGCGTCATGAAATTTCATGTCATTGCTAATGATAGTGTCGGGGCCGTAATAAAACTTGATTTGAAAATGCGGAAGCTAATATGAGAGCTTTTAATTGAATAATATTATATGGCTGTTAACCGTTACTAGTACTAGTAACAAAATAGTAGATTGTACAACAAGGGCATAAAGTGAGCCATTTCTACCCGAGGCAATTTTTTGGTCTGAGCGAAGCGAAAAATGGAATCTTGAGCATTGCGAGGGTTTCAAAGCACGACGTTAAACAAAATTTGACCCCGAGTGAAACACAATTTTTGTTACCACATGCACCAACCCGAAGCAAATATTAATTATATTAAATGTAAAATATCAAACAAAATCAAATCCAAATGAATTTTATTAAATATTTATCTTATAAAAGTCAATTCTACCAGCAAACATAAGAAAACAACTCAAAATATGCATTAAGCCTTTCCGAGCTGGTGTGGTGAAAAGTATTTTTCATCACACCAGCTCGGAAAGGCTTACTTTGCACTTCAAAAACTGATAACAAAGTTGCATTTTATTCACATGTGAGGCAAAGTAATCAAATGCAAATTCTGAGTTGTTTTCTTATGTTTGCTGGTAGAATTGACTAAAATGATGATTTTGGATGATAAATATTTAATAACATTCATTTGGGTTTGATTTTGTTTTATACCTTACATTTGTGCTTCGGGTTGGTGTGGTCAAAAATTTTGTGTTTCACTCGGGGGAAAATTTTGTTTAACCCTGCACCGTGCATTGAAACCCTCGCAACGCTCAAGATTCCATTTTTATTTTAGAATCTTTCGCTTGCTCGGATATCAGCAGCTGCTCGGATATAGCAGTTAAACAACAACTTTGCCCCCTTGTAAAACAAATAACTATTATTTCACCCTAAGGTGGAATAGTTATTTCATTATTTGTTTTACAAGGGGGCAAAGTTGTTGTTTAACCGCTCGTACTAATATTGACACCCGAGCAAGCGAAAGATTCCAAAATTGAACCACGAGCGTAGCGAGTGGTTCGAAAATGGAATCTTGAGCGTTGCGAGGGTTTCAAAGCACGAGGGTTAAACAAAATTTGCCCCCGAGTGGAACACAAAATTTTTCACCACACCAACCTGAAGCAAATATTAAATGTAAAATATCAAAGAAAAACAAACCAAATCAAATCCAAATGAATGTTATTAAATATTTATCATCCAAAATCATCATTTAAAAGTCATTTCTACTAGCAAACGTAAGAAACCAACTCAAAATTTGCATTTGATTACTTTGTCTCACATGTGAATAAAATGCACCTTTGCTATCAGTTTCTGAAATGCAAAGTAAGCCTTTCCGAGCTGGTGTGGTGAAAACAATTTTCCACGGTTTTCACCCGGCTGTCAGCCTATGAAAGGCGAACTTTCCGAATAGGAGAGATGAAATAGTACATTACTACAGAGGCCGGGACAAAAGGGGTTGCCGGCCGAAGACATATGGACGGCCGAGCGAAGCGAGGCCGGATAGGTCTGAGGCGGGCAACCCCATTTCCCGCCGAGGTATGTATAGTGCTTTTCTCAAACATGCAATGAAATAAATAAAATAAAAAATCCACGAAACTCAAGTTTTATTAAATGAAAAAAACTAAAAGTAAACTACACCCAAAATATAACTAACACGTACCTATATCTTTATCACGCGTCTGTTTTACACGAGTCGTGTATTTTTACTACCCGTATATTTTCATGTATCTTTGATTTTTTCGCCTTGTATCCGCCTGACTGTCATTTTCGTCACATAAGTTTACATAGTCTTTCATGTTGATATCATGTTTCACATACATCGTTGCTTTATGCATGGAGAAAATAAGTATAATTTCCACAGTGTTGACGATTTTGTAGTTACATCCATTTCTTTAAAATATGCCACAAAACTGTTTCTAATAAACTGTTAGCCATTTTTCTTAGTTTCTCAAATAAAAAAATTGACATAAGCAACCATATACATACTTCGTCTTTGACTTGGCGGCAGAGGCAGCAAGTTATTTAAAATCAATTCTGCTTACGCTGCCAATTCCAACTCCTACGATTACAATTAATATTAATTTCATTATTTTATCGGAACTCATATTAAAGTAATAGTTATTTACGATACAAGTGCGAAAAAGAGGAAATTCGAAACGAGTGGCGATAAATTAAAACACGACCGAAGGGAGTGTTTTAAATCGACACGAGTTGCGAATTACCTATTCGCACGTGTATCGTACAACGTTTTACAGTACATATGGCCCTTTAAACTTTTGACATCGCACGAAAAGTGCTATTTTACGCACTAGTGCGGGAAAATAGGACCATATGTACTGTAAAATATATTTTACAGTACATATGGTCCTATCGTCCCACGAACAACTGAGTGGAAACAAAATGGAAAAATAGTGTCTTTATTTCCTCGCCTGGAACAATTGGTAATTGATTAATTTTACAAAACCCACGTTGATCCTTTTTTTTTTATAAAAAAATATGTAAGTAAATTGTTAAAAACAAATTATTCTTGATTTCTTTCGTTGAATTCTATTTACTCGATTTCAGGCGGGAACCAAAAGGAAATCACTAGAAATATTTTTTTAAACCTTTCACTTGCGTAAATTAGCAATGGCAGAATGTTATACAGCCACAGTTAAACGTTTGTACGATATTAAATTGGTTTTTAAATTTATTTAGCACTATATTCATGAAAATAAAATAAAATACAAGATAAAATGTTCAATCATATTATTAATTAATTGTTATTTAATATTCAAAATAATTTTATTAAGTTATTACGTGGTGCGGCGCACCAAGGTCGCGGTGCGGTCCGGTAGTCTGTTGCAGCTTTTAGAACGAAAAAGTATAAAATTAAAAAGTAAGAGGCAATCCCGCTGATTTTCATCCTATAATATAACTCTTCTTCTTCCACGCTCCCGGCATTTCGCCATGGCTCATAAGAGCGTGGGGTCCGCTTGACAACTAATCCCATGATTTGACGTAGGCACTAGTTTTTACGAAAGCGACTGCCATCTGACCTTCCATCCCAGAGGGTAAACTAGGCCTTATTGGGATTAGTCCGGTTTCCGCACGATGTTTTCCTTCACCGAAAAGCGACTGGTAAATATCAAATGATATTTCGTACTATAATATAACTATAATGAACAAATCATTTTAAAATTACTGCAGTTCGTTAAAAAATGTGTGTTTTCGTAAATATGTATTGCAATCTAAATGATTTTCGCTAGGGGTTATTAATCTTCACACATGTAAAGTCTCTGGTTACAAGTAAGTCCTAAGGAAAAAAATCATGGCCGTACGTCTATTAGGTACTTCAATTACTGATTTTGCGAAATTGCCTCGTTTTGTTTAGTTTCCTCGCATTCGATATGAAAAGTAGAGTGTTTAACTCAGGTGAAAGGCATCATTTCCGTCTCGGACTATTGGCGAACTACATCCACAGAAATGGGTGCCTTCCAAACCTTGGTTAACAATCTACTACTTACACAATTTGATTTGTATTAACCACAGACAGGCCCATTTGTTTGACTTTTTTAAATTATTAGAAGCTTTTAAAAACTTGTAAGTACCTATGAAACTTGTTTTCACTTCTACCTTTTGTAAATAATAAATACATAAATGGGACAATCTTACACAAACCTAGCCCCACAAGGTCAATAAGGCTTGTTTTTTAATTGGCGGTGCCATGATTGTTTGATTGGTCTAAATACCTACGTAAAGCTTATAGTAACCACTAGTTTAATGTTAAATAGATTTCTCTTAGTACAGTCAGCTAGACTATTCGCTGAGCACCCCTGCATACAAATGTCTACGCGGGGGCAGGGCGCCAAGCTTATAGCTTTGCTGACTGTACATAAAAATGGATTTGGTTATCAATAACTGAAAGGACAAATGCGATAAGATCGTCCATTGTTTACATGTACTTACTTTAAAATTTGGATCGTGATTAATATTGTTTTCTTTTATTGAAGTGCAAAAAAGCATGGCTGAGTGCAAAGCATGTAAGGCCGATTTTTGATATAGGAGTGAGAAGTGGAAGATAAAGATAATATATAAGCAGAATCCACCACTACCAATATGGAGAAAATGAAAATTATGTGTAACAAAACAACGAATATAAATATGGGTGACTATGCTGCCTCACCAAGCATAGCAAAGTACATTCAATTGTAAATCGTATTTTCGTGCAATAAAGTTCATATTCGTGTAATAACGGATTTTCTAATTTAACGTAGGGTTGTTGTTTGGTGTATAATAACCATTCACATTTGCAAGCGTAAAATCTTCAAGATTTTGGAACAATTTTTGTATGACTTTATGACCATTGTATGGTGGCTCCGGGCTATTGTAGCCAGTTAAGTCAGTTAAGTACATAATTATAAAAATTGATGAACATTATGGGTCAATGATACACAAATCGACCTAATTCCGAGGTAAGTTCAACAGGGCATTTTGATAGGAGATTTTGTGTTGTGATAAGAGGCCCTCTTAAGACGCATAATATCGACGGCGAAGTACTATGAACTCCTAACTATTT
The DNA here is from genome assembly GCF_963556715.1 of Cydia fagiglandana. NCBI lineage: Eukaryota > Metazoa > Arthropoda > Insecta > Lepidoptera > Tortricidae > Cydia > Cydia fagiglandana. The sequence continues at coordinate 10,469,584 of NC_085932.1, forward strand.
TTACTAAATGAATGAAAATGTGTATTACTAAAAATGTTACTTATATCACGCATATGAAAGATATTATATTTGCTGTCTAGGCCTCTGTGGTTAGGCCTCGGAAGCTCAGATTGTAGACCAGCTAATGCTGGTGTCCCGGAGCCACGAGTCCACCATTTGTACATTATTTATGTATTTTGTGCAAGCAAGTTTAAATAAATATAAATTAGAAACTTTGAACAGATTCCTTATGTTATAACAAAAAAAATATGTACTTATGGCAATTATGTAGGTACCATATTTTTCATGATTCTTTTAGATAGGCGCAACCGTGTGTGATGTAACGTCACAGGATTATGTTTGGGGCGTTTTAAATTGCGGTGCGTGTGCCACATTTACTTATTTGTCTCTCTATCGCAGTAATACGGGACAGTGATAGAGAGACATACAGCTTTTGGTTGTCGTAGCGCAAACGATTGTCATCTTGGCTAGGAACCTAAGACTAACGCTACGTCTTACGTAGGCGAACAACGCGCGAACGCGGCGCGACATTCGCGTGCAAATCGCGCCGCACCGCGTTCGCAACGAGATCGCTTACGTAGGACACTTCTATGGGCATCAAAGGATTGATTTCGCCGCGCCGCACCGCGCCGCGTTCGCGCGTTGTTCGCCTACGTAAGACGTAGCGTAAGCTACAATAGATAGCGTTTATTAGATATATGTACCTATGTATAGAAACATCTGAATCTCACGGGAAGTAGAAATGATTGACATCTTCCAAAAAAATCATTCATGAATCTCATTGGGTACCTACATACGGACATAGATATACCTATTATAAGTCTATTATAATCATATTGCTTTGATATTGAAATAGGTATTGTGCAAGTGATATGCATTAACAATAATAATAGTTTACCTAATATTAAATCAATTTCATATTTCCACAACACAATGCCATTTCGTTTCATTTAATTTAGTGAAATAAATAGAATAAATACTTAAGTACCGGTAAAAATATACACTTGTCTCGACATTTGTAAATTGCAACTACTTGGCTAGTCAATTTTATTCATAGCAGATAAAAGACATTAATAATAGAAAATAAGTCATAAATCATTATTGAAACATTACATTTATTAGAACCAGGTTCGAGACTGTTCAAGTTTGGTTCTATTTTCACATTTTAGAACGAATCTATGTACTTAGATCTGTTCTTCAACGTGCCTTTTGTTAAACAGTTTCCTCATCGGTAACAATATGTTAATTTTTTTTCGTTGTTATCTGCATCTATTGGTACAACACATTTTGTTAGTCCAGGAGCCGTTTGCATTAAACTTGTGCCTTTTTAAAAATATGTTTTTTTATTTGAATGAGTAAACGCAGACTTGTAGGTGCTCGTGTCCAGTAATGAATAGGTAGTAATCAAGAGGATCATAATTTCTTATATTCTCATGGTTATACACTTGCTCCATACCTGCTAACAGATTTAGATTTATTTATTTCAATATTACATACAACATTAAATAATAAATTGTTAAGCTATGTCAATTTACATGTAACATGATCGTCAAAAAGCAACAAATAATAGCGAAATAAGAAAAAGATGAATCTCAATGACAAATTAAATGTCAAAAACATTATACCTACTTGTACGGATAAATTAAATACATAGCAAATTCCCTTCTACAACAAATCATATTACAAAACAAGTTTCATGATCTACCAAAATAACTGTGTTAAATTAAGGGTTTGCTATAAGAGTAATACTCTATATGGTGTTCTGGGCCCTAAAAATATTGTTACTAAGAATATGATAGAAACTGTATCTATATACATGATAACCTAGTTATACCTAAGGGGACCAACAGATTACCAGATTACCGGACGATATCAGTCTGTCAGTTGTTCGGAACTATCACCTCCTGCGTTTAACTAACAGGCTAATATTATCCGACGAACTGGTATTCTGTGGGCCCCTTTTAATAGTGCGTATGAAGCTCCCGGTGTAAAAATAATTTTCCTCCATTACGATTTGTAGCTAGGAAATTTTGCCGAGCTTCATTGTCAAAGGACATTGTAATTATCACAGTCTTCGATCTACATCGTGCTCGTTTGTGCCTTCGTTCTTTTGTTAGCAAAATAGTAAATGGATGACCTTCATCTTCGTTTCCATCGCGTCACAATGGCGCCAACGTGGATAACGTGGTCTCCTGCAGCTAAGACGAACCTTATTTCTTTCTAAGCCGAAACGTCCCATGAACATTCCTTTTTACTTTCATATACTTTTTTAGCTTCGTAGGTACAAATAGCACGTTGAACAATACCGAGCTCTTTTACAGGTCACGTTACGTAAACAGAACGGGACGCTTATCATGTAAAATCAATGATCTTATATATGTATATAGTTAGTATTAATTAGTTTCTACATTAGAACACTGAGAGAAAATGATAACAAAAACACACTTATTAGAATTACAAAAATAAACTTAATCCGGGGACAAGGAGAGTCAACTAATAGGAACAAATTGACTTTTGCAATTTCTATTATCTGTTTGTTGAAATTAGATTTAGGATTACCTACTGAGCTGTTTGTAGAAATTACTAAACTTCATTTTTTCCCCCAGTACAGAACTGTTTTTTTAATTCCTGATTTAGTTTACTAATGATTTTTCTCTCAGTGAAGGCTGCCGAAACGATGAACAGATAGGCATAGACGGACATGGCGAAATTATAAGGGTTCCTAGTTGACTATTCAGAACTCTAAAAAAACGAAAGCACATCCGCAGATTCCGTAATAATGCCGTTTATAATCTTCTTCGACCGCGAAGGAACTTTGTTTTCGATTCGAATACGAGGAAAGTAAAATGTATATGCTTTTTTTAAAAACATAACTATGACTAAGTATAAATTTTTATAAGTACTTAGTATTTTTGAGGATACTTTCAATTAACAATTTAGGCAAAACTGTCGTTATTTATATCAAAATGGATATTGTATAACAAATTTATTTATACCCAAATTTCAATTGCTTATCGTAAAAAAAAATATAAAATCGTACTTAGGTACTTAGAACCTAAAATGCTCTATTTTCTGCACACCTTTTAGAGCAACGATGACCCTTTTTCAGAGCATGAGAAATGAAAAAGCCCTTTGCTGAATAGGTGATGTAAAAAGTTGTTAGATAGATGTTGGATAACATAAGTTAGGTCTCTCAACTTTGTGGGCTGCGAGACTTATATTTTACTAGGCACTCACGCGTTATTACCTACGTCTTTGATAGTGTTTTATTTTAACGACGTAATACTATACACGTGCGTAAAGAGTCGTTTATTCTCGCTTCTACGTTTACGCTAAGTGGAAAGGACTGTTTATAAAACAATAAGCAAATTGATAGAAACATTTCAACACGACTGTTTTTTTAAACCTCCTGTTTAAAACAGATTGATATGTAGGTAGGGCGACACCCGTGTCAAAAAAAATCGATTGTTACCTCATTCACATAGTCAAGTGTTACCTTTGAAGGAACGTGAAGAGAGAGCGGCTCCAAAAGAGAAGCTCTCTGGTGCCAGTGTGGGTGGGGAGTTCACTCTGATGTCAAGAAAGAAGAGGGCGCGTAGGGGCGCCTCATAAGACTCGGTGTGGTACCGCCGAACTAGTTCATTCTGGCTTGTGGGTTACACTGAGTAAGGCGCTGTAAGTAGGTATGTGTCGGGTCTGCATTACACCGGCAGTGCTGAAATGATGGAGTATGTACACCAGACAACCGGCTACACGCTGAGGCTGATCCAGGTTCGATCGAGCCACTACGTGCATTTCTCTTTCGTGGTGCGCGTGCCGCGACCGCTGCAGGGGACCATCGAGTGTGCCGACTTCTGGCTGAAGGTCTTTCGGTGGTTCCGAGGCAAACTGCCGAATCCGACACAAGACCAGACGAATTCAACGGAGCCACATCGTTTTGTCGCCTAATTAGTATCCCTATACGGGCCCAAAGCCCACTGACGAGCCTTCCAACAGTCCAAATAGCGTGGTTGCAATCCAAAATCGGTCCGTGAATGTCAAAAACGTACAATGTTTAATATTAGGATGCCGTCCATTTGGATGAATCTATTGTAACGGCATCCATTTGGAAGGCTCGTCAGTGGCCTGCTAAGTTTATGAGATATATACAAATTTTATGCTCTTCTTTTTTTATCTAGAAGTAAAACATCATTTGAGCTATAGAAAACTTGATATTCGCGAAAAACTTCCGACGCGCACACAAGACTGTGTCACGCAACGCTTTGGATACCGTATTGGAGGTATATCGAGTATCCAGCTTATTATCTCTTGTTCCCAGATTGACCTCCTTTTCGGCATAATTTGCCTGGGCCAATAGCTGTCTGCTCAATAAAGTGCACACTGAATTTCAAATCAATTGTGCGCGATCCGCCGCGAGTCAATTGTATGCGATGCCGATCCCAAACATTAATCTTGACCTGTGTCACTAAGGTTGTGCTTTACCGAGTCACATGCTGGTTTTCTTCATTGATTTTTTCATAATCAGCACGTATCCTCCAAGAAGTTCTAAAGCTTGTTAAGTATCCACTGTGTCACTGCGTCAAAAATTTGCAAATAAGAAAAAATCCAGCCATGCGAGTACTTAATTCGCATTTCGGGGTTTTATGCAGGTACACGTTCAATTAATTCCAAAAAGTACTTTCTAATATGTAATCAGCAACGAAAATACGTCGTATTACTGTCACGGTAAGTTTAAAATCGGACTGCTTAAGCATATTAAAAATTGTAATGCAGCTCACAGGGACCAGACGCATTCGGCAATCTTCTTTGACCGACACCAAAAAGTGCATTGCCCTACGTCGTGCGGAGTTTTTGGCTTTATTTGTGATCGTTTTTTGCGTTGTCGGTATCTACTGGGTCGAGTTAGGTGTCTTGACCTAGCCTAATGTTATTTGTATTGTCGGCGGCCGGCTGTGACGTAGGGTTATGTGACCGCAGACTCGTTTTATGTCTAATTTATTATACATACAATCGAACAAACTGATTTGTGACCCAACACAGTAAGTGGCAAATAATTTTACTTATTAAATCAATGTTATACCTACGTATGCCAATGATGTCCTTAGTAAATATAAAAAGGTTTCACAGTAGGTCAGGAATCAAGTAGGTAAATCGATAGTACAGTCGCCATCAGATCGTTACAGTGCGTGTTCAGATATTGTGAACACCTTGGCCGCTCCGATATATCTGATGGTGCCTGTACCTACTAAAATAGACGCTTAAATTATAATATCTACCTTGTACGAGTAGGTATATGATGAATTGATGATACTAAAAACCAACATTTTTCATATTTCATGTAAATTACCAGTTAGTCTAGTAAACGACAACGGGAGATCAGATAAATATGGTGATAAGTCAAGTTCTCAGATTATCAATAAATATCTCTTAATTTAGGAGTTTTATTTTAATTACGGAATAGTCGCGTTTACGGAATTATCCCATAATAAAATCAAAATGAGAAACTGGTTGCCGTAAGTTAACAAAGCTAAAGTTTAATTCTAAAATATAATTTCTCGATTAATCTGATACACGGACCTACCTACATATGAAGATAAGTATGTGCATAAACCGAAAGATGTAAGTCGAGTTCCAATGCACTTGTTCATAGCTATGGGTACCTACCAATACCAACATTGAGTGCACTGCTACAGGTTTGGGCAATGCACGACGTAATCTAAACTTGAAATTCAAGGACACCCGAAAACCGGCGAAAAAAAATTAAAGTCGGTGCATCCATATGCTATATGCAAGTGCATCGCGTTTAATGCACGCTCCTACATGAACATACTTGATCCTTGCGGTAGGTTTAGGTACTTACCTACCTATAGGTATCTACCCAATTGTTTGGGAACTGGTTTTCATTTCAAAAATAAGTAAGAAAGTAAGTACCTAACTTACTTTATAAATAAATGGCAATAATACAAGTGAATTTTCTATTCTTCACGAACACGAACTACACAAAATTGACTAGGCCCCATAGTATACATTTTATAAACATTTATAAATATGTACGTACCTATACGTACCTACCCATGACAAACAAATATCCGTACTCATCACACAAATAAATACTTTTCCCGGGATCAAACCATTGGCTTTATAGGCCAAAACTACAAAAATAACTTAATATAATTTCATGCAAACAAAGTTGCGTACTCAGCTGTACAATAATAAATAAGAAAATAAATAAATATCAATCAATCACAAGACACACAACCACAACCTTACACACACAATCATACAAAATCTTATAAGTAACATGAAATGAAATCTAGACGAGATAAATTTCAATTTCACGATTTTCTGGACCCATGCTTAAAAATTTCTGCACATACGTGTATCATAAAACTTAGCATATTATTTTAAGGTATAACGTCTCAAACAATGTAGCTCCCTATCATTTAATCGTACGATTTTAATTTCATGGCAGCGTTGTTGAGTTAAAGAGATCTGTAAAGGAAAATTCAGCTGAAATTATTAATTAGGGTTAATAACCTTTATATGAACCTTAATTGACATGTGACCTTTAAAATTGTTACTTTCCTTTACTTTAACTCGACCACGCTGCCATGAAATTAAAACGTTACCGATCACTCGACGGGTACTTAACAGTCTTTTTCCACTTTTTTTAAACCCCATCTTATTTTACTTCTAAGCTTCCTTACCCCGTCGTATGCGGCCTGTCAAATAGAATCATTGAAAAAGTGACCTTGACATTCAAAACAATAGATTTAAATTCACACGCACGGATCCGTGTCTAAAGCATACGAGGGGTTACAGCAATTTTATATTTGGTTTAAGAGTTAGATAGCTACTCTAGGCTAAGATATGAAAACACCTCTTACTAGAATAAGTGATTAACTGTGCCCCAATCTCTCCGGATAAACATTATATTTCTTATTTTCCTTTTACAACTTTGTCGGCATGACTGATTTATATTTTCATGCCAAATTGCCACTTTCTAATACTAACGATCACGAAACAAAGCCGCGGACGGACAAACGGTTCCTAGTTGACTTCAGAACTCTAAAAATAGGGAGTTCTTCGTGCAACTTTCGTATCGGGTACTGCGGCAGATTTGGAGACTACTTCACAAATCAAATCAACACTTAATCTACCTACGTTATCATCATAACCATGTAGACTTCCAACCTAAAGTTTTTATAGACGTATTTTTCAAATCACTTTCATTTTTTTGGGCGAGTCGGTAGATACTAAACCTTGCTATTGCTTAAGGTTTTAGCCTTATTGCAGCATACTGAAAATGCATTAAGTTATCGCTTTATCACAGTTCGCAAGTGTCAAAACGTCATTTAAAACGAGAGCACGTAGTCACGTCCTCAATGTCACCCCGCCGGGTGAGTTCAAGCGCCGCGCGGGACAGGGACGCCTGCGCCGGCGCGGCGTCGAGGAACCAAACGTCATGCTAATTTCAAAATGTGTTGGGTATATTTGGAGATGAAAATTTAATGAACAGCTTTAAATCCGTCCATAATTAACGCAATTAGTATGCTCTAGTGGTGTAATTGTACCTACATTTATTGAATGTTGAATGGCGAACTTCCGTGACACTTAGAGGAAATAAGGCTTCTGGACAAACACGAGTTCACGACTTATAATGCATGCTTTCTTTAAATAAATTAAAAAAAATTTGCCAATAGTACGAAATCATAATAAGGTTCATAGTTATGTAGGTACACATTGCATCGTCACATTGTATGTGGCGTTTGAATTTGAATAGAGTTAGATCAAGAAAAGTTTACAGCGATTTTGATAGCCCAAGCAGTGCAAGTGTTATTTAAACATAATTTCATAGAAGTTTGACGTTTAAAATAACGCTTGCACTTTTCTTGCTCTAACTCTGCCTAACCAAACTTGAAGTGGTTTCGCATTTATACTGGATTGGGAAATCAAAATAACATGCAGGTTTTCTAACGGTGTCCATGTCCAGTGTTAAAGAACTTTATGATTAGTCATCTTCGGTCGGCCATTCCTCTTTGTATTACGAAATAAACCAGTGAGACCATCGTCTCATTCAATGTTTAGTTTGACAGCACTTTGGTCTGTGGAATACATTTATCCAGTTTTATGCCCACACAGTGTTACGCCAACGGAATCAGCCCAGCGTTACGAAATTGACCACCCATAGAACCTTGATAATGAAAACGGGAGAAAGTCAGGAGATGTGAATCCGGTCACATTATAAGTATTCGGTATGATTATTGTAATAGTTGCTGGAGAAAGCCCTGCAACAATGATCTAAACCTTGTTTTGATAATGTTGCCCACGCGACCCGCGTTTTGGGCCGGTACTGATCTTTGTCAACAGAAAAATATAAGAAAATGTTATGTAGATATGATGTAATTACATGACCTGACAAAATAGATTTTGTAGTTGTCATGAGACTCAATATATGATGGCGTTTAAAATATTTTATCATACGCGTAAGACATTAACGAACACTTACATAATTAGGGTAGATGTCCCGGTTTTGGCTACCTTAACAGTCTTAGCATCTATCATCTATAAGAACACTAGCAAACAAATTAAGTTCGGCCGCTTACGCTGTGAGGAGAATTAGACAATTGACTAATGTTGAGACAGCTCGCCTTGTTTATTATAGTTATTTTCATAGTGTAATGTCATATGGTATTCTGGTTTGGGGCAAAGCAGCTGACATACAGAATATATTTGTCTTACAAAAGAGAGCCATTCGTTCTATATATAATTTAAGGGTGCGTGAATCATTAAGAGAACTTTTTAAAGAAATTAATATTTTAACTGTAGCTTCCCAATACATATATGATAGTATTATTTATGTTGTTAAGAATCTAGACTCCTTCACTAAGAATTCTGATGTCCATAACTATAATACTAGAAATAAAAATAAGCTTGCTATCAGAAAGTTTCGTGTTCGTAAAGTACAGAAGTCATTCGTTGGGCAATGCATTCATTTTTATAACAAGTTACCTGAGGATGCTTTAAGATTACCCTTTCCAGCTCTTAAGAATTACTTAAAAAAATCATTGATGTTGAAGGCTTATTACAGAGTCGAGGACTACTTGACAGACAAACATGCATGGTCCAAACCAGAAACTGTAATAACGACAAGTAGCAATTAAAAATATTGTATTATGTGTAGAGTTAAAGGTGACTCAGCTCAGGTAAGAAAGCACATCAAATTGTATGAAAGCATCTCATAACAATCAGTCAGATTCATATAATATGTATTCTCATTTCTTTTATTGATTTTAATTTCTTTTCCTTTTGTAAGATTTGATATGTTTTCTGAAAGAGCTACGTATTTGTGATTTCATGTACATATATGTTTATTTTTTATATCAAATTCTATAAAGTTACGTACTCACTGAGTATAATTGCATGAATTCTATAGTAATTTAAATTGTATTTTTCTTAATTACTCGTAATGCATGTTAATTATAAGATGTAATAATGTTTTGAAAAGATGTGTCCCGCCGAGTTTGTTGCCGGTCCCATATTGGGATACCCTCCTCCAATTGAGGGGGGATTTAAATCTTCTCGGGGCAGAGGTGTAGGTACGGTTGGAGCCGGTAAAGGTTTATTTGACGTTCATAAGCGCATTGTAATATGCCTACTTGAATAAACTATTTTTTATCTTTTTATCTTTTATCTTATCATCCTTTATGGCCAGTTGAAATTTTTATAAATATATAGAAAATTATAATATTAAAATAATCTATTTTTTAGTTTATAAGGGTTGTATCGGAATGAATTAAGTATGTAACGATATACTTATAACAAATACATTTATTTTACACTAAGTTAAGTTAAGACAATAAATGGCCAAAACAGGGCCAGTGGGAACCGGGGCATCTGTCTACTGTTCTGAGCGTTTTGGTGATATCGTTACCAAATCGTTGTTACGACAATACTCCCAATTTATTCGTGTTTTTATCCTAGTTTAACATTTTGTATGAACTTATAAAGATATTTCCTAACGGAATGAATTCACTGATCGAAGTTGAAATTTTTTTTAATTCAGCATTATGTCATGTCATCAATATTCGCACTACAAAATCAGTTAGTGCTGTAGACACTGCTTGTATTTTGAAAATTTGTACGTATCGGTTACACTTGTTCGGTTGTATTTATCTGAAGCAGCCGATGTGAAGCAGCACGATGTGAATACCTAGTTGGATTGAAATTTATTTGCTTATCCGCCGTGAATGTAGCCCGCGTTATGGTACAGATGTAGTGCATAATTGTTTCCATCGTATTTTATCGGTAACGTTTGTTTGTTATTTGTCATACTTCACCGTTTGCATTTGCACTACTTCAGTCAACCTAGTGTGTAGACAGACATCTTATGTAGGTGCCTAGGTAACTAAGAAAGCTTAGAGGAACGAATTTTTCAGGAGAAAAAACCTAGCTGTTTCGATCGTTTGTCTTTATAAAACCCTATTACAATGAGAGAAAAATCATCACCAGGAATTAAAAAACAGTTCTGTACTGGGGGAAAAAAATGAAGTTTTAGTAATAATTAAGGACGTTTCACTATTTCTGTAAAGTTTATTTATTTCTAGAAACAGCTCAGTAATCCCAAATATAATTTCAACAAACAGATAATAGAAATTGCAAGAACTAATAGAAATTGCAAAAGTCAATTTGTTCCTATTAGTTAACTCTCTTTGTCCCCGGATTAAGTTTATTTTTGTAATTCTAAGTGTATTTTTGTTGTACTTTTCTCTCAGTGTAGGTATTAGATATTGTAGAGAGAGTTGTTAATATTTATAAAGCTTTTAGAGTATAGGTGCAATATTACATAGTATTTATATATCTAAGTAAATTGGTACGACAAGCCTGCAGTAAGACTGCAATCATCACATACCTAATGCACTTAATGCAAAAAATTCGTACTTTCGTCCTCTCCCAACCAGTTATTGGGTGCATTGCCCCTGAGACATTACCACCGAATTTTAAATTGATCTGACATCCCTCTCTTGCCAATGCAACGCTGGCTTGAGTAAGATAAAGCACGCGATATTGTTTAGGCATTGAGCTTTTCATATTAATGTCCCAAGAGGTGGGACCTTAAGGCAGGTTATGAGTGAGATTACAAAAAGAAATAGTGTCGTAGGTTTTGATAAAGAGGTTGGTATATTACTTATTTGTTTTCTTGATGTTTCAAATAAGGATGTATGTACAGTATCTGTAAAAAGTTTTATACGGAACACTAAAAATTTACGATGTACTCACATATGGTACCTAACATCAACTACATCAAGACTAAACTAATTAAGTGACCAAGGGGGCAAAATTAAGATTCAGAAAGAAAAAGATGTTTCGGTGAGCCTTCAAGCTAGTTTTTATTCTAGTATCTTAGTAAAATTAAATTACTAATAACTTGAAGATCGTAAACATAAATATGGCATTTTCATGATGGTATTGGAGCATTTAAAAAAATCGCACCTTACACGGTATGTAGGTAAATGTCGTAGCAATGGTCGAAACATGCATCAGTTTAAATATTTGTTTCCTGACTTGACTTGCCGAAGACGATTTTAAAGATAGGTAAAAAAACGAATATAGTAAGTAACTACATTTCAATGCAAGTGTGGAAAGTATGTTATTATTTACGAGTCCCGAGATGTCTTTATATATACAAGTAAATAATAACACTTTCACACGTAGGTACATTGAACGACGTTTTTAACACATTTGCGAAAAAATCACAATATCACAAAATATTGGTAACACTTACAGTTACGAATTTTCCCTTAAACTTGAATGATATTTTATATCCAGCACTATAAACTACGTTCAGGGGGCCGATTTTTGAATTTCGATCGCTCGATTTCGTCACTTGAAAATCGGTGGAAAACGGCGAAATGCAAATTTTTGAAATACGAGCGATCGAAATTTGGAATCGAGTGGTATTGGCCACTCGATTTCAATTCTATTAATAGAATTTAAACGCCTAGTAGTGGAGATATCATTTAACGAAATACACGAAATCGAGTGGTCGAATTTCAAAAATCGGCCCCTTGCGTAGATTTATATTGCCAAAATTAATCACATTAACTCATTTCATACAAAAACACTCTTACAATTGCAATTTAAGATAATTATTTTGATACAACTAAATTTCAAGTGAAAATGGCGGGCGCTGGTTTTACTTTTTAATTTTTTCTGTTAACAACAGCCAAACGTGGCAACGATAGTTCCATTCAGCCAAATAAAAAAAAAATTGTAGTGAAATATCGTATTTTACAACGTTTTATTTATATAATAACAAATAAATATTTACTTTATATCATGTAACAATACTTTTGTATGTAATAAATGTCTAATGGCAAAATAAAAATATATAAAGTTTTTGAACGTCCAAAATCTTTGGCGTGAACGTATCGATTACGGTCAGAATTCAATTAAAAAAAGCTGGAAAAGAAAAAAGCACTAGTTTGCAAAAAATAACTTTGCGAACGCTAAATAGCCACGTAAAGTAGCACTTTTTGAGCAACTGTATAAAAAAATTAGTTTATCGTAGGCATTCCCTCGTTAACCCCTAACCAGTTCCAATTCTTTTGTTTATCAATTTAGAATATTTTGTTTTCAAATAAAAGTAAAAACAAAACAATTTAAATATGTACTTACCTACGTACATAGGTAAGCGACACAATGCGCACATTGCGAACCCAGAGCCTCACGAGGTTAAAGTTCAAATCTGTGTATGACCGACCCTCTATATTAAATTATATTGTAAACAAGTAAAGTTGTATTTAAAACAATATTAGTTTATTTCTACGTACTGTAATCGTAATGTTGATTCTGGAGGTTGTAGAAAAAAAAAACAAGATTAGAGCCATCTGTCTTTCAAGAGAAGCACTTCGACTGGCGCTTCTTTACCGCGATAGAAAGAGTGAAAGAGTACGAGCATCAAGAAGCTTAGCTGTGGCTGTGGCTTCCGGTACGGAGATGTTATGTGTTCCCGGTAGATGGCAGCGTTTTCAACTTTAATATTTTAAATAAAATTGATTATTGAATTGTACTTTAGACGAAAGGGGACGACCGCTTCTCCATACAAACGTAGCTTACTTATTTGATGATTATATTAAGAAAATATATTGCACCTACAAATGTTGTTCATGCTTAATTTTTTTTTTATTTTATGATAATTTTCGAGTGGTAGTAAATCTTTTTAGGGTTCCGTACCTGAGGGGTAAATGGAACTGCTATCCGTCTTTCTATAACCGATTTACCTACTTTAGCTCAGTTTTTAAAATGGAGTTTTTCTAAAATTTTAAATCGTTCCGTACAAAACTTTGTTTCTTATTTTCCCATCTTCTATAATGATAGAGCTTACAAACCGCTAAAACATACTATTCTCAAACTCGGTATATATAATATTAAAATAATAAATATAATTTAGAGACCTATACATAACGCTCGTAAGGAAAAATGTAAAAAAATTGCGTGATGGGACACGGAACCCCCCTGATGCGAGTCCAACTTGCACTTGACCGGTTTTTTATGGTAGTTTTACGAATTCCAATATTTTGAAAAACAATATTTTTATGTAGGTTTGTTAATAAAATGCTTCATTAAGTAATGCTAGATTTGTTACGTGTCAATATCATAACACTGGTTTATTATGTAATATCTACATAGTAGGTAAAAAAGTGATACTGTAATCTGCATCTACGGAGTGGGCTTATTAAGTAGGATATTTATGGATATCAATTATCAGACGGCAATAATCCAAACGTGATTGTTTATCAACCAATCTGTCAGAGTGATCTTCGCGTCCATTACAAGCGGGTGTGTGTTATTGTGTAGGCATAAGTAAAAATTCTCCTGTGTCGGAGAAATCATTATTTACCTGGTCTTGTGTTGCTACGAAATATCCACGACCTACGTAAGTAATGAAATTGACACTACTACGTACTTGTTAAACCAGTTAAATTATGTAACAGTGACAACGAATTTTTTTGAATAATTATTTAATAATGTTTGCTTGTTTGTGATAAATAATGACGGTGATAATACGACACTTGTTTTTATGTTGGTCTACATTTACTTACTACATATCGGTAACACCTGGATAAAGATTAACCGGATAAACATGTTGATGGTGTGTTACGGACTAATATTCAAATATATATAACATAATTACATAACAATATTGACCGAACAATAAACGATTTACGATTAATTACTGTCGTATGATTCTATGTATGATCAAGCTGCGATTGGAATAGGATTGAGCACTTACGACGTTTATGAATAAGTGCATGAAATGACATTGTCAATGATACAGTATGCAGATAAATAAAATAACTTAGGTATTAAAATATTGCAGTTATACCTATTTCAGTACAATTACGTCAATTTACTAAAATACAAGGTACTATAATTAACTTTTTGATACAACTGAAAACGTGTGTCTATCAGAAAACCCCAGACAAGCTGAAGTTAGACCAAGATAAGTCTGCACCTATTTTGATATCACACGCAGGGCTTTGAAATTATGACATATACTTAAATAACACTTTCACTGCGTGTGCTATCAAAATCGTTGCAGACCTATCTCGGTCTATCTATAACTGATAGACCTAAAGACCTACATTGCTAACTTTTAATGATAAATTAGCAATACGTATGGGCCACCATGCTAAGGGATATATAATATACATATAAATAAATAAACAAACTTTTAGACCGAAATGTCTCACTGCGAAAGCGCGACCAATCTATTTAGAGGATAGTGGAGGAACGCTTCTCCATACAAACGAAGTCCCTATTTTCCTCCCTGAATTATTATGACATTATTAAAAAAACAAACTTTTGAACAATTTGATGTATATTAACCATATAGCGCCATAACCTTTGTTTGACCTTTTTAAATTTTTTGATTACAAGAATTACGAACGAAAAACAAATTTTTAAAACGTCCTTTAACTATTATAATAATTACAAAATAAAAAATACATGTAACGGCGCATAGCTATGAGTATGGCTATGGTTGGTATGGTTAATATACCTAGATCAAATTGTGTAAAAAATAATTATGATGTTTAATAATATATGATAAAATAATATTTATTCAATAAACTTTTATTCAGGGTCAGGGGCCATACAGGGGAGACCACCGGCTCGATTCGGAAAATGAATTAGATTTCTACTAGACTTCAACAAGTTACGATATGGATAATTTAAAGATATTTGTAAGATAGATATGTCAAATTTGACGTTTCCGCGATTCTGGAGGTCCTCTTGAACGATTTCGACAAGTTATGACTTAGATATCCAAGTCACATCTAGTCGATATCTAATGTCGATCTAGTTGATCTCTAAATCGTCCCTAGATCTTGTGATTATCTCGAAATCCGAATAGGCCTGTACATTTGTACGGAGAAGCGGTTGTCCACTGTGCTCTTAAGCATCAAACCTTAAAAGATTGTTGTTTAATATTACGCTTCAACGTAATTTTAAGTTTCTTACCGTTATTTTAATTTTTATATGTTTTATAATGGTATCTCTTTTACAGAATTATGCAGGCGATCGTGTTCAACGGCAAAACGAAGGAAGTGAAGTATGTGCGCAACCATCCAATGCCTAAAATAGTCGAAGACAATCAAGTAATTGTTAAGGTCGCTTATTCCGGCATTTGCGGAACTGATCTTCATATAATTCAGGTTGGCACGCTATTCAATCTTACGAAATAAATCTACGTTATTAGCTGCAGGTACAGCCAACATCTAAAAATACATGCAATCGATTTGCCAAAAAATTTAGTAACGGCCTAAATATTGTGGAAAAAAATCGTGTTTAAATATTTATCCTAAATTACTCGCATGGATGTGTTAAATGCCTGTCTGTATCTAATTCTAATTTACATAATAATTTGAAAAAATAAATAAATAGATGGAACAATGTTTTAAGAAAAGGTGCCGTAGGTTCTAAGAGCAGAATTTTCGAAAAATTGCAGCTCTTTTTAGCCGACTTCAAAAAAGGAGGATTTAGATTACATTACGCTTGCCAAAAAAATTAGCAGTCTTTAAGCCTTTCTCTAGTCACTTCTTAGGATCCATGGAAAGGCATAATGAACTTTCAAATATAGAGCTGTTATCCTGTAATAGCAATACCTAACGCGATAAATTTTACGTTTGATTGCAGGGAGAGTTCCCTGTGCGTCAGGAACCGGCCCTAACCCTCGGCCATGAGTTCAGCGGGGTGGTGCATGAGGCAGGAAAGCTAGCCTTCTTGAAGAAAGGACAACGCGTGGTGGTTGATCCTAATAGGTTTATCGTTTGAATTCATTATCACTATAAACACGTGGACTAGACTCAGCGTCAAGAACAATCTCTGTTGCTTCAAGATTTTGTATATGCATCTACATATTAATTGGTCAATCTTTTCAACAGCTCATATGGTATAATAAAGTGACTATCGAATTGCAGCCAGTGCCTTCTTTGCGAGTATTGCCGCAAGGGCCGGTACCAGTTCTGCGCGGCGAAGAAGAACATTGGCCTCTGGGTTGACGGAGGCTGGGCTCAATACGTCGTAGTCCCGCAAGAACACGTCTACCCTATCCCTGACGAAGTTACTTTAGAACAGGGTATTTTTATATTTTATTCAAATCTAATCATCAAAAAAACATTTTCATATCATATATACCAATTGGATATTAATATTACCTGGACCTTATGGTTTAACAGATTTCCTGAAAAGGTCCTTGTAACCTTCAAGGTAAACATTTAAATCGTATTTTTTATGTGGTTTCCAGCCTCTCTGTGTGAGCCGTACTCCTGCGTAGCGCACGGCTTCGACCGAGTCTCGCCAGTGTCGGTGGCAGACCGAGTGTTGGTGCTGGGTGCTGGCATTATAGGTTAGGACAAACTATTTACATTTAAAATTAGATTAATATCAGGTCACAATCTTACAGAGAATTACTAAGTTACAAACTAAAAAAATGTGTCTTTTTAATGGTCTCATCTCAATAGATCCTGTTTTAGGAATGTATAGGAATAACTGCATTCACTCGTAATAATTACAAAATTCCGTATTTTAGAGTCAAATTTAGGGTTAAATATTTCAATATGTTATTTGTTTACTCAATATGATAAACTTTATTGAAACAAACATGACTCAACATTCTTGTTATCATTTAGGTTTTGGTATAGGTACTCATACTTTGCAATATAGGTACATAGCTATACAATTATTGCCTACACTAACAAAGTAGTTATTCTATGCAACGGCTGCTAAATGACATTCCGTTACAATGATGTCATGCAACCTAATGACCTGTTATTGCGAGTAGAACATATCCAATTGAATAGGTAACTATGTATCTACTACTCACTACTGATATTGTTATGATTGGGTAGTTCGTGTAGCAACTAATTGGATAGAAGTATTATATTGACGTAGGAGGGAATGTACAGGTACTGAAATGATGTTGATTATTTTTAATAAATCTGTTTTGTTCAAGGTAACCTGTGGTTAACGACATTGCATCTCCACGGTCATAGAAACGTGACAGTCTCTGAAGTAAACAAGGCAAGACTTGATATTGTTAGGAATTTGAGTAAGTATTTTACGAGTGGACATTAATTAATATGCGCCTTTAAAATAATTTAATGTTTTTCTTTTTAGCATGTTAAGCATGTTATTGCGTTATTGCATTTTATTAAAATTAGGGAAGCATAAGAAATTTTCCTTCATATATTTCTTTTCTGTGAAATTATAATTAATAAATAGGAATGAAGCTAAGCGGGGGCGTACAATCAGAAGCCTTTGTTAGATAATTTGGATCAATGTTTTTTTTTTTATCTTAGATTTGGGATTCAAGCTGATTACACCGGATGTATTGGAGAGCGAAAAATCACAATACGATGTCATCATTGATTGCACGGGTATTTTTATAAAACATTTTTTCCTTTTTTCTTGTCATACATAATGAACCCTTTTAACACTTAAGTTGCAGCATAAAGTGGTTGAGATTGGTATAAAATATTTTCATTTCTCATGCTCTGAATGTGGGTAGTTATTGTTCTAAAAAGTGTACAGAAAATGAGACGTTTCTGCTTTAGGGCATATTACTTTATGTACGTTTTTTTCTCTTTTTTACGCATGCATTTAAAATTTTATATTAAGTATTAAGTTAAAGTTTTGTTCCAGTCGGATACTGATCATATCCAGAATATGATTTATTCTGAATTATTTATTTGACTCAATTGTTCACTGTATGCGACTCAACCAGTCGGTAGAGAATGCCATTTGGCATTAAGTCCACCATTTGTACAACTTGTTTTAATGCAATAAAGTTTAAATAAATGAATATATGATGAGAAAAGTACGAGGTTAAATGACGTAATCTTAAAAATTGTCTTTGTATGAGGCCATTAAAATCTTTTGTTTATAGGTGTGCCCAGGGTCCTGGAGACCAGCTTTGACTTGGTGAAGCCGGGCGGCAAGTACGTGGTCTTTGGGTGCGCGCCGCAGGGCAAGAAGGCTAGGTACATCATTCATTTTTAAGATTAAACAAGCTATTGTCAAAACAGAAATCAATTTAAATGTTCAAATTCAGAAATTGCGATAAATTATAAAACGTATAACACTTATTTGGCACAACCTGCCGATTGTTGAGGTAGGAATGTGGGTGACGTGATGGGTTGTAGTATATTTACCTACATCCAAAACTAGCGTAGCATACGCAATGTTTAGCTTTGACAGTATTGAACAGACTAATTCGAAAATATTGTTTTGTTAACATCTGAGACAACTACATAATATCTGAAAATTAATGAACTATTATTTTTCAGTATAACACCTTATGATATATTCGATAAGGGGCTCACCGTAATCGGCGTGAAAGTTAATCAATTCACATTTCCCACCTCTATTGGCTGGCTCAAGACTATGGGAGACAGGTAATACCTATAACTATAACCTAATTATTAATTAAAATAACCTAATTTATAAGTATAGCATTACAATATACCTGGTGCAGTGAGTTCCGTAGCAAAAAATTGGAGATAACAAAATACTAAACAAAAAAGTACTGAGGCTGACTGCATGGAGTAGCATGACAAAAACGAAGGTTTCCGAGAAAAAACGATAGGAAAGATTATTCAGTAAGTAAGTACTATAAATGATTTGTCATTTTCTGAGCCAGACAAACTCAAGGTTATGTATTACCCACGGCCACATTATTGACACATCAACTTTGACTAACGAAAAAGTACTCCACGCGTAGACTACTTCATTAATTATTATTATAAACCATCATCTTATCGCTCCAGTATGCAAGAATGATATAATTATGATATTTTTTTATAGAGGCAGATAACGAAATTTAATTTTTTATGTTTCTCGGTAGGCCCTCAGTTAGTGCTAGTAGCGCCGACTTCGCAGAGTTTAGCGTAATAAAAGGATGTTTCTTTATTGTAATGGGATAAAGGACAAGATTCTCTAATAGATTCAAAATTATAACCAACACGCATAACTTATTTAGAAAGTGATTAAGTAGGTTAATATACCTATTTCAATTGCTTATTGCAGATATCTGGATTACAAGAAGCTGGGGATTAAGACTTATTCATTGGAGCAGTACGAGCAAGCTTTTGTAGACTTAAAGTCTGGATCCATTTCCAAGGCTATGTTCAAAATAGAATAAGTACCTAACATTGCTAATGTTGATGTATTTTATTCATTAAGTTGTGTTGTAGAGGAATCCAATCTTGTCACGGAGGACAACGACTTAGAATTGACTAGCAAATATTTAGACGCAATACTTATAGAGAATATTGTGAGCACATTGTTGTATTTGTTTCATTTTACGTTCCTTTAAGTTAACCGAGTGAAATCTTTTCCCAAATAATGAAATTCGCAAGAGATTTGAGCGATATTTTCCTTCTATTACAAACATAATACATAGAAAAGTCATTCGAATAAGCATTACGTGGCGCACTCACACAGCGACATTCTATCTAAAGAATATCAGATAAATATACAAAAAAACCTTTTCATAAGAATAAGCAGGACGGAGTACGGATCTTATTTTTCTCGCGGACGTTTCAGTCGCTCTCGGGTGGGTAGGGGGATATGTTGGGCTCCAGGAGTGGGGGGCCCCACCACCCCCTGCAATAATACTGCGTCACTATTTTGCGCCATTACCTACACTCGCTTCCTATTCTATAAGTAGTCAACTTTAGGATGTAAACTTCAGACTATTTAGAAATAAAACATTTTTTTTATGAGATTAAAGCCAGTACCTAATTAAAAAACCCAGTTTTTTTATCTTATTGTTAACTTAATCTTATCTTTTTATTACCGGCAATCTCAGAATATACATTTTATTCTGGTCAAATCGGGTCTACCTGATTTCCTTAGCTGCGGTTGACGGTTACTTAACTTTGTGACATATATAACATAAATAAGATGCATAATAGGGATCCATAGGGATATCCATACTTCCATCCTAATGTCTGTCTGTCTGTTACCTGTTCACGATAAAACCGCTGAATGGTTTTAGTTGAAATTTGGTAAAGTGATGGTTTGAGTCCCAGAAAAGGACATAGGATAGTTTTTATTTATTAGTTTTACGTTTATGCTCAAGTTGAATCTCGGAGTTGAATGATTGCCATTATTTTTTATTTAGGCGCTATAGGAGTCTCACAAACAAATAATGAAGTTTGTAAGTACATACATAAGTATAAGGAATCCATATACTGCAATTGGATAAAAAATAAACTACCTACCCAAAAAACTAATTGCACTCAGACGAAGTCGCGAGTAAAAACTGGTAATAATATTTTATGTCTGTCTGTCTGTTAACTCGCGATTTCAGTGTTGGTGCCAGCCATAATAAAAGTTCCTCAGTATAATTCCAAAACCTCCCTGGCAACGGGCCTGCAGTTATTTTTTAGTCACCGTGTATAATGAAAAGCACGATGACGCGCGCGTTTACGTTCTATGTCTTGTGGATTTGGAGTGCTGGCGGTGTGGCTCCTTTATGCGGGCGTTCCAACTCATACGTGGCTTGTTTAGCTTTACACATAACTCCGTATATCAATGAAATATAATACCTGCATTTACATAATAATGAATTTTAGATCGCGCCCGCACGGTACTTGGCACTTGTGGAATTTAATTGGAACATGTTTACGGTACTATTTCGACAATTGTGTAACATTCATGTTAATATTAAAGGCCATAGTAACATGAATGTACCTATAGCTAAATAAAAAAAGAAAATACGAGGGTTGGCCTGAAAGTAGTTAGCTGGTCCGGCTCTGCTCATACGATACTAATTTTTTTTATTGAGAAACTAACAGTGTTAAAATAAATATATGAGCAACTTTTAACCGTTATTTTAATAAAGAATATACAGTTCTGTTAAAGAGGCCTAAACAAATCTCCGTGCATACATTTTTCCATCTATAGGTACCTATGTCCATATATATATGTATTATTCATACCATTTTTAGACAATTCTTGAATGTTTAAATCTTTAAATAATGTTTTTTTAGGTGCTGCTGATTTCGATTCTAGACCGCGCGTTGTTAGAGCCAAACTGGCCAAAACTGATTTTTTATAGTTTCGTCATGTCCGTCCGTTATTTAGTATCATAGTCACATCACATCACATTAGTGTCAAATTTTACGTTCGCAATATATGTTCCACAGTGATTGCATCGCCGGCATTTACTTGCATACGAGCACAATTCGCACGCCGCCAAATTAATGACAATCGATATTATGCAGCGCGTGGCTGCACATTAAAGCTGGAGGCTTCTCTATTTATACACTAATTGCCGCTTAAATCGAACTTGCATAATTGAACCGAATTAGCGGACTCGTATTTTATGAAATTCAATAGGAGCTAAGGCCAATTTAGTGTTAATCATTTTAAATTGTTATTAAAATAGGCAAAAATTACTGACCTGAAAAATAGTTAACTTAGGAGTGACTAAACCGGTTTCACCGAATTTTGAAAAACCGGGAAAACCGGGTTTACAGCCAATTGTAAAACCAGGTTTTAGGTTTGATAAAACCGGATTTTTTACATTATACATAGCTTAATTATTATGATTAGCAACAAGCACTTGCGAGTTTACTCTTATATTTAGAATAATAATGCCAATTATGCGCATTTTGTTTTACTTAGTGTGTTCCGATTATTTTTAATTTGCAAGCTATGCTGGTTTGTTTTTTCGTCTAAAAGTTGTTCTGGATTTTGTATTGGGTAGAGTTTGCTCGGATATGGAAGAGTCGTGGAATGTATTGGGCCCCATACATTCCAAGACTTTTCTCTTTCCGCAGTGATATAAGAAAACTAAATGTGATTTAAAGCAAAAAGAATAGATAGTATAGAGGGGTCCTGTCATAGTAAATGTTGTAGTCACTGTAAATTTACTGCCATCTATCGACACACGACTATAACTCAAAATTAACACGTATAAAATTATCAGAAAAAAGAATATATTTATATGGATAAATGATTTTATTATTTTTATATCATTTTGACCCATGTTCATTCACTGATATCTATGTGTTAAAATTGTTAAATATGAAGCTGTGTCGTCATGCCATCTAGCCGAGAATAGGCTATAGGTGTGTGCGCCATCTATTCGAAAATGACTTTTTCTTGATTTCCGAGGCACGTTTTTTTCTTAGACTTTATTAATCTTACACGAATTTACATATGTCTTTGTTTAAAGTAATCCTTAACCATTTTTTTATGCATAGGTAAAACATGGGTGCTTCTAACGATTAAAGCAGAGGTTAGTTTCTAACCTGGTTTTAGCACGGAATTTGAAAGCGGTCGTATTCTCGCTCGTAGCCACCAACAAACAACGTAAAGCCTTAGTAAAACTCCAATAAAGCTTATACGTATACAGTACCAAACTGGAAATGCAACTATCTGGTCTAGGGACACCTAAACATACTTCTGCAGATATAGGCTCGGAGACATAGTTTTTACTACTTAATCTGTTCATAACAAATTAGACGCGAAACACGCTTGCTATTGCTTCGTTGGAATGGACGCATTTTGTGCATGGGCTTTCGACGCCGCATTGTATAGTTCCCGTGACAAAATATGTCAGGTTTGCATTGCTGGGGTGGCGCTCGGAGTAGGCAGGTGGGTGTGAGGCGACAGTCCTTTGATTCTGGCGAGATTAAACGTGCGGCAGACGGTGGCGCCTCTATCGATTGTTGTTGTAATTACAACGCTATCCTCGCTCAGTCGCAAATGAAATTGTTCCGGACAGAGTAAGCTGTGGATGCCAGCGTGTTATTACATTTGTCGGTCGGCATAGCTGTACTATTCTGTGCCTTGCTACCTTGAACTTAGGTACAATAAGTTTTGAGGAATGCATTGCAGTTGCAATTTGCAGCGTTATTGCATTCCCTGCAATATTCCTTATATTTATAAAATGGCCAAGGAAAGACATTAAGGTCTTGTTTACACATTTATTCGCGTTTAGTGCGAGTTTATACATTACCTACTAATAGCAGGTTGCAAATATATGTAACCCTTAAACACTGATCAATGTTTAAACGGGCCCTAACGCGGAAATTAATGTGATAAGTCATAAGAAAGTACCAAGTTATTAAAAAATATTCGATTTTTACTTTTGGTTTAGTAGTAGTAAGTACTCTACAAACTATTACTATATAAATAAATATAGATATGTACCTAGTTTAAACTATAAGTAAGAAAAACACACAATAGGCAAGCAAGATTAGGTAAAAAAGAAGGTCTCATTCTCTATTTTTCATGATCGGTACGTAAGTACTTATTTTACTCTACTTTCCTTTTCTGGTGTTCTACATCAGAACTCAAGCGTAAGAACTAAACCTAAAGACAAATGATGTAATAAAAAACGAACATTGACTTATGTGATTTATATCCTATGTATCTTACAACAAAGAGAATAAATAGCCTTACAATAAATAACGTAACAGTCTCAAAGTAACATGAACCGACCCCTGAAACCTCCGCGACTCCCATCCTATCGGAAGGACCACAGCTGCGCACTGAGGACTACAGCCTGCGAATCACATCTACAATCCAAATACGAATAGGAATGGAGAGAGACAATAAAACATTGGTAGCCCCCGAAACGTATCTACGTTCACGTGGCGTACCCTCCCCGCGCAAGCGCCTTACAAACCTACAACTAACGGACAGTTCAAATTTCAATTGTAGAAAAAAAATAACCAATTCGAAATGGAGAAGGCTTCGCCGCGACCAATGGGAACGCTTACAGTCGTAATGCCAACTGTGTGGGCGGAGCGAATGATATCTAGCATTGGAATGCGCGTTGTATTTGTTTTGCTGGATGGGAAGGCTTTATTGCTTGGTGTTTGAGCCTCTTTCCCTTTGAGGGTGGGCGGAAGGCTCGATATGCTTTTGGGATGTGCTTCACATTATATACAGCTTTTCTTCACAGCCTACCAGTTGAATGACCTACAAATAATTTCAGTTACAGCTGTAGGTCTGTTATCCGATTTTAAGCACGTAAACTTTTGTTAACTCTTGTGAACTCATTTGATATTTTACTCGAGAAGTAATCTAATGTTTTACATTTGCATATATATCATATCATTAAGGAAACCAATCACAAGTTAAATTAATTAAGAGTCCATAAGCAGGGCAGATATTAAAACGGCCTTAATGAAATTAATAACTATCTTTTCCGTCTGTATAAAACTGTGAGTGGATTCCCTATTGATTTTTCGATAGGGAAAAAAACGAAGGCAACGATCTATGCAGATCTGGAGTGCTCTCGGCACATCAGATGGCACCGGCGGGCCTGCCTCCGCAGACAATCGAACAGGGGGGGGCCTCCCACTGGAGGTCGGGGAACCGGCACAGAGTGCGCGTCGCGAGGACTGGCCAGTCGGCACTCAGCTACGAAAGAGATGTAGCCAAAGGCCCTATTAGCTCCTATAGTAAACACTAACTACTAACCCCCTAATTCATAAAACTTAGCAACGTTTTACAAGCCTCTGTTAAATTTAGCCTTTTAGACATTTTCTAACATTCGTTACGTTCAATATTTCGTCACCTATCGCGTACATATGTTGGCATGCATTAGGTATAAGAAATAAAAAAGAAATTTTGTATATAAATCCATGATGATAGTAGCGAATAGTCTCCATATTATGTAACTTATTGCCTTAGCATCGAAATATAGCAAAAAACTTCATGTGCCATTTGGTTCGATCGGCAGGTCGTGCCAGTAGATATTTCTCCGAATCGTCACGGGTAGAATGATATTTTTAAATGTACGTCCTTAGGAAACCAAGGAACCTTTTCGGCTGTTAATTTTCTTTCGTTAAAAGGGCTCAAAATTACTAAAGAGCTACTCAGTGCCCTGAAGAATACCTTATTTTCTATTAAGCCTATGTCCCGCCCTAATATTAAGCTCGATCTCCTTGGTACCAAGTCTGAAAATTGAAGTCTACAAAGTCTATATTGAAAATATTTTATTTTACTTAATACTGTAACTCAGGCATTTTGACTCCCTATTACAAATATTTAATTGTAATAAGTCGAAAAGGTCAAATGTACAATTTCTTTCGCTTGCGGTATTTATCTAGGTATAGGTATGTAATTAGTTATAGAGTCAATTTTAGAATAGGTATAACAAATTAGTGCATCATAAACCCTTTATTATCATATAATATAACCTTTTAACAAAATACATCCAGAAAATAGTATTTATAAATTTTGCATCAAAAAACTACGAAACAAAGTCGTGTTAATATGTAGGAACAATAATACCACCCTAATCAACTAAACCATTAAATAAGATAAAGCATACGTTTTGAACTGTAACATTCAGTCGGTACTTTATCTTTGGCTCTATCGATCCGTCGCCGACGACTTCCCATTCTCAAAGTAAAACACGGCGGAGGAAACCGCGGGATAACCCCTCCCCCACCCCACCACCCGATCTTTACGTTTCAGGAATAAATATTTCAGAGCGTGTGCTTCGGAACTTACAGCTATGTATCGCGCGGTAACAATCTGAGAATGAGAAAACAGAGTTTCTTTTGTGTGAGTTGCTTCGTTTTAGTTGGCGATCGAATAGGTATGGATACAATACTTTTGTATAACTTAAATCTGTACTGTATGGTACTGGCAAGTATAGGTGGCAGGTAAAGTACATATAGCATATAAAAAGATAATTACCTACTTATGTTCGTATAGTACGTCTTTTTACACATATAAGTATACCTTTTGCTAATTAATCATCTAAAACTATATCGACTCACGTTACTTTTTCGTAACCCAACTCATTTTTTTTATAAAATTTGTTTGATACATTTTCAAAAAAAAAATACGTGTTTATATAAAATATATTAAGAGGGAAGAATACTACGTACTCGTCCATACAATAACAGAAAATGTTTTTCCACTTCTAAATAAGTATTCTTCACGATTTTTGGTACGTTATTGACACAACACAATGAAAGACTAGGTTTATAGGCTTTCCTTTTTTCAAAATTTGCAATTTAAAATAAGAATAAATATTTATTCAAAGCGAAATCTATAAATATATAATTTATCATGAAGACGCGATCGACATCAAAATCAAAGTGATTTGTTAAGATTTAGCGTTTTCTACCGAAATATTTTGTTTATAAAAAAGTACTATTTATTGTCAATAGCTATTCCTTCCTCTTGATGTATTTTTTTGTCTTCAATATCGCTAGAGTAAGCATTTTTTTTAGTTTTCCGAATCTTATTTCATTGTTGTATTAGAAAAATATAGTTAATTATAAACAATGACTAGTTCGTAAAAGGAAGAAATTATTAATAAATATAAATCTGTAGCTATACAGGAAAATAAGGTTAATAATATCAGTAACCCTAGGCATAAAAATGTCGTATTATTACGGCGCAATAAAGAATGTTGCATCAGTGTGTGGCGCAGCAGCAGCAGTCGGCACGTGGCGCATGCGCCGACCACCGTTGACAATTGGACACTAATCTGAAACGCTCCTCGACATGCGACAACAACGAGACGAAGGGGCCAGTTTATGGCAGTGTGAATTATGAGTCTATTGCCCTGATTTTATAAACAAATAAATACTAACGGCTCTCAGTGACCTAAACGGATCCGTTTTGAAAAATTTCCAAAAATAAAACGACATAATATAACTATCGAACCTGCTCTTAAAATTTCACGACTCTGTAGAGTCGGTAGAGTCAGACCGAGAAAAGTCTGCAGCGATTTTGATAGCCCACGCAGTGCAAGTGTCATTTTAAACGTCAATATTCTATGAAAACACGTGTAAATAACTCTTGCACTGCGTAGGCTATCAAAATCGCTGCAGACTTTTCTTGATCTAACTCTTGCAAGACATACGAATGCATTTTTGCCCAACCTGAAATGGAGACACGGAGGTATGGTTATAACCCTGCCTAGGAAGCATTCCGATTTGTATCGGGCTGACCTTGTTTTGCTACGACTTTGTTTTGGTGCATGCGAAACGCAATGAATGTTGTGTGTGAAATGTGTACTGATCACTAAGAGGATCTTCAAGGTCGTATCAAAACAAGATCAAACCATAACAAATTTTTAAATCGAATCGGCCCAAACAAGTCCGTTTCATAAAATTAATTAAGATACAGAGGGGAACCCCCGCACTAGTACCTATAGGTGTCGCTGACGCACTTATTTTACATTGAGCATATTATGTTGATGATGTTAATGTACTCGTAATGGCATAAATCTCCATATACGAGTAAACGCAGCAACCATTCCACGTTTTGTCGCGCAAATATCGCTTTGACGATGAATCATGCTAAGTACTGAGCATGAGTACCTAAGTGATCCCCGCGAACTACGTAGTATCGTAAAACCGACCATGAGCATGTCGACTCATGGTCCATTGATAAGTGTTGAGTTGAACATAAATAAATAAATATGGGTATCGATTCGGATTTTGAAATAGACATCTATTAGATATCTTTTATTACACATCACCAAGATACTATAACCATATGTTTAAGTTCTAACCTGTCAAATTTGACATTTGCGCGATTCTGGAGATACTCTTGAACGATTTCCACATGATATGACTTAGAGATCCAATTCACATCTAATAGACTGATATCTTACTCTATCTAACGTAAAAGTGATATTGGTTGCCCGAATTGCGCTGCAAAAGAGAACTAGTTGATATCTAAACTATAACGTATCTAGAATGGATCTAGTAAGTGAATATC
This sequence comes from Cydia fagiglandana, assembly GCF_963556715.1. Classification (NCBI taxonomy): domain Eukaryota; kingdom Metazoa; phylum Arthropoda; class Insecta; order Lepidoptera; family Tortricidae; genus Cydia; species Cydia fagiglandana. The sequence continues at coordinate 10,497,862 of NC_085932.1, forward strand.
TTGAAGTTCGAATACGGCATTATGTAAATACAATCTATCTATAGTAAATAAATCTAAACTAAATGTCAAAAACTAGGGAATTGGTCAAACTCGTAGCCCAATTTAGTACATATAAACAATATGAAAATGAAAATTTGTTTTTCACTCGTTTTAATTTACTTCGACAAAATATTTAAAAAAATGACTAACAAGAACCAGCACATGTTTCGCAAACAAATTCCTGATTCATTGACATGCTTTTGCCTCGATTAAAAAGTAACTTGGGACTTCAAGAAAATGCACTTTGGGTAGCCTTTTATTTACTATTGTATACTTGTCCAAATGAACCAACCAACCACCAACCAAGCAGCCACCAGCCAACCAAGGCAGCGGTGGTACAATGTTATCGCCAAAGATTTAAACGCCTGTGGGTTAGCGGAAACCGATGTCAATGATAGAGCATAGTGGAAGAAGAAAAGCAGGAAAGCAGACCCCGTCACAGTACAGGACAATCGCTAGGAGGATGATAATTTAATCTATTCGTAAGTTGACAGATTGACCCTAACGCTACGTCTTACGTAGGCGAACAACGCGCGAACGCGGCGCGGCGCGGCGCGGCGAAAGCGGCCGCCGCCGCGCCGCGCCGCGTCGCGCCGCCTGACATTCGCGTGCAAATCGCGCCGCACCGCGTTCGCAACGAGATCGCTTACGTAGGACACTTCTATGGGCATCAAAGGATTGATTTCGCCGCGCCGCGCCGCGCCGCGTTCGCGCGTTGTTCGCCTACGTAAGACGTAGCGTAACATGTGTCGTTCAGAGTGCAACAATTAAAAAAACGTAGTCATCAGCAACTTTTCTATAATTGGGCACTATTCCCCTCGTCTAATGTTATCCATTACCACCCAAGTTACCCCAATAAATAGTAAAAAGGTGAGGTTATCTTTGTAAAAGGTATCTTATGGTTAATCTTTAATAATGTTATTAGTAAAAAGAATTATAAATTAATTGATTAATCACTTCCAAAATATTAAATATACGCGTTATTTGCGACACGACTGAGTTATTATTATACAAATTTTATATGTTACGCATAACTCAGAATATTTATATTATGTACCGACGTATATGTTTGCGAATGAGGTATGTACGCACAATGTCTTTGAGCTTGGTATGTTTCTACTTTGACGTCTGGTATAATAAAATTTTTATTACGTATGACATTTATGTTTATTACTTAATGAATCGCCTACTATGAATAAAATTAAATATAAATCACCTGTTCTTGATTTGTGAGTAAGATATGTCACATCACATCACATATTTAGGTGCTTTTTTAGTAATTTTAATATTACTAAGTTCGTTTTTTTTAGCATTAGAAAGAACTTGCAAGAAAATAAGCGATCTTGATATGGCTTTTAATTGAAAAACGCTTTTTAAAAATCAAAAATTATTACTTATGAAAGCAGAAGAATAATGATCTTATTAGATTCATAATTGTTACATATTGAAAAATACATTATAAAAACCGTACCGTATTTTTATAATGTATTTTTCAATTAAAAGACACATCCAGGGGCCCGATTCGGATTTTGAAATAGACATCTATTAGATATCTTTTAGACATCACCAAGATACGATAACGATATGTTTAAGATCTAACCTGTCAAATTTAACATCTGCGCGATTCTGGAAATACTCTTGAACGATTTCCACAGGATATGACTTAGAGATCCAATTCACATCTAATAGATATCTTACTGTACCTAACGTAAAAGTGACATTGGTTGCCCGAATTGCGTTGCAAAAGAAAACTAGTTCATATCTAAACTATAACGTATCTAGAATGGATCTAGTACGTGTCGTCTCTTGTGAATATCTTGAAGTTCTAATACGGCAGTAAAATGTTTACCTTATTTCTAATGCTAAAAAAACGAACTATAGTCTTACCTGATTTTATGACATCGTAGAGTAAGAAGCAATTCACCGGAAATTCAAGATATGTTATATTTTCGTTTCGATACCGATATAACTTTTTAATTATTACTTTACACAAATTCGACTGTAACATATATGTTACAATATTAATATTTCACTGGCACAAATATTTAAAGACAAAACACAGACCCGATGCGTAGCAAATAAAATGCCTGATGGTTGCTTTTCCTTGCTTATTTATAGTACAATACTACGTTTACTACGTTTACGGCGTATACAATTACGTACTTAGGTACTACAATATAACATTGGATACGGTCACTGATGTGATGTACCTACCTACCGTAAGAGTCGATAATTATTACGCATTTAGGAAATTAGTACTACGAGTACTACTGGTAAAAGTCGTAAAGTACCCCTTTATGCATCAAAACTCTTAGAGCAGTCTAATATTTCATTATTCATACGGCAATACATTGGGCCAAGTATTAAGAATAATATTTAGTAAAAAATAAATATAGTTCTTGTACAATAACTGGGGTAAATGAAGATCATAAATGGAAAAATACATGGTCTATTCGCATATAGGTAGACGTGAGGTTAACTGATAGGATAGTAATGGGACAACTCTGCTAAATAAGTGTGCCATTTTCAACCAAAATGGTACTTATTGTCGGTTGTCAATAAGGCGCTATTTCCATATAGCTTCAATTTAAACTCAACCTTATCGACAACCGCCAACGTGGCACCTTTTGGTTGATAACGTCACAAATACTGACTGGAGATTTAGTGGTCCCGATAAATACCTGAGTACCTTCACGAGTAGACATTAGTTATCACGCCGAACGTCATTTGACGACCGTTGGCGGTGTCGTCGGCAACGCTCACTCGGTTGTTACGCAGTTTTGTACTAGGTACTTGTGATAATGGCGTGCCAGTCAAGGTCGAGTTTAACCTGAAAATTTAAGGCTTTATTTTTTTTCTGTAGCTATAAATCAATCGGTACACGGAGGCCGATGCTGATTTGACAATTTGTTATAGCTGTGATTTGGTTTTGATACGACCTTGACGACCGTCTTGGTGATTGGCGTGCTTCTCATGCACGACTTTCATTGCACGCACAAATCAGCGTGAGTGATCTTCAAGGTCGAATCTAAAAATATCAAAACCGCAACAAGTTGTTAAAATTGACCGGGCTCAAGAAATATGTACTTAGTATTATACGGTACACTCACGAGATCGTCAGATCGAAGATATTGTTATTTGGTCAAAACATTACCCACTTCAAAAATCCGTATGTTATTAGGTACTTTAAGTATAGCGGAATAAGCGCTGGTTAATAAACGAAATATTTTTATTATGGAAGTTTTGTTTGTAATTTGTTTCAACATGCGTGGAGATGACTGTAGTTATCTAAGTAAATAAACACATTATGGAATTTCGTATGATAAAAGGAACCTCCGCGCCTACATCTTTAAAATTTTGCCGCCATTTCTACTAATAAAATTGGTGTTTCCAGACAAATACTTTTGTACCTAATATACAACATTGCAATTGACCGCATCAACTTCTGCTTTATAATATCGGCTACATAAAGCTACTGTCTTTCGTACTTTATGTCCAGTCACACAATCTTATTTCCAGCATCCAAATACATCGTAAAGAACAGGGTAAAAACATTTAAAAAGATATGTTTGTACAACCGGTCCCATGACGCGCGCCGAATAGACAAAATAAAGAATGGTCTGTACATGAGACAGCAACTCGCGAACTCCCTCCGCGGCCAATTTAGGGTTGAATTGCATTTGTGATTCATTTATTTGCCCATTTTGGGTTTTAGGGATGGCCATTTTTTGATATGCCGTGTTTAAGGAAAAGACGCATTCCAGTTAGGTACTATGTTTACCCGATGAACAACGTAGGGTTGTTTTTTAGTTTTTTTTGCCACGTCCTGTACTCTCAAACGGCTTGAAGTTCTTGAACGATTTACAAATGAGGGGAGATTTGCATGTGGGTGTGTTAGGAGCCTATTTGAAAATTATTTATTAAAGTTTGATCGTCCTTCCTGCTCCAGGAGCCGCATGTAAAATTTTAAAGCCTGTTAACTTGTAGGTCGACCCTATGAGTATGGCGTCATACCTAATTGTTTTAGTTGTTAGCAACATTAATTATTACGCGTCGCGTGGTAGGTGTGTTCTACGACCCCGTTTTCCTCTACATACCAGAATAACTCGCTACAGGCTACGGCGTAGCAGTGTAATCGCGCATTAGTCACTTGATGTATATTAGGATTGTTAAAATATGATACAGTATATCTTATCAATCTCACCGTTCGCACTACACCTATATTTCAAATCCGAAATAACATCCGAATACGGCTTCTTGTCTATTTTCAAATGTATATAATAAGCTGGAAACGGTATCTCATTTATGTTGACAATATTAATAATCATCGACTTTAACAACGCTCGCGTTTCAAACAAATTAATCCCCCTGTAAATACAGACGTGACATGCCAAAGAAAATGCCGTTACGGCACACGGCACCCGCAAAAATCAGCGGCGATGACTCGTACGTTTCGCGCGTTCGAATACCGAACCCTTCCACGCAATATGATCTGCGTCGCTGGAGATGCGTTCACAACAGATCACCGGACGGTAACCGAGTGGAAAAACCGCGTCTCATCGAGTCCGATACTGGCTCGTTTCGATTCGAGTGGGGTTTCTGAACGACTTCTTGGCTTAACAAAAACAATATATGACATGGGCGCATCCGTTGGTCCTTATTATGATCTCCACATCGCGCGGGATTTCTCGACCAAAGTTATCCCATGCTTAAGAACTTAAGACTGGTAAGAGTAACCATAACTGTTACAAATGCTCTTAATTTTTAGTTTGACGAAATATTTATGGAATATACTACATTAACCTTACTGTATCACGACTTCGTGTGCATAAATATCTCGTGCATGCCATATAACTTTACCTTGTTGAATTGAAAGTGTTCTATTATAAATAAAAGTCAAAGAACTCGATCAATCATTTAACTATGACAAAGCGCGGCCACATTTTTGTTGGCCGACTAAGTATATATATACATAGGTATTTCTTAAAAAAATACCAAACCTACCAACACTTCCAAAGGCGGCCGACCGCAAGGTGGATAATGTTATCATTCCATTAATTACAACAACCACCCCCCGCTTTTTAAAAGTAAATTAATCCGATTAAGGGGGAATCGAAGAACCCACTCTGTCCAAGTTTATTCACGTAACTTTCTTTGGTATAATTATTTTTTGTAATTAAATCCATCAACACGATTTTTTCTTAATGATTGTCCCGTGAGAGCAGCGGAGGGGGCAGGTCTCGTAATTCACAATACAATTTGTTTTTACTGTGAACTTCCTAGTATAACGTGATCTCAAGATCTTTAAAAAAAGTATAATCAGAGGTTCCACTTACACTGGTTGTAGTTTTAATTCATTTTGGAAAGCATTTAGAAAAATGACCTTTAGTTTTGGTTCGAGGTGCAACATTCGGAAAATTTCCTAGATGTTGAGAAAGTCCTCAGAAATTTATGAACAATTTGTATTTTGGAAAAGGAAATTTAAGTTTCCATACAAATATAGGTACCTATCCGAAGTTTAACTTTACTTAATCTATTAAAATAAGTATACATTAAATATATGATTGGTTACCTTGAATTTCTTTCCTTTATATTCATTACTCATTAAAAAGCAATATTAATTTTTATTAAAGCTTTTTTTTATGAACAAATACGGCGCTGTACTAGTACCCTCTTCGGTTAACCGTTTCGCCAATGTTTTATTAAGATACTAATATAAGTATAATAATATAATTTTATCTACATATTATAGTTTCGCGCATTATTTAATAGATGACAATAGACCACAACCCGACCATAACCTACTGACTGACACCTGTCTGACGACTTGACGTGCAATTTGTAAACTAACCATAGACAGTACCTTTTTTTTATGAGTTAGGTATGATATTTTTGGAAAAATATTAGCATTACAAATACTAGAGTCTGGCTAGCCAAAAATTGTTGACAGATATTTCGTTGTTGTATCACCAATTGTCTATGATTTAAAAAAAAGCTAAAAGTGAGTTGTCAATTTATGTCATTCATTCAAATTGTTTGCGGTTTATAAGGGGTTTATTGTTAATAATATTAATAATTTCCATACTGAGTGATGTTCGCAAACTATTATTTAAGCTCGTAAATAATTACGACAATGTGCGAAGTCGACGTGTAGCGTTGTATAACGAAAAACTGCAATGTTTACAACTCCTAACCAAATGTAAACAAATTAGGAGGTTGTTGCTCTATAAATATTTTGATACTTTAAGTACTAGTTCTAACATTTGCCTATTACTTTGATTAAGTACGTGAATTTATTAATGCCTGAATCTCATAAATAGGACAAGTGTATAAAAAAACGGATAAACTAAAAGTTCTGAAAAATATCTATAAAATCTAAATATTGGAACGTAAACATATGTGTTTGTTGTTGACTGTACTTTAAATAGTGGTAGAAATTATGTAAGCTGACTTTGAGTGCACGTAAACTTTTATTTAGCTTATTTCCATAGGTACCTTACTTGTGCACAGAATACCAAAAATATTATCTAGTATCAAAACTATAATTCCTACTAAGCAAAGTGTGACCAGCCCAAGATTTTTTGAATTTCCCGCCAATAATTTAGGTAAAATTTCAGTAGCCAGACTCTATGTACGCACTGATTTGAAATAGTATGTGTTGTACACATTATTATTTACTAAAACAAGACTTCTAGCGGATGGCGCTGGAGCTAATATACGGCGTTGAGTGAACAAGAGATTTCCTTTGGCAGGATTGGTCCTTAGGACCCAGGGATGGATTCAAGAAGTGGAGCCACCGAGGAGTGGAGAACCTAAAATTAAAAAAATTATTAACCTCAAACGTCGCAGACGCTTAAACCCCCCCCCCCCCACCCCCCACCTGCATCAAAAATCTGGGTGGCTCCACTTCTTAAATCCATCCTTGGGTCCTAAGGACCAATCCTGCTAAAGGAAATCTCTTGTTCATGCAACGCCGTGGTTGACCTTTTTTTGCTCTGAGCAAACACAACTATTCCACATATCTGTAATTTGAATGATTGTTTGTGCTAGAGTCTGGCTAGCCAAAAATTGTTGACAGATATTTCGTTGTTGTATCACCAATTGTCTATTATTTAAAAAAAAGCTAAAAGTCAGTTGTCAATTTATGTCATTGTTAAAATTGTTTGCGGTTTATAAGGGATTTATTTTAAATAATATTAATAATTTCTATACTGAGTGAGGTTCGCAAACTATTATTTAAGCTTCTAAATAATTACGACAATGTGCGAAGTCGACGTGTAGCGTTGTATAACGAAAAACTGCAATGTTTACAACTCCTAACCAAATGTAAACAAAATAGGAGGTTGGTGCTCTATAAATATTTTGATACTTTAAGTACTAGTTATAACATTTGCCTATTACTTTGATTAAGTACGTGAATATATTAATTCCTGAGTCTCATAAATAGGACAAGTGTATAAAGAAACGGATAAACTAAAAGTTCAGAAAAATATCTATAAAATCTAAATAATGGAACGTAAATATATGTGTTTGTCGTTGACCGTACTTTAAATAGTGGTAGAAATTATGTGAGCTGACTTTGAGTGCACGTAAACGTTTATTTAACTTATTTCCTTAGGAACCTTACTTGACCGCACAGAATATCAATTATATTGTCTAGTATCAAAACTATAATTCCTGCTACGCAAAGTGTGACCAGCCCAAGATTTTTTGAATTTCCCGCCAAACATTTAGGTAAAATTTCAGTAGCCAGACTCTAGTTTTGCGTATTATTTAGTATTGTGCTCAACTATTTTCATACACATGTCATTATATATTTAGAAAAAGTAAAAAGTAGCGAAAAACGTCAAATCAAATAAAAGAAAAATCATATTTCTTTTTTCCAGTTAAATAGAAACATATGTGATTAAATCGTTATAATTTAAGAATTTAAACACGCGCATTTAGAAATAAATGTTCCATTCAGTCATTCAAAGTTCCTTTGTACGTAGGTAATTCAATTATTCAATGAAATTATTGATTTGATGGAATATCTTCTCCCTGGAAGATCAGTGCCTAATTTCATTGTTCTCACGTTATGTACCGGACAGATTTCTACTGTTGTAGAAACACATTACTATGACACATATTTATGTAAAGCAGGCACTCGGTCCCGGTAAGTATTAAAAAAATGCTTAATATAAAACCTCTTACTTAAGTGGTAATGGTAAACAGTAATAATTAGTAGTTCTATAGGTATACATATATATAAGTTGCCTTCGTTGTAATCTTTGGCCTCCTCCCCCTTCGGGTGTTAATGATATCTTGCTTTTAAAGGGCACATCATTAACTTATTTCTACTAAAATTAATTGAAATGAGTTTTGACGGTGAAAAGGTGGCTACACAAAAGGCCGCTAGGTGTCGCTCCGAGATAACTTACTCATTTTTAATTAATAATTTTGCGGCAAAGAATCTCTGCTTTGAAATTCTAAGGTCTATTCAGTGAGTACTCAATACGAATTTAGATTAAAGAGCAAAATTAATAAATTGCTATTTTTAATGCTTAATTAAGACATCTAATACTGTTGCTTTGCTTAGAAATATATTTTATTGTACTTACTAATTTAAAAATAATAATATTTAAGAAAAAAAAACCGACTTCCATGGGGGCCGATGAAAGATTACTGTAGATGGTACACTATGTAGAAAAGGAGGTAAAACCACCCACTTTTCTACTAGCATTTCGCTTCTGTATAATGGCTCCTCTACAGGATGGGCCAACGCCGGCCACTCCAAGGGACGCAGCCATGCGGTAGAATGAGATAGCAATATCACTTGCTCCCTCTAACGCATAAATGCGTCCCTTGGAGTGGCCGGCGTTGGCCCATCGTGAAGAGGAGCCATGAGGGTCGTAGTTCTAGCCTAACCTAACCTCCTCCTCAGATAGCAGTTCGGTTCTGTGCGGATCGCAGTTCGAACCTAATCAAACCCACTTTTCAAGTAGCATTTCGTTTCTGTAAGGCTCGCAGTTCTAACCTAACCTAATCCTTGTTCGGTTCTGTGAGGATCGCAGTTCAAACCTAACCTAACCCACTTAATGGCGCATGCCGTGCGCTATACGGGGGTTTAAGCGGGAGGGGCTAGTAAGATTGGCATCATCGTACTTTATACCTACATTAATTTTATGGTAGGTAATCATAGTTGTTTATTTAGTTAAGGTATCATAGTGGTTTTCTGGATCAAGGTCCGGGTCCGAGTCCGGGTCCGCGTCCGGGTCCGAGTCCGGGTCCGAGTCCGGGTCCGTGTCCGGGTCCGAGACCGGGTCCGAGTCCGGTTCCGAGTCCGAGTCCGAATCCGGGTCCGGGTCCAGGTCTGGGTCCAAACCGGATCCGGGTCCGAACCGGATCCGGGTATGAGTCCGAGTCCGGGTCCCAGTCCAAGTCAAAATCGAAATTCGTAATCACCAAACGTGTACCATGCGTCATTGAAGAGTTCTGTTCTGGTCATCATCAGCAGTTCCACTTCATCAAATGCGACAGTGTTTAATGTAAATGCTTGATTTTATGATGAAAATACAAAAAAATCTATACGTATGCCTTTAATATTTGAGGAGTTCCCTCGATTCCTTATGGATCCCATCATCAGAACTCGAGCTTGACAAAAATGTGGCTTAAAAACTTAACTTGCTTAACGAACATAACGAAAAGGAAAAATCGCCAAACGTGAACTATGCGTCGTTTAAGAGTTCTGTTCTGATCATCATCAGCAGTTCCACTTCATCAAATGCAACAGTTTTTAATGAAAATGCTTGATTTTCTAATGTAAATACAAAAATCTCTATACGCATGCCTTTAAGATTTGAGGAGTTCGCTTGATTCCTCATGGATCCCATCATCAGAACTCGAGCTTGACAAAAATGTGGCTTAAAAACTTAACTTGCTTAACAAACATAACGACGAGGACAAATCGCCAACCGTGAACTATGCGTCGTTGAAGAGTTCTGTTCTGATCATCATCAGCAGTTCCACTTCATCAAATGCAACAGTTTTTAATGAAAATGCTTGATTTTCTGATGTAAATACAAAAATCTCTATACGCATGCCTTTAAGATTTCAGGAGTTCCCTTGATTCCTCATGGATCCCATCATCAGAACTCGAGCTTGACAAAAATGTGGCTTTAAAACTTAACTTGCTTAACAAACATAACGAAGAGGACAAATCGCCAACCGTGAACTATGCGTCGTTAAAGACCCATATAACCATTCCAGTCGCAGAATCATCAAAGTGGTAACTAAATGTCAGATGTGTCGTAACAGAGTCCACACAATGTGTCTAGAATTGTTTCGAAACAAAGTGTCGTCGCCGTGTGTACACTTTTCCGTAACAAGGTGTCGACACATTTGTGTGCACTTTGCGTGCGGTTTGCGACTAAATCTGACAGCAAATTTGTGACAGCAAATGTCAATATAAAATACCTCTTGAAAACCAAGGTTTGTCAAACTACTATTAGTGTCTCGTGTGCTCGTAAGTAATTCTAGTAAGTCATCATGGGCGATGCAAATGATAATAATCGACCAAAACCATATAAACACCCAACACGCGTCAACCTTTTACAGAAAAGTTTTTAAAGAAATGCAATAAGCTACTTAGGTCAGCCAACGAATGCTCAAAAAAGTTGTAGAGGGAAATGCTCGGAACACAATTTTTGACTCTGTAACTTGGTTTGGACAAGTTAGGAGGTGAACATATCAAAAGTCCCCGGCCGTAGCCCTTGAGCGGGGGGAAGAGAGGGGGCTTTGAATGTCCCATTTTCCGGTTTTTCGATTATATCTCGGAAACTATGCATCTTAGCTACATGGCCACTTATACAAAATGAAAGTTAATTTAATTTGTTACAAGTTTATTCAGTCAATTTTTTCGATATGTTGAATAGTTTTTGAGATATCCGCTCTTGAAAGTTTATTTAGGGCTCTCAATTTTATCTTGATATATCTACATCAGTGAAGGTGCTAGGCCGTGTATGGTATCGTTTTCGTATAAATCTGGGTTGCTGAATCCATTTAAGGTATCACATTGAAACCATTCCACAAAATTAAAAAAATCTTTTTAGGGTTCCGTACCTCAAAAGCAAAAAACGGAATCCTTATAGGATCACTCGTGCGTCTGTATGTCTGTCTGTCTGAATACACAAAATAGTTCTTTACCTATAGATGACAGGAAAACCTATTAGAAATGTGCAGTCAAGCGCGAGTCGGACTTAATGTACGGAACCCTTAATACGCGAGTCCGACTCGCACTTGGTCGGTTTTTTTAAACTCCTCTTGACGCTTAACCGCTGAACCGATTTCGTTGAAATTTGGTATAGAAATAGTTTGCGTCCCGGAACAGGACATAGGATAGATCTTATAACCAAAATCATCTTTTAAAGGTGTGAAAAGTGGCGTGGAAATTTGTACGGGAAATCAATAACCGCTGAACCGATTTATATTAAATTTGGGATGGTCTACATGTTTGATTTAGTTAAAAATGATAAAAAAAACATGACTTCAAACCTAAACTTGAACAGTATTAACTTCAAGAAGTCAATTCTGAATTCCCCCCTACACCTCATTTCACACCTTTGAAGGATGATTTTTGAGATAACTTATTATGTCCTGTCTCGGGACTCAAAATATATGTGTACTAAATTTAAATTAAAACTGTTCAGCAGTTTAAGCGTGAAGAGGAGTTTAAAAGAAAGTAAGTTTATATGTTTTTACTTTGGAATGGTGTCAATGTGATACCATAACTAAATTAAGGGTACTGCGAATTTATACGAAAACGATACCAAACATGGCCTCGTAGCTTTACTGTTGTAGAAGTCAAAATAAAATTGAGAGCCCTAAATTCTTATTACTTGACCAAACTTGTGTAGAAGGAAAAGGAAAAATAAAAGTCTTCGGCAGGAATATAAGACACAAATATAAATTTTTTTTGCGTTACTATTTCAATTATCAAATATTAACATACCTTGATTATATTATTCTAGTGAGATCCTCACAGATAAACAAAAACATTTACTTAAAAAATTACAAGGTCGAAATGTCACGGAACTTGTGAGAGTAATACGTGAAAAATAAAAACTTTTATGACAAAAAAATCTGGACACAATTTAAGAAGCATCCAATTGCGTCGAGGAATCATCTGTATTTTTGCTTGTTTCATTACCTCCTCGCTTCTTTTTTTGTCCTTTGTATTCTGTAGCAATTTTTTAGATCTGAAAATAAAGATAAAGTACCTATAAAACGATATTCATGACGACTTTTATGACAAAATACGTAGCGGCCATCTTGGATTATAAAATGATCATCGTTTTCGAATTCTGCGCCCCCTAAAACCTATAAAACGACACCCATGACGACTTTTATGACATAGTGCTTGGCCACCATTTTGGAATCCAAAATGGTCATCATTTTCTAAATCTGCGCCCCCCAAAACCTATAAAACGACACCCATGACAACTTTTATGACAGTGCATGGCCGCCATTTTGGATTTCAAAATGGTCATCATTTTCTAAATCGGGGCCCCCTAAAACCCATAAAACGACATCCATGACGACTTTTATGACATAGTGCATGGCCGCCATTTTGGAATCGAAAATGGTTATCGTTTTCGAAATCTGCGCCCCCCAAAACCTATAAAACGACACCCATGACGACTTTTATGACATAGTGCATGGCCGCCATTCTGGATTCCAAAATGGTCATCATTTTCGAAAGCGGGGCCCCCTAAAACCTATAAAACGACATCCATGACGACTTTTATGACATAGTGCATGGCCGCCATCTTGGAATCCAAATTGCTCATCGTTTTCGAAATCTGCGCCCCTTAAAACCTATAAAACGACACCCATGACGACTTTTATGACATAGCGCATGGCCACCATTTTGGAATCCAAAATGGTCATCATTTTCTAAATCTGCGCCCCCCAAAACCTATAAAACGACACCCATGACAACTTTTATGACAGTGCATGGCCGCCATTTTGAATTTCAAAATGGTCATCATTTTCTAAATCGGGGCCCCCTAAAACCCATAAAACGACATCCATGACGACTTTTATGACATAGTGCATGGCCGCCATTTTGGAATCGAAAATGGTTATCGTTTTCGAAATCTGCGCCCCCCAAAACCTATAAAACGACACCCATGATGACTTTTATTACATAGTGCATGGCCGCCATTTTGGATTTCAAAATGGTCATCATTTTCTAAATCGGGGCCCCCTAAAACCTATAAAACGACATCCATGACGACTTTTATGACATAGTGCATGGCCGCCATCTTGGAATCCAAAATGGTCATCATTTTTGAAATCTGCGCCTCCTAAAACCTATAAAACGACACCCCTGACGACTTTTATGGCATAGTGCATGGCCGCCATTTTGGATTCCAAAATGGTCATCATTTTCAAAATTGGGGCCCCCTAAAACGTATAAAACGACATCCATGACGACTTTTATGACACAGTGCATGGCCGCCATTTTGGATTCCAAAATGGTCATCATTTTCGAAATCGGCACTCCCTAAAACCTATAAATCGACACCCATCTCGACTTTTATGACAAAGTGTTTGGCTACCATCTGCATGCAAGACATTTCTATTATTTTTACGTACAAAAATGGCCCCCTGTCAACTTCCAACCGAGATTTAATCGATAATTTATTCGATTAATGTTCAGATTAATTCAATTTCAATCTATGTTAGGTCGACTAAACTAATCGTGATTAAAATTTGAGGATTAACTTTTTTTATTCCATTAATTAGTCGAATAAACAGTTAATCTATTAAGTCCCATCTCTGACCACGTCATTTTTACACTTTGAGAATATCTGAAAACAAATGAACACAAGGAGCCATTTTGCAAATCCAGTAACTTTGTTATTACTTTTGACAGAGTCGACACAAAGTCGAAACATTTGCGACTACTTTGTGACTGCAATATTTCTCAGCTTTAAACCATATTTATACATCATAATTAACAAGTTTCGTAGTATGTAAAGCGTTATTTCTGTTATTTAAGTATAGTATACGCATCGAAGTACTAAAAATGCATCAAATAATATATTTATGAACACAAGCACTGAGAAGTAAACAATTTCATTTCCGGCTAAACTAAAACAATGTGGTGGCGCGTTGATTATATTACACTTAGTTTATCAAATCACTCGAGCAGTTTAGTTCCCCATAATAATTTAAGTCCTATTGTAATATAAATGCAAACAATATATAATTACGTCTTGTCATCCGTTTTAGAGATGGCGTATTAATGTCACTTATTTTTATTTAACTATTTTTCCATCTGACAGTTTCCATTTGACAGGAACAAAATGAACGAATGAACGAATGATTTTGGCATAAAGTAGTCGCAAACCCGAAACAATGTGTGCACACGGCGACCACACTTTATGTCACTTTGTGTCATGTGTCGACCCTTCCCCATTTCTGGTAACTGTGTCGACACGGCGACGACTCTGCGACTGGAATTGTGACCGAAACAGACGGTGTCGACACAAGATGTGTCTACACCGCGTCGTAACGGCGACTGGAAATGGTTGTATGGGGAGTTCCGTTCTGATCATCATCAGCAGTTCCACTTCATCAAATGTCACTTTTTTGGGTGTATATGCTTGATTTGTTGATAAAAACCCAAAAATCACTATATGTATGCCTTTAAGATTTGAGGAGTTCATCAGAACTGGGTTTTGACAAAAACGGGACCAATCTGTATGCATATACATTCAATCAAAAAAAGAATTTTCAAAATCGATCTAGTAATGACGGAGATATGGAGTAACAAACATAAAAAAACAAAAAAAAAATAAAAAAAAAATAAAAAAAATAAAAAAAAAAACATACAACCGAATTGATAACCTCCTTCTTTGAGATTTGGAAGTCGGTTAAAAATTAAACTTCTCGAAGAAATGGAGTAGTAAAGACTGCCGGCAACAATGTCGGGATAATGCGAGGAAGATGATTATGATACTTGACCAAAAGATCAGCGTAAGAACAACGTGGAATTTCTTCTGCACCATCTCTATTTTATCTATGAAAATTTGATAGATAGTATGGATTCCATGCTACTGAGGCATACACAAGATAGACTGATGGAGTGTTTAAATTGAAATACTAACGCCGAGGATCATACGTTTTAAAACTATATTTGATAAGAAAAACAGTTGTCAATTTGTCTTACGTCAGTGCGTCATTTTGTTGGTAGGTCACATCTGGTGGGCCAGCGTGTGTGCTAGTACGAGTATATCGACAAGAAGGCCGCAGATTGATGAGCCCCCTAACTGCCCCCTCCGTCCCGAGGGCCCGTCTCTATCGCGGATAGATTGTGCCGGTTTTGTTTCTTCGCACGGTCGTGATTGTGAAATCGGTTTTGACAATCAAATAGCTATTGATGACTTGCTGTGCCTGATATCCTACTGAATGGACGTTTTTTGGTAAGTAGGTTACTTACAATTTGTAGTTAGTAGTTTTTTAAATAAGTAGCTACCTGAGGAATATTTATGTCTCCAATTATTCGGTAGTATTTAATTTAAACGAAACCAATGATTGGTGTTTCTGACTACTAGTTTAATATTTAAATAGTTATGGCTGACACCTACGGTATTTTTCGAGAAATCATAAATAATTTCGAGTCAACCCTTGTTAGAAAAGTTACAAGTAGGTTTGTAATTAATTGAAGTTTTTTTTACATTAACCTCTTTAGATATTATTTAATTACCTATATATACATTACAAACGAAGACATGACCAAAGTATATAGAAAGCGGGTTGCTATATATGCAGCTTAAGTTATGAATTTTTAAAGGCATTACAGAGTTTGTTATTCTCTACTGAATGTTATTCTCCGTATTTTGTTTTATTACGTCCCCCGGGCCGGGCGTAATGCGCCTCCTTCCTTCGTTTTTATTGTAAAAATGTGAGTGGGGAAGTGTGAAATGATGTTTCTCCATATCGTCCCGTAGGGTAAACCACCATTAGGTGTAGAGCCTTTAAGTATAAACGAAGAAAATACATTGTAGTGGTTAGGTACGCATTTACTTTAGTCAGTAGATCATTATCGAATATTACGTTCGTATTCTCGATCTGAATTCCTGTATGACATTAATAAATATACAATTCAATAATTGAAATTAAGTAACAAGTTATTATTTAAATAAAACTGTCGTACTTTAGAATTAAATTACAAACAGCTTTAGGTATTTTGTCTTCTTCTACAAAAATAACACTTTTATAAATCTTTTTTCGTAACAACATAAAAGCCTATTTTATGTGACGTGTAGGTAAAAATTAAATTGGTATTCAGATACGGCAGTGTTAGTAGGTGTATTGAATAAAGATCCTTAAACAAAGCGTTCAAAAATGTACATTCAGTTTAAAGATAGCAATTGTGAAAAGAAATGGTGAATGTATTTGAGATGGGATCGGTGAGAAAGCGGGCCGCGATCAAGGGTCAGGCTCCGCGCGATACATTCCGCTAACGCTGCAAACAACGCAATCATAACTCACGAGGATTTCCACCACAGGATTACAATCATAATTCTTTCTTTCGGGAAAATACTTGTGATACAAATTGAAATAGGATATATTTTACTTGAGAACTTGCTATGGATTTGAAAAATCAAGTTCATGTTTGATTATGATCTAGCTTTAAAATAATATCTTCTACACATACATACATAGCTAATTATGATGGGTTACCAATTTAATATGTATATGCATGATGTTGTTCTACACGAATATCTACATAATTAAGGCATCTTTTTATTAAGACGTGTTTTGGTCTCGGCTGCAAGAACGAGGTACTACGAAGAAACCGTATTCTCGAGTAAAAAGACTATCCTCACTTGAAACTTGACGCTTCACCCTAATGTCGGAAGGTGGCGAGTGTTCGATGCAATTATTATGCAAAATCATTAATACGAGTATCTTAACCGTAGCAAGAGGAGGCAGATCGCCTCCGACCCGGTCGATACCGCCCCCCGATATCTTGAAACGAGAGAGGCGCAAATTATAATTGTCTTGCAGTGTTATTTTATGCAACCGTTGATAGTGCTTCCAAATTAATAACCTACAAGTATTCAGAAAAATTGAGAACTTCAGAAATTACAATATTTAGGTTGGTACGTATGTACTACGTACGTACTTGCAAATTAAATTGAATCTTTTGTAGTTAGTAGTAAAAAGCAAAAAGGTTTCTTTAACTCTGGATACGAGTTTTTGTGTACGAGTATCTATATCCCACTATCTGACGGTACCCAACTGAAGGCTGCTTTCAATGGGCACTACTAATGATACTTGTAGTTTTTCTTGTATTTTACCAAATCCAATAATGTGTATTTACAACACTAATATTTTTTTGTATTCATTATATAATATTAAAATATTAATATGCGGTCATACTTAGACACAACCCAAATAATTTGATCCAACAATAGCCATAGTAGATCGCCTCGTTCCACCTTACAAGTAATGACACAAGGAATATTGATTGATCTTACCAAACGAGAAGGCCTCCGGGTGATCTATCGGTGCGCATGTAAATGTGGGCCCATCCGTGTGTGCGTGAGGTCGTTAATCATAATTTCAGACGTTTGTTCATGTGTATGTTCATATTATTATGTTTTGGGGATAAGAAATTAGTTAGTGGACATTAAACTTGGGCGAGTTGGATGGGGAGGTCGTGATAGTGGTCCGGTAATGAATAATTTTATAGCACATATGCTATTAATTGTCGGTGCCAAGAACGAGCTAGGCGGGTCCCTATGTATAAGAATTGAGGAAATAAATGCTTTGTATGGTACATCGTGAAATATATTTAGCGTTAACTTACATCAAACCTACATATAACTACATAAGTGTATTTATTATTCAAATGGCTGACCGAGAAGGCTTGATATGACCAGAACTTTCTGTTCGTTAAAGGGCGATAATTATAGTTCATAAAAAAGTGAAACAATTGTTGTTTAGTTATTAATTTCTGTTAAGAAGTGAAGCACTTTGCTTAATTTATTAGTGATTAATTATTGTATTCAGTCACTGTACACGATACCCTAACAATCTTAGGAGTACCAAGAAGTCTCGGTCGCTGTAGTCGAAACTTGGCAAGACGCATTAAGGGCTCGCACATCGCAGGGACTGACCCGTCATGAAATTTAAATCTAGATCAATAACCGCGCTTATATCATTGTCTTCATTAGCGGTAATTGGGTTCCCTCCCTGTCGGCCGCAACTTTGTTTGCTGCCGATAACTTGAGACGAATTACTTGGACATTATAAAGGACCAAGTTACGCGTGTATGCGTGGGAGTATGTAACTCCGCTCTACTAGGTAGTACACATCGTATGTCAATGTTGTACATATCGTAGCGCTTAGCAAAAAGCAGTAAAAAGTATAGCCGGAGATAAACAATATAAAATATGTAATGATAAATAAGTACCTACTTGTAATCACGCAAAGATTTGATGACCGGGTTGTAGAGTAGTTATTACGTAGAAATAGTACATTTCGTATAAAAATTAAAATTAATTGATTGAGCAAAAAAATCATAATAACAGCGCAAGCTTTGTCATAATTCAGAAAGCTCATCCGTCTTAGGATTCGTCAAAATAATACGTGCGTGCGTGCGTTTTGTACTGTAAGCCTATAAGGTATACTCAATACGACCAATGGCTTTGTATTAGGGAACCCTAAAAAGTACTATAAACAAGTCTTATTGGTAAAGGCAGTTTCATTCAGATAACCTGCCTATTACAGGAAAATACACCGAAATAAATTGCTTCTTTACCAAACACTGGATTGCCGGTCGTCTTTTTGTCCAACATAGTAAATAGGTATAGGTATGTACTTTAATGTTACGTGTTTGTAATATTGGCATAAAATACATAGAAAACATCCATAACTTAGGAACAAATATTTGTGATAAACACACAAATAAAAGCCCTGACCAGGATTCGAACCCGGGACCTCCTGCTCCGTAGGCAGGGTCACTACCGACTATATAGGCTAGGAGACCGTCAAAAGGGATTACGTGTTTAAACTTATAGGGTATAAACCTGAAAAATGTATCATAAAGCTGTCTAGCACGAGCAGTGCGACGCGCCGCGTTACGTGCCCATTACCTTCATATGTTTACCTGCTCCGAGCAAACACGATTACCTGAAATTAGGTTAGTACGGTTTATGTTATTTACCCACGTGCACGGGCTTAATTAGTGAATAAGTTTTCATTCTTGAGATAAGTACCTACCTTTAATAAATAGACATCTCGAGTTGGAGTGATTACTCCAACGGCATGACATACAACATACATACGTATCGCGAAATCTCATTATTGACCTAGCATATTGGTTCGCGTTCGCGATGTTACCCCGCGTTGGATATAACGTTCTATTCGAACGTATTAGGCCTTGAGTACGAATCTATGAAATTGCAATTTTAAAATAATTTTTTTTTTTTTAAATTATAAGCTTTATGAATAATTTTTACCCACCCCTGTTTTGTCCTATAGATTATTTTAGCGTTCTTCAAATTTATCATAGGTATAGCAGAGTAAACCTCTATTGGCTCTGATCGATTTTTTGCGTGCGCAATCAGGCAAGACAAATGCTTTGTATACGGGCAATATTTGCGAAGTCTCTCCGTTTCGATCGTGTTCTAATCCCCATTTCGCGATGCCATTACGATTTTTCGAACGCTCACCTCACTCCATATTTCCGTACATATCTCGACGATTCGCAGATCCATTATTTTTTATGGCACGAATACACGACGCTTAGTAGAAGTATCGGCGTGTTCCGGACGGTTCCCCGCGAGTAACATTCTTTACGTTTTCATACAACGAATGTACCTATCTCGGTATAGGAAATATTTAGGGATATAATAATCTTCCATCGGTCGATATTTGTGAAATTGATATGCAGAAAGATGATATGAAGAAATATATTATTTAAATCAGTATTAATTGTTGGCTTAATTTGCAAGTTTCCTGCCAATTGCCAACTAAAATTGTTAGTAGCGATTTCTCCAATCACTAAACCTGTGCTGGAATTTGGTTTTGCTGGTGCGATGCTCTATAGCAACCCCAATTTAATTAATAAAAAATATTATAACGCATGCGGAGTTGCCAGACAGCATGGCGTGACTTGAGTTAGGACTCGATGAAGACACTACTCGGAACTAATAATATGTAGATGGTATTTTTTTACAGATTTTCTTTACGACTACATATACATGATCTTGTTGAATAATAAATATGAAGTACCTACTCAATTGAATAAGATATCAGTTATTCTTATTATTGAGTTTGCATTCGTCTCAAAACTTATGATCATACATATATAAAACATCACCATCTAAGATAGCTACTCAAAGCCATACATGTCAGTCATCGAATGACTGTTAGTATACAATCAATTACTAGGCTTTGTCGGGAATACGCCCAAGTATCGCCCTCGCTACCGAGAGTTAACGCCTTGGTATAGATATTCCAATAGGGGTGACAAAGATCCTTCGTTTTTGTAAGTAATAAGCTGTATTTTACAATGTGGTGGGGTAAAGGTGATTTGGCGATTGGCTGCTTGTTTAGAAATAACATACCTATTTAAGAGCGCTCTTACAATAAAAGTCGAAATAATGCAAAATTGATGATACTAGTCGACGAAATTCAGGACTTTGTGCTCATTATTAGAAACAATGAGTACTTGTTCCAGTAAAAGCGTCTTCTTATCTTTTTAAATATCGTTGTAAATATTAGAAAAAGGACTTATTAAATTAGTAATGAATTTTTTTCTGATGGTCGTTTCCGAAAAACCCCGTGAAGCACTGAACGGCAAGCTCTTATTTGGAAATGTTGAGAAGTTTACTCTGCTAAACCTGGCTATTTTGTATTACTAATACCCTGTACTTTAGGCATATCAAACGATATTTTTCCTACATACCTTTGAGAAAGAGAAAATCAAAGTAAAACGAACTCAATTTTCTCTCCGAAACAAGTGTCATTTCCTACGAAAATCTACTTAATATCGAAGTCATTTTCATACTCAAACAATCTGCAACGTTTGCTTATACTGTTGGTATACATTAGTGTTTATGAAATTCTACTATAATTTTTTGGCAATTTTTTGAAAACTACTCTATATTACCGATGACGCGCGCTGCGCCAGCTCAGTGCCGCGGCAAAGCTTGTAGAGGTAGGACGTGTGTCGGTCCGCTCCGCACATTTTCAATGGCGACGACGAGATTTTTTATCATTGTGTGCGGCGGGCGCCGTGTAAAACGCTATACTGTGTGCGTGTAAACCGCAACGAGAGACTTTGATCCTAGCACTGTTTTTATAGTATTATAATTTATAATGGTACTGTTTAATAAACTACCGGACAGGATTAAAAATATATGAAACGACCTGACATTCTATATGTATTAATTTTGACTCAAGATAGTACTCAGGGTCTGATGATGGAGCCGGAAAGTGGTCACCAGTACCAATCAACCATGCAACTAAACCACTTCGTGTTTAGGCTCGTTTTATTCGTCTCAACAAGATCTTTGATACAAGATAGTACTCAGGGTCTGATGATGGAGCCGGAAGGTGGTCACCGGTACCAATCAACCATGCAACTAAACCACTTCGTGTTTGGGCTCGTTTGATTCGGCTCAACAAGATCTTTGACTTAAGATAGTACTCAGGGTCTGATGATGGAGCCGGAAGGTGGTCACCAGTACTAATCAACCATGCAACTAAACCACTTCGTGTTTAGGCTCGTTTTATTCGTCTCAACAAGATCTTTGACACAAGATAGTACTCAAGGTCTGATGATGGAGTCGGAAGGTGGTCACCGGTACCAATCAACCATGCAACTAAACCACTTCGTGTTTGGGCTCGTTTGATTCGGCTCAACAAGATCTTTGACTTGAGATAGTACTCAGGGTCTGATGATGCAGCCGGAAGGTGGTCACCAGTACCAATCAAACATGCAACTAAACCACTTCATGTTTAGGCTCGTTTTATTCGTCTCAACAAGATCTTTGACTTAAGATAGTACTCAGGGTCTGATGATGCAGCCGGAAGGTGGTCACCAGTACCAATCAACCATGCAACTAAACCACTTCATGTTTAGGCTCGTTTTATTCGTCTCAACATGATCTTTGACACAAGATAGTACTCAAGGTCTGATGATGGAGCCGGAAGGTGGTCACTGGTACCTATCAACCATGCAATTAAATCACTTCGTGTTTAGGCACGGTTTATTCATATCATCAGACCCTGAGTACTACCTTGTGTCAAAGATCTTGTTGCGACAAATCAAACGAGCCCAAACACGAAGTGGTTCAGTTACATGGTAGACTGGTACCCGTGGCCACCTTCGAGCTCCATCATCAGACCCTTAGTACTACCTTGTGTCAAAGATCTAGTTAAGATGAATAAACCGTGCCTAAACACGAAGTGATTTAATTGCATGGTTGATTGGTACCGGTGACCACATTCCGGCTCCATCATCAGACCTTGAGTACTATCTTGTGTCAAAGATCTTGTTGAGACGAATCAAACGAGCCCAAACACGAAGTGGTTTAGTTGCATGGCTGATTGGTACCGGTGACCACCTTCCCGCTCCATCATCAGACCCTGAGTACTATCTTGTGTCAAAGATCTTGTTGAGACGAATAAAACGAGCCTAAACACGAAGTGGTTTAGTTGCATGGTTGATTGGTACCGGTGATCACCTTCCAGCTCCATCATCAGAGTCTGAGTATCACCTAGAGTCAAAGATCTTGTTGAGACGAATCAAACGAGCCTAAACACGATGTGGTTTAGTTGCATGGTTGATTGGTAATGGTGACCACCTTCCAGCTCCATCATCAGACCCTGAGTACTGTCTTGTGTCAAAGATCTTGTTAAGACGAATCAAACGAGCCCAAACACGAAGTTGTTTAGTTACATGATAGACTGGTACCCGTGGCCACCTTCCAGCTCCATCATCAGACCCTGTGTATCTTCAGTGTCAAAGATCTTATTGAGACGAATCAAACGAGCCTAATCATGTTACTACATGGTTGATTGGTATCCGTGACCACCTTAATCATTACCTTAATCATTACATTATTTTATTTTTCCTCAGATCTGATGATAATGATGATGATTAAGGTGGTGGTCATACCAGTTCGTTTTTAAACCCTCGTTGATACAAACTTTACAACCTATAGGTACCAAATGCAATGACGAAACATGTAAATAAGCGAGTACCTATAATTTCTTTCGAGTAATATACCTTCATAAGTACGAGTATGGGGCTATTCATAAATTACGTCGTTTCAAATGGAAGGAGGGGGGGGGGGGGGTCTGGACATCGGATGATGGTAGCATGACGTAGGAGGAAACAGAGTCATCCGAAGCATGATTTTTGGATGATTTGAGGGGTGGGGCCCCGGTCAAATATCGTCAAAAATAGATGACGTAATTTATGAACAGCCCCTATGTACATTTGCACTGCATTTAATATTTTCGTACTTACCAAATAACAGTTTTAGGACTTTAAAAGTTAAGTACAGTTAGTGTTGTTATGGTTGATTTCAATATGCTTCGCGAAGGATCAAGAATGTTTAATCCATCATTGTAGTGCGAGTGTGGTAGAAGGGATCGGAATACTGAGCTCGCACGGCCTGCCGCAGCGCGTAAAATACCTAAACTCGCTCAACCCCGAAATGTAATAGCGCTCTTAAATTTTAAAGGAAACTCATTTATGAAACTAATGAAACATAGCATTTTGATGATTCTTGGATACCTACCTGATACAGTTAAGTAAATAGTATCTTCTATATTTCCAATTAAAAAACTTTTCTTACCTTGAATTAATTGGAAATATTCGTATAGGTACGCAACAATCGTATAAATACTTAATAATTTAAATATGCTAAACATTGTTTCATTGTAATGCCGATCTAGGGGGGCTGTTAGATATTATAATTGCCTGTTTTTTAATATCATTCTAATAAGATGTTTACAAATAATATGTCTACCTATACCTAATACCTATATGCAGTAATCCTACAAACATTCTACCCGGAAGTGGGTATTTACATAGTAATACAATGATCCTCTTTTTTATTTGTAACAATTATTATTGTTTTTATCAGCATAACGCCATTTTTACTTTTTTTCCTCGTCAAACTTAACAGTTTGTTGGCGTGTGTAGCAAGGGTAGCTCTATAAAATAGTTAAGTATTTACGATACAAGTGCGGAAAAGAGGAAATTCGTATTCGCACGAAAAGTGCTTTTTTACGCACTAGTGCGGGAAAATAGGACCATATGTACTGTAAATACCTACCTTTTGCGCTCGATGTTGCGATACTTGCGATAGATACTAAACTTAAATACTGGAACATTAAAGTTGTAGTACTAACAATTAATTAATTTAAATTAATAAGTTTTTTGTTTTGAGGCGTTGTCGTTTTCTGTCTATCTGTCAGTCACCCCCGCTCGATACGTTTATCGGCAAACGTCGCGGCACTGCGTGACACTTATGCAAATATTTAAATACGATCCAGTACAAGCTATGAATATTTTAAACTCTAAGTAAACCATTCGGCTTTATACACTTAGAAATGTAATAAAAATAAAAGTATAATTTTATTCCGATGTATTAGGGTTTAAAATAGGTTGAGATGTATGCGAATGGGTTCGGTTTTTCGCTTTATTTCTATGCATAAAGCGATTTGATAAGTGCTGGCAAATTGGGGATCGATGTGGAAGTGACGAGTTATGCTGATTGGGTTTTTTCGAGTGGTGGGGGACGTTGAATAATTGAGTGCTGTTTAGTTTCATGAGTGTCAAACGAATTTTATACGGAAATTATAGAACTGGTCTGTTGATGTGATTTTTATTGTTGATTGGTTCCTAATTGTAATTGACTTCATGTTGGGCTTAGAGTTTTTCATATTAATGTCTATTAATTAACCTTGTAGTTCAGATGCTTAGCTTCGAATACACATACGAAAGAAATGCATGCATGCTTTTTCAGGTTTAACATTGTTTTTTTTTATTTAGCTAAACTAAACTACTACTAACTAAATACTAACTAAATAGACGACCGTCTATTATTAGTATTATTATTCATACTAATGATTCTTAAGGGTTTCGTACGATTTTATTAGGCGTAAATAAACTCCTTATCTTACCTATTCTATACTGCCGCACTTAAATCATACATTGCCGTTATGAATCTGTTAGGCACTCGAAGTTTTCCATTAAATATATTTCGCTATAGTTCGTTTTTTTTAGCATTAGAAAGAACTCCACAGAAGCAAGCGTACAGTTTTTATCAGGCTCTTTAATTGTTAATAATTATTGAATTATCTAATGTAGCATGGTCAATACATATAATTTACTTCAAATTATTACCGCTAAAAGTGCCGAATTTGGAACCACAAGCTTACTTCTGCGAAGTTCTTTCTAATGCTAAAAAAAACGAACTATAGGTGCATGATGTATTAACACTAAGCAGAACAATTAAATATTTAGACAGTGCCTATGATATTGATAATTCTTACATTTTTTTAACAGACTTATATTTGAGGTTTAAAAATAATCACACAAATCTAACGTTTGATCTTACCCAGAATAGCATTTTTGCTGGGATCTGTGATAAGCTAGTAATAAAGATTTTATTTAAACATGTCATCATCATCATCATCATTTCAGCCTATATACGTCCCACTGCTGAGCACAGGCCTCCTCTCATGCGTGAGAGGGCTTGGGCTATAGTCCCCACGCTAGCCCAATGCGTTTAAACATATAATTCTTCTAAATATGTGATTACCTATGAAGTATTATTTTTAAAACATTTGCCATTTGCATTTACTACATTGTCTCTAAAAAACAAATAAGAGAGAGATTGGGCGCTATTTACTAAATAATGATATACTTATTACCGTTATATTGTGGTACCGGCAACAATTAAAGAAGCAAACACATATTAATTCTACTTTAATCTTACCGATTGAACATTTTACCCAATCAAAAATCAAAATATCGCAAAATTCATAACTAGCATTATGAATTTACGATTAAGAGGTAGTCCGTGACTCCGTCAATTGATCAGCAGATACGCGATTGCGCCCACTCGTCCCGCCATCCACTTCGAGCACCTCTCGCCTCTCTTTCCGGTTCTCATTCTTTGTTCTATTCTCCTTCGACACTCGATACCGCTCTTTGTTACACTGTCGTGTTGCTGAGTGCCCTGGGGTAGATGAGATAGCGTTTGATAGCTAATTCTGATAAAAATGGTTTGCATACTTACCATATTCGGCTTGTTTTTTCTAATGTTATTGAATTTTCTCATTTAAATTAAATATTGGCTTAAATGCGCGCCATAAACATATTTTTTTTAATACAGTTACATTACATTTATAAGTAGGTACAGTCAGCATTAAATGTAACAGATCAGACTACGACTCAAAAGTTAGGTACTACATAGGTCCGGCTGTATGCAGAACAATTAGACTGTGACAGATACTTTAGAATGCGAACTGTACTAGAGACATATATCTGTTTGGGAAAGTATTCCAGGAAGGCAAATACTTTAGGACCGTTGTTTTATCCGCTACTATTGAAGCTGCACCTACCAACATATTAATACATTTATTACATATTATTTATTCGGTTGTTCACATTATTTACTTAGGTACCTACTTATTTACTTACATATTTTTTCATAACTCTGTTAAATTTAAATAAACAGATTTATTATGCGGCCAATAGTAGTTCAGAGTAGTTCCTACTACTGCTTTAATTCAAGGGTAGCTAGCATATTACTCAGCATTTTGAGTACATATACGTATCAAACGTATAATAAATTAAAGGAAAAGCAAAGGTAAATTTTAAAAAGCCACTGGCCCAGGTGGTGAGTGGCGACTGAAAGAATACAAAGTGGGCTGGGCGGGCGGTCGGCAGCGGTGGCCTCATTCCGTGTCGCGATAGGCATGGCAATGCTCATGCACTCGCCTTCAATGGGTATATTATGACTGCTTTGTACAGAACAAATAAAGACAAAACGAACAAGAAATTAAAACTTAGTATAATTAAAAAAGGTAATGGTAATAAAATAAAGTAATCGAGAGATGAGACGACTATAGGTATAAAACCTAATTGCTGTATCATGAGTCTGTGCTTAAGTAACTGATGTTACCAGTGGCTTTAATACCATTCGGCATTCTGTCTAAGTTTTTCTTCACAGGTCATAACTGTAAGGCAATCATGTGATCCATTAACATGGAGACCACATCCCCACAATGCCATCTACTCCATCATCAACTTTTTAAACTGGTGGTCATTTTTGGCAGATCTGCTCAAATTACAATGGATGGAGCTGCATTCGTCTGCAGTAGGTTTTACTCATATTGTTGTCTACCTCGTTTATGAGGGACGAAATTCCTCTTTTTTAGCACTTCGAGTGTTGGAAAACAAAGAAAAATAGAAAAAAGCTAAAAGAGAAAAAAAATCCTGGACTAAGAGCAAAATTTAGTTGCAAATTCACAATAAATGATAATAATGAAACTACTATGTGTCAATACATTCTGCTAACTTTAATGTCAACAATACTTTTCCTTTAGTGTAATGTGGAACCCATGAAGACATGCAATAGAGCAGGGGAATGGCACTGATCATAATATCGACGGAGGCTTAGAGGGTGATAAATGGACGCCGCGTCACCGCCGGGATGACGCCGCCGCCATATTTAAATCGCTTCTGTCACATCCGCATACTGCATCTATAAACTTTTTATCTAGCTGAGATTTAGGAAATATGCTGACAATATTTTAAAATCGAGGTAGATAGCACGAAATAGCAATAAAATTAATTAAATGTAGGCGGAAAAGATAAAGCCAATAGCTTCAAAGGCATACTTCTTTTGTAAGTAGGGAATGTGAGTAAAGTTAGCTAAAAATGAAGTACTAGTAACTAAAAAAATTTCAACATAGCCATGTAATATACCTTACCATTAAAACATTGCCTGAATAGAAAAACTGACAAAAATATCGAATACAAGTACCATGAACTAGGAAATTGTTTTTACTTAAAAATATATTTTAGTAGGTACCTTTTATATCATGCACTTTCCGTGAAAACTCAACTTGAAAACGGAATTATCGGTAGATACTATTTGATCAAATATTTCCATCTATGATCAATAAAGCTTTTAAACGTTAAATTGCTAATTCAAAAAATGCTCGGTGCGTGTAAAACTAAATTGTTTTACCCACAACGTAAAGAAATAAGCGGATTGAATAGGAAATTAAAATCATCAATCAATGTAAAGGCACAAAAGACCCGTTTCTATTGTCGCCGGTATGTTTGCGCAAAAACGACTTTGTCACATCAGAGTCGAAGTAATAACACGTAGCTAAGCGCGAGTAGGCCTCATTCCCTTTCTGAATCCACATTGCTTTTCGAGAGTTCGTAATTTAATTGGGTCCTTATTAGAATTTAATACTTATTAATTTTGTATCCACTATAAAACAATGATTAGTTTGTAAAAAAATAGAAGCAATGTTGTAAATTTAAAAAAATTAAGCCTACCGTAAAACCATTCATAAAACCGATGAGAAAAGGGATTTCTATAATTAGTCCATAAATGATACCTATAGTATCAAAATGATAAAATATAATACTACAGTGAAATTAAAATACCTATATAAACTTTTTATAATCATTTTACACGAAAAATTTTGTAAGATTTTATGAAACGTCAACTTTACTTTTTGTCAATAGGTAATTGACGTAGGTAATCGTAATAAAAAGGCAGCTCATCTCAAATCTCTATCTATGTAGATGTAGATGGATACAGAAAGCCGTTTCTTTGTGGCCGTTTCGTACAATCGGTTATTGCGATGCAATGACGGTGCAAATTGGCAGGTTGATGACGGGATCCGCCGGCGTTTACAATTTTTTAACCGAGCCGCGAGTGTACACGAAACGTTTATATGTATTTATAATGTAATTCGGTTAAAATATATATTTATTCTATTTACTTTCATTGCCTGTCTCCGAAAGGTAGGATAAACCGTATGTAGGTAAGATAAACCTACACATTGATTAAAATAATGTAATTTATTGGTAGGTAAATGTTTGAACTCTCTAATTCCACTAATTACACTAAAAGTAGGTAATTAAAACAATTGATGTTAGTACATACTTGCAAACCCACCAAGCAGGAATAAACAACTAATTTCGACTAAGTTTCGGGTATTGAGAGAAACACCAGTCCTGCCTAAATACTTACATAATACATATAATATCTCTATACATCAGTATTTGTAGAGCAACTTTGTCAGTTCTTTCAGCAAGCAAGGGTTGGCAATCCTCAATGATTCGGCAGTTTCCATTCAAAACTTTATTCGAAGATTACTCCGTCGTATAAATGTAATAAGCTTTGCAGTGACGAGATTAGACCCCGAATTTCACTCAGGCATTAATGACATTTTCAGTTGCGCGGGGCCCGTCCGTTGTTTATGCCGTAACAATGATTTTGAAAGTCATTTCGGTGGGTAAAAAAGGGCGAGCCACATATTTCGTAGGTACCCGAATGTGTTTCATATTATTTGATAGGTACTATTTGGTTATCTGTTTGGTCTTATTATTGGATACTTAAACAAATGTTATTGCTTATTGGCGTGCTTGACTTTCGATAATATGTACCATTGTTTCAGTGTTTTCGTAGGTATACCACCCCAGTCACCTTAAGCGTATGCATTTATTTCTTTAGTTAGTAGTTACACATTTATTATCTATTTATAAACTATGTATTTAATAGTACCTATATCTATTAATATCTAGATTTAAATTAACTCAAATCAATTATTAAAACGTTTGTCCATAATTATGAGTTTTCTATCGTTCAATAATACATTTACATAATATACATTTTATGTACTTACCTGTAGTATCATATAGTATCATAGACAATGATTAATTATACATATTTTGTACAAGCCGTCTTAACGAATGAACTGAGCTGAGGCACAATGTAAGTACAAAAGTAAAATAATAATCGTAAAGCAACACAAATTGGAAGATCTTTGCGATATATCGAAACTCATTTGCGTGGCTCATCGGTCGCCATGAAATTTACATGGAATTTCGTGCTTGTAATAAAGAATGATGAATTGGACCCGCATTGGTAATTATGGGCAACTGCGCTCGCCAATATTAAATTTCAAAATTCAATAATTTTGTTATTTGTGTTTTTTCCATGATGGAAATACTTGTGTCCGAACCAAACGTTACGTATGTGAATGACGAAGTAAATGATTAATGTGGAAATAATATAGGTATGTAGAATATGATACAATTGTATTTATAATTATAGATGTGAAATACATTCTCAATGCATTAGCGAAAGTACAAACACAAATACCTACTCTCATATGTCGATATTATGATGTGTTAATACAATAAATACCTTGTTAATTATGCAATTATAAGTGGAGTGTAAATCCCGACGTGTCGGGAGCCGGTGTTGCTCGAAGAGTGTAAACGAGAACCTATAAATACAAATTCACCGAAAATAGACAAATCATATGGATAATTATTTATCGTCCTGCAACAGAAAACCTCAAAAATCGAGTAATTTTCCTATTTTAGTTCCTACTGTTTACATTTGAAAGCATTTCTCATACGGACGGCAGCAACAGCAACCTCTCGTTCTTGCCCGTGGGTTAGACGGGCTTTTTTTGTTGTCATAATTGGTTTTCATTCCCGCCTGATTTACTGAGGTCGCTTGAGGCATGGATGTTTGTCACGATATCATTTTGCGAACACGATTTTCCGGCCGACTTTTTTCATCTTCTTTTCAGTTTTCATTGGACGTGTGGTTTAATACGCCCACTGTTTTAAGCCGTTCATAAGTGTGGCTTCATTTTTAATGCATGGGTGGGTTCAATGTTTGTTTTTACTGTTGCTGTTTAAAAAATGTGTACTAAAAATACATATCTAAAAATACAAATGAGCCTGATGAGGATCGTCATAAATTTATTTTCACTCTTGATTAAAATAATGTACACTCCAGGCTAAAAGATTGGAAATAACGTTGTTTTCTTTAATATCTTATGTTTCTATTATTTTTTATTGTATATTGTACCTAATACCTAATCAAAAACGTAGGCAACCCCAAAAGATTAAAAATACAACCTTAGTATTAAAACATCCTAATTGCCCGAGCGTGAGCGAGGTCACCGTTTCAGCTTGGGCAAAAATACTTTCGTACCTATGTCCGGATGTTCTCCTCTGCAGGTCGCATATCTCAACCGATTATAGAGAAATTTTGTGAGCAGTTTCGATAGTTAGATAGAATTTTTCTGTCATTTCGTTCTTTGGAAAATGTTCATAATGGCGGAAATTTTCATAAAGGGCGCCAGTACGGTCTATGGCTCTTAAGATTATTGCGAGTTCGCTGTGATAATCACTCAACGAAGTACATTTTTTTTATTGTTAACGTGTAAGTACAGAGCATTTTGAACACCTCGCCCACTCAGCAACTCTGCTTTATTGTTTTATTGATCACTGCCAACTCTGATTCATTGTTTTATAGATTACTTATAAACCTTAAAGAAAACAGTCTTTAGTTTAAAATTCGCAGCCAATTGTCAGCAAACATAATGTTAAAAATGTGTTAGCGTTATTATAGTCGATGAATCGGTAAGGCATTAAAATACCAAGATAGTAATCGTTTTCTCGAAACTGAGTCTTGCGAAATAAGAATTTAATTGGTAAAGGAACGTTTATGGGAACATTTATTTTTTGTAGCATTTCGGCCTAATGCGATTTCGGTCTGATATCAAAAACTGCTTAGTCTGTTTATGTGAAACCAATTTATAGTGTTTTTCTTAATCTTATTTGTTTGCTTGAGTTTGTAAGTGCGCAAAGCTTTTGTAAGACGACGTATGTAATCCTGCAAGAACAAACTATTTTTATATGTCTAGGTGACCAACACTAATAAGTATGTAGGTACATTTGTTACAAGTGTGCAAAGTGTGTCATTCACCCGAGAGCCCGAGATTTTTAGATATTTTGACACAATTAAATTTTGAGTGAAAATAGCAGGCTCTGGTTTTACTTTTTTAATATTAAATTTTTTCGGTTTTCAGCCAAATAATCAAAAACTTTTTTAAGGATAATATTGTGTTATAAATATTTTTGTTTATATAAAAACAAATAAATATTAACTTTACCTATACCTATCGTGTTTGTTCGTAATCAATGTCTAATGGTGAAATAAAAAAATGTATACAATTTATGAACATCCGAACTCTTTCGTGTTCAATTGAAGTCGTATGGATTACGGTTAGAAAATAATAAAAATTAAGTAATGGAAAAGTAAAAAACACTAGTTCGTAAAAACGAACTTTGCGAACGCTAAATAACCACGTAAAGTACCACTTTTTGAGCAAGTAGTTGCTATAACATTATGAATCAGTCTTGTATTCTAACATAAATTGAAATCGTTACTACCAGTCTTGCTAAGCTGTTATAATACAAAAGGATATAAGTAGGTATACAGTATAATTATTAGTATATTCCTCATTTTGTAATTTGTTGTAATATGTAAGTACTTATTAAAAAAAACCTATTTCATTCCGTATTGTGGTGTCGTTTGTAATCATCATAACCAATAAATATAGGTATACATAAGGCGTTTGCTCTTCATAGCAGTTATAATTTTCAAAGTCTATTGGTGTGGCTGGCAAAGCCAATTAATTCTAAAATTCTATACGCAGCTGATAAAAATTATGTTATTCTGTTCGGTAAGCTAAATTGTTAGATCGATTACTACCTTCATACATTAGAAGGGTCACTTGCTAAATATCCCTATCACTAAATTTTGATGCATATTCAAATTAAACTAAGAAATAATGATACTCCTTAATTATCTTCGGTAAACATTGTAAACAATAAAAGGAGGGCATTCAGCGAACATGAATTAGAGAACTTTAGCTGCGCTCGAGGCTGCTGATGATCATTAAAAAATACAATAATCGTGAATCATATTTTTTAAAGTTCCTATTGAATATTAGAACTCTCTTCAGCAACTAGTCACACCCAAAACGTCAATCTAAACTTACATGCCAATTAGGATTGTTCATTTTTTTTCAAATGTTCTATTTCGAAAACCATTTCGAGATATAAGGTTTTTAAACAGTTTCCGACATTTGCTGCGATATAATAATTGAGGATTGAAGATATTTCAACAAATATCCTTATGACCTTAGTTTGACCTTCTCCTGGGCTGAATGTAAAGTCATTGCATAATAAAAGTTATCGAACCATAGTAAATAAATCCGTCACTCACGTATTGTCAAAGTTATCATTGTCATCGATTGTCATAACAAATTTTTTCAGTTTAACCGCTGCGCTTGTTTGTTACAATTTGATTTATAATTATTAATACCTAAACAGTAGATTTCATTGCTTAATAATACTTATATCAAAAACCTTGTTCCTATGTGTGGGAATGATTCACAAAAATAATAGTTCGAATCCACGAAGACCTACGACGGGAAAGATGGTGCCGTGAATTAAACTTGGAATACCTACCTACTTCACGTGTTACACACAGTATTGCTGTGAGAATCACGTCGATGTAAGTATAAAATTAATATTAATTTACTATTTTACTACAATTAAGTATTTAAAAGCTCACTTTATTGGTAGGGTCGTGGTATCTATTTATTTTCTGTGGTAATGTAGCCAGAGTATCTAAAGGCAAACCGTTAAACAGAGATGGTGCCTACTAGAAAGAAGGAATATACAAGAATACATAGCCATACACAAAATTCAGCCTGAAACTGCTTTAAAAAGATATAATTTCTAATTTCCAGGTACATGTTGCAGTTCAAGCTGCTGATATCATGGTGGACAAGACTTAATAAAGAGTTGTGAATAATAAAACATGTTTTTGTTTACCTACTTTTTTATTAATTTGGGAAATATGTTATATATGTTTCCAAAAAAAATAGTAACTTTACATTAAATGTATGTTTATCATGTTCTGCACGAGCATCTGACAATGATGGCTTCTTGTTGACCATCCAGAAGAGAAGTGTATGGTTTGTTATTTACTCTGTTCCCAGGCATTATTTACGGTCGTAAAGTATTACGACGATTAATAATTAATATGACGTTCGTTTCAATACAAAATGCTCAACTTTGTTCTGGGCCCAAGTGCAGTTACATATCTCACAGCTGTATCTAAATAGGAATCACGATGACCTGAAATAATAGGATATTATTAGCAAAATTGGCATGTTCCTAATATAGTAGTATAAGTATGTAGTACAATATCCAAACAATGGTGACAAGCCGGTAGAAAGCACCCACTGGGTGCTAAGCTACCTTTAGCAATGGACGCTTGTAACGATTTTATGAATCCAATCTTCTTACAAATCGAATCAGTTAAAATATATATGATGTAGGTAACTTACATTTGTATTTTTGCTCCCTTGATTTCAGCCAAGTTATGGTTGGAGTTGGATGCTATATGGATACATACTCCAATAAAACTAAGTTATATTATATAACTTAGGCAGATTTCTGGAATCAGCGTTCTCAAATTTATAGCGTAGGTATTTTGAAATTAATGATTCAAAATAAACGAGTTTTCCATTCCAGACGATTGTTATTTATAGAAACACGTGACACTGACATTGTCGACAGGTGACATTACAATCAATTGACAATGACAACTATTTTTTTAATGCTTGTTGTTGCTTGTGCATTATCCTAATCAGCCGACGACATGTAATTTACGAGAAGTCGTATCTCATATTTTCAATAAATTATAAATATTCAACCGAGCCACGAATTACTAAATCATTCAAATTGGTATCTTATATTAACCTATATTTTCAGAAAATAAAATAAAAATGGGGGTCTAAAAAAAATGAACAATCCTAATTGAGCTTATGGTTGATGAAATGTTATTTTTTACACAGACAGATCAGTATCGTATCAAAACAAATCGATTAACTCGAGCTCGAATCGGTCTGATAAAATATGTATCACATGACTGTCGTTCGCATCTGTCATCCAGATACATTTTTACTTTTCTATTGGCGTTAGTCTCAGCTAGGTCCTGTGATTGGTGACTGGTTAAAGTCGCATTGTTATACATACTAAATAAATTCATATTCTATCATACAACTGTGTCTTCAAACTCGTGTACCTCTTATATTTTAACAAATTGTGTAAAATTAAATATTTTCCATAATTTTCTATAATAGCCAGGGAAAAATATGGTAACTACGTTTGTATGGGGAAGCGGTCATCCACTATCGTCTTAAGGTGCTAAAAATAGGTGAAGATAAGTACAGATATATTGAATATGAAATTTATTCTTAAAATATTTATTAACATGAAACCCCTAATTTTTAGAAATTTACGCGAATTATTTAATTGTTTTACGCGGATTAGCAAAGTAATATTTTGGTTTTAATTAGAATAATTAGATAACACAAACGACCTAGTCCCACTGTAAGCTCAATAGGGCTTTTGTTGTGGGTTCTGGGCGACGATATATAATATATGTATAGAGAAAGATAAATAGTTTAATATCTATATACAAAACATCCATAACTCAGGAACTAACACAAAACACAGAAATAAATGTCGATACCAGGATTCAACCCGGGATCTCTTGCTTTATACAAGCTACCGACTACGCTATAGGAGGCAAATCTAGTAATAATAGATACTCCTCCTCTAGTGAACAGTTTTAAAAACAGACTTGACAAACACTTAAAACAACAAAAAAAAATGAACATTAATCGTTGAAAAAAAAAACAAGTGCAGTGATATACACGCATCAGCTTTGAGCTGCTAGTGTATAAAACAATATAATAATAATACAATTTTCACACCCTTTATACGGATAGAACATTTACCCTACTTACAGTTAAGAACAATGATAAACCGGTCGCACTAAAATATCCTTACTATGCGACCAGTTTTCATTGCACTATGACTGTATAGGCGGCGCAAACTAGCAGCGGCCAATCATTTTCTATTTTCTATCCAACTCGAACCCGCCGAGAAACTTCATTAGAAAGGGTATCCCGATGCATGTTTTAAAATAATCAGTTTCCGTGTTAATTCTTAATTTACTGCCTGGCTGGTGATAATCCGATTGCGCGCGATACGACGCCGCCGCCGGCAAAAAGTAACTGGACGACATACTTTCCTGCTAGTAAACTAATCAAGACGCAATATGTGATGCAGATTTTCTTGCCCCATACTGATTTCTAATAGTTTGAGCAGTTTTGTAGGTATCGGGTTAATTGACTGGGCATTTACTGCTAATATTAGGTAGAAACGTGATGTAGATGTTAGTTGCAAACTTTAATGTAGCTCTTTGAAAAGAAAACTGTTATTTGAAAGACGAAGTTTATTAGTTATAATGTAGTTAAGTTGGTACATTCAATGTCAATTTTAAAATCTAGTTAAAAATTTACTAAACGATGTCAAAGATTACAATACAATTCAATGCAAATCCAAAAACCACTAATTTCTTAACCTAAACTAACAACTCATAAAACTGTTCACAAAATTCGTTCCGAGTCCCTCCAGATGCAAAGGAGCCCATCACGCTCGCCGCGTTGCCTCGTTTCACATTTCAAAGACTCACGACCAGAGACTTCAAAAACTTCATTTCAAAGACTTCATTTCATTTGAAAGACTGTTTCACATAACAGTTTTCTTTTGAGTACTGTATGTTTTTTTTTAATGATACGACATAATCATGATGCCATCCTATCAATGTAGGTATAGAATAGATAAATGATTTAAGTACACCGATGAAAGTACAAAATTAATATCAATAAAAAACCGATTGGCCTGCAGTTGATAAGACTGAAACGAAAGGGTTTAATGAAACTGAAGCGAAGCTAATAGTGCACCTTCCTGAGATAGCGATCTTTAATATAGTATGAGTGGGCGAAACATTAAAATCCGGGGAACGGAAGCCCGCGCCCGTCGGACTGACTCAGTAACTACTTACTATCGATTTTCACAACTCATTTACATCACATGCTTTAAATTAGTCTATTTTTTTAACCCTCTGTACTTCAATCTGTGACATGAGAGATCTTTGAATAGATGTAAATTAACAATTCATCGCCATGGTAGAAAAAATTAAACATTGTTTTATCCGTTTTTATTTTATTAATCTTTAAGTAGGTATTTAAAACCATAAACATAATTAATATTAAAATCAAACTCGCAATTTAAAGTAACCTAAAATTAAACTACCTATAAAACTAAAACCTGAAAATAAATAAAACAACATGGGTGACCTAGCCAAAAATGTAAATTATTCAATTATATTTTTAGAATTATAACGACGTTGAAAAGTTTATGTAAATCCTTAAGTAAATCTGGTATAGATATTGAAATTAGTTTTTGGTTTAGGTACTATTTATTACATGTAAAACTGTACATAATTGTGTTAACTTTTGACATTGAAAGGAATTTAACATTGTATGTAATGATAATGACTTAAATAGTATACATGGGGTCACAAGAACTAAGTATGTGTAGAATTAATATAATTATGCCGGTTGAAGGTTGAAGTTAAGAAAAACTTACTCTTCTATTAATAGCTCAGTAATTTCCACTTATATTATCAATAAATAACCAGAACGACTGAACCACCCACATACATCGATTAGATTCTATGATGTAGAAAAACTACAAAGTTGCTTATTATACATATTTCTTTATGCTTTGGTATTTATCTACTGACCTTTGACGTTATTGTTAAGTTCTTTCAGGTTTCTTTTAATTTTTTCTACAAATCCATTCACGCAAGTAAGTTTAAGTTCACCTGCTAATGATTTAATATGTCTTGAAAATAATAATACCTATATCTACACTAGCAACCCTAAACCTTCCTCAAGAATTACTCTATTGATAGGTGAAAACCACATGAAAATCCGTTCAGTAGTTTTTGCGTTTATCGCGAACAAACACACAAACTGCCAGGCGCGGCGTGGGAATTTATTTTATAAGTTGTAGTGATAAACAAAGTTCAAATGTTTTTTGACCAGGGGACTGAGTTGTTTTAGTTTACACAACAGCATTAAAATGTAGGTTACTAGCAAAAGTTACTATATAAATATTTTTACATATTATTTGATTTTTTAGAATAGTCAACGTTAGGTACACTCATTTTGTACAGCTAAAAAGGTTCTAAGAGCGAGAAATTAAAGTTGGCCCTTGTTTAATTGAGTTATGCTTTGAGCAGATCTTCCTACAGATTGAACCTTTCATTCTGCGGTGTGTCCCATGTTGCGGGCACAAAACTATGTTTGTCTTTGTGTTTAACGAGATTCCAACCTTAGGTTATTAAAAAAAAACATAGAGAACAAATCTTATTCCTGTATGCAACTTGTCTATATGCCAGATAAAAAAATATTATTTTTAAATATTCAGAAATAAATAATAAAATTAATATTAATAACGACACGAAATCGATAATTCAAACCATTAGAATTCAGACAGACGGAACTGTATCTAAAACTTATGCAACTATTGTAAAAGCTGGCCATCTCCATCAATTATAGACATGGAGTAAATCTAACGTGTACTTACATTAACAGAATTGTTTATCACTCAATGACCATACACAATTAATTACCATAATGGTTAATTTCGTAACTGGAAGTTTATGAGGATATTATAGAGAGTAATAATTTTGTCTGCGCCAATATTAGACGTTACGTAGCAGTGATGGTAGATACACCGTAGAAACAATAGCGCGTCCCCAGGGTTTCGGACCGGAACACGTACCCCGATCCCTTATAAATGAAACTTTGAATTTGTACCTCAAAATATCTTACTTAATAATTCCAGAAACATCTTTAAACAGGATGCGGTGAGATGTTCCGTAGGGTTATTTAACTGGCAATTATTTACTAGCGCTTTCAATCATAGTACTTAAATTATATTTGTTGTTATTTTAGCCAGGCTGACATTTCAAAAATGACAATTGAATGTCAGACTTACTCATTAAAAATAGAACATATGTTTGAAATGCCGTATGTGGGAAATATAAATCCCTTAGCCTGGTAAAGGGTTAATACAATTAATAGGCATTAGGTACATAGAGACATTTTATACTACTATAGAGATATTTACCCATACAACCATTTCCAGTCGCCGTTACGACGCGGTGTAGACACATCTTGTGTCGACACCGTCTGTTTCGGTCACAATTCCAGTCGCAGAGTCGTCGCCGTGTCGACACAGTTACCAGAAATGGGGAAGGGTCGACACATGACACAAAGTGACATAAAGTGTGGTCGCCGTGTGCACACATTGTTTCGGGTTTGCGACTACTTTATGCCAAAATCATTCGTTCATTCGTTCATTTTGTTCCTGTCAAATGGAAACTGTCAGATGGAAAAATAGTTAAATAAAACTAAGTGACATTAATACGCCATCTCTAAAACGGATGACAAGACGTAATTATATATTGTTTGCATTTATATTACAATAGGACTTAAATTATTATGGGGAACTAAACTGCTCGAGTGATTTGATAAACTAAGTGTAATATAATCAACGCGCCACCACATTGTTTTAGTTTAGCCGGAAATGAAATTGTTTACTTCTCAGTGCTTGTGTTCATAAATATATTATTTGATGCATTTTTAGTACTTCGATGCGTATACTATACTTAAATAACAGAAATAACGCTTTACATACTACGAAACTTGTTAATTATGATGTATAAATATGGTTTAAAGCTGAGAAATATTGCAGTCACAAAGTAAACGCAAATGTTTCGACTTTGTGTCGACTCTGTCAAAAGTAATAACAAAGTTACTGGATTTGCAAAATGGCTCCTTGTGTTCATTTGTTTTCAGATATTCTCAAAGTGTAAAAATGACGTGGTCAGAGATGGGACTTAATAGATTAACTGTTTATTCGACTAATTAATGGAATAAAAAAAGTTAATCCTCAAATTTTAATCACGATTAGTTTAGTCGACCTAACATAGATTGAAATTGAATTAATCTGAACATTAATCGAATAAATTATCGATTAAATCTCGGTTGGAAGTTGACAGGGGGCCATTTTTGTACGTAAAAATAATAGAAATGTCTTGCATGCAGATGGTAGCCAAACACTTTGTCATAAAAGTCGAGATGGGTGTCGATTTATAGGTTTTAGGGAGTGCCGATTTCGAAAATGATGACCATTTTGGAATCCAAAATGGCGGCCATGCACTGTGTCATAAAAGTCGTCATGGATGTCGTTTTATACGTTTTAGGGGGCCCCAATTTTGAAAATGATGACCATTTTGGAATCCAAAATGGCGGCCATGCACTATGCCATAAAAGTCGTCAGGGGTGTCGTTTTATAGGTTTTAGGAGGCGCAGATTTCAAAAATGATGACCATTTTGGATTCCAAGATGGCGGCCATGCACTATGTCATAAAAGTCGTCATGGATGTCGTTTTATAGGTTTTAGGGGGCCCCGATTTAGAACCATTTTGAAATCCAAAATGGCGGCCATGCACTATGTAATAAAAGTCATCATGGGTGTCGTTTTATAGGTTTTGGGGGGGCAGATTTCGAAAACGATAACCATTTTCGATTCCAAAATGGCGGCCATGCACTATGTCATAAAAGTCGTCATGGATGTCGTTTTATGGGTTTTAGGGGGCCCCGATTTAGAAAATGATGACCATTTTGAAATCCAAAATGGCGGCCATGTACTGTCATAAAAGTTGTCATGGGTGTCGTTTTATAGGTTTTGGGGGGCGCAGATTTAGAAAATGATGACCATTTTGGATTCCAAAATGGTGGCCATGCGCTATGTCATAAAAGTCGTCATGGGTGTCGTTTTATAGGTTTTAAGGGGCGCAGATTTCGAAAACGATGAGCAATTTGGATTCCAAGATGGCGGCCATGCACTATGTCATAAAAGTCGTCATGGATGTCGTTTTATAGGTTTTAGGGGGCCCCGCTTTCGAAAATGATGACCATTTTGGAATCCAGAATGGCGGCCATACACTATGTCATAAAAGTCGTCATGGGTGTCGTTTTATAGGTTTTGGGGGGCGCAGATTTCGAAAACGATAACCATTTTCGATTCCAAAATGGCGGCCATGCACTATGTCATAAAAGTCGTCATGGATGTCGTTTTATGGGTTTTAGGGGGCCCCGATTTAGAAAATGATGACCATTTTGAAATCCAAAATGGCGGCCATGCACTGTCATAAAAGTTGTCATGGGTGTCGTTTTATAGGTTTTGGGGGGCGCAGATTTAGAAAATGATGACCATTTTGGATTCCAAAATGGTGGCCAAGCACTATGTCATAAAAGTCGTCATGGGTGTCGTTTTATAGGTTTTAGGGGGCGCAGAATTCGAAAACGATGATCATTTTATAATCCAAGATGGCCGCTACGTATTTTGTCATAAAAGTCGTCATGAATATCGTTTTATAGGTACTTTATCTTTATTTTCAGATCTAAAAAATTGCTACAGAATACAAAGGACAAAAAAAGAAGCGAGGAGGTAATGAAACAAGCAAAAATACAGATGATTCCTCGACGCAATTGGATGCTTCTTAAATTGTGTCCAGATTTTTTTGTCATAAAAGTTTTTATTTTTCACGTATTACTCTCACAAGTTCCGTGACATTTCGACCTTGTAATTTTTTAAGTAAATGTTTTTGTTTATCTGTGAGGATCTCACTAGAATAATATAATCAAGGTATGTTAATATTTGATAATTGAAATAGTAACGCAAAAAAAAATTATATTTGTGTCTTTTATTGACTGCCGAAGACTTTTATTTTTCCTTTTCCTTCTACACAAGTTTGGTCAAGTAATAAGAATTTAGGGCTCTCAATTTTATTTTGACTTCTACAACAGTAAAGCTACGAGGCCATGTTTGGTATCGTTTTCGTATAAATTCGCAGTACCCTTAATTTAGTTATGGTATCACATTGACACCATTCCAAAGTAAAAACATATAAACTTACTTTCTTTTAAACTCCTCTTCACG
Organism: Cydia fagiglandana; assembly: GCF_963556715.1. Taxonomy (NCBI): domain Eukaryota; kingdom Metazoa; phylum Arthropoda; class Insecta; order Lepidoptera; family Tortricidae; genus Cydia; species Cydia fagiglandana. The sequence goes on from NC_085932.1 coordinate 10,539,995, forward strand.
CTTAAACTGCTGAACAGTTTTAATTTAAATTTAGTACACATATATTTTGAGTCCCGAGACAGGACATAATAAGTTATCTCAAAAATCATCCTTCAAAGGTGTGAAATGAGGTGTAGGGGGGAATTCAGAATTGACTTCTTGAAGTTAATACTGTTCAAGTTTAGGTTTGAAGTCATGTTTTTTTTATCATTTTTAACTAAATCAAACATGTAGACCATCCCAAATTTAATATAAATCGGTTCAGCGGTTATTGATTTCCCGTACAAATTTCCACGCCACTTTTCACACCTTTAAAAGATGATTTTGGTTATAAGATCTATCCTATGTCCTGTTCCGGGACGCAAACTATTTCTATACCAAATTTCAACGAAATCGGTTCAGCGGTTAAGCGTCAAGAGGAGTTTAAAAAAACCGACCAAGTGCGAGTCGGACTCGCGTATTAAGGGTTCCGTACATTAAGTCCGACTCGCGCTTGACTGCACATTTCTAATAGGTTTTCCTGTCATCTATAGGTAAAGAACTATTTTGTGTATTCAGACAGACAGACATACAGACGCACGAGTGATCCTATAAGGATTCCGTTTTTTGCTTTTGAGGTACGGAACCCTAAAAAGATTTTTTTAATTTTGTGGAATGGTTTCAATGTGATACCTTAAATGGATTCAGCAACCCAGATTTATACGAAAACGATACCATACACGGCCTAGCACCTTCACTGATGTAGATATATCAAGATAAAATTGAGAGCCCTAAATAAACTTTCAAGAGCGGATATCTCAAAAACTATTCAACATATCGAAAAAATTGACTGAATAAACTTGTAACAAATTAAATTAACTTTCATTTTGTATAAGTGGCCATGTCGCTAAGATGCATAGTTTCCGAGATATAATCGAAAAACCGGAAAATGGGACATTCAAAGCCCCCTCTCTTCCCCCCGCTCAAGGGCTACGGCCGGGGACTTTTGATATGTTCACCTCCTAACTTGTCCAAACCAAGTTACAGAGTCAAAAATTGTGTTCCGAGCATTTCCCTCTACAACTTTTTTGAGCATTCGTTGGCTGACCTAAGTAGCTTATTGCATTTCTTTAAAAACTTTTCTGTAAAAGGTTGACGCGTGTTGGGTGTTTATATGGTTTTGGTCGATTATTATCATTTGCATCGCCCATGATGACTTACTAGAATTACTTACGAGCACACGAGACACTAATAGTAGTTTGACAAACCTTGGTTTTCAAGAGGTATTTTATATTGACATTTGCTGTCACAAATTTGCTGTCAGATTTAGTCGCAAACCGCACGCAAAGTGCACACAAATGTGTCGACACCTTGTTACGGAAAAGTGTACACACGGCGACGACACTTTGTTTCGAAACAATTCTAGACACATTGTGTGGACTCTGTTACGACACATCTGACATTTAGTTACCACTTTGATGATTCTGCGACTGGAATGGTTATATGGGTAGAAACTGGCTATAGTGTGATTTTGGGTACTCCTCGGATTTAAAATTTATATGAAGTTATTGCTACATATTTGATAATTAAATTCTTTGCACTACATTAGTAAGATCTCGTGAAGGTTTACCAAACCTACACAAGCCGGGTGTACGCGTAAGACACGAGATGACTATAACTTGATTACAAAGATGGGGCCAGGGGGCGCGAGAGGCGAGGTGGGATTACAGGAACTTCGTTAGTCGCGAAGGTGTCTAACTCAGGTCTGAGACAGGGATTATCGCTTTTGCCTTTAGCGTTGCGTTGTCGTTAGCTTGTGTGACGCGACAAAGGTTTAAGAGATCCGATACACATGAGTTTTATATATTTATATAAAATTTCCGGGTATATCTAATGATCGTGTGATGAATTTCCATAATTTAACGTCTTTAAATTTTCATTGATATACATATAATAATTTATTCGTTGAAAAACCAAACAACTAGGTATTTATTTTATTCAAGTAGTTCAGTTGAAACCTGAAATGGGAATATTATAATAAATAGTGAAGAGATTAAATCCTTGCTCCTGCTTAAATTACCTTTTTCATATTTAGGCTGTAAGCGAACAAAAGCTGTAAGGTACTAAAGGAAATATTTCAATACACAAATAAATAACAGGAGCCGCGAATTGTGTAATAGCGGGTCATTTTGACTAAAATCCATCACGTCATAGTAACGAAACTGAGTGCAGAGCAAACGCAGCTCACAAAGGCATCGCACACAAAAGGTATCAAGTGGGGCCACCAAGTTGCGGGATGCAATCACAACTTGTGCAAGCGCATTAGGCATCTAACTTGCCACTGACGCGTGATTATCTTTATGCTTTGACATTGGATGCTATGTATTTACATGGCTGCTTGAGAGCATTTTGAATAATCGCTTCTTCTTTGTTGTTACAGAGCCCCCGTAAATTGTGTTATTATTAAGTACATTAACTATTGATAAAAATTATCCCTTCTTTTTCGTGTGTCGTTACTTGTATTATAAACACTGAATAACCATTTCACTAGATAAATGATATTTAAAAACCGGCCAAGTGCGAGTCGGACGCGTTCCGTATGTTACACAATTTATAACAATGTATTTTTTATGTGAAACGTGAGTGAGATCTTTTTAAAAAATCCGTAGGGGTCGGATCAAAAACTGTAATTAAGTCCGACTCACGCTGGACTGTACATTTCTAATAGGTTTTCCTGTCATTTATAGGTATAGACCTATTTTATGTATTTTTTTCAAAATTTTAGACTTAGTAGTTTCGGAGATAAAGGAGGGGGAGAATGGTAATTTTTTGCCTATTTTCTTGAATAACTTCTAAACTGTTTATTCAAAAATTATAAAAAAAATATGTTTGAGATCCTTACAATAAGCTCTTTCATTTAATGTGTAAAATGATATAGTCTGAAAAATTTAATTTTTTAATTTACCCCCCAATAGTGGCCCCCATGTTTAAAATTCATTTGTTTACGTTACATATCCGTATTTGGGTCACAAACTTACATATGTGTACCAAATTTCAACTTGATTGGTCCAGTAGTTCCGGAGAAAATTGGCTGTGACAGACGGACAGACGCACGAGTGATCCTGTAAGGGTTCCGTTTTTTCCTTTTGAGGTACGGAACCCTAAAAAGAAGAATATTTGGCCTTTGAAGAAGAAGAACCTCAGCAGGGAGAATGAATAATTCTAATTACAATTAGTAATTAGAATTATTCAATGTTGAATCGATTTTTTTTTATACCCCAAATGGAAATTTCTTGTCCTAAGTAAACTTGAATAAAAGTGTTTAAAATTTTAGTACGAATTTAACTACAAGTTTATACTGGATATTTTAATTTCGCCTTTTATTTATTTACACCCTACGAGAAAACGTAGAATGAAATGCATTCACTAAACAATTCGCCTTTAATTTTCAATCATAACATTCATTATTATGAATTCAAAGAGTTCCTTGAATCACCTGTATTAGAGTCGTAATATAGCATAATCGTTCGGATTCCGAAAATAATAAATATAAAGTGCGCGTCGTGTTATTCCTTGCTTATTTATGCGAATTTATACCTGGAACTTTGGTGGCGATCGACAAGTAATTGCCGAAAAATTACTCCAATCAATTCACTGCGCAATTGACGATGTATTTTATAAGCAAAGAATACGAGTAGATGTACAAGTATAAAAAGTATAATTTCAACCGTTTTCTTTAGCTGACAGGGTAGTTATCGATCTTTACGAAATACGTATGACTCACTCAGAGCGCGCCAAAATAAATACCATTTTACTATACCAAGGACAATAACCAATAAGTATATGCTACCCACAATAAAAACCCACATTATGTGAAAATGCGTTTGCCGTCGTAGTTAAAACTAGTTTTTAGTAACGCCTTGGTGAAAACGCCTTTAACTAGTTTTCCGAAACGCCTTGGTGAAAACTAGTTTTATATTATATAATATTTCCATATTTTCAGCAGGCGTAGTGTCTGTGTGGAAAGAGAAGAGTCGTCGAATGTATGGGGTTGGGGCCCGATACATGTCCCAGTATGACGTCGAGTTGCGGAGACCAAGCCCGCGAGAACCTATAACTTACATTCCACGACTCTTCTCTTTCCGCACAGACACTATTACGGATGATTTTATTCACACCGTGGTAAAATAAGTGTCACTTTTTAACACCATGCTATTCAAAGAGACGGACACTGTCTTTATCATCCTGTCACGTACACATTACGATCATCATAACCGTACAGGTTATTACAACAGAATTTTCATTACTTACTTCAGATGGCGCTACAACCTTTTGTGAGTCTTGGCCTTTGTGGGTTTTGGTGGACCAACCTCCCCCAGTTGTTGAATCCTTACCGAGTTTCCGGCGGTTGGTGAAGGTACTTTCTCATCTTCCAGAAGGTCTTCAGTCTCCAGAAGGACGGCCACCTTGTCATAATCTTTGCAGGTCTCATATCAGGTACCTACTGTTTCTAGCCCAGAATTTGTCATTAGCCCTACTTAGTGGTGCGCCCGTAGGTAGAGTCAAATCAAGAAAAATCTGCAGCGATTTTGATAGCACACGCAGTGCAAGTTTTAATTATACAATTTGATAGAAGCTTGACGTTTAAAATAATACTTGCACTGCGTGTGCTATCAAAATCGCCGCCGACTTTTCTCGATCTAACTCTAATACATATGTTAGAAAAATGAGATTAATTAATCTGTAATTTGTTTCTAGCAGTCATTCTATGCGTGTTTTTGTATTTATCATAAAAAGGTAATGAAAATTATTCTTTGTATAACAAATAGGTTTCTAGATAAGAGGACGACTTGTCGCTACCGCACTACCGTAGCCTGCCGGATAACGTATCGCTATTGCTATCAAGAGCACTGGACATGTGACAATCGCTATTAAGCAAGTATACGTTTTGACAACTTAGTCCGAATGAGTAAAATCTTTTTAATTAATGTAGGTATGTTGTTTTTGTAGTAATTAAAAGCGGTTACTTATTTCAATTTGTTAAATACAATCTGCTGGTCGAACAGCACAGGCTTAGTTGTACGAGTAAGATGCCGTTGGCATCTTTGGATAAGGAACTCTACATACTAACAATGAAAAAATCCAAACCAGGAGGGGAAAAAGTCGTACATCTCGCTTGCACTAATATGCCTATTATTCTACCTACTTGATAGCTATCAGTTAAAGTTTGGTATCATTTTCGAATATATTAAGGACGAGGAATTCATTAATGAAATAATCATTCTACCTTTTAATACAAATAAATGAATCTTATGCACGAAAAATAAAAATGTTCTATAATTTTTTGCCACTATTTTGGCCTTCACAATCACAGTGTCACACAAATTAATCGAACATTTTAAGGCACTTGTCCCACCAAGAGCGAGTAAGCGATTAACTATCGGCGATTTTCTCGCCCAAGAAACGAACAAAAGATTAGAATCCTGTGTTAGTAAAAGAGACACATATATTAATAGTTCATCGCTGGCTGTTCACACTGCCGGCGAGAACACTCGCTCTACTAGTTTGTCGCCGCGATAAGATAAAACTAGCTACCAGACTAGACCAATCAGTCTGCGTGTTCGGCTACGCTGCACCGCCCGAGCGAGTGACGCGAGTAATAGCCAGTCGCAATCGAATACTCGCCTATAGTCGAGCGACAAAACTATTGGAGCTAACACTCGTTTCTCGCCGCTCGCCCACCCGTTTCTAGTTTATCGTTCTACTCGCTTATCGCTCATCGTCGGCGGTGGGACAAGTGCCTAACAGTGGCAGATGGTTTGGTATACCTAACCGACAATTAGTATTACATTATAGAAATCTCTTAAGGCAATACTTATAGGACACAACACGTAATACGGTCCAGGCGCGGCGCAAGAGGGCGGGCTAATGTCGCCGCGCACGCGACTCTCCACACCAATGCAATTGGCTGTCGACTGTCGACATATTTTGCTTTTTTTTAATTATTGTTCTTTAAATTGACATGGCGGCTCTACTCAGGGTTGAGGTAGGGTGAAAAACCTTGCGTATGTAATATGTATTTATAAACTACTTACAATATACATAATTTACCTACCGACTACAGAAAAATATCCCCTGTTTTATTCCAGGTTTGAGTACGATTAATAATGTGTCCATGCAATAATGCAGCTCGCTGTACCTACTATCTGCTCCGTGCAGATCTATCAATTACTTACTTCTTTTGATGTTCTAAATGAGCCCAAACTCGGTGTGCTCGCATATTTCTATGTGGAGTTTGTTTGGTCAGCTCTCGACTACAGCATCAGAACAGCTTTTACACCGAAAATAGGGAAATATGGCGGTTTTTACATTAATGTGCGGTTAAAAATTAGTTTAATACGAATATTGAAATATTTTTCTAAATGAGAACATGTCAAAACGTAAACGATGTGGAAACATAATTCGCAGTGAAAATATTAACGCGAAATGGTTTTGAAAAATTATAAATTCATTCCATCAAACAAAACTCACACGCAATAGAAAATTCAAAACATTCCATCCCCTGCAGCCTGCATTAGCATTGTAGTGCACTTCGAACATTAGCTTTCAAAATTCAGTTATATTAATTCGGTATTTCAGCGTTGCCGTGCCGCAACGACAAACAGGGAGGCCAAACAACCCACCATTGTGTAGGCTGAAGAGTGCGTGTACCTATTGCTTAGGATATTTTATAATTCAATTTGTGAGTGCCGGGGAATATGTTCCGTCGTGTCCATCGAGACCGAAAAGGGAAAAGCGAGATTTCATTACAGGAGCGCTTTTTCACGTGTGTGTGTGGCGCTTGTACATATTAGTACAGATGCAGTGCATAATTGTTTTCCATCGTACCTATTTTGAACGTTTCCGTGAAAACACGATGGACAATAATTTAGGACTACATCTGTATTCTGTACTATTACCGAGATATCGAGCTACTTCGCGACACTTCGAGTGATTTCAATAGAAATCCAAATGATAACAAATAGTTATTAAATACCTTAAGGTGTAGGTACCTAATGTTCGAAAGGGGCCGCTTTAACTAATCTCAAGGTTTCACCCAAGTCCACTTCTTTTAACAACAAATTTTGCTGCTGAAGCTCTTAGGTAGTATTGCAATAAATTCTATTGAATAGAATAACGAACAAACGGCCTAGTAAGTACTTGAGTAAGGTATGTTAACTCAAAGGAAAATATCATTTTTTTAGGCAAACTCAGGACTCTGTAATTATTCCGCGCAGAGTGAAAAGCACTTCAACTTACCAAATTGTACCTGAACCTAACCACAGAATAAATAATAGTACTAATACGTCTGTATGTCGTCTGTTACGATCAGCACAGATATGGCCGCTAGGTGGCGACAGCGCCACGCGTGGCTTATGGCAAACCCCAAAATTGGAGCCGGACGGATGCACTTTTAGCTACCTGTAGCAAAGCAACGAAATCGCGGAGTGAGACACGCCTGACCTAACGCAAAAAACTAACAACAACAAGTAAAATAATTGCGTACTTTTATTTTTTGTTCAAAAAAAGGTTCAGTAAATTCAGATAATCTACAATTCTAGACAGTTCATGCAGAGGGATGAACTAAAATCTTTTTTTTTAATAATAAAATCAAAATATTACGTAAAACAGCAGATCTTATTCATGACTAATGCTTTTAGTAGCACATTTTATTAACATTTAACTACATCCAGACGACGAGTTCTTGTGTTTGAATTCCACAAACACCAACGCTGGTAATTACTAATTAACCCTGAGAGTATGAAATATTATTGCTTATTATGTTCTTTTGAGGCTAGAAATAACCAATAGAATAGTAAATACCACCACTACGTTCTACTGCGCATTATTTTTTTATATGAGCCTAAATGTGGTGATAAGTATCGAACAGAAATATGATACCTGAAGATAAAACAGTGCAAGTAGGTAAATATGTATGAAATATTATTTGACAATAATTAGAAGCTCTTCGTTGAAGGAAAACCTCGTGAAGAACCGGACAAATCCCAATAAGGCCCAGTTGGGGTAGATGGGGTGAAAGGTCAGATGGCAGTCGCTTTCGTAAAAACTAGAGCCTCTGCCAATTCTTGGGATTAGTTGCTGAACAGACCCCAGGCGCCCGTGACGTGACCTTAATTGATATCAATACAAAGGGGGGCAACAATGTGCCTACTTGCAGATGAAATGTATTTATTTTAAAAACTAAACATCCTAAACGATGCATTTCAGTATAAACCATTTACATCCATAATAATCATTAATATGCGGGTATCTTTTTGTTCTAACTCGGACCTTTCCGATTATGATCTTCATTGCGGAAGAACGTAGTCATTATATTAGGGACCCGTAATGACGACGACCACCATTATAATTTTTCACATCATCGTGGTTCATTGTTTGTGTATCTTTGCACAATTTTTGATTTACGAAAACTATTTTGATTGTAATAGTCTTTAAAAAAATCTGACATCACTGAGTCTTAACTTAGGCTCTTTTACACCTTTTAATATTCATTAGCTTGCTAGTGGAAAATGCGATTATACCTAATGGAATGTCTTGGGTGAGACTTGAACTCGCGGCCTCTGGATCGATACTCTAGCGCTCTGTCATCTGAGCCACCAAGACCTCATCCATAACCTGGAGTTTCGATCCAGAGGCCGTGAGTTCAAGTCTCACCCAAGTCAGTAATTTTTCCACTTTTAAGTTTCAGACAATGATAAAGGTAAGAATAATAGTATTACGACGTATAATTCATGCATGTTACACGACTAGGGAGAGGTAAAGGACCCGATTCGGATTTTGAACTAGACATCTATTAGATATATTTTAGACATCACAAGATACGATAACGATATTTTTAAGATCTAACCTGTCAAATTTGACATTTGCGCGATTCTGGAGATACTCTTGAACGATTTCCACAGGATATGACTTAGAGATCCAATTCACATTTAATAGATATCTTACTCTATCTAACGTAAAAGTGACATTGGTTGCCCGAATTGCGCTGCAAAAGAACTAGTTGATATCTAAACTATAACGTATCTAGTACGTGTCGTCTCTTGTCTTGTGTTGTTGTTGTTGTTGTTGTGTGTTGTTGTATCTTGAAGTTCGAATACGGCAGAAAGTTGGTTAGCATTGAACTACTCTCGAGAAACCTTCTGCAGGTAAAAGGTTCTATGTGTCGTATAGGTATTACAGTACTAACGCTACAGTAATTACCTGCAAACGCAGCAAAAAGTGCACATATGGAGTCGAAGGTGGCAGCGGGGCGCAGGCCACTCCCCCGGCGACGCCCGCTCATTTTAAATTGTAATTACAATTTATTATTGTCTCTGCCTTCATCGAACGCCGCCATTTTATTGATCATGAAATCCATATACGTATTTTAATTTGATGGCGTGCTTCAGTGTTTCGAAAAGATTGAGCATGTTCCATGTGGATCTTGGGTGAATAAAGTAGTTCGAATTGATGTTAGCTTTCATTTTTATGTTTCATTGATCAGAGTATCAATAATGATAATTGATATTGTATGGGGGCTCATGGTAAAATGATTCTGAACTAAAAGCTGTAAGTTTCAACGGGCACCTTGTCCTTTAGTCCAACCATAGAATAAAACCTGCTCGAATTGAATACCTACTGCTGTTTCCGTGCTATAAGGAATCAAGCTCAAAAATCTATCCAGCCAGATGTGTTTTGATAAAATAAGCAATTGTCCGTTCAATCCCATTATTTATTGTAAATGCATGCATTTTTTTCTGTTACCCTGAGTAGGTACTTAATTATCTTACCCAAGTTAATTATCAAGTGTGTGCTCTAGATCGTGTTCCGAATATTTTCCTAGCAACTTCATATGCACTCAGGTGTAAAATATGTCAAATAAACTATACGAATATAATATATTAGTATTGTCTTATCACGAAATCCAATTTGATTTGTCGAACAAGAAGTCAGGCTTAAAACCCGAAGTTTGTCCGAGTGTGTGGGACTTGTTATGCGTTAGCGACCCGCGTTTGTTTCGGGCCCGCTGTCTTCTCTCGTTAGACTGTTGTAGTCGTTACTATTGATCCTGTAGATGTACTAAGCTGTATAGAATGGTGATATTTATGTTAGGACACCGACTGAACTACACAAATCACTTTTTTTTCATTGCTTGGAGGATATTCAGCTTCGGTAGCTAAAAAGGTAGAGCGAGGTAGGCCGATTACTCAGAGTAAGGTTTTCCGTTGAACAAGTACGCACAAGCGCCATGGAATTGGGCCACTTGGTATGCAATTTTCTGCAAAAGGTGACCCGATTCCGTTCCATTCCATTATCATAAAAATATTGGCTGAATACGAGTCAAATTAATAAGTCTTATAAGTTCTGCATAGTTCATATAGGTACTTAACCCTTATCTTGGCAAGACTCAAAATATCTTAAACATAAACATTTTTTTAGTTTTTCGTCACCTTTTGTGCATACTAGACTATTAAAAAATAAGGAAAAAAATCCAGGATTTTCCAGTTTCGGAAAATCATATGTATCATATTTGATACAATGCCAATCCCTCGACAAAATAGTTACCTACTTTTTAAAAGAAAAATGTGGATTATAGTAAAAATAAAACATGTAATGCAACAGAAATTAACATTTATTGCTAATTAAACGCAATCTAAAGCATCAGATGACTATTGCACCTGTAAAAATGAATTATATCTACGAATACCTGATCACATGGGCGGAAAATTTGATCCCGTAAAATTGCAAAAAAGTCGTCAGCAAAAAGTTGAGTTAAATATGAAAACTAAACAAATAAGGTTAAAGTAAAAAAAAATGTGTTTTTACTTTGGGGCCATTTTATTCAAATCATATATTTTTCCGTGCTACGTGCTACGGCGTAGCAAAAAGGCTACGGCGTCCTAATATACTGTTAAATAACATCCATTACTTTAAAAAAAAACAAAGTTCACTAACTAATTACTATGATGACTAATATGACGTATTGAAAACATATATTTCAACCTCTCACAAATATAAAAAAATTAATAATTAAATAAATCATCTACAGCTATTTTGACGACAACTTGGCAATGTATTAAATATAATACACATGTACTTTTATGAGTTCTTGGCAATGTATCAAATATGATACGTAATAGTTTTATGTAAATATTTTATGTGTTAAATGTTTTTAAATGGGACCACTATGTGAATCCTAATACACTAACAGATAGTAAGTGTATTAAAATGTAGATTATGCAAAAATATATACTAATCTAAGAAATAAGTGCATAAGTTACAGCACGAAACAAGATCTGTTGTTTCCGTGGCGCCATGTTGATAATTATTAATCAATTTACAATGACACTTGTATGTATTATTTTTTGCTATAATAAAGGAGGGTAGATCGACATATCTATAGCAGAATTACTTTGTTAAGTAATAAAGTGAACCTGCTAGATTTTTTTATGTTCCATGTATCACGGGTGTTACGATGCCAAGATAAGGGTTAACTACTTTGTGTATTTGGTCATAAAAAGTAAAAAGGTATCTATGTACTTAATAAATAACAATAAAAAAATAATTACATTTGAGATTTTACCACCTCACTTGCAATCACCTCGGGTAAAATAATTTCGTGAATTGTTTTCATTAATCTTAATGCAAATTAGGTAGAGTCCCTTTTTGTTCAAAGGGTTCAGTTGTTTTCATAGCTGAGTGTCGCAACGATTGTTTCTCAATCGCCTTTAGAATGATTAAGATTTACATAAGAAAATACAATGAAAGAAAAAAGGCACTTTTGTCTGAAACATAATTAAATTACTATTTAATCAGTAGGTACCTACTCTGATTGATTGTTATTAAGTATTACGGCTCGATTCGGGAAATGAGTTAGAGATTAACTATAGATACCATATAGTAAAGATAATATCTTTAATTCATTTCCCGAATCGCGCCGTTAGTATGTTATAAAAAGCTCAGCACATACCTATAATCGTGTAGGTATTTTGAAGCTTTACAATTAAGTCATAAACACACTACTTTTCACACTAATATGCGAGAATTTTGACTTTACTTTAAACTGCTTATACCTACTTATACTTAACGGGTTCCTTAAGACAACTTTTCTTGCATGTATTTTGTGACTGAAACGATGATTGACGAGATGGATAGTAAACATCAGTAGGTAAGTAAGCGGAAAGGTGTGGGGATTTCAAATCTCGTGCTGTGGGTTCATAATACGGCTCTTACCAACCGACTTATCAAATGCCAACAACACCAACTTATCGCAATTTCCTTGACAAATAGTTAAGAAGTAATTTTGTTATCTCTCAATGCTATGAATTTTCTTAAGTCCTAATACTAAAGTTAACCGTTCATGTAGTCGTACTCCCGCTTATTAACGACATGTACGCTCTGTACGACAAGACAATAAACACAGCCGTACATCACACACCGACATAACTCAAAGTTATTTAATTACGCCGGAAAAACTAATCCGCGGAGCAGAGAGCGAAAATTACGCGCGTCCTCGCAGGTGCGTGTGCGTGAGCAGCTACGGGGGGCTCCCGAACTTGCAGTCCGATATACATTCTCCGTTTGTAATATAAATGACAATGTATGACCATTACTGAATAAATGATATGATATGATATGATATGATAATACAGAATGTAATAGAAAAGAGATAATCAAAGTGGCCTAATACAAATCGCAACACACCTTTGCTAGTTAAGGATGTGTTGCGATGTATTTGACTGTCATTAGTTGGCGATCTGGCTGTATCAATGTTTTACTGATTGTACCACACAGGAGTATCATCGCCCAGTTACTCGTAACTGTCCATCGGTGGACCTTATGCCTTTTGTAATAATATAATTAAATTTGTGTAGAATATAATTAAACTAGATAACGTCGGGTGACAAGCAAAACTCACTAAGTACTATCAAAAAATTAAAGTAACAATGCACTTTATTACACTTTTAACACGGTTTATTGTCCAATAATCTCAATGATGTTAGTTAGTGACTTTTGCTTGTCACCCGACAATAATACCAATGATGTATTGATAAAACCTATGTTTCTACAAATATATGTATTAGATATTAATGCCCTTACTACTATTTTCAATTTCGTTAAACGAATTTTTTTTTTTTTTTTTTTTATTGAGAAACAAACAGTCTTAAATACACATATGAGCAACTTAGCTAGTAGCTACAAATTAATTTTGGTATAGACCTATAGTTCCCTAATTTACAAATATATAAAATTAGTGTAAACTTATAGTACCCAATTACATAAAAATGGAATAGATGTAAAAGATAAACGACTCAAATACAATATAAATAAATATAGCATGTTAAGGTTTGTTTTGCTCTCGAATCATCCTGTATCCGCGCCATACTTCAATGGAGACTAGAGGCGGCAAGGCGCTGTCGCGCGACAATATTTATGCGCGCAATATTAACTTCGCTACGAGTATTAACTACGAGACTCGGAAACGATACGGTAAATGCAATACACACTTACATATTATATAATTTATACATTCATTAAGTTCCGGGTCGTTGTAACTTACTGGCAAAAATCTAGCCACGAAACTGGCGGCATATAGGAAGTGAAACGAAAAATATAGACGCAGGAAGAAAAAGATAAATTAATATTATAATTAATATAATTTTATTAATAATTTGCATTATTTATTTAGTGTAAATTGTGTAGTGAAGTTGTTTTATTAATATAATTGACCTTAAATAATAAAAGTAATAAAAGGAAAAGTTCCCCAATACTACTTTGCAATGTATCAATTCATATTTCTAAATCGATATTCGCGCGTCTAACCCCCTCGGGTATCAATATACCTACTCTTTAGTCATCAGACCCTAAAAAACCTGTGGCCATCGGAATTAATTTTAATTGTGAATTTCCCATTTGAAACTTAAACCAACCGAAGAAGGCGATTTGATCATTTTCCCGCGTACGTTCAATAAACGATCGTCGTTGCCCTAAAAGATTGTGTATGATTGGAAACCCGACGCGCATACGCTCTTTTAAAATTAAATCGACAAAACGATTGCTTGATGTCCGACATCGGAAAGGGAGTAAGGGAGTGATCGCATGAGCGATTCCGACCGGCCCCGGGGCCAAAATAAAAATCATTCATATGGACAAAATAAAATTGCATCCCAAATAACCTGGTGCTCATCGGGCGAAAATCTATTAGCAATAAATATGAACTTTTCCGATTTCACAGGATTTAAAATTGCGATAGAGCGAACTTCTGTATGAAATGGGGTGGTGGACTTTCCAGGTTTATGGTATGGTTGTTTTATTGGTTCTTTTGATTAAATTGCTCTTGATAATTTTGAAAAAGAATTTTAAGGTTTATTGGAATTGGAAATGATTTGAAATGTCATCAGACATACTAATGTCTTTTGTATTGGAGATTGGGATTAGAAAGGGACAACATGATTCGACCCTGAACCGCTGTCAAACTTCGTTTTTGTAGGAAGATTCCTTTCTGTACGGTAGTACTACTAATTATTCTGTGGTGGTACTTACTTATTAGCAAAAGGCGAGAAAGATTTCATAAACAATAATTTTACCAATTGTTTCTATGAGTAGGTACTCCTACAGCGTAAACCAGAGAGACAGCATTCTTGCCTTTCCCATGTGATGTGAATTCAAGTCAGTAAGTTGTTAATAGATATTAAATTGTTATTTGTTTTACAAGGGGTCAACCAAAGTTGTTGTGCTAATATTGATATCCGAGCGAGCGAAAGAGAAGAAAACTTTGCTCCCGAGTGAAACACAAAATTTGTTACCACACCAACGCGAGCAAAATATGTACTACTTAACTGTAAAACATTAGGTAGGTACTTCGTAAATCAAAGTCAAATACTCTAATAAATATTTATCATCAATTCATCATTTAAAAGTCCATCCTACCAGCCAACATGAGGAACTTACTCAACATTTTCGTCACTCTCGTGGATAAAATGCAAACTTCTCATCAGTTTTTGAAATATAAAAGCGCTGATGGCCTAGCGGTAAGAGCGTGCGACTTTCAATAGTTTCAATCCGGAGTTCGCGGGTTCAATCCCCGGCCCGTACCAATGAGTTTTTCGGAACTTATGTACGAAATATCATTTGATATTATTTGCCAGTCACTTTTCGGTGAAGGAAAACATCGTGAGGAAACCGGACTATCCCAATAAGGCCTAGTTTCCCCTCTGGGTCCAGGACCTTCCAGGTCAGATGGCAGTCGCTTTCGTAATAAATAACTAGTGCCTACGTTACGTCATACATGGGATTAGTTGTCAAGCGGACCCCAGGCTCCCATGGGCTGTAGAAAAATGCCGGGATAACGCGAGGAAGAAGAAGAAAGGGAGTCTACGAGATGGTGTGGTGAAAATTAATTTTCACGACCAAAAAATACTTTGTGGTTATAACCTTATGGATATTTAACTGCAAAACTGAATTATATGTATTGTGTTCAACTTATATAGATTTGTTGTGTGGCTATTAAACACAGTTATCTCTGGTAACGTTGACGTCACGTCACCTGATATCAAACCGACATTTGAATCAAACTGGAATCATATCTTAATGAATGATTGATGCCCCTATTTGGCAGTGTCCAAAATACTGTACACAATCTTATACCCTCTTTTTGTACTTTTTTTCTTAACCAGAATCATTGATACTGTTGAGCGCCGAGGAGGTTTGAACTCACGACCTTGCGTGATTTTTGAAATAATAAGCCAATATAAGATGTGACATAATATCTAAAAGTATTCAAAGCTAATCCAAAACTGACATTAATAAAGGGTCTAGCCGCAATCCCATAGTGAAACTGCCCCTGGCTGAAATGTATACCTTTCTTAGGCGCGTTTATTTGTCTTATTATAAGATATCGTTTTACCAAATTTCAAGCCTAGAATCCCCTTGGTTTGGCAAAAAAAAAAATTATTTTTTAAATCATTTTTATTTTCTTGTAACTAAACTAGTGGTTCTATTGTTTTGAAATTTGGATGTTACATGCACCTAATGCAATAACGTGAAAACAAGTACTTATATAAAAATCTAAAAAAATATAATTTGTTTATTTTTGGATTACATACAACGTTGAAAATTTTCAAAGTAATTGAGCACCCCCTTGTAGTTGAGATAAGGTTACAAAACTTGGTGTACATTATCAGCATAATAAGTGTAACCAAATAAGGGGGTGCCGCTTCTTCTAGCTAGAGTTTGAATTTTTCCCATACAAACGTAAACCCCTAAAGTACGTAAGAAGGACGGCCTGTATCCATTAGTAAGAGATTTTTACCTTGTAGCCACAAATGCATTTTTTTACAAAAAATATATTTTATGCAAAAAATATATATTCTGCATTAAATAACAAAAAATTGAGGTTGTCGCTATTTCACAAGTATTAAAAAAAAAGTTTAAAAAATTAAAAATATATATTTAAACCTTTATAAATAAGTTACAATCTTGATTTTTTTTAATGAACTACCATTAGGCGCATGTAACATCCAAATTTAAAACAATAGAACCACTAGTTTAACTACAAAAAAATAAAAACGATTTAAAAAAAAATGTTTTTTGCCAAACCAAGGGGATTCTAGGCTTGAAATTTGGTAAAACGATATCTTATAATAAGACAAATAAACGCGCCTAAAGAAAGGTATACATTTCAGCCAGGGGCAGTTTCACTATGGGATTGCGGCTAGACCCTTTGCATATTGTCATATTTAATTGAAGATTTACCGTCTTTCACGTAATATACAAGCACAAAATGAGGTGACCTAGGTGTACTTAATTAATTTTTGTGTATTGGTTTGTACCTAACTACCTTCTATTAACTCTTTTCGGCTTGCCTTTCTACGGCAAATAAAATTACAAATATTTAGATTCATTAATCTCTATTTCATATTACCTAGTAGGAGCCCCTACCGGGCCCTATTCTACCGGGCAAATAATATTCTTGCATATATGGTTGCTAGTAACGTTACGGATTTGAAACTCATATTGAATTTGTGCCCGCGACCTACGACTACTAGAGCCTTGCAGCTTGGGAGGCTTGCAGCGACACCGCATGAAAACGGAAACTTCCTAATTTAACCTGACGCATCAACCTTCTTACACAGCTGTCTCTTAAACTGCACAGTTAGTCATATCAGGCCGTAACACATGAATACCTTCTTTAAAGCAGTAGCAGTCCCTCATTGAACTATGATTTTCTCAAAAGTTTTAATTGTTTCGAAAATAATGCGTGACGTCAAACATATTGATGATTTCGCGTTGAGTTAGAGGGTACGTAATGTTAGTTAATTCCATAAAAATACACAAAATGATGTTTTCACTTTTTTAATCTTGATATTTTCATCTACGATACAAGGCACACACACAATTTTTAAGTAAAATAATTATAATAGAAATAATAAATAACACTTGCTCTCAAAAATTGCATACAACAAACAAAGTTGAATATTAAGGTATTTATTACAAAAAAGCCTCAATATCTGCCGGAATAAAAATATCTGTGGACAATACTGGAATTGTAGACAGTTCGAGCTAAATACTATAGGTATTAATTTGTTCTATGTTATGTTAGTATTGTCGCGTCTACATTATGCCGTGGAAATGAAATGTAACTGATACAAAAGTACCACATTCACTCTCCATACAGTCACACATGCTCATCTAAACATTTATAGTAACAACTAAGTTTTATTCATTACCCATTACTGATGAAACGTCGAATCTAGCGCGTGCTCGCGATCGCGTCGGCGCTTGACTATTTCCTCCGAACTAATAACAATAGATGTCCAGAATAAGTCAGGCCCTCCACAAATTACAAAAGTACTTCATGTTTAAGCTACCACTGATTATAGCCAAGCGCCAATATCACACCAGAAACGATCTCTAAATCTTATGTAAGTTATTAAAGACATTTAAAGTCCCCCGTAAACTAATCATATAAATAACACTATCATTTATACTTTATATATAATATTAAAACTACCGCTCTTAATGTAAGGATAGCTACCCATACATCGACTCTTCGTTATGGATATGAGATACAGCGATTATAATTATTTATACAGCGTCTACGCCACCAAACTTTAAAGTAAACACTTAGGTTATATTGTACGCAAAACTGTCTCATCTGTGTTCAGTCCATAAATTTCAATTGTATAAATGTGTAATTGTAAAACAGCTAACGTAACGAACCTATCGCAAGGTAATGCAGATACCTATGTATATATAGTAAAAGTTACATCTAATCATTGCACTAAAATTGAATAAATTACATTATAGAAGATCACAATATAATCCTATTATTTTTCAATATGGTCGACGAATTCGTATATTATACGAAAAAATACAGGTACCGTCTAAAATATAATTTAGTTTCACTGGACAAAAATACTTTAGGAACTCAAATAGTACCTGATAAAAACCAACTTGAGCCAATTTGTAGAACACGAAAAAAAATCTCAAAAAACAGTCTTTGATCAATTCCTACCGTTTTCGTGATCAATTTATTAAAGAGCCCAATTTGATTTTTATTAACTGCCCATAGCTAAAGATATGTGGGGTAGGTACTCAAATACTCTCGGAATACAAAACATGTACAGTGAAATCATGAAAGTCAAACGAATATGATTCATTCTTAACTTATAAATATGGCATAGTTAAAAGGTACTCTCGTTAAAGATTAAATGTTGACGAATAAATTACGTAAATCGTCGATAAACAGTTAGACTTACTTATTTAAATATAAAGCGATATTTACAAATTTTACTATGGAAGAAGAGGTCATGAGACTTCGCCACGAAATCTACGTATCTTACTTCAATAACAATATTTACATTACTGTAGTGCTTTTTAATCTCAAAACAGAGAAGTACAACTTACTTCATCGAGATCTTTATACGAAAAACTTGACTATAATAAACAATCGGATGAACATTTAATGTACATGAACATATTGTTTTCGACCATTCGCCAAGTCGAAATAATCACTAGGGACCGTCGAATTGAGTCTCCAATAAATCTTTGGATATTATTTTTCCCTGAATTCGGGTTTGACGCTGATAATGGGTTTCCTGGTCTCGTCAGGCTTGTCGTGCTCCTGGGGGTGTTCGGCGGCCCCGGCGTCTGGTAGCTAAGTGGCCGAGCTGAACAACACCGAGTTCTTGTAGTAGCTGGCGCGCTCCGACAGCGGGCTCTTCACGTCGCGCTCCATAGCCTGCTGCCGGGACTTGCGCTCCATCTCCAGCTCTTGGGCGAGGGATTCTGTTGGCAACAATAAACAATATAGTAAACGTCCTTTTATGTATATATAACTAAAACGGGTAAAACTTGATCTTTCAAATTATGGAATGAACTCGCTTTCGTCAACACAACAATAGTTACAAATACGTTATATAAGATAATTGTACAGGACGAACTGGGTACCGCCACAATTCAAATTAAAGTTCATATTCAGGCGACAAGTGTGCCGTCCCGGAAAATGTCATTAGTGTTCTGCGGAGGTTCAGATCAAACAGAATCGCGCAAGTGTGGCACTTGCCAAATTAATATTCGACATACTTCGCAGTAAAAACGTGTCTGCCCTGTCACTCGCAATATACGTTATTATTAAATTGCGTTCAAAAGGGTACGAAGGTTTGATTTAAGATACGTTACGTGTTATTTTTGCTAACTAGTTTCATGTACCGATGTACATACTTATATTACTTATGTGTCTTACATGTGAGTGATGGCTTACAAGGAATCTTGCAACTTTTTATCACAGATACCTCTGTAGTATTTCAGTTTAAGTTTCCAGAACTTCAGGTGTAGAAACTTTCCTATTGAACTTCATTCATGTGTTCATTTGACTCGTGAAAGTAAGATATGTGACGACATTGCGACCTAATGTATTTTATTGTCATTGGTCATTGACATGACCAATCGACATGTCGCTTTATGATTGCTATAGTACCTACGACGGAAATGAAATTCCTATGAAATTCGGTTTTATTTATTTATTGACCGCCATGTGATTTGACATCATAGGTCCAAGCTAGCAAAATATAAGCCTTACCTACTTCAAAACATGAAGGTGACTTTGATATCGTACGCTTAGACTCATAACGCCTTTAAAGGTTCTTAGCTTACAGACAGATCAAAGCACTAGTATTAAACACTGATTACCTATTTGATCCTGAAAATGTAAGCTTATGAAGGTATGTGTAAAAAGACAGACACTGCAAAAAGATTCGAATAAAAACTTAAATACGTCTCAAGAACAGGAGACACAGTAATAAGATTTTAAGAAAATTGACAAAGTTCGTGAAGAGGCAAGAGTAGGTGAGGTAAGGCAATTGTCTCCGAAAACGTCGACGTTTTACGAAATATGCTTATTCAATTTCATGCAACGCTTGCCGCCTCCTGCAATTTACGAGATATAAAAGATATAAACGGAATCGCGTTTTTTGCTTACTTTGATGGAACATTTTCTCAACAGGGAATTCAATTTTTTATCCTGGCATTCGTTTACAATTTATGATTCGAGTGTCCAAATTTATAGCCTATTTTCTCTTTGTGTTATCTAACTAAGTGCTGAATACTTACATTACAGGTGGATCTTTTAAAAACAATAGTGACATAAATATAAGACGCTACATAAATTACTTGAACAAAGAAACATGAATGGAGAGTGAAACTCTTTGCTTGGAAAAACATTCGTCAGTTAAAAAAACTCAATTATAATCCGATTTGTCTCAGTGAAGACTAGCTGCAGGGCATCACACTCGCAAGTGTCGCAGTCGAGGGTTGTCCCGAAACAGAAACCTATTATCCCGGGCGAGATTATACGCCTAGGGCGTCACAATTAAATATTATACACTTAAAAGCTTCGGCCTTTGCCGTTTCAGTTCGCTGCCACCCCTTAAATGTCCCATTAGGTTTGTTTGAATACGTAATATTTTTGCATTTGCCGCTCTTAAAATAGAATTGCCGGTTCCTTTGACTGCTATAATCTATTTGTTCTTTGAAATACCCGTAATGCTTGAGCGCTTTGCTTAATAAAAGTTTAACTTTAATGTTTCTTATTTTGTGTCTCAAAAAATAATTCTCATTTACTCGTAATTGTTTGGTACCTCGTGTCTCAACGACGAAGAAGTGACTTAGTTCGACATTTTTATTTTGCTTGTTGTTGCATTGGTTAGCCTCACGTAGGCATTTCAATACATTCCTTTTTTTGGAATCGATGAGAAAAACGGGTGCCTGGAACCAAGTTGTCGATTAATTTTTAAAAGAAACGAATCGATTCTATAACTAAATAGAGAACCGAGCAAGAAATTACGATACCCGCCCATTCGTCGCAACGACAAATTGTTTATCTTATTGGGATCACAGAAAAACTTACTGTGGTGTTGGACTCTTTATTTTTGTTTCTAAGTTTTGTCACACAAAGCAGTATTGAATTGCCTACTTATATTTATTCGATTTCTTTGGGTTATTAAAAAAACAGAATGAAGGGAAGTTTTATATTTTTAAATTCATATATATTCAATATATGAACGTGACGATTCAACAGCAGACGTGGCTTCACAAGAAATAGTATCTGTGTGGACATTTTGAGCAATTCGATCACGGAGTTCATTCTACTGCTTTTTATTCATGATTTTCATGATATAGGTACCTACCTCTATCATATCATGATCCTATAGTGCCTCAAGTGTCTTTACAGTAGATGTAATCGAGTTAAGTCTTGTCTGTGATTTTGAAATAGAAGACACATCAACCCAAAATAAAAATAATTGCTATAAAAAATATAGGAGAACGTCATTAAAAATTTTAATTTTACGCCGCAATCGACACCTTCGCTCATTGTTATCGCAATATTAATTATTGTTAAAAAATCTGGCAAAAAAACTTCATTAATTATTTTTGGGAATTCGAGAAGGTTGTGCACAAAAGGGGTGTTCAAACGGGATTCGTGAAAAGGGGGTCGTGTAAGACGCTTTAAAACACTGCCGAATCCCTTGACACACTTCCAGTTAATTCCAATAAATGGGTGATGTTGCGCGGCGGCGTACGTAGGATGACTGTCAGAGCGTGGCCAATCGGAGAGATAGGATTGATTTTCTATTAACAGATTTCTTTTTACTTTTTTAAAACTTCAACTCGTTCGTGACTTTGACACAGGCTTCAAATCGTTTACCAACACCAACCTTTTAGATATCAAGTCTACAAATGACATTATAAAAAATACACAGTGTTATTTAAAGAAGGGGGTTTTCCGGTTTGGCTTTAAAATGGCAAAGTCTTCTCAAAAACATATTTTTGAAGTGAAAACTTCCTTAGCGGCGCTGTGCACTTTTTGAGGCGGGGAAAAAATGTTAAACTCGAGACAGTGTAAGGCGTAAAGCGTAACCCTCTCTTTCTACCGCGAAACCCTTTCTTTCTAAAATGTATGCCTGAGCCTGCTGTTTCGTTTAGGCGGCGCAGGGCCCTTGCGTGTCGTCACGTGTGACGGACAATGTCATTGTTTTTGATTTAAATGCCATCTAGTGAGTTTCCCTCAAACTGGTATTAATATAACTGTAGTACTCACAGTGATGTACTTAGGGGTTTCAAGTAATGCGACGAAATAACGCTAGATGGCGTTAACCTCAATTATACATAGTGCTGCAGACGTTTTGCACTAGATGTCGCTGTTATTAATATTTTGAGTTACAATGTCGCTGAGTTATCACTTCTGCTGGCACTCCCGGAGTGCAACCTGTTGTTTTTTTAACAGTTTTGAATGATTCACGGTTAGTTCCACTCGATGCATATATCCCGGTCGATATAAGTCTAACATATTTTTTACTCATTAATCTTGATTTAACGTAGAAGTGCGCAGTTACTGAAAAATTTGTCTTGTAACGCATTTAACCATTCTTTGTTTTTAATTCTTTGTTTATTTAACTAAATTTCATAACGGCTATATGTAAAATTCAGCTATCACCTTATTAAAAGTAACTACCAAACAACTTTATATTCAACGAGCGTAAATTTGACATTGGCAATCTCATAAAAATTTTGATGGAAGCAATTTTTTAAAGAAATACAAATAATTGTTTTAATGTTCGGTTAATACTAAGTTACAGTGTACCTAAATAGGTAGGTATCTAGTCCGTATTCCTGAAGGGTAAACAAAAAGTTATTATCGGCAAAGGTTTCGGCCGCACCTGTGCGGTACAGTTTTATTTCCATTCATTTTACAAGCTCACCTATAAAGTACGCGGGAGAAGTTCCCTCTTTATTAATTTTTCAACTTTATATTACTTACCATCAGTTGCTTATCAGTTCCAACGAGAAGTAAGATATGTAGGTATTAGAGATGGGTAACTACCCGGGTAAATACCCGAGAGCGGGTATTTACCCGGTAAATACCCGATATTTACCTACCCGCGGGTAAATACGCGGGTATTTTCGTATTTCTTCTAAATTTGATGTGTTTAACGGTATGTGAGTATAAATAAGATTAATTTAAGTATTTTTTTATAATGTTACATAAAATGTATGTTCAAACTAATTACGAAAAGGTTGCTATGAGGTGAAGTTCGATTTTAGCATATCAGTCCAATTATGAATATCGTGTAAAATCATTCCCTGGCTTTCGGAAATGTTTTAAAATGCTTTTAATATACATTAGAAGGATGAAAATAAATACTACTTATGAATGATAATAAAAAAAAATTTGCAGTGTCACAACTTGGGAAGCTCATAAGTCAAATTAAGTTAGTTTTAGGACAAAAATGCATATAACCTTTTTTGTAGGAAATTCTGTCTACTTTAGTTTGTGCATACAAGACTTTTCAATATTAATGACAGATTTCAAGAAAAATGAAAAAGATCACTTTTACCCCCCTCCCCCCAACCACAACCCCGCCGACCGAAGTTCGAACGTGTATTATCAACGTATAAGTACGATAATTTACTCAAATCTAAATAAAATACTCTTATGACGGCCTTTTTTTAAGTATTTATCAAAATTCTACTAAAAATTCCTTAGTTACAACTGCAGGTTTCACTAAACCATTTCATTTTAAATGACATACAATAATTACAACCATTAACTCGGTTTATATCTCCACTTTAACACAAATCGACATGTGCAACAAGAAATGAATCTACCCGCCCATTCGGGTAGATACGGGTAAATACCGGGTAGATGGGTATTTACCGGGTATTTACCTGGGTGGGTAAATTGGGTAAATACCCGCGACCCATCTCTAGTAGGTATGTTTCGTTCAAAACTATTTTCTATGAACATCATCGGCCGATACATATCGAGTATAGTACTTAGTACAGAGGCTTCCTAGAGGATTTGGGCTTCAGTCCCCACGGTTAGTCGGGGTGGAAACTTTACACACACAGTTACGATTTTTTTGGCTATGTATTCAAGTGTCCGCACTACGTTTTCTTCCATAGTAACGTTGATAACTGTTAAGTTTATAAAAAGTTATTATGACCGAGTCAGGATTGAAACTTACGACCTCTTGTTACTTTTCTAAAACTTAAAACTTTTTCTATAAAACTCTGGAAAATCAATTACCCATTTTTAATTAAAACCTATCATTTGAATGAAAAGACTTCTATCTGCGTTATATTTTGTTTTCATCCCGTTCGTCAAAGAAAGGAGAGAAACTTTTCTAATTTACGATTTTTTTACCGACGACGGCACTGCAAGAAGCGTTGAAAAGAATCAAGTTTTAATTTTTGTTTTCCTGCAAACAACTTTCATATTTACCGTCTTCGTTTAGGTAAATACTGACTCGAGGACTGCCAAGACATAAATAGGTACCTAGTTGTAGGCATAGGGAACATAGTTTTGATATTCGTGAGTTTTGATTTGTCTGTAGTCGTTATACAAGTAGTTATTTGTTTTACAAGGGGGCAAAGTTGTTGTTTAACCGCTCGTGCTAATATTGATACCCGAGCTAGCGAAAGGTTCGAAAAATGGAATCTTGAGCGTTGCGAGGGTTTCAAAGCAAAGGGTTAAACAAAATTTGCCCCCGAGTGAAACACAAAATTTTTTACCACACCAACCCTAAGCAAATATTTAATGTAAAATATCAAACAAAATCAAACCAAATCAAATCCAAATGAATGTTATTAAATATTTATCATCCACAATCATCATTTAAAAGTCAATTCTACCAGCAAATATAAGAAAACAAAGTTCAAAATTTGCATTTGTTTACTTTGCCTCACATGTGAATAAAATGCTATCAGTTTTTGAAGTGCAAAGTAGGCTTACTTTTCGAGCTTGTGTGGTGAAATAGTACATTTCGATGCTAGTGATGACATTTCCGCACGTGTATCGAACGACGTTTTTTAATACAGTTGCGAAAAAATAAGAAAAACATTGTTAATCGTACACTAAACAAAAGTGGTAACAGTGACAGCTCGGTTAGACGTCGTCTTTAAGTATATTATATCTATGGCGTTTGACAGCTATTCCGTTCCATTCAGTCAACTTATTAAGAACGGAATTTTCAATATTGAATATTAAAAAATAAACGTGTTATAATGATGAAGAGGTAAGTAATTAAATATGAAATATGTAATATTTTTCGTATTCTTACATTAACGGTAGGTTTTTATGCTGATTACGACGTTTAAAGGAAACTAATATTAACACTCATCAATAAGTAGTCGTGAATTGGAACAAGTATAAATTTAAAAAAATTGGAATAGTAAAAAGCACTAGTTCGAGATAACCAACTTTCCGCACGCTAAACAGCTACGTAAAGTAGCACTTTTTGAGCAACTGTATTAAAAAAGAAATTACACTTATAGTTTAAAAGACTTCATTAATCCAGCCAATGCCTCAATATTACATATACGAAGAAAGTGTGTTAGCTGTGTGTGTTACTCGTAAATATTCAGCTAATTGTAATAATTTGGTTTCGTGTCTAAAATAATCACAACATTTCCTTCTACCTAGTTGTTGGGACCCTAGACCTTTTTCCGTTTCGCTATTGCGAGTGCCTAATTCGTTTCGCGTGTTTGCGTGCGTCTTGAATGATACTTGGGGTAAGGCAACACTTAAATTAGTTGCTTTCCACTTGAAATGCAATTCGTTTTGTAAGTACTCGTCTGGAAAATACGCGAGATTATTAAAGCTTTCATTTGAATGTAAACTCACAGTCAATTCTACAAATTTTTGTTTCTCTACAAAGATACAATGTTACCTACCTATAGTTCGTTTTTTTTAGCATTAGAAAGAACTCCACAGAAGTAAGCGTACAGTTTCTATCAGCCTCTTTAATTCTTAATATATATTGAATTATCTAATGTAGCACGGTCAATACATATAATTTACTTCAATTTATTACCGTTAAAAGTGCCGGATTTGGAACCACAAGCTTACTTCTGCGAAGTTCTTTCTAATGCTAAAAAAAACGAACTATAATACAAAACTGTGAATGGAAAAAAGAGCTGGTGCACAAGTTATTTGTGTTTGTTGTTTTTATTGGCACGCTCAATTGGAATTTAAAACTCATGATGTAATAACAAGTTTTACAAATAAGTATGTACAGCGAACATTCCAGTTTAAGGGAGCTCTACCCTTAACTTTTAGTGGGTTCAATAACTTGGCAATCGTACATTCATATCAAACTTACCCCAATAAAACACAATATGAATTTTTTGGAAGGTACTTCTTAGTTATTGGAAGTCATTATTTGTATGACTTAAAAATTATACTATACTTATTCGTAACTATGCTTTTGAGTTTTTATTACAATACGTACAGCTCGGTATGATCTACAATTTCTTTAGTCAATCAGTAAAAATGGTTTATACAGGTGTATAAACCATTTTATAGCACAGGTGTGCTGAAAAATATCCCTACTTTGACACAAACGTGCCTCACATTAAAAAAAAACAAGATATATATTGTGGCATGATAACTGGACCAACCAGACAAGTATTTCCCTTTTTCAACAAAAAAATATTGTTGAAAACATTAATCATTCTAATATCGACCCCGATTAATGTGGCCATCGAAGGCTTCAGATATAGTTTGAGGCATCAAAATGTGAGGGATACTCACCGGAATAGTTTTGCCAGAAGGCGGCCCCGCCGGCCATGATGTCGACGGGCGGCGGCGGGTAGTTCCACTGCGGCTTGTCGGGCGTACGCGGCGGGTCGCGCTGGAAGGGCGGCGAGGACGCTGGCGGCTCCGTGCTGGGAGGCTTGCTGTCGCCGTTCTCGCGCTCTTGCCGCGCCGGCTCCTGTGCCGGTGATGCGAGGTTCTCTGTAAACATACTACCGTGTTAGGTTGTGTCTCAGAAAATTCCTCAGAGATGTATTTATGTATTTTTTTTATGGTGAAATATCTTACTTAACAAGTTTGAATCTCCTGTCATAAATAGTAAGCCAGTTTCTCCTACCAAATTGTTTTCAGTGCCCTAAAGAACGGGCATAGGTAAAATTGATAACAATAACTAAACTCCGCCTAATAGCCAATTAAGGGGACCACGCTAACCTAATAATTTCATCTACCTATCTCTTTAATAATCTGTGTTCAACAATACTCGAATCATTATTCGCATGTTAAACTCGTAGAGGTATGCATTAAGCTAGGCTAATAAGTAAATGGTACGGGGTAATCTGCCTGATTGACAGCCAATAAATGCTGTAGCAAACAGCGATTATGCAAGAAATTGAACTTAAATGCGTGTGAGTTCAGTACCGAACCCTCGTTTGAAATGGCCTGCGAAACGATTTCCTGACACGGAGATTAGTACAAGCCTTCACCAGCGCTCGCCCGCCCTTCTTACGTCACGCACTCGACTCGACCCCATCAAACAACAAGGTCACAAGTCATACCATCTACAATTAAACTACCAATACTAAACCGAAGCTATTAAGATTTAAATTACGGCGCAGCCTCTCATGACTTTATTAAATTTGCTTATGAACTTCAATAGATAGTTTGACAGACGGCAAGTTAACATGTCAGAGGCATATACGCACATTATAACTTGTTGAATAAGTCTGATAGTGATAGCATTGACAATTTGACATGCCTGAGACGTTTTATATGATGATTAACTTGTTGAAACTAATCTCAGTTAGCGGAGTTCATTATCTACGCATATATCTATTAAATACGCGCCTAAAGGGAATACTCGTAGTCTACATATGGTATTCCAAATAATACTTACAGTAACTATAAGTAATAGATGTGTTGCTTATGCTGTTCTTATAGATGATGTATTAAACCACGATTCTGTTACTATTAGAAGTTGCTCCTTTTTCTTCTTGTTTGTAGCTGTATGTTTTTATAACGAATATAACATGGATGCTTTCTACTACAGAGCTCACTTTGTTCACCCTTTAAAATAGTAGATTTTTTCTCTCCAGACTGGAGCGCCGTCTTGGCATTCTGTCACTGCTCTTCAGCTTCAGCTTAGTTGCCCTTGTTTACACTCTTACTCACCAGTAACGATCCTGAGGATCTCAGCGGGCGCACCAGACTGCTTGAGCGCCTCCTCGATCCTCCTCCACCGCTTCAGCTCAGCTGTCACTGATCTACTCCTACTCACCAGTAACGATCCTGAGGATCTCAGCTGGCGCGCCGGACTGCTTGAGCGCCTCCTCGATCCTCCTCCACCGCTGCAGCTCAGCTGTCACTGATCCACTCCTACTCACCAGTAACGATCCTGAGGATCTCAGCGGGCGCACCGGACTGCTTGAGCGCCTCCTCGATTTTTTGCCGCCGCTTTAATTCCTGCTCTAGCTGGTCCTGCACATGCTGCCGTTGTTTTCGTTCCTTCTTTAACCGCTTCTGGTACATCACTGTCAACAAATAGCAACATTAACCATACTGTTATAATATATCTTGTTATGATACAGTATTAAACCCGTGGAGCGCCCCAGAATTACCGTAGCAAAGAGCATTTGAAGTAGAGAGTTACTGTCATGGTAAATTATGTAGCTACAGTTCATTTACTGCCATCTTTCGACAGAAGATTAAACCTGTTTGAACGCCATTTGACTTTGATCCTTATTCATTAACTGATATGTTAACTTTTTAAATATTAATATTCACGCCATCTACTCGAGCATAGGCTGAAGGTTGTGGCGCCATCGCTCGAAAACATGGAACCATACCTTTGGCCTATAGTCGAATAGTTGGGGTGAAGATTAATATTTAATAAGTTAACACATATCAGTGAAAGAATAAGGATCAAAGTCAAATGGCGTTCTAACAGTTTTATGTTCTGTCGAAAGATGGCAGTAAATTTACAGTGGCTACATAATTTACTTTGACAATCCGTCTCTATAGACTTTATTCTCTTTGACCGTAGTATGGAACTCCTTCACTAGTTACCAGCACTCGTGTGACAGTAGGGCGCTCCACGGGTTAATCTGATCACTATTTTATTCACGGCTTTTGCTAGGGAAATATTTAGGATAAATAAAAGATTTGGGTAGAGTCAGCTATAATGTAGGTTTCGCCCCATTAAGTAACCATACACTATTTACATGTAAGGCATCTAACTATGCTCCAGTGGTACCTATTAGGTACCCTCAATAATCTTATCAGACTAAATAACTTATCATACGGCTTAAAAACGAACAAGAGAGAAAATATTTATGATTTTCGTCGGTCTTGATCGAATTATTAATGTGGATTTGTACTAACATAATTAATGATCTGAATCTTATCTTTAACTAATAGTTAAAATATGTGAGTAAAAACTACACATTATAAAACAAAGTCCCCTTTTTAATCCCAGAATGCTCATCTTCATAGGTAGGTACTTAATGTAGCTAAGGTGCGCTTTTATATACACAATCAAACACATTTGTAGTTTGGTATCATAATCATATTTTTATGTTTTGGTTTTGGTTAAAATAACAATAAGCAGCTGAATGAGAATGAGATTTTTCACGTCGTATTTGAGAATTCTCGACAATGTCATTTCATTTAATGGTACGTCCGACAGTATGTTAGGTACTATAGAAACGATTCTCATAAAGACAACATTGCATTGACCGTGTTGACTCGACAGCTGAACAACGTTCCATAAATGCTATCAGGGCTTAGTCAAAGTCACCTTTAATCGCACAGCGCGCTCGCACCGTATCGAAATAACAATTACTACGAATACCGCACGCAGAACAACAAAACCCCGGCTAAATAAACGGTTCCGTGCATACCCGCTCGCCATACTCCGACCGTGCATCATATGCATAACTCCACGTAACCAAACTTTGAGACTGCAAAGCTATCTCTTTTCCTCGATCGAGCTTTTCGATTTCAATCACGGAGACTAAAAACCTTCGATTCGTGCTCGTAGTGCTCGTCTGTAATTCGTTTGTTATTACTGTCGATAATCGGTGGTTTACATGAAGGTTTCCCTTTCTTTCTGGTTACAATGCGCGATGTCTATCTTTTTCTCTCGAATGCTCGATTGACGAATGATGAGTCGATGCGTGTTGATGGACGCCTCCTTCGGCAAGGGGCGTCATGGCGACAGTAAGATGTGCTAAGATTTCTGCGAAACGATTGTGTTGAAAGCTTATTAATTATTACTTCGCTTCGCGATTCAGAACCCGAAGTCAAAAATAAGTGCGTAATAAAGAAATATATCTTAAAAAAAGTTATCTTTTCTGGCCTAAATGTATTTCTAATTAGTTTTCAGTGCTATTGCAGAACCACTAACTCAAAATCGAATCATGTTAATTTAGCGCTTCGATCTGCGTCATAAACTAGTTTTATATTTCAGGGAAAGCGCGTCCGCGTCACGGTAACACTATGAATAATACAAAGTGCAAGTTACAGCCTTCCGCAACGTCCTGGGGGCATGCTCGGTTTGGAGGATTAAAAATATGCGATACAACAACTTTGATTGGATGCTGAAAAATGCTGTTGACGTTTGGATTCAATGAATAACTCAAACTTGAATCTTGTTAACTTTTTCAATACTGTTTTTAACTTTGAAGATGTCACGTTTTTAATATCGCTGTGCTTTTCCTAACTGAATAGTAGGTTAAGGATTGCACAAACATTAATTTGATAAAAGTCTCATGGCACTTTTGTGTTTGAGATATAATATTGTATCTGGAAAACATTTTTATCTTAAACATATTTATATGTCTAGCCTACATCAGATGCGAAGTGATGTGTAGATTCTACACACATACATATTTTATTACCTATTTCGATTTAATATCGCTGAATTCGCTGATTTAGGATTTACCGTGATACATTGCCATTGACCAAATTAACTTTTCAATTCTCAAAATTGTCATGTCAAGTTCACATTGATGAGTATAAATAGGCTAGATAAAATAGATTTTTATTCTCTATCCTTTTAGCAACAGAGCCCAAGGCTACAAAACCGCCACATAGCCACTGAGCAGGGACTGCACCGCACCGCCACCATCTTTGCATAAAAGACCAGAGTACCGGTTCAGTTATGAATAAGTACCAACTAATTTAATTTAAATGTACAAGTCACTAACAAAGGAAAATAGCAAATAAAACCAAAGAGCGTTTTCTCATTAAGCATTGGCTAGTAATTAATGTGGTTGGTAATGAAACTGCGATCCACTCGTACGCATCATTTGTCATCGCGCGACCTTCGACACGGACCGGTAATAACGTACGAGTAGCGAGGAACTGTGTTTTATAATGATAGTAAAAGGTTTGTGTACTAGAGGACTCCGTCCATGTAAGAACTACCTACTTCTTGTCTACAAGAAGTAGGTAGTTCTTATATGTACTTATATTGTAGACAAGAAGTAGGTAGTTCTTATATGGACGGAGTTAGATCTAGAAAAGGCTAAAACCTTGAAAAATCTAAGCATACAATAAATCAAAGGCCGGAGGTACCTAGGTAGATTACGTGCAATAAAAAAAATCATTTTGAAAAAACATATTATTTAACTTGTAAGTAGGTAGGTATGTAGGTAGGTAGGTACCTACACATTACAACCGTCAATTATTTATTTAATTAGTTATTTAATTTATTATAAGAACTCACTTTTGACAACTTTTAGTTTACGTAACCGTGTATAATTACATGCTCCGAGATGGAAGGATCCTTTTTCAGTTAATTTCTCTCCAATACAAAGGTTGGCGTCCAGATGTCCGTTCAGTGGAAAATTCGTCGGACCATCGAGTCCGAGCATCGATTCGCTCTAACACCTCTCAAAACAGTTTCGCACTCGACTGACGCTTATTTTCGGATCTTTTCATCTCACCTCTTTTGTTTACTATGCGTAAATTAACAATACCAAAGCTAAAGCCGGTTGTGTTAATTCCACATAAATTAAATACCTACGTCAGTGAGAACACGTGAAAACCTGTAGCAGGTTGTATAAAACTACAGTTGCTTAATATTCTATACGTTTGCAAGTCGCCAACGGTATTATGTTCGTTTTGTATTTTATTAGTGTACATACGTTAAGTATCAGTCATTAGTTCTTTCCAATTTAAGGCGTCAATCAAAGCTTCCTTCCCCATTGAAAGCGGGCGGGCGACGACGTCGGCGTTCATTGTTTCAAGGAGTCAATATTTGTCTATGCATCCACGGCTCGGCGGCGTCCTTTGTGTTCCATAATCCGGCCTATTGCTCTCACTCGGAACCAATGATGAGTCGGAATAATCGAATCGATTATTTCATTCGATTTGATGCGGATGCTGGTTGAATAAAAGCGGTTATGACGATTTATACCACTCGGTAGTTCGGTATTCAAAGCGATCATATTTTTATGTTAATAACTTCATTGTTCTTTTTAAATATTTCTTTGAACTTCTATTGAAAGCACATTGCTTTAGTTAGATAGGATGACTTGTCTTTTAATTATTAAATTTTCTTTGTGATCACGGAGTTTTGAATATATTTGTGTAGTTAAATAAAATGGATTCAACTAAGAAAATTGCATCTACCAATGAGAGGACTATCACAAACGGAATTAACAGAACGGAACGAAGCGTGCGAAATATGAAGCGAAACAATTCGATGACCGAGCGTATGAATAAAAACGAACCAACGAAATATTGAAGGAATCCGTTCAAAGGGGAAAAATGCAATAAAAGCCCTACCCGATACAGAATGGGAGTGTGGTTAAAAAGCAACGAACGAATATGGTTGCGAACATCCGCTGCAGACAAAAGTTGGGCTATTTGACTATGCAAATTATATTTGCGGACCGCGCCGCGGTTGAGACCCGATCTCCGACGTTTCATTTCACTTCTTTCTACACAATGTGTATTCTTTTCATATTTTCATCCGATTTCCTTCCCCTCGTTCATTTTGTTCCGTTTTTCAAAGTCGGAACAATGCTTTCCGCGGGCTCGTTTGCCGCAAGCCGTTTTCTTGCACGCGGCTTATTTTTCTTGTTATTATGTATGTCTATATCTTTATAGTCTATGTATTTATCAAGTTCTCTTTTCTTTAATGCTTTCCACTCATAAATGGCTTATACGGTCGCCTAGGGTATGTTGCTCGAATAATAGGTATGTAGGTTGTGCTGTAGAGTTCATATTCCAGTCGATTTTATAATCCAGTCTTTTTATTTATATCCGAGATGCTAAAATAAATTAGTTTAAATGCGCTAAATAAAATAAGTCTATATACTACTGAATTAAGTTCAATAATAGATAATTTGGATACAGCACACTTTAGATAAAGCTAAATAAGAAAATAACTTGCGTAGAAATAAAATAAGATTCAGTAAAATGACAGTTATTGCTTAACGTTGCTAATATGACGTAGGATATTCGTTTTGTATTGTATTGTTTTTATCGAAACGAATAGTGGCTATCATGAGAAATGCCGATAAATGTCCCAAGATAACAGATTAAGCATTGAAATTACCGTTTTTAGTGGTCATAATTAGATGGACGCTTCTCGAGGGCTGTGTATAATGTTACTCTCAGGGCCCCGAGCGATCAAATGCTTCCTTCGCTTCTTTGTATCAATAATTTAACACCGATCTTTATGTCTCAGCATTTTATTTTACGATTATTATAACTCGAAAAAAATATTCCAGCTATTGTTCACATTGTAAGCAAAATATTTTTAATATAAGATAATGAGATATAAAAAGAGTTTTTGCGGTAATTTCCACTCCGCTTTAAGCATGAATCAAACTGCATGAATCTATATTATGATTCTATAATTATCACATAGTACAATCGACGTCAAAAATGTTTACAGTTTTCGCCTTAATACACGGGAGTAAGATGCAAAAGTGTAAACATATCTTTGACGTCGACTGTACCTACAAATCTGATCATAGTGTTTGATCTCATTTTTTTAAAATTACTGACAGCGCATTTCCCTAATACCAATATAGAAAAATAAGCAAAACGGTGCTATATCCAATTGAGTCATTTGATCGAATTTGGATCAAGATAAATTTTCAAAATATGCAAATAAAGCTGTCAAGTTTGCATGCGGCTCATAAAGTTATAATTTAAGACATTAGTTATGATTCCTAAGTGAAATTTCAGTTACGGTTTTCTTTTAACAGTATATGCGGGATGTTGTCACCCTCGAAGATTATCAGGAGTGTATAAAGCTAACATCACTAAGATATGATCACTGCGATAGTTGTCGTTTCTCCGTCTGTGTAGAACACATAAATATGAATCGGTTTTTATGACAGCCACTCCCCTCAGTCGCACCCGAGCAATTTAGATAAGTCTTTTTTATAGTTCTTTATTGAAAATAAATTGCCTAGAATAAAATCAGACACTGTTTGAATGGCTTTCCGATAGATGTGTATGAAATAATGTTGGATAGATAAACGGAATGGAAGCAGACATCTTGTTTTTCAGCTAGGGTAGATATAATAATCACACATAATACTTTTTTTATTTTGATTTAACGAATATATTCGTAAGATAAAGTTATAATAAATGTTACCTATGTTAAAAAGTGATCTACAATACCTATTCAAAAGTATGTTGTGCGCTGACACAAAAGCTTAATTTGAAGTTTTTGTGTGAATCCGAAAGAGTTCAACCGTGTTTGGAAACGCTTGTTTTGGATGTCTATCTGAATATAAGTACTAAAACCTCATTAATCAAAAGGTTGTGGTTATGTCTAAGGAAATAAGTAATTAATATACTTTCAAATAGTAAGTGCGCTTAATTTTACAACTCACACAAAACTGTAAAAAAAATATATTTAATTGTTTATTTTCATAAGGACATTTTTCATCACGATCCATCTGCACCACTGTCCCGTTTGCAGGCCAGAGCGGACACCGTTTAGCTGTTTATCTATTTTCTCTGTTTTATTTCGGCAAGCATGATATTTATGAGCGGGTGGCGCAGGCGATAACAATTTTCGTTAAAACTGTGCGGATTATTGTTCTTGGGCGAGGGGGCTGAGCGCGACTTTACCAGATAAATATTTCCAATTAATGTGATTTTTTTTATTTCTGAAACATGACTTTATTACTCTTTGGTTTACAACTTAGGTTTAAAAACTCTACCTACGTCAAACAGCTTAATATTTTTTAATATCCTACTTTTCTAAGTCATCCCTCGAAACATTCCATCTTACATTTCAAAACAATATCAATAACGGCGCCACAGAATTTTTATCAACAAAAAAGGGAAGAAAAAATCGCGAGCACTTATCAAAACGATCAAAGGGCCGGTCGGACATTCCGACTTCTTACGATGCTAGTAAAAAATACAATCTCTCTTTATAGTTACCATTCCACTGGTTATTATACCCGTATCGATACGGTTCGGACTTACGGACCGTGAAACGTCCGATTCTCGATATTGAGGCCCCCGGCACTATTCATATAATTTTGGACAACTCCTGGATTCGTTGAAAAAGTTATATTTAAAAAATCTCCGAAATGGGTTTTATTTTTTTATTAGTTTAAATAGACAAATAAACTTAGGATCGTGTCGTGCTGCTAGAATTCATGTAGCACACGGGATTCATTGAATATTTGCCTTACACATGTGTAAATATGTCAAGTCGTTTATTGGTTGATACCCACTTGATATGGTTTCTGTCAAAACTAAAAGTAGTAAATACATACAAATCCATAAAACTCATAAATGTATAGACATGCAGTCGTATGAGATTAACGATGATTGAGCCGTGAAGCCAGTTGTCACTTTAGTCGTTTGAGCGGTACTCATGTTTTTACTGCTCAAGTATAAAAATTTCATTTCTGACTTAACATGTTTTTTATGTTTGTGTTATCCACGTGCGAAATATCTGAAAATACATTAGATTTATTTTTTAAGTGCGTGTAGTATTTTCAGATCACCTGAGCCCCTTATCGTCATGGAACTAAGGTCAAAATATTGACATAATCGTTTCTCCAGCACATTCAACGAGGCGTGATTAAATCGGTCTGACAATCGAATCGGAGTTCGGCTAGAATCGAAACATTTTAAGTAAAAAATCGTTGCAGTTCAGTGTCTTTGTATTATTTTGGTCGGGATGGCGCACCGGGCCATGCTTCCTGCGAAGTCGGTGTGGTCGTAACATGACACCTTTTATTAATATGCTTGAATTAATAATATTGTAGATATCTGTTGGCAAGGGTTCGAGAAGGACTCGCGTGCGAATGTATCGTAAGGCTTCGGTGCATCGATTTGAAAATGAAATATCGATTTTCATTCCACGTTGTGAACACAACTTTAGAGCTCAGTTTAGGGTCAAAAATCCTTTGTGTGTGGTATTTGCCACTGTAAAAAGACGATATTCAGCTATAAAATATGCTACTTAAAGTGACGATATACTTTATTAAATGCAGTTATATTTAAAATAAAGTTTTATATTATACGCGAATCATTAATCTCTATTTTATGTAATATTTATTTCTGCATGAACTAACAATTACTCCAAAATGTCACAAAATGTCAAAGCTCTAAATAAAACGACACAGAGTAATTGTTTTTATTATTATGTGTCTTTATTAGGTACATGTCAATAATCCAATAAGTAATCTGATGACCGTCTTCATTCTGTTCAAACAGACCATCAAGCTGGCTGATGAAATATTTATGTCAAAGTTTATTAGTACTTATAACAGTTCAATATTACTCAGTCGTAGTTTATCTAGAAAATACAAAACAAAAACTCCCCGTGAAAATTAAGTCAGTTTATTTATCAAAATTAAAATCTAATTACTTGGCAAAAGTTCATGTACGTGGCAAATGCTACACTATGATTCAAAAATTGGCGTAAGGGTTAGAGGTCGTAGCAACCACTGTGACTATACCACAGCACTTTCTACACGTGGTGTCCTACACTAGGCGTACGAGTATGTGGACCGACTAATCTTAATCAACCGCCTATAACTGGCTGCTAGCCACTGCAAGGGCTCATACTCGTAAATGATATCAGTTACAGAATGCGTCCCCGTTGATTAAGCTACAATAGTTATGTTGTACCTTAGCTACTGGGGGCGAATGAACGAAGTGAATAGTTTACTTGGCCTGTTATCAATGGAATATTTTTTTTATCGTTAATGTATTAACATAACAATAAAAAACGTATTTTTACGGCTTTTTAAGCGGTAATACATATGTATGTGCAACTTGGTCGGACAACGTGATTCTGCACCTATTCTAATTAAAAACTAGTTATATAAATACTTATAACTCTTAGTAACCGTACTTGTTTTTATGCAAAATCATAAAACGGGCAGGTAAGCTGGCAAATATTGACGCGGATGATTGCAGCGGTCCGGCGGGCCCCTGCTCACTGCGAATTAAAACGGGGACGAGAAAAATTAATCCTAATGCGATTTTAATGAAGCTGAAATGAACGAATGTAATAATGAATTGTTAAGCCGTCGGTTTCGGCTTTCTTTTATTATGGAATGAAAATAAGACGTGGTATGAAATGCCGCGACGTTGAAACTCTTCCTTAAATATGAATCGATCAGCGTAAGTTTGTTACGTAGGTACCTACTTATTCACATTTAAGTTTGTAATCACTTGGAGAAGCTATATCGGCGCATATGCGAGATAAAATGTAATAATAATTAAGGCGTAGTATTGCATAAAGACGCACGCCTTGACATCGAGTATAAAGCACACAGGCGCTGAAAATGTACACCTGAAGTCTGTTCCCGCTTTTGCATTAACGAATGCGGAAGCGGCGCTGTGCATACAGGACGCGTTGCACCCTCTCTGGCCTGCACCCCCTCCCTTCGGGCCTCTCGCTCTGACTAGCCTCCAGCTCCTCTGGTGTCCCACCCGCGCCGCGTTCATTACCTCCACGCGGCGACCTAACAATTCAAGTTTGCTTTCCGCCACACAATCTACGCCACCAGACAGACTAGACTGCACCATCCCATACACCGGCCACTCGAATAATAAAGATGCAGAAATTAACCCGTCCGTACTGAAAAAGAGGAAACTAAGTGAAGCTATCTCGACTTGAATAGAGGTAATGCCGCGCGAGCACTCGTGTTCCGAATGAAAGAAACTCGCCGGATAATGGCGCGCTTGTTGAAACAGAGGGTAAATGTCAACCGCGGAATAAAAACAGTCAACAGATAAATGCAAACGATAAACACGGGAGCAAACTGAAAAGGCATGACGAGAGTGATGTTAGTTCTACAAACAGAGGAACGAAATAGGTATGCTTTCGAATGGAACTCGGCTTAGCTAGAGAAGCATCTGGAATCGCGTAATCAATAAAGTGTCAGCACCAGATTTGCTACAGCCCATAAAATATTCAATTACGCATAAGCACACATTTGCTAAGGCCAACAACGACCACGCGGCACCCCCATTAAAGACGCCTAAGGGCCATTTAATCGGTCAGTGGATGTAAATTCACCGGCCCCAAAACAAATATCCCGAAACTAATAAGGAAACGAAATATGTAAATTGTCTGCCATATTGTTTCACAAGTGAAATCTTCCTTTAATCTTATAACAAATCCGCGTTCAAATGACCGGTCCGGGGGCAATTTGAATATGGAGGGTTGGCGGCAGGGTCAGGCTGCGGGTAGCGGTGAGCAAGGAAGCAAATGTATGCAAGACACGCACGGAGGAGATAGCGCCCGTAATGTTGTCCTATGCACATATTGCATCAAATTAGTTGTCGACTTGTAAACAAGGAGGAGGAAAGTAAGGCAGCTAAGACGGCGGCCGTGGGTAGTTTGCATGGATATGAGAGCAGCAATATGGGATCCGCAGCTGCTAGCTCCACTCATTAAGATGTTTTATGGTCGGCCCGCCGGACCGTGTTGCCAATTTAAGATATTTCTATGCGGGACGGCGCCACGTTAGTTTGGCTTCCGATTAGGGGATTGAGGTGGTCCTTTAAGGTATTACAGTAATTATTGCGGCGCCCATTATACGGTTAGCATTGTCCCCCGTTTTCCCCCGGCGGTGACAATGTAAAGGGTTGAATCAAAGCATAACTCGAACCCAATTC
Source organism: Cydia fagiglandana (assembly GCF_963556715.1). NCBI lineage: Eukaryota > Metazoa > Arthropoda > Insecta > Lepidoptera > Tortricidae > Cydia > Cydia fagiglandana. The sequence goes on from NC_085932.1 coordinate 10,579,434, forward strand.
GACATTGGTGCAAATTTGCGCCCGTAAATCAAAGCGAATAACTTTCACAGGGAAGCGAACGCAATAAAGTGGATTCGGAAAACAAAACAAAACACGAATGCAATAAATGCGAAACGGTGAAAAATACAAAGTCAAACAAATTTCGTCCGATCTGTCGCACCTTTCCGAGCAGCAAGTAAATCAAAGGGTGTTGAAACTTTACACCCACTTAAAGCCGGACACAGTTATAAAGCGTTCGAACTTCGCCGACCCTGGGCCCATCAAACGGCCACCCCTTCCCGCATTCTACCGGGAGAAAATTAAAAGTTAGCAGATGCCGGGTACACGTGGCCGCAGACTGCTATTCAACCGCCAGATTATATCATTAGACATCAACGCCGAAATATAATCATTTCACAGTCCGGAAACTATAAAAAAAATGTATCTACCTAAAAACAAAAACCACACCTGAAATAATACCTATTACGATATATTATTATTAAGACAGATAGTGCACTAACAATAGTGCCCGCCGAAGTCCTACAAACTCCTCGTTAGTTACCAAGAGCTCCAAACGGAGAACAACTTGCCTTTTGAACTAAAGAGTTTCTTGTTCATCACTGGTCGGACCAAGTTTCTATCTGTAATCAGGAAGCCTCAAGTACGCTTAGGTATTCGGTTGCCAGTACCTACAAAAATACTTACTCGTAGTTGCAAAGTAAACAAATATTTCGTTCGATATGTGAGATTAGTATACTCACCTGATATTGAGACGTTAATTTAGTACTTACATAAGCATGGGGTTATCAAATGTAACGACGCTCGTCTTACCAACGAGTCGCCAAGTGCCACTACCCCGGCACCGGTCAGCAGTGGTCAGTCGAGATGAATAATTACAGATGAGACTTCACAAGCTTTGAAATATAACGCTGCCGGAATTAGATAAAGTTCGAAGGTTTCTAAGGGGCTCCGTGCGAAATAAACAGTATTATTAGGTACCTACTTCAAAACAGGTTGGAGATTCGAATTCGGAAGCAAAGTGTGCATATATCAATAATACCTTGAAAATAAAATTATGTCGACTATTTATTAAAATACAAAGAAAATATAATATTTATTTATTACAAAAAAAAAAGTTAGTACAAGGCCTGCAAACTGTGATTGTCGATCTTAAATAAGTTAGCGTAAATTTTCAGGTAAGTACAGTGTTAATATCAAAGAGGTTAATTTTAAATTATGAACATATATCTCAACAAGAAGGTATATTTCAAAATTGGCAGTTCTGTAACTATCACAGGCTTAATGAGGACTAAATTAATAGTTGGCAAAGAGGTGATTCAGTCGAATGTGATTAAGTGCACGGGTCGTGCTCAGATCTCGGGGTTATTAAATAATTTATTGTCTTAGAACTATTCCGAGGGTCCCTCGGACACATTGCTAAGATTCTGCTCGACTTGCAGGAATCGGCGGTATAGTGAATAGTAAATATCCAGAGATACGTTTAATGGGGTTGGCGACTGTCAAAGGTTTTCATAGATGGCACCAGCATAGGTTTCCTCTGTTTCTAGTTTTATTCTTGGGAATTTGGCTTAAAGGGTTTAGCGTACAAATCACAAAGTTTCAAAAACAAGAATATGACAGTATTGGTAGCATTAACAGGAAAAGAAATATACTGGCGCCATCTATTACAAGCTTCGCTTGCCCAACTCTATTAGTTACGTAGGTACGTTACGTCCAACTGTAAAATGGTAAAAAAAATTTCATACCACTTATTCGGAAAAGGGCTTTTTCTTCCCTGCTAGGAGAGATCAAAATGGTACTTTTCTATTCTAGGACACGATTTTTTTCTTTGACTCCTAGTATTTTTTTAGGTTAAAGTATATTTTGGAACATAATAATTTCCTCACAGCTGCAAAGGTGATATGAAGAGAAGAGATTTTCACCTTGGGCGTTACCTAACATTTAAATCCTTCACCATGCTCAGGATTCTAATTAAGAATCCCTCGCTATACTCAGGAGTAAATTTTTATAGAATCCTTCGCTTTGTTCAGATTCCAATGTACGCCCTCGCCGTAAAATGTCATTTTGCTTCCTTGTGACACAATTTACTATGTATTTCGTTTTCACAGTATAATGGATACCTATTTACTTCTCTTAAATAACCTAACCTGAAGCAAAAATATGCATTTTCTGCTAGACGGAATCAATAAAAGTGCGAAAAAACCTTTGATTGACTTTAGTCCATCTTTTACGGCTTTCAACATTAATTTCGCCTTGTCAGTGGCAAATTACTCTGGCTGCCCATTCACGCTCAAAAATCACTCTCAATCGAGTCGAGTGGGACAAAATAAAAGGTGAATTCATCATGGGGGTGCGAATCGTAGCCCCCTATTGGGAAACCGAGGCGGGAAACGCATGTCCGGTCCATTTGTAAACACTAACAGGTAGAGACGGCTTTTGACAGTTTATTAAATTAAATTGAGTGTGCGATTGTTGGTGATTTGTAACAAATTGCGATCAAAGCGGATTGCGTTTCGGCGTGATGGATTCTTGGAAGATTCAATCCGACAAGAAAATTGTTACACAACCCTTACTAAATTGAAATGGCGTATCTTCTTATTTCGGCAATTTATATTCGAACATCTTTAACGTTGTTTCTAAATTCATGACTGATATTTCTTTAAAAAAAAACTCCATACATACACCTCGGCTGCCCTAAGCAGAAAACAAGTATCTCGGAAATTTTCAAAATCGGGTTTTTTGGATTTTCGGAATCTACAATTTCAGGCGCATCTTTCACAAAAAAAAAATTGTAAAATAATACGTAGTTTTTAAAATATTCATGTTTTTAAAATTCAAGCATCTTTTTTTGACCCTGTATTCTACGCTAAATTCAAGTATATGTCTCATTTCTACGCTAAATTCAAGTAACTAAACAGAGATACTTGTAATTCATATAGATGACCGAGATACTTGAGTTTAGCGTAGATATTCGTTACTGCAAATCAGTTTATTACAATGGTAAAACAAGTATCTCCCAATAGAATCTGCAATTTAGGTTAGAAATTAGTTACATAGTTATACAGAAGGTACCTTGTTTAAACATATACATAGAAAACAAATTTGCTTAGCAATATTCGTGTCAAAGGCTAACACGTGAAGAGTCTGTGAGATTTAAGTATAAAGAAAAAGTGTTGTTAAAACAATTAAAATTATCTGTATTGTCTACACTTCTACAGTAATGAAAACAGAACACTAAGTAGAATGCATGAGATAGACGCCTACGCCAAAGAAAGAGAAAATCATAATCATACTGTAACCATGCCAAAGGTTTTGTAAAAAAATAGAAACAAACAATAACTGACTGGATTCAATTGACCAAATCCAGGGAAATATTTAATCCAGAAATAATGCCAATAATTGAATTTTTATAAAGACATATGTTATGTGGTAATGTGAATCATCTAAGATCAATCTCGAGGAGTCTTTTAGTAGAGTTAGACCATGAAAAGTCTGCAGAGATTTTGAGAGCACACTCAGTGCCAGTGTTATTTATATCATAATTTCATAGAAGTTTGACGTTTAAAATAACACCTGCACTGCGTATACTGTCAAAATCTGCAGACTTTTCTTGGTTTAACTAGCCACTAAAGCGAACCACCAATTACTTACCATATTAATAGGTAACATAGCCAAGAATCGACATTGCTTTATAAGAAATAGGTAAAACTGACTTGAAGGATTTAATTAGATTTTTACTTTGTTACATAAGTAAAGTTAAATAGTAAATAAAGTAACTATGTACCAGTGGCGGCGCGTCCATAAAAGCTGATTCCCACCGGCTTGCCTATCTTTGGACGTTGGAGCAGAGTTGTAAAGGAAATATGTAAGCCAAATTAGCACCGGCTTGCTTATGGATATGTTTGACGCGCCGCCACTGCTATGTACATAAGTATTTATCTATGCAAGTATGTATATCGTCGCCTAGTACTCATAGTACAAACTTTGCTTAATTTGTGGCTAGGTCAACGGGTGAAAGATTGTCCCCAAATATTGATTTTTATGGACTCACCAGCTCTCACCATGTCACGCACTAGCCTCATTCCTATCAAAGACATCTGTCAAATAGGACTATTGAAAATTCAAGTGCAAGTTGGACTCGCCCACCTTACAAATTTAAATTATTTATTTTTTTGTACTTTATAGTTTTTAGATTATTCCCTTTACTACATAACATACATATAGTGTAGGACAATATTACTTACCAAATTTCATAGTTCTACTATACTACCTTTTTACTTAGGTACCCTTTAAATTTTGATTTCCTTGAGAGTGTCGAATACCTACGTATTTTGGCATAAACGACCGTATCTTTATTTACGTTAATTTAGAAGTTTGATACCACCCATCCACGAAGACAGAGAGTTTGTTGAAGGAATGGGATATTGTATCACAAAATAATCTCTGGCAATAAATAAAATCGGTGAAATCGGTACCAATAACCATGTGTCAGAAGGTCTGAGGATGGCAACATCAATTACTAATCAAAAAACGGTATATTTTCCAAGAGAAAATGAGTTTTAAATATATATAAAAAAAAAAATTTTTTTTCAAGCATTTTATTATCTAACAGAAATTTTGAAGTCGACAAACCTGAAAGAAATAAAAATAGGTTTTCGGTAGCTTATGTCAGTAGCTTTCATTTGATACCATTTCCTTTAGAATTGCATGAAAATTTGAAAAGTTATTGAGCGGAGAGCCAAATATGTTTAGTATTTAAGATGTTAGAGTGCTTGCTATTTCAAAGCTAAACACAAGATACTTGAATTTGTGTAGAATGGTTCTGAGATTTTCGGGCAGTAAACTACACAGAAAACATTTTATGCCTGTACAAAGTTTTATATACAAGAATATAAAAAAATAAAGTCTGTATAAGCTTAATTTTATCGCCCTTAACATAATGGTATAAAAAGATGTTACATTTTAGACCAAATACCTAACAAAAAAGACAAATTACGTTTTTTTGCTCTCCTCAAAAAATTGTCAAAACGGGGTTACTTGTTTTCTGCTTAGGGCAGCCGACCTTCACTTATTGAGAAATTTAATACATGAAATTTATTTAATTATTTAAACAAACGTCTTTTAACAAGTGATACTTACACGATTATACTATTTACAAATCAAATCAAAGCAAAAAACTAGGCAACTACATATTTAAGTAACCTAATCTACTCATCATAATTCAAAAATTATTGTTCAGTGATATTTTCGTAAACTCAAAATATGCAATGCTGTGATTTGAGTAGGTACTCTGGTCAACAAAGGCTGAAGAGAAGGGTTTTATGAACCAATTTTAGCGCTTCGTTTGATTATGTTCTGGTGCATATACACACGAGTAAAATGTACATATCTAAATTAAAAGGGTTCTAGATAATTCGTTTTTGTCGAAATATCGTCTGGCACAGGTCTCAATTGAATTACATGCAATTTTACGCCTACATGTTTTGGTGGAAGTGCAAAATTTATTATACTGTCATCATCATCATTATAACTAAAGAACTTTGCTCTTATCGGTGGAGCAATCGCCAATCATTTCTTTCTTGTGCCATTCTTTTAATTTCCACATACGACGCATTATTTGTTATTTGGCTGAGATAAGTGATTATTATTATTATTTTATTATACAGTAAAACTAAAAAAATGTTATTTGATATAGAACGACAAAGGTAAATTAGAATAATTCATATTATATATTAATTAATAAAAACCAGCTGAGTGCAAAAAATAAAATTTTTGACCAAATCTGTTTTAAGATTCGACTCACGTTTGACATTATTGTACGTTTTCCTGTAATCAATAGATAAAGATCTAATTTCTGTCTTTTTACAAAATTTTAGGCTCAGAAGTCTCGGAGATAACTAGATAAGAGGAGGGTTGGTAAATTTTTGCCTATTTTACTATCCACTTAATCGGTTCAGAAGATTTGGAGAATAAATTAGCTGTAACAGGTGGATGGACAGACGGATAAATAGACATACTGACACACGAGTAATCCTATATCCGGTACTAACCCTAAAAGTATTAAGCATTTGAAAACCAGAAAATTCATAATACTCTGAAAGACTTTAGAGTACTAAATAAAAGTTAATACACACACAAAGATAAACACTCTATCCGTAATTGATCTCCGTAATAACACAGCACTGCAGACAAGATAAACAAGCAAATGAATTCACGATAAAAACCAATAAGTCGATAAAACAGGAATTACGTTCAAATGGCCGGGGAGAAAGCATAAACCGTCCGTTTGCTGCCCAATGAGAATATAAATTGAATCATCTTTCACGCCCGGGTGCCAGCAAACCAAAACAACAGATTTTAATGACTATTGGAGTTATAATTATCTATTTTCATATTGACAAGTGCGAGGATCTGCGAGCGAAATAACTATGCAATTAATGTTTTGCTTGATGACTTTCATGAGATTTTATAACAAAAACCGGGCAAGTGCGAGTCGGACTCGCGCACGAAGGGTTCCGTACCATAATGCAAAAAAAAAACAAAAAAAAAACAGTCACCCATCCAAGTACTGACCACTCCCGACGTTGCTTAACTTTGGTCAAAAATCACGTTTGTTGTATGGGAGCCCCATTTAAATCTTTATTTTATTCTGTTTTTAGTATTTGTTGTTATAGCGGCAACAGAAATACATCATCTGTGAAAATTTCAACTGTCTAGCTATCACGGTTCGTGAGATACAGCCTGGTGACAGACGGACGGACGAACGGACGGACGGACAGCGAAGTCTTAGGGTCCCGTTTTACCCTTTGGGTACGGAACCCTAAAAACAAAATTAAGAAATCTTAATTCACAGGCAGAGGCGTGAATTTTTCACCACCAAAAAACTTAAAACATCATTTAATTTTTTTACAAATTTGCAGATTTCGACCGGACCTTCATTTTCTTATGTCCAGCGAAACACATTCCGATATAATACCTACTATAACAATCATAAATGCGAACATAGGTAACTCTGCCTGTCTTAACAGACAGAAGACAAGAGGTAGAGAGGAAGACTGTCTTAAGAGGTAACCCTCTTTGCGCTTAAACCGCTTTGAGGCATATGAAGGACACAGGGTAGATTATATGTATGTATCTATCATTATCATCATTCCACGCAGTCCAATTCGCGGGCAGAAGCTAGTCATTAATTGACAAGGAGCGGAGCCTAACTTTTTATAGGTACTTAAAATTTTTAAATGACTTAAATGTGTCACAGTGAGGTTTGCAGTTCTGCAGTGCCACGCGCCGTGTTCCAATAGTTGAGGCATTCGGTTGTCGACTGCAGCAGCATAACTGTTGCAGCGTTGCTGGTGCACCGTCGCAGTACTGGACAACGGGAGTTTTAATAGTCAATACCCTTGAGAGTGTTGATCGTTCTCGCGACAACTAAGTACCTTTGCGGCAACAACTGCAACTTAACTTATTATGGAAATTTTATGCTGCACCAGCAACGCTAATCACATAACTATTGATATGGTTTAAATAAAATACAAGCAAACAATGACCGGCTTTAGCAAAACTGAAGATAGTAAACATATGACGGTTAATAGAAGAGACCCTCATGTTGCAAAATCGAAATGTAAATACGATATGAGTTCCATTAATACGATATCCTGCAATCAAAATCACTGTATGGCTTCTGCCGACGTCTGCTACTCGTGTGTGGTCCCGGTAAACAAAGATCTTAATGATCGTACACCGTCCAATGTAAACAATTTATTAGCCCGCAATCGACATCGATGTTACAATCGATTCTTGCATTCGATACATTGATACATGCTTCGCTGAAATTGACATCATTCATTGCTAACGGCTGTATCGATTTTAATTGCGTTTTGTGAGAAGTGAATGGGTGAATTCTTAAGTTCATAAAAACGTAATGAGCTCATGAAGAAAAGAAGACATAGGTACTTGTGACTTTCAGGCGTAGGTATTCGAATTTTAGTTACCTATTCGATCGGTTTCCAATATGATATTGGTCTGTCAGTGGCAAAAGTGTCGTTTTTGGTTGAAGAAATGTCACTTTTGGCACTGACAAGTCTTTACATATCGGAAACAGATCGAATAACTAAAATTCGAATAGGCCTGTTTATCTTGTGTGTATGTAAGCCTGTACTAGGGGTGTGTAATTTTGAATATAACTATAATAAAACTTGTGATAGTTTTACCATACACTTGTCAGATATATCATTAGGTTATAATGTAATTTAAATACGTTGCTTTTGTTATACATACTTTGACAATCATATTTCTTCAATGCATATTTTGACATAGTTTTAACTAGTATAAAGACATATTGTATATGTATGTAGTAGTATTGTGTATGTAGTTTTAGTTATATTATATTTCAACATACCTCTACGTAATACTTTATACAATATTTTTTTATTTTATGCGGGGTCGCAGTTCTAGCCTAACCTAACCCACTTTTCTAGGAGTCTTTTACTTTTTTTGTTATATGAAAAGTAGGTAATTTTAAAAAATGTAGGGTACAACCTCTGTCCAACGCCTAATTGTAAATAAACTTGATCAGTATTTTGTTGTGTTAAAATATGTAAAGGTTTTTAAATTCTATCGATAGATTAGAAGATAACTTAATTTACGAACAAGAAACTAATGAAAAATTAATTGATAACTTTTATTACGCAGGCAAAACTCGCTAGCGATCCGATAGATTTGAGCACAAGACTGCTTTTTCTAGCTTACGGCAGGCGTGGCTCACTCCCCGATTTCTTCGGTTTGGTACAGGTAGCTTTTTAGCATCCGTTACTTTTGTACATCCGTTCCTACCCCAATTTTGGGGAAAGCCATAAGCCGCGCGTGGCGCTGTCGCCACCTAGCGACCATATCTGTGCTGATCGTAACAGACGCGTTTTGTTAGTGAGTCTTCTGTACCTAGTACTATTATTTATTGTGTGCTTACGGCTCGTCCAACATAACAATACGAGTAGATATCGTTACCTAAAGTTCAAGATAACCCAAGTTCACCAAGTTTACGTTGTACAGTAAAATTTGAGATCAATATCTCCCGAGACACCGGATGCGGTCTGTCGGCCATGCCCGATTATTATTAGGTTTCCTACGTCCGGAGCGGATCCTACTCATACATGTTTAACATGTCAAGTTATAAAATAAATGTTTGTAAATAATAAAAACAATACTAGTATTTACTCGTACTTAGATGATGCCAGCTCATATGTCTGTTTTGTAGAAATTACATAAGTGTTTGTTCGCTTTTATAAATGTTGTCTACTTGACTTGATCTACTAGGTACCTACTTATTTACTCATTATTTAACCTTGAATAATTGATTTGGCTAATTTTGTTTCTCATTACTACCTTGGCTACGGTTTCAAACTTCATTAATGTTACCAGAAATGGAAATTCTTCTAAACAACAAACACTTGCGAATTAAACTTTCACTCATTTTGTTAATCCTTCAAGTCACTGGAAACTCCTGTTTTTGTTTGTTTCTATAATTAAAGCGCCCACTTAATACTCCTCCGATAATTATTCAGCTTTCTGTTGAAATTCTATTTGAGGAAGTCTACTTTAAAGGATTGTTTCGCTTTCGTTAATCTACCAACGGCATTATTCTTAACTTTTGATTATTGTTTATCATACCTAACGAGCGAAACATAATTTTGTAAAGGGTATATCATCAAGTAGTGTTGTACATTTTAGGTGTATTTTAGAGTACGGTCCAACTACTGGACCAGTCACTAGCCGGCGCTAACACGCAACTCCAGTTCAGTAGTTCACACGCTTGGGTTAACAATTTGTATGTTATGGCGAAAATGCAAACTTACAACTTTGTTTCCCTGCAACTACATATTGGAAATCTAAAATATATAGGTGCAGTCAAACAATTTGAATGTATCGTGTCACAGTAATAATATCTTCATTCCTCATAGCTTTCGCATGAAGTATCATTTCAATAAAGTCCAATGTAGAAGTTACTTTTTTAAGCTGATTATAATTGATTAAATTTTAGAAGAGTGTTTCAGAAATGCTAAATTTGCTGCGGCATGCTATTTGGTTATTATTAATGCCACATCGTTAATATTTTAGTGTCGACATGATATACAGGGTGTGGCCTGTAATAAGAGCAAAAAATCAAACTGGAGATTCCTTGGAGTACCCAAAGTTACCACCAAGTGGTCCCGATGGTTCAAAGTTCTTAATTTAGGAGAAATTTTAATTTAAAGTCAAGTTTAGCAAGCAATGGATTTTAACATTGCGTTACGGTCGCTTAACTGTCGTAAGATGTCATGGTACCGGGACGTCTTGGTACGCGCCTTTTAGTACAAGTTATTTTAAAAATGAATACAGAGAAAAGTAGCTCTTATTATTAGGAAGTCAGAACTCATTCAATATGCAATGACACGTTATGTTTTGTTGACAAACTCGAAATACTTTTTTTTGCTATGTAACGGAAATAGTTTTTAAAATAATTTATTTTCGTAATAAAAACCTCCATAAAACACTTAACTTCATTACCTACCTATTTGAAAAATGCTTTGAACTTTGTCAATATTGACAACTTGTCAAGCGAATGCACAACAATTATTTATGTAATACAATCTTGTTTATGATGAAATTACATGATTGAACGGTGTAGCCAGAAGAAGTTCAAACCAAGCTGTTGCACCGCAAACGATTTCCTGATCGGAGGCAGACTGACAGTGTCATCGTCAACGTTGAACGTAAGTACCACGTTTGCGGGACAACGAGCCTGTCCGGGGCCCGGGACGGCGGTGCAGCCTCAGCCAGCGTGCAGGCGGTGATATGCGAGTCAGCGTGGCGTTATACTAAAGAATAGTCCGCAATTTCGACAACCACCAGTACCAAAAAAAAACAGAACTATGTGTATTCTATGGATCTGTCACAGAAGTCGTATTAGAGGAGAAAAAAAAAAGTACCTACCTGATTCATAACAGAGTCATTTGAAAGAATAAGGATAAAGCAAAAAAGCAACTTATCGGCCAAGATTATGAATGGAAACTGAAAAGTGTTTGTTATTAATTTGTTAGTTGTGAAATGTAAGTACTTGTGTTATGTAGTTGTTCAAGATTAATAAACTCAGTAACTATACGTTTTTGTTTATTATTTTTTCCATGTGATGTAATTATTTACATTAAGCAATAGGCGTAGCTAAGGGTGGTATTCCATCTGTCCAATTTAGCCTACATTACATTACAATAATTTTTATAGGTAATATTATTTATCAAAATTATAGCATAGTTAACTATGCAGGTTATGCCTCTTCTCTCACTTTCACTAAGCGTAATGCCTGCTGTAGTAGAGTCAGTCCAAGAATATTAGTCTGCAGCGGATTTGATAGCCCACGCAGTGCAAATGTCATTTATACGTCATATTTAGGACTGACTCTACACGCTTGGCGAGAGCCTCTCGCCGAGAGTCTCGGACGAGAAGCTGTCGACGAGAGCACACCATGTACACACTCGTTGAATCATTCACACCGCGGAGGCCGCCACGATGGACATAGAAACTGTTGGCCTCTGTGCTGCTAGCTACTATAATTATTTAGGCCTATATCATAAAAAAATATTTGTTTCAAATTTTTTGGGTTCCATACGACTGGCTCTATTTGGTAAAATTTTAAAAACTGCAATTCAGTCTCGTTGGACCACATTTTAACGGCTGATCACCAAAACGTCTTTACAGAAACACACCGGGTAATTATTGATAATAATATTTAACATACGTAATTTGCATTTGGGATGTCTAGCCCCAATTTGTTCGTAGGTTTTTGTCGGGTAGTTACACAAATTTCTGTTTTAACAATGAGTGTGTACATGCCCTGCCTCGCTGCCCTCGCGAGAGCAGCCAGACCCTTTGACTCGGCCGGAAAAAGCCGACCACATGACAATCGGAGAACGGCGAGACGAGACAAGACGAGAGCAGTCTGTACACACTCGCTCTCGGGGTGTCTCGCCGAGAGTGTACAGCCGGCATAAGCGTGAGCGAGTTTACAAAAGTTATGCAAAAGAGTTTGTTTAAAGTAAAGGGTAACGAGACGGTAAAGATAGAGTCTGACCAAAAAAGTCTGCAGCGGATTTAATAGCCCACGCAGTGCAAGTGTCATTTATACGTCATAATTTCATAGAAGTTTGACGTTTAAACTAACACTTGCACTGCGTGGGCTATCAAATCCGATGCAGACAATTCTTGGTCTGACTTTAGCGACAACAGGATCAGTGTGTCCCTTTCTATTATTGACAGTTCATAGAAATAATAAAGACGGTACCTATCTATCTAGTTTAGTTTTTAATTTCAATTTGTATTTTCTATTTTAAGGCTTTAGTTTTGTAGGTTGTTTTAATTTTAGGTTACATTTTATTGTAAGTTTGATATTAATTATGTTTGTGGTTTAAATAAAAAGTATTCATAATAAAGACAGCATACGTAAAAACAGTTTGTTTAAAGTCAGACCAAGAATAGTCTGCAGCGGATTTAATAACCCCCGCAGTTCAAGTGTTATTTTAAACGTCAATCTTCTATGAAATTATGACGTATAAATGACACTTGCACTGCGTGGGCTATCAAACCCGCTGCAGACTTTTTTTGGTCCAACTCTACAACTGTTTTCTGCCGGGGTACGTAGCCTTTCAAAATATCATAAATATTGTAATAAACCTCCACAGGGACCTAAACCATGCATTAGATTGTTTAATCTATTCTCCCTTACAACATACATGACAATGACAATGTACGTCAAGTTGCTAATTTATCAAAATAAAGCAAACTTTACAACTAATAATATTAATTTAGTAAACTAATCAATTATGGAAGTGAAATATGAAACATATGGTTTAACGAAACAACAGTAAATGAAAACCCAGCTTTATTGTCAAATCAGAGTTACGAATGTGGGTTGTGGTTGCACCAAATGTGATTCTGGTTGTGATCGCAGTTGTACAGCCAGATGAATTAGCAGTGAAATTCTTCGTTATTTTTGAGAAGGCCCTCCACCCAGTATTGCACATGTTGATGTCGTGTCGGAGCGAAGTCAAACGGAGAACAGGTTGTACCATCGTTCGTAGTCGTTGTCGTGAAAAGGAATCATCCTTACAAAATTTTAAAAGTGCAAGTTATCTCGTGAAGTGGTTATCCATGTAGATTGGCATAATTATTATCATTTATCACTTATTTTATTGCACAATTTTTGTTGGAACTGCTTAATAAACAGTTCAAGTTACTTTATAGCGTTTTACTCATTTCGTCCTTTTGTCCGTTAGGCCTATTTGATAAGAAAACTGTTAAGTAATGTTGATTTCCACATTAAGTACTGAACATTAATTGAAAATTGCATACGTTTAAAAAGCAATATTAATACATTTAATAGGATTTTCAATATTATTGAAAACGATCGTAAATGTCAATGTCAAGTATTCCGACTGGACACATAACGTCTGCAGTACATTGCGGGCTCGATTAATTTTGTTAGAAAATAACAGAAAATTATTTTTTCATTTTAATTAATTGAAACTATTTGGACTTAATTCCTCATTACTTAAAGGGCGTATATTTTAATTTTTTGCTCTTATTACAAGCCACACCCTGTATTTATACTGATAACGTTTAAAAATGATACAATAAGTTCATCAACAATCTGAAACTAAATATAGGGGTTATTTCCACACTTCTGTCTCTTGTAGGTAAAATGCAACAAGTCGTATCGGGTTGCCAGCACACGATACGGCCGGCACATGGCGTGTGCGCTCGATTGTAGCGAAATCGACAATTCGATCGTGGTAAAATCGACACGACTACGTCGCAACCCTATTTAAGCGGACTTTAACCACCAGTTTCCTTGTTAACATAGGTATATTTTGATCAAATGTCGCTAAGTCTACGTCAACCTTAGGCCATGTACCTACTAATAACATTACGTTGTTATAGTTAATTATAATGTAAATCAAAAAATGTGATTAGGAACTGAACTCGCTATTTATATTAAGTTTCAATAAATAATATTTATGTTATAAAACCTGCCTATTCTTGAAAACGTATTTTTCCAGGTGCGCATCAGTAATTATAAAGTTCATTACTTCACCGGATTCATCTGAAACTTTACTCCTTCTTATTACGGGGAAACAGGATCATATAAGCACATTGAAACCTGTTCTAACAATTTCACACACAATCATAAATTCTAATTTAGCATCTTCGTGGATCTCGTTACGAACTCGCCTTCGGTTTCCCGGACTCATTGTGTGTTCCCAAGACATTGCAGCCCCACAGTACACGTATACAAAATTAATTAGACAAAATCTTGGCTCTTGTAATATTTTATTATTACTTCGGCTGTTGTGCGAGATTTTATGAACGCGTTATATTTATTGCTTTTCCTGCGTAATGGATCTGAATAGGGCTTTGATTAGCATCGTTCCCGTATGGCGGTTGTCTAGAGCTACAACTTTACAAGGTTATAATTACAGTAGTTGTAATTACGAGGTTGCTTACATTGTGAAACTCCTCCATTTCGTTATCTCGCTACGAATGTTGATGGTTTGTTAAATTAAACGTCGTGTACGGAACTGATATCTTCTTGATTATAAACGCCTATGTCTAGTTTGCACTGTTTTAATTTACACTATATCATCATCCCCTTCGCTTAATTTTTACTAGTAACTTAACATTGCTAGCCTGGTAACTAATGGAGGTTAAAAAAGATTTTTCAGGACACCATAACTTTTGAATAAACAATAACGTATGAGTAAACTAAAACGTAGATACTTACGTTTTTATATCGTAATTTTATAATTAACAGACAATACATAGTTATCTACTGTGTGTTAGGCTGAATGTACTTCATTAATTGTGTTAAAGACCTTGAATACAATTAGATTTCCCCCATGCCATTCCTGATAAGGTCTAGGGCAGTATAAGTGGTTATCTTAAAAGGTAGTCAATCTTTGTGACCGCAGCTCGGCACGAGCCAAACAGCGCATTCTACTTAGCGGTGAAATATATAATGCCTCGCAATTCGTTTGATCTTTTTGTTTAGACCGCTCTTTAGTGCTCTTTTAACACGTCTCCTTTATACGACATACTTTAAAGACACACATTGATTTAAAATAACCATTCTGATGTGATAATATTTATTTATTTATTGAATAGGTACCATATCAAATAATAAGTCTATAATTGAATATTAGCTTTAGACGAGGTACCTAATAATAAAATTTGAAATCGCCCTCTCACCAGTATAGCCGCGAAGCTCGCAGACCGAGTCAAAGTTCCACAGGGTTAGGTTTCAGAGGCTTTATTTTCCGTGCCCTCCAATGCATTTAGTACATTAGAGCGAGTGAGTTGGTCTGGTCAGTCGACTAAATCTAATCATTTGCATTACTCACGGCCGGCGGGCCGTACTGCGCTCCATTTGACCAGAACATCGAAGCATTTGATTCGTTCTCGATTTTATTATTATATTTTGAGTATTCAATACCTAATAAATACATCAAAGGATAGTTAGATTAGTCTTAAAATGTTAAAGAGCTCTTCTCACCATTCGATCTTATACTAAATAACTAGAAAATTTAATTATACTTATTAATTTATTAAGTACACCCAACAGACATTAGGGCGAAAATGCTCAAAAATTCTGATGTAAATGTAGTTCATCATGTTAAATGGTGTTCTAAATAGCGACGCAATTACGCGAAGTTCCGACTGAAACAATTTTTCACCGGCCACAAACGAACCTCAAGCAAAAAACGCGACCGCCTTGCAACGTTCAAGTGTAAATATTTACCCGGCATCGTTCACGAAAACTTTCGTAGCGCCGATAAATTCGAGACCTCACACTTGCAAAAAATCACAATAAAATACCTTCAGCAACGTCAATGAAGGCACGGGAGTTGGTTCCGTATGATGTTGGTCTTGAAAGACATGTGGGTAAGCTAAATTCGGTTATTGTTCTATTTAAAGAAAATAATATTAATATTGCAAGAACATTTAATTATTTGGAAATTTAGATTTGTTTTGTATACATACCCCACCTCACAGTTAATCAATATGTGCAAACAAGAAATTGAATTCACTTTACGACTTTGTTCGGATTCCTGAGGATCCCTAAGAGAGACGATATAATACGAGTGTGTAGTGTAATTGAATTCCGTACACGGCGGGTATCTGGCACGGTATTCGGCGAGGTCGCACGTCGCACCGTGGTCGGGATTTAGCGTGTATCGGAAATATTTTTTGATATCTTCCCACTGAACTCTTTGCAGGAATCGTCGGTATTTTTATGAACCCGTTCCTCATTTACGGATTCTCCGGAGAGCTGGCCATTAACCCTTTGAATTTTGCGATGAGAGGTTCACAATGCCAATGTTTATAAATAGGCATTAAGCAATTTTCTGTTTCGAACACCGAAGAAAATATAAGACACTTGCTTGTCTAGTTATGTCAGGGACGTTATTGTTCTATTGATATCTAAGTAAACACTATAATAAATACCTAACCAACTATCCACCCTGTATTAACTCCGGTGCATCAGCTATTCAGCGTAATAGAATTTATTACTGGGGTGCAAACGTCACTGCCATGTATCAAGTAGCCGGATACTGACGTATGTTGATACGATTGTTAAATTTCATTTGAATTTGATCACTCGACTGTCCGGGCTGTGATAATGTTTGGAATAGAAGGGGAATGGATTATCAATGCGCTAACTAAATGACCAAAAGCGTGCATACAAATAAATTGGTTTGGTTAAAACCATAATGAAAGTCCGTCGTATTTAATAATCAATATTTTAGTTTTCGTTAAATTATTACATTCACCTTTGTATAAAGAGGTCCTTAGATGAATGGGGACTAAAATAAAACACGTGTATTCCGTTATATGATGTGTTAAGATATAACATTCTCCATGCAAAGGCACATCCAAACAGGCATCGATAACCCTCCATTCTCAACATAATGTTCGCATAATTGGCGTAACATTTCCATTCCGAACCCTTTCAAGACGCCGTAATGTTACGGCCTACATATTATTTAATTAAGCAATCTGGAGTACAATGAGAGTTATACCTACTTCATCTCAGATACAGAGCATGCGATATGGGGTCGCAGGGATGAGTTATGACGGGGAAATCTTGGAATTACATCAAAGTTCAAGATAATTTTAGCTTGTCATTACATTAGTTAGATGTGACACCGTCCTTAAACACAAGGAAGGCAGTAAATATTTGATAGAGGTATTATAGTAAATTAAGTTTTTAGTCAATTCACTAGTAAATATGAAAAAATATAGATATGATATAGTTTGCCGACAAATTTTTACGACATCCTAGATTAACCCTAAATATAATGTTATATAGGTACTTAAATAACTTACATAGTTCATACCGCACATAACCTTGTAATATAAGTAAATGGAAAGTCTGTAAACTACGATGAATTCATGAATATACAGAAGTTTATCTTTTCTTTGTATTTAAGTAAAACCTTTTCATTTCCTCCAAAGCAATTTCCATTAATTAAACAGATGATCGTACTATGATCCCTGTTTAAATGGAAGCGCATTACCGAAGCAGCAGATTCCGATGCGATACGGCAGTATTCAATACAATATCTATTATGAATGGCTGCTCGCGGACGTTGATTAGGCTCGGGCCTATTCCAATTTTCAAGCCAGTGCGATCGACCTCCCTGATTGATTGTTATTGCTAGCCGCTGACTGGCACATGGGATGGCCGGAACAGATTTTGCTGAGAAAACCCTGCTTAGACGTGTTACGTTACTTACATTATACGCCAGTACAACTTCGAACACATTTTTCCCAATCCTCGTTCGCCACATTCGTTTTCCGACAGGTAGGTAATCAAGGCTTTATCTTATTCTTGTGTTTAAAATGTATACTCAGTTTTTATTAGAAAATCGTATTTAAAATAGATTTTTAATTTATACGAACCTGCTTTAACTGTAAATGGTTAAAATGTTATTACGAAGTTTCGTTATTTTAATGCATTTCCTCCGTTGTTTTACGAGCCCCGGGCGATGTTTTCAGAATCGACAGCAGTTTTAAATTTTAAAATTGCTCGAGCTGAATTTAAATGGCCTTCAATGAAGTTGAAACGCGAAATATTATACACATCTATATTTTTTTTGGTTTTCCTAAAAATGTATTTTACAACCGTTAAATTTAAAATGTTGAGCTCCGTTTGACACTATTAATATTTGTTAATCAAGCTTTGTTAAAACTTATTCGTTGAGTGAATATGTAACTATGTATTAGCAGTGGTAGAGAAAATAACTATATAGTAAAAAATAAATCCAAAACTAAATATTATCGTAACTTTAGTTTCTTGCCTACTCTATATAACTACTGGTTAAAATGGACGTGTGGCGGTGGATGCTGTAACTGAAGGTGTATTTCACAGCGCGTGCATAGAGAGCGCTATCTGATGATTGGTTTTTGGCAATTAACAGTATTGCTCACGTCGCAATCGAGTTCATTCAGCGTGTGAAATATGTATGGAGCCTCGATTCCCTCTTTGTTGCATCTGTGATCGATATGTCATCACGTTTAAACCTTTTATCGTAATTACTAGTCCGCTACGAACTATTCCAGAGAGGAATAAGCGCTGAAAGTCGATTGAGCCACGATTTCTAAAAACTGATTTCACCTTTGCCCAACTTCTAACTCCCAGATTAGCATTTAATATGTTATTAGATTTGTAGCTGTTAATAAAACACTAAATGCTAATGTGGGCTCGAGTAGGTATCCAACAATTTTTAAGCTCTCCTTAACATTTGTAGAATAATTACTAAAAAAGAAATGCTTATTACTAATAAAAAATCTAATTGTTATTTGATGGTTAAGTTCTGTTGGTATCGATGGTTTTATTAGTTTATTATTTACTGTCTATTGTTTATCTTTATAAGAGCTGAAAGCAAAACGGACGTATTAGGAAGGAAATGCCGACCACTAATTGGTAGCAAATGTCAGAAAGCTTTTAAAAATAACTAGCTGCAACAAACTGCCAACTTCGCAAAATCCATTAACAGTTGTAACTGCAATTAAGTGCAAGCATTGACAATGAAATTGATGACTAGAAAACAATTTAATATGCTACTAATTGTAACATACTAGCCCCTGGCAATTTTTAATAGAACTAGTGCGTTTTGCACTTTTTATAGGCTCTACGCATACGATATTACTCGCATTTAGCGGCATTAAATTATAATACATGTACAGAAGCAATAATTATTTTCATTAAAGTAACGTCAACCTTGCAGCGAGCTGTCGTCCCATTATTAACATTTAAATTTATATTACAATTTCACAGGAGAAATGCCTGCGATAAAATATTTACACCACCTTTATGTTGTTTGTGACATGTAAAATGTCTTGTGTGTAAAATCAGTAATAACGACTCTAAAAACAATGCGTTAGAGTTGATTTTCGTCGCAGTGTCTGTGTCAATAGAATTAAACCCTTTGTCTCAAGGCGTTAGGTCACCGTCGTCGTGTCGCTTGACATTTCTACAAAGGTTACCTCCATTCAGTTAGTTTTCTTTTCCCTGTCTATTGCAATGTCTCACTGGCGTACTAAGGGTAGTTTTATTGTAAGCGATTGACCTTTGCGCGGATAAAGGGTGCAAATTTTAATGTGATAAGTTATCAAACAATTCTACGATGAATATAATTTATTATAGGTATTTCAGGCAGAGGCCACGATAATACGCAATCGTGTAGATATGAAATAAAATGTTAAATATAGTACCTACCTATACTCATATCCATACTTTTTTACCTGTGTGTGATTTAATTAAATCATCATTTATTCCGTTCGCCTCTGCTTTAAGGACTAACTTTCAGGAAACTATATTTATTAAAATTGAGTATCTAGAAATAATAGTAACTTAGCATAATGTAAATGATGAATGAATGTTAATTGCATGTCATTAACAACAGCGTAAGGACTGTTACGAATTTAACCTATAAATGTGTCAGGTACTCATATAAACAAATGAAGCTTTCAACGAAGCGAAACAAAATTGTCGTAATAAATGGCGTAATTATGGAGATTACAAAGACGTCAAAGCGAGCGATAAAACTATCAATGAACCTATAAATCGAAGAAAACGTCGTAACACGCAAGCCTCGAGCTTGGGAAAGCATAGACACAAACAGATAACATAAACAAGAACCGACTCAAGTTATAACGTGTGAATATACTTATAAAAATAGTATCAATTATACTTCTACATTGTACTGTGCAGACAATAACGGAGGAGGCGATGAGCCGGTGGCACGGAACGAAAATTGGCAACATAAGGCACTAGGCGTTATACGAGAATATAATAGTTTTAATGTTGGAAATAAATAACGTGGGGATGAAGACAATGGTGTTGTAACAAGATCTCCTGTTAATTGTGGCGAATGCGGAGCGCGGCCATCGAGATTTATGAAGGCTTTGAAGTTTCTCCCTATTTGTTTCTTTTCAGAGCCTGCAGTTTGTTGTTCCCGAGTAGGTTATCTTAACATGCCATAACATGGTTGTAACTATTAGATATATTTACCGATATTCCTAGAAATACTCATCGTTTAGAGTTTTTTTAATGGTTTATTTTGCACTCACTTCTACGTTATAATTGTTTATATCTATTAGACTTACCTCTCATTTTCTGTTCGTCGAGAAGTTGTCGTTCTAGATTGTCTTTCACTTCTCGCTCCCGAAGAACATCCATTTTCAATTCAGCTGCAACAAAAAAAATATGGTTATTTAGTATAGTCATGCTTACATAACATGCGTCCATCTTAAATTTACGTTATTGTTGTCTGGAAGACTTCACTTTTTGCATAGACACAAGATCACCTGTTATACGTGTATAACATGAGGAAACCGAATAATTTTAACCACGCATTTCTGAGGTCAAAAGAAGTAAAAAATTTAATATGAATTTAGGTAAATTTCGCCAAAAAAAAATTTTTTTTTGTTTTGTTTTTTCAATTTTTTGAATGTATTTGTAAATAAAAAATAAATGTTATTGGTAAACTTGTCACTTAAAATTGATTTTTAAATTATTTTTTCGTATAACCTACTTTCTGCAAAGTGTTACTTGTCACTTTTTGACATCTATCAATAAGGATATTTAGACTAAGTCCCACAGCAGCAACATCACCATCAAAAAGGCCTTTAACACTATGTAACAATAAAAACTTGTTTTTTTATTTTAATTAATAATATCTCTGAAACTAGGCGAATTTCAAAAAAGTTTATAGGACATTTTTGTCTGTAAATATGATCAGGAATACACTGTTAAAATTATTCGGTTTACTCATGTTACACCGTGTAGGTATGCCTCTATTCTGTACTAGGTCTATTTTACTTCAGATAACAAATGTGAATTCCCAAGCTGTTGTATGTAAAAAAGTAGAATAGGTATAAACATTTCTCCGCTCCGCCCACAATCTCTCCGCTTTGCCTTAAGGTTGACTGGTAGAGAATGCTTTTGGCATTAAGTCCGCCTTTTGTACGATAAGTTTTCTTTTGTGCAATAAAGTTTAAATAAATAAATAATAAAATAAATAAAACATTTTTTTTTACGTATCACGGGATGTATAAGAATGCATCTTTTGCCTTAACGTTCAATAGTAAATAGCTACTTAATTCAATACCTGAAATTGAAATCAGATACCATTTGGTTTTTGCACGTTCACTGTGCAGACTTAATAACCGATGATTTCAACAACGAAATGGTTGGCGTTAACATTTTAAGTTAAATGAACGGCTCATTGTGTAGGTACAAACGGCATTGTATGTATAAATTTATCTGTGAGTAAACCGGTAACAGAGCCTTGAGCAAGGGCCGATTAGGAATATAAACACGGATTAACTCATTCGGAATCCCGGTACTATTGTTAAGGAGTCCAATGGATTTGCATAACATTCAATTAAATCTAACCTGACGGAAATGATTGGGGTGAACTTCCAATTTTGGGTTCAAGATTTCGTCCTTGTCGATTTGTTTCCGGACTAACTATTAATGTTTCTTCTAGTTCAGTTAGTTACTTATGTATGTAGATGTCTGTAAATATAATCTTATATTATGCAACATTTGCAATTATTTAAATAATGGTCCAAGAAGTGAATGTATGTATTAAATTTTAAACGTACTGAATTGTTATGTATAAATAAAATCTTGTACATGTAAGTAGAGTTTCCACCAATTGTGATTTTGTCGCTATGAATATTGAAACATGCCTCTTTTACGTACATAATTTAATTCAGCAATCTTTTGCGTTTATACATAACATGCCTATGTATTTGAACAGGGCGATCAAGCAACATGACTTTTTAATAAAGCTCACCTTCTAAAATCAGCACAAACTCAATAGTACCTAATCAACTGTAACTAAACAGCAAACATATTACCGAGAACATCGAAGGGCCCCTCGCAACCCTAAGCGCTCTAACTTTCAATCAAGCCCTAATCTTCTGCATCGATTCGAGGTGCTTAATTCCGGCCATACGTAAAGACAAATACGGCGAATTTGAATAGAAAGAGGTCATACTCATTCACAGTTTAATTTGGTCCCTTATTCAATTAGGTAGGTATAGCGTCTATCTACTTAATGGAGATCGTAGGGGGTTCAGTCTGATTAACTTGTGTTGTTAGCACCTTACGGAATTGCTCAAAGATTTCAGTTAAAGCGAAGTATTACATACTTAAGATGATTTTATTCAGAATAATAACAAGATTTCATCGAATAAATGATTATGATTATAATTTAGACGTAAGTAAAATAAGATGTTATTTTAGAAAAATACACATTTATTTTTATTTTACGTCGATCAAAACTATAAATATTACAAAATAAAGATACTAAAAAGTTTTTCTATTCATCCGAACCCACTTATTTCAATACTGGTAACTGCCTATATCTGATACGCTTCAATTGAATAGTGATTCTTAAGGCTAACAACATTACTAGCCCCGCAACTATCTTGTTCGATACAACGAGAATTCTATTGGTCACTTTCATATATTTGTATCGCTTTCGTTGACTTCTTTTGAAATATGAACACTGTTCCATGCGCAGCAAAGTTGCTTTTAAAACTATAGCATATAACGAGATACGAGATTCAAAATTTAACAAGTTGAATTATTTCGTTCCATATCGAACTGCCATTTTAATTACTGCTGCAATATGAGCAAACAATACTTTGTTCTTGAGGTAATGTAATTTTGCGTTTAATTCGTTGTATATTAAAAGCCTCCTTTGTGGTGTAGTTATTACGATTTACATTTATCATTTGTCGTAGTCGATATCTATTGTGAGCTTCCCATGTTTGTTCTTTGATGACGAAATTGATGAAGTTTTAAAAGTAGGTAAGTACGTTACTATAGGTACGCAAAGCGGTGATATATCATTCTGATGTAAACAACTGTTAAAGCTATATGCGTTTAATGGAGATATAATTTCTGAATGTCGATAGATATTCATGCCTATTAGTAGGTACTAACTATAAAATAATCTTAGAGTCAATAGAAACCATAATTAATGATATAAATCTACACGTATGATATAATGTACAAAGAGGAAGCAGGATAGCTGGCCCATATCGACATACAGAAATCTGAGATAAAACGCAGACAAGAGTCCTGCGCCGCTATAACAAGCAGAATAAAGGTATGAGTATCGCACGAGCTATCGCTACCGCAGATCTTGTAAATTGAAACGTTGTATCTCCTTACATTGTTTATTTCTCAATTATATCGAAAGCTTACTCAAAATGTATTCTGATTTAGATTTGGGATAAGACGTAGGATGTATATCATTTTAAGTATGTGCCTTGTAAGCTAAAAATAAATACATAAGTACATAATTATGTCGATTGAATTCTTTTAACAAATTGTTTTTTTCTGTCACAGACATCAAAAAAAATTGTAGTAATTTCGTTCCACCGCGCGGGCGTGAGAATTTATGATCAAAATTGTATTACTATGTTTTATAATAAAAAGTTAATCTATAAGAGCGGCGCGAGATTAATTCCGAATCAATCCCGGTGTATGGTGTAATTTAGAGGGCTTTTAGTTAAGAGTGGTTTCGCACATGCGACGTAAATTACCCGAGCGAGGGATGGCCATTAAGGGTCCGTAGGTATGCGGCGTATCTGGCCATCTCGAGATTTGCGAGCGAAGCGCCTTTAGGTGCTCCTGGTGGTCCCTGTAGTTGCGTACTCAGCCGCGCGCGCACCTCGCAATAACCATCATGACTTGCTTACACTACCCAATAAAAGATGCATATCCAAAACCAATTTCTGCGTCTTGGTGTCCAATCAAACACTGTCAACATTAGCTTCAGAACGTCTAAATATGACAAGAGCACTAGTAAAATTTTGTGAATGCTCTTTTATGATGGTGATGAAGTATTCTTTCATAGTTTATTCCATATTCTTAAGTAAGCCTTGAGATACTAAATATCTGCATGGGGTTTTCTAGATGGGCATGGAGTTAAGTACGTTCGAAAGTCTCTCGTATAAAAAAATATCCGTTTTATTGCTTTCTGCGGAAAAATACGAAGAAAACAGTTTTCTCAAGCATGAAAACCCAAAGCTACACATGTTGCCTTTGTAATTTTCTAAGTGGTTAGTTTTATCACAATTCTTACAATCCATACAAAGAATAAGAAGAAGAAGTAAAAGACACTGCTCAGTTGGTGATTTGAAGTTAATTAAGTTAAATAATGCACTAGAATGTTAAAGTAAATAATAAGTAGACATCGTAGATTTTCCAGCATTCTTGGTGCAGCAGAGTGGTGTTAACCCTCCAAGGTGTTAACGGAATTGGTATAGATAATTTCAACTGAAATGGTAAATTAAGGTTAATATTAACGTAATTAACGCTAATTAATCACTAGGGTTGAAATTATTTATACCAATTCCGTTAACACCACTCCGCTGCACCAAAAATGCTGGAAAATTTCCGATGTCTGATAATTAGTAATGAGGGTGCTAATTGTATTTTTTTACTCTTGAAGTTCCCGACAAAAATCAAAATAAACTACCCAAATAACTAATTCCACGTAGTCAAAGTCGCGGGCAAAAGCTAGTAAGTATATAATGCTAAAAATACATATTACGAAATAGCTAGATTACATCTGTTAGAATTTTGAAATGCTAAAACCAATGAAATTGATGTTACAACCATAATGACAAATTTGATATACAAAGAAATAATTGTAGGTAGGAACTCTTCCAGCTTTACCAAATGTTGTTTTTTTAGTAACAATAAATAATATGATGCTCAGCAATTAAGTAGCTTAAATTTTGCAATAAACCTATAGTTATTATCATCAACATATAACGTACGCATTCTTATGTTCCCAACCGTATCAACACTTACCAAACCTACATTTAAACAGCCCACTTTTAATTTCCATTCAATCCCCGATCCTTATGTTTTAAACATTTAATGGCACTAAATTATAATCGATAAGACGTTGAACGAATTACGTCAAAATTAGTGGCTAATAAATCATCCAAATTCAGACACAAAGCAGACAGAAAACAAAATCGATCCAATGAAAACGTTTATCGACAAAAACAAGAGAAAAGCAAAACACCAAAGCGGAACACTCGATTATTATTAAATCGATCTTTATATCGGATCAATCAAATTTAAAACCTGATCGAGTTGCGTCCGACGAAAAAATTATTACTTTATAAATAAAATAACAATAAAAACGATGCGCTCCGTTCAAGGGAATATATAATTATGGACAATTATTATGATACCGAAACTCAATGGTCGATAGATGATTGAAAGGATCAAGAAGACCCATAAACAAAAGGATCGATTCAGGTTACGCAATTTAATTAAGTCAGTAATAAGTTCAGTAAGTAATAAGCTGGTATTGTGATCGATTTTTAATCCCTGTGCGGCCATGCCGACTCTAGTTATTCGAGGAAACATCTTCAGCTTTATTTAAAGTCAGCAGTCAAATGCGATTTGGAGTCCCCCAGGGCTCGGCGCGAAATTCTATTTCCCTTCAATTTCGTGCACTCTGCAAAAACAACAATAATATTTAAATTTGGTACATGATGCCCTTGGAGATTTGTCGAAACAGATTAAACACCTTTTTATTGTAGTCGGTGGAAGAAGCCTCTCAATTTCAAGGTTATTTTGTTAAGATTATTTTTGATTCAATATTTTCGTTAAACAATTTTCAATATCTACCAGAAAAAACTAGAACAAAACTAGTTTAATAAAAAGGTGGACAAATTACTAAATACTCTTACATAGTCACAATATAAACAATTAGAAAATTCAAGAAATAAACTATTTGAAAGATATCAAAGCATTCATTAAAAAAAAATTGAGGATTGTGTAGAAATTTAATTTCAATGGAATATTAGTCATAGGATGCGAATTAAGACATATTTTCACGCCCCCCAACTGAGGTGAAGACTAAGTTAAGCTTGCAGTTAAAATAACAATTAAAGTCTGCTTTAAATTTATGACTTCAAACTGAAGAAATAATTTAAACGGGCGTTAAGGTGAAAGCGACCAAAATCGTACTCTGAAAAGGGAAACAAAAGCCAGCATTCTCCGTCGAATTGTGTTAGGTCGGTTTTCGCTCGAATTAACACTGGAGTCGTTGCCAGTCTTAAGGTGTAATATTAATAGTAATAACGAAGGAATTATGACTCCCGAATAATGCTCATTTTAGTACTTACAGAAGATAAGCGTAAAATGAATTCAATTGGGAAATTAAAAGAATTCAATTAGGTATTTTAAATTTACCAGTCGCGAAACTAATGTAACATTTGTTCGTCTTATATTCATGACACTCTTAATAGGTAAATCCGAAGTAACGATAACGGCCTCCGTGGTGCGGAATCCGAATTTTCTTCCCTGTGCCGTTTTTAAATTTACAAACCGGCAGCAATTTTATTTTATTGTTATTAGAATTTTCGAATGATGTCACAGGCTTTGTCACAGCGGAGGATTATTCCCGCAGTCTCCACGCTAATAATCATAAGAATTGCTTCCCTTTATTATGTGTGAAAATTTGAACATAAAACCTCTCACGAAGCCGTGCACTCGGCTCTTACCCCACGTAATACAGACGCTTTCGGAATACCGGGTGCTTACGCTCTTAATAAAAACACCATGTCTAGTAGCACTTTATTTGACGCGGAGATTTTGTCATACATGTGTAACACATAATTTTATGAATATATTATAAGGTATTTGCATTTCGTATTTTACCCGAAACACCACATAAATACTAAGGCATATTTGCAGAAGATCGTAAAAGAAGGCCGTGTAACGATGTTCAGTTGTTCACAGCTATATTATAGTGAGGGCAGAAGTACAAATAATGAAGATGTCGTTGGAAAATGGATTAAAAAGTATAGTAGCGTATCGAGCGTGCAACGTCGGAATAACTCGTGCTGTTATCGGAGCACGCGCACCCAATCTGCGATCGGAACACACTGGATAAGATTATCCAGTAGCCCCGTATTATTTTAATGAGACTACACGACTTCTCGAGATTCGATACGATACGAAAAAGCTTAGGTAACGAAGCGAATAAAAAAGCCACGGGTCAAAAGAGATATCACGCGGCCGTAGCGAGATGACGGCCCCGACCATGCGAATCCTCGGCAAGAGGGGATTTTTAAATTAGCCACCGAACACGATTAACTTCTGTATACATCTACATACCAGCTGACGGCAGATCGGCTGATACCATTATGTCTCTGGTAAGGCACCGATTAAAAAATATACACATTTATAAGCGGACAACATCTGGTGGTATTTAAATAAGATATAAACGCGAAAGTCCGCGAGTTTCTTCGGCTACATTTTTTCCCGGGCGGAGGCTCCCCTCGCTGGATATATTGGTATTAAAAATGTAAAGGAGATTTATGCGAATGGCTCTAAGCTTTCATTAGTTGTTTCTTATGCAGCGTTTCGCGGTCGCCGCTCCCTGACCAGTAATTTTTCATTTTCGTGCAAACTTCCCGATGGTTGCGCGCTTCTAAAATTTAACTGCATATAACGAATATTAATACTCGAGGAGTCTTGAGGCAGGTGCACGCTATAACGTATTTCATTTCGGTACTGCCTGCATTGTGCGAGTGGATATTGTTAAAAGTTATGGGTAGGATTATTAATTTCTGATAATAGGATCGAGTGTTTTAACTCTGAACTTGAAACAGTTTTTTTCTTTCTGTCAACTATTGACCTTCCACAAAACATGTAAGAACAATAATTTGACTGTGATGGATCAACTACTAACTAAATAACGTACCTACTTATTACAAACTCGAGGTTTGAGATTGAAAATATTCCACGAGGAGCATAGTGACCTTTCTGGTCCGGTAATGTCACTTTTGACAGCTGATAGTCCAAATCTATGACAGTTTCAGTACAAAAAATTAGAATCAGAATCGGGCTCATGATTACTTGTCCGGTCCGCAACTGTGTCAAACATGTTCCGCCTTGTAATTCCGTATGTAAATTACAACTAAAACAAGGGTTCCGTTACCGCTGTTGAGACAATCCCACGTCCACAGTAAATTGAACTATATCGGGTTAGACGCGTTTAGGGCTCGGAGGCCTTTTAATTATGGTCACCTAAAGCCCTTAGTCCTTGGTTTATACCAGTTTAAATTATTAAGAACAGTCGGATGATGTACACGCTGCTTGTGTAGGGGTGTAATGTGTAATAGTTTTCTGTTAGATGCTTAGCTCTAAATACGTGTATTTATTTATCTGCTGCTGTCATTCTTCTTTTTAACCGACTTCCAAATCCCAAAGGAGGAGGTTATCAATTCGGTTGTATGTTTTTTATTTTTATTTTTATTTTTTTTATTTTATTTTTTTTTTATGTTTGTTACTCCATATCTCCGTCATTACTGGACCGATTTTGAAAATAATTTTTTTGATTGTATGTATATGCATACAGATTGGTCCCGTTTTTGTCAAAATCCAGTTCTGATGATGGGATCCATGAGGAATCAACGGAACTCCTCAAATCGTAAAGGCATACATATGGTGATTTTTGTGTTTTTATCAACAAATCAAGCATATACATTCAAAAACGTGACATTTGATGAAGTAGAACTGCTGATGATGATCAGAACGGAACTCTTCAACGACGCATAGTTCACCTTTGGCGATTTGTCCTCTTCGTTATGTTTGTTAAGCAAGTTAAGTTTTTAAGCCACAATTTTGTCAAGCTTAAGTTCTGATGATGGGATCCATGAGAAATCGAGGGAACTCCTCAAATTTTAAAGGCATGCGTATAGAGATTTTTGTATTTTCATCAGAAAATCAAGCATTTTCATTAAAAACTGTCGCATTTGATGAAGTGGAACTGCTGATGATGATCAGAACGGAACTCTTCAACGACGCATAGTTCACGTTTGGCGATTTGTCCTCTTCGTTATGTTTGTTAAGCAAGTTTAGTTTTTAAGCCACATTTCTGTCAAGCTCGAGTTCTGATGATGGGATCCATAAGGAATCGAGGGAACTCCTCAAATCTTAAGGGCATACGTATAGATTTTTTTCTATTTTCATCATTAAATCAAGCATTTACATTAAAAACTGTCGCATTTGATGAAGTGGAACTGCTGATGATGATCAGAACAGAACTCTTCAACGACGCATAGTACATGTTTGGTGATTTCGAATTTCGATTTTGACTTGGACTGGGACCCGGACTTATACCCGGATCCGGTTCGGACCCGGACTCGGACTCGGACTCGGACTCGGACCCGGACTCGGACCCGGACTCGGATCTGGACTCGGACCCGGACTCGGACCCGGACTCGGACCCGGACTCGGACCCGGACTCGGACCGGGACTCGGACCCGGACTCTGACTCAGAGACCCGGACCTTGACCCGGAAAACCACTATGATACCTAAACTAAATAAACCACTATGATTACCTACCATAAAATGTGGGTATGATGATGCCAAACCCCTCCCGCTCAAACTCCCGTACACCGCACCGCATGCGCCGTTAAGTGGGTTAGGTTAGGTTTGAACTGCGATCCTCACAGAACCGAACAAAAGTGGGTTAGGTTTGGTTAGAACTGCGAGTCTTACAGAAACGAAATGCTACTAGAAAAGTGGGTTTGATTAGGTTCGAACTGCGATCCTCACAGAACCGAACTGCTATCAGAGAAGTGGGTTAGGTTAGGCTAGAACTACGACCCTTACGGAAACGAAATGCTACTACTTAGAAAGTACTGGTTTTACCTCCTTTTCTACATAGTGCACCATCTACCATAATCTTTCACCGGGCCCCATAGAAGTCGGTTTTTTTTTCTTAAAATTATTATGTATGTAAATATTAGATGTTATCAGTAAAATCAATACTATATTAAATATTTACATGAGTTTAATATTAAAAGTAACACTCGACAGTCAGGTAAAAAGCAGTTTATAGGTACTTACTCGAAACTGGATACGAGATTGAGATTTTAGATGATTAGGTATTGGTAGATTATTATACATATATTAATTCAATAAGAAATAATAATAGGTACGGTAAGTAGGTACTTAAAGAACGTTGACTATAAAACAGTAGCATTGTTTAGTTACTATCAAGCATGTTCAATAAATCCTGTATGAAATGATTTAAAAGTGACAACAGATTCAGGTCCTGAGCCCCTAATAAAGAGGTACATGCAATCCGACGTGCGTCACATTAAATTATTTCGGCTAAGTAATTCCAAGCGGTTAATTATTGTGCATAAGCGGGGAGAGTTGAGAATGTAATTATTATTAAACTTTACGATTGTCTCACTTTACCCCTTTACTTTACTTATACACGAACACGAAACACCCTGACATAGTATCTCTAACAATCTGATCTGTATCTTGGTCCTTTTGTTTCAAAGCTCAAATTGGACCGGACATGTTTGTGCGATAATACAGTTGGTCCGGAGTACCCAGCTACATTAGATCTGAGATCCTGAGGGAGTTTCTTAGCTTGTTGCGGTGCTGGATTCATATTTGAGCTACTGTTGGGAATTCATAACTGACTAACTGAACCTGTAGATATATTCGTGCACATTTTACAGAGTTATTGATACTGTACCTATTTTTAGGGTTCCGTACCTCAGAAGGAAAACACGGAACCCTTATAGGATCACTCGCCTATCTGTCTGTCCGACCATCTGCCCCCCCCCCCCCCCCTTTAATTCGTTTTTGATCCAACCCCTACGGATTTTTAAAGACATTTCATTCACGTTCCACATAAATAAATACATAATTAAACATTGGGTAATGTACGGAACCCTTGGAACGCGAGTCCGACTCGAATTTGACCGGTTCCTTTTTTACGTAAGTACCCACAAAAAGAAACTTCCTATCTCAAAAATGTTAATCCTGAATAAACAATACATTTAAGTTTTAAATAGTGTTACCATCAGTAATATGCGATTGGTTACATATGATTTCGGAAAAGGAAGCTATCGAGAAGAAGTAAAATGGTAAAAATTGCGAATGGCAAAAATATAAATCTGGAAAAAACGATTTTCGGAAGAGACAGTACACACTCACCAGCACCAGTAGACATTATCAACGCGGAGGGGTCCTGAAAACTGACCCAATAGTAGCATCTTATCTACTTAGTAGACTGTGAAGAAATTCATTGGCAATCAAAGGTATATGTACTAATTAATATGTTCATAATAATTAAGCTTGAAATTTGCTACAAATCCGCCTAACAAATAATAACCGTTTTTTATTAAAATTGTGAATCAAAAACTGGAAAATTTGATATTGTTTTTATTTTTCGAATAGTTTTGGTTTTCCGTATGGCAAATCCAATCATGGAACTGTTCCAATTCGGTTCTATATAGGTCTACGATTAACTTGAAGTACTTCTTAGACATTTAAAAGTTATTACGGTGAACTGCGGGCCAGTTGAAGACTTGGCTCTGCGTGTTTCATTAGCATTCTATTAATTACGTAATGATTAAATACTTGGACTAGATTTATTTAGGCACTAAACAAAGCTACGTTATACTGTAAAACCACCGCGCAAGTACTCCGCCAACTGCGTAAGTTATGTGGCAGAGCTATAATTACTTTACTCGTTTTAAAATCGGAGGATTCATAGGAAAGTAAACTGACAATACGGAGGTTTCCCGCCCCAGTCAATTCTTATTCAAAGCCAAACCAAAACGGATTACATAGCGCCGTTTCCACATGGGCGACTTCAGGGTTCAGACTTCCCTCGTCAAAACAAAACGACGTATGTCCCCTTAAGTGTTAACATGTATACACCCTTACAAAATAGCCCCTTACAATAGTTACAAGCCCCGGGCGGAATAAGTATTTAACCCTCTGCTGCTCGAGAAAATAGATTAACAATTTAACATACTCAACGTGCGGAAACAATAATTCCAAATTCAAATTATTGTTTTTGTAAAGTTTGCTAGTTTTAATGGAATATGCAAATAGGAATTTTAAGCAAGTTTTGTATATTCTGAACATATATAAATGTTTAATAATAATAATAAATATTTGGTGGTAATATTAGCTCTCTACTATACGCACAAGTATCCACGTGTAGGTACCTAAAGTTATACGAACGAAAACGTACTTCAAATGTCGATGTCGATATCCTTAAGCTTAGGTAAGCAGAGGCCGACATATTTCCTAATAATAAACCTCCGAGCGGTACAATTATGAAAGTCACTATAGATCAGAAAATTTATAATAGTTATTTGTTTTACAAGGGGGCAAAGTTGTTGTTTAACCGCTCGTGCTAATATTGATACTCGAGCAAGCGAAAGATTCCAAAATTGAACCACGAGCGTAGCGAGTGGTTCCAAAAATGGAATCTTGAGCGTTGCGAGGGTTTCAAAGCACGAGGGTTAAACAAAATTTGTCCCCGAGTGGTACACAAAATTTTTCACCACACCAACACGAAGCAAACATTAAATGTAAAATATCAAACAAAATCAAACCAAATCAAATCCAAATGAATGTTATTAAATATTTATCATCCAAAATCATCATTTAAAAGTCAGTTCTACCAGCAAACATTAAGAAATAAACTCAAAATTTGCATTTGGTTACTTTGCCTCACATGTGAATAAAATGCAACTTTGCTATCAGTTTTCGAAGTGCAAAGTAAGCCTTTCCGAGCTGGTGTGGATGTGGTGAAAAATTAATTGATTGCACTAAGTTCCCTTAAAAGAAATATGTAGATATATGTATTTGAAAATTAGGCATGTCGACCTCGGTTAATTTCGCCTTAAAATAAGGAAATATAATTCATTTGTTCTGACTTAATAAATAAGCATGTCAAAGTAATTTTGATATTGTTCAGATGAAATTTAATATTTCCACTGTTAATATTTGAGCACATGAACGCCGCTGGCGGTAAAGCAACACGCTCCAAAGTTTTCCCCTAAGAAAATAAACGTAATTATTTAACTTCACCTACCGGATATAATAATAGACAAAAATGGCTGGTTGGCATTAAATTTGGTTGATTATACAATTGTTGTTTTTGAGAATTATCAACTCATTGTTTAAATATATGTACTACGTGTATGTGAGGTGTGCAATAAAGAGTATTGTATTGTATTGTATATATATAGGTATAGTACATATTATAGGTATACCTACATTCAAAGACAATCCGATCCAAACCAAGAAACGATTGTTAAAAACATATAAATTTGTATAAGTCGTGGGCAGAGGGTATAAGTACCTTCTTATTAATAAAATAACTACGGTAAATTAGGAACATGCTGATGTCCTGTGGCTCTTCCATTCCTATATTAGATAGATTCGCATTATTTCTAACAAAGAACAGCTAATTACTCGAGAATAATTAAAACATCTGTAATTAATTTAAAAAAAGTATTAAATTTATACGCGTCATGACTCGCACATAGTAATTTGCTAAACCACGGCCAAGATAAACTTGGCCAATAGGTATTAGCGTGTGTGTGGTCGAGTCTCGTGCGCGCGCGCATCGTAACCGGAGCGACACGCGCAGTAATCCAATATGGCCGATGTCGCGTATCGGTACATTGCGGGAATGCCATTTTAAGGGCTGTACACACTTCGAGCGCGAGGTTGATGTCTAATCAACGCTCATTCTATATAATAACAAACTCGCTTCTTTCGCCTAATACATCTAGCGATCAAAAAGTATAAAAAACAAATTAAGTTTACAAAAACGCTGCTGAAGTCGCAAACCAAATGCTAAAAGGGCTCCTCCACTCTGCAACCAATCGCATACGTGTTTAGATACATTGACAATTATTGAATTTGTTGCACCTCTTTCGTCGGTAATGTACCTATCGAAAATTGCATGCAATTATGTAGTTGTAAGGTCTGTAGAGCTCTCGCCAAGTGCTTACTGTTTACTGTGCCAGCAATCAATTCAAGTTGGCTTACAATTGAAAACTAATCTATTAGCATTTTTATCACTTTACACAACGTTCATCTTACATATAACGATTAGCTGGATAGTTAAAATAACTAGCCATGCTATCCGACTGTGCACATGACTTAATGCTCAGCTGTCACCTTATGGTTTATTTAGTCCAGCGAGCACATTGTGTAGGAATAGGAAACCTTATAGAAGTCAATAACTAATCGCGCAAAGGTACCAGTATGAGTTTTGTACGTATACTGTAAAGTTGTAATAAAATTAATACTCAATTTAAAACTAGACGCCTACTCGTACTTATCTTAATGCTAAATGATCTTGAAATCCCCGTGAATACACTACACGGGGAAACCCCAACAATAATACTTATTAACAATAGTTAATACCTACCAAACTGCAAAACGTAATTCAAGACCAAAAAAAGTAAGACAATGTTGCCATTGCAATAATTTGTTTGTAAAATTGTAAATTCCTTGTGATAAATAATCACGCTAAGATAAATTATGTATTCGTAATTTTACTCCTACTATTTAAATAAAAGTACTTTTATTTACTTATTTTTACATAGAGACAAGACGCACTAGTAAAAAGTGGCAACATTGGTTACTTTTTTTGGTCTTGAATTACGTTTTGCAGTATATTTTATTAGGTAGGTTCTGGAAAATGAAAAATATAAGCCAGTGGCTGTTTCCGGTTGTAGACGTCGTGGATTGTCCAGCAAATTAGCCATATAATGCACTCGTAATGTTTTTCAGTGCTATCGAAGCCAAAACTTTGCACTAGACTAATATGGCCACGCTAACTTTGCACAAACTTGGCAGTAAGTATGCATATATCCCTATAATCACCATACCTACTTGACGTAGCACTTGTCATGAAAACTTAGCGTGGTTCTATAGCTTACGTGAAACAAAAATCGTAGATCTCATAATTCAAGTTAAAAGTTGAAGTAAACAAATAGAGATTGAACTCGACGATTTTTGCAGCACCTCTTCACAATGGTGCGAAAGCTGGCGCGGCGCGGCAACAATGCGTCGTTGGCTATCGACTCCGGCGCATCTCGCGGTGGCTCGTTAGCCGCTGGGGGCGGTTGTTTGTACTGCGATGCTAGTGCAAAACGACCTAAGCGCACTTGGCTTTTAAAACATTTAAGCTATTCTAAATTAGCACACCAGTATACTGCGATGGGAGCTAGCGAGTTTGAGTTATGGCCCGCTTCGTGATGGACCGCTTTACTGACAAATCCTATCAGTAAATAGGAGTTTGAATTGTGACTGACATGTTTGTATAATTTTGTAAGGGTTCACTAATAAGTAACGTTCCACATTTTTTAATAAGTTGATGGCAAACAAGGATACTTCTAAATTCATGTTTCTCATCAATATCCACGGTCCCTAGGCAGTTCCTGGCCTGCAAAAAGAGGCAGTATCGAGCAACGAATTATCTACGTATTTTTATTACCTTAGTTGCACAAATATTTATTCGTGTAGCATCACTTTTAATAAGGAAGAACAAAAGAGATGCTGAGAAGTTCACCTAAGAGTAATGAAAATCACTGTCTATGGAAGCAAGAATACAAAAAAAAAACTAACTAATATAGCTCGGCGACCCGAAGAGGCATTCTTCAGTATTCTCCTCGACGTGTCTCTCTTAATGGGTCAAAAATGCACCAATAAAATGTTTCCAAATGTTATCAACTAGAAAATCGTACGCAAATTCATATAACCGCTGGTAATTCAGCACGATAACGACGCGACGTCGTCAGCATTGTAAAAGCTTTCATATCAATTGAATCCATTAGCTGAGTACACAAAACCCGTCTGTCTATTTGCTCATCAGTTTTTATCATTGGCCAGTTCGTGTTTGTTCCATCGGTCACTTCGGTTATTGATGGGCTGTTTCCCTTAGGCAACTTGTGTTTGCGATTTTCCGTCACCAATGACGGGCGAAACTAGGGCTTACACATTCATTGATTAGGGTTTTCCGTGTTTGTAAATGGTAAACATGAGTTTAGATTGCCGGTCAATCTGATGGCCATGTTTGTTTAAGTGTTTCTATTAATGTAGTGGAGTGAGAGTAGGTATACGGGATAGTGCGGATCGAAACATTGTTAGCAATCCAGAATATCCATCGAATCCATACATTCCCACCATTTTCCATTTGTCCGCCATTTGTACATTGTTGTACCTATATATTTCGTGCAATAAAGTTTCAATAAATATATAAATATAAGGAATAGGTAATGTTTCGATTCGATGGTTATTTCTAATGTCAAGATATAGATATAGAATAGGAGCAAGCTAAAATTCGTTTATATAAACCAAGGTTGTGAACAAATTAAATCCCTAATTTATTGAGCATCTGATCCCATAAAGCAGAGCTCTATCTGCCCGTGTGTGCCATTTGTCCGTTGAACAGCACTTAGCTTAACAAAAACTGATAGTTGTAAAACAAAAGAGCGAAACAAGTCCTGGGCAACAAGAGCGGCCATTCGCTCAGAAATAAACTAAGCGGTAAGAATTAACAGGGATAAAGGCTTAAAAGAGTAGCCGAAGTAGATTTATGTCGCGACGATCGCATCAGACCGATTTCGCTTGTTCGGAATGTTTTATTTTTTCGATTGACCGCAGAATGCGTTAATGTAATGTATTGACCGCTAAAAGTTACCTACGTAAAAGAAATGCAGCAAAGGACAGGAACGAGTTGATGTAAAGCTATAATTTTAGTTTATAAAAAAGTTGAATGAGATGACGGGTGGCAGAGAAGGTTAGGCAAGTCAATGATTCTTACTGTACCTATTTGAATTATCCTTGCGTGATGGACTTGCGTTGAACTTATCTATGATTTATAAAAATATCCAATCCTCGGCTCCTACAACACTACGTTAGTTTAGTAGGTACTATAGTGTGTGTGCATGTTTATCCATAGGTAGTGAACACCGAAAATGGCACTTGAAAAGCCCGCAATATGACACCTATTTCCCATTCATTGCCTTTCTATTTACACGAACGAATCGACAGCATTTTATCATAGCACAGGCCTTTCAAACAACCCTTCCTGTGGTTATCTGATAAGGCAGTGAATGTGCACTCGTTCTGTCTGTTCGTCACCCGTTCTGCAGTAGTGTAAAAATTGTCAGCGAATGTGCCTAGATAGTGATCTGCCATTTGTATGGGACCGAGGGGTGTCGTTATGACCTATGCTGCTATGTTTACACGTTTCTATAGAGATAATGTAAGCAAAGTACAAGCAAACGCAATGTGTTTTGGCTCAAACGAAAGGTAACAAAATAAGACAGGTTACAAAATATAATTCACCAATAAGAGTTAGTAACTTAGGTACCTACCTTAAATAACGTCTAATCAAAGGGACCAACTAAATCGCGAGGTTCGCGTCCAGTAACACCTATCAATTCCCGGAGCGGACCAACCGAGTGATTGCTGTAATTTCTTTAAAAATTCAACGGTAAAGATCGCCAGACACATTGATTCGAAAAATGTTTCATCAACAATATTTTTATTATCGTAATAACAAAATTACCGGTTGGCATTGTACGCGATTTCGACTCTTACTCTTATCGGATTAGGGAGCTATTCCTTTAGCGGTTACTTATGTATCAGGGGGAGAAATGGAACCTTTTGTTGGCCTATAGCATTATTATTTCTCATTTTGTTTTGTTTATTAATACAATTGGCCCGCGGCGCAATATTGATATTCAAGTTTGATGATGACTCGCCCCGCGAATTTTCTCCCCGACCTCACTGTATTTTATAGCCAACAATTGTGTTTTCGTTTCTTTTGTTTAGAATTCGACGAATTGAATAATGTTAAAATCCGATCGTAATTTCCATTTTTACCGGAAGTTAAATATGCCTTTGGTACCTATGTAGTGTACCTACCTATATCAAATCTTAATACATATTCTAATAACTTTCGAATAAAGTCACTGAAAACTTTTGAAGATGCATAATGTGACAGGTAAGTTATGTTACTTCAGTAGGTATACATAATACAATTAAATTGATGCCACGCGTATGTTCTTAACTCCAAAGACGTAATGGGAGCGATTAAATACATCTTTGCTCCATAACTATTGTCATTTGATTACAATGTTTTGAGTAATAAACGGTAGTGTTGCAGACAAGCAGCGCCATCTATCAAAATTTAGCTGAACCCTCGATCCAATGGAAGAGCGGTCTCAACGCAAACGAACATCGCGTATTAAAATAAATAAGATAATGCTTTCCAATAATTTCGTTCTACAGTTATAGTTACAGCTTTTGAACCATAACGCACAGAGAGTTTCTCATGGAAAACACGGAATGACGTGAATAAATAACTCGCAGAAATATCAATTAAATAATTATGCTGTCCGAATGGAATCGTGTGTAATGATAGTGGGCCGGGCTATAACTCAGACGCATCTGTTCTACGGCTATTTGCAAAAGGCACGACATGAGCCCGCATGAAGAACGGCACAGACCCGACCTGTCTCCTCCTGTCGAGGGTTACTTTAATGTTAGGTTTATGACTACGTAACCATTCTGAATTTCACTATATTATTCATCTGGTCGTTATTCGTTCATAATAACACATGTTGCCCGAGCGACTACGTCTGTGAGTAAATAGGATAATCGCGAAGGACGTAATTACATCGGTAAAACTCGCGATTGTTTTACACTGTGTAGGACACGGTGTATGGTATATTATATGTAAGGACGCAGTCTTAGCTCAGAGTGACCCATGCGACTGTACTTATAAATAATGGCAACAAAACCGCTGTTTACCGACTATTTTCTAATTTTAATAATTTATCGTAATAACGCAATAAATAGTCTGGTCATAATGCGATGCAAATGATTCCAGTGTCGTTACGCGAGACGGCGAGCAGACCTACAGGAATGGAAAACTAGTAAGTTATAAAAGTACGTGCTTTCCGATATTAAGAGGGTCTAATCAGCGTTGCTTACGGTATGTTACGCGGAATCGACTCGCGCTGGATCTCGACTAATATCGATTACAGCATTTACACCGATAAACCTTCCTGCAGCAGTGTCTCCATCTTATAATAATTTCATATGTAAATTTAGAAACCGTAACATTTTCTTAGAAAGCATAAGCGTTAGCATGATCATAATGTGAACTAAGTTCAAAATCCATTAATTATAAAATCATCTGTCTGTCTAGATTATGTTAAGATGCTTCCTCGATAAAATAGTAATCGATATAAATTCTCTTTTATAACGGTCATAAGCGCTTATACAACACACATTAAGAGCTTTCAAGGAAGCAGAATTAAAACGAACCTGCCTATTTAGGTATACCTATCAGTTACTTTGCTTAGTTAAAAGTTAGAATTAAGATGGTACTTCATTTACATTACCTACTCTCGAGAATTATGATATAATATATAATACTTAAGTCACTTTTTTGTTTTGGTCGGTTTACTTTAGTCTAGGTATTAAGGAATTGCTTGACAATGTTTAAAATAAATATTTATTTCAAACAAATAATGAGGTTAGGAATGGAGTAAGACATATAGAAGGGTCAAAAGTGGCACCAAGTGGTTCGTGTAATATTACACTTGGCGCTGGCTAGCCAGTTCCTTTGCTTGAACTTGGCTTGACACGCTGCCGCGTGTCTAGATTATGGTACCAGCCAAGGTAATACATATATACTTATTTGCATCTGAAAGGTTATGTTTTTTTGTTCTAACCATTACAAAATAGGTACATCAGCTTTTCTCCTCTGTTGAACGAGTAGTATCTAAGTGGCAATCTAACAATGCAAGGGGTTCATAGACTGTATGTATATTATTAGATTTATTAGTACCTAGGTACTGTAGACAAAAAAAGATTGGTTTCGAAAACTAGCTCAGTAGTGAACTCACCCTTCTCGTAACTGATCTGGCGCTCCTGCTGGCGCGCGTTGTCCGCCGCCACCTTGAGCAACCCCTGGATGTTCCGGAGCAGGGTCTCGGTGGAGGAGACCAGCGTGTCGGCCGCGGGGTCGACGGGCACGGGCGGCGTCGCCTGCGCCGCGTAGCTCACGGGCGCGGGCGACCCGGACGTCGGCAGGTCGCGGTCGTTGTCGCTCAGATCTGCTCCTAGACAAGGGTGTCTACAAATTAGTGGGTATCACATACAATCATAGACTAGCAGAGGATTCTCGCAATGCCACGCAAAAAAACAAAGGGCCTAACCTGGACATCAGCCCCAGGAATTAATAAACCCACACCCGTAATCATGATCCAAAAGGACCGATTAGGAAAGTAAAATAATCTAAATAATATGAGTATTAGTATCTGGTTATTATAGAATACCTACACCCGACGAATATCACTTTTCAGAAGCATGGTAGACAGGAGTCTTACAAATCTCGATTAAAATAGATTTTAAGTGTACCTACGATACACATAATTTATCTCATAAAATATAACTAACTTTGTTAACTCTGTTGCGAATTAAGTAGCCTACATTATAAATTCAACTTTATTTATTAGCTACTACCCGCGCTAGTATTATAAATCATAAAAGCTCACTACTCTAAATGGTATCGGTAAAAATAAGCAAGCAATACCGACTTACAAGCCCATCGCGTGCTCGTATCATTCGGCGCAGTTATTATTGCAATACAAAATGATTATTATTATTGCACAAGGATTCAGCAATGCAAAATTAGTACATTATGAATGGGAATATCCTTTGTTGCATCAAATTTTGATAGAACGTAATCCTGCTACAAATGCATATTTCGCATACCTACCAATGTTACTCTTCACTTTGCTATAATATAGTAATACCTATAACCACTAAATTATCAAATGAAACGAATCTCTTCAATATTAAGACCTCACGCATAAAAAGCGTTTTTAATTTTGCTCTCCCACGCCACGAATATGAATAATCTATCGATACATTTAATTTAACTGACAACATAGTGAATGCTCATCAAATAATGAAGACAACATCGTTTCGTCATTGTCGATGCTCACGATAGCACTCTCCGCTTGTCACAACACCATCTCCCTAATAAGGCCAATTAACAGAATCCTATCAGAACTCATCACACGAAACTAAACTCTATTATTATGCATCCAAGTTAGACATTAGTTAGTAACGAGATAAGAAATGAATTACTTCAGGGTTATAAATGAAATCAACATAAAAAGTGAGATTAGTGATTGAAAGAAAGAGGTAATCTTAGACGGGCAAAGACGAAAGTTGAATGACACGATTTGAAAAGAGCACTTTAATGAGTTCAGGACAAGCGTGCTGCGTGATCACAGATCACGCGGATCGATGTAATTTATTTTAAACAAACATGCATATGATTGATTTTGAAATATCGAATCGCCTGCGAAATAGCGTACCTCGTCGAAATAATTTATTTGAGGTGTTTAATAGGTGTCGACATCAAACCCATTGTTTACTCAATTTTCTCGAGGTTCATCCCGTAAGCCGTGGCCGAGTGAGCATTTTCCTATAATCGTAGACAGCTATCCGTTCCCACGGTCTCCGAACATTTTGTACATAACTACAATAGACAATCCTTATTGTTTCACTTGATTTAGCTATTGTGAGCGCAGACTAGTTATATTTGTGGATGGGTGTTGTGATTAGCGATGCCGTCGCTGACTCGTGTTCATGTTCTATTATTTCCCTCACTTCCACGTTAATGAACACAGAAACGTAAAAACTCTTCTCACAGTTATTTCTTTTCATTATCGTTTTAATAATACACAAACACTATTTTAAATGCTATCTTTCAATCTAGTTTTAAAATGTTTATGGATGTAATGAGCGGTTATCGCCTTTTGTTCAAGTGATTTTATTTATGATTACTTATGACAGTAATAGATTTAACTTGAACACAAATAAGATAACAGATTACAAGCGAGGGAGTTGAATATATTTTACACCGCAAAATGTGTAACAAACTAGTTAAAATAATGCTGTCATATTCATGATAGTCCCGCAATCATTTTTAATATTCCAATAGATACGTTAATATCAAAATGTTGCATGCCTTAACTCTATTACGAGTAGTTAAAATAAATTACTTAGATAATTATATTACTCGCGCGTAAGATGTTCAGTCAATTAATGGACTGTTTGATTGACCCCGCATCACTAACATGGCCCATAATTGCCATGTAAATCTGATAATGCATGGCAGAAATAAGGGTAAAATTCACAATGGAAAATGAGTCCTTTAAATCCCTATTCATACACCAACGGAGGGCAACGTAGAGGATAATCGTAATAAGATTTTATTATATACACCCATTACAAGCAAACGTGCGGTGTCTAGGGATCATGTCATGAGATAACGTATGGGAAAGGCGCATCAATTCCTTAATCGCCCAGTACGCGCAAATGCCAAATTATTACGATTACCTACGGCATAAACTCCGCACTTGCCTTCCGCAGACTGTATTAAGTTTCATAAATCGAGAATTCAGTAATAAAATAATTAACATGACCTCAAATTGCTACGTACCTACAATGTTATAGTAGTAGCAATTTTACACTTATTATAAGTAGGTATTTCCAGTTTCTAAAATAAAAGGAAGGTGGTTTTATGGCTGATAATTTCCGAACTATGAATGCTGAAGGTTCCAGAGCTATTACTGGGTAATTTTGCCGAGCATTACATGTCGAGTATATTGGACGGGTGATACCGCGTTGTGTTAATGCTACGCCGACACTTTCTTGCCTCCTCCAGATACCAGTGATGTGAGGGAGAATTGCTGAAACGTTATTAAAATACAACTATCCGCACACCTTCGTATCCACGTTAAGGTGTATTGAGATGCGAGCGTTAAGAAAAAATTTGGATCCATTCTCTATCGAGTACCTAATAATAATCTATAGTTTGTAACTTAAACTAGTGACATGGTTCTATGGGTACGATTAGCACTCAAAGGTAGACTGCGA
Source organism: Cydia fagiglandana (assembly GCF_963556715.1). Classification (NCBI taxonomy): domain Eukaryota; kingdom Metazoa; phylum Arthropoda; class Insecta; order Lepidoptera; family Tortricidae; genus Cydia; species Cydia fagiglandana. The sequence continues at coordinate 10,622,843 of NC_085932.1, forward strand.
AAAAAAGTCGGTAGTCGAATCTTAATTTCAAAGCATAGGTAAATGACAACTTGACAACTGACCCTCGTCTTCCTCCTTCATGTTGTGGTCGTCCTGGTCGGACATGTTTGCGTCGCTCTCGTCCGAGTGCGAGCGCGGCGAGGCGGGCGCCGCCGCGGACGGCAGCCGCGGCGGCTGCGGCGTGCGGCGCGACGCGGCGGAGCTGCGCCCACTCGCGGAACCCTCGCCCCGCTCGTTGCGATCGCTCCGGTCCGAGCGGTCGCGGTCGCCCGACCCCGACTTCGAGAGGTTGAGCACAGGACTGTGACCTGGCGATGAACCTGTGAAGAGGAATATAAAAAAAATGATAATTTGTAGACATCCAGCAAATAACATCCTAAATATGAAGCTAAATGTGTTACTCAAAAGTCGAGTTTTCAGGACAAAACTTTCAGTGTATTCACAAAATTAATAATTTATAGACATTTTGGGAATAACCTCCTCAATACGGAGCTAAATTTCTATGTACCTCCTTTAAAGCTACCTATTCAGAAAACTTTACCTATCGCAAAAATGTTCGTGAGAGAAAGATTCATCAAACTACGATTTTTAGTCGCCTTTGTACAACTTAAGTTCAATCTACTCACCATTATGTGACCCTTCACGAGCTTTATCGATTGCCATAACTCGTTCCATGTCGCCTCTTTCGTCACGCAATCTGAAACAACCAACAAAAACATCAAAATCTATTTACATTTAAAAAATCATTAGGAATCACACGTCAATATCTCGTTGGAAACATGAATGGTCTTAACTACGTCAAATCGGACACGGTAAGTCAAATAAATTTCTTCAAAGCTACTGACTAACAAACAGTTTTATCATTTGAAACCATAAAGCATGCTTCCCACTGGGATCTCGGAGCTACCACAAAGGCAGGGGTATAATATTGAGGTGCCCCGCTGAGATTCTTTGTGAGCGGATGAAGAAGGCAGATATGTAATCATTTTGTATGCGGATATCTCGTGCCGCTACCCTAATTCCGCGGGTCCTCTTTGATTGTGAATTATTGAACTGCTCAAGCTTCCGTTTCGATTCTATTTTATGAATATTTACTTATTAACTTCTCTGAAGCTGGGTCATTAAATTTGTTTTTGTTTTCATTTAATTTGATTTCATATTTGTAAAGTATCGCGTGATGAAAAATCATATATATAGCGGCTTTAATTAATCAACCCATTTAAAAATAAACTTAAAAAGAAACAACAAAGAGAATCGTGAATGAGCTGATTTAGAAACTTGAAGAAACTTGAATTCGCCCCAAACCAATTTCACTCATTTCAAAGGGGTTAATGTTACAATTTTTGCACAGTAATGCCTTTTGAGCATTTGAATATAAATGACGTCTGAAAGTGAAATGTAACATACATAATAAGTGGCTGTTTTAAGCCTTCGCGGAACCCTTTTGTGGATTACAGTGTAGCGTAGAACATAGATGTGCAGAATACAGTCGGATTTCAGAGGGTAGCTTTCATGGATATCATTTTAAATAGTGTGGTGTAGTGTGTGTGTATATTTCACATAACATTTTTTTTTAATTACAGAGGTGTGTAAGTGTAAACTTCATGTTGGCAACTAAACATATTTAATGAAGGTTGTTTTTAATTTGAAAGGTGAACTGACTTGAATTTAGTTTTTATTTAAACTATATTTTCTGCCGTTGAAGATATTGGAATTAAGTATTTTATAATAAGTTATGTATTCAAACAATTAGTCGATATAGGTAAACAAACACTAAACAACAATACAATGACTAAATTTAATGCGAGTGAAACGGTGTGCAAAAGGCTGCCTCATATCATACATATATGTAGGTACCTAGTGGTACCTAAATTACGAAAAAATTCGATCTCTCTGCGCGCCGCTACTCTATGGTGAACCCTCGAAATGGAGTCGTTTCGTACTTTACTGACGAGTCACGGAGCGTTGCCGTTTGAATTTAATATATTTTTCATTTGCCCCTCAATTAATATGTTAATAATCTTAGATACTGTAAACACCTTGTTTAGAGATTTTTGAAGTAAAATGAGTTTTTTTACTATCTTTGAGGTTAGCACAAGTGTTTTTTTCTAAACTTAAGGAACTGGTTATATTTTATTTCTATTATCTCACAACTTTATGTAACACGTCTTAGAACTGCTACGACATGACGATGACTTATAACTTTGACATTAGCTTGATATAGAGCACCTACGTTAAAAAAATATATAAAAGACTTAAGATATTTAAGATTAGACACGATCAACCCAGATCTAATTATTTTCTCAGATAAATTTTATTTAAATATAACAAGGTTCTTCGAAGGCCGAACGAATCAGAAAAGAATGAATGGATCATCACTTGATCGGACGATAGATAACACCAGATCAATAAAATAATAAATTATCTCCACTTCCTCTACTTTATTTTTATCATTCACAGTGTTACCATGATTAATGACATACATACTAACAAGATTTTTTTAACATAACAGAATTGTTAACGAAACAATAAAAAAAAATCAACAATTATTTATTTAAGTAACTACATATTAATAGGGTATGAAATTATAAGAATCAAAGGCCAATTACTAAATGAATTGCAGGATAAGTATTACCTAATGAAAATTTCGCTTCCAAGTGCGATAACTATAACTATCAATCTAAACTGAAGGAAATAAACTAAAATATAATGAATGGAATTTATCTAGAAGTACAACAATTTGTGCGCTAACTGAGAGAAACAACCATCATCGCTCACGGGATGAGATAAAATTATTCATTCACTTGTCAGAACGCAAATTGGCGACGAATCGGGCACCATCAGGCGCACAACGCTAACAAATATTAAATCCATGACGAGCATTTTTTTCACTGGAACTCTATTGTGTAATAATATTGTTCAACAATCGTATTGTCTGAATATGATTATGATTATATATTGCAAGTAGATATAATTACTTCTTATCCTGATCCAGGGTCTATAAAAGTAAGATATATTTTCTTCTAGTTAACAAAAGAAGAAAACTAACATTATTCATTATAAAGTTACTTTTACTAACGTTACACTCTTTCATGAAAATAAATGATGGCGCCAGCATAGCTTGCCTTATCAATCCCTAAAATTGCGTCGAATTTTTTTTGGAATTTTATGGCCAGGTTACCAGCCCTTTCCTCGGAGCCAAACCTCATACAACAAAACTAGAGAAAGGTGCAAGTTATAATGGCGCCATCTATGCAAACCTTTGACAGTTGCCAACCCCATTAGAATTAGATAAATCGCCGCGAGTGGACTAATGGACTAAATAATTATTTATATATAATAAAATACTTATTTTTTCAGATTGCTTTCCGTTTACTCTAGTCAATGCCCCGTCCCTATAACCGATAATCTGTTTATTGATTAGCTTCTAGATTTAGTAATTATTTCACAACACGGTTACGCTTCAATACGGAACGAAGTTTTAGCTTAAGCATGACAATGTTATGGCAGAGGCAATGCGTAGTTAACGCGCTAACTGTCGCCATTACAGAATGGCCACTGGCCTAAACAGATATTCCGGGGCCATGGGCGCGGACAATGCGCCGCAATCTAGCGCCAGGGCCAATGTGCGCTGATTAGTTAATACTGAACCGCTCACATTACCTAATACCGCGGCTCCGACACGACGCTCAAACCGTTCTTGTATGCATAATCTGATTAGCGTAAGTATTATCTAAACAAAGCGAGTATTAACAATATACATAATACCAAAATTGCACTCCGCTCATAACGCGCGCATTAATAGCACAATCATACTGTGTGCCGAACTAATTCCCTTATTTGCATTCCCAAGAATCGATTAAGAAAATCAAATCCCGTTGGAGCGTCACTGCGTGAAACATTTGCTTGACACCCAAATCAAAAATCGTTTTAGCTCACCCTCGCGGGGAGGCTGGGGAAGCGTCGACGCCTCAACATTTATTATTTCAGACATATCACTCACATGCAAAACAAACTCCGTCCGATCCATCAAAAAGTTTCCTCTCCCGCCCTCCATCTCCGGTCTATAACACAAATCGAGTGTGTAAGTATTGTGGTTTCATAGGGGCTCACAGTGTATGGTTTTGCCAAGAATTCTCTAGTAATCTAGTTCTAAATGTATAATTTTAAAATATAAAATTGAATAAAACGTAGGTATTGCAAAATGTCATATAAAAAGACTCACATCTCTAGCCCTAATCACGTGCGGTTTGTTATAAGACTCTACAAAGTTATGATTTACAAGTCTGTGTACAAAAGTATAAATAAGCTCACTCATCCGTAAGAAACAAGCAACCCCCCCTAAACAGTCAACAAAGCTTGGAAGAAAATCGAGCGAAAAAAGGCTAAAAACACCTTAGGGGTTTACTAATCGAATAAAAAATATCAGCGGCCGATGCCAATGTATGGGGGAGAAATGGAATAAATTATAAAGAAAATACAAGTAGCAAAGGGGCCGTTGTTATGAGTAAAAAGTTCCAAACATATGCAGATAACGAAATGCTTTGCCTTTGAAATGATGTACAGACAATATTGCCGAGTTATAACGGCGTATCAGTTTGAGAAATATATTCCGCTTTATGAGGCAATTTAAATAAATGCTTTTTGCATGGTTTTAAAAGATTTTTTAAGATTGTTTATTTAATTTATAATTATAACAGTCTTGGAAGTAACTATGTAGATTTCATTTGGAAGTAACTATGTAGATTTAATTAGTTTTCCCATTCGATGATGTGACTTAATATAATTATTAAAATAACAGGAAGGGAGATATTTACATGCTACATATGTTACATATTTTCATAAATAAATATCTCAACTTTCCCAACTTGAATCAGTAATCAATAGCCAATTAATAAATAGGTATAATGATTTTGTAATTTGAATAATATTAGTTTGTAGCTAAAAAGTCAGTTGAGGTCACCGTACACATAATAACTACCTACTTAGAAAATGGTGTACTAGGAAGAAAAACACTTAGGGTGGAAGAAAGACGAACGTTGAAATAATAGGAAAGAAGTAACACGATGACTTGTCGCCGGCCGCACCCTCGCATAAACGTCACGATGTCATTTGTAAAAATTGCGGCCTAACTTCTCCAATTTTAGAACAGGGCCTGCCGCGGAGACTACAAAAAGACAGCTTTGGAATAAATCAATGAAGGGAGTTTGAGACGAGTTTTCCGCTGAACATTGCGGAATTGATGTTAGGAACGACTTTGAGGTTTCGTGGCAAGAATGCGAAATATCTTTGTTTTAAGAAAATATACTTTTTTATTAGTATTCAAATTAATGAAGAAAACCAGCTTAAATAATTTTTTAAAATTATCATTAACAATCACTAACTTCGACACAGAAATTGCTCCAGGCTGCCCTACAGTTATTCTGTTCCATTGCGGAAATGTCTAACCAAAATAACCAAATTGGGGGGCGACAAAAATAAATGGTAGAAAAAGTGGAACCTCCGCGGGGGAAACCGGAGACAGTTATTTAAATTTGAATAATATAATATGAAAAAAATTACATCACTTAATACCGTAATAAAAGTGCACTAAGCGACCGGGACATTACGCTTGCCAAATGCAAAGAGGGACATGCATATCTTGCCATTTTGCTTATGAAACGTGAAATGAAATATAAAGTTTGAGGAGGAGAAATAAAATATGTCTTTTGGAGCTTAGGAGCTCATTACGCCATTAGAAGTACGTGAGGAGATTTGAGTTGTCTGCATCGGGCTTTGAAAGATTAATGGGCGATTTTGCAAAAGTAACAAGTTTGTGCGGTTTGTAAATTACAGGTAACAAATATACAGTCTAGACTTCTTTATGTATGTACTTACACATTTATTTGTAGATATGTGTATATGTACACATTTTTATAAATATATACCTATGTAATTATTAGAGTTTAAAAGATCAGTGAGAGATGACCGATTATACGGCTATATCCTAATATACCATCTATACATGTACCTACGCTGGAAGAGCAAGTTTAGTGTCTAATATCAATATGTCGACATGTGGACATGAGATCGTTTACGATTGCAGTAGCATAAGGTAACGAGATTACGATCGAGTCCGCGGACGTTCGGCTGTGGAGACGGAGACACCGTCCCGGCTGCCGCAGCGCTCCCGCTCCCGATCTCGGACAATTATGCAAAATTGCTTCTACAATTCCTACTCCCCGACTTTTAATGGCAATACCATTATCTGTAATGGGAATGCGTTTTGATAATGTCGAATTTCATTGCACGATTTTTAGGGAAATTCTGCGCCCATTATATTAGTCTGTTTTTTGTCGCTTCAGATTTATAGAGCCATAAACGTAAATAGTCTTTTAGAATTGTTAGTAAGATAGGTAATGTTACCTCGTTCAATTCAGTAACCGCCGATTGCTAAAGCCGATAAATAAGCTCGGTTGCGCATGCAGACGACCGCAGAAAATTCCCATCCATCGACACACTTCCAATCCAATTCCTTGGATAATATGAGGCGACAAATCCTTCCTGAACCCGCAGCGGCCCGAGCCCTCGTCTTCGTCTCGCATGAGTTTGTTCCAGTCTCGGCTGAAATTGTGCATCGTTTGTAGCCGATGAGCGCTTGGATCGGATGGTAATGATTGCGATCGAAGTGATGGCTGCGTCGACCGCAACATGTTCTGAACGAGACGATAATGGTGTATCGACGCGAGTTTTTTTTATTATCTGCGGTGATTATTAGAATTGTATGGATTTGAACGTGGTTAGATATTTATGGTGCATTTTAATACTGAATGGCGGATTGGTTTTAACAAGAAAGATATATTTTCATATTTATAAGATGCATGGTTTAGCACATATCGAAGCTGCAATATTTTTTTTAATTTAAAAGGCTATTTTGTTATACGCGGCTATTTGTACGCACTCTTAACTAGTGACTTTAGCAAAGGATGAAACCCAAAGCGACTTCACTCTGAAGGTTTTTGAATTAATCGCTGTACAAAGTAATACGTAACTAATGGTTTTAACAAATTGTCGACATTGAATAATCTGTTGCACTAACGCTTGTCAGTATCTCTGTTAAACCTTGAAAATTAAAATATCAGTAGAGGCCTGTTTCGTAGTAGATCTTATCTGGACTACAAACTTGGTGCTATCTCAACTGATTTATCTCGAGAAAAAGGTGGCCGAGTGACACATCGATCATAGGTTTGTCGACTCAATTTACTTATTTAAACAGACCGACTTAAATTTTAAATTAAATCTCTATGGATTTTTTTGTTTAGCCTATTAGTTAGTCCTACTGCTGGCCAAAATCATCTCTGATTATTGGTTTTAATAGTCGCTTAAAAATAGGCTCTTAGATTGATTTAACTAAACACATTAACTAAACGAATTCATTATTATAAAGTTTAACATCAAGGAACATTTAAGAACTGTCAACGTATATACTTGCTATATGTTAGTATAGCAGACAGTAGGTAAACGAAATCAATAATGATCGCAGATAATCTTAGGCCGAAGGCCAATGAAGTTAAAATTGACGTAGTGTTGTTTCTTGGTCTGGCGATTTCTGCACTCAGGGTGTTTTGAAACAAATTCCTGATATATTTTAGGTTGCTATTTGACCAATATTGACATTTCCGCAGCGATAAATTATGTATAGTAATTAGCTATGGGAAATATTGTCTCAGACCGCGTTCGATACAGATCTTAGCGTAGATCAAGATAAAATCTTGCTTTCGTTGAATGAAATCGAAGGCTCCTATGTAGGCGTGCGACACACGTGTCTGACAGATTTAATTAATAATAGCTGCTATTAATTTAATAGGCTCGATAGTGAAACTTCAAAAATGACACTCAGTAAAGATTATCTACAGATAATAAACCTAGTTCATGAATATACATAAGCAAAACAATGTTGAACGTGGAATTAATGAAAACGTTTCATTAAACGATAATTGAAACATCGAGTAAACAAATTCGATAATTAATGTAACAGAAACAAACGCATCTGCTGTTGGCTCATACGTCACATATTGAGGGAGTTTGGCAGAAAGTAAACAGAAAATATAATTTAGAAGCAATTTGGCGTGGATATGTCCGCAATCAAATTGTCTCGTTAATGCCGCGGCTATCAAAACATTTGATTTGTGGGCCGCGGCGACCCACCCGCGCCGCGCCGCGCAGCGCTCGCCGGCACCAGTGCGCCGCGCCGAGGGCCTGCTCTATGTTCACCTCTTCACTATTTTTACGTGTACTCGTACCTACCTATCTTTTATGCGGTGTTGTATAGACAGGTAGTTTTGCATAAAATTACATGCCAATATTTATTTAGAATTATGCCATACCAGTAACTTCAAGTCGTTTAACAATACCTAAGTTTAAAAATCCTTTTCACGCGAGTTCTATTGGAGCGCATTACACGAAACCATACGTATGAAATCCTTGTGCAAACCAAACCCAAAAGCTACCAAAGCAATAAAAGAACAAAACGAAGCATTCGCACTTTAAAAAATTATTCACTGACCAATGTTTACATGGAAATAACGGGGTTTCAGTCGATTTATGCGAACACACACTCGCGCCGCCGTCAGCGTGTAAACAGCGGAATACTTTTTATTCGCGTTATGTAATTCCCCGGAGTGTGGATTTGCATAACAAAACGGGAAAAGGTCAGAAAGCGAACGGAATGGCAAGTGTCCGGCTTGATGCGCAGTCAGCATTGCTCGATGAAGGAGCGTTGGAGCGGGATATCTCCACTCTACCGCGGCTTCATTCGAGTTAGGTACTAACGACAGCAACTAGAAGCAAGTATCAAATAAAATCTGACAATACAACCCAAGAATATACAAAATTTAATGCCGGTATGCGATAGACTAGCCGACTCTAATTTAGTCAGTAGGTACATTAATAGATAGCTTTTACCAATTATGAATAGGTACAACTTAGAATAATAGGTAAGTGGAGACTGGAGACTAGCTTCTTGCCAGTGTGATTGCATACGTAAACGCAGCACGGGATGTTCATACTCAGCCGTTTCCGATGCATATTCATCGCTCTGGCACATGCAAATCACGATTTACACATTGTAATGAATTCTTTTGATCTGTGGATTCGCGTATTTGATTTACCCTATCGGTATTAGCATGACACGTTGATTTAGTATTCATAGTCCTGGTGCGTACGTTTGCTAATCGTGTTAATTATTGAGGATTGGTTGACCCCTCTCTCAGTATGATTTTGTGGAATTAAAGGGCATTTCGCAGATTGATATATGTGATTTTTATATTAAGAAAAAAAGAATCAACAGTGGTTTTTGTGAGTAGGTACTTCTGTATAATCATAATTCAAATTTAACTTATTCGCGGGTGACGCTAACAGATGAGGGGTGGCAATTGCCACAAGAACCTAGTACCTATTATTTATGTAAGAAAAACAACTTCGATTAATCTCGAGACCTGCCTTACAGCATCGATCAAAACTTGTAATTTGCAACAGGATCAATAGTTCACACAAAAGGCTTTTCAGGTACGCAAATAGAAAAAACAACTAATAATTACTTTAGCGATCCAACTGTTCGAAAGAAACGGAGAAATGACAAGACGATGACAAATGAGCTCGCATCCCGGTCGGGTGGCGGACCTCATCAAATTATTTCCCACTTAAAAAATCCCCATAAACAAAAACCCCAAGAGAAAAAAACACTCGGGAATAAAAAATAGGTATTGGCAACATTGATTGATGCATACTAATAGGCCGCGAAGAAATGAGGCCGAGGCGTAATTAAAGGAAAAGTGACATTTTCTGTCAGTGACACCCGCAACCGCGCAGGAATAGAACGGTCACGCCTTTTGTGAGGAAGTGATTAGTTGCTTATTAAAAATTATTGAGTGAAGCCCACTGATTGATGAGTGTGTCGCCTCACGTCAATAACCACTCGTAAATGTTCATTTTCAGACATTTCATTTTCAAAGGAGGTGTCAAAGGCGTGTATAAATTTTATCTCACGTTAGTCCTTTACGATTTTCTAAATGATTACTTGACACCGCTATCGAATGATAATGATAACGTGGCGCCTGTTATCTGTCTTCCGTATTTTCCTAATGACGCAAGCCTTGATGACGCCTCGTATTGGAAGTGTCACCCCTGGATCAGAGATAAAATGACGGTATAATCGATGACAAAGTTTATAGACGTATCCGTTATTACGATGGGATGGGAAAGCTCATCAATGTGTCAAACCCAAGTCGAATCAGCAAAGTATTCTTATTACTGTACAAATAAATACTTATAAGAATCTAGCTATACTAGGCATAGAATTCACCACTGGTGAATCACCATTACTTTTGCAGTGTTTTGTAAAACGTATAAATTATAGTGTTTCTAATAGCGAGTACTTGCATTTATTTCTTCATAGTTATAAATTTCTTATAGTTGTGTTAATATTACCACTTGCAATTATAGACAACGCGAATTGAAACTGACAAAGCGTAAGCATTTTCGCGTCATAATTGTTATTGATTATGACGGCTGCGTGTTACACAAAAGACGACCTCGTATAATATGCTGTTTTATACGTTCTTCATTACAAATCACACTGATAACCAAGTATTCGAACAACCCAGTTTCTCAACGCCTCCAAATAGCAAATCATTAGCCCCCGCCTTATCCGCGGTGACTTACGCTTTTTCTCTTAAAGCCTCCCTTATCTGTGTACATATCATTAGTAATGCAAAATAATGGGATACAGACACCTCTTGCCGTTTGCAGGCTAATGATTAATGTCGTTCGTCATTAATTCTTATTTTTGATGAGAAATTTGACTACAGCTGTCAGTCGCCGTCAGATTAATAAAGGCTGACGCTGCAACTTACATTATGACAGGATTAAACTTTTACTTGCGCGCACTGACACTCGTTTCAAACTTTGATTTGCAAATTTGCTCATCGAAGTTTTAAGTTTCGAACATTTCAAATTACTCTTCGTTCACTGCATAGTTTTTATCTGTTCGGTTCGTGCAGTGCTATTTAGTGCAAACTAAACAAGAATTTATTATCAAAGGCTGTGGAATATATATAATGTAACTTCCTTGCTTAACCAAACCAAATAGTTTACTCGTATAAAAGGGCAAAGTACAAAGAGCTAGTTAAAATTCCAGTACGACCACATCGGTGACAAACTCTGAAGGCATCCGGGGGCTCAGGACTGCCATGACGAAGCTCCCTTCATAACTCCCTTTGCATATCACACCAGTGAAAATCAAAAGTCGCATTATTAATGATTCCACGCCATGACAATCTAAATATCTCGGGAGCACCGAAAGTTACTCACTAATCGCTCGAAATTACCTCCTCGCAACCAATTCTAAAGATATAAATGTACCGAGTCACCAGATGCGATCGTCGGAATCATCTTTCAATACAGGAAGCGAGAAAAATCACTTAAAATTCATATCATTCAGCATCTTTATCTTTGCGCTGCAAGAGTTCATTTTATGACCATTAATTTTGTCTTTTCGTTGGATGTTTTATCACAACGGCTGCGGGGCTCTGTCGCGAGACTCATTAATCAAAAGCATTTGTTTACAACGAAGGGAATTTGATTTGATTAAAATAATTCGCAATATCCTTGATAAATATCACCCTCGGTCTTCGTTTGATCTTCGCTGAAATTAATGGTGGTGGATTCAATCACGCGAATGCGACGTATTACGGCGCTGGCTCCTTGCAACACGTTGCTTGCCAAGTATAACCAGCAGATTGTCTTAGTATTGGCTGAAACGTCTTATTTAATGAATGTTTAATAAAGCATTTTCAATTTCAATAAAATTACAATCATACCTACTTATCACTAATTATTAAGAACGTTTTCAAAAATATTTAAATATCTTCAAACACCAACTTTTTTACACCAATCGCAAGGATTCACATCAAATAACCCGTCAATATTACCTAATATTTTCAAACAATATGAAAATTACCTATTTTTTCAATTCCGACTATACAACTGTTAATTACTAAGCACTTTAATTTTAAAATAAAGTTTTGTTTCCAAAATTAATCACGAGCCTTTCGGCGGGGGGAGCGGGGATGAGTAACGATCGATGTCATGAGGACGTGTGCCGGGCTTAGCTGCTAAATCGCACCTAATTCGAACCGAAACGGCATTAGACGGACGAATGAATTGATCCCAACGATTTGTTGACTGCTAATTGAGTGTGCCGTTGATGTACTGCGCAGATTTCCGATTCGGGAATGAGAGAAATAATTTTCCGGAGAAAGGTTAAACTTTTGCACATTCGGATTTGACTTGCGTATAGAATACCTACTTTATAAAAGTAGTTGGAGTAAATGTTAGTAACACAAACCTAAAAAGTGTTTCAATAATTGAATTACAATTCAAAACAATAAAGATTAAAAATGATAATATGTGTTCTAAAATTTTGCGAGCAGATTTTGAGTACTAAATTACAAAAACCTATTGATAATCGAATTATTTATAACTAAATTCAAAACAATACAGATTTCAAAAGTGATATCTCTTCTTAAAATTTGTTTTACCTAATAATGAAAGCTCCCTTAATCAGGTTCCACTCTTTTAATACCATCTTAATTCATGTAAACCTTTACTCATGCCCGTATTCCGCTTGCCCTGTTTATTAATTGCAAGAAGAAACAAAACAAACATTCCGTATTAAATCAGAGATAATCCTGTCAATTAATTGGCATTAAAAACCGGTCTTCGGGGCATGCCGAACAAACATACAGTGAAGGTATATACGAAAGCATTTACCTATATCTCGTGTTAAATTCTTTAGCCTTTAGTTATTGTTGTGTTTGTTTAAGACAAGTATATTACACAATACCTGGGGCATAGATATAAGGTTCGTCTGGTAGGGTATTTATTTCTTCATCAAATGAAAAGCTTTCACATATTTTTTAGAATGGCTTAGGTAGGTACATTAAATATGTTTTTCGAAGGTATACCTATATCTAAATCGGTTACCGACTTATAGATATATATGTAAGTAGTTCTTACAAGCATAGCCTTACCCTATACTTTACCGATCATAGGGATTTTCCCAACATGAAAAAAACACTTTTTAGACGTAGCCGTAGTTAATTTGTTTAAAACAGCTCTAAGCCGGGGTGGCTCGATCGCCGGCTGACATGACAGTGACACATCGGTACACGGCGCGCTGTCCGACTGTAATTCTACCCGCCGAGCACACAAGGACCCACCGACGAGAGGATACCATTTTATTTTACAATTTACAGAATTAATTAGAAGGATTTGGATGGATTTTGCAGTAAAAATCACTTCTACGTACGAATGAGTTACGTTCAGAGAATCTTGCAGGAAGAGTTCCTAATAGTCTGAATTAAGAATCTTGTTATTAAATATAATATAACAACAATTCTAGAGAGTCACCTATGTATATGTCAATGTCTGGTTGAATTAAAATAATCGCACTTTTATTAAACCTAACCTAAGCCAACCTACTCCCCAGCATATCGTCAATTTTATCGGATCGCAACATTCAATCGGTACACTTCAAAACGAAGTCAAAACCGCGAGTATCGTTCAATGCGGGCCCACCAATCCATCACCATCCATTAAACACGAAAAGAAAAGTGCTTTCCCCCAACGATTGGCCCCCGAATGGCTGAAATCGGTCCAATTTACATGAGAGCCGCTTTTTCCTCGCATCGAGATTAGCCTGAATGAGCTTGATGAATTGTGCGCGGCGCGGGGCCGGACCGGCCCGCAACCGGTCATTTGTTAAAAATACACCCGATCCACGGATCTAATTGTCTCCTCTAATTTCACACCCTACTGTGATATCTTTGCTCTTTTAAATTACAAACATTTAATCACACCGATGCTATTTCAGTTTTTTTCCATAATTCGTTTTTGGTAATGATTCTTACACTGTAACTAATTTTGAATCAGGTTTTATTCAAAACTATGAATGATGAAGTGAAGACACAAAATAAATAAAGTCAGACAAATGAAATAAGATTAAATGGAAATGAAGAACAGTGCCCGAGTGTCAACCAATTATAACAAATCAGACAGATTATCTTCCTGCTTTATCGATTGTATTATACAATGATGGAACGAAGCGTCGGCTGGTCCTACTCGTACCAGCTGGACACTTCTCGCAGCACGGCGATGACAACCGTGTATTCATAGTTGTGCTTTGTGTTATCTTAACAAAAACTGTATTTAACAAGGCAGGGCTCTAGCCTATCTAGTCTCGTCTTACCTTTCTAGGTGCTTAACGATGTCTTCGTACGCCGCTCTACAATTCTCCCAAATACCAGATCTGTCAACAAAAAAAAATTTAAAATAAAGTAAATAAAGGAATACACCAAAAATATAACTTTTTAATAAAAGTTTGTTAAGAAACAAACATAAAAAATGGAGATATACGAGTAGGTACTTTTTTGTCTGAAAGATATTTAATTAAACTACTAATTTTTCTTTGTCAAGAAACCTTCTCCAATAAAAAATACTTTCTAAGAAGTCCACGAAAGAAGATAAAATATCTGCAACATTATTCTCAAGTATTCGAAAAGAAAAGTTTGTAAATGAATAAAGGGTTTGAATGTACCGGGAATAATTATGAGCACTCGATATTAAATGTTCCGTTAGGCTGAACGAGGGGTCGAAGAAATTAATTATGTTTTAAAAACAATCGCGTATATTTGTGCTGGGGCCACTCATGCGTGATCGTCGAAATTGTTTCTCGATTACTTTAACTCTTTGTGTTTCATTAAACTTTTCTTCGACATTTGTATCCAGTGAATTAAAACTGAGAACCGTCTACCTCGCCTTGTTATGGCGTTTGTTGAAACAACGGCGTCGATTCAAGAAATTGGTGTCATTTAAATAAGCTTGTACAATTGCGGACATAGCGAATCATGAGGGCATAATTATATCCTACTCGTTTCCAATATTCAACCAAAATATATGCGGTGGTATTGATTGTCGTTCTGAAATGTATGTTAGAAGCACAGCTGTCTTGTGTTACAAGGGTGGCCGTAAGACGGGCGAGTCAAGCGAGCACTGTAGGTCTTCAGGAAGTGCTCCCTGTTTGTACTTATCTAACTGGATTAACATCAGACATTTAACCTGCCACTGCTGACCCGCTTACAGGTTTCTTTTCGTGAACTTATTATTCTTTAAGCCGTTTATGTACTTAAGATTTACAAATTGTACCTATATCGATTTTCACGCCGTATACGGAAGCCTTGCCGTGGTGTTGAATATTTAGTTAATGTAAGACTATATTTTATTGTAGACAGTGTTAATATTTCTAGTCCATGGCTTGATTCAACGTTATATTATGCACCTTAGTTATATAGTTATTTACCTAATTGAATGATAAGGGTGTCCCAGTTTCTCTGGAACTCAAAGATTGACAACCGTGCTACACACACTTAGGGCCAGTTGCACCAACTACCTACATTTGACAGACTGATGAACGTCAGCCGGCGCGCCCCGGCGCTTTACTATGAAACTTTCCATACATAAAAATTTTGTGAACTCTTTAACGATACGAACAGTTTGGTGCAACCGACCCTTAGTTATGAAATAATCCAACAAGAGCACACAATTGTGCAGATCTGTTCACCAAGCTGGCGTAAATTAATCGAATAAGTGACTGATAGTGTTGAAATGTGTATTTCAAAATGCCTATAACTACCGGACACGTCAATGACCGAATGGCTCAATGATAGATGTCATAATTAGTATAATCTAAAAAAAGTGACTGACCTTGCTAACGCTTCCATATTGTGCATAGGCTGTCCTTTGATGATGGATCCGTCAGGTCTGGGCACGCCGTGGTGTGGCATGCCGGGCGACATGAGCGCGTGCTGGTGCATGAAGCCCATTGGCCCCAGGTGCGTCGGCGGCGCGTTGTAGCCGTTGGCCAGCAGCGGTGATTTCTCCATGCGCGCGATCTCTGCAACAAGGAAGTGACCTGAATGAACGAAGAGGCACAGTTGGGTACCAGCAACTGTACCTCTCTTTAGGGTATAATATAACCTTGCTATTATCATAGACAATTAACGGATATAGTCCGTTAATCTCCCTGCGAAGTCATCACTGTTGTATATGGATCTATTTAATATTTAATAGCCTCCTAGCTTACACAAAGATTTGTTCCTGAGTTATGGATGTTTTCTATGTATATAAGTATTTATATATATCTTATTATCTATATATTAAAACTATCATTGTCTAATACCCACAACATAAATCTTATTGAGCTTACATCCCAAGTAGCATTGCAAGCTGTATATAAGCTGTATTGAAGTTTATTTGTATACTAGAAGCTGTACAGTTAGGCTGTACAAAGGCTGTATAAGCGCTTATACAGCCCTTATAAGTTAAAAAAGGGCCCAAATTATACAGCCTTTCGCGTTATTAGAGCTGTAGAGTAGCTGTATAAGCAATACATAAGCTGCATAATAGCTGCATTACAGCTATATTTCGGTGTAACAGGAAACCTTAACACTACAGATAATCTCTTATAAGTACGATATAAGAATATGAGTTTTAAATGAGTTTTTAAAAATGATTACAAGAGAATAATAATCATTTAGGAAACTAAAATGTCTTAATCTTGTTCATTCGTAATATAGTAATGGCGACAATAAAGTGTTATAGTGGATGGTAAAAGTAAAAGTAAATATTATAGAGGACTTAAGTGGAATATTATACTATTTGTAAGTGCCGATTATTATTTATTGTGAACCTATGTATCTTTTCTGGCAAAATATTCACGCGCCTGCAAAATAACAAAGAGAAACCATAAGGAAAATATCAAAAATCGGGAAAGTTAGTGTTTGTTTTTAAGGTTAGAATATCAACAAGTTTTATAAATATTAATTCTAAGGCTAAAGTTAATTTATTTTAGCTGGTAATCATAACACGATGTTAGTCTGCTTAATATTTGCAAGTATTTCCTTAATTATATTTACAAATACTTTTTTGTTTCATTGTAAAATGGCGACAATTTTTAAACAGCTTACAGGATAGTTGGAGAGCATTATAATCTTAGTAGCTGTGCTGTGTAATAAATGGAGTGTCATTTACAGCTTTTGTAATTAAAACAGCTTTAGAATAGAAGATTTGTATTCATTTGGCTGTATTTCGGTTCTCCGTACATAAGTTATAAGTCTCTTTAGAGATCCGTATAACAAATAAAAAAACCCTTAGGTCCAAATGTATTTGGTCTATTCTTCGTTCCATTTCATAATTTTCTAAATTATTAATCTTGTTCATTACAATTTTTTATTTTCGTGGTCGAAATATATACTTATACGAGTGTAAAATTACGCCGAAATAAACGACTCTGTCAGTAATACAGAAAAAAGCTGTACTATAGCTGCCATTTATTCGTTTAGTTTTATAATACCCTTACAGACAGAAGTTATACAACTACTATTCTTATAGGAGAGTAAAATTACGCCATAAGAAATAGCTTTAAAACGGGGTTGACAGATACATTTGTACAGCTACAAGTGCCAAGTGATACTACAATACAGCCTGTATACAGCTCTTACCATAAAATTAGCTTGTAGTGTTTCACAACACTTAAAGTTTTAAAACGGAGTTGACAGATACTTTTATACAGCTAAAAGTGCCAAGTGTTACTACAATACAGCCTGTATACAGCTTTTACGATAGAATTAGCTTGTAGTGTTTCACAACACTTTTAGTTTTATAGTAGATTTTCTATATTCTGATAAAGCACCCCATGATTCCGCAGAATCCTTTATAATGATTTTATACAGCTTGAGCTGTATAAAGTCGGTAAAATACCTTTTATACAGCTTAAATCTTTTCTGACACTCTTATACGTCTCTTAAATCACTCTAAGTTCTAAATTGGGTGGTATATTGATGTTGCCGACACTTCCATGCTACTTGGGATTGGACTATAAAAAAGGTCGATTATTGTCAGTATTAATGCGTTTATTAAATTGATTTGAAGATATCAGTATTATGTAAGAATATAATTTAGACTTTCTCAGTAAGATTAGTAGATGGCGTTGCGATGTTGTGTCTGCCCTCAGACCATTCTATAAAGTGGCGCCATCTATGTATATATGATGAGACAAGCAATTCTGAATGGATTGACAGTTTGTATCATTTAAGTTGGTCTCATTACAATATCCTTTATCAGCTTCCGCCCGCGACTTCGTCTACGTGTTAAAAACGTTTCATCTCATTTTCACCCACCTACCTAATATGTACTATAAATTAAATAAAATCCTTTCTTAGTGAAGCTCGACAACATTCAGAATATGTTTTATGGAAATGTCATGTTACACGATTTAGGCAGTGCGTTATTGCCACTATTTGCATATATCTAAGTAAGTAACGCAACTATTTTCTATAAATTTAATCGCCTAAATATAATTTCGAATAAAAATCAACAAGAAATAGGTAGGTAAATACCATTTATATAGGTAGGTTTGCGATACCCGTCTGTTTTGAATGATACACTTTATACTTTATACAGTCATTGTTCAATTAATTTACGATATTCACAAGTCGCTATAATTAATACTGCCTGCCAAAATATTACTCAATGAAACACAACAAGCAATAATAACCAATTTCAATTTCAAATCCCTTACAATCTTCAATAAATAGCACTGCACTTAAATGTAATCACGCACTCAGGTAAAATCCAATTAATGCTTAGTATTATCATTTAATTACTCGGCCCAATAATCGAATCCCTCGAAACGGTGTATCAACAATAATAAAACGAGCAATGAATTTAGAGACTATTGTTTTCGGGGTACCACAAACAACCCGTGTAAACATTGGGGGGGCGTCGGGCAAATATTCTTAAAATGACCCCCGGATGGGTGTTTTTGGAGGCGCCGGGTCTTGGACGGGGCCCACCAAACGGACCGGGTAAAACAATTAACAAGGTGTCGAATTAAACGCGAATTAACGTTTGGACCGTAAAAGGAATACCCTTTTCCATTGTGGCAGCGTTTTACAAAGGATTTCGGGATTGCTGAGTATTAAATATGTGTCGCATTGTTCTGCGATTACGGCAGGTACGCGTGTTGTTATTAAACGCTGTGAAGGGAATTTTTCAAACAGTTTTTCACGATAAGCTCAGGGCACTTTACACGATTGCGGTAGTCGTTTGTAAATAACAAATTTAAGCATAAAAATTAAATATTATTTAGTGTTGGTATATGTTTATAATAGAAGTATATTTAAAATAATAATTAAATGCCTTTAACGGACACGCTCGGCCCGCGACTGTGTCTGCTTAGAATTAATACTTTCATATCCCACGGCCACAGTACATTCCACCCTTCTTTAAACCCCCTTAGCGTCACTTGCACCATCCCACTAGCCTGGGGTTAAGCGTTGAAACCATCAACCCAGTGTCAAATTGTACTGGTAACCATGGTTACTTCAGGTTTGACCGGATTACCCCGGGTTAGTGGAATGGTGCAAGTGGCCCTAAAAAGTTAATTTCCATGATAAAAACTATACTATATAAGCAGGCCCAGGGCTGTAAACGCGAAAATCGAAGTTCAAAAATTGCGTGCATTTTTCTCTGTCACTCTAATTACGCCTTCATTGGAGTAAAAGAGAAAGATCCCCGCAATTTGCGAATTTCTGTTTTCGCGGTAGCCCCTCTGGTAACGGAGCTACAGACAGTTACCTTCGTATTTATAATATGTAAGTATTAGTATTTACTAGTATGGTATGTATGTACATAGTTTAAACCATACTACATGGTAAGTTGTTATATTTATATTTCCAAAAGGACCTGAATCAAGTCAGAAGTTGGGTCAAAATGCATATTTTACGTCACTTAATAACAATGGGTCCTGAATTAATTGTTTAGGCTCTATTTACACAGTCGGGCCGGTTATCTCTTCAGCCATTTGATGTGACTGCACTGCCAGGTGACTACGCCAAATACGAATATTATACAAATATTGTTTTCACCATTAGGTACGTACCCAATTTTTTACATTTAAGTACCATATTTCTACAAATATCACTTCAAAGAGTTCATAGTAAGTATTCATAAGTATAAAGTTCAAAAAACGACTTGCAAAAATGATATCATACAATCACCCAACTATATGGTACATATTATATGGTCCACAAGCTCCCAATTACGAGGGTCCAAATCGAATAGTAAGTCAAATATCTTCGTTCAGGTGAATCAGGTGTAAAATTCTTATTAGAATGTCGCACTTCTAAGGAAAAACATTTTCACAAAAGGAAGATAAAGAAGAAGATTTTTATTGATACTTAATTACGTGTTGAACTTGTGGACCATTATAAGTACTGGACCACCTATATAGTTGGGTGGTTTTACGGTAGGTATAGAAATAATACACCAAAAATATCGCGACAGTTTCGTGTTAAATTTCTGATTCACAGACCTCCATGTCAAGATAAAACTGATATATTTTTTCTTATCCATCTATCTGACTAGGCATACAGTACAGTAATCGAATGTAAATTACATATAGATAGATATATGTTTAATTAAACACGGTTACAAATTCTCAAATACCATAACTGCGTTATCCTACCAAAAACCACGGGTACAAATAAAATTAATTTGGAAGCTTTTACAAACCACAATTGGGTCACTGAACCAAAAATTATATTTACAAATCCTCGCCCGTAACCCTGCAACCACCGGCCAACCGCACTTACTAATTAACCGAGTACGTGTTAAATCTCGTAATAACCTGCGGTGGAAGCAACCCCTCGCACCTTCTTTTTCTAACAAGCCATCTTGGGTGCATGTGTCTCTTTCCAATTGGGATGGGTCACTAAGCTTATTAGTTTTACTTGTAACACGAGTGTGTTGCGTTGTGGTTTTGTTTTCATAATAAATGCTGCAATAATCTTAATGAAATTGAATTGTGTGCTTCTAAATGTTACAATACCTATTATAATGTCTAAGATTTAGGAGTATTTTTGAAACATAAATATTATGCAATCTAGGTACCAACACTCAACTTAACTATGAGCAAATAGTTAAGCTGAGCATTCCTGCATACAAAGTTTGATCCGAGATTACTTCGAGAAGTTTAGAAACATATCGATTTACAAATTACCCTGGCTCACCGCGATCTCAACAAAAATGTTCACCGTTTACCATTATAACTGTTATTAAGCCAAAATGCTCTAATCAGGCATTTAAAGAAATGAAACGTCGATTTGTGGACCGCTATTATATCTATTTTCATCGATTTATTGATCGAATATCGACTGTCCTCAACAAATGATCGTACCAAATTACTGGCCATTATTTCGAATTAGAATCGATAGAATCGGGACCCCAATTATATCACTTATGTGTTTAAAGGAGGTTGGGATGAAAGCAATCATAACCGCAAAAGAAGGACGGACGTTTTTTTACCATCTTTAGTCCACAAGCAAAAAAGACTATTTGACTGCGGCTGTCATATTTGTATATTTTTTATACAGAAGCCTGACAGTTGTTGCGCAACAAGATGTAAAAAAGTACAAAACAAATTAATTAAAGGTTCTCACAAAATGTATAAGTAGTAAATTTAGATTCCCCGGGTCAAAGATAATGGTGCAGTCTTATAACCGTTGAGTTTTATTACGGGCAGATTACAAAATGACCAAACGAGCAACACACAAATGATTGGCTATAAAGCGAAAAGAACGAGCGCCCCTGACAATGTAATAGGAATCCTCGTGAACCGCTCTACACTGAGCCGCTGCGTATACTTACTACATACTGCATAATTGATATTTTATATTGATGGTTTAAATTTAAGTATTGCAATATAATATGTTTACCTTCCTAGACTTCTAACAATTGAACGTGAAAAGAGATGAATAATTTCAATATTCTCAGAAACTAATGATTTTGCACACGGCATGGCGTCCACAATCCATCTACAAACAATTTGCAACAACTTCTACTTTGTTTCGAACAATTATGGCTGATTAAACGCAGCTTTTTAGTTTAAACCATCTTTTTAACCTAGCGAATTCATAAATGTCGAGTTGCATCGATCCGCCAACAGCGGCGTGAGTAGAGTCGGAGCAATTTATAGGCACTACTTAAAAATAAAAATAAACAACATAATATATACTTTTGTTAGTGTCGTAAAATATAACGTATCGTAAATAAGACTCCTAGATTTTATAACGTGGTGGTATTAACTGGATACCTTAACATTACCGTAATGGTCAGTAAATCAATGGAAAGAAATAACAATATTACACGCATTAAATCGCTCCAGGAATAAAGCAGAGCCTAGTAATGAGATACAATGTTAGCATTAATTAACGTGAACAAAGGAGTAGAACCTTATAATCTACAAAGATAATTTCCTTAAGTAAATTTTTATTAAAATGGTAGTCTCATTTGGCTATAACCTAGGATAACATTTTCAGGACTCCAATTTAAACCCCAGAACGTACAAACTAAGTATTGCTTATTAAGCTAATCAATACAGTAAAGAACATGAATAACGATAAACCAAATAAAATTGCATACCGTTTTATTAGGCAGGCGTCCGGTTTTTTACCCCATAGCTCAGTACTTAGTCCATCGCTTTCACCAAATAACCTAGTTCATTTTAGATTTCCTCAACTCTCAATAGCCCTTACACCCTGGCGGGTGCTGCCTCTACGTGCGTCCCATGACACGGGTAAGGGCAGCATCCGCTCGGTGTACCCCATGCATTTCATTAAAGTGTCAAAGGGCCTCTACGTGTTGGCTTCGGCTCCGCGCACGCCTCCCAAAGGTCCGGAACACCATTGTTCCGTGATTGGGAATAGAAACGCACCGACAAACTAAATATTAATTGCGTGTTGCAAAATCACCTTTTTATTCAAGAAGAAAAAGCAACTGGCGCGTATCCACTGTCTGATGTGCTGATGTGCGATTGCGAGAATCCAACAAATCTTCAACGGACAACAAAACGAACTCGAAAATGATACGAAACACGGCGAATTAAAAGCAAATTACAGTCGGCCGGCGATCATAGCGTTTACAATAAATACATAATTGCACGGCCGTACCAATGGCATACGTTTCGCTCAAATAACGGAGTGCAATTTCGAGGATCGCCTCAACATGTCGCTCGCACTTCCAGCCGGCAACATTGATCAACGAGAAATGCTAATTATTTACATAAGCAAGGGCTTTAGGACTAATAAAACGTTCAATATATTTTTCACTACACCAGCTCGTAAAGGCTCTCTTTATCCTTCAAAAGAAACTGATGAGAAAGTTACATTTTATCCACAAGAGAGGCAAAGTAAGTTACTTAAGTATGCACATTTTGAGTAGATTCCTGATGACGGTGGAATGGCTGTTAAATTACGTTTTAGAATGATAAATAATTAATACCGTTGATTTGGATTTGATTTGTAACCTTTAGTTAGTATTTTCCTCGCGATAGTGTGTTGAAAAATGTTGTGTTCCACTCGGAAGCAAAGTACGTATTATAATGTAATAAGATGCCTCGCGGCGCTCAAGATTCCACTTCTCGAACCACTCACTAACGCTCCTGGTTAAATTTTGGAATATTTCGTTCGCTTGCTCTGTAATCAATGCACGAGGGGTTACACAACAACTTTGACCCCTTGTTAAACAAATAACTATAGTTTTAACGTTAAATAATAAATAGATAATCAAAATCTATGTTGTATTAAGGTAACCGTCCGGGTGCTCGACATTTCAAAGGAAAATATTTATGTTTCGTGATATTATGTTTATTTATACATCTATACAAAACATTGATATTGATATTTATTGAAATCAAATTTTACAGCATTACAGCTAACACCAATGCACTGTAAATTAAGTAGTAAAATTAAGTACCTAAGTAATAATAAAGCGATTAATAAGCTACCTATTACATATTCAACTCTTTTGGGAGATGTGACCTTTACCTTTGTTAAATGCAATTTATTTTACATAGTGACCATATCAAAATTTCTCAAAATGAAATAAAATGCAAATAAGTCAATAGGATTGTCCGAGTAAATGTCATTTGTCTGCTTTTGCTGGCAGTCCTAAAAGATGTCATTTGAATATGATTCAGGAAAAACACAGAATAACATGTGTTTTTTGTTAAAGCTGGCTACGAAATTAAATAATGGAATAATACATAATCGTATTCTGTTCCAAATACTAACTTTTTATGTTTTTACATTCCTGTAATAAAATAAAATAAATCGGCTCTACATTTTGAGCAAAATATATCATGGAATGAACTAAAATAAGGATTCCCCCAAAACACAAATTGCACTCCACACGTTCTGCGGTTCAAGCACTACCCAAAGAAATTATACCGATTTGACTAGATTGAACGTAAAAACATATTAATAAAAACTGTAAAAGGAATGCCAAAAAATTACCTACATGCGTTTATTTTGTACTTTTCGAGTAAAATGGCTGTGACTTACGGCAGATTTGGCAGATTTGATGAAACTGTAAACATTTCGTTTTAGCTACTTTAACTACGAAATCCTGAAAAATGGCTGGACAAACATTGGGACTTGGGAAATAACCTTATAGTCCCAATAAATGTCAGCCGTGTCGAGTATTAGATTTGTAACGGTTTTCAGTCCTAATAGATGACACGCATTGTTTATCACAGTAACAATGAACGATTTCTACATTTAGTTAACTTAAATATCTTCCCGCACATTCTAGCATCAACACAATTATAAAATATGGTCATAACTTACCGTTGAAGTATTTTAAATAACTCACCAAAGACGAGCAGAGCTTAAGCAAATAGCTAAAGTTTAGAGATTTGATTGCTCATGACAAAGTCATCACAAATATTATTAATAAATTTATAATAGGTTCTCTTTTTTAAATTTGGCGCATGAAATGCGAAAGCTACAAACATTTCTCATCTATTAAATCTAGTTGTGATGAAAGTAACGGTAATCTTATCTTATTTATCACAATTGAAAGTATGGATGACTTGTATCATAGGTACAGCTACTGTAATCAAAGGTGAAAAACAAATATTTTGTTATTGTCACCTTACTACTGTGATACCCAGCTGTTAATATATCAAAATGAAGACTGCACAATACAACTGTAATTGATATTTGTAAAATTTTGAGAATTGTTAATGTTTTATTTGCGGTTCGGTCACTAACGTAATTTAAAATAAATTCTGAAATGAGAGTATAATTCCTATAAAAATTAAATACTTTTCCTTCGCAAATCTCTACAGAGAAGCTAAAACATAATGTTTGACAGCCGTCTTCCTCCGTCCCCTACACCATGTTACACGATAATCGCAATTGAGTCTTTGTCGGTCAATCGTCGACACAAGTCACGCGCCGAGCACAATCAATAACAGTAATACTGAATGTAACACAATCGAGAGAAATGGACGTCGCCAATATCATGAGTCAACAAAACGGTCAGTCAGTGTTGCCGTGACAAAATTAGGATTTTATGTAAACTAATATCCATACAAAACAAAAAAACTTCACAAATTCAACAAACTACTTTTAATCTAAACAACTTACAAATTAGCAAACGCTGCAGGTCAAATAAAAGCTTTTAAAATAATTAAATACCTACATATACTAAAACATTTGGATAGGTATGTCCAAAGTAAACACTACTTAAGTACCATTCAATGTGTCCAAGTCTCCCTTAAACTGCACGTTTTATTTTCCCACTAAACGTGTTAAATTCCCTACAGCGGCAACACCGCTGACTTATGTCGTCTCCGCCATAAACTCTTTCATTTGGCTTGGACGAGCCTTATGAACAATAAAACGCTGAGGGCTGGAGATTTGGACTGTAATAAAATATTTGCCCTAGCACACGCTAATCCGCGTCCCTTACTTACGGACGCAATTTGAGAAGTTATAGCAGTGGGGTGCAGACAGACGCTGGCAGGTACCTACTGATTTACTTTAAACTCGTTTACTTTAGAATTTTGCGGCGACCAAAATAATACCTTACGTAATACAAATGAATTCAATTACTCCCTAACTAATAGGCCTATCTATGTAAATGTATATTAACGGCAAATTGACATTCAGTGCCGATCAAAATGAAAGGAAATACTTAATGATGAAATAGTAACCAATGGGTTGAGAGTTTAAGGCAAATACCGGAGTGTTTCACGAGCGCGCACCAAATAAAACTTCTCCCTAAGCGAAAGAGGGTCAGACTTAATTACTCGTAAATTGACCAGGATACAGTTTTATCTCAGATAAATATATACGCGGATTACGATGTGTCATACTTTAGGTTATTATGTCTCCTGTTAACGAGCCAGTTTACTACTATCGTGCTCCAAACGTATTTTATACCTACCAATAGTTATTTGGATGCTTTGTTAACTAAATTAGTATCATTCCATCATTCAATCGCCTTAAAGGAAATTGCTTCGAGTGCATGCTGACTACAATAAAAATTAAGTCATCCGTAACTTTAACAAAAGAAACGATACTATTGTTAGACTGTTGCTATCAAAGATTCAGAAATATTGAAGCATATTTTTATTAATAACATGTATTGCACAAAAGAGAGATTATCTGTCGGTGGTTTTTGGTGGCAGCTGCTGTTATTGAGAATTTGTTTGATTTGATGTTCGGCTTCATTTCAATCCGGCTGCATTTGTTAGGCTACTTACTTCATTAAGTATATTTTGGTCTACGGGACAATTACTAGTTTTGCATGTTAGGCACCTTTAATCACTTTTGGGTTGCATGCTAAAACATGCACAATTTTGTATACGTGTACATTGCTGTTATCGCTACTAAAACAAGCCGCACATTGTTCAAACCGGTTTTAAACGTTTTGAGTGTCTTCGTTAATCTTTATTGCCGTTGCCATAAGACGCAATCAATTCAATCATTTATTGATAATTTAATTGTCAAATTAATCTTTGTCGTACATGACGAGTAGTTTTATCGACGGGTTGATGGAGGGTTATTACTTGTCGTCAATTTGAAACTAAATGAACTGAGTAACGGAAGAGAGAAACGTATAATTTCGTTGCATCTTGATCGATCTACTGAACGGCACGATGATACGAAACGAAAAAGCGATTGATTTGAAAACACTCGCGGGTATCGTTAAGTTGTTGATGAATATCTAATACCTACTCGTTACCCAACCCTCGTGTGTCCGCGTCAAGCCAAGACGAACGTTGCATTCCGTTACAATGTTGCAATGACACTTGTATATTACCAATGCAGTTTAGCTTTACGTCTTCAATAAATAGTTGCGTAAATACGTACTTATGTACTTGTAACTAAAAATGACATGATCACACATTCATTAGGTATAGTCATAGCAAAGAGCGACTCTGATTACCACGACAATGATGAATCCTCCATTGATTATAATTCCTTAGCCACGGAAACACCATTCATAATAATTGTGAATAGTGTTTCCTTAATCACCATTATTTATTAATCATTAATGGTGTATACACGTTAAAATGAATAAGCACCATTAAAATCGAATAAACCTAAATGAGCAAAGACAAGTACAAAAGAAAACAAATCCGAAAGGTGCAATACATACCTTGATTGTTTTCATTGCGCTACACTTTTTTTAAACTGTGAATTTTTATGTTACTTCTACTCAGAATTACGTGTTCTTTTAAACGTAATAATAAAAAAGTGTCGCAAGATTTCCATATATTTTTCATTCATTCCATTCTGTTACTGTCATACATAATCGTAACGGAATGGAAATTAATTAAATAAATAAAAATCTTGGGACACTTATTTATTCTATTAGAATCAAAAGAGCTCGTTATTTTGAGTATAAATAATATAAAAATACTGAAATTAAAAAAGTGTAGTCCACAACTTTAAATAAAATGGCCCAAGAGACAGAAAAGATACCGTTATTTTAAACGAATGGGTAACTAAACTTTCCAATTTAATTGAAAAATGAACTTTAATTATTTTACGAATGTTTGCAATACGAACACATAATTACACCGGTTACATTAATTAAGTGGAATGCCTTTGATAAGTCATCTTTTTGCAAAAAAGGAAATAAATTTACCTATACTGTGGCACAAGGTGTGAGGAATGCCATAACTGGGCAACACATCAATGCATCGTAGGTATTGGCGTTGTTGCCCACTTATGATATGAGGATATGACACTGGCACTACTATACCTCTGGCGTCAAATGACAGTCCCTAAGACCGTTGTTCCTTCAAGTCTATTTTCATTGAAGAAACATGTTTTTTCCTTATTTTTATTACCTTCATGTTATACATTGCTCAATAAAATAATGTGCTTACTTTTACTTACTTACTACAGTTACTACTACTATCATTAGGCGCGAAAGATATAATCCTGACCGACAACATTTTTGGTAAAATGGATTGATAGATTTGATAGACCCTTAGGTTAACTTTTTTATTGATATTATGTTTAATTATTTGTAGGATGCCAACCAATACCTACTCGTGTTTTTGCCAGATAGGGGTCATCCATTAATTACATCACACGTTTAGGGGGAGGGAGGGGGTCAAGAAAATGTGACATATTAGGACATGGGGGAGGGGGGAGACACAAACTTTGTGACGTCACTTTAACTTCATCAGTAACCGAAAATTTATTTAAATTATTTTATTCGCTGTACATTTAAATAACAAGTTTTTAAAACGATAATCTTTTTTATTCGTTTTATTAAAGTAAACTTTTAATAATACTTAGGTACTTAATTCGATTTGGTAATTTCGTAGAAAAAAATGTGACGTCA
This sequence comes from Cydia fagiglandana, assembly GCF_963556715.1. Classification (NCBI taxonomy): domain Eukaryota; kingdom Metazoa; phylum Arthropoda; class Insecta; order Lepidoptera; family Tortricidae; genus Cydia; species Cydia fagiglandana. The sequence goes on from NC_085932.1 coordinate 10,651,649, forward strand.
CACTAGGGGGGAGGGGTTTGCCAAATGTGACCAAGTGATGCGAGAAGGAGGGGGGGAGGGGTCAAAAAACCTAGAAATTCGTGTGACGTAATTAATGGATGACCCCATATTATAATAGATAAGGTACAGTCACCATTAGGGTTCTTGAAAATTCTATAGCGTAAGTATTGAACAACCAATTTAGCTAGGACCCTAAATGGCACAACAATCACGAAGCGTGTTGGTCTGCTGGTACACATTGCCCTATGTAGCTCTACTTGTATGCATTAATTAAAGCTGGTGGTGGTGGTGGTGGATGGTGCAATTTTGTGGAACATGGTATTTTTTTAAATATTACTATTATACTTAATTTAACTTAATTTTATTATTAAACTTAATTTTATAAATTATACATTACCTATTAGCCTATAGGCTATTTAGATAATGTTTGCTGGCAAAATGATGTGACGTTAACGTTTGTGTGGCGACGCGAAATGATGCGAATGAAAACTACTTATTATGCTCTAAGGCTCATTAAATATGTAGTCGTTTTGCAGCTGAGCTGATCTGAGAAATATTTCAGTACTTTAGATTAGGATCTAAACCTTCTTTGTGATGACAACAACAATAAATTAAAAGTTCCGTACTGCAATTACAGACACATTGTTGCCTGATGGCAGCACATGTCACGGCAATTGCCTCGTTTCTTTAACACTTCTTAATTAATCTACGTTATACTAGAACATATTTGAAATAAAAGGCGACGTTTATAGTGAAACGCAATAAATACAAATTAAAATATAGTGAACTAAGTGATGAACAACATCATCATCATATCAGCCCTTTATCGCCCACTGCTGAACAACATACTACTTACTATAGTTACTATAAATAAACTGATGAACTGATAAACAATACACTGCCATTTTCAAAGCTCTGCCTTGGCGAATTCATTGCATTTTATGAAATGATCTCTCCGAAGCGAAATTTAGGATTTGTCTTCAAACGCCATACAATAAAAAATATTATTTTAATACAGACTTCACAGGCTTAGCAACTACTAGGTTAATAGGTAGTTACATTTTTCATAATCAGCAATTAAATTAACATTCTAAACGATCAATTCTTCGATAACTGTATTAAGAACTGACTAATTGGATATTGCAAATGTTTTGCAGCATTCAATTATGGACGAAGCTAGTGAAACTCGCAATTAAAAAAACGAAATCGTAAAAACTTTAAACACGATCATCAGACCATTGAGTGAGACATGTATATACATAATTATAAACAATAGATTTGATGTAAAAGTTCTTCTGTTAGTCTTAATCAAGTCAAGACTTGCGATTTAACACTGTGACGCTTAGTGAATAGAATTAGGCGTTACTTTGTGTAAATCCATATTAATTAAAACAAAAATATTACTTTGCTAATCCGCGAAAAGATAACGGTCTGACGCCCGTCAACAACTCCTGATGATGCCTCGTAGAGAGGCGAAACACGTGTCGAGTATTGTTCTTTTAGTGGTGGTTTGTTATATTTATTTGCGTATTTATTTTTGCGGTGGGAGGGGGGGAACATTAATTGCATGTAAAAATACGCAAGTAAGTATAACGGGTTAGCACTGATTGACTAGCACGTTATCTTTTCGCGGATTAGCAAAGTAATATTTTGGTTTTAATTACCTACTGTGACGTTTAATTGAAATCTTTTGATTTTACTTTTTTTTTGCAAGTATGTTCACAAGATTTGATTCCATGGGACACGTGTTATGTTGTTATAATCACAAAAGGAATAAAATGCTTCTCAACTATGAGGAGTCCACAAATTTCGTATTTCGTAAAAAAGTAATTTAAATTTACTATTTGCTGTCTTGCACAAAGTGCCGAGTGTTTTAATATTGTGATTACTGTTAGTGATTTAGGTCTATGTACTTTGATTAAAATTATTATAAGTAGGTGTCAAATTTGTAAGTTATGGAAACATATTAAGTTAATAATTGTGATATAACAGTAAACGTCAACAGTTTATCATGGCTAATATTTACGCGCAAGCCTCGTCTGTAAGCAATGACACGCGCTGTTGGGCAGGGCAGTAAAAATCATTTTTAATTTATAATCAAACCCGTTTTAATTATCCTGCACCTCTATTTATAGATAGGCATTTAATTATAGGTACGGTTTATTAGAAACAATGTCTATAATATTTATAAATAAAATGAACTTATATGGAGTTGGAAAGCGTAAGATCAAAACTTTATAGAATGTAGTATGTTTATAATATTTTAAGATTGGTGTATGAACCTGTAAATAATAAACAAATCAGAAAAATGCATTACAGACTTTATTAGATAGATGTATAATTACAAAACTCATTAGATAATCAAGGTTAAATAAATATGTAACTTCCAATTTCAACGAAAAATTTTCAGTTCCGTGTGCCCCGGTCAATATAAAAAGGAAAAATTTAATTGCGATCAATCTACATCAGTCATAAGTATAATAAGGACATAAATCCGCGCAGTTCCGGCATTGCGGCGCGGGAGCGTGGCTCCTCAAACACTCGCTATGCTCATGCGCAGAGTCCGAGCGTCGCGCCTCGCTACGGCGTTTAATTATTGTTGCCACTGCGCCGATTATTGCGATTTCCTTATGAGGCGCGCAATTTGTTTGATTGCTCGCAATTCCAACTCGATGTTTAAACCATTAAAATTGTAAACGCGCTCGCCAACAGCAAGAAATGGTTATGATTGCTGACTACACTTGTGTTTATCGGCCGTTTTGCAACATTGGATCACTCTCGCATTCTCATATCTCACTGTCCCATTGTTCTGGATTCTGTACCTTATTACATGGCAGACAAGGCCGTCTTTGAATTTTTTGAAATAATTTTAAACGACATTGACACACTAAACATAATTGTACGTGTTGCGCGGAAACAAAAACAATAACACATACCTACTTACGTTTCGCTGCATAACGATAGTATGCGAATTGCTTTTAACCATCTGATAAACGTTTTATAGCTTCCGGTTGAATAGTTGTGTCTTTTTTTTTCCCTAATTGATCTTTAGTGGTTTAACTTTTTTAACGTGATTTAAGTGTGGTACGGCTATTCCGACTTCTACAAACGATAGATTTTTTATGTGATTCAGTTCAAGAAAAATGCTAACACGTAGAGATATGGAATGTTTGAATTTTGATAACTTAGGGTAATTTTCTACTAGAACACTACACTGCATACCTAGATGAATTAGTGCTATTTTAGTTTCTTACAGTTTGACACAATGTACGATCAATAGAGCAATTAAACTCGTTAACATCACACAAGCGAAGGCGTGAACAGGCAAGAATAGCAAATTGACTGATCCATCATCCCCCACCCTTAACATAAACAGCCAAATCCTTACTTAATTTCAGTCACAGAATTCAATCAGAATGTAAAGCTTTGTGCCCCTGCGCGTAATGTTATAATGCCTTGCATTATCCCCCGGTATATTGTGCTCTTGGGTGGAAAACGGCCCATGCGCCTAAAGCCCTCTGAGGCTCAGGCGACATTGTTCCTTCGCGCGCACGCTATTATATCTAACATCCGACACGGCGACAGAGAAACCTTTAATCATTATCAAAAACATCATTTTCCGCATGCTAATAATTAGGGTTACCTAAACGACAAAAAGTATATTTTATTTAAAATAAATTAATAGTGGCCTCTTATTATTAATTTAAAGAATTAACTATTACCGATTACCGATATTATAGTTTGGCTGTTTCATACATTTTGGCTGGTCTATTTTTTATGGGAGGGTAAATTTATTTTTTCGTGCTTTCGGGGTTGGTCCGATAGTAAAAGTTGCTCAGTATAATCCCAAAACTTATTTTTAACCCCCTGTATAGTAAACTATAACTAGGAGTAGATAACTCGGCCAACAAATCAGTCATAAAATTGGCATCGGTTTGATCCACACTCTGAAGATAAACAACGGTAGGTAACCCTTTCAACGCACGTGGCCTCCTCGGCCCTTACACGCATTTCATATTCCTATTCCCATTCTCGTACCTCCGTGTGAGGATTATAATATTCTGCCTCCGATGTTTTCGTATCCTATTATTTCACAGGGTGAAAATGGCCCGCCCGCCACCTAACTCACTCCTGTGACACCCCTAACTTAGATGTGTGATGTACATATAAGAAATGTTGTTAATGTGTGTGGGTTCAATATCTGTGTGTGTCTGTTTCATCAACTGTAAACCACTGTCAACGACTCGTCAAAATAATATTGGCTTAACTCTGAATCCCGTAGAGTAGGAATGAGGAAACTTGATACGCGCACGAATTTAATTACAACGGCGTTACCGTTATTAATGGATTAAAAATATATCAGCACATTGTTATTCACAACCTACTTGCCTACTTTCATTGTGTTCGTTTTAGTTAACTGGCGCATGTACCTTTTTATGAACGAAATCTTGTTGTTTGGTGACAGATTTTATTTTTTATTTTAGAAGAGCAGTTACTTTTTCTCTGGCAAGGGTAATAAATAATAATATCGATGCGCCTGCTCATATTAGGTAGAGCCTATTATATGTATAATACTCTTCGTCGAATAAGATAAAAGCAGATTCAGTCAACTACGGTTAGTTAGATCACCTAATACCATTTGCCTTTTAACGTCAGATTAACTTTTTATTTAAGTTTTACTATACCTAAACCACGTAAAATAACGTGATATGTATTATGAAACGTTTATTTTCAAAAAGTTTAAATGCCACAATCGTAGTGAAAACAAGAACCTCAATATACGTACCTATGTACATAAAAAAAAACTCATCGTGCATCAGAACAAGATACGTACAGTTAAAACATAAAACCATCATGCAGAGATACGCGGAATGCAGGCAAAAACAACGCTTTTTCACTTGCGAGTGCGAGTGTTTCGAATTGCAAATTTGGGGAAAAAAGCGGACAAACTACACTCAAAGTCGAATGCGGCAGCGCGCGATAAGCAAGTGCCGCTTATGCAAGATCACGAATGTAATTGCTCCCTTGTCTGGCACGACACTTCAAGCCCGAGAGGGACACCAGCATCCCGACCCGCGGGAACGAACGGGACAAAACAGAACTAAATCAACAATGCCGTAAGCGACAAAAATGATTGATTGCTAGCCGTCTTGCGCTGAGCTCTATTTAATCACTTTATTCCCTTTTCTCCGTTTGTTGGGATAATTTTGTATTTGTGTAATTTGTATACGAAATGAGCCTCCCTGCGAGGCTGGGTTCATATCCGGTGCCTTCGGTGGCTTACGGGATCCGATTTTGATGTTATCACGTATTACGGTAACCTTTGTTATGATTTATGTTGCGAAGATTACGATGATAGACGTGAATTAAACATGCTCATTGTTCGGTAAAACAGAAGGCAACTCATTCATTATATATCTTTGCATTAGTCAAGCCGCAGGGCAGAGCCCTCAACGTATTAGATTTTTTCATTTGCAACAAAAAGTTAGATAGGTAAATGATCAATTTAATACGTCATTAATATCTGTAAGCATTATTGTACCGTTTGTGCCCAAATAAACATTAAAACATTAAAACATTATTTACCCGTTATGTAGGTCTCTCATTGAAACAACCTTTAGACAGTCGAAGATTCTTATACTATTAGAAGTATAAGAACAAATGAAATTATTTTTAGTCGAAGACTTATCATCAAGACGATTTTGACGTAGCCAATTAGGTTGCTTTGTTAGGGTTCTGTACCTCAAAGGGAAAGAACGGAACCCATAAAGGAGCCTAAAATTTTTCTTCAGTAAACTGTTCTTCACATATAGATATAGAAAACTTCAGATAGGTATAGAAACTTTATAAGAAGCAGTTAAGCGTGAGTAGGACTAAGAAATAAAACATTGTTCAATAATGTACAAAGTACAGAATTTTGGGGCGCGAGATCAACTCGCACTTGGCCCGTTTTTTTAATACAAAGTTCTGTGTTCAACTTTCGATCTCCGTTATAATCGTTTTAAACCTTGAACAGTATTATAGTAATAATACCTACTGTTATATCATCGAAATTATACCGCTAATACTACAGTACTAGGTACTAAAAAAGTACATACCACTCATGTGTCCATTTTCGTAAGGCGAGTAGTCCCCGTTCTCGAGCCGGTGCTTCTTGAAGGGATGCGGCGGGAACTGCGTGGCCGCGAGAGACAAGCCCACGCCAGACGCGCGCTTCGGAGGTCGACCCGGCCTGGAGCTGCGGACATGGTAGCACGTTACTGCCGAAAGTAACTCTACAAGAACCTATTCACATTTTAGGGACAACTGACTATCACTGGCACTAAGAATCTTATCGATTCAGTGGAATATTAGGTCATAGAATGTGAGGAGTTTGTCAATGCAAGCAATAACTAATACGGAGCAGCCGCGGCTTGGCACAATAGTGACGTGAAACTATTTTTTTTATTCTTGGCTACCTTAAAAAATAACTCAACCACCCAAAGAATAGAATAGAAAAAAATGTGTCGGGCAAAATATGCTTTATGATATTTAAGCTAAAAAAATAAGTATAAAGAAAACGAAAAAAGCTCAGCAAAACATTACAAAAGAGAAATGTCAACGTATAATTCGCTGTTTTTTGGCGGAAATCACCACTAACGGGTTTAGTTAAACCAAAATGTTTATTTACAAATTCTGACCGTGACAAGAATTATAAAGTGTAAGTAAGTAAGTTTGACAGAGTACAGTGGCATGTTCTCCACTACTCATTTTGTCATGACTTATCGATTATTTCTATTTGTTTTACAGGTTGAGCAAAACAATACTTAGGTCAGTTCACTTAAACATTTTATTTATAGATATAAACGTAGTTTCTTCGGGTTATTCGCAGACGGTCTAGAACGCAAAATAAATACTTAGTGTAATATTTTGCGTAGGTATATTACTTTTAGTCTTACACTAGTCATTTTGCGTTCTAGACCGTCCGCGACTATACCGTTATTACCGTTTCTTCTTATTTTTAGTATTAAAATTTAGTATTAATTAATATCAATTAAAATCCACTTGTAAAAGTCTCCCATGCACCTCCACTTATCTTATAAATCAAGTTTGCGCGTGAGGGTGCCCGTAGATTTATTTTTATTTATTTCACTCCCCTAAGATTTAATAGCAAAGATGTCCGCCGCAGTTTCCACAATTTCACGCTTATTGTTTTCCCATCCGTGATTTATGATCGTAATAGACAACAGTATATTCTTGGACGCAATAAAGTTTGTCACCTAAATCTTTGCGGTTAAGCCTATTGGCTTGCTAACGAAATTGTATCATGTAAACTATTACTTGTGATTCTGATGTAAGCACAACTCGATTTTTATGGTATTTTACCACTTCGTTTTTTCTAGTTTTGCTATTAATTCGGATACTTATCATCCCCTGGATGGTTTTTGGTCTAAGGCAGCTTTATGGAAATTTTACATTGTAGAATCTATGGGACAAGTTTTGTATATTGGATAATTAGTTAGTAGGCACACACTAATTAACTAGGCTAATAAAAATGAATCAACCATAATAAAAAAGAAAAAAACTAGCGCACAAGATGAATTGCACGTAATCCGCACTACATTACAACTAGTATCATCACGTTCGGGTAAGTTTGGCAATTATCGGAGGGGCGATGCTGTTATCATAGTATCGCCTTACGCAGAAACTGACTCTCGCCTATTTATTTTTATGTCAGCAACCGTCATTATGAGACACTCCATTAGCTTGGATTGCGGTGCTCGTTTTCGGTTACGCTTTGGGGTGCGATTGTGGTGTTGCGACAATTTTTCCTTCTGCAGTACCTAATTCGGTAAAGGGTTGCCAAGGTAGGTACATCTATTAATCTAGTCGAGTCGCAGAGTTTGTCAATGCTATGGAAAACTGGATTGTGTCCACTGTCCTTTATTTCATCATTCTGTCATCCTTGTATAGCATATTTTAACGCTTTTCTCTTCTATGAGGTCTTGACAACTGGAATTTACATTTATTACTGGTTTGATCCACATTGTTCATCTGGACCATAGTTTCAGAAAGATCAGAATCACATCCCTGATCAGCACACACTGTGTAACGGTGGACAGGTCACGCCCACCCAGTAGCGGATAGTGTGAACATGGCCTAAGTGTGATCTGTACAGCCGGTAAAAAAACAAAACCGCGATGAAATCGAATATTGAAAGTGTCGAGGGACAGAGATAAGGCGACACGCGCCGCTCCCCGCGGCACTTAGCTCGTAATCTGAATACCGCAAGCTCACTGCGATAAACTGCCATTAAGAAGCGTTCGATTTATTACTGAACGATTCCGCAACGATTTATTGATGGAGCGTATGCGCAAGCGTCTGTTTTTTAATGGTTTTCAATTCTAAATTTGACAAAAGGTGTCAAATACTATCATAAAGAGGAACCGTTGTTAACTTCTACTTCCCAAGATACATTGTTTATTGCAATTAGGTAATTAATTTTCACAAACTTTGTCACATACAATGATGTTAAAAATATCGAACCTAGGTACGAACTGGCATTTACGAGATGGTATTTACGAAAAAAATGGAGCCTTTTATTTGTTTACAAACAGCAAAGCAATATAAACTGATAAGTGCTTAAAAAAAGCAGATAACTAACAAGTAAGAAGAGCATTTCGTATATTGCAGTACTGATCGAATCCCATAAAACAAAACAGAAGTAAATCGCACTGTGGACTCCCAGCGGCCAACCCCACTGAAACTAACACCGTGAATGGCAGATAGTTTTTTGCTTTCTGTTATATTTGCCTGGCAATATTCATCACTCACCGCGTGTCACTGATCAAATAGCACCCCAAAAGAGTCCCCAGATATTTCTGTCAGATATATGTTTGATATAGTTTAATATGCCACGAAAATATTGTTTGATAGTGACGTTAAACCCATTAATATAAAGTTTCAATACATTCGAGATTCAAAATCAAATGCCTCATACTCTTTAGTTAAAAGGCGCTACGTGAAACGATTGGAAACATAAACAAAGTCAACACCGACTAAACTATGAATAGCCGCCGTAGTCTTTGTTATTATATTTACTATTCTCAACTCTTAGTGAACGTGTTCACACTCACTCCCAATTACTGACACTAAATCATAACGTCCACGTGGTGTAAACATCCTTCCCTGTCTAAAGCTTTACAGAGTTAAAATATGCCTATATAAAAAAAAACAAAAGCAACGCGCTGACAGTCTATCGTAAGCTAATAGTCATAATCTGTATATTTTTTTCTGGTACGTCCGATTATTTACACGTTACAACCGTATGGGAATGTTTACATGTTAAATTAAACTCTTTTAAAACCGTTTGTTGATCCAAAAATATCTCCTGTTCATGACACTAGTGTTAGGTGGAAATTAGATCTTGTGACAGACGTAGAACTTTTAGTATAGCTTGAACGTGTTTGGTGATCTTTCGCTTCGGTTCCATTGATGTTACTCTTCGGCTATTGAACATTTCTAGTGCCTTCATATGTTGTATGCCAGCAGCAACAAATTGGAAACTGTAAGTTTAACCCTGTTCTTTAAGAATTTATTTTGGATCCCTTGTCACTGGTTATTTCCTTTTCAAAAGTTCCTTGCCCTGCGGAAGCGTCTGAATATTAGACCAAACAACGGAGCTCTGTCTTAAAAATGGCTCAGGAATCGGTCGACACGGTAAAACAAACGGCCGTTATCTAATCTACGGTAAACTCAAGCGCAGTAGCAGTTTGTCTTGGGTTCAGTACAAACATGATAAATGAAATTCGTTTATAAAAACGCGTCCGTGTATTCTCTAACGAGTTCCGGTGGGAGCGCGATGGGTTCTTCCCTCGGATAGACATGATACCTATTTACCTTGAGAAGTACCTGAGGAAGAAGAGAGGACGTGTTATTGACTTCATCACAATCACTAAACTTTGAATTTTCTATTTGATATGCTAATATGCATAAATGAAAATTTAATGTAAGATATACAGAATAAGTAAGTTTTATAATTAAAGCCACTAATAGTCATCATTAAAAAGAATGTTTTAATAAAACAGCAGAAGAAAGCCTAATTGAAGCCAAAAATTAGAGGGCACATAGGCAGTAACAATAAAAACTGAAAGCAAAGCAGAGTTTCATTGTGTCATAAAAATAAAAATTAAATAAAAAAACCCTTGGGGTGGAAAAGTTGAGCGAGCATAATTCTGGGCACAATTATTTCATGTGCAGTTCAAGCAAGATGCTACTGTCCCGGCGCTACCTGTCCCTCCGGACGGGGGGATTTAATTTTTATCTTTCCCGCAAAAGTTATTTTTAATATCTTCCTACAAATGAACACGGGGAAACTTTTAAACAATACATTCTCATTTCATTTATTATTTTCTAAACCGTTCTGTTTTTTTATAATTAACTATTTTGAAGAAAACTCTCAATTACAACATTACAATAGCCCGTCTCCCTTAATACTGGCATTTATATTGTTTAATCGTCAAGAAAAAAAAACACGTAAAAAAACAATCTACTCTAACAACTAATTGCTAAAAAAGTAATCTTATAATTAAAAAATATACATAGGTAGGTCCTAATAAGACTATAATTGTTACCAATAAAACTGAAATAGTTAATAATCAAATATTACATTGCAGGTAATATTTGATTATGATGATATCTTATCGGTACATTATCGTTAATTATAAATATTGTTTAGAAGCTTTTGACGTTTACTGAGTATTATTTCACTTTATTTCCCAATTTTAAAGATTTATGAATCACGATCGCGCCAAACTTTAACCATGATTCTGATCAGTGTGATCATTCCGCAATATGATTTAAATATGTTTGTTGCCATAGGAAACCAAGTATGTATGTTGCTATATCCTTGGCCACTTTGGCTGCCACTATCTATTTGATGCTAACTGTACCTATTCTACATGCAGTTTACACTGTTTGTAGTTTATACATACAAGCATTCAATGTGGCAAGTCACTGCACCGGCCAGGTAGCTACGTTTCAATTTCTCAGAGGCATTTTATTTACAAAAGTAATTACGTTTGTCTGATAGGGTATTAAACAGCTCCCGGAGCTCCGCTTGATTCCATGACAGTTAATAAAGACATTCCGGCCGCATTACCGGACTGTTCCTACTGCGATCTGATAGTTTCATCATGAAATGTTATTATGGCTGTCAGCTCTTTTTTTCTCGTAATTAAAGTACCAATCCTATCTAACAAAGCCTTCCTTTTAAACCAGATACATTTATAAAAGTTCGCTATTCAGATTATAAGTAGGCTAAACAAAAAAAAACTTGCGATGCGTATCTTTGAATGATTGCCAGTCCAATATATAACTAACAAATGACACGTCGTTTCTTTCTCGTCCGCTTTATTGGCATCGGCACGAATATCACAACCGCACGCCACGCGGTCCAAATAATTGAAATGTCCATTGATTTTATTTATGATTCCAGCGTTGCCAACACTATGAATTGCCATGTTTTTTTGTCATAATCTGTTTTTCCTCAGGAACATACTGAGGATATATAGGAACATACAGGATTGATATGATGTACACCGAACTGACAAATTGACAAAGTCTTACATGTAAAGTTTAAATCATTTTAGTTAAATACATAGGGGAAGCTGTTCTACCTCGGACAGTTTTTTCTTTCATTAATTTTAGAAAAAAACTAAAGGCTGCAGAATTATTGTTTATCCGAATATTATAAGATACATTAATAAACTATCTAATACGATATAAAATTTAAAGATTAGTTTATTTATTTTGATGGGATACGTTGACGAAAAAAAAGGGAAAAGTGTCCAAGGAACAACACCCCTGATGTACCTTGGTCATTTCCCGTTGTACTTATCTCGGCCATGATAATTAAAATTAATAAATTTAATAGAAATAATATGTATATATGAAATCACAGATATTTTAGCATATTTACGCCATTGAATAGATTTTTCTAGTACAATTTCCTTAGAAAAATATACTTAGCAATGGTCATTTCTTTTATTTTTGCTGAAAACATTTTAGGCATTCTTTCTAAGATCAATTACTTGGTAACCTACAACGCAGATAACTAATAATTAGAAATACGGCAAATATGAAACCTTAAGTTTAAAAAATATATTTGCAGTAGTAGCAAGTACGGGCCATGGTACAACATATTTTCGGTGTCCGAGGTACAACAAAGCAACTTTTTGGACAAGTAAGCTTTGTAATAGTACTTCCAAATTGAGATTAGGCTGAAATGATCCTACTATCGTATAGCTAATTAACTTAACTTTAACTTATTATATTAAGTTTTATTATCTATTATCAAAACATGAAATAATCATCCTTGATGTAAAGTTCGAAATACTGACTTTTCATAACACAATTAATTTTTTAATTTTTGCTTGAATTACCGGCCGCTCTCTAGTTTCGTTGATAGCTTGTTTTTTATACTTAATAATAAAGTTTCAAATAATATTAATGTAATATTTCAAAAACCGTGGCAATGTGAAAATATTGCCATCTGTCCGAGGTAAAACTAGGTCCAAGGTACAACAGTTTCCCCTACACTTAACAATTATTATTACAGGCTAAATGGCAACAAAGTACGTACAGATTACCTATTCTTGAAATCTATAAATATGTACTTATAAAGGCTGCGAAAAAGAAAGCTAGCGTAGTATTTAACCATGCAGAAATCATATATTGACTGTAACTAATGTTGGCGGCGGTAACAAAATCTTAAATATTAATTGTAATAAGAGGCCGCGTCCCCGACATCCCTTTCTGTTAATGCTGTAGCGACCTAATCAGCCCTCAAGGGACAACCTCTTGTAATTAGCGACTGTTCATTTCTTAATTTCAATATTTAATTACAAAGGAAACTCGATAACTGCTCCAAATGGAAAAGAGACGTCATCTACAGAAGGACTTGAAAATCTGTTTTGTTTCCGCGCAGTAAGAATTACCCTTTTGATATAGAGGCTTCAGTATTATTTCTTTGTACTTTATATCAAAGGATGATAACTTTAAAGGTTTGATATTTTTTACTTAATGTAGGTACTTACCAAAATATATTTTTTTAATTCTACGTAGTTGTTGCTTACAATTTACACAGAGCAATATCAAGTTTTAAAAAATCAGTAACGTCTTTAGCAAATTCAATACGCCTTTCATATTTCTCGTTTTAGCAGACGAGACATCAATGTAACTTAATCGTGTTCGCTGAAGAGCCATCCTCGCTTCCCTTTTGTCCTTCCCTATTGTCAGACAGTAATAGCTCCCGACATATTATCATTTTATTTCATTTCTACCAAGCCTCTATGAAATTCCCTTTTTAACTATTATATACCGACGAATTTCATTAAATATACGATTATGAATTTTGTAAAAAGCGTTGTCAGATTTTTCTAACGATATGTAAGTACTGATCTGTCTACCTATACATTATTCTGTTGGATTAAGCCCCGCGCTTTGCGTTTGACGTGTTTTGTTTGCGTTTGTAAAATCCTAAATGAATCGTTAATGATTTTCTCTTTGTGACAGTTTATTTTTCACTCGTCGATGGTCAACATGGAATGCGTGCGTTTGGCATGTTTTGTTTGGAGATGGTGGGCGTTGGTCCGGTGGCCATTCACGCCTGTATTGGACAATTGTTCGCCGGTGCCGTTGCACAAATTATACAATTTCTGAACGGGTGACCGGTCGCTACTGCGGCACGCCCTACATCGTTCAAATTAAATCACAAATATAGAATTCACAGCACTTAAATGTACACGTCACCTTTAATGCAATATTTAAATGTTAAAAGTAGGTTTAATTGTTTTTAAGAGCATACATTGTCATTATTGGTTGAACTTAACGCTCGGTAATCCAAACTGTTAAAACAAAGTACTTATTAATTAAAGTTACAGAGCTCGTTAAGCAGGTGGGCTGCAGCATTACGAGAGGCGAAGGCTATATATTACTAATAAATAATTAACTTTTTTTCCGGCGCCTACAAGATTGTTGTGAAATGTATCAAAACAAATTAAAAATTTAGGTCCATGTCGGATGCGACTCGTTTTTACTTTTTCGCCCCTAATAGTTTTCTTTTATATTGACACGGTTCATCAGGGATAAACTAAACTTCTGCTACCGTAAGAGTAGCAACCGTTTATAGTATTTTTTTTACTAAAAGCTTTTGTATCTACCTATAACGGTCCAAAAAAGTTAACGAGCTATCTGCATCGTCGACATTGTGACTTCACAAATTAATTTCTTTTAATCCTCAGATCTAAATTTGTCAAGTCATATCTCATAGGTGATTCGTATGCCATCGGCAGCTTTTAAACAAGCAGGCGTCGGGATCGGGACAAAAACTTGAGCGCCTTTTTCATTACCATCCATTACAAGGACACTTGAAAGATAGATGCAACATTTTAAAACGATCTTTATATTTATAGAAATGTTTGCTTGCAGTATGGCTTTCGTATTAAGTCAGTGTATTTACAAAAGGAACAATTTGGGTTACTAGACATAAATTTTTACGTTCGATAGTGTCGTGTTTAATTTCAGCGTATGCTCAATGAAAAATTTTATGAATGAAAACAAACGGGCGAAAGATTTGAAACAGAATAGTCCCGGACGTGTGATCGTTCAGTGTCGAACGAAAATAAACGTTATGATTAGTTAAACAGGTTATTAGAAAAACATCGGCGTCGACAGCCAGCCGAAAAACACACGGATAACCAAGGCATTACCTCATTTTAATACAACTTTACAATTTTAGTTACACAGTTTCTTCGATGTCTATATGGTAGCTGTGTACCTATATTTTGCATAGGTTTTTTATATTTTTGGGAACTTCTCTAGCGTACAACGAAAATATTAGTTGAATAAACTGCTAAGAATTTCAGTAGGAAGAAAATGTATACATAAATCAATTTTGTAATGCTTACAATGCAAAGAAACGAGAAATATACTTATTTAAAGATTCATTTGTTTGATCAGACTCAAACATCTGGATGTTGAACAGAAGTTCATAATAAAATACGTTGAAAAAATATGTTAAGTCCTTTTGTATCGACCGCTTCACATGTACAAACCAGATAATCTTGATACTTTGCATTAATTTAACTACGGTTTCGTAGCCAGGACTAAATGAACGTAAAAATAAGGTTATTTATTTATCGTTTATCTATGCCAATCAATTGGTAATAGCAATTAATGTTGAGCAGAAAATATGGAAAAAGCGTTATGTGACCGTGAAGGCACTAGGCTAATTGCATTTATTAATATTCAGCATAGAGAAATTACAATTAGTAGACATGAATAATGTCTGCGTCCGCGCCGGGCTAAATGCCAGACGTCTCTTACTTTATACCGGTTTTGCTCATACACCGCGACAATCGCGCTTTTTTCTGTCGCGCGGTTTCATCGTGTGTAGAATTATAGATAGGTACAGATTATCATGCTCGTGTTCCTAATGTTCTAGCATAGTGTTGATTCAGAATATATATGTATATTGCCACATAGTCAGAATCTAGGTACGAGTAGGTAGCCAAGAACCTCCATTCTCTTGAATTCCTTGTGAGTGTCTATTATATGAGTCTCTAGAGATTAATTTGAAATATCAAAAGTATCAAGATCAATAAGTTGAACGGTTGCAACCGAAACGTACACGTACTTCAGACTAACTCGTTGAGATTTGTTTTGATAATACATCATAAAACTATTAAATATTAGAACGCTGAGTGAGACTAGCCGCGCTACTGTGTTATACTCTTTGGTGTAAGATAAAGACGAATAGCGGAAAATAAAAATATTCTGTAGAGAACTAGAGACGTATACGGTTAAAAATAATATTTATAATTATGTCAAAGAATCTTAACATACATAGAATACTAAATATAACAAATGTAAGTGGTTGGACGACTAATTTTGGTGCTTAAATCATAATCAGTTAATTTGGTTAAAAGTTATAGACAATATTAATATTAATGGGAGAGGTACGACAATAATGCGTTTATTATTTTATACTACTTATCTTTAAATTAGCTCCAACTTATTTCAATTACTTTATTTTGTTTAAAGGATAATTTTTAATACAAACTATTATCACCGACTGTACTATACTACTCTTTCAACGACAGTCAATCTCCTACAAATTCGGTTGCATTTTATTTATTATAACTTAATAACAAAACATCCGTGAGACACAGACTTATTAAATATATTAAAAACGGATCACTAATGTATTTTAAGTCGACCCAGTGAGTGATCCGTTTTTATTGTTTTTAATATATTTAATATGTCTAGTACCTAGGTATTTAATATTGTAACTTAGTTGCCACGATCAGCCTCGGTCCCCATCAGATCAGTTAACTAACTAACAAGAAAAGTTTATTAAAAGGCTGTGTCGAACTAAATCGGCTCAATTAAACTGTAAATGGAACATAGTAAGGTTAAAAAAGCCTTAGTTACATGTCTCTTTTTCAATTGCTTAATCTAATTCTACAGTATGTGTCTGATCATGGGGCTTTTAATTCCAGGGCTTGATTTTACTCGCTAAACTGAGCTACTTTTACTATGGGACCAACCCTGAAATCGGGGAAAATTTTTTGGCTCCTCCATAGAAAACGTCGATATCTGATCAGCCAAAATGTATGAAAAAGTAAAAAAAAAATTCGTGATTTCGGAGTTGGTGCCATAATAAAAGTAGCTCAGTGTAGCGATTAGAATCGAGCCCTGGATTTAAAGCCCGATGGTCAGTAACACCCTGTATAAATAGCCTGATACCATTCCTTTAGAAAGTTCAGTTAGGATTGGCTTTTGTATCTTGGGCTTATAAGCAAGACTGGTCGTGTTGTAATCAATTTGTTATTTCAGCGTTTAGGCTATGTTTGAACCTTGTTTTGTTTTGTCGGCATGTGGGAATCATTCTATTGTGTTCTACATCCGGGTTATGATTGACTCACTTACTTATAAACTGTATCAAAAATTTTCAAATAGTACATTTCACTGCCAGAACCAATGAATATGCAAATATTTACCTTATCTTATAGTAACAATAAATTCACAACTGAGTGCAGACAATCCAAATCACGATTATAAAAGCAAAATATCGAAAAAACTTCCAAGACTGGCACGCATACATACTGCGATACCTATGATTATTAAAAAAATGCTACGATATATACGGAAAAATGGTAGAACATTTGGAAATAATAAAAAAACAAAAGTGATTAATCGATTTAGCCATTTTTTACGAGTCTTAACATTAAGTAGATCATCACACATCATAATATCCAGTTCCGGAGGAACCACTTAACATTAAAAATGACATTAATAACTTGTTAATAACCCACTTCCCTACTTCATAATTAGGTATTCCACTATCAGATCCGAAATGTTCAAATTAGAATCTAACCGCGGCCATCTTTAATAGCCAGGGCTGTCACTTTCAGAAACAAGTTAATAGACCTAATCAATTTCCCCGACCTCTGTATGAATAAGAAAAAAAACGTATTAAGCACACCGGTCACGCGAAGAGAGCTGTCAAAACGAACCTCTCACTTGCAGTTAACTGCTTTGAAGAAATCTAAACTTACTCGTCTTTTACGGAATTTACAGGGATTTATAGTTCGTTTATTTTAGCATTAGAAAGAACTCCACAGAAGCAAGCGTGCAGTTTTTATCAGGCTCTTTAATTGTTAATAATTATTGAATTATCTAATGTAGCATGGTCAATACATCTAATTTACTTCAAATGATTACCGCTAAAAGTGCCGGATTTGGAACCACAAGCTTACTTCTGCGAAGTTCTTTCTAATGCTAAAAAAAACGGACTATAGATCGTAGCTGACCACCAAGGAATAATGCATGCATTGTGCAAATTATCCAATGCACATTGCTTTGCAATTTGCTCAAAAGATTCCACGATAAAATGCTAAAATCACAATTTTTACAGTGGTTTCCCGTAATAAAATTGGACATGGACCGTCTATTCTCTTTCCTCTTTCTTATCTTGGTATAATCGAACAGGGCTGAACACTTCGGTCTGGCTAAGGTAACAACGGCTCGTGCTGCGGTCTGCGGTGCCGACTCAACCACGTGTCACTTGCGTACGTCAAGCGACCGGGTGCTTTCGTCGAAATAACGTTATGGACGTGGAAATTATAATTAATTAGTAATTATTAATAGTTCTTACGGACATTTTTTAATACTCGTTAATATTTATTTACTTGTTTGTTCGTATCGGTAACTATTAAATTACTTCATTTATTTACAAATATTGCCCATGCTTCCAGCTACAAATCAAAAGGCACCCCTTTATTAAATCGACGGCACTAAGTCAACTAACTACGTACTACGTAGGTAGATGTAAAACTAACTGTAATTTACTCGTATAAATGTCGCATACTATTATCAAGGGTGAACGGGTAACATAAACGCTTATACGCTAGAAATTACTGATTATTTATAGACAAAAAAGATCATGATTACTAACTGAAGGTAGTACATAGAGGTAGGTGTCTCAGTATTATTCTCAGTTGGATATTGCCTTTTTCTGCTACGTATAGTTTTGCTGCTTTGTATAACTTACATTACTACGTCAATGTAGGTCCTTGTTCCTCTTTATCATACCTATTCTTTATTTTATATCAGATGCAACATCATGTGATATCTGTTTTCGTCATTATAATCTAATAAGTGATGAATGTCTAAACCTTAGTATAACACAAAAGCTAATCGTACTCAAGTTCCATACTTCATAACAGTCAGTCCGTTCAGTCCGTTGTTTGGCTGGAGTCCAAATACACTGGACAATTGAAATGTACGCGTGCTGTTGGACCGCGCTGTCAGCCGTACGTTTGATGAAATAATAATCGAAGCACGACGTGCATTCAATTATCGCTGAAAATTGAGGCTCATTAAAATAATAAAACAGCCGGCGGCCGAATCAAATTGAATGATAACAAAAGCTTGTGTTAATTCGAGGCGACAGCGCGTGCTTTTAGTGTCCATTACTGCGCGTAGTCTGCCAAAGATGTATAAATGGTGGTAATAATTACGGCTTCACGTATATTGTGGAACCCAATGTCGCGACGTGAATAACTGATAATCATGAAAATCGTATTAGATTATCAACATGCTATTAGCCGATGCAAAAGTTTGACAAAAGTGCTACTTATAATTATAACAAATCTAAGATGTTATTAAGTCAAACTACCCACGGTATGAAAGTGGCATGTTAAAAGTTTAAACAACAATTTGACAAACGAAGCTAACTTCTTTAAGCAAACCTTCTTTTTCCTAATACCATTAAAATACACAAGTTCCATAATTTACTTTAAGTCAATTTGAAGGAAATTCACGTAGCAATTATTAGTCCATATCTAATAGTTAGCATAAGGCCTGTCCACACGAACGGAAGCCCCTGTTTGAACAATAATAGCGCCGGTGTGTCAGCTCCTCAATGCAACCCCAAATGCAATTGTGTACATTCGTGCGAGTATTGAGTTACAGTAATGCGATGGAAACATTTGCATGTACCGACGCTCTGATAGTTTGCTGTGGAGGTGTGGAGAGAGCTCGTTCAGTTTCTAAAGCTAGAAGTCTCATATGCATAAGAGCTTTAAGGACTCATGCGCCGTTTTGTTACAGCGCAGTGCCCCAGGCAATGGAGATTTGCGTAAACATAAACAATCACAATACATTGCTCCAGTTACAGACGGATTCTGCCCGCCTTTCGAGGCGTATCCCAGTCAGGAACTAGCTCGCCTCAGGCTTCTGTGCTACCAGGACTACCAGGTATTAAGTTGGACTTAAGCAAGAAAGCATTAAATACGATGAAATAAATCAACTCCTTATATGAAACCTATCTTATTAAATGTCTACTGCTTTATACTGCAACTGTAAACACACTATTAAGAAAAAAAGTGTATTATTAAAGTACGAGTAGTGTGTGATTAAAATTTTGTATTTTGCATTTGAAAAATACATCAAATAGTGTAAGTTCAGTACCTAAGTTGGCACTTTGAAATAAATTGGAAGATACGAAGTCCTTCTCCTCCCCGTTAGTGTCGCGCTGGCTAACTATCACTATTAGGTATCGATGTTATTAAATACGGCCAGTTGACAATTGCCGGCCGCCCCACGGTTCCCCTGTTTGGTGACCACTTGGCGTCAGTGTGGCCATCCCGCAAATTGCTCTTTCCCAACAATATTGTCAATAAAACTCATCTGATTCGCAGTTAAACAAGCGAACGACATAATTAATTTATGCGTTGTAATATGGCGCAAACGTTGGCTTTATCCTGTGTAAATTATTAATAGTGCCGGGGTAAAAATTAAGCTTAAATCGAATGGGTAGTTCGGTCGTTATGCCCGTTTTATGTTTACGTATTGAGATTAATTTAGGGTACATTGTCGCGAGTGCGACATCAATGTAATGCAACAGAACTGTAATTTAGTTTAATCCAGTTTCAGTTTTATAACAATTCAGTCCGTGCTTTTTCAAAGAAAATGTGACTGAAGTCTTACATTTTGTGTAAATGTATTTGCGTAAAAGCAAGTTTTCAAAATAAATAGATATATATACCAATCTGATTAAAATTCTGCACTTAAAACTAATAAACGACTCACCAGTTTTCAAACAAATCACTCACAATTAAGTAGGTAATCAAAGAACTCGACTTATTATATGTAGAGTTCAATGACAATACTTGAATTTAATTATTGTTCAACAAAACAAATATTTATTTACTTATTTAATTAAATATACAGAGGTACTACAATACATATTAATTAATAATTACAGATTGCACATCATTGAAAATTTATAAACATAAGAGGTCTAAGTACAAGTTACTGAAATTCATTTACTTAATTTGACATTCTAATTCATATTAAACAATGTAAAAATTATCCTATTTAAGTTACAAAATTAGACTATGTCCTAATTTTGTTACTAATGCCACTTAATAGATGATACATTTTCTCTTCAACACACTTAAAAGAGAATTGATCCCCTGCGACTTCCCACTGATGTTGTCTTAAGAGAAAGCGATTACACAAATCTGAAGAAGCTATTAATCCGGCTCGCTGCCCTCGAATGGCATCCCGGTTTGTTTAATAAAATCGCGAATTTACATATCAAAACCTACAAAGGGGCATAATTGGACCCGATGACTTAGAAAACGTAGTGGGTGAGCCCGCCCGCCACCCCGACAACAAACAAAGGAATTATACCCGCCTCAAGAAACTTTTAGCAATGGAAAGCGTCTTAACAAACAAACGCGTGTGTATCTAATGAAATTCCTATGGTTGCATAACATACCCGTGTGAGCGCAAAGCGTTATTAGCGAAATTATTTCGCGGGGTAAAATCTTTGAAGGCGTGTGCTCTCTCGGAAAAGTTGTTAAGAAAATGGGTTGAGATCTTTTTGGGATTTCATTAGTTTGTAACTATGCGGCATGCTACTAGGCATCTAATTTATTGGGTAGGCGTAGCCGAAGGAACGAATGGGCAGCCAGCATTCGAAGACGGCACAGAATTGCCGAATCACGCCGCTTTGACTCGCCGCCGCGACACGATTCGTTAAGAGACAAATGTTTGGATTCAATCCAACAATTTTTTCGCCTCATAATTAGTGACGGTCTATTTACGCGTTTGATCTGTGACTGTACGGTAGCCGAGGATTTTTAAGTAATTAAATTCTGTTGTTAATTATAAACTACTTAAGCTAAACGATTTCGTAGGGAGCAGTTAAATTCGCTACAATGAATTTGCAGGTTTAGCCGTCATCATGGCGTCATATTCATGACGTTGCTTTTATAATATATTAGGCAATTGAAGTCATATTCATTTACGATTAAAATAATGTACTTAGCTACGTATAATGTATGATGCTCTTTGCAATAAATAATTACTTTTATTTTTAAATAAAAAATATTCTCTCGTTATGAACTTTAATACCAAATGGGCATGATAGATATTTCATTTGTACATTTCACAACCACTAAAAAGTTGTAGTATTATACTTAACTTTTTGTCCGAAAACATCACAGTTAATAGGTACCGCAGCGCCAAAGAACCAATGAATGGAATGTGACCGAGACTGACGCCGCGCCGGTGGCTACTCAATTCCGCCTTTTCTGGCAGAAGTTTTGGGAACCTTACGTAAAAATTGTAAGCAAGCCGAATCGCTTAGTGACGCGTTTCAGGTTTCCTCTGCGATGGGAAAGTCTAAAAAGAAATATTTATTACCTAAATATTTCCAATTGAAATTCATAATCATTTACAGACTTCAAAAAAGCAAAAGTTTATACATCATAGTGTAATCAAATGGGTTTTAAACTTTAATAGATTTAATTAATCGGGGGTAAGGCAAGCGTGAAGGAGCGTTTCACCCGTCGCGAGTCGAGTTGATTCTCGGCTGCCATCAATCGAGTGCTATCGATTCCGACGCGTCGCGATGAATTATCGAATCTATTAGCTCGCGAGATTACTGAATTCCATGACTCGACGAAGTAATGTGTAGACAAGTTATTTACAACGTAAAATATTTTTACGATGTTTGGAATCATTAGATACCTACTATATATCTGCGTGTTGTGTGACATGTGACCCAAGTCCCAAAGGTAAAATTAAAACAAAGGTACAACTGCAAAATATAGGTTAGAATGCAATTCAGATATCTGAAACTGAAAAGTATTTTCCTAACTTCATAGGTTTCTGTATAGCAGTCGTTAAGAGTAAAAAAAAAACTTTTACATATTTAAGTACTTACCTAGTAGCGATAAAGTACCTACACAGGTCAGAAACAACACGTACGAATCCTGTTTTTTCTTTTAATGAATCATCGACATCCCGTTACGCCAAGAATGTTCCTTGTGTAATAAATGTGGCATTATCGCCTAGTCTTTTCGTTGGTAAGTCTGTGCGAAGGCGGCCGGGGCAGACGATTTGTACTAATTATAACGCGCGAATAGAGCTCGATACGATTAGCTTTCCACTCGCGACGCGCAACTCACGCGTATATAAATAATATTAATTTATTAGAACATAGGGAAACTCTCTTGTATATGAATCTCCGATACCTATGAAAATTGAAATTAGTCATCATATGCGCATTTTGAATTAAGTTCCAATAGTACTATGTAGTTTCATTCTGGTTCTTAAAATCACACGTCAATAACAATAAATAATATTTTAATCCACATACAAATAATAAGAACCTTCTTAATTAAGTAATAAAGCCTTAATTAATCACCACCAGAACCACCAGGAACTCGGCACCTCCGCAATCAAACCATTTACATCAGTGACGTCATGCATGCACGTATTGCACGTGTAGGAAACCCGACACGTCGTAGGACAAAAGCACAAGTGTCAACGCACAAGATGCCCCTATGTCCTGTGCCCATTATGCAGGCATAATGGATAAGCTCTTTGTTATTTTGGTAGAAACAATAAATAGAGTGCACTCGCGGTAAGTGTACTAAGTGCATGCTCCGCTGTAAACATTGATTACTTATTCAAAAACTTTTGATAACTGTTTACCTTCTTTCAAAAGTTGTGTGTCCAAATAACTTTAAAATACAGGATAATAAAATTTATAAAGATGACACCAAATTTTTACTGTGATCTATCAATCCGCGCCGGCAAGTACCTACTAACTAGGCCCAACTCTTTAGTCAGCTGGTTTAAATAGGTAACAGAAAGCTTTTTCTACATTACAACAAAGATTTGAACCCCTTTACAACCACCAAAATTTACGATCACTGGCACCATTATTAGATTAAATGCATATATAGTCGCAGTTAAAGAACAATGACTCTAAGAAGTAAATTGAAATATTCGAAAACTTCCCTCATAAGAAACCTTTCAAACCCAATTAATGTCGATATTACGAACCCCTAAAGAGTTGGAAACACGAAATGGAATTACGCATTCCCCTAAAAGTCGCCATTAGAATTAGAGCCACAATTTATTCCGCACTGGGGCCCAATATTTCCGGATTTCCGGGATCACTGTTCTGGTTTACAACTGCCGACTGAACGGCCACTTAAATACTTGTTTTGCTATATAAGGGAATTTCATTTTGGATAAATTATTTTTAAGTTATACTTAGTATGCTTAGGTGTACTCTGGTACTATAGTCATTTTCATTGATTAGATAGTTATATTATGTTAGAAAGTCAAATACATATAATGTTCATATACAAACGGCTGCAATACCTTATCACTTCATGAATTAAATTCATTCGTAGTATTTTGCAGCTTATGGAAATGGAAACATGTCAAACCGATAATTTTAATATAAAAAAATCCTGTCGATTATCTAATAAGTACGTTGACATATTTCCACTGTGCCAGGGTCCCATTTGATTGAACGCATACGCAGACCTTCTAACATTTGTAAAAAAAATATTAGTCAGATATTCTTATTTATTAGGTAAACTCACTGCATCTACACTACACTTCTAAAATAACCTCAGCGTACCTATAGAACTGTAAAGCGATCCTAAACGGCAGCGGGGACATGCAAACACATTAATTTATGGGTACCATCATCGCAAACTTTTTAAGCCGTAACCGTCTTGAGTAACTTTTACATTAAGGCCCGCGCCCGAACGCCAATTAGATCTATTCCGTTTACTTCTGTTACACCTCACCGTTTGCTGCGTTCAACTTTATAACAGTTCGAGCTATTGTGGTTATGTTTCTCTATTACTTTTACTTTGTAAGTTCGCAAGAAGTACAAAAGGAAAAAAATACCACCCATCTACTTAACAATGTCGGAAACAATTTTATTTATAACTAAATAAACTTCAGTTACCACCCTCCAGGTCTTCCAGCGGATGCACCGGCGCCTACACTCTTCAGAAACGGTTGTATTCAAATGATTAAAGCTTCATTTACTCAACAATGTAATCATCGAGCCCAATAAACATTTCAAAACAAGCTGGCTGTCAAATAAATCCAGCAAATATTTTAATGGCTTCGTACATTTTCTCTGTTTATTGGCATTATAAAAGCGTTCGCGTAAAACCTGAACCAACCCTTGCTGGACAAAGTCTCATGCCGAACTATAAAATAAATCTAGCAAGTTATCGTCCACAATAAACAGTCGCCGCGGAAGGCTATCGCCAATTCCCACGCAAAGTTGCTGTTAATAAAAGCAACAAAATTATATATTCAAGAGTTAGGAGGTGGTGGTATGGCAGTTAGGGCTTTCTACGTGGTCCGGGTTACAATGCAAATTGCTGTAGAGGGGTGCCCGATGCCCTCTAACTGTGCGACTCGCAAAGATGGCCGCCGTAATGGCGAAATGAAATTATTAAGCATTGTCTTGTGAAATCGGCCGCAGTCGACACCTGAGTCTTCTGCCCGCGCACTTAGCGTGGATATTCCCAGCCCAGCCCGGAGGGTCGCTAAGCCTCCATCTTGCATCTTATTAAAAATATATCTTACTTCGTTTCTAACCACTTTACCCACAAAATGTGAAAAGATTAGTGGATTTCAATTATTAAATATTTATGCGATATAATTTGATAAAAACACTGACCAAAGTTCTCAAAATGAATTATGTTGGTAAGCTAAGGTAAGTTATGCGAAACGTTAATCCCAGATGCGATATTTTAGTCTAAAAGCCGATTAGGAGTATACCCCGGTCGCGCCGAGCTCTTATCCCAGTAGTGATACGCGGATCCATCCAATTCTAACGCGAAGACATTACCCACCCGCAGCCCCTTGAAAGCTTTGTATTAAAATTTAAATCTACTTCGCAAAGTGTGTTTTATACACGTGCTCTTGCAATTTTGATCGTTCATAAAGCCTCAAAACAGCTTCTATTATTACGCTACCTTTGCGGTATTGGGTGTTACACATCTCCCCGTTCCCGATGGTAACTCGACGAAGTCTCCCATGAATACGGTATGCATAACGTTAATATATTATAGATGGTTTAATTACTCGTTTGTGGTACAGTTGCGGTTGCTCTGTTAATGTTTCTGTTCGTTTACATTTAAATGCGTTTGTGCGTATTTATGAACTAATAAAGTGTCTAACAAAAGGTGTTTATAGGTATACTTCAACATTAGTATGTAGTATTAAAACCCTCCAGTAAATGAAGCTAGCTGAGTTAAAATAAAGATTTGTGCAACCGTCCAGGCCGTGTTAATAATACAGTAAAATTATACATTTTGCGTTTGCGTCAAATCCGGTAGTTCTGATTTTTTGCAGGCATGTTTATGATGTTGGCCCAATGAATAATCCAAGTTTGTGACCTCGAGCGCCGAGCGCAACTTTGTCAAAAATCGAATAAACCGCAATTTTTTTTAGATTTGGGCGATTATAACCCTAAAGTACTAGTTTTTGATAGTAACTTCCTAGGGCGTTTTTAAAGTAGATTAAAGGACTATGCGTCAAAATTGCCCCAAAACCAACAGAGTTGAGAGTTAGGTCATTAGATAGGTATTTCTCTGTACTTTATTTCGTTCTATGGGCACCAAGCGGAATTTCATTGCAGAACTGAGATACTGGTATTTTAGTCAAAATGTCGTCACCCTTATTACCTAGGCAATAGAGTCCACCGCTGGGCGAGCGCGGCAAATCATTCGCTGTGCTCGCCCGGCGGTGCGCGAACATCTACCCTGCAATAATTAATTTACTTACTTGGACCCTATTGCCTAGGTGATAAGGGTGACGGCATTTTGGCTAAAATACCAATATCTCAGTTCTGCAATGGAATTCCGCTTGGTGCCCATAGAACGAAATGAAGTACAGAGAAATACCTATCTAATGACCTGACTCTAAACTCTGTTGGTTTTGGAGCAAGGCTCCATACAAAGTTGCCCATGGTCCTTTGCTACAATAAGACACTAGAATTGTCTTTGTACATTTAATATTTTCCGAGATAAAGCCTTTCAAAATGTTATAATTTTACATCAGTTCTTAGGTATAATATAAGGGTTAGGTAGATAATTTATATGGAATTCATCACCGCCACGTTCTACAAAATAATTATTTTCCAAAAAAAATATTTTTTGCAAAATAGGCACTCATACATTTTGTCTTATTGTAGCAAATTTAATCTACTTTAAAAACGCCCTAGGAAGTTACTATCAAAAACTAGTACTTTAGGGTTATAATCGCCCAAATCTAAAAAAAATTGCGGTTTATTCGATTTTTGACAAAGCTGCGTTCGGCGCTCGAGGTCACAAACTTGGATTATTCATTGGGCCAACATCATAAACATGCCTGCAAGAAATCAGAACTACCGGATTTGACGCAAAAGAGCCAGGTTACAAAATTCGACAAAGTTACTGGATTATAAATAAAACTTGCAATATTAATACTTTTTATCACATTAAATCGATGTCCAATAATACAAAACTAACAGAAAGAACATTTCCAATCGGTTGTAGTAACAAAGCCAGCGTCCCTCTATTTATAGGGCGAATGAAATTCCTCTTTAATCCAACGCATGCCCACTCCGTGTTTTTAATTTCACACAAAAAACGGCTTCGAGGCGGTGATCAATCAAAACTCCCGTTTCTTTTTTTCTATACTTCATGGCAATACACTTTCGCCTCTCTGTAACCGCTATAAACTGCCTTTATTTTGTTTGCAAAAAGGAAATGGATACGTTTTAAATTAAATTAGGGGACCGCGAACATGACCGGAGGTTGAAATTAGCAATGACATCGACTACACTAACTTATTAAGTGCGAATATCTTTCGGAGATAATAGATGTGAACGAATGAACAATTATATCACCAACATAGTTTAATTTATTAAAAAAATCCAAGATTCGATAGATATTCGTTTGTCTAATCCAAGAGAAATAATTAGAGACATAACGATGTAGAGGTAGTGGTTACTTGCAGACTGGAGAGTGCTGATGCGAACCGCAGGACGTTTATTTCTCATTAATTTCTCTAACGCGGTTAAGTTCTCCGAGGAATCAGGCGAATTTGAGAAACTTTAACCTGTATTTGACTTCACTCACAATTCATCTCGCTTAGTTATTGTAACGAAGTTCAGTTTTTTTAAGTTTCAATATGCAACCAGTGTAATGTGACCTCGTGATCTGTATCAGCTTTGCGTATAAGGCGAGCGCAGCATACTTCAGTCCGACCGAAGCTTCAATTCCCATTCAACTTCCATTTCGGTTTCGGCCGGTAGACCTGTTTCAACCGAAACTAGAGCAAAACAGAATCTTCGATTTAGGTGTTGGCAAAAAATTCGGTTTCGGGTGGACACTAACTTATACTGGTCCGCGTTACCCTTCATCTCATCCGTGCTCGGTAAGCGATTGAGTTGACTGACATCCCAGGACCCAGGAACAGGGTTAGGCGTAGTGATAGTTAACGATAGAATTGGCATTAAATATTTGACAGTAAAATGTACAGTACTGATAGCTATATTTTATACGTTTCAATTATGCAATAATTCTTTGCACAAAGAATATACAGGGTGTGTCTGACCATGGGGCTTTAAATCCAGGGCTCGATTCTACTCCCTAAACTGAGCTACTTTTATTATGGCACCAACTCAGAAATCCCGAAAAAAATTTTTACGAGTTCATACATTTTGGCTGAGCAGAGGTCGAAATGGAAAAGCCAAAAAAATTTTCCCCGATTTTAGGGTTGGTCCCATAGTAAAATTAGCTCAGTTTAGCGAGTAAAATAAAGCCCTGGATTTAAAGCCCCATGGTCAGACACACCATGTATTATAATAGTCGTCATTATGTGCCTCTTATAATCAATAATAACATATTTTATATAATATATAATATACTTAATATTAAAATATTTTTCAGAATTATTTTTAATAGTTAAGTGATGAATGCTTCTATGATTTCTTTGGGGGTGTATCTACAAACTTCTTATTGACGTTTGTGGTACAGTCAGCATCAAATAGAATAGATAGTGACGGCCAAAGTAGCTAAATATATCATAACATACCTTTGTTATCAAAGCAATAAGGATGTGTATCGGCCTGGGTATATTTGGCCACTTTAATCGTCACTATACTCACTAACTATTGAATGCTGACTGTACGTATATGTGTTTTTGGTTACGGTTTATCAAAATTATGACTAAATTAAATAGAATCATGAATTTGTTAATGTTAGTGCAGTGGAAACGTACTTACTTACCGTTTTTTGTTATAATTAAATACATTTAAATATCTTGTCCATTCTCACGTTCGTAGCTCTACCTTTCAATCTGACGAACGGCACAGAGAGCCCTCGGAGTCGCATGTAAATAAACACTCTTTGCCTTCGTGATCATTCGGCCCCGGTCGGCCTCGTTCGCCCTGGGTACGGATTACATGTGTTTTATTCAGATGTGCTAATTGCTACCCCGATTTTTTTACTGACTATACTAGTCTTGAAATTTGCTATGATATTATGGCTAAAACTGCTATAAGAGTATGTACCAATAGCTACAGCTGTATGCAGCTATAGCTGTATGTATGTATCTATTAAATGTCGAATGCATTCGGTGTGCACCGACCTAACCTGTTTAGTATTGTCGCTTCGTACCAACAACAACATATGTAGATGAACTGTTACTGATTTCCTTAGTTTAGGCTAAATCACACAAAATCTGTGTTACTTTTTTTTTTTGTTTTATTATTCTTACTTATTCTAGAATCACATTTTTACCAGCAATAGAATGGAGAGGGTATATTCATATATATAGAAAAGGTACTTAATTCGGGTGTTTATTTGTATACACGGTGAAAGTTTTAATTTATCTCCAAAACTGGTCGAATATTTAGTTGCGATGTTCTATTAAGGATTATAGTGATACAGCAGCAATCTTTAATAGGGTTAACTTGCCAAAGGGCGCTTGCAGATGTCTTATTTTAAATTAAGAGGTACATATACATGATCAGATATTGTTGGTTAATATTATTTAAAACGATGTTTTATTTAATGAAGAGTTAATTAAAGAAAGGATGTACGAAGAGTTTCCGTTAAGCAATGATACATGATCCTAAAATACAGGATACTAAAATCACTAGTATCAAGATGGCTTAGATGCTCGCTGCTGTAAGATTAGCCTCATATTTGCCGTACATACTCGTAGTACTCGTACAACGAACAAATATCAAGACCGCTCAGTCGCGAGATTAGCTCCGGCTCATATTTGCCTTACGAATGGCTCCTCATTCAGATGGCTCCACGAAGCCCCGTGCACTCTTCTCAAATATAAACGAAAAGCTTTCATTCTCGTGAATGACTAAGGCCCGGACTAAATCGAAAAAACTAAGAGATAAAACCCAACGCACATGGAAGAACGCGTCTGACTGATAATTTCATCTTGAAGTACTTCAAATCTCAAAATCTTTTAATGTCACATGCTTTTACAATGGCATATGAAAGAAATGGTCGTTTTTTTTCTCTAAAAAGATAAGATTACGTAAACTTTGTTTCCAATGTGTACGGAATCCGATTAAAAAACACGCAACGGTGGTTTTAAAGAGCACTCGAGGCGCAACACTCCCACACTTGTACAAAGGTCTTGGAGATGTTTCGGCGCATTTTTTGCTGCACCTTTGTGTACATGTGCAACACTGTCGCTTCCAAAATTAGCTGTCGCGTAATCCATTTGTAATATCATTCATAGGTATAATCCCCTTTAAGGATCGCGGATAAGATAAGGACCATTAATTACAATCTATTGAATTTCAATGGTTTCAATTATCTCTTGATGGGTTTTTTTATTACAAACAACTAAATACTTAAGAAAACTGATTTAGGTACTATACGTAATATACTATACGTAACTTGTATACTAATTTTAACTGTTATTGGCATACATGTTTGTAAATTTTCAAAAATGATAAAATTTTTGAAAACTAGGTATGACTCAAAACATAACCCAAGACAACTTAAAGTAATAAAGTAGTAATTTTCCACAAAGTTCGGAAGCGACTGTAACACGTACTGAACAAACAAAGAAACACATTACAAAGCCATAAACCGGGCAACAAAGGCACCGACGAGCTCGTGTTGAAACTGATCCATCATGTCGCCTTTTGAAATACAAAAAACTCGTACGATACACACAACAGATGTTTTTTTGTAAAAAAAGCACCCCTCGACCCCTTACCTTATCTTACTATCCTAACAGTCTAAATGCTAATAATGCATTTTTTAAATTAATTTAGTCGTCCTTATGATGAATCGTGACTAAGATGACTATGGATTAATTATCTTATAAATATTCCTAATAAGCTCATTCCTATTGCAATATATTTTGACAGGTGGTCGAATTTTGACCCCGAAAAGTTATTGAGTTACAAACATAATTTATACACCAACCATGTGACTTTTTATTAACAAACAATAATTACATCCCTAATGTTTAATTAAGTCATAGTAAGATTTAAAATTTTGGATTGATTGCGTTGTATGTAATATTATATTTGACAGTAATGCGTTAAATTGTTTTTTACTGATAGATGTGTTCAATTTCCACGATACGTTTATCATTAAGTTGTTAATATCCACAAAACACAGCCAGTATCAGAAAGCAAACACAATATCGACCAATAAAGAGAGCACATAGGTATCAATATGCGAATTCCTATTAGATTTCAAACAAATGAATGCGATAAACCAACCGTTATTGGAGTTGCTTATCTATGTAATTAGAAAGAAACTAATCTGTTACCATTTGTGTTTATAATGGGAACCTGTGAGTGCCATGCAGTCGCGTCTGATAACGGCTTACCATAATAACTATATAGTTATGTACTATATAGGTAATCAGTTATACATAAATCTAGGAATATTCACATGTTAACATGTTATAAGCAGGTAACAGACCTGGGTATCGTAAAAAGTAATCAGTGCCATCAACGACTTCTCAAATTGGAGAAAATCTCTTTTGACTTCTCATGCTCATTATGTTGGTCATTATATTCATACTAGGTGTATCCTTTATTAATATTTAATGAATAATTAAAACCAAGCGACATTACATTACAGTCCGTATGATTATAATGCATATCGCTATATATGTAGACATATGTTACTAAAATAACCCAAATTTACCGATTTCATAAAACAGCTTAACATGCCACAATTGTATGACCTTTATAAGCTGATGCTTTCATCACTTCACCAACTGGTATTTTCCAAGAGAAAATGCATGCGTTTCAAAAAAAAATCCTGAAATACTATAGATGTTATTATGTAACAATAACTCTTCTATTCTTGGTAAATAAACATACATTTCAGTTACTTATTCAATATTCAATAAACCTTAATTTATAAAAATGCTACAGTGGAATAAAAGTTTTATGAGACTATTAGAGCATTGTAAAGTGAATCATAGGTACACGGGAATTGGGGGTAATGAGCGGAGTCGTTAACAAAGACATTTCAAAAATTACGCACCGCGGAATTGGGCACTTTCGCCCGCCGCGGATTCGTCATGAGGGAGCGCATCAAATATTCAATTTTAAAACAGCCGCTAAGAGCGAAACGTCATCGTGAACTCCGCGCCAGCTGAGACTTGACGATTTAGAAATTTTGCTACAGATGGGACACGCACTTTACCCACCGAGAAATGAGATAACCACCAAATTGCATTAGCAAAAGTGAAACATAAAAATGAACAGGAAAAATATCGTCCTAAAAGTCAAATAGCGTCTGGTAATCGTTTAGAGTGTGTAAGTGACAACAAGGAATGTCGCGTTCCTTGAAAATTATTCTGTCAAGAACAAGAAAATGGCAAAGAGAGTAGGAAAAATTTCATTAGCGCCAATCAAATTGACGAGGTCCAAAATGAAGCTCGCTAGAGAGTCATAATCACGGAGTTCAGAAGGCACCCCCTCGA
Organism: Cydia fagiglandana; assembly: GCF_963556715.1. Classification (NCBI taxonomy): domain Eukaryota; kingdom Metazoa; phylum Arthropoda; class Insecta; order Lepidoptera; family Tortricidae; genus Cydia; species Cydia fagiglandana. The sequence goes on from NC_085932.1 coordinate 10,684,511, forward strand.
CGTGAGGTCTTATTAAAGGAATAATATTTACAAAACGAGACGCCTCAGAAATCCCCAAATTAAGATCTCGCTGAAACCCGCCCAACTTCCACAAAGTGGAATCATTAAATTAAAAATGTAAACTTTTCTCTTAGCAAGGTAATGGGCATCCCGATGTAGATAAATAGATGGAATAGCTGCAAAAAGGAGCATTTTCCTGTTCATTAAATTTTTCCTTCGCTTTTTTATTTCGACCCCTGGTGCTAATTTTGTTGGAATTCACGCCCCTCGGCCCCACCCGCTGGGGCTCAATCACAGAAATTTTATATCCGGAATTAAATAAGTACCCGACAGCATTACGAACAAAATTTAATATGAGCTTATTTTTCCCGGAGTTTCTTAATTAATCAGATACTACGTCCTTATTTCATTTGACCAGCAGATTTATGTACCGCTATTTTTCTTTTCTGTAATAAGCCAGCTTCCATCTTAATTGCATCCGGTCTCCGTCCCATAACATTGCCGAGAATTGGCACTGAAGATGTCAGGAATTCAATCAAGAAGCGAAATATTCTCATCAGTGCCAACTTATTCCAGAGGGTGGTTTATGTTGGTAACTCGATTGTCTTCATAGATTCAGCGGTAGATACTCTCTTAAGGAAACGTCAGTGAGCTCGGTAGCAAATGCAATTATACCTACTAATATGCCGTCTGCGACCGCCCGCCACCGCACGCTAGCGATGCCACCCTTTAACTGTTTAGAGGGGATCACTCCTAACTCAGTTATCGTGCTCTTGCACCTGAGTTTACTACATAATTTGTATATCTGGTGACGAAAACAGATGCAACACTTCTTTACAAAAGTTTATAACAATTTGAGTTGAAGGAAAACTAAGTTTAACTTCAGATAAATCTACGTCAAAGTTCCATGTTTAGAGCAAATATCATTTTAATATTCAACATCTCATTCGCCAGACGATATTGAATTCTCATAAGATATTGATTGCTACAAATAAGGAAATCGAATTATTCAATGTCCGCCCCTCATTTGTTTCCGGCTCCCCTACAGCAGAGATGGAGAAATTCTTTCGAGTTTTCGATTACTTGTCTAATTAATTTTATAGATTCATTTGTCTCAAACGCTTTGAATGATCAGCAAACAAAATTAGTTCCAACAGAAGCATGTTTGAACAGTGTGTACAGTAGAGTAGCCGTCCGAGTAAACAGATTACAGGTGTGCTTCGCACTTGAAGACGTGTCCTAAGAGGGAGCGAGGGAGGGGTGAGGAGCAGTTAGGGTATGCCGAGAGGGAAAGTTCATACGTTCCTCATCACGGCCAAGCGCGCAAGTGGGTGAGTGCGGTGAGCGCCCAGCGCAACGCACCGGCCAGCATGACATAATTGGCGAGAGGCCTCATTAAACACAAGGATTCTCACATGGTGCACACGTTAACACCTCCATGGGGGCTAAGCAGACCTGTTTGCAGCTTTGACACGCTACTCTGATTTTACCATTTGCACGTCTAATAAAATAGTAGGTACGAATTGTATTATTACGACAATAGTTATTTGTTTTACAAGGGGGCAAAGTTGTTGTCTAACCGCTTGTGCTAATATTGATACCCGAGCAAGCGAAAGGTTCCAAAATTGAACCACGAGCGTAGCGAGTGGTTCGAAAAATGGAATCTTGAGCGTTGTGAGGGTTTCAAAGCACGAGGGTTAAACAAAATTTGCCCCCGAGTGAAACACAAATTTTTTCACCACATCAACCCAAAGCAAATATTAAATGTAAATATCAAACAAAGTCAAATCCAAATGAATGTTGTTAAAGGGTTAAACATTTGTATGGCAATTTTTTATTTTTGAAAAATCTGATTTATAATCATCGTTTTAGGAAGGGTTCTTAACAACAAAAAATATACTGTAGGAGGCACCTCTGTACTTTTTATAGTTAGCTAGATATGGACGTTTAAAGATCGACATTTGTATGACACTATTTAGCCATTTGTAAGGCGTTTTTGACATATATACGGCATTTTTTCGACATTATATGGCAGTATCAACATGTATATGCCACTATTTATTATTTTTGTTGCATTTATAAGACCCTGACGACATATGTATAACACCTTCTCGACATCTGTATGGCACTATGTCGACATTTGTATGCCACAATCGACATTTATACGGTCAAAATAGCCGTATAAATGTCGCCATACAAATGTCGCGACATGTCGCCAATAATATTTTTTTGCGATATTTCCTACACAATACAACAGATTCACTTATTTATTTTACTATATATTTTAACACTATATTTGCAACTATTATTATAAAAGAAATATTTTTATTCCAACTATGTACCAATGTAACCAGCGTCCATACAAATGTCGTTGTAGTCGTACCAAAATATATCGAAAGAGATTTTTATCTGTTTTTAAATAAATTAAACTGTTTCCGGGTTTACATTTGATGTCAATCGATGCCCAACTAACCGCACTATTGCGTTGTAAATTTAATCTAACCGTTATTCAATAGACAAAGAAGATTATAGGGGGTATATTTAAGTCATAACAAAACAGGTGCCGCGCGGGACAGCGATAAAAAGGCTTCCCTTGTTTTATTAAATAACGCATTAATTTATCAATATGATTAAATCAATTCTCTAGAAAATGCTCTTTATAGAAATACAAAGTTGTTTATAATACGTTGTCTACATCCAAAGTTATGATTTTTTTTATTGCGCGATGCCGCCACTGGGACACGCGAAAAACGGCAAATTTCGCCGTTTTTGGAACTTCAAATGCGATTTTGTCAGGACCAAATAATATTTTTGATACAGTTGTGCATGATTTTTAAAGCTTATAATACACTGAATGAAAATATATACATACCCAGTCTTTTAGTCCTACGGACTTCGAGTTTTAGCCGTGGGACAGCAAAAAATGCCTATTTGAAAATTGACCCTAAATATTTATCATTTAAAAGTCAATCCTACCAGCAAACATAAAAAAAACTACTCAAAATTTGCATTTGTTTACTTTGCCTCACATGTGGATAAAATGCAACTTTGCTATCAGTTTTTGAAGTACAAAGTAAGCCTTTCCGTGCTGGCGTGGTGAAAAAGATATTTATACAATGATTAAATAAAAATATTTGTTTTATTATTTGCACGTAAATATAACCAACAACTTAATATTTAATGGTATCTACTGTTTTCTATTTCCGTTGGTCTAAATAAGAACGCTTGATTAGATATAGGTAACTATTAGCTTAATTTGTACCCTATCATTATATCGTAATGATTATGTGCCGAATGTCAAGGCGAATAATTGAATGACTATTGTACGGAGTGCGGGGGCGACAGGCGGCGAGATCAAAGAGGATTGCCAATGAGATGTTATGACCACACCCTTCGTGATATTCCAACAACCAAACTAGATAGTGAATTCCATTATCTTCAAAAATTTGTTACTAAAAATATCATGTTTTCTATTATAAACATTAGGTTTTTACAATAGTTAATATGCTACTAATAGCAACGCAGTAAAGCCTGTAAAATAGATTTGACTAGTTAGAATAGCAGTAATACAAGCAAAGTAGCAGCAGAATATATCAATAAAACCGTAGTTATACTGTAAAAAAATATATATAATAATAATAACATGTAGGTGAGTCAAAATTACGTTCCTGTTTACAATAAGGCTTTTGGTATCAAATGTCATGTTTTGAATAATATAAAAGATTCAAAGTGTCAGACAGTGAAATTGGCTCGTTAAGGGGACAATTTGCACACAGAGGACAAACGCAGGGAAACACCTCGGTGATTCCTGGATAAGCAAGCGGCTATCTCGCACTTGAGCGATAAATATTCAAGTTAGATGTCTATCACTTTTGACAGGGTTTACATACGTATTGCTTTCAGGTTATTAGAATAAATAAAAAAACGTAAATTGTTTACAATAACTTGTGAGTTTAGGGCATAATCCAATGTGACAAACGTAGTCGTAGGCATTTATTAAACTTTAAAGCAGTAAACTAAGACAGGTAAAGAATAGGTAGGGCAAGTTAAACATACAATAATACATAAGAAGCTTTAAATTTGTTCACGTTATCGTGTTTTTGGGGCGCCGTTAGCCATCAATATACAATTATGTTTTGGCAAAAGTTTGTCTTTATCAAAAACCATTTGATACCTATGAATAAGAGATTTATTAAAAAGCAGGACGTTCGTTCACTTTAATAGCACACTACATTAATTTTGACATATTTATCCGAAGGTGTGAAGCGAGAGGCTTGAAAATAGACGCCATGTCAGAACCACCGAGTTGGGGTGTCGGCCAACCCTTTAGGAAATCATTTCCATTCCGTTTTCCGAACTGAAAATTGCCCACGGACGGTCAAAGGGTTAACGATTTAGTGTTTATTTGAATCAGGCCTTTGTTAGTTTAAAAGGCGTCAGAATGTAAACGGATCCTTTGTTGCGATTGCCGTTTGTTTTGCAGGAGCATCGGGTGTTTAAAAGGTTATAAGTTTAGTCTGTCGAGGGTGTCAGTTGTTCGGAAAGGGTTAACCCGAACTCCATTTGGTTAGATATTTAGAATTGTTGGGATTTTACTATTTAAAATGAACTTAATATTTTGATCACCAAAATCCACTTATAGCAGAGTGACTAAAAACTAGGTTACAGTGCCATTTACATCGTACATTTACAACAAGTAGGTAGGTACCTACATAATTAAATCATGACAATAATAATTAGCTCGTAACGCAAAGAGTAGAATAACCCACAACACTGTTGAAAACAAATAATATTAATACGTCATCTGATTTAATCCTAACGCATTTCTATCATTATCTTAATGCTCAATGCGCTACCGTTCGGGTATTATAAGAGAGAAGAATTTGAGATGACATAAATCTTTGAATTCCATTACGTTGGATTATAATCTCGAGGTCTTTACGGATTAAATCTCACTCATACAAAACAAAATACGCATTAATGACTATTAAACAGGATCGCGTGATACCTCAATATAGAGCAAACATTAATATTGGATAATATGATACCTACATGTTTATTTTTTACTTTTCATTCCTTTCTTATATATTGAACTTGCTCAGATACCTATTTCATCAGTTTCTCCAGCTAAGGATCCAACACCGTCGACGTAAATTATTTGTCCTTGCATATACCTACTTGCAAGGAAGTGACGAATGCCTTTACGTTACGTCTTGTGATAAACGCGGTACCGTTTGCTAGCGTAGTAGAACTAAAATTTGAAATAAAATAAAAATTTTGTAATTTTTTGATAAAACCGAATTAAGATTATCATTTAATGACACTGCAAAACTGATTCAAAATTAGTGATGCAAAATGCAAAAAAGTTAACAAGGACAGACAAAAACGCGAGAACCAGACCGCTGTTGGATTCCCTTTTATACGGACCACAGCAGGCAGCGGACTGAATGAGGGCACGCAGTGGGGAGTCCACGGTAGCTTCTCGTGTCTTTTTGTACAACCGACGTTTTATCAAACACGGTAATGGCCGCTTTATGAGGCCAACAAAAGAAGCGTGCCAACGGAGGCGTTAAATCCTTTACGATTTGATGCTGATTACGCATTTGTCATCAGACTCGGGCTGGGTAACTATTAGAGGTAGCCATGCGCACATTCTGTTTAGAGATTGTGTTTGAACAGTTTAAAGATGTTTACTGTGGCATTGTTCTGGTTGCTAGCTAACAGTTTAACATATATTGGTACTATTGGTAAGTAGTTAACGTAATGAAACTGCATTCGTTTTGATATACAACACTTAGAGTGTTGTTTAGGGTAGATTACATTTTTACTCAGAATTAACACTGTAATGGACATACCACTTCATATTAGCTATTTTTAATTTTTAATACCTATTAGTAGGTAGTAGTAGTATTAAGTACTTAATCTAAAGTTTACATATCTAAAAAGAAGCTAACAGAATAACGTCCACAAGTGAAATCAAAGCTTAAATGACGTGAAAATAATTATGCACAGTCATGCTCAAGATACTAAATACAAATAGGCTTTAAGTGCAACAATCCAAAAACTACAAAACAGAACTGGTTCTTTGTAAATTTATCTGTAATTTAGTCGAGATTTTCTCTAATCTTTTAAATACTAGAGAGTAACCTGGACCCAAAACACCAACAACAAGTATAAACCTATAATAATTTCGAGTAAAATAATCACATCAACGTGAGAATAACACAAAGGGGGGAAATATTTATGTACCAATTACCGTACCAATCCATAGAACTATTCAGTCGATTGGATTTAAAAAGAAAATACGTAACAATGGTACAAGTAATGGACCTACCTGGCATCAGGTTAAAATGTAATGAAATTGGCAAAAATAAATCTAAAAACATAAAATGAAACATCGATAAGCACGTTTTTAGAAATTAAAACAGAATTGAATAAATCCTGCGTTGCGGGTGTCGTGGTCTTCCAGGGTACCCCCTTAGCCTGAGCGACCGGAGAGCGATCGAGTCCGCTCGAACGTTTCTGAACGCTACCGAATCCGGCCGAACGATACCGAACGCGCGGCGCGAGCGAGATAGCGACATACCTGTCGGGCGCTTTCATTGACAGGCACCTGAAATGAAGAAAAAAATCGATCCAATTCGTTGAAAATTTTAAATTTTAAAAAATTTTGACTGTCTACTCACTGCACGGGCGGTATAAACACAGATAAATTTACATGCACTCTGTCTATAATAACAACTGCCAACGCAATTTAGAACATATGCATGCACTGTTTTTCAAATTAAAACGTCCAATCCGAATGACTTAAGTTTGCTATAATAAACGGTAACAAACTCATTAATATATCGTGCCGTGATCTATCAAACAAAAATAAGTATGTATTCCCTTTATGAGGGGACATAACGCAACAAAAAATGAGACATAAAAATTAAAAGTAAACATGCCAAAAAGAAAAACAATAATAGGGCAAAAACAGTTAAAACAACATTGCAAGATGCATTAGGACAGTTGTTAAAATATGGGGTAGCGTCGAGCGGTTTGACTCCAGTGATATTGTGTGCTCGCACGCGATCTGCGCACCCGCAAATCTAACCACGTGACGTAACTGACGTAAGTACTCGTACCTAGTCCGCAGTGCAACGCCAACAGTTAACATTTTAAGATCGCCGTTTCAACTACGCACGTAATTAGTATGAGTAAAAGCTAGAAGAAAAGTCGAAATATTCATCAACGGGATCGATATTGAAATTAGGTCCTAAATATAGTATGTAGGTACCTACTTATCACTCGCCTAGATTCATACATCGACTTGTGCAGAAACGTAAAGTTTACGTAGAAATGTTCGTTAGCACTGTCTTTTAGTAAATAGGTTCACGTTATGTTGATTTTAGTAAATAGGTTCACGTTACTACAAATTGTTGGTATTGTTTAGGGAGGTACACTTAACTAGATATACATATTTTTGAGAATTGATCGATAAAAACTGATTACTATAGAGCCATTATAGTAGCTATAGCGTCCTACTCGGTACTCCCTCCCAATGGACGAATTTATTAAATTATTACCGGACGAGATCACGCAAACGGAATCGTAAAATTAAAGGAAATCCATTCTGTTAAATTGAAAGCAATTCACTAATTCATTGCAGTATTGACGAACCGAGGCTTCCTTTTTGATGGATAGGATAGGTATACCTATATTAAGATATATTACCGTATTATTAGCGCACATATATGTATAGGTAATTGCATTCATCATCATCATCATCATCATCATCAGGCTATAGTAGTCCACTGCTGGACATAGCCCTCCCCTAAAGAGCGCCATAGCGCCCTGTCCTCAGCTTGCCGCATCCAGCATCTGCCTGCAGTCTTTCGCAGATCGTCATCCCACCTGGTCGGAGGGCGTCCTACACTACGTTTGCCGAGTCGCGGTCTCCACTCAAGAACACGTTTACCCCAGCGGTTGTCGGTTCTTCGTGCGATATGGCCAGCCCACTGCCACTTTAGCTTGCTAATTCTTAGAGCTATGTCGATAACTTTGGTTCTCTGTCGGATGTATTCGTTACGAATCCTATCCTTCAGAGAAACTCCGAGCATAGCTCTCTCCATAGCTCGCTGAGCGACTTTGAACTGGTGGACCAACCCTACCGTGAGTGTCCATGCCTCGGCTCCGTAGGTCATGACGGGTAGGACGCACTGATTGAAAACTTTTGTTTTCCATTGATTGCATTGATTGTCTTTAATATTATATTCATTAATACCTAAATTAAAAAGCGATTTCATCTAAATAGGTATATAGTTTTTCTGCGAAAAAGTGAGCTGCCGGCGCAGCATGGTTCCATTTTTATCGCTTGTCACTATGCTCGTCACTTTCGCACTTAGGTACGTACTTGTTGGAACGTGACAGGCATGGTGACAAGCGACAAAAATGCGACCGTGCTGCCGCCGCTTCCAGCATTAAGTAAAATTTAACTGGATAAATAAGCAGTTGTGCTGCCTATACCAAATAAAGTATTATCAAATATTCACTAAATGAAGGCATCAAAATACTGAAAAGAAATATGTTTAACGGAACAAAAGTAGCAAACAATAAAAAGCGAGCAATAAATAAAGTAGTCCGGTGTAGCGGCTCAGACAATACATATCGCTTCGCGTGTGAACAGCAGCTGATGACTATCGTTTTGTGATATTTTGACACAAATATTTCTCGTCGATATTGTAATCGCAGCACTTACCGTAGCTGCACATACGTAAAATCAAAAGTCACTACTCGAACCTATCTATCAATATTAGAACACAAAAAAAATGCAAGTCAGTTAATAATCCCGAATCAGCAATCAACAATGGAAATAGTCACAGTCACTTTTTTAATAATGGCAACTCGGTATATTTTCTTTTTTATTGCCACCCTAGGTACGTTTGACATTTGAACCGTCTGATGACTCGGCCGCGATGATTGATCGTCGCGACCCACTAAATGAGTGCAATTTAGCGTCCATTTTTCCTACTTCAATACATATTCGTCTGAATAATAACAAAATATTTTAATTAAAGTTATAGTATGTCTCTGCTAGTAATTAAAAGAAAAAAATACGAAGAAGCAAGCTCCGAGCAAGTCAACATTGTCAATAAAATTATTCAAGTACAAGCTTACTTTTAAACAATACGGAAACATTTAACTCTGAGAAAAGTACGTATGTTTATTATTGTACATGCGGGCCTGATTCATAATAGAGTTAAGAGCGTCAAGAGATACAGTGCTATGACTAATTGATTTTTCCGAAAAGTGAAGTGATTTGTATGACATATTGCTTTCACTTTCATTTTATTTTTATTAGGTATGTGTTTGTTACTTATTATAACGGCAATAAAATAAATAAACACTATGAAACACCTTTTTCTACTGACAAAGTGGGTGTGTTCGAGTATATTTTCTCTTATTTTATTTGGGCGACTCACCAAATGACAAAATAACGTTTCGCAAATCTTTCCCAAATATTTATATATGACGTTCCACGGTAAAAGGTACATTATGGCGGCTGGCGCTTACGTCGCATAGTGCCGCAATAATATTGGAGCGGCGTTAATAAAAGCGTAAGCGCCATAAGGAACCTTTACACGTTGGGACGTCACATATAGCTTACTACGGTAACTTAATCTACTCCAAATTAAAATTCACTCAAATAAAACTATGCAAAATATGAATTAGTTAAACCCACGTTGGGTTTCCAACTAAAAAAAATAGGTTAATAAGCAATAGAGGTAATAGGTAAGGATTCCTCTCGGCTGTCATCCACTGCGTACGGAACCCTGATAAGCAAATTCCTTGAACCAAATAAAATCCATATTATTAACATACAAATTAACTGTTGAACTGTGACTGGTATTCATTTGTCAGTCCTGAGTGTCATTCGGATCCCACAGTAAGATTACAAGTCCATTACGTTCCAAAATGATGTTACCCCTCATGGATTTAGAGTTTACATTTCTAAAGGCTTCTTTGCACAAATTGTACTAAATTACTTGAAAAACGGCGTGAAAGTTGAAACTTATTTTGAATCTTATGACTAACATTTCAAAGTCTACATTTAATAATTTGTTATGGGTATAGATGAAAATGAAGGTTGCGTACAATTTATCATCCAAGCAAGTATCCGCCCAAACCGTAACGAATCACTAGTAAATAAATTGACCACAGTCGTTTCGGACCATTTCTTTTGAGGTGGCGTCTGGAGGTAGGTACTTAGATATTAATTTGTGTTCGGCTCTGAGGTTTATTGTTTTGGATGATTCATCAAAACTTTATGCATGAGTATAGACTGAGACCTATATTTTATATGCACAAACCCTTCACATTTTTAATTGATAGTACATTTTTATCACAAATTAAAAAAGTTGTCTTAAATAACAGAAATACAAAATGTGAAATATCCATATTATTTATAATCAAAGCTTTGATCGATCTACAAGTATGTATTACACATCCCAGAAACAGTCCACGACCAAAATGACACTTAATAAATTAGGTTTGACAGGACAGGACAGAATTAGATTGATATGTTCTAGGCTAAACATCCAATTGGATCGACGCCGGGATGTGGGGGTCTAACAGCCTATTTACTATGAGGTTATTTTATTATTAATATCTACAAAATACACACGTTCATGTCGAACCGAATAAATAGGATTACGTGTTTAAATGTCTAGTCCAAATATGACATTGTTAATGTTAAATAACACGAAAAAATCTGCTACTTAATGTATATAAGTACTTAATTAAAATTTATAACATTATAAAGATATCATTTTGTAATTGTAATAACATCGGAATCATAATTTCCAATTCTCATTTTAAGGGCGAGGAATTTCATAGCTCTCAATTAAAACGTAGAAATAATTATTTGGGAGCATCCACCCCACTTGTAAATCAAATTAATAATGTAAATACGAGTAGCTGTCCCTACTCCAGACGCTAAACCTCTTTATTAGATTCTCCGAGATGATTTCGTAGAATAAAAAAATAAAATACAAACATATATATCTACGCTTCCAATGCCTTGAATTGCGTACAGTTTATCAATTTAACTGTAAAACAGGTTAAAAAAACATCAGCAACCCTTTAAGCGCACCTGCTCCTACAAACTTTTGACACCAAGCTTTTTTTAGGAAAAATAATAGCACATTTATCCTCCGGAGGGCATTAATTTCCCTTCATCCGCGATTCAGCCAGAAACAACGCAATTAGTACGTTACTTCTAACTTAAGGCCGCTGAATAAAGATGCATTACACAAAAAGCTTACAAGGCGTAATATCCATTTTCAACATTTTTTAGTGGCTTGGGATTTCAATTAGGCACAATTTAAATCTTAAATTGTTTCCTACGACAACAAATAATACTTAACAATTATTAAGGTCGTAATATTTTTGTTTATAGCTGAAATTAATATTAGGACGGCGCGGCGTGTTCCATTTCAAATCGTTAACGTAGTGATATCATTGTTTAAATACCGGAAAATTGGAAGAACAATAAAAAATGTAGAGCATCATGGCATTATGCCATCATGCTATTTACTATGCTAATAGGTGTAGGTACGCGCAAACGCATGTATCTAAGCTAACTATTGTGTATTAATAGCAGATGCGCGATGTGCGCCGCAAATTGCGACGTAATTTCATAATGTCAGTGAGCATGCAAACGGAGACCAATTTTAGAGAAAAAAGTCTTTGACGCAAACTTGCCGACATTAAAGTAACTGTCAACGATTAATTATTCATCCTTACCAGTTAAATTGTACACATTAACGAAATTGTTATTATTAAGAGCGGCGCTTTTGTGTATGTACCGTAATGACAATTATTATATTAATAACACTGCTAAGTAAACATTTATTTAGCAACTACCATACCATTCGTACCAATTTGTTTTATTTCTTTGTCATCATCAATGAAAATTCACAGTCACTTTCTTTCAATGCACGAGTATTATTTTTCGTGGCAATTTTCTATCAGCAGTTTTAATTTCCATTCAGGCTGCGTAGCCAAGATGCCGATCGCTTACGCTCCGTAGCGATCGAAACGCAACTGTCACTGTCGCACTAATATGGAAGTGTGATAGAGAGACATAATGGTTTTCGTTGTCGAAGCGATAGCGATTGTGACCTTGGCTAGGCCGCCAGTTGCGTATTGAATGCAGCAAGCGATGTTATAGCGTAGCTCTAGCTCTCACTGTGAACTGCGCCTTCACTAATCTTTCCCCTTCTTCTGGGCCTGCGTAGGACACCATCCTTTACCTTGTGCAAGACAAGAATTATTATTTCTGAATCGTTTAAGTCCTTGTTCAGTGTTTGTAATCCTGTGCTTAGATTAAAATTATTTTGCAAAGCTAATTAAAAGATTACAACTTTTTTTATTGAATGATTAATCGACATAATTGTTTTATTTATACAAATAGGTATCTTCTAAGATAATAATGAAACGTTGCGCGTTGATGTAGTATAATATCTATCTATGTATTTTAATATGTAGGTAATAAAGCTCTAGCGTCCCGCGATTCTAATACAAGTATAAATTCCTCCTATGAAAGCTAAATCATTATGAAATAAAACAGATGTATTTATTTTGTTTCGTTCGATTATAAGTCTAAACATTTTTTTTATAAATTCATTGATTTAAAGATTACAATTTTTTCGTGTATGATGTGCCAGTAGAAGTTAATAGACCTAGAAAAAATATTCAGGACGTTTATAAGACGACAAAAAGTTAATGAACACAGTCATATCGTAACGTCACTGAAAAAGTTTCCACTCAGCTTGGTATCACGGTACCTTTTGTATAAGGCTGGTTTTCCATTGAACCCCTTCATAATCACAATTTCATGTTGGCAATTTATTGAATTAATTCCTTTATTATACACTTTCATTTGTTTTATCATTTGCGCGAAACTAATCACTCACAATTAATATAAAGTAAATGTCAGTCGCCCCCGAACTTCACTTAATTCATTGCATTCATTACGTATGTGGACTGCTTGTCGTTGCAATTTAAATGTAATAAATTATGACGCACGTCTCGGGATCGTCTTAGGTTTAGTTTGCATTGTGTAATAACAATCATATAAAACTATTGAAGAAATTCCTCAGCACGTATGCCCGTTAAAGGCTTCTGCATTTGATCTTGTATTCCTAACCTGACTATATTTTCCGTTGTTTAGTTTGCAAGCAGGTTTATCTCTCAGAGCATTTCAATTGTATTTTACAATAAAATTAATATTAGAATAATTCAACAATGTACATAACTGTAATAAAGTGCATGTTGCTTCAAAACGCAACTGAAGGTAAAAAGAGGGTACAGAAGCGATTAGCTCGCGGCACCGACTCCGCGGTCACGATTTACTTCACATCGGAACTTAATTGATTTTGCAGCTACAAACTAACCATTTCAAATAAAATACACCTCAATATTAATAGCCATAGAGTTGCGAATTCAATTACAACTGGCTTTGATGCATCAATTGTACGTTGGTAAATATAATTCTCGATGTGAAGTCTTAACTGTTTAGAGAGATGCTTGTCACGAGTACAACCCGTTCGGGAAGTTATGGAACCTGTGGCCTCAATTCTTTGATGCCTTCGTTTGTTATTATATTAAGATTATGTTTATATACAATCTTATTATTTTGTCAAACTTCAACATCGAATACGATTTATTTCAATACCTCTTAATAATTATTATAAAGATCTAAACTTTGCAAATATTTCAATAATCTCAAATTGAAACAAATATCTCACCGTTACTGACCGGTTATATCATTAAGTAAATAGAATTACATTGTAAAATTATTGTCTTGAGTCCTAACGTCTAATTCAGGTCTTTTTTTGGAAAATATAAATCGCACTAACATCACTCGCATCAGATTTATTTACCCCCGTAGCCCCCATTCGCACGACAGCTTTTTCAACGCGCGTTAAAAAAGCGCTTGAATCTGTCCACACTCTGAATTCGACTTAACAACCAAAGCTTAAAGTCGAAAATCCAACAACGCTTGATAAAAAGCGCCACCGCTGTCGTGTGAATACATACATGGTTATCCATTTGTGTCATTCAAACGGTTTTTTAACGCGCGTTGAAAAAACTGTCGTGCGAATGGGGGCTAAATCCTTATTCATAAAACTTAGTAAGGTCTTAGAAACCACTGTCAAATTTTGTCACTTTCTAACATACACTCGAGGCACACGATTATCAACGGTTAGCCTTAATTTCACATTAGGAACAGGAAAGTACACATGGCGGACGGCATGGCATTCACTTCTAGTCAGCTATTCACTCACTCACCCACCACACTCACTTAATCCACATTTGTTTTTTTTTACTGTTCCACGATGTCAATGGAATTGGCAAAATTAAATTTAAAAAATAGCTGCAAAATTGTTGCCAGGTTGCGTGCAGCAGAAATAGGCGAATAAGTGCGCAAAGTTATTAAGTAATTGTATGAGGATTGGCCTGTCCGTCGCTCGGTTTATATCGTTCTGGCACTTGTATCCGGAGCGCATGCATCATTCCGATATCATTAAGACATCAAAACACTGCGAAGGGGAAACACACCTTACTTTGGTTAAGGAATTCATATGATTTAAGTAAATGGTCCTGTATTCCCCTGCTACGTTTACTTAAGTAAGAAATGTGGAATTTTGTTACTTTATTTATTACTTTATCACGCCACACGCTCCCTCGATTATTGTGGAAGAACTTTCAAGCTGATATGCTTTCTGATGTTTTATCGTTAAATACATTTGCTTCAGACGATAAATTTAATCACTTTAACATCACGGAAATTAATAATAAAATTTATCGACGTAATCCATCGTACGTGGCTACTTATTAAACAATCGATGTATCTATCTATCCAACTAATTTAAAATTGCATGAGCGTTACAATAACAACCCAATTTAGAACTTAATTAAGGAGAAAGAATCAATAGAACACGGGTGAAGTATTCTAACCATTTAAACGAGTAGCACCCAACTATAGTGTATGCAATATTATTTGCGTTATTTGACACATTGTGACTGACGTATATAGAGATGTAACTAACCCAAATCGATTGTCACAGCAAGCGATTACGATTGGATGGCACGTAGACTGAGGTATCGAATTGTGACGTATAATGAATTTTTATTTGTGATTTAAATAAAGCTAGAATTATATGGTTTTCCCGCAAGGTAAATGCATTTAATACACCGACCGAGTAGGTCGCACCCATCGTCAAAATCTAAACTAACTGGGGATCTATTTTAAAGTTTATTTATGTTATTTCTGTGTCAAATTTGTTGTCTGTTAGGTGACGATAAATATATCCATATATACAGTTAATTATCCACCTTTTCCTTACTTTTATTAAAAGAAAAATGAAAAATTCATATCGATTTACTTAGACGACTACCGATTCATAACGATGGTGACCGGCCAACCCTAAAATAAATAAAAAAAGACGTAGAACGTAAACGTTTGCAGTGCAGTTGTTTTCCTTTGTGATTTCGATGTGCAAGACATTTTACGTAGTATTGCTGTTGTGAGTGACAGACGTCAAATACCGCAAATAATGTTGTATACACTATAGCGAATTAAAATTACCCTTTATGATACTCATTCTGCAACAGTATTAATGTTAATGTCATACCAGCGCATAGTGAACGTGATCCATTGAGAATATATACCCATTCATGACACGCTAGCGCCTCTAACGACCAGCTCAAATTATCTAGCTGCAGGTTACTACCTAATGATCATAAAAATACTTGTGTCAGCGATATCCGCGATAAATAGTTCATCGCACCGGGTAACCGTGTGTATCGTCTAATTCGCAAGGCGATTGACACGACTCGGCCAGTTACGAAACTCAATAATTAGAACTGCTGGAAAGAAAAAATAGCTGAGAATTCCGATTGGCAGATAAAGCGGCACGATTGTCTGGATTGCATATTGAAAAAACATGCAAGAGAGATAAGGAGTTACACGCTTGAGCGGGTCGGAGGCATCGTGGCGAGCACTGGCTAATTGCATTTCCTACTGTGTTACTACACTGGTGCATAACATAACGAGCTGGCGCGGGCATAAAGCTAGGAAAACTAATTATTTAATAAGCTATAAATACGTAATTGTTAAATTAACACGTCTCAGCGCGAATTATACCTAACGGAAAGTAGGCATATTTTTATCGCTTTACTTTTTAATTATTTTTAAATTACATTCTAAGCAGCAATAGATTTGTAAAAAACAACAATAGACAACAACATATTAACCGACTAGATTTCTCAGTCGAAAAAAAAACCTAACTACATTGAAATCCACACACACACATTACACATTTGTATACACGTAGGTATATTTAAAATGTATATTTGTGTAATAGTATAGTATAGTATTATAGTTTGTAGTGTCGACTTGTGTCTATTTTCATATCCACTATTTACAATCCTGCACCAAATTAATTACTGTCTCTGTTTAGCCCAATGGTTGACTGGTAGAGAATGCCTTAAGGCGTTAAGTCCGCCAATTGTACTCTTTTTTTGTAAATTTGTGCAATAAAGTTTAAATAAATAAATAAATCCTTCAAAGTAAAAACTTTACCCTAATCATAATTAACAGCGCCATAAATGAAGAGACAGAGATATAAGAAAGAGATACTGATATTAAACAGCCTTGTATCTGCCAAGGAGATTTGCGGACCTAACCGAGTGACAATCGCTTATTAGAAAACGACAATCGGAATTTAAATATTGTATGGAGTTGACCACGTGACCTTTTTTTGCATCTCTTAATCTAATAATACGAGTAACATGTTTATTATTCGATTGGCGCTCGTCGATAAACACGGACCTACCCGCTAATATATATTTTTAATGTACCTAGAGCTCAAAACTTTTCTGGCGACGTATCATTTCAAAACATAGTAACACACCACAAATAATCACAATGTTGGATTCCTAAAATAAATACCTAATACTTTCACAACAGTAACTGACCAATTTTATTTACTGTTGCTTGAAACTGGCCATTATAATCGCTTACAAATTTTAACTGTTCTGAATGTCAAAGTTCCGCTTTCTATTGATCGAAACTAATTAACCTAATTGAATCAGCCGCCTTTGTTTTAGTTGCGAAATTTACTTTAAATGCACAATGGGTAGGCAATGGTGATCGACAAGCTCTTTTTAATGAAATAGATTGAACAACTGAAGGCAAATATTACGAAATCTACCAAAACTACACCGTGTTTTTTTTTCGTTAATTTCAAGGGTGCATTTCTGAGCTTAAATGAAGTAACTTTCTCAAAGACACTGATATTTTAAATAAACTCCATTTCGGAGATAATCAATAATTTATCTTTTTCCTATAAGGCCTCTACAAGCGTGTACACTTGCCTTAGGGCCGGTTTACGTATTGATTAGTGTTTAGAATAAGTTCATACATTTGCCACTAAACTTAAGTACAATCTCGGTCGATCGATGTTCCAAATGATATTGATATGTCACAGATTTCAATTGTTTGGTTGAGGTAATGTAATGCCCGTGCTACAACAACCCTGTATGCTACATTTAATTACTTTTTAAACTTACATTTTTTTAAAGCATTTTTTTTTAATTGACTATGCCATTTAGTTCTCTTAAACGTATTTAACCATACCCCGAAGATAACGGAATTCAATAAAAACACGGTGTATATTGATACAATTCAGTATTTTTTAAACAAATTTAACCATTTGTCCAATAATTATTATTAACAGTGCATAACTAGTACATGTATCAAGTCAACATAAGCTGCGATGACATCATTGCGTACTTGGACCACACTAATGTTGATTTACTTACATTCAGCCGTGGTCTGAGCCCGCAGGCTGGCTTGGCAGACAACCCGACTCCCATACTATCTCGACTCACGGAAGTTGAATTACCATATCAAACTATTTCTTGAACAAACACGCCCTGAAACCTTGTCACACTCGCTTCTTTAAGTGCACTACACCAAGATTATGCTCATTTAACACGACTTTAATTTAAACAATACATTCATGTAAAATTTAATCTGGGCCGCTTATCTGTGAAAGTATGAATGAAGACATTTGTACAAACAATCATAACTGTGTTTTGTTCTCAACACACAAGTTGAGTATTTGTAATAAGATAGGAGCTGATAAAATATACAAATTAGACTGTTTTGTAGACAATAATAATCGTTTCATGGTCTTTGTTACATTTATTTCTTGTAAAATTGAATTTTTGGCTCTGAATTTTAAACCGACTTCATAATTTCGAAGGAAAGAAGGAAGTTAGTTTGAAAGTTTTTGCTTCATTATTTTTTCTTCCCAGTTGGGCCCTATGTCTTTCACTTTCACACCTGATGATATGTCTGCATACATATATCGGAGAAAAAACTATTTTACGTAGTGCTTAGGATTGTCGCAGTGGATGCTCTCGAAAAGTGAATTGGCCCTACTGACGATGACAAGAAATATGTTGTTTATTTATAAAATATATATGTATTGTTTTTATTTAAATAATTTAAAGTATTTACCTACCGATTTGGGTTTCGAGAAATATGTAGGTACTTTATTAAATATCTTTGTATGCTACAGCATTTATGATTTCAGTCGACGTCAAATATGTATATGTATGTTTATGCTTATACACTGTATTCTATTACGACCAAATGTACCTCCATCCATATACACTTCAAGATATTAGTGTCGTCACAGCAGGCTATAATGTGCGGTCCTTTTGTCTTCTGGCAATAGTTACAACAGCCTATTCATAAATTTTCCCCATAGATGATAAGCTCGGATACGGCCACCGGGAACGCAGGATGCAACCGTAATCTTGTTTGCCGACAACTGCGCAGTACATTGTGTACCCTAATTACTAGTCCTACTACTTACGTGTCAGCATTTGCTGTTAGTGATATTTTAATAAGTACTTATTTTAACGTGACTGAAAGACTAATGTGTAAACAATTTAGGCAAAAGTATCGTTATTTATGGAATGGGGAAACAAATATCAGAATGGAAATTGTATAACAAATCCATTTATACCCAAATTGCAATTGGCTATGGTAAAAAATATTATAAAATCATACTTGGAACCTAAAATGCTCTAGTGCAGAAATGTATAATTTTCTGCACACCTTATAAAACAACAATGACTCTCAGAGCATGAGAAATTAAAAGTAATATAAATTGGATTAATCATCATTCATCATCTTGTATTTTGTTAGTTTTGTAAGTAATAGTTTGTCTAGTTAAGTTTGGAAATTTTAACATCCATAGATTGTTAGTACAATTATTATCCTAAGTATAACTATTATACTATATTTACTACTCGTATATTAGTACAAAAAGTTACATACTTATAAAGAGGACTAATGCCTCAGTAAGCCAGTGTACCATTATTTCCCCAGGACTGTGCTGTATTTTTTTTTTCATATCTCATGCTCTGAAAGTGGGTCGTTGTTGTTCTAAAAGGTGCGCAGAAAGTGATACATTTATGCTCTAGTGCAGAAAAGTGGTGTACTCCTCTGCGTCCCCGTCCCACGAACAACTGGGTGGAATCAAAATGGAAAAATAGTGTCATTATTTCCTCGCCTGGAACAATTCGTACTTGTTTAATTATACTAATCCCACATTGATATTTTTTTTTATAAAAAATTATGTAAGTGAATTGTTAAAAACAAATTATTCTTGATTTTTTTCGTTGAATTCTATTTACTCGATTTCATAAGGCGGGAACCAAAAGGAATACACCAAAAATATTTTTTAAACCTTACACTTGCGTAAATGAGCAAAGGCAGAATCTTATACAGCCACCGTTAAACGTTTGTACCATATTAAATTGATTTTTAAAGTTATTTAGCACTATATTCATGAAAATAAAATAAAATACAAGATAAAAATTACTTATATTATTAATTAAATTGTTATTTAATATTTAAAATACTTTTATCTACACACGTATCATAAACTGTCTATGATGCCTTCAAAATTCGTAAATAATGGCGCACATTACGATAAACTATTTTGTTACAGCAAATTTCTTATCTGTGAAAATGTGGTAATAGCTTCATTACTATATCAAAATCGATTTGGTAATGCATTTCAAATTTCGAACATCTCTGAAAAAAAAAGCAATTTGATTTGACCCCTATTCTAATATCACTTGAGATGACGTTTTATTCGAAATCAAATGACAATTGCATACAATATTGACAAATCTCGCATGTAAGTTGGTATCGGATGATATGGTAATCGACCCCGACTCTAGTTTGTCTCTGAATTTAAAAAAAACTACGGATGCGTGACGTGCGTGAAAAAAGTTTTCATTTGCCGCCATTTGACGTACAGTTTATCTTTTAATTAGTTTATAAGTAAAAAATAATTTGTATTTGTTGTTTTTAAAGGAACTATAACAAAAGTTTCGTGTAAAATGTGCGATAAAGATATTTCAGAAACGCCATCTCATATCCGCGAGTTCCGCCAGAGAGCAAAGTCGGCTGTAATATGAAGTTAGTGAATATATCATAGAAAGTTTATAATATGTGTGTAGATAAAGCAGTGTATGTAACTGTACATAATTAGGCATTAAAACACTCGTGTGATACTATTATGAAACTCATTTCATTCGTTTCATAAACCCACACTCGTATTTTAATGCCTTTCATTATGTAGCAGTCACATAAACTACTATTATTATGTTATTACGTGGTGCGGCGCACCAAGGTCGCGGTGCGGTCCGGTAGTCTGTTGCGGCTTTTAGAACGAAAAAGTATAAAATTAAAAAGTAAGAGGCAATCCCGCCGATTTTCATACTATAATGAACAAATCATTTTAAAATTACTGCAGTTTGTTAAAAAATGCATGTTTTCGTAAATATTGCAATCTAAATGATTTTCGCTAGGGGTTAATAATATCTTCACACATGTAAAGTCTCCGATTGCAAGTAAGTCCTAAGGAAAATAAATCATGGCCGTAGATCTATTAGGTACTTTCATTACTGGTTTTGCAAAATTGCCTTGTCTTGTTTGGTTTCCTCGCATTCGATATGAAAAGTAGAGTGTTTAACTCGGGTGAAAGGCACCATTTCTGTCTCGGACTATTGGCGCTCTCACTGCGTTCGAGCGCCAAATTACCTCGACAGAAATGGGTGCCTTTCAACCCTTGGTTAACAATCTACTATACACAGACATGACCAAACAATCCAAACACTAAGGGCAACACAGAGAAAAGTAAAAATTGCAGACGAATGAATTCATTTTTGGAGCGAAAAGATTCACCCACAGTAAATCAGAATACAAAACATTCGCTTCTCATTTTTCCAATTAAAATTCCTATATGTGCATTGTTGCTAACATAGCTATAGGCTTAATTGGAAATATGAGATACGAATGTTGCATTGTTATGAGTTAACACCGTTTCTATCCTGTCTTTGTTACTGTTACTATGACACTCATCGATTTCCTATTCAACTAGTATGTTTGGCATCTGGTTGCTAGTGCTTCCAAGATATATCATATATATCAATCGCATTACCTTCTGTAGGTGCTAAGATATTTTCTAAGCATATTGTTTCCGACAATCATTCATTCAATGTGTTCATGTGGATTATATTATAATTTATCATATCCTTTAATTATATTAGTAAGGTCAATGTGGCTAATTCCGTCATAGGCACTATTCCGTCCACGAGCGAATATTTATATGATTTTCAATCGTAGGAAAAAAAACATTTGCTTTTGATTGCTGAAACGAAAAGCAATCACTGCTTTGTCAACGACATTATCAATGTTGTTCGTTGTTCGAGGAAAACGCTAGTGGTCGGAATAGGCCCTATGACGGAATTAGCATACATACATTGTTAATTTGCACCTAAAAAATCTCGTGCAAGGATTTATGCAAATCGATGCATGATGTCAAAACACGATAAATTAAAATGTTTACGTAACAGATCGCTATTATATAGGTACATAAACATTTAAATTTAGAGTGTTTTGACAAAGAATGACAAGAATGTTTATAGCCATGCTGTAAAATCTAAATAAATTTAGGCTACATTCGATTTCTCACCCGACATCTCTAGAAAGGCATCCCATGCGCGTAAAATTAAAATAAAATTAACAACCAGTCAATTACTTCCCCTAAAACAAAATGAGATATGTCTATTGTAAAAAACGAAGCCCGGGGCCGTCCGTTTATTTAATTAGTCACATTCTTATGATTGGGGGCCAGTCCGAATGTCCGAATATTTCGAGTTCTTTGACTTCTTTGCCAAAAAGGTACTAAATTAAAAAAGAGGAAAATCAATTATCTTGGTAATATCGGCATACGTGGCAACATTGCACTAGACTGCCCGAATCTAGTACTACTGTTAATAAAGTTCCTGGAGACATTGACTAAAGTAAAAGATTAATATAACTTAAGTAACATACACAAGTAACGTAGTACATAAGTAACGTTGTTATTAATTATTGAAAACTTGTTTTTGAAGGGGGTTTATTACGAGTCATTTTGCAACAATTTCAGTAATAATTAAGTTGCTCAAACGAAAATAGGGAGACCCCTGTAATTCGGTTCGGATAAATGAAATAGATTGGAATACCTACTGCAGTGTTTAAAATTAATGTAAACTGACAATGTTTAAAAAAATATTTTGAGTTTAGCTACTTTTAACAGAAATATAAAAAATCGTAAAAATAAATTGAAGTATGTAGGTAGACTTAGACCAAGAAAAGTCTGCAGTGATTTTGACAGCCCACGCAGTGCAAGTGTCATTTTAAACGTCAAACATCTATAAAATTATGACGTATGAATAACACTTGCTCTGTGTGGGCTATCAAAATCGCTGCAGAGTTTTCATGGTCTAACTCTATGTCATTTGTATGAAGTTTAAGATTTGTATCTAAACTGTTAATTATCAGCAAATAAAGCCAAATAGAAAGGGGAAATGCAACGGTAAAGTATAAGTAGTTCCGTGACCATTTCTTTAAAAAATGCGAATGACCAAATGTGATATTTTCTGCCAATTTAATGTTCTTCTTTGATCCCAATAGAACATAAAATGTCCCAGTATTTCTCTGTGTGGTACAGCAGAAAAAGCATATAATTTTCAGAAAAACACGACAATAAACACAACTTTGGTAACAAACAAAATTATTTTACTTCGTAATTTTTTTAAAATCTTCTATATCAGTTTATAATTTATCATTAAAATGCTAGGTATCCCTCCCTAAACATATTATTCAGAAATATATTTTGACCGCAATATCCGATGCAAAAAGCGTAATTTTAAACGTGTCTAATCGATTCGTAGCTCTAGCTTCCGCCCAATGTTGAAAACATGCGCAAATAGAAAAAAGTAAAAAGTGCAAAATCATATCGCTGTTACAACACAAATGGTTATTTTTTATCCGTTTTTTCCAGTCTCGAGGGTACACTAAACGTTTGCAACCATCTCTATTATTCGGCACCCATCTGACGTAAGCACATTCGCCACTCAACAGTTAGTTATTAAATAATAATACATATAATAACGCATTCATATCTAGCATCTGAATTGATGGCAATTTTAATGTAAGGGTTCTTTACGTACACTTATACAAGGTCAGTTTGGAATGGTATATCTAATCAGCATATTTATAATGTTTTGTAATTGTAACCCCTAGTTAATTCATAATAATTACGATGGTCGGTAGTAAATTAAATATTTCATTAGTATCCACTAAAAAAGCCGAGTCAATCTAACCAGATTATGCTGACTAGGTTAAATATAGGTTAAAAATCCAAAGAAAATACGAAACCGTGTTACAGTATTAATAATCTAATAAGTCAACGAAACCAGCCATCAAGAACGATTTATTACTTATTCCTTTCTTAACAACGCATTACGTCAGTTTCTATTTACCTCAAAATGTTTCATTTGCATAATAGCTTTTTTTCCTCCATTACTATTTACGTTAATTTTCTGATTCGTGGGGCCGGGTCGCACGCACAGAAAACATAAAGACAATCTGCGTATGGTAGCCATTTATGTAAATAAAATCCACGATATAGCATTATGGATACGGCGTATAATACAGGCGTGGCTTACGCATTTACATTTTTGTTCCAACCATTTTTGCTGTAACATTCATTTACATTAATTTCATTCCCACTGCAACAGTGTTAAATTACAACAAAATAACTAAAAACATAATTAAAATTCGCATCAAAAACGAAATGGAAACAAAGTTAATAACAATTTACGTTCGTTTAATCAACAGAACATCAAGCAATAAGTCCTATTTAAGAGCAGGATAGAATTTCTTATTTGATTCGTCTTGAGTCATCAGAAACAAAGTGCGTCCGTCAGCGGCGGTGTTATTATCGCGTCTTAATAATTACAGGGCACATCAATCAAGGGCACATGCAGATAGAGTTTTGTGCGAGTCAGCGCAGCGCAGCCCACTGTGCAACCCTTTCTTTGATATCTATAATGATATTTCGAATGGAATTATTAAATAGCGTTCCCTAAATGTGCAGCTAGGGATGTGTTGGTTCCATGTAGGGATCACAACATTTGTCGATATACTAAATTGATCGATGAAGCTTTTTTAATCACTTCTATCAATTTAGTGTTTATATGGTAATATTTGTTGCGTTTCCTATTGTCCATAAATGTGGTACGTGTCTATGAGTTACTGGCTTCAAATTCCGCAACGATAGAATTATGCCATACAGACCGTTTGTAAAGCTTAGATAGAGCCAATTCTAACGATACCATACTCGGTTGGGTAGTGTCATTTGATTACAGGTTTTCATTGACCACTTCATTATCAAACCAGCTCAATAACACCATTGTATATTACACTACATTTCGACCCTACATGTGTATGGGGCAATTTAAATTGTATGCTAGTTTTAAGGTGTGATTTTTAAGAACAAGTATGGATTATAAACCTAATACTAATACGTGAGCAGATAATAAATCGACATTCGATTCGATTTTTTAGACTTTTAATTATAAGAGGTGAGTAACGACTAGGTTTCAGTCTACCGAAATTATAAACTACTGAATTAAACATTATTTACAGTATTTCCACCCAAATACACGATAAACCCGTGGCTCTTCACACGATGACAGGCTCTTTTCGTGTAGAACGCTCAAATTGACCGCAATTAAAAGAACAATGACTAGTTTCAATTCCCCAAACTTAATTTCCTTCGATGCAAACGTGTAGCTAACTGGAAATATAACGCTTTAAATACATTAATTTACTCAACTGCTGTTTTTTGACTGGTCATTTGATGCGTTACCGTAAAACGGGGTGAGTAGGTTTCGCGGGGAGAGGTGGGTTATGAATGGGGAGAGAAGGTTTGAGAGGGGGGTGAGAAGGGATTTTAAGGCTACTGCTACAAAAATAATGTATTCCAATTTAAAATGGAGCTATAGTAATACGCATAATAAAAAAAATCGATCCAACAATCTTCCAAAATCACCTTTGTATGAAAACTCTTCTCACCCCAAATACGATTCTACGGGGTGAGGTGGGTTTTCCTCTTTATCGTCAAAGTTATGAAATGGAACTACCCAAAATAAAATAAAAACAAGAACAAAACCATTGAATAAAATTAATAAATTGTTTTATGTAAATAAAAACTAAAATACAAACGTCCGGAACACTTATTAATTATTATATACACCATTCAGTTTTCATATGTAAAAATAAAATGTTATCGAGGTTTGAATTTCAGTTTTGACCCTACTCACCCCATTTTACGGTACTTGGTCGAAAATATTAGTGTGTTACGTATGGGTACATACCTAGGTTTATATAGTAGTATAACATAACGAAGTCGTGATAAACATCATATAAAACTTGAACTAACCCCCGATAATTTTTTTTTTGTATAACTGCAAAATTCGAGATGCTGTTTTTACAAAATTATCTATGGATTTTGTAGAACGAATTGCAACATTACAATTTTATTGCGCATGTCAATTGCATAACAAACTTTTGAGTTTTAACCAAACTCTGATGTAACCTTTGAAGCCTGTTGATGATTTATTAAATTCTTAGTTCGTAACATTAATAATATATTTACTTTCCAAGGCTTAGCCAAAAACCATCCTTTCTCATTATTTTGATCGAAGTGAAAAAAAACACTTTGTAGTGTTACAAAGCGCCGATAAGCTGTCCGATAGACCAATATAAGTAATAATTAGTCTCTCGGCCTTGCCACGAGTCGTGGACCATTGGCACGCGTCAATACTGACTGACATCTTCACCCATCATCACATTACACCCACACAAACCTGCTGACACCACTGCTGCAATCTAAATCTCAGTGAAATTCACCTTTAACACCTTCACTTTAAGCTCAACCCATTAAGCTGGCCAGGTCTATGAGACTGCATTGATCGTTGTAACTAATGTTGCTCTGTCTCTAAAAGCAATCTAATTAAGTTTTTTAAGAGTATTGAAATTTATTATTGATTGGCAGATGGCGCCAGCAGCTATATGAAATGAATTGTTCATATTGTAAGTCTTGAACTTAACGGTCAAATATAATGTGCGTGGAAACGTCTTGTGAGGGCGATTAAATTGAAAAAGTTATGATTATGACATTCTTGATGTTTGAAGAAGCGGAAATGTAGATGCATTTTCACAGGTTCGAGGGAAAGCAAATAGGAGACTCGTTGCGGTGTCACGTACCACTTTTGTATGCGGCGACACGTTTCAACCACGACCTAACTTGCACTAAGAGAACATCTCACACAGAGCTCGTATTTCTGTGTGAGCTCGTTATTTTCCATGGGAATGAACATTTTCCCTTTTTAGGTTCCAATTGAATTAGTATTCAGTGGCAGAATGCTAATCGTAAAAACGTTCTCTGTGGCACGACTCGCGCTGAGCGGCGTGGAATCAGAAGGGATCCATCAACATCAGCGCAATTCCGATCACGAAATCCGCCATCAATCATAAACATCAGAAAGGATTAAAATCTACGTTGCACCTTCCAAAGCTCGAGTACCCTTGTTTTTCTCTAACCCGTAAATACTGAGGGGCGTAAGTACGGCTGGGGGGCGGTAAATATTATCAAGGGGAAGAGGGGGAATGCCCCCGCCTCGGAGGGGGGCACTATCCCTTATCGCGAGCGTTACCCTCGCCGCCGGCGGCCGCTAGACCGCCAAAATGTGGGACAAATCGATTCCTCTGCCCCATTTTTGTGCATCTGGACCGCTATCGATTTTTATGCACACGGTGGCAATCGATATCATCACAGAAGAAGAAATCTAGAGTTTGTTTTCCCTTAAACAAAGTTAGTTTTGCTTGTGGATTAGGGTCATGGCCGTGCAGTCAGCATTTGCCTTAAAATATCTTTGCTAACAAAGTCACTTTATGGCGAAGATAATTAGATACTCGAAATGTTCCTATATGGAAGAAATTAAATATTTTTATAGAGGCTATAAATATATTTTAATCAAAGTTACAAAGCTTTAGCGACTCGTCGTGAGAGTAGTGACGTCATTCAGGGCAACATGTAATTTATAAAGGCACATTTAAATATTTTAAATTAATGTATCAGTATCTGTTAAAAAATATATTCGTAATAAAACAATTGAAGATTTTGAATTTAATCGAATAAAAGGTTACTCGTTTACATTCAAGAACTTTGTTATTTAAAATGTACAAATCTTTCAGACGTGAAATATGTAATTGTATTTTAAATTTAATTTATTGAATTAGCCTCTGCCCGCGACTTCGTCTGCTGCGAAGAACTCGTAAAACTTGAATTATTTTACTTACAAAAATAGGTAACTTATTATCTAAAAAGTTTCGAACACTACATTGTTAGACATTGGCATATTGATTGCAATAAAACAACTCCACGGCCATAAACTGCAATTTACTACTATCTGTTAAGCTGCAACTTGCCTTCAGCCCATTCGGCGCTACAGCTGGTAAGTTTTATCGATTCTCTTTCAAATGTTGCTAATGTTTTATTAAGTTTTATTATAAACCGTATATCAGAGTTTACGAGGACTCTGTCTGGGGTTAAGTAGTCCTTATCTCATTCGTTGCTTTGTAACTCTCCGATTGTATAGTAGGCATTATTTAAGTTAAATTATTTATACAAGCTTAGATTTGCGTAAGTTTAAGAAAAGTAAGCTAATAAAATGTTCTTGAAGTTGATTTGTGTGCATTATAAATCACACGGAACAGTTGCTACATAAAAGGTAGGTCATGATGGAGGCATTTTTAAAATCACAAATAATTACAAGTAGGTATGTATAATAATTTCCAATTGTAATCAACGTGTACTGTAAATATACCTTAATTATTAAAAAAGTTATTAAGAGCCCTTCAACGTGCACACTAGCGCCACAGCGAAATAATCGTGGTTATTTAAATTTAACGAAATATATTGAAAAAAGGGGGCCGCTACGCTACGCTAGTGTGCACGTTGAAGGGCTCTTAAACTATCAATCAGACTTGTTTCTTTTGATTCTAACAATGAAGTTATCTCAAAGCAATAGAAATGATACCTTGATTTAACATCAATCTATATACCTCAAGGAACCTGCAATAACATGGCATAAATTAATATCTAGGTATCTCATTTACAGAGTGTCCCATTAATAGAAGTGAGAATAAAAGTTTTTTAGAGGTGCAATTCTTAAATACCATATTTGTTTGTAATTGTTAACAATAACAAAAAAAAATCAACAAACCCTGTCTATCAGCACACAAACAGAATTTTATATTTATTCTTAACATATCCTAATTCTAATTTAACTTTAAGTATGTTATAACTATTACTTTACACTTTAGGTCTTAATTAATTAGATATGTACTAAGAATTAACGCATGTTGTGTTTACCTATAATTGGATAGACACTTATTTATGTACTTATGGCTTTTATCTGTAATTTCTGTAGTGTTGTATCTGTTGGTAAACCTTAAATAAAAAAAAATAAAAAAAAATATCCTGAATGGTTCTACAAGAGAAGTAGATTTTGTCGCATTAAATTTACAAAGACTTCATTGCCTTTCCTCTTTCATACACAGATATCAATTTTGGGATTTTCACGTACCTACTAATGAAGATTTTAGGTACCTATCGTTTCGGTTATTCGTATTGAGGTTAACTGAACTAGCATGACAAATACGAACGTTTCCTAGAAAATACAATGGAAAACATTTATGCACTACATCGGTCTTCGGTCTACATCTGTACCCCAGACACAGAGGATAAATTGAACACAAGTATTCTTTAAACTATTTATACAGTCTCAGTAAAAGAAGTGAAATACATTCGCTTAGATAAATATTACGAGAAAATTGGAAGATCTATATATAGAAATATGAAGGTTTGTTTTGTCCCACAAACAGAGGTAATTCAGTTCTAAAGTGTAGGAACCTCAGCGTGAGTTCAAGCAATGGATCTCTTCACTTATCCAGGTCCCCACTTACCTACTTTACTTCCAAATTTGACGGTAATATATAAATTATATTTTAATATTTCTTCGTATTCACCGAACACAATGAAAACGATAGAAATGGGACCTCTTGTTCTTGGGTGTATTATACTTGTTTTAGATCACAAGTACATAATTATCTTATGTACTAGAAGTCATCGAAGATCACTATATTTGCATAATTTAGCTACCTACATATTAAGTTATTATACCAATTTATATTTACTGGTAGGGACGAAACTAAACGTAGGTAAACCTTACTTACCTATATGGTAAAATAGATATTTAGACGATTGTTAACACATAATAACCAGATGAAAATGTACACAATAAACGGTAAAAGAGATCTGAATGTACGCACAAAACGTTGTAACGAGGCCCACTTTACTCAAAGCGCTGATTATTTAGTTTAATTGATTATTACCATGGGAAGGCGACGCTCAGCTCGCTCGGCTTTTTGCCGTATCACTATAACGGGCTAATTGTTCAATCTTGCGGAATCTCTCCACAATAATAACTTCATTTTGTCACGCCGCTGAAGATAGTTTTTCCCGAGCAAGATACGTGGCGGATAAATGGTGACTTGACGTTGATAATGCAAAGAATTTCGATAGAAAACATGCGTTTCAAGTATTTATGTTAGCAAAAAATAACACAGTGCAAACCCATTTTAACATTTTAGTTGAATGATGCCATCGATCAAATGGTGCTTGAAAAGTAATATAATTACTCCGCATTTAGTATCAAGTGATGCGCATCTCAATCTCTCAATGTTAACTTCAGACGTAGCAAAAACAGTCACTCACGTTAAAACAAAATAATATGTATGTGAAATATTCCCAAAACATAGCCAACATGAACCTGTGCGTAGAGCACCTATAAAATCCATAAGAGTGCGAAGCTGGCAGCATCTTCAGTATTCGCAGCTGACGCCAACCCCTCTAGACCTATGAATATTGTAGTAAATTTTGTTCTGGGCCCAATTTTATTATTCTACTAAGAAGGTAAACATCTCTAAATGTCTATTTAATTCACGTTACAGTGATTAACACTAATAACATCAAATAAGTCACTGAGTCAACTCCGGCGCATATGAGAAGATTTTCACTGACAATTAGTAAGCGTGTCTTCACACAATGGGGAGCGGAGCGCGTCGCGCAAAAAGGTCGTTTTCCTGCATTTCCGCCTCCCATTGTCTTGATCTAATCTGCATTGGATTAATGACGATGCACGCCTTCAAACGTACCGATAGAAAAAATATTCATAAGTGAACTTGCACCGGCGCCGGTCTATGGTGAGGTACATTTGCATTAACCGGACTTCAATTACATACAGTTTTTTTTTCAGTGATTCAATTTTGTCATACTAATTAACTTGCAATGAGGATTTTTATGACTGTGTTTTTAGGTAACGTGATATATTAAGAATTTGTAAACATTATTTATTTAAATTTATTATTGTAACTAAATGTCCTAATCCAAATAAATTTAAGCATTTTGATTAAAAGCAATATAACGTTTTGTACTTATTTGATTTTGTTGTAAGTACGTAATGCTACACCTTAGCTTGCGATACAGAGTTTTATAAATAATTTTAATAATAATAAAACTCACAGCATGTGGTAGAGCTAATTGAAGGGCGTAGAATGCAACATAGTATTTTGAAGACCGTAAATTAAAACAAGACGTTTATAACTTTGCATCATTCGAATTGTTGTGTCCTCAGTGATCCTTTTACAATCTACTCTTTAAATATGGCATGAAAATATGCAACAGTTTTGTTGCTAACCGTACTTTCATTAGTAGAACAAGCGCAATCCATCATTTTCTCGCAGCGTTTATACAACTGTAACAGTTCATCTCATGATAAACTGCAATGACTCCCTCTTCTGACTATAATTAAACATGATTAGAGCTCAACACATGGTGAGCCGCAATTATAAGACGTTACAACGGCTACCGGCGCTACACGCCATGCGATAGTTTCCATCAACCATTCAATAACTAACACGGATGCGAATTTTAATTAAGCGAGCACGTTGTTTCATTATGTCGCTTATTTTTGCATTGTTTTGTTGACCGTAACATTAGCACTCGGCGAGGTTCACCGGTGGATGGCTCGTCAGGAACGAAACGTCGCGACGCGTGCAAACGTCGCCCCCTCGAAGCCCAAAGTGTTCCAATTGTGGGAAGCAAACGTCCCAAATCCATTCAAATCTGCAGTCATGAATGAACGGAATGGGAAAGAGACGGCGGCATTTTCGCGAGGGGCACGAGTGAGATGCAATTTGAATGGTACGCGAAACGGGAATAGAGTGTGAGATAATTCCGTCTAGCCGGAGGGATTCCCCAGTGTCATTGGTGTGCGTTTTCCGAATGTTACGGGAGTCGGGAATGTCGGCACTCGTCTTCCGTTCGTTTCCATTCGTATTGTCGTTCGTTCTTTCCGACGTACCCCTGCCACTTGTTGATCAATCGTAATAAATTGCCACCATGATTTTCCCATTGTGGAGCAGTTTGTCGCTTTACTGCGGAAGAAATTGAGTTTCCTTCAGTTGGTACAATTTATTTGTTACTTGAGTGAATAGCTTTCGGTAATATTGTTGTTGCTTTATTTGCTTAATACTGTGATTGAGCATTATGCGTGTTGGAACTTTTACTACAGGTTCATTTGAAAGCAGACATGCCTTAATTGTCTTTGTTAGTGAAAGCCCGTTTCCATTTGCATATATTGGAAGTAGCCAGGCAATGAGGCAAGTTTGAGACTTACTATACATATATATGTATTCTCTTATGACCCAAAAGCAATTATATTTCAATAGTATCTAAGAAGCATTAGTAGTATCGAAGAAGCAGTAATTAGCACAAATAGAGGAACGGAAAACAAAAAACAATCGGAGTGTAGAAATGTGTTCGGAAGTATAGAAAGTAAGGTTGGATTCGATTGCTGTGCAGATTCAATTGATAATAAGCGCAGCGAAGCGTTGTGTGAACGGTGCTCATCGCAATAAAAATACTAATGATGACTTTTATCATTGAAAGCGAAACTTGCTAACCAAATCACTTAACTCGTCTAATTAAAAAAACCTCAAGAATTTACAGTGAACAAAAAAAGGAACAGCTACAAATTTTAACAACTATATATGTGTCTAATAAGTTTTTTGAAGTGCATATATTATATTATAATTGCGCGAGAATTTACGTGTTTGCGAAAATGCTACTAATTACTCATTAATTACTAACTTTTTATTTAACCTACCTATAGTTAAAAATTAACGACTCAAATTCTAGCTATGCATCAATTACCTGTCACTATTGACTTTTAAAATTAAAACTCGAATAAAAAATCAGGCAACTTGATTTAAAACCCAGCCGTTACATTAACATTGTCTTCCCATCATGCACACATAACCAGCTGCAGGCGCGGCGTGTGTGAGACACTGCATTGCGGCGTCTTGGTTTAATATTTCAATGAGAACCACCACTTGGAGTCATGCCAGTCGGAACCACCATTCACGATATTATTCCCGACAGATACCTACCGCCTAAGCTACGGATACATACTAGGCCTACCTATTTGCAGTTCGTGGCGATCCTATTAGTGCGGTCAGGACTGTTACAACGCACAGAGCGACACAAGCTGCCCGTGAAATTATCAATTTTGAAATATACATGTCGATTCATTAAAGCTGACGTTAATTAATGGCATACATAAATGATACAATTGATTTAAATCATTATCCGAGTGACATTTTAAAATCTACATGTAGGTACTAATCATTTTAATCTCTGCATGTGTTCGTACCAGCATACATACTATTTTTTACAGGTGCATTTTGTATTTTATTAAATTATTACAACACATAAAAATAACAGAAGTGCGCGTGAGCGGGCAGAATTGTAAAGAGAAGTATAAATTTTACGATATTGACAATATAATTGACGACGGCGACAGTTTGATTTTTAGAAAACAACTACATATTTATATGCGAGTAGATATATTAAGCTAGGTTCGTTAGGCACAAACTAGTTACTCCGTAGGTATAGGTACTGCCATCATGTACCTACATATTTAGATGCTTAACTTACTTCTATGCATATCATTTAAACCCTGAGAAAGGTGACTTGTAAATCTTGTAATCAATAAATTGAAATACTCTATATAATATGTACTTAGTAAAAAAATTAGGAGAAGATTTTAAACTGTTTTTTAATACATATTATACTACCCGCAAAGTTAATTATAAAATGATTTTCCACCATGTCCTGCGAGATATCCGTGTGACACTCCTTTTGAAGGCCTTTAAATTGTTTACATTTCTCCACAGCCCCATGCGACAGCGTGTGGCCCTACCTACCTGGGCTACACAAAAGTTCCAAAGTTCCTGCTAAGTTCCGGCACGGCTACCGGCTACAAAGGTAATGAGTTATTTCAGTGTCTTGTTTATTTACAAAATATCACTACGTTTGAAGACGGACCATCAAAATGAGTCGTTAAACTGGAAATTCCATAAAAAGTGTTGTCGGCGTGTTGATGACCTCCGTAATTGAAGAGCAGAGACAATGGACGGAACCCGACTGAATTCGATAGATCCAACTGGACGTTTCGGATTCTGTTCGGTGTCGATCGCCTATTGTTTCATTCTTTATTTGACAATAATGCAATCACGCTCTCCGCTCTTTTACAACACTATTATTAAGTTGGATAGTAATGAAACTTAATTACTGTAAACTGAGAATTGTTTAAAGTTACATTATAGAAATAATTATTGTGATATTTTATGGCTTCTTATGTAATTATTATGGTAGGTATTACCTTTCTACTATTGACATTAAAAAAATATTAACAAATTATTTATTCTTAATATTCAGGTCCTGAACAAATAAATATGTATGTACATATATCAAAGTAGTGATCAATAGGATGGCAAAATTGGTAAAATATAACATTCAGTAAATTGATAAAAAAAAATTTTAACTGTCTAGTTCTATTTTCTTAAGGTGTTTACTGTTTAAATTTAATTTAGTTAATTACAATCGGACACCTTAAATATTCCAATTAAGACACGGTAATTTTTTTTATATAAACAACCAAGTCCTGCCAATGAATTAGTTTAGGTGGGTGTATTTGATGCAGTCGTTGCATTCATCATACCAAAGCAAACAAACGAATCTGACATCAAATGCATCACTCAATTCAGAAAAGCAAATCTTCAAAGAGTTAAAGAACACGACGCCCTAACGTTCCGTTCTCCACGGTAACGTAACCCGATCTTCGTTTATCTGCCGTCGAGCAATTATTGAAGCGTGAAAAGGAGCGACCTCCTATTATTTACACACGTTTTGTAATGCGGGCATTCCATTTTTGAAAAATATTGCGTTTCCTAGCGAACAACGACATGCAGGGGTTGCATTCTATCGTAAAAAGTTATCTATCTATATTACATACGTACCTATAACTGCACGCAATTTTTTAAAGTGCGTAATACCTGAATATGAAATTGTCTTTTTTAAACTCATTTACTTATGTTGTTGTGTTATTTATTTATGTTAATAACTTACTGGTCATGTTCCATCTGTGCAGCGAAAGTTACCCGTTTAACATACCTATATTAATATCAATATCTTACCTACCTCCTTAGGCTTATCATTGTGTGTAATTATACAAATATTTTCTAATTCAGTAAATCTTCATCCATATCAGGTACTCTCTTTCCCGCTTATTAAGTATTACCTATTGACTGACTATGATGAACTGTTTATCAATATGAGAAATTATTATTTTTATTCATTAGCTTTTTTATTAGTATTCTGTGTGTTATGTAAATACTATACATGAAACTTAAATATAGTAAAATAAAAATATTCTTATAGGTAATACTTACATCCATTGTGATATGTGATAGGTTTGAATTGAAATAAATTAAAATAATACTGGCTTCGCATTCCCCACTAAACCTTTCCGTATTTAAAAGTTCGAATGAATTGCAAATTCTAATAAATTGTTTCTTGTATTACAAAGGGTTAAAGACGAAGATAATAAATACAAGTAGTTATGTACCTATGGCAAGATAGGTACACTTATACCCACCTAAAGTTAGGCTGTTTGTTACTCATTCATTACATTTCAAAAATCGTGAGTCATCTGTCATGCTAACACAAACGATCAGATACCTACATATATACAGTCAGGTATAAAAATATGGGTGTGAACAACTTACTCAAAAATATGTCCCATAGTTCCTAATTCGCTGACATAAGAGATATTGGACATATTTTTAAGATGATGTGTGCACCCATATTTTTACACTTTACTCTAACTACAGTTACAATTCCTAAAACGCCTGATATAATAGGTATAGGTATTACTAACGAAAATAATGGTCAAGGTGTCTTAATCCGTACAATTTAAATAGGTATATTACTTGTTGGTTCTAAATTTGGTAATAACTGTAAAAAGTTGGAATCAATCAATCATACATCACAGTTATAACTATGTAACTACAAATGCGAATAAAGAAATAATATTTTT
Organism: Cydia fagiglandana; assembly: GCF_963556715.1. Lineage (NCBI taxonomy): Eukaryota > Metazoa > Arthropoda > Insecta > Lepidoptera > Tortricidae > Cydia > Cydia fagiglandana. The sequence continues at coordinate 10,720,550 of NC_085932.1, forward strand.
TATAGATTTAAATAAACCTCATGCTTGAATGCGTCCGAAATCATACGAATCCATTTAGACATGTTTCCACTGAGCGATTTCTCTAATTCAACATTGTTTCTACCTGATCCGACATAGGATGTTTTTTACTATTAGTATTTGCAAAATGTTTTTTTTTAGAATAAAGCAAATCATGATGTCCATGGCATTAAAATATAACTAAATGATTGAGTTTAATATTATTAAGATTTGTCAGAGACAGTAGGTTTCCTATCAGCTTACATTTTTTTGATTTCTTTGCAACGTTGCTGTTAGCCAATAGGTAACCTACCTAAATAGGTACTATCCTATTTGTGGTATTCCGATGAACATATTATTTTATTTAAAGCCACATAATTTAATTACTAACTTTTATCTTCATACAAAGACAAAAAAAAATAAGCTTGAAACTTATTATTATTTATCTATTTTTAATCCTCTCATAATAAGCAGGTATACGAAGACCTTATGCAATCAATCTTCTTTTCTCACGTTATTTATTTCATTGCATTATATGAGGCAATCGTCAAGGAATCCTACTGAAGCATTTGTTTATTTTGTTCAGCATACAAGCCTCGCGAAAACACGAAATCTAGGTGCGTATGAGATCACGGGCCGAAACAGCCTTTCAATGATAAACCCGTACTGAACGCTGAGTCACATCACAGCCGTCACAGCAGCCGACGTTTCCGCCCAATAAACAAACGTTATATTACAAACATTAACCGTCAATACAAGCAAAAATTCAACTTTACTACTCCCAAGGCGACGCTTCCACGGGACATTACATTTTAAAAAAACGTAACGCGTCCAAATATCAAAATGAAACATCCTATTTAGGCCTACCCGCCGCTCCGACAAACAAGTTTTTTTTAATCTAACTTTACCGTTTGTAAAAATTACTATTTAAATATTTAAACTTCACCCGCTAATTAACAGGGATTTAACCCTTCCGTCGCCGAAACTCACTTTAATATTTAACCCAGTGGAAATATTTGACGCGTATTAAAACATGAAAAATTAATGCCGAGCACAACCCTCGCGCTTCGAAGGAATGTAAAAATCCTAGACCCACTAAGAACGTGGTCTTAACGCAGTAAATCATAAACATAAAATTCCTTGTCAGTAATTCGTTTGTTTTTAAATATTAAAAAAGTATTTCTATAAATATTAAATAAAACTGAATGAAAGAAAAATAAAGGAGCGACGCTAATACGATGACGTATATGTAGAAAACTACTTAATTAAAACTTATTTAGTAGCATAACATACAATAATATAATAATTTCATACTTACGAGTAGGTAGGTAATTTTTATTATTATTTATTTACCTGTTCCTACCTACCTATCTGTTTTTTGATGTAGTCAATGAACAAATAAAAAATAAACAATAGGTAATTCATCTAATGTCTTAGAATTATGGGTTCCGTATAAAAATCACAACAACGGGTAGGTAGAAAAAAGCGTAGGTACAAAGTTTTCTTAAACTCAAAACAGGCGAATGAACAGATAAAAGTAAAATAAAAAAAATATTCACATCACTTTACCGTCGCTCGACTCGGGCCGCAGAGGTGCAACAAATGAAACATTCACATTCACACGTAGTGGTTGTTGGGACGCGGTGGAAACGTACCTTGCCGTGGTGCAGTCCCGGTACAGCACGTCGAAGTCCTTGCAGGAGAGCAGCTTGCAACGGTTCACGCCCGGCTGGATGGCGCCCAGCCCGCGCAGAATGCGCACCTGCTCCACGTTGCACACCAGCGGCACTATGTCCAGTCTCTTCAACTTCGTATACACTGTATGCAGCCCGCCTACCAGGTGTTTAAGGAACAGTTCGAACGCCTGCGGCAGGCACAACATAGTGTCCCCTTGGATTATGAACGCGGCAACTTTCTGTCCTCGATAATCAACTAATTTACACTCGTTTGCCGAAGGGTCTGATGTCGAGATAGGAGGAGGGCTGCCGTAGCGCGGCGGCCCGTGGTGGTGCGCGGCCGCCATCAGCTCGAGCGGTGAGTGGTGCATCATCTGCAGCGAACCGAGCAACCCTAGCCCTGGCGGCGGCAGCGGCATCCTCGGCGCCAGCAGCTGCGGCGGACTCATGGCCCGCGCCGGCGACGCCGCCTTCACTCTCGGCGAACCCCCTGAGGACCCGCTAACTTCGCTGGTGGTCGACGCTGAGTCCACGGCGGACTCCATGCTCGCAATATCAAACTACGCGCGCATCACACACACGCCCGTCGCGCGCGCCGTTTCGCGCAACAATAAATAAAAAGCCGGAGCGAAACGAGGGCGCGGCCGCGTGCGCGCGCCCGCCCCGGCGGCCCGGTCTGATTGGCCGGTCGCCTTCGGAGCCCTAATTCGATTGGGCGACGACGTCGCCGCGGAGTCTCCGCCCTTTTTTCGTGTGCGTTCAGAGCGCGCGAAGAAACGTTTCTGTTTCTTTTGGGTGTTGTGCGGTGCGGCCGCGCGCCGCGGGCCGGGGGTGTATTGATAAAGAATGTCACCGGCAATCAATATGAACCGAGGTGCCGGAGAGCGAGTCGTACGATTTCCGCACCAGTAGAACACAGTCGCACGCTATGATGCCATATCTACACGATCTTCACCAACGCACGTGGTATCCTATCAAGTAAAACTTTTGTTGTAATGGCTCGATTACAAGTTTGTAACTTTGATCAATTGCTACTTTGAATACCTACATACTTGGTACTTATCCGATAACTTGAAACAAACTTTGATAACACAATACACTTTTTTATAATATTTATTTATTTTATATTTTTTATATTATACACTGTAAGTACATGTATTGTTAATAAATAATAAAATGTACCCATGTATAAAAAATGCATTTAAGTAATATTTTTAATTTTAGTGATTCAAATTGTATTTAGTTTTAATTTTATATTCCTGTTTATGTCCTTTAATAATTTATATTAATAAATGGTTTTAAACAAAAGTAATCGATAATATCGACAGTGTAATTAGTTGCAACAGTTTGTATCCACAGCTATCATACAACGTTCGCCACTCCGTTGACTACTGTTCTGCTCTTTACACTGTGGATGCATGACGCGTTTCGCTATTATCTCTGTATTGTCGCGACTGAAATGTAATATGTTTAAGTATTATTTTAATTTTATTTAGTAGGTAGGTATTATTTTGCCACTAGGTGTGAATACAATTATATTATAGAGTAGATAAGCATAGTATATTATTAAAATGGCTCTAGTGGCTGGCTGTTTAGGTACCTGGTCTACAATTTTATTGTTAACCTAAATACCTAAATAAACAATATGATTTAATGAATCTAATCTTCTATCTACGAGTAGACATACTTATGCAAAACCGTACCGTTACTAAGGCCCAGTTGCACTAACCACATTTAACAGACTGATTAACGTCAAACAGCAGTGAAGTATAAAAATACCCATACAAAAAAAAATAGCGAACGCTTTAACCGTGACAGACGGTTTGGTGCAACCGACCCTTAGATAGGTACCTACCTATACAGTACCTACAGTACATTCATAGTATACGGTACAGTGCTACATGAAATTGTAAAAATTAATAAAATGGAACTAAAGGCGAAACATAGTGGCAACACTAATTTGACTGGGTTGACTTGTCAAAACCATATCACAATAGTCGCAAATATGTCACATACTCATTGTAAACATGATATTATTTTAAAATAGGTACTTCTGTGGTAAAGTAGTTATTTTTCGAAGAAAAGCAATAGTAATTAAGCATAAAAAATAAAAGGGCTCCCATACAAAACAAACACGATTTTTAGTAAGTATTTATTTCAAGATCTGTCGTTCAGGGCTCTATCTAATACGTTTTTGTTTGAAGAAACGTCACTTTTGACTCTGACATAACCGATCCATGTCGTAATTTTAGCAAATTTTTAACGTATCTCTAAGTTCGAATCAGGCCGATGTTATGTAATATTCATTGACGTTTCTTCAAACAAAAACTTCACTTTTGACACTGACATAACCGATCCATGTCGTATCTTTAGCATATTTCTGACATAGGTATCTTAAAGTTCGAATCAGGCCGTGAGTGATCATACGGAAACCTCAATAAAGCACGAATTTTATTACGACCTAAGTTTAGATGATGATGATGATGATGACTATTTCCATACATAATTTAAGTTTCGATTGGCATTTTCTATCAACGATTGTCATCTTGGCTATTAGGCACCCTGAAATATGTTACAAAAATTACAATGATTTTTTATCTACGCACATATCATTAATGCTCTAAAATGCATTCAGAAACCATAGGAAATGACTAGCATTATGACAACCAATTTTACTATGAGTACTTTCTTATCTGTGGTAGTAGGTAAAATCTGTACTTTAAGGTGGTTCTCCTTGCTCGATTTTCATACAACTTTCTTGGCACCCTAGCTCCTATTATATAGGGTTTCTTCACTTGTATATGTAATGTTTGGGTAGTATATATATTTCTGTCTTCGCTTAACGTAAAAAAATACTAGATATTGATTAAAATTATTAAGAAAAAAGCCTTTGAATATTGGTAAAATTTTGCCTCATTGCTTGTTTGTGTGAGTGATGCTTATAGTATCGGTGTAATTCTAACATGGCGACTTCATTTGACAAGCAATCATTTTTAATTTGTCAAAGGTGTAACAGATGGCACTTTAAAACCGCAACACAGATTACCTGTGTATTTTGTTTTATTTTCACTCAATAGAGGGAGGTATATTTGATGCACAAAGCATGTTACGAGTATACCTACTCATTTAAGAATCTCCTTTCTGATATAATTTCATTCCCAGATTTAATATAACTTAATAATTATTATGATTATTACACAATAAAATACATTTATATATTTATACATAGAAAGGTCAGTCCAAACAATAATTCGCGTTACGGTCGTCCACAGAAAACCCTTGTGAATTCTGCTTTCGTTTCGGTAGAAATATAAATGTTCTCTGGAAAAGCCTATATTTATTGTAACAATGATTTTTAAACTAAAATACCTAGCTATATTTTTCTCAAAAATATATAGGTATGTGGAGAAAAATGTCATCTTCTTGTAAATAAACAAGATTCTATATCTTCTGCTTGTGCATAACAATAACATTAGTAGATGATATTTTTAGGGTTCCGTACCCAAAGGGTAAAACGGGATCCTATTACTAAGACTTCGCTGTCCGTCCGTCTGTCCGTCTGTCTGTCACCAGGCTGTATCTCACGAACCGTGATAGCTAGACAGTTGAAATTTTCACAGATGCTGTATTTCTGTTGCCGCTATAACAACAAATAAAATAAAGATTTAAATGGGGCTCCCATACAACAAACGTGATTTTTGACCAAAGTTAAGCAACGTCGGGAGTGGTCAGTACTTGGATGGGTGACCGTTTTTTTTTTGCTTTTTTTTTTGTTTTTTTTGCATTATGGTACGGAACCCTTCATGCGCGAGTCCGACTCGCACTTGCCTGGTTTTTTTCAAAAATGCTGCCTTTCACCCGAGTTAAAACACTCTACTTTTCTTTTCGCATACGAGGAAAGTAAAATGCATGTGTTTTTTTAAATACATTTTTATAGTAGGTATTTTTGAGAGTAGGTATTTTCAATTAACAATTTGGCCAAAAGTATCGTTATTTATGGAATGGGGAGTCAAATATCAGAATGGAAATTGTATAACAAATCCATTTATACCCAAATTTCAATTGCTTATTGTAAAAAGAATAATAAAATCGTACTTGCAATTGGAACCTAAACTGCCCTAGTGCAGAAACGTATCATTTCCTGCACACCTTTTACAACAACAATGACCCTCTTTCATATATTCGGTCAAATTGTGCTTTTTGAAAAACTAATTATAGCCAGCCTTTTATGAATGTAGTATGATACCTTAGGGTATGGTGCTTTACGCACACTAGCGTCCCTTCCCCTCCCCCTGACGCAACCCCCCCTTTTTGCATGAAATATGTCCCGGTTCACAGTTTTTTACATGTTTTGAGGAAAGTATACATTTTAGGTAAAAAGTGTCAATGAAAGAAATAATCCTTAATAAATTCTTAATAAAAAAGGTCATATTCATTTTTTTTATATGATGCACCTAATTCATGTATTAGCTTGTCAAAATTCGAAATAACATAGTTTTTACTTAGGGTTCGAAATTCATTTATTATACAAGGTGTAACATGAGGAAACCGAATAATTTTAACAGCGTATTCCTGATCACATTTAGAGACAAAAATGTCCTATAAACTTTTTGAAATTCGCCTAGTTTCAGAGTTAATACCAATTTAAAAAAAAAACAAGTCTATTGATTGTTACATAGTTCAAAACGCCTTTTTGATGGCGATGTTGCTACTATGGGATTTAGTCTAAATATCCTTATTGATATGTCAAAAAGTGACAAGTAACACTTTGCAAAAACTAAGTTTTACGAAAAAAAAAAACATTTTAAGTGACAAGTTTACCAATAGCATTTAATTTTTATGTACAAATTCATTCATAAAATTAAAAAAAAACCAAACAATATTTTTTTTTGGCGAAATTGACCTAAACACATATTATATATTACATTTTAGGATAAAAGTGTCAATGAAAGAAATAGTTCCTTATTAAATTCTTAGTAAAAAAGGTTATATTCATTTTATAACACTTATTATACAAGGTGTCCTCAAGAAATGCGAAAGATTTTATTTCTGAGGTCAAAAGAAGGAAAAAATGTATGTATGAGTTTAGGTCAATTTAGCTGAAAACAATTTTTTTTATTGTTTTTAGGGTTCCGTACCTCAAAAGGAAAAAACGGAACCCTTATAGGATCACTCGTGCATCTGTCTGTCTGTCCGTCTGTCACAGCCGATTTTCTCCGGAACTACTGGACCAATCAAGTTGAAATCTGATACACATATGTAAGTTTGTAAACAAATGAATTTTAAACATGGGGGCCACTTTTGGGGGGTAAATGAAAAAATTCAAAAATAAAAAAATTCAAACTATATCATGTTACATATCAAATGAAAGAGCTTATTGTAAGGATCTCAAATATATATTTTTTTATAATTTTCGAATAAACAGTTTAGAAGTTATTCAAGAAAATAGGCAAAAAGGCCCCCCCCCCCTTTATCTCCGAAACAACTAGGTTTAAAATTTTGAAAAAATACATAAAATAGGTCTATACCTATAGATGACAGGAAAACCTATTAGAAATCTACAGTCAAGCGTGAGTCGGACTTAATTACAGTTTTTGATCCGACTCCTACGGATTTTTTAAAGATTTCACTCACGTTTCGTATAAATAATGTTTAGTTTTAAGTTTATAAAATACATATGTATGTTAGTCTGCAAGGTATTTGTAATATGGGCCTTGTTCCCTGAATTAAATATCTAAATAAATAAAATAAAAAATACATTGTTAAAAATTGTGTAATATACGGAACCCTTGGAACGCGAGTCCGACTCGCACTTGGCCGCTATTTTTTAAATTTTTTGAATATATATGTATGTACATAAAAAGTAAATGTTATTGGTAAACTTGTCAGTTAACATGGATTTTTACTTTTTTTTCGTAAAACATAGTTTTTGCAACGTGTTACTTAATTGTCACTTTTTGACATATCAATAAGGATATTTAGACTAAATCCCATAGTAACAACATCGCCATCAAAAAGGCGTTTCGAACTATGTAACAATAGAAACTTGTTTTTTTTTTTAATTGGTATTAACTCTGAAACTAGCCGCATTTCAAAAAGTTTATAGGACATTTTTGTCTCTAAATGTGATCAGGAATACGCTGTCAAAATTATTCGGTTTCCTCATGTTACACCTTGTATAATAAATGAATTTCGAACCCTAAGTAAAAACTATGTTATTTCGAATTTTGACAAGCTAATACATGAATTAGGTGCATCATATAAAAAAAATGAATATGGCCTTTTTTATTAAGAATTTATTAAGGATTATTTCTTTCATTGACACTTTTTTCCTAAAATGTATACTTTCCTCAAAACATGTAAAAAACTGTGAACCGGGACATATTTCATGCAAAAAGGGGGGGTTGCGTCAGGGGGAGGGGAAGGGACGCTAGTGTGCGTAAAGCACCATACCCTAAGGTATCATACTACATTCATAAAAGGCTGGCTATAATTAGTTTGTCTTCCCCATACATTAGAACACAATTTAACCGAATCAATAGCATGAGAAATGAAACGGATATTTCTTGTTTTCTTTGCATTAGCATTTTTCTCTCGATAATTTAATCAATTTGCAACATAAGTAGAAGAATCCTCATATATCCATAAATATCAAAATATAAAAGGACATACATGTTCAGAAGATTTCGCCGTGCGACGTTGCCAAATGGTTTAAAGTACAACATGCTCGCAACGTTTGGATGTCAATAATTCGACAATGAAAAATTATATTTCAAATCAATTCAAACTTGATATTTTTGACAGTAATGGGTTACTTAAATAAGAAGGCATTTTTCGCCCGGGTCTACTATGGTCAAATGGTCTAGTGGCTTTTAGCTATTGAGTATAAGTTTAACAAGTTGAACAGCATGACAGGGTTCAAACCACGAACAAAGATTTCTTTTTGTATTTATTTATTTATTTTATTTCATCTTTTTGGTAATTTTATATGCCTTATTTTAAAAGTTATTTTAAATAAATGTGTTGTATTTGATTATTTCATGTAGGTATATCATTTCAAGAAAATTTTGGAAACTTTTATTTTATACCTGGTCAAGCAAATCTTCTCAGTAAAAAAAGGCGCGAAATCCAAATGTTCTATGAACGATATCCCTTCGCGCCTACATTTTTCAAATTTGCCGCCTTTGTCTACTGACAAGATCTGCTTGACCAGCTATACTTCGTCGATAGTTGACTTCTTATGTACCTATTCTGCGATCCTAATTAGCCTCATGCATGAATTTTTTTTAAATTATTTTAATCATTATTTATATCCTTTGAAAACCGGAAAATAAAAATACTTTTATTATAAATCTTCCCATATTATTATTAAAAAATAATTAAAATACTGAAAATGTTTTACTCACGTAAGTTTAGTTTCGAAGAATAACATACGCTTAAAATAATTCAAAAGAGAATGCTAAAATTATAAAATAAAAAAAAATTGGATTTGTCGGGGTTTGAACCATGTATCTTAGCTACAATCTGATTTTTTTCAAAATAGAGGCTACGGGTGCCACGAGCACATGACAGTTGATGGTCGAAAACATTAGTTGCTTCTGAATGCCTTGTAATTCTTAATCGTTGCTCAAACAAGAATTTATTATTTAATTTCCAATCTTTTTTCAACAATAAACATTTCATCCGCTGCGCCCTCTAGGTTACTTTACTGTAACATTACGAATCTGCTGACATTTGACACTGACTTTAAGGTGACTTTAAGTACGTAAGTGTGCGTGAATGCAAGAAATTGCAATATTTTGCAGTTGGATTCCGGTAATAACGAAATGAGACAATGTTGAGTTGAACATGTCTCGATTTGGATGTAGTATTTTTTATAGTTTTCGCACATATCAACACATCTTATGAAACTTTGTATTTTGGGAGAAATAGTGAAAATCCACAATTCGTGCACAGTGACGCCATCTTTTGGCTGATAATCGGCATCCCATCCCTAGACATCCACCTTAAAGTTATAACTTTATAGATTTTTGTAAGGTTATGAGTTTAAATTTGGAACAGCTGTCAAAACTCAAGTGGGCGTCTATTCTAGTATCCATAGATATTAAAACAATTATCGATACGAAACGTCAATTCAGTATATTTTTTTAATATAAGCCGTACGACATTTTATCTCGAGTGACATGAGAATAGGGACTTCATTCGTTTGTCTATGAATTTAAAAAAAACTACGGATGCGTGACATGTGTGAAAAAAGTTTTCATTTTCCGCCATTTGACGTACAGTTTATCTTTTAATTAGTTTTAGGTATAAAATTAATTTGTTTTCTTGTTTTTAAACAAGTTTTAAGCAAAAGTTTCATGTAAAATTAGTGATAAAAAGATATTTAAGGAGACGGCACCTTTCAAATCTGCGAGTTCTGCTAGAGAGTAACGATGGATGTCGGCTGAAATATGAGGTTAGTGAATGTATAAAAGAAGGTAATTATATGTGTGTAGATAAAGTAGTGTATGTAACTGTACATAATTATGCATTAAAACACTCGTGTGATCCTTTTAAGAAACTCACTTCGTTCGTTTCTTAAACCCACACTCGTGTTTTAATGTAGCAGTCACATAAACTACTATTAGTGTTTACGTGATGGTTATTCTTCAAAACATATTTGTTAATCAAATAGTAGAAAAAAAATCTAATTATATAGTCCGGATCATGTTGATCCACTTACTTTACGCCAGGTTAAAACAGGACCCAACAGTGTAAACACTTGCATTAAAAACAATAGAGTACTTAAGCATTCACTATAAATAAGTACAAGAAAGTTGCGCTGTTTAAAAACCTAAGACATTTCTTCCACTCACATACGAGTACAATCGCACTTCTCCAATTGTTGTGAACACAGCAAAGGAGTCTGTGTAAAGAGTGTTGCGAGTGCCGAACAATACGTTCGCAACGTTGGAGAGGTGCTCGATCACTCCTTTTCTCTCTCGAGAGGTCTCGCGACCACTGTTTTCATCCATGGGTAGACGGGTAAGCTGTTTTGTTATTGAATGTAATTGGCTTTGGTTTGAAGACGAGAAAGACATTTTTAGAACGAATATTTTATATATATATATTTTTTTATGTCTGTCTGAGGGGTGGATATGAAGGTCATACTGAACAACTTTTACTAAGTATGCGGCAAACACGAACACGAAAAAAATGTTGTCTTCCAAAACATTAACATGTGATTCACTGAAATGTATGAGAGGGCAGATTTAATTTTCGCGATTTCGGGGTTGCCCCATATTAAGTAGGTATATATTTTTTTTTTTTATTAAGTACAACCACATCGTATGTTTTACATATGTTGCATTACAATAGTGTCAAAGTACTTCACCTGATACAATACGACAATTATGGAGTACATAGCGTTGTCTGAGTATAATATTGGGAACGAGATTTTAAACTATGAAACATAAAAAAAACATTACACTTTAAAATAATTAACTACTATATACATTATTTACAATGTTGCGACTTTATTTATATGTTGTTAAGTATGATCCACATATTCACATTTTGTCACGTGCAACTAGCAATATGTTGACCAAATAGACAAATATTTCCATCAATTAAAGGCTATTCAATGCAAATACCAATTTACTACAAAATGCCTTTCAATCCATTTACTTATGTATGTTAAAATTGATTATTATTACGAGAGCAGTGATTATATTAAAAATTGTACGTTACCGAAAAAATGTGATCATGAAAACGAATTTTATTTTTATCCCACCAAAAACATTTTCATATAAAATTTTGCCAAGGAGAGACCATATCTATCAGAGAGGCTCGCACTGTCAAAAAGTTTTCAGATATCATGTAGAGCCAGGCTTCTAACTCTTCTACATGCCCTAACTCTACAAGACCTAACTTCTCAAACTCTACACCGTAGCGAAAATATGTGATAGGCCGTTTTGTTACTACAAGAAACTATTTTCTAGGAGAAAAGTAAATTTACTAGGTAGGTACCTATAAACCCTCTGACTAGCATCAAAATTTGCGTAATAATAATTGGCGTGGAGAGGCCAATTCGTAGAAACTACCTTATTTACGATTTTCGTAAGGACCGAAAAGGTTTACACCGACAAGTGGTATTGATGGAATCAGCATCAGCATCAGCATGTCTACTGATTATCAAAACAAAATGAACGTTGTCGCTTCTTAAAATGGTGGAATGAGTTTTTATGACGTCAGAAAGTCGGCAGTACAAAGTTTTTAACTTTTTTTTAAACATAGCATGTGGGGTAGGGGAAGGTCGTGTAAAGCGAACACCCCAGACAAAGCGAATTCGGGCTCCCAATCCTAAACTATTCGACTTTGTCGGACCACGCGCCTATATAATGTTCAGGATCCTTCGCTCTATGAGCGGCAAGCGTCACAGGGAGCGGTCGCTGCAAGCGTCGTCGGTGACGAGTCAAAATGTGTTTTTAGTGCAAAATATTCGATTTTGAAAGGTAATTATATTGCATGTTATTTTGTCATAGTAATTATCTCGAATTTTAATTCAAGATGCTTATATTGCTTATTAAAGTATCTTCCTTTTACAACGCATTTCTTTTAAAACAACCCCATGGTTATTTTTCAAAAAATCTTATTTTCTTTAACTGACTGAATGGGCAAAGTGGATTGGGCAAAGCGGATAGCGTGTTCACTTTGAATTTATTAGGTATTTTTTTTAATGATAATATTTTGTTACAGATGGTTTATAAATATCAAAAAAAGATCGATCATGGCTCCTGGCTAACATACGTCATGGAAATGGCTATCAAAACGTGGATTAGCTGTGTTAAAATGTCTTCAGAGATGCCGTGAAGACTTATGCTTATGAAATTAGTGAAAATATATCAAAAGTTACTTGTGACAGCTTTTTCTAATTAATATTATTGAAATGATCTTATGTTGATTAATTTTCACTTAGTAATTATGTTCACTAAGATTTTATGAGTGATATTTGCTTTGCCCGGAGGCCCTTTTCACTTTGCCCGGCACCCTGGGCAAAGCGAATAAAATATCTTCTTTTACGTTTTGTTCAAAATTGCAGCAATTATTACACATTGGAGGTTAGTGTTGTTTTAAATTAAAAGTTTATTAAATAAAGACTTATTATTGACACTTCTTTCATTTCTTCCTTGTTAAATTTTTCTGTTATGTCAAGTCAAAGCTTAAGGTGTTCACTATGCCCGGACTTCCCCTACCAAACAAAAGGGCTTTGTGAGTAGATTACAAATATGTAGGTATACATACTATAAATTTTCACTACTCGGAAGAGACAACGAATGAAAAGAAAACGTCCAAAAATTTCACAATGCTGAGTTGATTTTGAACTGCTGCTGCTGTATGAGACTTATAGTGAAGAGACTTCCATTTTGAAGAGGTTCCATCCCCTAATTTAAGAGGTTCGGAGGTAAAACTAAGTCACAGTGTAGGCACATATTAACATCATATCCTAAATTTCGTTTATCTGGTATTATAATCCGACAGAGCGCTTCGAGAAAAGGAGGTAAAGACTGTATCGTTAAGTATAAAAAGTATCGGTACCTAAGTATAAAACCTGGTCTAACTGTTGGCATGTACATATATTATTTGTATTACTTCTGAAGGTATTTTTAAGCTATATCTGATTTAAGAAGGTTTGACATTTTTTTATTTTAGAGACAGTCCAGACAAGCCTATCGAGCTGAATTTGAGATTATTTCACCGACACCTCTTTGGTACGATTTAAAGTAACAACAGGTTAATAGGCTGCCAAAACATGTTTTCTACGTGTCCTCTTCATGATTGTTCAATTGAGCAGCTGCGGAATAAATGTGGTGAATTTTTATTTCTACATAAAAACGATTTTTCACCCCACGTTTTGGAATCCCTTCAATTTTTGATGCAAGCGATTCCGTCATTAGACGGAGACAGCTAGAAGAATAAGCTAAAAACCAAAGCATAACGGACATTCATGGCGTTGATCCATTGCTAGAGCGGGTCGATAGAATCGCTCCATGATAAGTAGTTTGTCAAAGTCATAGTTGTTGTAAGTAGCATGCCATATTCTCTAAAAGGCCACCGTGCACAGATCCTAAATAAAACTTTTTTTTAACGAAAAGAAATGCTTAGACTATGTCCAGATGTTCCGCTATACGAATCATGTGTAATTGCTGTTACATAGTACAATTGTTTTTGTGTGATATTGTCTTGTTCGCAAACCGCAAATTTTCTTCTAGTATTTGTCAGCAGTCGTTATTGTTACCCGAGAGGATTGGGTAAATTTCGTCCAAACCATATGCCTTTACGTCAAGCTCCCAGCACGAAAGGTGTACCTTATTAAAGCACTAATTAAACACATGTGTAATTTTGAAATAAAAATATAATACCAAAACAAAACGGCTAAGTAAAGCTGTCCCTATATTTAACGATACAGTATTTAGTGCCCTTGCGCTTCGCTTGGCTCGTCTTGACGGGGGCTCTACCGTGCCCCCAGATATTGTCTCATTAGGAATTATTTAATGGATTCGATGTTTCGTATTTAAGGCGGTTAAAAGAAAAACTTACAGCGTATAAAGACAAAATCTCTATTATCGTATTTTTATTATTAAAATTATGTCGTTATCAATCATATTTCAGAGTGGGGCATCTGTATCACAAAGGACACTCTTATCTTATTTGCTGAGACAATAACTCATAATGGCTTAAAACGTTCGGGAGCTTAGAGTACCTAATGTTTTATGCTGTCTTAAAGGGAAGTTCGCAAGATCCATTTTTGGCATTTATTACTTAAGTATTACTGGAATGGAATTCCATTCCAGTCAGGGCCTCATACAAGGTGTAAAAAAGTGGGGATCCACTTAAGGGCATATTCAGTATCGTGTTCTGATTCCAAATATGCCGTTAAACGGATCCCACTATTTTTGTTACACCTTGTAGATCAAACAATGATGCATGGTATACCTTCTGCTGTTTTCCCCGATGCAAAAAGAGAGGTGTTATATGTTTGACGCCAATATCTGTCTATTTGTCTGTGGCATCGTAACTCTGTAAAGGATAGACCGATTTCGATGCGGTTTCCTTACGGTTTCCTTTGATATAGATCGATCGATCGATCGGCCTGTCAGTTGTTCGGAACTGTCAAAATTTTGTTGTAACTAACAGGCCGATACCGTCCGGCGGACTGTTAATCAGTGGGCCCTAAAAGGCTTGCTACACGGTCGCTGACAAGCCCCCAGACCGCGTGGCCTTGGCCGGTCCAGGACCGTGTAGACAGTTGTTACCAACAAAATTTGACCAAAACTGACCAAGGACAGACCAAGGTCAGACGGTTAGAAGGCTTGTCGGCGGCCGTGTAGCAAGCCTTTAAGTTTGAAGGGTATCAAATCTTTTCCAAAGTGATGTAAGCCATGTTTGGCATTTTAATTGGATAATTTTTGAAATAGGTACCTATACTTAGCGTAGTTAATGTTAGATGTTAGAAAGTGATTTCTATTCGGCTACCACCAGTTTGACAACGCTAAAGCTGTCATAGTAAGGCTACTATGCTCTTCTATTAGTACTAAGTTTTTAAATACCCAATTAGGGACCTTAGGTATTAAACAAACTAATATTAAAAAAATAATAGTTAAAAAAAAATATTTGTACCTACTTATAATTTATAACATATTTTGAAAAATATTTTTAATACGTACATATTAAAATGTTCGTACTACGGATCTCGGGCATGATCTCACAAATCACAGTTTGTGATAGTCGTAACTGTCGTAAGTGATTTGATATATGTACATAGTTTCATAGCTCTATTTCTATCTTAAAGTATCATACTTAGTTCAATGCCAGTGAATGTTTTTTTTTTGTTCTATGGAATTAGAAATCACATACCATATAAAGTGTAAGCGACATAAAATATACATAAGAATTGTAACCAAAGCGAACGAGTTTTAGCTATTTTTTTATACCAACGTCCTCTTTACTATCCAGTTTTCGTAATCTCATTTACTACGCATTATCATAAGTATGGACGGAATATTTTATGGATAATCTCACTACTCATATCAGAAACAAACAAATTAACCGCACTGAGCTTCTTATCTATCACTGAGATTTCACCATCATCCAAGCCTACATGACATTATTAATCATTGCTTACTGTAATGTGTACCTAATCTTGTACATACATTAGATTTGTACTTGAAATTTTAACATAGGTACCGTAGACAATATCAATGTACAGTCGACGTCAAAGATATGTTTACATTTTTCGCCTTATTACCAAGGCATAAGGTGCAAAAGTGTAAACATATCTTTGACGTCGACTGTACAAGGGAAAAATCTATGCGTTGACAGCACTTTTAATAACATACCTGGATAGATAGATAACGAACTGATAAAATATATATTTGTTTTAAGTATGAAATGCTTTGGAGGTTTTGGAACCAAGGGTCGGCTTCCTGTAAGTTTTTCCTCCACATTGTATTATCTTTGCCATCATCTTTTGTGAGACCACCGGCAGTACTGGCACGCATGTCATTCTTACCGACTACTCTTAAGCGTCACATTTCTACTTCAAACTAGCTAAGGCGAAGTAGTCTGACATTTGTTGTGTGTTTCGTAAAAAGTGACCGTATAGTTTATTTTAAGCACCGAGTACGCATTACTGCCATATACAATAAAAGGCACTGTCCAAGATGCCTAATTGTTAGATACTTTTAAATCTGTCCATTCATTTTTACTATTTTTATTTATTGAGTTTAATTTTGAAGAAAGCTATGGTGTGAGGTGACCCCTTTTGTAATAACCGTAATTTGTATTTATTCTTACTCGTCTCTCCTAAGCTTAATGCATAGGGTTTTAATATTACAAGCTTTTATTCATTTACTTCCATCTGTCCCGTTGTCTGTCTGTAATCAAATCTTTCAAGTGAAATTTGATCCACTTCCTGGTTTCCGATTGAGCTGAAATTTTGCATGCATGTATAAATCGGATGACAATGCAATATTATAGTACCATCGAGCTGATCTGATGATGGAGACAGGAGGTGGCCATAGGAACTCTGTGATGAATCAACGGAACCTAATTGTGTTAGGGGTTTTTAGAATTGTCTCGATGAGTATTAGTTGTCTGTCGTAAGAAAAGTACAGTCAGCGATAAAAGCTTGTGCCAAAAATGAAATTCTTGCCAAAAACTTATATCATTAGTAATTCACTCGGTTTTCACCAAATACAGACCAGTATTCAAGAGACTCCTTATTTATTCAGAACTAATTCGCCTGCCTCACCTTCATTTTCAGTACAGGCGCAACCCTAATACCTAACTCAACTTCGACGACACCCCGATTCAGAATTGTATAGTTAACAACTAGTTGCACATAGATGTTACTGCCTTCTGGCACCTCGGAGATCTCAGAAAATTGATCATAACATAACGTCCCATGATCGGAGGCATCAAGTATAGATACAAGCAACTTGAAAGATATTTTTTCTTTACAGGATTAGGATGTGAACGTGTTGGTTTTCACGTCATTGTTTTAATTCGACTATGTTATCCACAAAACAAAGGTTATATTACAGAGAAGTTTCATGGCGAGAGCCCACAAAAAGTATCGGAAATAAATGGTGTCCCCCGAGCAATAAATCGAGCTCAACATTGCGAAACTGCAACAGACTGCGCATCGCCATCGTCGTTAAACTTTATTTTTATATTAAAGCCGTAACTTCAGGACGACGCCCACCAACTGTAATCCCCGTCGTGAAATTTTTCACTGAAATAAATACAAAAAATAACGCAGCGTTATTAGGTACCTGCTTTCATATCGCAAACAGATGGTCAGTGGAAAGCACGTGGAAACGATGCATTTTGGAAGCTGAATTTATTATGGCTTTATTAATATTTGGCGTAACCCTGAGCAAAATGTAAAAGTAAATATATCATCATACTCAATGTATAACTGCAATTTGCATCCTATTCGATTAACCAACCTAAAACCTACCAGTAATACAAAAAAAATGTAAGTAACAGAATAAAGAGTCATATTGTCAATAAAATCCTCAATAAAAAAAAACAATTCAGAGAATACAGCAATTTACTCGTAAGTGATAGTCTTTTATATAGGTACATATAAATATATGAATAAGAAGCCGTCTTGAAAACATTACAAAAACAGTTTTATTATAGGACATTGTTATTATCTATTTTTTTTGTACACAGGTTAAGTATTATTAGCTATCTACTCTTTGCTCATTGTTAACATTCCTTGTGTACCTAGGTATGGTTTAACTACGACTACTACCTAGATATCATTAGATCCTAGCGTGTACAAAATTCCTATATTAGAGGCGACCAGTCATTAAGTACGTTGATAGGAACGCACATTATACCCAGAGGCTGCCATGACTATAATCATATTTATTACTTAGACAAAGATGCACCAAATTTAATTATTTCCAGATCTTATACTAGAAATAATTTTCATACACGGTGATTAATTTTATGCAATTATGTCATTATTGCGAACATTTTTCATTAGGGAAGCGCTTTCAAGAAGACCGCTCGGTAAACCAATAACAGTGCTTTTGGATGCGCTTTTACTGCAAATAATGCTACCGTTATGCACCCCCCTCTTCAAATCGGAACCTCGGTGCCATGCGTTTATGCTCGTGAACTATGTAATTAATTTTGGGCACAATGTAAGTTGCGGCGTTATCGATAATTTATGTTTTAACCTTATTTGCTTTCCGTTGGACACAGCTGAACATTTTACGTAAGAGGTTGTTTAGATTTCGTTAAGACTTAAGGCTAAATGACCTGATTGTCAGCTACGCGTTGCCAGCAATGGGTCAAAACAAACTATTTAACCTTTTCGCCGCCACGTCAATGACGTAATAAAGTGTCATCAACGCCACGTCAATGATTTCACGTATACAAACCTGACCAAAACCACGACTTGATATGAAGTCGTGGCGTGTGGGGCACGAAATGTACTGACTTTATATCAAGTCAATGACGGCGAAAAGGTTAATTTCATACGTACCTAAGTAAACTTAAGTATGTATTTCGTTCGGCAAAAGGAGTAGGTAACTCTACAAACGCTGGCAAACCCATTCCCAGCATGTGTTTACGAAGTGTGATTCAAGTCTCACTTTGAGTACGGCTTTGATGTAAAAATCATACGTCGCCTGGCAAACGTGTCGGCCAATATTGACACGTGCTACTCGAGGGTGTGAAACCTAACTGGAGGAAAACCTATTCTGTGGCTTTGCGGCTTTTTAGAAATTATTTATTTCTAATAATAACTTCCATAGACAAAAATGCAATACACTCTGTATGTTGAAATATAATTGGTATAAGTACAGTCGCCATCAGATATATCGGAGCGGCCAAGGTGTTCACAATATCTGAATACGCGCTCTACTAACGCCTTGACTATAGAGGCCTCAGATATTTGTGAACACCTTGGCCGCTCCGATATATCTGGTGGCGACTGTACTAAAACATTTCTGTTAACACATCCCCCGGCCTTTCTGTTGGATACATAGTATCTGTATTATAATTTCACCGTTATACCGCTGTCAAACGTCACAATTATCACAAACGTGTTAGTAAGGGTATAATAATAATAATTCTGAGCACATGCCTCTCATGCGCAAGAGGGCTTGGGCTAAGCCCCCACGCTGGCCCAATGCTGATTGGGCCAGCGTGGGGGCTGACACCTTTGAATTTCTTCGTAAACGTACCTATGCAGATTTCGTCACGATGTTTGAGGAGAGACATATTTCAGCTGTATTTAGAGCACAGGGCTACCGATCCGGTGATCGTGGGTTCAAGCCCCACCCAAGACAGCAGATTTTTTTCCACTTTTAATGTGTTTCTATGCTTAATTAGCATCGTTCGCAGAAGTTTCTGCTTGATACAAAATTAATTTTGTAATGATCTATTAGCTAATCAAAAAATGGAGTTTAGCTAATTCGGAATCTCTACCTCTACACTGCGTCTCGTAATTCTGACATTCATGCCTTGATTTAGCGCAGTGGTCCCCTCGAATCACTTCATTGTTATTGCACTCATATCATATTTCGAAGAACCAAAAGCGAAAGCTCTGCTACTGTCCAGCTAAATTTTCAGTGGTGGTATTAGTGATTTACTTGTAACAAAACCAAAAACAAAACAAAATTGCAGTTTCGAACAGCTCATTTAATGGTAATAAAAATATTATAATGAGCCTCCAAGATCCTAGAATAGGTCGCCCCTCATGGGTAGGTACGTTTATTATTTTTCCAGTTTTCATCACTTCACGCTCCGTCTGTCTTTTGATTCAATGGCCGTGTGATGTGGTGTTGCCGCATTTGTTTTGCACTCTTGCCTTAGTGTTGCCAGTTTATTTAGCATTCTCTTGGAGCCGCCAGTTATTCCCCGCCGCTTTGAAGTAAGCTCTTTTGACTTTGCGGTTGCTAACTACGAGCTGACCGCACGGAACTTTCAATGATAGAGGTACTTTTCCCATGAATAGTGTTAATTTCGCGAACATTTTTCTAGTGGAGGTTTTTGAAGCTGACCATTTTGTTTGCGCCCGAGTCTGATGATGACGAAGGCGATAGCAGCTCGTGCCTTTGCGGGAACAATATTTTTGGGTCACCTATACTTGAAACCGACCGTCACCATTAAAACTAAACCTATCCTCTTATGAAATTATGTAGTTGTACTTATTTCTATGCACTGTTGTTTATAAATCCGAAATATTTACTGTCGATAGATATAGCACAACTGGGCTGAAATGCGAGCAGCTCCGAGAACAGAGTTTTTGAAAAGTCGTACTTAGCGCTTTTTAGATCACAACACGGTGGCCAAAATACATAGATACTAACCGCACAGGGACACTATCTTGCTTTTACTATTCCCACGAGACGACGTAATGTTGCGTAGGTCCAGTGGGAAAAGTGGGACGGATGTACTTTTAGCTACCTGTAGCAAAGCGACGAAATCGCGGAGTGAGCCACGCCTGGTAGTGGGTACGCTGGCTGTGATTAAGATATCTGAAATATTAACTTAAGAATAGTAATGCTTTTAGTAATCTTTGTTCCATGTCTAAATATTTCCTTACATTTTCACCTGTCTGACGTGTCATCTTAAATTCATACCCCATATCATCAATCGTAACGAAACCTCTGACACTTCGCAAACACAAAATACATTGAAGGAGCCACGCTCCGTCCTGCTTCGGCTGATAGTAAGCCGCTGACACAATAATGGGTTTAGATGAAAAATTATTGGCACACGCGTATTGACTCGATGCATGCATTGACGGGGGCGTGAAGATGGTTCCGCCGAATAACTCAGGGTTGGCGCTACAATACAACCGAAGCGGATAATGCAAACTAGTTTAAAATTGTTTGATCGGTCGACAATTCCTTTCTTTGCAGATTTTCTACAAAGTACATAATTAATTTTATTTTATAACCTAAACTACCCATAAAAATTTACTATCGTAGATAGAACCGTAAAAAATGTACAAGAAAGAAAGAATATTAAGAAAAGTAGGTACATATTTATAAGATTGCTAATACATATATAGTAAACTTGTAGGTCTTAATAGACTTGATTTCTTAAAAGTTTGAACTTTATCGTGTCTTCTGTATCCAGAACTACCATCTAAATATTGTTTTCAGTCAGGTAAGAATTAAATACAGTTATCTGTTGGTTCCATATTAAATCGAATTTAAAACCCAATCGGACCTATCTGGAATTCCGCAATTTTTAGTCAGTATATACATAGTTTTTTTTTCAGCGCGGGACCCTAAAAAAAGCGTCGTCGTGTTTGATCGCTGGCAACCCTTGTCGTCGATGTTCGAAAACGAAGTCGGATGTCACCGCGTGACGCGCTTTGAATGAGCGCGGGCTCGTAATAAATAGAATATTTTTATCGCGGGCCCGCACTCGCGGCGGGCAAATATTGTGCTCGGCTAATCTTATGCGCATGACACCTTTGGCGTTCAAGTGACTCAAATATACAACATAATAATATAACTTGATTCTAATATCATACTTTGTATTTTAATGTTATTCCTTATAGAGTCCTTACATACTCTATATTGTATCTTTATGTATCAAGTTATCAATGAACCTTACCGCAATGTCCACAATATTTACCTTTACCTTAACTACAGTGGTGAAAACAACAACCTAGGGCGCCAACATGTCATGGCTCCTCTTACTACACGATGGGCCGGCGCCGGCCACTCCAAGGGACGCAGCCATGCGGTAGAATGAGATATTAATATCACTTGCTCTCTCTAACGCATAAATGCGTCCCTTGGAGTGGCCGGCGCTGGCCCATCGTGTAGAGGAGCCATCAAAATCGAAAATCGTTACCTGTCTCTCTATCGCTCTTGCACATTCGAGCGACAGAGGCATATAACGTTCTTCGTTTAGTAGTAGGTAGCAGGCCCTCTGGTGTGCTTCTTTCGACACTAGCAAAAAGTTTACATTTGTCATGCGAGTTGCACCACGCATAATCAACGAATTATTTGTACTGTTAGCAAAATCATTGCTATTATTTAAACTACAGGCGTTTAGTTAAAATAATTGTCATGATCTCATGATTTCGCTATTGATTTGATACATCCTTAATAGTTTCTTTAGAAAAAATTATCTCATGAATTAGATTGTATTCAGTTTGATGTTAGGTATCTATACTCAGTTAGTTAAAAGTTACTCAGTAAAACCTGTAATTGGCCATACTATAGACTATAGAGTGTAATTTAGCATAGGTATGTTAAAAACTGTATCGCTGCTGGTTTTCTCAATAAATAAATTAAAATCGAACTGACCTCTAGTTACGCTACCAGGTTCATAGTGTATCATCAGATCATCACCCGTCACAATTTGTCGAGTATAGGTCTGCAATGCAATTTTTGAAAATCTACGTGCCTTTGACCATACCCTGTAGGCGCCCAAACGTCAAAACTTGCCAACAAAAATGATTTTGAATAAAAATTTAAAAATCAAATTGAATGGGAGACCTTTTTAAAGGTCTCTGGGCGGCTACAGCTATATACCTCCAGTATGTGACGTCTAATTCAGTGTATATTTTACACATAATAGTGTCATTACGTAGTTACCTATTTAAAACCACACAAATATCTATTTAGATAAAATAATTTAATTTGTCCCCGTAGTCCCCGTAGACGTGTGAATCTGTGAATAGTGACATTGCTCCTTTTTAATAATCGATTTTAGTGATAGGAACACAAATTTGCGGAAACCGTTTTATTACAATCGGCTATCCATCAATCTATCAACCTTGCCAATATGCGAGGTTGAATAATCCCACCTATCGTTGCCCTTGCACGAGAGTCTCGCTAGGAGGGAAGGAAAGAGAAAAAGGATCAGCAGTGTTGATTATTTACCTACTGATTGCTCTATTGAGCAATAATAATATTATACAATGGCATATCTATCGCACAGATATAACAATTTCATATCATTTACCCTGCTTGTTTAAAGGGGCCCACTGATTAACAGTCCGCCGGACGGTATCGGCCTGTCAGTTAGAACAAAATTTTGACAGTTCCGAACAACTGACGGGCCGTTACCGTCCGGCGGACTGTTAATCAGTGAGCCCCTTAACACATTAATAACCTCGTATTAAGTATATTCTTAAACTGAAATGCTGTGTCTAAATAGGATATAACAGGAGTGCTTTTACTAGACAGAAGTAATTACTTAGTACGAGTATGTAAATATGCATCACTCACCACTAGACTTGTGTGTCTGCAGGGAATACCTAATAACAACAGCCCAAAAAGTTTCTAATGCGCCGCCTAGCAATAACATGACTCTGCTGTGATGTGTTTCACAGGTTACCTTCTCCTGATCGGAGTCAAAGGTCAAGCTAGCACTATCAAACAAACAGGTCCGATTTGACAAAGTAGGTACGCATAAGCAGATGGATATATAATAAATATATATATTAGAACAGATAATAACATGTGGACTTGGCTGTTCGGATATCAGTTGAGAGAACGAACGACCAGTACGGTTACCATCAGTTTGTCACTGACATAAACGCCGTCGAGAACGTAATTTACTTTCTATACATCCCGCTTGCACTAATATGCGAGTGCGAGCGAGAGTGCTGAAATTCGCAGTCGTATCTTAGGCCAGGCGTACACTTTAAGATTTGCTTGTAACGGATTCACGCTAGGTTAAGAACTCTCTGTCTTTAATGCGCCCGATCTACCGATAGACACGTTTCGCTTCGATTTCATTTGAATTTTTGCAATATCGTGTTTATGTAAACAAGGGTGAATAATCCTTGATTGATCGCCACTAACTGATATTGGAATGGATGCCATACGGATTACCAAAAAATCGTTTTATTAGTTAAAAAAAAAGATAAATAACATTCAATCGAACTGAGAACCTCCTCCTTCTAAATATTTAAGTTGGTTCAATCTGCACAATTATTGTTCCTTAGCTTATACTTCGCCGATCTAACGACTTACCCCCAAAAAGGGAGAGTTGAAATTTTTCTATTTCGACCTACCTGTAGCTTACGGTCATTGGTATAATTTTTGTATAAATCGATATTATGAGGAATGAATTCCTTCCCTAAATTATACGAAAATGATACAAAACTTGCCTTGATAGCTGATGCAGAAAGCTGGTAGATATGCCGAAATACTTGATATGACTTTTCCCTCTCCCTTTTTGGTGTTAGACAAGAGTTAATCTCGTGGCTACACTAGAACAATCATGGCAAGCGGCATGGCAAGTGCATACTCAAAAGCACTTACTTTGGCTACTAAAATGTCTATCTCAATGTTTTTATGGCTATCGAAACTAATACTTATAAAATTTCCCTAAATGTACCTTGTATCACTGTTTCAGCTTAAGCTCATTACCCGCAGACACAAATGCAAGCATAAGCTGATATGATAGCACAGCACCGTCTGAGTTTCTACGTGCACACATATAAATTTAGCTAGAGGAAGGCTTATTTTGACATTTAAAGGAAATTCAGTAAGTATTAGAAGACGAAAATAAATTTATTCAGGACTTTACAATAAGTATTGCTCAAGACATTAAACCTGAAATTGTCACCAATTGTATATCTTCTTAATAAAGTTCCATCGCTACAAATCTATTTTTTTATTTTATTTTAATGCATTATGTAGGTAATAAAAACATTCGACAAATAAAGACAACCGCAAAGCATGACGTTTAATGCAACTGGAAACGACAAGGTTGACAAATCACGGCACACACACTCAAGATAATCTCAAACACCCCAAACAAAAATGTCTACTTACTGGAAAATTTAAAATACCCGGAGGAAATGGCTACTCGAAACGCGTAATTCGACATACCGATCCCCGGTCACCACCGGCTAAAATGTAAAATGGCTCCCTTGCATTTTTTCCTAAGTGCCATAAAATATGACATTTATTACGGTCAGATCTGCCTCAACCACTATTGATAGGCAAATGAGAGAGGTTTTAAAAGAAAAACGATGTCTGCTTTTTATGTGTTCTTTGGCTAAGGATATTCTTAAGGAAGTCGCAACTTTCAAGAAACTGAAGAAACGTAATGACCCGCTGTTTGTTAGTACGCGATTGAGGTTTTTAACAAAAAACTGATACACCTCTACCGGAAAGAAATGGCACCAAATAATATTTGAGTACTATTTGAAAATAAATAAGAACTAGATTACAAAGACAATGCGACGACGGAAAGTAAAAAATAAATTCACAAAAATCTTTAAAGCTAATTCGACACGCGGATTTTTAAATTCATATAAAAATTAATAAATCCAATTTATGCATTCGACAAAAGTTAAATAAAGCTGGCAGGTGCACTTAACTGTCTAGAACCTTTTAGATGAAGGAAAAAGGTTAGAATGTAATGATGACATTATAAATGGGCGAGGCAATAGCCGTCTTGTGATAAGGCCATAACTCAACAAAGGTCATCCACAATAGTGCTCCACCTATAATCGTACATTAAGGCCCTTATCCCCATATGAGCACCTTTTCGACAATAGAAAGGTATATATTTCCCAAAAGTGGCCACATAAAAATGACATACTGTTCGTGGGGCGACGACGAAGCGATCTGGTTGGAAAAATAACGCCTATAAACCCGTTATCTCTCACTTTAGAAGTTTTCATTGACTGCTATGAAGATTTGTAACTTGAAATTCGCTTTATAAACTATGACCTGATATTAATAATATAAGTTTTGAAAACTTTATTTACGACTACTCAATTCAACCGTTCACCTAACTTCAAATGTTTGACTTGAGAATGGAAATTGAATCTTTAATGTCCTTTTTAGGGTTCCGCCGTACCCAAAGGGTAAAACGGGACCCTATTACTAAGACTTCGCTGTCCGTCCGTCCGTCCGTCCGTCCGTCCGTCCTTCCGTCCGTCCGTCCGTCTGTCACCAGGCTGTATCTCACGAACCGTGATAGCTAGACATTTCTGTTGCCGCTATAACAACAAATACTAAAAACAGAATAAAATAAAGATTTAAGTGGGGCTCCCATACAACAAACGTGATTTTTGACCAAAGTTAAGCAACGTCGGGAGGGGTCAGTACTTGGATGGGTGACCGTTTTCTTTTTGCATTTTTTCCGTTTTTTTTTTTTGCTTTATGGTACGGAACCCTTCGTGCGCGAGTCCGACTCGCACTTGCCCGGTTTTTTTGCTTTGAGAATTACTTACTACTAAGCGCCACTTGCACCATCCCACTAACCCGGGGTTAACCGGTTAAACCGTTAACCCAGTGTCAAATTGTACTGGTAACCATGGTAGCTCCAGATTTAACCGATTTAAACCGGTGGTGCAACTGGCCCTTATTATAAAGTATAGTACTGACAGAGTTAGAAAAGGATATTAAGTAGGATGGCTAAATAGACTGCTAAAATTATAACTCTATCATTGATCGAGTATAAAAGCTAACGTTACCCTACTTAGGTATCATATTCCCGTTTTATATCCCAAAAGTAAATCGGTTCGCGCATCAGGCGGCAAATGCGAAATCGTAATAAAAAAACCTATGCGTATGATATGTAAAGTAGCCATAATATTGAAAACTTCCAAAGGCCATCAATAAATGTGACGCCGCGTGGGGTAGGTACACTCCAGAACTAGGGATGGGCCCTCTTCCGTATACTCTGTTATCGATAATGAAAATATACAAGGAATGACTTTTAATTTATTTATTAATAATATACGGTGCATTATTATTTATTATATTTATTATTTAAAAAATGCGTGAGTGTCGTGGAGCACTCGGTTGGAACGAAGTCAAGAAAGGAAGTTGACACATAATGATTTTCACATCACATCACATATGAGTATCTAAATCATTTTCATGTTCGTGTTCATGTTCATGGAACACTTGGTTGGAACGAAATTAAGAATGGGTCGTGACGGAAAATTGCTACACTTTTTTTCGCTTAGCCCCCAACTCCCATCCGCCAAGTCCGTACAGTCCGAAAACGATTCGATTCAAAAACTTCAATTCTATATTCGCTACCAATGTTTCTAATTTGTTTGTACGAAATAAACAGTTAGATTGTTAACCCAGAGTTGATAGAGTAGAGCACCAATTTTTGAAGATATATTTTGGCACTCGAAAGAAATGAGAACGCCAATAGTTTGAGACAGAAATGAGTGACTTTACTAAAGTTAAACACTCTTTCATTTCGCATACAAGAAAAGTAAAATTCATGTACGTGGCCTATATCTACATTATTATTTGGTATGTATTTACACATTTAGAGTGACACATAATAGGACGCGTATGAGGTTATTGTTAATTTGGACGAGTAAGAAGAAGAAATTTGACTAAATATTTCAACGTGTACTATCGATATTGGAGCAACCACGGCCCAGTCTCTATCAACCGAGAGGCGTCAAAACGCACCGACCGCAACTATCAAAGTGAAATCTTTTCCGTGTATCAATAACGTCGCCTCGACGAGACACACTCTTTATGTGGTCGCCACAATATAGGTAGGTACCTCTGTTATGGATGCTGTATGAGAATATCGACGGCTGAGTTCAGAATGTGAGAAGGATTACGGTCTCATTTTTTATATATCAAATAGTAGCAGTTTTTAACTATCTTCTCTAATTAATCACTCTAATCAGGTTTTTTCATAATCATTAGATCACGATTTCTCATATATGAATAACAAGGCATGGGAAGGGAGTACAGGTAGTTGTAGGTACAGGTACCTACAGGTACAAACTTAGATTAGATACATATATCTGTGCCTGCATATCACCTAGTTTTTTTTAATGAGAGGATTTTAGTTCCTAAGAATTCTGCACTCCAGTTAGTAGGTGCCCTAGGTTAAGTTAACCTAGCTTTCATATTCATAAACATAATTCATAAGATAACCGAGAGAACTTTTTAGTTTTAATAAAACACATCTATAGATTTGACTGCAATGCGAGTAGTTTTGGTAACAATTATAAAGTACAGAAGCAATCTGGTCGATATATTAAAATTAAGATACCTACAGACCCATCATGCAGCTTTGCAACATTAAATCCTCTTAACATATATAAAATAAGGGTTCTTTTTATACCTTTTTGATACGGAACCCTAAAAATAGGGACTAGTCATTTTGAACAGGGAGCGTACTCAATTTTTAGTGAATTTGTAAGCTAATTACTATAAAATAGTTTTTAATGAAGCCTATTTGTGGACCATATTTTTTACCATCTAAATATGAATACTTATTTTTACCAATATATATTTTCCTGCAACCTTTATTTGAACAATTCGA
This sequence comes from Cydia fagiglandana, assembly GCF_963556715.1. NCBI lineage: Eukaryota > Metazoa > Arthropoda > Insecta > Lepidoptera > Tortricidae > Cydia > Cydia fagiglandana. The sequence goes on from NC_085932.1 coordinate 10,749,037, forward strand.
GAAAAATCACTGCAAGCGATTCATCACGAAAAATTGGCACATTTTATTAAACAAATAATAAATACCCATTTTAATGTTATTTGATCTCTAATTTTGCTTTGCACTCTGTACACAGAAGGTCATATATACGAGAATTTTAAAAACAGTTAAGTTCTTTATTCATCAAATAGTACTTGGTATATCTATAAATTTACAATCATTACTATCATTAGTTACTCGACTAAGGGCGAGACAAGATCTTGGGCCACTTTTGGCCTCGGTGTAAGTAACCTTAGGCGGCCAATTGGAAACAACTTCAATTGTTACTGATTAGCTATGGTATGATACGAACATGACCGACTAACAATATCTTGTGGGTACCATTGACTGCTCTCTAGAAAATTACATAGGTAAATGGTGATGTTACTGGTAAAGTTAGTACATAGTTAATGGTGAAATTCAAATGATAAATAGCAAATAGTAAATGGTGGTATTTCAGGTTCATGAATACCAGGTTTGACACGATTTTGCCCGAGCCTTCGACTCGCCTATGCTGTATACATAATTGGAATGACACCCCTGGTAAGTATGATGCCTTCTCAATGCGGTAAGGGCGTGAAATTATTTTCTTGGCGTATGCAGATTGGGGGAGGGTTTGGGGTCGGGGATTAGTTCCGGTTTACTTTTTATAGGATTCCGATGATAAATGTTGGCATTGGAGCTAACGGGTGGTGCGTGTAACGTATCCAAATAAGCTTTTTCATATATATTGCTTATTCAAATAATCGAGCGGATGAATCCCATTCTTGTAGCGTTAATAATATTGGTTTATCGATAATGCGCAATATAATGCAAAAATGGAAGTAGGTAAAGCAACTATAGGCAACAAAAGTTTTTATACTGTATTCAAAAATACCTAATATACATGCGTGCGTAATACCTACCAAAAAAAACTCAAAATCTTAAAAAGCGCACTAGTCTCCATGTCTTATCTACATAAAATGTATATAGCTACATAAAAAAGTCTATTTTCTTATCTTTTAAGGAAATGTGGAAAATCTATAAGTACCTAGATATAAAATAGCTTAAGTAGCCCGTAGCCGATGATGGAAATGTTTCACGGAACTTAGTAACAAATTCTTAAAAAATGTTTAGATAAAACCGTATCATTTATCAAGATGTAATGTATGAAAGCCTAACACATGTTGCCACCCTTCTATCACACACGTTAACGGTTTAGAAGTCAGACAAAAAATGAGGAAAGTCGCGGGGCAGACGGGTCGGACGATTGCTATGATTTATAGACGAGGACGTCATCGCCAATACGCTTTCTATACGTCAGGATGTGTCACTGGGGCGCGAATATTACGCACGAAATGTTATTAAGAATACTAAACTTGTGGAACCTCCAAACGGCAGATATTGGTATAAAACAATTAAGTTTAAAAGTCAACAAATACTATCCAAGACTTATGTAGCTACAGGTTCTGATTATGATAATTAATAGATAGGTGCAATACGCTGTGAAATTGCATGGAGTAATTATGAATGAATTCATTGATAAAGTCACCATACTATTTTGCGGCTGATGGTAGTAGTGTACTCTATGCCGGTACGAGTACAGTACCTACATAGGTACTTAATGTAGATCTATACATTATGCGCAGATTCGGAACTCAGTCTCGTTTCCTTCTTTATTGGGTTTTGATTTTATTCATTTTAATTGCTATTAAACATCGCGAAACAAGAGTCTAATAGACAAATGATTGAAACCTCAAATGTTTTAAATATTGCCCTTTAGTAGTAGTGTTTTTGCCTACCTACCTAATACCTATAGATCCGAAAATGTCCAGTCCCTAACGCGGAACATTTGTATTGAATCGAACAACAATCAGTCATATTGTCAGTTACAATACAATTTGTTGGAAAACTCGGATGCGTGAGAGAAATAATAACAAATGATTGGAACCCTACGCCCGACGCCGCCTGGCGTTGAAAGATCACGCCTATTTACAACGTAGCTGATGAAAAAAATACATTAGGCAATGGCCTACGTACAGGCCCGAGGAAAACACGGATAGATAGCATGTGCTTACACTGTACGAAAATGTGCTGACATTTTACCGAAATCGGAAGTTTTTTTTTAGTAGGTACTTAATTCAACATTACCTTTATAAATTAAAGGTAACTAGTTACCGAAATATAGTAACGGGGGTCGAAAAAAAGGCTCGGACGGGCTTCAGGGATATTATTCTACTCTTTGTTTTCGGGGTTCGTGTAAATATACACACTGCAGAATCGCACAGCTTTTTCTTCGAACTTGGCCCGATACACTGCCGTGCGTGTCTCGATAGGCAAGAACCTACTACATATTACTTAATTACCTGCACATTATTATAAGTTGTATTTTCATTTGCCGACAAATTGAATTAGGTGCCCAAGTTACTCTTAGACTAGCAGACTCATTTAACCAATAGTATGGCACAATATTAAAATTGTACAACCTTACCCATAATAAACTTCTTCTCCCACCATTTGCTACTAAAACCAAGGGTTATATTAATGTATTTTGTGACTAGAAATTACTTTATTCATAGCAGGCGTGCACTAAAACTATATTAATTATGTAATTATGTTTTATTCATGTATTTGTCTCAGAAGACGATAAAGAAATTCAAAATCACTCGCACTGACTGCCATTTCTGTCAAAGTGTCAATGTCAATCAAATAAGACAAGCCAGCCATAAAGCGCTAACAGACGAGCGTACCGGACCACGTCTTCGGTATGTTCGAGGCCCTCGAGGATGGTTCGAGGTATAACCACGAAAATCCAAGTTCGTAAATTGCCGCCTTCATTGCAGTAAAAGAGAAAGATTGTTGCAATTTACGAATTTCGGTTTTCGCCGAGTGGAAGGTGGACCGCCGTTAAGGACGCAGTTACAAATACGAGTACGAATAAAAGACTACGAAATATATTTTGACCACATTAATGTTCGGTCCGGTATACCTGCCTGTTACAGTTTAAAGCGCGCTGGTAAAACTTTGTTTACAAAAGTTGAAAACATATGAACGCATCCTAAAAAGAAAATATCTACCTGTCAATGTCATTGTCACTGTCAAGTGTCAGGTCAGCAGCAGTTTTGGCCGTAGGTATTAATTTACATAAAATTCTTAACTAAATCAATAGTACAATAGTAAACGAAGTGAATAAATCGGCAGTCGCTATTGGTAGCTAACATGAAATGGACGGCTCACATTGAAGGCGGGCCGCGGCGCGTTAACCATGCGGCGGTCTGCATAGGAGAAAAAATACTTTCCTTTGGTGGCTACTGTTCTACCGAGGAATATAAGGATTGGGACCCCATCCCCGTTCACGTCTTGAACACACAAACTTTACGGTGGTCAGCAGTTAACTATAAAAAAACAGATGTTGTACCTTTTCAGAGGTACGGACACACAACAGTCGCTTATGGAGAAAAGGTATGTGTTTTTTTTTCTTCAATGAATACCCATAGGTCAGTGTTTATATGCACTATACATTATCATACTTTTTTTCGTGTACTTGTATAAAAGCAATTGTTGTCACTCAACATGTTAACATTCCGATAATTTCATAAACTTGTAGAATCAACAAATATTTTTTTTTGTAATAGTTATGAATCGTTAACATAATCTAAAACATAAGCCCTGGGATGGAGTAGGCCTAGTGCGCATTGCCTCTATAAGGAGTTAGCAAAGCACCTTATAGAGGCTTTGGGGGACCTGAGGGCTGGCCTATATTTCCCTCATCGGATCAGCACTGCTATCCAGAGGATCTATTTGGCATTTTTTAAAGTTTTAATTTAAGGTTTTCATTGTGTTTTTACCCACTTGTGATTTAAGTTTAAATCTTATTTTGTATTGGAAGAGATAATTTATTTATAAGAGAATATTTAACACAGGCATTCATGTTGTGTATAAGATTCTATTATTTTATGAGTATTTCATAATCAATGTCATAATCAAAACAAGTACTGACATACTTACATTGAATGTCCACTTTTAGATTGATCCCTTAGGATTGTGTGGAGCGACACTACAAATGAATGAAATGAAATGAAAAAACCCTTTTTTCCTTTATGTTTGCAAATGTTATAAAACAGAACATCATTTGAACTCTGTGTTCATACCCAATTTGCATATGTTGGTTACTAGGTGTTGTCTATGCAAATAACATTTTAGCATAACATTTATGTTGCACATGTGGTTTCTATTAAGATATTTATTTATTTGTGCATACTTTATTAGTCAGTTTTGAGTATTTATTCTTAAAGATGCTGCATTGATTATTAAGTGAATTCGTACATGATTGTTAAAAACGTAAATAATATTAACAATTGAATATCAAACTTGGACTAAAGTTTTTATATCCCAGAGAAACTAAATTATCAGTTCAGTTGGACAAATTATAGCTATGCTATGACACAAGTTCATTTTTAAAATTTATTTAATATGTAGGTCATTAAAACACCTTATTACCTTATTCTATACTACAGAAGTGCTTTATTATTCCTAGAGAAAAAATATTACTTAAAATTTTAGTAATATTTTTAATTTAGTTATTTTTTGCAATTGATTGAAATTAATGAATTACAGGAAGTTGATATGTAACAAACGTTTCCTTGCAGGTGTTCATGTGGGGAGGCAGAAACAATGCTGTGGCTTGCGACATCCTCACCGTTTTTGACACTAGAACACTGGAATGGAGCACGCCCAACGTCTCCGGGAGGATTCCATATGCCAAAGACGGTCACTCAGCTTGCATTATTAACAATAAGATGTACATATTTGGAGGTTTTGAATATCTTACTGATCAGTATTCACAAGAAGTGCACTGTTTAAACTTAGACACGTATGAATGGCAGTTTGTACAAGCAACAGGAACCCCACCATCCCATAGAGATTTTCATACAGCCGTGGCACATGGAGATAGAATGTATGTCTTTGGTGGGAGAGGTGACTTGCATAGCCCATACAATTCACAACAAGAAATATATTGTTCACAAATGTACTATTTAGACACAAAAACGGACACATGGGTGGCATTGAATCCTAATAAAATATGGCCTTGTGGCAGGCGTAGTCATTCTGCATGTAAGTATGATTGGTATCTATGGAATAAACCCTCTTGCACAGTCATATCGGTTATCGGTAAGGGGAGACCTATACCCAGCAGTGGGATACATATTGCTATGCGCAAAATAAAATAAAAGCAATGCCAACGCACAATGCTAAAAAAAAACGAACTATAAGTGGCGAAAATATGAACTTTCATGGGACAACATCTTCATAGTTCATATTTGGCAACACCCAGTAGGGTGGGCCCACAGTCATGCACGGAGTGAATAGGCTGGTTATGATGAATAGTAGTGAAGGATTCCTTATAAAAATCGTCCATTTTATCATAATCACATTATACAATCTTGTACATAACCATTTTATTTGGTTTTAGGGATACATGATGATTACATGTACATCTTTGGCGGATACAATGGCAACACAAAAATGCATTTCAATGATCTCTTCAGATATTCAATCAAGAAAAATCACTGGGAACTGGTCCGTGTGAACGGGCAGGTCCCATGTAAGAGAAGGCGGCAGGCCTGCCTAATTCTTAAAGATAAAATGTACTTGTTTGGAGGCACCAGGTAAGTTTTTTTGTATAATGTATTTTATAACAAAAAAAAATTTTTTTGATGGGACATAAGGGGCTGTCCATAAATTACGTCATCGAATTTTGACGATTTTTGAAATATAGTTGAGAACTATCTCGTAAGATAAGACTTTCAAATAAAAAAAACGCACTCTAATTGGCTCATGAGTTTGTAAGCTAAGCTGCTGCCACAGATGGACACAGATACATTCAACTTGCACACCTTTTTTGGCTCCTCTACACGATGGGCCAGCGCCGGCCACTCCAAGGGACGCATTTATGCGTTAGAGGGAGCAAGTGATATTGCTGTCTCGTCCTACCGCATGGCTGCGTCCCTTGCAGTGGCCGGCGCTGGCCCATCGTGTAGAGGAGCCATTTTGCGTAAGGGGTAAAAATAAAAGAGGGCCATTTGCAATGGCTATAAGCACAGAGGACCTACCGTCAACATTAAAAAATCGAAAAACTTTATGTCTCAGAGCGATAGAAAAGCAGAAAACAATTTTCGATTTTGGGCGTTCGTGGTAGGTGCGACGTCCGTAGGTATACGATGTTTATACGATAGGTATTGACGTGTGTGATTGATCTTGAAGGTACTAGGAAGTTAATGTGACGATAGACATTCGAGTACTTACGTAAAAACTACGCTTGCGTGTAATGTTTACTATTAGTTAACGGTTGTATTTAAATGATTAAGCTAATCATTATGTATTTATGTGGATTGTGTACTGGCCTTGACTTAATTTATAGGAATATACTTATTATGTTGTTTATTGTGTTCAGTACGAGTATACATGAAGGTATTTATGGGTTCTCGTTTAATATTTGTAATCAAAATAAATTTTCTTATCTGATTTAAATATACGTCAACGTATTTTCCAAGTCATGTACAATAGAATCTTTTGCATAATTTTAGTAAAAAGTGCTTTTAAGTGTCAACCGAATTTCGTTTGGCGCAAAAACGCTTTAAAGCAAGAAGTCAAGAACACCGGTAAAGTACGGTTCAGAGGTCAGACATTGGCTCGACTTTGGTTAGGTAAATAAGTGTTTGTGTTATATTCTCTTTACTCATCGATCGCCATCAGACCTGGTATGAGCATGAGTTGCGTTCTCGCGCGCGACTCCATACATCTACCGCGACTTCAAGTAGGTATGGACTAGCACGCAAGAACGCGACTCATGCTGCTAGCCGGTCAGCATCACTATTCTACACTATAGTCCACTTATGGGCTCTAATCTAATGTTGGGGTAAACAGTAGCCATGCTCATGCAGCCGGCACTACGATCTGCAAACCGATATGACGACCGGAGTCATTAGTCATTATATAGAGACAGTACCTAGTGCATGTCTCTTTCAGTCTTAGCTTAGCACGATCATGCAAGTGTGAATGAAAAGTTATACGATCCTGGTCATCAGTTCGGTTTGCGGAGTTTGATCCTACGAGTACTTGATTAAGGATTTAACCCTTTAGAAAAACCGTCCACAGCAGAGCACCGTAGCGCACTAAGCAACATAATCAGTGGACCATGCAGGCGTACCGTAAGTGTCAATGATGAAGAAATTATAGGTAGAGGCACATGTTAATAACCTTTGCCTTCATGAGACCTTTTTGAATTGGCGAGGAAACAGTAGACGAGAAAAAATAATGTTCTAATTGTGTGACATAATATAACAATGGCTAGGCATTTGCATAGAAACACAAACAACTCGCGTGACGCTGTCTCACGCGAACTTTTCGGCCTCAATATATTAAAGAGCCGCACGTTTTAGTACATTTTTTTTGCAATAGATTTCAATTTGTACGTACCTTTCAATACAGTTGGGGTCGTGAATTTCGTTTGTGGGATTAATTGGAAAGCAGTGGCGGCACGTCAAACATATCCATAGGCAAGCCGGTTTGGACTAATTTGGTTTACATATTTCCTTTACAACTCTGCTCAAACGTCTAAAAATAGGCAAGCCACTCAGAATCGGCTTCTATGGACAAGCCGGCACTGTTGGAAAGTATCCATTCCATAGTCGTATAACTCGATGTCTATGGTACCAATCTCAATCGAAATTTATTTGTTTTCAGTCCGCAACCGGCGAAAAACGTTTCCCTCCGGCCTGTCTCCGAAGACGACAGCCTGGAGCTGCTGCTGGACAACAACGACCTGCATATCCTGGACTACTCACCGACGCTCAAGACGCTCTGTATACTCAAGGTTCTGGAACACAACCTGGACCACAGCGTGTTACCGCGCCACATTATGTAAGTTTTAACGCTAGTTTCAGACAAGGTAAAACAAAATTATAACGACAAAAATTTACCGGTAGCTACCCCACCCATAATACAATACAATACAAATACTCTTTATTGCACACCTCATTACAGAAAACAATACAAATAATACAGGAAGAAGAGGTCAAACAACAGGCGGTCTTATCGCTAAAAAGTGATCTCTTCCAGACAACCTACTAATACTAATCAAAGTTTTTTCTTGTATGGTGGGCATTAGAAGGCTTCTCCAATAAGGCAAAGGCATAAAGAAAGCTTTCAGCGATGTAATTCCCTAATACAGCCCCACATAACTACATGCATAAACATAAACACATGTAATTAACAGACTACCTAACTCAGTGTGATCGGATGACGTTGTTCGCTTTTTTGTTTAACTTATTTTTCTTTGGATTTTTTTATATAAACTCTTATCATCAAGCGGACAAATATCTAGAAGTCGTACTTAGAGGATTCCCGCTTGACTCTCGCTTCCTCAACTCAAAATTCCTAAAAATTTGTGCGCCAATTGTATGGAGTTGCCATGTGAAAGAAATTTATACAAATTGCGGCCACCAAATGATTGAAAATGATACAATTTTCTTACAGCATGGACATCCGAAGCATGTCGCAGCCGAACCGCATCAGCAGATCCATCAACCAAGCGGGCTGAACTCAAAGCAGTGCGTGTGCTTGCTGTTCCGCCAGTACATGCGCTGTGATAACTGACGTTGCCGAATACTTCATAATAGGCGCATGTAGTGCTACTCTATCGTACTTATTTGTGTGTCTTTAATTAGTACTTTTGTCAAAGCTTTGCCTGAACCCACATGTGTGTCGCTTAACTTGAAACTCGGGTAAATCCTTTCGACCCTCTCAGCAAATATCTACCCTGTTACCTTTTCTTAATACCAAAATCGCATAATCTGACAGATGAATTTACCCGAGTTTGAAGTTAAGCGACTCATGTAATCTAAGTAGACTACGCAAACACCTAGAGTTGGACCAAGAAAAGTCTGCAACGATTTTGATAGCGTACGCAGTGCAAGTGTTATTAACACGTCATAATTTCATAGAAGTTTGACGTTTGAAATAACACTTGCACTGCGTGTGCTATTAAAATCGTTGCAGACTTTTCTTGATCTAACTCTACCTTGCATATAAAATCAATTCAAGGTATTCATACACCTGTATGTATTTGTAATTGAGTTATAAAAGTATTTGTAGGAAAGGAATAAAACTTAAATTAACTAATTGAGTGTCTGTTTCTGCAGAGATTCCGATTCATTTTGAATGATTTTGTAGTTGATTATTTCCAACGTTGATTGAAAAAACTGTTATATTATAAAGAATAGAATCGGGTAATATTGGCGCATTACTACATAACTTTACAGTAGGTACCTACTTACGTCGTTAGGGTATGAACGCGAAAAAGTCGCAATGGGTATTTGCATTGTCTATTTAGATTTATGTATGTTCTGTGTGTCTGAATTGTAGTGTATTTATTATTTCAAATCCTTGACATTACTATTATACGGACTTCATACTCGAGACAGAGCCTAACGTTCGTAAATGTAATTGTTTTACTTGTCATCCACATCGTATTCGTTAAAAATAAAAAATAGGTATATTTACAATCTAGGTAAATAAAAAAAAACGATTATTACCTATATCATGTACCTACACCGGAACTAAAGACATTTTTGTGGGTCTTGAAGTTTGGTTTTATCTAGTCTCATCAGATGAATGCAAGTCAAGCATATACGTCAGGGCGCCCTCGGTCTAGTATAAAGTTTCCTCGTGTTATTAAGTTATTATATAGTCACTCGTGCAATAGTAAGTTTTTCGAGTATGAGTCTACATAGTGTAGAACTGTTTAGTAATACATTCTGTAACTACAACTTCACTGCCTTAACAAATCGCAAAATAACCGTAACAGAACGACATGTCCTTCCTAAATTATCTTAAAGATTATGGATATCTATATTTATATTATTAATTTAAAGGATGATTGAATGACATGCGAGAGTTAGAATAGATGTTACTGCCTAAATAACGTCATAAAGATATATGTGTACTTGTGTAGTAGATATTAGGTTTACTAATCCTGAATACATATTAAATAGCACTATGATAGCACTTACAACAAGAAATTTGCGACATCATTTGTAAGTACTTTAGGGCGATCAAATTCACGGAAACCTTAGTAACATAAAATTAAGCCTTTTGTTCAATACAGTCACATACGTGCTAAAGTCTGTGCGGAGAAGAGCCGTAGTATGTATGAGTTCCTTTACATTTCAGGACTCTTCTCTTTACTCTAATATAAAAAACTGGGGTCAATTGAAACGTGGGTCACTTGAAACAAAGAGGAAAACGACGGTACAAGCTTACACGCGTGTTACATTTCCCTACATTTGGTTTTTACGAGCTTACGCGCGCACTACTTTTCCCTACATTTGGTCTATACGAGCTTACACGCGCGTACGCTGCTCTTCAATACGCTCATATAAAACGCTAGCCTGTCACCGCTCTAAATTGCGTACCTACGAATTTACGAATCTGTCGCGAAAAGTAAAATCTTATGATTTCAACCTTCCCAGCATTGGAATTAAGTAAGAAAATTGACAAATCATTGCTTTCTTCAACTGCACACTAAATATGATTTGTTTTAGGCAGTATATACTTTACTATTTCAATAGCAATAGATTGAATGAAAGATCTTTTATACCTACTCATTTATCAATAAAATCGTATGTGACATTTTTATTTTTTATTTCTTTCTACTTTTTAACATGAACATTTGATGTTTTCGTGAGGTGTTTCGCTTGAGAGTGCACATTCTGTATATTGGCATGTTTACCATGTGTTATAGTGCAGTCAAGTAATTTAATTTCCGTACCATTTAGTACCTTGTCACAGTGACAATCAATATTAAATGGGTCTCATAATATTACAGAAATTAAATTCCTTGCCCGTACCGTGCCTATTCTGTGCTCTAACTCGAAATCAAACAAAAGAATCTGGAAGTCATACAGTATTTTATTCATCCTCTTTAACAATGTGTTTCTTGCGTTCTGGCACGTGCGGCACAGTCCCTGGCTTGCTGTGCGCGCGACGGTTAGCCTCCTTCCTCTTGCCCTTCTCTCTAATAGTCTTGATCTCCTTCTGCGCGTTGAGGATGTGCTTCGGAACGTGCCTGTGGCGCGCTATACGCCGGATTTGAGGGTGGTTGGCGAATTTCTCTTTCAGAGCTTCCGAGTAGTTCAGGGCAGTACGCTCGCGGGGTTTCAACTGTAATTAAAATATTAGAAATTAGTAATTTAAAAATTACGGTAGTTATAAATGTAAGCATATGTGAAATTGACTTTACTCCAGACCAGATTAATAATTTTGAAGTTACTTTTGGTGCGCTCAAAGATGTGGAGAAAAAAAATTGCCAAGAATATTTAAATTTTTTCGTCACTCTTACATTAACTTCAGTTTTGACTCAAGGCCTAGTTACTTAGTTCAAGATAGTTACTTGTTTAAAACAATATATTATATTTACTAGCGACCCACCCCGGCTTTGCATGGGTTAACAAATTATACACCTAAACCATCTGAATTGGAACAGTGTTTGAAACCTTCTTATTTAACAAATGGACAGTGACACTTCTTTTAAAATATTTGTAGAGGTTACTTACAACACCAAGCTTTTCTGAAGCTCTAGCTTTCCACATCCTAATATTCATTTCGTCTGATCCAGTGAGCACATATTTGTTATCCAGGGACCACTTTACACAAGTCAGTCTTTGCATTCTCTTAGTGTGGTATACGTCTCTAGAGTGACCCTTCAGACTTTCAAATATCCTCACAGTCTTGTCATAACTGCCCGCAACAAATTCCCTGCCTGTCGGAGAATAGTCGACATCTACTACTGCTGAGGTGTGATCCATGTGGACGTTTATGGGTTGTTTTAGTTTTCTGATGTCAAATGTGTACAAACTGAAAAATAATAATAATTAATTGTAGTAATCCTAACCTCTGTCTTATGTCTGATTCGGTCAAATTGTGTTTTTTGAAAAACTAAGTTAACCTAGTTAACTGGTCTGTGATAGCATAAGCAAAAGGGTGAGTTTGCAAAAAGGACATTCAGAACCATACAACATTTAAAAAAAGTAACAATTAGTTTGAGTAGTGGTGTCAAGTACATAGACAAATTATAGTGAGTCAGTAGAAATAAGTTGTATGGATACCATACTAATGATATGGATTTATTATTTATTACTTTATACATAATTTGGTGTATTAGCTAAACATTATTCTGCAATTATAATTAATGAACCATGCTTACTTGTAATCTTCATTGGCGACAGTGAATATAAAGGCTTCCATGGGGTTCCAGGAGAGTGCATTAGGCCGCAGTTCCATCACCACCCTCCTCAGGGGCCCGGTTTCACGGCAGTCATACAAAATTACACTTCGGTCACTAGCACATGACGCTAAAATGTTTGTTTCTACCTGAAATATATAAATATAGATTGCTGTTTGGTCTGCAAAACGTAAATAAAAGGCCAGCAGGCCAATTATGGAATCACTACATGACCTATAAAAACAATATATTATTATTTAATTTTGAAATTTTTAGTGCATAAATAATGTTTAGAGGAATTAACCTGATATTAACAAAGTTACCAATAAATACTTATTTGTGTCTACTGTTGTACATACTTATATAATCTTACCTGGTTGAATGCAACATGATGAAGACTGTCAACTCCCCATTTAAATATTTTGATAGGCTCATTTCTGGTATTCTCCCATAGTTGACAATGCTCTCCGCATGTTGCAAATATGGGCTTATGTCTGTGATGGGTTATTCCCGCAACAACTGAAGCACTCAAAAGTGTGTTGATAGGATCTTCATCGTCCTCACCCAGGACTTCAGTTTTCCATGTCTTTATAGTTTTATCATCACCAACACTAGTAAAAGTTGTACCTTTCGGAGAGTAGCAAATACTTCTAACCCAACCTTCATGAGCAATAAAATTTCTTGTACATTTTCTAGTAGCTAAGTCCCACACTCGTATTTCTCCGTCAAACGCGCCGCTAGCCAATACCGCGAGCCTACTGGGATGTTTGGCCATGCAAGATACTCCATCTCTATGACCGTCAAGGCTCCCTATAAAGGGTTTGGCGAATACTCTATCTAGCTTTACTGCGTTCAAAGCTCGAACGTACTCACGTGGTGCTTCTAGCGGATGTAATGCAGGATCATAGTTTCTTGGTACTGAAAATTATTACACAAAACGTATTTATTTACATCATCAAAGATTATGCTGTCCGCCATAACCTCCAAAAATAATAATAGATCCTTTCTTACATTTGTGGATATCTCTTTTAGTAGCTCGAAGGTAATCCTCAGGGTTTCGGCTAATAACTTTTATCTTAACTTTTGACATGTTACAATGCCTGCAGTTTAACTAAAAATAAAACAAATAGAATTCTTTTAAATCTGAAAAAACATGGAAATAACAATGCGACACGCTTTTGCAATGAACTGTCACTAGTGTCATCGGTTTTAGGAGTTTTGAGTGGTTTTGACAGACGCACATAATAGTACTAACGGACGGGCGTACCGGACCGCGTCCTTAGTCCGGTCAGTTCTCGCTTCTATCTAATTTCTTTCTCGTTTTAACTCGTAGCCTCGTGTCCTTAACATACGTACGGCGAATCACCTTCCACTATATTATACTTCTCTTTGCTTCCACGCCATTGAACAGGTCTCGCATAATCTCCTTAAGCCCGCTCCAGACTATGCGCGTGAATCGCGGGCGCAGCCGCGAACGCGAGTGTGGAGTCGATTTCGCTGTCTGCGAACATCGACGGCGACGCCACACTTGCGTTCGCGGCTTCGCGCCGCGATTCGCGCACGAGTGTGGAGGGGGCTTTAGAGCATTTAGTAACTAGAAACTTCCTGTCTATCATTTTCATAGGTCTATGCAGGGGGGGGGACACTACAAATGTAGTTTACGTCAGTAAAGATGCAGGCGACTTCTATATCTTGCTTCTCACAAAATTAGTTGACTTCCGATTACACAAACTACTTCACCAGATGTCACTATAAAATGTATATAATTTCAGTGGCATTAATATTTAAATTAAAATAAGTACGAATTCATATTTGTAATTATTATAATTTTCAATAAATTTTGTGAAAAAATAAGAATTTTGTTATAAATTTGATTTAATTATACTGTTTTTTTATGCTGGCAACACTTGCATATCCGCCAAGACCATGTCAAGCATAGACAAGCAATTTTTTTTGCTGTCACTGGAAGAGGGTAAATTTGAAATATTTCAGTGATGGTTCAGCCATTTTCTTCGTTACGGTTCTGAAGAAATTAGATTATAGCCCGAATTAAAACACATACCCTGTTATGAAAACCCCGAAAGTGCGTTGAGTTATCTCTGTGTTGCTCCGCCTTGTCGTTGAGCATTCGCTGTGTGCTGTGTTATTTTGTGCGATATGGACGCTATTTTACAGTAAATTTATTTCGTGGTAGGTACCTAAGTACTAGTACCTAAGTTCTAGTAACTTTTGATAAGGCAGGCCACTATCGATAAATCTGCTACAATGCCTAGACTATGTGCTTTCGGATGTAAAAACACTGGTAAGTTCATTTTCACGAATTGTGGTACCTAATACATTCAAGTTCAAGTTCTTTATTTGCATTCATGTTGTACATATAGGTAGTAAATAACAAATAAGTTGTTTCAAACATGAGCCCTGCAAGGGCATAGCAATTACTTAAAATAACCTATACCTAATACAAATAAAAATGAAAAATTGTAGGCTTATTAGAATACCTCTTAAAACTTATCATTTAAATATTATTAATTAACAATAAAATATAGCTATAAGAATCTTGTCATATCTATGCATATGTATAGTTCAAAATCCCATATCTAGATACTCCAGACATGGTATAAAAATATGTGTTATACATACTTATTTTAACATTATCTTACATTACATGTATCAGGCAGACATAATACAAGGAGAGTAAATTTATTTTTTCAGGAACAATAACCCATCGCTTTCCAAATCCTGACAAGTATCCAGAACAATTCAAATCTTGGGTCACACTTGTTGGTGGCAAGTTGGAAAAATCTTCGGATTATGAGTACCATAAGAAGAGGATCATTTGTGATAAACATTTCAAGAATGCAGACAAAAACCGTAATCACCGGTTAAATAGATTAGCAGTGCCTTCACTGCATTTACCTGGTATGAATCTATAAGATTATCTTTCAGAATTAGTTATACGTAAGTCGGAAAAACCAGTCTAACTCTTTATAAGGATGTTTTTAGGGTTCCGTTCCTCAAAAGGAAAAAACGGAACACTTATAGGATCACTCGTGCGTCTGTCTGTCTATCCGTCTGTCACAGCCTATTTTCTCGGAAACTACTGGACCAATTAAGTTGAAATTTGGTACACATAATTATGTAAATTAGTGACCCAAACACGGATGGACGTGTAACGTAAAGAAATGAATTTTAGACATAAGGGCCACTTTTGGGCGGTAAATGAGGAAGTTAAAAAATAAAGTTTTGTGGCCGAATTTCCGAAGTGTCCCAAAGAGGAGTACCTTTAGCTTCAAGCGTGAGTCGGACTTAAAACAAAAAATGCGACTAGGCTGTATCTGGCACGTAGCCGCAATGGTACTTGTAGTACAGTCAACAGCAGAAGTTGCTAAGCGGGCGAGGTATTCAAAATTACCTTGACATGCTCTTATTGTCTTAACTATAAAGTCGCGTCCAGATCATTTTAAACCACTCGCCCGCTTAGCAACTTCTGCTGCTGACTGTACTGATTGATTAGGTTACTATTGTTACGTGTTTTAAAAAGCAGTATGCATAATTTTTATAGTGATATTTAGAGAAAAGAAGCCATTACATGCAATGTACCGCTGACAGAAATATGGTTAACGTAGCTAATTCCGTCATATGAACTATTCCGTCCATTAGAGCATCAACCAACCTCTGTACCTTTTTACAGAACAAAGGCATGTTGACAACTTGGAAGTTTCGCATGCTACTCAGCCAAACATTAATGAACAAGCCTCTACCTCAAACTTACAACAAGTTTCTATTGAAGCACCACAGCAGGCTGCATTACCAACCAATACGGGTAATCTATATATTTTTTTATATATAAATGCAAGTGTCCTGACCGACGGACAGATTCATCAACGCAGAGCCGAAACTACAAAAGATAGAAATTTGAAATTTGCACACCAGGTTAGATTTATAAAGTGTACAAGAGATAAGAAGCGATTTTGAGAAATTCAACCCCTACGGGGTTCAAAAGGGATGAAAGTTTGTATGGGGTTCAAATTTGCATGCGCAACAACCAATCTCTGTACCTTTTTACAGAACAAAGGCATGTTGACATCTTGGAAATTTCGCATGCTACTCAGCCAAACATTAATGAACAAGCCTCTACCTCAAACTTACAACAAGTTTCTATTGAAGCACCACAGCAGGCTGCATTACCAACCAATACGGGTAATCTATATATATTATATTATATTTTTATATATAAATGCAATGCAAGTGTCCTGACCGAGGGACTGATTCATCAACGCAGAGCCGAAACTACAAAAGATAGAAATTTGAAATTTGCACACCAGTTTAGATTTATAAATTGTACAAGAGATAAGAAGCGATTTTGGAAATTCAACCCCTAAGAGGGTTAAAAAGGGATAAAAGTTTGTTTGTTTGTGTTTGTTGTTTGTAAGCGATAATTTCCCTTACCGAACAGGCTACCACGGGTTTTTTGTTACTCGCCACAGTTTCTCTTTTTCTAACGTTATTTATATATAAAAATGATATTTTCAGATGTTTTTGAAATGCCTCAAGCCGCCTTCTTTCCGCAGTTTCAGAGTCTCAGTACACCAACACAAAGCAATTCCGCAGGTAGGTTTTTGCTTAAATAATACCATAGAGAAATATAGTAAGACAAGAGTGCTCACTCCATGCATCAGTTTTGGTACCAAAAATATTAGTATTTTCATAGTCGACATCTAGCATCGAGTAGCGGAATTATCAGTACCGCTACTCGATACTAGATGTCTCTCAAGTGGCGACCAACGAAAATTGTATTGAACAACAATGTACAACTAACTAATATTGTTTAATTACTTGTAAAGGTACATGTTTTTTTGTAAAATTAAGCAATTAAAATATGGAATGTGAAGGAGAGTATTCTAGCAGTTGCCCTCTATTTCATTCGCACAGAAATTTTACTTAATGTCATGGTTTCATGAGTAACAATAACAACCTCATCCCAAACAAGGGAACACATAATAGCGACTGGAGGGCAGCATGAGGCGCACCCAGCTCTATGCGACAGAGACATTTAGCCACAGCCATAGCTTCAGAGTACGAGCGGATTTCATCAAATTCGATTCAGTTATTTCCGGTTTAGCCGTACCTCACTCAACACTGTACAATAAAGCGATAGAAATTCATGACATAAATTTCTGCCTATTTAGTAGGTATGTATAATGGATAGATAATAAGAATCTTAATACTTTTTCAGCTATAACTCAAGATACGAGTGCTGCTCAAGCTCGCGCCGGTGTAATCATGGAGCATAATTACAGCGTGATAAGCAAATCTAAATGGGCGGGAGGTGCTTTGGGCGGTCAAGGTATATTTACATTTATACAATAGGTATACAGTCTGTTACCGACAAGTGGGCTTTTATTGAAACAGGGTAAAGTAACATAGTTCTTTAACTTAACCATGATCTTAATTTACTTAAAAAACTAAAATTCAGCCTTTATTAACTTTCTAACGAAATTTGAATTGCCAGCAATGGTCAGCACAGTAAATTGACAAGTAAGTGCTAATGACAGCTCTTCATACTTTGTTTATTATCTTTATTTATTTTTCTTCTTAAGTTAGGTTAATTATAATATGAATATAAAAGTAAAATATAAAAACACATACAAAACAATAAAAAAAAATTATAAACACATTATAAAAAACCTAACCTAGGGTGCTGCCGGCAGCGGGGCAGGGCCCAAGCTGCCGATGGTCAGGGCCGCAGAGTGAGGAATCGACGTACAATACGCGCCGTGTCCAAAATTACCGCCTTCTGCATCTGACCCTTGATCCAACCACCTAGCGAGAGTCTCTCTAGGTGTTGGTCGAGACTCTTCGCTATGAGACCGTTCGCTGACACGACTATAGGAACAATGATCGTCGAGTCAACATCCCACAAGGCGGTTATCTCGTGAGCTAAGTCTAGGTACTTGCTGGACTTGTCCTTCTCGGCCTTCACGAGATTCTCATCATGGGGGATGGTGACGTCGACGAGCACGGCCCGGCGCTGCGATCGATCTATCAGCACGATGTCAGGCTTATTGGCTACAATAGTCCTGTCAGTGATGATAGATCGATCCCAATAGAGCGTGGCACGACCATTTTCGAGAACTGGCGCAGGTGAGTACTTGTAGTACGGCACTTCACGGTCCACAAGGCCGTATAGGAGGGCAAGTTGCTGGTGAATAATTCTGGCTACGAGATTATGTCTGTGCAAGTACTCGCCGTTAGCAAGATGAGAACAACCGGAGATAATATGCCTGAGTGACTCTCCGGGACGGCGGCATGCCCGACAAATGTCGACCGTACCGTCCTTCAGGATATATCTCCGGTAGTTATTCGTCATGATAACTTCGTCCGCAATTGCACAGGCAAAACCCTCGGTTTCTCCGAAGAGGTCCCCGAATCGTAGCCAGTTCACCGACGCGGGTAGGTCTACATCGGGTCCCATGAGGGCCTTGTAGAACCGCCCGTGTAGCTGCTTATCCTTCCATACTTTGTTTATTATTATTACGACGTTTAATTTTAAGAGTTAGCGATACCAAGTATACCAACAACACTTAAGATCTACACCAAATTAAAGGCACTAGTTTCATTGATAAACACTTAATTACCAACTAAATTAAACTTAAATTCAAACCCCTAATTTTTATACATTACAATATAATACATTAACGCCACATAATACGAGTAGGTAAGGTACTTGTCGTTGGTTTGCTACCTGTCTGAAGTGCTCGAGAATCCATTCCCCAACTTGCACTGGCACGGTCCCGTGCATTGCGCTTTCAAGCTGACCAGGGGTGATTGGCTGGATCTCACGAACTCGCTGAGAAGCCGCTGTTATTAATCGAGCATTGTGTGGATGTCGTCAATTAGGGAAGTGTTTCCGATAAAGCCTTAAACCTTGAGCTGCAGTTCCACGTGTATTAACAGCTCTTGAGCATCGTAACCCATTTTAAAGAAAATCTAATACCACTTTTGCATATTTTTTGGTGTGTTTTGACAACCCGACGTGTTGACGACTTTTGAAATTATCATGTCAAAGTTTACAAAAAACACTTAAAACCTCCATATATGAACGCAATGATAAGGACGACAGTAATTCTGTGATAAGCCCCCTCCAGACTATGCGCGTGAATCGCGGGCGAAGCCGCGAACGCGAGTGTGGAGTCTAGTTCGCTGATATGCGAAATCGACTCCAGACTCTCGTTCGCGGCTTCGCGCCGCGATTCGCGCACGAGTGTGGAGCGGGCTATAGAGTTGTCTCAGTTTTTTATCCCCGTACCATGATATGCCTTGTACCACGTGCGTTAGCGATATGAGTAACGACAATTACGCAGTACACCCACTACATTGCATGTGCGGATTTCGGAAATTTAATTAAGCTGTTAATTCACATTAATATGATTTGCTAATACACGAAAACAACTGCTAATGGATCATATTATTATCAGTTTTAATAAATGCCCGCAAGCCAGTTACACACTGTATACTAACTTTTGCCCACGACTTATTCTACGTGGAATTTATGATTTAAGTAGCTTACTTTTTATCCACCTTTTTAGCCTGTTCGAGATCTTGAAAACAGTGAAAAATAGAAATACTACTCCTAAAAATACGTGTGATATCTCATTCGTCATGATGCCTAGAAAAATGTATTCGAAGCGTGTAATGTACACAAAAAATATTAAAAGTAAAGCATGTTAAGCCTTATATATCACTGAACATTAAGGGTTCTAATAGCTTTAGCCAGCACAAAATCGCTTCGGGAAAAGGAAGGACAGATACTTATTGCGATATTGGGGAAATAAAAAACAACTATTTAATCTCCCCTTTTTTTGTTTATAACTTTTGATATTTTTTGTGTGCTAATACTCTCCTCGAATACATTTTTCTAGGCATCATGACAAAACTAATGAGGTATCCTGAAAACGGTGAAAAATAGAGATACTACACGTATTTTTAAGAGTAGTATCTCTATTTTTCACCGTTTTCAGGATCTCGAACAGACTATTTGCTTATTATACATAGATTACCCACACATACTTCCACGGAGCTTCCTTTTTTATCTTATCTTATAAAAGCTATCCTTTGTCCTTCCTCGGTACCAACTCAGAAAACTATCTCTATTGGTACCAAATTTCATAAAAATCAGTTTAAGATCAGGTTACCTAGTTAGTCATAGGGGTGACCGGACTGAAAAGGTTAGGAACCACTGCATTGTGGTTTACCAAACAAATTAATGTTGCTCTCTGGCGGCAGAACATGGCAGTAATAGTCTCTATTGTAACAGTGCGGTTTATTATTTTTAACCATGCTTCCAAATTCACACATTCAGTTTTGTTTTTCAGATGGGCTGAAAACAAAATCATCTAGCACCAGCTTAGCAGAATCAATCTCACTGCGTACAAAAATCAAGCGGCTACGTACTGAGATAATAAGGTTACAGAAAAAATCCAAGTCATTTGCAGCGAGGCTGGCAAATGCCGAAGACCTCACAACCAATCCTGCATTCCAGGATATTGTAAATAACATGACAAAACCAGCGCGACTATTTATGCAGATGCAGCAGCAAGCGAAAAAAACACCAAAAGGACGACGCTTCACTGTTGAAGAAAAGGTGTTGTCATTATCTGTATACAAAAAAAGTCCGAAATGCTATGCATTACTTCATAAATATTTTACCTTACCATCTACAAAAGCTATGAAGCGCTTACTGGGCCAGATAAAACTTAGACCGGGGATAAACCCTATAATTTTCAAAAAAATTAAGGAAACTGTTGCGAAGCAAAACCTATCTGACAGATTATGCAGCCTCATGTTCGACGAGATGTCATTAAAACCGCAGGTTTCTTATAATGCGCAGAAGGATAGAATGGAAGGCTTTGCTTGCAACCGTGACAAGGCGTTTGCGGACCACGCCTTAGTATTTATGGTAAAAGGAATCAAACATAATTTTAAGCAACCGATTGCCTACTATTTTACGACATGTTTGCAGAAAACGGAATTAAAAAACATTATTGTGGATGTTATCAAACACGCACAAAAATCTGGTCTCATAATCGTGAATACTGTTTGTGATCAGAGCCAAGTAAATGTTGGAGCCATCAAGGAACTAGTAAATGACACCAAAAAAGAAAATAAACAGCTACAGAAGGAGTTACCATATGAACATTTTAAAATAAATGGCAAAAACATTATCCATATTTATGACACTCCCCATTTAATGAAGGGACTCAGGAATAATTTACTTTCCAAGGACATGCGCTATGTCACAAACGGGCAAGAGAAAATAGTGATGTGGCAACATTATGAAATGTTATATGCCGCCGACCGAACATATGGAGAACTACGGCTAGTGGACAAGTTGACCGAAGAGCATGTAAATCGACAAAAAATAAAAAAAATGCGAGTCAAATTAGCGACCCAATTATTTAGCCATAGCGTAGCTGTAGCCGCTGAACACCTATCGGCCAGTGGCGATCTGCCTCAGGAGTGTCGTCAATTAATTGACATTACTTTGATGCTCGACGACCTATTCGACAGCCTGAATGGAAATACCATAAGCATTCCTAACGGAAAAAAATACAAAGGATGCGTGAAGCGGAATTCGCCACATCATAAACTATGGCAAGACTGTAAAACAATTTTAAAGACAGTAACATTTATAAAAAAACAAGAAATGAGTGGGAATAAAATGCGAAAAATCGAACAGACCGTCCCATCTGTTATTAATTTTATTAAAACTATAGAAGGTGTAGAAAGAATATGGACAGTTTTGTCGGAAAAGTTCGGTTTTGACATTTTATTAACCCGACACTTAAATCAGGATCCCTTAGAAAACTTTTTCGGGAACATTCGCAGCTATGGGGCAAGAAACAACGCGCCTAATACTACGGCGTTTGAAGCGGCCTTTAAAGCGCTTTTATTAAACAATTATAACTCGCTCCATTCCAAAAATGCGAACTGCGAAGATGACTCAAATAAATGTCTACAAACACTAGATTTCTTTCTGAAAGAAAAACATGCAGACGCAGACGTTCCACCCGAAAAGGATGTAGAATGTAATGCTGAGGTTTTCTCATGTGACAATTTACAAGAATCCGATGCGGGTCAGCGGAATTATGTGTGTGGATGGGTACTGACTAAATGTCTTAAAAATGTTGTCAAAAGGTGTGAGACCTGCAGAGAAAGTCTAGTTGATGGACAAGACGCAGACAAAAAAAATGCATTCATTAAAGCAAAAGAATATAGCACGAGGCGATGGCTTTGCTACCCAAGCGAGGATTTTGTCCATTGTTTTCATGACATACAAAATATTACAATGTCGTTTTTAAAAAAAAATGTGCCGAAGAATAACTTGAAAAAAGACATTACCGCAATAACTGATGTGTTGGTTGATTATCCTTTTAAATGTTTTATACATAAAGATAAACTGACCCAGTATTTCACAAACACTACAATAAATGTTTTACTGTACAGTTGGTGCAGATCAGTTAATCGCATATTATGCCAGTGGTGGACAGTGGGGGCCAGGTTGACGCCGCCTATTTTGATTTTAAAAAAGCGTTCGACGTCGTCGATAATGACATCCTGCTAAGAAAGTTGGCTGGCGTAGGCTTGACTCCTCACTTATTGAAATTCTTTGCGAGTTACATGACTGACAGGCGGCAGTATGTGGAGTACGCCGGACACAGGTCGGATCCTTATGTTGTGAGGTCTGGAGTAAGTCAAGGAAGCAACCTTGGTCCTTTAGAATTTATTATAATGGTAAATGACTTGCCCCAGATTATCAGACATGCAGGATGCTTACTGTTTGCGGATGATTTAAAGTTATTTTTACCCATAAATAGTGCTGCAGATTGCGTCAAATTCCAGAGCGATATAGACAGGGTCGTTTTATGGAGTGAAAGTAACAAGTTATATTTTAACTCATCCAAGTGCGTGACTATTACTTTTTCTCGTGCGCACACCCCTATCTATCACGACTACTATATCCAAGCCGAAAATTTAAAAAAAGTGACAGAGGTTAAAGATTTAGGTTTAAAATTTACATCTGATTTGAGATTTCGGGATCATATTAAAAATATTTGTAAAAAAGCTTACAGGATGCTTGGTTTTGTACTGCGTCGGTCTCACAGCTTTACGAACATTGGAGCAGTTGCGGCTTTATATAATGCTCTCGTCCGCAGCAATCTCGAATGTAATGCAGTAATCTGGGCTGCGCATGAGGCGAAATACCAGTTAATGATCGAACGTATACAAAATAAATTTATTCGTTTTCTGTATTTACGACAATATGGAGTATATCCTTTTTACCCTCTTATGTATCCCACGTTGTTTGTCCTGGGCATGGTGGGATACAACGAGTTGCAGGTGCGCAGAGAGCTGTGGCTGGCGACATACTTGTTCCGATTGCTGCGGGGGAAAGCCTACAACAGTGTTGTGTTGAGCTGTGTGAGCCTGTACGTGCCCGACAGGTACGTGTGGCGGCGGCTCCGGCCGCGGCTGCTGGCCGAGCGGCGCGGGCGCACCAACCTGCTCGGGAAGGCGCCGCTGACGCGCGCGGTGCGGACCCTTAACCTAGTCGCCGAGAACATTGATTTGTTTTGGTGTTCTCTGACTGAATTCACTAAGTCCACATTGTTCATATTATGTTATATGCGACATAACATCAATTAGAGATATACATATGTTAGATAGATATATAATTATATATGTTAATAGTTGCACTATTGTCTTAGGTTTAGCACCTGTAAAGATAGTTGTAAGTGTGGAAATAAATAAAATAAAATAAAATAAAAATAAAAAAATATTATGTGGTAAAATAAATTATAATGACGATGAAGACGAAACTAAACGTGCAGCACAATCATATTACAACAGACATAAACATTACAAAAATAAAATATGTTAAATGGAGTTTGCACTGGTATAACGCATATTTTTAGGCTCTTCTTATTCTTATGGTGTAGTAAATTTTCTTATTAACATGTATTTTCTTGTGTGTGAATGCTTTTTCACCACACGCCTTCTTTTCTATTATTTACCAAAAATTGTACTTTCCTAGCGATCATGTGGAGTAAAACATGAATTACTCTCGGCAGCAAAGTTTGCTCGCTTCTCGTGACTCTGCAACGATCAAGATTCCACTTTTTAAATCTCTCTATACACTAGTAATTTTGGAATATTTCGCATGTTTTGATCTCGATATAAGCACGAGAGGTAAACAACAAGTTTGCTTCTTTACGAGTACCTACACTTATTCTATTGTCTCTGTTACTATTTTCCCTACACTTATTGTATTACGCTATCAACAAAATGAAAGCAATAAACATATTTACTTTAATATTCTGTTTTTTTTTTAAATTCCATTATTGATAACATTAATTAACGTTTTCCACATAATGTTAGGTCTACTTGGGCGGTTTACAAGTACATTTTTTGTTTGACTCCTTGTAAACAATTACAGTTATTTGTTACAAGAAACCAATCAAAAAATGGACTTTTAAACCGACCAAGTAGACCTAATATTATGTGGGACGAAAGTACACGTATGGATGCATATGTAGTTGTACACGCACACATACATACTTAGATTCGGGGGAGAATCAGAGATGGCGCTTTCAAATGAGTTTCCATAAAATGCTTCAAGAGGGCTCTCTTTACCTATTATACTTACTTTACTCTTTGGGTCTATGTTTTCTGTACAAAACAGTCTGCCGATTTTTGCGGGGAAGGGGCACGTCAAACGTTTGGCTGTTTTGTACGTAACGCACAAATAGTCATGTCAGTTATACGTCAGTCTATACAAAAATTTGCACAATTGTGAAAGTTTTTCGGCAGAGGGGTAAGCTCTTAAAGGTGACTCCAGTTATTAAATGCTCTAAGACAAGCTCGCACCGTACCAGGATCGCATTCCGGTACGCCAGTAAAGTCAACTAAGTCTTAGATGCCATTTGTAATACATCGTGGCATTTGTTTGATCAATGGATTGAATTCGTTGCTCGTACTTGGCCAGCAATTTTCTAAAAACGCCTGCCATTTATTGCAAGGTCTGTAGAAGCCTAACGATTATCCGGTCATGTACTGTTTGGCTGCACATTATGTCCATAATACAAAATGTCAATGTCATATTCTACAACAAAGAAACCGAAATGAATTGAATACGTGAAAAAAAATCAGCGAATGAATTATCGTCACCCGTAGTGTACGTAGGTCGACATTGTGTGTTTTTATATTATCGTGGTCTACTTCTATGACTAGACTTCATGACTTTCCTCTGTTAATACTCAATTATTCAATTAACGTTAACTGAGAAAACGAAGAGAGTTGGTATGGCATTTTAGTGTTATTCAGGTAAGTTCAGTGAATAATACAAGCTTATGAGATAGATTCTGGGTAATAGTGACCCCCTTCCGTCTATATTCCGGTCAAGATAAACGTAAACGCAGAAGTAAAGCTCGTACCTACATCATTTTAACAGAAGTTCTCTTGGTTGCTAGGTATTCAAAAGAATAGATTAATCTTAGTATTTCTAGTCGTTTAACATTAATACATTACATTGCTGTCACAAATTTAGAGAGTAAAAAGAAACTTTGCGGTATAATTTTGAATTAAGGAAACTAGAACTAAGACACAATTTTTCATCCTTTTTTATTATTTCTGGTTCCATTTTGCACCTATTGATATTTTATTTTAATGTGACTTAAATTTACGTTCATGTTTCATGTCTAAGCTATATAGGTACCTATTTAAATTTAACATTATTAATTATCTAGACAAGATAGCCTTCTTTAACTAAACTAAGAAGAAATAGAATCTTCTATCATGCTTTTTCTAAGACTTTAGATCAACATACAATGTTTGTTTGATGATATTATATTTAGGGTCTAATGGTAATTAAATTTACAAACTTATAACTAGGTAAATATAAAAATTAAGGGTATTAAATTCTATTAGGCTATAGGTACCCGGCTAAATGTACCTTGCAACATTTTTTGTTTGTCTATATAAACTTTTTACTAATACCTGGTCTAGTCTTTTATTAATACCAAATGCAATACTGATTTATTTGTTTTTTTAATCTTGTACATTTGTAAATCATTGAATCTGAATTTTTGATCTGTGTAATAATGGGTAAATACATGAATTACTTATGTTACTACACATTGAAAACATATTGCTAAAGGTAAAGCTTGCTAAGGTATGGCATGTGGGTGGATGTCAATAGACTTAACACACTAACACAACTTTAGTTGTGAGTTGTGATATGATTTAGTTGGAAGAAGCATATCTTGTTAATAGCTTTGCCTAAAAATGTATGTTTTCTTGACAAATAATTTATATAAATGGCTCCTTTATTTGATGGGCTTAACATTGTTTTTTAGGGTTCCATACCCAAAGGGTAAAAACGGGACCCTATTCCTAAGACTCCACTATATTTAAAAAAAAACTTTATTGGCGCGCGCAACAACCTATGGGCGATTAAATCAGCTGATATATTCAAGTTAACCATTTCGTACAGTCGCAGATTATATAGTACAGTCGCGCACATATCACAGTCACAGGAAGCCCATTCCAGAAAAATCCCGATCGTAATCATAATTACGGCGCACGCCGGGCCGCGTCAGCACCGCCGCGACCAATCCGTTGTAGCCACTTGCCTACGAAACCATTCCATAGTGTTCCGCGCTCTTCTATATAGAGTAATTATTAATATTTAAACGAGTCGCGACATTTATAAACATTTGTGATAAGGTCATCGGCTCGCCGCTAGCCGCCGGTAGTCATTTGTTCGTTGACCCGCAATCCCGCCGCCGCCGCCGGTCAAATAAATGCGGAAACAGAAATATTTACGTTACACGTGTGTTTAGAACTTGAATGGAGCTTTCAAGCTGTGTCGTAGACAGTAATGAAACGAAAAACTTAGTTAGTACCTATTGGTTGCAGTTTCGTAGTGTAGGAGAGTGGTAAAATACTGATTGTTTGACCTGATTTAGTGCCGGCTATTACGAAAAACAAGGAAACGAAACGAAAGGTAAAACATATACGCAAATTATGCTTAGGTACAGTACAAACGAATTTTTAAATGTATTTTCTATTAGCCAGGGTAGCACAATCTTCTTTTTGTCATAAGTAAGTGGCACGAAGAAGTATCAACCATCAGAAAGCAAAATTACCCAACTACCTCATCTGTCGTATAGGCAACTATATCGTACTCTACCGTCTCTATTTTTAAGATCATAAGGTCCTCAGGATCTTCTTATGGTCTTAAAAAAAATGGAAATGGCGTTTGCTCGAGAGCTGTAAGCAGATCGTTAACTATAAATATGTTGTTTTACTACCTAACATCGTTTAGCTCTTCATTTTATTCATGACATCATCCAAAACTAACTGTTTCGCCTTGGACTAAGATATCCATCAGTACACCCACACTTATGCAAACCTTCACAAGAATGCCTCATTTAGCAATATGTAGGTACCTAGTAATGATTCTACATAGCATAAAGCTCTACACTACAGCAGAGTCTGAAAGTGAACACATCTGCTATAATCATTCCAGTGGGGACGCTGACAACGATTCTCTTCATTGAATGATTGATAACGAGAGTATACCTACTCTACACGGGGAGGGCGTATGCTTAACGTGTCACGTATATTACATGTTATATCTAAAATAATCAACAATGTTAATGTTATGCGATTTAGTTAGCGTTTTCGCAAGTCTTGGTTAAGTTACGGACAGACGTAAATTTCGTCTGAAAGCGTGCTTCGGCTATTTCAGGAGCTACAGAACACCGAAAGTATAAAGCTTACCAAAGAGCAGATAGAGACTTGAATCAAAAGCAGCAGTTATTTAATTTATGCAAATGCTTTTTCAATGTGGTATAGTTAGCTAGGTACCTACGTAATTGATTAATAAGTAAGTCCGATTGTATTCCGTGGGTCAGACCGTGAATACGCGCTTAGCACGTATTCTACTGCAAACCTCAAGTTATATAGCCATATGTGTATTGACCAACTGACCCAATCGATAATTAAATACCTACCTACACAAAACTATTAATCTCATCTTGCATAACTCGTCATCAACTCATCACTCACTATTTATTTTCTGTTTCTACCTAATTTCTTAACACTATTAAGCACACGTCCTGTGAAATTATTAAACTACCAACTACCAAAGTCCCATTTTCCCAATGTCACCAAGTTTTTACGGTATACGACGGGCTTTTTACTGAGCTTGTTATCTTCACAAATAGTTACCTATATTGATTTGGATGTGACTACGACGTTCGTAAATACATGAACCATAACCGAAGACCTTATTTGAATAAGTTGGCTCGGCGATGCGCTTGTTAAGCTATTGAAGTAGGTGGGGCCCGGGCAGTTTTCAAGCCCATTGCTGTTTGTTTATACAGTCAATACAGTGTGGAAATCCAAGTATTTAATAGGCATATGTACCTAATTCCAGTTGAACCTTACAAATGACCGGTGCATTATGCCGCATGCGTATTGATGCGGATATGTGGCGGTACAAAAGGCATGAACAACATACCGTGACATACCTACAGTCAACGCCCTGTCCGTTCACATTGCAAAGAATTAAAAAAATTACCATACTTTTCCTTGATTTGACCGGTTTGCCCAAAAAACGGTATCTTTCGAATTATTCAAATGACCTCAGCCCATTATCGCACGTTTGCAACCGCGAGCAATTTTGTTTGGCTGTTATTAATATTCGGTATCTACCCGAAGGAGATTAGGTAGGTACTATGCTAACTTATATGGAAGAAATATTAATCGAACATTTGGACACGTCGAAGTACGGTCAAGGAATTCAACTGGAAGATTGATATGAATATACGTAACGAGGAAAACATGTGACTGGTTAGACTAAAACCTTGATTAACTGCAATGTTTTAAAAATGAATGATAACCACGTTTTTTCCACAAATGGAGGTTTTTGTTGGTTTACAGATATATGTTCCATTGTTTCATTCATAATTACTATAATTAGGCGATAAAATGCGAAGACGCTTCCTTGAAACAAAATGATGAATCATACTCGTATAATATTTAAATCCATTCTACTGTATTTAATTTAAGTGCTATTATCCTTACCTGTAAGCTACTTTTTAAAGTAAATATAAGAACTTGTAGGCACCAGCAGTATAAAATTTTAAGCGATGCATTATGCAAATCAATGCAAATATGTTTTCAAGACATCTTCTACAAAGTCATTTTGAACTTAGTTTCACCAGGCGACCCCAAAGACCAATGTTCATCAGTTAAACATGAGATATGGGAAATACGTTGAAGGATTTGTGCAATTTTACTTAGCTCATATAATATTAGGATTTTTGAAATACTGGGTTCTATCTTTTGTAATTAAATGTCTGAAAAGTTCGGCTCCGAAGCAGGAGTTGTGACGGAAAGAAATTTAGCAATTGTTATAGTCCGTTTTTTTTAGCATTAGAAAGAACTTCGCAGAAGTAAGCGTGTGGTTCCAAACCCAGCACTTTTAGCGGCAATAATTTGAAGTAAATTATATGTATTGACCATGTTACATTAGATAATTCAATAATTATTAACAATTAAAGAACCTGATAAAAACTGCACGCTTGCTTCTGTGGAGTTCTTTCTAATGCTAAAAAAAACGAACTATAATTAATTATAACTCCCCTGATTTGGCGTTCAACCTCCGCCGCAGTACTCCGTACTGATGGTAGTTACTACGTATCCGATATGGTGATTTAACTACTCTACCTGTATGTAACTTATGCACAACGAACTGTTTTTTTCAGGTTAACAGTACGTCAAAAATGGTTCCTAAAATCTCGCACATAGCATGCCTAAGCTTCTTCCTTCTGCACCTGGAGTCATGGACCCACGCGGAGCTGTTCACGGCCATAGCCGAGATGGAGCCACTGCTACAGACGCACAAGAGGATCATTGATGACTTAGACCATTATATTATTAAGGAAGAGGAAAGAATCGCTGTATTGAAAAGGTAAGTTCAACGTTTTACTACAAAACCACGCCTGCATAGAAATGGATCTTTTCTTAAACATTAACACATTCACTGCCCCCAACGCACATGTGCGTTCACCGTCATACAAGTTTGGTCCTAGGCCACGCCCCCTGGCAGTGAATGCGTTAACCGTATTTTGTTAATAAATGAAAACCGAAAACTTATTTTTTTACGGAATGTCCTAAATTGGATTCAATCAAGCAATAACAAATTTAGTTCGTCGTGAAACGTTCTGACTATAATCGTAATTATGTGTTTTAAACTGATATACCTATACCTAATTAGTTGAAACACTTAAAACTGCTTCACCGTCAATCAAAACCTAAGCAGCTGCCTTTTTATGTATTGAAGAGAATGAATTTATGCTTCCGACTGTTGTTTCGACTTTACTGTCGAATTACAAGGTTTAACAGAAAGTTTCATTTGAAAACTAAACTAAACTATTATATAGGTACCGTCGCACAATGTTTCAAATAGACCGGCGTCGTCACCCACCGTTTATTTAGTTATTGTATTTAATGTACTCGGTCTCGGAGCAACGCTCTATAATTTGAACACCAATCTAAATGATTTAGTCACTGTCTCGCCTGTTCTCAACTATACAGTGCTTTTTAGGCTTCCGTAGCCAAATGGCAAGTATTTGTCATACTTCTTAAATCAACCTCAGTACTTTTTCTATCGAAACTGACTGAAATAGTTAGCAAAACACGTTCGTACGTTTCAGTGGAAATACTATGGAAAATAATTATGCACTAGATCCGTACGCCACGCGAGAGTTAGCGATCCTTTCGAAACGTACAATTGCGGCGCATCATTTGCTAGATTTGAACACACACAAAGCAAGATTTGAATTCGCACGAAGCGCTTTGCTTCTACTTTCCTTATGCGCACTGCCAAGGAATGGAATTCCTTGCCGGCGTCTATATTTCCGTGTTCTTATAACCCGGCAACCTTCAAATCAAGAGTGAACAGGCACCTTCTGGGCGAGCTCGCTCCATCGTGGGCCACGTCTACGCCTCGGCTAGTCTGTGGCCATGAGTAAGCCCATTCATACTAAAAAAAAAAAAACCTTCATCGACTGATTGAGATGGTACAATGATGAAATAAACTCATAACGCCCTTTTTGTAGGCACTTGGACCTGTACAAGCTCGAGCATGAAAAAGCTATGGAAGACATTCCCAACTATTTGGGTAATCCTATCAACGCATTTACCTTGATTAAAAGACTGACTACTGAATTAGATGATATAGAAGATAGTATAAAAATTGGCACAGGTTGGTACTCATTTCTTTTTCATTACTGTTTCTTAAAACCTACTAAACTTACATGAAAACCGTTAATGTATTTGCCTACAAAGAAGTTAAGCACAGTCTTTTATCGCTTGCAGAATACATAAAGAACATTACGATGAACCACGCGGACGTGAAGTACCCCACATTAGAAGACTTGGCGGGAGCGGCGCAAGCTCTTACAAGATTACAGACCACCTACCACTTAAATGTTCACGAGCTCGCACAGGGCGTACTCAACGGAGTGAAGTACAGGTAAGTTTCATTATTGAATATGTTCAGTACTGGACGCTGAAGGACTTGAGAGGCAGAAGATTCTCTGGGTATATTCTAGAATACACTAGGAACGTGACAACACCCCGACTACCTACATAGTATCGACTTTTGGTAAATTGTTGTAAATTTTATCATAGCCACTAAATACTGGTGTACATTTAATGGCTTAGAACTTCAATATTGGCATTTGCAGGGATTTTTTCCTGCGACCCTGTCTATCTGAGGGTTGATTTTCCTGCCTAAAATGAGCGTAGCCTCAGTCAAAAGTGACCGCTTATGATCCCCGAGAACGGCAATTTTTTCACTATTTACGTATTTACGGTATAAAAAACATTTACCAATTTGCTATCTATCTGTCTAATCTATCTTATAGACAGTAGGTACAATATCGTTGGCTTTACTCGTACTTGCAAGTTGAGTACCACCAAGTAATCACCATGTTTCACAGCTTCCCCATGTCGGCGGCGGACTGCTACGAGCTGATGCGAGCGCTGTACAACATGAAGGACTACGAGAACGCACTGGCGTGGGCCATGGAGGCGCTCAGCAAGCTGCGTGAGGAGAGCGTCTCGCACTCCTTCACGGAGATAGACCTGCTCGAGTACATCAGCTTCTCGCATTACCTGAAGGGTGAGTCTTCTGTCAATATTATACGTACAACATGACGAAGAGATCACTGGCGTGGGCCATGGAGGCGCTCAGCAAGCTGCGTGAGGAGAGCCTCTCGCACTCCTTCACGGAGATAGACCTGCTCGAGTACATCAGCTTCTCGCATTATCTGAAGGGTGAGTCACCTGTCAATATTATACGTACAACATGACGAAGAGATCACTGGCGTGGGCCATGGAGGCGCTCAGCAAGCTGCGGGAGGAGAGCGTCTCGCACTCCTTCACGGAGATAGACCTGCTCGAGGATATCAGCTTCTCGCATTACCTGAAGGGTGAGTCACCTGTCAATATTATATATACAACATGACGAAGAGATCACTGGCGTGGCCCATGGAGGCGCTCAGCAAGCTGCGTGAGGAGAACGTCTCGCACTCCTTCACGGAGATAGACCTGCTCGAGAACATCAGCTTCTCGCATTATCTGAAGGGTGAGTCACCTGTCAATATTATACATACAACATGACGAAGAGATCACTGGCGTGGGCCATGGAGGCGCTCAGCAAGCTGCGTGAGGAGAGCGTCTCGAACTCCTTCGCGGAGATAGACCTGCTCGACTACATCAGATTCTCGTATTACCTGAAGGGTGAGTCGCCTGACAATATTATACGTACAACATGACGAAGAGATCACTGGCGTGGGCCTTGGAGGCGCTCACTGGCGCTCAGCAAGCTGCGTGAGGAGACCGTCTCGCACTCCTTCACGGAGATAGAGTTGCTCGATTATATCAGCTTCTCACATTGTTTGAAGGGCTCGCCTGTAAATGAAGATTGTAAGTTATATTATAACCAAATTAAAATCTAGAAATAAATCCTTTCTCTCTCTACGTAAACAAAGTAAAGTTGAAATTATTGATCTGTTTTGTCTTGCTTACCTTAGCATTTAGAAATAATAAAAAACTGCAGCTTACAGGGTTATAAACTACTACGAACCAGTATGCTTTATCATAGGCTCTGTCATCAGTGTCGTTAACTTGTTTACAATGCAGATACGGTACAAACAGTGTATTTTTTCATATTGCAGGAGACGTGAAGAGTGCCCTAGAATGGACGGAAAAGCTGCTTGCCTTAGACCCTGAACATCCGCGGGCGCGGGGCAATGTGCCGCACTTCAAGAAATCTATCACCGAGGAGGAGAAAGCGACGCGGAGGAGGCAGCGAGGGGTTAGTAAATCACAACCAATATACACTAACACAACAACTAAAATGTAAAAGTACCTACAAATTTAAACACAACTTGCAAAGTTTGTGGATGGGTTAACAATTTCTTGTTGTTATTCTGTCCCGTCAGTCAGGAGGCAATAGTAGCACAGTTTGTTAGATGGAATTATGTATCACGTTCCAGTAACGTGCTTGGTAGATGGTCTTTTATAGAAAAATCTTAAACTTTTACATAAAGGTGAATTTAAATGCCTCAAAATGTAACTATCAACGACGCACACGAGTGACAAGATTTTAATTCACTCTTGTTTGCTAAATAGGTATGCAAGTAAGCAGCAGAAGTGGGATATTCAAAATAACCTGAGCAGAATTCTATTCTTAAGAAAATCAGGAAGCCATCGGGTCTATTTGAACACCTTCGTTTAGGTACTTCTACCTGTTCGAAAATAACACGTTCTAAAATTACATCTTACATGACTGATTACTAATTATCAAAATTTCCGGATATTCCATTTATTAATTTAAAATTATTCGCCTCATGCGTTAACTCTAAATAAAGTCATGTACAGTCAGCGGCAATAGTTGCTAAGCGGGCGAAGTTTTCCAAATGATCTTGACGCGACTTTATTGCTAAGACGTGTCAAGGTAATTTTAACTTAGCAACTTCTGCTGCTGACTGTACTATCAAAAAATATCCCTCCATATTTTCTGTTATCATTTATTGTATCCGTTGCGACAGGAAACCGGGGAAGAGCCGTCGAAGCCCGAGGTGTCCGACGAGATGAGAGATTACGCCATCGAGAGAAAAAAATATGAGGCGTTGTGCCGCGGCGAGATGGAGATATCCAGCGAAATTGCTAAAAGGTACTACTGGTCACATTTAGACTATTTTCCCTGGCCCCAATTCTGCTACATGCATTCAATCTGCCCAGCAAAATCCACATTATAAATTTTAAATTGATAATTTCCTTGATTCGGTGTAGGTATACATATTATCAGAAACAATCGCTACGAGAGTCGCAAAATATGTAACTTCTCTAATTTATGTATATTAATTTATGATGAACATGAGTAACATGACCCACCACGTTTATCACAAGTCAAAGTTTTTTTTATACCTATTATATTTAAATTTCAAATGTGAAACGTTGCTGACAGCCATAACCATTGTATTTTCAGACTGAACTGTCGTTACTTGACGGAGAATCATCCTTTCCTGCGGCTAGCACCATTTAAGGTGGAGCAGGTGTATATAAGCCCAGACGTGTTTGTGTTCCACGATGTCATCAGCGACGCCGAGATCCAGCAAATCCAGGACATGGCCATGCCGAGGGTAAGTCAATATCTTGAAAGGTATCTGTGGGCAAGTTGGAGCTAGTTTAGATACTTTAGATTACTTTATTTTGAAACACAAGCATATTTATCTGTTGTTTAGAAGGAGGTCCCAACCTGTCACATAGTGGAGACAAAACCAACAGAAATAGAGTTTTATTAACGCCTCGCCATCGCTGGTCAGATATTTGGTTGTATCAAGTGCTAGTCGTTCTGAAGATAATACAATGAAGTCGCATATCACTAGTTGGGAGATATTAAATAATACAAACATTATCATCAAATTGACAGGAATGATCCCGTTTCTGTGACTGTTAAAACCAAAGCATAATCATTCATTAGTTAAGAATAAAAACTATAAATGCCATGTATTCCGCCACAATTTTTTTATACCGCGCAATAAGTGTCGACCAGACATACCTATTCATTTGTTTTACCTTGTCAAGTTGTCAGCTCTAGAATAATTCTTGGAACAAATCGAGACCTGCTTTCTCAAAGTTATTTATTTAGCCAATGGAATAACTGGACAAACGGGATCGACTCGACTAACAATACCTTCCCTTCCCAGTTCAAACGTGCCGTGGTGCACGACCCGAAGACGGGCGAGCTGGTGCCGGCGCACTACCGCATCAGCAAGTCTGCGTGGCTGCGCGACGCGGAGGCGGGCGTGGTGGCGCGCCTGACCCGCCGCGTGCGGCACATGACCGGCCTCGACGTCGGCTCGGCCGAGGAGCTGCAGGTCGTCAACTACGGCATCGGCGGGCACTACGAGCCGCACTACGACTTCGCGAGGGTACTCCACCATTACTTATAACGCGCTATCCCACAAAACACAAGTGCTGGTGGCTGGGAGCAAAAGATGACTTACAGGGTCGGTTTCACCGACCACAATTGATGGACTGATCGACGTCATTCAGCAATGAATTATGAAACTTCTGATAAAATTTAGCTAAGGTTCTAGCGGTTACAGACTGTTTCATGCAACTGACCCTTAATTGACAATCTAAAGTGAATAAATCATAACATATTATCTGAATATTTTCAATCGTATTCTAAGGGAACTCAATAAAAAACTAAATGTCATTAAAATATTTCTATTTTATTGGCTGCACTTGCAAGTACACTAACTTTAAGATTATGTTTATTTACAGAAATATGAAAACGCCTTCAACCATTTCGATGGCAACAGAATTGCCACCGTGCTGTTTTATGTAAGTAAATAAACTGTAGTCCTATATTTCAAAATGTTACCTTATGTATTTGTATCAAGCTTCATGCTTGGAAAATTAAAATACATTTTGTATAAAAATTAGCAAATACAATTGACGCGAATACAAAACGTTTGTTAAAATTGAAGTTTTACATAATAAAAATGAACAGTTTTGCTCTCATACTACATCAGCGACTTAGTAGCACCAATATGTGGTGCCCTTCAATCGTATTAAATGCATCATCTAATGAGTAAGTAATTTGTAATGCTTTGAAAGTGGCTCACTGTTTTATCAAAGAAGCGGATTGAAAGTGATATATACGTTTCGACTTTCGGCCCTAGCGCATTGTACTTTCAAACTACGTATTTTTTATTTAATTTTTAAGTGTTTTACAATAAGTAATGAAAACAGAGTCAGACCAAGAAAGAGATGGCGGGGCGACCTGGATGCTTTCCAGCGGAATTGGCGGGATCTTGCTCAGCACAGGGAAGATTGGAAAAGGAGAGGGGAGGCCTTTGCCCAGCAGTGGGACTGGAAAACCGGGCAAGTGCGAGTCGGACTCGCGCACGAAAGGTTCCGTACCATAATGCAAAAAAACAAAAACAAAAAAAGCAAAAAAAAACGGTTACCCATCCAAGTACTGACCACTCCCGACGTTGCTTAATTTTGGTCAAAAATCACGTTTGTTGTATGGGAGCCCCATTTAAATCTATATTTTATTCTATTTTTAGTATTTGTTGTTATAGCGGCAACAGAAATACATCATCTGTGAAAATTTCAACTGTCTAGCTATCACGGTTCATGAGATACAGCCTGGTGACAGACGGACGGACGGACAGCGAAGTCTTAGTAATAGGGTCCCGTTTTACCCTTTGGGTACGGAACCCTAAAAATGAAAATTTGATAATGATTATGACGTTCACAGATGTCGGAAGTGGCGCAAGGCGGCGCGACGGTGTTCACGGAGCTGGGGCTGAGCGTGTTCCCGGAGAAGAACGCGGCGCTGTTCTGGCTCAACCTGCACCCCTCCGGCGAGGGCGACATGGCCACGCGCCACGCCGCCTGCCCCGTGCTGCGCGGCTCCAAGTGGGGTCAGTACTCGCACCTACACACGTGCTACTTGCGGTGACCTGACAAAAAGCTGGAAAATTTCAGAGAAATTTCACAGGAAACAAAGGAAATATCTTTTTGAAAAAGGAAAATTTAGATTCCCGTAGAAAAATGAGAGAAGTTTCCAAAATGTTTCCATGTTTATTTGACGTTCATAAGCGCATTTTAATATGCCTACTTGAAT
Organism: Cydia fagiglandana; assembly: GCF_963556715.1. Taxonomy (NCBI): domain Eukaryota; kingdom Metazoa; phylum Arthropoda; class Insecta; order Lepidoptera; family Tortricidae; genus Cydia; species Cydia fagiglandana. Next base: position 10,786,605 of record NC_085932.1, read on the forward strand.
AAACTATTTTTTACCTTTATGTGGAAATTTCGCAATTTTGTAACCTATCCGACTGCACATCGGTATACTCACACCATCACTGACTGACTATGGGTGCACATTACGTCTTTCTTCATTGCTGAAGTAATTGGCGCTGTACAGTCCCATGTACAGTCAACCGCTTACAAACCTTAGACAATCCACTTACAATATTTTACGCTAAAATATAAATCTAAGTAATCCTGCAGTGTACGCTTAAGCTGCATTGCTAAGTTTAAGTAAACTTCGGTGAAATTGTGGCATAGAAATTCTGATAAAAAGGTTCTTATTGCAGATGAAGCATAAGGACCCTTCTCTGATGAAAAGCCACAATTGATCTATTTGTATTTGTCCATAGTGTGCAACAAGTGGCTTCACCAGGGCGGGCAGGAGCTGCTGAGGCCGTGCAGCCTGGACTACCAGCAGGAAGGCATCCACAGGAAGATCCCGCGCGCGGTGCCCAAGTCATCCAGGTAGGCTGCTCCCATACGTCTAGACATAAAACAAGGATCCATTGATCGTATTACGTGTTTATGTGTATTTAAAGTATAAGACAAATTCGTGCGTCGATGTAAATAAAGTTAAGCTCCGTAATTATGCGATAAGCCTTATTGTCAAAAGTTTGATAATTCAGTTGCCACAAGACAACGCGCCGTACAGCGCCATCTTCTGTTATCCGGTTAAACTACAAAATGGCGAAGCCGTCTCCAATTTTTTTTTTGTTTATTTCCTAACTTAATGTCGTTTAATGTCTAAGATTAATAGATACATACATATTATGTAGTGAACTAACGTGAAAATGTGCAGCTAATGAAGTATTAATTAGTCTTGAAACGCGTTTAACCCTTCTTTAGCCAACACCCGGCAAACCATCGTGGCTTTTTGTAAAGGCCAGCTATCAATTTAAAAGCAGCACACTTTTGTCATTGACGATATCATCATAAATTTGATGGAAGCCATTTTTTTAAAGAAGGAACGCCGTCTGCTTTACCCGTAAAAGTTTCGAACACGATTTTTTCTTACACTTTATACATCTTATGCAATCAATGAATCTTTGATTTGATATAAAACAAACTGAACTGAATACAAATTCTAGCAAAACTTAGGTTATTTTAATAGTAAACAAATTTATAAAATGGGCATGTCTAATTCGTAAGCGGTTAGTTTTATATTGAGTTGACGCAACCGATGATGATTAAAATCAACAGAACAAACTTGTAGAATTATTTCAGATAGTATAATATTAATTGTGATTGTATTATTAATACTCAAAGAACAAACAATGAAACAACAAAGTTCCAATAGAATCACTCACTCACTTTGATACAAACTGTAATATGACTAAGGTGAATTGATTCTTATTAGGATATTGTGAATTCACAATAAAGTCACATTTTCATTTATTTTTACATCTTCCTTACGATTACTATTGGCAATTCGCAAAGAAGCCCATATAAACTTTATTAGTATTTTTCAACTAAGAATCTCGAAATATATGAATAAGCCTAATATTATGTCTAATGCTAACTCTAATTATTAATGGTCAGTTATATTTTCTTGCCCCATATTTTATTTAACCATGACACTAATACCCTATATCTAAGTACTTATAGGTAGAATAATTAATGTATAACAGTAGTAGGGCGTCTATAGAACTCACTCCTCCGGCTTGCCTAATCTGGCCATATACTTCGGCTTTCCTGATAGGTACTTTGTTTGACGCGCCGCCACTGATATGTACATTATTCAATTAGCAAGACAGCAGCAGTTTCCAAATATAACGCAATGTAAGAGGCTGTATCTGGGCAATATTTACAGTAGCGATATCGAAATAATAACCGTTTCCAACTTGCATCGAGTTTCACAAGAAAAATAATGTGTAATCGGGGCACCGAGGGCAGCTACCAGATACTACCTACCTTCATACGAAATGTATATAAAAATACATTGTTTTTCATTTGTAGCTTTTCTAATGCCCCAGGTTGGTCTCTACGGAATCGATTGGCACCAAATAAAATTTCGTCACAATTTACGTCTTTATTGCTGATTTTTTCCAAAATCTCTAAATGCCAATTTTATTTACTTAAAATGTTAGGGAAGGTCTCCTAAGATCATTTTCGCTTAGCAGGTAGCCGCCTTTAGTGCCCCATTTAAAAAATTACATGTCAGTGATAATAAAATCGTGATAACATGTTTTTACGTTAGTTTATAAGCAATCAAGTCAATGTTTATTATTGTACTACATGAAATTATGATGCCATATAAAATGCATTTATTTTTTTCAAAATCAGCGGCTATACAGTCAGCTGCAAAGATAGTTGACTCCCCTATGTACAGACTTATGCAGCTGACTGTACATATATTATGTTACTAGAAATTTCACAAACGTACAAACGAACACTCCATTAGATTATATGCATATGTGACGTTCCATGGGTAAAGGTACCTTAAACGTGCCTAGCGTAGGGCCTTAGTTCAGCTCTTGAGAAATCAAACATATCCATTTGTAGATTCATTCTTATAACAATGTATCGTAAAATGTGAAACACTTCAGCTGTGTTTTATGAAAAATCATCCCGTTTTTCTACAGTGTACAAATAATAGAAGTATTTTTTGTAGTTTATAATTACAATATGTGACATATTACTTGATTCAATGTGGCCCAGTGAATGGAAACATAATGTTTTATTTTATTATGTATTTTATCTTTCAAGATCGCTTTATGCAATTTTATAACGCAAGTTTATTTAAAATATAATTAATTTTACGTGACGTCAAACTGTGGTCAAGTAATACAATAATTATAAATAACATTACGTAGTTTTCTTTTACACATTTTTGTCATTTCCAATAAACATTATTATTTGGACTAATTTAGGATATGAACACCCCATACATAGGTGTACTTTCCCCATCCTTTACATTATTAAGTTACTTTCTTCTTACAATACAATTTGTTACATAAAACTAGAAAGGCTGAAATGACGTGGCGTCTTCGTGGCGTCCATTCCAGCATCGTGAATATTCTTTCTTCTTCATTGTAAGGCGGAGAGCAATTTAAGACAACAAAAACGTTACATATAGAATTATACGTATACTGTACATAACATTCCTGTTGTTTATACATTACCCTAATGCTTGTGACTCGTCGGCTCGCTGGGGTTCAGTCGAATTCGGTGGCAGTGAGAATATTTCAGAACAAACAAAGTAAGTACATGCATGTATCAACTTTAGCATTGCACACTACTGTGTTTGCTGTGAAACCCTCTCATATAAGTCTTCTTGTGGTTGCTGAATGTAGAGCTTCATTTATGTATTTAAGTTAACATTTGGCGACTGGTGGCTGAAATTGTTATGTCCATTACGTTCTTGGTAAGTTACATTGGTATCTATTATTATTTAATATAACTTTATTGTCAATCCTGTGTTACAATTGGGTCAACGTTCCAATACACATATTGTTTAGTTAATGGAAGCACACTGCATAAATGTCTAGAACGTTTAGCAAAATTGTATTAAAATGGAGAACAACATTTGGACTCCTTGAAAATTGTATTCGTGCGTAGCATGCGCCACGATGGTCCGCTGACTTTGCAAGTGGTCAATTCGTTTAAAAACTGCTTCTATACAGAATTTTAACCAAGCAATACGTAGTCCTAGCTTGGAATTAATATGTGTACCTATTTGTAATTAAACACATTTTATTTTCTAAAACCTAATACCCAACCGCACCCACCTATTCTATATCGGATTCGCTGAAATCAATCTCCACATCGCAAAATATGTATAACCTTCGGTGTTGCGTTGCCCCGTGTAAGAATAATAGCTCTTTGTTATGGGGTCAAGCGTGCGATGTTGGAAACGAGCTCTCCGGTTGCTTCAATGGATTCCCGATTCACGGAAACATATTGTCGAGTTCCTATGAGAATGTTTCAGTTGTATTTATCTGCAATTTGACCCTAATCGTCCGCTGTTTTTCATTGTTTTAATCTTAGTGATGTTGTAAAAAGTAGGTAGGCGTAAACGCTCGGACTTCGGGATGGGGTTAGTCGTTTGTCGAACTTTCAAGTTGTACGTAGGGTTAGTAGGTATGGTATAATACTGTCTTGTGGAAAAATATGGTTTTACTTGGGCGTTTGACGTAAGAAAATGATACCTTAAATGCGTTTTACACGAGTCGCTAAGTGCAATACGAGTGGATTGCAAAAAAATTGTACGTAATTAAGCGCAGTTAAGAAGCTGTGACTAGTCTTAACTTAATTGAGTCATTTTTGTTACGAAAATTAACTATGTACTTATATAAATTGTACTGTATTTATTGTACTTAATTCATACACATATACAGGGTGGAAAGATAAGTCGGGCCCTGGAGGGAAACTACCTTAAATCCTTAAGCTGGCTCATTTTACTTAAAGGAGACATTCCTTTATTTTTAAAAAGAAACAAAACTGCATTCAAAGATTTTTCCTTTTTTCCTTTAATTTTGCTTGTCTAAAAAAATCTTGAGTACCTACTAAATATTAGATTTTATGGATATCTTGTACGACAGACGAGTGTAAGACCTAATGTTTCTTGGAGAAATGTTATCATTATCATTAACTTTATCGACTAGTACAATAAAATTGCAAGTTTTTATTTTTTTTGGAATTTTTAGTCGGTTCGAGTCCCGGGCGAGGCAAGCGAGTTTTAGAAAATCTTTGAATGCAGATTTGTTTATTTTTAAAAATAAAGGAATGTTTCCTTTAAGTAAAATGAGCCAGCTTAAGGATTTAAGGTAGTTTCCCTCCAGGGCCCGACTTATCTTTCCACATTGTATATTATACTCTATAGCATACGCTTACACACTTTAATGCATATAACTTAAATAGAAATGGCTTAATCGTTGTAACACAATGGAATTAATTAACTTTAGACTAATTACAGGTCCTTAACTATGTACAATTTTTTTGCAATTCACTCATATGATCTACTGTGCTAAGCGATGGTATATTTCCAAAAATGGCGAAAAGGATGAGGACGTGTAGGTAAGTATGAAACTTTTTCTAGTTTAAGTCTCTTCAACCCTTATCATTATCAAACAAAGCAGAGGCAATTTAGTTCAATTTACAATGAGAAGGATCAAATTCAATTGGCATTTTTGAACTGTCAACCTGGATAAGGGTTTACCCGGATGGGGCGAAGACTGTATATTTAGGTAGATACTGTGCGGAAAGAGTAGTCGTGGAATGTATAGGGCCCAATATATTCCACGACTCTTCTTTTTCCGAACAGACTCTACGTCTTTAGGTTGAAAGGCAGTGTTAGTCTAGTTTGCTGTAGGTACTGTCGTCAACTTTCAACAAAAAAATCGATAGCAGCATATTTTACATAACTTGACTCCCAACGTAGATGAGTAGATACTATGTACATATATATCTAAGAAATTGATATATTTACCTTTGCTTTGGCTAGCTCAGGTAAGTATCTGAGAATATATAATTAGTCGCTTAAATGATTCATCATCATCATCATAATGAATCATTTATATTTGATACTTTATAGTGTTTCTTTTATTGCAATTAGTTCAGTTCCAATTCCCTGTTTATACAGTAATTTAAATAAATAAAACTTAAATTACTGTATAAACAGGATAGTGATACACAATACTGGATTGGAACTGACCTAATTGCAGTAAAAGAAACACTATAAAATATGAATGACTACTTATTATATATTCTGACTGCGACTAATAATTATATATTCTCAGATACATACCTGAGCTAGCCAAAGCTAAGGAATATTAAGCAAAACTCTGTGTAGATGGAGATGGTGTCACTAGCATAATCACGGGGTCTACCGCGAAACACGAAAATCCAAAATTCGGTTTCTGCCTCTCTATCACTCTTGCTTATTCGTTCGATGCATCAATGTCATAGTGAAAACTTACAAAAAACTGTTCAAGGCCTAGTATGTATGTTACTCTATGGTTTCCTGGGTGCACTAGTGCTGCACTCTGGCGGCAGAACATTGCAGTAATACTCCCTATTGACTTACAGTTAATTCCTCTAAGGGGTCATCCATTAATTACGTCACACGAATTTCTAGGTTTTTTGACCCCTCCCCCCTCCTTGTCACACTTGGTCACATTTGGCAAACCCTCCCCCCTAGTGTAACGTTACATTTTTTCTACGAAATCGCGAAATCGAATTAAGTAAATATTATTAATATTTTATCAAAATATTTTTATTTTTATAACCCAAAACTGCTTATACTTCGTTTTTTTAGCATTAGAAATTAGGTAAACAATCTTGATGTGTCTTTTAATTGACAAACACATTTTAAAAATATCTTACGGCAAATATGTAACAATTATGAATCTAATACGATCATTTATATTCTTCGGCTTTCATAAGTAATAGTTTTTGATTTTTAAAAAGCGTTTTTCAATTAAAAGACATGTCAAGATCGCTTACCTTCTTGCAAGTTCTTTCTAATGCTAAAAAAAACGAACTATAGGAAAGAAAATTAAACGAATAAAAACGATTATCGTTTTAAAAACTTGTTATTTAAATGTATAACGAATAAAATAATTTAAATACATTTTCGGTTACTGATGAAGTTAAAGTGACGTCACAAAGTTTGTGTCTCCCCCCTCCCCCATGTCACAATATGTCACATTTTCTTGACCCCCTCCCTTCCCCTAAAAGTGTAATGTAATTAATGGATGACCCCTAAGTACTAGGCAGCTGTTATTTGGCTTACTTGTGAACTATCACGTCAACACAATTACGTAAAAAAGGTAAAATAAAATATCGAAAAAAAGTAATTGTAGACTTATTTTTATGAAAATAGTTCGTACTTGCCACATCCGTAGGTACGCTGGACGCTTGCAAAAAGTTCGTAGTAGACGCAGGGTGTAGGTACCTAAGGTCCCCAACAATTTGGACGGACGATATACATGCATACATGCGGCTGGTACACTAGCAAAGTAATTCATCTTTATTATCATGTAAATTGTAAAGCTACTTCAATATGTGAGAGAACTTTTATTAATTTTTCTTTTCTATTAAAATTCATGTTTATCATATTTATTTCATACGTTAATGGTTCAGCCTTTGTAATACCCTACTATACATAGCTGAGATATAAAACATTATAAAGTTGTAACTGTTTTGAATTTATTTATGTACCTATAGCTGAAAATACAATCAGCTACAAGCGATATATTTATGCCAAATACTTCACTCTCTACTCATGTAATAGAGTCAATACTCTATTCAATCTATTGCACTGATTCGAGTCGAGCCCTAATTAAGATTATTATAATAATATGTATTTCACATACATAATATACATATCCACTTAAAAAAAATGTGTAATTAATATACAGCTACAGATTTCGGATCACCCCTGTATACAAAGTAGGTAAACAAAATTAGTAAAAAGTTTAGGGGAAACAGGGGGTCTCTGTAACTGACTGACTATCTAATACCCATCACCATTACCCGAAGATAAAATTCAGTTACAGGACACTAATCTATTTTAGTTTGTAGGCACCTCAACTTAAATGCATTACATGTAAATTGCAATTTTTAACCGATTTCAAAGAAGGATGAGAAAATTGGATGGATGTTTTTTCTTAAAGTTTGTCTGTGAACTCCATAATTTTTTTAAAGCTTTTTTTACCTGCCTATTTCCACACAGGTCTTCTCACGAGTGTATTAAACACTGCAGGTATACCACTGGAATCACTTTCACAGTCCAGTGCTGGCAATAGACTGGTGGTGCTCGGGCCGGTCGTCGCCAGCTAACGATGCAACCGGACTCCGCCATTGTAAACATCCACCGAATGGAATCCTCGCAACGCGGGTAGTACAGGTCTCTCGATCACAACTCGTTTCATTCTCGAATCGATAGTCTTTATTGGGCCGGATTTGTTTTTCGTTAGATTTGAATAAAATTTAGCTGGTTCTCCTCATTTTGGACGGAATAAATACGAATTCACAGGCGCTGCTGTCCCGAAAAATGTTAATCAGGATAAGACCTTTTTAAGACATACTTATGGTGAATTGGCGCTTATATTGTACAGAATAAGGATCTCTATCTATCTATCAAATTTTACCAGTCAAGGATCTCTATATATCTATCTACTAAATGTTACCGGCCAGTTACTGGCGTATTACCCTAACCTTAGTAATTAGTCTGACCGCCAAAGTCGCGCATATAGCTGATTATTATGATTAGCGTTATTCATAAACGCGCTACAAGCCTCAATTACTTAGCAGTTAGCTATACAATTTTATTAATGGTTTGTCTTAATCTGTGATTTGAACTTATGTACTTGTAAGAAAGGTATAAAACATTAAACTAATTAAGGCGTGTAAAGTTTTATGAATAAGAGTCTGCAGTGACTTAAGAGTATACAATGGTAGCGGTTTGTATTGAGGTTCGCTCGTGCCGAATATACTTACAATGAATCATCTAACGTAAGTAATATAGGAGACTTTATGCCACTTGGAGATAATACATTATGGGTATGCCCACTGCCCACCATGATGTTAGAATCTTCAAAAGGCTCTTGACCGATCCACAACTTAGTTTGGAACTTAGGACAAATAAATCTCACCGTTTACGAAAACACCGCTCGGACCCACAAAACACCATCTTCTCCCTACAAACGCTAGTCCATTTTCCTCTCAGCTATGCCCGCTTGTTTTTTAGGGTTTCGTACCCAAAGGGTAAAACGGGACCCTATTACTAAGACTCTGCTGTCCGTCCGTCCGTCCGTCTGTCACCAGGCTGTATCTCACGAACCGTGATAGTTAGACAGTTGAAATTTTCACAGATGATGTATTTCTGTTGCCGCTATAACAACAAATACTAAAAACAGAATAAAATAAAAAATTAAGTGGGGCTCCCATACAACAAACGTGATTTTTGACCGAAGTTAAGCAACGTCGGGCGGGGTCAGTACTTGGATGGGTGACCGTTTTTTTTTTGCCTTTTTTGCATTATGGTACGGAACCCTTCGTGCGCGAGTCCGACTCGCACTTGCCCGGTTTTTTTTAATTAGGTATTGTAGGAGTTATTAGCTTTAAAAAAAACATAATAGTAACAGCATATCTTCAGATCCACAGCGCAGGCTTCGTAATAGAGAAAACTCCATCCACCTCAGGTTTCGGTAAGTTTTAAAAATGTTTAAGTAAGTATGGAATTTGTTGTTCGTTCGTAACTCTTATAATAATATTAATAATCTAAAAAACCGCCAAGAACATGTTGGACCTTGTTCAGTGTAAGGCTGTAGTTACCACATCAGAACGTCACAACTCTACACCTTAGTTAAAATATGTGGTTTCTGTAGACGCCGGTTCGTTTGTTTATAATTAATATATAGGTACATAAGTTATGTATGTAGTAGTATGACTACTTAAAAACACAATACGACCTTGTTAAGGCCGCCGAAAGACGCTGGATGCGGGTCGCTTCCAACCGGTACGAATGGAGGTCCAAGGGGGAGGCCTATGTTCAGCAGTGGACGTCTTATGGCTGAGATGATGATGATAAATTTTACCTACACAGAAATGGGCCAGCCATGATTTCTACCTACCTACCAACCTACCTGCCATGGAATTGTAGGAATCCATAAACAGGACAGCTCTGTGAAAACAAGTTGTTTCTTTTCAGAGGTATTTAGTCGTCACGCGCCTCGGCTTGTTTATAAATACTTTCTCTGAATTAAGTCTATTTAATACCAATTGGAAAGGACGCACGTTTTCACAGTAAGACCTTAAAAATACCTACCTAATATCTACCTACTTAGTGATATAAAATTGGTGTTTGAGTTTACTATAAGAAGATACTACGCACGTCTGTGTAAGTAAGAGTAAGCTAGAGTAGGTAGGTAGGAGGTAGTAGGTAAGTACCTCGATTTAAGTGACAGGGCTGTAGTTAGAGTTACGCATACCTACATACCTAACTAATATCTATTAGGTAGTAGTGTAGTAAACGAAGCAAGTTGTTGTATGGAGACCCATGCATTAATTTCTCAGTCGATGAAATTTTGCTTGGTTATTGTATAGTATGAGCCGAAACTAACATATAAATATCCAAAACAAAAACCACTCCTAAGTTAGGTATTTATACGTAAAAGTACAAATCTGTTTATATATTGAACCGAGTAATTCCTCCGTCCAAAATTATTTTACCAAATAAGTTATTTGTATCAGTATGTGATACTAGAAAAAAATCTAAAACTTTTGTCAAACATGAGAATATTTTTTTTATGATAATTCCTTTTTCGGCGCTCATTTTCATCGGAAAATTGCTCTGCCATTTTTTCCTTCTAATATGATCTTAGAATATAATTTGGCGTAGTGGGTAAGAAAATCCAAAAAAAAAAATGCATACCCAAGTTTATGTATTTTAGAACTATAAAAAACTGAGAGTGGAAATTTCTCAGCCTGATTTCTTTTTAAATATATACTAAGTAGTCACGTATATACTTAAATCCAAAATATCCTAAAGAACTGTCATCTCTTGTACACCCCGCTCCCTATACACTGCTCCCGATATGTTTAGTTTTGAATACGCTCGTTTTTTTTTTGGATGTTTTTATAGTTGAATGGAAAGAAAACTGTGAACTTAATTCAATAAATAAAATGGATAGAGAAATTTTCCACAGCGAGTAAAAAGGCAATTTCTGAAAAAAAGTATAGTTACATGGTAATTTTTTTAGATTTTCAATTTGTATGTATAAATCGGCAATAAAATGGCATTCCAGTGAAAAAATTAGACTGAGCTATTTTCCGGTCCAAGCCACGCCAAAAAATTATATTATGTTAATATTGGTATTTCTGCGGGGATTTTTTTTTTGATATTTCATATATTGTTGCAATACGTTACATGAACATGTCCGGAGAAGAAAGTTTAAACGGAGCAATTTTCCGTAAAAAGATATTAATGATTTAAGACTTTAGGTATTTACTTAAATACTATTATTATTATTCTTTGGAAATTTATACAATACTTTTTATTTATTTATACTTTATCATACTGTAAAGCTTTTTCTGGCTGAGGAATTACTGCGGGGTCCACTACCTTTATTTACTACACTATAGGTGCGTAAAGTCATTATCATTGGAAAATTATTTGATTGATTGATGAAATTTATCTATTGCTCGTGAATACGGCAAACAATAATGAACCTACCTAAATATCTTTACTATATATAGTCCGTTTTTTTAGCATTAGAAAGAACTTCGCAGAAGTTCGTCGCTTGTGGTTCTATCTGGCACTTTTAGCGGTAACAATTTGAAGTTAAATTATTTGTATTGACCATGCTAGGTACATTAGATAATTCAATAATTATTAACAATTAACAAGCATGATAAAAACTGCACGCTTGCTTCTGCGGAGTAAGATCTAATGCTAAAAAAAAACGAACTATATATCGTATCTAGTTAATCTCTAATTAATTTCCCGAATCGCGCCGTTTATTTACATAAATGTACATTATACATAAATGGTGTTACTTTCCCGCACTTTCCGTCCCTAGGTATGTCAAAAATTTAAAGGGCCATATGTACTGTAAAACGTTGTACAATACACGTGCGAAAAGGCTACCGTTTCCTATTTTTCGTACTTGTATCGTAATGTACTAGTACACTCCCTTCGGTCGTGTTTATTTTATTTATCACCACTTGTTTGTATCGTATTACAATCCTGTAACCTTCTGGTAGAGGTCTGTTTTACAGTCCTTTGGCGCTGGTCAGAGTTGTACGTGGTTGTACCTACTTTCAGTATGTTTTTCAAGCTTGGAAATTGTACTACTGGACTGATAGTGCCGTTTAATTGATGCGGTTGGTAAGAAGTTATTATGGGGGACCGACGACGCACGCCATGATCCTACTTCCCACGAGTGCTGGCCCAGCCATCGCTTCGGAACTTTCTCTATTGAAATAAAACACTCTTTTGTCCGGTATACTTTATTGTGTCAAAGGTGATTTTACATCAAAAATAAAAACATCTTATACATTTGGCATTATTTTTAGATAGAGATTCTTATCCAGATAAAACATTAAAAATTTAAATTTCTACTACTAATTTAACATGGATTTATTAAACATTTAAAGTAAACTAGTAAAACATCAACATATATATATCATTATATGATTTATTAAAAGTCTACACAACTCTAACATGGGAACACAACACCTATTTTAGGACAATTACGAATGTTATTCAACAAACAAATAAATTGATATGACGAAGTTCAACGCAAGTACAAACCATTGATAAGTAGTTAACAGAAGCGATCAGCCTGCCATCATTTACCCTGTACGTAATTATCTCACAACATTATCTTCACACACTCCCTCTCTTTAAAAGTAATTTAGTTCTTATACAGTAAGATACATAGTCGTAAAAGAGGATCAAAAATATAAAATCTTCAAAATATTAGATTCTTTAGTAGACTAACATATTGTTCTACAGCAGAAATGTTTTCTTTATATTCAGACTCATAAGTTTTTAGGAATGTGCATAGCTTAAAACTAAAGATATAGCTACGAGTGTCAGACACTAATCACTCTCGGTAGGGACGGGGTCCTAACGTCAACACGCTGCCTACTCGCAACAGAGTACATTTATTATCATGAAACACATCAAACATTTAATAATTCTCAGAAAAAGATATCGAGCCACATTCGAGTAACATTATTCAATGAGCTGACTTGATGAATATTGTGCCTTTTATATCTAATTTAATAATACTTAACATTACTCTTACTTTTATAATACGTCGAGTTACGTTACAACTTCAATAAAACTGGCAAGCGTTCAACAGCCTGGCTGAGTCAACAAACAACATAAAAGGTAAACTTGTGACTTGAGAAAACGTAAAAAATTAAGTACATTTCGTTACCAAAAGTTCAAGAGATTAGGGCACAAATAATCTCTCGAAAGTTAAATAAATCGGCCCTCAGTGTTTTTTGTAAAAGGGTAGGCGTTGGTTTAGATTTCATAGTTGCGGAACTTGGAGATGACCTCGGAGGGCGGTTCCTGGTTGCCTCCCCAGCGGCCCCACAGCGCGGCGCCGCCCTCGGAGGCGCGGCGCGCGGCGCCGCCGGCCGGCCCGAGGCTGGACGGGCCGGACGCGCCCTCCACCATGCGGTCCTTGGTGTTGGGCTTGGACCAGTGCATGGATTGCTGCACGTGCTCCTTCATGCCGAGCCACTGCTTGTAGCCCATGGCGATGCCGCTCTGCCTCCACTTGTCGTACAGCGCTCGCTTTGCCGGGTCGCACAGTGTTTCCTTAGCTTCCTGAACGACAACAATATAAATGATTTTGATTACTGACCCTGTCTTATGGCAAAATATTTCCAGTAGTAGTCACATAGTTTCTCTGGGTAACTTAAAGTTAAACATTTTATAAGAAAGTCGGTAGATCAGTAATTTAGGCTATTTGGTTGGGTGTGTGAAACAATTTATTTAGTTTTGGTCCTATGTATGATCACCGCAACTGCTTAAGATAGTGTAAGTATAAGTTCTGATTCCATCAAAGAAGCGACCTCATCAAGTCATTTCCACTACCATTATAGTTTAATTACAAAAGCCAAACCTAATCTTCAGGGCTGCAAGAGAAAGTGATTACTATCCTAGGCGAAGTCATGAGAGAGGTACCTATTTTTAAAAATATCAGCAAATGTGAGCTTCCAAACAATTTCAGAACTATTCATAGAGGAGCGTTTTGTAACCGTGAGCAACACTCTGTTGCGATATACGAAACATAATTATGATGTATTTACCTTCAGTTTCTGAAATTTGGCTTCTGCTTCTTTGTCCCCGTCGTTCTTATCAGGATGGTGTTGCAGAGCGAGTATTTTGAACTCTGCAGTAATTTGCTCCGCCTGTTAAAACAAACAACAAAGCTGGTGTCAAGGTCCGTGGAACAATAACAAGCATTATCACTTCACTTCTGCATACATGTTAAATTTATAACATTATATTAAAGAACATTAAAATTAAGTATTAACTTTACTAAATTTAAATTCTTAATACGGTGATAGGGATACGTGGAGAAATAAGAGGGAGGCCTTTGCCCAGCAGTGGGACAATATAGGCTCATAATAATAATAAATTTAAATTAAACTAAACAAAGCCACATTTTAGTCAAACACCTCGTCCTGCGACCATCCAGACGCAAAGGTGCCTATCTTACTCGACGCATTGCCACGCTGAATCGCGAAAGACAGCCTATGCATCAGGAATGACCCATAATGAGGGTCATGACCTCTCTCCCTTAAACTCTCTCGTCTTCTCTCTTTCCAAAGTGAAAGTTAGTAAATCTTAAATAGTAGTATACAATTACATAAATGTACGAAGTACATGAACAAGGGGCAATATTGAATATTTTGGACAATGAGTCACATCTATACCTATTAACACATTTGAATCTCTACATTTTAAAATTTTCTGTTGGTAAGAAGTAGCTATTACAAAAAAAAATGTTTTCTAATGTAACTTCTAATCACACTGCTTATTTCTCCACTTTCATATTGTGCCATGATATCTATACAAGCCAGCAGATACTGTTTTGTAATGATTATGAGTTCTGTACTGACTTATTAAAAGTGTACAAAATCATATCAAAAAACTGTGAACTGCCAAATTCTCCCTACCTAACACAATATCTGGACATTAACATTATGGAAAACATTTTTACAAATTTGATGTACAGTCAGCTACAGAGAGAGGTGACCCCTGCAAAAAAACTTCTATGGAGGGGGTGGGGGTCACCTTTCTCTGCAGCTGACTGTACTGTTAACCACAGCTAAGCATTTGGATTTTATCAATATCAAATTTTTAATTGTCCAAAAATTGGATTGTGAATTCTTTTTTTTTTTTGCTCCTAGCTCTTATACTTAACTAAAATGTGAAAATATTTATTAATCACCTGCCCTGCTGCTTCACAACAAAATATTCAGCCTTTATTAGGATTCAAACCCAATTTGGAAGCCAGGATTAAATGAACCATATTGTGTAGGCTAGGTCAATAGATAATATTAAATATTTTGTTTGAGTAAGAATCCCCTTCTCTCATTTAGTTAGGAATCATAAAATTCAACAGGTGGTTTAGGTTAGATTAACATTTTTTTTTTTTGCATTTGAACAGAAGTCGAGAAAACCAATCCAATTTCAATCCAAATAAAACAAGCCAAAGATGTAGGTCAACAGTAACGACCTTGCAAAATAAGGTCAATAGTACAGGGTGATACAATCAATATATTTTTTAAGGGAACAATATGAGCTGGATAAAGCAGAAGTACTCACGCTGGAGTTTTCGTCACAGCCCAACAACGCGTAGAAGTCGTCGTCAGGGCTCCTTTGGTAATTGAGTATTTCGTCCACGCCCGTCATCTTCGCAACCCTCCCTTACGGCTCCCCGGCGGGTACTAGAGCTGGCTAGGTGTCTTTAGCTCCGACTGCAGCCACTCTACGTTCACAAGCTTGCTTCAATCGCACACTAAGCTGAATGAACCAGCGCGCATGCGCACGACCTTCGATCGATAGGTTCTCGGAAACGGGGAGTTACCTATTAGATGAAGTTAGTAAAAACCCGCACCGTATATTAATTAGACGTAACAAAGTGAAGGGGACAACGTAAAGCGTAAACACTTGCTGAGTTGTTGCTCTGCTCCACTAATGTCACTTTTGACAATTCTCAATTTGTTTACCAAAATATCAAGTAGGTGCTAATATCGTATTAGGCCACTAAGATACTACTTATACAAAAATAAACCTTATTTGTATGACTTTAGTGTTTATTACATCGTGATGATACCGAAATTTAACATTTTGCAATAAGGTGTGTGGGCAAAGGCCGGTGTAGAATTTGATAGAGTCAGACCATGAATAGTCTGCAGCGGATTTGATAGCCCACGCAGTGCAAGTGTTATTTTAAACGTCAAACTTCTATGAAATTATAACGTATAAATGATACTTGGACTTCGTGGGCTATCAAATCCGCTGCAGACTTTTTTTGGTCCGACTCTATTTTATTGAACTTAAAGTTTATCGATCGAGCGAAGCGAAGATCTTACATTCAGCTTAGCCAGATAGGCCACCTGTGCCTAATGAAACTTTGTATAGACGGTCAAGCAAATCTTGTCAGTAGAAAAAGGCGAGAAATTCAAATTTTCTATGAGATGATATCCCTTCGCGCCTACATTTTTCAAATTTGCCGCCTTTTTCTACTGACAAGATCTGCTTGACCAAGTATAGATAAAAATATATTTTAAAGTAATCAGCGCAGGAGTCAGGGAGTTATGGAGTTAAGAGGCTCAAAAATGCTTAGAGTGAGGTCTTGAAATCCTGGTCAATCCGGTTGCGGAAAGGTAGTTAGGTATGTGATCGAGTTTGGTATCAAATGGCTAGAGCTAGCACTGTTTCGACTGTTATAAGTAGTAATGATCCTGCATAAGTATGTAGTGCTATAGGTAAAAAACTATTACCTACTAAATATAAATATTTAATAAAATAATTTAATTTGTTCCCTAAATTGCTTGAAGAGTGCTATTAAGGGCTGATTTAGACGGCGTGCGAACTCGTATTCATGCGATTTTAGTTACATTGAGGACTATCAATTGGTATTGGTTACAGTACAGTCGACCAATCAAATACCGCAATGTAATGAAACTCACATACCTAGTTACTTACGAGTTCTCGCACCTGTCTTTTCCTGGGATAATGTTAATGACCCTATTATTCAGTATATAAAATTTGCCAAGCGGATCCCAGGCTGCCATGAGCCGTGGCAATATGCCGGGACGACGAGAGGAAGAAGAAGAAGATAAAATTTGCTCTCATAATTTCGCCAGTATGGCCGTGGTCCTGCCAAATAATAGAACAATACCAGTAAGTAACTGTGGAGTATTAGAATAATATATTATGTAAATAATACAAATACGTAACTGTTCTCATAATATTGTTTAGTTCGTTTTTTCCGCATTGTATTCATACCTACACGCATTCTAAGCAGGTGCATAAAATGGTAAACCCTTGTAGAACAATTTTGCTATTTAATTTGCTCAGGGGCCACCGCGCATGATGCCAGTAATGCCACCTACATATGCTTTCGACTTTCTTTGTATTAGGGTATGATTACAAATAGTTTCATGCGTTCTAAACCTTTGAAACTTTGAATTAATCTCTCTCCTAAATTTGTACAGTTCTCTTCTTTTGTATAAAATTAAATGTTACCAGCCCCCTTCCACTTGTACCAATGTACCACTCTTATTACCTGGGGAATATGAGTTCACTCTTCAAAATATCAAGCAACTAAATATCTTACAATAATCTGCCATAATTTAACTTTGTAGGGGTAAAATACCTATCGCTTACCTATAATAGTTTAGCAAGAGCTTTCGGTACAATTATTGCATTTGTGCCCAAAAATTATCTATCAAATACTTGTGTAATTGGTTAATATCGTAGGTACCGTAGCTACCAGGTTATAGAGTTAAATACCTATTATCATAGACTTACCTAACTAAATACTTACAATTTTATCTATAATAGGCCCGGTAAATCAATAAATAAGTACTCTAGCTAGCTCTACCCCATTGTCCTATAGAAAATAAGTAGTAAATAAGAAGATAGAAAATAAGACGGTAGAAGGAAGGTTTACGTACCTAATTATGTTTTTGCTAACTGCTTATTAACGACGACTGCCGTTTGCAATGTAAGCAGGCACGTCCGAAGACGCGCAGGTGATTTACCCACACACGAGCCCAAGGCTGGCATTGCATATTCAATGCATGCTCTAGACATTGGCGTCCCATCGCTTTTGCATCAAAAATAGCTTCCCAAGACATGCCGTACGCAAGTTTACGCAGATCTCCGGCCGCTGCGGCCGTGCCGCGGTAAAATTAATAACCTTGTGTTGTGAATATCGATATAAATTTGTGCCGTGCCTGTGAATCCATTTAGGAAGAATCCCTTTATTTATTTATAATATCGGGGGCGCTCGCGCTGTCAACGAACCAGCCCGATCTTCCATCTTTGGCGGCGGAAGTGGCGGCGGATGTCCCGGCAATGGGTGAGTCGAGTGGCATATGAATGTTTGACAACAATGCTCAGAGTTGAGCTCTCACATTTTCTATGCGTCCCGTGTATGTGCCGAAAGATTGTCAACCTTTATTTTACTGATTTGGTCCTTTATTACCCAACTGCTGGACAGTTATTATGGAGGTAGTAATATATATCAAGTCTGTAATAAATCCTATTCAACATCGGAACAGGAGCGTCGCATAGAATTTAATGAAAAGAGCTTTCGACCTACAGAGGCTACATAAACTGTTACATAGCTTTATTAAGATCTCTATTAAACGGATAGATCCCGAGGTTCATACAACAACCGCACTGCCAAAGCCTCTTACTGGGATAGATACTGTTTGTATAGTTCGAAGTGTATAGTTACCTACCTACATTATTTATCGCTTAGGTACCTACCTCGAGGCAGACCAAGAAAAGTCTGCAGCGGATTTGATAGCCCACGCTGTGCAAGTGTTATTTTAAACGTCAAAGTTCTATGAAATTATGACGTATAAATTAAATAACACTTGCACTGCGTGGGCTATCAAATCCGCTGCAGACTTTTTTTGGTCCGACTCTACCTTTTGCCGGGACTTTTATAATATATGAGTAAATAATTACTTATTTAGTAATTACATGTCTACTAGGTTTTGTCATCAGTTTTGGACAAGCAAGTGGCTGAAAAACAACTGACTTAAATGTCTGCCTGCGCATGACCTAGTTAATCTTATCTAGGTATATACACCGTGAAATTTTAGTGGTTGTTTTCCCGCAACGAAATGATTCTGCTATCGATATACAGTCGATGTGTAATCTTTTTTTTAAAATAATGTTAAGAAATGCCAGATTTATAAATGTGTCGAACGAAACTCGAAAGTGACCCAACACCAGTAGTAGCACTGCAGTAGTACCTACCTAATTCTTTTGAGTGAATGAAACAAAATAACCTAAAAAGTAGTTCCATTTATTTTTCCTTCACACATTTTACGTGCAGTTAGTTTGCAGATCCTTAAAAGTAAACATAACAAGTTAAGATCAAGCTTTTAATGATCAAAAACTTAAACAAACACTTAAACTTCCCGATACCGCAATAATTGTTCGAACTGCAATCCGCCACGTTCAATACACAATCACCTCTGCCCTGTGCATGTGCTGGCGTTTGAAACTGCCCGTGGTTAAGCAGCCGCTGTGTTGCGGCGACAATTGTTCGTCCGTGTGGAACTTGGGGGTTTAAAATCCCCCGGAGACGCAGCGACTGTAAATGGTCCGGTTCCGCGTAAAGTCGCTGGGCGGCGTGGGAGTCGTAGTTAGCCCTAGCGTACAGCTGCACCATCGCGACGTACTCTAAATTAGAATATTCGTAATGTCGATTCCATTTTACTAGAAATAGCAGTGATGTCATTGACAGGATCTGTTATCACATTAGTTTAATAAGCGAAGAGGATGTAATTATTCGATTTACCAAAGTTGACACAACGATCAAACTAATAAAAAGGTTTTATTTCAACTGTTAATCGTGAAGGAACAGTCTAAGTAAATTTTAATTTCAGTTGTCAAACAGTAAAGCACTCTAGCCTGTTACACAGTTTAAAAAAGTAACATGTGCTTGTTTATTTGTTTATCTGTTTACAATATCGGGAACTGTCGTCGACTTGCAGTTTTAGTGTGTTACTATTGTTTTTCGCTTGTTCGAGTTTAGGTTATTTTCTTGTAATTTTTTTTTTTTGGAAAACAGTTTATTTATAAGTTTGTCTATCATAATTCGAAAGTACTACCGATAGCAAATCGCCCTGCCGCGGGAAAACAACCACTAAAATTTCACGGTGTATATAAATGCAAGTGTCCTGACTGACTGATTCATCAACGCAGAGCCGAAACTACAAAAGCCAGAAAGTTGAAATTTGCACACCAGATTGCATTTATAAAGTGTACAAGAGATAAGAAGCGACTTTGAGAAATTCAACCCCTAAGGGGGTTAAAAAGGGGATGAAAGTTTGTAAGGGGTTAAAGTTTTCTTTTAAGCTAGGCATTTGAAACTTCGTAAAAAGATATATTATTAAAATACAAGAAAACTAATTTCAGCGTTTTTGATAATTCATCCCCTAAGGTGGTGAAAAAAGGGTTGAAAGTTTGTATGGATATCAAAATTTTTTTCGAGTGGTGGACCTGAATCTTTGTATTTAGGGGTATTATTAGAAGACAAGAAAAGTAATTTCAGCGTTTTGTAAAATTCATCCCCTAACAGGGTTAAAAAGGGGTTGAAAATTTTAATCCATTACAAATGCTTTGAAACTTCTTAGAAAGGCATAATAGCCGATTACAAAAAAAATAATTGCAACGTTTTTGGAAATTCAACTCCTAAGGGGGTTAAAAAGGGGATGAAAGTTCGTCTTCGGGTGCAAATTTTATTTTAAGCTAGGAACTTGAAACTTTGTAAAAAAGTATCAAATTCGAATACAAGAAAACTATAATTTCAGCGTTTTAGAAAATTCATCCCCCAAGGTGGTGAAAAAGGGGTTGCGAGTTTGTATGGATATCAAAAATGTTTTCGAGCGCGGGACTTGAATCTTTGTATTTGGAGATATTATTAGAAGACAATAAAAGTAATTCCAGCGTTTTGTAAAATTCATCCCCTAACATGGTTAAAAAGGGGATGAAAGTTTATATGGGGTTAAAGTTTTCTTTTGAGCTAGGAATTTGAAACCTCGTCAAAAGATATAATTTTGCAAACAAAGGTATTAAATTAAAAAAACATGAAAACTAATTCAAGCATTTTCAAAATCATCCCCCAAGGTGGTGAGAAAGGGGTTGAAAGTTTGTATGGAGATCAGATATTTTGTGAGTGCGGAACTTGAATCTTTGTATAAGGGCATAGGTACCAATTATGAGAATACAAGAAAAGTAATTTCAGCAACTATAACATCAAAATCCACTTGACTTAAAACTTCATACAACTTGCTAAAAAAGAAAAGTACTTAATTTCAACATTGCTTGGATATGAAAATTATAGGTACTTGATAAATACGGGATAGGAGCGAGTAAAACCACAGACGGCCGTTAGCGCACTGGCATATATTTAAACCAATAACAGCGTGAGGACGCAGCCTCACGCACACATATGCAACACTTCCTCCCTCTAGTTACATAACTAACCTAAAACAATTCTTAAAAATATTTCTTAAAACTAATATTAGTACGCTTGCGTAACATTTTTTTGGGAACTATTGGCGCATTGCTTTGCACGTCTGGCAAATCTGGCCTCTGGCCTTCTGCTTCCGCCTCATGGAATTCATCCTCATCATCTGAGTCTATCTCCTCATTCCTCACTTCGCTCCTTGCCTTACTTTCTCCCTCTGCGGGGTCGTCCGATGATGGGGTCAAAGTCCGCGTGAGCGACGGACCCGGCGATGGTTCATGAGTTGACGTCGGCAAAGGTGATGGTTGTGGAGTTGGTGACGGTCGCAGCGTTTGTGGCGGCGGCGGCGGCGGCGGCGGCGGCAGCGTTTGTAGCGGCGGCAGCGGCGTTTGCGGCGGCGGCGTTTGCAGCGGCGGCGGCGGTGTTTGCAGCGGCGGCGTTTGGAGTGCAGAGGGTAAGGATGTCTCAGGTAAGTCACAATCCAGTGCGTCACAATAGTCCCAGCTACTTTCAGTACCTTTGTACGTAAGTATATGATTTTTATGTTTTTTAATAAACGCTGAAGTCGTAATGTCTTTTATTAAGTATAAAACTTTGCCCAGTCTTTTTTCAATCACGCCTTTCGACCAAGAAAACTTGTTTTTGTTAGTAAATTTTTTGTATAGAACGCGTTCACCGGTAGTAAAGGTTTCATTGTTCTTCCTATTCAACTTGTTATTCTGCGAACACTGTTTATTTTTGACAACATTAGCAAGGGTGACCGACAAGGATGAGGGCGTTGGCGTAATCGGGTGCAGTAGATCTAAACGCGATCTTAGTTTGCGTCCATACACTAGTTCAGTTGGTGAAGAGCCTGTGGTAGAATGAACGGAGTTCCTGTAATTGAACAAGTACTGTAATAGTTTAACCTTACTATCCCGTACATTACGACCTGTTAGTAAACTAGACTTGATCCCTTTTTTAATCACTTTGACCATACTTTCCGCCTGACCATTACTGGCCGGGTGGTATGCAGGTGACGTCAAGTGTTGTATACCGTTTAAGCTACAAAAGGCGGTAAACTCGTGCGAACAAAAGGATGTACCGTTATCGCTTACGATTACCGCAGGTAATCCGAACCTTGAAAAAAAATCACATAATTTATCTACGACCGCCATTGATGACGTCGAGTTCCCCATATCATAGACCTCCACCCACTTGGAATATGCATCCACAACGATTAAATATGTGTGGTTATTTATAGGACCCAGGAAATCAATGTGGAGCCTATAAAATACCGTGGGGGGTAGGTCCCAATGTGCCAATGGAACCCGCGCCGGAGATGGCCGTAATTGAATGCAAACGTCGCATGAACCTATCATTTTTTCTATTGCCTCGTCTATACCGGGAAACCATAACCTTGAACGTGCCTCCGCTTTAGTTTTAACGATACCTAAGTGAGAGGCATGTAATTCAGACAACACTTTTCCCTGCAACCTTTCCGGTATAACTACTTTATGGCCCCTCATAACACACCCGTTCTCGATCGATAGTTGTGTACGACATAAAAAAAATGGTTTTAATTTTATATCGTTTACTTTATGAGGCCAGCCATTCATGTTATACTTAATTACCTGTTGGAGAACAATGTCTTTACTAGTTGCATTACGAAGCTCATTAACAGAAATAGGCAAATGACCATCTGTGACAAAACAAATGTATGCAGCTCGATCGCAATCATCGCGCGGGTCGACCCGAGTTGCATCCTCCCCGCCCCCTCGCGGCGGCAGGCAAGCCCGCGACAAGTAGTCCGCGCTGTTATCAGCGCTGCGTACGTATTCTATGACGTAATTATAACCACTTAGGAACATTGCGTATCTCTGTAATCTATTCGCAGATACTTCGGGAATGCCACGCTCGGGATGAAAAATGCTGGTTAAGGGCTTATGGTCTGTACGTAAAACGAAGGGCACCGACCTTCCGTACAGGTACTGGTGATATCGGCGTATACCAAACACGATACTAGTGGCTTCCTTCTGTAACTGCGAGTAACGTTTTTCGGCCGCGTTAAGACTGCGCGAGGCAAATGAAACCGGTCTTTCGGTGCCATCTGATTCGATTTGTGATAAAATGGCAGATAGCCCGGTAGGGGATGCATCAACTGTTAAGATGACCTTCGCATTAGGATTAAAATGCGCAAGTACCTGTTCCGACGCTAATACACTTTTAATTTTTTCAAACGCGTTGTCGTGCTCGCTAGACCAATGCCACTTTATACCTTTTCTTAATAAGTCATACAATGGACTCAGGATTGATGCAGCTTCCGGTACAAAACTCCGGTAATAATTTACGAGTCCTAAGAAAGACTGTAACTCGTTAACATTTTTAGGTTTTGGTGCGTTTACCATCGCTTCTATTTTGTCCGATGATTTTTTTAACCCGTTTTTATTTATGACATACCCTAAATATGAAACTTCGTTCTGAAAAAACACACATTTTTCCCTTTGTAGGGTTAACCCTGCTGATTGCAACCGCTTAAGGACTGCGTGCAACCGGTCTAGGTGCTGCTCTTCATCACTGCCCGTGATGAGCACGTCGTCCAATAAGCACAACACGCCATCCATGCCCGCTAGTAGCCCCTCCATAGCACGCTGAAAAATCGCTGGTGCCGAGGACAGACCGAATACTAACCTTGTATACTTATAAAGGCCTCGGTGAGTATTTATACACGTTATATTTTGTGAGGCCTCGTCGAGCATAAACTGATTGTATGCCATCGATAAATCGAGTTTAGAAAATTGTTTGCCACCACACAGTTTGGAAAATAACTCATTTGCGGTAGGCAGCGGGTATTGCTCAACGACTAACTGTTTATTAATACTCACCGAGTAATCTGCGCATAGCCTAACAGTTCCATTTCGTTTTAATACGGGAACAATGGGGGAGGCATATTCGGAGTGTTCGACCGGAACGAGAACGCCTAGATTGACTAGCCTATCTATCTCCTTATCGATCTTATCTCGCAACGCGAACGCGATCGGCCGGGCTTTAATAAAAACTGGTTTTGAGTTTTCCTTTAAAGTTAATTTAATTTTAGTTTTATTGTAACACCCAAGTTCATCCGAGAAAAGCTGGGGATATTCTTTTTGTAACCTTTTAACTATAGTGTCGTCACTACAATAATGCACAGGGGTTAATTGTAAATTAAATGTAGAAGTGAAATCTCTTCCTAGTAGTGCGGGCCCCTCATCGCAGACTACATATGCGTTTATAGAATGCGTGCTCCCCGCATATGAAATAGGTAACGGAATCATTCCTATACACCGAATACGTTCCCCAGAATAACCGTGCAACCTTTTGTTCGTGGATCGTAAGGGAATGTCACTAAAACTGTTATTGTACATATTTTGCGGTACAACCGTAACGGCACTCCCAGTGTCAATTTCAAAATTAAATTGTTTTTTACGAATAGTGACGGTTTCGACCATAGGCTCTCCGCGAAATGAACGAATAAAATAAATCTTACCGTCGTCGTCATCGCCCTCATCCTCTGGTCCCAAATTAACGTATTTCACTTTACACATTCTACGCAAATGTCCCTTTTCATGACACTTTTTGCACACGAAATTTGTAAAACGACACTCTGCAGTCTTATGATTTGTGTAACCGCAAACCGTACACGGAACCTTTGCGACACCTTCGGTTTTCTTCGGGATCTTTGATATCTTCAACAGCTGATCAGCGCCGGGTTCGGAACCCGACGCCTTAGCCCCCGCGCTGGCACACCGAATAGTTTCTGCCAACTGGACTGCTTTAGTCAGCGTCAAATCTTTTAAATTCTGGGCATAAAGCTTTTCCTTCTCCCGGCCTGGCAACATGCCCATCAGGAACCGGTCACGCAGGGCGTCTTCCACATTTGCGAATTCACAGTGTGCAGTCAGACCACGGAGCCTCGCCGCCCATTGCGTGTGAGACTCGCCTACCTGCTGTGACGCGGAGTAGAACTTATGACGCTCCCCGAAGCCCACCCGTGTCGGTGTAAAATGTCCGTCCAAAAGCGTCAAAATGTCCTCGAATGGCACGCTTTCCAATTGCTTTGGCAACGCTAAATCCTCAATTAATTTATACGTGCCTTCGCTGAGTGCGCTTAAAAGAATGGCTTTCCTCTTCTTCCCCGTAGCATCTGTCGTCCCGTCCAAATCATTAGCCAAAAAAAATTGTTGTATCCTGCCTTTGTAGCTCTTCCAACTTTGGCCAGCGTGATCAAAAATAGTTAAAATACCAATATTAGTACTATTTGCCATATTTTTTTTCCAAAACGGGTAGATTGCGCACGCGAGTCGCCACTGATAAATACGGGATAGGAGCGAGTAAAACCATAGACGGCCGTTAGCGCACTGGCATATATTTAAACCAATAACAGCGTGAGGACGCAGCCTCACGCACACATATGCAACAGTACTAAAGATGTAAAATGTTGAAGATAAGATTCCACGCGGACGAAGTCGCGGGCAACAGCTAGTGAGTAATAAAGTTCCTCTTGTTTTGGCTTAACGACTGGTAAGCATCTGACTAGTCAGATTCAAATTTTTGTATTACAGTCGACTCTCGTTAATTCAAACCCGCGATAATACGAACCTCTCTATAATTCGAAGTTATCATGAGTTCCCTAGAAAATCTCTTTGTTTCGAAAAAAATCAATACATTTTTAAGCTCTTGGTAATTCGAACAAAAAAATCATCGCTACGTAAGAAAACGACGCGTTAATTCGAACTCATATGCGTCAAACACTCGACAATTCTAAGTTATCATATTGCAAAGGTAGGTAGATACCCCACATTTTGAGACAAGTTCAAGTTCATCGTCGCACGAGCATTTGTTATTGTAAAAGCATTTCGCTAGGTATTTCTAATAAAACAAAGTTATTGATCAGTCTCAGCAATGTGCTTTGAAGCAAACTATTACAGACTTCTTCCGAAAGACCAATAATTAATTCACATTATGTATGTGCATGTAAAAATGTATCTCTAACCTTTTGATATTGTAAAAAAAATATCAGAGTTAATAAATCATAATTGATTATTACTCAATCGAACAATATCGAACTTTCATATTTTTTCTCTCAAAAATTTCGAACCATTTGATATTTCAAACTCTCGATAATTCGTAATATTTTAAAAGTCCCTTGAGTTTCGAATTAACGAGAGTCGACTGTACCTACCTAATGTTTACAAAATAATCAAATTTAAAAACGAGAAAATATACCCATCTCGATCAGTTAAAAGAAGTGCGCGGTTATTGGATAGCAGCCAAAAATCAGTTTCACATGTATACTTACGAGTATATCCACTATTACGACTAACCAGGTGTTTCACGGAATACTATTTCTACTCCCGTTGTCGAGCAATCAGACTACTGACAGCTTTGTGTAGGAGTTTGTTACCAGTGAGTATGACCTCGCGATCTGTAATATGGTTTCTGTAACCGGGATCACCTTTATAATGGTTAAGTGAAGGAAAGTATACTCTGTAAGCTTTGACAATAAAAGTTTAGAGGCCCGACTATCTTACTACTTGTCCGTAGTTTTCCCAACTACGTCTTAGTAGAGACTAATAGAGGGGCTACCGCGACAATATAAATTCGCAAATTGCAGGGATCTTTCTAAATAAAATAACGAAGTGACAATATTTTATCTCAATAGGTATTCAAATGTTTATAGATATCTATATACAGTTGCTGTTTTTATAGTAGACTAGCTGTTGCCCGCGACTTCGTCCGCGTGGAATCTTATCTTCAACATTTTACATCTTTAGTACCTATAATTTTCATATCCAAGCAATGTTGAAATTAAGTACTTTTCTTTTTTAGCAAGTTGTATGAAGTTTTAAGTCAAGTGGATTTTGATGTTGGTTGCTGAAATTACTTTTCTTGTAATCTCATAATATGTACCTATGCCCTACAAAGCTATATAAAATACCTATACATAGATTCAAGTTCCGCATTCCGCACTCACAAAATATCTAATCTCCATACAAACTTTCAACCCCTTTCTCACCACCTTGGGGGATGATTTTCAAAAATGCTTGAATTAGTTTTCATGTTCTTTAATTTATTACCTTTTTTCCAAAAAGTTAAAGTTCCTAGCTTAAAATTAAATTTACACCCCATGACGAATTTTCATCCCCTTTTTAGCTCCCTTAGGGATTGAATTTCCAAAAACGTTGCAATTACTTTTTTTTGTAATCGGCTATTATGTCTTCCTAAGAAGTTTCAAAGCATTTGTAATGGATTCAAACTTTGAACCCCATTTTAACCCTGTTAGGGGATGAATTTTACAAAACGCTGAAATTACTTTTATTGTCTTTTAATAATATCCCCAAATACAAAGACTCATGTCCTGCGCTCGAAAAAAATTTTGATATCCATACAAACTTTCAACCCCTTTTTCACCACCTTAGGGGATGAATTTTCAAAAACGCTGAAATTAGTTTTCTTGTATTTTAATAATATATCGTTCAACGAAGTTTCTAATTCATAGCTCAAAAGAAAACTTCAACCCCATACAAACTTTCATCCCCTTTTTAACCCTGTTAGGAGATGAATTTTACAAAACGCTGAAATTACTTTTATTGTCTTCTAATAATATCCCCAAATACAAAGACTCATGTCCTGAGCTCGAAAAAAATGTTGATATCCATACAAACATTCAACCCCTTTTTCACCACCTTGGGGGATGAATTTTCAAAAACGCTGAAATTAGTTTACTTGTATTTGAATTTGATACATTTTTACAAAGTTTCAAGTTCCTAGCTTAAAATAAAATTTGCACCCGAAGACGAACTTTCATCCCCTTTTTAACCCCCTTAGGGGTTGAATTTCCAAAAACGTTGCAATCAATTTTTTTTTATCGGCTATTATGCCTTTCTAAGAAGTTTCAAAGCATTTGTAATGGATTAAAATTTTCAACCCCTTTTTAACCCTGTTAGGGGATGAATTTTACAAAACGCTGAAATTACTTTTCCTGTCTTCTAATAATATCCTTAAATACAAAGATTTAAGTCCACCACTCGAAAAAAAGTTTGATTTGCATACAAACTTTCAACCCCTTATTCACCACCTTAGGGGATGGATTTTCAAAAACGCTGAAATTAGTTTTCTTGTATTTTAATAATATATCTTTTTACGAAGTTTCAAATTCCTAGCTTAAAAGAAAACTTTAACCTCATACAAACTTTCATCCCCTTTTTAACCCCCTTAGGGGTTGAATTTCTCAAAATCGCTTCTTATCTCTTGTACACTTTATAAATGCAATCTGGTGTGCAAATTTCAACATTCTGGCTTTTGTAGTTTCGGCTCTGCGTTGATGAATCAGTCAGTCAGTCAGTCAGTCAGGACACTTGCATTTATATATATAGATAGATAGATATAGATTGCTGTCGCGCGTACCCAGAGTCTTATCCTTATTATTTATTTCTATCTTGACTGGAGTAAGTGTCCAATTTTCGCAATTAAATTCAAGAAGGACGGTGGGTAAGTATTGTAAATATAATTAATAATAGGAGGATAGAGAAAAAATAATAATAATAAACGTGGAAAAATGTAGCAAAAAGTAGATTCATTACCGTTACACGTGTAAAGGGCCATAATTAATGTAAACCTTTTAATCAACAGAAACCTTTCAACAGCGAAGAGAACAAAACAAAATCACCCACCAATTAAACGTCAATTAATAATTCAGGCAGCTTAATCAGCTGTGTACACTGGACGAAGTTCCATTTGGAAATTAACTGTTCCGGTCGCCATTCTCGTTGAGTAGGCAATGCAAACAAAGACAGGCTAATTAAAGTTTAAATTGATGCCAGCCCAGTCACAGTGCACATATTATAAGTATAGTTTAGTGGACACGTTCAAAATGGCTCCAAATAATACGGATGATACCTCGTTGGTTTCGAAATGATGTCTAGTAAAGTGTATTCGAAGCGTTTTTAAGCACATAAAAAATTGCAAAAGTTATATTACAAATTACAAACAATTAAATAAAATAAATAATTTTTTATGGGTATCAATATTAGTACAAAAACAAAGCAAAATATATATAATTTTGCCATTACGGAAACTAGGTAAGGCTGCCAATATAATATGGCAAATGTTTGTGGGTACTGAAACAAGACAAGAGTAGCCATTTGCGTACTGTTTGCGTTAGTTGTACTACGCTACGCCGTAGCGGCGCTTACCTCCTTGCCACCTTGCGACCCCATTGTACCTAACCGCATTCATTACGGTAACTAGGTAAGCTTGCCAGGAATGGGGTAAGTGAGTATGAATAATGTGCCCTGCGTAATCGTTTGCATCTTGAATGCAGATTCTATTTTAGTACACTGCTGGATTCTTTTCTATGCGACAGGGCAAATTGGTATCTACCTACACTTTAGGGCCCCCCCACATCTGGCGTCTTTCGAGCGTCGGCGTCTGTCGGCGTCGGTCCAGCGCTATGGAAAATGACGTCGCTGCGCAGTTGCGTCGACGCTGCGTCGACGTTGCGTCGACGTCGGCCATAGAATTGTAGACGCCGACGCTCGAAAGACGCCAGATGTGGGGGGGGCCCTTAGGGCATTGTGAGGGTTCTAGTCTCATCCATAGTAGAACCTGTAAGCGCTGTACGTACAACTGCCTACCTGGGATATTTACTAGGTAGGTAGTGGTTAAGGTTTACGTGGTATTATTAATCTACTTGCTTAGATCTACATTTCTCACTTAACTCCAATGTTGACGTCCAATGTAATGTAGGTACCAAATGTTCATTCTCTGTTCTCTTCAGAAGCTTATTTTCCATACCTAAGTTATTGTTGGTATTAGGTACCTATTGGTATATCCTCCTTGCTTCGTTCTCCTCAGTGCTGAGGGTCGTAATGGTATGTACGTACATATATTGTTCTAAATAATGTCCAGCGTTGATACGCGACTGTCATACTCAAGTAGAGTAACGGTAGTTGCATTAATTACACTATAAACTGTATTGATGTGGTATTGATACAACAAAGTACCTCTAGTGTTCATCAATTCATTTTGAACTTCTACGAGTACGAGTATATACCTACGGGTATTGGTAGTACAGTCGCCATCAGATATATCGGAGCGGAGAAGGTGCTCACAAATATCTGAACACGCCTCTATTGTCAAAGCGTTAGGGTGCGTGTTCAGATTTTGGGAACACCTGGCCGCTCCGATATATCTGATGGCGACTGTACCTAAATGAATAGGTAGGTACGTGCGCTACCAGACAACACATGTTTTTCTCTGACATTAGAGGTTTTTTTTTGTTTAATGCATATTTTTCACGTCGCTTAGCTACTGTAAGAGAGAAAACCATGTATTTCTTTCCAACCTCCATCGTAAGATCCATTAATGTTTCTCTGCTGAGAGCTTACATTATCTTACTCGCACGAAAACCTAAAATTAACCCAGATTAAGGAAACACCAATATCTGGACAAGGTTAACAGCCACGATGTTTGTGAGAGAAATCATCTGCGGTCATGTGGTGTTCGCCCACTGGAGTCGATGACCTGCAAGTTTAACAATCAGATCAGTTCGATAATCGTAAGGAACATTAAGATGAGAACGTAGGTGTTATTACTAAACAACTTTTACTATTGGAAATTGTATACGCTGTTGAGTATGACCGGAAAACAACATCCTGTATACATACATACCACTCATAAGTTTAATAAGTCACAAACAACGTTAGTTTTAATAATGTGTAAATTGTTATTTAATAATTTGCCATAGAGCTGCGTCATTCAATAATAGCAACATCTACGAAGGCATTTGTGTTAAATAGCTCTAAATTATAACCGCAAGAATTAGGTCGGTTTCAGTTTCACGGTAGGTACCTACACAAAACATTAGTTGCATCCAAAACAAATGAACATACCTTACTCACAAACACTCGTATCTCGCAACTCTCAAGACCTCGGATCAAAATAGCTCATAAGCAATAAAAAGCAACTTTGTATTCTTGTGGCGCGTCTCCACGATAATCCGTGGCTGTTTGGGAACAGTTTGCTGGGCGGAAGTAGCCAATTGTAGCTGTCGAGTGGACCCGGCGGCGGCCGGCAACAGGCATTGTCTATAATGTCTATTGACCCGTATTATGCATGCTCGTGATAGGTTCCCGGACAGATCTATTCTGCTAATGGTAAACTAATACGCTAATGCCAGAAGTAGTCTTGATAATTCCGTTAAACCAGCGAAATTTGCTTACTATGAAAATGGGTCCGTTAAAATCGGTCCTGACTCCGAATCCCGAGTTCTTATACCTAGGTAATTTTACATATTCAAAAATATCAATGTCAATTAAAATACCTAAATATAAAATGAGCACGCACTGATGTTATGTTATGTCCTTGAGCTAGGCGTGTGCGAACGCTTGAGTGATTACGGTTTTGACAATACGACGTATTATTAAAGTCACATATTGTTGAATTTGGAGTACCCAATCTTAGACAAACAGGATGGGACAATACCTATCTTGAGGAAAAACCTATGTACAGTCGCCTGCAATAATATGTTACTCTTCGAAGGCCGCAAAAACATGTGACACGCTCTTAAGGCTTAACAAATAAGATTGTGTCAGATATTTTTGCGGCCTTCAAAGAGTAACATGTTATTGCAGGTGACTGTACACAACTATAAATTTTATGCCATTATTTTTTCGGCTCGGGTCCTAATCCTAATCTGTTAAATAAAAGGCTTTGCTTCTTAATACCTACTTACTGTACTTTGTAAGACCGTACATAGGTTTCTCCTCAAGAAAATACAAAAGAAAATAGCGGTTTTACAATAACTGAAACTAAGGGGGACTAGATAGGTATCGTCCCATCCGGATTGTCTATTCTCGTCCTAATATAGGTACCTAAGATACAGTAAGGTCTTTCCACTACCCATCCGTAGGTATCTACTGACATTCAAGTGTTGACATTTTCACTCCCTATTTTTCCCGTTGCGCCATCAGTATTACTGTAGAAAATAGATTTTATTATCTGAGATCTAGGTGTATAAGGTTAGACACTTTTATATGAAGAAAGGTTCCTATTATACTAGAGAAAACCGAAAATATTGTCTACAGTTTTGCCATTAGTGAAATGGTTTTACAACGTGGTAAAACCACGTTTTAAGGCATGAGACAAATTTCGTAATGCAGTAATAGGTTTATAAAATACGCGTCCCTGCAGAGCATCTAAATAATCTCACTGCAGTTTGTATTTGTAGGTACCTACTATTTTATCAATCTCTGAACTTGAATATTGATCACAGGAAAAACAACCGTTCAACGTATGCTACCTTGGATATTAAAATTGAGCTTATGATTATGACATTCAAACACAGACTTCAAATATCGCTTGTCAAATTATAGCGTGTACTTTAGAAGTTATGAGGGAACAAATGAAGATACATACATACCCACATACATACCGGTCAAAATCATAACCCTCCTTTTGTGTTGCCGTAGTCGGGTAAAAATAGGTACCAAGGAGTGAAACACGTGGAAAGTATTTTATTTCAAACTGGGGCCCTGTGTCAAGCTGCGCTCTATCACAGGCCGCGCAGTCCTAAAATGTTAACTGCAAAAAGTCAGAAGGAATATCACGCCCTAAGCTCTTTATTAACATTCAGTAGGCCTTTGCATATCTCTCGGGGAATGCAGTCGTGACTCTGGCATTTGTTTTAAATCTAACAATAGTACATTATTGTCGAGGCTCGGAAGTAGCTACTTGCAGGCTGAGGATTCGTTTTAAACGGACGACCTTGGGAGTCCGTTTAATTGAATCCGAAGCCAGCAAGTAGCCTTCCAGCCGAGTCATATATAGTGCTTTTCTCAAAAATGGTGCAAGAAATATAAATATCATAGAAATATTTTACAAAAGCAACATTCTTACGTATATATTTTCACAGAACAAAGCCCTTGCCGCCTTTTTATTTTTTTTTATAAAAAAATAGAAGTGTATTTTTCTGCCGAAAATACGCCAACCTATTTGAGACAGCTAAATAGTCGCGGTACTAATCATCTGTTTGGCTGTTTAATGGGCCTGTGCCTTCATTTGATATGGCCATTTCAACTTTTAAAAAGTTTGGAACTCGACAAATAATGGAATTTGTATGCAACATTGCAGTCCTAAAATCGAGACTGCAATGTTTTTAACTTTTTAATTTTTGACTGAACATAAACTCCGCGCTTCGCGACCTATTTTTTACACGGCAAAGTCGACTTTGACGTCCATTTTTGAGAATAGTACATTATTGCAGAGGCCGGGAAAGGGCAATTCGTGGATGAGTTTCGATTTTGTCGGACGACGCGAAGCGGAGTCCGACAAAGAAGACGAATCCACGAATTGCTATTCCTGCCGAGGCATATATAGTGCTTTTCTCCAAACATGCGAGGAAATAAGCTAAAATAATTATTATTTAAGCATCAAGCATCACTCAAATCAAACCTTCACATCCAAAATGTCAAAAACAATTTCCCTCTTTAATTAATTTTTAAAAGTTAAAAGCACAAACTTATTCTGCCATTCAGTACCATTCAATATTCGTTCATTCAATATAATTGCGCAATATAGTTTGTCAAACCAACTTTTCAGTCAGTAAGAACCAGGAAAACTACACCCATCCTTTTCTTTTGGGTGCTAGTACTAGTGTAAGACAAAGATAGTATGATTCTCTTTGTCTATGTTTGAAATGAGAAAGTCCTTTGACAAACTATGTAAGCTTTATGAACACGGATGAGATTTAAAAAAAATATAAAAATAATATTTGATTTTATTAAGCAGTATTCGCACGATCATACACGTGAAATGATAGCTGATCGGGTCGTGTAGAAGCGGCTCGCGGCAATAATAATTGGCTGTTTGCGTTTTTTATTATTAAAAAGTAAAAAACACTACAGTAATAAGTTATTACTGTAGTGTTTTTTTACTTCCCGTCCGCTAGAACAGGACAGCGATAGTTTGATGTTTTTTAGTTAGAGTTTGACATTAACGAAGAACTTCCCGTACTATTTTTGCTACAGTAAGGTGAACATTTCCGAGCATATTGGAGAAAAAGAATCTTATTGAGCTTGCGGCGGTTCCTGAAAGTGTAATACCTAATTATCATAAAGGCGATTAAAGATATATACTATAGCTACATATTAATGTATTTAAACTTTATCGCACCAAATAACAAAAAAATACAATAGGTAGCGTTTAAGGAACAGGTGGTAATACATATATTTATTTATGATCTCTATACTCCTTGGTGGAGGGAGGACAGAAGTCAAAACGGACCAAATTACACGAGCAAAGCTGCGGGTACAGCTGGTAGTTAGGTTAGGTTAGTATCCTATGAGTTTTAGGAGTGCTGCTGAATAAGTTTTATACGTAAATTAAAAATAATACATTATACTTCAATAAAAAGCGATTTACTTAGGTATATTATCATACATACTAAATAAGTCTTATACATATTGGGCTTATCGAATTTGCGGACTTAACGGAAACTTAAGTCATTCGGTGTCGAATTCAATTCAAAGCATTCAAATTTGAATAGGCAGGGAAGTTGGTTAAAATCGTGCGTTTACTATAGTCGATGCACCACTGCAATATCGTTCCTTTATTTACGAATGTCACTGGTGTGGATAAAATAATTAGAAATGACTGTACACGGTTGCGGATGACTAATGGAAGAGTTTTAATTACAGAGCAGCCAGTGTGCGCGCGGCGAAAATAAATCAAAGTGCATTCCACAAAACCGCAAGGCTCACGAGCCTTTAGGTAACAAATTGTCGGTCGAAAAAACATAAATCCAATTTTTCGCATTAATTGTACAAACACGTTCATAAAAAAGGGAAACACCCATGATATATTATGTAGGTAAATAAAATTACGACACGCACCAGTACTTAGATATAACAAAGTAAACATTAGGTACATGTGCGTATTTCCAGAGCTGCTCCCTCAGCTCCCTGCCATCAAAAGCATTTTCCGACAGTTTAAGAGCTTTTTCTTTTTACGAACCGCCCGTCGCGTGGAAATTCTGCGCTATGATTCTTCGCCTGAGAAATCAGATTTAATTTATTTTAATGAGATCTAGAAATCACCGAGACCTTTTTGATGGAGCAATTCGAGACGCAGCCAGCCAGTTAATTGACGACGAAACTACATTGTGGATCTCCATTGTATAGAATTTGTTGATCCAAATGACCCGCCGGTGGCGGCGGTAGGTATACGCGTCTACGGGCCGCGTTGTTTTACAGCAGATGGAAGTAAACACAGCCGACCCAACATCTGGCATATTTTTTTTACTTCCACCGTTGAAGTCACTCCTTAGCGTTGCTTTAAGAATCAAACCGTAACCGAAAGGTCGGTCCAGCCCGGTCACATTTTTATTTTGGTGGATTCTGCATCATGTCCATTTTTTGCGTCAAAAATGTTAAGTTTCCAATTTCCAATACAGCCGATGCCGCTAAAACGTAGGTATATTTCGACACTCTTAAGGAAATCAAAATGTATAGGGTACTTCCCGTTGCCCTATAATTATAAAATTTGGCAAGATTAAAAATAAAAAAAAACTAAAATATAAATAAAAAAATGTACAGAACCCTCGGTGGGCGAATCCGACTCGCACTTGTCCGGTTTTTTATTTATAACCTGATGCTTGCTCCTACTTCACTTCACTTTTGTTGTTGGAGTCACTCGTCTGCGTGTCACCTTTCTAGGGACCGGGACGGGACCCTAAAAAATATTCATGATCACTTCTATAAATTATAGTTTCAACATTGTAACGATTATGTAGTCACAATTACATACATATTTACATTATTTGTTAAACTTCTTGGTAATTTCTAAAATTAGCTTATTTTTCAGTTTTATTTGCCGCATTTGAGCTTGGCACATTAGACATGCACGATTGCTCGTGAGTATCAGCCTTAGCTTTGCTGATGAGGTTTTTAACCTCCGAACTTGAGATCCTGAAGGTCCTTTCAAGTTTAATGTCCAATAAAGGCAAGAGAGTAGAGTAAAAAGGCGTGGAAACTTAGGTAGGTACTTGTAAGTAAAGTAGGTACCTACTTATGAAACAGTTTCGTGAACACTGGTTTAATAATAATGCATTGGAGAAAAATATCTACTGTAAGTAGGTAGGTACCTGATTAATAAGATCCAAAAA
Organism: Cydia fagiglandana; assembly: GCF_963556715.1. Lineage (NCBI taxonomy): Eukaryota > Metazoa > Arthropoda > Insecta > Lepidoptera > Tortricidae > Cydia > Cydia fagiglandana. Next base: position 10,823,012 of record NC_085932.1, read on the forward strand.
AGAAATATATAGGAGGAGTAGGAGTAGGAGGTGAACTTCAACCATTAGGTCAAATCAAAAATAATTATCTGATATTTCCGTTTTCCGGTTAAAAGTTTATTAGTTCCATGCCATAAAATATATATATTTAGAAAAACGGGCCTATGAGCTCCAAATATTATGAATGGGCTTCAACATCAACACTGTATATGGTATATTTACAAACATTGACGCCCGGCCTGTGCTACCGAAATGCACAGCACGCTCCAACACATTAATACTTAAATTAAATCTGGCCTGGCTTGGCTCCCCCGTTCGCTCGACGCAGCGTACTACATGCGCGGTTTTCAGGGATCCATACCTGCATTTGTCCGAAAGAAAACTCACTGACCCGTTTTTAATTTAGCGGTTTCTATAATTAGATTACCCCAATATATATATTTTTGCGGTTGGTACTTACTACTTATACATAGGTACTTAAGCTAAATATTGAGATTACGTATGCTGAATATTCTTAAAGCGTATTAAAATATGTTTGTTTTACAAAGATGTATAATGTTTTCAATTCATTTCATTTGGCTGGATGCCCAGGGGCGTGTCCAAGTACATATTATATTAGTAACGTTCATCTGGTTAGGTGGTTAGGCAGTGTATGATTTAAAATTTAAAAATGTCTACACACAGACACACACCAAGTTTCGTAAGGGCATTTAAAATCGGAAGCATTGCAATATTGCATTTCCTTCCGTTCCCACGAGCTAGCAAGGGGATAAACGAACATATGTAATTGATAAAATGGTAAAGAACCGAGCCACCTGCCTCACTCGAACATACTGTAGTACGAAGTAAGGAACCCTCCAAATCACAGCCAGTACAAACTTCCTAAAGCTCGGCTGCGGGTTACGACAGGCGCTTCCGCTCGTGCTAAGAAAGCTCGCTTCCTCATGAAAGCGGCGCACGTGTGCCGTCACCTGCGGCTGCGCCGGCGCAGAGCCCGCCAAGCGCTCGCCGGGATGTGTCGTGCTTAGTGATGCGAGCGTATAGACACCAGTGAAAATGGGACCCCAATTTGACTACAGTTTACGCGCTACCAGTGAGTGTTAAATTTGATTTATACATTTTTATTATTTATTCGACTTTATAGGTATCTGAGATGTTCCGGGAGTTTAGGTACAACAATCTGTGGTATAAATAAAAACAACATCCCATTATTTGAAAACTAGAAGCAGGATATGGTTGCACATAATTTTTCTAAGTTAGGTGTTCGTTGACGTTGAACGGAAAAATGATGAAACTTTTCTAATTTCCCGCGCCTTTGTGTAAGAATCTTCTAAGTTATTTGAACGTTTTTCACGAGTTTAAAGGTCATTATTGTTTTCATAGAGCGTGGGAGCGAGCAATGAGCCCCAGGACACTATAGCTGAGATGAAAAATTGGATTCTTTATTTATTTTATTCGTACCTATATTTTACAACTTTTACAAGTAGGTATATCTATCGTAACGAAGACCACTTACTTTTCGAAGGCCGCAAGCATATGTGACAGGCTCTTATGGTTATAGCTCTACAAATAAGATCGTGTCAATTTTTTTGCAGCCTTTGTTGTGTAACATATTATTGCAGGTGACTGTAAGTTAGGTACCTTTACAATATTAAATAATCTGTTATGTTACTTCGTAATTAAGATAAAAAACGTAAATGCGGTAAGTACTTGTGTTTACACTGTTGTAACATGCCGCCTTCGTTCAAAGCACATTCAGCCAAAATACCGCGAACGCCAAAATTAGTCATTAGGATGAAACATCTTAAACAAATTATGTTTGTAACGTATTTAGAGATTCCTTTCATGCCTTCTGGGAATAATGATTAATTCATCAGAGCCTCGAGCGTTGTATGCCTTATTGCTTCTTACACAGGCCTTACAGCATGCTATCTAAATTAGTTAATCAACGAAATAATTAATCCTTCGAAGATTCTTTTACTGTTTAGATCCCGTTTTAAAAATATTTTCTATACGTATATTAACAGCCACTTTTAAGTACCTACCTTAATATTAAATATGCAAACATGTTACCTGCTAGCGAGATTTGTTATTCAAATCAAAACAATGTTTCCCGTTCAAATTGTTATTTAAACAAACAAATGCTTGTTTAATTTCAGCAAACCTTAATTGAAGTAAAATTAGGTACCTTCAAATTTTCTCGAGGTGTGTAGATTTAGTACTCTACCATTGTGATATAAATGATAAACAGTAAATACATATTTAGGTAACTTTAAAAATGTAGGTACCTATTCATATTTCGAAGATTATTTTATCTACATACTTCAAGAGTTTCAACAGTTTCACTACTTAATATGTATAAACCTTATCACTTTTATTAGGTAGGTAGCCCTAATGACGTTATTATTAGTAATGGTTACGGTATATGGTTAGTAGAATTGATATAAGCTTTTAATATATTTATTCCTTTTTTATATTAATGTCTTTACTTTAATCAAAGCATAAACATTTTACCAACAACAGTATAGAGTATTACCGTAGGTCTATCGTACATAATAATCGGGAGAGAGCATTAAATCTCCAGAAATGATCATTAAAATTAGTGTCACAACACAATAGCCTTTAATATCATTACATGTTAATAGCCGTCATTTATTTTAAATCTGTGTCCCAAACTCCGTGGAACTGGCATTGTTTGTGAGTTGTTGCCCGCCACATGTTCTCAGGGATTTCATTCCTATATAGCACCGAGCACATCGTCAGAGGCCTACCAGTATACGTGTGACCCGAAAACAGTAACCGCTTTGAGTAATCGGGGATCAAAGTAATTCTGGTACGCCCGAGGAGATGCACTTGGGCAGGGCTGAGAACAATCCACAGGGACTCTTTTGTCCCGCCCTCACCAGAACGAACCCAATACACATGCGGGCTAAGAAAAAACCCCATTAAAGCAAGAGATTTTATGTATAAGTTACTATTTCGAGAATTTTATTAGCTACAGAGATAAATTAAATATACCGAAATGGAGATTAAGCACGTTTGATCCTTAGTTTGTACAACGATAACAATTGTGTTTATTTAATTAGGATCAAACGGAAAGAAAAATACATAATGATAAGCATAATTGAGATGAATATTATTATATTTATTATGATATGACCTACTCTGAAGCTTAGGTAAATTATACTTGCCTATTAAATAGTAAATATGTATCTAATTACAATGCCCTAACAACAATGTAAACAAACAAATGTAATTGTATGTTTGATGAGAGCATTCAACTTTGAGGTGACTTTTGACATTTTGGGAACAAATTACCTAATCTATAAGATATCATGATTCACGATTCAGTAGATATTGGGAAAGGTTTACACTCGCGCCCAAGAGTGCTAACAACTTACTACTTGGGGTTAAGTCTTTTTTAAATCAAATTTTACAGAATCCTTGTAATAAGTAGGTATACGACTATATGTAGGTATGTAAATACCTATTCTTAGATACCTACAATAAGTTAGAGATATTAATAAACCTGAGTCGCCTTTTACGCGCAAGGAATAAACCTTTAGTTTTACTTATCCCGTTACTATAATAAGCTCCAAAGCCCAGCCACCCCTGCAAAGGGTGGGGCTGCTCTGGTGCACAGTCGTGTTCGAAGCGTCTGTGCCGATAATACTCTTACTTAGGCAGTACTTCACTACATACTTTATGTGGCTCTGTACGTAATGCCCGAGATAAGCTGGGTAAATCTAAGCAAACTTGCGGAATGGGTGTCTTGATACTACATCTTAGTGATGTAGTATAGTATACTCGTACATATACATATACATACCTACATATAGCATATATACATATATCGTACATACACATATAGCTAAAATATGTGATTATTAAACCTACAGAGTCTAAATGTAAATTGCTTTTTCAGCTGTCACTGTATTTTAATTTTTATAGATAGGTATAGAGTCATTAAAGCTTTCCGCCCCTAATAGTGAATCTAAAACAATCGTCTATACGGTACACTTTTTTTCTTTAAATAAACGCAACACCTACAAAAGTAATATTTTCAAAAACAATATAAATCGGAGCAAGTTTTACAAATGGACCTTTCCATTTATATTATATACATTGTAAGACTTGTAAGCACTTGTGAGTTACCGCAGATTATTTTCTGACTTCACAATCCTCTTAACCGAAGTAATGGAAACCTAACTAACATTAAATGAGAGAATAAATTAGATGCATCTCTGTAATACCCCAGCTACGCCACAAATAATATCTTTAATAGTATAAGGCATCGCCCTACACCACATTGCCTATTGTCTACGCCAGTCTTAGGCGGGCTACGAACGGAGATTACGTTCAATTCGCATTTTCCGGCTCACAAAAGTAGGTTGCTCCACTCGCCCGCACTGGACGTAATGGAGAGCCGTTAGTTCATTGGCGTTATTGAATAATTCCCGCGAGCCACAGTCGCCGAGTGCCAGGCACGGGACATCGCCGTACACTATGATCGTTGGTAAATATTGACAGAATTAATTGTCAATCTTTGTCTTAAGATTGGATAAGAACTACATGACATTTGTTACAGATAACCCGTCATATTTTGCGCTTCCCAACGCCGATGTTCTGGACAGCGCAGAATCAAATCAAACTACCGCGGAGCCATGCTCCCGCTCGGCACCGGGCCGCGTCTGGGCAGATGCCAGATCTCTGGGCTCTCCGCGACGAAGGGAGCCAGAGAGCCCCCGAAGAAGGGAATTCCGAGCACTATTGCGGTCTTTGTCGGCCAAGGAGCCGGAGCAGGCAGAGGCATTTCTGCGAGGGCAGCCCAGACCGGGGGATGTCGCGCCGGGCGACATGAGGCACAGTTCCACAGCACCACGGATAAAGTAAGTTGTCGAATAATTACAAGCATTTTCATATGTTGTCTGTTAAAACGAGCCATTACATGTATATTATAATTGTCGCAGAAAAGGAAAAATCAGCACGACCGTGGTTACACCTGATGGCCCTCAGGAGCGCGAAGAGGTGTTTTACACCATCCCCCTTCAGGGACGTAGAAGGCACTCCGTGGGGGGTTACTTGGCGGCGGGCGCGTCGGGCGCCGGAGAAGTTACTTCAGTACCCAGCGAAGTTCCTAAAATGCCACCGCCGCGGTTCGGACCAAAAGAAGAAGAAGTCAAACGTAGAAGACCTAAGAACTTTCCCTTTAAAGGTAAGATTTTTTGCTAACCTGTAATCTCTTGATCATATTTTCGATATCTTATCTCAGCTTGTCTGTTAAACGTACGTTTGTGGTAGAAAATGGATATCTGCATAAAAAAATACAAAGACAATGTTAAATATTTGTTCCGGTATATCAAAAAATTATGTTATCTCGTCTTTAACTTTATTTTTCTTTGGGAGGGAGGGGAGTGAGGAGGGTGCTCGTACCTAGACACAAAACGAACAATAAAGGAAACTTACGCAGTAAAATCTATTATTAAGTAATAGCACTGATAAGCGTGTATATGATTAAGATGATGATAGATGGTCATAAACATGTCAGTGGAGACGTCGGACAGATACCAAAGTACGTTGCACCCGCTGCGCCCTTCTGCGGCCCCAATCGATACGCGCGCCGCCGCCCGCGCCCGGCGATGCACCGTACCGCGGTACACCCGAAACGGGCGGCGCTTTGAAGCCTCTATCAACTTGAACTTTAACCATTTGGCTATCACAAACAATAGAGAATTACATTATTATTATGTGTTATGCAATTATCATACAATCCATACCTTATGAGAGTTATGAGTTATGTAACATACGACCCCTTACACGCACCTAATAAAATAAATACGTAACTGTAGTACATTGCATCGTTAAGATTGCAAGCCATCTGCCATAATTTAATATTTATATTCGTCCCTTGTGTCGCTACTTAAGCTTATCAGTTTCGAGAAACCGTAATGTCTGCTTAAGCGTAGGAAACGCGGCTCGCATATTTATCTTCGGGGTTGTATTTGGCAATCGATAACGTTAGGGGAATATAGAGTCGAGTCCGGAGTGTTTGATTAGGTTGTCGGGCAGCCGGGGTGTGCGATTCGATTATCGTCGCGTCGCGGTTTAGTATGCGAAGTGCGTGCGCTCGCGCCGCTTGACGCCAGTCGGGGCCTGCGCGCGCGGCATTATATCGCGAACCGCTCTCGGTCACTTCGCAGGACTCGCGCGCTCGATTTCACTGCAGATCGGTGCAATGACAGTTTGTTTGGTGCAGCTTTGAGTTTGTGGTGACAATGGAAGCCGAAAGTGAGTTTTGAATATTTTTATTTTACACTTTTCCTAAACAAAGCCTTATAGTTTTCTCATACAAGGGTAGGTGTGGTGCAAAAGTATTAAATATATATTAAACATAATTGTATTATAAACAATAGATACCTACGGTTGCGCGGTACATACAATATATTGTATGTGTTTGAAAACTTTTCACGTAGGTTTTGTTATAAGACTGTGGCAAACAAGCGTTGGTCCCCTTGGTGGAAAGCGGTTACCATAGCCTACTTAACGTAGACTAATAACATTATTTATTACCAGTACCTAATGTATGTATTCTAAGACGAATTGTGTGAAAGCTTTTGTTCCGCTGTATGATTTATATTCTGTAAAATGCCTGTACGTCGTCTAAGTTAAAAGTCAATTGTAAAATTCTATCCGCCTTTGTCAGCCCTCCTTCGACTACTTAGTCGGCAGAGAGGCCATCACGTCGGAAAAGTGTGTAAATTTTGTAGTTCGAAGGTGTACCACACCGACCCAAAATCATTGTCAAAGAGACACCGTATGTCTTCACCAAATTATCTTAACTTATGTTTACTCTTTACCCTCACAACTTTAGACTCTACGCGTTCGCCATAAAGGTGACTATTGTCTGTTGTGGGAACAAATTTATATTAGTTACACGGTACACATTACCTTTGCAGGGTTGTAGCATGCCTGAATAAACATAGGTTAATTTACATGCATCGAAGCTCCTCCCGTAATGTACGCGCGTAGTGAATGTCAATGTTCTGAGGAACAAGAGTTAAAGGTACATGCAGAATCGCTACCACCGAGCCAGTATTTAAATATCCCATGCATTTTGTGTTACAAGATTTAGGTACCTACATATATCTTAAATACTCCATTTTCTTTACAGTGAAGCTTTACTTTTATTTCCAAACAAAAGCCCTTTAGACACGATCATCTAAAGATAAAGTATCACCACTTGTGGAGATTTTTACACAGATCAATTTTACTTGTCGTCTGAGCATTCAGCAAAATAATTTGCAATTTAGATAAGATCATTAAATAAATTTCTCTCAGAGGGGACACGAAAAAGTTTTGGAAGATTTATTTATTCAAATGTAATTCGAACACTGCCTTTGAAATGAAGCAACTTTGTCAAATGACTCATTAATTTAACAAATCGAGAGTTGGAAGTCTCGATATTTTCACTAGGTACTCGAACAACCTAGCCTAGCCTAGGCTCTTAGCCCTCTTAGGTACTCAAGTCTAATGTCCTACGGTCCTATTGTTATTCGACGACGAGTGACTACATTATCGCGTTAGATAGAATATTAAATTATTACTACCGATTGTGATCCTGGCGCCGCGGGGTGACACTTATCGCTTTTGACCGCATTCAAGGCTGATTTGTACACATAAGTGTATTTATTGACTTCCTATTTACTAATAGGTATTTACCTAAGAGTGCTACTCTATGTATTATGTACCTAGACAAATATTTCACGCGTAAATTATGTTTTTTTTACCACAAAGATAGTTGTGAATATTTTTAATAAACGATAATAATAGGCTGTTATATTTTCCTTAATGATGTAAGAGGTATTTTAACACTAGATTTCGATTTTACGCCTGCAATTGTAGTAAAGTAAAGCACTAAAATGTTTCAACATCAAGCTTTGTTAACTAATTTACCTACTTGTACTAGACCCATGTGTTGTTTATTAATAGGTAAGTAGGTAGGTCCCCACTTGGACATGGCCGTCTTAATTACTTGGAACACTTCGCTAATTAACTCGGTTGTCAGCATTAAAAATAGCGCGGGATCCAATGTAAACATTAGAGATGTCACGAATATTCGGCAACTATTCGGTATTCGGCCTATTCGGCCACTTTGCCGAATATTTGGTATTCGGCCGAATGGTGCCTACTATTCGGCCGAATACCGAATATCTGATGCACCTACCTAAAATAAAAAATAACCAAAAACTAGGTATTTTTAATAATTAAAATGTATTCTTGAAAAGTAGTTAAATACGAAGGTACGTTTTTAGCGTATACTGATCACAAAATATTATATTTTTATCATGAGTCTGAGTTGATTGACTCTAACTAAATTCATTAATTCAATTCAACATAAAAATACCTAAAGCTAGCAGCAAGAATTGTGCGAACAATTTTCATAATAATTGTGACTCAAAATGTTCGCATGTCATGCCGAATATTCGGTATTCGGCCGAGAGACGGGCCGAATATTCGGTATTCGGTATTCAGCCAAATTCACTATTCAGGGCATCTCTATGTAGTAAACATACGCGTGCTTTCAATAAGCTTCGAAGTTGCTTCATTTGTGGTAAGCAAGCGATGCTGCATCTTACCACTAACCGGTTATTTGCGTCGTGGTTTTCTGGTGTTAGGTAGCTAATTAGACATTTAATTAAGTTTCTTTTATCATTCGCCCACAGACAGGCAAACTTTTTAGCCACACCGTGGTCAATCATAATATACCTATAAAATAATTTCTCACCACCCGCTGCCTGAGTAAATCGGTAGAGTCGACAGGAGTAACTAAATTGCATCCCGCCAAAACATACCGTGTAGCGACTGTAGCGTGAAGCTTTTACTACGGAAAATGTTATCAGATCTCGTAGTCGGTATATACGAGTAGCCAACCTTTGACTCTACCTAACACTGACCTATTACCTTTACAAGCTCTAATTCTATTAAACCTTATATAAATATACATCTCGGTCGAGCAGTATGGTTTGACCGCTTCAATGAATGTGCTAGAAAGTAACGATATTATTTCGTACCTACCTACCATAAATACACTACAAAGATAATTTGCATATTTGACATAGACAGGCATAATAATGAAATCCAGAGCAAATTATAAAAAATGTATTCATTTCATTTTTACTAAGTGCTTTCAGAAAACTTGCTTCTATAAAAGATACCTACTCCTTAAGTCTCTAACGTTAAAAACGTGACCCAAATAATTCGTGAAATCATAATGAATCATTATTCCGTACACTGCGGCGCCAGATCGTGCGATTTAGCACACTCGGCTACAGAAACCAGGGAAAGAAGGGATGTTTATTTTGATGTCGTGAATCATCACATTAATCACTCGGATGCGCACTCAATACTTGCTGTTTGTTATCACAGGTTTCTTTACCACTAACGAGGCAGACTGCAGATTAATTTGTTCGCCCTAAATATGAACAACAGTCGATACCTTATGAAAACTTCCTGAAAATATTCCCGAATAATCGCTTTTATGGGTGACATAAGGTTCTCTCTTATCTTCGTGTTCTGCGTATTAGCACAGTGTAAAAAGTAACTGAGGTCCGACGGCCTTTGACGTGTACCGAGCTACTAACAATGGCGATGACAGCGATGTATGCAGCTCGGGTGCGCGTCATAGCCCCCTCCCCCCCTCACCTCGTCGACGTCGAATGATTGTATAGACCAGTGGTTCCTAACCTTTTCAGTCCGGTCACCCCTATGACTAACTAGGGAACCTAATTTTACCCCTCCTCCCAATGGTAATAAAAATAAATCGTGTACGTTTGTTGTATTGTTATATTTAGGTCAGCTTATTACCCCCGCCAAATACCAGTTTTACCCCCACGGGGGTAATTACCCCCAGGTTAAGAACCACTGGTATAGACTGTTGTCTTAGCTTCGCGCGGACCCCGCTAAAGCCCGTTAGACTTGAAATTCTACTAGTTGGTTAGTTAAGGCTGTAAGTGCGAAAGGACGCATGCGTTAGGTAAACACGGTCGTGCCCCCAGTTCTGAGGGCCTACCCTACCACTAACATCGAAAAGTCGAAAATAATTACCTGCCTCTCTATCGCTCTTGGTTATTCGATCGATTGAGAAACAGATAACGATATCAAGTTTATGTTATTCTCGGTACCGCGGTAGGCCCCCTGGTTTCACATACCTATTATAAACGGAACCTAAACTACAATCCCGTCTTAAAGCGTCAATTCATTCAGTAAATAACTTTTAACTACCATAATAAATACTTAATGTATAAAGAATTTCCTAATAAATGCAATTACTTAACCAGCTAAACAGTAAAGAGGATAACATAAAGTTTTACTGGAGTTCTATGAGCTGCTTCCTCCCTGTTCCTAGAACCTCATCAACTTAAATGGGTCACATCCTAATGCTTACTAAATACGTACATTGTTTTAAGCGAAGCTATATTAACTAATGCGTGTTTACTGTTTTACTATGTGACTGTGTTAAGACGAATATCGACTCCATAAAGAGTAGGTACAGTCAGCGTCGTATGGTAGGTAGCATCCAAAGTATTCAAATAGTTCGGTACGCCATACAAATTATATGCAGTACAAATGAAAATTACCTGCGTACCTATGTGTGATTCAAAACAATTGGAACGAAGATGGTAGTGCAAGTACTTATTTACTCAAGTCTCGTAAGTTTTTAACTTTAGTATAAGACATATAAAACATATTTAGGTTAGTATTTACGAGTTTTCGTAGGTACTTTTGTCACTTTTGTACCCGCGATGTGTTAGTTTCTAATAAACTTGATAATAAGTAAAATTTTGTTAACATTTAGAGAAGCGAAACCGTAAATAAGAGTGAAAATAAACCTACATGGCTTGTATTTCAAACACTTGTGAAAACATTAGATCAAAAAGCTACCTGCCACATGAAAACAGTTATTAGGAAACTGCAATATTTCACTTCACACATCAAACGTAGCGGCCAATGAGCTGGAAGTTTAAGCCACAACAGATTTTATGCCCGAAATGGTACAGCCCCTGTACCTTTGCTCTGCTCTACTTTGAAGAGCTTTGCGCAATATCCTTCTTGCCGAGTGCGGGTAAAAATAATCTGAAGTGCACCTCATGTAGCACGGTGCAATGAGGTTTTAGTTCAGAACATTAAGAGTAATATTTCATACAAGCCAAGCGTATGAACTGTTCATATATATGCTTGGCTTGTATGAAATACTTTGGACTTATTGTTTCTGGAAATTCAACTACCTACCCTTTTCTCATATTTTGTTCAGTATTTTTCATAAGTAGCTCTTAAGTGTTGGACATATTTCTTTAAGCACCTACAATCTACCTATGTCTTTCAAATAACGCTACGTCTTACGTAGGCGAACAACGCGCGAACGCAGCGCGGCGAAATCAATCCTTTGATGCCCATAGAAGTGTCCTACGTAAGCGATCTCGTTGCGAACGCGGTGCGGCGCGATTTGCACGCGAATGTCAGGCGGCGCGGCGCGGCGCGGCGCGGCGGCGGCCGCTTTCGCCGCGCCTTCGCGCGTTGTTCGCCTACGTAAGATGCACAAACTTAACATTTATCGATGAGCTAAAGTTCCCTTAATTATTTAAGTTAATAAGTACGTATTTTAATGAATCCATTTTAAATGTACTGGACAAAGCTCAAAAGAGCTTTTGGGATGTGCGTTAGCCACAAATCGAGAATTATGATAATGGGTGCATTAAGTACTGCACTATCCCCGCATTCCAACCGAAGCGAAGCTATTTCGCCACGTGTTTCAAGTTATCCAGGCTTGTTCGCATGTCGGGCATCGCGCGTTAGTTATTCCGGGCGACGCTGATAGACGTTTGTCTATTTAGGAAACGGATATTACATTTAGTCTCGTCTGCATTTGGCGGCAGAGGTGGGCAAGTATAAATCCGAATGGGTTTCCGGCGCGCGCGGTGCATAGCATATTTTGTAAGCAGTCGATGCGTATGCGCGGAGCTTGGATGCAATAAAAATGTTAACGGCCAACGTATGTTTTCATTCATGCAGGGATATGGGAGTGTGTTTTTAGGACAATGCCTTATAAGTTGAAGTAGTTGCAGGTTCTTTTTACACCAATAAAACTTGTTACGGATAAGTAACGGATCTATTGTACCTACCTAGTTTTGTCACGACAACAATGTTATTTTTTATCTTTCTTTTATGTCTACTGTGAACCAAGCGCATTCAATCTTGCACGCGGAGATAGCAGAAATGTATTGATGCCATTATGCTAATGAATCGATGCTTCTGTTCAATTAATTGATTTCAAGTGGGTCATTGAGTTGCTGTAAGTATTGATTATTTTACGGATGCCAAACGTTTGTTTAAACTCCCTGGATGCAGATAGCGTAAGGCCCGGGTACATAGCTAGTATATTTAACAAAAAGCTAGTTCTACGTAAATATTTATGCTATCAAACGAAATGTTTAAATGGAGTTAATTTCGGTGACTTGAACTTGGTGCTGTGACCCGGCGATACGGAGTGAACGACTCCGTTCATATTATCCATTATCCCCATACAACACTTCCTTTCAGCCTTATTTTATTCCAATTTGACCAAGACGTTATTGAGTTACGACAGTTCAATCGTCAGATTGTGGCGGGAAATATGATATTCCAACATGGACTCTATAAGTGCACATTTACATATGTGGCAACAGGATATATTGTAGCCTGTTTTATTGAATAAATATATAGTTATATATAATAAATATTAAGTACCTGACTACCTATTCGTAAGAGTAGGTAAACATGAATATAAATGAGGTTCATCACGGATAACACTTTTTCGATAATTTCAAAAATTATTTGTGACTTGATTGAATTTTCTTTATACCTTTATATTTGTTTGAAAAGATGTTAATTTTAAAAATGTTACAGAGATGGAAGACATTGCGATCCTGTGGAGTTCGGGCTCGCCTGAGAGCGCCCTCTGGTCAGACTACCTAGTAGCAAGCTTCGACAAGATCATGTCACAAAGGGCCCGCCATCACTACAGGTGGGTGTTTTCCCATTTACCTATCGATTGATTTATAATACAACCCGCCCGTGAGCTACTTCTGTACCCTTCTCCCCTTCCTCCCTGTGAAACTACAAATAATAGGAATATGTACAGTATATTAGGTATAGGTTTGGGACACGCCAAATCATACGCCTTCAAATGTTGTAAACGAGCCAAAAGGACTCTTTTGGCCTAATAAACTTTATGTCAGTGTGTCGTTTGATGTTTCTTTATCCTATGTTTTCAATGTAGGGTTAGAATTTTCTTGCTAAAGAAGTTATCTTGAAAAGCTTCTACTAAAGTTCGCAAAAGCTCTACAATGTAATTTCGCCGATGTTTTTCCCGGCACTCAGCTTAAAGCACCTAAGGGATAAATAATAAATATACTTTGTAGTACCTATTTATTCATATTGTTGACTTTACCTAATATTCTACTCTATTTAACATGCCAAGGCATACCTATAGTAATTAAATTCCGTCATAACGTTTAGTTACAGGTTATAGATTCACTTAACATTCAAATAAAATAAACCTTTCCATTAAATCGTTTAGAGTAGGTACCTACTTAAACTTTTGACGGACAAATTTTTATTTACCTTTTAGAGTGACGCCTATAACTGTGGAGGAACTAATGGCCAGCGACTCACAAGAGAAAATAGAGAAGCTTTCAAAATCCCAGCTTCAGATAGTTATCCTGTGCCCGAACCTCGCCACCAAGATGTCGGACCTGAGGGCTGAGAGCAACATGGAGGCGATGTTCAAAGTCGACAAGGTGCTAGTAATGCTGCTAGGTGTCGAAAAGAATCAAGTTATTGCGAATAACTGTGAAGGTAAGAAAGTGCCAATCGAAATCCAAACGTTCGTTCGTAGTGACATGTTACAAACTGTAGGTAGGATTGCAATCTCACGCACGCGGTCGAATGCTGATAGCGACCCTGCAGCACCCCATCTATGTATGGCGGAGTCGGCACTCGTTGGTGGTTTTAGACGATAGTCCTCCTCTGGTTAGTCCGTCATCCCCCCTGGTTCCGCCGGACCAGGTGGCATGCGTAATCGCATTTCCCCAACGTTAAAAAAAAGGATTGCAATCTCACAACGGGGGATGCTTTAATATTACTTCATCACTTTTGCATAATACCAATGTGGCCTACCCTATGGTTCCTTTGTGGTAAAATAGCATGATGAAGAAGAGCCTCGCTATACAGACAACCGCATGAAATGATTATTTTAACCTAAATCTTTACAAAACCATTCAAATGATTGATGATTACGCAGACTACCCGACGATAGAGCAGTGGCAGATGATGTCGGTGCGCGAGAAGGACACGTCGTTCGTGGACACGTTCCTCACGGCCGCGGTGGGCATCCTGCGCACCAAGGACTGCAAGGACACCGCCACCGACCGCACCAGCTTCTCTATCGTGCCGAAGAAAGTCAAAATTGTAAGAAATTTGTATTGTTAAACGGAATTGAAGTATGATACCTAGAACAATATCTACATAATCAAAAAAGAAAACGTGCTAAGAATACAGCAGTTCCCAGAGCACTCGGTCATACCAACTAAATACCTACTATTTAGCGCTCTGATGAATATATGTAGTAGAAAAAAAGATATGGAGAAGAAAAGAGCTTTTTAAAACAATTATTTTAATGCCTCTGAGAATTCGATCAAAACTGCATCAAATAATTGGCGTTTATGAAATACGTAACGTGGAACGTTTTATATAGGTAATTTATTCACAAACATATACCTATATTTTCAAAGAACGCTACAATAACACAATTTCTTTATTCAGGGACATAGTCGAGTCATAGCACTACTCAACGATCCAATCAGAGAAGAGGACAGTATCAAGATAATCGTAGACAAGAAAGGGGAAGCCATCCACATACCGACGTTTAAGAAGCGGAATCCTTATACGCTACAATTTGATATTCCAGGTAGGTACTAACAATTAAAAGGTAACAGAATAACGTCAAAAAAATTAATAAATAAACCGCAATTTATAACAATTCACACTTAAAACTATTTTCAATGTTATAATCTCGTTGTTTGCTTACAGAATCGTGCCTGGATGTATCTATGCTCGTATGGGTTAGAGTCAGCAAAAACGGCCAGCCGTTGGGAAGGAGGCAAATCAAATGCGAAAGTCGACTTAGAGAGTTAGACCAGTTACTGAGGGCGTCAGATCATCCATTGGAATTTATGTGCCAGGTAACACTATATCTAAGTTAAATATCAGTTTGCCTACCTAAATGTTTTATTAGAGATCTTTTGCAATCTCAATTTACCTCTTTATTTCAGACTTTAGGTTTTAAAACAACGAGTAAAGAGCAACTCGACAGTTGGATGCTCAGCGCATTCCAGAAGAACATTCCTCCACACTTCAACTTGCTCGTTTCTAATGAGCAGTTTAACCCAAAGGCTGATGTATCAAGTAAGTACCTATCTACTTATAAGAAATAATTTTAACGTATTCAAAATAAGGTAACGATCCACGTAACTAACTAACGTAACTTATTCGCTTTTATACTTTACCATGAACGTCCACGGTAACGGCACGTTTTACCATTCTGATAAAGCAGAGGACCTATAAACGTAGGAAATCCTACGCGGTCGCTTTTAAATTTCCGTGCACGTTGCCGGCCACAATATACCGTTACCGACCATTCGTTAAAATTAGCTGAACGGCTGCACTCGATTAGTTTTATCTATCAGAGAATTGCCAGTTTTTAATGAAAAAGACTGCGAATTTCTAATTTTCAAGAGATGTTCCAATAATGAGCCTTACAAATCACGAATTTGTCGTCAGGCGGCGAAGAATACCCCACCCTACTGCACTGGGCGGCGCGCTTCGGGCTGGAGCGGCTGTGCTGGCAGCTGCTGGAGTGCCCGGGCGGCGGCGCGGCCGTGGCGCTGCGCAACGTGCGCCAGCGCACGCCCGCCGACCTGGCGCGCGACTACCACCACACCAGGCTAGCCGAAGTGCTGGCTGACCATATGGTAACACCCACTTTCCTCAACATTTTTATTTAAATATTTTCTGTTGCTCATTGTCGTGATTATATAATCACGACAATGAGCAACAGAAAATATTGAAAATACACATGGAGCCACTCTTTGTTAGAATTCTTCGTCCTATTTTTAAGGTTCATCTACCAACTACGATAATATTGTAGATATAGAAAATCTAATAATTAATATTCAACCAAATAACTAAATTGATAATGATTAATTTTTTTTACAATTTATTTAAAATGTGTAATGGTCTAATGGTAATCCATTTGTTTTAGAAAATAAACGAGTTCTCCAATATGTATTACTATTTGAAAAATATGACTGAAAGCGACAAAGACGAAGACCAAAAAGAAATTAAACACGATGAAGAGTTACGAATTGTAGAAACATGCGACACTGTCGACTCTCCCACGAGCCTCGAAGCGAAAGCTGTGGAAGAGCCAGCCACCGACCCCTTCAGCGAGGCATGCACTCAAACCCTGGAGGACAATTTAGACAAAATTAACGAAAGCAAAAAGAAACGACCCGTCCTGAAAATACCAAAGATGAAAGAGCAACTTTACCAAAACGACATACCCTTCCACGATGACACCGCCGGCAGGATCCAGCAGGCGATAGAGCACGACTACCTCGTTCAGCCGTCCAACATCAAAGTGGAGAGCCCCAAATTCAGACCTAACAACTTGTATGCCAACAGCTCCCGGCTCATGCCTCAGCAGTCCGACGTTTTCCTTTACTCACCCACCGAAGAATCCAAAAACTTTAACATAGAAACACCCACCAGTGACATAAGCCAAATAAATTTGAATGCCAAAGATAGGTGTAGCGCTAAATCAGGGAAAGAAATGTTCCCGTTAAATGGACAAGACGAGTTAGCGGAAATTATAAACGATTTCAAGAACAATGTATTCTCTATTTCTGAAGTCGAAAAACTGGTTATGGAATGGAAGAACCGGAATGAGACGCAGCAATCCTTAAAAGAGAAACAGGAGCAGCTCAACAAAATGCGTGAGGAGTACGACAAGATCCAACAAAGAATTAAGGACAATTTGAAAAGGCCAACCCCGTTCGAGAGGGTAAAGAAAATTTTCTCCAAAGGCAAAAAACGTAAGTTACTAAATAAATATGCTCACCCTTTGAGATCTTTCTTTTTTTGTCTTTTCATTCTAATTAACTATTAATATAAGGGGATAACTTCGCCTTTGTACTTCCATTACTCTAATTCATTTTTGCAAACCTGTGTTGTATACAATAAAGAGATAAGTATTTTTTACAGATCACGACCAAAATGGATCCGTTGAAAAAAGGAAAGGAAGTACGCGCCCTAATAGCAGCTTAAGCGACAGTGAGTACCTTTGGTTATATGACTTATGTCTTATACGAAATATTTTTTTCTGAATGACAGAAAATATTCGAGCTCTTAACTAAATATTGTTTAATATTTTTGTGAAGGTTCATCATCATCTGGGCGCCTGAGCACCGTCAGCGGAGGTAGCGTAGCGGAGACCAACAGTGTTCAGTCAGAACAAGATGACAAAGCGAGGTCTATTGTAAGTTCATTTTTATATCATAATAATCACATGTACGTCTAAAATTCTAAATCCGTGAACGTGGCTAGTTCTAGTACAGTCCTACTACCTACCTACAATTATATTTTACACAATGAAGGCCGCAAAAATATCTGACACGATCTTATTCGTGGAGCCATAAGAGCGTGTCACATATTTTTGCGGCCTTCGAAGAGCAACATATTATTGCAGGTGACTGTACCAACGTACAAATTATGAAGTATTGTACATTATCCTAGTGTTAGCCGTTGTAGTGATTTAACGCTTAGAATATTTTTGGGTTAGTTTTAGCTACGTAAAGCCTATAATATCTAAGAAGAATGATGAATTGATTGTAGAATAAAGAACTTACCCATAACTTGGACTTGTCCAGATTTCGTCCAGTACCCTGACGATGCACTCGGCGAGCGAGCACGACAGCCGCCTCGACGACTACCTGATCCCGCCGCCGCCGCGCCCCCTCAACGGCTGCCCGCAGTTCACCACATTCGGCCACCCTAAACACGATCAGACAAGGTACGTTACTTGGTTGCATTAAAGTTTAGTCAAGTGCCGTAACGACGCTTGGATGAGTCAAAACATAATTTGAAGTATAAAATAAAATCTTGGATTATATTTTAGAAAATGAGATTTGGGTATGGCATACCTAATGTTTACGTTAAGTGCATTAGGCCCACTTGCACCATCCCACTAACCCGGGGTTAACCGGTTAAACCTGGAGTCGCCATGGTTACCCATACAATTTGACACTAGGTAAACGGTTTAACTGCTTAACCCCGGGTTAGTGGAATGGTGCAAGTAGGCCTTAGTGATAATGATTAACGACGTATCTCTTGATTCCTTGTGCAAATAAACGTTAATTTCCAATTGCATTATGAGTTCGGCCTCGGCAGACTCGCAGAAATTAGCTTTCATAGTGCTACAGAAGGTTGAAGCCTCGAGTATTTACGACTCGACCGGAGTTTAATTCGCAACACTAATCAATAAGTAATATTATAAAATGCGAAAGTATAATTTCTGTCTGTCCTCTCTGACCTCTTCACGCTTAAACCGCTGAACCGATTTAGATGAAATTTGGTATAGAGATTGTTCGAGGCCAGTGAATTACTTAATTTAGTTTTTATCAACAATCATCATTATTCCACGGAGATAATGGCGCAGGCATAAGCTAGTTAATTATAAATACATCAATGAAAGTACTGTCGATACTGAAGTAACATGTTACCTTTCAGAGGTCACATGGCCACAATAGTGGAGCGCGAAACGTCAGCGTCCCGGGAGCGCTTGGACTGCGACTCGGACACCAGCAGCACGCACCTCCGCATGAACTTCCCGCGCGACCGCCCCGCCCCCGCCGGCCGCTGCGACGACCGCGACGGCGCGCACATGTACATGAACATATCCGCCACGCACACCTAGCATGGCGGATGACACGAGCCTGTTGTGTCGTGGAGGGTACCTCGCCCCTTAGCCGCCCAAAACAGACCAACCCATTGAGCCCACGCGATGCTGCTGGACATACTTTGTACTGACGCTCCGCTTTAAGAATACCAAATTGTTTTTTTATAGTTTCCATAGCACGAGTAATAATGACGGGCAAAGTTGAAGGCACGAGACCTCAGGGCCCTCCTCCTACTAGATGGTGTGCTCAAATTACGGCACCTATGCAATTAAAACTGCACGAGGCCATGCGCATGGCGGGGAACAGAACCCTATTTAGGAACCTGGTCTTCAGCAGAAGGATATGATGTCACGATCCTCAGTATTGAGGGACCGACTGAAGAAGAAGCACGACATAGAGGCTTTGCGCCACATTGTTACAAATCTAATTGTTTTCTGTACAGCAAGATGGTTGATTCACACGTCCACCTTGTAGATACGATTGTGATCATTACAGTCGTTGGTATGTAGCTCCCATACAATCGTTTTTGGTCGTCGTTATGTAACGCGTGTCGACACCTTTCTTTTCAACTAACTCTTTACTAAATATGCATATTGCATTTACAAAAATACATACTAGCTCACATAAATAAGCTAAATACATACATACACAAATAAACAAATAAATATTGTGTAGTTACATTCCAAGTATTACGACAACCAACCAGAATACATACATATTATCTTCGGTTTGCCTTCTAAAATATAGATTAATGGGTACTGAGTTGTCGAAATCAGTTGAAATTCACTGCAATCAGAACGCATAGACTTCATTATTTATGATCGCACCTACATTGAACTCGAAAGAAATAGAGTTGGGTCGCCCACATAATTCGATTTCTAAAAACTTGCCTATTTTGTGTAAATCAAACAGAAAATATATGTTTTGTTACAGTAGGTATATTTGACTCCCTGCCGCTCTAAGATCACGTGAAAAGGTACTTGTATTGTAAAAACTTAAGACTCAAATGAGAAGTAGGTAACTGTTTCTAATTGCAATGTGCTCTACTAAATATATTGCTCATTTTGTTGTTGTTGGGCAAATATGACACTTTCAACGAATTTTGAAGACTGAAAAGTTAACGTAATTTTATGTAAATATTGTGTAAATAAAATATACCTACTGTTTGAATTAGATTTATAGTTTTCTATTTATTATCTAAAGTAATGCATTCGTGTTTAATATTATTATTATATGTAGTACAAAATATATTCTTTAGTGTAAAGTTCGTACAACATTCGTACAAATTACATATGCAGCATCAATAGAATTAAGAACTACGAGGGATAGTGACAATATTCTTGTAAAACATGTTTTTTCTATACTAATCGTAATCTATTGTTGCTACAAATGCTTAGAAAATGGGAATCTCAATAGAAACGAAGGTTTTTTATACGTAATTTTGTATTAATGTGACCGAAATCGCATTTATTTTTCCTATATAATATAATCTTTGAAATATAAAGTAAAAATAAGATAAATGGTATTTATTATTTCACCAACCCTATACATATAAGACCAACATTTGGTTTTCGGATATAAGTTTTAAGTACAAAATTCATTAATAATGAGCATATAAACTTTAAGAATACGCCCATAATTTCCTATTTAAGTACATTAGTCATGTTTAATAATTAAGAGAAAAAATTACAACTAGATTGATAAATAAATTATTAAAATTTAATATAAAATACAATACTCTCGTTGCAATTTCATTGGTGTAAACGTTAACTATTGGTTAAGTAATTACATTAAATAAATGCATTAATAAATAATTATATATCAAAAACAAACTTTTTCAAAAAGTTGCTTCACCGTTAGCATAATATCATACACAATATCACATTGATTTATGTTGAATTTTCACCCTATAGTTCGTTTTTTTTAGCATTAGAATGAACTTGCAACAAGGTAAGCGATCTTGGCATGTCTTTTAATTGAAAAACGCTCTTTTTAAAAATCAATAACTATTACTTATGAAAGCAGAAGAATATAAGTGATCGTATTAGATTCATAATTGTTACATATTTGCCGTAACTTATTTTTAAAATGTGTTTTTCAATTAAAAGACACATCAAGATTGTTTACCTAATTTCTAATGCTAAAAAAAACGAAGTATAGTTAAATGATCAGATGATAAGTAACTCAAATTTTCGTAAATAAACAACGTTCGACGACATAAATACAAAAAAATATAACACTAAAACATCTGAATATTTGTGTGGTTCGGTTTGACTTTAAACATCACAATATCACATACCTACAAGTAAATAAAGCAAGTTGAAAACGATCGTTTCACCAAAAATATAATATAAATATCACATATACGTAGTGTATAGGTATCTACATCGACACTAATTGAATTTAGAAAAATGCACTTGATTAGTATAGGTACGGTCGACTCTTTAGCTACTTAAATCTACGTAGTGATTTAGAAATGGAGTTTACGGAGCAATTGGGTGCAGAAGTATATTTGCCTTGTTTAGGTATAAATGATATTATTTATAATCGACTGTTAAAATACATTGTCATTTATAATTTAATTTAAGATAGGTAGTTATATTTTATTTCGGTTTAGAAGACTGAAGTATAAGGAACTCAAATATGTATACTCAACATGAATTTTAAAGTCATCGGTATCAAATCGTACAACCTCGTCAATTAATAACAATTTTAACACTTCTCGCATACAAATTTTAACAACACGACAAACAGACTAGGGAGCGGCTATAACAGCAAAGGACCAAGGCAACTTATGTCACTAAAATATCCAATCCGAACATGGTTTTTTAAAGTGCAGTCCCTAACTTTACCTTATCACTTTGACTGGCTGATGCCAGTCAATTAGGTTTCATTGTGAATTAATTTTATCATTCAGTAATTGGCATTCTTCTCCTCTTTAATCCTTTGCTGTGATAATTAACTCCCGTATCCAAAACGTCATCTAAACAAACCCAACTTCGATACGTACATTATAAATTTGTGAAACAACACAACCTTGTTTCGGAAACTTATTTTTGACTATAATCCATTGACATGATTCTCTTTGGCAACTTGTCCGTTGGCCATGGGGGTATGGACCGGGGGTGTGGTTATTATGGCTTGGTACATACCCCATATGGCAAGGGGCCGCATGTAGGCGATGGAGCGATGGTTGCCGTTCTCGTAGAGAGCCTCCGGGGTTTCGAACGATAGCCCCATTTGAGTCAGCGTGTTGTAGAGACCACCGGCCGTTTTGAACGCCTCTTCGTGCATACCTAAGACAAACGAAATAGTTATGATTGTATATTGCAACACGTCAAAGTGAGCATTGCTAGACCTGATGCAATAGAATTTACAAATGGTCTGACATGTTTATTATTTATAAAATATAAGAATATTAATACTGCTGCGAAGCGCTGGTGGCCTAGCGGTAAGAGCATGCGATTTGCAATCCGGAGGTTGTGGGTTGAAATTGAAACCCCGACACTTTTTTCGGTACTTGTGTACGAAATATCATTTGAGATTTACCAGTTGCTTTTCGGTGAAGGGAAACATCTTGAGGAAACCGGACTAATCCTAATAAGGCCTAGTTTACCCTCTGGGTTGGAAGATGGCAGTCACTTTCGTAAAAACTAGTGCCTACGTCAATTCCTGGGATTAGTTGTCAAGCGGACCCGAGGCTCCCATGAGCCGTGGCAAAATGCCGGGACAACGCGAGGAAGATGAAGATGATAAGAATATTAAATCTAACTCAAAATAAGATGTGAATAACATTGTTGAACGACCCGGAGGAGTCAGCGATGCATCAACATATATCCTAATTCATGTTGTAGAAAGTATATGTTACCTTCGTAGATCATGGTGGCAGCCAGGCCGGACACGACGCCGACCCACACCTCGCCGCTCTGCAGCGCGGTGGCGTCGGCGCGGCCGCGCTCCAGCGAGAACCCGTTCACGGCGCCCATCTTGCCGTCCATGAACTTGAGCACGTTGTTCTCGTATATGGAGCACAGTGCCTTGCGAACGTGCGCTTCGGGGAATACTGTCTCGGTGGAGCCCGAAGCACGGAGGAACCTAAAATATTAACAATAAAAAAGTTAAAAAGTTTGAACTCGATAACGGTATCTATAGTCTGTATCTTTAGGTAATTAAATAAAAGTTAACAACATCTACCCTCAAATGGCTCCTTAACCCAGTTGAGGGTAGATGAAAACATTACATGATCAAATAATTTAGGTTGAAGTCAGGTCGTACAGTAACAGATTCAGGCGGTTTTGTATTTGGGCGGTTAACCAGTAAATGTAATAAGTACCCGAAAATTTACAAATTATTTGTTTACTTTTATTTAAATACCTAAAGACACAGAGTATAATGTGTTTCAATTCAAACTACTATAACGAGATATTCGGGAGTGATAATCTAGAAAACCCAATAACCGGCAAGGTGGAGATGGTGGAGGATGGTAAGCAACCAAGTGGACCTCTTGGTTGGACAAGGCTTTCCATTCAAGCTGAAGGATTTAAAAATGACTGAACATTACCTCCAGTCACTTTTCTTCTTCTTCAATTTAAAAATGTATATGTGGAATTTAATAAATGTTTGACGGTAATATTTACCAGTGTCCGGCAAGTTGATCGGACATGAGGACGCGTTCGTTGGCCGGCCTCGTGTCGAACCGGTAGTAGGAGCCGTTCCACAGCTTCTCCTCGAAGGCGGCCTTCGCCCGCTCGAGAAGCTTCGAGAACTCCGCCGCGTCCTCTTCTAGAGAGAGCGTCCGGGCCATGCTGAGCACACCGGCCACTGCGGCCAGCCACAGTCCGCCGCAGTAGGCGCTGCACCACAAATAAATAAGATTATTTGTAGCCATTCTTTACAAAGAGAATAAATGTACCTAGTCCGATATGATACGACTACGAAATAAAATGTAATTCATTAGCTTAGAAACCAGATTCGCTCTTTTGTTTAAGAAATTTGCGGTGATAATAAAATTACGGTAACAAATAATTGATCGAAATATATAAATGGTTTACTTACATAATTACCTACTTATAAAAAGACCTACCCTAAGTATATTAATGGAAATCTAATCTTCTTCTAATGCAACAAGGTTGTTGTTAGTCTTTATATCAAACATTTGTAAAACAACAAATTAATTCTAACTCCTAACCCATTGCCACTTTGGCTATTCAAATATAAATACAAAACAATCGAACGTACCTAGGTCCAGACATGACCCAAGCGTCATAAGTCTGATCAGGGAAGCCTCCGTTCTCAATGAGTCCGTCTCCGTCCTTGTCCCAGGCGGCGGCCGCCCGGCGCACCAGCGCGGCGCACGCCGGGTACATGTCCGTGACGTACGCCCGCGCGTCCCACACCGCCGCCCCCAGCTCGGGCGCCTCCGCCTCCTCCAGCTCCTCGGGCTCCTCCACCGTCCTGGACAGAGGAGCACGCTCTTCAACTTGCAGTGGTACTGGCTGGTAGCAGATGGCCAGTGTTATGCGATGTGAACTTTATAGCTTTGTTATAAGGTCGGAATTGTGTTGGTCAATGAAAAGCGATTGAAATAAATCCATAAATGAAATATGAAGCGTTACATAATCAATTAGAAAATAACAATGAATGGAATAATAAATATTATAGTAACACTAATAAAATGTGTAGGTATGCCGGAAAAGCTAAGTGAGATGGACATATTTCGTAAATTAAACTAAATAATTAATACTGTGTCGTTACTTATTTACGACTGTTTATTCAAATTTAAAAATAATAATAGACAAAAAAATAATTAATTAATTGCAAAAAGTAACTAAGTGACTTGCGCTAGCAATCTGGGTATTTTCTTAATGAAGAATGCAATTCGTACTCCGTCACCCGCCATTGGTGTAATGTTTCTCTAATATATACAAAAGGAATGTATTATACAAACAACATGTTAGGGGTTAAGCCTAAAATTACCGCTGTTATAGTTTCGTATTAGCCGTCCTGTCCGTCTGTTTTTCTTAAGAGTGTGTTACAGGGTATGGACCGTTCAACCGTGGCCAATAACCAGGGGCGTAACAATACCACGGCTCATGGCAAATGGGGGGCAATGGAGGCCAATCAAATTGGGACCTACCCTAATTGGAACCCTATAGTTACGCCACTGCCAATAAGTAAGACAATCCTTAAAGGAATTTAGTCATTAGAATTGGCCTGATGACAGTAACAAAGAATCATGGAAATAATGGTTTCAAAGAAACGTATATGTTAATATGATTCTAAAATATGGCCCAATCTCAGTATAAACTGAAGGATTATTAATATATTCAATAAAATAAAAGTGCGAAATTCTCCACTCGGCCATTTTGACTGAAACACCAATCAGAGGCGACGTAAGAGTTGACGTCATCAATGCATGAAATATTTCTTAGAGCAACATAGACAACCTCATTGACTGTAATCCATTACGTATCTACTCGCCAAAGAGTTTGAAGGTTCAAAAAAAATATTGTTTCGCCACTAAACATTTATTACGTCCCAAAAATATTATTACACGATATAAAGTAAATATTTATTTGATATTATATAAATAAAATGCTAAATAGTACGATATTTCCCCAAAAAACTTTTTTAATTATTTGGCTGAACGGAACTATCATTGCCATGTTGGTTGTCGTAACTAGAAAAAATTAAAAAGTAAATCCGGCGCTCGGTGATTTTCACTCAAAATTTACATGTATCTAAATAATTCATCTTAAATTGCAACCGTGTGAGAGTCTTTGAATAAAATGACTTATTGTGAACAATTTTTGTAATGTATTTATCATCCCTAATCGTAATATATGGTGCATTAACAATATCATTCGGATTCAAGGGAAATTCGTAACTGTAAGTATGTAAGCAATGTCTACCACCATAATTTATGACGTCACAAATGGCGTGCGAGGCGTTTTCGCGCGAGGTTTAAACTGGCTATAATAAAATGCAATTATTTATGTTAAATCTTATGAGTGTAGCTGAAATATTGTGTTTTTCGGAACCAATACAAGTGTACCGACAATATTAACCCCTGGAGCGCCCCAGAATTACCGTAGTATGGAACTCCTATACTAGTTACCAGCACACGTGTCTGTGTAGGGCGCTCCACGTGTTAAAAGGGATTTCAAAATTTGTCATCAGGCCAATTAAAATAGTACTGTTTAAATGGATCGCCTCGATCAATAACACTCATGACTAAGAAGATACCAATGTTGGCCTGTCGATCGGGATTGTCAATGGGCATAACACATTTCAAAAAGCTTTCCTAGAGCGACCGAAGTCCGAACCGCACCCTATCCATTCCACTTAGCACCGGCCACCCGCTAGCCCACCTGTAGAGCAGGTCGAGAATGTCTTTCGGCCTGGCAGGCGCGGGCGGGGCGGCGGCGGCGGCGACGACGGGCTCGCCGGCGCCGGCCGCCTGCCCCGTGGCGCGCGCGTACAGGTCGTCCTCCGTGCCCGCGCGCACGTCGTCGATGTACGCCATCGACCGGTACCTGGCCCCAGGGTTGCCAACGACCATCACGTATCACGGTACAACAGCTTATTAGGATCCTCATCAAATGCTAGATCAGGCATATACATATAAGACGACTGGCAGAAGGCGCTCATTCCGATTGCATCGATGTTATCGATCTGTTCTCAGTACATTTTATTCCTCTTTGTTCTAGGAATTAAATGTTCATACTGTTAAAAAGCAATTCAATAGCAGTGCTTGAGGTTTAGAATTTTAAAATTAATTGTAATGTGAGTTAACCTAGCACTCTTTGTAAGCGTTACACTTTGCGGTGCCGGAGGGTCTACCGCCAACGTCGAAAAATCGAAAAGCGTTATCTGCATCTCTATCGCTTTATTGCATATTCGAGCGATAGAGATATGTATATAACGATTTTCACATTTAGTCCGTGACTCAGATTAATGAAACATCGTGAAGTCGACCAAAAGTGATATTTACTTAGGATTCATCTTTCAGCTTTCCATCGTTATGTATGACAAATGAAAATATATGTACATTGAGCAGCAATAGTTGCTAAGCGAGTGCGGTGTTTGAAGTTATCGGCTGTTGTTAAAAGAATAAGAGCGCGTCAAGGTTATTTTGAACACCTCGCCCGCTTGGCATCTTCTGCTGCTGAGTGTACATATACAATATTTTAGTATGTACCTGTCGGTGTTGAAGGGCGCGCTGTAGGGCCGTAGGTGGTCGCGGGCGACCTGCAGCACGAACTTGATGTTGAGGTCGCGCCACTAGCTCACGTCGTGGATGTTGTACGCGTTGATGTTCGAGAACTTGTGCTGCTAGTATGTACCTGTCGGTGTTGAAAGGCGCGCTGTAGGGCCGCAGCAGGCGGTGGTCGCGGGCGACCTGCAGCACGAACTTGATGTTGAGGTCGCGCCACTCGCTCACGTCGTGGATGTTGTACGCGTTGATGTTCGAGAACTTGTGCTGCTAATATGTACCTGTCGGTGTTGAAGGGCGCGCTGTAGACCCGCAGCAGGCGATGGTCCCGGGCGACCTGCAGCACGAACTTGATGTTGAGGTCGCGCCACTCGCTCACGTCGTGGATGTTGTATGCGTTGATGTTCGAGAACTTGTGCTGCTAGTATGTACCTGTCGGTGTTGAAGGGCGCGCTGTAGGCCCGCAGCAGGCGGTGGTCGCGGGCGACCTGCAGCACGAACTTGATGTTGAGGTCGCGCCACTCGCTCACGTCGTGGATGTTGTACGCGTTGATGTTCGAGAACTTGTGCTGCTAGTATGTACCTGTCGGTGTTGAAGGGCGCGCTGTAGGCCCGCAGCTGGCGATGGTCGCGGGCGACCTGCAGCACGAACTTGATGTTGAGGCCGCGCCACTCGCTCACGTCGTGGATGTTGTACGCGTTGATGTTCGAGAACTTGTGCTGCTAGTATGTCCCTGTCGGTGTTGAAGGGCGCGCTGTAGGCCCGCAGCAGGCGGTGGTCGCGGGCGACCTGCAGCACGAACTTGATGTTGACGTCGCGCCACTCGCTCACGTCGTGGATGTTGTACGCGTTGATGTTCGAGAACTTGTGCTGCTAGTATGTACCTGTCGGTGTTGAAGGGCGCGCTGTAGGCCCGCAGCTGGCGATGGTCGCGGGCGACCTGCAGCACGAACTTGATGTTGACGTCGCGCCACTCGCTCACGTCGTGGATGTTGTACGCGTTGATGTTCGAGAACTTGTGCTGCTAGTATGTACCTGTCGGTGTTGAAGGGCGCGCTGTAGGCCCGCAGCAGGCGATGGTCCCGGGCGACCTGCAGCACGAACTTGATGTTGAGGTCGCGCCACTCGCTCACGTCGTGGATGTTGTACGCGTTGATGTTCGAGAACGGCACATCCGCTGTAAAGGATATTTATCATTTAATTGCAGCCTTTTTACTATAGAACCTAGCGCTCAAATCACACGTGTATCATGTACAATTTTGCATTGGTAAAAGAAAGTATACAAGACCTTATTATCATTTAAGTCGTGTTCATTTATAAGTAAATTCTTAGAAATCATTCGTAACTGTCTGTAGACCATATTGCAACGAAATAAAGTCTATCAGCACCGAAGGTCCAAGTTCGCTCAGTTAGTACAAGCTACACAAACGCGTAAGCCTTATGAAAGCCAGCGTACCTGACAGTATAAATACTTTCTTTGAGAAATGTTTGTAATACACAGTACATACAGAGATATGACATACCTACTTCTGTACGTACATGCAATGTAATCTAGGTTATATTGTTAGGAGGATGGAGTCGAGCACAAGGAAACAGTCACGCACTCAAGCCTGTGTATAAAACTATGGACTAAAACGGAATATATGTACATATATATCTAATACCTTTAAACGAGATATTCTTGTATATTTATTTATATGTGTATATATTTCGGGGATCTCGGAAACCGCTCTAACGATTTCGATGAAGGTTGCTATAAGGGGGTTTTCGGGGGCGATAAATTGATCTGGTCTTATCTATGAGAAAACGCACATTTTTGAGTTTTTTTACGTTTTCCGAGCAAAGCTCGGTCTCCGAGATATTTTTAATAATACAAGTATAAACAATGTTACCTGGATCTCCCAAATCGTGCGGTATGGAATCCTTTATTTTGAACTTGACGGTTTTACCGTCGTATAGCGACGTCCTACACTTCTCCGTCTCCAGTGCTATGGTGTCGCGGAACATATATTGTAATACTACCTGGAAATACATGAACATATTAACAACAACGCTACCAACTTTGTACTTGTTACTGACAACTATGTATTGAATCGTCCGAAATAAATGTTTTTTTTATTTTTTTATCAGTAAATTAATTTGAGTTTTAGTAATTAGTAATCCAACAACAACTGTCATGTTTCATAGTAAATCTTTATTTAGGGAAAATCTGTTAAAAATTAATAAACCGCATATGACAGAGACAGAGTAACAAGGCATGATAGACATTATACATATAATATAGATATATTATTATTTAACCAAATTGACCACTGGGGTTGTATTGTTATCTTTTTCTCTCTTGCTACGACAATACTAGTAGAAAAGAGAACCTAGGTCATTATTATTTAAATATAAATAAAATATACAATAGCTTACTTGTAAATTAGGCCACAGCTGTGCTAAAGCGAACGACGCATAGAAGTGTACGTCATACGTATTATACATTCTATACTCGTGCCCCTCTAAATAACCAAAAAGACCGAAGTCGCGTCTGAAACAAAAAATTACAAATATGATGGCCAAGCAAATCTTGTCAGTAGAAAAAGGCGCGAAATTCAAATTTTCTATGAGAAGCTATCCCTTCGCGTCTACATTTTTTCAAATTTGCCGCCTTTTTCTACTGACAAGATCTGCTTGACCAAGTATATGTACCTTGTTGAAAAGGTCAACAGTTTGCATCTGCATAACGCATTAAAAACAGATTCCAATTTAAGAGATAGTATTCTAGATGTCACATTTTAACCCAAATTGTGGTTTATTTCTGTCATTCAAATGCCCCTTGTCCACAAAAAGTATTTACCACTTGATAAAATTTACTTACCTACTTACTTGCTTGGTTGGCGCGATAACTCAAAATGAGTCTTAGCCAACCAAGAGCCAACACAAGAGCACGCCACTTTGGTCGGTCCAGAGCGGTAAAAAATAATAAAATAATACTTAAATTTAATCCTTATCATAACGGAATAAAGTTGATAATCTCACCTAGGATCGCCTTCGGGGAATTCCTCAGCAACATCGAACCAAATGGTCCCGCCGTCGGCGATATAGTAAAGCTCGTTCATTAAGGCACCTTTTAACCAGTCTGGTATATTACTGAAAACATAGAAGTCATACTACACAACTAATTTATTAAGTACCCGTAACCAAGGGTTTTTCGGCAAATAAACAGATTATCAAATTTTAATTCGTGACCCATAAGTTGATTAATTTACAAGTTTAGTCTCCACAGTAGATTCAGTAACCATAAAAAATGTATATGTTTGAACATGCACTCTAAGGCCTAGACAAAAAGTCGTGATCATGACAACTGTCTACTAACAACTGACTCAGTTTGTCTATAAACAGAACGCAGTAAACGTTGAAATATAAAAATATATTGCACAGTAAATAAGATAATAAATACCTATTAGTGAGAATGGGATCCTGCCACTCTACGAGTTGCTTCTCCCAGTTCTTATAATTCTTAAGCGCGTAGGCGGC
This sequence comes from Cydia fagiglandana, assembly GCF_963556715.1. NCBI lineage: Eukaryota > Metazoa > Arthropoda > Insecta > Lepidoptera > Tortricidae > Cydia > Cydia fagiglandana. The sequence continues at coordinate 10,853,781 of NC_085932.1, forward strand.
GATGCTGGCGCCGGCTATGCCGTCGCTGCCAAAGTATTTTGTGTAATATCTGTGGATACCACATTGCTTTAATCCAATTAAATTTTTCAAACTCATTAGCTAAAGGTTGAACACGCCAAAACTGGGGCATGTACAATCGACTATTGCTATGCAAATAATAGATATATACAAACTTTTATGGCACCTACTTGGTCACAAGACACTGGCCTATAATGTTATCAAGTTTTTTTAAATTATGTTTATTCGTTGTCAAAATGTCGAGCAAACAACATCAACAACGCGAGCGAATTTTGCACGAATACGTAGAAAATTCATTACTGAGCTACAGAGATATCGCGAAACGACTGAAATGTCCTCAATCTACGGTTTGTCGCGTATTAAAAAAGTTCCGTAAGCACCTAACAATAGATCGGAAGCCAGGAAGTGGAGGCTTGCAGGGTGTCAAGAATAAAAAAAAGGACGAGAAGGTGGTGAACATGTTTGCCTCAAATCCTAAGATTTCGTCTCGCGATGTTGCTAAAAAAGTTAAAATGTCTCAGTCCTATGTTCAAAAAGTGAAACGTAGGGCTGGCCTAAGGAGTTATAAGGCCCAGGCAGCACCAGATCGAGACTCGAAACAGAACTCATCCGCGAAGAAACGGTCTCGAAAACTTTATGAGAATTTCATAACCAAATTTGCATGCGTCGTCATGGACGACGAAACATACATAAAAGGTGACTTTAAACAAATTCCTGGGCAAGAGTTCTATACCAGCCTAAGTAGAGTAGACGCCCCTGAAGAGTGTAAATTAAAAAAACGTTCGAAATTTCCAAAAAAGTACCTGCTTTGGCAAGCAATATGTAGCTGTGGGAAAAGAAGTCGGCCGTTTATTACTACCGGGACAATAAACGGCGATATTTATAGAAAAGAGTGTTTGCAGAAACGTTTGCTACCTTTCATAAGAAAGCATGACTCACCACCTTTGTTTTGGCCAGATTTAGCCAGTTGCCACTACTCAAAACCAGTGATGGAATGGTATGCTGCAAATGGGATCGTGGTGGTACCAAAAGTGTGCAACCCCCCAAATAGTCCGGAACTGCGGCCCGTTGAAGAGTACTGGAGTATTATGAAGGGAATTTTAAAAAAGAAAGGCGGCGGAGTAAAATCGGTCCCTGAACTACAAAAGATGTGGACATGGGCGTCAAGACAGTGTTCTATTAACATGGTGCAAAGTCTTATGAGCCGTGTACGTAGGAAAGTTAGAAAAATGGCTTACTGTGTAGACCAAATCTAAAATATGGAATGTTATTTTAAACAGCGTTAAATATGCTATTAAATGTGTAAAACATAATATACTTTTTCTCAAAAATGGACGGCAAAGTCGACTTTGCCGTCTAAAAACTAGGTCGCGAAGCGCGTAGTTTATGGTCAGTCAAAAATTAAAAAGTTAAAAACATTGCAGTCTCGATTTTGGGACTGCAATGTTGTATACAAATTCCATTATTTGTCGAGTTCCAAACTTTTTAAAAGTTGAAATGACCATATCAAATGAAGGCACAGGCCCATTAAACAGCCAAACAGATGATTAGTACCGCGACTATTTAGATGTCTCAAATAGGTTGGCGTATTTTTGGCAGAAAAATACACTTCAATTTTTTTATTAAAAAAAATAAAATGGCGGCATGGGCTTATTACTGTCAAAATATATATGTAAGAACGTTGCTTTTGTAAAATATTTCTATGATATTTATATTTCTTGCACCATTTTTGAGAAAAGCACTATATATGACTCGGCTGGAAGGCTACTTGCTGGCTTCGGATTCAATTAAACGGACTCCCAAGGTCGTCCGTTTAAAACGAATCCTCAGCCTGCAAGTAGCTACTTCCGAGCCTCGACAATAATGTACTATTTCACTTTTATTATAATTTTGTACTACATTTTGTGTGCCCCAGTTTTGGCGTGTTCAACCTTTAGTTATATGTGAAAAGGTAAGGGTGGCTATCAGATATATCGGCCGAGGTGCTCAAAAATATCTGAACACGCACTCTATTTTATAGTGCCTTGACAATAGAGGCGTGTCCAGATTTTTGTGAGTAACTTTCCCGCTTTGATATATCTGATGACGACTGTACAGATATAGTGCATAATCCTTTGCCATCGTATTTTCTCGGAAACGTTCATATTAAATTTGTCATGCTACTTCAGTCAACCTCAGTACAGTTTGTACTGAGGCTGACTCAGCTGACTGTAATAGCATGACACATGACACATTCGTGCGTTTTCGTGAAAATATGATGGTAAATATCTAAATATACTTGGTGTCCTCGCATCGTGCTGGTCCTTTTAAAATCAGTAAAGTATAATTTTATGATTAACAAAGCGCTTCGAACTTATACATATTCTAAATATTACCTTCTATGAATTTTTTTGTCTTTCTTATATTTAATAATAGGCATGTCCCAGGCGAGACAGAACTCCGTCGCTCCCGTCCCTCCTGGATCCAGGGATATGACGCTCGATAGTCCTATGGAATCACCTGTAAAAATACGCTTATTCATTATATTGATAATAAATTATGCATAATACAAAGCGGCTCTTGCCTTTAAAATAAGATTCCGACCATTCGAAATGTATTTATAAAAAAATTAAAGCCTAATGTGCGCGTGACAATAAACGTTACCTACTTACAGTCAATCCGATCTTTTGATAAGGCCAATCCGGTTTAGTCACCCGTCTCAATAAAACGTTTTTATAATAACTTGTGCCTAGCGAGAATTAAAAGATATGTATGATGTATTGGCCAGTACTCACACTTGTAAATCTTTTTAGGCTTTTCCTTCTTTTCTTCAACTTTTCCTTCCGACTTATCCGGGACCTTCGGCGGTGGCGGCGTGAGACTCGGGTCCGGCCCGAGCTTGCCATGCTTCTTAAGACATTCCCACACATAGCTAGACGTCTTGGCCGCGTTCCATAGGCAATAGCCTTCGTGAATAGTCTCCTTTTCGTCTTTTTTCTTCGCCACAGTGAATGTGCACGATGTTTCGCCCACTTTTTGCTCTAGTGATACGCCACATGTGTTTTCTTCTGAATACCTCTCCATTTCTAATTTTGCTGTCAATTTAAAAGATAAATGCAAGATGTTAGATAGAATTGGGCCTCATTTAGACGGTGCGAGAACTCGTATGTTAGTTTTGCTACATTGCGTTATTTGATCGGTCAGCTGAATTGATGTAACCTCAATGGTGCGCAATGTAACTAAAATCGCATGCGAGTTCGCGCGCCTTCTATAATAAGTGAGCCCTTAGATATTCTGAAAACCAAAGATTTTGGGTCAACTCCCTCAGGTTTGGTTACTCGAAACAATCCAAAATTCATGGTCACCTTTATCACGTGATAAGGACAGGATAAAGCATTTTTCATCTTTACGTTATCACCAGATTAAACTACACGACGTTGAAGATAGCTCGAATCTCTCGTTCGATTTTGTAGTAATATTTTTTTTCAATAACTGCCATTTGTGAATAATGATGATTGAGAAGGTTATTTTCATAATTTATTTGTGTCGATCTAAATAACCACTATGATGGTTGCTAATAGCTAAGGTGTCACCAGACGCCACGTGGCGTAGGTAAATTAAAATATTACGTGATAAGATAAGCGTACCTACTTAACAACTGTGATATAATAATCTATAATATCTACTTAATATTGCTAAATCAGTGATAATGTTATCGGATATCCCATATCGTTCATTTGATGATAATTTGACACCTGCATTAACAAATCTGCTTTATTAGTAGGTAAATAAACATAAACATGCATTCTGTAACTGTCGCTTATAGACCGGGAGATAGTGACACATTTTACTGGATCATTTGTACCAGTATGGCGGTTCGTCAGGGGTCTAAGCACGTAATGAAGGAAAGAAAAATGATGGAAAAATGATGGTCATAGCGCTGGTACCGGCGGCCCAATCGCGTGGGCGTTAGTCGAACGTGTCGGATAAAATACGAGTGTCGAACGATTTGTACCACAAAAATCCTCGTATTTTCCGATAGTCCATAAAAAAGAAGTAGGCGGTAGCGTAATGCCATACTTCTCCGGTGTGACTTACAGCCCGCCATACTGAGGCGAACACATTAATTAAAAAAAAACAATTAAATCATTTGTGCCAAGCTAATTTTTGCACAGGTGATCATCGTCGAGCAGCTATTCATGGACATCACCATGCCATACTTTTCGGATGGTTCCAAATGGCCGCCATACCGCCGCAAAGGAGTTAATTTTTTTTTATTGCTAAACGATTTGTACCATCTTGTAATTTTTTTTCAAGACTTTCTGTGTGATCATAAATGGAAATCTCATAATGCCATACCTGTAGGCGGTGGCAAATGTGTACAATTTTTTTTTTTATTTCAAGTATGGTGCCTCTTTTTCCCCCTATTAGAAGTATGGCAAATATAATAATGGTCACATTGCATCATATAACTTCCAAAAATCCAAATGCCATACTGGTACAAATCGTCAAAAAATTGTTTTTTGTTTTAAGTCTTGGCCTAAGTCTCACAGTCGTCCGCCCCGTAGTTATAATCTGAAATATTTTTTTTTAGGTATAATTGTATACAAACAAACAGAATATGATGATGCCATGCTGTAAAAAAATATTTAACGTATACATAGTCGTATTTTTGAAACGTGTCGATTAAATAAGTTTTTCAAGTATGGCAGCACTTTTTCCCCCTACTATAAGTATGGCAATTATAATAACGGTCACATTTTATCAAATACTTTCCAAAAATTTAAATGCCATACTGGTACAAATCGTTTAGCAAAAAAAAAAAATTAACGCCCTTGCGGCGGTTTGGCGGCCATTTGGAACCGTCCGAAGAGTATGGCATGGTGATGTCCATGAATGGCTGCCAGTGGCGGATTTCCCATAAGGCACAGTAGGCCTGGGCCTAGGGCGGCAAGATATTAGGGGCGGCAAATTGTGACAAAAAATTCGCTGTATATAACAAAAAATAACTCAAAATTAGACCAGGCAACAAATTCTCAAAAAAATACCTATAGAGGGAAATGCTTGCAACACAATTTTTGACTTTATACCTATTTTTATTTGAACTATCTAGGAGGTGAACATATCAAAAGTCCCCGGCCGTAGCCCTTGAGCCAGGGGAAGAGAGAGGTCTCCGAAACTGCCGGACCAATTAAGTTGAAATTTGGCACACATATGTAAGTTTGTGACCCAAAGATGGACGTGTAACGTAAATAATAGTACATTGTGCAACATGGGGCGTAAGTTGAATATTGGAAACGAGAGTAAGTTAAATCGCGACGGCTTGCCGGAGCGATTTATAGGCTAAGGTTTGCAATATTATTACGCCCCGAGATACACACAATGTTTTTCCTCACACTTGCGATACAAAAAATAAGTTTAAAGACAAAAAACTGTTAATTATGGCACTAGAAACTTCATGACTCCCTAGGGAAAACGAATTTTCTATAACTCCCGCTACGCCTACGTGCAATTCCACATTTACTGAGCGAGTGTGATGAAAATGAATTTTAAATATAGCCTCCATATTTTGGGGTGTAAATGAGAAAATTTAAAAATAAAGTTTTTCAAACTATATCGTGTTACATATCAAATCAAAGAGCTCATTGTAAGAATCTCAGATTTTTTTATAATTTTAGGATAAATAGTTTAGCAGTTATTCAAGAAAATAGTTTTTAATGTTTTTGTATAGGTAAACCAGAACTTTGGGAGTATTGTCAAGAGGGCGCTCGTTTTGAATTTTATATAGCAACAATTTGTATAGTGGGGACAATGGAAATTGGCAGATGATTTTTGTTTTATTCCGACAACTTTAATAAGTGCGAAGTTTGATAAGTGCGAAGTTTGGATTTTGGATATTTCTTCAGTTTTTACGCTTAAATGGCTGACTCGATTTAGATAAAATGAATAGCGTAAAGTCAATAAGTAAGCAAGAGTTATAAGTAAGAATTTATATTGATAATTTTACAAATTAAATTATTTAACGTACCAAATATGTTCTAAATCAAATTATTACAAGACATCAACCAAATCGTGACGACCTGACTATAGTGACATTTGTCCATAAGTTTGAAACTTACCCGTCAATTCAGATGCTAATTTCGTTATGTTTTCTAATGGAAGAAATTCCTCTCCCGCACGTTTTTTTTTCCAATAAATAACTATATACACTATTTACAACTTTTTCTCTGTAAAATCTAAAACTTTCGGCATAATTATTGCAGTCTAATAATAATTCACACGAAACTAGACAAAGCAATGTTTACATTGTCAATATTGACAACTATCATAGAGGGTAGATGTTGTCTATTATTAAAATTGTTGCCATTGCTAGAAATTAGTACCAACAAATTTCCGTAACATGGCGCACCCTCAATAGATCCTGGTTCACCTATAGGTACATGAAAGTCAATGTTATTGGTAAAACTGTCACTTAAAATGAATAAGTATTTGCTTATTTTTTTCATAAAACCTTCCTATGATCATGTCACAAGGACGTTTTTTTTTTTTTTTTTAATGAAATAGGAGGCAAACGAGCAGACGGATCACCTGGTGGTAAGCGATTACCGCCGCCCATGGACACCCGCAACACCAGAAGAGTTGCAAGCGCGTTGCCGGCCTTTAAAATGGGAGTACGCTCTTTTCTTGAAGGTTTGAAGGTCGTATCGGTCCGGAAATGCCGCAGGCGACAGTTCATTCCACAGTTTGGCTGTGCGAGGCAGGAAGTTTCTGGAGAAACGCACAGTTGAGGACTGCCAACCATCCAAGTGATGAAGATGGTAATGTTGTCGCGTAGGGCGATGGCGAAAAGAAGCGGCAGGGATTAATCCGAACAATTCCTCGGAGCACTCCCCGTTATACATGCGATAGAAAATGCAGAGCGATGCCACATCTCTACGCAGCGCCAAGGAGTCAAGCCGTTCCGAAAGCCGCTGGCAGTCGACAATTCGAGCCGCTCTTCGTTGGATGCGGTCCAGAGGGAGAAGCTGGTATTGGGGTGCCCCTGCCCACAGATGAGAGCAGTATTCCATGTGTGGGCGAACCTGCGCCTTATAAAGCTGTAGGCGCTGGGCCGGTGTGAAATACCGTCTCGATCTGTTGAGCACACCGAGCTTCTTGGAGGCTAATTTAGCCTTACCCTCTAGATAACCGCGGAACTGGACTTCACTCGAAATGTCGACACCAAGGATTCCGATACTGGCTGCGGCACTCAGGGGAGTGCTCTCAAAACGAGGTGACGCGACAAACTCTAACTTTTTTGCGGCCGTATAGTTTCTAAGATATAATAAGCGAAAAACCGAAACATTTGACCTTCAAACCAAACCCCCCAACTTTTGATATGTTCACCTCCTAACGAGTCCAAAAAAGTTACTAAGTAAAAAATGTGTCCCAAGCATTTCCCTCTATAATATATCTTTCCGTTCCCTGATCTAAATGTAGTCAATATGATGGGTGCTGATGCTGAGAAAGGGGCGGCTACAAGGCTTGGGGCCTAGGGCGGCAAAGACTGCAAATCCGCCACTGATGGCTGCTCAACGATGATCACCTGTGCAAAAATTAGCTTGGTACAAATGGTTGAATTGTTTTTTTTTAAATTAATGTGTTCGCCTCAGTATGGCGGGCTGTAAGTCACACCGGAGAAGTATGGCATTACGCTACCGCCTACTTCTTTTTATGGACTATCGGAAAATACGAGGATTTTTGTGGTACAAATCGTTCGACACTCGTATTTTATCCGACACGTTCGACTAACGCCCACGCGATTGGGCCGCCGGTACCAGCGCTATGACCATCATTTTTCTTTCCTTCATTACGTGCTTAGACCCCTGACGAACCGCCATACTGGTACAAATGATCCAGTAAAATGTGTCACTATCTCCCGGTCTATTAATATTTAAATACTTGACGACCGGTCTGGCCTAGCGGGTAGTGACCCTGCCTGCGAAGCCGATGGTCCTGGGTTCGAATCCCAGTAAGGGCATTTATTTGTATGATGATACAGATATTTGTTCCTGAGTCATGGGTGTTTTCTATGTATTTAAGTATTTGTGTATTATATATATAGTTGTCTGAGTACCCACAACACAAGCCTTCTTGGGCTTACCATGGGGCTTAGTCAATCTGTGTAAGAATGTCCTATAATATTTATTTATTTATTTATTATTTACCTACTGCAATCCTAAAAAAATATGATTCTAAATATTTTATTATTTATGTAGGCGGTAATTTTTTTTATGGAAGTATGTAGTTGTTTACCTAAACAAGTTTTTCAGTACACAGATATCGATAGACATCATCATCAACTTCCCGGCGTCATCTCGGCCATAAAGCTGGCAAGTTTGAGGAGCCTGGGGTACATTGTAAACATATTGTGCAATACTGACCTAAATGCTTCTTCTTCTTATTCGCCTTGAGTGGTATTTCGGTCCAGGTTTGCGTGATGCTGACATGTCGGTGCTCTTCACTCACGTTGGTCGCGGTGAATACGAACACTGCACACGGTAGGCTACTGTCCTGCAATTTAACAATTTATTTACAAACTTTTTTCGCACTTCGGCCAATCAGATCTTAATTTCCAGCTTTAATAACAAACTTCCATCCAATCATAGTCACAAAAGCGCGCAATGACAACAGAAGAAAAAAATACAAAAAGAAATGTTATAGGCAGAGCTCGGATAGGGTGAGCGAAGACATGTCAAATTATAAGGCAAATAGCTCACCCTATCCGAGCTCTGGTTATAGGGTAGGGCGATCATTTTTGCCGTATTATATCTAAGTGTGCACTATAAAGGGATGGCCCCGGACGTCCCTTGTTAATAATTTGGTAATGCCGGTGACATAGCCTCCTAAGGCCCAAGGTCCTCCCTATAGTACTTATTCAGTTCGATGAAATTTAAATCATATTCAATTGGAATAGTCGTATTTGTTTTGTTTTGTTAAATTTTTTTATGTAATAGTCAGCAAACGAGCAGACGAGCCGCCTGATGGGAAGCGGTCATCGTCGCCCATGGACATAAGCAACACCACAGGAGCCACTTAAGCGTTGCCGACCCCGTTCACTAGTCATATTTTCAAACTAAACCAAAATCAACTCTATTCCCTGCACTATAGGTCCAATTTCAGTTGTAATATGGCAATTAGCCACTTTTAGTATTTAACAGTAACACTCTGGTTTACTACAACATAAACGCATATTGCTTGTGTAAGCATAACTAAACATGTATAAAATAGGCAAACATCTAAATAAATACGTTCATTCTTTACGCATACTTTGCTCGTGTATTAGTCATCTCCCTAGTCAACTACCCTTGCGACGTAATACTTTCGTAAGTTAGTATATCAAATAACAAGATTGGACTTGTTATACATATTGTTTCGAGCGGGTGATGGGAGTAGAAGTTAAACACCTTATGTGAGTGTATCTTATACTATAAGAACTTAAGAACGTTTATTCTCTAAATGCCTGCCTATATACAGGGTGATTCATGAGACGTGAGCAGGACTAATCCTGCACAATCAGTAACTGATAATTGATCGATCACCGTCGTATTTAGGTGAAACAACGACACTTTTTCCTATTTTTTATCTTTTTGGTGAGGGCAAATTTAACTCTCTACAATCATGGTTACCCTACAAGACCTAATTAATAAACATAAAACCTCTTTAACCGTAATGACAGCATTTTGATTATGAAGAAAATAAAGTGTCAAACAGTGATGACATTCAATTTGACACGGAATATCGGTAGTTTAGTATTCTAATTTTAGGGTGACCATGCATGTCGTAAATAAATTTATTAATTTTTTTTTTCAACACGTATGGAAAATTAACGTTAATCTCACAAATACTGATACGAAACAGTTGCTTATAATTTACAAAATGCGCAGTGTTAGTCCTGCTCACGTCTCCTGAATCACCCTGTATACACGTTAGGTTGCGCTGACACAAGCAATATGCGTTTATGTTGCAGTCAGTGTTGGCATCAATCTGAACTAAATCAATCCGGATTGATCAATCGAATTGACGCGTCAATCCGAATTGATCAATCCGGATTGATCAATTCGAATTGAATCAATTCTGATTGACGCGTCAATCCGATTGAATCAATTTGAATTAACGCATCAATCCTCAATTCGGATTAAATCAATTCTCAATCTAGATTAACCATAGTCCCTAAGATTACTTTTCAAAGGTGTAAGTTTTTGGGACTTACTTACTGGACTTAAATTCGATATCTGAGGTTCCCAGAGGTTCGAAAACATGTTCCTGATGTCAGTATTGATTTATTTTATTTATTGTATTTATTTAATTTATTTAATTTATTTAATTCATTTAATTCATTTAATTCATTTAATTCATTTAATTCATTTAATTCATTTAATTCATTTAATTCATTTAATTCATTTAATCATTTAATCATTTAATTCATTTTATTCATTTTATTCATTTTATTCATTTTATTCATTTTATTCATTTTATTCATTTTATTCATTTTATTCATTTTATTCATTTTATTCATTTTATTCATTTTATTCATTTTATTTATTTTATTTATTTTATTTATTTTATTTATTTTATTTATTTTATTTATTTTATTTATTTATTTTGTATTTTCTATTTTCTAGAAATGTCCCAAAAAAGGGCATCTCTCAATATTTCCCTCGGAAACAAGTATTGAAACCTGGGCACCTCAGATATCGATTTTGAACGCTATCGGTTAATTTCAAGGAAAGTCCCGAAAATGTTACAAAAAGGACATCCTTCATAATGCCGTCAGAAACATGTTTCGGAACCTTTGGTAAACTCGGACACCGCTTCGGAACGCATTTGGTCAGTTTCAAAAAATGGCCTAAATAAAAAGGACATTAGGTGTACATACAAAGTAATCGTCAATCCGAATTGACGATTGAGGATTGAGGATTGACCGGTCAATTCGAATTAACGATTAGTAATCGTCAATCTTCAATCAGTAGATTTAGAATTAGTTTCGTCAATCGTCAATCGTCAATTCGAATTGATCGGTCAATCCTCAATCGTCAATCGTCAATTCGAATTGATATTTTGCCAACACTGGTTGCAGTAAACCAAAGTGTTACTGTTAAACATTGAAACTGGCTAATCGCCATATTACACAGTGACTAATTCTGGATTTTTCATTTGTATGGCTGGAGGATAGGGGAGGACAGGAGAGACTGGAATTCCAGTTGACTATATTATATGTGGCGATACTGCGTACCAAATCATTGCAGCTTTAAACCCACCGTTTACTTAAAGCATAAGCTACAACAATGCAGCTATAAGATACAATAATGTATCGTTGAAAAAATGTGATTCTTGTAACGTTTGACGTGCTGCTATAATTTCATAAGGAATGAATCGGAAAGAGTGGGCATCAAGTGCATCAGTAGGTACTCGTACTATCTTTGTTACCACTCGACCAAACCTATAGCGTTTAATGACGTCCATTATCATTATCTTATCTTACTTATTTGGGCACTAGATATACTATAAAAAATCACAGATAAGTAATAATTTTGGGAAGGAAATACGATGTGATTTGTTTTTTCCGGGCATTTTTACGCTCAATTTGTAATAAAACCGTATTTAGGGTTGTATTATCTGTATGTAGCGGCTCCTTCTATAAATATTATAGCTACACATGTGGACGATTCGTCCACATGAGGACATTCTCATTGAACTGAAGAACTGCAAATACCTAGTTCATAATAAAAAAAATTGTATACCTATACTTTTTTTTAAATAAACTTTTTTATGTAGGTATTTTTAAATTTGTGAATTTTTGGTAGCTTGGTGGTCTTTTATCATTACGGCATCACGTAAAATATTAAACTCTGATCATCTTGAATATGTATGCGTCAGACTTTGGTCTAAAGAAAAAAACGTAAAACTATTTAGCATTATGTTTTGAATTAGTGCTAATTGTAGGTATACAAAAATCTAATTGAATTGATTAATTCACAAGATCATACAGACTTGTTAAATGAAACACAGCTACCTCAGTGTTACCACAATATTGGTTATTAACGCCTTAATTAACTTCTTAAACAGAAGAAGCTTTGATACCAAATATCCTTGGCATAATATACTTTGGTCAGATTGCCCAGATTCCTACAACATTATGTTATGTATCTTGAATTATGGCATAGCAGTGACAGGGCGTTTGATAATTCCGATCCCGAATTTGTTCTGGGTTTTATTTGACCTTATAGCCTTGCCTCGCCGATGAATTCTGCGATTCACTGGTTGTTTCATCAAATGTGACGTTATCTATGAAAAGGGACCTTATTGTCGATGGCGCTTACGCCATTATTAACGATGCTGCGATATAAATACAATGCTGCGCGACGCTGTACGGCGTAAGCGCCATCGACAATAAGGTCCCTTTTCATAGATAATGCCCCAAATATTTCGATTAGTTGAAATTTGCTCCTCCCTGCACCTTAGTTAATACAAGCCTGCTTCATACAGAATTGCGAGGGGCCAAAGTAATTAGTATGTAGGGCACTTACATTGAGTAAGAACACAGAACCAATTAAGACGATTGGAGCATTATGATACAACGTAATGCACTGCTTCTTCCATGGTTATTAAATGTTGTTACTGCCTAATATTTAAATGCTCACGTGAATATTTAAGAATGTTTGGGGCAAATTTTTTATTTATAGTTTATTTTTAAGCTTAGTTTTTAATTTTAGTTTGTATTTTCTATTTTAAGGCTTTTTATTGTTTAATAAATCTTAAATTTCTGGAGTAAGCAAAAAAAAAAAAGAATGTAATTATAATCGTTTTTATGTAATTTTTTCTCGTCTTTAATCTGCCTGGTCTGTCAGTAATCAAATCTTGCAAATTGACTTGACCTATTTTTTTGGTGTTGAATTGAGCTAAAAAATGTACAGTAGGCAGAGATAACTGACCACCCTTGTGCATAAAAAAACTTGTTTGCAGGGGGGGTCAGTTATGTTTGCAGCATACCATACTGCTGGTGGTATAGCATTTGTTTATTTGTATTTATTTGTTTATATACTTGTCAGGGAACATATTTAAACATTAAGTCACAAATAGGGTTCTAATGAACTCAATTGAGTTTAGGCTCATTTCAATTGACTTGCTCTACTCAAAGAATAATATAGTATGCAGTCTGCAATTATAGATTACGGACTTGTTACAAATTAAAATGATCAAAATAAAGTTTTTCTAAAACTATAGCAGGAAAACCACTACACTTTGATGAAGCATTTAATAGCAACTTACTTTATAGTTGTGTGGTATCACTGGAGATATTTGTCGACACACCAGTTTAACCCCATACTTGCCGAGGTCGTAGGTAGTCCATGCTCGGGGATAAAGTGCTGTGTACTGACAATCTGCTCCGTTTAAATTCCATTCCCATGATGATGGAGCTTTCTTTGGTTTGCTAGAGATAATTAGAATGTCACAGTCAGTGTCATAAAAGTGGTAAAATACAATAACTGTAAGATAACTAGAGTCAGGACTAAGCTAAGTTGGCAGCGATTTTGATGGCACAGACTGCACAAGTGTTATTTTAAACATTAAACTTCTATGAAATCATGATGTTCACTTAACACTTGCAAGGCCTTTGCTGACAGGCATACTGAAGGAGACTTCATATACTTAAGTAAACATTCAAAACTAAATTACTATCAAAAATCAACAAACATGTTCAAAATAAAGGTCTCTATAAGTAAACAAAATAACACCTGCAAAGTCTGTGCTATCAATCCTAACCAACTTAGCTTGGTCCGACTCTATTGCTTATTACATTACTTGTATTAAAGGGACCAATATACACACCTAAGGGACCAATATGGGACCAATTTAGTTACCATTGAAAGTATACAATTAATGAAAATGTTGAATGGCTGGCAATCTCTCTGTTTTTTTCTATATGGAATACCTACTAAATAAGTAATAAGTAGATAAGATTAACAACATCAATCAAAGATTCAACTTACTTGTAAGTAGATAAAACCGACTGGAATATTGTTTCGTTGTTAGTATTCCTTATATTAACAATAAATTGGCATTCAGGCACAGTGATGTGGTCATAAATGCCAGGGTAGAGCTGGAATCTACAAAACTCCCCCTTGTACCCTCTTCCAATGGTGCCACCGCCAATACCTCCTATTGGGCAGCCTAACAAAAAAATAGTAAAAATTTATTTAAAAAAAGAGAAACATGGTTTTTACCAAACTCTTTTTAAAAAAAAAATTTTTAGGTTACAAATAGACATAAGTAAAAGTAAATATATCTATGAAACTATTTAAAAAAAATGCACTTTTTAATATGACTTACCATACATTCTTTGAGCAGATATCATGTGAATATAGTCCATAATCGGTTTCTTCTTGCTTATTTTTTTACCAACATAATACTTTAAATATCTGTAATTACCAATGTAAGAACATAAATATTTTAAAGTTTCTTTTGGGATTTAGAGCAATAAATAAAATAATTAAGTCTATCGAACAGTCTACAACAAAATTTAAATGTTGACTACAATAGGTATAAATTTTACTCACCTAGTCGTAAGAGGCATCATATCAAACATTTGCTTAGCACTTGGTATAATAATTTGTTTGCTTTGCAAAGGATATTCATGATTTAAAGCCAATTTCAGGCCGTATTTGGGCACTTGGTCCTTTTCTTGATCGCCGATTGTATCCATTTCCATTTCGTAAAAAGATCACTGGATGTTAGCTATCATCTATACAATCAGAACAACGAGAGCTTAGACAAATTTTGATTGTATTCGTTATTCAGGAAGACGCGTCTACCTTATCAGTAGTACACAATATAACTAAAAAAATTAGGAGATTCCCATTCCCTTGCTAGCTTGGCTGACACAGTGGTCTCGCTCTCGGCTGTCGCTCAAGTCTGAAGTCTGTCAAATCACAGATCTAGACACGCGGCAGCGTGTCAAGCCAAGTTCAAGCAAAGGAACTGGCTAGCCAGCGCCGAGTGTAATATTACACGAACCACTTGGTGCCACTTTTGACCCTTCTATAACTCAAAACATCTTTGACGTAAACACATAAAACTACGTGTGTTTAATTATATCCATAAGGATATCTAGAAGCCCAAATTTCATGAAGCTAGCTCAAACGGTTATAAAGGTATGAAGGTCAAAAAGTCGTAAATTTTAAGACTGACTTATGACTTATAGTACCTAAACCTAACCTACTTCCAGATGACCTAGAAGGATGAAATTTGGAATCCAGCTTGGTTATTGTGTGTAACCGTAGGAAAAAATCTAAAAATAAAATAAAGTTAAAAAATAGGGGGGGTCCCCATACAAAAAAACCAGTTTTTATTGGGACTGACATATAAGTACCTAAACCTAACCTACTTCCAGATGACCTAGAAGGATGAAATTTGGAATCCAGCTCGGTTATTGTGTGTAACCGTAGGAAAAAATCTAAAAATAAAAAAAAGTTAAAAAATAGGGGGGGTCCCCATACAAAAAAATATTTTTTTATTGTAGCGTTGGAACCGTTACAAGCAGATATTTGTAACTACCCCAATATATGTATTATTATATTTGCTATATTAAAATAAAGTTTAGTCAAAAAATAAGTGGTGTCCCCATACAAAAAACTTGTAATACGCTCTAAACAACTGGCCAACGGTGTGTCGTCGGCGGCGCGCGGCACCACATAATTATACAAAGAACAGAAGTAAAAACCATACAGCGGAAACACAAGAAAAAACATTAAATCTCAATACCTGCCTAGTTTTCTTTACAAAAAGTATTGATATCCCACCAAAAACATAAATGTAAAAAAGGAGAGCCAAGTTCAATACAAAAATTATGCTTGGCTGTGTGGCTCGCCGCAAAAAGAATGGAGATCTAAATGAGTGCCACTGCCAAGTTCTATGCAAAATCCAAATATGTATTTATAGGAACAAAATAACATTATAAACAAGTATTAAACTCTATTTCTTTGCTTTATTGGATACCTATTACAATTGCTGTTATTTAAAAAAATGTGAGATCTTAAAGTAGGTTAGATTTGGCTTGGCCAGGTTTTATCAGAATTACAATATATATAAAATGATTGATATAATGAAAACTGGCCAAGTCAAATCTAACCTACTTTAAGATCTCACATTTTTTTAAATAACAGCAATTGTTATAGGTATCCAATAAAGCAAAGAAATAGAGTTTAATACTTGTTTATAATGTTATTTTGTTCCTATAAATACATATTTGGATTTTGCATAGAACTTGGCAGTGGCACTCATTTAGATCTCCATTCTTTTTGCGGCGAGCCACACAGCCAAGCATAATTTTTGTATTGAACTTGGCTCTCCTTTTTTACATTTATTAAACTGTCACTCATAGACTTATAATATATAAAGACGTAGTCAGCCCATCGACACCCCATACTTTGATAAATTATGAAAGCCCTTGTTACCAACATTGAGGCATAGAAATAATCTTATCGAATTAAAATGACTGCTGTTGCATTTTGGTGGCACATACCATACTTGCTTTTAACATAGACGTATTATACTTACTTTTCTTTAGGTTGGTATGATTGGTAGTAAAACGTCAAACGTCATTTGAATTGTCGTGAACGTGAAAATACGTGGTTATTTTTTATTGTAATTGGTAAAATAACTTTAGCTGTTATTTAAATGGGGGCCAAATCTTTAAGGAAATGTGAAGTTTGTAGTGGGTGTGTAAGAAGACTAACTACTGACGCATTTTTGGCCAAATTTCCACCTTGATCCGAACAGGTCGGTAAACTGATGTTTGTATGCAATATTTTCATTTTTTACTTTGAGTCGTTAACAGTTACTAATTTAATTAGTTTTAGTCGTGTACAATCCATGATTAAAACGAACATATTTTGTGAATAAAGTATTTTTAAGTAAAAAACTAAGTAACCTATGACACGAATAGTGTACGACCAATTTTATCGATAATCTCTTTATTTCAGATGTCGATTATGGGCAAAGCTGAGGAAAAGGAAATGAGGATTTGGCGTATTTATTTACCTATTCAAAAGCTGAATGGAAACAAGTTCATTTGTGGAAATCATTCTCCATCCAGTGCCTTCAATAAAAAGGGACCAGATTAAAAAAGAATGCGCGCGAATTCAGCATATTGTAATATGCCTACTTGAATAATAAACTATGTTATTTTTATCATGTAAAATAAAATTGTTTATATATATATAATGTTCTTTTATTTTATTAATAGGTAGTACAGTAGGTAAATACAGCAGCACGTATCGCACATTTATCGATATCGATAAACAGTAGGTACTGAAAGTGTCGAGCCCTAGCGTTGTTTTTTTTGTGTTGGTAGTATTGTGTGGTTTTTCTTTTTTTAACAATTATGGCCTGGATGCGAGATCTTTAAGCCTGTATTTGGTGTGTTGGGATATGTACGTTCATAATTCGGTTCGAGGATTGTTCGAGAGTGCCGACTCTTAAAACGTAGTGATTATATGCTCTTTGGCGTAGTCTCAGCAAGCTGTCACTGTTGCCACTTTTGTTTAGTGTACGATTAACGATGCGGCCCACGTTGCTGTAGCCATGTCGATAAAGTCATATCGATAAACTATCGACATTTCTTGCAATTTTAATTTAACTTCAAAGGCTTAACGATACCTAAAATGACCAAAAACGCTTTTATTCTTTATTGTGGTTATCAGATCACAATTTTATAGTCACGCCCCAGCAGGGAACCAAGGCAAAGTTCAGATATTTAATTAAAATACATAAATACCTCCTAAAATAGGTGTTCCGCAATAATTGAATTATATTATTATATTATAATATATTCATTATCCATTAGCATTTCAATTATGTTTATGTTTAACAAAGATATTGAAGCTTCAATTAATCGCTATTTCGTTCCGCTGTGTAGCGTTTATCGATATATAACATGATTAAAATCGACTTTTCACATCCCTAAAAGAGCACAATGAAAGCACACATATACGCTTTTACGCACACATACACAGCCTGGGCGCATCAAGAAAGGCAACACTTGATTTGAAGTCCACCTTGTCAACTGTTATGGTTGTCCTTTTTTGACAAACGGCATTTTTAAAAGAGCGAGGAGAGAGAAATGATACTAGTTGCTGCGCCTTGAAAGAGAACAGAAAAGGTTGGGCCCTTGCTGTCACTCAAAATTTCCGACAGCCGGGCTGACGATCTCCGTTTCGCGAAGTCGAACATTGTGAAGCCTCCTCCACACTCGTGCGCGAATCGCGGCGCGAAGCCGTGAACGCAAGTGTGGCGTCGATTTTCGCGGACAGCGAAATCGACTCCACACTCGCGTTCGCGGCTTCGCCCGCGATTCACGCGCATAGTCTGGAGGGGGCTTTAGACGAACGTACCGGACTGCATAGTCCGGTCAGCAATGGGTCAGCATATCTCTTTCTCGCTCTCGCTTGTAGCTGCGACCTTAACTGATTACGGACCAAGTGTAAAAGGCATTAGACAAGGGTCGCGGTCTGGTATGCTCGTTTGTTACAGTAATAGTGCCCCTACACGCGTATACTAGTATCGAAAATTGGCATTCTTGCGTCCACATCTCCAAGGCCATCTGCCATCCATTTGATCGGCCAAAATCTTAACATTAAATCAAGTGAGATCGGCGAGCCAATTTCATTTCTACCAGTTTGGTCAGGCAATTTAGTAATTTAATTTAGACGTGACTTTAGTAGTGACAGCAAAAGTATTGTACATTTTTCAAATTTGCAGCCTTTTTCTACTGACAAGATCTGCTCGACCATCTATAATCAAATCTATAAAAAACTGTTTTGTGGGACATTGTATCTGTATAAGCTGTATACTTTTATGTTAATAAATAAATAAATAATAAATTGGCAGTTTGATTGTTCCGTCTGAACGGATTTGATAATGCCTGACCGCCGGACCTAGCAATCAACGTGTAAAAAAATGTATGCGGACTATCTGGCTGTATATAGCTTAGCTGTGCATTAGAAAAAAAACTTTTTTCTTTTGAACGTTTTGATTTTGTTAAAAAAAAAGTGATTTGATTTTGTCACTTTTGTGTCACCTCAATTTGTGTACAATTTGGTGTAGATTGTGTTATTTTTCGAGGTATAGAAGATTTTTCACGAATATCACTAGTGTAGACAAAATGTGATCTTGGGATAAGTATAGAATTACTTACTTATTTCATAATTTAGCTCCTCCAAGGAGTCGCCATGGAAATCCCAGTGCAAATCGCTGTGCGGTTGAAGCCTCCGAGCCTAGTGGACTCTTCACAATGCATATTCAGTAATCCAGTGACTCAAATCGTTATAACAGAAAGTGGACAAACTTTTCACGTCAACAGGGCTTTGCCAGTGGACTGTACTCAAGCACACCTCTTCAATTCGTTTATGATACCGCAAATAAATTGTTTCCTAGACGGATGTGATACTTCAGTGGTTGTCTTTGGGCAGCCTAAGACTGGGAAGACCTACACATTGTTCGGGCCAGGTATGTTTAACGTAACTTTGTTGATAAAATGGTCAAAATGGGATTAAGTCTTAATGAACGGTTGTCACTTGTATGATCAACCCAACCAATATTGGTTAACATTTTTTTAATTTTTGTGGTGGCTAATATGACAGGTCTTCCTATTGTAAATTGTAAACATTAAAATAGAGAAATTTCTCTGTTTTTGTATGTTTGTTTATCTGCTAATATTGTTATTTTTATGTATTGTTACACAAGATTTCTATTTCAATGCTAACTCTACAAACAAACTGCATTACTAGGATCAGGGGCATGTGCTGTGTGTCTTTTGTATTCATTCTTTCTCAAAATACAAAAAATTATATGAAAGCAAATAAGAACAAATTAAATTACTTTCTATTAAAACACTACTATTTAAACAGTAAACAAAATAAATGTCATATACAAAGGAAAAAATTATCAAGGACCAGTGCTCGGGGCTGGAAACGAACCAGCGTCCTCCTTTTATGCAGCAGATGCCTGAACTGCTCGGCCACCTGGGATTGGTAGCATAGGGCCAAGTTTCCAAGTGTATGAAAATATCCAAAGGCTTGTTAGTAATTTTATTTGTTCTTAGAGTGTTAATGGCAGCGCCATCTCTCTTTGCTAGCCCGGAATTACCTGAATTGATTTGGTTAGGAGGGCAAACCATACTGTTCTCATGGCCTGGATGGCCAGGGGGTGCCACAATATATGACATTTATTTCGTTTAAAGATTTTACTACGCCATTTTTTATTTTATGAGAGCTGCAATTAATCTAGTTACATCTTTATGTTAAACCCCTTTATTGATTTTTGTTACATTTTTCAGGTTTTGAATGCATTCATAGTGAGTGTGACCAAGGCATTGTACCCAGGTTCCTGACTGAGATATTTCATAAACTGAATCAAATGCCTGAGAGGGAGTACATTCTACACATAACATGGATGCAAGTTGTGAACAACAATATATTTGATGTATTGGGAGCCGGTTTAGTCAGGTGCTGTAATGTCGAGGAAGCATTTCAGTATTTGCAGTTAGGTTGGCGGCAGCGTTGCCAGGGTAACAACCATACCGTCTTTACAGTCAGTATGGAACAAAAATGGGTTGGCACAAATGGAGTCCTCAATCACAGAATGTCAACAGCTAGCTTTTGTGATCTAGCTGCATATCCAGAACCTGGACTTTTTGCTTTAGAAAATATAATCAAGGAACTGTTAGCTGGCAATCCACCCAAACAAATAAATTATGATCAATGTATTCTCACTGCTATGCTCCGAGACTCATTTGGGGGTCGCGCATTTACTTGGGTGATAGGCTGTACCAGCACGGAACCTGAAGATTATCAAGATACATTGAAAATACTGAATTTGTGTTTATGCTGCAGAGGAATTAAGAATTTTGTCACCGTCAATTTATTTGCGGATAACAATACACCTGTATACAGTGAAAAATCGATGGCACCACCAGTTGATAACAATTTCAATTTACAATTTGCTACTGCTCAGTGGATCAAATTAGTATCTAATGCAGAAGGACTATTTAATAAAATATTGCAATCTAAATCTTTATCAGAAACAGATGTCAACCAAGTGAGTGAATGGCTGTTCTTGAAAGCTGAATGTGATGAATGTCTCAATACAGATGTGGTAGAAAATAAAGATGTAGGCCCAAGGCATGGCTTGCCAAGAATTGCAGAAGACACTGAACCCAGTGATGAGCCCAGTGAATCTGATGTAGAGTCTGAATCAGAAGATAGTGACTCTGATACAGTCTTCCAAGACAAACTAGATAAATTCATGGAATATTTTAGGGAAAAGAATGATCAACTATTTGCAGATAGATGTGAGGAATATCTAAACCATGCAGACTCTGATGACATTACAATATCTGAAACTAGTGGGTCACAATCTTTGCCAATTATGACTTCACAGTCAAACTCTGGGCGTAGAAGAACCATTCAACCAGGCGAAAGTTTATCCGGACCAGAACTTGACTTACTAAGAAAAGTGGCAGCAAAAGCAATCTCACCTGAATCTCAAAGAATTCTTATTGAATCTCACAAAAATGATCTAGATCCTGAACCAAAGTTGATTGAGAGAGAGCTTCTTAAAATGATTGACTCTCCAAAGAATGTAGAGTTATGTAAAAAGTATAAAATGACTAAAGAAAAATATGCACAGAAACAAGTGTTAGCTAGGAAACTATCTAAAGAAATTGGGAACAGCCAATCACAACTCAAAGAATTGATAAATCTTTGTATTGCCAAAGAAAGACTGATAGATGACCTCTCGCGAGCAATGAATCACAATTCACAAAATAAACCTTATGCTGACAAAGTAGCCACGAAGAACCAGTATAATAAAGCCAAGGCAGATTTTGCAGCTACACATTCAAAGTTAGCTATAGACAAGAATAATGTCAAATTATTACACCATTTGCAACAATGTAAGTCTATAATAGAGAAATATGAAAAACAACTAGAAGACAGTGAAGAGTCCAGTGCAATAGACCAAGATAATATAAAAGAAATAAGAAAGCATGAAACTAGTCTAAAAACATATAAAAAACAAATAGATCAAATAAAGCGGCAAATAAAAAAGGACGAAAAACGTAAAAACACATTAGATGTAGAACTAGTTAAGGACAAAATGAAATTAGATGAACTATCTGAAACTTCAGTTGAAGTAAAAGATAAAAAGGTGCATTCATTAAAACACTTTACACATAGAATATCTCATATAGACAGTATACTTAAAGAAAAGACAAATGATTTGGAGAATTTAGAACTATCAAAAGAAAAGGAATTTATGTTAAGGAAAGAAATTAAAAACTTGAGGAAGACCAGGGAATGTTTGCATGAACAAAGATGTAGTTTAGGTCACAAAAGAAAAATATACAAATCCTTATCAGATTCTGAGGTAAGTTAACCTATATGTGGATCCAAAATTATGTCCTCTTGAGCAATGTGACCAGTTACGTTAGCTAATGTGAAGCATACAGGAGGGCTGCTACTTGTTGAGATGATTTAGACCCACTTTGTTTAACACATTCTTCATTATTTTCATATGTGAATCTAGATAGAAACCATTCCTCATCACCATCATTGTCATCAGCCTGATACGACGTGACGTTGAGTTTTCCTTAACTTGATCAATGTATGTGTTGTTTGCTTAAACTCTCCCTTATATGATGTTTTTGATAAACTAATCGTGTCGTAAGAGGTGTCCAAGCATCTTTCATCTATGGTTGTCAACAAACTTCATTTTATCTCCTATAAATAAAACTTTTCGTTGGTTTTTTTATCACCATTCCTACATTAACAATGTTTCATGTTCTAGGAGCGCAAGTTGCTTGAATGTGAAGAGGCTATAGAAGCAATAGACACCGCCATAGAGTACAAGAACAACTTGATATGCGGTCGCTCGCCGTCCGCCTCTCTGTCGGATTGCGCCGACAATCGCGACTCCAAGAGCCGGGGCGAGCAGATGCTGATGGCGAGGCTTGACAAACTGCCACATGATGAAATGAAGACCCTTCTCTATAGATATTTCCAAAAGGTACATATGTCTCGATTTCTGATAGTGGAAAATTATGCCTATTGAATCAGAATCAGAATCAGAATCAGAATGCTTTATTTGTGAAACATAGGTATACATGGTCTTAGGTATATGGGTACATTGAGCGCTATGTTTTGCCGGTTGGCATACAAATGTCAAAGAGAGTGAAAACCTAAATTAATATTGCAAATGTCAAAACTTATAAAATAAATTAATACAGTTAAAATTATTATTAAGTACATTACATTTAAATTTAAATCCAATAAAATATAATTCAAATAAAATAAAAATCTATCATTAGTCATGGTTATAATTAATGTTTATGTCATATGTCATAGTCATCTAGATATTCTTTTATGGAGTAATATGCTTTATTTACTAGAAATTTGAAAAGTTCTTTTTTGAATATGTGTAGGTCCTGTAGTTTTCGTATGCTTTCTGGTAAATTATTATAAATTCGGGGTTCCATTCCGAATATACTTTTTGAGAGAAGAGCTGTTTTGTATAGTTTATTTTTTATGTTGTCAATTTTACGTGCACTGTTAAATTTTGTGTATTGACCTATATTACTTTTCACATACAATGCTGTTTCGTATATATAAAGGGATGGAAGAGTTAATATTCTTAATTCAGTAAATAAAGCTTTACATGAATCAGTTATGTTTAAACCACATACGGATCGTATACATTTTTTTTGGCTTTTAAATACTAAATCTCTGTCTGTTGAGTTCCCCTAGAAAATTACTCCGTATCTTAAAGTTGACGTGACGTAAGCATGATAGGAAGTTATGACAGCGGATTGGTTAACTACTTTCCTAAGATGACGTAGCGCATATGAAAATGTACTAAGTTTCTTACATATATGGTCAATTTGATATTTCCATGTTAATTGATTATCTAAGCTTAATCCTAAAAATTTTGTTATGTCAGTTTCATCAATTATATGTCCGTTATATGATACATTTAAATCTGTCACTCTGTCTACTCTTTGTTTGAAATGCATTATTTTGGTTTTGTCTAAATTAATACGAAGGTTGTTACTGTTGAGCCATTCAATAAGCGATTTTAAGCAATTGTTTATTTCTGTCTCGTAAGTCTGTAAGTCTTCTCCTGTGAATATGACGGTACTATCATCAGCAAAGAGAATCATGGGTTCCTCGATAGCTAATGGGAAATCATTTATATAAATGAGAAATAAGAGTGGTCCTAAAACGCTGCCTTGCGGGACGCCTGCTTTCATTTCTCTGAGATCGGATAAAGCCGTTACTTGATTTTTGGTCTTGACGCATATATGGTCCAGTTGAGTATATTGCTTTCTCCCAGTTAGGTAGGATTCAATTAAACTAAAAACATTTCCCCGGATTCCATATCTGTATAACTTAGTCAATAGTATTTTATTTTATTTGAAATTGTTCGAGTTTCCATAAATGATAACTTAGGTAAATTGTCATATCCTCTTACGAATTGCTAACTTTAATAACTCGTACCGCACGCCTTTCCATCTCGCAACACCTCCTCATGGGCGGCAGTTGCACTTGTCAAACCTTAGGTTTGTTACAAGATGAATTGTAAATTCAGGTGTCTAAAGGTTGCGACTGACTTATAACATTTCGGTGTAATGTAACTGAATGTAACTAATATAACACGATACAGACAATCCGCAGCAGTCAGTACAGGTTAGCCAGCGCGCTTCTCGGGTCTCAGGTATTTTGAATATGGAGCACAAGTGAGCAGAGCGTTCGAGACGAGCGTTCGCGGCGTAGCTGTAATGTAACATGTTCGCTGTGACCACACCGGATAAACCACCTTGAAAAACAATAAAAGTATTTGTCCATTTGTGCTATTCCCGAAATTTTCAGTGCAACCCTCGCACGGGAAGACATCGTTAGCCTTGACGCTTGTGGGCAGCGGGGCGGCGAGCGGTCTCTCAAAGCCGTTTATTAGATTTCAAATCTGGAACCTTGCACAAATTTTCAAATTACACTGTGGTATGCATATATACTCAAAATTGTAGAAAGGGTTTCAGGAGGCTATATTGATACATCGTGTTGCAGGTGGTGGACCTGCGCAGCGCGTGCGCGGCGCTGGAGGCGGGCGCGGCGGCGGCGGCCGAGGACGCGGCGGCGTGGCGCGCGCGCGCCGCCGCCGCCTGGCGCCTCGCGCAGCGCGCCCGCCACCACGCGCAGACCAGGTGCGCTTCCACCCCGTGTGGCGTCTTAGTTACCTTAGTTATCGCTGCGGGGTCACGACCGCGCACGCTCGACGCGGTCGCCGACCGCAATAGATTCCATGGTTTTATTGAACCGACCGCAGGGCAAAATATCTCCCCGAGGTCCTATAGATATAACATCGATGTCAAACAGACTTTCGAGGTCTTCGATTTAAAAATTTTCTTTGCCAGAAATTGCTTTCTACAATGTAAGATGAAAAAGTCACTTGTCACTGGAGCATTAGGCAGAGAGAATCATACTGTATTATCACCCAAAACAAAAGGAATGAGTACTAATAGTGTTTTGTATTCTATTGCCGTTGACGAAATGCCAGTTTGCCAGTTTGTAATTATCAATTAACACAAAAAGAAGAACAAAACCTGTTTTTTTTTTCTAAATGTAACACGAAATTGACGTGTCCCCTAATTTACCTAATCAATTTCAGACAATACCAATCGGTGCACCGTTTCCTAGAGGGCGGCAACCCCGAGCGAGCGCTGTCCTTAGGCATGACGACGGACACCGACACGTCCGACGACGCTATGCGCCTCGTCGACCGGATGAAGCAGCTGGCCAGATGTCCGCCGGTGAGTGGCGAATATGCTTTGGTACCGTCAACTGGGATGAATAGGGATGGCGGGGTGAAAAACTACTTACTTTCTTGGATCCGGCCTCCCTTAGACTGGCGACTGGTTTGCGACTCGGGCCATTAAACGTTTATTAAATCGATTACTGCGTTATATGCGTTAATTGAGTTATTGTGTGTTGCAGGCGCCGTTGATTCCGAGTCAGAACCTGCGGCAGCTGATGCCGGCCACGGCGGCGCCCGCGGCGCGCGTCACCAAGGAGAGGAACAAGCTCGTCATCGTGCAACACAAGAAACACTGATATTTACTACTAGCTTTATTTCTGACTCTACACATATTTATCATATTCGCTTTTTACAAAATATTACAATACATTTATCCATGATTTTATACATCTTTGTTTAAAACTTTTAACTAGTAATTAATATTAATATTAATGTAAATTCGAAACGATTTCATAATCTATTGTAAAAATAATGTAAGCGTTATAATACTCTAAAGTTGTGATTTTTTGTGGCACCGATTCTAAGCATGAAAAGCATATTACAAAATACAACGTGATAAAATGCAATCGTATAGGTACATTTAGAGATTATCAATACCTACTATTTAAAAAACTTTTTATTATTGATTAAAGATTAGATGATAATCGCAGGCTTCGTTCTAACCACTCGCTTGATATTGTTGACCTTTATTAATAAAAACAAAAGCAGACATGATACTGTCACGGAGCACAACACTAAGATTCTCTCCTTTATTTATCTTAGGTTAGGATTTTATAATATGAATATAAAAGTAAAATATAAAAACACTTACAAAACAATAAAAATACATATAAGCACATTATATAAAACCTAACATAGGGTGCCGCCTTTATTATTATACTGACTGAAATAAAGGTAACAATCATAGTTTGGACTAATTCGTATTCTTGATGAACTTTGTTCCACGGAATTAAGAAATACTAAATGCTTTATGTATTTATGTTATTACATGATATAGCCGCATCATCATCACATCTTTAATAAGTTAACTGAGGCCACAAGAAATCATAACACGAATATTTTCAATTTCCAATCCAAAAAAAAAACAAATGACAGCCCAATTGAAAGTATCTTAAGAAAACGATTACTATATTTTTATTATTAAAAAAGAAATATATATAAAGCGTAGTGGAGTGCATTTAAAAAAAATATTGGTTATTTTAATTGTATTATCTCAAAATGGTCTACTCTAAAACTTTCAGTGTGACCTATGTACAATATTTAAAAATTTTTACAAAGTAGGTATAAGTGTGCAAAGGACTCATTTGAAGTTCCAAGGTATGCATAAAACGCCCTCCGTTAGTACTGAGTAGTAATGTGTGACGTATACAATATTTCCTTGTAATTTCTGCAACAAAAAAACAACATTTTTTGAATATTATAGTCCTAGATTAATAAATACTCTATGTGATCTCCAGTTTTGGTGTAGTTAATACTTTTTAATATTGACATTGATATTATAATATTAAATCTTGATTATGAATATTCAATATTTTTTTAATGTTACATAAAAATAAAAAAAACTAACAGGTTTTATGATTCAATTTAAAAATTTCAATATGCCTATGTGTAAATTTTTCATGACAATTGCCAAGATATAGATATTTTACCTATTCAAAGTTTTGTATAGATGGCGCCAGCATATGTGTTGTATATGTTTTATCGATTTATTATATGAGATTTAGTTTTCCCAAAAAAAAACAAGAATTTTACACTTCTTAGTCAGGACTGACGGGTTCACCTACGCTGGCGCCATCTGTAAATTACTTCTAACATTATAACTGGTTAACATGTGTTACCGTGTCAATATTGTCGATGCGCGTGAGCAGCCGCTGGCAGCACAGGATCATGAGCGCCGGCGTGATGCTGTCGTCTTTGTGTAGCTCCAGGAGGCCGAACCGCTCTTTCACTTCTTTGTAAAGTGCCTTTTCCACGTGCTTGTTGCTGAATAAAACGAATTGTTCAATGGAACTTTTGTCATTTCATTATCAGTTTTCCTTATTAATATTTCCATAGAAATATGAATAGGCCATCCAAGAAGGTGTACCCAGCTAATTTTGTTTACGTTCTCATTGTTTTACATTTATCATCCAAACTCTGCATGTTTTGTTAATTCATATGAATAATTGTGTCTGTAATATTTGTAGCGAAAGTTCTCTATATTTTCTTTGTTCTGTAGATTGTGAAATGTGGTGAAATCCTAACCTGAACACGTATGTTCTTGGAAGTTTTGTTCTATAAAAATTAAGCACCAAAAGTACCATAGAATAATACTTAGTGAAATAGCGTGTTTCGGTCTTATTTTATTATTATTCTAAACGTCTTCGAGAAAATGCTGTTTGAACAAATGTTTCTGTAAGCAGGTGCAGTACGGTACTTAATTCAAGAAGTGTGATTGAAAACTTACATGCTGTACTCAGTGAGGAGCATCATGGCTTCGTCCAGGTGGTTGCTGATGAAGTAGATGAGCTCGTCAGCCGGACAGGAGGACGGCGTAATGAACTGGCCCGTGGGGGACAGCATCAGGGGACCGGCCTCCCTGTAAGTAAAGGCTACCCTTTAGACACTGATGAATAATATTTTCCATACTAGCGATCCGCATCGGCTTCGCTCGGCTTACACAAAACCTTTTCCAAAACCTTCCTCTAGAATCACTTTATTGATAGGTGAAAACCGCATGCAAATCCGTTAACTAGTTTTTGAATTTTACGCGAACATACCTACAGACAGACGCGGCAGGGGACTTTGTATGTCTTCGAACACGATCGGTTTTGCAATTTTTTTTATTATACTCCATAGGCGTGAAATTTAAAGTACCAATGGCGCGACCAGGATTTTTTTGACCTATACCTACTATAACAAGTCAAGTAAAATTACGAAGCTAAACATAAGTATGTATTTTACTAACATGAAAACAATTCGAACTTACGGCTCAACCACAATCTGGTATTTGCTAAGCGATTCAGGCACCGAGGCAGGGATCTTTTTCCCCCGCCCGTAAAAGTCCCCGATGGATGTGATGAGCTGCCTCAAGTGGCTGCAGTACTGGTGAGCGGACACTTTTGGCATGAATTTCCTATAAAAAATGTTTATTTGATGTATTTCATAGAAGCGACTGGCAAATAATTTATTATATCCTCTTGAATTAAATAGGCTAGATTATTTACGTTAGTACTAATTAATAACATAAATATTGCAACACCTTTGTACCAACTGCAGACTGTATCTCGCTTTGCACTTCCATCAAATTTCTGTAAATATCAGGCCAATCGTAAACCAAGAAGTGTATCAAATATGATTCAGATAAAAGTAAAGGTGTTAAAGTCTAACTAAAGACTGCCTTTGTCTTTTGCTTTTCGATTTTTTTGAATAGTTAATAACTCAATATTATTTTGGAATATCAAAACAAAATAGCATTGTTTAATAGTAAAACGAAAATAAAATATTACCGTCTACAAATGTGTATATTCCTTAGTATACTGGACAAAGCCTCTTCGTAGTGAGGTATCTGTGTCAGAGCGCTATCTTCTTGGCTAACCTTTTTAATAAGCTGAAATATATATAACACATTCGTTAAATATCTAGGAACTGTATAGGACTTACTACATAGCAAACATAACGTCAGGTGACAAGTAAAATTCACTAATTACTACCACAAGTTAATAGCCATAGTAAATAAGGTTGATTTTTGTTTCATATTTTTTTAGTAATTAGTGAGTTTAGCTTGTCACCTGGCGATTATTAGTAGGTAAGTATTATAAAACACATGATCGATAATTTTTAGGTCAGCCTACCTAAATATGATTATTTATTATGATTCGTATTTGACCTCATAAGTATATTAATTCATGCATTTAAATCAATTCATGATATACTATTGACTTGTATTAAGTATACTTAATGTAACTTACCGAGAGCCATTCGTTTCTTACATCAATTATATTTAGGAAAACATCGCCATCTAAGCTTACGCCAGTAAATTGTCCTAAGGCAATGGTTCTACCTGAAACGAAACAATGATAGTTTAAAATGCTCATCAAACGTTCGAACAGTGTGCAAGGGTGTGGGCAGTGTTGGCAAAATATCAATTCGAATTGACGATTGACGATTGAGGATTGACCGATCAATTCGAATTGACGATTGACGATTGACGAAACTAATTCTAAATCTACTGATTGAAGATTGACGATTACTAATCGTTAATTCGAATTGACCGGTCAATCCTCAATCCTCAATCGTCAATTCGGATTGACGATTACTTTGTATGTACACCTTAATGTCCTTTTAGGCCATTTTTTTGAAACTGACCAAATGCGTTCCGAAGCGGTGTCCGAGTTTACCAAAGGTTCCGAAACATGTTTCTGACGGCATTATGAAGGATGTCCTTTTTGGAACATTTTCGGGATTTTCCTTGAAATTAACCGATAGCGTTCAAAATCGATATCTGAGGTGCCCAAAGGTTTCGAAACTTGTTTCCGAGGGAAATATTGAGAGATGCCCTTTTTTGGGACATTTCTAGAAATTACCCGATTGCGTTTAAAATCGATATCTGAGGTAGCCAGACGTTTCTAAACATCTTTTCGACTGCAATATTGAAAGGTGTCATGTTTCGGGACATTTTAGTGACATTTTTTGAAAGTGACTGCTTGCATTCAAAATCGATATCTAAGGTGCAAAACATGGTTTCAACGGCAATATTTAGATTCTACCAGGGACAGGAACCGGTTACCTTAACCGGGGTTTTTCATAGGGTTATTTTAGAAGCGGTTGTAAAAACACCTACCATAACGGTAACCGTCTGATAAGGTAACACTTTGATTCGGTAACCGTATCAGATACGGTTAACCTCTGTTACCGGTAACCGAAATAAAAACCCAGTCTATTCAGTTACCTCATTATAAAGTTTTTGAACAGTTCAAACGATTGTAATCTTTATGCACACTTAAATTCAAGTTATTGAATAATCGAGGTTGGCATGAGCGATCTATGAAGCCTCCAGCATAAACAAGTTTTTTTGCCGTTCCTCTGTTTATCTTTATATCTACATGTGTGGTGTGTTCTTATTATAAATCTTATTATATTATAAATAAAAGAAATAAATAATGTAAATAAAAGTAATTAAATACAATAAATAATATAAATAAAATACAAAAAAAATAAAACAAAAAAATAATAATAATAATAAAAAAAAAGTAAATAAAATAAATAAAATAAATAAAATAAATAAAATAAATAAAATAAATAAAAGAAAAAAAATATATAAAAAAAAAATAAAAAAAAATAAAAAAAAAACAAAAAAATAAATAAATAAAAAAAAATAAAAAAAAAGAATAAAAAAAATCAAGTAAATCAAGTAAATAAAATAAATATATATATATATATATATATATATATATATATAAAATAAATAAGATACATTAAATAAATAATATTATATAAAATAAATAAAATAAGTACTCCCGGTCCTGTAATAATAAAATTATAGGTCGTCAGTCAATACTGACATTAGGAACATGTTTTCGAACCTCTGGGAACCTCAGATATCGAATTTAAGTCCAGTAAGTAAGTCCCAAAAACTTTTAGGGACCTATGGTCGACATCGATTACGAATATGAACTTAATCGGCCAATTTCGAAAAATGTCCCAAAAAGGGACATCAGTCAATACTGACATCAGGAACATGTTTTCGAACCTCTGCGAACCTCAGATATCGAATTTAAGTCCAGTAAGTAAGTCCCAAAAACTTACACCTTTGAAAAGTAATCTTAGGGACTATGATTAATCTAGATTGAGAATTGATTTAATCCGAATTGAGGATTGATGCGTTAATTCAAATTGATTCAATCGGATTGCCGCGTCAATCAGAATTGATTCAATTCGAATTGATCAATCCGGATTGATCAATTCGGATTGACGCGTCAATTCGATTGATCAATCCGGATTGATTTAGTTCAGATTGATGCCAACACTGGGTGTGGGCCACATGTCGCATTATTAGTGTGACGTGTGCGCCGCAGAGCTCTTGTTAAAATGGATCACATAAGTAATGTGACGATGATCGGTCAGAGGTGTTTAAAACGGCTAGAGGCCTCAAGCTGCCCGTACAAACTACCTGCCTTATCCCGCCCAGGGCAAATCACGATGCATGTACAGCATTTTTAGAATATTTTTATATTGTCATGGGTTAATTAATATGGAAAACATTGTTATCTCTGCAGTTGAAAGTGCACAATCACTTTCGAACTTACCTGTTAAATTACTCATATGTTGCGAATGTTGCGTGGCCAGCGCAACCAGACTTTGTAGCGCACCTCTGATATGGCTAATATTCCAACCACCATCATATTTTACCTGCAAGCACATTGTATGAGAACAAACAAATGCGTCCCAGCGGACTTATGCGCCTGATGTATGCAGTAAGGTAAAACAGACAGTAGACCACATCATAAATGATGATAAGTAAACCCCTGTACTGAACTAATTATGAATTAAAATGGTTTTACTGTTGGACCTAGCCGACGCCATGCAGTAGAAGTTACGCTTTCATTTTAAAATGTCTTGCTGAAATGATTTGTTTTTGGCATGGATTCAAGTAACATATATTTGTCTTATAGTAGTTTTCGTTGCGTCTTGTAATTAATACAGAGAGAATAGAGCGAGTAAATGTTTTACATACAAAACTTTTACTGGATCTATTTTAGTTGTATTACAGTATTTAGCAACAAAAACTAGCATCAGACATTGTTACTTAAATGTTCAAGCCAATTTTTATGTTATTCCAGCATGCCATTTTAAAATGAGAGTGTAAATTAGATTGTATGGGAGCGCCTTTTTAGCGGCAGGTTACTGAGACCCTTAAAGATACGATACGGATTATAAAATACGGATTTAAAAAGTATTGTATTGTAGTTCGGGCGATTTTCCGTAACTCGACAACGTGCGCCTATTTTACGTGTATTGTAAAAGTATTGACTTAATATTTTATTTTACGAACTTCTTTTATACCATAAGCACTGCATAGGTGGTCGATTAAGCTCTTCACTTGGTCCCTGGTTGCACTTGTTGCGTCATATTTACTCCTTGCTGTTGCACTATTGTCGTAGATCCACTCTCTGTAATAATAAAGATGATTAATTTCATTTAATTTAGTTTCATCAATGAATGTTCATCAAAATCCCAAATCTTGATGTGTAGGTCTAATTAGACAAGTATATATTATTATTATTTCTTTTATTTTTTTCGAAATTAAGAATCTGACCAAATAAACTAAATAATGAGGAATGCTAAAGCAATCATATTCTGTCAAATGGTGATAAAATGAGTTTTCTTTCCTTATCAATATGGTAATCAAATCATCACATAACATAATGAAAGTACTTACATGAGATTTTCAACTGCTTTCTTTTCCTCAACTTTTCTCTTCATTCGAGCAACTTTCTCAAATTCAACACTGTATTCTTTATATGCTTTTGTAAAGTTTTCCTTACTGAAAACAATTATTCCTATTATTCTAACTTATTTCTAATTTAGCAACTTTTAAAAGTTAGCTTAATTATTTTTTTATTTTACCTAAAAGTATTGTTGTTCTTCTGTGGACTCTTTGGTATCTTATCAATATATTTTGTAGATATATCACATGCACTTAAAACTTTTACAACTGTTTCCCTAACATCACTGCTGTTCAACTGGATTCTGACTAGTTTAAATTCACCTGAAAGTAGAATAAAACATGAAATCTACATTTTCACATCCTAAACTCGGGGTAGGCAAACAGCAGCTACAAGCCAAGTGGCTCTTTGGATTTGCAATATAGCTCTTCAAGATACCCAAATAATTAACAATTAGAAGAATTAGACTTATTAAGTCAACTTTTGTGTCTCTTTGACATACTTAAAACTAATGATTTCAATTGTGATTGGCTTTTCTCCTCAAAAGTTTGCTGACCCCTGATTTATCCTCGTAAGACCCAAGTAAATTTTTGCGCTTTTGAATTTGGAACTGTCTTTTATTTCTATAAGCGCCACTTGCACCGTCCCACTAATCCGAGGTTAGCTGGTTAAACCGTTAATCCAGTGTCAAATTGTACTTGTAACCATGGTAACTCCAGATTTAACCGGTTAACCCCGGGTTAGTGGAATGGTGCAAGTGGCGCTAAGAGTTCAAAACTCGAATTTAATTTGTACTTGTATAAGTATGCGTGGACTTACGAGGTTAAAACAGCAAACTAGTGAGTTGCCTTCACGGTAGAATATGATGAAACTTGCATTCATTCTAATTCAAGATCACATCAATTTACCATATTCTGATTATTCATTTCAATGAGCTAGAAACCAAATGAATTAAATTACTATTACAAGATCAGATCTAATGACATTCATAATAAACACATTTTCAAAAATATATTATTAGATATCAATATAAATAAAGTACTGGTTTTATTTTTAATTATTAAGAGAATATCTGACCAATTTGACATACCTTCTGCCATATCCTTTTGCCTTAAGTAAAATGATAGTGGAGGTATAGACATTCTTCGACTAGATTGCTGTGCTTCTATTAGAGCACTTAATTGTTGTAATGAGTTTTCATTTATCTTCTGCAATAAGACGTAACTTTTAAAGTCTATATTCAGAAATCAGAGTAACAGATGAAAATACAAAGCAATAAACTTACTCTCTGTTCTGGGTATTTTCCGAACAAGTCTGGATGTACACTGAAGTAAAAGGGTCGCAGCGCCGTTGATACTTCGGCTGAACTCAAATATCTGCACAGGACACCTCCAGCACATTGGCAACAGCTGAACACAGTGAATGTACTTAGTTATTAGGATTTTTTAACAACCCATTTGTGCCTTATTTCTGGGCAAACAAACGATCTTTTCCTCGCATAGAATTCCATTTATTAAATAACAATAAAGTTAGTGAATTCAAAATACATTCATCATCTAACAACAACTTGTAAACAGGTTAATTTAATTGACCATGAACATACAGGGTTTGTGAATTGTAATAAACAAAACGTCTAATACCTTATTTTTATCCTGGAATACATTATTTAAAGCCTGCTCAGCCTGAGTGCTGGTAAACGGAAAAACGTTTATTTTGCGCACTTAAACCTACTTTGATACACTACATACAAGCTTGCTTTTGGTTATATCATGACATTAGGTTGACACTGACAGTAACTAAACTAATTATGACAGCAGGCTGACGGCTGCGGCCATGACACTACACTTGGTGCGTTTCGTTTCGACGTACCTACGTTATGATTTGGTTAGGGCTTATATGCACGAGCGCTTCTACAACGGGGGATAAAAAAGCGTTTGAATGATACAAATGGATACAATATGTGTATTTATTCCTTAGAGAATATAACCAAACGGAGTGGTCATTAACAGGCGTTCCCCTCTGTCGAAAATAAGCGGCCAATGGTCAACCACAAGTATTATTATTTATTGGAGAAGTGACAGCCTCATGGGCCTTTGACAAAATACAGTAATTATGTAGATTACAAGTAAAATATTTCACAATACAAAGTATTGATGCATGATGTACGGTGATAGGCCTTCACGATGCACTGGAGGATAGCTGGAGCAGCAGTACACAGCGTAATGGCGGCCGAGACCACGAACTGCCGAATGATGTCCAAGAATTGGTTACTCGCATTTCATGGACTGACGTTTTAAGATAAGATAAAAAATAGTTTATTCAAGTAGGCATATTACAATGCGCTTATGAACGTCAAATAAACCTTTATCGGCTCCAACCGTACACCTCTGCCCCGAGAAGATTTAAATCCCCCCTCAATTGGAGGAGGGTATCCCAATATGGGACCGGCAACAAACTCGGCGGGACACATCTTTTCAAAACATTATTACATCTTATAATTAACATGCATTACGAGTAATTAAGAAAAATACAATTTAAATTACTATAGAATTCATGCAATTATACTCAGTGAGAACATAACTTTATAGAATTTGATATAAAAAATAAACATATATGTACATGAAATCACAAATACGTAGCTCTTTCAGAAAACATATCAAATCTTACAAAAGGAAAAGAAATTAAAATCAATAAAAGAAATGAGAATACATATTATATGAATCTGACTGATTGTTATGAGATGCTTTCATACAATTTGATGTGCTTTCTTACCTGAGCTGAGTCACCTTTAACTCTACACATAATACAATATTTTTAATTGCTACTTGTCGTTATTACAGTTTCTGGTTTGGACCATGCATGTTTGTCTGTCAAGTAGTCCTCGACTCTGTAATAAGCCTTCAACATCAATGACTTTTTTAAGTAATTCTTAAGAGCTGGAAAGGGTAATCTTAAAGCATCCTCAGGTAACTTGTTATAAAAATGAATGCACTGCCCAACGAATGACTTCTGTACTTTACGAACACGAAACTTTCTGATAGCAAGCTTATTTTTATTTCTAGTATTATAGTTATGGACATCAGAATTCTTAGTGAAGGAGTCTAGATTCTTAACAACATAAATAATACTATCATATATGTATTGGGAAGCTACAGTTAAAATATTAATTTCTTTAAAAAGTTCTCTTAATGATTCACGCACCCTTAAATTATATATAGAACGAATGGCTCTCTTTTGTAAGACAAATATAGTCTGTATGTCAGCTGCTTTGCCCCAAACCAGAATACCATATGACATTACACTATGAAAATAACTATAATAAACAAGGCGAGCTGTCTCAACATTAGTCAATTGTCTAATTCTCCTCACAGCGTAAGCGGCCGTTTACCTGACATGATGTTCCTATACATTTGATGTGCCCCTCCCCCGCAAAAAACGGCAGACTATTTTGTACCGAAAATTATAGACATGGCGTCTCCGTTGGTTATATTCTCTAAGATTTATTCACACGATTGCGGTGGCGATTTTTATCAAGCGTTGTTGGATTTTCGACTAGCGATTAGCGTTGGACCCGGTTATGTCCTTAAACCACGTCCAAGACCACCGGTGGACGGGCAGCAGCGTCCCTCAAATTCGGTGTACTCGACTGCGATCGCCAACCCGCCTGCCAAGCGTGGCGATTATGGCATTCACCCCCCAAAAAAAGGGGGAGGCCTATGTTCAGCAGTGGACGTCTTATGGCTGAGATGATGATGATGATTAGCGTTGGTTGTTAAATCAAATTAAGCGAGTGGTGTGGACGGATTCAAGCGCTTATTTAACGCGCGTTGAAAAAGCGCTCGTTACTAGGAGGCCTTATGATAATTATGATAGACCGACCGCTTAAAAATCAGGGGTTTCCAAATCCCGGCCCGCGACGCGTTCCAATCCGGCCCGCCGACACCCAAAGCGTCCCGATAACAGCAGCAACCAGATACGGCAGATACCCCCCGGCGCCGACGGTGGCCCGCGCGAATGTTTCTGAGGCGCAATATGGCCCGTAAGTTTGGAGGCCCCTCAGGCTTAAATGAGTCCTCGCCTGTGCAGTACGGGGGCGACGGGGTATGACGACTAAGGGTGGCGGGGAAGATGCGGGCGACAGGCGTACGGCGCAGGCGAGTACTCATTTAAGCGGTCGGTCTATAGCTGAACAAGCAAATCTTGTCAGTAGAAAAAGGCGCGAAATTCAAATTTTGTTTTGAATGGCTACATTTACATAGGAATATCCAATGATATTCCGTACATAAGTTCCGAAAAACTCATTGGTACGAGCCAGCATTTGAACCCGCGACCTCCAGATTGATAGTCAGACGTCAGATCCACTCGGCCACCACCGCTTTACGGTAATATGTAGTACTATTATTTATTCTGTGGCGGTAGGTCCTCTGAGGTCTCCCTCGTGCCTCTTGCTCGGCATGTTTTTCTGCTGCCTCTTTACAAAGCGAAATTAAATTTTAGTCGTAGAAAAAAAAAGATCATTGACTTTTTCACAACTTGCTCCCCTTGTATGAAACTTCCTTGAATTACCTAGGTAGTACTTACCTAGGAAGGTGGATCTTCCAGCCTATATTAGGGATGGCGAGTCAAATAGGAACAAAAACCAGGAATGACACCCACCTGGAGGCACAAACCAGAAATATCATTTAATTAAAACTCGTTTGTGATTACAACTTACGTAATAAAAGCTCCGAAGCGAAGTGAACTTGTTCCAGAATACACAAGATAACGTAGGTACCCGTGCCATCTGAACAAGTAGGCATGAACTGTTTACATTATAAATAACATAGCAGTTGTTGTAAGGTCATAAGTTAAAGCTTATCAAGTGGTATCTATCATGTAAACATATAGGTAGGTAGCTGCGTTTGTATGTTCTATTTACAGTTTACTATGAATAAACATCGGCACATACCACGGAAACAAAGGCAGGAAGATATTTATGAGATACTAGTACAAGTTGGAGGTTAATGTTCAAAATGAATAACAGGTGAGCATCGGATTGGTTAGTGGTTTACATAGATTAACATCTGAAGGCCTGCGCTGGCGGCGGCCGGCAGGCGCGGTGGCGCGTGACGCAACGTGCGGCGCAGACGCGGTAGCGCCTCTCAGCTCCTGCCGGAGCCGTGTTGCGTTGCGAGCT
Organism: Cydia fagiglandana; assembly: GCF_963556715.1. Taxonomy (NCBI): domain Eukaryota; kingdom Metazoa; phylum Arthropoda; class Insecta; order Lepidoptera; family Tortricidae; genus Cydia; species Cydia fagiglandana. The sequence goes on from NC_085932.1 coordinate 10,892,289, forward strand.
GTTCCATAATTGTTGCACAGACGAGTTCAATAATTAAGTGATAAATATACCAGCGGTGCTGCGGCGAGAGGGCGGCGGCGGCAGTCGAGCAGCGGCCGCGTCGCGCACCACACCGCGTCAAGTGATGGACTCGGCATTTTTCTATCGGCAGACAGCGTAGGAATCTCGCCGGACTGGTTCCCGCGCTGCGTTAGTGCGCCGCTCTGGTGAACCCTTTCGCTTGTAAATGTGCCGATATTTACATATGCGCGCTCGATCTCACATCGAACTTTCGTTGAGAGCCCGCGCCCCCGGTGTGCCCGAGCCGGGCCCGGCGACGCCGCCGCCCCGGCGCACTCACCACGACGTGCCATGACCAACGTATGTCTTTACATTTACCTACTACGCACGCAGCCTCTCCTTCGCCCCTCCTATAACCTGTTATGAGACCTGAACTAACTTGTACATATGCTTATAAAACTAGGAATTGTTACTTATTTCAAATAAAAGCTTTCTTAAATGTCTAGATGTTAATATTTAATTTGACACAGTACCTATATAACAGTAGGTAACTTATAGGGATACGTTCGCCTTTGTAGAGTCTGCGGAAAGAGAAGAGTCGAGAAATGTATCGGATCCAATACATTCCGACTCTTCTATTTCCGCAGACTCTATACCTCATTATTTGTAAATTTTATGTGAACCTATTTTTGTAAAATAAAGTGATTACTACTAATATCCAAAATGCTAATCTAAAACTAATACATGTAAGTAATACTAAAACAATTAAAACAAAGATCGAATACAAATAAAATATCGAGCCAGTTGCATTTGAACCAACAACGCCTGACTTACCGGGGCGGACGCTTTCCTAATTAAAGCTACGAGGCCTAAGAGTAAGTATAATTATCAACTATTTTTGTTAATCGTATTTTCAACTGGAGAACACTAGGAGTATTCCACTTTAACTTTAGCACATATTATTAAACAGGAAATTTTGGTAACTTTATACCTAGGTAACTAGTGACACGTGGGTACCTAACACTACAAAATATATCCAGTTTTTAATAATTATAAAGGTGTTAAGTAATTTCACGAAATATACAACAGACAAGCACAAAATTGGTGAGCATGTGACCATCAATCTAGAGCCGGATTTGACAATCGAATACTAAAACGTAGGTACCTATAAAAATTAATAACCTATCTATCCCATGGATAATACTATTTCTAGTGTCATTATGACGTGTATACCCGCCGATACATGGAATTTGTATACGTGTGTGGTGGGGGCAGATTGGCGTTTACTCTGGGTACAAAAACTGGCTAGGTTAGTCTAGGTTACGCTAAGTAGATACTTACGACATTTAAATCTTCCAGGTATCTAGATTAGTTGAATTGTCTATACAGGATGTTGCCTTTAACAGGAGCAATAAATTAAACTGTAGGCTGTACTCCTCAAAATGACCAACATTTGTTCAGAGACTTTTAAAAATAACTTATGTTTTGTTAACTTATATAAAGTTTATTCTAAGACGCATTGTATTGCAAACTTTGTTATGTTTAAAGCGTGACAGGCTACGTAAAAGACACTAATTACAGCGTACATTGTAAATAAATTAATAATTAATTTGTATGAAAAATCAAAAATCTAATCATTTCATAATTTTCAAAAGTTGTCAGTCAAAAGTTATATTATCGTTGGAGGAATACATGGGTTACCCGGTATACATATAACTTTCATTACAGAATTCTCTAGCACTACACTAGACTACAATAATAAATAATATCATCCACATATAGGATATAAAAAGTAGATATTATATCAAAACAGTAATTTCTTTTAGGCAAATATTTTCTTTCCTTAAACAATCAAATTTTTTGGATAGGTACCTAGGACGAATAGGCCAATCAAATTAGACACGAAAGAAGCTTTTTGCGTTGAATCGTTAGTTAATAAATTTTAACAAAATGCTCATATCATGTAGGCACTGCATTTGAGTTCAAGTAGGTATCGGAATAGAGTTTGGGAACGTAGTCGAGAACCGAACAAATATGTAGGTATACCGGTGTGCCTGCGATTGGACGTTACCGGAGCATAACAAGCCTGAGGAGTGAGGCCTTCGTTAGTCAAATGCATGTAGCTTACGGTCTGCTGGGCAGTAGGGGCCGCCCTCCTGGCCGTGTCCAATAGTAGTTGTGCATTTATTTAGTAAATAGTTTGGTAAATAGGTACATGTACCTATTCGTGAAGGTCATGACCTACCACAACTTTCTGCGCGTAAGTTGCGCCAAATGTTGTAATGTAACGGTAATACCTCTCTCTTGTCGCAGCTTTTTTTGCTCTGGTAGCTGCGCTGGTCAAACAGTGTAAGAAAACATAGCGAATTGGCACGGACTTTTACAAAGATTATCTTCATTTCCATCATTTAATATGTCATATACGACTATGTTACCAGTCTCTTTCTGGGTGTGATGAAAATATAGTTAGTTTTTTTAGCATTAGAAATAAGGTAAACAATCTTGATGTGTCTTTTAATTGAAAAACACATTTTAAAAATAAGTTACGACAAATATGTAACAATTATGAATCTAATACGAATACGATCATTTATATTCTTCTGCTTTCATAAGTAATAGTTTTTGATTTTTCTTCTTCTTCGCGTTCTCCCGGCATTTTGCCACGGCTCACATAGGAGCCTGGGGTCCGCTTGACAACTAATCCCATTATTTGACGTAGGCACTATATAGTCTTTACGAAAGCGACTGCCATCTGACCTTCCAACCCAGAGGGGAAACTAGGCCTTATTGGGATTAGTCCGGTTTCCTCACGATGTTTTCCTTCACCGAAAAGCGACTACCTAGTAAATATCAAATGATATTTTGTACATAGGTTCCGAAAAACTCATTGGTACGAGCTGGGGTTTGAACCCGCGACCTCCAGATTGCAAGTCGCACCCTCTTACCGCTAGGCCACCAGCGCTTCTCTAGTTTTTGATTTTTAAAAAGCGTTTTTCAATTAAAAGACATGTCACAAGATCGCTTACCTTCTTGCAAGTTCTTTCTAATGCTAAATAAAACGAACTGTAGTTATCATTAATTAACTCTTTATTATACACACAGAAAAGCCTATAGACTAGAGAGATGACACATTTTTGTAGAGATGTAGGTACCTCTATTTGTAAAACTATCAGAGGGTGGCAGAACTAGCCGATACTGTTGGCGCGTTGTTCTATCCGCTACCTACTATCATTATACGCATGTCGGGTGAAGCATGTGCACGGTGGACCGGTTCGATAGCAAGCTAACTAACCACATCGTTGAGTAGAATAGCTGCTATTTTATACAGGTTGTGTTTTTATAGCTAGGACAATGTGGGGAATCTGAAACTATGCAAGATACTTAGAGGGGTTGAAAGGTTATAATTATTAGCTAAAAAGTAGTTTGAATTTAATAAGTATATGTAGTAGACCCACAAAGTTATCGTTTAAAATCTTTTCTCTTTGGATGTTTTGTGTTAATGACTGATGACAAGTACAAATGATCCTATATATTCGACTTTAAAAAAATCAATAATCTAAAAAAACATAGCGCGAAATATTTACTACTCTGCATATTTTTAAATAGCCAGTCCTGTTTGTGTCGCTATGGTAGAGTACCTACCTATATTAGTGATCGTATCAAATGAACGAAATAATCTGCTGCGTAGTTTATTTTTTCATATTGTCAATGGCTTTTGTCGAAAACAGTAATGCTACGTGTAGGTAATTTAAAAGATAGACAGCGTTTTTGTGTGTTCCGACGAGGGGCGCCTGAAAAGTTCGCGGCCTTAGAAAAAACAAAAACCGGGCAAGTGCGAGTCGGACTCGCGCACGAAGGGTTCCGTACCATAAAACAAAAAAAAAACGGAAAAAAATGCAAAAAGAAAACGGTCACCCAAGCAAGTACCTACTGACCACGCCCGACGTTGCTTAACTTTGGTCAAAAATCACGTTTGCTGTATGGGAGCCCCACTTAAATATTTATTTTATTCTGTTTTTAGTATTTGTTGTTAAAGCGGCAACAGAAATACATCATCTGTGAAAATGTCAACTGTCTAGCTATCACGGTTCGTGAGATACAGCCTGGTGACAGACAGACGGACAGACGGACGGACGGACGGACGGACGGATGGACGGACAGCGAAGTCTTAGTAATAGGGTCCCGTTTTACCCTTTGGGTACGGAACCCTAAAAATAGAGTATTAAAGTAAATGTTTTTATTTTTCAATATAGTCCCCTTAGAGTGATAAGCACTTTTCGCTTCGAGCAAACAATGCTTTAATACCGCCAAAAAAATAAACTTTTTCCTTCGCTTCAAAATGGCACTCTACCGCAGCCTTGATCTGATTGTCATTCGCATACCGGCGACCACATAAGTCTTTTTTCAAATTTGTAAAAAGGAAATAGTCGCTCGGAGTTAGGTCTGGACTGTAGGGTGGATGATTGATTTCTCCAAAACAAGTGTCTTTTAGGGAAGTGTGAACTGGTGCGTTGTCCTGTAAAAACAAAACTCCACGGCTAAGTTTCCCACGTCGATTCTGGACGACTGCGTCACGTGCTTGAATCAATAAATTTGCACAATATTGACCGTTCGTTGTGGTCCCTTTTGGCAAATAATCAATTAATAAAACTCTTTCATTGTCCCAAAACACGGTCGCCATAAGCGTCAAAGCTGACTTTTCCACTAAATTTTTTTGAAGCCCTCTCGCCCTGTTTTAACCATTGCATAGACTCTTTATTTTGATTCTGGATCATATTGGCGAACCCAAGTTTCATCTACGGTTACGATTCGGTTACAAATTTCGTCCAGATTCCCTTCAGCTAGATAAAAAAAAAATTCAACTGTGTCCTACCCTTTCTGTACTAATTTGTAGTTCCTCTGCTATCTACCAGATTTTAATTATTCTGTCAGCCAGAAAACATTTTTCCACTTTTTCAACATTTTCGTCAGTGACCACCGTGACAGGCCGCCCATGGCGGGGGTCATCTTCAGATTCAGAGCTCTCTCGTCCTTGTTGGAATAAACGAGCCCATTTTTTTTATCATAGTGTACGAGGGCTTAAATGATGGAGAGTATCTATCATATAATCAAAAATCTCTTTATGCGATTTTTTTAGGGTTCCGTACCTCAAAAGGAAAAAAAACGGAACCCTTATAGGATCACTCGTGCGTCTGTCTGTCTGTCTGTCTCTCCGTCTGTCACAGCCTATTTTCTCCGAAACTACTGGACCAATTAAGTTGAAATTTGGTACACATATGTAAGATTGTGACCCAAAGACGAACATGTAACGTAAACAAATGAATTTTAAACATTGGGGCCACTTTTGGGGGGTAAATGAGAAAATTAAAAAATAAAGTATTTCAAACTATATCGAGTTACATATCAAATGAAAGAGCTCAATGTCAGAATCTCAAATATACAGGGTGATTCCGGGGTCGTGGAGCAAGCGATCAAGGCATGATACACAAGCCCATACTGAACAACTTTTACTATGGGACGAACTCCGAAATCGCGAAAAAAAAAATTGGTAGTTTCATACATTTCGGCCGATCACATGTTGTCGTGTTCTATGGGAAGGCCAGTTTTTTTTCGCGATTTCGGATTTGGTCCCATAGTAAAGCCAGCGATCAAGGCATAATACAGTGATCGGCCGAAATGTATGAAACTACCAATGTGATCGGCCGAAATGTATGAAACTACCAATTTTTTTTTCGCGATTTCGGAGTTGGTCCCATAGTAAAAGTTGTTCAGTATGGGCTTGTGTATCATGCCTTGATCGCTTGCTCCACGACCCCGGAACAGTTTAGAAGTAATTCAAGAAAATAGGCAAAAAATGACCATTCCCCCCCCCCCTTTATCTCCGAAACTACTGGGTCTAAAATTTTGAAAAAAAAATACATAAAATAGGTCTTTATCTATAGATGTCAGGAAAACCTATTAGAAATATGTAGTCAAGCGTGAGTCGGACTAATTACTTAGTTTTTGATCAGACCCCTACGGGTTTTTTAATGGCAATTCACTCGCGTTTCACATATAAAAAATACATTGTTTAAAATAGTGTAATATACGGAACCCTTGGAACGCGAGTCCGACTCGCACTTGGCCGGTTTTTACAAGATACGTAATAACTGCGCGGTGTTCAAATATATCAATATTTTCGCATTCGACAGACATTGTTAAGTTTATCCTCGCACAGAACGAAAAAAGCGGCCAAGTGCGAGTCGGACTCGCCCATGAAGGGTTCCGTAGCAGCAAGTAACATAATAAAATTGCGCTTTACGATTTATGACGATTAAAAAAAAACTACTAACTAGATCTCGTTCAAACCAATTTTCGGTGGAAGTTTGCATGGTAATGTACATCATATATATTTAACACGTTTTACCACTTTGGAAGTGTCTCTCGCGCAAACTATTCAGTTTAGAAAAAAATGATGTTAGAAACCTCAATATCATTTTTGAAGACCTATCCATAGATACCCCACACGTATATGAAATTCTTTTTTAAGTTTCAGTTCTAAATACTTAGAACTGAAACACGGGACCCCCAAAATTTATTGTTTTTTTTTCTATTTTTGTGTGAAAATCTTAATGCGGTTCACAGAATACATCTACTTACCAAGTTTCAACAGTATAGTTCTTATAGTTTCAGAAAATAGTGGCTGTGACATACGGACGGACAGACAGACAGACATGACGAATCTATAAGGGGTAAAAACGAATAACTTTTTTTTAATGGCGGCAATATTTAAACTGCCAAAGAGGCGGGGAACAAAGTAGCATAGCTTTTTTTAAAATTTTCCTTTTTTTTACCTTAGGCCGCGAACTTTTCAGGTGCCCCTCGTATTATGCCGAGCAGAACGAGTCTTCACTTCAACCAACTCGGTTTTCGATTTTTTCATCCCCTTCAGGGTCTTCTATTTGTGGCGTTAGTGTTAATAAATAATCACTCACGCGAAAATCCTTCATGCATTTTAGTACCAGAAATATGTAGAAGGTACGCGAAAATGTCACTTGGAAAAACTCTTTTATCGATATGTTGCTATTCTATTAGATAGGGCAAGAGATACATAATTATGTTAAGTTATAGAAAAAATATAGCATTAACTTATTTAACATTAATTTATACATAAAATACCCAAAATTGGTGGGTGTCCCTATTTCGGAAATATAAAAAAAAAATCGAAAAATTAAAAGTGAAAATATTACTAATTATAAGGATATTTGGAACTCCATTTTTTTTTTAATAATTCATCTATATTACTTACATAATGTGTATAAGTTACAAAAAAATCGGTTCGGTAGTTTAGATAAAAAAAAATGAAAACCAATTTTCTTTTTTTTTAATTTTCTCAAAAACCTGCAGCATTTTAGGGTTATTTTTTTGGTGAAATAGCATCTTACATCTGGCCTAATAAATTAGCAAAACGGCAATCAAACGGCAAACACGGCTAGACCCTTTGTAGCGTTAATTGTTTAAAATTCGAATAGAAATTGTAAAGTTACCTTGCAGACCTCGCATCTAAATATATTTGGTCATGATATTTTGAGTTTTATTCACCAGTACTAGAATTCACTTTTATTAGAGATTTCATCAAGATATAGCTTTATTGAATTATATTTGAGTGATATAAAGTTAGAATGTAACTGTGAGATCCTCGTATTTCAGCCCGTACAAGATTAGAATATTGAGCTTTATTGCTTAATATAAAAGTCCAGTTTTAAATAATTGACCTGATTATGATACGTTATGACTAAAGTTCTTTGGTGAATAACATTGTCCGTGACACAAGACGTCAGCGTTACGTTACGTTACGCTGAATCGAGTTTATCATTTTTACCCCACCTCAAAAAGTGCTCAGCTTCTTTAGCGGCGCGCTAAAGAAGTTTTCACTTCAAAAATTGTAGACGCTTTCCTGCTCACTGAAAAAAAAACTATATATAACTTTTTAAATTATATTTTGATTTTATTGGTATTCAGGATAACAACAGCCGTAAATATAAAATAAGACATAGGTATTAATGCTTGCATAAAAAAAGGCCAACAACAGTCATTAACAAAAGGCCAATTTTTCTTCTTATCATCTAATATTTCGAGTCCAATAGGTCTGGACGACGCTTGAGTAACTACACATTTAGCATCATTGGTTCCCCAGCTATGACGAAAATAAAATATATAAAAATATTATGGATCAATTTTTTATATGTATATAGATCGATTTGTTAACGTATTCACTGCCAGGAGGCGTGGCCTATAAACAAACTTGTATGACGGTGGACGCACGTGTGCGTCGCGGGCAGTGAATGTGTTAAGCTAAATACTTAAGGCTTGTGGTGATTAAATGGATGCTGTTAAGCAATAATGTGTCAACCCACATGAATTTTTCAATAAGATGTCAACTCAAAAAATTGACGCTTAAAGTTGAAATTTGATTGCAAAATGGATGTGGGATGACTCATTTTTGCTAAACACCATCCAAATAAGGGTCTATATAATATCGAGAAATGGTTTAGATTTAGAAACAACCATCCGTGCTCATCACATAAATTAATGCCCTAACCGGGATTCGAACTCAGGACTTCCAGCGTCGGGTCAATACCGACTAGGCTACGGAGCGGAGGTCGATAAACATTAAATGCAGCCGCATTCACGCATGATCTTGAGCCACACCTTCCGGAATCAGTCAACGGCCTTCAATGTGACGCCGCTTGATAACAATCAGCACAATCATATAGGTAGCTGCACTTCTGCCAATGCAATTGGAACCTTTCCAAACATTTCTGAACTGCCAGCCTAATTTCAACCGTATCATGTAGTTATCTAGGTTTTTATTGTTATGACAGAAAGCTAACGCATCACTCCTAATTAAAGGGAACTGAAATTGAGTCCTTGTTCAGTGAATATGAAAGCAAAGATGATAACATTACTCGTTATTAGTATAAGCAAGTAAATAAGCCTGACCATAAATAACCAGTACGTTACAAATTAGGCATAGGCACGTGTCTGGATTCTTAGGTAGGTACCTATATGTAGTAGAATTTTTAACCGACTTCCAAATCCCAAAGGAGGAGGTTATCAATTCGTTATGTATATGCATACAGATTGGTCCCGTTTTTGTCGAAATCCAGTTCTGATGATGGGATCCATGAGGAATCGACGGAACTCCTCAAATCTTAAAGGCATACATATGGTGATTTTTGTGTTTTTATCAACAAATCAAGCATATACATTCAAAAACGTGACATTTGATGAAGTGGAACTGCTGATGATGATCAGAACGGAACTCTTCAACGACGCATAGTTCACCTTTGGCGATTTGTCCTCTTCGTTATGTTTGTTAAGCAAGTTAAGTTTTTAAGCCACAATTTTATCAAGCTTGAGTTCTGATGATGGGATCCATGAGAAATCGAGGGAACTCCTCAAATTTTAAAGGCATGCGTATAGAGATTTTTGTATTTTCATCAGAAAATCAAGCATTTTCATTAAAAACTGTCGCATTTGATGAAGTGGAACTGCTGATGATGATCAGAACGGAACTCTTCAACGACGCATAGTTCACGTTTGGCGATTTGTCCTCTTCGTTATGTTTGTTAAGCAAGTTTAGTTTTTAAGCCACATTTCTGTCAAGCTCGAGTTCAGATGATGGGATCCATAAGGAATCGAGGGAACTCCTCAAATCTTAAAGGCATACGTATAGAATTTTTTGTATTTTCATCATAAAATCAAGCATTTACATTAAAAACTGTCGCATTTGATGAAGTGGAACTGCTGATGATGATCAGAACAGAACTCTTCAACGACGCATAGTACATGTTTGGTGATTTCGAATTTCGATTTTGACTTGGACTGGGACCCGGACTCATACCCGGATCCGGTTCGGACCGGGACTCGGACTCGGACTCGGACCCGGACTCGGACCCGGACTCGGACCCGGACTCGGACCCGGACTCGGACCCGGACTCGGACCCGGACTCGGACCCGGACCCGGACTTGGACCGCGACTCGGACCCGGACTCTGACTCAGAGACCCGGACCTTGACCCGGAAACCCACTATGATACCTAAACTAAATAAACCACTATGATTACCTACCATAAAATGTGGGTATGATGATGCCAAACCCCTCCCGCTCAAACTCCCGTACACCGCACCGCATGCGCCGTTAAGTGGGTTAGGTTAGGTTTGAACTGCGATCCTCACAGAACCGAACAAAAGTGGGTTAGGTTTGGTTAGAACTGCGAGTCTTACAGAAACGAAATGCTACTAGAAAAGTGGGTTTGATTAGGTTCGAACTGCGATCCTCTCAGAACCGAACTGCTATCAGAGAAGTGGGTTAGGTTAGGCTAGATAACTAATACGACCCTTACGGAAACGAAATGCTACTAGAAAGTAGGTACTGGTTTTACCTCCTTTTCTACATAGTGCACCATCTACCATAATCTTTCACCGGGCCCCATAGAAGTCGGTTTTTTTTTCTTAAAAATTATATATGACATGCTGACACTGATTAATATGTGGCTTCAATAGGCACGCAGAGTGGAAACAAGAGAGGAAAATTTAATTTGAATAGAATAGAATAGAAAAACATTTATTTATAACAAACATGGCAATTTTCGTTACTAATTGGTTTTGTGTTATAAAATTACTAATATTTCTTTTATCAAAATTTTTTTTTACTAAAAAAATAATGCCGAGTTAAAGTGACATTCCATTTCCAACTGCAGCTGCAATACTGTTCATTTTCTATGGAAATTGACAATGACAGCGACGCGTTTGCATAGTAATATGAACAGTATTGCAGCTGCAGTTGGAAATGGAATGTCACTCTTAGTCGATTTCGTTGAAAACAAAATTGCCTAAAATGTGACGTCACACCAAGTGGGGAGGGATTTGCAAAATGTGACCAAGTGTGACAAGGAGGGGGAGGGGTCAAAAAACCTAGAAATTCGTGTGACGTAATTAATGGATGATCCCTTAATTTGACGTAATGACCTACTTCGAACTTCACCTAAACAAGTAAATTGATTTAATAACATTTTTACAACATAATAAAAACACTTTTTAGTGACAATACATGACAATTTATTAGTTGACTTAAAATGACAGGTCATTTTAAAACAATGATGAGTTGACATAGTAGGTATAAATTGGATACTTCACTGATTAATCTCAGTTGCTAGGAAGTCAGTTGTAAGAGATCCCTTAATACGAAGATAAAGTTCGCCTTTCTAACTTAATTTTATGGTCTCTATTACAGTTCCTTCAAGTCTGTTTTGACGGGTGGGCTTTATTTACAAAATACATATATAATTGGACATGTGTTTTTACCATATTTCTTTCCCATCACGGAACAATGGTGTTCTGGACCTTTGGGAAGCGTGCGCGGAGCCGAAGCCAACACGTAGAGACTATATCCCTTAATACGAAGACCAACACCAAAAGTGGAAAAGAAAATACCCCTGCGCGTAAAATGTAAATTATTTAGATCTCATTCTATTTACATCACAACGAGCGCAGTGATAATTTCCTGTTGTAATGTGACCCGCATATAACGTACGAGGCACTGGATACCTACGTATGTTGCATTCGGACTGCGAGATAACAAGATCAGCTTCTGTATAAATGAAGTTCCTAGAAATCAGATTCCATAGGTTCTAGACAAAGTGGGTAATTATTGCAAACGTTAAGAGGGTAGTACAATAGATGCAGAATATAAAGAAGAAGATCGACGTCCTAGATGAGGTTGTGATACTGGATTGGAGGATTGCTGGGTTTATCTGATAATGAGTATAAGGACTTGAAATTCAGCTCGGGAAATGACATATACAATACATATATAGTATTAACATATTTATTATGAGAAAAAAATGTGTTCGCTATTTATTCTAGCCCATCTAGCCCATCACCATCAGAGTACCCATATATATTAGAATTGCCTGGAATTGTAGCAAATAGAAATTGGGAAAAGTTTGAAAATAATGCTTTTATCCGAACTGAAGATGGGGAACTGTCAATTGCGGACATTTTATCCCGAGTATCATTGAAGCCAACACGGGACGTAATCTTTCCGACGGTCGTTGATCTAATTGAGCATTTGAGCGCTGCGTGCGTGCTAATGGTCTAATTACGGGTATGAGACGTGAATTGGTGAGTCAGCGAGCAGGACGCGGCCGCCCGTGGGAGGCAGACGGCTTGGCTCCACCGCTGCCCAACTATTCATACCTATCGTGAAATCCCTAATTAGGCAACATGGAGAACATGAGTTTTATCAGTGTAGGTATATTCTTTTTATTAAAATTTTGACACAAATAATTTGATGCAGGTTAAGCTATCATTATATTGATTAGGATTTATCAAGTAGTTATTTGTGATGAGTCAAAGTCCTTCGTACAATCAATTACTTTTATTTTACTCCAACTTCTTACTTCAACACTCTTTAACAATATTTAGTTAACAAGCCGTAACCTTCGTGCTACATGTTACTAGTTCAAGCGCCAAGCGAGAATGATCCCCCCGTCCCATGGTAAGTTACATTTTATACTTTTTCATCATTAGAATTGGCGGGTAGGAGAGAAGGGTCATTTTCGCGACTACCCACAGATTAATTAACAAATATTCGGGTAAACACAAATCACATTTTTAATCACTACCTACTTGAATGCCATAAGTTTAACATAACTCACGCAAAATAATTATAATTTATTCTTGAAATCTTATGAAATATCACACTCGGCCATCCGACTGCGTGCTACCTCCGGTGCACGATCAACAATAATATCACACTCGGCCGTGTTGCCTATTGCCTTTTCAATCCTATTTTAGTTAAAAGTAGTCTGTTTATACAATACCAATACTCTTAATTGTACACCAGAATACAATAAAATAATACAAAGAATTACAGTAACTCGAGTAGAGGTAAACTTCAAATTATTTAATTTACTCATGGTAGCAGGTATTGCAGATGTAAACGGTATTTATTCTTCAGACTAGTATTATTGTTACATAAAAAGGGATATTTAAATATCTACTTATACTACTAATCATGTAAAGGTTCACAAAATACATCGTCCACACTGTCAATCCCTTTACTTTTACTAAAATTTACATCCCCGTATGATAAGTTATTTTTTAATACAGTTGCTCAAAAAGTGCTACTTTACGTAGCTGTTTAGCGTGCGGAAAGTTGGTTATCTCGAACTAGTGCTTTTTTCTTTTCCAATTTTTTTAAATTTATACTTGTTCCAATTCACGACTACTTATTGATGAGTGTTAATATTAGTTTCCTTTAAACGTCGTAATCAGCATAAAAACCTACCGTTAATGTAAGAATACGAAAAATATTACATATTTCATATTTAATTACTTACCTCTTCATCATTATAACACGTTTATTTTTTAATATTCAATATTGAAAATTCCGTTCTTAATAAGTTGACTGAATGGAACGGAATAGCTGCCAAACGCCCATAGATATAATATACTTAAAGACGACGTCTAACCGAGCTGTCACTGTTACCACTTTTGTTTAGTGTACGATTAACAATGTTTTTCGTATTTTTTCGCAACTGTATTAAAAAACGTCGTTCGATACACGTGCGGAAATGTCACTCTTCACTCGTCCCGAGTCTTGCCACTCGCCTGCGGCTCGTGGCAAGATATCTCGGTACTCGTGAAGTAATGACATACCTTCCGCACTAGCATCGAAATGTACTATTACCTAATTACACTCAGGGTTATAGACACATTATTATCGGCACGTGCTTATAGAATATAAGCCCAAATTTCATTGCATTGATTTTAGTACTGTAACATACTTATTTTCAATTAAGTTCTACTTATAACAAACATGACGCGAGCAATAAAATTTTGCCTGATATATTAGAATAAGAAGAAAGAAACAACTACCACAGCATGAGCGATAATAATAGACATCAATAATCGAATTTTTAGACCTTCCATAGTAACTGTAGGAACTGTTTATGGAAATAATGTTTTGGGGAAGCTACGTGATTACATTAACGGCTTAATCAGGTTTGTAATTAACAGATGCAATTATCTAATGATTTTTTTTTATCAAGTTTTTTTTTAAACCACAATACTTTAGTTACAAACTTGATGACGTCCTCCACCGTAAGTCCCTCTTGAGCGTCGCCTTCTTCGTACTGGTCATCTGAGAGAGGCCCCCGTCGTCAGCGCCTGCTGTGGTGACAACATCTGTCTTCAGGCACCTCACGCTTGGCTGTCGCAGTCCACAGCGTCCTCTGTGGTAGATTCACCGTCGCTGACTTTCAGCGTCTACCGCTCGCGACTCTGCATCCGTCGTGCTCGTGACGACAGAGGTGATCTCGAGGTGTCAATCTCGGAATCCATTTTACCCTGTAATTAAATTTCAGTGCGCTGCATGATTGGTTGTTAAACTTTGTTATCACCCTACGCCAGCGAGTTGTTAAACTCTTTAAACTCAAAATAAACTATTTAACTCAAAATAAAACTCTTTAAACTGTTTAACTCAAAATAAAACTCATTAAACTGTTTAACTCAAAATAAAACTCTTTAAACTGTTTAACTCAAAATAAAACTCTTTAAACTGTTTAACTCAAAATAAACAGTTTAACTCAAAATTTTAAAACTCTTTAAACTGTTTAACTCAAAATAAAACTCTTTAAACTGTTTAACTCAAAATAAAGCTCTTTAAACTGTTAAACTCAAAATAAAACTCTTTAAACTGTTAAACTCAAAATAAACAGTCTAACTCAAAATAAACAGTTTAACTCAAAATAAACAGTTTAACTCAAAATAAACAGTTTAACTCAAAATAAAACTCTTTAAACTGTTTAACTCAAAATAAACAGTTTAACTCAAAATAAACAGTTTAACTCAAAATAAACAGTTTAACTCAAAATAAACAGTTTAACTCAAAATAAACAGTTTAACTCAAAATAAACAGTTTAACTCAAAATAAACAGTTTAACTCAAAATAAAACTCTTTAAACTGTTTAAGTCAAAATAAACAGTTTAACTCAAAATAAAACTTAAAACTGTTAACTCAAAACTAACTCTTTAACTCAAAACTCTTTAACTCAAAACTAACTCTTTAACTCAAAACTAACTCTTTAACTCAAAACTAACTCTTTAACTCAAAACTAACTCTTTAAATCAAAACTAACTCTTTAAATCAAAACTAACTCTTTAACTCAAAACTAACTCTTTAACTCAAAACTAACTCTTTAACTCAAAACTAACTCTTTAACTCGATCCACCTCTTTGACTCGATTCAACTCTTTAACTCGATCCAACTCTTTAACTCGATCCAACTCTTTAACTCGATCCAACTCTTTAACTCGATCCAACTCTTTAACTCGATCCAACTCTTTAACTCGATCCAACTCTTTAACTCGATCCAACTCTTTAACTCGATCCAACTCTTTAACTCGATCCAACTCTTTAACTCGATCCAACTCTTTAACTCGATCCAACTCTTTAACTCGATCCAACTCTTTAACTCGATCCAACTCTTTAACTCGATCCAACTCTTTAACTCGATCCAACTCTTTAACTCGATCCAACTCTTTAACTCGATCCAACTCTTTAACTCGATCCAACTCTTTAACTCGATCCAACTCTTTAACTCGATTCAACTATCTAACTCGATTCAACTCTCTAACTCGATTCAACTCTCTAACTCGATTCAACTCTCTAACTCGATTCAACTCTCTAAATCAATTCAACTCTCTAACTCAATTCAACTCTCTAACTCAATTCAACTCTCTAACTAAATTAACTCTCTAACTCAATTCAACTCTCTAACTCAATCCAACTCTCTAACTAAATTCAACTCTCTAACTCAATTCAACTCTCTAACTCAATTCAATTCTCTAACTCAATTCAACTCTCTAACTCAATTCAACTCTTTAACTCAATTCAACTTTAACTCTTTAACTATTCAACTCAATTCAACTTTAACTCTTTAACTCTTCAGATCCTAACTCTGACTTCCGACTGTAACGGCAAACCCGTACTAAATACCACCTCTATGGACTCTCTGGCAGCACACTACATGGCCACACTCAAACAGCACAGCTACATGGCTGTAGACTCTAGCAGCACACTACATGGCCGCACTCATAGACAACAGATCTACATGGCCGTAGACTCTAGCAGCACACTACATGGCCGCACTCATAAACAACACATCTACATGGCTGTAGACTCTAGCAGCACACCTACATGGCCTCGCCCATGAACAGCACATCTACATGGCTTTCGACTTTCTAGCTGCGCACTACATAACCGCACTCATAAACAGCACACCTACATGGCTGTAGACTTTCTGGAAGCACACCTAATAGATGGCTGCACTCATAAACAGCTGCACTCCTAAACAGCTGGCCTACATGGCTCAAAATAATTCAACTAAATAATCAAAGCGATCACACATAACTGGCTCTGTAGCATGGAGTGACTCACACACACAGCTGAGACCACCCACCGCGAATCGATTTAATAAATTAATTGTTCCTTTTCCAAATGTAATATGATACCATGTAATCCGATATTGCAAACATAAAAATAATGTTACATTTCCTCAACCTTGTACTTTAGACCTATTAGACGTTGGGTCTAGCTATAACATACCACCTCCAAACCTAAATGGTACCCGTAATATAGTAGTCTTAATATCCATTTGCAGTGAACTCAATAACAGATCTCATGTGGTTTGTTTGTTCTGTACCCAATGATACTATCAAAAACATATATATTCAAACCACTAATCATAGGATCAAGCTCTTGTGTACGTAGTATAATATTAAATATATGTA
Source organism: Cydia fagiglandana (assembly GCF_963556715.1). Classification (NCBI taxonomy): domain Eukaryota; kingdom Metazoa; phylum Arthropoda; class Insecta; order Lepidoptera; family Tortricidae; genus Cydia; species Cydia fagiglandana. Next base: position 10,909,129 of record NC_085932.1, read on the forward strand.
GGTAATAACGTGGCAACTAGATCGTTCTTCGCGTACTCAGGTAATGGAACATCGGGTCCATGAGCAACATAGCACTTACAAGTTAACTAACTACACCATAACAACCTACATAGGTAACTAACCATTAAATCTGGTTATAGGGTACCGCCTATATGATATGTTACGATATATAGCTTCCCCATAGTTCAACAATTTATCAATCAGCGCCAGAACATGTAGTTCTCATATTTAATAAAGCAGGAGCGATAACGGACCGCGCGCGCCATGTGCATACCCCGCCATCAACTCTATATTCATTCAGCCGGTGACCGAAACAATAAAAATTATAAAACAACTCAAAAAATAAAATAAAAATAGTCTTGGAGTCGACGAAATGCCGCCCGTTCTTGTAAAGTTAGCACAGCCACTGACAAAACTGATTAACCAGTCATTTAATCAAGGAATATTCCCGGACTTACTTAATATCCATTAAATATCCATTATTAAACCCATATTTACAAACGGTGACGTAATCCATCCAAACCAATATCGACCTATCGCACTCTTACAACTTTTTCGTAAAGTACAGTATTTTATCATTTACATTTTATTAATACATACAGAACATATTAGGTCATAAAGACAACAGAACACATAGTTTAGGATTTTTGGTGGACATGACAAAAGCGTATAAAAAAGTATCACACGAAATCTTACTCTGTAAATTGTACGGGATGGGAATACGCGGCACTCTGTATATTTGGTTCAAATCGTACCTCGGAGATCGTAAACAATGCGTACAAGTAGAACACTTTGATAAGGACCGCGAGGAACTAAAGACCGCGGACCGTGACATCAAAATCACGTCATATTGTTTATTCAATTATGTCAATATTTCAGGGAAGCGTTTGTGGATGCCTACTATTTCTTGACCTGCCATCAAATATACTAAACACAGACACAACCTGCGTTATGTTTGCTGACGAAGCCTTTCTTCAAGATCATGGACCAACACTTTGTAATTCAGTGCAGACTGACATAAAGGAATCAAAAAGTGACACGACATTCAACAATAACTGAAATCTTTACTTCTAGAACACGCTTATTACTCAATTGAGGAATCTATATTATCTATGCAAAACGATCATTGATTCCTACACATTGTATTGAATAGGGTTCTAAGTCCTAACAGTTACTTCTCATTATTAATTACTTATTTACCTTCTATAACATTTTCACTTATTATAGTCAATAATAATTTTATTTGTAAAAATTGAATGACATGAAAAATTTACCAATAAAAATCTGTATAACAAAGACATTAGGGTCTGACCTGTCTGACTATGATGGTACACCACCTACCTACATGGTGACTACACTGTTAATGACAACGTGTCATTAACCTAATAGAGCCCTTTATTCATTTCAGAAACCAATCAAGGGCATTATCATGTATGACTTTACTTATTAGATCATTTAGCTCATACTATTTATTAGAATAGATTAAGATCAGTATTCGAAACTCACGTATATATTTAATATGCATGATGTAAATACTTTCAATTTAACGACAGCAAGTATTTAAACTAAATCTGCATGACAACAGAGCACTTCACACTGTATGTCTCTTCACAATATGGGCTATTTAAATTTAAAACCACTCTGTTAAATGAAATTGTTCCTTTAATGACAATAAACTTACCTACTTACCTATAACCGTACACGTACAATTATACATGTTTGTATCTTAATTGCTAATGGATTCATTAAATATTTATCCAAATCGTATCCAATTTCATTATAATCGCGATCACGTATCGTATATGCCTATGCTCGGCTAAACATCGATATTACACAAAAAAATAACATATTACTACACTGTACACACTAATCGTAAGTAAGTATTCAAATTCTAAGACAACTTGTAATCACGGTCTTATCTTAAACATGGCTCTTGTAAAAAAAATAAGCAGAATTCTAAATTATGTAATAAGTCTGCATTCGTTACTTCAACTTGGCCATGCTCGCGAATCTACATGTATTCTTAATCAGGTTTTGAGATTACAAGCATTGCAACTTAAAACTTATCTACTACCATAACGTCTGAGTATATAAAATATGTATATGTATACTAGGTACTCACACGTTCTAGTCCTTTTATGGGCGCCGTTGATCACCGCTTCTGACTTGTGATGAATCAAAGTCCTTCGTACAATCAATTACTTTTATTTTACTCCAACTTCTTACTTCAACACTCTTTAACAATATTTAGTTAACAAGCCGTAACCTTCGTGCTACATGTTACTAGTTCAAGCGCCAAGCGAGAATGATCCCCCCGTCCCATGGTAAGTTACATTTTATACTTTTTCATCATTAGAATTGGCGGGTAGGAGAGAAGGGTCATTTTCGCGACTACCCACAGATTAATTAACAAATATTCGGGTAAACACAAATCACATTTTTAATCACTACCTACTTGAATGCCATAAGTTTAACATAACTCACGCAAAATAATTATAATTTATTCTTGAAATCTTATGAAATATCACATATTTGTTTATTTTTAAAAACTTAAGTACCTACATATAGTTATCATGTTAGGTACGAGTACGAGTCCCTACATCAGTGTTCTTCAAGCTTCAAACAGGGGGCTCAAAGCGTCAAAGCCTTTTAAAAGGGAGTCGCAGAAGGCCCCGAAACTCTGGTAAAAATACAGGTTACAAATAGCGGTTTATTGCTTGCGAATAATAATGTTTCGTACATAATGTTATGCCGTACTATGCGTCATAAAATAACATCAGACTCCGAATGTTCGTATTTTTAGACATATTTAATTGGGAAAGTTAATCCATTTCAAAAACGGACATGTTTATTTAGGAATGGAGTTTTGTACGATAGTTTGGCTTTGTCGAATGCTTCCTACATGTCACAGATAGGTAGTCATGGATAGTCACTGACTGATCCCTAGAATACGTGTAGATAAACTCAAATAAGTACCCACTTCTTAAAATTATTGTGTGATACTTTTGTTAGAAAAGTGGAGTAAACGAGGGGAGGCCTTTGCCTAACAGTGGGACACCAAGTTAGGCCAAATAAAAATAAAAATCTTTTGTTAGACAAGTAGGCAAGTAAGGTTTACTCGAGTAATTCCGAATGTCGAAAACTGTCGGTTAATTCCGAAAAGAGACTTTTATTATGATGCAATTAAGGGTGATTTTCATCTGAATTTCGGAATTATCCGACATTCGGTATTACCCGAATACACCTTATCACGATTATCTGATATTATATTTATTTCTTTACCTTTAAATATTGCATATATTGCAGTCGCTCCTCGTACCTATTACATATAATTATTAACTACCCGGATACAAGTACTGAGTGATCAAAATTCTAGAACCTCAAAAAACTGGTATAAATAAAGTGGTGAGCGGCTTCTAACTTTCGCTGGCTTGAGCTGGCATAACGGCGCGTGAGCGACACGCGCCAAAAATGAAGAAAAACAAGAACACCCGTCAACTCGGACTCTGCGCAACAGCGAAAACTCAAGTTGCGATATTACTATCCTTCTCTAACCGAACAATTCAGTAGAGGACGGTATGTTTACTTCGTAAGGTTTGTCAGGTGTCGAGACTGAATTGCTTCGTTATTTGCGCGTAACGGCTTCGGTAGCTCCGTATCTGCATACGGTAGCAATCTCACTCATCTCAACTTGACGAACGCGTGCTTAAAGTAATTAGTTTTGCATTTACTGCGCAGATGGATACCATTAAGTTTTTGTAACGCATAACTAAACTTGATAGACGCTTATTATTATTATGTTATGCTGCAGGTACCTACACCTAACTTAATTTATAAAAAAATATACCGAATAAGTATAGTTGTATTGTTTGTTGACTTAACATTTAGATTTTGGAAAATTCTATGATGGCAGGAGATTCCGTAGCGTAGCGTATCGTAGTCATCTCTCTCTATCACTCTTACACATTCTAGTCCAACATTGACAGTTGTTGCGTTTCTTTCGCTGCGAAGCGTTAACGACTGCACGTTGGCTACGTGCCCAGTTATTGGCACACGATACATTAACTATGAAAACTTGACTTTACCATATTATTATAAAGGTTGTATTTTCATTTCAAGATTTCCTACTTACCTATACCTACCTACATATATTATATTCTGGATATTTTTAGCGTGTTATACATCCTCCCGACTGTACGACTTGGTCGGTATAGCGTTCTAGGCATTGACATAGGGTCATTAATTTCCTGAAGAGCTCAATTAGGGCCCTCGGGATAATCGTACCGTGGGCATCTGTAAACCCTAAATATTTATTAGAAATATTGCTTTCGGAGCTGTAGGAATTGATGCAAGGAAAAATTTTTCTTCCCACGCCTACTATTCCGGCTTCAAATAGTAATATCTACATTATTTGGCACACAGTTAGATTTCAGACCTTTTTTCGGTGTAGTGTAGTGAACTTGCTCCCTTTTTTACTATTATAGTGTTGATGGGATTTAGGTAGGTACTATCTGTAGACACCATAATATAATTAGACTGCATTCCGAATATTTTAGGTTTTAATTAGGCGACCCGTTACTCAGACATAAATACCTACATATTAAAACGCAACACCTCTAAATAGGTAGGTACTAGGTAGATATATGGCATGAAAATCTTTATTTCAGGGAACTAGTGGCCAATACATAAATATGTACCTATAAACTAGCATGTAACATAAATTATACAAGTATATAAGCCGAATGCCCTAATTATGAACGCCATGCAGGGTTGCCTCGTTTACCCTTACTTCAACATCCTTTAGAAAAGAGATACATTTTCATGTTTAAGAGGTACCTCTTAAACATGAAAATGTATCTCTTTTGTACCTACCTACCTACCAACACCAATAGTTTATAAGTTTACCGCCACTCTGATATTGTGGAATCTTGAGAGTTGTGAGGGTTTCAAGGCACGAGAGGTGATCAAACTTTGTTGCCGGGATTTTTTTTAACTTGCACACACGCAAGAACGATATTAAGTAATATTGCTGTTAAATATTTAATTACCTTCGAATTTTATAGCTTAAAAGTCTATCCTGCTATCTATAACGTAATTAAACAACTCAAAATTAGGACAAGGCCCAATTTTTTGGGCAGACAAGATATGTACCTATCACAGACGACGCAGACTTACCTACACCTAAATACCTTTGTATTATGATTTTAAATGTTGTACTACTCGAAGCCCCCGGACCCAGTATACCACAAAATCACGAGACGAGTATGGGCCCCATTCGGATTTTGAAATAGACATCTATTAGATATCTTTTAGACATCACCAAGATACGGTAACGATATGTTTAAGATCTAACCTGTCAAATTTGACTTTTGTGCGATTCTGGAGATACTCTTGAACGATTTCCATAGGATATGACTTAGAGATCCAATTCACATCTAATAGATATCTTACTCTATCTAACGTAAAAGTGACATTGGTTGCCCAAATCGCGCTGCAAAAGAGAATTAGTTGATATCTAAACTATAACGTATCTAGAATGGATCTAGTACGTGTTGTCTCTTGTGAATATCTTGAAGTTCGAATACGGCAGTAGGTATGTGTTGCACTCTCCACGCATTCCTGCTGTAAATTAGGTTTAACCGCGGCGTTTTATTCGTTATTAATTCAAAACTGAAACATTTTAAGGCCGAAGTTTGTTCATTAGGATATTTTTTTGTTATATCGTCTAAGTGGTGGCCAGTGGCTGGAGTCATTGAATACATTCGCCGACGGCTAGTCGTTTATTATGCATAAGAAATAATATAACAGGCGTAGCGGCGCTAAATAATGGAATGTCAATGTTGCTTTTAGGAATAGGAGTTTTTATTTAGTCCGAAGTCCAAACGAATAGGAAGCAATTAAACTTGCGCAGGCGCAGGGTTCCATATATTACTAGATGACATACAATTTTAAATGTACTTATTACAGTCAGCATAACTATTAGTTGTTAGATTAAAATGTGTCACAAACGAGATTATTGATCCTTCATTGGTCTTAATAATTAAATGAAATTAAATTTATAACTCCATATTAGCTTAGCAACTTGGATACCTATATGTACATATAATTAGGTATATTGTTTTAAATTAACAGTAAAAGGAATTTATACATACCTTTGGTATTCCTTAATCTACTTCAATTCAACTTAATTATTCATATAGGATACGGTATACTCGTAACAACAAAATAATAACCCATTCAGTTCGAGCTGTAAAACAAGATTTAAAAGCACTGTCGTGTTGAGATTCCTTAGACTTTGGATGTCTAGAAAGCAGAAGCACCTACTTGCAACAAAGAAACTACTATCTTAATCGTCGCGGTCCTCAGTCCATACTTATAGGTACTAATAGCAACCTATAGCAAATGTAACACCGCAATAAAATTAAGACAAAAACCATACAATGCAATGGACATCTCTTATTTATATTTAATTAAGTTTAAGCCAAAACTTGCGGTGACAATAATCTAAGAACGTTCCAAAGTTAAACAAATCCAACAGACGTGTGGACACTGGACAGGTGGTAGTAAAATAAACTGACGCACGAACAGTATAATTTTTTGTATTAATTGAAGCTACACGGATAGAGCCTAATTATAACAAGACTTGATAATACTTAATTACCTACATGATAATGTTGCTAATGGTGCGAATTTTGCCTCCATAAAAATAACTTTGCATACTTTTTTAGAGCTCCGTACAAAACTTTGTTGACGGAGGTCTTAGGGGATCACTTCGGTCTTGAAAATTGGTTAAATGCGTTTTCACTTCTCATGCTCAAAAAGTGCAACTTTATGTCGTGCGTAGACGACATAAAATCTCATTTTATGCTCTAGAGCATAAAAGTAAAATTGTCTTCTAAGACTAAGGTAATCGGTCTCAAAAGCCAAACAGTTAAAACATATTGCACAATTTTACTGAGCAATAAAATTGTGTAGATGACAAAACTTGTTATATTATTTTATTTTTGCTACAATTTATTTTTCTCAAACATGCAATGAAATATTGATGTTATGTTCCTTATAATAAAGATAAAGATAAAGATAAAAAATAGTTTATTCAAGTAGGCATATTACAATGCGCTTATGAACGTCAAATAAACCTTTACCGGCTCCAACCGTACACCTCTGCCCCGAGAAGATTTAAATCCCCCCTCAATTGGAGGAGGGTATCCCAATATGGGACCGGCAACAAACTCGGCGGGACACATCTTTTCAAAACATTATTACATCTTATAATTAACATGCATTACGAGTAATTAAGAAAAATACAATTTAAATGACTATAGAATTCATGCAATTATACTCAGTGAGTACATAACTTTATAGAATTTGATATAAAAAATAAACATATATGTACATGAAATCACAAATACGTACATAGATCTTTCAGAAAACATATCAAATCTTACAAAAGGAAAAGAAATTAAAATCAATAAAAGAAATGAGAATACATATTATATGAATCTGACTGATTGTTATGAGATGCTTTTATACAATTTGATGTGCTTTCTTACCTGAGCTGAGTCACCTTTAACTCTACACATAATACAATATTTTTAATTGCTACTTGTCGTTATTACAGTTTCTGGTTTGGACCATGCATGTTTGTCTGTCAAGTAGTCCTCGACTCTGTAATAAGCCTTCAACATCAATGACTTTTTTAAGTAATTCTTAAGAGCTGGAAAGGGTAATCTTAAAGCATCCTCAGGTAACTTGTTATAAAAATGAATGCATTGCCCAACGAATGACTTCTGTACTTTACGAACACGAAACTTTCTGATAGCAAGCTTATTTTTATTTCTAGTATTATAGTTATGGACATCAGAATTCTTAGTGAAGGAGTCTAGATTCTTAACAACATAAATAATACTATCATATATGTATTGGGAAGCTACAGTTAAAATATTAATTTCTTTAAAAAGTTCTCTTAATGATTCACGCACCCTTAAATTATATATAGAACGAATGGCTCTCTTTTGTAAGACAAATATAGTCTGTATGTCAGCTGCTTTGCCCCAAACCAGAATACCATATGACATTACACTATGAAAATAACTATAATAAACAAGGCGAGCTGTCTCAACATTAGTCAATTGTCTAATTCTCCTCACAGCGTAAGCGGCCGAACTTAATTTGTTTGCTAGTGTTCTTATATGAGGACTCCATTGTAGATTATTGTCCAATGTTAAACCAAGAAACAGTGCTTTATCTACCATCTCTAAGCATTCATTATTCAAAAGTATCTTAGTATCGGCTGGTTTAACATTCGGCAAAGAAAATCGAATGCATTTAGTTTTCTTAGCATTAAGAAGCAAATTGTTCATAGTAAACCAGTTTAGTACATTAACGAGTGTGCTGTTAATTACACTGTAATCGGTAGATTTACGATCAATAGGCTGCGAAGTATGACGTTTCAGGTGCGGCTAGGACAAAAGGTATTTAATGGAATTTCATACAAATCTTGCAGGCCCAGGCCGGCAAAGTCCTCTTTTTTAATTTTCATTTCACAGATATTTGTGACACAGCATCGTGGCATTCATCCATAAAAAAAAACTAGAGGCAGTATTGGCTTTATGGTTCGTAATGACACTGCCATTACGCCTATAAAAAAAAAACAAAAAACAATGTTTGCTATAATTTGCAGTTTTATTTGTATAAAATCAACATTAAATAATACATTCTATAATTTTATAATTTTAAATTATAAATTTAACTACACAAATAAAAACATTTAAAATATTTCATCTAAACGTTAGCGGTAAAAAGGTCTACTCAAACACGCGTATTTTTTTTTTATTGTTATGGAGGTAAAGTTGAAAAATTTTCATTCTGTTTTATTGGATTTATGGTGCGTTGTTGATTTTTTTACTTTAATATGAGTTCCGACGAAATAATGAAATTAATTGTAATCGTAGGTGTTGGAATTGGCAGCGTAAGCAGAATTGATTTTAAATAACTTCCTGCCTCTGCCGCCAAGTCAAAGACGAAGTATGTATATGGTTGCTTATGGCAATTTTATTATTTGAGAAACCAAGAAAAATGGCTTACAGTTTATTAGAAACAGTTTTGTGGCATATTTTAAATGAATGTAACTACAAATTCGTCAACACTGTGGAAATTATACTTATTTACTCCATGCATAAAGCAACGATGTATGTGAAACATGATATCAATATGAAAGACTATGTAAACTTATGTGACGAAAACGACAGTCAGACGGATACAAGGCGAAAAAATCAAAGATACATGAAAATATACGGGTAGTAAAAATACACGACTCGTCTAAAACATACGCGTGATAATGATATAGGTACGTGTTGGTTATATTTTGGGTGTAGTTTACTTTTAGATTTTTCTATAAATAAAACTTGGGTTTCGTGGATTTTTTATTTTATTTATTTCATTGCATGTTTGAGAAAAGCACTATACATACCTCGGCGGGAAATGGGGTTGCCCGCGCTCAGACCTATCCGGCCTCGCTTCGCTCGGCCGTCTATATGTGTTCGGCCGGCAACCCCTTTTGGCCCGGCCTCTGTAGTAATGTACTATTATTAGACATCCGTATTTTCAAATTGTTTATACGACAACGGTTTCACTCACTTGACTTTTTAGTCGTAATTTAAAATATGTCTCCCGAAAGTTTAATATCGATCCGTATTTTCTGTAATTAAATTTAGTAAATCACATAAAAAAATAGGAGTCGATTATCGTTCAAAAATGCTCCGAAATGTTTGACTTGGCAGAAAACCAAGCGTCTGAAACTCTGATCACATGTTGAAAAAAAAAAGTTGGCGGGAATTGGTTATGTTATGTATTAAGTTCTTTCGCTTTACGACAATTTCGTGGTGTAAAAATGTGTTTTATTTTCCTCGCAATCGAAGTGAAAAGCCGAGTGTACAACAAGGGCATAAATGTCCATTTTAAAAAATGGGTCACTTTATGCCCTTGTTGTACAATCTACTATTTATTCAAATGTAAGTAATCCAATTTTGTTAGAAGGTCAGCAGGTGACGTTGAAACTAAACATTGCTGTGCAGATGTGCGTGTTTTATCTTAAATGAAAATAAAATCGTTGCACCTGATCGAAACTTGAAATTCATTGTTCACGGCAAGTCATCGCGCAGGCGCGCGCTGCGTAACTATAAGCATTTATCTCAGCAATATTTACTTTGAATAACTCTTTATTGTTATAACTTTGGTGTCAGGTGCGTACAACGGAGGAAACAGGAATAAAAACAAGTGTAGGTATGTACGTGTGCTTTTTATCTTAAAAACGTGGAAAAAAGTAACGACCAAAACATTAAAAGAAAGAAACTTCTCATTTGTGTCCGAAATTATTGCGATAGCTGTTTGTTATCTTATCGGTACGGTGATGAGTAATAGGAAATGCTTAACGAATAACACCCCAAGGTTTTGAAATTAGTAGTAGGGTGGGATCTTAAAAGAGTAGTAACTTATTTTTATCAACATTTTTTATTGATTTAAATTAAAAGAAAATATATTTTCTTTAGATAATCTTTTAAATTTTGGGTTATTGGCTCGCCATGGCGGTTGGCTGGTCGAAGTTTTTCCGGGTGGCGCCAGCATAGTTTTCCCTGTTTATCCTACAGATAGGGTCAAATTCTTGTTTGTTTGGAATATTATAGCCTTGATGTTCTTTAAGCCAAATCCCATATATAGAACATAACTAAAGACAGGGGAAACCTTTGCTGGCGCCGTCTATAAAAATCTTTGACAGTTTCCATCATTATTGCTGAATGAATACCTAAATGTACATATTGCTGATTGCCATTTTAAAATTATACAATGGTTAAAATTGCTTTACAAAAAGAGACATGCACTTTCGAAGGGGAATTTTAGAAATAAATCGCTATTTAGGTATTTTGAACAAGTATTAGGTAGATGATGGCTGATACATTAGGTGCGTTGTTCTATCGGCTATTTACAATCGATACTGACAGTACTATTACATATTCTGTGTCCTCGTAACAACGTAACAGTACATTAATTGATGTTGTTGTTTTTTGTTATTTTTAATTAACTTTCGGAGCTTGGTGTTGTTATGTTGGCCTACAAATCAAGGTGAATGACTGCACGTACATTCCGCATTTGCGTTGTCCGGTGTTAGTCTGCGAGCTGGCCCACGCCCACGCCCGAGAGCTTCCTGTGGGATCTACTTCTATGCGAACACATTCATCAACGGCCGCTGAGAGTTAAGACGGAATCCCTCAATTTACCGTAACGTGTACACAGACGCACTATGTCATTGTGTCCTAACAGTGGCTCTCTAAACTGACCAGTGGTGGAACTTCAGTCGTTGCAATAAGCTTTACAAGTTGTCAGTAGTTAAGAGGAAAGGGGGCAAAGTCATATTACCGCTTCTCCATTAGGGCGGTTCAAAAAACCTTTTTTTTAATTTTCGGACAGGACATCCCCTTATTTTGTTACACTTAAATAAGTATTTATTTTTTAGATTCTTATTTAAGTAAGTATCTTATACTATTTGTACGTGTGATTTATAAGTTTATAAGTAGAAAAACATTTTCATTTCCTTTTTTGATACATTTTCAGAAGTATTTTTTTACTTCACTTTAAAAATTCATAAAAAATAAAAATAAAAATATTTTTTTACTTAATAACTTATTATATATCACATTTCAAGTAATTTGACAACAACTGCTTAAATAAAAATCCATATAATAACTTTTTAGGGTTCCGTACCTCAAAAGGAAAAAACGGAACCCTTAGCCAGCCCATTTTCTCCAAAAGTACTGGACCAATTAAGTTAACATTTACAAAATAGTTCTGTACCTATAGATGACAGGAAAACCTATTAGATATATGCAGCTAAGCGTGAGTCTGATTAATTACTTAGATTTTGATCCGACCCCTACGGGTTTTTTAAAGGCAATTCACTCGCGTTGCGTTTCACATATAAAAAATACATTGTTAAAAAAAACAGCGGGTTGCACTCCGGGAGTGCCGACATAAGTAAAAATTCAATGACTAGTTCAAAATGTCTACAGCACTATGTATAATTGACCCATCCTCCTTTCTATTGAAAAACTTTAGTTTCGAAATTGCTGGCCAGTGAGCTTAAATTTGTAGCGTTAATTGTTTAAAATTCGCATAGAAATTGTAAAGTTACCTTGCAGACCTCGCATCTAAATATATTTGGTCATGATATTTTGAGTTTTATTCACCAGTACTAGAGTTCACTTTTAATACTAACGTTTTTATCAAGATGTAGCTTTATTGAATTATATTGGAGCGATATAAAGTTAGAATGTAACTGTGAGATCCTCGTATTTAGCCCGTACAAGATTAGAACATTGAGCTTTATTGCCCAATATAAAAGTTCAGTTTTAAATAATTGACCTGATTATGATACGTTATGAATAAAGTCTTTTGGTGAATAACATTGTCCGTCACACATGACGTCAGAGCGTTAGGGGTTACGCGTTACGCTGTCTCGAGTTTATCATTTTTTCCCCACCTCAAAAAGTGCTCAGCGCCGCTAAAGAAGATTTCACTTCAAAAATTGGGTAATGTATGCACTTGTCCGGTTTTTTTAAATTTCATACAACGTTGAAATATTTCAAAGTGCTTGAGCACCCCTTTGTAGTTGAGATAAAGATACAAAACCTGGCGTATTTTATCAACATAAGTGTAACAAAATAAGGGGTGCCGATTCTTCTAGCTAGAGTTAGATTTTTTTCCATACAATCGTGAACCACCCTTATTCTCCATACATAATCCCCATTTTCCTACCTGGATATTAACATTATAGGAAATAATAAGTATATGTATTATGTTTACTTAATTCGATGTAGGTATACGAGTACGAAATACAGTTATAGGGTTCCGTACCTTTTCCTCCCTCACCTCCCACACTTTTTGGAAAACTGTTTTACACAATTTATTGTATGAGTATTAATGTCTCTTATTAATATACATTTACAGCAATAACATTGGTGTCTTACTTAAAACCTAACTATGGAGGACACGGCTAAGAAATGGCAAGATATTAGGCCAATTAGATTTGTTCGAAGTATTAATCTGAATCGTTTGATACCTCCCTTTTGGTCCTAAATGCGCGTAATCCGAGTTTGCGCAATCCCAGGAGGTGTGCATAATTTTTTGCTCTATTTCAGCTTTTTGTTTGTAGCTCGAAAACAGTACGTCCGACGGGAAATTTGCTCTAATCATGATGAAAATTTATATCTGCTGATCCGAAAGGTAATAACATTGTAATAACTGACCGCCGTTTTGAATTTATTTATTATTGTATGATCATGTTACAATCCAAAACTGCCATTTCACCAGTGTTTGATCCACCAAACGTTACTTGTAGTACCATTTGAGTGCCAATTTATGATACTACTTCTACATCTTTACAGGTATCTCCTAGATTACACGCGTTTAGGGCCAAATGAAGAGTATTAAAACGATTTCCAGCTTGCTGGGAATTCATTTCTCAAAAGGCTTTTTTTTTGTCTAATTTGATTGGCCTAAGATTATTTTAAACATCTCTAAGTCTCATCTCTCCGAAGTAACTTTGTTGACAATATTACCTTAAACATTTTAGTTGAGGACGAGTGAGTAATAAATATTTTATTACACATAACTGATAGGTACTTAATAAACAAAAATACCTACAGTAGATAAGTTTTATTCATATTTATTGAATCAACATAAATATAAGTCGATGCTGCAGTTCAAAGTCAACCTGTATGCCCGATGATTTACGATCTGACTGTATGTAGCACAGATGATAAGTGTACCTTATGTACTATGCATATGTGATACTGATATGGCTGACACGAAATTGCTCCTTTACGCCAAATCACGTTCCTGTCTTAAATAGTGAGCGGGCAGGGGGTCGGGGTGTCGCGTTGTTGACAGGAGCGGGAGGGATCAGAGGGTGCGTGGGAGTGGCGGCGTGGGGTGCGGGGCGGGGCCGGCGCGCGGAGGGGCGCCGACGCCGGCGCGTCTGGAGCCGTCACTACGCCCGCGAGCCCCGCGCCGCGCACACGCCATGCCGCGCAGCCGCCTCCGCGCCCGCGACCGCGCGCGACCGATCAGTGATGCCAATAAACCGCCCTACTGTCGTGTGCCACGCTCGTGAAGCCTCCCCCGACTGTGTGTGACTTTCCGGATTTATCCCAAGAGACGTTGGATGAGTTAAAATTTTCGGGTGAGTGAGAGAGCGGTCTGACCGCATTATTTTCGAAATACGTACTCCGTGACCCGGCCGCCTGCGCGAGCGATCAAAATATTATAGCAACAAAATAAATAGGCATTCGGCAACAACCTGTTCTCGCTTGTTATTGGATAACGTTTTAGCGTAGACCGACATACCTTCATTCTGCCGACCCGTTCGCTAAATTTTCCTAGTGCGTAAGTAGGTATCATATAAATACATACGTTAATGTTTACAAAAGTTTCCGTTATATCTTACAACTTGCTAACTCGTCAATTTACTAAATTCATTACTTTCGCTACTAGCACTTTCCCTATACCACCGCTTGTGGAGGTATCAATCAATGACGAAATTATGGTCAACTTATAAAAAATTGATATACCGTCTCCAATTCTTTAGTTCTTTAAAAAGCCGTAATGCTAAAATAATAAGCACGAAATGGATATCAGTAAAGTAGTTTGAAGGCTTTTATGAACACTAAACATGTATTGGTTTTACGAGAGCCGTAAAAATTGGAAAGAAGAAACGTGCGAGAAGCGAAGCGGCCGCGCTCGTTGATGTCTTTTACTCAAGCCATTTCCAGAGCGTTATTTTGTAGGTTTAATTACAATACTGACCCCGGCCGGGTATTGCATGACATGCACCATTTTTAATCACTCTCAATCATCTTTATATTAATGTACTTATAAAAAACTACATACTTACTTTATAATTTGTATGCTCAGTTTATTATTGCGTTAGATTGAAGTAAACAGCACAGTAGGTATTTTACATCAGTACCATTTGAAGATTTATCTAAATAAACTCCTAAGCGTCGGACCAATCAAAAATTATTTCAGACTAAAATGCCAAAAAATAAAATAAAATACCTACCTGCCTACCAAAAATTATTTCATATTAAAAAATACAAAAAACATAATTAATTAAATACCTCCCTACGTAATTACCAAAATAAAGACTAGTCTGTTTACACTATCATTATGTAGCTACTCAAAAATGTATGTTGAAACGCTGGTTGTCTTTTAGGTAGGTACCTACCTACAACCACTTCAATCCTTAAATACATATATATTTTGTTTAGTACTTTAATCAGGTACCTACATGGTACATCTGTTTTGAAAGTGATGTAGCCTATATTTAATCGAATTATATTTAATTATGTAGGTATGTAGTATGTAATTTATGAAGACAAGTTATATTTGAATGTGCCCAGATTTACTTAATATCTAACTCAGTCTAATGTTATTAGTTCTAAGATATTATTTTTATAAAACCCTGTGCTACTATAGGTATCACAAGACAAAATATTCAAAAATTAATTACTTGTATACCTAGTTCGTTTTATTTACGTAGCATTAGAAAAAAGGTAAACAAGCTTGACGTGTCTTTTTTATTGAAAAACACTCTTGAAAAATAAGTCACGGCAAACGTAGTGTAGCGTAAAAGATCCATCCTCTAAAATTTGTTATTTAAATGAACGACTTCTTCCGTTTGACAGAAAGTTCAAATTTTACTAACAGATTTTTGTGGATTGGATCGTTTACCCTAAACTACGTCCAAATATGTAACAATTATGAATCATATACTATTATTTACATTTTTTGCTTTCATAATAATAGTTACTGATTTAAAAAAAAAGTTTTTCATTTAAAAGTCACGTCAAGTTCGCGTAGTCTTTTTCTAATGCTAACAAACGAACTATAGTTAAAGTAATACATAATGTAGGTAAGGAAGCGTAGACCACATAAAACTATGTTTAATTTAATAATATAGTTCGTTTTTTTTAGCATTAGAAAGAACTTGCAAAAAGGTACGTGATCTTGACAAGTCTTTTAATTGAAAAACGCTTTTTAAAAATCAAAAACTATTACTTATGAAAGCAAAAGAATATAAATGATCGTATTAGATTCATAATTGTTACATATTTGCCGTGACTTATTTTTAAAATGTGTTTTTCTATTAAAAGACACATCCAGATTGTTTACCTTATTTCTAATGCTAAAAAAAACGAACTATAAGTAACTGCTGTTAAGAATCCGTGAGTTGGTTTATTTTTATATAAAACCCGACCAAGTGCGAGTCGGACTTGCGCACGAAGGGTTCCGTACCATTACGCAAAAAACGACAAATAAATCACGTTTGCTGTATGTGAGCCCCATTTAAATATTTATTTTATTTTGTTTTTAATATTTGTTGTTATAGCGGCAACAGAAATACATCATCTGTGAAAATTTCAACTGTCTAGCTATCACGGTTCGCGAGTTACAGCCTGTGACAGCCAGACAGACAGACGGACGGACGGACAGCCGGACAGCGGAGTCTTAGTAATAGGGTCCCTTTGGGTACGAAACCCTAAAAATTGGGGTGTTCTGGTACTGGGAAAATACAAAGTAAAATTTAATAAGTTTTTGGCAAAAATTTCATTTTTGGTACAAGCTTTTATCGCTGACTGTACTTTTCTTACGACAGACAACTAATACTCATCGAGACAATTCTAAAAACCCCTAACACAATTAGGTTGCGTTGTTTCATCACAGAGTTCCTATGGCCACCTCCTGTCTCCATCATCAGATCAGTTCGACAGTACCATATTATTGTATTGTCACCAGAACTACATACAGCTGCCAATTTTCATGACGCTACGATCCTTGGAAGATGGTTAAATTAGCTACCTTAGATTCCATTACATAGTTAGTTACATACAGGTCGAAAGTTCATGGCCACCTCCTGTCTCCATCATCAGATCAGTTCGACAGTACCATATTATTGTAATGTCATCAAAACTACATACAGCTGCCAATTTTCATGACGCTACGATCCTTGGAAGATGGTTAAATTAGTTGCCTTAGATTCCATTACATAGTTACATACAGGTCGACCTAATAAAAGCTTGTTAAAAATAGCGCCAATTGTTAAAATATGAATGTTTGCTTATTTGTACCGACTATAGGTACATGATAATTCGTTTTATAGAAAAATGTCCAGAGGTATTGATATTATAGATAGAGTTAGACCAAGAGAAGTCTGCAGCGATTTTGATAGCCCACGCAGTGCAAGTGTTATTTATACGTCATAATTTCATAGAAGTTAGACGTCTTAAATAACACTTGCACTGCGTGGACTATTAAAATCGCTGCAGACTTTTCTTGGTCTAACTCTAAAAAGATGCGAATACAAACGACATTTTTTTCTGGGACAAACATTAACTTGACATTATTATAAGGTCAGGGTAGGTCGTTTTTTAGTCCAGAAGAATGTCTTGGCATTTTACCAATATCCTATATAATGCCCACTATAGTTCGTTTTTTTTAGCATTAGAAATAAGGTAAACAATCTTGATGTGTCTTTTAATTAAAAAACACTTTTTAAAAATAAGTTACGGCAAATATGTAACAATTATGAATCTAATACGATCATTTATATTCTTCTGCTTTTATAAGTAATAGTTTTTGAATTTTAAAAAGCGTTTTTCAATTAAAATACATATTAAGATCGCTTACCTTCTTGCAAGTTCTTTCTAATGCTAAAAAAAACGAACTATAATTTAAAATTTACTTGAAACTTGCAACTAAAGGGCCACCCCACATTAGCGTCTTTTGAGCGTCGGTGTCTAGTTGGCGCTATAGAAAATGAAGTCGCTGTGCAGTTGCACCATAGAGTTGAAAGAACTCATTTTGAGAATTTGAAATATATTTTTATTATAATTTTAAAATACATAGGTTGGAAGTTATTTATGAAAAAATAGCCAAAAAATTACTTTAAAAAATTAGTCAGTTTTATTGTCTTTTAGCAGAGTTGCCCAATAATTTTAATGCTTAAAACAATATTTAAGAGATACCATGGATGTGACTAATGTGGTGTAATATGGTTTCAAGTAATATAATTATCAGGTAACGCGGAAAAAAGACATTAAAACTGACTATCACCGGATAACCACGTATCACCGAATAGCCAAGGTTTGCCCTATCTCCGAACTACTGGGTCTAAAAATTAAAAAAAAAACCACTTAATAGTTCTGTTCTGTTCAGAAATGTGCAGTCAAGTGTGAATCAGACATAATGTACGGAACCCTTGGGACGCGAGTCCGGCTCGCACTTGGCCGGTTTTGTAATTTATTTCTTAGATATTTTTCATGTAGTCAAAAACGATGGAGTTTAAAATATTGCCAATTTATTTAATCAGAATGTGGTCACATAAATTGTTACTAGATTTACTTAAAACTACTGAAACTCTGGAAAGCTTTACAATTAATTTAATTAAAGATAATATTTTTTATAGGTGCCTAACAAATACTTTTTTAACTTGTAATGTTTTACTAAGGAATTCAGAAATAAAATGAGCAATATGACATTCTTTTTAAACACACCTGAAATTGTTAAGTAACTTAATACATATGATTTATTAGTGCATACGTACTTAATATACATACTTAAAAAAAACATAATTAAATAACTAACCTAAGGACTGTTCAGTTTACTAAGCGGACACTCTTACACCTCTTTTAATCGGCGAATTTAAAATCAATTGACGTACAGCTCATAACAATATAATTAACAATCCCTTATTTATCAATTGCTACATATTTGTTTCCATAATAGTCAAATATTTTTCCCGAAGGACCGAACAAATTTGGAACATAGCAAGTTAGTTCTGCAATTAGGATGCACAGGCTAGTATTTACTGCGAAAAATCGTAAATATGTACAAATTTTCCAAGTTAAACGTGAATAAAATAATTAAAACATTTGGAGAGCATCATATGCTTGAAGATTTTACAAAATCCCGGCACAGAAGCGGCCCGGCCAATCCAGAAACAAAAGTATTGTCATGCGGCTGTTAAAATCAATAAATTACTTATCGGTTCGCGAAATTCCTAAGACAGCAGGGGTTAGAGTAGGCACAGATTAAAATATAAGAAGTATGTACAATAAATGGACCCATAAAAAGAAAAAAATGGACAAAAGAATTACAGAGCAGCGAAAGCAATCGAAAAAAAGAAGCGTCAAACTGTACAACATTTTACATTAAGATAAATTTCGTAGCATTTTAATGGACAACGGAAAATGCGTAAAATGTTGCTGTAGTACGTTACCAATGGCCCTGATGCTACCATGCCGTTGTAGAAGATCATATATTTGACGAGGAGAGTAACATCAAAATTGACCAATTCATGAAGAAAGTCCTTGTCTGGCAGGCAATTGGTTCCTGTGACCTTAAAAAGTTTGTTCTATTTTGCGACATGAACTTTGGTTGCGACATTTACAGAAAATAATGCATCTAATAACGAGTACTTTCCGTCTATCAGACGCATAATGTCACCTCTTCATTTCGGCCTGATTTGGCAAGTGCCCACTATGCTGGTCAGAAAGTGAAGCTACTGAATTTGAAAAACATTGATTTCGTTCAAAAACAAGTCAACTCATCTAATTGCCCGGAGCTCCACTCCATCGAGTGGCACTACACCAATGTGAAGATGCACTTAAAAAAGGGTAGATGAGAAGCTAAAACATTGAAAGAATTCAAACGAATGTTGTTTACAACTTGTCAAAAAGTGTCAAAAATTTATGTGCAGGCACTTGAACGGCGCAACCGTGTAAAAGTACGAAAATCTTACCGATGTTATTATATTATACTATATTTACATTAAAATGTTTTGCGTTGGTTTCCGTTTTTATTATATTTATCTAAATAAAGCGATTCCAGAATTAGAAAAATGTTATTTATACTTTTTTGTGTGTCCGCTTAATAAAATGAACAGTCCTTACAAAACATAAACTATATCTAAAAATAAATAAAACTAAACTAAAAGTAAATAATTACAAAATATCCACCTGCGGCATGGTGCCGTAGATGCTGGCAGTATTTCCTCGCTGTATCGCAATACTTATTCTTTGTGCGACGAAGCTGCCAGATCTACGGTCACCAGTGGCGTCAGCTATTCTTTTTGATAGGTCCTTAAAAAGGCTAGACGCGTTCAGACCCCACGGGCCAAGGGTCTCGACACCAAAAGGTACGAAATCGTATTCGGGGCCGAGACCTGAAATTATGTTTTCCACCATTTGTATATAGTGTAGGTCTGTTGGTATCAAGTTGGTATATGTATATATGCAACTCTCATTACATAAGTATATATTGAGAAGTCAGGCTGCCGGGCGATTAGTTTTGGGGATGCCGTGAACTAGGACGGACCTAACCACAGACACTTCGTCTTTTCTAGTCACATTCTAGTTATTAATAGTATGGTTCATTGATAAAAAATAGTTTTTTGTTGTTTAATATTTCATATTTAATTTAAAATATTTATTTTAAAAGTTATTAAGTTCGATTCAAGTGGTGCGTCCGCATTGACAGTGGAAATACTTTGAACTGTGCCAATTATTATATGATGCCGCTCAACAATCTGCCGGATTAAAATTTAGAGAAATTATATAAACTGCGTACTGGATTTCAGTGTTTTTGGCGAATACATTAGTATTAAGGTACAGTACTTACATGATACTCCTTGTCTAGCCTTGTACAACGGTTTTAACAGTTATAGGTACTCAAGCTGAATAACTTATCACTTACCTATTTTTTATTTATAATCGTTCCTTTGATAACATACAATAACATGTGTACATGTGGTACATGTGTACTTAACTAAATAATAAAAACTTTATTAATAAAAATTACATACAGGTGCGTGGGCTATAAATAAACTCAATAAAGTTACAATTGTACTACAAATGTTTATAAGGTACTAGCGACCCGCCCCGGCTTCGCACGGGTTAACAAATTATGGTAACATTCCATTTCTAACCGCAGCTGCACTACCGGTACTGAATGCGTCGCTGTCATTGTCAATGTGGTAGCCGTACTAAACCTTCCACAAGAATCACTGTATTGATAGGGAAAACCAGCCAAAACCGCATGAACATCCGAACTTTTTAATTTATATTAGAACAAACACACAAACAGACGCGGCGGGGGATTTTGTTTTATAAGGTTTAGTGATTTATCTAATCAAATAGAAAAAGTAAACCAGTTGTCGACTTTGTTGTTTTTGTTAGCGGTTAATTGCAGTTATTAAAATTTTTAACATTTTTATTAATTCTGGATGTAACTGTAGTTAGTTGTGCTTTACACCAACATTAGTGCACCGACTGCGCGAGAATAAATTACTTAAACACAGTGCAATTTGTAAGTATTCGTTAGAAATGTACAGATAAGCCCACTACCGGTCGGCCACACTGGCCCTTTGTTGCAACTGCATCATATATTCTAACAGTGATAATTTAAAACGACCTTATCACAACCCAGTAACAACTATAATTGAATAGTCTGCTGGTTCGGCTATACTAGTAGTCGTATATAGTTTAGGGACTTCTGGAAATTAACAACACCCAGAAGCCATAGTATTAATTAATTGGACGCAAACAATAATAGACTGCTGTAACCAATTAGCCTAATGACGTTATTAAGAGATGAATCAAATTTGCGAAAGGGTACACACGTACCTACGTGATACTTGAGCAGTATTTAGGTACTAATTGTTTCGGTAATCAATAATTACTCTAATGTTTACAACTGCTGTAAGATGTAAATAATTTGCAAACTCGTATATTAAAAATGAGTGTCAGACAATTACCGACTTATAATTTGCCGAAAATGATTATTTAATTGACTGCAATCATTCAGAAGTAAGTCATATCAGTAGCAATGGTTATTTTTTTGTCATAGGTATGTATATTATATAGGTACGTGCCATGTATAATTGGATACGTAGTAGTGATTTAGATGTCATAAAGTTTAGCCAAGACTTATTACTTAACGATAAAGTCACCCGAATCGATCAAATAATGTCCGGAATAAGCCTTTTCTCCAACCACAGCAGGATCGTTGAATTTTGTTATCGTTGTTTAATCGAAAGCGCGCGGCCTTCGGACGATATCTGCTTCGTTTTTTTTGCATTAGAACAAGACTCCGCGATCTTGACGTGTCTTTTAATTGAACAACGCTTTGTAAAAATCAGTAACTATGTACTTGTGAAAGCAAAAGAATGCAAATAATCGTATATGATTCACAATTGTTACATGTTTGCCGTGACTCACTTTTCAAAAGTGTTTTTCAATAAAAAGACACGTCAAGATTGTTTACCTTTTTTCTAATGCAAAAAAAAGCGATATGTACATATCGCTTTTTTTTACATATACATGCGAAAACTATAATCATTATTTGAAAATATAATTATATGTAGGTATATATATGTATAACAATTTGGAGTCCGTGGGTAAGTACTTGTACGTATCGGATTTGAAAACAAGAATCGCAAACAAGGAACGAGTCCGGTACGATAGTTTTTAAAGCTGATTGAAATCAAAATTCAAACGTTTATTCTGTGTGTGTGCCTCAAACGGGGTTCCTTTACACACACATAAATATGATTGATTGTGACATTAGTGATATGTACCTACTTATCAAAATTAATAAATACGATACAAACAACAAATACATTAAAGCCAATAAGTACTTAGGTTGACATTACAATAAAATATACGAGTACATTACAATAATCTTAAAAATAAATTAACTTTGTTAGGTACTGTAAATTACCTATAGAAAAATATGTTTGTTAATTACATAAAATATTTTCGTTAAAACCCCTTTTAGGCCAGTCAAATGAGATTTTTCTAGGAATTAATTCCCAGCAAGCTGGAAGTCATCTTCATACCTTCATTTGGTTCTATATTAGTGTAATCTGAGTTTGCTCCATTCCAGGAGTTTTGGAAAAATATTTGCTCTTTTTCAGTCTTATGCTTGTATTTCAAAAAACGGTACGTCCGACGGAAAATTTGGTCTAATCATAATAAAAATTAACATCTGAGGATCCGAAAGATACCTTAATATGAATTCGTATTCAAAGATTGTAAAAAATTGGCGCTACTTTGAATTTTTTTCTTGTAAGTATCTATAATCGTAAAAAGTCGATTGTTTTTCACCAGGTGACTTTAAGATGACTTCCAGCTTTCTGGGAATGAATTCCTCAAAGCGCTTTTTTTCTAATTTGACTGGCCTGTTTTATAAACTCGAGTTCTTTTTAGATAATTCAAAGACGTGAATTTAAAAGTTCGTTTAAATTAAATAACTTAACCTTCTTGTCCAGTTAGGTTAGTATTAGATATAAATATTTTTTTTTCATCTATATTTTTAAAGGGATTCACGCAGTGACGATGTCACCCAGATATAAATACTTCGGTTTAAAGTTATGTAGTACTCATGATAATAACAAATGTAATGGACTGTTGTTTTTTAATATTTTTTTTCCTACGTATCTCAGCAAGAGTTTCTATCTTTACAGGTGGGTCGAGGAGAATTATGCGTGGGGCGTGCGCATGCGCTGTGGTGTGCGCACTGGTCGCGCTGTGCGCAGCCGAGTCGAGCTCACCACGCGCCGCGCTGGACGAGGCCACGCGCGCCGCCGCCGAGCGACAGCTGCTGGCGCTGCTGGGGCTGCCGCGCAAACCCACGCCGCCGGCGCCCGCGCCGCCAGTACCCAAAGCGTTGCGCGTGCTCTATGACGAGCGCGGCGCGCTGCCCGCGACCGCTGCCAATACCGCCCGTTCCTTCCACCATACGCCTACGCGGCTCGACGATCGGTTTCCGCACGAGCATCGCTTCCGTCTGTACTTCAACGTGACCGGTGTGCCCGCGGACGAAGTGGCGCGCGGCGCCGATCTTACGTTTCATCGTGCCGACGACGCGACTACCGCTCAACGGTTACTACTATACGACGTAGTCAGGCCGGGGCGTCGCGGCCGCACGGAACCCATCCTGCGGCTTCTCGATTCTGTGCCGCTGCGGTCCGGCGCCGAAATTGTACGGGTCGATGCCGTCGGCGCAGCGCGCCGTTGGCTTACCGAGCCAACAGAGAATCATGGACTGTTAGTGCGTGTTATCGAGCAGAATGAGAACGGCACGGACGCGAGACAGCCGCACGTGCGAGTACGGCGACGAGCCGATGAAAGCGCCGAGCAATGGCATGGGTTGCAGCCGCTGTTGCTATTATACACCGAAGATGAGCGTGCCCGGGCAGCTCGCGAGCGCGGTGAGACAATACTCACGCGCAGCAAGCGCGGTGCTGCGAGACGCGGCCACAGAGCGCATCACCGCCGCAAAGAGGCGCGCGAAATTTGTCAGCGGCGGCCGCTGTTCGTGGACTTCGCCGACGTCGGTTGGAGTAATTGGATCGTCGCGCCGCACGGTTACGACGCGTACTATTGCCAGGGCGATTGCCCGTTCCCGCTGGCGGACCACTTGAACGGCACGAACCACGCGATCGTGCAGACTCTAGTGAACTCAGTGAACCCGGCCGCCGTGCCGAAGGCGTGCTGCGTGCCGACGCAGCTCTCGTCCATCTCTATGCTATATTTGGACGAACAGAACAATGTGGTGCTCAAAAATTATCAGGACATGATGGTGATGGGTTGCGGTTGCCGATGACGAAGGCGCCGGCCCCGTGCGGACCTAGTGATACTCGTGGACCCAGTGTACATATAGTAGTAGTGGCCTCGATTTGTACATATCTATCTGTGTATATATACGTGTAATTATTATTTTATTGAAATGAAGATGTAATAAAACATTAATTTTATACAACTTTGCATTTAATTATGTACCTTTCCTCTGCATTTGGTTGGTAATTAATCAATAATCATTAACTTCAACATGCGGATTGGCCTAGTAAACGGACTATTGATAGGGTTTGTAATGTCGAAGTGGAGCGAAAACACTTTTTTCTACCCCTTGATATGGGACAAATCTTTACACAAATCGACTTAGCTCCACAGTACGCTCAAAAAGGCGTTGAGGGTGCTAGACAGCAATTATATATATAAATACTTAAATACATAGAAAAAATGTATAACTATGTAATAAATATTCAAACACACATATAAACGTTTTGCCAGTGCCCAGAAGCAGGAGCTTAGTAGGCAAGGTCACTAACTCACTATATACAAAATACATGCACCTATTCATTAATTTATGTACATATAAGTACCTAACACAAGTGGGGCCAATGGATATGACCACATTTGTACTCTGCTAAAATGAAAACAAACCATCTATTACATGATTACCTAAATATAAGTATTAAAGGATTAATGTATAAGCATAAGAGCAGTAACGCATTTTGATAGGTCATTCAATTGTATACTTTGTGCTTGTAGATATGTTCTACATTTGATAGAGATTTCAAAATGAAGGGCCCGATTCGGATTTTGAAATAGACATCTATTAGATATCTTTCAGACATCACCAAGATACGATAACGGTATGTTTAAGATCTAACCTGTCAAATTTGACATTTGCGCGATTCTCGAGATACTCTTGAACGATTTCCACAGGATATGACTTAGAGATCCAATTCGGTGTACTTTCGTTTCGGCCAAATACATTTCGCCAAATTTCACTTCCCAACAAACTTATCGCAATAGTTTCATTTCCCAAAGGAACCTTTAGCAAAGTTACACTTCGCATATTATTTATTTGGTCAAATTATCATTTGGCATGATTTTACTTTGTCAAATGTTATTAGGACAAAAACTTATTTAGCAAACGTTTTTTATTGTCTAATATTATATTCCAAAAAGATGTTTGGTCAAAATTGTCACTTCGCAAATTTGACAAATAGGCATCTCTATTTAAAGTACTTTTTGTTATGTTATAATAGGTACGTTAAATTCTACGAAATTTGGGTGGGTTGGGTTAGGTTAGAACTGCGATCCTCACAAAACGGAACCGCTATCAGAAAAGTGGGTTAGGTTAGGTTAGAACTGTCACCCTCACAGAATCGAAATGCTATTAGAAAAGTGGGTTAGGTTAGGTTAGAACTGCGGTCCTTACAGAAACGAAATTCTATGTACTAAAAAAAGGTCATCGAAGTGGATTAATTAATTTAATAGAATAACGAGATGTAAAAAAATTGCATGACATTTTAAACTAAAATGTGGTTTGAATATTGGTGGTTATTTACTATTTTTGGGTTACAATGATTACTTTGGTGTTATTTGCTTTAATAGAATAGCAAGATGTAACAAATTTGGTTGTTATTTTACATTAAAATGGAGTTTTAATTTTAGTGATCATTTACTACATATTTTGGCAGTAAGAATGTTTTTTTTGACGTTACATTTTACTATGTATATGTAATGATCAGTTAAATACTAGACAAATAAAATTCTGCAGCCTCCACTTTATTGGTATGTAAATTGTATGCCATGCAATATTTTGGGACATGTAAGTTATGCTTAATGATACATTTGACTAAATAATATTTGGTAAAATGAAACTTGTCCAAGTAATTATTTGCTAAACAATAACTTGCCAAAAAAGACTATTACTAACTGAAAATTTGCGATAAGTTGTATTGCCAAACATTTTTTTGGGAAATGATAATTTGGGAAACATAGTTTGGGATGTGATACTTTGGGAAACGATTTTGGCCCATTCGTTAGTAAACCATCCAATTCACATGTAATAGATATCTTACTCTATCTAACGTAAAAGTGACATTGGTTGCCCGAATTGCGCTGCAAAAGAGAACTAGTTGATATCTAAACTATAACGTATCTAGAATGGATCTAGTACGTGTTAATATCTTGAAGTTCGAATACGGCAGTTAGTTACTTAACTGCTCTTATGCTTAGCACGGCAGTATAGTCGTGTTCGTTTTCCACAGCAGCATCAGCAGCCAGGACTAATAATCAATGTTAGGACTTTAAATATGGTTTGTATAAATAAATTTCAAAAAATAAGTAGATATCACAACTAAAGTTCAGTTTTCTGTTTTCCAGTTTAGGTGCAAATAACGTAAGAGTTGAATACTCCTATAGAAATCTTTAGATTGAAATTAAAACAAATTGAAATTCTTTTTTAATTCTGAAAAAAAGTTAAGATATCTATTATAAGAACTTACAGTGTCTATTTTTACATTCTTAAACATCTTAGGAGGGAAGTATAGACACAGACAAAAGGTAGGTAGGTACCTACCTACTTTTTTCATACAATTTCCAGTTCGGGAAAAAATCTTTTCCGCTAACTAAATCTCTTTGATTTTGAGTTCGATCGCTTCAGCATAATATTAGGTTCATAGGTTTCGCTTTAAAAAAATGTATTGCAAATTTTGAAAAAAGGAAATCTATAAGTAATCATATTTTTTTATTGTATCAATAACATATAAAATAAGTGTACCGCGAAAAAAGTTTTGTGCAGTAACTACACTAAAAATCATGGGGAATGGAAAATATTTAGAAGTCAAAAAACGTTTTCTCTTCTTGTATGGACGATCACGTGATATCTTAATGATTTAAAGTTCAGCCAATTGTCGCCGGAAATTTCTGTTTTGGATTCAGCAGTCATAATAAGAATCGAGAGCACAAACTTGAGGTCACGCGATGTCACGACATTTGACAAGGTCATCGCGAATGGGTTCGTTGAGTTTAGTAGGTTTTGGTTAAGCCATTGTTGGCGATATGCGAGTTGTGTCTACACTTCTTAATCTGTTCTCCAGTGATTACGAGTTTCGGGCGTTCAAGTGGATTATTAAATAGGTACTAGCTTTTGCCCATGACTTCGTCTGCGTATGATGATGATTGATAAAAACTACCCTTTTTCCTTTAACGGGCCTCAAACTATCTCCATATCAAATTTCATCTGAATCGGTTCAAGCGTGAAGATTTTACAGACAGACAGACACGAGTAACTTTCGCATTTAAGTATAATATTCTATACATATATGAATACCTGGTTAATAATTAAGAAGAGACGTCTAATTTTTAATTGACTACAACTGTAAGTAAACGTAGATTGACGTGGTGACGATAACAATAAGGATGATGACACATGTTGAATTTTATAACAAAAGTTAAATAGAAGAAAATGAGCAATTGTGATGACACAATAAATTGGAAACAAAAAAATAAATGGAAATGCTTTTACTTCAATATTAATTAAAAAATAAAAGACCACAAAATTTATGTTATTTAACTTCTAAAATTCGAAAAAAGTTGTACCTACAGTTCGATTCCTTATATTTTATTGAAAAATACATTAAATGTACTGTTCAAAACAATATCTATTTCGAATTGACTTTTAGTTACGAGTGTTCCGTGCTGAAGTAAAAACTTTGCTCGGAAATGTTGATGCAGTTTAATAGCTACAGTCGTCTATAGCTTAGGTAGGCACTGTACAAACAAACCTCAAAGTTCTAAATCCCATCCTTGCTAAGTTTGCATCCACTTGACAGTAGCAAGCGACATACCTACGTTCCAATTTTAAGCTAGTATAAGTAGTATACTTACAAATATGTAGAGCAGGCTTAAGTAGGTACTTATGTCTTACTTTCAACATATGTAATATGTTTTTTCCTTCCTTACTGCACGTACCTCACGATCCTCACATAGCCCAACGTTTATTTGTTACAGTTTAAAAAGGATAATAAATAATTATATAGCTCTAAATAGGCCAGACTAAAGAGGAAATATATTTCCTTACATTTCATTTCATAAATGATTAGCGAGAATTAACAACGGCGTTAGGTATAGGTAATTATATAATTATAATTACATGGAAGAATATTATAATATTAATTTACCTCATCTGAGGCGTTTAAAACGTGCTATAGTGTGACAACACAATTATGTACATTTGTTAACATTTTAACAAATAAATTATCTTAAGGAAACCAGATAACTTAGTTTTTCGAAACACGTTTCTAATACAAATTATCTCATATAAACGTTATGGCTATTTTAGTACAGTCTCTATGCTCACTCAGCTTAATCGAACGGTAACGGCCAAAATCTGACAAATAACGTATCAACCAACCGAAAGATGACAGTACGAGATACAAATGTTTTTTTTTTAAACCCATCGGTTCTTTCATTCTCCAATCGTTACACACTGTCTACTAGACAGAAGCCGTTCTAAACATTGAAAATATTAGGGCAATCACCCGTCAGTTAACGGTATGACACTTTTAGTGAGGGTAAATATTAGTACTTAACAGTGAGTCTGCACTGCACTCTCGTCAGGCGACGCCGCTTGACCATCGATCATAATCTCAGAAGCTAGATTAGCTTAGTTTGACCTAAGAAAAAATCGTGCTAATCGGAGTCGCTTAAGATAAAATTGTAGGTTGTTTCTTTCACTATATACTTATGTATAAACAATATAAATAAAATGTATTTCCTTAGATTCGTTTTGGCCCGCAATAAGAATGGGACAAATTATAATCCTCAATAACAAAAAAAAACATTATTTTATAAAAGTATTTACAAAATATGCCTCATAATGATACACATCCATACACATCCGCCTTAGAATAACTAGAAAATAGTATGAATATATTCGTAAATAGCAAAATGTAATATTTCATGTTACTTTTGCAGAAGACGTGGCGTAGCGTGGCTACGTGATGTTTGTGTTATCTTCTCCGAATTAGTCTGCATTACATCTTTCAGCGCCGCAGTCGCGATTAAAATATTGCGGCAGGAGTCTTTGGGTCTGAAATCCGCTTTTAGATAGTATTGAATATTTGAGCATCTGATAAAAGTGATAAAACATTGGCTCTCTAGTTTCTAACCTTCAGTTAATACTGAATAAATTACATATTAAAAAAATAAGTACTGTACTACAGTTTTCAGTTACTATGTTATGACACTTTGACGTTAACATCACCAAAAAGAAAAAAATGTGATGTTATATTTAACGTAAATTATTATATGTACCTACTACCAAAGTAACTAAATACATAATATTATGTACTTACAAATCATATATGTATCAGTGGCGGCGCGTCCATAAAAGCCGATTCCCACCGGCTTGCCTGTTTTTGGACGTTTGAGCAGAGTTGTAAAGGAAATATGTAAGCCTATAATTAGCCCCAGCTTGCCTGTGGTTATTTTTGACGCGCCGCCACTGATATGTATGTAGTTAGCGGATATACAAGTAAACATTTCTTACTTTTATAATGCTATGGAAGTTCAAATATTACACTTTGCTCTTTGTGGCTTTTCCCCAATTATGTTGTCAGCAGTTTTACCCCTATCGTAAAATATGGCAAATGGCGAGAAAACGTAAAATGCAATTAGATACTTAGCGGAAGATAAAAATTGTTGTAATACCTAAGTAGGTAAGTTGTGGTATAAGCGAGCGGTAAAAGATTATGGAATTTTGGCCAATTTAACTTTCATAGCGCTCAATATCAATTGTCATGCAGTAAAATCAAATTAAACATACATACATTGTATATAACATATGTCCCAATAAAGTCTCATTTATACATATTTCCTGAAGTTACTAAGATAAGTTATACCTACCTAAAGAATTTAAATATTTAGGTATCTATGGGAAACCGGAGCTTATAAGTCGTCCTAAATGAATTTTAAAGATAATATTCAAAGTGGATTCCATTTGGAGCGTGGCAGGTCTCCAAATTTGAAATATTTCGTCACGAGGCAGCTATACATCATGTTTTTGCCGCGCGCGGGCTGGAATGCCCGCCGTATAATTCGGCCACCCGGCAACCGCGCGTCTGCCGCGCCCGCCACCCTACGTCTATATTATCAGTAGATAAATTTAAGCATTGTCTTTGCCTCGTATTTCGTCCTCTCAAGATTTTGCCTTTGTTTTTTTTCTCCATTCGCCGTGGAAGGCAACAAAAAACTGAGTGGAAGCGAACGAAGTGGGTATAATTTATTTTATAGTCGGTTCGCTCGTAACTCGGCGGTGGACGGCTGGACGCCGATTTATCCCCATCTCGGCGTAATTAACGTAAATGGATTGGCCAGAGTGCGGCCTGTGAATAGCCGCCGCCGCCGCCGCCGCCATTGCTCCCGCGGTCGCCCAATACGCCTAGCAATCACCACTCCGGCACTAACACGAGCCCACGCTGTGGCATATTTCCTCCCAATATTCTACCTAGCCTAAGCTAACTACTCAACTCGGTAAGCCCAGTCCAATTAATGAAACATTTTATAAACCGCAAGCCGAATGAGATACAATGAGATACGAGAATCGTTTGCGATTACGTGCGCTCGGTTCCCAAGGAGTGCGGCGACTTATCCCTGAGGGAATTATAATTGTTTTGCATTCTTGCACGGGAATAAAAACAAAAGGGCCGAGGTACAGGCCCCCCGCGCTGTGGCCTGCAGACCAGACCAAAGTCTGACGACTCGCATTCCCTTGCTCGACACAAAAAGCTACGAATGAATCGGAGGGCACTTTCGAATGAAAGCAAAGCGCATCGATAATTTAATAGGTACCAATATATATTTATTGCGGTTCGCGAGTAAAATTTATAAATTTAATGTAGTTACCTACTTGCTTAGGAAATTTAAGTTTTGTTGGAATTGTTACCGTAATTTAATAAAGATGGAAAATCA
The DNA here is from genome assembly GCF_963556715.1 of Cydia fagiglandana. Lineage (NCBI taxonomy): Eukaryota > Metazoa > Arthropoda > Insecta > Lepidoptera > Tortricidae > Cydia > Cydia fagiglandana. The sequence continues at coordinate 10,940,793 of NC_085932.1, forward strand.
CACGCATAATCTTACAACGTTAAAAGCATTGTTAAAGCATAACTATTATCAATTATTTATCTATTAAAAATAGGTAATAATAGTATATGACAAGAGGTATATTTATTAATACTGCATATAAAAAATGTTATAGTTAAGTGGTAACTACAGGGAATTATTTTTTTCATATTTTTCTAGTGAGAAAAAAAATCACAGCTGTTAAAAGTCGTATCGTAACCAATTGGCGGTAAAAGGTAGTACATAGGTACTCGAGGGATCTTAAATAATTTCGAAGGAGGAACACTTGCGTGCCAACTCGGAGTTTATCGTTTATACAGGGTTAAACTGTAGAGGTAAATTTTACAACTAAACACTTTTATTATAAATATGGAAAGCAAATATTGCTATAGCAATTTCTATGTAGGTAGCTATGATTTATTAAATGTTTGGAAAAAAAATTGCATTCTCATGCGCTTAATTGCATGCATGTAGTTCGGTATTTTTAACATGATGTTGGTATTCATTAGACGTGGGATGAGATGAGATGAGAGCACCATTAGGCTGGTCCGGCTCAATAATTATACTGTGACATTGTATTGAGTGAAGCATGAGCGCGGGCTCAGGCCGCCTCGGCCATCGACCGCGCGCCTCTTCTCAAATATTCCAAGCATGCACAAATTAAACAGGTTTTTGTTTCATTTTACTATATTAGTTTTGCATAAAAACATTGTTATGTGGCAACTTTTCCTACATCAGCTGAAATAACTAGCTGAATTGCATCGAGAACCTAAGTCCCTGTAAGCCGTATTCACAAATTTTAACTGGTTACCTATGTGTTTTGTGAGTTACTAGTTCAATCAGTGTTCTTGGGATCCTGACAGCAGTGTTCTTAGGGATATTCATATAATATTTTGCAACTGGATATGGACAAAAAGGATAAATTAAAATATTACCCCGTTCATATTATGCTCTAGCAACTGATATGTTTGAAGTCAGTGCTTTCTAATTAATACAGTTAGAAAAAGACAGGTAGTTATTTCTCTCGGGCGAGATACTGTCGCGGAGCTCTCGTGCTTGACATTGGTACCACCATTTGAAAATGTACTTTATAGTTTATAGGATGATTTTCAGATGTGATAAGTATTTATGTGGAAAACCTACTAGAGCTGACCAATACTTAAATACACCTACCCCATCTAGGCTAGCCTACCCTTTAATCATCACAAGATTGTTGTGTAGTCAGGAAATGGTGTAAGTGTACTGTACACGAAAAAAAAAAGCTCTAGCCTCTAGCAAAGTACCAATTTGGCTACGTTAAAATGTATTTAGTTGAATACAACCAAGACTTATTTAAAATGCGGAATAATGCTTTGTAATTGACAAACAAGCAATTATTGCTAAACGTTCTTTGGTTGTTTTATCCAAGTACTAATTTGTTTTCAAATTAGTGTCTTAGTCAATATAATCTTTTCTTGATACGGTTAATTAATTCGGCTTGCATAATTTTACCAACTTACGTTAATCTAGTTGACTCCTTTGATTTTAACAACGAACTTTGCGGGCTCCCTTCGAGCCAAGTCACTCGGTTGTAGACAGCCAAAACTTATTTATTTCTAGCCATTTCATTTTCTCAGTGAAGTACCTACCTAAATCTATTTAATGCCAATTCCATGACTTAAGCCGTATCTGTCATGTCATCAAATATGTATTGGTCGTTCGTAGAGCTAATGAAACCCAAAGGCATTATTTGAATACTGGCATGAACTCATGAACAGTGAGTTTAACAAAATAAAGCGCTGAATACGAGTAGAGTTGACCTATAACATGTATCTACTGAGTGTGTCGCTTGCGAATATTGATAAATGTCAGTCCTATAAAGTTAATACAATAAAGTTGATTCAATAGTTCAGTTTAAAGTTGATTCCACTCATTAATCAAAGCGAATATCTACCGGCACTCGCGCGCTCCTTCCGCGTTGGTCGGAGGACCGTAAACGCTGTTAGCGGCCGCCAGTGTACGCTAGACAGGCATACCTAAACAACAATTTATTTCTGGCAACGAACCCACGTCCTTGGCGCCGACCTTATTGCGCAACACCGGTTTCGAAATGCGCGCACGCCTCGAGTACGCTCATGTTGCTAGTGCTGTGACAACCGATGATATGTCGGCCTTCTACTACAGGTAGATGAGTGTCTAAATTCGTCAATTAACTCGGCATGCGGCCTGTACGGCGATCCGCTTTAATTATTCGTATTCGTCATTTCTACCCATACCAGTCGGTCGACGGTGTCGTCATACTTTCAATAATGACGAAATTATGCATGCCTGAGGTGGCCAATTATAACCCTAGCATGGAACTTGTAATGGCTTCACGCGTGTGGACGAAGAGAGAGTTCTATCCGTGAACGAGTCGGAGTCGCGTTCTTAAATGTCTTCGATACAAACAACGCAGCCTCTGCCATTTTGAATAATATCCATGAACAAATGAACTTCATGGTATCATTGTTATCAGCGAGCTCGTTGTTTTTAGGATTCTGTACCTCAAAAGTAAAAAACGGAACCTTATAATCACATTGTTGTCTATCAGTATGTCTGCCTGTCAAGACCGTTGCCTTTATCTCGGGAACGCTTGGAGATATCGTGTTGAAATTGAAACCATATATGCTCAGGTCTACGGTCTCTTGAAAAAGTCAAACTCCTGAAGTTAACGTGAAAAAAAGATACGGCTGTTTATGCCGCAAAGAAAATGTATATTTCGACACTCTCAAGGAGTCAAAATCTATAGGGTACTTACCGTTGAGCTAGAATTATTGGCAAGTAATGTCATCTTACACCACAAGTACAGAGAAAACGGTATTTAAATAGTCGATCTTGGGGATGCATGTATCAATTAGTCTAGTTCATGGGCTACACAATTGCCATGTAGATATTTTTGCTTCCCATGTCAGGATTTAGCTTATTTATGATGTCAGTCTAAAAATAGTCGAGCTGGGAAGTAAAGCTGCTAATTAATTAATGAACTAACAAGTACGTAGTTAATTGAAGTAATCGCAATGTAGGTTACCCGGTGCCACCGCTCCACTTCAGTATCAAGTAGGAACAGATTCCGTAAAAATTTATAGGTCCATGCCCATAATTTTCGTTTATGTATTTTATAAACAAAAGGGGCCCACTGATTACCAGTTCGCCGGACGATATCAGCCTGTCAGTTGTTCGGAGCTGTCAAATTTTGCTTTTAACTGACAAACCGATATCGTCCAGCGGACTGGTAAACAGTTTACCAGTTATATGATCACAACTGATGACCATTTTTAGGGTTCTGTACCTTAAAGGGAAAAAACGGAACCCTTATAGGATCACTCGTGCGTCTATCTGTCTGTCCGTCTGTCACAGCCTATTTTCTCGGAAACTATTGGACCAATTAGGTTGAAATTTGGTACACATAAGTAAATTAGTGACCCAAAGATGGACATGTTTTTTTATAATTTTAAAATACATAGGTTCGAAGTTATTTAAGAAAATAGCCAGAAAATGACCCCCCCCCCCCTTTATCTCCGAAACTACTGGGTCTAAAATTTTGAAATAATACACTAATTAGTTCTTTACCTATATGTAGATGACAGGAAAACCTATTAGAAATGTGCAGTCAAGCGTGAGTCGGACCCCTACGTACGTACGGAACCCTAGAAATGCGAGTCCGACTCGCACTTGGCCGGTTTTTTCAATAATCGACAATCGAGAATATACATATTAAGAGACAAACTAGATACGTACTATTATACTCGAATCACGACAACTCTGCATGGTATTTGCAATGACAAAATGTGGAAATGTCATGATTAACGTTAAATTTCTATGAACATATGACGTTTATAATAACATTTCCTCAATTTGTTATATTAAAATCGACAAACCCATCTTAGACGGACTCTACTTAAACTTAAAAAAAGGATATATTAGTATTTATTTTAATAATACAATAAAACGCATTTTCCGTAACCTTATAGCGCGATTGTATTGAAAATACGAGTAGGTAATTCGTGTAAAAAGTACCAATTGTTTGCACCTTGCTTGTAATTGTAGAGTAGCCTCACTTGTCCCCAAACTATATACCTACTGTCTCAGTTTGAAATCGCATAAAACTCGCCCTCAGACTTTATACATAGATTCATCTATGCTAAGTTTGCATCAGAATAACGATAAAACTTGACTTTACCGTAATTGTAACTACCTACATATGTAGATTTTTTTGTGATACATGCTAAAAAAGTACTTATTATTTAATGACGTCTAAATTACTATAAGTGCTTACAAGACGCATTATATATCGGTTAACGCAGTAAATAAATCATTAGTAAAATGGAAAAACTAGTAAGTACTATTAAAAATCTGATGTTTTGTTTACATGTAGATGGTTAACTACAAGTGCATCGATAATCAATTACAGACAAATTAATGCAATAAAATTACATACCTATTATCGTCTGTTACAAATGTGAATAATACAATATTGCAAAATACAAACGCCATAATATTGTTAAGAAAAGCCTTTGATAGGTAAATGTCAAAGTTGTAGGTCACTCGATTTCTTAGCATCAAACACGTGCTTGAAAGATTGTTGTTTCAGCCAAATCATACACAAACAGGTTCGTACGGAAGCGCGCGACGTGCACTTGTAAATACATCGGAACAACAATGCTTGACGACGTATTTACATAAGAGTTGTAGTAGTGCCACATCCATTGTGTCAACAGTGTTTACGTGCGTGGTGGAGTGAAAGTGGCGGGTGCTGCGCCGAAGGCCGACCACACGGTTGTAGCGGACGGCTAATAATACCTACACTGCTGTCGCTATGCTAACTCTTCTACGGCCTTACATGTAGGACGACGAATTCTTAAGAGCTTTTGACCGTTCATTAAGCGATGAGATCCGACTAGCTCGTAGTTCAATTGAAATGTAGGTATTTACATCGTACCTACATCTATACTATACAAACGTCACCTTTTTAGCATTCACGCTTAAAATGACACTAATTTATTCCACAACTTTATATGTATCGTTTAGCATAATAGCATTAGGTACATATTCGGTCACTATTTTAACACACTACATAGTTGTAACGAATGGAATGACATGACATATTTCTTAGGGGTATTTTCGAGTAATTTTTCGATACTGTCAAGTCGGTAGAGCAGAGGTAGCCTAGACGGACTGTACTTGCCATGTTTCACTTTGTTTTTCAATTTTTTACTTAAGTATTCAAGTGAAGTGAAGTGGGACTGGGGGGCCACGTTTGCCGCATGCATCCGGATAGATGGGCTAGTATAGCCACCAAGTGGATGCCGCAAAAGAAGCGCGGACGTGGCAGGCCCAGACGGAGATGGCGGGATGATTTAGAATTGATAAAGAAAACACAACAAATGGAGTTGTGAAAATCAAGGGGAGACGCCCTTGCCAAGCAGTGGGACACTATAACGAGCTAAGAAAAAAAAATACTTTTCAGTTGTTGCTATGAATGGAATATCTTATTAATACAAAATGCGTATGTATCCTATATAAGTAGATATATATCAGAGGTGTCTACAGAGCACAGATAGAGCTTTCATCTATCCACGTCATAGGTTCGTCATTGGAATTTGTACTATGCGGTATGCGGGAAGTATATTATACAAATATACACCCGCAGCCTCTTCATTTGCAAGTAGAAAACTGATGAAACTTGGTTAGCTGTATAATCCAAACTGCCTCGGTTTGCTTAATAAGATGTTATTTATGCATACCTACATGACACAACAACACATGTATTCGTTAATATTACAGAATCAACAAATTATAAAATTGAATTAAAATCTTGCGAAAATGCTTGCCAGGAAAATAACCTAAGGATTTTGTTGTAGAAAGTCTGTATTTCGTCACGAAGTAAAAATTATGTTTAATAATAATAATAACATCGTATTATTCCGTCGACATTGTAAAAATTATCGAACAATAACTTGATCATAGCCATAGAAAATAAAAATTGGCAGAAAACTAATTCACCTTGTTTAGGTACATGTATACTATGAATTGCAGTTTTGTTGTTATTTGATAATATTAAAACCTCCAATTCGGAATGGAGTCGCATCGAGATGTTCAAATTTCGATCAGCATAATGAACGTCATCTCCTAATGAACTTGTAAGGCCTAATTTAGTTTTTAATTGAAGGCAAGGTCATTAAACGTTTGCTTAAAAAACTCACGAAACCGCCAAAACCACTTTTTTACAATATTTAATGATTTGTTTAATTAGCAATATAAAACTATTTTACATCACGCTACACCAATTAAACGATTAGTTAAATGACAAAAATAGAGGAAGACATGTTGTTTTTTATGTTTTTAATACGTGGAGGTATATTCATTTGACGTTTCTGTGATTTCTTACGTCTTGTTCTTGGACCTAAGGATAGAGGCGCTACAAACACGCTCTACAGTGGAACCTTGATAGCACGAATCTGAAGGGGAATGCTAAAAAATTCGTTATAACGAGTTTTCGTCTTATAGATATTCGAGTTAGCGAGATTCCACTATATCCTATAAGTTTCGAACGGTGCGCCATATGATTTGTTAGGTAGATACCATATATGTAGGTAGGCTAAAAAATAACTGCATTCCCGTTGTCAGGGAGTTTTTGGGATTATAATGAGTGAGCAACTTTATACTATAGAACCAACCACAAAATCGCGAAATAAAAATTTGGCTGTATCATTTTGGCTAGTCCATTTTCTATGGGAGGGTAATTTTTTTTCGCGATTTCGGGGTTAGTCCCATATTAATATTTGCTCAGTATAATTCTAAAACCTCACTGGCAACGGGAATACAATTATTTTTTAGCCAACCTGTACAATTACCTAACGTTTTTTTTCACTTAGGTACCTACGTAATGTAATCTACAGAAAAATATCAAAAGTACCAAATCGAGTTTTAGCAAACCCTTCGAAATATTTTATATTCAGTACTTATAAACTTTTGGCTTACTTATTACTATACAGAATCCGGATGTAAATAAATCATAGGCAAAGAAATCATAGGCGCAAAAGCTTCGTCGGCAATGGTCGAGGAGCCTCAGGCGGCGCGCGCGCTGCAATTACCGATATTAGAATAAGTAGTTAGTAACGCATAGAAGCGGCATATTTTTGACGGTGGAAAGTGCAAATAAACGTAACCAGACAAAGGAGAAGAGTGCTAATTAATCGATTAACAATAAATAAGAAAATTAAACAGTTGATACCTATACGTTTAACTGCATCTTCGTAGAGTAAGTAATTTTCATAGTAAATTCCTCCCGCTTTTCACCTGATTCCCTGCAGCGGTCGGCAACAAGCGGCCCGAGCGCCGCGTGCGGCCCGCGAACCTCTCACTTGCGGCCCGCGAGCCTCCCTAGCTATTTTGTATGTACCTAATATTGAAAAACGATAATGTCTACTAAAGTCACTAATGTTAACAAAGTGCGGCCCGCGTCAACTTCGTTATCTACTATATGGCCTTTGGCTGCTAAAAGGTTGCCGACCGCTGTACTAGGGGTAATCTCCTGAAAATAAATTTTCCTATGTCCTTTCCATCCGTCCTTCGTGTCTTAAATCGGACTCAACCAAATTTCATCTAAATCGGTTTCTTTTATTATAATAATAGAGGTCACTGAAAAATATCAAGCAAGTGAATGGTTAACCTAAAATTTATTCTTGATATACCCAAAATGTACATAGTTATTCTCTGGTCTTTCATAACTTATACCTGAAATCTTGAATGGGCGGTTTGTTATCATTTATAGTTAAACTTAAACGCTCTGACGCATCTAGTCCGCGTCTATAACATTTTTATACCCGCACCATGGCTCGGCCTGCGGGGCATTCCAATCTGCGAGCAGCCTAATTGGCGTGCTCCAGTGTGCGATGCGCCTTTGTCTAACAGTTCAGTTCACCTTGCCCAGTTTTTACGCGATGCTTTTATCGGTTCAAATGACCTTTAACTAAGGACGTGGCCCTTTTAGCAAGGATTTTATAAATAATAATTACTATAATGTTTCTATGTGCAAAATCTTTGTAAAAAACCGGGCAAGTGCGAGTCGGACTCGCCCACCGACTTGAGTATTTGTTATAGCGGCAACAGAAATAACTACATCAGATGTTAAAATTTCAACAGTCTAGCTCAACTCAACTCTATCACGGTTCATGAGATACAGCCTGGTGACAGACAAACAGACAGACAGGCGAGTCTATTTATTAAGTAGGCATATCGGTTATTTACAATATTCTTAAATAATAGGTAGTAGGTGCAGGTATTAATGGACAATTTAACACAGATCGACCTAGACACTAAGTCCCACAGTAAGCTCAATAAGGCTTGTGTTATGGGTAGGTTAGTATGCATATATGTAGGTAGGATACTATACGTTTGACACAGACAGATCATATCCATAATAATCCAGATAAAATTGGTCATCATCATCATCATCATCATTTCAGCCTATATACGTCCCACTGCTGAGCACAGGCCTCCTCTCATGCGCGAGAGGGCTTGGGCTATAGTCCCCACGCTAGCCCAATGCGGATTGGGGACTTCACATACACCTTTGAATTTCTTCGCAGATGTATGCAGGTTTCCTCACGATGTTTTCCTTCACCGAAAAGCTAGTGGTAAATATCAAATGATATTTCGTATATAAGTTCCGAAAAACTCATGGGTACGAGCCAGGATTTGAACCCGCGACCTCCGGATTGAAAGTCAGACGTCATATCCACTCGGCCACCACTGCTTCTTCATGTTTACGTAACAGTGTTCGGATGGTAGGAGCAGTTTGAAGCGGCACAGATAAAATTGGTAACCTATTATTATTATCACAATCAGATCAGAATACGCCTCCAGGGGCATGCGGTACAGATTTACTGCAGTCACAAATCTTACAATTATGGTTCATAACTACTTAACTAGAGTAATAATTATCATTGTTTACGTTTGAATATTATTTGCATAATGCATAGAAAAAGTCTTAAAAAAACCTATAAGAATGACTTTGATTTTGATACTTACACGTATTAATTACGTATTGAACCCGTACTATTAGTCATATTATTTTACTTGTCATATTTTAATTTATATTTTTTGATTATTTAACCAATGGGTAATGATAATTATACCTAATATAATGCGGCTCATTCATTTTATTTTATTTTTAGATGTTTGGTAAAGCTTGACATAAAATGTAATACTTACCTAATTTGTGCAAAAATGTAGCTGTTCGTACCTATATTTATTAGAGTTTAATAAATACATAATTTAGAATTTTGAGGCAGTGTGTAAAGTCAGACAGTAAATTTCGAACTTGGTCAACTCGCTTAAATATGATATGATAAAATATGGTATTGAGGACGTACGATACGTACGCTGGTGTGTATGAGCGTGACTAATATTAATGATATATTGTAATAATAGGTATTCGTATTGAATTGTCTTTTCTGAACAAGGCATCTCAGATTGAGCCCGTGCCGCTTCAAACTGCTCCTACCATCCGAACACTGTTACGTAAACATGTCAGACACGCAGTGCGCAAACAGCGACTCCACTGATCGTTAAAATAATATTTATTCAACTTCTGTGAGTTAGGCGCTGTTCGGATAACTGTCGTGCCGTTCCAGGTTTCCTTCCTGTTTATAACGCACTTTACTTCGTTTAGTTTTAATAATTTTCTAAACATGGTCTGCCTTCCATTAGATCGTTACCTTAATTAGAGATATAACGTCTTTACAAAAGTACCTACTTAAAAAACAAAAACAGGTCAAATAACACCTACTCATAATATCATCAATTCATCATACATCCCAGATCAGTGAAAACGGGGTGAATTACGTATACAGGAATTATATTCAAAGATTTCCCTAAATTAGACTGTTTTCCTGGCCCTTGATTGTATTACAAAGTTAACGTAGTAGGTACTTACATGTAACATGTGTATAGTGTGCTGCGTACCTACATGTAGTGGGATTAACTTAATTTTCCTATTGGCATTACACGTCATTAATGTCATTATTATCATTATTCCTGTCTAAATAGTGGCAAATTCTAATACAATGCAGTACTTATTGTGTAAATTACCTATGGTAAGCACATAAGCCAATAAAATGCATGGCTATGATGTAAGTATTGGTACTACCGCCGTTTATATCGTTGCCACGTTAAGTACATCTGCAGCTTATATTTCTTGCGACTGGCAAGCATCAAAGTAGGTGCACGGAGGCGGAGGTATGCACAGCTTCGGTTCTTATTCTATGGCGAGGTACGGTCTGGTTTATAAATAGCTGCGCGGGGCAGGTGCGCGCGGTCGCAGGCGCAGCGCAGGCAGACGAGCGGTCGCCGCGCACCGCCCGCGCTTCCGCGAACCCCGCGCGCTGCGGAGGCTGCGTCGGTGCGCGTCCTCAGCGCGTCCAGCCATTCCCACACTCCGGCTTACATACTACGGCTTCAGTAAGTACTTTTTTCAGTAATAATAATAATAGATTTACGTAGTCTTCGTAGGTATAAACTCTTTTGGCGACATATTAATTTTATTATCCTTCTCGCTGTAAGACGTTATTGTTATCTACCTACATAAAAACTAAGTAAATTATAACTATTTTTTTTATAATGTAATCGTAATATGACTGGAATTGCATACTTGTCTGAACTAAGTATCTAAGGGAGTAATTATCGGTGCAAAACAAGTTTATATTATAATTTACGAGTAGATGATTCGTTTCTCAACAGGAACTTGTGCTTCCATATGAATCATCCCTGCTTACAACAAAAACATGTCTGAATTAATTAATAATCTTATAGAACCCCACAGATAACGTATAGAGTGCTGCAAAAGAACCATAAGTCAAGGGAGGATGGCAGAAGAGGCGCGGGGCGAGGAAAGTGCGACGCTCTCAGGACCAGTACTGGTAACAGGAAAACAGGGACAGATATAAATGGAATCCTGATCGCAAGTTGCGCAAACTGGTACCGCGTACAGAGACTACATTGAGAGAAATACTGCGAAGTTTTCTTGTCATCGGTGAATTAATTACCCGCATAACTTTCGTATGTTTTAACCCTGTTGTTATGAGTACGAAACGGCAGCGGAAAAAAGGTCGGAATATCGTTTGGAGGGGAATAATGATAGGCGGCCGGTAGACGGTAGGGCGCCGAGCGCGTCGCCGCGCCGTCCGTGCCCGCACACTCACGGCCGCAGCCGCCGCCGAGCACCCGGCCCCGATGACGACCAGGCGCACCTTATCACTGGGTTCGTTTGCATAATCAACACATTCATTACTCATCTTTGGAATTATTTTAGTATAAAAATGGACGGCAACCTGTCCTGAAACTGCGATGATCGTTGAGCATTGACGTACGGTCGTACCGCCATCGTAGTTCGTACATCTACTTCAAAATCTAAAATGTGCGTACTAACTAAAATAAAAAAGGGCAGGTGGGTACTATATTAATGGATACCCACCGTCCACTTTCACATGCATTTATAACCTTTTTTCTTGCCACGTGGTATGTGATGGGTGGGATAGCATATAACTATACCTATAAAGAGGTTTTTCATACACTTTCTCGAAAAAAATCCTATTTCATGCGAGTGTACTGAAGGACAAAGGCCTATATTGTTCCCGAGTAACGGATTGTGAAAAAAAAAGCTGTGCCTCACTCGGGCATTCTCGTGTACTCAATTGCATTTGTACGGAGGGGCGTCTCTACACTAGATAAACTTACAATTACCTAAGGAACTAACGTGAAACAAGCGACACCTCCTGGAAAAAATGTACATAAACAAGAAACCAATTGGAAAAGTGTCGTTAAAGATAAGAACCTTCCAAATAAGGCTCCGTGTGACGACATCCGTTTCACAAAACAATTAGCTGTAGCTTGAGGACCTGAAAAGTTCAAGTTAAGACAAAGCGACACACAGACAACCATAAATGCAAAGCTTAGATTTGTGAAATGTATGACGTACGTTAGACGGCGCGATTCGGGAAAAGAATTAGAGATTCACTAGATATGAAATAGTAAAGATATTTTTTTTTTAATAGACTATATTGTGTCCCAAAGATAATATTATTTCCTAAAATATTCACTGCATCATAAAATGGTTTTTGGAAATCCTTATTAATTTTAAAAGACGTGATGTAATGGAGAGCTTTTCAGTCGAGTATCGTGTTGAAGCTTACTGTCACCGCGCTTGCGCCTCGCCGTTGGCGAAGGACCAGCGCGCTTACAGTCAGTGGTTTTTTACGGTTACGTACCCAAAGGGTAAAAACGGGACCCTTACCCTTTACTAAGACTCCGCTGTCCGTCTGTCCGTCTGCCTGTCACCAGGCTGTATCTCATGAACCGTGAAAGCTAGATAGTTAAAATTTTCACAGATGATGTATTTCAGTATTTCTGTTGCCGCTAGAACAACAAATAGGTAATAAAACAGAATATATTAAATATTTCAGTGTGGCTCCCATACAACAAACGTGATTTTTGTGCCTTTTTTGCGTAATGGTACGGAACCCTTCGTGCGCGAGTCCAACTCGCACTTGGCCGGCTTTTCCCTAGACGCGTCAACGCGTTGTCGCCCAGCCGTAAGCGCGATGTCAACCAGTCGTAGCCGTGCCTACATCTCCGAGGCGTATGCGTCGCTTCTGTCACGTGCTTAACTGCTTACCTATAAGTAGTTGGCGTGGTTGAAGGCGAGCGGATGAGTTGGGGCGGCGCTGGTCTGGTGCCGAACGCTTTGGAGTGCTCCAATCTTAAAGAGCTGAAGTGGCCATCGATATTGCTGCAGCGTTGATACCTCATAATTTTCTAAACACCGCAACACCACAATTACCGAGCAGTACCGAGTCTAAACTGATTTTAATCGTAGGTACTCTAGCATTTTTTTTATACGCATACAATGAAATATTTACTTTTGTTTACACTACGAGTAAATTAATAGGTACCTACTTGGATAGTATTAAAAGTTAATATAAGCAATGAGCCACTTAGCGATCACGAAGTGAAAGAAGTTAATTGTTTGAAAATATAACACTAACTATTTTTTGAGATACAATTATATTGTTGCTACAATGTGGATTTTTAGGCATAGGTACCTACTGGCAAGTTGAATGCACGTGAGCGTTTATATAATTTTTACACGAGAGCGTTTTTATAATCTTAATTCCTAACCCAAGAAATTTTTCGTGCTAAAATTTTATACGATTTTTAATGTGCCCTCAGTCGACAACAAGTTTATACCAAGCTTCGAGTAATGAAGCCCACTTCTCGTGGGACTGTTTGTGGCAGGTTCTTATTTTAGGCGTTGTCATATTAAGGATGACTCACGTTAGACCGGGTCGTGGCCGGGCCGGAGTTTTCGGAGCTTCGTTTTCTATAGAAAGCACCACGTGATCACCGATCAACCGTCATAGAAAATGACAAGTCGGACGCCTCGGCCCAGGCATGAACCGATCATCCTTCAGTTTCCCAACTTTTACCTCCCAATGTTCAATACGCATGATAAAAATAAAACAAGCATTTATTATTAATTCACTTAATGTCTCTTAAGTACTAAAATAGTTTGGGAGTAATCTACACTCAAAGTTGATTTTTTTCCATACACAAACCTAAATACCTTCTTGGACTAAGATCGGACTAAAAGCTAATTCCAATTCTAAAGTAAGGAGAATAAGTTGCATATGCATACTTTGAAAAAATCCGGTCTGTTTCATGAAAAACTAACTCACTGCCGTAGGTATTCGAACTTCAAGATATTCACAAGAGACGACACGTACTAGATCCATTCTAGATACGTTATAGTTTAGATATCAACTAGTTCTCTTTTGCAGCGCAATTCGGGCAACCAATGTCACTTTTACGAGTTTTACGTTAGATAGAGTAAGATCTATTACCTAGATGTGAATTGGATCTCTAAGTCATTTCCCGTGGAAATCGTTCAAGAGTAAGTATCTCCAGAATCGCGCAAATGTCAAATTTGACAGGTTAGATCTTAAACATATCGTTATCGTATCTTGGTGATGTCTAAAATACAGTGAAACCTGGATAAGTGAAATCTCAAGGGACGAGCAAATTTGTCTCACTTAAAGAGGTTTTCCACTTAGACAGGCTCCCAGTTAGCCAGGTACAAATAAATTTCTGTCTTATTTACAGAGGGTTCCATTTATAGAGGTGAGAATAGAGTATATTTCAGTTATAGAGGTGGTTAATAAGGTATTTAGTAATTATCTTTAAAAATAAATAAGGTAAAATAATCCTTGTCCCTAAATATTTTTTAAGTCTATTTAAATATTTCTTTGAATTTATTTTGAATGATTCTCCAAAGGATATATATTTCAAAATTAAATTAAATTTGATACGGACTTCATTGCGTATTAGAAATTTAATAAATGAAAATTTATTTTTTCGTGTTACTTATCAAAATTTCAGCTTTCGTTTCGATAGTTTTAACTACTTACATAAATTAACTAAATCAAACTTGAAGTTGTTTAGACACACAATTAGGCAAATGCGGAATTTGTGGATAAACTAAGAGTTAGTAAGAATACGGAAATTTTTCAATGAAGTCCAAGTTAGAGAGGTCATAGATTGACGTTATCTCAGATACAGAAGTCAATTCCCTATAAAATTCTAAAAAACAATTAGGAAAATGTAATCTTATAAATATAGTCTCAGTAAAAGAGGTAAAATACACTCTCTGTCTCAATTATAGAGGTAAATGTGACTATAAAATCACAACAACGAATCCCAGTTATAGAAGTTCGTTTTTTCTCAGTAACAGGGGTAATTCAGTGCTAAAGTGTCGGGACCGCACCATGAGTCCCAGCTATAGAGGTTTCTCACTTATCCAGGTCCCACTTAACCAGGTTTCACTGTATATCTAATAGATGTCTTATTAAAAATCCGAATCGGGCCCTCACTTCTTTTAAATACATTCGTATGGTAACACACGACTGAGCGGCTAGGCTAGGAGTAGGTACTACAATGTGGCGAGAGGGGCGGGGTGAAATAGTGTCGCACATTGTATTGCTAATGATGTAGGTATATAATGTAAGGAACATTATTTATTAATAGCTTATATTTTGATCATTCTTACTTTTATTTATGATTAGATTATAAAAGAGTATCAATTGACTCATACTTGTCACTGGTGCCCGCCATTTTGAATTGTTATAAAAAGGCCGGTATGACAGTGACAAGTGGCCAGTTCGAGTACGGACAAGTTAGAGTGAAGACGTCTTGAATATTTTATTGTAAATTGGTTGTTATTATGTTTGTAACAAATGAATAAAGTTAAAATATTGGTACAAGTATTAGTTTTCATCATCAACCCGGTAATAACTCAATATATCAGAAGTTGGATCTAACAAAAATCGATAGGATTTTTGCCACGCCGCACGAACGTAAGGTTGTATTTTCTTTTTCGTTTGTATCAGTGAGTAAACTATGTTTACCGGAAAGTGTATTAAATTATGGTAAGTCAGTTCTTTATATATATTTTTAAACTCCCTTTCATTTTAAATAAAATTGGTTTGATAACCTACCGTCACGTCTGTATTAAATATACTGTATATATTATTAAAGATAATGATGATGATTTGCCCAATTTTGGTATATGTTTGTGTAGAAAGAACGTACGAACGGATGACAGGTAGTCTCACTTATAATAAAGATATGAAATTTAAAATATACAGTCGTCAATTAAGCGCTTTTAAATATTACATATATGAGTTAGTGAAAATAACTCTTATTGAACTCGATTGTATGATGGTGTACCACATCGATTATTTCAAGCTAGGGCTAAGGGCTCATTATTTAGTTTTTTTTTACGTAGCAAAATAGCATAGTACAGTTGTGGTAGCAGTTGTTTTATACACATTGAGATTTATGATCTGCTACACCTTTTGAGGTCAGTTTGCGGTACTAAAATTGTATAAATACACTGGCTTTGTAACCGCGAAACCGATGAGTAAATTAAAATGAAAAATCTTGCCAATTGAATATCTCTGAAGTAAACCCCTGTTGCGTTTGTATAAGCAATGCCTCTAGTACAAAGTTCTTAAACGCGATTTGCGTCAGTGTATAAATTAATTTTGTTACGAATGCATCTAAGAGATTACTTTTATTAAAATGCTGGGCAATATAATATATGACCTTTAGGAACCCCACTTTAAAATCAATCTAATCACTATGTAAGTTTATTCATAATATTGCGATTCCATGCGCACAAGACCCATAAGACGATATATTATTTAAAAGAAAATGATGTGACGATCTTAGTTCAAATTGGAAGCCATAATGCAGGGTTACGTTATCTAACTTGTGTACCTAGTCCTATTGGCTATTAACATATTTTTTAACCTAGTGCTTTTATTCTGATATCGGTTTTCATTCAGCGACGCTGTCCAACGCAGCATTACTTATAAAAGCCTCGATGAAGCTAAATGACTAGAACTTACGTACTCCTCTGGCGCAGCGGCCCAAAGTGTGCCTTGACTAGATGACTAAAACACGTGTTTATAACTATTTCCCTTCTTACATGAAAATAAAACGCCTCTATGACATGTCGGATATTAAAATAATAATAGTATTCAATGAATCAGAGTTGGGCACTTATAATTACAATCTGTGAATTAAACTAAAATAAAACTAAGCCAAATGATTTCATAAGGAATAAAGGAAATAGCTTTCGTAAAACGAACCTTATTCTAACTTTATCAACTAAAACGTTAGTTTAAATAACCATGATAACCATCTGCTCGAATAATTAAAATACTATCAAAACCATGATCGATGATAAAATCATAAGAGTGTGTGATGTCGAATTCAAGCTAATTGGTAATGATAAATTTACAAAATAAGTTGCCGTTATTAAAACTAACGTTACTAATTCTTAATTTCATTTTTAATTTAACTAACTTTGCCCAACTCTGGTATGAACATACATCTATATTAAACCTCCATGTTATGGAGCGTATGGCGTTTGTTGAATACACGAGTAGTAACTCGTTAACGAAATGTACTTATATAATATGCTTCTATTATTTTTCTATTGCACACTTCTCAGGATAACTTTATGCGCCGAGCGTTAAAGTATTTTATTTTGTGTCAATTTACACATACTACATATCGTCAACTGAATCTCAATGGATTCGATTTAATAACCGGTCACCTTTTGTTTATAAACTGTATGTCACAACATCTAATAATAGTGTATTCTGTGGATATCTTTGGAGTTGCGTGTAGTACTGTAAAGTTGTAACCTAAAACTACGCTCATGCGTAGTATGTAGAGTCATATGTAGAGTCATATGTAGAGTCATATGTAGAGTCATATGTAGAGTCATATGTAGAGTCATATGTAGAGTCATATGTAGAGTCATATGTAGAGTCATATGTAGAGTCATATGTAGAGTCATATGTAGAGTCATATGTAGAGTCATACGTAGAGTCATACGTAGTCATACGTAGAGTCATACGTAGAGTCATACGTAGAGTCATACGTAGAGTCATACGTAGAGTCATACGTAGAGTCATACGTAGAGTCATACGTAGAGTCATACGTAGAGTCATATGTAGAGTCATATGTAGAGTCATATGTAGAGTCATATGTAGAGTCATATGTAGAGTCATATGTAGAGTCATATGTAGAGTCATATGTAGAGTCATATGTAGAGTCATATGTAGAGTCATATGTAGAGTCATATGTAGAGTCATATGTAGAGTCATATGTAGAGTCATATGTAGAGTCATATGTAGAGTCATATGTAGAGTCATATGTAGAGTCATATGTAGAGTCATATGTAGAGTCATATGTAGAGTCATATGTAGTCATATGTAGAGTCATATGTAGAGTCATATGTAGAGTCATATGTAGAGTCATATGTAGAGTCATATGTAGAGTCATATGTAGAGTCATAGCTATACGCAGAACAAGATATTAAGTGATTCTCATACAGAGAGTCGATGGCGTATGTGTAGACGCTAGTATCAGTTACAAAGCAGGATATAGCACCAAGATAACCATGTTAATCTTGTGGAATCGATATGACACCGTAGGATCGTGAACCCGTTAGTTTATAATCTAACGTTGGTTAGGTTAGGTTAGATTGTAATCTCCCTACCGTCAGTTTATAATTTAACTAGCGATATTATGGACTGACAAGTGTTTGCAATTTTGCGGTGACATGTACACGATATGTAACACGTGGATGGACGTGTGAGACTTTAAAGCACATGGACGAACGTGCGAGACTTTAACACACATGGATGAATGTGTGAGATTTTGACGTCCGAGGATGAATGCGCTAGACTTTTATTCCAACTGTCATAAATATATTTACAACACTTTAAAATAATTAGTCAAAATGTAAATAAGCATAATAAATAAAGGTTAAATAAGCAGTAATAATAAAATAAAAACTTAATAACATTGCTACCCATGATATTTAAAATACAAATAAACTAATAGTCCGGTAGCAATAACTTTTGAAGTTATAAGATTATTAATGTTGCCTATTTTTTACATATAGTTTTCAGACCACATACTAAACCTAATAATAATAATTTGTGTCATCCTAGGTATTTGCTTAGGTAGAAATTTAGGTATTTCTTTTTTTAAACAGCATTCGGTAAAAAGAATATTCGAGATGAAATTCTTTCTTTCCCTGTAAAAGCAAAGTGGCTTCCGACGTACAAACGCATTTTGTGTCATTTTCATCCACGGGTATAATGACATTTAATAAATACCTAATAGTGAACCTAAAATGCCTAAAATAAAATTATAGTCGGTAAGTGAAGTGTTGTACTTCACAGGATATTATAATATGTTATTCAAACAAATGTGTGTCAAATTCATCCACCGCTTTTATTTTTAATCTTTTTTTTTCTTATAAACATCATGTATCTGCCACAAAAAAAAATTCATGTTATTAAGTTTACGTCTACATTATTATAATGCCACATCGAGACAACATTCATAATTTGGGTCATTTTCAACAACGGTTTTTTACTATTTGGCAAAATAAAACTTTGCATGAACGGCGTACGCGGGGAAGGCTACCTACGCGGGTAGGGTGCTTGTTAGATGAACATTATGGCTCCTCTACACGATGGGCCAACGCCGGCTACTTGCTCCCTCTAGCGCATAAATGCGTCCCTTGGAATGGCCGGCGTTGGCCCATCGTGTAGAGGAGCCATTACAGTGTATTTATTTCATTCGGAGGCATAATTATTATATTAAGTCTTTTCATAGTGTGGGAGTTGGTATGTTGTAAGTATATTTAAAAATAAAATGTAGGCTCCTCATACTGACCAACATTCGTGACGTTCGCAATCAAAAGGTACCACTTTATCCTTGCCATAAGGACTCTCTGACAGGTTATTTGTATAAAGTTACAATAAAATTTCGTCTTTATGGTAAATGACACTGTGGTCCCTACCTTTTGAATGAGAATGTCACATCAGCGACTTTTAAAAATAACTTTTATTTGATATTTAGTACACTTTTTAAGGTTATTTTAAGACGCAATGTATTGCTAATTTTGTGATTTATAAAGCGTGGCAAGCAACGCCAATTACAATGATGACGGTGTACATTGAATACAAGACTTCATAAATTTTAAAAGTTATTGAAAAAAATATGTTCCTTTGAGGAGCAGAATATTTTCTGTTAGAACGATTATGAAACAATTGAATGAATGAATGATTCTATAGGACATTCTTACACAGATTGGCTTAGTCGATAAACAACGATATTATAGAATATAAGAAATTATGTATATATATAATATACTATAAGAAATTCCACTGCGTGTAAAACGATGATAGTTGCTGAAAAACACCGAGCTGAGGTTTTTAATTTGAAGAGAAATGTAATGTTTGACATTTTAGTAATAAAGGACCCATAAAACTAATTATTTATTAGGCATTATAGACCTTTACGCCCATGAACAAAGATAACTGCCGAAAAAACTCTTAGCGTAAATGCTTTCAATTTTAAGGGCAAACATTACAATGTAGTAATATAGGTCCCAGAAAACTATTTATTTGTTATTATACACCGCTAAGTCCATGTTATTTGTTTTAAATGTATAGTTTAGAAACTAATTCGTGGTAGTAAACGATACAAATATTAGAAAAGTCCTTTACAACCTTGTTCGCTTCATATACTTATGGTAAAATCATTTTAGGGCGGGTCATAAAGGGCAAGTAAAATAATAATAGTCAATAGTAAAATATGTCCTTTATGACTATATTGACCATACGAGATACGATATGAAAAATCATCAAGACAAATGAAGGGCTTAAAGGACGACAAAAGACATGTAAGTCATTTACAATCATATTTATATTTAGCGGTAACCTTAACGATAATATCTATGAATTTATAATTGGTCATTTGCGCCCCTTGAGATAAGCTGTTTTTGCAAGCTCATAGTGCAAAAATTGGGTCGTAAAGGCAACTTTTTAAGAGATATAAAAATTTTCACTATACAGAACGAAAGCACTTGGAATTCTGAACAAAACTGTATATAACGACTACCGTAGGCTCAAAGGGCGTAAGGGACAAAATTGCAAAAATGCTGTTATACTCAGTATTTTTTTCTCTATTGAATAGTATATTTAACGTATCGACAACTTGAAAAAAATGTCCGTTAAGCCCTATGAAAAATCAATGCTTGAACACAGTTTTCCAACGCATTTGGCCGTATCTGCCAATTCAAAAAAATGTTGTGAGATATTTTGGTGTAACTCCCAACTTTGTGTACGATACGCCCCTTTGCATCGGAAATTTTTGAGTGCTAAATGTACGTTACGCCCACAACTAATGTACAAAAAATGTACAACTATTGTATATTTATGCAAGAGAGAGATATTAAATGTAAGAGATACGCCCGCGCCCCCATACTATGTATAATTTCGGGTTTATAATTGTTGCTTTTTAGGGTTCCGTACCCAAAGGGTAAAACGGGGGTCCCTATTACTAAGACTTCGCTGTCCGTCCGTCCGTCCGTCTGTTGTCCGACAGTTGAAATTTTCACAGATGTATTTCTGTTGCCGCTATAACAACAAATACTAAAAACAGAACAAAATAAAGATTTAAATGGGGCTCCCATACAACAAACGTGATTTTTGACCAAAGTTAAGCAACGTCGGGAGTGGTCAGTACTTGGATGGGTGACCGTTTTTTGTTTTTTTTTTGCATTATGGTACGGAACCCTTCATGCGCGAGTCCGACTCGCACTTGCCTGGTTTTTTGTGTTTTAGTGGGATGACCTAGTTATACCTACTTTCCTTGTCAATTTTGTTGTTAAGTAGGTACTTGCATTACCTGCTCATGTGCTCATTGCTTTATTTATAGGGTTACTACATTTTGACAATTTAAACTGAACTAGTGGGTACTTTTTAGAGATGCACCGGATATCCGGTTACTATCCGGTATGGGCCTATCCGGCTATTATTTTACTATCCGGCCGGATACCGGATAGTAACATTGCTTGATTTCGGAGTAATAAAATTGGATTTAAGAAACAGACACGGTCATAATCGTACTTATTTATTATTTTAAAACAATTTAATCATTCCACTGACTTGTACGCGCACTCAGTTCGAACCTAGAAATGAGTGTGCGCGAACGTTTACTAGGAAACAGGTCAAACCTGCCGAATGCGCACCTGAAAAACCGAAACGTAGGTATAGTTCCTCTGACCTAGACGTGCGCGCCGCCGCGGCGCGCCGCCGCCATAAGGAGTCAGCGCGCCGCCGCCGCCGCCGGTAGTTTAAAATTCGCGCCGAGACAAAGACCGCAAGAGTACAAATTTAAAATCAATGGACATAAAGCGCGTGCGACGTGCCTAGCTTTAGCGTTCCGACTGTTCCGTTTTTTTTAAATTCATTTCTTGATTTATTTTAACCCTTAAATCGATAACGTCCACTATAATGGACATCCCAAGAAAAAAATTTCTGCACCAAATATTAAAGCATAGCGTTACTTTCCTCTGGTAGCGTACTTACACTACCAGGAAACTAATACTACTTGAATGATATGTTATTTTTAAGTATGAGTATATAAGAAAATATTGGGAATCAGTGTGAACATAATCTTTCTGTCAAAGCCCTACAGAACGCAGAACTTGCAAGGAAGCATCCGACATACTGACATTTTAGCCATATTTCATTTTTTTTTATAAGACAGTATTAAGCAGCGTTAAAATAAAACGTGTAATATATAGGTTACTAACTGGTCTGTTTATTACGTGGCAATATGATGAACATAAAAATGTTTTTTGTTTATGGGTAAAAAAACAAGTATAAGAAGCGTAATTTGTTAGGAAATTTTTGATAAAAGTGCGTGCATTATTGTAAAAACCATTGCTTAGATGTTACTGCTTTCTAGGATAACCCGCTGTTTGATTTAATGTTAAATAAATGACGTCAATGACTGGTAAAATTTTACCACCGACGAGCTATAAAGTTATTCTGAAAATATAAAAATAATAGGTTTTACTTCAATTCATTACATAAGTTGACATTATCAGTAAGTGTATTTTTCATTAAAAAATTCAATTATTCTATATTTATTTAAAAAAAACATGAATTGGACTAAAAAAACCTTATGCACATAAAGTAGGTAGTCTATACTCGGCAACGTCCAAAATACTGGACGTCTTTTCATTACGCGGCGTATCTTCTTATTTACACCGATCCTAGCAACGTCCAACATACTGACATATGTTTTTTTCATGATATTTCTACAATAAACCAAAAAAACAATGTAACACAGTTTATTTGAGATTTTTCCCGTGTTGATTTAAAGAGTTAATCTTGGTTTCTCATTATACGTATATTGAAAAGTTGACAATCCCACGCCGCCGGCGTTACGCCGCCGCCGTGGATTTTTTCGCGGCGCGCCGCCGCTCGATTTTTTGCGACCGGCGCGCACGTCTACTCTGACCACTGCTGTCCTACCATTTATACAGGGTGTCCAGTAATTAATGGACAACCTTCTAACCATCGACAGGGCACCTCAGGCTGGTCCAGAAAATGCACTTATAGGTCGAGTAAAAGTTTCGTAGTTTTCGAGATAATCGCACTTTTATGTCTTTTTACTAGTTAGCAACATACTTCACTTTAATCACCATCTAGGCCATATCTTTGTTTGTAGAAATATAAATAGCATGTGTGATACCATTTTAGAATCAGTATTAGATAAACTATTTTTAAGAAAGTTGGCCACTCTGTTCTCCATACGTTTTTTTCTTTCACCACAAGCGATCAGACTTCTTAAAAATGTTAGAGTACAATGTATTTTTTTGGATTAAGGTCTTCTAAAAATACACCTTGGCTATGGAAAAACTGTATTGCCTATCGGTCCGGTTAGCAAGCCTATTTGAGAATATTTTTCAAAAAACAGAAGGTAAAAATCTTTTCATTTATGTCCTAAGCGATCATTACAGTGAAACAAGGAACCAAAATTAGAAAAGTGCGATTATCTCGAAAACCACGAAACTTTTACTAAACCTATAAGTGCATTTTCTGGACCAGCCTAAGGTGCCCTGTCGATGGTTAGAAGGTTGTCCATTAATTACTGGACACCCTGTATAAATGGTAGGACAGCAGTGATTCTGTTGAAGTAATCATCATCATCATTGTTCTTAAGAGCCTAGCTCTTGTCGGTAGAGTATTCGCCATTCCGTTCTTTTCTCTGCCACTGTTTTGAGCTCCTGATACGTCACTACATTAATTTTCTCTTTGGCCTGGTCAATATATGCAAGTCTCAGTCTTCCTCTGCCTCTCTGTTCTTCTATTCTGCCTTCAATTATAGACTTTATGTAAGTATCGTGACGTATCAGGTGCCCCAACATGTTTCCCCTTCGGTTTTCAATTGTTTTTAGCAGAGATCTCTTCTCACCTACCAAATTTAATTTAATGAATATACTTGAATAGAAGTAATATAAAAAAAAACATTGTTTTTGTAGTGTGTAAAAAAACATTGTTTTCTTAAAAACGACCTTTTCCACGTTTAAGTATCCAAAATAACAAAAATGGGGAAAACTTGACAGTGAATACATACATCTCTATAAATTTTCAGAAAAAATTTTTAAATTATAGTACTTAGAAGTATAGTGTTCCCTAAATGCAAGTTGCGAATATTGCAACGAAATTGTTGGATTTACGCCAAATGGTACTAAAACAGTTTAATTTTTAGTACATTACGCCCTTTTTCTGATAAGATAAACATTAAAGAAGAGGCGCCTTTAAGGGACGCCTTTTTAAAAATAGTCGTGTTTTTTGGCGTAACGGACATGCTATTTTTGTAAATAAGCATTGTATTCAAGAAATCAGTTTGAAAGACCTCAAAAAGTTAGGAATAAGCCACATACAGGCATCAGTTAATTCAAACAAACAAAAAAGGTCAGATTTTTTTCTCAAAACAAAACTGATTTTTGGCTCTCCTGGAAAGATATCCTGTCGTTTTGTCAGTTAAGCCCTTTGAGGTTACGGTAGTGGATATAACTCATTTTCGCCAAAATGTCCTTTACGCCAATTGAACCCAAAGGTAATTATTATCCAAGAAGCTTGAACTATCAAAAGTGTTGGTAATTATTATTTAAGGTAAATGTATTCAAAACATCAGAATAAACAGGCATTAAATAACCTCAATACGTGTACATAATTAATAATATCTATTATAAAAAAATGCTAAGAACAAAAAATACATTAAAAAAATAATGTGCATAATTTACGTTCAGTATGGAAAGACTGGTTTGTGCTATTTATAATAAAAAAAAATGATTATATTAAAATTTATTAGTCCATATTAAGATATATTGAAGTTAGACTTGATTAGATATTAGATATAGAAATCAAAATATTGATAACATTAATATAAATTAAGTTCAAGAAGTAATATCTTTATCAAAGAATGAAAGTTACCTCAAGTCACAGTATTAATAAGCAAATTTTACTCAAGCGGTACCTTTTCCCTGTCATTGTCACAAGTATATGATGCGTAACCGTAATGTGTATAGATATAAACAGACCTTAATTCTCGCAATAAGATGTACTTACTTACAGTTCTTTTGCTAAATGGTGACATTGTACAATATTTATAAGTTCTCTTTGTAGTAGTATAACTTTGCATAAGTTGCATTAACACATTCAACACCAAGAACCCGACTGTCGGGTACACTGTTCGTAGCGACTACGCGCTACATACGACGAAACCGTGGCTACGCGCTACGAGCGTAACCCGTAGCACTTAGTGGTATTGAATGTGTTAATTTGGCGCGCAGGCGAAGTAAACATGCGTTGCGTACGCAACGTGTGGTTTTTAGAGAGAGGCCCTTACCCGCCGTCACGCCAAGGTCACGCCGCGCCCGCCGCGCCCGCTCCCCGTGCATGGCCCGCGTTGCCCGTTAAGAGCCACCCGCTAGCGTCGTATGAACGCGAACATTATTTTTGTATTATTTGTTTATGCAGTGGATGAAACTGACACAACTTCATATTTCTTATTTATCCCGCCTTATATATTAATAAGGTGTGAACTCTAGTAACCTTAATATTCTTTTGTTATGGTAATAGCTTGTTAGAACAAAATTATCAAAAATCTTATAAAGCTGTGCCTCAATAAGACACAAAAACATGTAATGTACATATTGACACGATTATATGCGACGTCAGCAATTTTTTTTAACTTTAATTATTTTTTGAGTAATTTTGAATAGTATGACATAGTATGCGATTGCAATGGACGTAATTGACACAAACTATGTTTTCACATTAAAAAAACTATCCTAAATGCGACACAGTTACATGTTTTCTCTCGAATATTCTTTTCTCCAAAATAATTCAAAATAAAAATAATTACCACAAATTATTAAATAACTTAAAAAGCAAATAATATCTGTGACACAAAACAAAATGTAAGATTAACTTCTTAAAACAGCATTCGTAAGCGAAAAAAAATTTGACTTTAATATTACTTTAAGTTAGGGCTCAAAATATAGCCAGCGCTGCAGGACTATAAACAATATTCACCACAAACTGAACTAAAATGGTTTTGAAGAGGTTTATTGGTATAAAACTACTGTCTGGCTCCAATTTCACCACGGCTACAGCTACACGTCAAGTTTAATTAAGATTAGCACGGAATAAATTACAGATTATGTGAATGAAATATCATATTATGTGTATTATACTACACAAGTTGCTAAAGTCCCAAGACTGCATTAATAATTTTTATATACACCTACAAAACAAGGACGCATTGGTATATACAATGGTTCCTATTGAAATAATAGCCATTATAAAAAGTTTAGTAATACTGATAAATTGATAATATTCATTAATAAGCATCAGATTAAAATTTGATCTGTTAGATACTAGACGTTAAAATCACCCGTCTCATATTTCACATGTTAATTTCACGAGAAAATCCCATTTCCTCTAATGCCAATTACAATACAACTAGCAATTTAAATCTTAATTTTTAACAAGCAGAGACGTTTGCTATAAATTAAAATATAAATATATATTTTTTTAATAAAAGTTTTGACAATTTGATAGGGATATGTGAGATACCTACCAGTTTCGTAAAGTAGTGCTGAATGTTACTTGAATCAGTTATAATCAGGAATAAACATTCCAATTTTATACTTATACCAAGGCAAAATATTCGTTTTACTCAACCGTCATTTTTGACAGGTTTCCTTAGTAAGCCAGTACAGTAATCATTATTTATGTTGTGGCTAATGAAGTCTTATTTTTGTGAAGTTTCTTTTGACTGGCCAAAATAATTTTGATAAATATTTTGATAAATTAATTATATCTGACCATAATGGATTATTTGTGAAATCAGGTCTCATTTGTTTAATTGTTAGACATGTCTGAATCGGAAATAAATTCGATTAACATAGGCATTGTAATGATTAGTTGTTTTTGTTTCGTTTGAAAAAAAAAAACACTTACTAGCCGAGGCGTAGACGTGGCCTACGATGGAGCGAGCTCGCCCAGAAGGTGCCTGTTCACTCTTGATTTGAAGGTTGCCGGGTTATAAGAACACGGAAATATAGACGCTGGCAGGGAATTCCATTCCTTGGCAGTACGCATAAGGAAAGTAGAAGCACTTATAATTGGAAACTAAATATTCACTATCAAAACTGTTCTACACTAATAAAATTTAGTTTTTGTTTGAATAGAACATGTTGGTTGCAAAACCACTTAGTATTTCTTAGACACCGTAAAACAAATTAATATCGTAATATAGAAAATAATTTTGATTACTTAACTAATACGATTACTTAAAAAAAGTAAGTACGTAACTAGTTAATCCTTACAATAGAAACATCATAAATGTGAAATAATGAACAAGTCTAAATGTGTTTAAATATGTTCTGAGTGATAAGGAATTTGTGGTGAGAATATGAGTTTTTGTAAATTAAAACATATTTATATTTTACTTATTTATTTAAATTTACAGACTTTGCTGATCCGAAATAGTATTTACTATTTGAATAATTTCTTAATAAGTATGTAATAGATCTCAGGACACGAGAAGAGTTCGGGTTCTTGTGTTTGATAAAACAAACTAAAGTATTGATGGATCTATGATGTTTCTGGTAACGACCTATCTAAGGCGTGTAAGCAATGCTTTCATTAGTCCTATTCACTTACACATAAATTTCGATTGTTGTATAATAGTCACCATAATAATAGGTTAAAGAATAGTAGAAGTGTAGGTACTTCTACTTCTTACTTCTACTGTCAAACATGTTTTTATCGTTATTGAACTCTACTATCAAATTAACTCCCGCATTATACTAAATCGTTGGCAACAGATAACATTCAATTCATTCAATAACAAAAGTAAAATTATACGAGAATAATCGAACGATAAAAGTAGCAAAAATAAAACAATTTCATGTTGAACATATAACATAATTATATTACATTTAGTCTGTATTAAATCCCTACAATTTTACCCACAAGTGGTAAGTAAACAATAAAATTACGTATATGTAGTATGCGTACAATTATTAAACCTGACATGTTCCCAATTCAAGCTTAAAATGATAGCGTCTTACAATGGAACAAAATAATACAATTTAACAAGTCTTAGTCCTTCAACATTAATTTTAAAAGAAAGTCTAATTTCATGTTTCTAAAGAAAGTCTTACAAGTTTCAGACGAAGGACCCAGGAGTGCCCAGGTGATAGGGCCAGGGTTTGGTCTTCGTTTACCACCCAGGAGTACCCAGACGAAGGACCCAGGAGTGCCCAGGTAATAGGGCCAGGGTTTGGTCTTCGTTTACCACCCAGGAGTACCCAGGTGAGAGGGTCGGGGTGTGTAATCAATTTCAACTCAGATGAAGGACCCAGGAGTGCTCAGGTGATAGAGCCAGGGTTTGGTCTTCATTTACCGCCCAGGAGTACCTAGGTGAGACGGCCAGGGCGATGACATTCCTGTTCCTTGGCAAAACCAAGGTGCTTCTACACAGAAGTACGATCCTTGCTACACCGCAGAGTCTTCAAATGCTGGCATCATGGCACACAAGGCTGCAGCTAGTAGCAGCGCGACATCCGGTGCCCTGTGGTGGGCAGCATCAGCGTGGTAGCCGGCGTCTTCATGGCGGACAGCAACAGAGCAACAGAGAAGGGCAGCACGCGTTGGCGCAACTATCTTCTGTCGGGGAATTATGTGGTGATACGATATAATTGATAACGGTTTGAATATTACGTACGTGTAAAAGTGAATAATAGTGTACGTATATATTGTACTTCTTGCTCATAAAATTCTTGAAAATTTAACAAGTCTTGAAGAAAATTTAATAATACTAGATTGTGTAATTTAACTATACATAATGATTGAAAATGGAATTCCGCTTATGATTGTTCTATGGTTTCATATTTTATTATATTTCTGCAGGCCGATCTAATTACATTTATTCGTTTCTACGATGACATATACAGTTTCTTTAACCTTAATAATAGAGTTATAAAAGTTCTTTGAAACCCATAATTTGAACAATTAATAATATTATGTTTTGATCAATTGACATTTTATTGATACTTAATAATTAACAATAATACACATTATAATTGTAATCTTATTCTTATGATATGCATTTGAGTATTATGTTTGTAACTATTTCTCTTGTTGCTTATTATAATTTTATACGCATATTATGTGCCTAAATATCATTCACATAGCAATACTGGATCAATAAATCTTGGTATGTTCTTGATGTATACATTGCCGATTCATAATTTTTAAAAATTTGTCATTATTTTTATCATTTTAACTATTTCATGGCGAAGGGTCTCGCCTCGAACAGGATGGCCGAGCTGTAAGGAACATTATTTATTAATAGCTTATATTTTGATCATTCTTACTTTTATTTATGATTAGATTATAAAAGAGTATCAATTGACTCATACTTGTCACTGGTGCCCGCCATTTTGAATTGTTATAAAAAGGCCGGTATGACAGTGACAAGTGGCCAGTTCGAGTACGGACAAGTTAGAGTGAAGACGTCTTGAATATTTTATTGTAAATTTGTTGTTATTATGTTTGTAACAAATGAATAAAGTTAAAATATTGGTACAAGTATTAGTTTTCATCATCAACCCGGTAATAACTCAATAATAAGTAGTAATTTGGTAGCAATTGTGATCATACGATCTTACCCTACCAATTTTACCCGGCTAAATTCCTTATATAAATAAAAGACAAGGTACTACCCGCAGTCTACACTAAAGTTCTCAATAGAAAAGCGTTTGACGAGCGTTTGGCGTTTGGTTCATAAAGTTTTCCACGGATAGTGTGAGAAAATTTAAAATAATTTATGTATACATATCACCGCATCACGTGTTCGCCTTGTCCGGTGACCCCTTTAAAGTTCAAACTTCAAGCAGTAGGCGTGGCTCACTCCGCGTCCTCCGCGATTTCGTCGCGTCCCTACAAGTAGGTATACATGGGGCCACACCAGTTTTGGTGTCTAGAAGTAATTGTGTCAGCGTTTCAGTAAGTACCTCTCAATTATTTTCGTATCCAAACTTTGGAATAAAAACATATCTGAATCACTGTCATTAAGTATTTTAAAGAGTAAAATATCGTAAATAAAAATAAATATTTTCTCTAAGGCATTAGCGTAGTACTTATATTATCTTTCGTATGCAACGTAGGTACCTATGTACATGTTATATTAAAGAGGGCAATATTGCTATAAACATGTATGATGCTGTACGGACGGTGCGCGGTGTACGCAGCATCAATCGGCGAACAAAGCCTTATTTTTCTGCTGCATTTTGCCCAACATAGTTCTAACACCAGGCTACTCCTAGGTACAGTAGACGTCAAAAATATGTTTACATTTTACCCGTATTACAAAGGAACAAGGTGCAAAAGTGCAGACATATCTTTGATGTCGACTGTACTTCGTTGTTAACTATCAGCAACAACCGTGTATCGCGCACACACCTGTGCACACCAGCGACATACACTTGCGTCATTTACAATTTTAAAATAAATAATAACTGGTTTTGATGGTGATCTATGCGGAGTTCGATCTACGATTTATGTCCCGCAGCACACCTGGCAGCCGACCCCGACACTTGATATCCTTACCTAAGTGTTTTTCGATTTATGTATAACAAATTTATTTTATTATAACCAAGATTTGCCTATCATTTAGATTTTAAAGAATTTAGAAATTTAAGTATAGGTACCCAGACCGATAGAGCACAGTGACTGGATGTACAAAAATAGAGACTTGTCAGAAATAGGTACTATCTCTGAAAAGTCAGCACATTCGACTTCTTAAAAACCCCAGCTGAAATGAATACTAAACTTGATATTTTTAGCAGTACCTTAAACTGCAATTTACGTATTTTAAAGATAAGTTTATAAAGTGCGTGCTTCGAGCGTACCTACGTCTACTTTCATACATCGATAGAGCAACAAGCCGCGCATTATTCATCGCTCCATACACGCACGGAGGAAAGAGTGTTGTTTCTTGCAACGAAAACAAAGAACACCAGAAGGGGCAACGACCTGCCCTTATTTGGTCGAGTCAGCAAGGCGACATCGCTGCGCCCGCGCCGCGCCGGCAGGACGCGCGAGGCTGCGCGGAGCCACATCGCACATACCTACCTTTTTGTATAAAAGAATATCAGGTATCACCATCATTAGTATTTTATCGACAATTGCATTAGTTTTTACGAGACGGGTTAAGTGGCTCGGCGACCCGTATGGCTTTAAAGGATAAACAATTATCTTAATGTAAGTATCTACATGTATCATAATATTGAGTACTCATTACTCTCAATAGAAAAGCGACTTATAACAGTTCTTGTTAATGATCTACTAAAACGAGGTTAATGTGCCACTTATTCTTACTTTATGCCCTCTTACATTTGAATCTTTCAATCGCGGCAGAACTGCGGATTTAATTTTGATATATTGTAATCAATGTTTTGGGTAAAAATATGAAAATCGAGTAATTTGAATGGTCTATTAGCAGAGTTGACGTGAGTCGCGTCAGCCAGGTGTCGGCCAACCTGTTCACACTCCATATCGCGTTACACTAGGTTTCACATTAGGAAATTTATACGACGGCTCATATGACTACTGCCGATGTTAATTATTGTTTTATCGGAGAGATAAATTATTATAATTATTAATCGGTTCCAAGAACAGACTGCAAAACAAGGTGATTCATCCGCGCTTATTTAGCGGCGCGGCTGACACAGATGTACACCGCGGGGTGTTGTTGATTAAATTAAGTGACATTTCATTTCAATTCATCGCATAAATCTCGCACATTACGAGTGGCATGATTGTCCGCAGGTGCTCGCGCCGCGCCTACCTACCCTGCCCCGGTAGTAGCGCCCGAAAGCGAAGTGACGCGACGAACTGTCTGCTATTTTATTATTCGGACATGACTAATAATGTGCCTGCAACATGATAACTATAAAAAAACAATTTCTTGCTAAAACATTACTTGCACTATTATTTGCTGTATCTCTATATAATGTCTACCTATCTATATTATGATAATGATGATGTCCCGGAGGGACATCCCGGGGGAAAAGTTGGAAAAGGTTCCGGCCGTCGACTTGGCTCGGGCATCGAATCGATAATTAAATGGGGAATATATTGATAATTGACAGTTTTCAGAATCAAGCATATTAGTTTTGTTGTAACTTTTTTGTAAAACTAATGAAAAACTTAAAAGGACGCGTAAGTGTTAGGTACCACCAATTCCACTTTTGTCACCTCTCTACATGTCATAGGTACCAATTTGCTTACTGCCGGAGCAGTTTTTGAGTAAAGAACTTTAATGTAACGGAGTAAAATTGCGTTGATTTTTGGTTTATTAATTATTATTCCTCGCATTGCTGACGCCGTCATGACCCCAGTCATCAAATGGCTCTGGTAGATCAAGTAAACTAAGTACAGTCATGCATGAAATATAATCAGTACACGCCTAGTTGTCACTTTTCCGAGTCCACTTCATACGTTTCCATTTATATTGTTTGTCAATATGGCAAATTTGCATAAGCGAGGGAAATATATTACTTAGTTACGAACATGCCCGCGTACCGTGATTTCAATTTTGCAATACAATCAGCAGGCTATAGAGGTATCCCGTACCTTATTAACATAAATATTTACTGCTTCAGAGTAAATCAATAAATTTATGTGAGTACTTATTATACATTACGACTAAGAGTAGCGGGTTGGGTACTTTAGAATTTAATACGTTTTGTAAGCTTTAAGCTTTTCTCTACCATCGAGTTCCTTATTTACTATATAAAGTTAGCAGGACAATTTACTTGGTGTACCTAATTCCATTACATATATACAGCGCGCCTGTACAGCCACGTAAATCATGCTTTCAAATTAGAAACACAAATTCTTCAAGTGTTAAAGGAAGGTTAAATGGCATGAGCTGTGCATTCGGCGTCACGTACCTACATGACATGTAATTGAATCTAGTAGTGCCGACTTTGGGTATGACATAAGTATCTAAGAACAAAGCAGATGGTAACATTAGTACTTTCAGAATATTTATGTAAGCAGCAGAGGAAAATCGGGCCGGCTAGGCCGCGCGGTGCAGTAGCCGGCCTTGCGGACGGAGCGCGGCGCCGGCGCGGCCGGTGTCAAGTTGCGGCCACATATCTGCCGCTCGCCGCGCGTGCGATTCCGTTTCAGCCACGACGGAATGCCCCCATCACTTGATAGCGGCCAACATTCGATACACCCCTGCCGACATTTCTGGCGTGCCTCGAAAGCAATCAACGTAACTGTCTAGGAATCTCTAACCGTTTTCCAGACGGTTTTAATGACAGTTAGAAGGAAGTTTGCACTGAAGAGTACCTGATTTAATACAGACCGCTACAAATAAGTAAGTATAACAGAACAGGTATTTTAAAAAATGCATCAAATTTACGGAACGTACAAATAGCCATGCATGTCAGATAAACGGCAGTCCATTCAAAAGTCTGCATAGTTGTGCAAGGTTTTCGGCAGAGGGGTAAGCTTTTAAAGGCGACTCCGGTTATTAAATGCTCTAAGAGCTCTACTTACACTACCACACGGATCATAATATCGGCCCCTATTTCAACACCGTCACAGGTGCGACAATTGTCGACGTCACTGTTACTGACGTCACAGGCCTCCATAGCTACGGTAACCGCTTACCATCGAACGGGCGGTGTGCTCGTTTCACTCGAACATTTTAATTTAAAAAAAAACTCCATTATACAGCAATAAATCAGTACTTATATTGCGTAGCTAATGATAATTGTCACGAAATTCCGACACAGAACTCATTTCCTGTTAAGAATTAAGTACAATACATATATGTACCAAAAATGTTTTAAGTTTTGTGACAATTGTCATTAGCTTCGCAAAATAAGCGATTATTGGCGATATAATGGAGATTTTTTTCAATTAAAATGTTGGTGACAAACACGCCCGCCCGATGGTAAGCGGTAACCGTAGCCCATGGATACCTGTGACGTCAGCAGCAGTGATGTGTCATAACTGTCGCACCTGTCACAGTGGTGAAATAGAGGCCTGTCGCACTCGCCCTCTATTAATTATACAATCAGTTGACTTTAACCGATTATTTTAAATTTCGCGTTTGTCAATTTGCATATTTATTGCCTACTTATGAACAGAAAATGAATGTTTTACATGAATCAGAGCGTTCGCGTAGTTTCGGTAACATATCATCAATTATACATCGGTTTACCTTGTCCGATCTATGTGATCTAAGATGTAGCTTACGTCGGCTTGCAACGGTACTACAGTAGCCAATTATTGGGTCACCGCAATTATAGTCCAATCCGATGTTTACTATAGAGATATCATGCTAGAAAACTATATAACCTAAGTAAACAGACAGGTGAGACAAACATTCAGAGTATTGAGAGTTACTTTTAAATTTATAATAATATTGAAGGCTGCTACAAAAGCAGGAAGATTAATAAGTTTTATTCGTCCAAAAATTACGCCGTCCGTTTGTGTTGAAAATCGCTCGACATGTTTCACTCCGTCCGTACCGAGGAGTGTCAGTAACAGCTCATTCTTTTAAATCATGAGTTCGAAAAGATGTCATAACACTGATTGGTTACAAACTTGAGCGACTTTGTCACCTATACAAAGAAAAAATAAGATAAATATATAAGTAAAAAGATTTAGAATACCGTTTTGTAAATAAGTAACAAATGTACCGTTTTCCATCTTATATGACAATAACTTCTTCATTATTTACATTGAGTCGTTAAAATGCCAAGGATTTATACATTTGTCATATCTAATTATCAAAACGTGCGCAACTAACACAGCTAAGTGTCGTTTTAGCGTGGTTTATGACAGATGTTAATCTTTGTTAAGTAAACAAACAGTAAGCACTGTCAGTCTATTGTTTATGAGACAATTACCCGTTAAACGTGACATTAAAATGTGTTTGAACTACAGTGGAACCTGGATAATTGCAATCTCAAGGGACCGGCCATTTTTTGTCAATTAACCAGGTTTTTCATTTAAGCAGGTCGCGTCAATTAACGAGGTTCAAAAAATCGTTGTGTCAATTATAGAGGTTTTCATTAATAGAGGTTGCGTTCTGACAAATTTCTTTTATGGAGGTGCAAATAACCATTTAAAGTAGATTTACACGCTTACGTTCTGGGTTTCTGGTCTATATGTCGTAGTCAGATTGTATAACCCGCCGTATTACATTACGGCTAGCTTTTTTCAAAAACGGGCGTTTTGAAATGCGGCGGTTCGACGATTAGCCGGATTGTCACTGCGATACGTTCTTCAATAAGGCGGCCCACGTTTAGCCGCATCGTACATTGTAGAGTGACCAGTTCTTTCGGTCGCCTATGTAACCGGAGTTTCACAATGTTTGCAATTTAATTTATTTCTACCATGGTCCCACTGCACTACATGTGTTTCTTTTCCAAAACATTTCCTTTACAACTTAAATAGACGGAGCCCCGCAAGCGGGGCTCCTATTTCTGGGCGGTTTGCCCTTCGGGCATCTGAAGTTACCTAACGAACCTAACCTAATTACCTACCTACGCTTTTTTCCCCAAAGTGTAATGTTTTCACGGACGTCTCACTTAATCAATAGGTAGGTAGGTTAGGTTCGTTAGGTAGCTTCAGATGCCCGAAGGGCAAACCGCTCAGAAATAGGAGCCCCGCGAAGCGGGGCTCCGTCTAGTTAAGTTGCGAAGGAAATTTTTTTTGAAAAGAAACAGTCCGACAAACTCCAGATTTGATGGACACCCCAGCGTTTGTCAGGCAGCGCCACGAGTGTTAAAAATGGGAACTAAAAACTGTCAAAGCGGCGGCTAATGACTCGCTGTATTACATTACGGCTAGCCGTGTTGAAGAACGTATGGCGCCGAATACATTCCGGCGGATTCTCATTCAGCCGCATTCAATACGGCTAATCGTTAAACCGCCGCATTTCAAAACGCCCCTGTTTTTGAAAACGGCTAGCCGTAATGTAATACGGCGGATTATACGATCCGACTGCGACATATATATTGCTTCTGTCTATACTTGCACTTTTACACTACATTAATTACCACTTTATTTTCTTATCATTTGGGTTTAGAAAATTCCCTTGGATTGTAAAAGAAAGTTTTATTAGAATGTAAAAAGCATACCTACTTTGTTTTTTATTGATCAAAACTATTTCACCTACTACAGGCTGTGATAGATAGCCAATAAATAAATTGAATTCTGGATGGAGATATAAATAAAATGATCATTCCATTGTTTCTGCTGTCTACAACTACATTATTTCAATTACAGAGGTAATAAGTAAGACTCGTTTCAATAATAGAGGTCAAGAGCAAAAATAACGGATTTTTTTAGCACAGTGTCAATTATAGAGGTCTTAAGTTGCGATGTGGTCAATTATAGAGGCAAAATTACGAAAAGCACTAAAATCTAAATTGCAATTATAGAGGTTCCAAAATTTCAATTATAGAGGCCTTTTGGTCTCAAGGGACCGGGACCGGACTTTTGGTTGCAATTATTGAGGTTTTCCATTTATCCAGGTGCCAATTAACCAGGTTTCACTGTATTATGTTGATATCGCCTAGAAAATCGTAGAATTACTGGGTGCCATCTTTGTTGCGGAGTCTCGCTGTCTGGCTGTTCTCCGATAGCCAACTTAACCCCGAGATCATTAAGCATTATCGCATTTAATGTTCACAAATACCGAGTAATGACAACAATAAATAATGATCCGGCATGACATCCAATAATAATTATGTTTATTAATTTCCACTCAGCTTATGCTCGTACATATCAATGCGCACACTATTGCAGTTATGTTATCTTCAACAAGTTAACTAGTACTTACTTTTACATTATTCCAGTGTACATTTCCATATAAACAATAAAATATAAATATAATGGTATTAAGAATTAGTTTTTTTCTGAAAATGATGATAGCATAACTATATCGAGGTAGGTATTATTGTGTGAATAGCAGAACTCTTAGACGTCACAAATTTAGGAATACTTAAAGCGACTGATACCGGCCAACATGAGATTTTATAATTGACGATCATATATTTTATATTTAGGTAAGGAATTTATTGGATTTACCTATCTAAATTATATACAACTGAGTGTAAGTGGGGGCCGCCGCTGCGGCCAGTATCTTCGACAAACCACCAGCTATGCGATACCCAAACTTCTCTCTCTGGTCTTGCCTCACAATTCGTCCGTAGAAGGTATAACTTGGCTCTGAGATCTCTGAGACTCATCTCATCAAGTATATGGAACCATCAGAGATCTGATTTATTTTATGCCGGCCAGAGACCGGTAAGCAATTAGAATAAGGGCCCAGTATAGTGCTCAATTCACGCGACACCAATCCATAGGTCGACAACTGCAAGTACAATTTATGTTTCCACTCCTATGAATACTTATATCTGATACTGGGTGTAATTGTGAGGTTTCCATGATATACGCTGCCCCGCCTTTCGGCAGCAGACTAGTCTAATTAAAACCTGGCCCCGGTGGCCCTGCATTTGATTATTCTATTGCTATTTAATAGTGCTGCCATGTCCTCGTTATGCGTACCTATGCTATTCAGTAGAGTTTGACATTGACATGAAAGCTGATCTAGAATCTATATTTTCGGGGTTATTTAATTAAAAACACAATTATTCCGGAACTGTGAGTCATTAAAATAGTGTACCAATAAAGCACACTACAGAGAAAGAAATAAAAATGAAATCACTGTAGCTTAAAACATTGGCTATCTTTTTGTTCAAAGTTCAATTTAGCCTATGCTTAATACACAGTTATTTATGAATTTATGATACTAGTTCGAAAAATAGGAAATTTGCAACGAATAGCGAATTTGAAAACACGACCAGGATTTAAAACATTTTTAAAAATTGAGGCTGAATTGCTGACCTTTGCACTATCGCTGCTCCATAAAATATGTATTGTGCACCAAAGCCACTCAAATAAACCAGTAAATCACCTAGGTACCTACCACCTGTTGCAAGACTTGGAAGCCGAGTCGTTTTGACGGAACAGTGCACATGTTGTTTAAGTTGTATTTATATTGTTTAACTTCCTATATAAACAACGGTTTAACTCCACATGCAAACACGGTTCGATATCGTGTAATAGTGCCGATCTATTTATAGGCTCGATTGTTATTGAGCATTCGCACAATCGCCGCGATAAGCGATGCGAATCAAGCTCTAAGTGCAATTGCATAAACACAAATGGAACAAATCGTCTACATTGTTGATAATGAAATATATTTATACGTTTACTTTGCAGTGCTTTGTGTAAAATTTAGTTAGTTGCTAACTAAGAGCGGCGGTAGTTACGTAGTTAGTTACTTTACTTATAATATTATCTATCCGGCTTGTGAAATACGGCATAGTAGAGCTTTCAATAGCGTTTATCAAGCTAATTCATTCAAATAAAGATACATGTAGAATATTGACTGGTATAGAATAACTTATCGCCTTATGTCCGCCTTTTGTACAGTCGCGTCAGATATTTTTCTCTAAGTTTTCATAAATATCTTTAATTAAAGTTTTCTTTTTCCATTTTAAGTTTTTGTCATGAGTTACGCAGCATTCTGCAGGACTTGTTCCTGTCTAGCGAGCAGCAATATCATTAAAAGGTTTCGTGCTCCGGCCGGTACGTTTCAAGTTACAAGTTCTAAATCTGAAATCTATCAAGATTTGAGAAGTACCCTCAATTCCTCATGAAAATGACGGAGTTCTGAGGAACAAACATACCTACAAAAAAATGTAACCTTGTCTTTTTTTTACCCGACTACGGCAACGCAAAAGGAGGGTTATGATTTTGATGAAGTTATAAAGTAGGTAAGGTTCGTTTTTTTAGCATTGATCATAAGGTAATCTGAAAGCAAAATAATCTACCTAAATAAATTATCGTACCTACCTATATCATTTATAATTGTTGCATATTTGCCATGACTTATTTTCAAAACTGCTTTACAATAAAAAGACACGTCAAGATCGCTTACCGTCTTTCTATGCTAAATAAAGGATGTAAGTATCCAAGCGATTTAAAAAAATACGCTATTTAATTCGATGCGAAATAGGTACTTACATGAATGGAAACCGCTTTAAACCGAATTATTACCGGCCACGAAACACGAAAAACAGATCGCAGGCTCCCATAAACACACACACTAGGTATTAGGTGGCGATGGAAAACGAACCGATCCGCCATAACGCTTTTAACGAACCGTTTGATCTTTTTTCTTAATTCAGCCTTGAAAAGCTTTATTTGTGGATACTTAGCGAGTGTAACACTAGTCCAATATATTGTAAGCGAGAGATATACCTACTTGTAAACACGGCATTGATGACTTGCAGCCCCGCGTTTAAATTAGAGCAAATTGCCGACAATAGGTGTTTCCACTAAAGAGTTTGAACGAGCCGAGTTATATTAAATTTAATAAATATACTAAATGTACATATTTATATGTATATCTAGTGATAGATGATTAACATAAACGCACCCTAGTTAATCCATTCCTAGCCTATGTTATGAATTTTATGGTTTAGAATTATGTTTAGAACATTTTTTTAATATTATGATTGACCTAACAATAAGTGGTGTAACTAATTAAACCGAATATTTGAATATAACTTACCTACTAGATTCTTAACAATGGAATATAAGGTGTAACAATTTGACAAATCAGTCACCTTCAAACAGGTAGTGGACCCGGCCTTCTAAGTCGAGATAACTGGTGTTTTAAACGGCTAAAATAGAGGTCTACCAATCGATCATTAGGACTTATTTGTTTTTTGGAGGTGACAGGACACCGGGCGGGTTGGTGGACGCGTTTCGTTATTATCTATCGTTTGCATCGGGCCATTCGTCATGCTGTCAGGGGACAGGGCCCGACGAAACAATCAAAGTGACCGCTCGATAACGGTGATGAGCTTTTGACGTCTTTCAAACTGCTTAAGTTTAATTTAAAGGCTGCACGAGGGTGGGGTGAGCTTGTAATGGCTATATAATACATGCTTCTGCAAAATGCTGCGCAGTAACTATAATAATACATATAAGCAGTATAGCTGTTCACACTATCGATACCTACTATTCTGGTGCTCTAACTATCTATCGTAAAGTATTGTAGTAAATGAAGAAGTTTGACTCGTAAACTGTCTGTATTCTAGTTATCTAATGAATAAAAAACCGGACAAGTGCGAGTCGGACTCGCCCACCGAGGGTAATGTACTTTTTAGTATTTGTTGTTATAGCGGCAATAGAAATACATCATCTGTGAAAATTCCAAGTGTCCAAGCTATCACGGTTCGTGAGATACAGCCTGGTGACAGACGGACGGACGGACGGACAGCGGAGTCTTAGTAATAGGGTCCCGTTTTACCCTTTGGGTACGGAACCCTAAAAAAGCAATTTAAGCAATAGTACCTTGATTTAATAAATACTCTTTATCTTTAGGTATTTAAATAAAATTAAACAAACAATTTCTACATTTTAATTTTTGTTATAACTTAACATTTACTGGTAAACCAACCAAATACAAAACCGCCTGGATCTGTCACGAACGACCTGACTTTAACCTACATTATTTTGATAATGTAATGTTTTCATCTATCGTCAACTGGCTTAAGGAGCCATTTGAGGGTAAATTTAGTTTACTTTTATTTAAATACCTAAAGATACAGAGTATAGTTTTAAAGTTTATTTAAACATTGTCACTATTAAAATTCAGACTTGAATATTCTTTGCGTCTAACTGGAGAATTCGGCTATAAATCTCATTTTCTTTTTATTTATCCGGAGTTCCGGAGATATGGCAACTGACTTTATCACAATAACGATTTCAGTGCAAAAGGTTTTTATAAAGCGAATCACGATTTAGCAAATTGCGCAACTTATTCATTGTCGTGATAAGGCTATTTTAATGGACGCGTTGCAGATAAGGCTATTTTAATGGAGGTCGTCATAAAAATACAATAATTTTAATTGATATCAATTGAATACATGACTGATTACAAATTCAAATAATAATGTTGTATTTACCTACAGTTCTTACAGAAGCTACAGCTACAGAAAACCTGTAGGTACTTGAGGAGATTTAGGGTAGACCGAAGAAATGTTGCTTATTAAGAGAGTCTTTTTATATCGGCCAAAGAATTTTAGATATATGTAGGTTGCATCGTAAGCCTCATGTCGGTATAAAATAAAATAAATATTATGTATGGTACGAGTAGGTAGGTAGACTTATTCAAAATTTAAATGATATCGTCTCGCGATTTATAATGTGTAGTGTATCAACACGCTAAAAACGACACACAGAAAGAAACTCCGCATAGGTAGGTACCTATGAACTGAATGTCTAAACTTTAAGTATAAAGTAGGTAAATGTGCGTAAGGAGTAATTGGCATATTAATAGCTTGCGGTTTTCCACGAGGATAGCTGACCTTGATAATGGTATAAAAATATAAAATGATTCAAGTTATGTTACGGCACAAGTCTACACCTACTTATAGCATTAAGTATTTAAAAAACCGGCCAAGTGCAAGTCGGTCGCGCGTTCCAAGGGTTCCGTACATTAAGCCCGACTCACGCTTGACTGCACGTTTCTAATA
Source organism: Cydia fagiglandana (assembly GCF_963556715.1). Classification (NCBI taxonomy): domain Eukaryota; kingdom Metazoa; phylum Arthropoda; class Insecta; order Lepidoptera; family Tortricidae; genus Cydia; species Cydia fagiglandana. Next base: position 10,982,482 of record NC_085932.1, read on the forward strand.
GGTTTTCCTGACATCTATATAAAGAACTATTTTGTGTATTTTGTTCAAAAATTTTTGACCCAGTAGTGTCCAGATTTTCTTAACTAAGACAGAAGCGCGAGTGATCCTATAAGGGTTCCGTCTTATACTTTTGGTACGGAACCCTAAAAAATAATAGAAGTAGGTATCTTATTCAAAAACAATAATTTTATGATTTCTTTAAAACCATGCAGACTAATATTTAAATGAACAAATTCATCAGAACATTCAACAAAGTAAGCAATTGAAATTTATAATTGCCCATGAATAAACCACGATGAGGTCCTGATATACGAGTTTAAATGATTTATTACAGCAGTTGAGTCTCATTGTAATGTAGTAGGTAAATTAATGGAATGTTTATCAATTACACAATTACAATAAATCGTAATTTATTACGCAAATGCGAATTGAAATACCTATGCAAAGGTGTTAATGGAGATGCTCAATGGCGTATGCATAGTGCAGAACAAAATGTCTTATATTGTACCTATTTAATATTATTATCACTGCCTGTATTTAGTAGCTATCATTAGCCTCATGTATCGTTTTAATTTGTATTTTTCGTAAATTGTCTTACTTTTTATGTTATATGTTTTTTTTTTTAAACAGTAAAAAACAAATTAACATAATATACATATTTGGTAAGTTCTGCAGGAAAACATGTCAAAATTGCTACAGTTATATTAACAAAAGGCGATGTTATATTAACAAAGAATTTTCTATGTGCAAGCGGTAGCCTTAGTATCAAGGCGGAAAAGCAATAAACCGTTAGAGCTATTGGAAAATTACTACCATAACACTATAAAATTCAAAACACGCATAAAGTAATGAACAGTGTTTACTCTACTCTAAGTATTCCTACAATGTGTCATCTCAATGCTATATATTCATAGGCAAGTATATGAAATCGCGCCTCGGGCATCGAAATAATAAATAGACGTTGCTTAATCTAGTATGCGCGCTCATTCATCGTCGACCTTTCAAACGACACAGAATCCCAAGTTAAAACATCGTTATCACTGTTCCCACTCCAAACTCGAGGTAATAAAATTTCGATGGCCCAAGAAAAACGGGGCAGCGCGATAACCATAAATTTGGGCCGAAACGGATGGGACAAATTTTTATAATGGGCCTCCCCCATTTGGTCCCCGAGTCGCGTTAATGATAGCCTAACAGTTTGTTTTAACATCATTATAGAAGCGTATCAGGCATTCCATCGCAGGTAGGTACCTGCGCGTACACATGTCGGGTCGACACGGTCGCTGTGATACGCGCTCGATACCTCCGGTGAGCTGCTGATAGCAATCGCACAGATCCTTCACTTGTCGATAAATACCTCCCTTGATTCTTAGCACGCCGCACATAATTATATTCCGACGATACAATTAGTTGGCATTAGGAAATATACTGTCGGGTTTAAAACTCCATTCCAAAAACTTCATTTTTGGCTATCAATCCTAAGAATCAGAAGGCATCAACATCAGATTAACAAATTTCAACTATTATTATAAAGTAGTGATTATAGTTGATATAACTTTATGACGTCTAACAAAAATGATTCAAATTTTGGTTAAAATTCTCCAACTTATTGAGGTGGAGTGGTCGCAGGGCGGTCGCGGCTCGCGGCTCGCGGCGGGCGGCGCGCAGGCACTTCCCGCGCCCATATATTCGAGGGACAGCTACACGCATTTACAATTACCTTATCTCGCTTAAGGTTGGCTCCTGACATCACGCGACAAATATTCGTGACCATTGCTGATCGGTTCTGATTCAAATTTGAATACCTACTTTTGTCTTGGCTGGTAAAGAAAATTGAATTTACAGATTGTTTAAGTAATACAGAAAAGTCTGATTTTAATTTACGAAAGATAAGTCGGGCCCGGGAGGGAAACTACCTTAAATCCTTAAGGTAGTTTCCCTCCCGGGAATAAAGGAATGTCTCCTTTAAGTAAAATGAGCCAATCATTTCCAATGGACCTAAAGTCTGAAATAAATGATTTTTTTTTTAATGCAGTTTTGTTTCTATTTAAAAATAAAGGAATGTCTCCTTTAAGTAAAATGAGCCAGCTTAAGGATTTAAGGTAGTTTCCTTTCCCTCCAGGGCCCGACTTATCTTTCCACCCTGTATACTTCGCATATAATTTTATACTACCTAATAATTCTTACAACAACGCCAATAATAGATTTTCTGGATCTGAATAGAATGAGTTTCGTTGAGTTGTTTTTAAAGAAATACTTTTAAAATAAGTCTTAATGTAGTTACCTACCTAATAATTAGTTATACACTTCTTTTAACCATATTGAACATGTGGATGGGACAATTTATTATATGAAGATTTAGTTTTCATGTTAAGCCAGCGGTCACATATATTTTTATGAAAATATGGCTAACATGTATAATCGAACAATCCTCGAAGAAATTGGCAAGTCAGCCATCGACAATGTTCCAGCTTCCCTGGATTTCTGCTAGCTAAGTCAGTCAGGTGTCATGTTGTCTCAAGAAACAGCTAAGTAGATTTGGTACAAGTATTTAATTTGATCTGTGCGGTTTAACTCTGCGTCTACGTCCGGTACTAGTTTCTGTGCGAACAGTTTCAAAAGGTACCTATTTAGTAGTCTAAACACTTTTCCATTTTTTCCGAGAAACCAGTTGTAGACCTCTACCAACAACGAAATCGCAAAAAAAATTGACTGATTCATACATTTTGGCTGGTACATTTTCTATGGGAGGGTACATTTTTTTCGCGATTTCGAGGTTGGTCCCGTAGTAAAAGTTGCTCAATATAATCCCAAAACCACCTTGGCAACGGGAATGCAGTTATTTATTAGCTACCGTGTATATTAACAATTTCTTAATACTTTTATATTTCGTGTACCGTTTCGTGTCCATGTGTAGTTCAATATTAGTTAACATAATTTTACTAATGTCTTAGATGCTAGAAGATAAAGTTCTAGTTTGATATTTTGCACATAGGTAATAATGTACCTACTAATAAAAGGACTAACCATTGGTAATATACAATATTTAAAGGGAAAAAATCGGCTGCTTAGATATATTTACGACTAAATACCAACGTAATTATTCGTTATCAAGAATATGTATATACAAAATAACCTAAATGTCTTGAAGCTTATAACAGTTGGTATTAAGGTAAGACCAGTTTTATTAATGCTAATAATAACGCACCGAAAGTTTAGGTCCGCGTAATAAACCGCATCAGAATGCAGTTCAAGTTATTATTAGCTGTGTGATGTTAATTATTTGCATTTTCGTGGCGTGTCAACCTGATTATCGTATTTTACCTATGGGAATCGTACTTACTGCATTAATATAAGTAATCTAAATATTCGGTTCTCTAAAAAACATTTCTCAAACTTTTAGCACGCTGCCGAACGCCGCGGCCTGGTACGCGTTCTCGTACGCTGCCAAAGAAATTGACATTTCAATAGCAAAAAAGAAAAGCGGGAGATGCACGCGCAACGCGAGTGATTTAGCAGCCTCCTGGAGGGGCGAGGGGGGCAGTGGCGGGAGGGGGCGCGACGAGTTCCCATGGGAAAGCGTCTGCAAATATTGACACTACAGAAACATGTTTATATGCACTTAATGCATCGCTCACCTTTTTACATTTATTTGTTTTGAGCGCGCGAGGCAGACCGAACGTCGGCCTCTTGTTTAAGTTGTTTTTGTAGTAATTCTGTTTAACAGGTAGAGTCTAATGGCGGTTATGAAATGATGATGCCGAGATTATAACGGAAGTACAAGTACGTGTGATGTAGAAATTAAAATGGATAGGTACGACTGCCATGCCATTTCTAAATTGCATTCGAAAATGATAGAAGTTTTAATTTCTACTCTGTATAGGGATGACCGATCATTATATAAAATGATTTTGGTAAAATTGTTTATAACCTTTTGATTCAACTTCTTAACTTAGTTGCGGCTCACAAAATACCCCTATACATACATACAGGGTGGAAATATAAGTCGGGCCCTGGAGGGAAACTACCTTAAATCCTTAAGTTGGCTCATTTTACTTCAAGGAGACATTCCTTTTTTTTTTAATAAATAAAACTGCATCCAAAGATTTTTCTTTTTGAAGTGAAAACTTCTTTAGCGGCGCTGGGCACTTTTTGAGGTGGGGAAAAATGATAAACTCGAGACAGCGTAACGCGATCACGTGACCGTAAGGTTTAGATGGCCACTAATTTAGATGACATTTAAATCAATAAAGAAAAACTCAATGACATTACATGAAAAAGGTTCTAATCTTGTACGAGTTGAAATACGAGGATCTCACAGTTACATTCTAACTTTATATCACTCAAATATAATTCAATAAAGCTACATCTTGATGAAATCGCTAATAAAAGTAACTTTACAATTTTTATTCGAATATTTCGAATTTTAAACAATTAACGCTACAAATTTGAATTTAGAATTTTAAACAAGCTCACTGACCAGCAATTTCGGAACTAAAGTTTTTCATGGATGGGTCAATTATACATAGTGCTGCAGATATTTTAGACTAGTCATTGAGTTTTCACTTCTGTCGGCACTCCCGGAGGCAACCCGTTGTTTTTTTCTTTAATTTCGCTTGTCTAAAAATATTCTTCAGTAGGTACTAAATATTCGATTTTATGGATATTTTGTACGATATACGAGTGTAAGACCTAATGTTTCTTGGAGAAATGTTATCATTTTTAACATTAACTGTATCGACTAGCAGAAAAAAAATAGCGAGTGTTTATTTTTTGTAAGTTTTACCCGAGACAAGCGAATTTAAATAAAACAGTTTTATTTTCTTTTTAAAAATAAGGGAATGTCTCCTTTAAGTAAAATGAGCCAACTTAAGGATTTAAGGTAGTTTCCCTCCAGGGCCAGACTTATCTTTCCACACTGTATATCCATCATCAAAATATAGTTTGTAGGTCGTTTTTGAGTAAATTGGCTATGACATGACGAAACTATAAGGGTTCGCCTTTTGCCATTTTGGCTACGGAACCCTAATTAAAACAGTCCTTGGAAAAATCCAGTTGTGTACCATTAGAACACATCGGGGCCATATTATTATGGGGTCTAAATTTAAGACCAGATCGAATTTGTTATAAGTATGAGAAAGCGATTGACATTTAAGAGGCATTATCGAGACGACAGCATCTAATCATAGACGATTCATCATAATAATAAGTTGATAATAAATAAGAACAAAACAGCATCTTGCTCGGTAATTAGTCTAGTCGGCATCGCGGTGTGAGAAGCGCTATTGCGGTCAAAATAATGGGTCAAAATTACGTGTTCTGTCCTTGCCGTGACCATGTGGGAATGTGCAAGCTATTGCGTCACGCGCCCCCTAATTATGTGTCGATGTGGATGCACAAATTATAGCCTGTTGAGCAGAGCCGAGCCGAGCCTTCGAAACAAGGGCCCGCCGAATGACTTTGATACTTTTTGCTCCAATTATTTTGTGTAGGTTACCTACCATGTTGAGCGGAAACCGAAGTGTATAAAACATTAATGTTGTTTAATTGAATATATATAATACATATATGTAAAAATGGACCAGCCAAAATGTTACATACATTTTGGCTGGTCCAGACAAATATTTTTTTCGCGATTTCGGGGTCGCCCCACGCACCCCGCACGCCGGGTCTCGTCGTACCGTCATCTGCTCCAATTGGTGTATCGGCGTCTCGATTACGCTGCTGCTGCAAAACAAAGAAAAGCACCTTCGAGGGTGCCTGAACGTGTTTCTCGTAATGAGAAGCCACCCCGCGCTGAAAAAGGATTCACACAGGCGTCGAAGGAGAGGAAGCCGCGCAAGGCGCCTCGCAAGAGCCAGTGTGGCACTGCGGAGCTAGATATTGCTTCTGGCCTGAGAGTTGCCACGCCGAATACGGCGCTATATGTATCGCGCCTGCACGTTTCCGCCACGGTTGACGATGTGGTGGAATATGTTCGCAAGAAGAGCCGTTACGAACTGAAAGTGTTCCAGCTGCGATCGCGCTATTAGGCCTCCCCCACATCTGGCGTCTTTCGAGCGTCGGCGTCTGTCGGCATTGGTCCAGCGCTATGGAAAATGACGTCCCTGCGCAGTTGCGTCGACGCTGCGTCGACGTTGCGTCGACGTCGGCCATAGAATTGTAGACGCCGACGCTCGAAAGACGCCAGATGTGGGGGGGGCCTTACGTGCACTTCAGCTCTTTCGTCGTGCGCGTGCCGCGGCCGCTGCTGGAAACCATCGCGAGCGCGGACTTCTGGCCGAAGGGTGTGGTGTTTCGGCGGTTCCGTGGGAATCTGCCAAATCCTACACGGGAACATGCGACACAACTGAAAACCGCCGTGTCGCCGAAATATTTTTTTAGCTTGTAAGATTTTACTATTGTATGTATGTTAGTTTGTAAGGTATGTATCTATGGGCCTTAGTTGCCTGATAATAAATTATATTTGATTTGATTTGATTTGATAGTGAAATCGGATCAGTATAATACCAAAACCTCCCTGGGAACGAGAATGCTTATTTTTTGGCCTCCGTGTTAGCTGTCTTATACATTTTTAGTATAACAAACATACACAATTAAAAATATAATAATTATGTATAAATAAAATTAAAAAGTCTAGCTTGTTTCTTGCTTAAAGTTTTGCACAGATAAAAAAAGCTTTTAAAACCTCCATTTATGCATATTTAGTTGTTCTTTGATAACTGGCAATTTGTTTCATGGCTTTAATTACCGACCTGATTAATTGTAACTTACGTTACACTAATGTGTAATGATATGATAATGAAATGTACCTACATACCTAACTAAAATACTTTACACTTGTTGGATTTAGAAAATCATGTGAGTTAGGTTAGGTGTAAGTTAATAAGTTGTAGTTGAGTATTTGTTATACCTATTCTGTCTTAATTACTGACCTTACTTGGGAGCCGAGCCGCAGCATTCAGCACTGACAAAAAAACGACGAACATCAATAAAAAATCGATCTTCACGCGAAGATATGTGATGTTTAAGACATCAAAAACAATTATTATTGTCCAACTGGACTTATCCTTTGAGTTATTTATCATTATGATGCTGATCACAAAAGAAGAACCTCACGGAATAACTTATTTAAAGAGTACATGGAAAACTAGCCCTTGTACTGTAAGAACGAGAGGTATTTTTTCTGTGATAGAGGGGTGCGTGTAGCTCGAAGCGATTTCGATTTGGGTAACATGAATGCATGCAAGTTTTAGACTGTTTATGGCTTCGTGGGTGGCTGTGGGCGTGGCAGCTGCCGTCCCTGTCTCTCCTGGGGCTCATCCCTATAGGCCCACTCACCCCGGCCGCTCCCACAGGATAATTCTTGTTAAGTTATTTTTTGTTCCTAACTTGCTTTAAGGAATGGTCAGACGAGCAAATATTTACTCACGATTTCGAAATAGTTACTAGGAGCTCTTATCTGTCTAAGAGACAATAATGACTGGTGAATAAAACTTCCGTTAGCAATTATAGTTTCTCATTTCTAGTACTACAAATCTTTGCCGCCTACTAATTAAAATATCTGGGAGACCGGGCTTTGCTCGGAAAACATATAGTTAAAAACTCAAAAATGCACATTTTCCCAGAGATAAGACCATGGCTAGATAGATTTATCGCCCCCGAAAACCCCCACAAATTAAGAGGAATTAATTAAGCGTCAATACGCTCAATTATACTTGCATCGTCGCTTTTTACCCACATGCCTAACGTCTATCGAAATGCTGAAATGTGAATAAGTCGTTTTAAAAAAGTTTGACCCAGCATTCTTGGTACTCGGGCATCTGTTTAGTGCGCCTACACCTACCTAAACCTGCGATATTTGTTACATTGTAATTATTAATTATGTACATGATTATGAGAAGGAAGTATCTACTCTTACCTACCCGATTAGTTTTTATTCCCACGCGACATTTTCCGTAGACTGCTGAGCTCGCGGGAGGTCTGTAAGAACAAGGGAGTGAGCAGGATTCTATCTAAACGCAAGTCTTTCACAATCCATACCTTCATTCCTATCTTTTTCAAGACTTCAATGCATAATTCATAGTCATTTTACAAATGCGTTTTAGGATCCCGTAATCAAAGTGGCAAAAATTGAAGCCCTACCATGGGAATTTTATTTAAGTACTCGTAGTAATTGACTGTAAGGATATTGATGAAATTTGGAGTGCAAGTCCTCCCACCCCGTTCCTCATTTTTGGGGGCCGTGAGCTCCACGAACTATTTCTCGGGAATTTTCTCAGATAGGCGTCGAAAAATAATAGGTTTAAAAATAATCCAACAACAGAACATATGATATATACATATAAACCTATCTATGTTTTAATCGTTATTGTATCGTATCGTAACATAAGTACGGAACCCTCGCCGTTTTTATTCTTGTTAGCTTTGTCTTCAAATTAAACTATTGATTTTTTTTATGACATAGAAGGCAAACGGGCAGACGAATCGCCTGATGGTAAGCGATTCCCGTCGCCCGTAGATACCCGCAACACCAGAGTACTGACTTTTAAGTAAGCTTTTGGAGTAAGCTCTTTTCTTGAAGTCGTTTTGAAGTTCGTATCGGTTCGGAAATACCGCTGGCGAGAGTTTATTGGCTGTGCAAGGCAGGGAGTTTCTAGAGCGTTTCTCCACTGTTGAGGACTGCCAACCATCTAAAGTGGTGAAGATGGAAATGTCACGTAGAGCGATGGCGGAAAGTAGCGGCAGGGATAAATCTGAACCTCGGAGCACTCTCTGTTATACATGCGATAGATAGAAAATGTAGAGTGCGGCTACAGCTCTAACTTTATGTAGCGCCAAGGAGTCAAATCAAGGAGTAAGCTGATCGGAAATAGATAGGTAGGTATGTTGGCAGCCGACAATCCGAGTCACTCTCCGGTTGACGGGGGCGGTTCAGAGGGAAAAGCTGGTAGATACAGCGGTGTACTCGTAAGTACCTACCTCCAATAAGTGAACGGGACGTGACTGTCATAATACTCATAATAAATTTGCACTATTTTTTCTCTTCATTTATCTATCGTTCTCCAGAGTTTATTCCACATTTACTTGCATGAACTTTTTAGCCTAACACAACACCAAAAAAATAGTAGGTACATAAGGAAATGAGTGTATTGTTGAGTTTTTGATGTGACATCGATGCTCATCAAACTAGACGACTTCAACAAAGAGTGTTACGATTTTTATACTTTAAAAATAGGGAGAGTTAAAATTCGATGTCGACTTTTCTTCGGGCACATGTTATTAGATTCAAATATGTATGCCAATAAATAAAATGCAATACATTAACAGTATTACATAAAAAAAAAACCATTTTATTGTTCGATTGAATTAATACAGAAAAAGATCGTTGATACTTCGGCAGTTCGGGAAGCGGTAAAGGCAAAGGGAGGGACCTCACGCGGTCGATAAAGAAATTATCCACTTTCGGCTAACGAGCGGCGATGCCCGTAATATTGGTAATTGGGGCCTGTCCCACACTGATTCATTCCCGGCCGAGGCATTCGATATGCAATCGATTTCGTGTCTCACGCTGGAGATGCACTTTCGTGTTTATAAAAATGGTACCTACCTACAAAATTGTACCAAGTTACCAACACACAAATCGATCGAACGAGGACGAGGGCCAATTATTTTCATTTATACTGATCGGTGAAAAATAAGGACATTAAAATATTTGTAGTCCCTCCTTATTCATAACACTATGTACCTCTCGTTTGATACCTACTGAAGTACTGATAGGCATCGCATACAACAGAACTTGACTTATAGAAAAAACTGCACAACTTTTAGTAAAAATATTAATTAGGTAGTTAATTTCTACATTGTATACTTCTTCTCGTATCGCGTCTTCTGCTTATGCCGTGAGATAGAGCCGAGATGGGCTGGCATCGTAAGGTTAGTTTTACTAAGGAATCCTATATTCGGGTACGGAGCCCTCTAAATTAGTTAAATACTGGTTAAATACCCACCTGACGCCTAAACGCCAAAAATAGACGAAACTGTCAAATAAAGACTTAAACGCGTTCACCCCGCACACACCTATTGTTTTTTTACAAGTTACAAGCTATCATTTAACTTCCAATGTATGTACCTACTTATGTATGTAACTTGTCAAATCCTGCAAGTAAAATTAGACCCACTTCCCGGTTTCCAAATGTGTAGTCTATTTTGACGCAACATAATTTAAATCCTACTCAGGGGTAATCCTACTAGGGAGGCAATACGGATACCGCCTCAACAAAGTCCGGCAGGCCACGGTGGGTTCGGTACAGTCACCACAAGGGATTGTTATGCCATTTAGGGTTCTTGCTAAATTTTAAATTCTATAACGTAAGTATTGAATAACCAATTTAGCTAGGACCCTAAATGGTGCATCAAGCGTGGAGCGTGCTGGACACAAATGGGGATACAGTAAAAATCAGTTGTGTGACTGATGCCTAGAAGACCAAAGTACGCAATACATTGATAAGCGCTGCACAAAGCGAGCCGATATCAATTTAATTAATATCTGAAACAATTGGATGGCTTCGTACAAACATATATGTACTTAACTTTTATAAGCATAAATGTAATGAAAATGCATTTGCACTATTTTCAACACCCAAAGCTTCAAACTATTAGTGTAGTTAGTACCTGGCCTGGATCTGGATAATTGTTTTTATTTTTACCACAGAAACCAGTTCATACGACATAGATTTTGTAAGAAAGCACTTAGGTACTTGCTTGTTACATTACGACATATAAGATTTAAAGACCAAACAAAAGGTAAAAAATATTATGTAGGTATTTATATTTTATTCAGTTGATTCCTTCATACTATAAAATGGGTTTTCACCTCTAAAACCTTTTAAAGTATGAGTCACCTAATGAGGAACTGAATCATACATTAACCGCTACCTTCTAACGTTTCACTTAAACCCTGATAACAGCTATTGTGAGGGCCGTAGCGCCGGGATTCTGTATAAAAAATGTTACAATTATCCTGCATAAAGAATGCCACAGAAATATAAACCATAGAAAGTCATAATAAAGGACCTATTTTATTTTTCGAGTGGCAAATAAAAGTTGGCATTATCAAGTACCTGAGGTGTAGGGCATTTACAGAAAGTCAAATAAGTGCTACGTGTTTAAGGCACTTACTCTCTATTGGAACGGAGTGTCCCTGAAGCGTCCTTTTTGATGCCGATGGCGCTAGGGGACAATGGCGGTAATCTTCTCAGCGCAAACAAACAGAATGGACATTACACCGCGGCGAAAAATGGCTGCCAATGGAAAGTTAACAAAGGCGCTTTGAGATAATGCAAACACGTACCTTGAAAAGTATGCGATTTACGGTAACTTATTTTATTATGCACCTTATGTCATCCATAAGGATGACAATCAACACCAGTGACGCACTGTTTGCGTTTCATGTTTTTAATAAAGATTTTACAACAATTACACTTTTTAAAGTGAAAACTGGTATGATGCAAGCAAGGTCGGTATGATTGTGAAAATTGCAAACCATGTAGAGGTACATATTCAAATTATATGATACGTACAAGAATTCCACCAAATTATGGTACACTACATGTTTCCGAATTAGAATGTTATATTTGTACCTCCTAATCTATTATAATTTGTTTCGGACGTGCTCCTCTGCATAATAGGTACCTACACACAAAACGTTACTACACACAGGACAGCTACCGCAAAAATTCAAAGCGCGAGATTCAAAGAAAGTCTATATCAATCTCTATCTCTCTTGCAATATACAGGAGAAACCTCTATAGCTGGGACTCATGGTGCGGTCCCGACACTTTAGCACTGAATTACCTCTGTTAGTGAGAAAAAACGAACCTCTATAACTGAGATTAGTTGTTGTGATTTTATAGTCACATTTACCTCTATAATTGAGACACTGAGTTTATTTTACCTCTTTAACTGAGACTATATTTATAAGATTACATTTTCCTAATTGTTTTTTTTTAGAATTGTATACGAATTACCTCTGTATCTGATATAACGTCAACCTATGACCTCTCTAACTTGTACATTATTGATCTATTTCCGTATTCTTACTAACTCTTAGTCTATCCAATCCTCTAATTGTCTAAACGACTTCAAGTTTCATTTAGTTACTTTATGTAGTTAAAACTATTGAAACGAAAGCTGAAATCTTGATAAGTAACAAGAATAAACAAATATACATTTAATAAATTTCTAAGACGTAATGAAGTCCGTATCAAATTTAATTGAAAAAATGTATCCTATGGAAAATCATTCAAAATAAATTCAAAGAAATGTTTAAACCGACTTAAAAATTATTTTCCCTAAATTACTAAAGGATTATTTTACCTATACATTTAAAGATAATTATATAACTGAGATATATCCTCTATTCTCACCTCTATTAATGGGACCCTCTGTAAATGAGACAGAAATTTATTTGTACCTGGCTAACTGGGAGCCTGGGTAAGTGGAAAACCTCTTTAAGTGAGACAAATTTGCTCGTCCCTTGAGATCCCACTTATCCAGGTTTCACTGTATTCCAATTTGACAGGTAGTACGTAGATATACAATTACCTAATTTCGAATGTTGCGGTAGCCCCCAGGGGTCCACCCTATTATGAAACGAGTCGCAGTTAGTTAGGTAATTCCATTTTTTCTGCAGGTATAGTGAATTGTAAAATTTGTAAAGTTGTGTTGAATTGTTGAAATATTAAATCCGCCTTTAGAACAATGGGCGGGACAGCAATATTTTCACGCGCGTGCGTTTAAGATAATAGGAACAGGCAGGTCAATGTACGAAATTCTTCGTACCTTAGTATATTATATATTTGCCTGAAAACTCGTCAATTTAATCCGTTTAACATATACATATAATTTGCGCCATAATAAACCATTTACTTAGTATCAGTGCATAGCAGACCTCATCAATTAATCATATTCGATATTATACCGAAGTCCAAAACCTACACAGAGCTAATGCTATGTATTTGAATGGACAAAACAAAAATCGGCCACACGGAATGCCAATATGGTGACGCATGGAAGGTAACATTTTTGGGGGCACTTGTCCACCGCGATGTCAGCACTGCAGGCGCGGCCAGCGGCGCTACGTGCGCTTCGCCTTTGTCCAGCTTAGCGCCATCACAAAAAAAAATATCGACGGAAGTAAACTCACAAAGCAAATGCCAACGAGCAAAAACTGAACAAAAAAACTGCATAATGCGGTTGAGTTTGAGAGGCTGTGTGGCCCGACCGCTCTTGTAAAATTTATAACAGCTCTATTTTGTTTACCTGCTTGACTTCGCTTTTATTTTGTCCCGTAATTAGGGGCACTTGACGATGAGTTATTAATTTATGGGCCGCAGTTTCGCCCAAGTTTTTATAGAGGTGCTAAAACGTTCGTCACGATAGCTTTGTTTATAGCCAGGTAGGTACGTGGAATTTGTCGGCCGGAGCGCGTTTAATTGTGGCACGAATAGCGTTAAATTCAACAAGTTCTGATGTTGCCTAGGTTACGAGATACTATTTCTTTTGTTTGAAATGGTGATCGTCTCATTTGTCTCGTCTGATCACAGCAAGACATAACAGAAACCATGTTAGGTATTATCTGAAACTGCCTTATTGTTTGCGACTCTCTTGCAAGCAGAAGAAGGAACTATATAATTATGTCATATTAGTAATTTACAATACAAGTATTATCCATCCGAAAAATTATAAGTTAGTTATAATTTAATGTGTTTATTTGTGGTTTATTTACTTACGATTAAAAAAAGAAACATTTAAAACGCTTGCACATAAAACTTAAGTTCTATGAAAATTTCCGTACACCACTAAAGAGGTATTAAGAGGGGGCGTAGGCGTAGAGCCACGAAATTAGGAAGCAACAAAAGATATGGCGCGCTACGCGACTCCTGCGTCGGAAAATTTGGCGTTCGCGCGGGTTTTGACATTACATCTTTCAATAACTCTGAAAGTATACCTCCTGTTTAAAATGCTTGTCAAATCCCTCGGCTACTTCACTAATACCTAAGTATTTTATACTAAAATGGTATTGTTGTGGTCAGTAGGTTAACGATAGTTAGGCATACATAGGTACTTACAATTGGAATGGAATGCAATAGGAATTAGATTTTTTTGCTATCGGGGCAACTTATGAACCTAGCAAGATTTTGTTTGAAGTCTGCCTTTGTGAACATAATATAGTTTCCGTGTGATTTTTTTCATGTCTTTCGTAAAACGTGTAACAATTCAATATAAAAAGTACAATGTTGCGATTGTTGCGTTGCCGCCTAATAAATTATTTTTATTTTTGTCATTTATAAAACGGGTGACTTCTTCGTAATAAGAAGTTATTTTGACAATTAATTTTTTTTTGTAAGTCATAGCCTTTATAATACGATAATAATTACGATCATTTTTTTAAAGTGTTAGAAAAGTGTTTCTCACTAATTTAGTTTTACAGATTCCTAATTGCTTGAAATTTGATATCCATAACTAGTTTTAAATTTTCTTCTAGAATTAACACCCAAAGATCTAATCTATCCGATGAGATTTATAAATAAATACATTGAAAGCTACGAGTCAAAATCATAAAAAAATATCAAACTCTACAAAAAAGGTACAAAATAGTAGGTACTGAATTCACATCGGCGTAAAAAAATAATCGCTGCTCGAGACGAGACAATTCAAGTTCTAGTACGCAAAAGAACTGAAAGACGAATAGTAATTTAAAACTAATTATAAAGTTATTAAAGAGAGTAATACATTCTTCAGAACGGCTATGGAGAGTTGGTTTATGTTGGAATTCGAGCCCCAGTAAATGATTACTGCCTTTTTTCTTTTTGATCGCCCGTCCAATAGAAACGTTAAAACATTTTGACTCAAAGCAATGTTCTGGAAATAAAAGGTCGACGAAGTCAACACCGGGCGGTGTTTAACGTAGGTATGATAGAACATTATCAATAGTTTATTTACAGTTAACTTACATAGTTTGACTGTTAACGGCCGTATTTTTTCCGTTCATACACTTCAGACAGCAGGTAGGTTAGTCCCTACATAGTACATATTATTAGAAAATATTTTACTGATTTTTGAGTTTGTATAGGCACCCCAAGTGTGAAAAAACGTATGACATGCCTACTACATTTAGGGACTACCTAATTACTTACTACGTCTACGCTGTCCGGTCGTTTGACCGTCTGTCTGCCAGCTGCTCTTGCCACTAGAACACAGACACTAGGTATAACAATAAATAAGAAAATAAAATAAAATTTAAAATTAATAAAGCTCTTATACAAAGAACAGATAGATAGACTGTTAAAATTTACACATAATGTATATCTCCATTGCCGTTGTAACCACAAATAATAAAAGTAGAGTCACGAAAACCCACCGCCAAAAAGCCGCCAAATCGAAGTTAAATGAGAAATGGTAACAAAGAAATCAGAGCCACTAGAGCGAGTAAATGTTAAAATGTTCTTTGTATTACAATTTCATGCAACGAAAACACCAGACATAGATAATGTATGTAAGTAATTTGAATGTTCATGCCAAATTTCATGTTATTTCAGAATCGTTTTATAAATTCAGATGTTAAATTGGATTGTAGGGTGGCGCTGGCGCCTACCTACGTTCATGTGACACTTAAGCGAGGCCCCAAAACAAGACGTGTATTTTTTTCTTATTTTTTTTTTATCTTTATTATTGACAGTAAAAAATACAATCATACATCATCACTCAGTGTGAAAATAAAGTTAAGTACCTATACACCATACGACCATAACAATAAATAATAGAAATTGGTCAAGCGCTAATCGCTTAAAATTTTTTAAACTTTCTAATAAATATTAACTCACAAAATTTTCGGATTTCCGCCCCATAACAGTGTGTCCCCCTCGAGGCGCGTGTCCGACTTGCACTAGTCGCAATAGGCCAGTTTTTTCCTACGATAAAACCTGGAGATAAAGAGGATTTGTTATATGGCGATTATATATGGGCACTTTCGTGGAAAGTGGTTTTATGTAATTAGGTATCCCCCGAAAAGACTGAGCATATATTACGGTCTCATGGTACTGGTAATGGACTACAAATACTGTAGATATAAAAATGTTTCAGATAATGGTTATTTGCCCACGTATGACGATATATTACATTCAACCAATGCAACAGTTATGCACGTACATTATCAATTTCCACACCGCCGGAGCACGATGTCGCCCGCTTGTCTCGGCCAGCGTGCACCTGTGACCCGAGCCGCGAGCGGCCACATCTCGCAACTCAGTCACTAAACATACACCCGATGTACAACGGCGCACTATCAACAACACTATTATTGCTCCAATGCATCGACACAGCAATGTAACCACGACACACGTTATGCGTCGTAAAAATAGAATCTACCATACATGTACCCGAGATTCAGGTTCTCCACGGCACCTGTAGACGAATGTGCCATTTACATCGTAATGCACGCTTTACTGCCTCCAACCTGTTCGATTAGGAGGAGAATGCTGTTCATATTCTAGCTCGGCTCACAGATAACTATAGTCATTGTACCAACCTATGTGGTTTGCACAATGCGCCGAATTTAAATATTCTAAATGCGTGCTGTACTACTTACTTTAAAAGCATGCCGACTAGGGATTGCAATCCGGTCCGGCGGATCCGGTAATCCGGCCGGATCCGGCACTTTTTAGAAGCTACCGGATCCGGGAAAATAGAAAAAAGACCGCACGCAGCACCCACTGCGCGTTTTAGGTGAGATAAAGGCGACGGATAGAAGAAAGAAGTTAAACAGAATAAAGAACGAATGAAAAAATCTAAATTTAGTAAAATACGAAGATATTTAATATGACGATGATTGAGAAAAGAAGAGGATTTCCTTTTCTTTCATGTTGGTGGCACGAATCGGCACGATACGATGGTTACTTAAATAATTAGAAGTAAAAATTAAAGGATGGAGATGGCATGGAAGGCATTTGGAACGACCGGTCTGGCCTAGAGGGTAGTGACCATTCAGTGACCCTGCCCATGAAGCCGATGGTCCTGGGTTTGAATACCGGTAAGGGCATTTATTTGTGTGATGAACACAGATATTTGTTCATGAGTTATGGGTGTTTTCTATGTATATTTATAAGCTTGTATTTATCAATATACTATACGTATATATATCGTCTCCTAGTAATACTACCTAAAGCTAGCCTGTACCCATATTACAAGCTTTAGGTACTTGGTTTGGGGCTACGAGTAGGTCGATCTGTATAAGATTGTCCCTAAATATTTGTGGTATTATCTATGAAAAGGGACCTTATTGTCGATGG
Source organism: Cydia fagiglandana (assembly GCF_963556715.1). Lineage (NCBI taxonomy): Eukaryota > Metazoa > Arthropoda > Insecta > Lepidoptera > Tortricidae > Cydia > Cydia fagiglandana. Next base: position 10,999,833 of record NC_085932.1, read on the forward strand.
CGCTTACGACTATAACTTCGATGAATAAAATACGTAGTAGGTTTAAATTGAACATTCTGGCTCATTTCGGTTCGCTCGGTCCCAATTTAGCAATTAAGTTTCTGTGAATACTGGAACATTCAATTTTCTTGTCTATCCATTGTGGAGGTCAACTCTGTGCCTCCAGTGTAAAAGGGTTAAACTCAAAAAATTAAATTTTGCAGTATGGCCGAAAAACGTTTCAAATCGTGTTTTCTCTGCATTGTTTCTAAAAAATTATGTTTTTGTTTTTGGTTTAGACAGTTTAAGTCATGATTTATAATTTGTCATTTAAATTAACCTGACTTATGTGAAAGTAACGGAAATATTGGCTTTCAAAAACAACTTATATCCCTTTTCACAAAAATAATGTGTGAAAAGGTTAAACTGCACTTTCTCTATTGTTGCTAAAATCTTTTTGAACTTTTGTATTGTGTAAAGGAACCATTTTGCGAACTAAATATTGTTTTTATTTAGATTGATGGTAAAAAAAACAAATCAAAAAGAATAATATTAATGTAATTAAAGAGTGACTTAATATATTTAATTTATTTGTTGAAATTGTGAATGGTTACTGAACCATTCACAATTTCAACAGAGTAATGTTGTACTGTTGTAATGTTGTACTGTACTTAGTAGTGTTGTACTGACAACAGGGCAGTTGTACTTGTTTTTCTTAGTTCCCCATCTATGTTTTTTTTTGTTTTTGTTGCACAATTATTTCATATCAGCCTTTTAGATGTCTTTTATTCTACAGTACTTTCTTTTTGATATTTGACTTCCACCGTTTTGCACAACATTGATCAACTAAAAAAAATTATATGGAAAGGAATCTAAGTGCACATTAACCATAATCGTTAACTCAATTTAGCGAAACTAGATGGTGAAAAACGGTCAAAGTAAATTATTTATACCCCTTTACACATCATGACGTCCTATAAATTGTTTGTGAAAAATAAAAAAAACTTAAGTTTTACCGTCATTCACGTACTAGGCTAGGTAGTTGAAATAGATGTAAGTGAATTTTGATTTCTTTACACCGAATGTTTCTTGAAATGTAGTTTATTCACTAAGATTAAACTTTACTTTAACCATCGTTCGTAACACGATTCTTAAGTATCAATTTTTTCACCGAGATTATATAAAAATAAATCGTTTTGAACATAATGGTTAAGATTTTTGGCAAACTTTAACCCTTTTGCACAATCGATATCTCAGCAATTAGAAGTCGTAGGGCCGTGGGTGTCAGCCCAAAAGGTGTAATTTCATGAAATAAACCTTGTACTGGCAAAATTTGTAATTTGGACAAACTCGAGTTTAACCCTTTTACACTGGAGGCACAGAATTTATGTTATATAACGCTGATGAACTGATCAGTCATCGAGTTTAAAGGTCCCTTTTTATTGTTTTTTTTAATAACTCGTAAACGGTAGCTTGTAGCAAAAAATGTTCTGATACATAAGTAATCTACATACAATTTTCTACATTAAACATTCTATAAACTTTTTCGCTACCTTCAATATTTAAGGGAGAAAGTAAATTATACTCAATACATAATTAAATATTATAAGACATTTTAACATAAATAAAATTGACTACTAAATATTCCTGCAAGGAGTAATAAGGTCTGTTTAATAAATAACATTTTAGCCTTTTTGTGAATTCATTTGAATTATTGAACTGCTTAATTAAATTAAATTAAATTATTTTTATCAGAAATTAAATTTCCGTAATACACTCAGCGTCAAAAAAATCGCACATCTTAACTTTTTGCTTTCAAGCGGTTTTAAACCTTATATTATATAAGGCAAGATAAGACTATGGGGCCTTATTTGAAAGGTTATGAAATCCTCTATTGGAAAATGTCATAAAATCGACGATCTACCCCATACAAAAAGAAAAATTTCAGGAAAAACGAATCGACGTGTATTCAGAGTTAAAATTGCAACGAATAAAATCACTACAAAATCAACAGATACAGAAAAAACAAACATAAAACTAAACTTAAAAGCCTAGTGCTGCCTCCTCTTGCCCTCCGAGTAGCTTCCATGTGATCAGTCATGACTGTCATGAGTGCCACGATACGTTTTTGAGGAAAGTTGTTCAACTCCTCAATAATGGCATTTTGAAGCCTGTCGAGAGTGGCAGGAGCAGGATCAGGCGACCGAACCCGCCGGTTTAGCTGATCCTAGTGATGTTCGATTGGGTTCAGGTCAGGGCTCCTTGCTGGCCACTTCATAACGGTGATCCCAACCTTCCACAGTTAGTCTCACACAAACAACGCAGTGTAACTGCGGGCGTTGTCATGCATAAACTGGAAGTTGGGTCCAACAAAACCATCATATGGGATCACATGCTTCTCCAAGAACACCGTTATGTAACGCCGAGCAGTCAGGGATCCCTGGCTGTGACCACCTTCAGTGCGGGAAATGCACAGGAGATCAGTTTACTCATCGATCGAAATGCCGCCCCAGAACATGCGAGATCCCTCCCCTTAGCAGACGGTTTCTTCAGTGCAGGCTTGCGTAAATTGCTCTCCCTGCCTCCTATACACCCCTCTGCACCTGTCGTTGGTGTAAAGGCACACCCTCGTCTCGTCGGAAAAGAGAACATTCCTCTATTGTTCAAACGTCCAATCTTCGTGCAGTCGGCAAAATTGCCTCCTGGCTAGTCGATGCTATTGCTTTAATTGGGGGCCTGTAGCAGGTCTACGGGGCAACATCCTCTTCTCTTCCGGCTTTCTTCCGATCGTAGAGATGCTTACTGCTGTTTTTTGAGCTGCTTGAAGCTGCTGCTGCAGTTCAACAGCCTCGGAGAAACGGTTCTCCAAAGAGTTCGATACAATGTACCGGATGTCTCTAGCGGAAGAGCAGTGTTGTCTTCCAGGTCCAGGCCTCCTGATGTAACCACCAGTTACCTGGAACCCCAGCAAGACTCGACGGACTCGGAAACCGCTTATGTTAAATCTTTCAGCGACTTCTTACTGCCATAGTCTTGTTTGCAGCAGTGCCACCTCTTGAGCTGCTTCTTCTGGCCTGGTATCCATGTCCAAGGGTTTTTTCTTGCTGTAACGGTTCATTAGTAACCTCAGTGACCTCTGGAGAGCGAATAAACCATAACTAACCTTTACCCTCCATTTTATACCCGTCCCGGATTGCACAACAACGGACCGATTAAAATTGGATTTCGGCCCTTTTTTAAACAAAACGCCTATGTTCGGCGATGGTTGTTTTTACAGACGATAACGATTTATCTTTTTAAAGTTCATTAATTGCGCTTTCAAATGATACCAATATTGACAGGGTACAATGCAGTAGATAAGAGCTATATTTGCTTGAAACGAATTTTTGGCGAGGTGCGATTTTTTTTGACGCCGAGTGTATATTAGTAGCTTATTATTACTCTTAACCTATGTTAGTGACTACGTATGTTATATACTTTATTTAGATTTAATAGACATGTAGGCTACTCCAGTACTCCCAGAAAGCGCCATCTATCCTGTCTGCTACAGTGGCTAGGAGACTGTTGGCGCTGCCGCGTACGCGCCGCACCAGCGACGCCACCCGCTTGCGCATGATGGCGTGGAAGCCGTCGGTGCGTGTTTCCGCGAACATACCGCTAGCGCTGCAATAGCGCGGCAGCCCCAACAGCATCCTAAAAGCGTTATTATATTGGACGCGTAGGGCGCTGTAAGTTTTTTGAGTAAAGTTGATCCATAGGCTGCAGGTGTAAAATGACTGGCAGTACGCCTTAAAAAGGGTGGTTTTATTGCTAGTGCACCTTGCGAACCTACGAATCAACATATTACTTCTTACTGTCAGCACCCTACGCTCCCTTTCCCATCTACGTCATCTTTTAGCGATGCGGTTACCCAGTGTCCCAAGTACTTAAATTCTCTTACTACTTTAAGAGGAGTGCCATTCAGTCTCACTGGAGGTAACATTTGGTCGTTTAATTGGACTATTCTTCCTCTGAAAACTAGCAGCTCGATTAGACATTGTACTTGAGACCCGGGGCCTCCGCATACCGCTCACAAACACCTACTTGCGTCCTAAGGGCGTCGATCGATGGGCTTAGCAACACCATGTCGTCCGCGTAACTGATGTTATTTACGAACGTTCCATCTATTGAACATCCGACCATAGTGTTGCTAAGCTCCTCGAGCAGCCGATTGACATATAGGCTGAAGAGTCTGGACGACGCAAGCCCCCCCTGCATGACCCCGCAATCCAACCTATACTCATCGGATAGCGAACCCGCCCACTTAACGATATTGGTTTGGTGGCCGTACCAAAACCTGAACAATTCCACCAATTCCCCGGGTAAAGACGTCTCCTCGTACAGCCGGCCTAGCCAAGGTTACAATCGCTATCGCTTCGACAACGAAAAGCTTTATGTCTCTCTATCACTCTTCCATATTAGTGTGATAGTGACAGTTGCGTTTCGATCGCTACGGAGCGTTAGCGATTGGCATCTTGGCTACGTGGCCAGTTTTTGCCAAAGTCTGTTATAGGACACCAGATCGAAGGCTTTCGAGAGATCAAGAAAACACGCCAAAACTGGTTTTTTCCTGTCTGAGTAGTATCGGACAGTGTGCTTAAGACAAAGGACTGCCGTCTCGGTGGATAAGCCCGGCCGAAATCCAAATTGTGCGTCATAAAGCACCGTGTGTTTTTCCAACTGTTTGTCAAGCACACTGTCCAACACCTTTGCTACAATCGTAGCCAACGAAATGGGCCTATAATTTTTAATGTCCGAGGTGTCTCCTGTACGGTTTTTAATAATTGGTACTACCACGGTTCGGTTCTCATCATGTCGCTCGGTATATAAGTATGGCTGACACAGAAGCTGAAGAACATGGCGAGTACTCTAGGTAAGTGTACCCCTGCATGCTGCAGGTGCTCAATGCTAAGGGAGTGGTGTCCTGGCGACTTCCCTCGCGTCATGTTCTTCACCACCGATGCCACCTCCTTAGCTGTAATTCTCACCAGAGGCCCCGAAGGCACACACCTCGTTGGAGGTGGGCCCCCGCAGGACCCCAAGGGAGACTCAACCTTGAAATGCTTCTGAAACAAATCAGCTATCTCCTTAGGCTCGCTAACACCCTCTACACTCACAGGGAGGCCCGCCCTCGGTCTCAATTTATTAGTTTGCTTCCAGAAATTTTTAAAGTCATTAATCAAATAAATTTTTAATGTCATTACTAAAAAATTATAGATGTTGGTTCCATTGTACTCAATACTTCTTTTAAAATGTATATAATTATTTGATTGCCTACATGTACCCTACCTTATTCTTACAGGGTCAACTTGGGAATAACTCCTTACAGTTACAAAGGTCACTCTCTTTATCCAAATTTTAATTGGCAATTTTAGAAATAAAATTGATAGTATAAAACTTGTCGAAGTCAGGGGTGCGAAATCTTGACTTCGGTCAAACTCGGCTCCGCTTGGCTTAGAATTGCTCCGAGCAATTATTAGGGTTGGCACCACTTGACTTCCTTTTGCGTGCACAACCACAGATAAGATAATCACTTGATTTTTGACAACCCTAAATAGCCGAAACAGATAGTGCCATATATTAGAAAGAGACAGCATCATTCGACCCTGAACCGCTGTCAAACTTCGTTTTTGTAGGAAGTTTCCTTTATGTACGGTAGTACTATTAATTATTCTGTGTCGAAGTCTGCGTGCGCCTGTTCATACTTTATACGCTGCTAGCGGGAGGCCGAGCGCGCACGCAGGCGCATGCGCAGGCGCCGGTCACGCGCACGCACGCGCTACTCAACTCCCTGCTCAAGTCGCAGCCACAGTGCGATTTTGTGATTGCGATGGGGCGAGTGACAAATTGACAATGGAATGCAAGAGGATATTAGAAAGAGAGATGCCTAAGAATACCATGCCATAATGAATACCTGTGTTTTAGCTGTATATTGTGTTATTGCTTTATAGTGTTAATGCATTATGATGTTAATGTGTTCCAATTTGTGCCGCTTTGGCATTAGCTATAAGGTGCAATTTGTTTTGTTGTAATAATAATAATAAATAAATATGTCAGTGTCTCACGGAAGTTTTGTTATAAAAGGGACCCACTTCCAGATGACCTACAAACTTTATATTTGGTGGCAAATGTATATAGAGGAAAAAATCTGAGCAAGTGAAGGTCAATGACAATATAATGGGAACTCTTGGATTAGCTAATTTAATTTAAATAAGCACCACTAGCACAAACTGAGCGCTTAGCCCGAAACACGACAATATTGTTACCTGCCTCTTTATCACTCTTTCATATTTGAACAAATAACAAAATTTAAATTTTCGCGTATCGAGGTACATAGGCTCTCTGTAAACAAACAGCCTTTATGAATAAATGTCATAGACGTAATAGTGAAAAACTGTTAACAGTACATCAGGTGCTACATTACGACACCCGGATATAATAAGCACATTGGGTGATGATAATAATAACAAACTAGATAACTACGTCAAAAATTTAAAGGGCCATATGTACTGTAAAACGTAATGTATCGTAATACATAGTACATTACTATATAGGCCTGGGAACGAAGGGTTGTAGGCCATGTAGATATACACCGAAAACACCGTTTCTCGCCGATATTTGTATAGTGCATTTCTCAAACTTGCAATGAAATATCTATAAGCTACGGTGAGGTGACCAAAATTGAGAAAAAATTGTCTAAAAATTTAATTTAGAAAGGAGCAAGTACCAGGGCCTCATGAGTTACGAGGTATCGTTGACCAACCCGCCGGGCCCCAGCGGCCGGGGCGCGTACGAGTAATCGTGGGCCGCGGCTGCTGTTAGAAACAAAAGAAGGTTGCTTTTGCTTTTTTTTTTGCATTATGGTACGGAACCCTTCGTACGCGAGTCCGACTCGCACTTGCCTGGTGTTTTCTTTAACCTTGGCCATAGTCCCATTTGCATGGGATCTACTACCGCCGTGCGAATGTATGAACGACTAGTTTAAAGTATTACTTTTTCAATGTATTTGAAATAGGTATTTGAGTATTTATGGGTATGAAAAAGTAAAACGATTATTTCAAAATGAATTCCTTGTCCTTGGTTTATACGAAAATGATACCAAACTTGACCTGATAGCTACAGGTAGGTAGAAACAGACCGCATTGTACCGCCGGAATCGCATTTCCCCTCTCCCTTTTTGGGTGGAAGCAAAGAGTTAATATCCTTAAGACATTAAACATATCAATAAAATATGATCCAAGGAACAATCGTGCCAAGCGGCATCGCCTGGGATAAAACGGCCAACTCAGTGCACTTCTCCATTTACATTTTCCCTTAAATATTTTTTTAAATATTGATCCTAACAAAAAAGTACATAGAATATTTAATGTAGTAAATTTTATGTAGATTACTTATGTATAAGATTTTTTTGTACAAGCCACCATTTACGAGTTATTTACAAAAAATATTAACAATCCTAGTGAAAAACTGTATACAATATTTAATGAAGAAAACTTTATGTAGATTACTTATGTAAAATATTTTTATAATATAAATATTAACAATTAAAAATATTAATAATTAACTTTCTCCCTTAAATATTTTTTTAAATATTGATCCTAGCGAAAAAGTGTATAGAATATTTAATGTAGAGAATTTTATGTAGATTACTTATGTATAAGAACATTTTTTGCTACAGGCCACGGTTTACGAGTTATTTATAAAAAACTATAAAAAGGGACCTTTGAACCCGATTTGTTTTCAAACACAACATGACTGATCAGTTCATCAGCGTCACATAACATAAATTGACCTGCGCAGTGGATAGACAGCTAAATTTAATGTTCCAGTATTCACAAAATCTTAATTGCTAAATTGGGACCGAGCGAACCGAAATGGGCCAGAATGTCCAATTTCAACCTACTACGTATTTTATTCATCGAAGTCTTTGTCGTAAGCGCCATCGACAATAAGGTCCCTTTTCATAGATAATACCACATTTATTCATGAATTATTTATTTATTTATTTGTCATTTAGGCTATAAAACTATTTTCACGGATAAAAAATGAAAGCAAGATAATATTGGAGCGCTTTTCATACAGTTTTGGTTAAAAGTAAAATAGCTTGTTACTTGAATGGATGTCAATTGTCAGCGTTACAAATAATTCCATCAAAGAACAGTTACGAAAACTTGTCCTTTCAAGGAGTTCCATTTCCCATCCTATAATTATCCCATTAACAGGCTTTGGAATCTAATCAAATTTATAATTTTATTGTAAACGTAAGCAGAATGTGCATGATTGAATATAATAAAATTAATAAATGACTTAGATTTCAAATTTTTATTTTTATTTTGTGATTGACTATGTGACACTTTTTAATACATAGTTTTATTTTATTATTATAAAGTTATTTCTTATTAACTTCAAATTGTTGTTATATGAATAAATTTGTAAAAATACCCTTTATTTCTCATATAACGCATAAAACTTGAAAAATATGTCATTTAATTAACTTTAATATCCTTATACCTAACCGGATCCGGTCCGGCCGGATCCGGCCGGATTGAGGCCAAAATCCGGCCGGATCAAGGTTTGCAATCCCTAATGCCGACCTATTTGGCGTAGGTTTGGACCCGCCATGCCAAGTTCAGCAGCCTGCATGGTTTTTAAACGCCTGCATGTGAGTAAATAGTTGGAATACAGCTTCGTTGTATGCCAGTTGAAGGCTTATCTTGTGTAGTTACTAGTTACAAATTTCAAGGAGGTAAGTACATACCTACATATATGTATATACATTATTAGTCTTCGGTACCTAGTAGGCACCTACCTATGTAAAATAAGTAAAGTCGCGTAGTTTCGTATTATATATTTTTACCACTGATTATTTGATAAAAAATCATTAAATTGAAAAGATTAAATATTGTAATGTATACCCCAAGCTCTGAAGAAGTAGCTGATGAATTGACGATGCAAGTAACTCTTTTCAGCACTTATCACCATTGGCCTGTTACCATTGGCTATCAATCTGAACTGATTAATTGGTATGCAGACACCTTTATTTTTGAAAGTGCACCCCCTGGACGAGACCGAATTGACAATCTATCACACAGCTTTTCGACAGTCTAAAAAATGTAACCTCCATCATAATTATGTTATCGGTAACCTAAAAACTCCGAGTTTTCGATTGTCGTTTCACGAAGCTTGGCAACGAGTTAGTATGATAGGCATTCTTCGGCAGGATCATTATTACCTACATATAAAACTTGTAACATAAACAATACTATAGATAATTAAGTAATCGGTATAAATACTCGTACATTCACAATTGGCGACTTTTTACACGACTGCCCAAACAAAAAGAGTGTATTGTTTTCGATTTGAATACCTAGTCACTTTTTCGAGTAAGTAACTAATCTAGGTAGGTTTTGGTGCTCACGCTAGAACGTTCCCAACAAGTTATCATTACTAGTGTAACAGTGCCTTTAGTTGTTTACGACGACGCGTACCTACTTGTGTCGTGTTTGTTGTTTGTGCGTACATGTACTTGTACAGCGTAAGTACGTGATTGATCCCGACAGGAGGGGGAAGCGGCAGTGACCGCCGCAGCCAGCTGCGAGCGGACATCGACACCATAAAATTAATAACCCGTCGAGCCTCCAACAAATGCACTCTTGAGGGTCCCATTCGCGGTGCATGTGCACAAGGTATGATTCGTGTAGATGCGATTTAACTTAAGAGAGCTAACGCAAAGCTGCAGTTTTTATACTGATTTTTTACGTTTTAATCAAGGGCAAATGCCATAAAAAAAAAATCTCAGAAATTTGACTAAGTATTGTCAAATATATATATTTGCGAGAGCAGACTCTAAGCAAAACCGCAAAAGGTAGTTGGATCAATACAAAAAAATCACGAAAACATGTCTGAATTTTCAATTGTAGGTAGAGTCTGTGCGGAAAGAGAAGAGTCGTGGAATGTAAGAGCCCACACATTCCACGACTCTTCTTTTTCCACACAGACTCTATGCCGTTACTCGTATAATTTCATAGCCATTAGCAGTATCTGCACTTAATTTTCCAAAATTTTAATCAGAAATACCAATTCTTTCAGAGTTATTGAGGTAAAACGTTAAAAGCCAAATTTTTATCGTTAAAGCCAACGCAATCGCCAAATTTTTCGTCGTAACTTTCGCGCCATTACTTTTGTTCCTTTCTAACGGCGCGATTCGGGAAATGAATTAGAGATTCACTAGATATGAAATAGCAAAGATATGTGACGTCCCACGGGTAAAGGTACCTTGTGGCGGTTGGCGCTTAAGCTATTTTTAACGCCGCTCCAATATTATTACGACGCTTTGCGATAGATCTTTACTGGGTTCTCTTATTTATCGCCGAAAATGGTATGGCCGATTATCACTTCCCAACTCACGTTTGGCGGAATTTTATTTCGCCGAATTTTCATTTCCCAATTTATCAGATGCTTTTTTTTTATTTGCCAACCGCACACTTGCCAACTAAACGTTTGGTCTGTGTTTTATAACGTCAATTTTCAAAATGCCGACTTTCAGGTCGTAGAATGTTTTAGTTGGCATAATATACACTTAGCTGTTTATTGTCTACCAATTGTTTCATTTGGTCAGACTGTGCCAAATGTTTTGTAGGAATAACTTTTCTCTAAAATCAAAAATGGCCGAGATATTTGACACGAAAGTTGGGATATTTGACCCAAAAGTTGCTGTGTAATTACCTTTTTTTAGGTAGTTGAAAAAAAAATAACCTCGAAGACTAAGGCGGGAGCAAAGCTCCCGCCTGTCTTCTAACCTAACCATATCCAAGTCGGCTCTGCCCAGCAAGGTCTTGCTCGCTCGCTTCGCTCGCTCGCTGCCACTGGCTTCAAATATTAAAATATACATTATAAAAAGTCGAACAACTCGGCCATTTTTGATTTTTTGGTACATATGTACCTATCTTTTTCTTATTTGTAACTTGCCTAATGTATGAAAAGCGAACTGTAGCTTCAACGAAACGTTATTCGTCCAAGAGTTGTTCGACCAAGTGAAAGATTTGACAAATGATAAGTCTCCCAAAAGTTTAGAGGCGTTATAATAATCTGCTTTACAATAATTCTACCTTTTGAAACTTTGTCATACAAAAATTTGCTAATCGTTAGTTGTCAAAGTGAAACGTCGGCGAAATGTTGGTTGGCAAATGAAATTCCGCCAAAAATAGTTCTGCGAAAAGGCAGAACACCTCTTTACTGTCTTTACTATTTCATATCTTATTCATTTCCCGAATCGCGCCGTAATATTCTGGCTTTACGCCCCCTCTTAATGAAATAAAGTTAAGGGGTTGCAAATGTACAACTAAAGGCTTGGCCACACACAGAGCGCGACGCAGCGCCGCGTCCGCGCCGCGTCCACGCCGCGCGACCGCGGCACATGCTAACAGGTTACCGACGTCAAACAGACTGCGTCCCGCCGGTATCACGCCCCGCTTCTGTCGCGCCCCGCGCCGCGCCGTTCCTTGCGTCCACGCGGCGCGTGCGCAGCGCTGCGCCGCGCGGACGCGGCGGCCCGCCGCATCGCGCAAGGTCACATCAGTCGGATCGGACGATAGGCAGCGAGCGGTGCGCCGCGTTCCCGCGCGGCCGCGCCGCGTTCACGCGCGCGATGAGGGCGTGTTGAGAGCGTGAGGCCGGCGCGATCGGCGCGCGCCCTGTTTGACCAGGCATCGCGTCGGCATCACGCGGCGCGGACGCGGCGCTGCGTCGCGCTCTGTGTTTGGCCAAGCCTTTAGGCCACTTAAGTTAACATTTGTATAATGATTAGTCCGAGTCCAGTGGTGAATCGAAGGTCCTTACTTTGGTCCGATTGGACTGAATAAACTGTAGCTTTCCAAGATAAAACAGTTGTTTCATTGATTGATCTATTAGAAATAAATTGTATGTTTTTGGTCAAATCATTATAAAGTAAATCATTACTTGGTTTAAAATAAAACAGTTTTGACCTACATATTTGAAAAAGTCTGGGTGTAGGTGTAGGTACACATTATGTAGATCGTGTAGTTGTAGTAGCACCCAAAAATCGAGCTTTTTATACAAAAAAAAAGCTCGACAATCTATCGACTCAGCAAAAATTTAGAGAGGTTTGTTGTGTTAATGCATACAGCCGTGACCTTGTACCTACCCTCAGATTTTCACCTTTTTTGGTTTCTTCAGAATTATTAGGAGTCCTAAACAAGTTTTGTCAGTCCTATTAAACTAGGACCGACATAACTACCTACTTGTCGCAGTTTTTTGACCAAAAGTGCTTAAAGCTTGAACACGCCAAAACGTGGGCACATAAAATTACAAATAAATAGAAAATAAAGGTCTAATGGAGCGAAATATATATTGAATATAATTGAAAATATTATAGTTTATCATGCTAATATACTAGACTATCATTTCAGCCTCAGGATTTGACATGTCACAGACTTCGTGATGACCAGGACACAGGCACTTTGCACGACATGATTACTGTATGTTTAAGTAGTCCAAGCCAGAGTTATTTGCGGATAAGTTGATAATATAACTTTAACAGGTGTCTTTTTCAAATATTCATTGATATGGGCCCAGTCCATTGCCATCCGCCTTCATTTATTACCATCCCCCCAAAAGTACCCTTTTGGCATTGTCAGCATGTCCATCATGTTAATACCCTTTCGTCACTGTTATAGTGTAATGATAACACGATGAATGCTACCAAAATAGTAACTGTGAGCTGTGGCTTCTTTAAAATAGGTTTAGGTCATTTTCGCAAATGTTTCTTGCATATATTTCTATAGTCAATGTCCCTTATGCGAATCAATTAACGGCATCGCTTGATGCAATCACAAGTAGCTGGCTCAACCATAAATAATGGGGATACTTAGCATTATTTTTATCTTGCAATCTTCGGGAATGTATTAGCAACTCATAGAAGTCAAACTTTTTATTTTGTGTATTGCTTGAAGTATGTATTTCTATAGAACCATCGTCTAACACCTAACACGCTCAAATACGTTAAAAATGATCAAACGTTTTAATATCCTACATTTTGCATACAAATTTCATTTAGCACCACTATTTTGGGAGCAGATAAGCTCTTGCTAGCTCTTAATCTAACTTGACTTCTCTTTTTGTACATAAATTTGAGATATTTGTCCGTTTTTTGTAACATAAGAAAAATTAGGTTTCGGTCTTTATGTAAGAACGCTGTATGTTCCTAGTTTCTTTTTTTTTCTCATTTGTATCTCGTGTTTTTCTGCTTTCTGGTTGTCTTTCCATTCATTGACGTCTCCGCAACATTTCAAAAACACAAAAACTAATCGATCCTCGATATATTAACATTTTCACAAGTTTCCTTAGCCTAATCGACTTTTCCAATGCTATTGGTGCAAAGTGATTTCGGTCCGTTATTGTTTAAAGCTCGTTATCATGAAAACGAATCATACAATTGACAACTATTGTGGTATCATATGTTCCTCATACTATAGCGATTTTAATTTAAGTAAAGAAATAAAATTTAACCACCCTTTACAAAATTTATAAGCAAAAATGTGTGCCCACGTTTTGGCGTGTTCAAGCTTTACATAACAAATACACGTATGATGTCTACAGTATACTGGAATACCTAGGCGTAATGTCACCTACAAAATGGTCAAAATGGCACATTGGTATACCTATACATATTATAATTAAATGTAACTAAACTATTAAATAATGTCTTGAATTAAGTAGGTGGTACCTAATAGAAAAAAAAGCTTTTTCCTCGACCTATTACAAAGTATGTATTTTTGTATTTTGCTCGCGTTGTTGTGGCGAGAAAAGCCATGTTTCACTCCGTAGCAAAGTTTGTTTCACGATCGTGCCTGGAATTTGAAACCCTCGCAAAGCACAGATTCCACTTTTTCAATTTGGAATCTTTCGCTTTCTCGGGTATCCATTTTTTTTATTATGAATGGGCTTACTCATGGCCACAGACTAGCTGAGGCGTAGACGTGGCCTACGATGCTCGCCCAGAAGGTGCCTGTTCACTCTTGATTTGAAAGTTGCTGGGTTATAAGAACACGGAAATATATATTTATATTTTTGCACGAGGTGTTAAACAACAACTTTTCTCCATTGTAAAACAAATAAATATTTAAATGACAGAGTTTAAAACTAGGTATACTCGTAGTTTAAAAATTAAAATAAGGTGTTTAATATTTGGATAAATGGTAAGTAATCCCAATAAATGGCAGAGTTTTCAGATATTAGGTATATTGAATTATCATTCATCGGTCCTTTGATCGAGCCGTGAACCTGCGCGGTACCTTCGCTCATTCAGCGCGACGACGTTAGATTCGTATTTAATAGCGGCGCGCGGGAGACGAACCGTCGAGGCGGCGGCGGCGCGGGCGCGGGCGCGGGCGCGGCGGCCGACGGTGAGTCTGCCTGATAAAGGAGCTTTTTATCCGCTCGATTTAGCATGAAATTGGAACACAAAGTGAATAAAGCCACAAGATTGTAAACATTATGAGGTTCCCCTTTTTTATACGCTTTTGGCTTATTTACGGTGCTCTTTTTATTGGGCAGTGTCCGGTTCGAATCCCTATTTATTACCTTGTTAAAGTCTAGTTAACGAACAGATCGCTCAGTACGCGGTGCTGGGGATGTAGTTAATTGGATATTTATCGCTTTAGGTACGCGAACCTGTGTTCGAAGCTAAATTGATTCGCGCTGCGAACGACTTCAGGCGGCGCGGCGGCGGCGGAGGCACGCACTCGGTTGGATCCAAATACTTGCATCTGAGTCCTGTGACAAATAAAACTCGCTTGCAGATAATTACACTTATCGTCGTGTAAAACTACTCCGAGTGTGTAAACAGCAAGATTGTATAGAAGTTTGACGTTTAAAATAACACTTGCACAGTCTGTGCTATCAAAATCGATGCAGTGCAGAGTTATCTTAGTCTAACTCTACCTGTGTACAATTGTACAGAAAGGTACTCGAACGGTCTTGTCTTGATACTTAAGTACCTACACGGTCGGACCAAGTCAAGCTAGTTTAGCATGGCATAATTTGCAATGACAAAGTGTGAAAATGTCGAATATCTATGAAAATATAAGTTATATTCTGCCCAAGTCGGTGCAGAGCTTAGAAATATTTTTATTAAATTTGTACGTAGGTACTTATGTCAAATTTATGACAGCGTTAAATAATTAGGTACTTACCTTATAATAAATCGACTTAGTTAAAGTAGGTATAATGTAATGTATAATTCTTTCCAAGAACTCACATCAGCTAATTTTAGTAATTTTATTTATAGTAGGAATCTAACAAGACACCTTTAAGACAACCTACGCGTTGATTTGGGGTTATTAGGGCCAATTACCTATATTGAAAACAAAATGCTTTAAAACTTTAGAAAAAAAACCCTCAGTCACGTATCGAGCTCGCGCTTAGCTAGCTCCAGCTCGTAAAGCAGGACCGGGTGTAAATCATCAATGTTATGGGTTCCCACGAGTAGTGCGTTCCTTCAGAATGAATGACTCACTAAACCCGAAGCTCCATTTCCACAAGTCATAGTGCAATTAATAATATGCGGCATCCTGTCGAATTATCTCTCGTCGTGGCAGGGGTCCGAGCGGCTTTAATTTACCACAATGGAAGTTGGTTCTGAGAAGCGTTCGCCGGCGAGGCGGGCCGATTCTTCGACGAAAACAAACAGAAAATAATTATCATAAAGATGAAGAGCGGCCGCTCGAGCCTGGCCGCTGCTAATGGGAGCCCACCTGGCAGCCCGGGGCGCGCCCGCGCTTCGCCCGCGCCGCGCACACTCGCGCACCTCTACACGCGCACCGGGGTTACCATCCTCGCTCGAGGACCAACCTGCCCGATTAACGGCTATATTCATCGGAACTACCTTAAAATTCAAACTAATAATGAAGATAATATCCCTTCGAGTGGCGGCAGCCGGAAGTCAATCAAAATTGATTAATTCGGACATTTCAGGAACGTTTCAAATATTAAACATTAGGCACGCACTATGCACATATTGTATAGTCTGTGGGGAGAAAGAATATAAGGGGACCGATACATTCTATGACTCTTTTCTTTCCGCACAGACTCTACTGAAAAACTTCTACGGCTCTTTCCTTGAATAAATATTGCTCAATCGTCACCATCCAAACGAACTTAAAAGACGAGAATCCTAACGTAGAACGTAGAACTAATCCGCTACACGAATCTGAAACCAAAGTCCAATGTCAACTTTGCTTTTAAAGTGGACTTTAAATGAGAGAGAAAAAGAAGAGTCGTTAAGTTCCAAAGCCGTGTGAATGAGTGAACCTATTAAAGGACTGAGATAAAAACATATAGGTACAATCTTTAAAAAATACTATGAGATAAAATAAGATAGACACGCATTACATCACATTAAGTGGTTTAATTACAAACCAAACGAAATTAAGACAAATAAAACTTAATTGCGTTTTTAACAAATGAGTGGTGGTATCCCCACGCCTCACATTCCTCCGTGTGAATAAATATAACATCCGAACCAACTCATGCGCGCCGTGTAATAAAGACATGATTTGATTTTAATTATTCTCATTGTTAACCAGTTTCAACTCACTTTGTTTTTTTTTGTAATGGTTTAAGAAGTAGAAACTATTCATAAGGATTATTAGAGACCGTGTGGTTCTTTGGAATAAGCTTTTTTAAGACTTAAAATAAAATATATATGTATATAAAATACCTAATGTTAACGGTAACGTGAAAACGCGTGTGTTTAATGGCGAATGCTTATTTTTTTCATATCAATTCCAGAGATGAAGGTGTGAAGGCTAATTCAACAACATACTACAACAATTACGATTATGGTACCTTCCTGGTGTAAAAGCTATAAACTAACATTCTGTCTCTCAATCTTGTCAAGGCTTCACGGTTTTACATTAGCTGAAGGGTAAGCGCACGAGCAAAGAGCATAATATTCGATTCCAATGTAGGTAATACTCATAGGCAGATAGGTACTTTTTGTGCTGTTTTTGCCTAAATCAATTTCTCATTCAATAATTTTGATAAAAGGTGGAATGTAATTTATATAATACCTCGTGTTCAGGAGCATTTTTTCGACACGTTTAATATTACGGACCTCGATAAATCATGCTATTTACCAAGTGTCCACTTAAATCTGTTCTATAAAGGCTGGTTTTTGTGTCACACTGACCGTCAGCGCTGACAGGCCAATATGCATGATGTCCAGGAAGTGTTTTAGAATAAAGGCCTGTGCACACTCGATGCGTGTGCGTTGACGTGCACTTGCGCGTTGTAGTATCCTTATGAGAGACTGCACACCGCTTGCGTGACGTATGCGTGTGTCTCCAACATTTTAGCGCACGCCCACGTGCACGTCACGCACACGCAGCCGATGTGGTCTAGCCTTAACGCTGACAGGCGAGCGCCGACGGGCCTCAGTCAGTGCTGCTACGAGCCTACGAGTAAATGAGATACTCATCGAGAGTTGATTACCATTATGTAACCAAAAATTTGCAAAGTTTGCGGAAAGCCTGTAATTCTTAGAATGCAACCGGCGGTCTACTTTTCAACCGACTGATGTAAAAGAGAGGCTAATGAACTCAATATTATCAGTAGCTAATCCTATTCAACATCTTGAGCCCTACCGTATTGTCTTTACCCCAGTTAAAGGTGAATAGGACAGTTACGGCCATTGTGAAAACCGCTTATGACTTCTGTTTTTTGCTATCCAGACATAACACAGACGGCATTAGTGAAAGGTTTACCAGTCTGCAGACGTCTGTTCTGTTATCTAGTCTTACGGTACCTTCTGCATGGAAAAGAAATATTGCAAATGAGGTTGATATGAGAACTCATAGGCAGCATATATGTATATATATATGGATTAGTTGTAAGGTTGTTTTAGAAGCTAGGAGATACATATTGGAGTAGATTATTTGTAGATGAGGTAATGTGATAATACATAAGTACATTAATAATTAAACACATTAATGGTTTAAATCCACAAATAAAAAATATACAGTTAATATATGTAGGTATTATGCTTAGGCATGATACAACTTTTTAATGTCTTTGTAGCCACGTTAAGTTATCGACTATAGATTACAGGCATTTTGTAAAACGCGACCCTGAAATTTATGAAATCGTATGTAACCATATATTTTGTATTTATTAAGGGTTAAATTGTACGACAATAATTTCTTTAGTGAGTCCCTTATAATACCTCTGCAACAGAATTTAAAACAGGCATCTAAAGTAGGTACAGGTACATGCTTAGTTGTGATGACAATTTAGATACTCTAGCTTGCTCATACGTTCGCGAATTCTGACAAAATACCGCGAATAAGTGGTATTTATCAACAGACATCAGCCTTCATCACAAGACTTCATAATGTCATCGACGGTCAATAACATAATCGGCGTCGACAGCTAGCATTCCAAGGCTTCGATCGGCCGCGATAACTCAGTTAAGGGCCCGCAATAATTTAACACTGTGACCGCCAACGAACTGTGAAACTTCCAGATAAATATACTCTGACGAATTCCTCGGCTGTCCACCACAATGGCGGAATACGTTAGATTACGAATTCTTTTCGGCATTTTGTTTTTCGTATCCTTTTTTCGGTGCCGATATTTGGGAGCGGTCTGTGCCGCAGAGGCCGCGATCGGTCGGTGGTCCATTAGAACTGGAACAATGGCCCACTCAGTTTCTATTACCAGTTTTATCTTACTTGACATAGACTATGTGAATCCTGCCGGCTTTTTTTAACTAAGCTAAATGACGTGTCGTCATTCGGAGAACGATCGAAAAAATCAGCTTGAGGAGTGCATATCTGCTTTTGTCTCTTAATGGCTCCTGCACTTATCAGTTCAAAATCACTGTGTTCTTCTTGAGAAGAGAATTTGCGGCCTCCGTTAACTGAATGTTTTGTTTTCGAATAATTCTATTGTTGTGGCAATTACCTATTCAACTACAGACAATTCTCTTTATAACTGTTACCGTACTTGTATTACCTACTAAGCTGCTCAAATATTGCCTCTGTTTATTTCTTACAGGGATTACGTCTTTGTAACTAAGCTTTTATCGATGGTATTAACCAATACTAGAGGCATTTCGGTTGGAAAGATGTATTTTATAACTAGGCAATTTCTTTAGAAATGCGGTAGGTACTTAGAACAAAAGAAACTAATATAATTTGCTAAATTTGCTATAAATTAAATATGCCGCCTAGGGGAATTACATTGGAATAACTGTATGAGGAAAAGTAAAAATATTAAGATAGCGTTTTTAAAATATAAGGAGAGAAGGCAATAACTATAATTGGGAAAACAAATCGTGTCATCACCATAACTGTATTAATTAATTGTAGCTATTATGCCGCACGCGATGCCCTTTTGCCTCCCCTCTATTAATATAATGTTTACACATCACACATACTTCTTACCTAAATAACTTTTAAGATAATCTCTAGCAGAATGTAACAAAAATGATGGTATGTATGAGACTTTATTATCTACCGGGCCTAGCCGCGGGTGGCGGCCCCCTGTGCTCTCCTAGCGTTCAATATATGATAAGTCCTTAGACAATGTCATAGTCATTTTTAATAATATTGTTTTACACTCCAAGCCGATTCAGGAATTTAATTGAATTGGACAGTCATTTCCATTGGTTCAATTTCATTAAAACAAGTATTTTAACTATACTCGTACTATATTAACTTCATTTGTAACTTAAGAATGGAATATAATTTTGCTGTTTTGTTGATTTTATTTTAACCTACCTACTTCTACTAATAGCTGTATCTATTGATTTAAAACTTTGTAAGTACCTACCTATGTATTTGTGCTTTGGGCCAGAATATGGACAGTGGAACTCTTCAGAGGCATTTCACCCCTGTTAACTTACTATTTCTTTAGGGAAGTTATGTCCCTATTACTCGGCAATATATTTACCTACCTATTTATAAAAATAAAAAGTATGACTGAAATTTATTGATACAAAATCGTGTAATTAAAGGGACCCAGGGGTTAGAACAAAATTTTGACATATCCGAACAACTGACAGGTCGATATCGTCCGGCGAACTGTTAATCAGTGGGCCCCTTAACAAGGCAGATCAAGATAGGTGCCTAGTTGAGAGTAAATTGTATGTAAAGTTACATTTTGATTACTTTAATTTATTTATCTAAACTAGTGCATGTACATACCTAAATAAAAAAGTGTGCAAAATGCGAATTTAATGCCTTATGCCTTGAGGACCCAGAAACTTGTATTTGTTGTGTGATATTGTATTGCGTTGTGTAATATTGTGTGTAATTAATGGATAATGATTGTAGGTGAAAAAACTGTTTATTGAACAAATAAGTATTATCAAATATTTTTCAGCACACCAAGAAAGTACCTGATTATTCAAAAACTGATGAGAAAGTTGCATTTTATCCACATGTGGGGCAAAGTAATCTAATGTAAATTTTGAGTTGTTTCCTTATGTTGGCTGGTTGAATTTACTATTTTACAGTTAGTAGGTACTTTCGTCGCATTGCTGTGGGGAAAAATTGTGTTTCATTTGTTTAACCCTCGTGCCATAAAACCCTCGCAACGCTCAAGATTCAAATTTTTGAACCACTTGTGGTCGCTATAGGTATGCCCGTGGTTCAATTTTGGAATCTTTCGCTTGCTCGGGTGTCAATTTTAGCAACAACTTTGCCCCTTGTAAAACAAATACGTGCTTAACTATTTCATGCATGCCGCCCGTTGAAATTAAGATATCACTAAAGTTCGGGTTCTAGATCTTCAAATTAAATTCATGTTAGGAAGTAAGTATGTACTTAGGTACACCTACTTATTGGCTATTCGATAGTTGTGAACAAAATTACAGAAGTTAAAGGACCCCGCAGCAAACATAGGGAAAAAGTGGTTTCAGTTAAATCTCACGAAATTTTAGTATGATGTTAATTTGGCTCTCCTGATTATTTATTTGTATGGGCACAATTCTCTCAGAAGTATACTTTCAGAAATAATCAAGTACATATTTTGCTATTTACGCGACATGTTTTCTAAAATCGATATATTGTTATGACACGCACTGACATTTATTGACGTTATCGTTATAAGGTGCAGCCAACAACTGTCAAGAGAAGGAATTACGTAAATAATGGTTAACAAACACATATTTTGTATGAAACAATTATATCGATTATTTCTGAAAGTATACTTCTGAGAGAGTTGTGCCCATACAAAAAATAATCAGGAGAGCCAAATTAACATCATACTAAAATTTCGTGAGATTTAACTGAAACCACTTTTTCCCTATGTTTGCTGCGGGGTCCTTTGAATAAAACAAACGAATTTTAATACTTAAGTAAAAGCGGGTAACGAATAAACTAAAACAAACCATGATTCACTTTTCGCAGGAAATTATTTAACGTTGTGTAAAATCAAAAACATATCGCGATGTTTGTAAACGAACGAAACCTTGAGTCCGCTAACATGTTCCATCTTTAACCAACAAACCCACTTACGAAGTCAAATAAACTTTGGCAAAACACCGCGCCCGAAGAGAAAATCTTCGGCTATCTATACTAGGTATAGGTACTCACCTACGAAACATTCACTTTACTCACATCCAAAAAGAATCTTATCAGGTTTCACATAAGATTTAAATTAGATTGGCTAGATATGAGTTTGGAAGTTTCGGGATCTGGACACAGCGTTTGTTTACACGTAAATCACGATCATTGTTTGAAGGGGCTTCTATTTCGATGCATTTAGTGTGAAGCCGAGATTCGCGTGGCGTTCCCAGTAACCGTACTGCGCATTTGGTACCGAGAAAAGTTTTCCAATACTTGCTGTAATAATGTTGCAACAACACGTAACAACGCGTAGCAATAGGCATACAATGTTTAATTTAAAAATAGCAATTAGTTATTAGAGCATAATTTGCGTGTTTATCGTACCTAACGGTTAATACCTGCCTGGCCTGGCGCGGTCTGGCCTAGTGGATAGTGACCCTGTCTGCTAAGCCGATGGTCCTGGGTTCGAATCCCAGTAAGGGCATTTATTTGTGTGATGAACACTAATATTTGTTCCTGAGTCATGGGTGTTTTCTATGTATATAAGTATGTATTTATCTATATAAGTATGTATATCGTCGCCTAGCAGCCATAGTACAAGCTTTGCTTAGTTTGGGGCTAGGTTGGTCTGTGTAAGATGTCCCCTAATATTTATATATTTTATTTATTTATGAATACGAAATGTAGTCGAACTAAATTTCTCCAATTTTCACAGGGACTGTTTAATACTTACTAGTAGTCATAGGTACAAAAATACTACAGCATTTTTTTTAATAAATCCAAAGTAAGTTCAAGTAACCAATTTAAGCATAGGCTAACGTAGGTGTTTTTACTAAACCTCACGATATCGTATTTAATGGAATGATCAAAGATGGATGGCCCTAAGACTAATTATACTCGTATTTTAAGAATAATCAAGGCGCCTGTAACGATAATCGAAATGTTGCATTAAGTGACGAAAGGTGATTGAAACTAAAATCAAAACAAAATAGGTCCCTAAGTACCTATGGTGCGGCTTCTTTTTAGGCATATTAACTGCTTAATACAGCTTTTCGTATTTTCCAGGCGCTAACCTTACTGAAAGCTGAAAAATGGTACCTCTTTTATTTGTAGTCTGCCTGTTCCGAACTTGTGAAATGTGCGAGTATATCGGCTTCCCTTTTGTGCGCTTTAATATTATTCTTTAAGCATAAGCGTCTTTCTAGATCTGCACGAATCATGGCGCCGAACAGCGCCATCTTTTTCAGCTGTCAGACTCGGGGGCAGGTTGGCATTTTATGGGTTGGAGGCATTTTATCAGACTTTAAACATTTTATACAATCAATTAATCTCTGGTATGTGTATAATGTATGTATAGTATACGAGATATGCAACAGAAACCTGGGATTGAATTAAATCCCATCAAACCCAACTCGGACATTCGATTTCCACTGAAACTAAAAACCGTAATTAAATTAATCGAAACGATCAAAGAAACAACAGGCGCGTGATCAACTAACTTTATTACCTATAGACTTAATTACACTATTATGCACACTAAAACCTCTCTTCAATCAGGAATTCCTGGACGGAGCTGTTGTAGCGAGGGGGGAGCGCCTGCCGCAGCTCGCCTCTCGTCAGCCAATTAGCTTTGGCTTGGCTGGCCGCCGTGCCGCTTTTATAATTGGAGTAGTAGAAGAACACCTGCAATTCGTTCTTCGATATTATAACTACATAATGAAGAGGCTACATTTCTTTAAGAGAATAACGGAATATATCTACTTACAGGTCTATGTTATCTTTAGTTATGCTGAAGAGAGTAAAGCATACTTAAAAACTTAGGAATTTTGTTAGCTTTTGAAAATGTGAGCGAGGAATGAAAGATCTGTTCAAGAAAGTTGGGCTTGCGTAATAAAATGACACTATAAAGGAGGTAAGTTCGGTTTCGGTACGGTAAATTAACGAAAAAATATAGAATTAACAAAGAAAAAAATATTTCCAAATTTCCTATTCGTACCACAGAATTCCTACTAGGTACTAGGTTCTAGCCTAGCAAGTTAATTGTTTATTTTTATAGATTAATCCCTTCCATTCATATACCAAATTAAAATTATTAAAAAAGAAGAACATAAGGACTTACTACTTACGGACATGCAGAAAATAATCCTTTATCATTAGAGGCTCATAGCGAAGCCCAAGAAAATACCAATCCAAACAAAGGAATTAAACTACACACTACCAAACTTTCGTTTTTTATGTCTTGTCTTTATTTATTATTGATTACAAATAATTTATTATTGATAGTTAATTAAGTAGGTACTAATAAATTATTTGTAATAAAAATCTTAGTATGTAGGTACCTTTGTGATAAATTGATAATGATAACATGATCTCAGCCTCAATGCCTTTTTATGCCAATTAATAAATATTTGATTAGTTGTATAGTCCATTTAATTGATTTTCTAAGTAGGTAGTATAAGCCATCATGTAAAACAGAGAATCGGACAGTAATATTACGATTACAATGGCAGATTTTTCACTTAATACCAGAAAGTCAATAAATTCATTTTACAGTGTGCTAAAATTGTGTCACTATAAACATACGAGTATAATATGTGCTATAAATACCAGTGGCGGCGCGTCCATAAAAGCCGATTCCCACCGGCTTGCCTATTTTTGGACGTTTGAGCAGAGTTGTAAAGAAAATATGCATGTCAAATTAGCCCCGGCTTGCCTATGGATATGTTTGACGCGCCGCCACTGATAAATACATAAACTTACCTTGGCGCCTACTTTCCCGTTGATTTCCGTGGGATATTTGTACTTGTAGAACCCGCACGGCGCATTGGAAAGGAACTGTACTTTGAAGTCTGGCCCGCAGTGCTCGGCTATGATTCTTTCAGCAGTCTGAAATATTAAACAATATAATTCTCTTTACTGTTTTGTTGCAATTGCACTGTCAAAGTTGGTGTACGGTTTTCGTATTGTCGTTTAAAGTAAGCGTATTTAGTACTACTAACAGAAAACTTGAATAAACTTTATAACATCTCATAGTTGGAATGTGATGAGATGATGACAACTAGAAATTAAAAAATATTATTGGCACTGAAAAAACGCAAATACAAAAACATACTGAAAAGTGGAAGAGGATTGGCCTATTCGACATATTGTCACAGAATAAATACTAGTACTACCATACAGAAAGGAAACTTCCTACAAAACCGAAGTTTGACAGTGGTTCAGGGTCGGATCATGCTATCCCTTTCTAATATATGGCACTATCCCTTTCGGCTATTTAGTGTTATCAAAAATCAAGTGATTATCTTATCTGTGGTTGTGCACGCAAAAGCAAGTCATGTGGTGCCAACCCTAATAATTGCTCGGAGCAATGCTGAGCCGAGCGGAGCCGCGTTTGGCCGAGGCTTATTCATTCTAGATTGTAATCCAATAATTTACCAATACATAATAAAAAGTATAAAGAGCGATCAAATGTGAGTTGGTCTAAGGAAACAAATTATCAA
This sequence comes from Cydia fagiglandana, assembly GCF_963556715.1. Taxonomy (NCBI): domain Eukaryota; kingdom Metazoa; phylum Arthropoda; class Insecta; order Lepidoptera; family Tortricidae; genus Cydia; species Cydia fagiglandana. The sequence continues at coordinate 11,024,941 of NC_085932.1, forward strand.
ATTAATCACAGAATTTGTATCACATCTAAAACAAAAAGGATTAAATTCATATTTAAAAAATGCTGCTTGATATGAAATGATTCTTTTAAGATATTTGTCGCGCCAAGCGCGATGTAAGTTGGTAAGTGGTATCAACCAGGGCTACTTTGTCATGTGGCAACACTGCCAGTCACTGACAGTTGACAGTTCCGATGGCGGGAAAAATAGCACGATGGCGCCATTAGAGGAAAAATGAAGGTACGTGCAGGAGGCTTTGGACGGCGCTGGGTGTACTGAGTCGGTACATGGTGCGCTTCCAGGCGGTAACGGGAGCCTGCCCCGGTGAGTGTTTACACACATATTTATGCTTGTATAATCGACATCCTAGCTGCATGGGAGTGGAACAAGGGGTTAACCAACGGTCCTTGGTTAACGTAGTTTCACTAAGACATAGTCCAATCACGATATTGGACTGGGAAGCCCGGGCGGGGCTTTCCGGAGTGTGTATCGGAAGCACACAGGCAATAACGCATGTAGTACGGTCGGTTATGAGTTGGAGTATAAGGGCCGGATCTAGGGGGCAGGCATATGGAGGATCCCGAGGGGGCAACGCCCCCTCGTCCAGGTGGTGTGTAGGACACCAGGGTACTAGACGGTAGTACCTAGTCTGGAGGCGACCGATCGTACAGGACGGGAGAGTCACTCTGGATAAGGCCAGTAGCCTGCACTCTCATATTGATACGAAACGTGCGATGCCAACTCGGAAGTAAATGTACTTGTACATGTAACAGTGTGGTCGGAGGTGACCCCTTCTCCTACTCTCATGTAGCATGGTGTTATGTGTACTCATCTTATGATATTTTGTCGCCCAAGCGAATCTATACCCGATTGGATTCAGGCAAGTGTATTATACTTAGATGGGTATAGATGGCATGACAAAAATGGTGGAGATGATCTGGGATTTCTGATGATGGGAAGCCAGATTAGGTTTGGCTATTCCATCTGTAGATCCCTCACGAAGGGCCTTGAAGCCGAGATTGTCAAATTAAGTTTTGAATTGGTTGAGCTCAAGGTACCGGTTGACGTATTTTCTTTTGAAAATATGTACGTAACTAATCATTATTTCTTTCACAGCATTCAACGAAGTTCATTAAAGAAATAAATAAAAAACTGAATGTTGTTTTAATTCTATAGTACTAAGTTAACCTTTGTTTTGCTTTAGAGGTAAAAGGGTGCACCCTAGGCTAGATTAAGTATGACGGAATATTACATAATTGTTATAATTATACATTCGTTTTTGTGTAAAGTGTAATAATTAGTTCTAATTCTAAGAATCTAGTCATAAGGTATTTTTTTTTGTGTTATGTTGGCCATCATACCTTTTATATGATTGCAACAGAATGGTTTTTTCTTATCTATGCTCTCAAGGGTACGTTCGGATTTCAACATTTTATTTTCAGTAATATATGAACGAGCGTGGTAAAGAATGTCAGATGAAGGGCAATTTATAATTACTTTTCATTAATTTAATTACATATGATAATGTTTATTTCTATATCACGTTTAAATAGATTTACTATTTGGTAAATTTACTGATAAGTTAAAAAATCTTCCGGACGTGAATGAGAATTGGAACGCACCACTGCGCGCTGGCAACTCTTGCAAGACCCATCAAGAAGAAAAAAAAAAACAACGAAGAAAAAACGGAATGTTCGCGGCATTCAAAGTTACTTGACCAAGTGGCGTCTTGAAGTTTCTTGTTAAAGTTTATTATTTAGTGTGTCTGCGGATAAACCACAGTGTTGTGAGGATTGCGACCTCAGTTCTGGTAAAGGAAATCATTCCCAAAGCGAGTTGCAGCAAAATCGCAGGTACGAATAAGTTGTAATGTACTTGGTTGAGTCGCCATGGCGCTTTCCAGCGACAAAGTTTTTCTTCGAATTATCAGCAAATATGTTAGATTCTTTCGTAAAATGTGGTAATTGAGGTATTCTGTATACATTACAGCTGCACAAGGAAGTAGGGAATGTACCTGGCCAGTTTGAGACAAGTTTTGTGATCCATACGCTACGCGTATTCAATTCCGCAGTCCGGAGCGAAAAAAGAAAAGTTTGTACGGCAGCACGATTTTCAGGGTGAGTTTAAACAATAGATACGTAATGATCTATGTATGTTGTTGGGAACTTTCGTCATGAAATCGCCGTACGAAACAAGCTGAAGAAAATAAATGGATGCACGGTAGTGCTTCCGCCAAGACGAATACTACCTACAATTTTGAATTAGTTATTTTATAAAAATATAATTTTGACTAGTCATGAATGTAGTCATGATGATTATTTGTACCTTAGACTGCAATGTAGGCTAACTAGCTGTGTTAATCAATTTCAGCTGTCACCATGGCAAGTTTGTACAGCCGGGTTCAACTGCGCCATGATAAATTAAAAAAGGTGACTGCGGACTCTCAAGCCCTCTCGGAGCAGTTGCAAGCGGAGGGAGCTGTCAGTGAAGAGAAGTTCACGGCAATCCACTTAAAATTGAAGCAATGCTTGGGGAGTTTTGAGAAGGAGTTATTCCAATATTTAAACGCTGTACCAGATGCGGATATTATCGAATTGACACAGAATCAATTAGTGGCTGAAGATCTGCTGACGGACTTGGAAGTTGCGTGGCAGATCTCCAAAAAACAGAAGGAAACCATCAAGAAATCCAAACTACCCGAACTAAGCCTTCCCTCCTTCTCGGGGGATAAGTTAAAATGGTGCGAATTTTGGGACCGGTTTGCAGCTAATGTAGACCATAGAGAGTTACAGGAATCTGAGAAACTAATGTACCTCCTCAGCTGCCTAAAGGGTTCAGCACTTGAAACGGTTTCGGGAATAGCGGCTACCAACGCAAACTACTCCGTTGCAGTGGAAACTTTGAAGCGAAGATATGGGTCAACTGACACTCTGATTGACGCACATTATACGGCACTCAACAACCTCCAAAAGGCAGACTATACTAGTGCTAGCTGTCGGAGTGTCCTAGACAGTATCATCATCCCAGATGCTATCAGAAGCTCGGGGAACCAGTTGGTGGCAACCATTTAAGGGCATTAGTACTGTCAAAATTCCCTGAACAGGTTATACGTGAGCACCACCTCATTGGTGAAGGTACTGACTTGATGGCCATCAGAAACAATCTAGACAGAATTATAACAGCAATGGAAAAGTCAGCGCCAAGTACAGAGTACCTTGCCGTGCCTGGCAGTAGCACAACTGAGGCGTTGCAAGTCCGTACAGAGGTGAGGCCTCAGACTAGCCGGAAGAGGAAACTTGCGGGAAATGCTGGAGCACCACCTTCAAAGGGAGCTAAGAGAGCATGCTTGTTCTGCAACCTGAAAGGACATGCTAGCAGGGACTGTCGCAAATACAGTACAGTTGAAGCTCGACAGAAGCAAGTAACGGGAAGATGTCTACACTGCCTCCAACGCAATCATGTGACATCATCCTGCAAGCGGAAGATTGCTTGCTTCCGCTGTAAAGGGGACCATCTACTCATATTCTGTCCCAATCCGGCCTCAGATGACCGCAGTGGCAACTCTTCAAAACCCTCGAACTAAGAAAAGTAACAAAGGTAGAGTCTTCATAGATTGCGGTAGTCAGCGGAGTTACATTACTCTGGCAGCTGCAAAAAAGTTAGGCCTGCCTACCCTTCAGGAAGACCTTCTACTCATTTTTACCTTCGGAGCTTCTGAACCTAAGGAAACATCAACCCCCTCAACAACGGACCAGGAACCAGATCCAGACGAAACGTGATGTTACCAAGCAGTTTACAGTGAACGTCGTACCAAGGATTACAGACAGAGATCCGGTGACATCCTTCAAGTATCCTGGAGTCGACATTGTTGCTGATGATGATACAGTTGGAGAGGTTGTTGATGTACTCATTGGGAATGACTACTTTGGCGCTATCCTCACAGGAAGAAAGATCCAGGTGTCCAAAGACTTTTGGTTGTGGGATACGGATTTTGGATGGGTGCCTTCGGGGAAGTTTACTCCTGAAGAAAGAAGCGGAGTACTCTCAGTGGTCACATACTGTCAATGTCACACTCCTAGCTGCCCATATTTCGGTGAGCCAGATCTGCCTTTAAGAAACATAGATGTAAGGTTCTTATGGTCAGTAGAGAACCTAGGGATAACGGACTCTCCAAAAGCTACTAGACAAGAGGAAGCAGTTCGTCACTTCAATGAGACTGTGCAACATCAGGAAGGCCGGTACTTTGTGAAATGGCCCTGGATTGAGTACCCGCCAGATTTGCCATCAAATTTTGAGTTGGCTTTAGGTCGACTAAAGAGTAACCTGAGAAGACTGGACGTGCAGTTGATTAAGGAGTACGACTTGATCTTGAAGGAGCAACTTGACCTCGGAATTATAGAAGTCGTTACTAGAGGGTCAGACTTTAACGGGGACCACCCAATTCACTACCTCGCCCACCATATGGTGAAACAAGATGGCGGCGGCAAGGGGAGGATATCATACGACGCTAGTGCCAAAAGTACCGGACAGAAAAGCCTCAATGAGTGCCTTTACAGCGGACCTTCTATATTAAAAGACCTAACGGCGTTACTTTTGAAGTTCCGCACTAAGAGGTATGGCATACTGGCTGATGTAGAAAGGCGTTCCTACAAGTAGCACTTCAAGAGGATGATCGTGATGTCACAAGGTTCCTCTGGTTAAAGGACACAACCAAGGAAGCGACGGAGGACAATCTACTATATCTGAGGTTCTGCAGAGTACCATTCGGAGTTGTCGTGAGTCCATTCTTACTGACAGCAACGATCCGACATTTCATAAGCCAGTCAAACAAGGCCTTGCTGAAACAAGTCGCTGACAAATGCTATGTGGATAACCTAGTGACTGGAGCCGATAGCCTGCAGGAAGCTAAGCAGATCTATGAACAAACCAGAACAGTGTTTGAACAGCTGTCTATGAATATGAGAGACTGGATCTCAAACAATCAGAGCTTTATGGACATGATACCAGAATGTCATAGGTCAGTCAAACATGGACAGGTCAAAGTGCTTGGACTTATGTGGAATGTCGAAGAAGATACGCTGAAACTACTAGGTTTTCTGATTGGAAGCAGACTTCTGAAATATGTAATATGTCCTTGATCTTGACATTGAGAAAGAATATTTGTGGTCAGATAGTTTGGTTGTACTTAGTTGGATGAGGTCGAACAAACTGCTCCCACCCTTTGTTGCAAACAGGGTAAACGAAATCAAGCGTGACCATCCTAACACAGAGATGTTCTATGTCCACACAAAAGCAAATCCTGCTGATATTGCTACGCGCCCAGAGCTGTTCGAAGAGAAAAGGCAACTTTGGTTTAACGGGCCGGAGTTTCTTGTCAACGAAGAATCATGCTGGCCCCAAAATAGACTCTATGAGGCACATCAGAACCTTCTTTCTGTTGGGGAGGTCCTGGGTGACGACCCAGGTGAGCCGTCACAGGTAGTACCCATTGGTGATGACGCTGACCAGAGTGAGGACCTAGAGCAAGGAAGTCCCAGTGATCCCGTTGAACCAATGGATACCCAAGATTTGAGCATACCTACAGAGAGTGGTGAATATCCTACTGATGGAAGCATGGAACTTGACAATCCTGAAAATCATAGCGAAGGAGACATCCAACAGTCGAGATCCAACGGGGAGAGTTCACTGACAGAATCATAAAAGAGACCCATGAGAGTAACTACCACGTCGGTGCTCCACATACATTGAGTATCATCAGGGAACGGTATTGGATACCCCAAGGGAAAGCTCAGGTGATGAAGGTGCTAAAGCGATGTACCCAGTGTGTCAAACATGGCGGTGGTCCATATCGGTTACCAGCCACACCGGCGCTGCCTCCAGAACGAGTAAATTACAACAGACCCTTTACTTACACTGGTGTTGATTATCTAGGGCCGCTATTTGTGAGTACCCAGACTGGTAAAGAGAAACGTTGGGCTATTCACTTGTTTGACAGTGCGAGCGATACATCTCGTGATCGTGAAGGACCTTTCGGCTGAAGAATGTCTACTAGCCTTGCGAAGGTTTATAGCTGCTAGAAACAAACCACAACGGATGTACTCAGATAATGCGACTTGTTTTAAGTTGGTCGCTGCAATGGTACAACATCCATACTGCGTTAAGAATGACATACAGTGGAAATTCATATGTCAACTAGCACCGTGGCATGGAGGGTTTTACGAGCGGCTTGTGGCCTTGGTGAAGCATTGCCTTAAAAGAACCCTAGAAAAACACCTTCTCAATGATACCAGGTTACTGACGGTGATAAAGGAAGTGGAAACAGTGCTAATTCAAGACCACTGACCAGAGTCGGTACAGATGTGGAACATGTTCTCTGCCCGGCAGATTTCTTAAGCCTAGGACAATGTTTGACTATGAGACCATCTGCTGCAGATATTCCGACTTGTAACACTGCTACAAAGAGTGACCTGTTTGAGAGCTGGAAGAGAGGATGCAATATCCTAGCAGAATTTAAGAGAATGTTCGTCATGCAGTATCTTGCTAGTCTGAGAGAGAGGTACAACAACTCACCCAAGCAGCCTAGAGTTAAATCTCATCGATCACCACAAGTAGGCGACCTTGTACAGGTTAAATCGGATCTCAAGAACAGAAACCTCTGGAAAGTGGGGAAGATCCACGAGCTGATCAAGGGAAGTGATGGGGAATGTAGAGTAGCGAGGGTCAAAGTTGACGATTCTACTTTAACACGTTCCATTGGCCATCTCTACCCTCTGGAGGTAGATGACGAGACGCCTGAGGTAGAACCTGTAGCGGGAGGCTCGGCTGAGATTGGAGAGGACAGCGGGGAGTTGGAAGTTCCAAACAGAGTGAATGATCACGTACCTGTGCTCGTTGAACAACCAGAGGTCGACGCGGATGATCTGGCTGAGTGTGACGTGACCAGTCACAATCAAGTCCCACCACCAGAGGAACAGCCAGAGGAACGAGGCGTTGGCAGAAGCAAGCGGATCGCAGCCATTCGTGCCAGGGATAAAATCCTGGAGTGGACGCGACACCTGCTCGCCCTGCTGCATTAACCTTCATTGTTGTCCGGAGTGTCGCGCCAAGCGCGATGTAAGTTGGTAAGTGGTATCAACCAGGTCTACTTTGTCATGTGGCAACACTGCCAGTCACTGACAGTTGACAGTTCCGATGGCGGGAAAAATAGCACGATGGCGCCATTAGAGGAAAAATGAAGGTACGTGCAGGAGGCTTTGGACGGCGCTGGGTGTACTGAGTCGGTACATGGTGCGCTTCCAGGCGGTAACGGGAGCCTGCCCCGGTGAGTGTTTACACACATATTTATGCTTGTATAATCGACATCCTAGCTGCATGGGAGTGGAACAAGGGGTTAACCAACGGTCCTTGGTTAACGTAGTTTCACTAAGACATAGTCCAATCACGATATTGGACTGGGAAGCCCGGGCGGGGCTTTCCGGAGTGTGTATCGGAAGCACACAGGCAATAACGCATGTAGTACGGTCGGTTATGAGTTGGAGTATAAGGGCCGGATCTAGGGGGCAGGCATATGGAGGATCCCGAGGGGGCAACGCCCCCTCGTCCAGGTGGTGTGTAGGACACCAGGGTACTAGACGGTAGTACCTAGTCTGGAGGCGACCGATCGTACAGGACGGGAGAGTCACTCTGGATAAGGCCAGTAGCCTGCACTCTCATATTGATACGAAACGTGCGATGCCAACTCGGAAGTAAATGTACTTGTACATGTAACAGTGTGGTCGGAGGTGACCCCTTCTCCTACTCTCATGTAGCATGGTGTTATGTGTACTCATCTTATGATATTTTGTCGCCCAAGCGAATCTATACCCGATTGGATTCAGGCAAGTGTATTATACTTAGATGGGTATAGATGGCATGACAATATTTAAAGATAACCAAGGTTTACCAAAAGCTATCCCAAAGCATAAATTGTATATCTAAGTGCCTAGTGACTAATTCAACATAGTGTAACCTGTCTAAGGGTCTCTCCTTCTTTCCAAAGTCCTTGAGGTAGAATGTGTTTCTCATCTTTGCCTAATTTGTGATTAGTCACTAGAACCAAGTGCCTTTGAAGGCACCTGTCTAATGTAGTCTTGTCGCCCTTCTTGTCTGCTTCTAAAACAAATAAAATTTATTTATTTCATATGTTAAGAGGATTAGCAAACCCAGCACATGCGGCTCTTTAGACCTGCCATTCCTGCCTCTTCAAGATGCCCGAAATATGAAAAGATCACTGCCACGACCACTGAAATCAACTTAAGTGTCTCTCCAAGGGTGATATTCCACCTATCCAATTTCTTTGTCCAATGTGTATTGCGTCTCACATTTTGCTTTAATGAGAGAGTGAGACGCACTGACATTGGACAGGTGGAGTACCACTCTAAGATACCAAAAACGGATGGTTTCTGCTGTGGTTAACTTAACACACTAAACTTGCTGTATCATTGGATCATTTCAGCCCGAGGTGCAAGTGACTAATTGCTGCAGCACAGGTGTTAACTGTTATGCCCTTATACTTTTGAAATTTTACAAAACATGTGTACCTGTAACAATGTCAGCAAATTTGAATTTGGCATATTCTTCATTAGATGCATCCTCAAAGTCTTGCGCAGTGATCTTGCTCACTGCATCTGGGTCCACATCTGCAGACTCACTCTTGAGGAGCTCTGCCTGGATTCTAAAATGTACAGTACAAACATGAATTACCTAAGTATTTTAAACTTCAAAGTAATGCTTATTGAAATTTTTATCATGAAATAATTAAATTAAATTTTTGTATCATTAAGGTCAATAACTCTAAATTGATGTCTATACATATATGTTATGTATGAATAAATATATTAATTACAAGAATTCAGCTGTGTTTGTATATCTCAAACAGTAAAATAACAATTTGATTGTCCAATTTACTAACCAATCATCCTGCTTAAGTACCAATTTTCTACTAAAATTAGACTGGTTGGAGACTGGTTGGTGGGGTCATTGAAGTGTCATTTTTGCATCCAGGATAAAAAAACAAGGTTTATTAAATAAAAACAAAAAAAGGTATTCCACTTACTTACTTAATAATGTATTCTTATAATCAAGAGTTATTTTAAAACAAAATTAAATGTCTGCAAACAATATCACAAAGCTTAAAAATAAAGGAAAAGTGGCAAAACTCACTCAGGCTTCAGCTTGTACGAACAGAATCTAGGAGGGAACAAATAAGAATGTAACTTACTTATCAGTTTCATGTCTCAACTCATGGTCCGATTTAAGGCTCTTCTCTATTTCTATAGTGTTAAGCAAAGACTTGTACTTCTTCTGGATTTCATTAAGAGGTGGCGTGACTACTGGCAGCCTTTCAACACATACACTCGTAACTAAATCCCATGACGAGTTAGACAATCCTGACAAAAATAGTTGAGTGTTAATCATTTTGGGGCCGATTTGTGGTTCATTTTCCCGGATACAATCCCGCAAACATGAAAATTATTTTTACTTACTTAAATTTAAATAAATAAGTATTAAGAACTAAGATTTAAAACTAACCTCTGCCAAACAATCTTTGGCAAACTTTTAAATCGGGATGTAACAATGTTCTCATAAACATCCTGTGCTTAGTGTGCTTCTCAGTTACACAATAGTGTAAAATAAAATCTTATAATGATACTATATTAATATAATATGTATTTTTAATTAATCGCAAAACCAAACCACAATTTATATTCAATCTATGTCACAGTGACAGCATGGTGACAGCAAAGAATGACAGTGATTGCTCATAAGCATATTTTTCTAATATTGTAATTTTAGATATTTATTATTCTAGATATTTATTCCATTATAAAAAAAAAACCGGCAAGGTGAAGTATTATAGATGGTCAAGCAAATCTTGTCAGTAGAAAAAGGCGCGAAATTCAAACTTTCTATGGGACGATATCGTTTCGCGCCTACATTTTTCAAATTTGCCGCCTTTTTCTACTGACAAGATCAGCTTGACCAAGTTTAATAGTTCTATTAATTTTAATAATTTTCATCATATTATAAAAGTACACCTCAGAAATGTCAAATGATTTGGCATGTTTGAGCCATTTTTAAAACTGCGCGTTTTAATTATATTTTTAACGCATTCTGTGGATTTGACGTTTATACTATATTTATGACTGCTGGTAACACTCTTTAGCCCTTTTCCGGCTCTCTGTGTCAAAGAAAGTAAGCAATTTTATATTTTGCTGTGATAAATCCATTAAAATCTACCAAAATATTAACAATTATCGATATACAGTGATTAATTTGAGTGATATATTAAATTTCCAAGATGTTCCACACAATATTTATTTCACAAGTGACCAAAACGAGCGGACTCAGTTGTCAAACACGTACAGAGGTTAGGTTTATATTTAAAACATAATTTTCGTTTTAGGCCTTCATCATGAAGCAAATCGTTGCAAACCAGAAAGTGAAAATCCCTGAGGGGTTGACTGTTCACGTGAAGTCGCGGCTGGTGACAGTTAAGGGACCGCGAGGAGTTCTGAAGAGAAACTTCAAACACTTGGCTGTTGACATTCGCATGGTGAACCCACGACTCCTGAAGGTTGAAAAATGGTTCGGCTCCAAGAAGGAGCTTGCTGCCGTGAGGACAGTCTGCTCCCATGTTGAAAACATGATCAAAGGTAAATAAAGTTTGGTTTGTTTGATACTTACACTCGAGACCTAGTATTCGATTTTTGAGCACTATCTACCTTGGATTAAAAAAATAAATTAATATTTGTTTCTCGTCGTGTCCTAAGATAATTCTTTAGAAGAAAAAAATGTTTAGTAAAAGACTTCAATATTGAATACTTGAATCAACGTTAATTTGAGGTTATGTTATATGTAGCTTCCATTTGGTTGTTTAAAAAGGTGACTACTTGAAGATTTACATATCCTTAAACTATATGTATAGAAACACACTCTGTACAGTGTATCAACTATCTTATCCCCTGTAAAATTGAATGGCGAATATATTTTAAAATAGAGACTGTTAGCCATTATAGAACCTTGTCATAAAATAATTTTACCCTTGATTAGGGTAGTATTCCACCTGTCCAATTTCTTTGTCCAAATAGCCATTGGCATGGCATACCCTGAGGGCTAGTTAGAGCTATTTTCTTACTTTAAAAAGTTGTAGAGAAGCTGCTGTTTAAAAAAAAACAGACAGTAGGAATCATATTTTGTTAACCTTAGTTACTTAATTCACTTGTTTGGTGTTCCACTTTAATGAAGACAATAGTAGTTACCAAAAAAACTAATTTAACTACAGTTATGTACAGCACTGAGCGATTTCATGTTGTTATTATATTTCATGAGAATTCTGTTTTAAATTAAAATCACGTTAACAGTAAGCCGCTAGTGGATCGAGCATTGTTTTTACTGTTTTATGTAATAAATCAATACACAATAGAGGACTTAATATGGCAGTCGTCGTTAATAACAGCCCACAGTGAATAATTGGATATGCATATGATTATTTAATGTTTCCAGAATTTAATTTACTCTCTTCTATCTATATCTTAACAGTAACCACAGAATGGTCAGAGCAAAGTTACAAGTAAACACACTAAAAAGTAGACCCTTTAAAGCAAAGCAAACCGACAGCATAATACTAGAAAATACAGAGCTACTAAAAGAAAAGCTAGAGCAGTTCATTGAAAAAACGAAGAATCTAGACATACAGAGTAAATACAACAAATTCCAAGAACTTCTGTACAGCAATAAAAAAGATAAACTAGAAAACAAAGGCGACAGGCAAAAATGGATGACAACCGAGACTAAAGAACTGATAAGAAATAGAGCAGACCTTATATCCAACCCTGAAAAGACAAAAACTACAAGAAAAGAAATAGCCGAAATAAGCAAGAAAATTAGAACACAGATGAGAAAAGACCGTCAGAGACACAGACTGAGACAGCTGGAAATGTGCATACAAAGAACAGGAGGCACTAAAAAAGCAGCAAAAATACTTTTGGAAAAACGAGACTGGATACCAAACTTAATAAATAAAAATCGTAAATGCGAAAAGCGACGCCCAGAAATAATATCAATAGCCACTGAATTTTTCAGAGAATTATATTCAAGTGAAAGTACTACACAGACAACAACCCTATCAGGAGACAGCAAAGTACCAGAAATACTATATGAAGAAATAGAAAAGGCTGTGAAAACTCAAAAAACAGAAACAGCTTCAGGATCAGATGGCATAAGTAACGAGTTCCTCATCCTAAATAAAAATCTCCTAATACCAATTCTAAAACACCTCTTCAATGAAATCTTACAAAAAGAGATAATCCCTTGCCAATGGACAACATCATCTATAATACTTCTACACAAAAAAGGTGATAAAAATAACATCAACAATTATAGACCTATAAGCCTATCCTCGAATATATATAAAATCTTCGCTAAAGTTATACTCCAAAGAATAACCAATAAGCTAGAGGAAAGTCAACCAAGAGAGCAAGCGGGCTTCAGGAGCGGGTACTCGACTGTGGACCACATTCATGTCATCAAACAATTGTTCGAAAAAGGCAAGGAATACAACATAACATTCTACTGCTGCTTCGTGGATTACAGTAAAGCTTTCGATACAATAGAGCACGAGAATATCTGGCAGGCACTCAAAAACCAAGGTATCGAAAATAAATACATCAGAATACTAAAAAACATTTACAACAACAGCAGGGCCACAATAAAACTAGAGCAGGAAGGCAAAGAGATCAGAATAGAAAGAGGCGTACGTCAGGGGGACCCACTATCGCCGAAACTCTTCACAGCCGTCCTAGAAGAAGTCTTTCGCCAATTAGACTGGGAGAAATGTGGACTATCTATTAACGGTGAAAACCTTTCACATTTGAGATTTGCGGATGACCTGATCATACTCTCATCATCAAGTGAGGAATTGCAAATAATGCTGAATGACCTAGTTATAGAAAGTGGGAAGGTGGGATTGGTTATGAACACACTAAAGACCAAGGCTATGACTAACGACAAGCAAAAACCTATTCTCATCAATAATAACCCAATTGATTACGTCAACGAGTACATCTATTTAGGCCAGATAATCTCTCCGGTAGATCTAACCTCAAAAGAAATAGATAGACGTATTGGAAATGCTTGGAAGACATATTGGAGCCTAAAGGAAATAATGAAAAATAAAGATATCAATGTAACTATCAAGCGGAAACTCTTTGATACCAGCATACTTCCTACACTTACCTACGGCTGCCAAACCTGGGCTCTCACTAAAACACACATTAGAAAGCTAGAAACTTGCCAAAACTCCATGGAAAGAAGTATGCTGGGGAAAAGACTATCGGATAAAATAAGAATAAAATCCATAAAGAAGATCACCAAAACAAAAGATGTCACAAAAACAATAAAAAAGTTAAAATGGAAATGGTCAGGACATACAATTAGAGGCAAAGAAAAATGGTCGAAATCGATAATGAACTGGTTCACAGGCCATAAGAAAAGGAAAAGAGGTAGACCATTTAGAAGATGGGTGGACGACATCAAAGCCACAGCAGGAACCACATGGACGAGAGTTGCCAAGGATAGAGAGGAATGGAGAAGGTTGGAGGAGGCCTTTTGCCAATAAATGGCACACAGACAGAAAAAAACGCAAGAACTGTAGAAAATAATGCAATCTACTGTCTGAAATAAAGGATTATTACATTACATATTACATCTATATCTTAGTGCTGAACAAAACAAGCAAAATTGTTAAATTTTTTGACGCCAATGATGGATATATCTGCACCATATGTCCAGCGCCAAAGACTAATTAATCCATCACTGACCACAGTAGGCCAAGCACATGATTAGCGCGACAGTATCTCGCGGCGAGATAGACTACCGGTCTTTTTCTAACTATGTTAACAAAAGAGGGATGGGTAGTCTGCGAGATACTGTCGCGACAATCATGTGCTAGCCCGGCAGAGCAACATAGATCTTTGTTCATATGCATGAAGTTCAACTTTAGGTTAGAATGGTGACGTGATAGTCGCGGTTTTCATTGACCATCAGACACACCATATGCTTGTTTGCCACGTGATATAAAAAGAAATAAGGCTGATCTAATCCCTAGAATTGGCATAGGCAGTAGTTTTGATGAAAGCATCTGTCATCTGACCTTTCTACATAGAGGAGAAACTAGGTCTTATTGGGATTGGTCCGAATTTCTCTCTTCGTGCTAGGCATGTCTGATACTAATCCAAACATTATTTATTCCAGGTGTCACCAAGGGATTCCAGTACAAGATGCGTGCTGTGTACGCCCATTTCCCCATCAACTGTGTCACCACTGAAGGCAACAGCATCATTGAAATCCGTAATTTCCTTGGTGAGAAGTACATCCGGAGGGTAAAGATGGCACCAGGCGTCACTGTTGTCAACTCCCCCAAGCAGAAGGACGAGCTTATTATCGAAGGCAACTCTCTCGAGGATGTTTCCAGCTCGGCTGCCCTCATCCAACAGTCTACCACCGTCAAAAACAAGGATATCCGAAAATTCTTAGACGGTCTTTACGTTTCTGAGAAGACTACGGTTGTACCCGATGAGATATAAGGACATTAAATAATAAAATCCAGAATACAGTATTTTTTTTACCTATTATTTGCATTTTTCTGGTAGGTAAATTGCTGCAAGGTAGACATTGAAAAAGAAACTTGCATGTCCCTTTAGTTTTTATTGTTCATCATTGTTTGTCGTTATAGAAATAATAACGAATACCTACATTCTAGCCATACACGTAAGTAACGGCACCAAACATGAGAAATTTAAGAGAAGATCAGAGTATTTTCTATATTTCAATGATACCTATAAAATGTCGAATTCTACGTTAGAAAAACTTTATATCCTATTCGTTTACGACGTAGTACAGTCATTATATCCAAAAAATCGACCCTACCCGTGAATAATTAGTTCTTGGATTTTTTTTTCGTAGGTCCCTCGGGGGCGTCACTGGGAGTGTAAATTCAAAAAGTAGGCTTAATCAGGCTCCTGCGTATATTCGAAAAATGGTTTTTTTCCAAAAAAACGATTTATCTTCAATAACTCGGCCATTTTTGATTTTACAGTAAAACCGTAAGGACAAAAATTGTAGGAAATTTGATTCTCTACAAGTTAGTCCAGTCATTATATCCAAAAAACCGACCCTTCCCGTGAATAATCAGTTCTTGGATTTTTTTTTCGTACGGTCCTCGGGGGAATCACTGGGAGTGTAAATTCAAAAAGTAGACTGAATCAGTGTCCTTTGTATATTCGAAAAACGGTTTTTCTTGAATAACTCGGTCATTTTTGATTTTACAGTAAAACCGTGAGGACAAAAATTGTTCAGAATTTGATTCTCTACAACTTCGTTTCCATTCATTTATGCCGTAAAGCGTGGAACATAGGAGATAATGATAATATTTTGAATTTGTCGCGTTTTTCAGGTTTAATTTCTAAAATATCGATTTTGGGGGAAAGAAGGTAGGAACCAGAATTGTTCAAAATTTGATTCTCTACAAGTTTAGTCCTCTTCATTTATGTCGTAAAGTTGAAAATAAACGAGATATTGAAAATATTTTGAATTTGTCGCTTTTTTCAAATTTTATTTCCAAACTATCGATCCTAGAAGAAAAATTGTGAGGACCAAACTTGTAGAGAATCAAATATTCTAAAATTTTTGTCCTCACGGTTTTACTGTAAAATCAAAAATGACCGAGTTATTCAAGAAAAACCGTTTTTGGAATATACACAGGACCCTGATTCAGTCTACTTTTTTAATTTACACTCCCAGTGATTCCCCCGAGGGACGTACGAAAAAAAAATCCAAGAACTGATTATTCACGAGAAGGGTCGGTTTTTTGGATATAATGACTGGACTAACTTGTAGAGAATCAAATTTCCTACAATTTTTGTCCTTACGGTTTTACTGTAAAATCAAAAATGGCCGAGTTATTGAAGAAAAACCGTTTTTTTGGAAAAAAACCATTTTTTGAATATACGCAGGAGCCTGATTAAGCCTACTTTTTGAATTTACACTCCCAGTTAGCGATGGGCGAGTCGAGTTATCTGATTCGAATAATCCGAATCAATCACAGATGAGTTGATTCGAATCAAGACTATTGGCAATCCGAATCAACTCGGCCACTAAACTGACTGGTAACTTGGTATCCGATCCGCTGACTCGGCGAATGAATCGCCAATTCACCAACTCTCCGAGCCGAGTCAACGCTACGCTAAGGCCATTCAAAAATAAACCTTAATTCGATAGCCCGAAGGTTCTTTTTACAACAACTGCCGCTTGATTCGCCGTTTCAATCCGAGTTGACTGGTACTATGACCATTCAAAAATAAACCTTAATTCCGTAGCCCGAAGGTTCTTTGTACAACAACTGCCGCTTGATTCGCCATCCCGAGTCGAGTTCACTGGTAGTATGGCCATTGCAAAATAAACCTTAATTCGGTGTCCTGAAGGTTCTGTTTACAACAACTGCCGTTTGACTCGTTTGCGGCTCCGCGGCCCGTGACCTTGTCGCGAACCACGCAAACCGTCGAGTCGAGTCAGTTCGAATTTCAACTCGGATCAGTGGCCGAATCGATTCGAATGATTCGAATCGAAAAAAAGTGGACTCGTCACATCGCTACTCCCAGTGACCCCCCCGAGGGACCTACGAAAAAAAAATCCAAGAACTAATTATTCACGGGTCAAAATCTATGATGACTGTCCTAACGTGTTAGTGAAAGTTTTCCCATAGAAAATTTCAATTTCGAGCCTTTTTCTATTGACAAACCTTGTTTGACCAGCTATGGTGTTAAAAACACTCATTTTGCACAGGATTTGTGTTCCACAAGAAGTACTTGGAGGATATAACCAATCGGAGACGCCTTGTCTGTAATTTTTTGTACAAAACAGTCTGCCGATTTTTGCGGGGGAGGGGCCCGTATATCTACGTAACGTAAAAATAGCCATGTCAGATAGACGTCAGTCCATACAAAGTGTATGACCATTGGCCGACAGAGGGGTCTGTTAATGGCTACTCCGTTTGGTTATATCCACCATGTATAAGTCTCATTATTTGCCACGTTGGGCATATAAAATATAAAGCGGCTATGTATTAATATTTTATTGCCAATTAATATATGAGCCTCAAATACAAGCATCATAAATTCGGCTTGACAGCTAATGTAGATGGCGGTGTACCATAGACATAATATATATATAGACGGTGTCTCAGCGAGCTGTCACTGTTGCCACTTTTGTTTAGTGTACGATTAACAATTTAACACCACCTTGCTGTAGCCATGTCGATAAAGTCATATCGATAAACTATCGACATTTCTTACAATTTTAATTTTACTTCAAAGGTTTGACGATATCTAAAATGAACAAAAACGCTTTTATTCTTTATTGTGGTTATCAGATCACAATTTTATCGTCATGCCCCAGCAGGGAACCAAGGGAAAGTTCAGATATTTAATTAAAATACATAAATACCTACTAAGATATGTGTTCCGCAATAATTGAAATATTTTATTATATTCTAATATATTTATTATTCATTAGCATTTCAATTATGTATATGTTTAACGAAGATATTGAAGCTTCAATTAATAGCTATTTCGTTCCGCTGTGTAGCGTTTATCGATATATAACATGATTAAAATCGACTTTTCACATCCCTAAAAAAACACACATACACGCTTTTACGCACACATTCACAGCCTGGATGCATCAAAAAAGGCAACACTTGATTTGAAGTTCACCTTGTCAGCAGTATGGTTGTCCTTTTTTGACAAATGGCATTTTAAAAGAGCGAGGAGAGAGAAATGATACTAGTTGCTGCGCCGTCAAATAGAACAATAAACGTAGGGACCTTGCGGTGTACATTATGATGTCATTGACTTAGAGATTTTCACGTATCAATAGTGATTCTTGAGGAAGATTTAGGTGTATAATTTGTTTACACGTGCGAAGCCGGGGCCGGTCGCTAGTTTATTTATAAACTGCACGGTCCTATATTTTATTATTCAAATAATGCAAACAAGAAAAACACGTAACTCAAGTATATTTCTATTATACATAATTGTGGAATAGAAATATAATTTCGCATACTTCAGTTTCGGTGGACAGTCAGAATAGGGTAAATTAAATGAAGGGAGATCAGGTAAACTCAAATAGAATTTTCAACGTAAATAATTTTTATTCAAACTAGTCTATTGAACATCACTAACTCATAAACATTGTACATCTGCAAATATGGGTTCCTAATAAAATGTTAAGACTTCATTAATAATGAGTAAATTAATAATTTACACAGGATAGATAGCATGCTTGATTAATTCAATACCTACTTAACGCGATAAAATAAAATAAATACCTATTAAAATAAAACATTTCCATTATAATAATTGTTAATACAGTAGTCACATGTTAAAAATAAATTAAAATAGTTCTATTACATAGCATTCAACTGTTATATACATTATATCAAGATTTGATAATTATCAAGGAATCACGACTAGCTATCGCAAACTACCTAAATCTAAGTATAATAAAACTTGAATTTTATTGATAGACCAATTACAATTTGAAACACGATGTATTGCTAATTTATTGATATCTTTGGCAGGTAGCTATACAGGACCGACGAGGCGAATGCAGCGCATAATTACAATACAAGCTAGTCGCAATTCCTTCGTCCGTAAGTTACTGTCTATCTATAATATCAGTAGATAATATTTTGTCATGAAAAATAATAGCTATTTAACACATCAAACTTAAAACTAGTTTAAGTACGATGGGAATATTTATGGGTTTCCCAGTATTCCATTACATTATGCAATAAAATGAAGCGACGTAAGTAACAGTATTGCATCCTCAGAGTGCGCTTCGTGCCATATTTGCAGATGGTCATTCTATTATTCAGTAAGAAAATAAAATTCTCAATAAATAAATGTCAAATACTATTTAAATTGGTGAGACACTTCACACCAGATAACACAATTGCTTACTATAAAAATGATCAACAAACAACTTGCACCGCGCCTAATGTGTCGAGGAGGACATCAGAGTGCAGAATATGTCATGAGATTCAGTGGCTACAATAGTTTGCCGCTTGAGCAAATGATTGTGATAATGCAACGACTTAGCCTAGCCATGGGCGTCGGGCGCGTGAGGTGGGCGTGGGGCTACTCCTATATTAAACTAGAACACGACGGCCGGCGTACCACCGGCCGTCCATAACACTAGCTTGTAATTATTACACTATGTCAACATCACCGGTGCACCGTGACTCGTCAAGTAGATAATAGTTATAACTTCACTATTATTATTAAACTTTAATAACATGACGAAGATTCAAAATGTATAATGTCTAGCAACCTGAGTAAATTAACATGATAATACAATTTTAAATTTGTTTAATATACAATCAATTTACATAGGTAGTCAATCGAAGCGCATAATAATTAGTGGGATTCTCCGAGTACCTAACTAAAATTAGTATAGAGATAAATAAGGGTAGGGTACAACTCGATACAAACACCGCGATCGGTCAACACTATCGCTAGTCAATAGATCCGCACGATAAACTTAAGCGTAGTGCACATACTACAACGATTAGCGAGTCATTGGTCAACTTTACGCACGAGTGATAATTTACATTAAGTAGATATTTAAAACGGTAACTTATGCTAAACGAACTCCGGGACGGGGTATCGACGAAGCGGCGGCTACTCGTTAAACTATAAAGGCGACTTTACCGAATCACACTCGAGGGCTCGGGTCCTAATTATTGCTGTAGGGGCCGGCGCCGGCTCTGGCTCTGGCGGGCGGACTCGAACATTCATCTACTGCAGGCGCGGGGACCCTGGCGGGGCGGGGCGGGGCGGGGCGGGGCGGGGCGGGGCGGGGCGGGGGAGGCGAGGCGCGGCGGCTACAGCGGCTCGCGGCGCGGCACCCACACGCTGGGGCCGCTCTCGGCCGTGATCACGGCCTTCACCTTCGAGTAGATCTCCTCCGGCGTGTCGCCCGTCACCACCGCTGCGAACACGACGCTATGTTAGGCACGCAGACTCTACACGGAACCGCGCCATCAGTACTCGCCTCGATATTCGAGGCGGGCGTGACGGAAAATGATAGGGATTAGCGTTTATTTAATAAATCTTAACAACTCATTTACTTACCAGTAAAGTATTCGGCGAACTCCTGTTCCATTTTCAGAGCGCGCTCAAAAGTTTTCTTTGCCTGTTCCTCAGTCATCCTCTTATTCATTTCCCTAAAAAAATAAAGTAGTTATATTTAACCTCTCATTTCTCATGATTTCTAGATTGTCTACAATTTGATCATAGGTGAGTAAATATTAGTGCAATTTAGTAAATGATATCAAAGTGACAAAAAAAGATTGAAACGCTTGGGGGGGAATAGTAATAAATACTAATAAACAGCATAGTTAAGAAATACTCACATTATAGATTCTACACTCTTTGGTTTAATAAATATGGCTATTGGATAAAGTTGTGCCACTTGCAATCTCTTAATGGCATTTCCGCTCACGTCTAAAATGCAGTGTTTACCCTGGAACAAGTAAAATGAATAATTAGTACAAATACTTTAGTTTAGTGAAGGTCTCCATTTTAGCTTGGGCAAAAATAACTTTCGTAAGTCCAAATGTTCTCCTCTGCAGGTCCCATTTCAACCGATTCTCATTGATATTTTGTGAGCAGGTTCGTTAGTTAGATGGAATTTTTGTGTCGTTTCGCTTTTTGGATAATGTTTAAAATGGTGGAATTGTCATAAAACACGTCAGTGCCAGAAGGGACTACGGCAGAGTAGAATAGTCTAGGCTAGAGTTCGCTGTGATAATGACTCGACGAAATAAGTATATTTTATTACCACATTTCATGAACTTACGAAGCTTATCGTAGTCTACAGCCACCTGACGGAGCGACGGAGGTGCCGTATATGGCACAAATAGCCTCACCGGAAGATCAGCAACTTTTGGATTAGCATTACATATGCTGTGTAATAGGCGGAGCGCCGGGGTGGAAAGGGGCGATTCAGTAAACACAGTATACCGGTTAATAGATGTAATACCTTCCAGCTTCTACACTCTCTAATCCCCTAATACTTGTTATACTAACATTATATATACTTATTCTACGTGATCGAAGAGGAAATCCCTTATCGAGTGGAGGCGCAAGATCTACATTAATTGTGCTGATCACTCAATATGCACAGACGTGCCAATATGAGTGTCTGCCTATCGCACCTCCCCTGAAAAGGTAGGGGGTTCCCTCCCCTGAAAAGAAGACTATTGGTGAAACCACTTTACTCTATTCTTATGTACTAAATAATCTGTATTATTTTTAATTACCTTTAAATTTGACCCTATCATTTATTTTATTTAATATGGTCCTAAATATAGGTCATTTAATTTATTGTAACATTCATTCCTAACTAATACTAAATCACCTATCTTAAAATTAACAATGTTTGACTTATAATATAATATTTTATATGTTTGATTAAAAAAAAAACTATTTCTAACACAAACATTGCATTTCACAATTAACATTTCACATTTCAAAGTTATTTATCCAAGTACAACTAATCTAAAAATTCCTTCTCAAAAGATGTTGTAGCTGTGATAGGTAGCTGTAATTATAAAAATATTATCTCGCATTTGTCTACTGCTAACTTCTGTTTATGAGAATCTATACATCGTTTTATATAATGTAGTTTTTCCCATAATACTCGTACTTCTAGATACCGTCAATCCGTTTAGTACTACCAGCATGTCCACTAGTTAGTAACAATAATAATCCTTTAGTATAACTTCAATCATTTCCCGATCGGTAATTTTCGTTAACAACGAAATAATTCATACATAAGATAGGTAATTCATCTTGTCCCGCGCGAAGGACCTTACTTAGTTCACCTCGTAACATACTTTTCATTTGAGCTCATTTTTAATATATAACAACTCTACTATATTTAACCTTTTCCACAATGAGCCATAACCCTAATGTCTGCATTGGGACCTTCCCATAACATAATCAAGTCTCGTAACGATACGTCTAAGCGTGCCTTCGTTCATGGAGAATCTTGATCTATATAAATTGTAGAGTTCACACCAACACCATTATCAGCATCATTTTTACCGGTTCGCTATTACGCATCTTCCATCAATCTCGTCATTATTTACTCGCGCAAATTATTAATTCTGTATCTGCCTGTGTCCTATTTATGATATCTACTACTCTAGGCTGGCCAAGCTTTAAAGACGTAGTACCAGAGTGTCGTGTCCAGTTTATTTGTTTAAGTATAATCCGTTAGAATCCTAAACTAGCAACTCTTAACTCATATCTGATAAATTCCTTATTTGAACAAGTTACCACTACGTGATTACTAGTATTATAAGACCACATATTTACATAATCTTCGTTAGACACGAAAAAAAAACAAATTAATTACGTTTGTCATCTAAGTCACGTGCTGAATAACATTGACATTACACTATCCATCTTACCTACAGCAACTGTTTGATTTCTGCCTACTCGCGCAAATACACCCGTCCTCGACCTTGCTGATTCGCACTAATCGTACCGCGATTATAGTTTGAGTGTGCAAAAATAAATTCGTTACAATCATTTTCAGAATGCAAAGAAAGAGACGTCTTTAAATAAAAATCGGTAATTATCCGACCATACTATTACCCTGAATCTCCAAGAGTAAATACTTACTCAAATCTTTCTACCTGCGATTTTTTAAAATCCACAGCTGCAACTTCTTTACAACAATATTTAACCAATAAATTCACTTATCTCCTGTCATTAACTTATTCCTACTTTAAAACACGTAATACTTCTAATAAATCCTTAAAGTAGAAAAATAATTCACACAGATAAAAAAAAACACAAAACACGCAAAATACCCTTAAAAATGTCCACCTCGCTCGACGCGACGCTCCCAGCAGCCCAGCACCCGGCAGCAATGCGTACCCAGACGCGTAGCCGCCGACATACATCTCGAACCTCCGTCAAATCCAAACCCGCCGAAGCCAATGGAGCGATGTTGATACTGGCCACGGTCACTATTATGACCACATTCTTCAGTTTATGAACTCTCATTTTGGTACTGTTGATTACCAATTAACAAGACAAATCACTGGGTAAGTTCGACGCCGCCGCCTCGTCCCCAAAGTCCTCTTCACTGTCGTCGTCCATGATGATCTTATACTCGCAGTAGCCTCACGCAGAGTCCTCACGTGTCACGGTCGCCATGTAATAGGCGGAGCGCCGGGGTGGAAAGGGGCGATTCAGTAAACACAGTATACCGGTTAATAGATGTAATACCTTCCAGCTTCTACACTCTCTAATCCCCTAATACTTGTTATACTAACATTATATATACTTATTCTACGTGATCGAAGAGGAAATCCCTTATCGAGTGGAGGCGCAAGATCTACATTAATTGTGCTGATCACTCAATATGCACAGACGTGCCAATATGAGTGTCTGCCTATCGCAGCTGATTTCGTGGTAAACTATTTATGTATTTATTTTATGTTAAACTTTCTTTGTTGTTCTGTACTTATAGTGTGTATGTTATAGTTTATCACGAATAAATGCGATGATTACGATGGTTATGTATAGGTTGTCGTTGTACTGGCCCGCCTCGATGAACAGGTAGTTCTGAATGTCCCGCTCCATCTGCTCCCGGCTGTCTACGAAGTGGTAAGTAGTCGCGCCGTTGTGTCTGTAAACATACCTTCTCGGCGACCTCCCTGACGGAAGCGACGGAGGTGCCGTACAGGTTGTCGTTGTACTGGCCCGCCTCGATGAACAGGTGGTTCTGTATGTCCCTCTCCATCTGCTCCCGGCTGCCTACAAGTTGTAGTCGCGCCGTTGTCTGTAAACAAACCTTCTCGGCGACCTCCCTGACAGAAGCGACGGAGGTGCCGTATAGGTTGTCGTTGTACTGGCCCGCCTCGATGAACAGGTGGTTCTGAATGTCCCTATCCATCTGCTACCGGCTGCCTACGAAGTGTTAGTCGCGCCGTTGTGTCTGTAAACATACCTTCTCGGCGACCTCCCTGACGGAAGCGACGGAGGTGCCGTACAGGTTGTCGTTGTACTGGCCCGCCTCGATGAACAGGTGGTTTTGAATGTCCCTCTCCATCTGCTCCCGGCTGCCTACGAAGTGGTAGTCGCGTCCGTCCACCTCGTAGTCGCGCCGTTGTCGCGTTGTGTCTGTAAAGTAACATGGGCATACTTTAGGAGATTTCTACTCTAAAAACACGGTTTCTTTAATAGTTCTGTGTGTGTGTGTACTGTTTCTTTAAAAGTTCGTTATTCTTTTAATAACCGAATAAGATTTCACTACTCGTACTAAGAGTAGGTATGTATACTCGGGTAATGTGGAATGTATCAACAATCGTGTGTAAAGTCCGCCTACATGTTTAATTACATTTTATTCATAGGTGTCAAAAGTTGTTGGAAACCTATAGGCAACCAAATGGGTGTGGAACATGTGTAAGTCAAGGCAAACTTACGGGGCACGCAGCTGCCGAACTTGTCCGGGAACTCGGATATGAGGTCGTCGTTGATGCGGTCCTTGAGCGGGCCCAGGATGATCACCGGCCGCGTGTACGAGATCGTCAGCTGCTGCACCGTCTCGTACGACAACACCGTCTCGTCTTGACCTGACACCACAACCAACATCAATATTACTCGCACACATTACACTTCAATTACTCAAAACCATTCTATTCAATTAGTTTATGACTTGAATGAATTTAATTATGCACACTTGTAATTTAAGTGAATTTATTTATGTGAGGTTTATTCGTTTATGAGAATTGTGACACTAATTGTCTAGGTTTTCGAGGGCCACATTTCGTGTTACATAAATAAGCACTGTGGGTACGATTACCCATGATTAGTTGATTACATAATTTTTGATGTTGCATGTTTCATATCCGACCGCTTTCGACTAACAAGAAGCGATGAGCGTGTTTCTTAAAGGTAAGATTTTTGGGGGGAAATTAGTCGATCGCTTTGTCGTTGCCGGTCGGACGGTGGCCTAATGAAGAGGATTTAAAGGCACACAGCACTTAAGGCACAAACTGTGGGTGTACAGATTACAATCAAATTATAGACCACATAACCTAAGTACATTAAAAACCCTGGTAGTTGGTAGTTAGAATAATATAGACCACTAGCAACGATGTATTCATACATTGTTATATGTTATAGACATTGAAGCCTATTCTCCCACTATAGGAATTACTGCATATATCCTGACTGATACTCATCAACGCAGAGCCTAAACTACAAAATCTAGAAAGTTGAAATTTGCATATCATTTTAGTATAACATTTAAGTATAACGTGTACACATGTCCTATTCAGAGATGAGGCATTGCCTGACATCTACCCTCTGTCTTAGTATCCCAGCTCTAGTATCTGGATACTAACAAGGTAAAAACTAGTGCCTACGTCAAATCATGGGATTAGTTGTCAAGCGGACCCCAGGCTCTCATGAGCCGTGGCGAAATGCCGGGATAACGCGAGGAAGAAGAAAATTCATAATCTTACAATAAGTTACTGTATTAATAGTTATTTTTCGTCTGTTAAGGATAATTGCTGCTTGTTTACAACCGACAAAATACATTATAAATATTAAATATGGCCCTCACTAACCTTAACTCTATAGATCCGAAGCGTGCTGGATAACTATGTACGCAGTAACTCACAAACTATTTTCAGGCGTGCAGTACCTACTTCTACAAAAAATTGGCTATTGGGAGTTTGCGATAGCGATATTACGACATGTCTAACAAATGTCATGTAGACGTCCGTAGTAAACAATGCTGTAAGTTAAGGAATAGTTATCGGATTATATAAATATTTTGAGTGTATGTTAGTATAATGTGTTTAGATATATTATAAATATATTACAGATAGGTATTGATTTTTAATGTTCCGGTTTGGTTGATTTATGAGTCTTGTTTTTATTAAAGTCCCCATATTTTACATAGTCTAAAATAATTACTTCTTTTCCTCATCTAACTGAAAAACAGTGAGTGCGCATAAGTGTTGTAAAATTTATAAGAGTTTAGTTTATTTAATAAGCAGCACAATTTACTTTTGACCCACACTGTTTCAGTCGGATGACGAATTGTCACTACCTACACTATTTCTATATCATGCTTGTAATTTTTTTCCAGGATACGTGACAATAAAATTGAGCCAGAATTAAGTAAAGCATACGGGAGGCGCTTTAGTTAATCCGTGCTGATAAAATACTACGAGATCGAGGTGTTCGAAGCGATTGTGCACATCGTAATAGACATTGCCTTTGCTAAGCGAGTAAATAATTACAGCGGCCCTACATCATAGAAGCGTATAACAAACTAAATCTAAAAACATCAGCACAGCATAAATTCTGAAAAACTGAAAATCAAGCTCGAATGGTATGTCGTGAAGTCGTATGTCGATGTTTGCTCGGCATGCTGAGTGCGGTGCACGGTGGGCGTGACGCGTGGGTGCCATGCGTGCGGCGCCGTGCGCGCCTGCGTGCCGCGGTCCACGCGTGCTTCCAGTGGCCACCCCCCCCTCCCCTCCCCTCCTCCCCCTCCACAACCCTCGCGACGAGCCGCGCCGGACCACGTCGGGCGCGGCGGGCCGATCGTTTATCGCGTTGTATGATTGTAAAAAACAACCCAACATAAAGAATGACAACATAATAAAAAAACTGGAGTGTTATTGAAATGAAAACTACGTCTCTAATTGATGATCATAACCAGAATGCGGGAGGTAAGGTATCGGCTACGGCACTCGCAAGCTACGCCTCACTCCCAAAACTTACTCTCGTCCTCGAGATAAATGAGCGTTATCTCCTCCATCATGGGAAGTTCCACTCGGTACAAGATTTCCCCTACACGTAAAAAAATTAACGTTACATACATTTAATAACTTTAAGAAGCGCCCGGGCCGCGCCGGAGATGTAAACTCTAGGGGACCTTCCGGAGCGAGGTATCCCGGCTCGTAAGAGACCGACCGAATAAACGAGTCGGATGAGACAGAAAATTTGAAATCGTGTCATGAGTAGTTTTAGGAAAAAAAATGCAAAAGAATAATACGCGCGAGTAATTGGATGAACAGGTACGGCGGTATGCCGGCACGTAGGCAACTAGAAGCACGGGACGGGTCCCGGCGCGCGCCGCCGACCCACATACACTACACGTGAACACATCGCATCGCCCACACTCTCACCACCCAACCCTGTTTATCGGTACCACTCCGGCGAGTGGTTCGTCAGCCTGCTCCATGTCATCATTGCGACCCAAATAAAAATAATAAAATGATGCTCTTTAACACATAGTTGCAATTGTAATTTCGGTCGCAAAATAGATAAAAGTACGTAACGAAGTATTGATTGTTATCAACCTCCATGATTTAGTGTTCAGAAAAATAGCCTATATTAAAAAATGCGTCGATTCATGAACCGCGTATCTACATACGAACTATATGTATAAACCATAGCATACGAAAGCACTAAACAAAGTTGTGTGGTAAAGAGGTGTTTGACAAAAAAATACTTAAATACTTTCTAACACGCAACGGTAATAAAGTACATAGCTTGTCGTCGGGTCGCTCACAACATCACAGTATATCGGACAAGCGACTATGATGCCGGCACTGGAGTAACAACTAAAACCTATAATAATAAAGCACCGTCATGCTTTACAATAGACACTACAAGCGATAGTTTACTCACACAGATCCAGGACATATTTGAAATCCAATTTACTAGTAATAAGACCAAATGGACTACTTTAATGAAGTCTATTGAATCGTGTTTCAAATTACGCAACGAGCCCGCGCCGTAGTCTGACGAGACATCAATACCAGTGAAATACTTCGAGATATACCTATGCACTATGAAAATAATACTTAGATATATTTGGGATACAATATAAATGAAAATATATAAGTTTATTTCAAATATACATACACATTATAAATAATTATAATCTTGTTAGAAGTTACTGCTGAATGCTAGCAAGTGTGGGGGAGTCAGATGATTTATAGCAACACAAGTTACATAATTAGTACGGTCTTGTAACATAGAGCCTATATATTGTTATTCACGTTTAAAGACGTGTGCGAAATATCTGTGGTTAGAATAAGCGAATAGCTTTTAATAGAAAAACGTCCTATCTTTAATACAGTGGTTATTAGCCAGCCGCATGAAAAAAACTGCGTAAATGTCCTACGATACGATAAACAGCGAAATAGCGAATGTAATAATGTAGGGCGGTAACCGTATGTGCACTTACCATCGGCGTTAGTGTCCTCTTGTGTATAACAAAGCATGAAAGCTGTAACAAAATGTTTTGGTTGAGGTTTAGACAACAGGGGCGTAGGTAATATAACCCCGCGTCTCGATTTTATAGCACTACAAAAACTGTCCGCAAGACGTTTGCGGTTTCTTATCATTATCACGCACATATACACAACAACTAGAGAAAATAATTCGGTCGCATCAAAAGTTGTAACCTTACAGTTTGGGTAGGCAGTTATGAAAATAAACAACTAAACCCAAACTGGTTTATGGAGCGATAGGTTGCATTTGTAGTGGAAGACAAAATGTAACCTATCCTACTGGATTTCTGGATTCTCGTTTACAGAATTTGTAATGCTTTAAAATCGGGGTATATTAGCTTTTAAGTCTCCCAGACTCCTTCCAGAAGTTTCTCGGCGAACCCATTAGACAAGCCGTCAAGATTTTGAGAACTGTGCTACCCAGACAGGATTTGTGGAGATAGTTTTCAAATCATGTTGGGGGGAAAGGGCAACTATGCATTTTTACATTAGGGGCAAAGCATACATCGTGTAATTAGTAACGAATTTAAGCTTTGTTTGAAGTTTATAACCGAGAATAGTACTTACGTTCCTGGTCGGATCCGTCTTCAGACTTGCCATCTTCTCTGCTCTTCATGAAGGGGAATCTCCTGCTAAAGGACAAGGTCCGTTTTTTTCTTTCTAAAGTTGATTGGCTCTGGAAATAAGTATAAAATATATTTATAACTGCTGAACATGTACACGAGGTGTGTTCTCATCCCATAGCCAAACTGTATGAGGAGTATAGGTATGTAAATTATAACGAGCAACATTTACTACTGGAACAACCGCGAAATTACGAAAATATATTTAGCTCCGCCATAGAAAACAGCGCGCTCTTATCAGCCAAAAACAGACATTTTTTTTTGTAAAGTACAGTTCGCCTTTGTACTGCCTATCCTGTGCCATAAATTTGTGTTTTGTGTTCTGCACAATAAAGAGTTTATATGTACATACATCTATTGAAAAAAAGTATTATTTACCTTTTTTTAATACTGTTATTATTTAAATTAGAAAGATTGATACTGTGTATGGCGAGCTGCAAAATTGCATGGACACATTCTGAACGTATTCATGGCCAGACCCCATAGAAACTGGGCCGCGAAGAGTAAGCGCAGGCTGGCGGTGGTATAGTATAGGGTTACCAGATCCAAATTTGGAATTGTCAGACAAAATTCCTGATTTGCAATTCTTTTTTTCCTGACGCTGATCTAGCCGTAAGCGATATTTATGTATGTATGCTTGATATATTGTTTAAATTTGATTTGTTTTGGATTTATACAACTAAATTTGAACAATGTACCTTTTAAGGTACATAATAAGCAGTCTGTCATTTCACTAAAATTTCGCATTCCACAGGAAATCCCTGACGTCTCGTAACCCTAGATGGGGGTTGCCCGGAGTATGTATAGAGTAGGTTAGGTACGGACCGTGCTGACGGGCGTGCCCTGGCCCTGGAACTTGACCTGGCGGTCGCGCGCGCGCTGCTTGCGCTCCCAGCGCTTCTTCGACGGGATGATGCCGATGGCGTCGGGGTCCGTCGAGTCCAGCCGTCTGCGAGTACGGAAACGACACGGTTTAATGGGTTATTCCCATAACTACTGGATTTTTTTTTCCCAGTAGTTACCAGTGGTAAAAGGTGGGAAAAACAATCCCAATAATTACCACTGGTAACTAGTGGGAATAACCCAGTTATATTGACAATATAAAATCAAACGCAATTCTCTTCCTGTGTTTTCTGTTATTGTATCAGTGAAAATTGTCTATGTAAGGGTTGTGTTCCACCTGTCCAATTTCTTGGTCCAATGTGTTTGCGTCTCACATTTTGCCTAATCAGAGAGTGAGATGAGATGCACATTGGACCAAGAAATTAGACAAGTGGAATACCACGTTAATGTAAGGATGGGCCATGGTTAGGACCATGTGCATGTCGAGATAGTTTATTATTACAACTTGACTGTTTTTAATGTGTAACGATTTTAAAAATAATTATATTATAGTATGTACATTTCAATGCAAGTGTGGAAAGTATGTTATTATTTACGAGTCCCGAGAGCCGTAGGCGAATAAAAGACGCGGGACAAGTAAATAATAACACTTTCACACGTACATTGAACGACGTTTTTTTAATACATTTGCGAAAAAGTCACAATATCACAAATATTGGTAACACTTACAGTTACGAATTTTCCCTTAAACTTGAATGATATTGTATATCCAGCACTATAAACTACGTTCAGCGTAATCACATTAACTCATTTCATACAAAAACACTCTTACAGTTGCAATTTAAGATAATTATTTTGATAAGTACAACTAAATTTCAAGTGAAAATGGCGGGCGCCGGTTTTACTTTTTCATTTTTCTGTTAACGACAGCCAACGTGGCAATGATAGTTCCATTCAGCAACAAAAAAGTTTTGTAGTGAAATATCGTATTTTACAACGTTTTATTTATATAATAACAAATAAATATTTACTTTATATCATGTAACAATACTTTTGTATGTAATCATCCGGTAGTTTTATAATACCAATCCAATAAGGGGGAGGCCTATGTTCAGCAGTGGACGTCTTATGGCTGAGATGATGATGATGAATCGAAAGGATTCATCATAAGGACTATTTTTTGTTAAATAACATAGTGTCAGAAATAAAAGGAAGACCATGTCCTTGGACCTTGTCCGGTGGACCTTATTACAAAAGGCATAAGGTCCACCAATGTACAGCTACCAGTAAAAAGTGACTTCAGGTTTTTGTGAGTGTTGCGATTTCACCAAAACCTCTTACGAATAGGCTGTTTTTCCCGTACTTTCTTTTTATAAAAAAATGTGATAAACACTAAAGAAATCAAGCTATAAATACCTGGCTTGCCACCATTCGTCGTCGGACGCGTTGGTTACGTGCAGAATGTCGCCGTATCGGAATGGAAGCCCCCGCGAGGGTAGGCCGTCGTCCTTTATCGGGTCGTAGTCGAAAAGTGCTCTGTACAGAATAAATGCCTAATTACTGTTAATTCACCCTAGATCTAATTAACAGATTATATTCAGATTGGTAATGAAATTTTAATAAGTCTGCCACCATGTTGTCAAGTGAAACGTTTCTTAAACACTTCATTTCCACTTGACGAATAGTTTTTGATTGCGGCCACAATATAGTCACAGAATAAATAATAGTACTCGGTACAGAAGACTCACTCTCTAACAAAAGGCGTCTGTCACGATCAGCACAGATATGGCCGCTAGGTGGCGACAGCGCCACGCGCGGCTTATGGCAAACCCCAAAATTGGGGTCGAACGGATGGACTTTTAGCTACCTGTAGCAAAGCGACGAAATCGCGGAGTGAGCCACGCCTGCTATAGTCAACAAGTGATAGCTTAGTAGGCAGAGCAGCTCAGAACACATCTAGGCGTTGATATTCAAAAATGGTGTTCAGGCACTTGTGGCGTATAAAATGATAGAGATAATTAGTTGTAGGTACTGATTCCTCACCTGACATACAAGGATCGTTTCTGTGACGTCCGCAAAAGAGTGTGATGTTGTTTCAGTTCATTGATTCGAGCTTCAAACTTGTTGTACTCTTGTGGTCTATATACAACTGTTAACTTCACATTCTGTCCCGTTCCCTAAAATCACATACACATTGTTAATTTAAAATCACTTTTAGAATAATATATATTTAAAATCGTGTTTCTTATATGAACGATTGTTTGTCGTTCTGTATAATATTAATAATAAATAATAATTTCAGCCTATAACGTCCCACTGTTGGGCACAGGCTTCCTCTCATGCGCAAGAGGGCTTGGGCTATAGTCTCCACGCTAGCCCAATGCGGATTGGGGACTTAACATACACCTTTGAACTTCTGTATATTTTCATTTATCAATTGATTGCACGAGACAATTAAAAAGCTTAAGTATTCAAGCAATATTTTCTTTAACCTTTTGAAAGCCAAACGGCGCATCCATTTGCCGTGCCACTGACGCCACGGGGGTAAAATTTACTTTTGTGCAATGCCAATCTAAAAGTGGGGTGTTGATCAGTAGATTTTCATCAAAAAACGATCGACGTCAAATGCCGTATTTGGCGTCGTTGTCACGATTTTGCGTTGACGTCAATTGCCGTCTGTGGCGTTGAAAAGGTTAAGTATTACATTTTGTTTGTAACACAAGTTTTTAACCCTTTACAGGCTAAGGGATATATATTTCCCACATACGGTACTTCAAACATATGTTCTATTTTTGATGAGTAAGACTGACATTCGATTGTCATTTTTGAAATGTCAGCCTGGTAAAGGGTTAATGAATGTAGGTATCAGTGGCGGTGCGTCTAGATTGTTCGTAGGCAAGCCGTAGCTGATTTTCCCTTCCTTTTCTTCATAAGTTTAAAGAAAATGTCCCAAGAGCCTGAATATTAGACAAGCCGATGGGAGTCTAGTTCTATGGACGCTCCGCCACTGGTAGGTATAGCGGACACAGGACAGGTTATGTTACCTTTAAAGCTTTGGCCGCCTGCTCGTGCGTGGCGCTGGTGATGTCGGTGTCGTTGACGGCCAGCAGGCGGTCGCCGCGGCGCAGCTGGCCGGAGCGCTCGGCGGGCCCGCCCGCCAGCAGGAAGGACACGTAGATGCCGTGCCCGTCCTCGCCGCCCACGATGTTGAACCCCAGCCCCTGCCCGCCCTTCTCCAGCTCCACCACGCGCGGCTCCTCCGCGCCGTCCGTCGCGTCCTCCCGCCGAAGGGAGTTGGCCACGCTCGACGCTAAAAATAGATACGAGCGTTATTGCGGGTGCGCCGGCCAATGACAGGATTGACAGGTGTGATAAGCGTTGTGAGGTTATCGAGTGTAGCGGCTGGCGCTATTGTGACGATTAATTAAATAATCGACCACAATCGAGATTTCGGGTTAATCTTACTCGGGTCCTATCTAATCAATAAAAATGTAGTCATATTACATAAACCTTAATTTTGACTTTGATTTTTGTATGCCTGGCAACGTCTGACTACTTAAGACTATAGTTCGTTTTTTTTAGCATTAGAAAGAACTCCACAGAAGCAAGCGTGCAGTTTTTATCAGGCTCTTTAGTTGTTAATAATTATTGAATTATCTAATGTAGCATGGTCAATACATATAATTTACTTCAAATTATTACCGCTAAAAGTGCCGGATTTGGAACCACAAGCTTACTTCTGCGAAGTTCTTTCTAATGCTAAAAAAAACGGACTATAATCGTAACGGTACAGATATAATAGGATGGGGGTTACATTTTTATTATAAACACCGATATACCTAGTTGCCAATTTAAGTACTTAAACAAGTTTTATCTTGTTAATAAAATTAAGGTGTCGTTAGCGATAGATCTGCTAGCAAATATAACATGTACCATACGTGTATGTTTCTTAACGCTCGTTTACGGTCGAAAGATTTGTACTACACGGACTTCTACTATTTGCGATTCAAGCTTACAGAGTACAGCTGCACGCGCTCGCCGGACGCCTTCAGCGCGGCCACTGCGTCCTCGTGCGTCACGTCGGCAGGTGCACGTCCCGCGCTGTATACAGAGGACACTCACGCGTGTTGGCGCGCGAGCTGCGCGGCGAGGGCTGGCCGGGCGGCTGCGAGTGGCGCGGGCCCGGCACCAGCACCAGCTGCACGCGCTCGCCTGACGCTTTCAGCGCGGCCACTGCGTCCTCGTGCGTCACGTTGTCCAGGTCCACGTCACCGCGCTGAAAACGACAATTGTGTTCATGTCCAACTGTTGGTGAGCCATATGTAGTAAAAACTGAATCGTAAAAATAACATATAGGTAATTAAATATCGAACGTACTTACTCCCAAAATTTTACGCGAAACTGTTAAGAGCCTTTTAGAGCAGAACAACCGAACATACAACATAATTTTTGCCTGAGCAGAAACGGCGACCCTTCGCTCTCGCTCAGTTAATAGTACGCCCCACGTAGATCAGTACCAATATTGTGCGTATCAAATGTTCCCAAAGTATCAAAAATAGGAAAGAGATATTACACCCAAATTCCCAGAGGGTGATATGCTGTGAGATTATCTAATTGAACCCTAACTAATTGTTTAAAGCCTGTTTATAAAACTCAATAAAAATTTGATGGAATGCTCCCAATATCTAAATACAAGATATTCAAATATAACATGTTTCGTAGGTACCTACAAAACATATCTTTAACCAGGTAAACTTGTAAGGGCAACCATAATAATAAATGCAAATGAAATCTTAGCAGGTACTTACCTATTCCTAATATAGTAGTCGCGTCGCAGTTACATGTTGCCTTATTTTATTATCATAGCATGTGTAACCTTGCCTACACGCAAAAGTTTCTTTGACGATATCTAGATCCCCACTTTGTAACAATAGCCCTTTCATTAACTTTCAAGGCACGCGACGTAGGTACGTAGAGTAGAACATGTTACATACAAATAACAAATTAAATACAACCGTACAATGCGTAATTGTGTATGAAATGCTATTATGTTGTCTTACAAGTCGAAGATGGCGATAAACAATACAACATTTTTCTTACAGTTAAAAGACGTGGCTCTATTTTTGTGCCCGTGAGCAAGAGTGACCCAAATTCAAGTGAATGTTTACGCCATTCTAAAAAGTATGCAGCTCCGCCCACAAAATAAATAAACGGTCGATTAACAAATAAATAAAAAGTGACAATAGTATATAGTTAGTACCTAGCTTATTTTATATTTTCTATCACGCTCACTGCGGCAGTACTACTACTAGTTACACTCATTACCGCAGCGCAGCGAACATACCAAATGTGAAATCCTCAGGCAGGAAAAGGCAAGCATCGTCAGCTGTCTTGTCTGTCACAAGGGCAATTTCTAATTTTGTTTGCAGGGCAGTAGCACTTTCGTTGTTGTGGGGGCGACAACATCACAACACAAATACACTAACACTTCCAGATGTGTTTTTGACTATAAACAGTTTGTCGTCGAGCTGGCCTTCCAATGCGATACCCCACGCGCCATGATGTTCGCGACCCTCATAAATCTCGCAGCTTTCAAATTGCACGCCTCATTCATTCATTTATGTCCCTAGCCTTAAATGATACGAGCTTAAGTAGCAAGTAGATATGTACTCACAGAGGTGTTCTTGACCATGAGGAGTTTGTCGCCGACGCGCAACCGTCCGTCGCGGTGCGCCGCGCCGCCGGCCATGATCTTCGTGACATAGATACCGTTGTCCCCGGGTATGTGTTGGTTCCCCACGCCACCCGCTATGCTGAATCCCAACCCTGAACCTCCTTTTACTAGTTCTATTTCGACTGCATCCTCCTTATTACTTTGAGATGTGTTTGTAGTGTCTTCGGTGCCGGGCCGTTTTATTTTCTGTAAACAGTTATTAAAATTAAAATTGTGGGATTGTGTGATTCTGTAAGTCTACCATTTACACCATACACATGGAACATTATAAAGTGGCATGCAAACACCATAATCAACAAAGCTTTGTCTAACGTACCAGTCTCACAGTGTTCCCTGCCTTTTTCAGTGCGTCAACCGCTTCGGCATGTGTCACATTTTCTACATTTGTTTCATTAACCTGTAAAGAAAGTCTATATATAGTTCCGTAATTATTATTTAGCCAAAAACAAAGTAATAAAATTATATCAGATTCTATTCATGTTAAAGAGAAAGTATGTTAAATTTGGCCTATATGTTAATTTACATGAATTAATAATGTATGGTTGTTATACTCACAATACAAAGAAGACAACATTTAATTTATGAAACCTATGTATACAATGCTCTGTCAGAAGATATTGCTAAAGCGAGGAAAACAGAGGACCACCAGTCCAGTGTCCGGCCGGCCGATGCGGCTACGGGCTTTTCCCTATTATTATGATCCTTTCTTATATCTACGTGAAAAATTTCCTTACATTGGATGCTTAACCACTTACTTGTAATATGGCGTCATTAATCTGCAACTGACTAGCGGCGGCTGCGCCCCCAGGTATCAACTTGGTGACGTAGATGTGTGGATCATCCCCGATGTGGGGATTGTCGGAGCCCCCGGCAATGCTGAACCCCAGCCCGGCGCCGCCCGCCCGGGACAACACTACAGTCAAGTATACATTCCCATCTTCGCCTGTGGTACGCTCTGGACCACCACCTTCAATCCCATTTACCTGTAACTTTCAAGTTATAATTTGATTCGCATTGCAACATATTAAGAAATGAAACCTTTTCTATATATATGAACAATAAATTAAATAAATTTGATGTTTATTGGCATTGTATACTAGTTTCCAATAACTGCAATCTTACAAAGGGACTGAATTCCAAGATTTCTATTTATAAATGAATCAACCATTACTAAACCCTGGTATATTTCAGTGCCAATGAATCACTTGTTGTGTGATTTTTGTAAAAGTAGAAATGAGACACTAATGTGTGAATGCATTTACTGTTGCAATATTTTCAGCTAACATTAAATTAAATGACCACACCTGTACCTGCTGTAGTCAGTACAGCCCTTCCGATGTCAAAGTAACAGTTTTAATTTAAAAATATAAATCATCTAATTACATTATTATTGCGTCAGGATCCTCTTAACACCAATACTACATTTACTATAGTTTGTAAGTCATGTAAGGTAGATAAGGGTAAGTGTGGCTGCAGGATAGGTTTGGCTATTTGCTACTTGCATTAAGTGGCAAATGTATGACCTCGCAATAAACACAAATCAAAGTGTAAACAGGCCCCAATGTGAAGGCCAGCCCAACTTACCCATATGACCTTATTTAGTCCAGTGACAAATCTAAGTCAAATTTTAAAAATAAAGAAAATACACATTATTGTCATACTATTTACCTGCTTCATTTCAGGTGTTGTAACATGAGCCTGTAAGCAAGAAAGAAGAAATGTATTTCAAACCAATGGTTTACTAACACTAAAAGAATTGTAAGTGATTTTAAACCACTTAAGATAAGAATGACTGGCTATGATTCATCTTGTTTATTTTGAAATACCTTAGTACCAGATAGTACCTGTCATTAAAATTGTTAAGTTAATTTTCTACTGGAACATAATAACATCAACAAAAAAGTTGCAAATAAACCTCTACATGCAGTTTGTCCTTTTATGCTTAAGAGTTAAAGATCATAATAATATCATAACCAAAAATGGTCATTTGATGTTAAACTATATGTGAATCAATTCTTATGAGAAGCCTATAGAATCTGTCCGGAAAGAGAAGAGTCGTGGAATGTATTGGGCCCCATGCATTCCACAACAACACACAGTAAATATAAGGCTGTATGCAGCCACTATTGCTTTGTAAAGCTTGCCCTGCATTGGCCTAAATGTACAGTCATCACACGGGAGTCTTAAGCCATTTGGAGTTTGGACATTCCCTAGCGCAAGTATTGAACAACCAATTTAGCTACGACCCAAAATGGCTTAACAATTGTGGAGCATGATGGTACATGTAGCCTATATCAATAACAAATCAAAAGATTGATGACTTGAAACCTTATGAAAATAATCATATCAATCATCAAATCAATTAATATAATAAATATGGATAGAATAATCTATACATTTAACATTAATCACTTTCACATTAGTGCAGAACATATAAATTAAACACTCATTTAATAATTATTATTTGAACATATCTATGTATTTGGCAAAGGTGAAGGTCTTTTTATATAACTCAATAAAACTTAAGGTTTACTCACCGTGTCAAGATTGAAAAGGGAGGAAACCTTCCTTAGGAATCCATTATGCGATTTTTTCTTCCGTCTCTCAGTCATTTTGGAGGAAGTTATGCATAGCCTTTCGGTGTTCTCAGTTATACTATGTACACTGCATGCATTGTTAGTTACACACTCGAGTCCTCTTTCAGCACCTTATTTGAAGATGGTCGGCATGCACCATTCTCTACCTAAAACCCACATCTAACTTGCACCAAAAAAGTTTACATTTGAACTTCCTTATGTGGTATAGTACCCATTTTGCATATAGTTGGCTTCAATGGCATCCTTAACAAGTAGATTATAATTAGATTATTGAATATTGCAACCCTTATCTCATAATCTTCCAGGTCTTCGAGCCGAGCCCTTTCTGATAGTGATTTTTAGTAGATAATGTATGAGTGTGATTAAAAGCGTGTTACTAACTTGCGTCCAATGACAGGATGGTATGAATGTCAAAGCGATGAACTTTAATTAGAATGTCCGTGTTACGTTATTAGTATGCGATTTATGTTTATTTGATAATATTATGAGCAGGTACAACAATCAGTGAGTAACACAGCGATTCGGAGCAAGCAAAACTAACTCGTAAGTCGCATTAGTCTCACCAAGAATCAGAAACGTTCCCAAGGTGTAAAGAAATTACTAAACGTTTAAAAATAGATCAGTGTTTATTAAATGGCCTTACTTGCGACGAATACGAAATATCAGCAGAATGAATGTCAAAATTTTGTTTGTAATATCATGTCACAATTCATTTACGACGAACAGAATCCCTTCAGCTGATGCAAAGTTTATTAGGCATTGGCACAACGAAGAAATACAACGGCACTAATCCACACAACGACGAAACTTTAGCGTACATATCGCCGAAAACTTGTACTATATTTTAGGTTATAAATAGTACGTCGGGACGCGAAACAACCGTCCGCCATTACCGATCACTTGTATGTAGCGTTTGCAGACGTCACGTCATCACATCAAAAAGAAAAAATAAATAAAACGGAACGGAACCACAAACACCAATCGATTAAGTTCATCGTGTTACATAGCTTCCACACTAGATGTCGCTTTTTTCAACCCCACGATAACTATTATATGTAGTTAGTGTAGTTACCCACGTAGTTTATTACCTTGTTCTAGTTACTGTAAAATTTTATCTAATGCAGATTATTACAAATGTTAAAACCTCTATAATTGGTTGGTCATCGTAAAAAAGACTTTCACCTTTACCTTTACACCTAAACCTGTTTTATGCTTTCATTTATATTGAAATGCAACCAGTTAACGCCTTTAAAATATAAACCTATCTAACGGCTATTGCGCGTGTGTGTGTGTCTAATTTATCCAGGCGTTCATAAAATTAAGCACCTTCTACATGTTCGGCAACGAGGCTTCCGACCACTGCGACCTTAGTAATTTCCGACCCAACCAAGGCCAGGGTGACCTTGCCACTGTTGCCAGCCATGTAGGTACTACGGTCTTTTTATTTATGTAGGTACCTTTTTTTCTTGAATCTCTCCAATATCCGGGGCCATCGACTGCACGATTTCCATCTATAAAAATTGATTCATGACAGTTAATTAATACTAGTCTATTTTTAAGGTTTGGATAAGGGTAGGATAGTAGGTAGGGTAGGATCGGTAAATTATATGATGAGGTGCATGGCACGTAGGACAAATATCTAATGATAATCTATTAGGTATTAATTAGATATATGCATTGCCTAGGCAATGGTTGATCTGGCCCTGGCCCAAAGCTGAATCCGCCCCGCCCTTGTAAATACCTAGGTAACACAATTGTCTACAAGTATAATGAAGTGGTTTAACAACACCTGGTTACCTTCATCTGGCTCTGGATTCAATTGAAATTATATATAGTTCGTTTTTTTTAGCATTAGAAAGAACTTGCAAGAAGGTAAGCGATTTTGACATGTCTTTTAATTGAAAAACGCTTTTTAAAATTCAAAAACTATTACTGATGAAAGCAGAAGAATATAAATGATCGTATTAGATTCATAATTGTTACATATTTGCCGTAACTTATTTTTAAAATGTGTTTTTCAATTAAAAGACACATCAAGATTGTTTACCTAATTTCTAATGCTAAAAAAAACGAACTATAGTGTCAAAAAATCTACAATACTCTAATGCGGCGGTCGGCAACAGGCGGCCCGCGAACCTCTCACTTGCGGCCCGCGAGGCCCCCCTGGCTATTAATTTTGTATGTAATAATTGTCAAACGACAATGTCTGATAAAGTCACTCATATTAACAACGTGCGGCCCGCGTCATCTTCGTTATAACTACTATGTGGCCCTTGGTTGCTAAAAGGTTGCTGACTCACTCTGCTCTAATGGCTCTAATCTAACGTATTATGCAACTCGAAGGCACACATTTACCTTTGCTGAGTCCGGTGTATAGCTACTGCGATCTGATTTCCGGTTGCTGTCTTGAAGGAAGGCATTGGAGACCGATCTGTAATCGCTTTCTTCCGACTGAATCTGAAAAATAAATAAATAGATAAGTACATTCCATTAAATATGCATAATGTTCAGTAGGTACTTACTGTACCTATATTAATATTATATGAAAACGATATACCGGGTGTGGCCTGTAATACGAGCAAAAAATTTAACTGTAGGTTGTACTCCTCGTACTGACCAACATTTGTTCAGCGACTTTTAAAAATAACTTGAGGTTTGATTTTTAATATACTTTAAAGTTTATTCCAAGACGTATTGCGAATTTTGTTATGTTTAAGGCGTGACA
Source organism: Cydia fagiglandana (assembly GCF_963556715.1). Classification (NCBI taxonomy): domain Eukaryota; kingdom Metazoa; phylum Arthropoda; class Insecta; order Lepidoptera; family Tortricidae; genus Cydia; species Cydia fagiglandana. The sequence goes on from NC_085932.1 coordinate 11,065,898, forward strand.
AGCAACGTCAATCACAATGATATGGCGTGGCGATGGCGTCCATTGAAGATAATATTTATTTTGTATGAAAAATAGGGAGTCTAAATACTTCATAATTTTTAAAAGTTGTTGAACAAAAGTGTCACCATTTGAGGAGTACAATCTATGTTTTAATTATTTGCTCGTGTTACAGGCCACACCCGGTATAGCTTGCCCTAGTTTCTAAGAGCAGGATGAAATATAGCATAGCTTGGACCTGGGGATCCGACCCTTTCTCCTCCCTTTTTGGGGAATAGGCACGGTACGATCTCGTGGCTACCGGGCGAAATCAGCTTTGTTTGACCTTAGGAACCATCGTGCCAAGCGGCATCCCGGATACAAAAGTGCATACTCACTGCACTTACACTAAACTTAGTCTACCTACTTTAAAAATGTCTTGGAAAGTTACTATCAAAAACTAGTCCCTTGGGTTATAATAGCCCAAATCCAAAAGAAAACCAATATTTTCGCGGTTTTTATTGACTAAGTTGCGTTCGGCGCTCGGGGTCTTATGCATCATTATGCAATGCATATGACTGTCATATGCATTGGCCCAACATCATAAACAAGTCTGCAAAAAATCAGAACTACCGGATTTGACGCAAAAATTACTGTAGGTATTAATGTCTGTTCGTTTTTTTTAGTTTTTAAGCAACACGGTAAAAATATTTAGAAAGGTATATTACAGAGGCAGATCACGGTTTTTTAGACTGATCGCAGGCAGATTTGGCCTCAAAACGTTATCCATAAAACCAAATAAAACAGAAGGATAGCTGTATAATGAAGCAAAATAAACAGTGCTAACGATTTGCTTCTGACGTAGAGTAGGCACCTAACCAATTAGTGGGCAAGGGTCGGTAAAATAAATAACAGTCAAGCAAAAATAAAATAAAACATTGTTAACCGAGGTTTTGAAGCGACCCGGCCATTTCACCCGAAATATTTCATACTTAAGGTGGTTCTCCTTGCTCGAATTTCATACAAACTTTCATGGCACTCTAGCTCCTATTATATAGGGTTTCTTCACTTGTATATGTAATGTTTGGGTAGTATATATATTTCTGTCTTCGCTTAACGTAAAAAAATACTAGATTTTGATTAATATTATTAAGAAAAAAGCCTTTGAATATTGGTAAAATTTTGCCCATATACATATTTCGACCATGACAGTATAAAAGGCATTTTAGGAAAGAAAACATAGAGGTCCTTAACGGATCAAATTCTGGCCTTTTAGAGTTTGGTACCGAAAGGTGTCAAGATGATTTATTTATAATTTTATAAAGTGAGACCAATATAAGTCTGCAACAATTTTGATAGCACACGCAGTGTAAGTGTTATTTATACGTCATAATTTCGAACTGGCCCACTTCATAGTCCCCTTAAGGCCCGTCTTTACGAAGTAATATGTATAAGTCAACGCCAAGAACAACTGAATCACGTAAACCTAACACCTGAAACCAACAGTTGATTTTTTTAATTTATTTATAGTTTTTTGGAACTTAAATATGTACTTACGAAATAGATACCTATATCATTTGATATTTTGATTAGCCGCTTTTCTGAAAACTCGTGAGGAAATCGGACTAATCCCAATAAGGTCTAGTTTACCCTTTCGGAAGATCAGATGGCAGTCGCTTTCGTAAAAACCAGTGCCTCCGCCAATTCTCGGGATTAGTTGCCAGGCTCCCCTGAGCCGTGGCAAAAGCCAGGAAAACGCAAGGAAGATGATGAATGATGATATATTTTAATCATAGTTGTGTTAGCAGGTTGTTTTGCTGGGTACAAAATAAAAAGACATAAAAAGAAATAAAATAAAAAAATAATAAAAGTGGAGGATAATAAAAGTGGGTATATAAAAGACTCACTTCCCGACGCGTGCCATCTGCCTCCCACTTGTTTGCGATGCGGATGGTCTCCGCAGTCTTCTGCTGGATAGATTTGGTGTCATCGAGTAGTGTTAGCTCGTAGAATTCTTGAATATCTGAAAATTTATTTATATTATAAGTTACCTACCCAAATGAGCTATTCTTGTATCCTAGGTAGCTAACTTTAGCTAGGTTCTCTAGAGTAGAGGACGGCCCGCCGCGGCTCACGTGCCGCATGCGGTTTTTTGAAGGTGCAATTGCAGCTGTAAAAGCCACCTCATAGAGGATGACGTCTCACGTTAGATCGGGCCGTGTCCGGGCCGGAGCAGCTTCGTCTGCGGAGCGATCGCCTGTCATGACATGACATAGGAAAAGTAGCGCCGGAAGCTCCGGTCCGGACATTGGGCAGCCAAGTTGGCATAAAATAGTAAAAAACCTCTGTTTGATTCGGGGATTTAGCACCTAGGTTATTGTTCAGTTTAGGTAAATTTAGCGCTACTTGCACCATCCCACTAACCCGGAGTTAACCGGTTAAACCGTTAACCCAGTGTCATTTTACTAGCTAAACAGCATGGTAACTCTAGGTTTAACCGGTTAACCCTGGGTTAGTGGGTTGGTGCAAGTGGCCCTTAGCACAGAATAAACAACAGTAGGGGAAATTGTTGTACCTTGGACATAGTTTTACCTTGGACCGATGGCAATATATCCACATTGCCACGGTTATTGACATATTTCATTTATATTATTTGAAACGTTATAAATTAGTATAAAAAACAAGCTATCAATGAAACATGAGAGCGGCCGGTAACTTAAGAAAAAAATTAAAATATCAATTGTGTTATAAAAAGTCACTATTTCGAACTTTACATCAAGGATGATTATTTCATGTGTTACTAATAGATAATAAAACTTAATATAATAAGCTAAAGTTAAGTTAATTAGCTACTCGTTGGTAGGATCAATTCAGCCTAATCTCAATTGGAAGTGCTATTACGAAGCTTACTTGTCCAAAAAGTTGCTTTGTTGTACCTCGGACACCGAAAATATGTTGTAGTTACCTTGGCCCGTACTTGCTTCTACTGTAAATATTTGTTTTAAACTTAAGGTTTCATATTTGCCGTATTTCTAATTATTAGTTATGTGCGTTATAAGTTACCAAGTTATCGATCTTAGAAAGTATGCCTAAAATGTTTTAGGCAAAAATAAAAAATTACCATTGCTAAGTAGGTATATTTTTCTAAGGTAATTGTTCTAGAAAAATCTATTCAATGGCGTAAATATGCTAATAAATCAATATTATTTCTATGATTATATTATAAATTTAGTAATTAAAATTATCATATCCGAGGTACAACGGGAAATGACCAAGGTACATCAGGGGTGTTGTTCCTTGGACACTTTTCCCTTTTTTTTCGTCCACGTATCCCATCAAAATAAATAATCTAATCTTTTAATTATATATCGTATTAGATAGTTCATTAATGTATCTTATAATATTCGGATAAAACATAATTCTGCAGCCTTTAGTTTTTTTTCTAAAATTCATAAAAGAAAAAACTGTCCGAGGTAGAACAGCTTCCCCTACTGTAGACAGACCATGCAGACCCTATTCAAAATTTTCCTAATCACTACACTTAATAACTAGCCAAGATTCCATACAAAGGTGCTTAATTTAGTTCAATTAAATATGTATTTTAGCTGGCGGCAATCGCGTGAGCAGCGGGATCGATAGGTGGGCGGCCCCCCGGCGCCTGGATGTAAGGTGACCACTTCGTACGGGTCGGTGTGATGATTCCTATAAGAACTATTCCTATAATATAAGCTAGCAAATAATATTTAATAACCTCTGTAACTGAATAAAGACAATAAGACTGTACTTTACGTATTTGTAATTTTGTATAATTACCTCTCTAATACAAATTTTCATGAGATTTGCCTTTGTTACGACTGTTTACGAGATTCGTGCTATCGAGGTTCCACTGTGTTTGTCCTTATATATTACGAGTAGGTACTAGATTTAGCCCGCGACTGCGTAAATAAAAAATAACGGCTTAATTCATTTACATCAATTGTCAGGCGATGTATCACAATTTTCTCAAACATCTTACTTCCATCCCGCTTCCAGGTTTTCACCCTATGACTATTCTTTCCGAGATAAAAACTATGCTATGTCCTTCCCCGGGACTCAAGCTATCTGTATACCAAATTTCAACTGAATTGGCTCAATGGTTTAAGCTTGAAGAGGTAACAGACAGACAGACTACACACTATCGCATTTATAATATTAGTATGGATAAGGATTTAATTAGTAAAACTATCTATTTGCATATTTTCATTAAAATTTTCCCAGTGGTTTTTAGACGAAACGGCAGAACATTCATGTTGGCAAAAGCCAAAAAATTATGACTTTTACCTACCTACCTATACCTACGAGACCTAGAGTACCTACGAGATTTCTTAGTTTTAGACAATTTAATTTGACCACAAATAGACCGATTGGATTGAATAATGATATTGCTGTTCAAGCATTTAATAAAGTTCAGGTACACTACTTCAGTGTAAAGAATAAAACGTAGGCTGTACCTACGCATTTTACTCCTCTGCAAGAAGAAAAATTGAATTCGACGACAAAAATGGGTATGTGGCTATTCATCCCTTAGTTCAATTTACTATTAACTTAAGGGTTCCCTCAGAGAAAAGCCTAGGTACATTATATAGGTACAGTTTTGATAAAATGTTCATATTGAGAGCACAAGCGAGAAGCAAGAGAAATTAAGCACAACATTGTCGGTATTCTCTTAATTTATCTATGTATGGATTGGCATGGCAAACCATTGGGCATTGATTTATTATTCGTAAGTCTGAAAAAGGAATAAACCATAAAAATGAACAATACGTGGATGACCTGATACTTATAACAAACAATAATAATGTAGGTGTGAATAATTTTCATAATAACTAGCATGTCCATTGTCCATGACTAACTATAATGTATTATTTAAATTCCTGTATTTATTATAATTATAACTAATAATTAATTATAAAATAATTACTGTCATATTTGTAAAATTAAAAGTAGAAGTTTCTTAAAAATTAGGACTTTGACGACATTAACAGTTCAGCTCTTAAGACGAGCGCTTGTAACAATTATCGTACTAAATATAATGTGCTTGTAACAATTATCGTACTAATTATAAGTATTTTGTGATATTTATTAGGTCCCCTTAAAACTTATTAAACATCATTTCCTTGTACTCTCTGTACTTTACTCATTACAGTCATTACCTACTGTGTTAAACATTTAAATTGCAAACAACGGCTGCTTTCTCTTCTTACAATTAGCCGCTAGAATAATCAGCTACTTTGCCCTTTGTACTCATTAGCATTCATTATTTAACAGAAATTGGCAATCAAATTGACAAGCAACACAAAGTAAATTTTATATTTGTCGTGAAAACCTGAAAACCTAAAATACGCCATTGCCAATAGGATGAGTTAATTACATAGCGTGGGCGATTAACGTGCCTACTTATGTGTGAGCACAGAGCCAAAGGAGATATAAGGGATCACTGAACGGACTCGGTTGAACAGACTGCCGTAAACGTAATACACCAAGTTGCACAAAAACAAGTCAATGCATTGTGTTCAAACTTGAAGATGCAACTAACTCAATGTTTCAAAGTATCCTATTTTTGGCTGATATTAGGTGGAGTTTGGTATCCTCGATCTCTGGATAATACTCGTATGATATATGCAGTTAATATTTACAGAGTATTTGGAATAATTTTTATTACTATCGGGATGTTAGCTATTCAGTTTATATATTTTTTTACGGTAAGTATCTTGTTATAGTAACTTAGTGTGTTTTCATTTTATTCGAGAAACAGTAGATATATATTTGAGAGTAGATAATATTATGGTTAGTTAAAAATACTGATACTTATTTTGTTTTTTGATTCCTTGGTAGTTCGTATATATGGTAGTTGGATTGATGTATTTAATTTATGGTGACTTTTCCATGGTAGAACAACGGTGCATATTAAAAATGTTTTCACCACACCAGCTCGAAAAGGCTTACTTTGCACTTCAAAAACTGATAGCAAAGTTGCGTTTTATTCACATGTGAGGCAAAGTAATCAAATGCAAATTTTGAGCTGTTTTCTTTTGTTTGCTGAAATGATAAATATTTAATAATTAAATATTCATTTGGATTTGATTTGGTTTGATTTTGTTTGATAATTTACTTTTAATATTTGCTTCGGGTTGGTGTGGTGAAAAATTTTGTGTTTCACTCGGGGGCAAATTCTGTTTAACCCTCGTGCTTTGAAACCCTCGCAACGCTCAGATTCAATTATTCGCACCACTCGCTACGCTCGTGATTCAATTTTGGAATCTTTCGCTTGCTCGGGTATCAATATTAGCACGAGCGGTTAAACAACAACTTTGCCCCCTTGTAAAACAAATAACTATTTTATCACACTTGCTCATGAAAAATTCCCGAAGGCTAGATAGACACTTGAATTTTTCTTTTCTAGGTCGTTGGCAAGGACTTGGACAAAACCGTTGACGCCACCGCCTTATTTACGTTTATAGGATATCTCTACAAAGCAATAACTGTAATCAAGAATAGACAAAGGATCAACAAGCTACTAGATATAATTGACAGTAAATAAAAACATTTATAAATTATAATTAATTAATTTATAAGTAATAAGACTTGCACTGATGGTAGTCTTAGAAATATGAATATTAGGGAATTGTTAACCAAGGGATGAAGTCCTATTTCTAACGAGATATTTTGGCGCTCGGAGTGCAAGCGCTAATTTCGAGACAAAAATGGATAAATAAATACATGTCAAACAGGAATTATCATAAAGCCATGCTCCCGGAAATTTCTAAAAACAAAAGATACCTATTCTATTTACTGTCAACCATTATTCCTTAACTTTTTCCAATAGAAACTGAATGTGATATTACTAAACTGCTCTTAAACTAAAATATTGTGACAGATTTCAGAATATTTATATACACGTACCTAATCTTAATTATAAGTTAAATTTTAGTATAATAATAACATAATTTAAGTTAAAACTAACAGCTCAAGTGTATGGACCAAAGTCTGAAATAAATGATTTTTATTTTATTATTCTGTCCAATGTTTAATAATTTCAGATGAAACCGATAAAGACGACTTGTTACGGAACATGGCGGCCAACATACATTTTATATCTTATTTCTACAACGGGTTGTCTTGTCTGACGGCGATAATGTGGAACCTTATTCCGTTTACACAAGCTACGCTCACTTTACCATTTTACTACCCTGATTTACCCCCTTCGTCGCCATGGTGAGTACATATTTCATTCATATTACTTATTTTATTCCAGCTGGAATAGAATACTGTTAAATTAAATTAAAAGGGTACAGAAGGTATGAAAAACCTCATAAAGGCGTATTATGGATAGATTTGTCCACGTGATAAAATCATCATCATCATCATCATCTCAGCCATAAGACGTCCACTGCTGAACATAGGCCTCCCCCTTGGACCCCCATACGTGCCGGTTGGAAGCGACCCGCATCCAGCGTGATAAAATAACTGTCACTTTTTAGCACCGCGGGATAGAAAGTGACGGATACCGTTTTATCACTCTGTCACGTAGACAAGAACGACCATCATATTCGTACAATATTAGCCATATTTGTATGTTTTCTCTCTGTTTTTGATCTCAGGAAATGAACGATAATTTGTTGTTCATTGATCATATTAACTATATTAAGTATTCGTAAAATACCTACAGTTTACTTTCAGGTTTGTTATGTGGTATATCTATCAAGCTACAATACTGATAATCAACGGGGTAGCGCAAACAGCCGTAGATCATCTGTTCGGGGGTCTAATGGCGTTCGCGGCGACTCAGCTAAAACTACTTCAACACAAGCTTGAAGCTATTGGAACTAAAACTGACAGCACAGTGGAAATAGATGGTAGGTAAATTAAACATAATATACGCCTAAGTTTCGTTTGTTTAGCAGGGATTACAATGACAAATTTCAGCTCAGCGTACCTAATCGTTTTATTCTTTCATAACTCGATCAATTTTGCATCCCCTGAACGCTTGTTGCGGATGGACATGGAAAATGCCTTAAAACCTTAAGTTAGCTTATTTTAACTTAAAGGAAACATTCTTTTGACTAATTCAAAAAAGGGCTTTTTCTTCCCTGCTAGGAAGGATCACAGTGGCACTTTTCATCCCTGCTAGGAGGGATCAAAGTAACACTTTTCTGTTCTAGCACACTATTTTTAAATCTTTTGGACGGTATAGTCGCGGGCGGTCTAGAACGAAAAATGACTAGTGTAATGTGTTGCCTATCGCTTTTATCTATATCGCTTTTAGCCTGCATCGCGAAAGGTCTAGAACGCAAAATGACCACTTTTTTATATCACACAGGTTAGGTTCGTCAGTTATGCAAACAGCACAAAATAGGAGCCCCGCGGTAGCGGGGCTTCGTCGACATCACTAACGTAAAGATAAAACGACGGAAAAAGATGTAGGCATTTTGCGTTCTGGACCGTTCGCAATGTAGCGATGTACTAAGAGCGATATAGTCTGCGAATAACCCTTTTGGACATTATTTTTTTAACATCAAAATTATTTCGTCTTGGGCATTATCACTTGATTCCCTCATTACGCTCAGGATTCAATGTAAGTCCTTGACGGAAATAAATCATTTTGATCCCTTGTAGCACAAACTACTATTTATTTTTAAAAAGAAACAAAACTTAAACGTTGAAATATTATGATAGGTAATATTTCTTTGACTATACACACTTATTGATCATGAAAATTACTTGCCAACTTTTAATGCACAGAGGTTTGACGACGTTCGCGTAACAAAAACCTACATTATATTCTGGACACTTCCGGATTTAGTCTTATTCATTTTCCGTACTAGGTCAAGAAATAAGAAGTTATAGAGGGAAATGCTAGGAACACAATTTTTGACTCCGTAACATTGTTTGGACTAGTTAGGAGGTGAACATATCAAAAGTCCCCGGCCGTAGCCCCGGTGCTGGGGGGGAGAGGGGGGAAAGAAGGTCTCATTTTTCGGTTTTTCACTAATATCTTGGAAACTTTACGTCTTAGCGACATGACTACTAAGACAAACCAAAAGCTGATAAAATTTGTTACAAGTTTTATTCAGTCAAGTTTTTCGATATCTTGAATAGTTTTTGAGATATCCGCTCTGGAAAGTTTATTTAGGGCTTTCAATTTTATCTTGATATCTACAATAGTGAAGCTGCTAGGCCGTGTTTGGTATCATTTTCGTATAAATCGGGGGTGCTGAATTCATTTTTGGTATCACATTGACACCATTCCTTAGAAAAAACATATAAACTTTAAACAAATACCTTTTTTTTTAATTCCTCTTCACGCTTAAACCGCTCAACCGATTTAATTGTAATTTGGTATACAGATATTTCGAGTCCCAAGACAGGACATAAGATACTTTTTATCTCAATAATCATCCTTTAAAGTTGTGAAATGGAGTATGGGGGGAATTCAACTTCGTCGACGAAACTGAATTCCTGAGGTAAATACTGCTTAAGGTAAAGTTTGAAGTCATGTTAGGTATCATTTTTATCTAAATCACAGATGTATACCATCCTAAATTTCACCTAAACCGGTTCAGCGGTTATTGACTCCTCATACAAACTTCCACCCCACTTTTCACATCCTCAAAAGATGCTTTTGGTTATAAAAACCATCCTATGTCCTGTGTCGAGACTGAAACTATTTCTATACAAAATTTCAACGAAATTGGTTCAGCGGTTTAAGCGTGAAGAGGGATTTTTAAAAATATTTTTTTTTTAAATTTTGGTTTTACTTCGGAATAGTGTCAATGTGATACCATAAATGAATTCAGCACCCCCGATTTATACGAAAATGATACCAAACATGGCCTAACAGCATCACTGATGTAGATATCAAGATAAAATTAAAATCCCTAAATAAACTTTCAAGAGCGGGTATCTCAAAAACTATTCAAGATATCGATAAACTTGACTAGATAAAACTTGTAACTAATTTTGTGAGCTTTCGGTTTGTCTTAGTAGTCATGTCGCTAAGATGCAAAGTTTCCAAGATATCAATGAAAAACCGAAAAATTCGACCTTCTTACCCCCCTCTACCCCGCAGCACCTGGGCTACAGCCGGGGACTTTTGATATGTTCACCTCCTAACTAGTCTAAACAAAGTTACGGAGTCAAAAATTGTGTTCCTAGCATTTCCCTCTACAACGTTTTTTGAGCATTCATTTCCTGACCTATACGAGGTACTGGAACTATTTTGTCGCCTTACTTATGAACCTAAGTGACATGTTTAGAGAGCATTTCAGAGGCAATTAACAGTCAGTACAGTTCAAAAACACGTGTCGTTTGCTAAAACGAAAAATAACCCAAAACGGAATCAAATTGATAAAAACAGGGCAACAAATTGCCAACAAAATATATTATGAAAAGGAAGTCGTTGAACAAAATTTTATGGTATGTCCATATTATTAAGCCAGTTCCGGTTTTATTTCGAGATTCTGTTTTCACCATCGTAATCTAAATTATGGCGATTTAGCTAATTAAATGTTCTTTTCAATCATATACCTACCTAATTACTTATTCTAAGTGTTCTAATTTATTCTAAGTGTTTATAACAAAATCGACGGTCTCCTTCATTCAAAGTACCTAGATTAAATTTCATATCTCCTATTAGAGGGTTCAGAATTTGCTCGGAGATTAGATGATATCGTACCTTCATTATAACCCAGGGTCGTTTTAGCCTGTGGAATATGTTACTGATACAAATGAATTCTGAGCGTCTAGGAGAAACACATTAAGAATGCATTCTTTTTACAGCTCAAAGAGAACAGGAAGACTATGAGGAAACCATTTCATGCGTTGAATATCACTTAAAAATAATATGGTAAATAATTATTTATACATTTTGCAAAATGGACACAATAGATTGATTACCTATATGTATATAGGATAGAATAATTTATTGTAATTACCTTATTCGTTTTTCCTAGGTTTGTAGATGAACTCACGGATATCTTCGGAGGAGCCGCGTTTGGACAATTTGTATTAGCTGCACCGCTGTTATGCTTATCAATGTTTATTATTATGACCGTAAGATTTTTTGTACCTAATATTCAAGTAGGTACATATTTATTAGGTATTTTCGAATGTGACAATATCGCATTGTGATGAAAATGAATGCTTAAAGCATTTAATAACTGGAGTCGCCTTTAAGCGCTTACCCCACTGCCGAAAACCTTGCACAATTGTGTAAACTTTTGTATGGACTGACTATTTGCACGTTACGTACAAATCATGTTCATGATGTAGAAATAGCAAGAGGTACATTTGACGTCCCTCCCTCGCCAATATCGGCAGACTGGTTCGTACAGAAAATGACATCCATGACATCTCCAGTCCCTAATAAAGTAAGTCAGTAAGTGCCCTAAGAAATGAATGCCTTCAGTAGGTATTTTAAGTGCCAACGACTATTAGACTATTACATACAGTATGGTACCTTTACTTACTTACCTACGATTCAATGAGTAATGTCTACATCTACGTCTAGTCTACTAGTCTACAATTATTATTTTTGCTTGTACTTATACCGGGTGTGGCCTGTAACACGAGCAAATAATTGAAACATAGATTGTACTCCTCAAACGGTGATTGTACTCATCATTGTGATTGACGTTGCTTGTCACGCCTTAAACATAACAAAATTCGCAATACATTGCGCCTTAGAATAAACTTTAAAGTGTATTAAAAATCAAACCACAAGTTATTTTTAAAAGTCGCTGAACAAATGTTGGTCGGTAAGTATGAGGAGTATAGCCTACTATTTAATTATTTGCTCATATTACAGGCCACACCCGGTATAAATTCAATGTTGACGTGTAAACGTGCTTGTGGCCTATTTGCTAAATAAATATGTTTTGAATTTTTTGAAGAAGGTTTAAATAATATTTATTGGGTATCTATGCGTCTAAACGGCGGGCAACAATAAAAGTAACAATATTTTTATTTACAGAGCAGTGATGTGACAGAGGTAGTGACCAGGATTTTATATTTTGGATGCCTATCAGGAGAACTTTTTATTTATTGTTTCTGTGGGAATCTGATAAAGACGCAGGTAAGCTTGATGTTTAGTTTTTGATTTATTGAATAGACAAAACGTAAATAATAAGTAAGTAGGTCAAATTGGATGCCCCATTCTACACAAAACCTTTAGAAGGCTTGTAATATTTTTCTACCATTTATTCCTTAAATTATAGACGTATTTAGAAATAAAATAAAGGTCAATTCAGTCGACATTAACCAATGCATTGTTGTTTCATATTTTTACCTGTTACTTACATGTATATCTCCCTTATAACTCATTATAGCACACTGCACACCTCACATAACAATGAAACCCAAAAACAAACGAACATCATCAAAAACAACTCAATAAAAACATTAAAATAGGTACGCCAAACACTTAAACATAAAAGTGTATATATTTCAAGTTATACATATTTATACCAAGATATTTTGTTTATAAAAACATATATTCTAAATTTTGTAATTATAGAAATGATTACAAAACACGTTGTATATTAAGTAGGCACACTATCAAATGTGGCAGTAGGTTAGGTTTATTGAAACTGAGGAGTTCGTAGCACGACCTTGCACTTTGTCGGGAGTAACGCATCGTAGCTCGTAGCACTAGCCAAATTCACTCACGTTTCATAAAATGTCATCTGAACGTTGCATAAATATGAGTAGCTAGAATAAAAACAACCGTCATGTATCCGACGCTTCTTATATAAATATACTAGCGACCCGGCGGCTTCGCATGGGTTAACAAATTATACACAAACCATCCTCAAGAATCACTCTGGGCCCGATTCGGATTTTGAAATAGACATCTATTAGATATCTTTTAGACATCACCAAGATACGATAACGATATGTTTAAGATCTAACCTGTCAAATTTGACATTTGCGCGTTTCTGGAGATACTCTGGCTTTATCTGCATAACATTTTAACGAACCGAATCATTTGTCTTTTTTTATTAAGAGTGACCTCGTGGTAACGGCAGCATACAACAGTCATTGGACGTCCACATCTCTGCGCACCCAGAAGGCTCTCCACCTACTCGTTATCAGAGGCCAGAAAACTATCTCTGTGGTGGCAGGCAATCTATTCGAACTTTCTCTGGTCACATTTGGCGCGGTAAGTTAACAAGTAAAGTACGCTGTTCTTGGCCTGTTTTGCTATATGTATAAGCATTCTTACTTTTGTATTTCTTGTTTCAGTTATTGAAATCGTCGTATTCGTTTTTCGCGGTTTTGAGTAAACAACGCGATGACTAAAATAAGGAGGCATCCATAGATTTTAGTCATACTAATATATTGGTATTAGTAGATATTAGATAAGATAGCGGGAAATATAATGTAAAATACCGGGGGAATGTAGTGCAACTGCAAAGTACCTAGTTGTAGTACCTAGTAGAGGAAAATATGTACTTTTAATATTCGCTTTTATCACTTACCACCTTTTTGACCGCTAAAGAGCAAACGTCAAACATACCTACAATGAAGTAGAGTAAATAGTGGGACTGATTACAATATTTTTAAAACAGGTTGTTTAATTTATAGAATCCCATAATACATTTATCACCTATTCTGAAAAAACATTTATCCATATATATATATATATATATTTTTTTATAAATTTTCATTTGGGGTCATCCATTAATTACATCACACGTTTAGGGGGAGGGAGGGGGTCAAGAAAATGTGACATATTGTGACATGGGGGAGGGGGGAGACACAAACTTTGTGACGTCACTTTAACTTCATCAGTAACCGAAAATTTATTTAAATTATTTTATTCGCGGTACATTTAAATAACAAGTTTTTAAAACGATAATCGGTTTTATTCGTTTAATTTTCTTTCCTAAACAGTTTTGGGTTATAAAATGACTAATTTTTACATCGTCAAATATATTTTGATATAATATTAATAATACTTAGGTACTTACTTAATTCAATTTGGCGATTTCGTAGAAAAAATGTGACGTCACACTAGGGGGGAGGGGTTTGCCAAATGTGACCAAGTGTGACAAGGAGGGGGGGAGGGGTCAAAAAACCTAGAAATTCGTGTGACGTAATTAATGGATGACCCCTTTTGTAATAACTCAAAAACTGCTGGGACGATCATGTCCGCTATAGTTTTATTAAGCTTTTGTTTCACGATTTTTTAAATATTTTTTGGACCCATGGTTCAAAAGTTAGAGGGGGGAAAGAGGGCAAAAGAAAAAATGTGACCACCCACATTTTTTTTTCTATCAGAGCGATTATTTCCGATACTATTAACTTTATCAAAAATGGTTTTTGCAGACCGTTATTCGTTGTACCTATCCAACGATACCTCACACTATCGGGTCCAAGCAACAACAGACAGACGGACATGGCGAAACTATAAGGGTTTCTAGATGACTACGAAACCCTAAAAAGTTTCTAGATGACTACGAAACCCTATAACCATAAAAATTAACAATGAATAACAAACAACAATGTAGGTGCGAATAATTTTCATAATAACTAGCATGTCCATGACTAACCTAATAATGTAATGTAAATTCATGTATTTATTATAACTACTAATTATTTATACAATAATTACTGACATATTTGTAAAATCAAAAGTATTTCTAAAAAAATGAGGACTTTGACGACATTAACAGTTCAGCTCTTAAGACGAGCGCAAATGTGCTTGTAAAAAATATCGGACTAAATATAGGTAAGTATTTTGTGATATTTATAATCCTTAAAACATATTTAAATGTGTAAACACATCATTTCCTTATACTCTCTGTACTTTACTAATTACCTATACTGTATTAAACATTTAAATTACAAACAACGGCTGCTTTCCTTTCTTAGCCGCTGCATACATTAAAGATTAATCAGCTACTTTGCCCTTTGTACTCTTTGTAGCATTCATTATTTATCCAAAATTGTCAATCAAATTGACAAACAACACAAAGTGAATTTTATATTTGTCGTGAAAACCTTAAAACGTAAAATACGCCATCGCAAATAGGATGAGTTAATTACATAGCGTGGGCGATTAACGTGCCTACTTATGTGTGAGCACAGAGCCAAAGGGGATATAAGGGATCACTGAACAGACTCGGTTGAACAGACTGCCGTAAACGTAATACACCAAGTTGCACCAAAACAAGTCAGTGAATTGTGGTCAAAACTGAAGATGCAGCTAACTCAATGTTTCAAAGTATCATATTTTTGGCTGATGTTAGGTGGAGTTTGGTATCCTCGATATCTGGATAATACTCGTATGATATATGCAGTTAATATTTACAGAGTATTTGGAACGATTTTTATTAATGTCGGGATGTTAGCTATTCAGTTCATATATTTTTTTACGGTAAGTCAGTACATTTAATCAATTTTACTAGCCGGGCTATGAATATTGTTGTACAGTAACTACTTAATTTGTTTTAATTTTATTCGAGAAACAGCAGACATTTGAATCTATTATAGTTATGTAGTTAAAAATACATTTGTCTTTTGATCCCTTGGTAGTTCCAGGTTGGTAGTTGGATTGCAATGTGCCTACCTAATTATTTTATGGTGAATTTTCCATTATTTTTTCTTTTCTAGGTCGTTGGTAAGGACTTGGACAAAACCGTTGACGCCACCGCCTTATTTACGTTTATAGGATATCTCTACAAAGCAATAACTGTAATCAAGAACCGACAAAGGATCAACAAGCTACTAGATATAATTGACAGTACATAAAAACATTTATTATGGAGTCAGACCAAGAATAGTCTGCAGCGGATTTGATAGCCCACGCAGTGAAAGTGTTATTTTAAACGTCAAACTTTTATGAAATTATAACGTATACATTACACTTGCACTGCGGGGGCTCACATAGGGGTATTTCACTAAAAAAGCTGGCCATTAGTAGAATGTATCAAGACGTAGAATCCCGGGAAAAGGGTAGCCGAACTCCTTAGTCATATAATTCATAGATACTAGAACAATATTTATTTTTCGCTGCGTGTGGTGGGTATTTGTGAAATCGGTGTCATTTAACCGCTCTTACTAAAACACATCTACGAAAGCGGAAATTCGATAATAAATATTACAATTGTTATGCGTTGTTTAGACAACAAATAAGGTGATATTTTAAAATGTCTGTTCGGGAAATGGATTCACCAGGTATGCTTAATTTAATTTGTTTATTATTATTTTCTTACTAAGGGTTATATACATTTAATATCAAATTTCAGTAAGTACTCTCTTGCACTATGAATTTACGAATTTGACTTGAACTGAAAAGGCCGAAAGTTGTTCTATTGGGCTATATTGGGCTAAATTTGTGGTTCTATTCGACAGGACATTTAATTCTCTAGCAATTTTATTTAAAATTAGGGTGCCCAGAAGTGCCCATTAACGAATTACGAGAATTTTTACACTGAGCGATATTACCAAACAAAGTTTCTTTTTGCGGTTGGAAAAAATAATTTTCTGATTTATCATGGCAGGTCCTTCTGGAGTGAGAGTAGTGACCAGAGAATACATTTTTCGTATGATGAAAGACTGTAACTAACCCCAATTTCTACAAAAACATGATGCAGTCATGAATAAAATGACCCCAACCGTGCACAAAATTTTACTGCATGGTCCTGTTATAATGAAATATGCCCTTCTCCCTATAGGAAATTTGTCCGAAGAGGCAGCCGAGGCCAGAAATAAGCACTTCCGAGAATTTAGGAAGAGCTTTTCAAGGAAGTTCTCGAGAGAGCAGTGCAATTTGGACGTCTTAAATCGGCTGCTACTTACGTCAGATCCGTTTTTGAGCAGCATTAGGCCTAAGCCTCTAAAATCAGCGAAACCATTTAGCCTTGCTGCTAGGGACAAGATGCTTGGCCCAAACATAGACGCAAACGCGATGTCAGATGACTTATCATCAGATTCAACAGATGAAAGTGATGAAGGGTCGTCTGATTGATCAGATAGTAGCTGTTTATCAAATAATTAAAACTTGAAGAATGTTTTATTATGCTATTGACCGGTATATAAACGATACAACACTACACCAACCGGCAAATGTATAAAAGTTGTATAAAATAAATTAAAATAGCATATTTGGATTCACACAATAGAACTCCTGATACAAATGTACATAAATCATTTTGGCCAGCTTTTCTAGTGAAATACCCCTATGTGGGGCTATCAAATCCACTGCAGACTTTTTTTGGTCCGACTCTATTTAAGTTTTAAGCCATAAAACTTAGTAATACTTGCAGTGATGGTAGTCTTAGAAATATAAATATTAATTAGTAAATTGTTAACCAAGATACTTATGAAATCTCATTTTTAACGAGATATTTTGGCGCTCGGAGTGAAAACGCCAATAAGTAGTTCGACACAAAATGGGTCAATTCAATAGGTACTTGTTAAACAGGACTTCTCATAAAGCCAGTATTGCTCTCGGAAATTTCTAAATACAAAAGATTACTTACTGTCAACCACTAATCCTTATTTTTTCCAAAAATAATATCAAAAATATTGTGTGCATTAAGGTATTATTCTTGTGCACTGGATAAAGGTACACTCAGTGGTAACTACATACCTACACATGAGTGTGTGTAGTTATTACTGGTATATGTGCCTGGCTCCTGACGAACATTTTTTTTTATTAATATTTATATTTTGTTTATTATATATATACATATATTATATAAAATATCTTAATTTTAATTTTAGTATAATAATAACATAATTTAAGTACTTTATTGATAAAAACAAAGAAATAAATAAACAAACGCAATAAAACTTATTATTCTGTCCAATGTTTAATAATTTCAGATGAAACCGATAAAGAAGACTTGTTACGGAACATGGCGGCCAACATAAATTTTATATCTTATTTCTACAACGGGTGGGCTTGCCTGACGGCGATAATGTGGAACCTTATTCCGTTTACAAAAGCTACGCTCACTTTACCATTTTACTACCCCGATTTACCACCTTCGTCACCATGGTGAGTACATATTTCATTCATATTACATACTTATTTTATTCCAGCTGGAATATAATACTGTTAAATTAAATTAAAAGTATAGATAAACGTATGAAAAGCCCTATACGAGTATAAGGCGTATTTATCCACGTGATAAAATAACTGTCACTTTTGAACATCAAGGGATAGAAAGTGACGGACACCGTTTTATCACGCTGCCACGTAGACAAGAACGCCATCATAATGTACTGGACATTTTTTTCAAATGTAACTAAAAATATCTTACAAAGTAATTCAGAACTGCTACCAAAATATGTATGTTTATATGTTGCAAAACTATGTAATATTACTTAGATATTACTAAAATTTATTTGCCGTATTTGTGCATTTTTTCTCTATTTTTGATCTCAGGAAATGGGCGGTAATTTCTTGTTCATTGTTCATTTTAAGTATTCGTAGAATACCTACATTTTACTTCCAGGTTTGTTATATGGTATATATATCAAGCTACAATACTGATAATCAACGGGGTAGCGCAAACGGGCGCAGATCATTTGTTCGGGGGTCTAATGGCGTTCGCGGCGACTCAGCTAAAACTACTTCAACACAGGCTTGAAGCTATTGGAACTAAAACTGACAGCACAGTGGAAATAGATGGTAGGTAACTTACAAAACACATATTACGCCTAAGTTTCGTTTGTTTAGCAGGGATTACAATGGCAAATTTTAGCTTACCGTTTTATGCTCTCAAAACCAGACGTGGTAAATTTTATAGCATTTTCGGTGCAGCGGAGTGGTAACGGAATTGGTATAAACAATTTCAACCCTAATGATTAATTAGCGTCAATTACGTTAATATTAACCTTAATTTACCATTTCAGTTGGAATTATTTATACCAAATCCATTAACACCACTCCGCTGCACCAAAATGCTATATAATTTACGATGTACGCTCATAACTCAGATCAGTTTTACACCCCCTTAATGCTTGCTGTGGATGGACATACAGGGTGGAAAAAATTAATGGACCCAGAAGTTAATATGCCTTAAAACCTTAAGAGCACACTAGCGTTACTGCTAAATAATCGTGATTTTTTAAATTTAACGACAGGTATTTAACAAAGGGGGCCGCTACGTACTGTATTGTATATTTAAGTACTTACCTTTTGAATACATCTAACTAGTTTTTATGTCGCTGTATTCGTTGAACTAATAGGACCTCAAAACAAAAACGGCTGTTTTAACTTTGGACGCATAGATTGACGAAACATAAATAAATAAAAAATTTAGCCTATATACGTCCCACTGCTGGGCACAGGCCTCCTCTCAAGCAGAACAAGGAGAAACATATTAATGTATTTTTTTACAGCTCAAAGAGAACAGGAAGACTATGAGGAAACGATTTCATGCGTTGAATATCACTTAAAAATAATATGGTAAATAATAGATTGATTACCTATATGTATACAGGATAGAATAATTTAATTAACTCATTCGTTTTTCCTAGGTTTGTAGATGAACTCACGGATATCTTCGGAGGAGCCGCGTTTGGACAATTTGTATTAGCTGCACCGCTGTTATGCTTATCAATGTTTATTATTATGACCGTAAGATTATTTTTTACCTAATATTCAAGTAGGTATTACGTATTTTCGAATATGAGAATATCGCATTGTGATGAAAATGAATGCCTTATGCAAATAATATTTTTTCGGCTATGGGCCCGATTCGGATTTTGAAATAGACATCCATTAGAGTTCTTTTAGACATCACCAAGATACGATAACGATATGTTTAAGATCTAACCCGTCAAATTTGACATTTGCGCGATTCTGGAGATACTCTTGAACGGTTTCCACAGGATATGACTTAGAGATCCAATTCACAACTAATAGATATCTTACTCTATCTAACGTAAAAGTGACATTGGTTGCCCGAATTGCGCTGCAAAAGATATCTAAACTATAACGTATCTAGAATGGATCCAGTACGTATCGTCTCTTGTGAATATCTTGAAGTGCGAATACGGCAGTATAGGTTTAAGAGGCGGGCAACAAAAAAATTATCTTTTTATTTACAGAGCAGTGATGTGACAGAGATAGTGACCAGGATTTTATATTTTGGATGCCTATCAGGTCAACTTTTTATTTATTGTTTCTGTGGGAATCTGATAAAGACGCAGGTAAGCCAGATGTTTAGTTTTTGCAATATTATATTGAACAGACAAAACGTACAATAAGCAGTTTAAATTAAATAGATGCCCCATTTTACACTAAAACCTTTAGGAAGCTTGTGGGGAGTTAAAAAATATTTTCTACCATTTATTCTTTAAATTATAGACCTATCTAGGAATAAAATAAAGGTCTAACTATTCAGTCGACATAAACCAATGCATTGTTTCATATTTTTACATGTTACTTAAATATATATGTAAGATATATATATAAACCAACTTAAGAAGAACATCAAAATTCCGCAAACAATTAAATATAATATATTTCAAGTTGTACTTATTTATTTTAGTTTGTGCTTATAGCAAGATATTTTGTTTATAAAAAAAATATTTTCTTAGTTTTGTAATTATAGAAATTATGCAAAAACACGATGTATTGAGTACCTATGCACACTATCAAATGTGGCAGTAGGTTAGGTTTATTGATACTGAGGAATTCGTAGCACGTCCTTGCACTTTGTCAGGAGTCAGGAGTAACGCCTCGTTGCACGTAGCGCTAGGCTACGAAAAATAATAAATTCACTCACGTTTCATAAAATGTCATCTAAAAATATTGCATAAATATGAGTAGCTAGAATAAAGAAAAACCGTCACGTACCCGAAGCTACTTATATAAGTATACTCTAGCGACCAGCCCCGCTCCAAATCCAGTAGTTTTTGAGTTTATCGCGAACATACAAACAGACAGACGCGACGGGGTACTTTGTTTTATAAGATGTAGTGTTTGTTTTATGGCCAAAATAGTTAGTATTTACTTAACTAATGCTATAGTTTACTAGTTGAAATACTTGAAATGCATGCCTAGTGCCTACCAGAAAACCTTTCTTTATCTGAATAACATTTTAAAGACCGAATCATTTGTCTTTTTTATTAAGAGTGACCTCGTGGCAACAGCAGCATACAACAGTCATTGGACGTCCACATCTTTGCGTACCCAGAAGGCTCTCCACCTACTCGTTATCAGAGGCCAGAAAACTATCTCTGTGGTGGCAGGCAATCTATTCGAACTTTCTCTGGTCACATTTGGCGCGGTAAGTTAACAAGTAAAGTACGCTGTTCTTGGCCTGTTTTGCTATATAAGCATTCTTACTTTTGTATTTCTTGTTTTAGTTATTGAAATCATCGTATTCGTTTTTCGCGGTTTTGAGTAAACAACGCGATGAATAAAAGAAGATATCCATAGGTTTTAGTCATACTAATATATAGGTAATATTACATTAGGGGGAATGTAGTGCAAAATAGTACTTTTAATATTCGCTTTTATAATTTATCACTTCTTTGACCGCTAAGGAGCAAACGGCAAACACATATGTACAATTAGGTAGAGTACCTACACAGTGGAACTGATTACAATATTTTTAATACAGGTTGTTTAATTTATCCCATAATACATTTATCGCCAAAGACGATCGTGTAGAATAATTAAATACGATTTAGAAAATACAATAGGTACAACGTACAACAAATCGCTAAGTGCAATAACTATAGTCGCTGTAAGTTAAGAAGTAAATTTTGACATTTATGAATTGACTCTTATATTTACGAAGCTAAGAACTCCCGTTTAACTGATAGCCTACGGGCCATTGCACCAACCACATTTAACAGACCGATTAACATCAAACAGCACTAAAGTATGAAATTTCTCAGGTAAATAAAATTTAGCGAACGCTTTAACGGTGACAGATAGTTTGGTGCAGCCAGCCCTTATTGTCATATATTAGGTCTATTAATAACTGTCAAAATTGACTTCTTAGCTGCGTTAGACTATAATGGTTTTCAGTTGTTTATATTAGGTACGCATTGTATAGGTAACTATCATACTTCACGTCGAGTTGCGGAAAATCGCTCGATCTACAATACAACTACTTACATATCAAATGGCGTTCTAAAAACATTTATTCATATTTGCTTGATCAAGTATATATTAATTTTTTGATATATTTATAAATTTTCATTTTTAGTTTTAATCATTGCCGATAGATGGCAGTAAATTTACTGGGACCACAAAATGTACGATGACAATAACCCTCTATACCTATAACTATATATTCATAGACCGGTATGAACAAAGAGACGTTAAAATGATTTGTTGCTAGGTAAGTAGTAACAAATCGTAGAGCAGCTGACTTGATTCGTTAAGGAAAATAGCCTATTATGGACTAAATTATACAGTACCTAACAAAGCAAAGATAAGGATTTTTGCGTCATAATATCTGCATGTTATTACTTGTTTTTATCGCGATTTACTTTATCTAAGAAGAGGTCGAGCAGGAGTTCATCGACAATCTTTGCTTTTCCGCTAATGCTGTTATGATTAATTGAAGACATACTGTACAATAATCGTATCATTATTAGGTATAATTAGAGAGGTATTCTTAAATAAGAAAATATATAGATGATTGTATGTAAGGTAGATAAGTAGTTAGGTACATGAATTTCAATTGTTCGGACATCAGCTAAAGCTAGCTGTCCTATTAACTGTATAGGTAGGTAAGTACCTACATTGTTTTTTTACTAGAAACTTAGTTTTATGAAATAATGATTGCGTACCTATGTTAATTATAACTAACCCGCTTTCTTCATGAGGTGGTGTTCAGTTCATTATTAAAAAGGAATTTGTCTTAGGTGTCTGTTGATATTGAAAAGTTAAGTTAATGTTCTACTCTTCTACTAGCCTATCAACTTCAGGGCCACTTGCACCATTAACCGGTTTAACCTGGAGTTACCATGGATACTAGTATAATTTGACACTGGGTTAACAGTTTAACCGGTTAACCCTGGGTTAGTGGGATAGTGCAAGTGGGCCTATTAAGTTAGTATAACATTAACTTAACTTTTCAATATTAAAAGACAGCTAAGACAAATTCATTTTAAATACTGAACTGAAGAAGGTACATATATATGTATCTGTTGACACACCACCTCATGAAGAAAGTGGGCTAATTCACATACGCAATTACAGGGGTAGGTAAGTTTGTGATTTTCCTTTTATTTATTGTTACTTTTTTACCACATGTTGCAACACATTGAATAGTAAAGTATCTTAACCCTTTGACCGCCGTTGTCCGGTATAGAAGACAACGATAGAACGATACGCTGGCGCCGTCGTCTTGTATACAAGACACAAATTCAACCACTGAGTTAATGTGAAAATAATAACAATTGCAATTTCATTTACACTCGTGTTCATATTTAAGGTCTTTGTTTTTTCATTTATTTGCTTTTTAAGCCGCTATATAAATCCCTTCTTTTATAATAAGGCATTTAAAAAAATTGCTCCAATTTTCAACATTTTTCATGTTCCTCGTCGCCGTTGTCTTGTATAAAAGACAGCTAGGGATGGGAATGTTAACTCGATATGGGAATTTTTAAAGTAAATATAAAGTCAGAAATATGTTTTTATCTAAGTATTTGAACACTTGTTAATCGCCAATTTTTTTCAACGAATAGTAGGTATAACTACTTACTAGAATACGTAGAACGAGAGTCAGATAGGCATAACTATATTTAAAGTTCAGGCAGCTTCTTTAGTTCTATAAACTAGAGTCAGACAAGTAAATTTGCCCTTGTAGATTGTGGACTATTTAATTGCAGAAGAGATAAATAAAAAAAATAATTGATGTTATTTTATAGCTTAGTGGGAAGGGATACACCGAAGCGACCGCTTCGCACAAGAGTGGTACAGGGACATACCTGTTTATCAGACTTTAGTTTTTTGTTATAACATTGAAGTTAATGTGTAATTTTTTTATAACAAGTCGTTGAACGTTTTTTTGATAAGAGTTTGCCTATATTAATGTAAACCAAACTGAAATTATAATGATAGATTCTAATTCCGGAATAATATCTTCACTCATTAAAAATTCAACCCACGTGTAATTGTAAATATACTGAATTAAACTTGTAACATTATCTTTTATAGATTTATTTAGGTAAAAACATAATAATAAAGGGAAACATATTTAGTTTGACAAATACAGGAAAATCAAGAAGAACGAAATTTGAATTCATAAAACCAAAGACAAGAATAAAAGCAAATAGGATTGTTGCCACTGTAAATGTACATTATATTAACAGTAATTTAACTAAAACAGTTCCGGTATATTGACTTTATCGACACATGATGCGCAGCTTTAACGTTACGCCAATAAAGTTTACGTACCGACAAGCGCTTACGCCGTTGACCTAGAGACTATTATTACTTGATCCGCGCGGAAACAGTCCTTGTCGATCTGCACTGCGGGCAGTCCATGCGCGCCGTTGTCTTGTATAAAAGACTTCTCGTACAGCCTAGTGCG
Organism: Cydia fagiglandana; assembly: GCF_963556715.1. Classification (NCBI taxonomy): domain Eukaryota; kingdom Metazoa; phylum Arthropoda; class Insecta; order Lepidoptera; family Tortricidae; genus Cydia; species Cydia fagiglandana. The sequence continues at coordinate 11,090,431 of NC_085932.1, forward strand.
GCGATATCACGTCTTGAATCGACATTGTTTAGTGGTTGTTTTTTATGTTAAATCCCTATATTTTAAACATTTTCGGGTGTAAAACATATGTTTAATTTTGGCAATTTGGAATTAAATTAAAACAGGATAAGAACAAAGCTAAATTAAAAAGATTTTTACCATAAATTGTATATATCGATATCACTATTTGCAATCCCTAAACTTTTTATTAGTTGTTTACTTAAAATTTGCTCTGGCGTGTGAGTGAGCGTCTTTGCGGACTAGGTCCGGCGGCCAAAAGGTTTTAATAAGTACATTCCATGTACGCAGCAGCAATGTAAAACTCTTTGCTCTGAAAACTTCAACAAATACAACTTTACCCATTACCTATCTCGTAAATAGAAACATTTCAGAAATGAATGCTACAGGCGCGCATAGTTAAAACTTCCACTCTATAAATGCAGTAATCGAGTTCGATCAATATTCAATATCTACATATGCGCTGAACTATTGGAAATTAAAATTTTTAATTAGAGTGGGCCTAAGAGTGAATTGTGTCAACGGGTGTACTCGATGACCCGCAGCCCGATCTAGGTCATACGGTCCATCGCACAGATTGCAATACGTTTTCGTCGAACGCACGGGGTTGTTTATGCTTGACACTCGACGTGATATAGGTATAAGTTCCCAATTTTAGGTTTAGGTTGATGAAACGATTATTGGTCAATCAAAACTTGTACCTACGGACAGAATTTTTTTTCGTTATTTTGGGACTATACATGATCCAGTGAAGTCGTATACAGGGGTATGCCCTCGCGGAAACATATCAATTACTACATGGTATTAAAACATGGTAATACCATAAGATTTGTACTTATGTACTATTCATACCTGTGTTTGTATTGTAATGATTCGGGTTCTTGAATTCGATGTTAGATAAAACAATTGGTGACAGTTAACTTTATATTATATTTATTGAATACAACTAAAACCTTAAATATTAAAATATAGTGAAATAGACACAGTGTACGATATTGCTAAAATAACTAAGAGATTCTCGTCAAGGACCAGGGGTTACACAAAAGTATAAATCATAAAAACTAATATTAATGAAGATAAAAAGTAAAACACTAAATGTAAACAAAAACAAAAAAATAAAAAAAGAAACAAAAAGAGTTCGCTTTCGTAGAAGCGAACCGGGATCACTTGCTCAGCAGCCAAGCGCTCCAGCCTCAAGCCCAAATCGTCTCGTGACAACTGTAGCGAAATTATGGATGGTATTCTCAGCAATGCTATTCCGGGAGTTTTTTTATAATTTCCATAAATTATTATCCCGACAGAAAGGGCGTTCCCGTATGCTGTGAACAAGGTGTCGCACAGTGAGTGTGAATAACACTTTTATATTTAAAAACTTCTATAATCACAGAGTGACATCAATTAAGCTAAATGATCAGCCGGTACACTTACCCCGTGACTATCTCTGGCACTCACACGCACAAATATCACAACAAACTCCCACCGATACTTATTATGGCGTAATATGTCCGTAAAACTTCGTGTTTTAATTAATCGCCGTCTTATTAACGGCGTAACATTTCCTTTGTCTCTGTTATTTTTTCATTTTGCCGGTCGTCCGTGTTTTTTCGCGACACCCTCAATTTCCAGAACTAAATTCCCGTGTCACTTGTTTACTGTTGTCAACCCGCTGACAACTAGTCTACTGCTAGTTGCGGAAAGATGGCGTTACTATGTAATATGTGACTTATGCCGCTACTACTTGCCGTGATGCGTACGCGTATATAGCGCATGCATCACAGTATTTGTATTTACAATTGTCTTTTCTTTCGTTTTTATCATACTGAAGGTACACGTAGGCCGTACTTTCCTACTTAGGAACCCTCATGTTTCTCTACCTTACCAAAACAAACCATTCGATATTGTACATTTGTACAACGCAAGCCCGCGATAATATAAGTACCTATGCACGCACGCAATCGTAAAATACATGCGTCGGCGTCGGTAGAGATGCAATCGTTACGTAGCACCACGTAGCAGGCAGAGAAGCCGCACTATACCTACCGACATACCTAAGAGCTATGAGCAGCTGCAATCAAGTACACCGTGCAAGGTTAATCCAATGTTGCCGTTAAATAGGTACCTGCAGAACAGATCATTAATTCTCTTTAATCATAATATGTATTTTTATTAAAATTAGATTATTACAGCACACTTTTTTTTAAATCAAGATTTGTAGGGAATAATTCAAATTATACGGGTACTTATTAGAGGTCCGTACAAAGCTTAATTTGTTTTAACATACAGTAGAACCCGCTTAATACGATCACGCATAATACGATTTCCCGCATAATACGCCATTTTACGCCAGTCCCTGCAACTTTAGGCCTGTTTTCATACATTTTTTCACGGTTAATACGACCCCCGTCCCGCTTAATACGCCATCTAGAATCCCCATTACGCACCATCTGGACCCCTATTCGACAAGCGACGTTTGACGTATCGTGTTGATCTCCCGTTGATGTGGGGAAAATCATAAGTTCTCGAATACGTACAATGTCAAAATTTGACATTAACAATCCACAGTTAGGGTGACAAGCAAACCAAACCGAACCTCCCTTAGTTTAGAGTTGAGTTTTGGTTTTACCAAATTATATTATCCACCGTTGATGGAATCAACACTCAGTATGCAATAAAATCAACTGTTGATTTGACGTGGATGCGAAATCTGACAGTTGTACATGTCGAATTTGGCCCCTGGACGTTTAGATTATTGAAATAGGTAACCGTAGCCAATATTTTTTAATGTGTTTACCTTAGGTTTTTTGTTTTGTTTAGTATCTTTTGTCGGGTTCTTAATCGGGGTGAGAATGCTATGCCATCTGCTTGACGGTTATGGACCACGGAGTGCAAGCTACCACTCTCAGATTTTTATTTGTAGTTAGCTACTCCACGTGACATTTTAGTTGAACCTATCCTCAGTGTTCCTAATAGATTATTTAACCGCGTGTGAACTTATACTTACCTACTCTTAGATATCATACGCTCATTATCACTGCTGCGGTGTTTGTACATGAAATAATACAACTCACGTTTAATACGATTTCCCGTTTAAGACGCTTTTTTTGCTAGGTCCCCTCAGAATCGTCTTAAGCGGGTTCTACTGTATATGCCACCGCATAGCTGTAGGTAGATAAGGTATCCGACCCTACGAGTTTGTCTGTTAATAATCGTCTACTTTATAATAGCCTTTTTTTAACCGACTTCCATTTCATAGAAGGAGGAGGTTCTGTATTCGGCTGTGGCTATTTTTTTTTTTTTTTTTTTCTATGTACGTTCACCGATTACTCCGACATCCGTAGTCCGATTTGAGTAATTCTTTTTTTGTTTGAAAGGAGCTACCTCCGAGTTGGTCCCATTTTAATTTGGCTCTGTTCTGATGATGGGATCCATGAGGAATTGAGGGAACTCCTCAATTTTTAAAGGCACATGCATGGTGATTTGGGTGTTTTCTTAAGCAAGTCGAGCATTTTCTCCCGAAAACCACCACTTTGATGAAGTAGACCTGATGATGATGATTGTTTTGATGATAATGATGATGATTTTAAATGTAGTATATTCAGCGATTACTCCGGCACCTGTGATCCGATTTGAGTAAATCTTTTTTTGTTTGGAAGGAGTTGCGTCCTAGGTGTTTCCATATTATTTTTGGTTCTGGTCTGATGATGGAATCCATGAGGAATTGAGGGAACTCCTCAGTTTTTAAAGGCACGTGTAAAGTGATTTCGGTGTTTTCTAAAGTAACTCGAGCATTTGCTTCCGAACACCGCCAATTTGATGTAGTGCAAGTGTAGCCTTACCACGAGTTTGACATTGACATATTCGCTAAGTTAGCGACGCTAACGTCTTCGTAACTTACTTTTTATGCATCTCGCTCGCACTAATATGCCAGTACGAGCGAGATGCAAAGAAAGTAAGTTACACACACGCTAGCGAATAAATCAATATCAAACTCTTGGTAAGCTGGTAAGGCTACTGATCGGGGGTTAGGGTTAGGAGTTAAGGGGTCGGGTAGTGGTGGTTGAAGGGCTGCTGGTTCAGGGCCGAGGGGTTGATCGGGGGGGTTGAGGGATTGGGTCAGTGGCGGGGCGGAGGATGGATTTAGTGTAGTGACAGGAATTATAATTTCCCAGACAGACTCGAGAAAATTCCTGATTACATATTTATTAAAGTAGATACACGAATTTAGTGTTAATCATGATGTCGTTTTTCATTCATACGTCGCGCTCTTAACAATGCGTTAAAACTAAAAATGGAAAAATAAAAACTTTTTACAAAAAAAAGAAAACCGACTTCAAAAAGGATGAAATAAAATATTATCCTTTTTAAGTCTATGCGTTACCAACTGATATGTTTGAAGTCGGTGCCAAGCCAAGTAGTAACAATACCCGTCAAAAATAATCAGCTTTATGACTGTAAATCCCATTAGAATTGTACTAATAACTAATTATAAATGTGTAAGTAATTCTGTCTGCCTCTCTTTGTCGCCTTTTCATGGCTAAACAACTGAACCGCTTTAGGTGAAATTTGGCAAGAAAGTAAATTCCTTGAATTGTTTTATATTTTGAAATGTAGTCCTCTGAATAAGGGACGGGAAATAACTTCAGTCCCAATCCCACGCTTGCGTGCCGACAAACATGGTACGGACTGTGCCAAGAAGGTTTGATCGTGTGTTCTTAGGTACAGTCGACGTCAAAAATATGTTTACACTTTTGCACCTTACTCCTTTGTTATAAGACGAAAAGTGTAAACATATTTTTAACGTCGACTGTACCTACAGAAAGTACGTTCATTGTCGTCGTGTAAGGCAATCCAACGTAGGTACATCCTTATCGAATCGCACCAAAATCATGATATGCTTCAAAAGTTGGCTTGGCACCGACTTCAAACATATCAGTTGGTAACGCATAGACTTAAAAAGGATAATATTTTATTTCATCCTTTTTGAAGTCGGTTTTCTTTTTTTTGTAAAAAGTTTTTATTATTTGAATATATTTTACTTTGAGGTATTTATATTAGAGCGATAAGGTTTAAAATAATCACACGGACAGACGGACACCTATTATGTAGTTGCGGTTTATAGGTTTTAGAACATTTATCTGTGATGCTACTTTGCTACACATGTTTATAGCGTTTATACGATTGTTATTTATTTGGATTACATAATTTACATTACATTATATTTAATTATTGGACAGTTGTCAGAAGTTTTAAAATCTTGTATCTACATTCTCTCTAGGTACATTCCAGCAAATCCCATTTTAATAAATGGATAGTGTTAGTGAAACGACCGTCTCATTTTGTGGGCCTTTACCCAGTAGCTGACAGCCGACTGATAATTTTATTCGCAAGTCTCCTTAGACCATTTAATAACCCTTCTAAATTTTGAACCCACCTCCCTACCTGCATACTTATTTAAATAGTATCTAGATTTGGCAAAGAGAGATAATACTAGAAGTTAGACCAAGAAAAGTCTGCAGCGATTTTGGTAGCCCACGCAGGGCAAGTGTTATTTCTAAGCAATGATCGTACATTTTCCAGCATTTTTGGTGCAGCGGGCTGGTGTTAACGGAATTGGTATAGATAATTTCAACTCAAATGGTAAATTAAGGTTAATATTAACGTAATTAACGCTAAATTAATCGTTAGGGTTGAAATTAATTATTTAAGTATACTAATTCCGTTAACACCACCCCGCTGCACCAAATTTGCTGAAAAATTTACGATCACTGTTAATAAGTCATAATTTCATAGAAATTTGACGTTTAAAATGACACTTGCACTGCGCGGGCTATCAAAATCGCTGCAGACTTTTCTTGGTCTAACTCTACAAAGGCAGTTAAAAGTATTTTGAACGTGATGTCACCGGCGCCGGCGTTCAGTTAGTGATATCGTTGTCGTTGTATCCATTCATTGTCGTTGTATCCAGTCTAAATATAATTAGATCAGATTCACAATGGCAGTGTCTCGGTCGGATCCAAGAGCATTCATGACGTGCGGTCACGCGTGTTTGCTTATTTATAGATGCACGATCGTTTCACTGGTTTCGATCGATTCGTCATATATTAGGATCAAGTCACTTGTTACTTCCCCTTATGTTACTTATATAGGTAGGTACACCTATACTTTTCTTTTTCTACGGTATGTATTGTCTCTCTTTGCCCCCCTAAAGATGAGTGGTAGAAAATTCCTTTTGACAATAAATGTGCCGCTATAACAGGCCAATCCGAACGTAAGATTGACTGTAAGAACGTGTAAGTTTAATACCTTTATGAATAAATAAACATATCTCAGAGGGTTAACACGATATTTAGCAGTTACGTGCATATCAAAAATTAGAAATGTGAACGTGCGGAGGTTGCGGGTTCAAGTCCTGGCGGAAGCGTAAATTTTTCCATTTTTCCCTTTAATATAAAATTTGGAATATCGCTCGCAGACGTATCTGCATGTTTTAAAAAAACGATGTAGAAAGTGCTGTACGGTAGGTACTGTACAAAACATGGGTTAAAGTTTAACAGCTTGAGTTGAAGGTTTTTCTTGAAGTAGGTATTTGATTTAAATATGACGATCAATATTATCTTACATGCATACATTAGTAAGTAGGCACCTATACTTTGGCTTAGCATATTATTATCTAACACGAAATGTTATCTACTGTAATTGAGATCCTAGACGACAATTTTTCAACCTTAATTTTAATTCGTAAAATATCGCAATTTGTAAAATAGTGCGAGCAAGTTAAGTGCAAAGTAATTAATATTAATACTCATACTCATACTCATTTATTCATAATATTCTTAAAATTAATATGTAGGTACTTTACCTATGTTAATAATCGAGGTTTAAAGTTTGAGTGCTGCTACAATACTTAGAGTTAAACCTAAAATATTGTGTTTTTTCACTGTGCACCTAAACGTGTATCATGTTTCATTCGTAGTCTACACGGCATCGAAGACGAAGAAAATGTAGAGTCGAATCGAAACCTCTTCTTTAATTCATGCCGACTGGCGAAAGGTTAGGTAAATAAGCCAGTGACTACCTTATTTATAAATAAGGTAGTCACTGGCTAATGGTAAATAAGCCAGTGACTACCTTATTTATAAATAAGGTAGTCACTGGCTTATTTACCTAACATGATCGTTTCCTGATAACTTGATACATGTTATTCAGTGCGACGCAATCGTAATGTCGTTGCTCGTATTAGGTACTTTTTATACTAAGACATTTTAAACGTTTTTTTTTTACATCTGAGCCCAGTGAACCGATAGAAAAACATGTCTGATGTTCTGAAAGAGGGTCTTTGTTGTTCTAGAAAGTGTGCAGAAAGTGGTACGTTTCTGCACTAGATAGAGCATTTTATACTTATACCATGTACGATTTTAAGCAATTGAATTTGGTTTTAAATGGATTTGTTAAGTATACAATTTCCATTCTGATATTTAGGTAACTCCCCATTCCATAAATGAAAGTAGAGTGTTTAACTCGAGTGAAAGGCATCATTTCATCCCTTGGTTAACAATCTACTATACCTAACTATCTCGAGTGTTTTCCATGAACCCGTGAACTCTTTTTTGTGTTCCCCTTACTTGGAAATGCTATCACTTCCGATCTTGATACGAAGGGAAGAAAATGTTCTAAACCTCCATAGATTGAATAAATTAACCATAAATTATAGCACTGGCAAACGTTACGAGGCTTGACAATAGTGTAGGTATACCTAGGTATCACGGTAGGTAGGTATGTTGTAATGTCCTTTTAAACCAATGTAGGTGTACGTTTTGTATTAAATTAAGTATACTTTGTGTTTGTCCGATATGTTATCTAGATATGTTGGATTAATCATGGCAACAAAAGTAAAACACAAGTGATTTAGAACACTATGATAGAAATTAAACTCGTATCTATTAGTCAACGGACAAGTAAAACACAAAAAAAGTTTGCATATAAAGTATACATACAGTCGAACATAGAATATCCTCCTTTCGAAAACTATTAAAAAGGTACCGAGCCCAGGGCAAGTTTGAGTTGCACCTTATCGTCGTTTAAGTAATAAAAATCAGACTTCTCGCTGCGTGGACTTTATCTAAATAAAGCATAGCAAGACGTAGACGCATTAGATACAGGTATATGTACGTTGGTACCATCTAGCTCTAGCCACCTTGAATTAACGCCGCTTCTGATCGATAGGCGTCGGTGCATACAACGACCTGCCTTTATCCTATGAAGCCTGTGTTGTGTGCATCTACCTTTTACTCTGCGTTATTTTATTTGAAAATATTCTATAGAAAATAGCTACCTTAGAGCATGTTACTAAATGCTCTTACACTTATCTAGTCTGGCATGGGCCAGTGTGAAAGAAAAGACAGTATAGTAGCCTTAATAATTTCGCGTCCTTTTTTGGCTATCCATAATATCAGCTTGTTTGAAATTGGACATACTACTTAATCATACATTCCATTCATTGATTAAGTAACACAAGTTTGACGTATGTTTGATGGGACTCATGTGACTTTATTGTAAGGTACTTTAACATTTCACTTTTTTACATAAAACTTGCTGAGAGCAAATGTTGGACCATGCTTAGTGTAGAGCAGGGGTCACCAAATGGCGGACCGCGGTCCGAATCCGGACCGCCGACCTATATTATTTTAATACTTATTTAATAAACTGAAGTAGAAACGGACCGCTATGGTAATATTATTTCGAAAAATTGGACCCCTGAAGAAACTAATTGGTGACCCCTGGTGTAGAGTTAATCCTAATAGGTTGAGGTTGCCTTGAATCAGAGGGCAAAGATATGTAAAAATTCTTGGACACATTATGAATGAGTTCATTCATAAAGTGGCCAAAAAAATTATTACCTACTTGGGTAGTTACGTTTTTGGTTGATCTAGGTTACTAGCTTGCGACCCATTCTTAGAATTGATGGCTAAAATTGCGTTATACTACTTAGTCCTCGCCGTATTTTATCTTTGGTTTCATCCACGTACCTTATACGTAAAGTCGCCATCAGTGGCCTTTTTTACTGTAACTTTATAAAATAGGCCACAGATATTCGGAGCTATCGACGTGCTCTAAAAATCACGCACTCTAACGCCTTTGACAATAAAGGCGTGTTCAGATAGTTGTGAGCACCTTTGCCGCTTCGATATATCGGATGGCGACTGTACCTACGTAACACCTTGTTGCACTCAACTTATCTTAGGGAATAATATTAACATCAAAAAATTGCTCTGATAATTAGATTAAGACGCTTGTTGCTAGGCCTACATGACTAAAGTATATTTAAAATTTGAATTTGAATTATCGTGTGCAAACTGAGAAATGTGTATGTACTTGTGTAGGATGTATACCTATTCTTCGAAATTATCATAATTATAATACTTCTAGTAGTTCTACTGCCTGCAGGACAGGACGAGATAGGAACGCTTTGCTTTATCCCACCCCGAGGGCCTACCACGAACATCGAAGTTCGCAAGTTGCGGGCATCTTGCACTTTAAATTACGGCGTAATTAGATTAACAGAGAAAGATGCCCGCAATTTGCGAACTTCGGTGTTCGCGGTTATGACCCAGTCGGCGTATTATGGATGGCTTTATCTATCTTTATCCACGTGATAAAATAACTGTCACTTTTTAACACCGTGGGATAGAAAGTGACGGACACCGTTTTATCACGCTGTCTCGTAGACAAGAACGACCATCATATCCGTAGGTACTGATCTCCTTCTTTATTGTTTGATTCCAACTATAGGTAGTTAGTTACATTTCTGACGTTGTGGATGTTTTAGTGTCATCGCGTCGGAATAAAAGTCAAATCTGCTTTAGTGGAAAGCGCACTAACTATGTCACCTTACCCCTAAAACTGAAAGCCTCTCATCAATAAGACAACCTATATCACTCACCAAGAAGAGCTTGAAAGAGGCGTGACTTGAAAATTCTGATGACTCTTTCGATCGCAAGTCGCAATTGCCGGTCATTGGGTTTCACTAGTTTGCTGTGGTAGTCTTCCAGCAGTTCCAATGCTCGGTGGGCTTCTGTAAAAATCGATAAAACCCATTAAAATTATATTAACTCAATAGGAGATGGGTTATCATTGTTTTAGCAGGAGTGGCTCACTCCGCGATTTCGTCGCTTTGCTACAGGCAGCTAAAAGTACATCCGTTCCACCCCAATTTTGGGGTTTGCCATAAGCCGCGCGTGGCGCTGTCGCCACCTAGCGGCCATATCTGTGCTGATGGTAACAGACGCGTTTTGTTAGAGAGTGAGTCTTCTGTACCTAGTACTATTATTTATTCTGTGGTTTTAGTAATTGCTTATAAAAAGCAATCAACCAAGTAGGTACCTACTCAGCTACTCGGATCATTTTAGAGACCTCTTATTGTTCAGTAGTTTTGTTACACAACAACGCAGAATGTCAAAGTTTTATCGAACACAGGAATATGAGATAGGTATTTAGTAGTAGCAGAAAGTAAAGGTATATAGGTGTTTCATAAAGTTAGTCGTAGGAACATTAGTCTTATAATGTAGTGTTTGTTTGCTCATTGAATTTATTATCGTGTTTTCTTAGGCGCAGATTAGGTAGTTGGGAATTTTGTGATATAGGTAAGGTAAATGGAAGGTTGCTGTGCGAGTCAGTGACACGTAACACACTTGCATCTAAAGTGTTAAGGAACCAATCCAAGTTCTACAGTGGCTGGTCTAAGGCCCAATTTATGGGTAGATATGCAGAAAAGACGGGAGAAGGGTGGGTGTCTTTAAATCTTTATTATCATAACTAGAGTTTTATTTGACAAAAGAAGGCAGGTATATTCCAAGGGGTCAGTGGCGATGGCAACACTACTATCGATACGAACGGATCAACAGAACAGAAGGGTGCTATTGTTTGCGCAACCGACCCCTGCCACTGTTCCTATTGGAATAATAATATAAGCACACATGCAGAAATATATCCGGAACATTATAACTCTTGCTATGAAGTTATGTATGGGTTAAAATACTAAATTCACCTTGCTTACGAACGGGCATCACGGCACCACCCCTTAATGTAATTTTCCGAACCTATAAAATACACCTCCGAGAAAAATAAAACAACTAAAAATTATTCAAACCATTAAACAGAAGATATAGTACATTTTAAACAGTTTTAATCACAGCCGGATACATTTTTAACGGCACATATGGTTCGCACTGTGAAAACATTTAGAAGATATAGCGCTAGGTGATGCGCGGTAGTGTAGTGATCCCGTGAAGGGCTAGCGACTACTACGCCCAATGGGATTGGTCGATTTCCACCGTGACGTCAGGGGGTGGAAGCATAGACAATGAAAATGTAGATTGCGGGGTGGAATAAAAAAGTTTCGTACTAACTGGTGTTCTCTCTGCCAATGCTCCGTGCTCACACTTTGATTGCCGTCATTATTTAATTTGATTGATTTATGAATAAAAAATGCTAGTACCTAAGTCTACGTATGTATGTATTTGTTGTTATTATTCATACGCCCTAATTAATTGAATTACTCCAGTATTAATAATATCCAATCAAACCGTTAAAAAATGTACTAACTGGCGAATGCGCCCTGAAATCGTAAGGTATAATAAAGATACTACGGATTACTAATAGGCAAATAAATAGATAAAAAAATCAAACTACATTATAAATTGAAATGCTTATTTCTATAGGTAATAAGAACGGCAGACTAGCGAGTCAAACTTGGTACTATCTAGCTTAAAAGATTATACCTACTTGTGTCGCCTGCAGTTAATTTTGTATTACCGGATTACCAATTATTTTTCCTTCTGTAACATGTCATCATTACTTGCCAACAGATGGCGCTAGTAGTGCTGTCTTGCGTTAAGCCCCCTCCAGACTATGCGCGTGAATCGCGGGCGAAGCCGCGAACTATGGAGTGTAGAAGTACCTTCCATACCGCGAACGCGAAGTGTGGAGTCGATTTCGCTGTCTGCGAAAATCGACTCCACACTCGCGTTCGCGGCTTCGCCCGCGATTCACGCGCATAGTCTGGAGGGGGCTTTAGAGCAACAGCTCCAGCCGGCGTAGCCAAGGTTACAATCGCTATCGCTTCGACAACGAAAAGTATAATGTCTCTCTATCACTCATCTATATTAGTGCGACAGTGACAGTTGCGTTTCGATCGCTACGGAGCGTAAGCGATCTGCATCTTGGCTACGCGGCCAGGGGCCCTAGTTAACAAGACAATCGTAGATACGGTACATCGACAAACGGAAAGAAACACTGTACTGGGATGACAGGGCTATAACCGCGAAAATCGAAGTTCGCAAATTGCGGAGATTTTTCTCTGTCACTCTAATTACGCCTTCATTGGAGTAAAAGAGAAAGATCCCCGCAATTTGCGAATATCGGTTTTCGCGGTAGCCGCTCAGATGCTACGAAAAGTCACGTGACTATTTAGGCCCCTAGGCCCTTTAGCTAGGCCCCTTGCAATAGTTACGCCATTTACAGATAGACGTCGCTGCCAGCATTTTAGATGGCACTATAAGTTTGTCATGCCGTTTTTAGAGAAAAGCGGTAAATTTAAAAAATATATGCGCGAATGCGATGCGCGATTCTACTGACAAAGTTGTTTGACTACCTATATTAGTTTGAATTTACCTATTAGTTTGAATTGTTAGTTTTATTTTATTTTATAAAATTGTGGAGATATTGTTATTTTATTATTTTTGCTTGAATGAAAATTCAATGGTGACGTGTAAAAGTGCCCTGTGGCCTATTTGCTGAAAAAATGTTGATGTTTGATGCCTATATAATTTTATCGTCTGTCTTTTGTAACTTCACGACTCTCGAGGCTACCCGCTGAGGATCATTTGGAAGATTATGCAATTAAAAACTAGAATACTGCACGTTATATGTATGTTTCCTTCGCTAGTTTAAGTACTTAAGCAGGTAGAGTTAGATCAATAAAAGTCTGCAACGATTTTGATAGCCCACGCAGTGCAAGTGTTATTTATGCGTCATAATTTCATTGAAGTTTGACGTTTAAAATAACACATGCACTGGGTGGGCTATCAAAATCGCTGCAGACTTTTCTTGATCTAACTCTATTACTACTAGAGTACCTACGCTCTTTTCTTGAAGGTTTGATCATAAGCCTCCTCCACACTCGTGCGCGAATCGCGGCGCGAAGCCGCGAACGCGAGTGTGGCGTCGATTTTCGCAGACAGCGAAATCGACTCCACACTCGCGTTCGCGGCTTCGCCCGCGATTTACGCGCATAGTCTGGAGGGGGCTATAGATATCGATGGCGAATCAAGATGGCGGCCGTTTCGTTAAATTTCGAGTTCAGATTCGTGTTAAGGGGCCTGTTGGACCCTCAGATATCGATTTTCATCAAGATCGGGTCGAAAATAAAGGAAATCAAGATGGCGGCCGTTTCGTTAAATTTCGACTTCAAATTCGTGTTAAGGGGTCTCTCGGACCCTCAGATACCGATTTTCATCATGATCGGGTCGAAAATAAAGAAAATCAAGATGGCGACCGTTTCGTTAAATTTCGACTTCAGATTCGTGTTAAGGGGCCTCTCGGACCCTCAGATATCGATTTTTATTAAGATCGGGCCGAAAATAAAGAAAATCAAGATGGCGCCCGTTTTGTTAAATTTCGACTTCCTCCTCCTCCTTAAGTCGTTCCCTCACTGCTGAGGATCGTGGCTTCGACGGAAACGTTGCAATAGGCTTCTCCATTTATTGCGGTCTTCAGCGTGATGGAGAGCCTGTGACATCGGCATCTGCAGTTCTTTGGAGACCTGGTCTGACCATCGCGTGGGACTGGGTCCTCTTGGTCGCCTACCATCAACCTTGCCGGTTATTATGAGTTTTTCCAGATTATCAGTACTCCGACGTGCTATGTGGCCGAAGTACTGAAGTATCCGACTATAAATTTCGACTTCAGATTCGTGTTAAGGGGCCTCTCGGACCATCAGATATCGATTTTTGTTAAGATCGGGCCGAATATAAAGAAAAAAAGACGGCGGCCGTTTCGTTAAATTTCGACTTCAGATTGTGTTAAGGAGCCTCTCGGACCCATAGATATCGATTTTCATCACGATCGGGTCAAAAATAAAGAAAATCTATACTTCGTTTTTTTTAGCATTAGAAATTAGGTAAACAATCTTGATGTGTCTTTTAATTGAAAAACACATTTTAAAAATAAGTTACGGCAAATACGTAACAATTATGAATCTAATACGATCATTTATATTCTCCTGCTTTCAGAAGTAATAGTCTTTGATTTTTAAAAAGCGTTTTTAAATTAAAAGACATGCCAAAATCGCTTACCTTCTTGCAAGTTCTTTCTAATGCTAAAAAAAACGAACTATAAATGGCTACCGTTTTGTTCAAATTTCGCTTGCGTACCGCCTCTCGAGTCCTCAGATATGGTTTTACTGAAAAAAAATAGCCATTTTTCAATTCATCACTTTTCAACAATTCAACCGTATATAGATACACACAAATACATCGAGGAAGCACAAGTATCATTTAATCCAAAAATAGGCGTCAGTAAATATTCAAAATTGGAATGTTCTACATCGCGCTATATAAATTTTTCCTGTCGCTGTCGCGTATATACCTCCGAGTCACTTATAGGGGGGTTGGTCGGGGAGGTGGATTCTGGACTCCGACCGAGTGCCGCTAGCACATAAACATTATTAGTCACTTTTAAAAGTCGGGCGAAGCCCGACATTCAGCGCGCGAAGTGCGCTCCCTTCACACATAATAGTCGAGCGCAGCTCGACATAAATATAGGGCGCCTGCAGGCGCCCTTCACACTTAATACAGCGCGCTTGGCGCTTACATACAGGGCGCCTGCGGGGCGCCCTTCTCACTTAAAGATCGCGCGCTCTTACATACACCTAAAAGTCGGGCGAAGCCCGAAATTCAGCGCGCTCTTAGATATAGGGCGCCTGTGGCGCCCTTCACACTTAAAGGTCGGGCGGAGCCCGACATACAGCGCGCTTGGCGCACTCTTACATACGGGCGCCTGCCCGACATCGCGCGCTCTTACATACACTTAAAAGTCGGGCGAAGCCCGACATTCAGCGCGCTAGGGTTGCCAGATGGTCGGGATTTGGCGGGATTCTCCCGATTTTTAGCATGTGTTCCCGATTCCCGACAAAGTGTAAACTGTCCCGAAAAACAGCTTCACGTTATAAAACAATATTTTCAAGTTCCGAACTGCCGTCGAGCGAGCGAGCTGACGTCATGGACATTAAACATAACTGGATGGCGGACATTGGCCAAAAAGTGTGTCCACATGAGATAGTCAAGGTGGGCCGTTGTATCTCTTTCTAATTAGGGTGACCATACGTCTTATGTATGTGGGATATTAGGATAACATTTAAATATATAGTTTGACCAGGATTTTCTCTTAATCGTGCATAGTTATATTAGTAATAGAAATCATACTGTCTTTTCGCCTAAAAAGGGATGGATATAGTTTTTTCTCTTCTGTAAAACGCTTCACACAACCTTAGGTACTTAATTTAGTTGTTCTAAATGGTGTGTTCACATTACGGCACCTATGCAATTAAAACTGCACGAGGCCATGCGCTTGGCGAGGAAGAGAACCCTATGGAGGAACCTGGTCTTCAACAGAAGGATATGATGTCACGATCCTCAGTATTGACTATTGAGGGACCAAGTGAAGAAGAAAAGCTGTTACTAGTAGGCGTAGGTACTGGACCACGAACATGGTCGATCGTCAGGAAGGTGGTCCGCCGTAACGTCTGTCAAGAACACAGGTATGAGTGAGAGAGATAGAGAGACAAATATGCTGACAGAACCAGAGGGTCTACTGTGAACCATGTTCGACGTGTTGCCTCTCTGTCACACTTACGTACGAATTTACAAGTGCGACAAAGACGCAACGGGGTCGGCTCTCAGGACAGTGGAGGAATTACATACAGTCTTTGCCGCCTTAGGCCCCAAGCCCTACATAGCAAGCTCTAGCCGCCCCCCCTTTCTCAGCACCCATCATATAGACAGCCGCCCAAAATATCTGGCCGCCCTAGGCCCGGGCCAACTCGGTCTTAGGGCAAATTCGTAACTGCCTGAGGGTCGCGTGGGTCCGCTACGCCCGCTTGCTATCGTTTTTAACTAGGACGCTTGTCACTGGACCATAGACATCGAAGTTTGCAAATTGCGAGCATCGTTCTCTATTACTGTAATTACTCTTTTATAGGAGTAAAAGAGAAAGATGCCCGTAATTTGCGAACTTCGGTGTTCACGGTGCTAGGCCACCTGTGCGAAAAGAGAAGAGTCGTGAAATGTAAAGAAATTAGTGATGTGCCTATTGTGCCGTTCTTAGTAAATTTTCCAAAGAGGGTAAATTCCCAGTAACGTTTCTGGTATCGTCCCAAAAGTCAGTAAATTACGATAAAGTTCTATTTTTCTTTTATTATTTATGTGTTTATTATTATTATAACAATGCATAAATGTGTCTGTAATGTTTAAGGACTTTGGATTTCAATTTTGGCAATTATTTATTCTGTATTGGCTCTCATTTCACCAATTTAAACATGCCGAAATAAATACATACCTATTTATATAAACTTACTTAAGTACCTAATAAAAATTGTGTAACACTGATTCTCATCGTGCCGACATCATAGTCACCCTAATGAGTTTGACAATGTTGTCTTGTATTTTTATCGCAAAATGTAATAATTGTGGCTTCCTGTGGCCTATTTTATAAAGCTACAAGTTACAATTTACAAGCGGAAGTCTCGTTCTAACACATAGGGTTAGAAAGAGACTTCCGCTTGTAAATTGTAACTTGTAGCTTTATAAAATGGGCCACTGGTGAAACAATATTCCACAATTAGAAATTCTTTCACTCCCACAACCTTTAACGCAACATTTATTCACCATTTTTAGGAAATTTTGCAATCACGTGTTTTGATAACATGTCATGACGATAGGGATACCCATTAACATTCAAAGTTTCTACAATGTCTACCACACCAAAATAAAAGGTTTTTTTTTTATTGTCCACATGCTTGGTTAAATCAGGTATAGCCTGACAAGTTCTTTTTTAGCCCTGATATAATGTCGCTACAAACAGCTTACATATAGCAACAATACGTGTACGTCATGAATAGTCGGGACAGTGTGTATATTGGCATCGTGCAAGAGCGAGTGAGGTATACAATTATGTACATGTGAGTTGTAGAAGTATGTTTCCCAATCGAAACCCAATCGAAAGAGCATGTTTAGTTGATAATTAAGTATGAATAATTTACCTATCCGCCATAATTTGATTCTAAATATTCGACCTCCGTATATATATTTACCAGATTCAGTCACTCGTGGTGGTAATGGCTCATTCTTATAATAAATATTTTTGATTATAGCACTAAAGACGCCTTAAATGAGAAAAATAATAATTTAATAATTAATATTCATATTTAGTACAAAACTAACCAGTTTATTACAAACTCACTATGAAAATCAGTACCCGTCATGTCAACAAATAATTTCACAACATTGTTTAATGGAATGCTACTGAATCCCGTATCCTTTTTCTGTCGCAAGTATTTTAATGTATTTAAAATTATTTGTTTAGCATCGGTGTGAATTTTTTTGGGCATTTTGATTGCAAAATCTATTATTATCCTGAAATATTTACAATCATTTTCGATTTGTTTACATCGGTGACATTCAATGACTTTCAATGTCGGATGTCAAACAAAATACTTGCCATTAAAATAAATTAGTTCCATCGAAAATCCGCAACGTGGCGAGGGCTAAAAAGGAACTTGTTAGGCTTTAATAATATTGACATCATTCTTATTTACGAATTTCTTAAAAGATATCAGAACCTTACTCTGAATATAGCATTTAAATAATATAAGAAGTTATTTAATTTGAGTAGTATATTGATATAAATACTACCACAATGGTATATTTCTAACATTGGCAACACGTGCGAGTGAGACACCGCGACCCACCTTTGCTATCTCAAGTGGACCGTTTTCTCTAGTCTGGTACGAAAGTCTTTCTAGCTCGGTGATAAAGTTCAATTTAGTATGGCAAAAAAAGTGACAGTGCAGTCCATCTTATAAGTCCATGGCTGACGTAGTACCAATAATGTAAAATCACGTTGTTTTTAATACAATTACTTTAATTTGAATGTATTTTTTTCCTGACTCAAGTCCCGAAAAATTTATATTGTTTCCCGATAATAGCGCCTTTCGATCTGGCAACTCTAGGCGGAGCCCGACATATAGCGCGCTTGGCGCGCTCTTTCCTTACAGTAGGGCTACCGCCAATACCGAAAATCGTCAATTGCGGGGATTTTTCTCTGTCACTCTAATTACGCCTTCATTGAGTAAAAGAGAAAGATCCCCGCAATTTGCGAATTTCGGTTTTCGCGGTAGCCGCTCAGTGTACTTCTCCGTAGCCCCCTCCACACTCGTGCGCGACATCTATTTGACAATGAACGCGAGTGTGAAGAGGGCTTTACGTTTTTTGTCCGGGTTAAGAAGAAAGCGATATCTCTTTCTCGCTCTTACTTATCGGTGCGTCGCACAATGACCTTGGTGCGGTGCGATAGTGTGTTACGGCCTTAAGGCTCCTCTTCACGTTGGGCCAACGCCAACGCCAACGATTATTTCGCTTCATCACTCGCACACTCGCGTTCGCGGCTTCGAGCCGTGATTCACGAACGAGTGTGGAAGGGGTTTCAACTGCTGGATAAAATCTTTGCGTTTCGTTATGGATTTAAAGTTATTCTGAATCTACCGTTAATATTTTTGTTAATATATGTTAATCCAAAAATCTAAAATGAAACCGTGTAGAAAACGATTATTTCCTTTTGATAAAATATGATTATCTTATTCTATATAGAGCCTTTTGACAATACGATAACTTGTTAAAGTTTATTTTTCGTTGCGTGGCATGACACAAAACGCGACGAGACTTTGACAAATTGCTTGACCTTGAGCAACCTGCGCATTCGTGAAGCAAGAGAGAATATCAGTCTCGATATATGTGTGATCTGAATATATCTACGTAGGTACGTAGAATTTTAATATAGTAGTAAATCCTATCCGGGATAGAGAGGCACAAAGATGCCTTTATTTGGGAAAAAAGATTTCGGCAGGAAATCGAAAAAGGATGGCCGAGACTCCGAAAAGCAACCGTCCATCGAAGACAAGTATGTGGTTAAAGATTTGTTGGGAACCGGAGCGTTTTCCGAGGTGCGATTGATAGAAAGCAAAGATAACGGGCAGTTGTTCGCGTGTAAAATTATCGACAAAAAAGCTCTTAAAGGGAAAGAAGATTCATTAGAAAACGAGATTAGGGTACTGAAGAGATTTAGTGAACAAGCAAAAGGCGAAGGGGAAGAGAAAAAGATGTTTTCGCACCCTAACATCGTCCAGCTGTTAGAAACGTACGAGGACAAAAACAAAGTGTATCTAGTGATGGAGCTGGTGACAGGCGGGGAGTTGTTTGACCGCATCGTGGAGAAGGGCTCGTACACCGAGAAGGACGCGTCCAACCTGATGCGGCAGGTGCTGGAGGCCGTGGACTACATGCACTCGCAGGGCGTCGTACATCGCGACCTCAAGCCTGAGAATTTGCTCTATTACAGTGCTGACGAAGACAGTAAAATTATGATCAGTGATTTTGGTCTGTCCAAAATTGAAGATTCTGGTATTATGGCCACAGCTTGCGGAACTCCAGGATATGTTGCTCCTGAAGTGCTTGCCCAGAAACCTTATGGTAAAGCAGTGGATGTATGGAGTATAGGAGTCATATCTTACATCTTACTTTGCGGATACCCACCATTTTATGATGAGAAGGATGAAAATTTGTTTGCCCAGATATTGAAAGGCGATTTTGAGTTTGATTCTCCTTACTGGGATGACATTAGTGAATCAGCCAAGGATTTCATAAGGCATTTGATGTGTGTTGATGTGGACAAGAGATATACATGCAGGTGAGTAGCTTTTTCCTCTGTAACATTAACCATTACATTGATCATGTATAGCACAGTACAGTTGCTAAGACAATACAACGATGGACAATACGACCGGTCTGGCCTAGTGGGTAGTGACCCTGCCTGTGAAGCCGATGGTCCTGGGTTCAAATCCCAGTAAGGACATTTATTTGTGTGATGACACAGATATTTGTTCCTGAGTCATGGTTGTTTTCTATATGTATTTAAGTATTTATATATTATATATATTGTTGTCTAAGTACCCACAACACAAGCCTTCTTGAGCTTACTGTGGGGCTTGGTCAATCTGTGTAAGAATGTCCTATAATATTTATTTATTTATAATACAGATTTAGGCAGTCTTCAGTGTGTGAATTTGCATTAGTGAGATAACCACATTAAAAGATTATACTTTTATCCACTAGACTCTGGACCATAAATATGATTTTTATGCAGCCTATTCACCTCCATGTAGACAAAATTTACTAACAACTAGTAGTAAGTTTTTGATTCACTGATTAATTATATACCACTTCCTCATTAGTTTAGGGACTAAAACTAGAAACAGTAAAGTTATATCCATATGTTGAGATTAAAATCCTGAGTAGTGGTGCCAAATTTCACACAGAGGGAAATGGTGTCGCCTAAGTATGTTTATGACTAAACACGTAACAATTAAATGATTAATTTTGCATAATACTTCCTATGATTATCTTGCGAGTGTTACCTTAAACTCTTTGAGATTAAGAAGTAATACCAGCCATATACATTCTTTTCTACGCCACTAAACTACCATTGGTGGGTGGAATTAAGTGTTCGAGGTGTTCCTCTCTGTCTTCTGTTAAGTGCGTATCCATGTTATACAATGAATGGAGTATGGTTGCTTCTTCCTTGTTTTTCGGAGTAAATCGGTTTCTTAATTTACTTTACTACTATCTTCAGGTAAAGAAATAATTTATTCATTCAATCTTAAAAAGTTTGTAGTAAATAACAACTCCATTACCCTCTGTGTGTAATTTTCCACCGCTCCTACAGATGCTAATTATGATATTATCTTAGCAATGTTTTGATACATATGATGGATACCCTATTATTTTTGTATATTGACACTAATGTAATGGTGTTTAATATTGTCAATTAATGTGTATAATTATATTAATTATCCTCCAAAACTTATGAAGAAAAATATATATTATGTTCAAGGAAAAATTAAAATAAATCATCATTAAACACTAGTACAAACAAAAAACAATACAAGTGAGGAAAGTACTGAAGGAGTTTCTTCATTGTACAGTCAACGTTTTTTTTTGCCTTATTACAAAGGAGTAAGGTGCAAAATTGTTAATATATATTTGACGTTGACTGAAAAGTTATTTCATTTGTTATGTATTTGCTTTACAGGCAGGCATTGGCTCATCCATGGATTTCTGGCAATGAAGCTAGCAGCAAGAACATCCATGGCACGGTATCTGAACAGCTTAAGAAGAACTTTGCCAAGTCCCGCTGGAAACAAGCATACCACGCCACAACTGTGATTCGGCAAATGCAGAAAATGGCGCTCAGTAGCAGCGGCTCCAGTCGCAGCACAAACTCGAGTGCTCAGCTCAAGCAATAGCTGCCCACCCCATGACACGGCAAATCACTTTCCCTACTGACAAAGGTACTTAAGATTTATTTCATTTTTATTTAATTGGGTTGGTGATAACCAATGCCAAGTAACTCCATCATGCTTATTACAATTGATAAGCCTGTTACATTAATTGAAATTCATTGTCAAACCAGTTGGCGGCAGACACGCCGAAAGATCTGTGTCATCGCTACGTTTATAATGTTACTTACGGATCTACAAATATGAATGTACTGGTTGTCTTAATACTGGAATGGATAGCTTGTTTAGCATATTAATAATAATCAACGAACTGTTATTAAGATATATTTCGGCTAGTCATTATATCTTATCTGCTTGAAAATATTAAAGACATATAAAAATCTTATAGCAAATAAAAATTACATTGATACTTAATTTTAAAACTGATTTGAAATGTCTTTCTTTATGTGACACTTGTAAATTCGAATTATAATTTTCGCTCTTTATAGTAATAACAGTTATTGTTTCTAAATATTTTTGCTTAAAGGATAAATTTGATGGGAAGATCTGATTGTTAAATTAAAATTTACTTAATTGAATTTTAACTGCCAAAATTAAAAATGGTTTGACAACTTCCTCAAATCTAATACTAGTTAACAAAAAGTAGTTAAGAATAAAATGATGTTCTCTTTAAAGATACTGATTAATAACTATTGCTTAGGTATGGTGATAATCACTTGTAATAATAAGGTCTGTTGCAAAATTGATTAGAAATAATTGATATAAAATGACAAAATATTTACAATTATAAATATGGTTTACATTACATGTTGAGATATTCATTTGTAATTTTGAATCTTCTCTATAGTTGTTTTATATTTAAATATAAAACAGTATAGGTATGAATGTCGGGCAGGGTACTTGTTTTGAAATAAGGTGTTTGCTAACTTGATATTTCACTGGTTGAATCAAAATATCTCAGGCTAGGATTCGGTTGGAATAGTAATTTTGTTTAGAATGGCAGCTGTGCATAGCTGTCTGGAGCTTCCATCACAGCTGGTAACCATCTCGTATTGATTAGTATCAACTGTAACACATGTGTTTCGACAGTCACCTACCCGACTCCATTATGCTATCTCTAGAGTAAGTTTTATGATTCTAAACTTGAATCCTTCCTATATTTTATCATTTTCATATTCCTAAATACCTATATCAAATACATGTATTAGCGTTTGTTATACAATACTGCATTGTTGAATTTAATGTTCTAATAATACTCTGTAACCGTGACTAAATAGTTGGTAGTAGTTCCCTACATTATATAAAGGGCATTTCATACGTTACATAAGAATGGGCCTAATGTAAATTTATTTCAAGTACTTAGTAAAGGGGCCCACTGATTAACAGTCCGCCGGACGGTATCGTCCTGTCAGTTGTTCGGAACTGTCAAAATAATGTTCTAACTGACAGGCCAATACCGTCCGGCGGACTGTTAATCAGTGGGCCCCTTTAGATTGAATGGAATCTTGCTTACGGACTGCTGACTAGAACCGCACTTATATTCGCTTTTGCATATATTTAAAAGCTATGGAATGGCATTCGAACTAAAGATCTGATCTGATTTGATACATGACATTACTCTCCATTGATGTGAACGAGTGTGCAATGCTAGTACATAGTACTTAATGCCTAATGACGTTCAGATTTTTATGTTCAAAAGCTTAATATTAATGCGCGTTCTTTTTGCGAGACTGAAATAATTTAACATTTTTGAAGCATATTCAGTGTTCGATCGGTGTAAGTACTTACGTTTTGTGCTCTCTCCTCTGCCCTATAAGAATCTCATAATCAAAGTGATGGAGCCTTTGACATGTTGTTCAATCTTACATAAAACGACACATGTATAATTGTGTAGGAATTCCGCTTTACTTATAATATATGTATTATCAAGTGACACATTTCCTATATCTGTATTTTACGAGGGTATGAATATCATATCAAATGTTTTGACATTCCGATTAGGATAAACATGTAATAGTGACTATGATTTTATTCTAAATTAAATAAAATACGGTAACATTCCAGTTTTCAGTATTGTATCTATACATATTATTATATGCATTTTAAAATGAAATAATGTACATAATGTATTCAGTTTACAAATTCGATTTATTATAAAAACGACATTATATAATTTTGTTAGTAAGTTTAGATGCATTGGGGTTAAGTATTCAGTGCAAAGGTTATTCAGTTAACTCCGAAATTTTCTAAAATATTTAATTTTCTTATTAAAACAGAAAATACCTAGATGTATTTGTAAACACAAGTGTTTTCTCAATGCATTGATATCTACTGTTAAACTAAACGTTGACTGACCGTCTTCCGTCCGTGTTGACTGTTGACGTTGTCGTTGTTGAATAAAGCAATAATAATGGCATCAGTTTCATGAAAAAAAAAACACAAGTCGTGACTTACCTATAGTTCGTTTTTTTTAGCATTAGAAAGAACTTGCAAGAAGGTAAGCGATCTTGACATGTCTTTTAATTGAACAACGCTTTTTAAAAATCAAAAACGATTACTTATGAAAGCAGAAGAATATAAATGATCGTATTAGATTCATAATTGTTACACATTTGTCGTAACTTATTTTTAAAATATGTTTTTCAATTAAAAGACACATCAAGATTGTTTACCTTATTTCTAATGCTAAAAAAAACGAACTATAGTTCGAGTCCAGTCACGAATAACCCCAATGCACCTTAGGTACCGTTATATGTATTTCGTTTCCGTGTAGCGTCCACAAAATAAAATCTTCCGTCCGTGCTTTAAATTCCCGCGCAATTTAATTTCAAGTAATTATTATTATATCTATATCAAGGTATGTATATTGCATAAATTGCGTAAGGTGAATCAACTTTTTCTTGTTACTCGTTGCCATAGTTACGGTCACCTGGGTCACTCTTTAAATTAAAGTTTTATGGCATTTAAATTAACCAAACATGCATATTTGTGGTAGTTATATATAATCCCTTTCCACAATTCGAAATCGACCAAGCACTACAATAGAACATGGTACAATAGTTCTTTTAACAAACTAATGCTACTATAGTCGCCTGGCTGACGTGACAGAATAACAAGAAATATTTGATTCACTCATATGTATTATAAGTAACATGATATTATAATATTTGCATATTTATAGAAATGAAAGTGACAGTGTCAGCAACATATGTAATATCTATTGCACCTTACATAAATTTAAAAAGACAGGATCGTAAATTCAAATTGAAATTAATGGCTCACACGGAAAAAGATTTAACAGTAAAAAACATAATTCGTTTCGGTTCTCTTATGAGTAGGTAAACCAAACGAGTTTTGACGAGGATATCGACAGCAACACACTTAAAAACCTGTCAATGTGTCAGTGTCGATATTTACTTAAAATATCTTATTATATAACAAAAGTGTGTCATGCGATTTCGTCGATTTGTGCCACCGGAAGATTTACAATGCAACATGTATGTTTCCACTATAGGCCCTGGTCCCACCGCGAGCTAGTAAGCTATGAGCTATCGGCTATAAACACGAACAAAAGATAAGCACTCCCGTGTAAATAAAAAAGACACGGCGATATTTATAGTTACTCGCCCAGCAGTGAGCTATAAATATCGCCGTGTCATTTTTATTTACACGGGAGTGCTTATCTTTTGTTCGTGTTTATAGCCGATAGCTCATAAGCTTACTAGCTCGCGGTGGGACCAGTGCCATAATCATGATTATTCTACGACGCAGCCCGTCAAATGATTGTAGGCTTGGAATGTAGGCAACGATGCAAGAAAAGTAACGACGGCGTGACATAATTGTATTAACTGTGTACACAGTATGTTGAACGAAAGTGTTACCTGTAGGATCAGTACCTTACCAAATGAACCCAGACCACCGTAGATATGTTTTAAAGTCAACATAGAAACTGGTTTCTTGTAAGTTTTTTTACGTTCGTTTCATATGATTCTATGCTGGCCTAGGGTTCCAATTGGTTGATCGTAATGCTTGTTATTGCGCTGTTGAAACTTAGCCTTACTAGATCTATCTAACCCTAAAATGAGACTTAATGTGTAGGTTCTCTTGTTGAGTGACCTATACATATAAGTAACTGTATAGTGATCAACATTTATGGCGTATCTACTATCTATCTGTATAGTGATCAACATTTTATAGCATACTATCGCTGTGATGAAGGTAAATGCTGCGGGTGACATTATTGACGAGAAATAAAAGGGCTATAACCGCTTTCTCTGTCACTCTTATTACGCCTTCATTGGAGTAAAAGAGAAAGATCCCCGCAATTCGCGAATTTCGGTTTTCGCGGTAG
Source organism: Cydia fagiglandana (assembly GCF_963556715.1). Lineage (NCBI taxonomy): Eukaryota > Metazoa > Arthropoda > Insecta > Lepidoptera > Tortricidae > Cydia > Cydia fagiglandana. Next base: position 11,116,425 of record NC_085932.1, read on the forward strand.
CCCCTCTGGAGCGGCATAGGCATTGACGACTCGTTTTTCTCGGTCTGGACCGCAAAAGTGGAGAGACTGGCATCATTCCGGGAGATGTTTAAAAATAACATTTCGTAAAGACTGTCATTGTTAGTGTATATTATCTGTGTTTCCGACAATGGGATCGCTGGGATCAGGTCTCTAGGTACTTGCACCTATTTACCTATCTACACATGGAACACGGAATCTGCCTGGCTAACTAAATAATCTATTATTACATTAACTTAGAATTATCATTTTGATCTGACATTATTTTATAAATTTGATGGGGCATTTCAATTATTATTGTTATGACATTTATAACTTATAAGTAATGCTTCTGAATTTATCATAATTACAGCTTATTATTGTGAAGCATTGCACTGCTTTAAAGGTCCTTAGTATATAAGTGTAGAGATGTTTGATAAATAATCTTAAACGTATGTATCTGTAAATGCGCCTTAATAATCTGTGTAATATTAATAGTTCTATCTCTCTTTGGTATTGTTAATACTATGTAACCAGGGGTGTCACTCAGGTCTCAATATGAAGAGGCTCATATTGAATTGCATTTACCTTAAAATCGTTCACTAGTTTACGTGCCATTCTTTACTTATTTTTATTGCAATTATTTCGTGCTGAATCATAGAAACGAATTCAATGAGTCGGATATTTGCCAGGAGAATTATATATTAATGCGACCATCACAATTTTTTGATGTTAAATTTTACCCAAAAAACTGACGCGCATTCTATGTAGTTAGCGGATTTGTAGACGATGACGCGAGAAACCGTTAGTTAACACAATAATGCATGTAGGTAAGCCATGTTAGTCTCCTTTGTATGTTTTTAAATTATTTGTGGCCATAATAAGTTTTTGAAAACGATGTAGGTATGTTCATGAACCCAGGGAACTTTTTCTATAAAATGTTTTAGTTAAGTAGTCGTAAATGTCGTAATCACGTTATTTTTCTGTGGAATGAGCTGATGAGATTTATAAATGAACATATGTTATTCACTCTCTATGTTAAAAACAGAAAATCCCGGCCGTGCCATACGAATTGAAGTAATTCTAGAATGTTTTATTTTTGTTAATAAGAAATCCGAATTATTTTTATAATATTAATACGCACAATGCTTTAAACATAAGTATATTGTCTATATAATTTTATAAATGTTCTTTTATGTACAATTAATGTTAATTTAATGTAAGAAAACATATTTAAAACGTAGTTATCAATGTTATCATCTCTCATCCCATGCACAAACAGATAATTTCTCTTTACTGTATTGATACTAATTGTGTACGTGATATTTTTCGAATACTTTTGGGTGTAAAAGTAAACCAATGACTTACTGAAATTGGATAAATGTACAGGTTGTTTCACGAAAGCTGGCACGAATAAAATGAACAAATGAACGAAACTTTCATTGTATGAGTGACACCTGTATCGGTATTTACTGTCAGAGCCACCATTTTATTGGTTAAATTTAATGTGATACACACGTAGATATTTTCAACTCATTCATTCCATTCGTACCAGCTCTTGTAAATTGACCTGTATGTTCAGTTCTCTTTAATATGAAAGCTTATTCTTAAAGTACGTTTAGGTTCTAAAATCTTTCACTGTTTATTATTATATTTCTACTTAAGTAGTTACTGTCTTGGCCCTGTTTTGCTCCTAACTGTATGTATATTATGAGTTGTCTATATTACTATCAGTGTTATCACGTATTTTAGCATAATTACACGTGCACTAGACGGCCCCGACCCGACATCCACTGCGATACGCAGTTTACTCGTTCGCTATTATTATCTACAGTAGAGGTGCCGAGAGTAGTCACCCTTGGAAACACGATTTAATAATGATCTTCGTTTTAGTTTAGTTTTTCGAATTATTATTTTGTAATGGCGAACTAAAACATTACATTCTTATTTTAAAAATTGATATTTATCTACTTAACTGTTTGTTCTGTTTAATTGTGCCAAATCCATATCATGATCGGTGATAGAACTTGTATTCTTAATGTTTGTACTTGTTACACTTACATTATCTTGCCGCAACAGTTAATATTGTGGATGTTCAAGTTCCTCGTCACTTAAAGTTAATCATTTGTTCGTTAAAGATAGTGCTTAGTGTAATCGTAATCATATTTGCCTTTTTTCGAGAGTTATTACAATTATTACGTTCTTAGTTGACACATTTTAGTTTGTAATGAAGCACAATAGCGTAAGTACCAGGAAGATAACATCACCGTTTACAGAACTGTCCCTCGGACCACGGAGGGCGATTGGTTGTGAAAGTTCTGCATTAATAACTATTATAATTTCATTTCAACATTCTTAAACGGAAATAGCGAAAGATTAATATTTTGTGGGTCAAGATCTGATAACTATTAAATTACTACTATCTTGTGATTTAGATTTTATACTTCTTGTTCAAAACAATCAAAAATTTATTGGTAGATATTAGATGTTAGGTATATTTTCTGTGTCATTGTAAATAAAATGCCAACTTGTTGAAGTATTGTTTCATTGAATGCATCACCAAGATTCCATCACAGATAAGAAAGAACAACAAGAATGAACGATTATAAATATAGTCATTGATTAATATTTATTATTTATACAATAGAATAGGCAGTGTTGGTACTGCTCAGTGGATCTCTTCGCCCAGAAGTGACAGTTGCTTGAGGAACTGCGAGGCGTTGGGGAGTGTGGTTGCGCCGTAAATGATCTTCCGGGCAGTTCCACTCGTAGCTTGTTGCTGCAAATATCATTACACTAGTCAGGGTTTTCAAAGGGTTATCATCAAGATTTCGTGATGATATAAAGATGTTTCTGTGTTCTTATCCATTAGGCGGCAAATGTCAAATTGAAAGATATAGTGCGTACGCTACGCTGGGGGTATGAAAGAATAAATCTGCCAGAATATGGTTCAAAGCCAGCTGGGCAACTTTCATATGAATAAGATTTTTGCTTTACACTCTCCTGAGTACTATGCTATTTTTATTTGTGACTGTACATTGAGATCATAATCAATGCCCACAGCAAGTATAAATAAATTGACTTGTATTAAAGGTCCATAACCTATTGAGTGACAGACGGACACCTATGGGTGTATTCCAATTTGTCCCCGCCGGCAGTGGGGAGACACTCCTTTCGAGCAGACTTGGCTCCATTCGGCTCAGCATTGCTTCGAGCAATTATTAGGCACCACATTTTTTTTTTCGATGTGGCGCGCGCACAGCTCTTTTGAGCAAGGACCCCGCTAAGGATACGGGCGAGCCTTGCTCATATATGCATATTTGTCGCCAGTTTTCCCTTAGTCGCCTTATACGACAGCCACGGGACGAGATGGGATTAATCTGTGGTGCCTAGATTAGATAGACTAAAATTTTGACAACACTAAATAATCGAAAGGAATATTGCCATACATTAGAAAGGGATAGCATGATTCGTTCCTGAATCGCTGTCAAACTTCGGATTTGTAGGAAGTGTCCTGTACGGTAGTAGTAGTATTTTTATTCTGTGCCCCCGGGTAGATGGAAATAGGTGCATTCATATGAATCATTCCTGTCTTCTGTGACTTATGTATGGCGGCGGTCACGTGGGGCGGGGACATAAGAGAATATATCATCTTATGTACTCTAGGAAATGAGGGAAGCAGCGAAACAGTCGGTAGGTAATTTTATACTAGACTTATTAAATTCAACGAAATGTTGGACTCTATTTCGTTCTCAAATACGCAGCGTCTTCAATAGGGTATTTTTCTACTAGTCAAATCAGTTACTTTTTTAGAACTGTCAAAACGATTTGTTAATATGGAATTTATATGAATCATTACATCGTGACGTCACGGTCAACTCGCCTACTATTTATACTTCTATCCGATTTATTAAATAGAACTTGTGTTTAAAAATAACTCCTATCTGTGTTTTTCTCATAATTATCTGGTGCTTTATTTCATGCATAGTGTAAATAATTTATTATTAATACAGTATAATACCCTATTAGGCAAGTTTAGCGCGCAACCGAGCGTACCTTAGCGAAGTCGAGGAGGTTATGGTACTCGATGTAGTTGCCGCCGCCGACGAGGAAGACGACGGCGTCGGTGGGCGGCGGGCAGCGCGCGCTGCGGGCGCGCGCGGCCGCGTCGGTGCGCGCGGCGCGCGGGTCCAGCCACGTCAGCTCCGCGCTGTCCGCGCCGCTCAGCGCGCTCTCCACGCACCGGCTCACCGGCAGCTTCTGTTGACCCGGACAAACCCAAATGATCACGCACAGACTACGAGTATAATAGTTGGATACATGTCATACGTACTATAGGTACGACTATACAGGGTGTATTTTTTTTCCTTTTTTTATTAAAATTCATATTTAGTCACCTGCAATAATGTACGGGGTCAATATACAGGGTGAAATTTAAATCACTGGCCATATTCATTCCCGGCACTAGGTTACACTTAAGGAATCTATTTAGCGAAAAAAAAGAGTACACTTTTTTTTAATTTTCATTTTTCATTTTTCAATTTTTAAATATTTTCCACGAGTCGTGGTCACCCTATTACCACAAATGTAAACAAACCTAATAGTAGGTTTTAACAACAACATCAGCAAAACCCTTATCTGACCTTCACTAAACCTTATAATCGTTGCAATAGGGTCCACCCAGTTAGTGTTGGCGATGGTAGGCAGGTTTATCAATTTCGAGGGTAGTCTAAACTAAACCATTCCGCGCTAGCGGTAAACATAACGGTAAGCATAAATGATTAGTCACTCGTCACTCGCCAACCTTAAAATAATAATCGCGCGCGTACTAAGGTTAAAAAAAATGTTTTCGAACCGGGAATATTACGAAGTGGTACGGTGTTATTTATTAAGTGGTGAGTGTTTACGTGGTGCACAAAGATTATACGAAATGGAATCCGTTCCACGCCTTCGCAGACAAGGATTGAATCCAAGAGTACCATCTCTTGGGACTTTAGTTAATTGCGTCGATTTTTAATCAAATGTACGTAAGTTGATTCAATTTTTTAAATACGCCTGAATGCAAAGATTCCTGACCTAGTTTTTACTCATTGTTTTTAAGCCACACACGTTTTGTTAATAATCATTAGTCAGAAATAACATTTTAGATTAAAAATGGGTTGCCTTTGCATTTTGACGGTTCTAAGCCCGTTAATATGAAAGGAAAAATTAGCAACTTATGTAGGTAATCTCGCTGCAATAGGGTTCATAATTGGTGACGCGATTGCAAACAGCGGGAGGGGCGGGGTGTCAATGACCTTAACTGATAAGAGAGAAGCGGGTGTAGTGGGTAGTTGTCGGTTCACCATAACGAACGAGGTTTTTAGGACAACTTGATGATGAGTTATTTCGAAAAAAATGTACTGAGCGGTATTAAAAGAAAAAAACACGTGTTTAATATTTTTTCGAGTTCTTTCGGTTGTTTCAATTTGGCCAGTGAATTAAATTTCACCCTGTATAGTGTCATACTGAGAAATTTTTATTATGGGTCTACCCCGAAATCGCGAAAAAATTTTTACTCCCATACAAAATATTAACATCTGCCAGCCAGTATGTATTTTTCACGATTTGGGGGTGGTCCCATAGTAAACGTTGCCTACCTACAGGTATATTCACCCAGTAAATTATTGTAGGTGACTAAATTTACAGTCTGTATTGTATAACATTCAAATAAAAAATAGGCATAAAATTACTTACGTGTTTTTTAACAACCAAATTCTTGACACCTTCCATTACAAAGGATGACCCTTGGGAAACCAATTTTGAAAACATAGATACTGTTTTTGTACCTCCACCCTCGTACTGGCCAGACATTTTTGTGAAGCCTCTGAAAGTCGATATTGGTATTAGTATTTTCTGGTATTTTCAGTAAGTTTATCTTTATGTTATTTGTAGGCTGCATATAATGGGTTTCCATGCTTTAAGTCTAATGCATAAAGTAAATTCATTCTATTAGAACTTGGACCCTTACTTATAGTTATAATAGAGTTCAAAAAACCTTCCTATAATCAGAGGGTGCCATCAGCAAGGCTCACATACTTACTAATTTATTTAGACCCAGATTGAAATAGCATATTATACGATTAATCATATGTGTGCGTGTTTTTAATTTGCAAGTTATAGCATAAATACCCATTTTATCTTCTACTGACTAGCACATCGGCAGAACGAATTTATCTGTCGGTCAATTTGCTTCGGATTAAATGGGTTGTTTTATGATCTTGCTGTAAAGACTTCTATTTGATATAAAAAGCCACAAGGATATATGTACTTACTTCCATCGCCGCATGTACGAGATAGGGTTGACATCACAATTGGCAGCCACTAACGCGGATTCCAGCTTCTTATAATCGTCGTCGGGTATTTGCGAAGTGCACAGATAATAAATAATGAAGAGCCGCATCTTGTCCTCCGGCGTGCCGGCGCTGGGGTCTGCGATCAGGTCGATGACTGCCTTGCTTTCTACGCCGCTGCTTTTGCTCATTATCTTCTCCTCCAGTTCGAAGAACGAGTCCAATCGTCTTGACTTTATAGCGTTTAGAATAGCTGTAAAAACATGTTTCATTTAAAAATACAATGTTAAAAAGGAAACTGAAGCTTATTTCCTGTGGTCAGTATTCTCTCTACGTACTAATTTATTTTAAACTATATTCAATCAATCAATCAATCAATAATTTATATTTAGTATATTGCACAAAATGTACACAAAAAATTAAAAAATGGCGGACTTAATGCCTAATGGCACTCTCTACCTATCAGTCTACTATAGGGCTATAAACAGAGACGTAAAAATGGTGGAAGGAGACATGTAAGAAAATATTTACATATTTAGAAAACTTAAGCGCTGAAAAAACTCCGCTCAAAATGCAGATAATTTTTTTATGTTCATGCGTCAGGCCCATATTAATTCGAGTAATGCCGCCAATAACACGATCTCTACATTTACTATAGCGTCTATAGCACAATATTGAATGGGTTTGATATGTTTATGTTAGATAAATGAGAGGTGGAGAACTATTTCTTATCGTTATTCTGTCCTGTTCCTGTCAGTCAGGGGACAACACTAGTACAGTTTGTTAGACCTGTTGTACTACTAATATGATTGGAAGATGACGTTATAAAAATGGCTTATAACTGACACAAGAAAGCATTTTTGTTAAAAGTAATTGCCATAAAATCGGGGTTTTAACGGTGACCCAGGAAAACGTAACCATAGGTTGGAGCGTGACACAGCGAGTGAAAGGTCCGATTGCTGTGTCACGCTCCAACCTATGATTATCGCTCCCGCCGTCGCAAGTCGCTCGATGTCGTGGCTAAGCCGTGACGAGTGAAAAAAAAGTTGATACACCCATTTACTGCAAGTTTAGAGATGCATGAGTTCAAGCATTTAATACCTGTGGCAATGGTGGTGTGCATGTCGATCAGCCTCTTCTTCTCCATGAGCTGCGGCAGGGAGTTGACGGCGCTGGTGAGCCGCTGGGTGTTGTCACTCACCATGCTCAGGGCCAGGTCGCTGTCCGCGTCCAGGCCCATTGAACTTTTCAGCTTCTTTACTTCCGCTTCCGAATTCCTGTAAAATCATTTTACGTATTTTAGTTTAAATATTATTTGGATAATAAAATCTCCCACACCCGAAATAGATGGCGGATCTGTGGTAACTGAAACTACATGCATCATCTTTTAACCACAAAGATTTCTGGATGTATGGAGCCGTGCAGCGCTATTTTACATTAGCTTAGGGTTGCCACAGCTGCCATAAGTATAGGGATGTCGACCGGGACAATTACATAGGTAACTCATTCGTTTTTCTACTCCCATGGGGACAATTTTCGCATTGGACACGCTACCCTGGGCACCACGCTTCCAATGGGGAAATGTCTTGGCGTACGGGGACGTATGGCAAACCTACATTAGCTGTCAAATTCTAAATACGAATTTGTCTACTTTAGTCTCATCTTAATTAAACAAACACAACAATAAATATTTAGTTTATACTATACATATAATGTCTGCACGACTTTATCTACATAGTAGTATTTAACTGCACAACTTAACATCGAATCCCCTTAATCAAAAATGCGCTACAAGCCTCGACTAGCTAATAATCGTTTGTCTTTATCTGTCATTTTGACTTACGTATTTGTAAGAAAGGGATAAAACATAATTTAACCAATTCAGGCTCAAAAAGTTTTATGATTAAGAGGGTAAATCTGCAATATAACTTAGGTTTTAAAGTTACTAACCTATATTTGTCTAAATCCTCCTGTATAGCCTCTGCTACTGTTGGGAAAGGACTGCCTTTATGCTCCGTCCAAAGAGGGTCCCTCGAGTCCAAATCACAAACGCGAATCTTGGTCTTTTGGCCTGGCACTGCTGAAGATTCTGGTACTGCAGCTCTAAGGAAATACACAAGTAGAGATATTGAAGAAAGAAGGAGGATATTTAAAATTTGATGGCAGAATTGAAGAATGTACAGTCGACGTCAAAGATATGTTTAATTTTTTCGCCTATTTACAAAGGAGTGAGGTGCAAAAGTGTAAACATATTTTTGACGTCGTGTGTACCTTTCATAATGGTGGTATGAATATTCTACATTTTGAACCCTATTATTAAAATAAGAGATACTAGATTCCATAAATGTTTATACTACCAAAATACTTTCTTCATCAAGTAGTATGAATGAATAAAAATTAATAAACTACTACTATGAGATAATAACTTAAATAGGTACAACACAAATTGAATCTTCTTGCCTTGATCATAAGGCTGATAATCATTTATTAAAACTTGTTATTGAAACAACATATTTTATATTATGAAGAACATCTACCTGTTCAGTGATAAGTCCAACACATCATGTGCCAAAGCCTGGTAGGTCCATGTGTGATGCAAGGGTGTAGCCATATCAATATTTCTATCCAACAAAATAAGCATAGGCCTAGTGAAACTGAATTGACCTGTGTTGCCATGGAACAAATTGTTTCTGGCATCCCATAGATTCTCTCTCAACTTTTTGTCTAGTTTTGTTGCTACCATTTCAGCTGCATTGCCTTTGCTGCTTCTTATTATAGGCACATTACCTAAAATATAAATATTAGAAAAATATAAACGTTATAGAGTCTGCAGCGATTTTGATAGCCCACACAGTGCAAGTGTCATTTTAAACGTCATGAAGTTATTACATATAAATAACACTTACACTGCGTGGGCTATCAAATCCGGTACAGACTTTTCTTGGTGCAACTAAAGATAAAAATATAGGTAGGTATATTTTCTTTTATTAACTCCTGACATTTTTATATTAGGTATATAATATAACACAAAGAAATATCCAAAATCGTTCATACATACCTAAAGTAACAAAGACCGAGAATAAACTTTCTACAATGTTATCCATGATAGCCTCCATTTCAGTATCTTTAGTGTCGCCCTTGTTAATTGCTGTAACAAATAAATTATTATTTATGTTTATATCTAAATATATTTATTATACTTATTGTCAGTTTTTTTTTACACAAAATATTATAATTGTCTAAAAACTAATTTTAAATTACTGTATTTTTCTGTACTTACACCACAATACTGGTAATATTGTAATATTACATTGTAATTTAATAATATAATAAATATTTACCATAGTAAGATAATGAATCTGACTGCTGGTGCTTCATAATAAACAAATCTTCCTCTAAGCAAATGAAATTCAAATACTGATCAAAAACTTTGTGTATATGCATGACAGAATTAGACTGGATGGCCGATGCTGCAAGGTCCTCTAGCTTCTGCCTTGTTATGGGTGATATGAAGTTCAAGTGGTACTGGTCGTAGATCCCATTGTCCAGGTCCTGGCAGATGCGGCCGAGGTTCTCTTCTGAAGGAGCACAGAAGTAGACGGCAGGCACTTCTGGAATGTTGTCTCTGTCGGAATGCAGCTGACTGGAATTTATAGAATAGAATAGAATAGAAATACATTTATTTATGACAAACAAACACAGATGACAAAAACATGTTGACATGTATACAATGTATAACATTTAGTACAAAATGCCATAAAAGGGTCACAACTCAGCATGTAGCTGGCAAAGCCAGCACTGTTCTACAAATTATTTTTTTACAAAAATGTTGAAAGATTTGTTATTGATAAGGTGGACATTATTTATATCAATTATGAGTTAAGCTGGAATGGAAAATCCCCGAATTTACTTTTACTTTATTTACTTAGATACATATTTGAGATTCTTATTTATCAGTAAATTATGGCGGATAACATCAGTAATATAATAGGCGGTAAAAATCGAATGCATCATAAGTACTTACACGTGTAGAGTGACACCTAATTCCCTTAACTCTTTGATAGATACAAGTGGAGAAATAATGTCTTGTCCAATTCTGTCGTACACTAGCACTTTCCATGTCGGTTCAGTCGCCACGCCCTTTGTTAGCGGCTGGTTCAGATTCAACATCTGCTTTAAGGCATCTGGAAAAATATACGTGAGTAATTCCCAACTCATTCCATGTTAACATGAAGTTAAATAGTCAATTAGGACTTACTGAGTTGGCGTTCTCTTAAGGTTGTCATTGTCCTGAATTAAATATGTTTCCATCAATTGAAGATAAAGTGTAGAAGATTTCTCACATTGGGAAAATACAAAACACCTCTAATATCAAAATAACTCTAATATTCAAGAAAAAGATTGTGTTAGTATTCGACTACACGGTCTATACACACGAAATCTCAATACGTCAAATTAAATGTCAAGTTGACGTTTTAACACGTAGTCATCAGTTTCGTTTAGAAATCACAAGTTTTGATGACATTTCTTTTCATATAATTTTCTTCTACTAATATGTTTTCATTTACTTTTTACACGACTGCCCATACAAAAAAAGTGTATTGTTTTCAGGGTTCATGTTTGTATGTGAGTTTCTTTATTCCTAATCAGAACCAAATCAGAACATGACACCGAATAGGCGTATCCAGTCAATTTTTCGCCAATCTGATTAAATTGTCCGATCGAATCAGGACTTTCCATCCGCACGGACGCAAACGCCAATTAGGCTCGCCGAATTCAACCTCCGATAATGACTGATATTACCGATAAAATGAGGTGCGGATGACAGAATACCAATTTTTGAGGCCAGTATTTTCGTCCTGGGGCATTTTTTCATTTTAGAGGGCCCTAATATCACCATAAATATAAAATTGGAGATTGACGCCAATATCATTTCTGATCAAATCGACCGATTTGATCAGTCCCGTCTGGATATCGCTTATGGATCCCCACTATTTTTGTTACATCTGTATTACACGAACCATTTAGAGCCATTGAGCCGTTGACTCCTACGTAACTCATTAACCTACTACACTGGGTACGTACGTATGTACACGTATTTAACATAAACGAATGAAATTTGGTTCATTTTAATTTTTATTATGAACCCTTAAGGCTAACTAGAACCCGAAATTTTATGAATGTAAGCTCAACCGGTTTGTCAGAAACTGACTGACCTACTCACCTAGGCTAACATAAAAAACCTAACCCACTTCCAGATGACCTAGAGTTAGGCCAAGAAAAGTCTGCAACGATTTTGATAGCATACCTACGCAGTGTACCTAAGTGTTATTTATTAGCAAGTTGAAATTTGCCATCCAGCTGGGTTACTGCGTGGTCATGAACCTAAGATAAAGACACAGTGATTTTATTTAACATTTGAAAAAAAAAACACAGAATTCTTATATAAACTCTAAGCGCCTATCGAATTTGTAGTAGAAATGAATTTTCGTTACGAATCAGCTAGGTACGTTACGTATATCTTATCAAAAACGTAAATGCGAGTATTTTTAACATTGCAATAAAATGATTTATTTACCTAAAAAAAGAGTGAAATAAGAGCAAAGTTCAACATTAAGAACATGCGTCGTTGTTGACTTCGCCAGCAATACAAAAGAATTGAGAATATTGAGATTTATATACAGACGCCAGGCCCCATAGCCAACATGCCAATCGGTTACGCTACGTAGCGATCGAAATGCAACTGTCGCTGTCGCACTAATATTTCCATATTAGTGACAGAGAGACTCAAAGCGTTTCGTTGTCGAAGCGATAGCGATTGTAACCTTGGCTAGGCCGGCAGGTTGGAAAAAATGAGTGGGCCCTGGAGGGAAAGTGCCTTAAAACCTTAAGTTAGTCCACTGTACTTACAGGAAACATTCTTTTATTTTTACTTAAAAAGAAACAACTGCATTCAAAGATTTTTAAATTCGCCTGATCTCGCTCGGGAATCGGATCTACCCACGTAAAAACTAAATCGTAATTTTTTTATGCCTATCGATCCAGGATCAAATACTTAGAAACCAACATAGATTAGGGCGCTAGAAAAACCAGAAATGAATAAAAAAATTCTTCATATGCCTACATTCTTATTTGGTATGAAAAAATTTAAAAGTTTCACATGCTTTTTTTAGGCCAATCATTCATAATCATTTTTAATCATTGCATTCATGTAGGTACAATAATTATACGAGTATTAGGTAGGTAACTACAAAGTAACATAAACTTTGCATCAACCCTGCGGTGTAGCAAATTCCTATCAGGCTTGAGGATGAAAACACTGTATGGAGACGTAATCATATCCGAAATATAGAATATCTCGAGAATTCTCAAGCAGAAACACTAGAAAAGAGATAAAAGTAGGTAGGTAGTGTTGGCCCGATTCGGATTTTGAAATAGACATCTATTAGATATCTTTTAGACATCACCAAAATACGATAACGATATGTTTAAGATCTAACCTGTCAAATTTGACATTTGCGCGATTCTGGAGATACGATTCCTACTCTTGAACGATTTCCAGAGGATACCTATGACTTAGAGATCCAATTCACATCTAATAGATATCTTACTCTATCTAACGTAAAAGTGACATTGGTTGCCCGAATTGCGCTGCAAAAAAGAACTAGTTTATATCTAAGCTATAACGTATCTAGAATGGATCTAGTACGTATCGTCTCTTGTGAATATCTTGAAGTTCGAATAAGGCAGTATAAATAATGTAAACAAAATATAGGTACTTAAATACTTCTCTGAAACTTATAAGTGCCAAGCGATGTCTTGACGATATATTGAAAGTTTTTATTCTCTTTGTCTTTTCTAGGGTTCCCAAGGACAAACGGGACCCTTGTTAAAACGGTACCTAATACCAATCATGAAACATTCAAGAGAAAATGTGGAGTATATTTTATATTTCACTGATACCTGCAAAATTTCTACCGCTTTGCACGTTACAAGTTTAATGTACATATATAATAGGTACCTACTATTCGTCTTTTACGTTTTTGACGTGTTTAATTTAATCAAGATACTACATTTCAACATAATTACCAAAATAAAACCGTTTTTTTTCTTCAATTTTAAGAAATCAAACTTAAAAAGCTCTATGACTCTTATTTACCTATGATTAAATGTGGTCAGTGTTGAAATTATTATTTTATTTTATAATGTTAAATACTTCTTTTACCGGATTTGAGGAATGTGGTTTACGTTTCATTATAGGGGTATTTAATTTAGACTAATACTTAACCTTGAACAAAAATAGAACAGACTTCATCTATTACACAATTTGAAATGCCATTCCAATAAGTACTAAAATCTTTGTATAATGGCACATCTATGCTTATAAAATATGAGTATTTTCCTCAATCTTCCTGGAGTTTGTCATCAGTTCTTGAATTGGCTACAATGTAGCCAACTAGAAAGCTTATCCTTTCAAACAAAAAAATACTTAATAGGTTTTCGATATTGGTCTAATATGATGCATGACCAAAAAATATAAGAAAATCGCGAGTCGACCTTCGGATTAAAAATCAAAACGTTACCTATAAAAATTGTCTAGCGGTACAGAATCATCCATGCGTAAGTCTCGGTCGCACTTAGCAGGTTTTTTATCTATATAAATATATACCTACAGCGGAAAATTTTCCTATTTCTTATTTTTCACATGCAGCCCAGAAATATTCAGAATTCATTGTACCCCAAAGACGTTTGTGATATTGGCGGAGGTTGGTCGAGTATAGTAGGTATGGCTAGGGAATGGCATGCATGGTGAGATTCAATAGAAATTCCTCTTAGGTTGCTTATCGATGTTGCGATGTAGATGCTTGGCTCGCAAAATGCTGTCTGTGCATATTTGGCGTGTGTGGCTTATAGTATTGAAATGCTTTGAGAAACGTATAACGCAAACCTAAACGTACTGGCGACCTAGCCAAGGTTACAATCGCTATCGCTTCGACAACGAAAAGCATTATGTCTCTCTATCACTCTTCCATATTAGTGCGACAGTGACAGTTGCGTTTCGATCGCTACGGAGCGTAAGCGATGGGCATCTTGGCTACGCGGCCTGGTGCTCGACGCAGTCCCGGTACATGTCATCTTGAAAATTAAGTCATTATTAATAGAGGTGACAGCAAGGTGTCATCTATTGGGTATTAGCATGTCGAACACTACTACGTTTACCTTATTTGTGGAAATTGCATTTTTCGTTTGTTGTTCATTGCTTAATCATAATCACACAATAGTTGAATAGCGTTTGGATAAAACAAGGCCCACCGATCAAATGGTTTTGGCATCACAATAATTATTTAAAAAATGTATTGAAATAAGTTGAGAAGATGGAAGAAATTCAATGACAAGTCGTAAACGGAGAGGTAGCCTAGCTCCGGAAAATGGTATGTTTAATGATAATGACAGCAACGATATTATTAGATAAGTAGGTAGATAGCTTGCAATACCTATTACCTACTACTAATATTCTTAACTGGATCCAGGCGTCTGGCAGCTCATTATCATATTCCATTATCCGGGGCTAGCTCTTATTTCGTCAATGGTTTGTTTCGGTAAATTGCGATCAAATTGCTAATATTTTTGCAAAAGTTGCGTAAGTCACAAGCTGACTTAGTACGTAAGTTACATTGGAAGAAGATTCGAGGGAATCAATCAAATAGTCTTCTATTTGATTGATTCAATCTTTTGCATGAATCGGACGAGTTCAAAACGTAAATCGGTCAACCCTGTGGGAACCTGGGTCAATCGTAATTAGGTACATAGAAGTCCTTATTATAGCAACACTAATTATTGGGCACAGTAGAAATACTAATAGGCACATTGCCAAAGTTAGGTACTAACCGTTTAAAACTCCAATCCGTCGAACGTGCCTTGCGACATATTTAGGACGGAATGGTGTAGGTAGTACAGTCAGACCCGGTATCACATATTGCAATAAAACTTCCAAGAACTGTTTTTGAAGTACATACCTAAATAATAATGTGACTCTACCATAGTTGGTTATTTATATATCACATATAATATATAATTTATGCGGTTCAATATCTAATACCTAATACTTGCACATTATCTAAGTACATGTATAAATACATAATGTTTATAAGAAATCGCAGGTAAAAATATTTTAAGCGTTATGAAATAAACTACCTACTGACTATAAGTAAACTAACAATAAGGAAACCCATTATTAAATACCTACAACATAATAATTGAAGAAGCTTGTGCTTATTACACCAAAAATGACTGACTGTTTTTTCCGCAATGACATGAGACGAGAGGCTTTAGAGAAAGCCGTCTGCGGAGGTCGGCGGGCGATGGTCAGGGCCTGCTGTTCAATATGCTTAACACGACTTGCTATCTCGATCGCACGGTTGTTTTTACGCCAAAGAGTGAAAGGGAAATAAAGAGAATAGTTTAAGTTTTCAATCGAGATCAGACCCCCAGACCGGTGCTAAGACGGCTGATGGGCCCAGGCGCAGCGGCCATCGCGCAGTGCGCCCGCGACGGTGAAAGGTGCTATGTCGCGACTACACGGAGGGAACGCTCTGCGGATCGCCATGGCCGGCGTGCCGATTATGCGAATATTAGTTGTACTTACTATTTTCGTGAACGGTTAGTGAAATACTTCCTTAAATTATTTTTGTATCGCCCCCATTTTTAAATACCGTCAATTTCATGTGAATTCGCAAAAAACAGCGTGTTATTCGTTATGCGTAATCTTATGCAATGGATTTAACGTAACATTAACGTGTGATCAAATCGTTAACGTAACTATGATGCCGGAATACAGTGAAAGCCATTTACGTGTAATTCTGCAAATTTGTTAAGTGCCGGATGTAAATGTGACATAACATTTGATCTAAACATAGAATTGAATATTTTGTGACTGGTTGGTTTCTGTTAATATTTGTTTTAGAAAGTGGACAAGTAGCGTATGACATAGATAGGTAAATTGTGAATCGACGTGTGCCTCGTAGTATGTCGAACACGTCCTATCTTTCACTTGACATTGACGCTTGTGGTCGCTTGCAATCGAGGATATTGACACTGCTAAGTGTGAATTACTAACTTTCAATTACGTACCAAACGTTAAGGTCCCTCATACCTATACGTAAAGTCTATCTCTATACCTACTTTTATAATTTTAAATATTTTCACTCAATAATCATCAAAATTACATGTCGATGTGTTTGTCTATTTAATTTATGTAATGATTTTCGAACGTTAATTTCTTTAGGTTCTGCGATTAATAGGTACTCACTTTAAAACAATTGCAAGACCGCTACTAAAGATTAACTCTACAATTCACCCCGTGATCGTGACGATTGCTGAAAATAACTCAACACGTCGTCGGGTTGTTTGTACTTATTTTGTTACCGTTTAAATTATATTACTTTAAAGTTGTTCTTTATTATTATCTAAATCTATTGTGGTTTAATTTCTGGGACAATTATTTTTTCAAGTTTTCACGCCCGCCCGAGGGTTAATTTAATTAATTTTATAGTTTATTGGAATCTGTTTACCTATTGTATTAAGATGTCAAGTTACCCTGTAACGACCTAATTTGTGTCTTTATTCTCTTATTATTGATACTCAGTTTGGATCATGAAAAAATACTGTAACGTTCCGATAAAACTCATAACTTGGAAAATAAGAAAAATTATATTTCCAAATACTTTTTGATACTGGAACGCAATACTCTGACCGAAGCAATGGTCAGTGAATAAATAATTTTTAGTTAGTATTGGTATGTATGTACGGTTGACATTTAAAATATCACTGGATTACCGGTTCTTGCGCTGTTTCAAATACATGAGAATAATAAAACAGGATTAACAGCATTATTAATTTTACATTACGTAACCTAATTTATTCATGTCTATTATTTTATATCACCTACCTAACCTAATCTACATACTTTAAGTACGATTCCTACCGAACGGGCGGAGTCGGAGCGTATTTCACATTTGTGTCGTCGTGTGTGGCTGCTCGTGGAAGCGGTCGGCTCCGGACAGATTCCATCACCGTGTGTGGCTGCTCGTGGAAGCGGTCGGCTCCGGACAGATTCCATCACCGTGTGTGGCTGCTCGTGGAAGCGGTCGGCTCCGGACAGATTCCATCACCGTGTGTGGCTGCTCGTGGAAGCGGTCGGCTCCGGACAGATTCCATCACCGTGTGTGGCTGCTCGTGGAAGCGGTCGGCTCCGGACAGATTCCATCACTTTTGTCAATTTGTCATACATATACTCGTAATATGTTGTTGTATGTGTGTTATGTTGTATGTTGTAATATGTAATTGAAAATGCTCTCCGGTGCAGCCCGACTCCAGGCAGTCGGTGGGATGTGTACATTATGGTTAGGTGATATCCGATATTGATATTTATACGAGTAAAGTAGGTATCAATATGATGAGTAGGCATACAGTCTGTGTCTGACCATGGGGCTTTAAATCCAGGGCTTGATTTTACTCGCTAAACTGAGCTACTTTTACTATGGGACCAACCCTAAAATCGGGGAAAATGTTTGGCTTTTCCATGCAAAACGTCGACATCTGATCAGCCTGTATGAAGAAAATTTTCGGGATTTCGGGGCTGGTGCCATAATAAAAGTAGCTCAGTTTAGCGAGTAGAATCGAGCCCTGGATTTAAAGCCTCATGGTCAGACACACCCTGTATATCCTTCCATTCTGAAGTTCGAAGTATAATACGAGCTATTGGTAACTTTGTATGTAGTAGGTACATAACTTTTATTCTGGAGGCGATATTACAATCCAGTACGAAGTCTAATTACTATCTTTAATTGTTAAGGACTAAAACAATTTGCATAACTTAACTTTCACTTTTAATTGTCTCTGTTGAACGTTTATTGTTTAGAAAGAATGCAATTAGTGTTACGCATTGGGTACTTGGGAAGTTTAATATTTGATTTTAATGTTAATCAATAATCATTATCATTACCTGTTCTTCTATTTATGATGACTTAACTATTTATTTAATATAGAAGTTAATTAGCCACATTAGTTGAAAGTTACCATATTTATTGATGCAATTCATGCAATAGGTATATTGATCGTTTAAAATTCTGCGTTTTCCGACTTTCCGGTCGGTGCTACATCTATTGTCACTTAAGACAGTACTACTACTGCTACTTAAAGTACTGATACTACCGCTACTCAATGCTAGATGTCGACTATGAAAATACCAATCTTTTTGAGTGAGCACTCTTGTCTTACTATATTTCTCTATGGCCAAAGTTACGATTTTGATAAATTTAAAGCTTTCGCGTGTTAAACACATATAAAATAAAATAGATTCGCGATAGGGTCTATAAAATGTAAGTTAATAAAGTTACGATTTTGTTTAGTTCTATGTAGCTCTATAGAAATTATGATATTTTTGTCTAAATAGGTAAGTAGGTAAATTCTTCCTTAGGTTCTTCATTAAAGAGCGTCATTCGATTTTATCTCAATTTGGTCTTGACTTGGATGAATGATTTTTTTAAATTGTTTCGCATATAGTGGAAATATTCCCTGTCATCGGGTGAAGTATTGATAGCTCAGATGGCAGAGCATGGGTGGGAGTTCGTGTCTCGCCCGAGTGAATATTTCCACTTTTAATTTATTTCTAAACATAAATTACTACCGATTTCAGTGATAATTACCCAATAATTACACGATAATTTGAAGTAAATATGTCTTGATAAAATGGACCCATGCAAATCTTGAGTTATTTGAAAAAGAACTAGCAGTTAGCTTGTTAAGATTTACGACTATTAATAGAAGGCTAATTCTTTACAATGACCATGAGGAGATAATTATGTCGTGTTCGTACGAATCGCGTCAGAGTCAATCAATATTACCTAATCTAAAAATAATGTTCCTTCTAAACTATTGGGCAAAATTTTCACTAAATAATTGTGAATAGACATGAGTTGTGTGAGATAGAAGCTGACGTATAAAGGATGACTCACGTTAGACCGGGCCGTGTCCGGGCCGGAGCTTCCGGCGCTTACTTTTCTATGACATGACAGGTGATCGTGATGCTTTCCGATGCGCCGGGCCGGAAGCTCCGGCCCGGACACGGCCCGGTATAACGTGAATCATCCTTTAAGATTAGTTTGGAATCATCTTAGTTGGTGGGTCTCTTTTCGATATAACGGGACAGTAAACACAATTTATTACTCTTGTTGACCTATACTTATTTATTTCAATTTCAATTTATTTACTTACATTGTTTATGTACTTATCATGATAGAGTTATATATTAATGTCAATAATGTTGTAAATAGGTTCAATAAATACATCGAGCTACAAAAGTGCACACCCACTTTATAAATGGAATTCACTTAGGTGCACATGCGGAACCACTTAAAAGCTGTACTAAGTATCACTACCACTATCAGTTATATTGAAATTAGTCTATACTTATAATATTTCACTACACTATCTAATACCAGCTTTGGAAACATGACAAAGTAAAACGAATCTCTAGGGGTGCCTGGAATGGAATGAGACTAGCTGCGTCCGCTACAAATTATCTAGGGGCCAATTCAAATTTACATTGTGAAATCAACATGATATCCAATTGATGTTAGTCGCGTGTACATTTCAATCGTACTTGTCCGTACATGTATTGGCGCGAGCGAGACGCACAAGCGAGTGATATCATTTTGATGTCACAATATAAGTTTGAATTGACCTCCTAGTTCGTCCAAACACCACTAGGTAACACTAGGCTTCCACTAGGTAATAGCAAATGTCAAAGCGCATAACGGATACTCCCATCGAAACTATATTTTATCAATCGGATTATAAGCTCATAGAGCGGATCATTTTTTTTTGCATTGGTGAATTCCTGTGAAATACTGTACTTCGTAAAAATCTATCTATATATATAAATGCAAGTGTCCTGACTGACTGACTGACTGATTCATCAACGCAGAGCCGAAACTACAAAAGCCAGAAAGTTGAAATTTGCACACCAGATTGCATTTATAAAGTGTACAAGAGATAAGAAGCGATTTTGAGAAATTCAACCCCTAAGGGGGTTAAAAAGGGGATGAAAGTTTGTATGGGGTTAAAGTTTTCTTTTAAGCTAGGAATTTGAAACTTCGTAAAAAGATATATTATTAAAATACAAGAAAACTAATTTCAGCGTTTTTGAAAATTCATCCCTCTAGGTGGAAGTTCGTCTGCGGGTGCAAATTTTATTTTAAGCAAGGAACTTGAAACTTTGTAAAAACGTTTTAAATTAAAATACAAGAAAAGTTTTCTTTTTCTTAGAAAACTCATTTCAGCGTTTTTGAAAATTTATCCCCTAAGGTGGTGAAAAAGGGGTTGAAAGTTTGTATGGATATCAAACATTTTTTCGAGCGCGGGACTTGAATCTTTGTATTTGGGGATACTATTAGAAGACAATAAAAGTAATTTCAGCGTTTTGTAAAATTCATCTCCTAACAGGGTTAAAATGGGTTTCAAAGTTTAAATCCATTACAAATGCTTTGAAAATTCTTAGAAAGGCATAATAGCCGATTACAAAAACCGGGCAAGTGCGAGTCGGACTCGCGCACGAAGGGTTCCGTACCATAAAGCAAAAAAAAAACGGAAAAAATGCAAAAAGAAAACGATCACCCATCCAAGTACTGACCACGCCCGACGTTGCTTAACTTTGGTCAAAAATCACGTTTGCTGTATGGGAGCCCCACTTAAATCTTTATTTTATTATGTTTTTAGTATTTGTTGTAATAGCGGTAACAGAAATACATCATCTGTGAAAATTTCAACTGTCTAGCTATCACGGTTCGTGAGATATAGCCTGGTGACAGACAGACGGACAGACGGACGGACGGACGGACAGCGAAGTCTTAGTAATAGGGTCCCGTTTTACCCTTTGGGTACGGAACCCTAAAAAAGTAATTGCAACGTTCTTGGAAATACAACCCCTAAGGGGGTAAGGGGGTTAAAGGGAAAAGGTAAAAGGGATGAAAGTTCGTCTTCAGGTGCAAATTTTGAACTTGATGAAAAATGAACTTGAAACTTTGTAAAAAGGTATTATATTAAAATACAAGAAAACTAATTTCAGCGTTTTAGAAAATTCATCCCTATGGTGGTGAAAACGGGGTTGAAAGTTTGTATGGATATCATGCATTTTTTCGAGCGCGGGATTTGAATCTTTGTATTTGGGGATATTATTAGATGACAATAAAAGTGATTTCAGTGATTTGTAAAATTCATCCCCTAGCAGGGTTAAAATGGGGTTCAAAGTTTGAATCCATTACAAATGCTTTGAAACTTCTTAGAAAGACATATTAGCCGATTACAAAAAAAGTAATTGCAACGTTTTTGGAAAGTCAAGCCCTAAGGGGGTTATAAAGGGGATGAAAGTTCGTCTAGGGGTGTAAATTTAATTTTAAGCTAGGAACTTGACCTTTTTTGCAAAAAAAAAAGGTATTAAATTAAAAAACATGAAAACTAATTCAAGCATTTTTGAAAATCATCCCCCAAGGTGGTGAGAAAGGGGTTGAAAGTTTGTATGGAGATCAGATATTTTGTGAGTGCCGAACTTGAATCTTTGTATAAGGGCATGGCATAGGTACCTAATATGAGAATACAAAAAAAGTAATTTCAGCAACCAACATCAAAATCCACTTGACTTAAAACTTCATACAACTTGCTAAAAAAGAAAAGTACTTAATTTCAACATTGCTTGGAAGTGAAAATTATAGGTACTAAAGATGTAAAATGTTGAAAATAAGATTCCACGCGGACGAAGTCGCGGGCAACAGCTAGTAACGAATATTTACTTATTTCAATAAATATTTTACAGCGTTTATAAATCATGTTACTGATAAGCGCAATACGCGTACAGAACTCATGAATTTGAAAATAAATATGATGATTGATGACATATCCCAGAGTCAGAGGACTTTAGTAATATTCCTAATAAGTTAATTCTAGAAAATTCTATTAACCAGTTAACCTATTTAGGTTAACCTATTTAGGTAGAAAATGCAGTGAGGCATAAAAAATCCGTATCTATCCCATATCCCAGATCCCAGAGTCAGAGGACTTTAGTAATATTCCTAATAAGTTAATTCTAGAAAATTCTATTAACCAGTTAACCTATTTAGGTTAACCTATTTAGGTAGAAAATGCAGTGAGGCATAAAAAATCCGTATCTAGCTTAACTAACAGTAACTAATGTATAAATACCTACTAAATTATAATTGAGCACTTTAATAAATAATATAATACTTTGCTCCTAGTTGCTGTATTGTAATAAAAATATGATAAAAAGATACCTAAAATTAATAAGGACTTTGTTTTTCAGTAAACTGTCAACAAAAAGAAAAGGAGGACTTTGTTTGCCCCGAAGGCACGACAGGCAACGGTAATTTCGCAGATCCAGCTACCTGCAGACGTTTTTATCAAGTAAGTTACCTAGAATCGATTTTGACTTTTTTTACGTTGTTCATAAATTGATAGTCCTCGGAGATCGAAACGAGGTAATCTGTGAAAAATCGCCTTGCGTAAATCCTCTCCAGGTGTCCGTTCGTGTAGACTGACGCTTGTAGTGACTTGTAGCAGCTTTCTTTGAATCAAAGCCGCGTATTTTACTATAAACTAGGCAACCGAAGAAGAACGTGACAGTAAAATAACTCATTGGTACGAGCCACGATTTGAACCCGCGACCTCCGGATTGAAAGTCGGACCGCTTTTTTTATTTGATTTTTTTTCTATTTATTTTTAATAGAAAAAAAACAAATGTATGGGCATAAAATTGTGTAAATATATTTTCCATAATGCCAATGTCCAGGGAGGAAAATGGGGACTATGTTTGTATGGAGAAGCGGTCGTCCACTATCCTCTTAATAACACACAAAATAACAGAGTTTCCTATTGCGGCTTTTGATAAACGAACTACGAAGCTTTTTAAATTCATTAAAGTTTTCAAATACAAGCGAAATGTGTGAAATCCCAATTCAAAATAAAATTATGCAAACTTCTTTATTTGCCTAAAACTCGTTTATTTCAATGGACTTGCGCTGCGGTTAGTCATAACAACGTGAGTCGACTTTTAAAACCAGAATATCGAATGAGCCTTTTTTTAAATAACTCGTACGTTGTTGATTTTGATATTAGGGTTCCATTGAAAATTCGAAACAAGTAAACAAAATTATTTATTATATTAATTTAGAGGCATGTTAATTTACGTCGATAGGTACTTGTAGAGCTAATTCAGGATAGCTTATGGCGGTCTGTAACCTCTTTACGCTTAAACCGCTTAGCAATTAGAGTTCCTGGAAAGGGCAGGAGAGTTTCACAGAAATCATCATTATATGTAGGTACTTGCGAACAGAAGTTAATCATTTAACTAAATTGGTTGCGTAAGTTCCAGTATTTATCCTCCATCCTCCGCACTAGTTACCTCAATTTATCAGCTTTTGACTGAAATAATTTTCAGTCAAAAGTCTATCTTAGGGCTTCCCACATCTGGCGTTTTTCGAGCGTCTACAATTCTATGGCCGCTGCTCGACGCACCGTCGACGCAGCGTCGACGCAACTGCGCAGCGACGTCATTTTCCATAGCGCTGACCAGACGCCGACAGACGCCGACGCTTGAAAGACGCTAGATGTGGGGGGCCCTTATGTTTACTCTAGTAATCTAGTTCATCAAATAGGTGTAGGTACCTTCATAAATATATAATTATTTATTGGTCCACCTTCCTTAAATAAACTAAAAAAATATAATGCATATTACACATAATGAAGAGTCTTCTATCAGACTCTACGTCAACAATTGACAACAGATTGATGAACTCGAAGACTGTCGAAATGGTCATTAAATCGGATCGTTGCAGCTGTTTGATAGTGAGACAAAGCTATTGCATTTCGCCTTGTGTGTTTGCAGGAAGCGAGCAAGCTTCCGCTTACGGGTTCCAGTGAAGGACACTATGAAATTGCATTGCTATTAGGCGTAGAATATCCAAATACACAATCGAAATACTTAAGTACTAATTTTGGTAGATGTTAGGTATTATAGTTCGTTTTTTTTAGCATTAGAAAGAACTTGAAAGAAGATAAGCGATTTTGGCATGTCTTTTAATTGACAAACGCTTTTTAAAAATCAAAAACTATTACTTATGAAAGCAGGAGAATATAAATGATCGTATTAGATTCATAATTGTTATGTATTTGCCGTAACTTATTTTTAAAATGTGTTTTTCAATTAAAAGACACATCAAGATTGTTTACTTAATTTCTAATGCTAAAAAAAATTAAGTATAGATTTTTTTATTATTATGAATGGGCTTACTCATGGCCACAGACTAGCCGAGGCGTAGACGTGGCCTACGATGGAGCGAGCTCGCCCAGAAGGTGCCTGTTCACTTTTGATTTGAAGGTTGCCGGGTTATAAGAACACGGAAATATAGACGCCGGCAAGGAATTCCATTCCTTGGCAGTGCGCATAAGGAAAGTAGAAGCAAAGCGCTTCGTGCGAATTGGTGGAATATCTACCAAGTAAGGATGGAAACCGGCCGTGCGTCTAAAAGTCCGATGGTAGAATGGGGACGGTGGAATGAGCTCGTGTAGCTCTTGGGCACACTCCCCGAAGTGCAACCTGTAGAATACCGACAGGCTGGCGACTTTATTATTCCGCGATAATATTAAGACTAAAACGAAAAAATGGACAACACAAAGGTAGCGCTCTAAAGCAACTACGCAGGCAGTGGGCACAGTTTGACCACAGGCCGTTTGTACGACCCTGTGGCTGCGCGCACAGTAACCACACGACAGATCCCATCGGATCCGGGGTGTGTGTCGATGATGCGACCCAAGGGCCACTTCATTGGGCTCGTCTGCTCGTTCACAACGAGCACTAGTGCACCAATTTGGACGTTGGGCTGCCTATCGTGCCACTTCATCCTCTGCTGGAGAGTATGCATATACTCCTTCGACCATTTCTTCCAGAAGTCCTGGTGCATCTGCTGAAGCAGTTTCTCTCGAATTCGATGCTAAACATCCCCTGTTGCTACCTCGCGACGACCGTCTTACCTCCCTCTTGATCGACGAGTACCATAAGCGTTTCATGCACCCAGGCGTTGCCAAGTTTGTTGCGAAATAGTGATATGCTGATGTACCTATATAGTTTTCAATAGATTTTTAGGGTTCCGTACCTCAAAAGGACTAAAACGGAACCCTTATAGGATTACTCGTGCGTTTATCTGTCCGACTATCCCCCCCCCCCCCCCTAAACTACAGGGTCAAAAATCATAAAAAAAATACACATAATAGTTCTTTACCTATTAGATGACAGGAGTAAATATTAAAAGTTTTCAATCAGAGTAGGTTGTACAGTCAAGGAATTAAAATATGGACACGGGCAAGAGCCAACGACACAGTACTTTAATGTATGGGCAAATAGACGTACATACATATTTTCGGCACCATGTCCGACATTCACTGTCAAGAACACGTATGTGTATTCATTTTGTACTGGAAGCGGGGCGCCCGGCACCGAAAGTGTTAATATCTTGACAGCACATACATGATTTATAAATGGAATTGAAATAATAATTGTATAAAGGTTTACAATTTATGTTATGTATGAGGATTTTAAGTTATTGCTTCAGTGTTTTTATTGCAGTGCGTGGACGGATATCCATACTTGAACAGATGCCCTTCAGGGTTGTATTTTGACGACATTAGCAAGTTCTGCACATTCAAAGCGGAGGCAAGATGCGGTCCCATTGCTACGAGTAAGTTTCTAATTACTAACTACCGAAAAAATAGGTAAGGTAACCATATAATACAGTAAATTTATACATTTAGCGTTTGCGTCAAATCCGGTAGTTCTGATTTTTTGCAGACTTAATAATTAATAATTATTATTTATGATGGAACTTGAATTTTGACCATAGTTGTAATTTATCTGATTTTATGGTACTTACTATTACTTAGTTTAAATATTACATTCATGCGTTACAAGGAAGATTGACAACAACTCTATGTCAACAGATTACGAGAGAGTCGAACTCAAGTTGCTATGACCGAATAGTAATTGTTTTAAACAATTCAGTTTCGAGCTCTTAGTCGCATAGCGATCGCATGTAGGTTAGCCTACATGCAAATGGTTTAATGGAGGCAAACGATGTGCCTTCATTTCAGTCCAGTACCGCTGAGTAAATGATCTGAGAGGGTGCTTTGTGTAGTGTTGAGTGCTCTTGATGGCTCGTAGATACCATTTCAATATTAATTGACCACTACAAGTTTTGAAGATAAGAAATAATGGGAATTTTAGAATTAGTGCAATTATATTAGTGTCGACCTAACAGGAAAAATGAGCAGATATAATGATTTACTACTTTGACTTACTCCTAAAGAGAATAGATATTACGACCTAAAATTACATACATAATAACAAAGAGAAAAAATATTCACTAATATAATTTGTTGACTACAAAAATGTCAATCATCTTGACTTATTTATAGTCCAAGATGGTCACTACAGGCAGTATAAAAAGACTGTAAATAAGTAGGTATGTCAGTAAATAAAAATAGTTTTCAAGATGTGCTATTAAAATAAGCTAGTCCATACACAAAAACCACTTTCATGAGTGTGATGGCCATTTCACCGGATACTGAAATAGATTTTCCATTTAGAACTTGTTTACTATTCTCGAAATTGAATTGCTGGTTTTCACGTATAACGCTATTAGTATGAAACCCATGCAGGCTTGTATATGAGACATCTGCAGTCCCTCTGTAAAGTTTCGTTTGTGAGTGCTTCGTTTGCCGAAGCATTTCCCCTGAGAGTACAAATAGGGACACCGTTTCACCCTTACCTCAAACGAGTACGTAGACGCTAAATGATGTTCATAAATAGAGATGCTAACGTTTACGAACGTTTGCCTCGAGTGTGTAATGTTAGAATGTGACACGTATCCTATTACACGTCGTTTATAGGCAAACAAATGTTATTTCTAATTAAGTATTGTAGGCGGAGATGAAACTGCGCGCGGAAAAGCGGAGATGAGTCTGTTTTTCTGCAGAAAGCTGTAAAGTTTTAAAATTGTAATTAGATAAAAAATCACGCGTGAGAACCGAATTTGATATTGTTCAGCGGCCGGCAACCTTTTAGCAGCCAAGGGCCACATAGTAGTTAACGAAGATGACGCGGGCCGCACTTTGGTAATATTTGTGACTTTATTTAGCAGACATTGTCGATCGTCAGTACTACATGCAAAATAGCCAGGGAGGCTCGCGGGCTGCAAGCGAGAAGTTGGCGTGCCGCATGCGGCCCGCGGGCCGCTGGTTGCCGACCGCTGCTATAAAACAATTCGCTTTGCCCACTGGTGATTGGTAGGGTAGGTGTAATACAGTGAAACCTGGATAAGTGAGATCTCAAGGGACGAGCAAATTTGTCTCACTAAAAGAGGTTTTCCACTTACACAGGGTCTCAGTTAGCCAGGTATAAATAAATTTCTGTCTCAATTGTGTGAACATAGAGTGTTCCACTAACAGAGGTGAGAAAAGAGGTTATTTCACTTATAGAGGTGGTAAATAAGGTATTTTGTCAACATTATGTATGAGTTGTAATCATCAACAATAAATAAGGGTAAAATAATAATTGTCCTTAAATAGTATTTTACGTCTGTTAAAATTTTAATTCGAATTAACTTTGAATGATTCTACTTCTACAAAGGATGGATTTTGTTAAAATAAATTTAAAACGGACTTCATTGCGTCTTAGAACTTTAATAAATGAAAATTAATGTCTGGCTCAAAGTAACTATAAATAAAACTTGAATTCGTTTAGGCACTATTAACCGAATGCGGAATTTTAGGTTAGACCAAAGTCCAAGATCTTCAATAAAGTCCTAGTTAGAGGGGTCATAGATTGACGTTATCTCAGATACAGAGGTCAATTCCTATAACATTCTAAAAAACAATGAAGCAAATCTTTCGAATATAGTCTCAGTAAAAGAGGTAAAATACCCTCACTGTCTCAGTAATAGAGGTAAATTTTACTATAAAATCGAAACAACTAATCTCAGTTATACAGGTCTGTTTTATCTCACTAACAAAGGTAATTCAGTGCCGAAGTGCCGGGACCGCAACATGAGTCCCAGGTTTCTCACTTATCCGGGTCCCACTTAACCAAGTTTCACTGTACTAGTTACGTTAGTTACCTACTATTCGATGGTTACTACAAATTTATATTTATTTAGAATATGTTTTGTGTTTGCAGCTCCAGCACCCATAACAGAGGCTCCCCTGGACTTGGCCACCAAGTGCGAGCCGTCGCAGTGTGAGTTGCCGCAGTGCTTCTGCTCTAAAGACGGAACTCTAATCCCCGGGGGCTTGGACCCTGAAGACGTGAGTACCAGTCTTTTTTTTAATTTTTATTTATTTAGAATACAAACAGTCATTACATATGTTGTACACAATGTACAGAAACTGAGAGGTGATACAAACAGACCTGGAGGTGCATTAAACACAATATTAATAAAATAAAAAGGTAGGTAAGAACAACGTAGTAAGTAATTTAAAAATACATAACTAAGCATACAATCTCAAGGAACAATGAAAACGGGCCACGTTGTGTAGTAATTGCCACACAAAAGGACCCATCCCCAATGCCCCTGAGTGTGCAGTAATAATATAATTATGTCGAAATGAATTGCTACGGTTAAGAATTAGGTACTAAAAGAGTTTACGTCTCACAAGCATTTTTAGACTTTATTTTTAGACAGTTATGAAATTATAAATTACCGGTACGAGTATAAGGGCACTTTTATTTTAACAGTCATCTGCTACTTCAACTGCTATATCGAGGCGATTAAGCGGCTAAGTCAATCTCAATGAAAGAGGTTGTTTTGTTTCATCAACTTATAGTTTCCTATGGTCATCTTCTCCGTTCCCCATCATCAGATCAGCTCGATGTCACCATAATAATCAATTATCACCAGTCGTACCTGATTAACACATCAGTTTTTCTCGGATACATATCTATTGTTAAGACTTTACAGAAAAGTGCGACGAACCGTACGAGGGTCGCCGTCAAAGGCACCTGGTGTCATTAACTTTATATAGAAGACATTGTGACTAGTCGTATACCTATTACCTAGTATTGGCCTTATTTTTCATTACAAAACGCAGAAAATAGAAAGAAATACCTTGTAGTACTAAAGTCCTCTTCAGTCGCATATTTCATTCAGAATTCCATGGAATAATCTAACAATTGAAATTCGAAGCACTTAAATCCGTGTCTCAATTATTTATCACTTATTTTAATAATTAATCCTTATTTTAAGTTAGAAAGAAACAAAATAAACCTTCGGAAAGGTTATCCACAGTAATAATTGATATTCAACTTGACAAATGACATTGATGACAGCTCGACGTTCCGTTACGCTGATGCTTTAGTACGATTTCGTAACATTAAATCTAAAATACGTAAGATAAGTAAAATATTATAATAATTAATCCTTTAAATTTCGGATGTCTAAATAATATATTTGATACTAATAAACATAAAACACTACAATATAGGAACGTTTTTCAAAAATAAACTAAAAATATCTCAAAGAAAATTAATGCTTACAAATTCGTACGTGATGAGTTTTCGAACGTACTTGTTTTTATTATTGCTTAAGTTGCTAACACACTATCGCACCGCACCAAGGTCATTGTGGGACACACCCATAAGTAAGAGGGAGAAAGAGATATCGCTTTCTCCCTTTTACTTATGGGTGCGTCCCACAATGACCTTGGTGCGGTGCGGTAGTGTGTTAGCTACTTTAGTCTGTTCAATCTACTCGGCTACTGTCTATGTGTGCGTAAATGTCAATGAAAATAGTTCCGTCTTTCTCTAAACTGCGTGAGCGAAAAGGACATGATTTCTACTTTGCAGTAAACAATTGTGAACGTTAATATTCAAGGAATATGGCTTAGTAAATAAAATGGAGTTTATGATCTTTCTTCTTGAATCAAGTGTCGTTACAAGCCTTGAGGCAAATGACCTCTTCCTCAGTTATGGTATCCTGGTACTTTTGGTAAACACAAATCACATGTTGTCGGTTGCGTGACGCTAATAGGTTTCGAGGCAAACGACCTCTTTCTTGGTTCTGATATCCTGGTACTTTTTGGTTTACGTTTGTCTTGTATTGTCGCCGTATTGTCGCCGTATTGTCGCCGTTATGTCGCCGTATTGTCGCCGTTATGTCGCCGTATTGTCGCCGTATTGTCGCCGTTATGTCGCCGTATTGTCGCCGTATTGTCGCCGTTATGTCGCCGTATTGTCGCCGTCTTGTCGCCGTATTGTCGCCGTATTGTCGCCGTATTGTCGCCGTGTTGTCGCCGTATTGTCGCCGTATTGTCGCCGTTATGTCGCCGTATTGTCGCCGTGTTGTCGCCGTATTGTCGCCGTATTGTCGCCGTTATGTCGCCGTGTCGCCGTTATGTCGCCGTATTGTCGCCGTGTCGCCGTATTGTCGCCGTTATGTCGCCGTTATGTCGCCGTTATGTCGCCGTATTGTCGCCGTGTCGCCGTTATGTCGCCGTATTGTCGCCGTGTCGCCGTATTGTCGCCGTTATGTCGCTAAAAAAGGGGTATAAAAGGCGGAGCGGATTGTCGGCTGGATTCATTCTTCGATCGGACTAGCAGTGACTCTGGTTCTCGGGCGTAACGTAATATTGGTAAGTGAAGTTACTCTGCTACTTTTTCTGTGTGTTTGTTTTTACTTGGAATTATCCTGGTAAATTTAAACTTAGAATTTGTGTCTGTGTTTGGTTTTACGGGGACAATATCGTCGTAACGCTAGGCATAGACTATTGTGGAGTTTCTTTACTGCCATGTTTGGGATTTTAGTTATTGTGAAGTTTCCTACACTGTGTTTTCTAAGTGCCGTCTCGTTATGCAGGGACAATATCGTTGCATAGCTGGTGCTTGGAATTGTGTCTGTGTTTAGTTTTACGGGAAGAAATTCTTGTAACGTTAAATATAGATGACAGTGTTTAAGGGAATTTCATTTTTGTGTTAAGTTAATTAAAATTTCTGATAACTTAGTTATTTTAATGTTTTTATGGGGTATTTTTGCTATTCTAAAGCCAGATCATTGTTTGGACTGACTGTTTGTCCTGCTAATCATTCACTCCGCCTAACGGTGCCAAAGGATTGGATGGTTGGGAGTCTTTTGTTCCAAGTTTGAGAGGACTTGGCATCTCTTTTATATCAACATAAGAGATGAATTATCTCCCTAGTCTCAAGGTCCAACTGCTTAGATGGATGTAGGGACGTCACGTGTGCGTCATTGGGAGTGATCCCTGCCTACTGAAGTCGGCAGTAATTGAGACTAGGTCTCCTATTAAATATATTTATATATTTCGGTATTCTTGGTCATGCTAGTGCTGGTTGCGGGGAGAGGCTTCTGTTGTGACTAATATTATACTTGGTCTTTGTTGCGGCAGGGTTTTCCTCGTGATTGGTGCGTGTGTGGGCTAGAGTACCTATCCACTTATATACATGGAATAGGGCGACTTACTTCCTACCACCATGCCTGCGGGCGTAGGAGGGGGAGTCAAATACACGAGCCTATAGGTTGCAAATTCTCAGAATCGCTCGCTGAACTTTACAGCTTCTCGTAGGGACTACACTTGCGTATAATCCAAAGTACCAGGTCAATGGTAAGAATGAACTGTGCTTTGGTTATACTAGATTAGGGACAGAGGGTAGGAATAGGGTAGAATCACACACTTTTGTTGTCTATTAACGTCCTTTTTAGTTAGGCTCCATAAATTATATATGGTAGATATATATTTCTATCAGAAGGTTTAAAATTTATGGTATTTTTATCCTAAAATATGTGTGTTTAAAAGGTAAAGAACTGAGCTGTCTAAATCTTCCTAATTTTAAATTTATACGGGGAAAATTTAATATTTTATTTCTATTTTTATTTCTGGTTGTCTGGTGTAGGAGCGAGGTACTGAGTGGTTCAATCAGGTTTTCATGGAATTTCATAATCAATACTTAAATATCAAGCAGGGTTTAGGAGTACAGGCTGGTCTGAGATGGAAGGATCGAAGATTAGTTCTGTTTTAGGGACCCCTTTGGCAAGACAAGAGTAGTTCATTGGGAAAGTTGAGTGAAATAATGCTCTTCTTGATATTTCAGTTTCATTAAATATAATCATTAGTAGATAAACTCGGTGCTTCGTTTATACATCTAGAGAACTAGGAATTCTGTCTAGATTATCAGCTCTGGGGAATGGGATTAAGGGATTAGCATCCCTAGCTTTTTGAATATAAAAAAGATAAGTAATCATGATGACGATGGATACTTTGGCACTTCTTTTCATAGTCATCTAGGTGCGTTTAGGTTACGAAGTGCTGGTCATAGCCCTTCCGGCTAGTTGGTAGGGTAGGTGTTCCGACCAACCTTGTTGACTGGACTAAGAGCTCCCAGACTTGCATCGGGCATACGAAGTAGCACGTGTGAATTATTCACACATCGTTTAGAAGGTGATAGTTAACTGTAATTAACCTAGAAATGCTAGGGTGTAAAAGAGCTTACCTCAGGAGTGCTGCTTCTATGTTATCCCGGGAGCTTAATAGGCGTAGCAAGATTTTACCAACAACATTTTTATATATTTATAACGTCATATATGCTGCAATACTTAAATACATTATATTAAATTTCTCTCCATCATTTACATTACACTAATAAATTCTAAATGGTTTTCTATTTTGTGATTCGATTTCCTTTAAATAATTACCTTCTTCCATAATTAACTATTTATTATAAATAGTTGTTACTAAAACCTAGGGTATAATAAATAAACTAGAGTCCAAAATTTAGCTGTTACTCATTAAAGAATTTGAGGTTACTGTGGTTCTCTTCAAGGGGTCCTAACTATTAGCTAGACGAACACATGGCCATATTTTAGGGTAAATCTAAAAGGGGTGTTCATATTAAGGTAAACTAAGTAAGTAAGATGGGCGTGTTTAGGTGAGAGTTACAACATAAAGTTCCAAAGTATTCACTGTGTATCGCAAGTATATGTTTGCAAAAGGAACGAATGTCTTGTGTCTGCTATAAACCGTACCTACCGTGCTAAGTATAAGAACGGTATGCAACTTAACTTCATTTTTAGGGTTCCGTACCAAAAACGACTTTTATTTTGCTTTAATTGTATTTTTGCGCATATGCGACCACGAAAATTCGATGTTGCGTTTAGAAGCCATAAAAGTAGTAAATAAGTACTGTAACTAGGTGACAAATTTTATACGTATTTTTAAGCTTAAATGAAGAAAAAAAACATAGTAAAAAGGGCCGCGAGAAATGCACTAGTCTCTGCTACTATAATTAAACTGTCCTGCAACTGTTATCACTCACAACCTAGGTACATAGGCACCTACTTACTTTGATACGTTTTACAATAATGCCCCTGACGTAAAATGTAAACTCCATAAAACAAAGCGGTTTTCTAATGTATTTTGTTTCCAGACTCCCCAAATGATAATGCTGACGTTCGACGGCGCCGTCAATTTGAACAACTTCGAACTGTACAAGAAAGTTTTCAACGGCATAAAGAACCCAAATGGCTGCCCTATTCGAGGGACGTACTTCCTA
Organism: Cydia fagiglandana; assembly: GCF_963556715.1. Classification (NCBI taxonomy): domain Eukaryota; kingdom Metazoa; phylum Arthropoda; class Insecta; order Lepidoptera; family Tortricidae; genus Cydia; species Cydia fagiglandana. The sequence goes on from NC_085932.1 coordinate 11,150,433, forward strand.
TCTCACGAGTACAGGTAATTTTGTAATACAACTTGTAGCGGCGAAAGACGAATAGGTAAACTTTGTGGGAGTCGTGTTTTAAGATACGGCTCCTACCATCATGCCGGCAATACCTGTATGTACAGAATAATAGAATGAATGCATACAATGGTTTACAACTTAATATATTGCTAAAAATATTGTCATAAATAGTTTTGTTTCGCGTAACATTTAGGTAACTTTTGATGGCTATGGCGGGGCTTCTATTTTCGACCCTAACGAACCTACCTACACATAAAAAAGACATAGCAGTTTAACCGATTGTTCTTCATCCAAATATCATCCTCCCCTACCCTGCTTTTGTCGGTCTTCTTGTAGTAGAAAATAACAAATTTCCATCTCTCTCCATGGTTCTATGTAATACGGCAAAAATATTCTAATATTTAAACATCGCTAATAATACTAAACTTAGGTCTCACAACACATATTTTACTGTTACACCAGTGGTGCATACATACAATATTTTAAAGGAATTTATAATTTACAGTGGAATAACAAACGTACAATTTGGGAACTTAAATCAAATTTTGTTGGAGGTTCTTTTCTCAGAAGCAGAGCTTGGTGTAGTTGTGCAAGGTTCACTAGCAGACAATTAAAACAGAATTACACTGATTTTAATTTTACATTCAAACCTGTTTTAGTTAGGTATCTAATGTTACACTCAAGGAAATAACGTTCCTTTTTATAACTATGAAAATAAATAAATTATATATGTACCTAATATTAAATATATTAAGAACGGGTCACTCACGTATTTTAAGTCGAAAAACGCTCGACATGTTTCACTCCGTACCGAGGAGTGTCATCAGGAGCTTGCGTTTACGGTGACGGACCGGCGCAGACTGCGGGCCGCAGAATTACACTGATTTTAATTTTACATTCAAACCTGTTTTAGTTAGGTATCTAATGTTACACTCAAGGAAATAACGTTCCTTTTTATAACTATGAAAATAAATAAATTATATATGTACCTAATATTAAATATATTAAGAACGGGTCACTCACGTATTTTAAGTCGAAAAACGCTCGACATGTTTCACTCCGTACCGAGGAGTGTCATCAGGAGCTTGCGTTTACGGTGACGGACCGGCGCAGACTGCGGGCCGCAGCTCTCCGCGCCCGATGACTCGGCGCAGGCGCCGGTGGCGGCAGGGGGAGCGAGAAACTACCCTCGTTTATGGCATTATTGGCGTGAGTGACCCGTTCTTAATATATTTAATATGTCTGTGTCTCACGGAAGTTTTGTTGTACCTAATATTGTAGGTTATGACACCAATATCAAATAAGAATTAATAATTTCAACACGAGTGTTCGTACTTCCTAATGAGACTTCCCGCACAGCGTAATATTATGTATACGTAGAACTATTAAATAAAAAAAATCCTTACACAATATCTATCAATAGGAAACTCGCTTACAAAAAAAAAATCGAAATCGGTCTATTCGTTGGAGAGCTACGATGCCACAGACAGACAGACATTGCCGTCAAATATGTAACATCCCTATTTTTTCGTGGGAGTTAAAAATACATTTTTAAAAACTGAATGAATACCTACCCATATAAAGAAGGTGAACAACGACGACACCGTTTGCTTTGCTCGTGAGTGTAGGTATTATAGACCGAACTCGAACAACAAAATAGAGAATCTATTTTCACAGAATGTACACGCCACACGGTTAGTCAGCTGCTAACGATTTTCAACAGTAACGATTTCGCAACTATAGAGAGCATTTTACCAACGTCGACCATAATAGGTGTGGTTTTCTAGAATTTCTAGGGCCTTCCGACAATTTTACTTTAACGAGGCGTTAGTTGCATCCTGGCTTTGTGTAAACTAGAGCTAGACGTTGCAGAATGTCTTAAAATAACCTTTTTAAAGTCTGTCAGCAACGAAAAGTGTATCAGGGAAGCAATTTAGTCTACAGTGTCCGAGGCGCATCCACGTAATAAAGTGCCCGCATGGAAAATGATTAGAGCAACGTAACGGGAAGGCTCGCAGAAAAGTCTCTAATGTTATGCATGAAAGTAATACTGTTGGGCATACCATTATAACTGTGAGGAGAGCTGAGCGTAAGTTTAAATATAGTTAATGAGTGTTTTTCTACCAGAGGATATTTTACAAGTAGTTAGTAACCTGTTAGTTAAGATATAGAGAAATAAAATATGTACTTGCACATGTAAAATTAACACAACATGAAAACAGGAAAGCGATTAAGGCACAGTAAATTCGTGTTATTCTCTCACTCTCACTGAGCGTAAGCGTGAGGGGGATGGAAGTGCGTGTCCGGGAGCGTGAATATCATGTTTTTTAATTTAAATCTTTTGTACGTTTAAATAATAAAAATGGTAATCGATACGTTCCCTCAACGTCCGATTTCAGAACACATTTCGGCATGAAAAAAACTGCAAATATAATTCAGTTAATTAGAGATGTAAACGCTGAATAAAAGCGACATTTATATAGTTGGTTAAGCAAATCTTTTCAGTAGAAAAAGGCGCCAAATTCAATTTTTTATGGGACTACAACCCTTCGCAAAAATTGAAAAGATTTGCTTGACCAACTATAATTATTATACTAACGCAAAAATGTTAGGTTCATATGATAGTACAAAATACTGTTTCTAAATTTAAATTCTACTTATATATACAATTATTTTAATATTTTTAAATTTTCAGCAACTACGCAATGGTCCAGGCTTTAGCTCACGAAGGACACGAAGTAAGTACTTAATATCATAGGTATGCAGAATAACGAGAGGGTTTTTAATTAAACATATTGATTTTCATACAAATGGTATTTTAGCGCGAAGTGTGGTGTACGGCGATAGCTCACGACTAAATTTATTGTCCTGCAACTGAAGTATAAGCTTAGGGAAAGAGTTTCATTTTTAGTAAAAAGTACTCCTAAACGTTTAAAGTTCGTCAAGATATAATTATTTAGATTTTAAAGCCCCATCCATTCATCTTCTGGGGTTTGTTCATATTTAGGAACCGATACCCTAAAATAAAATAAATAAAACTAAAACTTTTTGTCAAATACCTAAGAACATATCCAAAATTGTATGTTTGCTATCCCAAAATTATTGAAGCAATAACCTAACTTTATGTGTATAGTATTAGTGTTCTTATTAAAAGTATCTTTTACAGATCGCCACGGGCACCATATCCCAGCAGCAGGGCCTGCAGGACAAGGGCTACGAGGAGTGGGCGGGCGAGATGATCGGCATGCGCGAGATCCTGAACAAGTTCGCGAACGTCTCCCGTGGTGACGTCATCGGCGCGCGCGCGCCCTTCCTCAAACCCGGCCGGAACACACAGTTTAAGGTCAGTACATTGTCTTATTCTAACTTACATATCTTCATATTACCGGCTTACTACGTACTGGTTCACATTCATCTGAATTATGCCATAACAACTTGGGACAATGGTGTTGGAATACAAAGAATTCTTATATCACAAAAACGAGCATTGAGAATTGTATGTATTTAGTCTACGCAAAGGCACTTCAGCCAGATAATAATTCTTTATAAAAAGTCAAATTATGACAGTAATTTTATTGTTTATATTTATCAGCCTGTTAAAACTCCACACGTAATAAGATAAGATATACGTCCTAATAAAGCTAGTCAAAACATTTAAGCATGGTATCTCTCTGAAAGTTAGTCTCTACAATCTATTGCCTGTAAACTTAACGAATTTAAGAGGATTGTGCACGATCGAGTCTCCATACAAACGTAGCTCTCCTCATTTTCCTCTCTGTTAATAGACATTATGGAAACATCTCACACAATTTGATGTATTTTAATCATATGCCCGAGCACTGCCCGACCGTTTGTTTTATTTTCGATTTTTCCTTATAATAAGAGTTATCTATATATATATTATGCTATAATCCTCCACTCAAAATTAGTACCTACTGTTCAAATCCGCAGTGAAGTAAATCGAATTGTTTATTTTTTGTATTGAAATCGAACGAAACGAAGCAGAGTAAATTTTATTAAAATGAAGCCGTGCAGATGTAAAGTATTACATTTTTTGGATGTTAACCATTTTTTTCAATTTGGTGCTTTGGTTTTATAGTTTGATACCTGTTTCTTAATGAAATAAAATGGGCGAATTGCAAATATAAATGTACGTGAAATAAATAAAATATCAGTCAGTAATCAGTAATACAATACAATCAATATGGGTAATTTTTGTAACACGATCTTAACGGAATTTATAATTCATACAAATAGCCGCGTGGCTACATAATTTAGGTATATTAATAAATAGATTTAGCATTGTGCCTACGGTCTGTACTCAAAGTACCCGTATGAATCGTTTAAGCCTGGCTGATTTTGAAACTGGGAATATTTCGCGCCCGCTTAGTCATGTGTTCATCTGAAAGCGTACAACTAAAACCACGCTCCCGCACAAGGCCTTATCGCTGCCTGCCAAACCGAGCACCAACTTTAGGGCTTCAATTGTTTTCATCACTGCTTATTCTACAGTTTCCACAGTTCTGAAAATGAAAAACAATTGAGTAAACTTTTGTAATGCTTCTTCTCTCGGGATTTATGAAAGGCTTTAGTTTAATTTCAGTTTGATTAATTTTAAAAGTAACTTTGTTTGCTTTCACTCGGATGTGTACCTACCTATTAAAATCATTTTCACTCTGAATATTTAATGAAACCCCAAAACTACTAAAATTGTGTCTGTAGACGGTGTAAGAGAGAGAGCAAATAGATTTTATAATCTTTTTCCAGGTTCGTCTTACGCAAAGGACGGTCAACGGCTAAACACGGACACGAAATATGAGCAGCATACGTGTGCTAGCTCGGCTCGGGGCACGTTCCAGGGATTTGATGTCGATACATAAAATTTCGATATAAAATACATGTGCTCATTGAAAAATCCTCGATAAAGAGGTTCGATATCATGTTTGATATCGAGCCTCTTAAGATAATAAAAGTATCAAAAAAAAAAGTTCAAATTAAGTACCGATGTAGGTACTTCATTTGAATCAAAATAATCATAAATGTACTAAGAAATCAATTTTAAAATATAAAGCATAATTAATACACGTTTTAATTTGTTTTTACTGGTTTTGTTTTAAAATCCAGATAAAATAATAATATTTATTTATGTTGGATAACATCTAGACTTTGACATTAATATCAATATATTTTTTGTCGATAAAATATTTGGCTTACATCACTTTAGTATTCGTGCCCCGAGTTAGCACAGGTATGGATTTATGAGTGTGAAATCTAAACAATTTATATCAGTGACATTTTAGCTTACTTGTTAAATACTGGAAGCAGTTATGCATCGCTGCCATACATGACCCAAATTTTTTTTATTAAGCTATGAGCTTCATCACATATGATCTTTGAGTAATTCTAAGCATTTCTAGCCTGGGAGCATGTGAACCTCATAGCATAATAATTTTTTTTGGGTCAACTTCATAACTGCTTCCACTAAAAGGCAAATTAAGCATCACGCAGTTCACTTACCCTTAAGAGTAAAACCAAGTTCACGCGATAGATGCGGCACTGCAAAACCCAAATACTACCAGCTATCAGTGCGTTACGAGTCATAGGTACCTACTTAATCATTGGTGGTCGATGGCCCATTGTGCTAATCTTTCCCAGTTTAGTATTTGGAAGTTTGGTTAGTATTTACGCTTATTCATTTTGCAGGTGTTAGAAGACTTTGGGTTCGTGTACGACAGCTCGGTTGGCGTGCCACCGTCGCCAGTGCCGGTGTGGCCTTACACGCTCGACTACAAGATCCCGCACGAGTGCAAGTCGGGAACCTGCCCCACTAAGACTTTCCCTGGTAAGCCAGTAGCCTACTCGCCTATCGCTATAGTACATATCTAATAAGTAATAATAATTATGCTTAGACTATGTAAAGAACCCCGTACCAAAAGTATGGAGGTGTCATATTACTGATATTACTGTCACTTGAAATGACAAGGTGCGAATTGGTACTAGAGTCGATTTCCTTGAGGGTACTAAATCAGTCGTAACTCTGAAAGGGACTCTGCAACAGTGGTAGCCCCCATAGAGACTTTTGTTCAGGACGTTAAAATCTATATTATATCAAAATCTCAGAATATTTAACTGAAACCACATTTTCCATACTTTTGGTAAGGGGTCCTTTGCTATAGTTGCTTTGCATTTGTTTTCTTAATGTTACCATAGAAATATGCAAAAAATATCTTAACTATATAGGACATAGGTAGGATAGAGTTGAACTAAGAAAAGTCTGCAACGATTTTGATAGCACATGTACGCAGTGCAGGTGTTATTTTAAACGTCAAATTTCTATGACATTATGTCGACGTACGTAAAAACAACATTTGCACTGCGTGTGCTATCAAAATCGTTGCAGACTTATCTTGGTCTAACTCTAAAATACGACGAACCCAAATAAAAACACAATGTAGGTACCTAAGTAGTACCAAAAGTACATGTAAAATAATATCATAGAGATATTGCAGGCTCATGACTTTGCGCATGTCATATCCAGGCGCTGTTGTGCTGCTACAGGGCAACGTCAATCAATTTTCGTTGTAGCGAGGTATCGTGTCAATTCCGGCCCATATGTCTGCGTCAGCAAAATACGTGAAAACTAATTGCGGCGACATTAGAACATAGCCTGCGGCTGTCGTGAATTATAGGCCTTGTTTACAAAATTTCGCTAACCCCCCTCGTTGCACAATGTACTATTCACCCCGCTTGTAAGGACATTTTATTACATATTTTTGAAATGTTTTTAGTGAAAATAATAAACAGTATTCACTGAACGGCTAGCGGCTACCACCAGTTTGATACTGATATATTCACTAGCGTGGGCGTAACTCACTTTCTATGCATCTCGCTCGTACTGGCATATTAGTGCGAGCGAGATGTATAGAAAGTAAGTTACGCAAACGTTAGCAAATAAGTCAGTTTGATACTGCTAAGTCAGGTGCAGTTGTGGTAAGGCCGAAAGCGATTGTCACCTCACTTGCGCTTCGCCTAACGATTGAAGAAATAAATAAATAAGATATTTTTTAATTTAAATAATCTAATTATATTTCTATAACTAAATAAATGTGTTATAGGTAGCAATGCACCAAGGAGAAGTTTCCAAAATTGCGAAATTTTCTATACGGAATGTTCTCAGAACTTAAATTTTACGAACCATAAAAATTATTCAGGAAGTCGCTGGACACCGCCGTTATCAATTATTTTAACTGACTGTCTTATTTACGAGTTTATTAAAATAATAGGTACTTACTAATAGTACATTTTTTGATAATTCTCATAGGGAATGTTCTCATTGGAAATTTAATTTAAATTCTCGTGTAAGTTTTCGGAAATTCCCGAGAATGTTACTGAATTTTTGAGAATGTTCTGCAACTTGTACATTGCTAGTTATAGGTACAAAAACATAAGTACCTAGGTACAATTTATTTATTTTTAACTGTACCGATATTTTCATCAACAATTTAGTCTTATGTAGGTACTACTAATACTAATTATTTAGGTACATTTTATATTTGCATTTTTTGTAAAACATATAATACACTTTTAAATTCTTTATTAACATCGTCTAGAAACAAAAAGGTACTTAATTTAATTTCAGGCCGAATTCCAGGCTTTGTGAATAAAACGGAGCCAATTTACCTTTTTGATTTTGTTTATTTCTAAGTTATTTTTCTACACGCGAATGAATGATGAACGTTTAGTCATTAGGATAAGGTATGTTTTGGTTCGCAGGGCTGTGGGAGATCCCCTTCAACGCCCACTACGTGGAATCGTTCGAGGGCGGGCACTGCCCATATTTGGATCAATGCGTACTCCACAACCACGACTCTGAGGATGTAAGTATACTTTGCTATTATACAGGGTGTTTGGTTATATACTTCATTTATTGGCATGGCATGAGTAGATAGCAAATGACTCAACCTATCTGCAGTTTTAATTTGGCAAACAATGTACCAAACATAGTAACACACAGTTACATGTAGTAATTTATTTATTTTATTTTATTTGTTAGGAAAACTTACAGTTAGAGTAACAAGTTAGGTAATAACATAGAAACAGTCAATTACTAGTTTCCACAAATAGACACTGCGTAGCTTGCACTCATATAAATATGAATCAAAAATGTTCAGTGATTCAAAACATTATAAACTAATAGAGTAAACTTTTTTCACCTTAGAAATAAAATAACGCATTGTATAATTTTTAGGTACTAGAATGGCTACAAGAAGATTTTAACAGACACTACGAACAGAACCGAGCACCGTACATGATGCCTTTCCATACAAATTGGTTCCAAATTAAGGCATTAGAACGAGGATTACATAAGTTTCTTCATTGGGCTAATAATCTGTAAGTACCTATTGACTAAGCACTATGTGTATTTTATTCGTCAGTTATAAAGATTCTTAAGCAAGGGATAAAAGGCACCCATTTCTGACGAGATGGATGGAGATGGATGGGTGTTTTAAACCTAAGTGTAACACATTGTGTGCACCCTAATTTCTACGTCACTTAAATGTATTCCTATTTTCAATGTTGTACATCAACACTGCTTTGACAAGCTGTTCACCGTTGTTTAAATAATTATATTCCCAGTCCCGACGTATGGTTCCTAACAATGACGCAAGCACTCACCTGGATAACGGACCCACAAACCAACAAGCAGATGAACAACAAATACGAGGCGTGGCGATGCGACAAGGAGCTGCCGCGCGCGCCTTGCAACCTGCCCAACAAGTGCGCGCTGTCGTTCAAGCCCCCCGACCTTAACTTCACAGACACCCGCTACATGGAGACCTGCAGTGAATGTCCCAACCAGTAAGTATATACCTATAGTACCTATTCTTGTTTGAGAATAAACAAATATTCATTCTAAATGATACGCCCGCGCTTGGAATATACGGCCAACAGTTAGAGAAGTGATACTCGTACGTATTGTGTTCTCTAACTATGAATTAGTTTCAAATGTAGTTATTGGTTACAAGCAAAGCGCACACAATAATTTCTAAACATACTTATAGTTAGGTAAATGAAATAGAGTTAGAGCAAGATGAGTCTGCAACGATTTTGATAGCACACGCAGTGCAAGCGTTATTTTAAACGTCAAGCTTTTATGAAATTATGACGTGTAAATAACACTTGCAATGCGTGTGCTATCCAAATCGTTGCAGACATATCTTGGTATAACTCTAGATGAATTAGGTGTACATAATCTTCATGTGAAAGACTTTTTGATTAAGTATATAGATTTAACGTTTAACCTCAGTTAGGTAGGTAAGATGTAATTATGGTCAGCTATTGACTGGTAGAAGACTTGGCTGCATGAAAGTGTTTTGTCAAGTAGATAAGTAAAAATGTGTATTAGTTTTAGTCTCAAAACTTAGCCTTACCTACCTTATCTACTAGAAAATTTTCGCGCTTCAACTTCTTTCTTTACCAACCGCCTGAGATAAGTGGTAGCTTTAGCTTTTTCCTTAGGTATTACGAGTATAACCAACGATTCTTTTATCAGTACCATAGCGAATTTTTGATCAAAACGATATTAAGAAAAAATATTTAGAGGTATTATGATAATTTGATTTTCTCTACAATTTTAACCAAATAATCTTACGTGTTATACTTACGTTTCATTAAAATCATCGCAATTATACTCAAAGTATTGTCAAATATATAAATAAAAGTTCGGCGATTACATGCGCTTAATACGAAACCTAAATTTGTGTTGACTAATAGGAAAGGTCTGCTCATTGTGCTTGTCTTAACCCAGAAGAACGTACCTGCATGGGACCTGTAAAGTAGATATTTACTAAAGTAGATACTTCCTCATGCTGAATCACAGTCACAGACACTGTTTTAAATAATCTTTATATTAATTTTGAGTCATGAAACCGTGTTAGGTATTAGAACATGAACGTAATTCTAATTTCGATAAAACTATTTTAAGATCTCGGCACGAACAAAATTGTGAGACTCGTGTAAAACAAGCGGCGCGGCGTAGGTTGTAATATAATAAAAGAATGGAATGTGCTAAAATAGTTCCAAGGAAAAATAATAACTTTGTCTCAGTACAATACCTACGTTATCGTGAACATATTGGTATTCGATCCAAAGAAACATTCACGGAATTTTAGGATTATTTTATAACGGATATACAGTGAAACCCGGTTAAGTGGGACCTGGATAAGTGAGAAACCTCTACAGCTGGGACTCATGGTGCGGTCCCGACACTTTAGCACTGAATTACCTCTGTTATTGAGATAAAACGAACCTCTATAACTGGGATTCGATGTTGTGATTTTATAGATGATTTGTTTAAGGGATTCAGATTTGCGAGGTCAATATGATTTTGTGGGATTACATATATTAGGTACCTAAAATTAAAATATAAATTACAGCGTTGATTTTGATTAAAAAATCATTTGCGTACCAGTTGTTAAATTAGACATAGAAATTCGAGACGGGTTGTTTGTCTATATATGTAATTAACATGATTTACTTTATTTGCAAAATTTTCGTAAATATAAGTATGAAAAACATAAACATGTTAAATAAAACCGGTTCAAAGCAAATACGAGTAAAATAGAGTTAATTGGTACTGTCAGTCCTTTTATTTGATAACAAGCCATTATCTCGTTTCTGTGAATAATTCGAGTATTACGATTCCAAATAAGTTTAAAGAGACAGTGAAATAAGCATTTCAAAATCTAATCCAATGTAAACTAGCTGCTAACGTTGTTTTTCTTTCATGTATAAGATCTTAGTGTCTGCAAGGGTTTGGGCTTTATTTTTATGAGGTATTGACATGCTTTTAAATTTTAATGGAACGTGTGATTACAAGTTATTTACAATGTGTTGTTTTGTAGGATTAAGCAATTATTAGAATACCTATAGAATGAATTACAACTTTTGATACCTGTTTTGATATTCATATGTACCTATCACAATGCTCTCTCGAGAGAGCGGTTTGCTAAAATCAAAACAGTCTATTTCATAAATTAAAATAAAAAGTTTTTATTTTATCATAAATCGTTTTTCTTTCAAAGTTAAAATACTTAAAAGCAACTGCAACTCGCACTTGATAATAATACTTCCAGTTTTGACGGTTTTCAAATGCGAACATAACGTCATTGAGAATATTAATTAAATTTCCAGGTACCCGTGGTTGGGAGACTCCGGCGGCACAGGCATTCCAGGCAAAGACAATTATTTGCCCGACAATTTCGAGAGGAAATAATGTGTGAACTAGTCGTACGGCAGGCTGTATGAAAGTCCGCTATGTTTAGCGAACTTTTGTGTAGTCTGACATTTAAGTATATACAAGTAAAAATAAGTAGGTACCTACAGCTTAGTTTTAAACTTTTGATATGCCAGGAAAAAATACGAAAACGATACCTACCCAGCCATGTTCATTAAAAAAATATTGTCGTAGGCCGTGGACTAGTGGGTAATTTGGTTTTGTTACTATACTGTATCGAAGTGCCAACATAAATAATAAAACGTTACTTATACTTTTTGTTTTAGAAGGAACTTACTGGAAACGCAATAAGGAAAGTGTTATTTAACTACGTACGTATATACGAATGATTACCTACTCGTTTCGGTCCATGGTTCAACTTATAAATCGTCACTACTTTGAAAAAACTCGTATCTTGTTCTGTCAATCAAAACACTGTGGTATGTATGTATGTATGTATGGGACGCATACAGTGTTACTGCCTTAAACTTTGAGTATCAGTGTGAGATACGAGATTTTTTCAAAGTAGTACCGAAATATAATTTGTAATTTTAAGCCTCGTTTAGTTACCTAATCAAAGTCATTTGAATTTTGTTTAATTCTAAAATTATTTATAAACGCAGTACGATTCATTATGTACGCACATAAATTATGTTATTGTTATTTTTAACGAAACCAGTTTGTTATTAATTTTCCTGGGCTAGACTGGTGCTATTTGAATGAATTAAAGGAGTAATACATTTTGTATAAAATACTTTTGCAGTTTTAATTCTGGAGGTCAGTCATACTCGGAATGCTAATCAGTATGTTAATTGCTTTACCAAAACATTTTCTCCAATCCCCGACCTGTTTAAGAATTCATGCAAATAAAAATCTGAGTTTACAGAATTATGACCAAAACCAACAAACCATTCAATTAAAAGGCTTTAAATTTCGGTTTAGGATTTTTTTGCAGTCATATATATATATAATAGTATGATATTTGCAACATTCAAAAGTCATATGGTTTTGGTTACTGCAGTTTTACTCGTATGTAGGTGAAGTTATACGTGTAGGCTGTATTTAGACATATTTTTATCTTTATTGTCAAATACGAAAACTTAAACACGTAGTTACCTCATTGCATTTGTGCCTACAAGAAGAACAATTCAAATAAGAAAGTAAGGAAATCAAAACTCCAGCGAGAAAAGTTAAATTTCGGAAAAAGCCTCAGTTTGCCAACTGGCATGTAGTACTCCACCTCCATGCAATAATACATAGTTGCTGCATGGCTGCTATTACAGCGTTTGAAATTATAGCGTATAAACTTAGTAGCCTTATTATCATGACTTTATATTCAAAGCGAGAGTTTTTAATGTTGCAAATAATGAATTGTCAACGATTCGAAGAACCGAGTTCGCAAAAGAGTCCCTAGGCTCATTCATTAGGTATCATTAGGGTAACTAATTGCGAAACACAGTTGAATTCTTACAAAAGCTAATTAACTATATATTTTTTATTGCAGATATACCTATTTACATATCTACATTGGTAACAACGATACAAATTAACAACTATAGTTTTTAAATTAAAGAACTAAATCATAAATTAATTCATAAATTAATTATTTATTATTATTTAGGGTAAGATTACAGTTGTACTAGTAGGTACTTGTAGTAGTTTAGATGTATCTGCAAGTACTACTTATTTCTTGAATAGGATAAATGAAAAGCATTAGCATCTCTTTGATTCTGCTTTTATGTACAATGCACAGTAACGTGATCTTCCATCACCCTTGATCCATTTTCCTGTATACTCTTGATCCGTATTATTAATAAACTATATTCTCTCAGCGGGTGATGCCATGCTGAGCCCAAAGAGAGTATGAATATAGAAATTATTAGGGTTAATACGTCATTTCTTACGGGGCGACAGTGGAGCTGTCTGATAGCCTGAGAGCCGACGTAGATTTAATTTGAGATTGCGCTGCGAATGGCGGCTCGGAAACTTTCTCCATATTCACATGCATTAGCTGCTCTTACTGAGATTTGTTGTTATATTCTATTCTGATATTGCCTTCAGCTCATTTTGTTCACATGTTTGATGCATATCATCGACATTTTTAGTAAATTACTATTTACTAATCGGGATTGGAACTAAGTACTTCACGTACGTAGGTAGGTACTTATACCAAAATAATTAGTACCTAATTAAATAGTATGTACTAATCGGGATTGGCAAATAAAAAAATAAAAAACTAGCAACTAGCAAGTAATATTTTATATTATTTTAGTTTTCAAATTCTTCTTAGGTATGAATCCCTCTTTGGGTGAATGCATCCTCCATTTCAGTCCAGTACTCTCTACTTTTGGCCATTGTCATCCATTGTTTTCCTGCTACTTTTCCTAGGTCATCAGCCCATCGTATCATGCGATGATATATTCTACGAGTATCACGTATCTTTTTGAGATAACATGACTGTGTTTATTGTGGTAATGCAGAAGAGTGGGTATAATGTACATAGAGGGGCTTTATTATTTTAAACTATGTATATTTATTGTAACAACATTTTTTTAAAGCCTCATAGGCATTAATATATTTCGTTTCTAATATAAAGGCCATCTAGCGTTGAGCGTTGGTAATACTGTTTTTTAATACTTGCATTGATCAACAGAGGGCGTGAGTTAGCTCGCTATCTGCATTTTTTTAAATAAAAGGTTTTCTTTTATTAATTTACAAAAATTAAAACCTAATTAAAAGTATAATTGCTGTTCTTCTTTCCTTTTTGGAAATTATTATTAAGTATCTTTTCTTATTGAAACGAGTTTTGGAAGCTGTATCTACATCGTGCGCGCAACGAAACGCAGCGCAGCAGTGGAAGTATCTTCGGTTTGATCTGTCAGCTGTCATTTTTTATTTCGGATGTGATGGAGTAGGATGTCGATCCGTTTTCTTCAAAGGCCAGTGAGCCATATTGTTTAAATCGCGGCTTAAACCGCTTAATCGGAGAATATTATGTTCCTCGTACCATAACCTCTGAAGGCCCCATGCATCGACATGAAAGCACGGACTTACAAACCGGCTTCTTTTCTGCATTGGGGCCTTCAGGCAGGCCTTCAGGAACGGTTTCAAGTAGGGGCTTTTAAGAAGAGGTCTTTCAAGATGAGGTTTTCGTTTACCCCTTCAGTACCCTAGTTAGTCGAGAGTGTCGGCATGAGCGAGAATGTGCTCCAGGCCAAGCTGAGCTGGTACTTCCTTGGCGGCTTAACTAGCATGGACGTTCGGAGGCGGCGGCTGCGGCACCGGAGTGGTTGCTCACCACCACGAAGCTGCAGGCCTCATTTCCCATTCCTTATCTAACTGGAGGTCAGACGGTTTTTTATTATTTTATAAAGGCGCCCAATATTTAAATATTTTTACCCCTAGTTACCAAGGTCTTCCAGCCTATTGAAACACAGACTCACCCCCTGTGCTCTAAAAATTAATACCTATTTATTTAAATTACGACTGAGCTAGTTATTATTATAATATTACCACTTAAATTTCTTGTTGGTGTAATTAATATACTTGTTAATACCAATTTCTTTATTACTTTTATTTTATACCACTATAGGGCTTCCCGAACCGTTACTAGAAAAAGCCCATTCCCATACAAATAGCAATGTACAAATTGCAGAACATTCCCAAAAAGCGGAAACGTTCTCGAGAATGTTCTCCGAACATTCTGCAACATGGAAATTTATTGTTCCGCCATCTTGGATTTTTTCCAAAAAAAATTTTTTGTCATAGGAATCTAGAGGCCTCTATCTCCCGCCATGCCAAATCTCAGCGCGCTCGGACCAACATGAAAAAAAAAAGTCGGCCATTTTGTTTTTTTTAATGCAGTTTGTTTTGTCATGGGTCCCTCTATGACATTTGGTCGAGCACCCTCCACCTATCACGCACCGTTTATAAGTTGCCATACAAAATAAAAGTGGCCAGTTTTCCCGCAATCGTAGCATTGTTCCAAAAAAAATTTTTTCATAGGTATCTAGGGGACCCCGAGATTCCGTGACCGAAATTTCAGCGCACTAGGGCAAACTTGAAAAAAAAGTCGGCCATATTGAAATAAACATGGCCGCGTCAAAAACTGCCAGGGTTTGGTCGAGCATTTGGTCGAGCACCCCTCACCTAGGTCTGACCGTTTGGCCGGGCCGTCATACATTTTTCTGACCGGAAGCGGTAGACCAAAAGTCGGAATTTTCTGGGGGTAAGGATACTACACCTAAACTATCGTGAATATTCATGGTATAAACTACGATAAATAAATAAATTCTCGTTCTCGAGAACATTCTCAGAAGTTACCAAGAAATTCTCATGTGGAAAGTTTCGCAACTTTGGAAACTTCTCGTGCGTGCATTGCTACATACAAATATACATACTATATCGCGCACGAATAAAAAGAAAAGAACAAATTAATGAATTATGAATTTGAATTATCGTTGTGGTTCGCCAAAACTGTCTTCAAAAAAAAATAATAACAATTAAATTTCCTTTATATTCGTTTCCTTTATATTTATATGCACACACATAAAACAACTTAAATCAAGACAATATTTGCACGACCCGCAAGTAAATAAATGTTCGACTCTATTCTACGAGTATTGTCATCTGTGGTCCAGTGAACCCACGGACTGGGTGAATTACTCAACGGACACCCAGTACCCTGTACCTATAGCGTAGGTGTCACCCTCTGTCTGCAATGTAACATCTTTTTAACCGACTTCAAGATTTTAAAACGCTCCTTGATGAACATACATAGTGTCACTATACAAAATCATTAGTGCTTCAAACTTCAACTTTAGAAAAATTTAACAACGTCACCATTTATTTGAATGGTTCTTAATTTTGTATAGTGACATTACGTTTCTCAAGGAGCGAATACGTTGATCATAACTTAAGCGTTAACTTATCGTGCACATGCATCGCAGATGCAGAACACAAAATACTAGTTTTTTATATTTCGTGGGTAGATGAGCAAAAACCTTATTCCAAGTTACATAAATTTACCAAACTTGCATTTTTGTGGTAGTTAAAAGCTATTTTCATTAATAACCCTATCTACAAAGCATATTAGTAGGACGTGATACAACATTTCTTTTAACAAACTGTGTCACTATTGTTAAGTATTGTTCCTTGGACAGCGGGACAGAACAGCACAAAAATAGTTGATCCACCAATATCGGTTATTTGCGTCGATCAACTAAAACGATTTCCACATAAAACAATTGAAGAAATATACGGGTAACGTTTATTAGAAATCAAATCAGCTTTCTTTAAAAATGTATACAGTCCAAAATGTAATTCTGTTAAGTGTTAAGAGTGGTTCCTGTTTATTACTGAATTTTGTAGATATCCCTGTACTAAGTGGCAAGGCTCGGAACCGGTTTTTTCTTCATAAAAAAATACCGGTATTACTACGTTCTTTTTTGTTATTTGATTATTTAATTTTAACGGGACAATCAAATAATACAAAGTTGTTAACTAAACACATGATTCAGTCCTACGCAAAGAGCATTAAATAATTTAAAATAATGGTCTATTTCGGGTTTTACAAAAAAACCGGCTCCAAGCCCTGCTAAGTACCTAGTATACAGGGTGGAAAGATAAGTCGGGCCCTGGAGGGAAACTACCTTAAATCCTTAAGCTGGCTCATTTTACTTAAAGGAGACATTCCTTTATTTTTAAAAAGAAACAAAACTGCATTCAAAGATTTTTTCTTTTTTTCTTCAATTTTGTTTGTCTAAAAAAATCTTGAGTACTAATTATAAGATTTTATGGATATTTTGTACGACAGACGAGTTTACGACCTAATGTTTCTTGGAGAAATGTTATCATTAACAACAGTTATTGTTAATGATAACATTTCTAGTTCATCGACTAGTACAATAAAATTGCGAGTTTTTATTTTTTTGGAATTTTTAGTCGGTTTGAGTCCCGGGCGAGGCAAGCGAGTTTTAGAAAATCTTTGAATGCAGTTTTGTTTCTTTTGAAAAATAAAGGAATGTCTCCTTTAAGTAAAATGAGCCAGCTTAAGGATTTAAGGTAGTTTCCCTCCAGGGCCCGACTTATCTTTCCACACTGTATATACGAAAGCAAACTTGGACGTAGTTTCAGGTAAAAGATCCAATCCACAAAAGTACCAAAACATGAGTTAAGTATACCAGAGAGGTCTCTATGGTGTCTATTTTCATTCAGCAAAAAGAGGCCCAGTTTCCACTGCGTTTTCATATTTTAATCAACGTGGGATACCATCCCACATGTAGGACGGGTTAAAATATATATTCGCTAATAAGTATCCATTTCTCTTGGAACCTTTAGTTATATTCGATCAATTACGGAACTGCTCCACATTTATTTTATCGAAAGAAATCCAACCTGCTTGGATCATTTTTAAGAAAATGTAATTCACACTTTTGATCCTTAATATTATTAACGAAAATGATCCAATTCATTTGGATCCTTTTGAGAAACAAATTTTACTAAACTAAAATCCTTCAGATAAACAGCAAAAAGAATTCATCTCACTTGGATCACTTTGTTAAGAGCTGTTGTAAATTCTACTTTGGTGTGATAATAATCAGCACAAACGATCCATGTAGGTATTTTTTTTAACAATTATGGCCTGGATACGAGCCCCTTTAAGCCAATCCATGTAGGTATACTTGATCAAGCAAATCTTGTCACTAGAAAAAGACGCGAATTTCAAATTTTCTATGGGACGATAACCCTTCGCGTCTATAGGTTGCACCAAGAAAAGTCTGCAGCGGATTTGATAGCCCACACAGTGTAAGTGTTATTTATACGTCATAATTTCATAGAAGCTTGACGTTTAAAATGACACTTGCACTACGTGGGCTATCAAAATCGCTGCAGACTTCACGGTCTGACGTCACATTTTTTTAATCTGTCGCCTTTTTTTACTGACAAGATCTGCTTGACCAGCTATATTTTTATGATTCCTTTCTAAATTCTAATGGCGTTATTTTTAACTATTATGATCAAGTCCTCACTGCTAATTTATTACTGTAAGTATTGGCTTACTTAGACCAATATGCAATAATTGTCAAAATGTGCAACAACCGAAACCATTTTTTTAATTGACACTACTTACAATTTTTATTTAACGGTAAACATAAAAACGACCCAACGCGGTATTATAGTTGGTCAAGCAAATCTTATCAGTAGAAAAAAGCAGCAAATTAAAAAAAATCGCGCCTTTTTCTACTGACAAGATTTGTTTGACCAGCTATAACTGTTAAAATTATCACTAAAATAATAAAATAGGATTATAAACATAGGAATCGTTTTTGACCATTTAAAAATAATAAAACACGCAAAAATAATTAAATATATTTTGAATTCGTCTCCTAAGTTTTAAGCAAGTTATACATAGTATATTAAACAACTTTCTTAGTAAAAAAAGGTGCGAAATTCAAATTTTCTACGGGATGATAACGCTGCGCGCCTACGTTTTTTTACATTTACCGCTTTTGGCTACTGACGGAAATGACTATAAAAGTCACAAACTTTGGTAATTTGTTCTCTTTTTGGTAACTTGCAACACTGTTCGTGTCATAGTGTTGCTGCGCATTATCAAATTTAATCGTGAGACAGTAATGTTTTTTTTTTCAATATTTGGTTTAATGGTGTACCCTTATTTTACCGCCAAATTTTTTGCAGAATTTTGTTATACAGAAAATTATTCATAGAATAATCGAATCGCAGATTTTTATTACAATTAATTCTGTTTCTTCGATTATTCATTTCAAAGAAACATATTTTGTAACTTGATTAAACTTCAGAATATTTATTCAAAGATTTTTAAATAAAATAAAAGACTGACTGTAGAATTATTATTCATTGAATATTATTTGTGCGACACTACAGTTCACAGAATATTAATTTCCACAATTATTATTTTACAAAATTACCTTTCATATACTCTTAGTATTCATTGAAATTGCTAAAAAAGGAGTTTAGGTTACTTTAGAGCTGCAACTTCTAAGAAAACGAACCCTTGCTGGAAAAGTGGGTTAGGTTAGGTTAGAACTGCGACCCCTAAGAAAACGAACTGTTGCCAGAAAAGTGGGTTAGGTTAGGTTAGAACTGCGACCCCCAAGAAAACGAACTGTTGCCAGAAAAGTGGGTTAGGTTTGGTTAGAACTGCGACCCCCAAGGAAACGAACTGTTGCCAGAAAAGTGGGTTAGGTTAGGTTAGAACTGCGACCCCCAAGAAAACGAACTGTTGCCAGAAAAGTGGGTTAGGTTAGGTTAGAACTGCTACCCCCAAGAAAACGAACTGTTGCCATAAAAGTGGGTTAGGTTAGGTTAGAACTGCGACCGCCAAGAAAACGAACTGTTGCCAGAAAAGTGGGTTAGGTTACGAGTAGGTAGAACGGCAACCCCTAAAAACGAATTCCTTCCAGAGAAGCAGATTGCGTTAAATTAACGACTAAGTAAATAAAATTCGACTAAATGACTATTCTGTATATAAAATTTTGGTGAACTGTATTTATAAGAAGTGACTTTTCTACAGATCGATGATTCTGTGGAATGAGATTACATGAACAAATTGTTCATGAAACAAAACTAATGTTTCAAATTTTTGGTGAAACGTAACTAATCCGAACTAAAATTATTTAAAGTAAATATTCTATGTAAAGATTATTTTGCGATTTGAAATTACTTGAAACATTTTCTGTGAAACGAAAATCTGCAGAAAAACTGACGGCAAAATAAAGGTAAACCGGTTTAATACTGTTTAGCAAAACTAATTTCATTTTTTATGGTAAAATAATACATAATAATTAATTCAATTGTTTTAACTAATAATATATTTATGATTTTTTATCCAATGTTATTGAATGGATCCTTATTGCACAATTTAAAAAAACCGACTGTCCATGAAAAGTATACTTTTACGAAAAGGATCCAACCCCACATTTGGTCAAATATCTCGACAAATATTGCATGAAACTAAACAATGTATGTATAAATATATAAAATGCGATTTGGCTCGTTTTTCATCAAAACACATAGTATAAAAAATATCTACCAGTATAGAGGAATACCGATTCAAACTTTAAATTGCCATAACTTTTGTTCAACTTTTTGTGGATTGGAGCTTTTACCTGTAACTACGTCCACTTGTTTCACAGGCACATAATAAAGATATTTCATATCAGCTTCACATCAGAAGGACAATGCCATACGTAAAAAAGCATTTCATACAGTATTTTGTCCGATAGTAAGTTGTTAATTAGATAAAAGAACAGCATATATAAATAGTGCAACTCATGGCATAGGTACCTATAATGGAGCATTCCACGGGCTGTCCGTACAAACGCATTTTATTTCCTGTGTTGCGACTTTTTTCTCGGCATTCAAAGCAGGCGATTATTTTTCTGTGCATATTTTCGACCATTTGTCATAGAAAAGGAAACTCTTAAACCTTTAAATCTTCAGAAACTTTGCGTTTGTACGGGACAACGGTAGACGATTTCGTGGAATGCTCCTAATATTACTATACTTATACTTACGCGATTTACTGCTATATCGTATTTAGACCGCGGTTACTAAATTTCCTTACGAAGTTCAGTTTCCTTTTGAAGTTTCGAATGTCAAAGGCAACCCGATCCAATGTTTTACTTAATTAACGTTAAAGATCAAACTAACTTTCGGGTTAATAAGAGGCTAAGGGACAGTCCGTCACAAGGATCAAAGGGACTAAATTAGCTCCCTTTAAAATAGGGTGAGAAACATTAAGTAGTTATGAAACAGTTACACCATTTATCTACGTGTGTTCTGAAAAACATTAATTTTTAGGGTTCCGTACCCAAAGGGTAAAACGGGACCCTATTACTAAGACTTCGCTGTCCGTCCGTCCGTCCGTCTGTCCGTCTGTCTGTCACCAGGCTGTATCTCACGAACCGTGATAGCTAGACAGTTGAAATTTTCACAGATGATGTATTTCTGTTGCCGCTATAACAACAAATACTAAAAACAGAATAAAATAAAGATTTAAATGGGGCTTCCATACAACAAACGTGATATTTGACCAAAGTTAAGCAACGTCGGGAGTGGTCAGTACTTGGATGGGTGACCGTTTTTTTTTTGCTTTTTTTTTGCATTATGGTACGGAACCCTTCGCGCGCGAGTCCGACTCGCACTTGCCCGGTTTTAAAATTAATTAAGACTTTTGTGGCAGTTATACCTATAAGTATAAATTGTCCGATATGTTGTAAATTTTTCCACAAGTTGCACAAATAAAATAATATTAAAAATACCTACCTTTAAGAAATAAGAAACCAAAACATTGCAACGAACGAACCATAAATAAACATGTAAAACCTGCGTAAACAGCAACGTATGAGGGTAATAAGGCCTAAAGATATATTATCAGCATGGCGCACGTTACAGCCCCTCAAGCATGCAAGAGAGCTTCATAAAATATAATAAGACTATTACCTAGAGGCACGATGAAAACAGGTCAGCGGTGGCCGCAGGAAAACACATGCACGTATATTAGAAGCCGAGAACGAAACGGCACCACCCTGTCCTATGCGGTCTGAGGCGTGAAATCTTTTATAGGCTCTTTTATAACCCCTATTGCCTTGATATAATGATGCCAGACTTTTATGCTGCTGTATGTTCAAGAAAACGACAGTTGTTTTTTGAAAAGAATACTAACAAAGAATCTAACATCAAACTTCAAAAATGAATTAGCGTATATTTCACTTTATATTACAACAATTAGTAAGTAGTAACACTAGAAACTAACAACAGACAGGATCTTGATGTAAGAGCAGACTTAATTAACTTGGCACAAACAGCGCCTTAATCACAATCGATCCAATAAGTCCGTTCATTATTTTCCTTTATCAACGAACATAAGAAGATAAAAGCAGCAACTTATTCTTGCGGACGACATTTTTATGTCGTCAGAATAGGGAAATAACGAAGTCATAAATGAGAGTTGGACGATAAACAAGCTATAGCCGTCAAGATAAGAGTGCTCTGCGAACTGATGCTACAGCGATTGGTGGATAACACCATTTACCTATTAACAACTTTCAGCAAAAGTTTCAGTTTATTTCGCTTTCTAAATTAAGTACAACTTCAGTCGGAAGTGAATTAAAATCAAGGATACACCTTATACTAAGTATGTATGTCGCGCTCGGTAGGAGTCTCAGATGGCACACATTTAACTGATTCCTTGTTGTTGTGTCTGTGCGTAGGTCGGAAAACTGATACCTACATGCTTTAAAACCGCGTAGGCGTAATCACAAACTACTATGGGTATTTTTATTCAAGCACATAGTTACACGACTTACACGTATGCGTGCACGACGCTTTGTTGTCATTTTTGAGTTAGTGTAGGTACTACCTTAAGGGTCAAGTAAAACCAATGCACCCTTTTTTGGGCAGTCGTGTAAAAATATAGTAACACCTCCCAGCTTAGCCTTTGCTTTCTTTAGAACCTACTGATAATGGCTAGTAGGGAAACCTCTGCTGTTACCTCAGCTCGATGTGATATGATAATTGAAAAGTTAAGTACCTAAAATTAAGGATATTGCTATTTTTTATTTGAACGGTACCTAATATCTAGGAGGAGGTACATGCATTCAAGGAAGAGACCTATGATTTTATTAAATAAGTTCGAGGCAAATTGACTTAAGTACATAAATATAATATTTAGAAAGGATTAAATTCAATAGTCTTTTGAGTTTGAGTAGTGGAGTGAGCATCGCGTCGGCTGAATGGAGCAAGTTTCAAGTGAACGGGGATCTGCAGGCGCAACGTCAAAAGATGGCTCCAGCCGGCGACCTAGCTCGGCTCGAGCACTCCGAGAAAATGTCCAAACAAGAAACCTTTTCAGTCGAGCTTATAATTGAATAGGTACGTTATTAGTCACTGAATAAAAATATTATTTGCATCTCTAGTAAGATTGTATTTATACAGTGCAGTATAAGGCAAAGTAAAAAAGATGTTTTTTTTTTTATGAATATGTAAAAGTCGTCTTAGAGAAACAATACCTATATCCTAATTGCTGATTCTTAAGGATGACTACGACGATATGGAAGACGCTCCTGGGCTGAGGCGTCCGACATGTCATTTTCTATAACGGCTGTTCGATGATCACGTGGTGCTTTCCATAGAAAACGAAGCACCGGAAGATCCGGCCAGGCCCCGGCCCGGTCTATCGCGAGTCATCCTTTATTCCGGCAAATACGATTTAGCAAGGTAGATAACTAACTTTACCAAACTAAAATGTTTGTAAAGAAGATTAAGTATAGTTTTTTCTTTGCAACATCACAAGGATATTTAAAGGCGTTTCGTATTCGCGTCGGCTACAGCTTCAAGCTGTCCGGCTCAAGTTTTGCGGTTTCTTGCAGAAAAATAACATGTTTCATCTGATAAGAGGCTGTCGTCGGCGTGGCTCGTGCCTCCGCGGCCAATACTTGCGGACATCTTTTGTTATTCCGTTTTGTTTTTATTGCTCGCAGAACTGGAACGTTTGCTCTCCCGAAAGCCTATTAATGTTATTCTAGATAATGCAAAAGTTAAAAAACTGTTTACCCAAAGTCTTTGACATAGAAATGTTAGGACAATGAGTAAACTAACAGTAAACAAACTTAATGACCACAAGGAAAGAACTACCTTTCATTATTCTACTACTTTTTTGTACTAGTTTTGTTTTATACCTACTTCTCATTACTTGTTTTTGTTAGTCGTTCCTACAAGCGTAATTATATAACATTTTATCCCTAATTGTTGATTATAAGCACTGAGCAAACAAGTAAACTGTAAGAAAAGCGAGCTACTGATTCATGACAACGAAAGAAGCGCCTTTTCACGCCGCTTTGAATCCTTTCATGCTCAGAAAAGGGGCTGAATATCAAAAGCACAGTCATACGCAGAGTTTGCATCATGTCAATGACTTGCGAAAATTTACTTTGTTATCGAAACTCGTTCAGGTTTAGCTGAAAAGATGACCAAAATGTAATGAACTGGGGCCAGATTTTTGAATTTCGACCACTCGATTTCGTGTATTTCGTTCAATAATATCTCCAGTACCCGGCATTTAAATTCTACTAATAGAATTAAAAACTCGTATTTCAAAAATTAGCATTTAGCTGTTTTCCACCGATTTTCGAGTGACGAAATCGAACGCTCGAGATTGAAAAATTGGTCTTCTGGCAACATAGTATGTTATATTTACATATTACCCAGTACAGTGTTTAGTTTTCACTGCATTTCAAATGAACATAAACACCTAGCACTTCAAATGGCATACATCATTTTTTAGTTGGAATTCATAACTTTATGTTCATTACTTACATTTTTTGACGCAAGCATTCCTGCTGCGGGAATTTGCTACGCGAAGCCCATTTTAGGTGAAAATAAACTTTTTATATACCAGTGATGATCTGAAGGGATTATCTGTCTAAGCTTCCTTACTATATTTCGTCGAAGTAAGTACCTAGTATCAAAGCGGGCTTAATTAAATCTGGAATCAGCGGGGTAGCCTTTTGACCTTATTTTCTAAAATTAGCCGATGGATGGATATACTTCAGCACCGGAGTCACGGGTAGATTTAATTATAATTTTCCTAACTGTTATTTAATTTGCCAGTTCTAAGCCCTAATTAATCGTTTTCGTATGTTAGGTACCTATGTCATCGAAAATCGAAAAATATAAAAACTCAAGTCATAAAGGTTCAAACTCGTCCTAAGAATATAAGCGCTGAGCCACAAAAGGTGGTTAGTATGGGAAATCTTTAACTAGAATATTCTTATAAAGCATGCTTGTATTATTTTAAATTAAATAAATCTTGAATTCATAAACTTGAAAAATCTTTACCAAGTTTATTTAAAAATAAATGTAGCTAAATAAGGGACCCTATATAAGTATTGTATATATATCTGCAACTACGTATTCAAAATTCAAGTATTTTTAGAGCAAAAGAAAAAGATTCCTTAAAACCAATTGTATTACTTTTGAGGTCACAATTATCAAATAGTATTTACAGCATGCGTAATTGTGAAATTAAAAATATATGGATAACATTGTTAACGAGAATCTAAATACTTTTTGGGACGTCGGATAATCTTCGTTTACAGTCCATACATAATTAAATAAACTAGCAATTTTATGGACTCACTTGTACAGTCTATAAGTATTATGTAGAATAATTAGACCGTGACCGATACTTTTGAACGAGAACTGTAAAGTTCCATCTCTATCTGAAAAAGTATTCCAGGGTGGCATATACTTTTGGTGCGTTCGTTGTTTGATGCTGACTGTACGTAGTTGAAAAGGATATTAAATTTGGTGAACAGTTCAAACTAGGATTTCAAAGTTGCGTAATATTCAGATGAAGGTTTGTCACAACACAATGCATTCTGCGGTGTCGCCGGGTCGCGGCGGCCGGGGCTGGACGCGGGCGGAGCCCGGCGGCCGTAATCGCGGCCCGCGGCCCGACCGCTGCATGCTGCATTATGAATTTGTACTCTTTTGTTCGCAGGTTTTAATTCCACCGGTAAAATGTATTGTTCATGGAACAAAGACTACGGTGTCATTGTTGTTGGCCAAAGTTCATTTAAATTCCGTGCCCGTGAGAGGGAACAGTAGCAAATATGAATTCCTTTAGTCCTTTTGTCAAACTGTTTTGCTCGCTTTCGAGTAATTCTTTTGAATTGTACGCTACGCTCTTGGTACGATAGCCGTGGTCTATTAAAATCTGTCTGTGAGCACTTCAGATCCCTTTAGGTATTAAACGGATTGTGTGTTTTGGGTAGAGATTATTAGGTAGGTATGCTGTATGTATTGCTTAAATTAATTTAAAATAAGTTTGATTTCGGATGAATGATTATGATGCATCCTATGTATCATTTCAATTGATTTAAGTACCTTCATAAACTAGCTATTTGTGGTTTGATTCGGTTTAGAAGTTTGAAAAACTACTTATTAAAAATATTCCATTTTCCTTCCTACTCATATTGTATATATACTCGTACCCATGAAACTTTACAGACTGCAGTTGTTTGAAAAAAAAAAACGAATCTTGAATACGGAATGATGCCAAGCTATAATACGACCGGAGCAAATTTAAAATAGAGCACAGTGTCCTTGTTAACAATTCGTTAAACAGCAATCGAAGCTTGTGAAAGTTTGGTAGCGACGAGAGAAAAGAACTCCTCACCCTGGCACCCATCCAAAATTGTCAGATCTCATCACATATCTTGCAACAAGTTACATGCTTTGCTATAATACCTACAAAAATGAAATTAGAGACTTGTCTTCTGTTAAGTTTAATATTTGACTCATTCTACCAGATATTGAATTTATATCCCTACTTAGGTATGTAGCTGTTTAGGTGTAAATATGTGTGTTCCTATCATTTGGCGTGTACAAATTATAGGTATGTTTTGTAAATTAATTTCTTTTGACTGCTGCTATTCATCTTAGCTGTATCGAGTTGTCAATTATCCATAATGAAGATTACAATAAAACGAGGTCCAATCAAATTGTACAGTTCAAATAGCTGGAAGCATAATTCGATTGGAATAAAGTCCATTTTCATGATTCCCCTTTAAGAGGCGACCTGCGCGAGGCCAAAGCAATTTTCTCGTGGGCTAACAGAAACTTGAAAAAAGAAAATTACACAATTTGCTAATGGGCATGGCTCGGATAATAATTTGGCGCATTTTTTCGTACGAAAAGAGATATTAATGAGAATTGAAAATATGACTTTTTATCGTGATTAATTTTCAAGGAAAAATTTAAGATTCTGTTAAATTCCCTGTAGTAGATAAGTTTCGTTTCGTTTTGTACGAAAAGTCCAAATATTTGAAATAAATATAAAAACAGTTATTGGCTATTTGAACCCCCGGGGTTATTATTTGTATAATATACTCGTAAATAGGTAGGTGCCTACTATACGAGTATGTTTTAAGTTTAAGTACCTACGAATACTCGTGTTGTGTGGCCAGTATTTCAATACAGTATATGTAATTGATAATTAAAGGGTTCAAAAATAGAAAAATAAAAAACCGCACAAGTGCGAGTCGGACTCGCCCACCGGTTCCATACTTTTTAGTATTTGTTGTTATAGCGGCAACAGAAATACATCATCTGTGAAAATTTCAACTGTCTTGCTATTATGGTTCGTGAGATACATCCTGGTGACAGACGGACGGACGGACAGTTACCCTTTGGGTACGGAATCCTAAAATGAACATTCATACAGAATTTTTACATACAGTATAGGTAAAATGGATCGATATCATTACAAATTGAACAACTGAATGGGGTCAGTTTTTTAAAGTAGTATTACGGTTCGGGGCTAAGAAAGCATTTGGGGTCAGCTGGGTTGTATAAATGCACGATTTGGTGGCAAATTTACAACTTCTTCTCTGCTTCGGGCTTCGGAAGGGGCAGTAAACTGAGAAGCAATCTCGCCGCGGCAGCCGTCGAGTTATTTCGCAGAATATTGCCGGGCGCGTGACTAATAAAATGACAAATAGAGGACATGTGGTCTCCCCAAGTCTCTTCACGAAAATCACGGACATATGGATAACCCAACTGTCGAATTGTTTTATAATAAATTAATGGGATATTTCTTATTTATTATTTTACCCAATTGCTGTAGAAGCGTCGATTTGTGTCGCTTGGCCATACTGATCATTCGCGCGTGCATTTCTCTCGTACCGTAGGTACATGTATTGGCATCATTTAGATACCCTGTTGATGTCTAAATTTAAGTTACATGGATCAAAGCGTCCGCGGTGTTCAAAGTAAAGGCATTCAAGTCAAAGTGAATACACTTAAGGGTATTGGTATGAATGTTAGAGACTCTTCGCGTGTAATAATCAAGTGAACCTGCTTGAATATCGGTATGTACCGAACTGCTTTTCCGCCGCGTCGCACTTATGTCCCGGTGTAAGGCAAGCACTAGACGAGATTCTCAATTCCAACCTTTGAATTGTACAGTCCCGTTACCTGTCGGACCCGATCCAATCTTGGTGCGCTGTTCGCATGTGTTAGTGATAGTATCCGACTTATGTGTTCAACCAATCATATGGGCAGGTTAAAAAGGTTACGGGTTTGGTGGTGAAGTTCTTGTAAATCGTAGGTCAGATCGAACTTATTATTAAGATTATAATTTATTTACGAGTATGTAGTTTATCAGTATAGTTTGCTTTTTTTAGGGTTTTGTAGTGACCTAGAAACCCTTATAGTTTCGCCGTGTCTGTCTGTCTGTCCGAGGCTTTGCTCCGTGATCGTTAGTGCTAGAAAGCTGCGATTTGGCATGGATACATAAATCATGCATTGCGACAGAACGGTAAAATAAAAAGTAAAAATATTTTTTTTAGGGCACCTCCCATACAAAAAGTTTATTTAATATTTTTTTTTTGCATTGTACCAATAGTGTTACGTATCGTTGGATAGGTTTCTTCAAAACGAATAAGGGTCTCCCAAAACCATTTTTTGATATAGTTAATATTTTCGGAAATATGCGCTCCGAGAGAAAAAAATATGTGTCCCCCCCCCCCCCCCGCTTTGACTTTTGAACCACGGGTCCAAAAAATATGTTAGAGCTTAATAAATACTTTCAATGAAAACTATAGCGAACATGATCGGTTTAGTCGTTTTTGAGTTATTGCAAAAAATCTTCTATTCTTAATAAAAATACGTAGCGTACAAAGCGCTGCAAAGGTACTCCCTTATGATGTTATGATACTTCCTAATAGTCCCCGTTTGGCTTATTTTGGCAGAATGGTAACTACGAAACCCTACACCGAGCATGGCCCGACATGCTCTTGGCCGATTTTTTAAATTAATTTCAATATACTTCTGTGTCTGCACGAATTGTATGTATCTCTGTTTGGCCCTATGGTTGATTGGTAGAGAACGCCATTTGGCATTAAGTCCGCCATTCGTAAATAGTATTTTTTTAGGGTTCCGTACCCAAAGGGTAAAACGGGACCCTATTACTAAGACTTCGCTGTCCGTCCGTCCGTCCGTCCGTCCGTCCGTCTGTCACCAGGCTGTATCTCACGAACCGTGATAGCTAGACAGTTGAATTTTTCACAGATGATGTATTTCTGTTGCCGCTATAACAACAAATACTAAAAACAGAATAAAATAAAGATTTACGGCCGAGCCGGCACGTGCACGTCACGCACACGCAGCCAGTGTGCACAGGCCATTAAATGGGGCTCCCATACAACAAACGTGATTTTTGACCAAAGTTAAGCAACGTCGGGAGTGGTCAGTACTTGGATGGGTGACCGTTTTTTTTGCTTTTTTTTTTTGCATTAAGTACGGAACCCTTCGTGCGCGAGTCCGACTCGCACTTGCCCGGTTTTTTTTTTAAATAAAGTTCAAATAAATAAATTATACATTTAATGCGATTTCTTTGATCGATCAATGACTTTTGTTAGGGTTCCGTACCCAAAGGGTAAAACGGGACCCTATTACTAAGACTTCGCTGTCTGTCCGTCCGTCCGTCCGTCCGTCCGTCCGTCTGTCACCAGGCTGTATCTCACGAACCGTGATAGCTAGACAGTTGAAATTTTCACAGATGATGTATTTCTGTTGCCGCTATAACAAGAAATACTAAAAACAGAATAACATAAAGATTTAAATGGGGCTCCCATACAACAAACGTGATTTTTGACCAAAGTTAAGCAACGTCGGGAGTGGTCAGTACTTGGATGGATGACCGTTTTTTTTTTTGCTTTTATTTGTTTTTTTTTTGCGTTATGGCACGGAACCCTTCGTGCACGACTCCGACTCGCACTTGCCCGGTTTTTTTTTTAACACCAAAATACATATTTATAATATAAGTAGTCTTAAATATCATAATAATTATTTTATTTGTCCATACTTCAGTATAGAGCGTATATGTGAAATAAAACTAATATGTTATTTAACGTGAACGTCTTTTTATCATCGTAATTTAAAATATATCGACATACCATTTACTTAGTAGGTTATATAAAATACACATTCTAATTAGGCAATTAGTATTTGTTCATCATTCAAAACTTATGATCATCTCCCGTATATTTAATAATATGTAGTATGAATAACATTCGCTAGAGGATATAATAAAGGCATTCTAGCCATTTTCACTGACTTGTAGACACTCTGAGTTGGTGTAGGCCCGTTTGTCAACGGTTATTTACGAGACACTGCAGCTAACTGCTGCGCCAAAATCACTTTGAGAGAGCGAAATAGCTTTATTGTATACCTACCGCCACTTAACCCTAGAGATTGGATCGTTTCGAAACAGATCAAACAGATGTATGTGTACTGGCTATGGTCACTTATACATACATTTTGAATAATAAAAATTCTTTTACATAGAAAAGGGCACAAAACAGATTTTGTAATAGGTTTTAGCGAAATGAAAATAACTTTAATAAGTGTATAAGCCAAAGTTTCTCACGGTCGATTAGTAACAAAAATATCGCACATACATCAGTCAGAAGGAAAGCGTAACCAATAAAACGAAACAACAGAGCTATCAGGAGCAGACGCAAGCGTCACTGCTGCCCTGACATTGACAAATAAGCCATTCAGAAAAAGAACCCATTTTCCCTAAAACCCCTACTACGATCATTAGTAACAATTAAGAACCGTTCTAAGCAAATGTTATTAACGCAAATAATATTTGATTATGTAACAGTCTGGTTGTATAAATCAAATATTTTTAGACAATATTATAACCAGACATCGTACATTTTCCAGCATTTTTGGTGCAGCGGAGTGGTGTTAACGGAATTGGTATAAATAATTTCAACCCTAATGATTAATTAGCGTTAATTACGTTAATATTAACCTTAATTTACCATTTCAGTTGAAATTATCTATACCAATTCTGTTAACTGGCAGGAAGTTGCGCAGGATCGGGACAGGTGGCACGCTCTCGTTTCGGAGGCCAAGATTCTCTTTGGATCGCTGAGCCAAAATAGTTAAATAGTTAATTCTGTTAACACCACTCTGCTGCACCAAAAATGCTGGAAAATGTACGATTCTTGATTATAACACATATTATATTATTTAAATCTAAACAATTTTTTTTATTTATAAGTTTTAGTGTTTTGTTATAAAGTTGTAAAAATGTTATTAAATATTTTTTTTTAATCTAAACATATTTGAAAAATATATGAACTTGCTTATTTTTAGTTGAATAGAAATTCACACTGGTTCTATGCATTTTTCCCCTACTAATATTTTATCGCGTTTTGTACCGTATGGCATATCGTATGTATTTCCAAATAAAATTTGACAGCAGGTTTCAAAACGAGCATAGAATAGTGTAGCTCTACATATCTGTATAATAGTATAATAAGTGCGTGCTAAATGAATTAATAAAGTTAACATACATTGTACCTTTCCGTATAATTACCCAATAACTTTACATATTCAGAGTTTGAAATTTGTTGGGAACTCTCACGGTCGTGGTAGGCGTCAGAGCATCACGGCATTCGCGGCAGATTACCCGCAAGATTCAGTATCTACTCCCTGTTTGTCACGTTAATAACTTTAACACTTCGCCGATTACCAAGTGATACTGTTTTAATCTTATTACGTTATTACATATAGGTATATACATAGGTACGTATGAGGGTTGCAATGCGAGTTTACATACATATTTTCTACGATAGGTACCTATCAATGTTACGGTATACTAACATTATTATTAGCGCGGCTTCGACCAAGATTGATCCATCGTGGCAGCAAGAATGTTACTAAGTCCCGGTGAGTCTAACAGGCCTTTTCGAAAATGAACCTGACATCAAACCAATAGTCGAATATATATACTAATCACCAGTATATATTCTGTACTTGTATTGGTAGGTACTAACCACAGTACAAATACAAGTACATACGTACAAGTCAGAGCGACATGAACGCGCGAATGACAGCTAATTGACATGATTCCAATATCATTTAAGTATCGGTATGGCGTCTGGCAGCTGTTCATTGGTGGAGGTCAGACAGACAGGCCAGCAGAACTTTTCAGTTGGAAAAAAGTAGTATATACTATATAGATAGTTGTGCATATTTATCTAATTAATGATAATGAATGAAACAATAAGTAGGTAGATACTTATTGATTGCAGTTACAAAAAATGTTGGTCATGTTAAATATAATGATAATATTTCTGAACATGTTTTGAAATAATAACATTGATAACAATATTCGTAACCTGTATTATCTAACGAGAAAAAAGTTCACAGTATTCTCGCTCGAGTCGACATCTAATATCGCCGTTCCGGTAGTAGGTGCAGTGAATACGGAATCGGGCCAAACGGAAGCCGTATACGAATTTAATCTCGCAGAGATGTGGTATCGCAGAAATTGCTGCAACAAAGCCTCTGTTTACTACGATCCCTGGGACAAACTTACCTATACCAAGGCTATTCAGGGCAATTGGAAATATTAATGCTGCGTTATTATACGCTGGATGGTAAGCGATAATATTTGCATGTAAATTTGATGGGGTCGAATTATACGGTTCGTGTGTTCTTTCATACGTTTTATTGGACATTATTAATATACTTTGAAAAGGCTTATTATGCACTGTAAAACGTAGTCCTGCGTAAATTAAATTAATAAAATGTCCGCTGCCCCTTTAATTTACTTGCGACAGTTGCAATGTCAGTCTGACTTCACGACAATAAGGCGTGTGACAGCCGCCATATTGCCCAATATGGCGGCTGTCAAATACCGCTCTCGGAGACGTAGCTAGTTAATTTGTCTCAGGCGGACATTGCTGGCGTTTATCACTTACAAATGAGTATTGATGACCGGTCAACTGATTGTCACTATTGGTACCATGGCAGTAGTTAGTACATTATTGGTCCTTAGTTTTAGTCAGTCTTTTCTGCGTTTTTTAGAAGACTAAGCTATTGCACAGGATACTGTATAATATTAAATTATGTACTTACTATTAGAACAAATTAAATTATTTTCAGACAGTATTTTAAATTTGTTTTTATCAAGTAGAGGCACTACTATATAAATTATAAACTGAAAAACAAGTCTTATACTAAGATAAAGTGACCAAGGCCACCAGTGCCCCAGGCCGGAATCGAACCAGGCCGCGTAGCCAAGATGCCAATCGCTTACGCTCCGTAGCGATCGAAACGCAACTGTCACTGTCACACTAATATGGAAGAGTGATAGAGAGACATAATGCTTTTCGTTGTCGAAGCGATAGCGATTGTAACCTTGGCTAGGCCGGCAGCGTCCTCTGCTATCGCGGTAGGTGCCTTTGCCTTTCGGCCACCGGGCCACAGCGGCATAGGTCGAATTTTCCAAGTATAAGCACTTCTTACTGAAGGCTTATGGCGCCTCCTGGCCATCCCTAAGGCACCTGCCGCGATAGCACAGGACGCTGGTTCGATTCCAGCCTGGGGCACTGGAGGCCTTGGTCACTTTTTAGGGTTCCGTACCTCAAAAGGAAAAAACGGAACCCTTATAGGATCACTCGTGCGTCTGTCTGTCCGTCTGTCACAGGGTCTGTATTTTCTCGGAAACTACATGACCAATTAAGTTGAAATTTGGTACACATATGTACATTAGTGACCCAAAAATGGGTATGTTTTTTTTATAATTTTAAAATACATAGGTTCGAAGTTATTTAACAAAATAGCCAAAAAATGACCATTCCCCCCTTTTATCTCCGAAACTACTGGGTCTAAAAAAAAAATACACAATAGTTCTTTACCTATGACACGAAAACTTATTACAAATGTGCAGTCAAGCGTGAGTCGGACTTATGTACGGAACCCTAGAAACGTGAGTCCGACTCGCACTTGGCCGGTTTTTCTTAGTACATATATGACATTTATTTCAGTTTATTAAATTAATTGTTAAGATGTCAACTTCAGCCAGTATTTCAATAGAAACCTGGGGGGGGGGGATATTGGGGACATCTTACACAGATCAACCTAGCCCCAAACTAAGCAAAGCTTGTACTATGGGTGCTAGGCGACGATATACATACTTATATGGATAAATACATACTTATATAGAAAACACCCATGACTCAGGAACAAATATTAGTGTTCATCAAACTGTGTCACCGAAATGATAATTTTTAGCTTTTAAGGGTTTTATTATTGTACGTATGTTAAGTATTTTCTTTTTTTTTTTTCACTGGACCACGAAAACAATGTCGTCATGATTCAAACTTTACCGGTCGCCGTGGAAAGACCTAGGATTTACCATATCGGTGTTGGTAAAAGCCCGAAGTAAACTAGTAAGATTTAACATTTCTGGCTTTTACCGATCGGCATCGGTAAAAACTAGGATTTACCGGTAAAACCTAGGTTTTGTTGTACTTCGGGCTTTTACAGTAACATATACGCGATTAAGTCTTATTTTTAGGTTAATGAAATAAATAAACAAAATAAAAAGCCTTTTATTTTCAGCTATTTGATACATGATTTGTTTGGTTAGTTAGATTTGGTTAGATGTTAGTTTTATTTTTTTTAGTTAAATTGATTTTTGTTAGTATTTTTACTCTTAGTCTAATAAGCAGGAACCCCTGTGGTCTA
This sequence comes from Cydia fagiglandana, assembly GCF_963556715.1. Taxonomy (NCBI): domain Eukaryota; kingdom Metazoa; phylum Arthropoda; class Insecta; order Lepidoptera; family Tortricidae; genus Cydia; species Cydia fagiglandana. The sequence goes on from NC_085932.1 coordinate 11,185,333, forward strand.
GAATTTTTACACCCTCGAAACTATCAGAATACTATATTGAGGTTATATTTAGTTTCTACATAGTAAACAGAAGTGGCAACAGCATCGTTATGCTTCGCGCGCCGCCGGTGCTATCAAACGCTCTCGCCGCCTGAACCGGCACGTGATTCTGAGACAAGTCTTTATATTTATACAAGTGGTTACAAAAACAAAAATACAGAAAGCTCATACAAAGTCAGTTATGGGTTTTTAAGCAAAAATAAAGAAGGTGTATTTTATGTATTTCCGAATACAGGTATTCATCGTAGGTCTACGACAAAATGTCGAGTAAATAGTTCCGAAATGTACCCATAATGCCATCATATTCCGAAGTATGTATTTATTTGGAAATACCCGAATCCACATTAATAAGTACTATACAGATATTAATGACATCATATATACCTAAGTAACAATTACAAAATTTCGTTATTAAAAAAAAACATTGTGAATGAAGATGATTTCAAAAATTTCAAAGGAGGAAAATAATATGTTAGAACAAACAAATCTTAGCTAATTTTGCCAAATAATTGGAGGTTATTGTTATGTAGGCTGCATCTCACTGTAGGTACGCATTTAAGGATTAAATCCTGCGTAATGATGATGAAAAGGCGACCATAACGGGAGGGCTTTATGTTAAATACCACAATTATAGCACATAAATGGATACATGGAGAATTCATAATTAGTTTCTGAATTATTACAAGGTAATGGTAAATGACATACTGGTTTTAATAAAGGGGCAATGTATTGTAGACACGGCCCCTTATTTTAATTTATTTTATTATATATGGGGCAAACGAGCAGACTAATCAGAGGGATTGTAATTGCTGCCTTTAAGATGGGAGTAGGTACGCTCTTTTTTATTGACAACCGACGTGATTAAACATGATTTTATGGAAATTTGAGTTAGAGACATAATGTATCCATCTTAACTTTACTGTCAGTGAACTCTAGTATAATAAAAATGTAGAGTAATGAACAGAGATCGGCGGGGATAATTTGACATGTCTTACGGCATAAGGCAAATAGCTCACCCCCGCCGATCTCTGGTAATGAACGAGAGTTTCCTGAATATTTTGACTTCTAAAATTAAGAGTTAACTAGGGATATGCATGCATGTCGACGGGTAAAAATGAGTTTACGAATTCCGTAAGTTCTGCACTGGGTGTTGGGTATTTTTCATGAGTGAAAACCTTTCGGGAATGTTTGAAATTAATATGAATAATAGTTTGAAGTTAAGCGACTTCAGCCTTCTGTATTGGCACAGATTATATAATAGTTCTTACGGACAGATACTTATCTCTCAAACAAAACGCAAATACCTACCGTTTTGATACCTACACAAAAATACAATAGAGTGACCTTCAACGCGCCGCTCCCCGCACTGCGCGCGCCGGCACAACGCTAGGGTTGCTGACGCTTAGAAATGATAAATAAATACCTACATAAACAGCGGAGTGAAATAAAAGGAAAGCTAAATCTTAAATTATACCTAATAATATTCCGATTATGCGTTAGTGTTTGCGAAATAGTCATTTTAAAAGGTCATATGTCCCTGCAGTAACCGTAGTGTTTACGCCGTTTTATAAACCGCGCAATAATCCCAGCAAGAATTAGTTTTAAAACTTCGTGTAATTTAAAACCAGATAGAGATTAATGTTACACAAAAAAGAAAAACAATAGAAACACCATGAATACAGGTAATTAATTATAAGTTAACCAGAGCAAAAATGAGTAGGCACTTTCCGGTGTAAAGTTAACTTACTGTCGTTAAAATACACATTTACCAAAATAAATTAAAAATTTGGTACCTATTTCAAATAGATAGATATCTAAAACTATACATTTGTCATAGATAATAAACATTACATGTTTAACTAATTAAAGACATTCAATAGTAGGTAGGTACCACGGTAGGTACCTACTACGTAGCTTGTAACTATCGTAAAAATTGACAGTGCGGCGCGCGGTGACGTGCGTACGTGAGCGCGTGTGGCAACCAACTGGCTTGCTTTTCTACCGTGAACGGGAGCAGATTCGTAGGTATAAATCCGAGCTCGCGCAGAGAGTTCCATAGGCCTGGTATAGGTAGCACACAGATCCTTAGGTTAGTTATGTTCTTAACATATGGATAGTTGGATTATAAATGTGGAAGTAACACAGCGACCAGCAGTTACTTTTTTCCGTCATACTACTGGACCGATTATAATAAAACTTTGCAGGGTTTAAGGCTGGATAATAATTTTTATAGTAATCTACCCCCTGAGAGGAATAAGGTGAAATGACACAGACTAAATCCCACGCAGATGGGCTCTGGGCATGGCTGTATCATAATTGATAAACTGTTGAAATGTTTTCAAAGCGGAATTTAATTCATATCGCGAAGCAAGATTATTAAATCCATCTTTAATAATATCTTTGCCCGAATACATTTCAAGTTGCCTACTAGTTACGAAATCCTAAAGAGGATGTAAACATAAAGTGAAATTATATAACGGGTCAAAGCTTTCGCCAATTTAATTGGATTTTAAAGAGAAAGTGCGCCAAAGACGACCAAAGTGATCGCCCTGCCGGAAATACTACGTACCTACTATTTCTATTTATAGAGAACTGTTTTATTGATGGACTGGGTATATAGTTAATACCCAGTCCATCATCACCCTAAACATGGCATCTTTGCCTTATTAGTAAACTATTTCACTTTTACAAACTTCTGTTACATAACAAGGGCGCAAACATTGCCAAAATACCGCACATTTTCTTTCGTGATTCTATATATTTATTTGGCATTCATACCTCCTTTGCCGCTCTTTCTTAGAAGGATGATTGCCGGTAATGAATACCTTTTAAGCCTTTTTGAAAACTCCTTTAGGGAGCTTTGAAAGGAGCTTTCAGGTTCATTTCGGCTCATTTCTGCTTGCCATGAGGTGACTTGTAACTATTCCACTGGTGAGATACCAAAGGACGGTGTTATTCAGTGTGTCAAACTGCGAGGCGAATGTTCTGTATAAATAATCCCGAATAAAGCCTTCAGACAAAGTGGGCGACACAAGTGGGGGAAGGAGATTTATCTTCTTGAATCTAATCTTGCGGATGGCGAAAAGAGCACTTTCTACAAAAATTTTTGTCTCAATTCTGGCATCCCAAGCGCCGGCTGTACACATTGAGACAATTCCCTTCTGTCTACGGAGAACTCATTTGGTGGAAACGGCGGGGATTGCTACTTAAAAAGTCGTTCAAAATGTTATTCAATCCATGTTTCATTCTTATTTAGCGTTTCGTCTCGGGTTGGTGTGTTCAAGACAAATGTAAATCTGACATGTACGAGTAAATATAACTTGAAATAAACTTACAACGTCCCCTTTTTAATGATTACTATTTTAATACATCAAATACTTATTAGAACGTTATATCCTGTGTTTTCAAACATGTTGCTGACTTTTTAGTGAGTGAGTTTTCATATACCTATGTACTTAACAACATTGATTTATGAGATTTTTACAATAATTAATTAGCTAGTCCACATTAGAGATGTCTATGGATTGAGAGTTTGATTATTACCTACGTAGTACCTATCATTTTCTTATTATTAACGTAACTCAGTAGTTACATAAGTAGTGTTACACGGCACACAGTTAATAGGTATATGTATAATTTTATACAAAGACTAAAGTTCAGGTCGAAAGAAATTTTATTTGAATATCATCTATTAATCTTTCTCGAGTAGAATATTAACACAAACAAGAAGGTAAAACGACTTAAATGATTAAAATAAAGCATGATTAATCTTTTCATCTCTTGTGAAGTTGATGCTCGCTTCGCAACACCATATTTTTATTTTATACAAAGAACATCCCACTTGTGTTTACTTTCGTCGATTATTCTCAGATGTCTTTCTAACTTCCAAGTCCTCTAGCTAAAAGGCACGCGTTTTCCTTAAGCTAATTAACGAAGTTTTAAGATAAAAATTACATTCCGTTTACCTTTTAAAAAATACCGTAATAAGTTAATTTAGACTTTATTTCTTTGTAGAGTTTTACGGGCCGCTGGTTGTGGCAGACAGTAATGCTGTTTCGAAGTCAATTAAAGTATAAAGAAAATAAATGTTGCTCTGGCAATTACCTGAACTACCTACTTACGTAAGAAGTGCGAGTTTCGAGATCAATTGACTTTAGTGGCCATATAAGACGAAAGAACGAGTGCAATTTTTTTAAATTCCACGTCGCTGGCAAACAAGCATACAGTCTGCCTGATGGTAAGCGGTCACCGTAGCCTACCTGGATGCCTGCAACTCCGAGCGATGCGGTGATAGAAAGCGAAAGCATCATGTCAAGCAATTATGCAGAAAGAGAGAACACGCTGGTATGGACGCAACGTCTCTCCTTTATAAGTACCTACTTAAAGATTAAATATTACTTGGGATCGTCAACGATTCATACAGCGCGCCTTTGGACTGAGTCGAAGGGTCCAAGCTTCCACGTGCTCCTGCATAAAGGTGATATAACAGAACTCCATATGGGTTCTGACTTGCGACTATACACGGTGGCCAAAAAATAAGTACATTCCCGTTGCCAGGAATGCCAGGGATGTTTTAGGATTATACTGAGCAACTTTTATTATCTACGGGACCAACCCCGAAATCGCTAAAATAAATTTACCCTCCCATAGAAAATCCCAGCCAAAATGTATGAAACAGAACTATTTTTTTCACGATTTCGGGGTTCGGTCCCATTTTTTGGACGCCAGCGTAGCCTTTCCTTCCACGTGGCTACGAAATTGGACGTGATCAATAAACGTGCGAATAGGTAATTCGCAACTCGTGTTGATTTAAAACACTCCTTTTGGACGTGTTTTGAAATTCGCCACTCGTTACGAATTGCTTATTTTTTGCACTTGTACCATAAATGACTTAGGCAACCGTTTGAGTTAAACAGTGAAAATCCTTCAGTACTCTATCGGTAGCTATGTGTAAACAGTAAAAATGCCTGCTAAAGTTACTGAAAGCAATACGCAAGAAAGTTCTTATAATTAGAATCATGGCTCAGACCAGGCTTGAAAACTTTTATTTACAGATCTATGTAGTAGGTGGGTTAAGTTTAAGCAGTCGAGCCGAGCGCCGACGGTCACGTAAGCTCGACTCCCTCTCTTCCCAGTAGTTTCTAATTTGCTATCAAACTTACTTTTTATTACTTGGTAACTAGTAAACAACGTCGCGGGAAAATCTGTTGCCCCGTACGTGATCGGACCTTCAACGTTAAACGAAAATAGGGGCTTTATTAATTACTATTTCTACCCACGTAACTAGGAATTGCACTGTGGAGGCAGACAATAACTGTCGAAACCGTCACCGCTATTGTTAATTAAAGAAAAAACTCCATGTATTATACTCCATGCATTATGTATTATATCTAGTTATACATATTTATTTATTGGGGCTTAATATTGTATTTTAATAAAGTACTAAGAGGTCACTTATAGCATGACGTTACTTACGTACCTACATGCACTTTTATCGAATGTAAAGAAAATATAAAAGGATCATAATAAAATAGGTTGAGAAGAAACATGAACACAAACAGGGACAAGGTTAGGCTTTTCATTTTAATCATGGTTTTCGCTGGGGAAGCGGTGAAATTGTGAAATCGAATCACGATTGCGGACGTGAGAAAAGTAATCAAAATTTATTATTCCTTTCTTCAATTCCAGCGACATTATATGAAAAGTTATTTTGATAAAAATCCGATTTCGATTCCAACATTTGATTCATCTTTTGTTAGTCTTAGGTTAGGTTTTTTTCTTATCGAATGACGATTCTTGTTCAACGGCACAAAAAATGTAATTGAAAACATCAACGATTTCTTCGAGTAGGTATTCGGTTTGTCCATTATCGGAATTCCACGGTGAATGTCGAAGCCCCAGGAAAGGGAAGCTTACAAAAATAGCAATACTTTACTTAACTCACAAAGCTTAATGATTTTTGCCACCCGCACTGTGGCAGGGGAATAACACAACAATCCACTTTCCTGTGAGACAAGCACGCTAAAGTTTTATAATTGATATTAGAGTGGAAACTACTGGGATATTTTCACTAATTCAACAATATGAAAATAGTGAAATGATGATGAAGCATGTAGGTTCTTGAAAGTCATTGCTAGTGAGCATACAATGCATAGAATGTCGAGTTGCATAACTGCCGGCGTATTATGGATGGCTTTTTCCATCTTTATCCACGTGATAAAATAACTATCACTTTTTAACACCGTGGGATAGAAAGTGACGGACACCGTTTTATCATGCTGTCACGTAGACAAGAACGACCATCATATCCGTACTGGAAAATATTATTACAGGATGTTCTACCCCCTCTTCGACAAATGCTACAAAGAAAAAGAATACAGATTTAATATGTAGTGATTAAAAAACATTTACTATTTCGTGATTTAAAATGATTTATAATATCTTTATACTGAAAAATATCGTCATTAAAATAAAACGATATTCTAACATAAATTAAGTTCCAAAAATATATATTGATATGAGCTATGGTCTGAGCGACGTTTTAGGCTACACTACACATAGAGCAAAATATAATTCAATGATTAACGAGTAACTGACCCTAATTATAGCCCCACCGACACTTTAGAAAACTATCATTTATAAATCTAATAATTTATAAATGCATTACGTAGCAACATTATTTTTTAAAACCGTTTTTCAAAACCGCAAACAATTTTAGACTTTCACAATATTTATATTAGGTTGGTCTTTTGATGCGCCTGCTGAACAGTATTCAGGTCCGCTCGGCAACTCTCTCGCTGGCAATAAACTCTGTGAGAAATATTTTCACATCGTTGTGGAAGTTAAAATGAAAGTAACTACACCCCGCAGAGCAATAGCGAACCCAGCACTGACGACTGATAATTCGGTATATTTCCTCGGGTTCTATAATTTTATTCATGAAAGTGGTACAAATCTTTTGGATTCGACCCTTCAGTTTTCAATTTCATATTTTCATAAAACTAAATACCTATGGTATGTATACGACACCTGGCACATAATTATATTTATAGATTCAAACTAGGTACGCTGACAGGTATCATTTCAATACAATTTGATTTGGCTTTTTTTAGGTTATAAATTATATGTCACCCATCGAGTAATAAAATAAAAATACTTGGTAATTACCACTTTAAATTTGCAAACATAGAGTTAGACCAAGATAAGTCTGCAACGATTTGGTCATCACACTTGAAATTATGACGTATAAAAAACACTTGCACTGCATCTTGCTATCAAAATCGTTGCAGATATCTCTTGGTCTAACTCTAATTGTTTTTCAGTTTTGCATATTCACACATAACTGAGTAAAAGTTGTATTTTTGCAATTTTCATGTCTGGAAGACTAGGTGTGCCTATTTGCTAGCGCGAGCGTAACTTACTTTCTGTACATCTCGCTCGTACTCGCGCATTAGTGCGAGCGAGATGTATAGGAAGAAAGTTACGCAGAAAAAGACAAAATAAGTAGGCCTGTCAGTTTGAGACTGCTAAGGCAGTCGTGGTAAGATACCTGAATTATTTATCCACCATAATTTAAGGGTGTTTTTAAATTATGCAACATCAAACAGGAAGAAAATTGTTAATACCTACATATATTTTAAAACGAAGAGCAACAAAATTTGTAGGGGGTGCGGATTGCGAAAGTTATGACATTCATTGACCGGCGGTACAAAGTTTGCGGAGACCATTAGTATTAAATAAAATAAAGATTAAAAGAATTGTGGTTGGGCTGGGCTTAGCTAATTTGTGAACAGGCGACGCAACTCATGTTACGTCAGTTACGTGTATGTCACTCGTATTTCAAAGGTAAATATTCCCATTATAATAGCTATTAATTACCTATTACTCAGTGTAATTTACCTGGCCAGCGGCCATTTTTATTACTTGTCATGTTATGCATCACTTTCGCACTTACCTAGGTAGCTAGAACGTGACAAGCATAAAAACAGATGATAAAATCGACCATCTTAGCCCTACAGAAACAAGTTAAATTGAAAAAGACCAGGGTTTGTTATTAAAACAAACACCGTGTCTCATAATAGACAAATTTGAACGGGGGCTTTGCTCACTACATATCCACTTTGGGCCCGATTCGGATTTTGAAATAGACATCTATTAGATATCTTTTACACATCACAAAGATACGATAACGATATGTTTAAGATCTAACCTGTCAAATTTGACATTTGCGTGATTCTAGAGATACTTGAACGATTTCCATAGGATATGACTTAGAGATCCAATTCACATCTAATAGTAGGAGATCCCCCATATATGGGACCTTCACCAATTTGTCTGACGGATGAAACTATGAAAATATGAAAGAAAATATGTTCCAGAACATAAATAAATAGGGTTGCCTAAAAAAAAATGGTCAAGGCTATTTTTAATAAATTTTTGAAAAAAATTTTTTTTCGGCAAATTTCACCGATTTGTCTGACGAACGGAATAAGTTTCAATGGAAAGTATACAACTTGTACAACAGAAATCAACTAGGTTGTCTATCTTTTTCTGGTCACTATTATGGGGTTGCCGTGTTTAAAGAGGTGATTTTAGTCACACTATAGGGTTAACGTGAAAAAAAGGTCAATTACATTTTTTTTTTCTTTTTTTTCATTTGATACCTATGTTGTAAGATGTCATTTGATATGAGATTTAAAATAAATAGGGTTCTTCAAAAATGTTTTTTTTTGATAAAGCGAATATTTTAGGAAATAATAGCATCGAAAGAAACAAAATTTACGTGAGAATTTTTTTTTCGAGGCAACCCTATGATGTGGGATGTTGTTGGAAAGGTCTATTAAAATGAATAGGGGTTCTAGAAGAACATTTTTTGATAAAGTGGATATTTTCGGAAATAATCGCTTTGAAAGAAACAAAATGGGAGTGACAATTTTTTTATCGATTCAACCTTATAGTGTGGAGTGTCGTTGGATAGGCCTTTCAAAATAAATAGGGGTCTTTAAACAACATTTCTTGATAAAGTGAATCATTTCGGAAATAATTGTTTAGAAAGAAAAAAAAAAGGTTTTTCCTTCTAACTTTTGAACTATCTGTCCAAAAAATATTAAAAAAATCATGAAAATATTTAAAAAAAAATCAATCAAATAAAATTAAAACAAACTTGATTAGTATAGCCGTTTATGAGTTATCGCTAAAAGTCTTCCCTTCTTATTTTAATTAAAAGCTTGGCAACCCTTATTTGTGACCGGATTTTTGCAGGCAACCCTATACCATTGTATTTGCAATAAAATTACCATCATTTTGATGTATAATTCAAGCGTCAGACAGATGAGTGCAATTATCGATATAAAATCACCTCTTTAAACACGGCAACCCCATAATAGTGACCAGAAAAAGATAGACAACCTAGTTGATTTCTGTTGTACAAGTTGTATACTTTCCATTGAAATTTATTTCGTTCGTCAGACAAATCGGTGAAATTTGCCGAAAAAAATTTTTTTCCAATGTTTTTAAAAAATAGCCTTGACCATATTTCTTTAGGTAACCCTATTTATTTATGTTCTGGAACATATTTTCTTTCATATTTACATAGTTTCATCTGTCAGACAGATTGGTGAAGGTCGACCATAGAATCGGGATCGTGGGATCTTAGACCATAATAGATATCTTACTCTATCTAACGTAAAAGTGACATTGGTTGCCCGAAATGTGCTGCAAAAGAGAACTAGTTGATATCTAAACTATAACGTATCTAGAATGGATCTAGTACGTGTCGTCTCTTGTGAATATCTTGAAGTTCGAATACGGCAGTTTATCAAATCAAATCGCCACCACGTCACACGTATCACGTTGGCCAGAGTTGTCCAAGTTGTTAGTATGTCCAAGTAGTTGATGCACTATAAAAACTACGAAAAACATGTTTGAGAGTAATAATAGTTAGTTCTATATGGAATTGAAGATGCGATAAGTTTATAAATGGTAACTTATAGGTAGGTATTTCAGCTGCAACGCGCATCGCGCCGAAGGGTTTTCCAATTAATAAACAATATGCTCAGATGCAGTAGGGGCTCAAATTACGTGCAAAATAATGAATGCTGCTGTTTTTATTTGTGATTCCACAGGAATCACGTATTGTGTTATATACGTATTGTGGTATATTTTCCATAATAATACTGACACGGTATATAAGTAGGTATTAGGTAGGTATGTTAAGAATGAAAATTGATAGAGAGGTTATAATAAGTTTCTATTTGTATGATATAGGAGGCAAACGAGCAGATGATAAGCCTGACGGTACGCGATTATATATTATATATTAGCAATAATCTTTCATAAGACCTTCATAGAAAAAAATATAGAAATAATACATGACTATAAAACAGTAGGAAACGAATCTTGAGGTCTTAATTTTTTTATAATTTCCATTTATTTTTTGTGCCCCATATATTATGACAAATCAACCTGTATTTCTACCTATTTATGTCAATTCAAATGTATTAAACAAAAGGAAGCCACACAAATAATTGCCAAATTCAAATCGGCATCGTAGAAAAAGTGGTCGAATTTTGGTCGAACCAATCTACAAAAGATACGATATTTTAACTCATGAAGTAAGTAATAGAAAAACTTTACCGAGTCGCAGAAAGAATTCACCTTGCTCATTTTGCTTCCTTATTTTAATCCTAATTTATTGGAATAGCCGAACAGGGAAGAGCCCAATTGGTACAATAAATTTCAAATTTCATTATTTGAAGAGGAAGTCGCAAGTAGCCAGTTTCGATTGGGGTTTCCGATCACGTCTCCATACTATTGGCGCGGATATTCCAGCCACCTGTGCCCGTACTCTATGAGGCTTTAAACGCGCTTCCACTCTTTCGATAAACCGACTGTGAGATATTCGCGATGCCGATGTATGCCGCATTTCCTTATGAATGATACATGCCGGGGAGCGACCGCTAGCTGCGTGGCGGTGGCGCTGCATGCGCTACGGAGCTTGTGTACTTGCATAATAACACATTTTGTGGCGAATATCGCTTGGTTTTAACCCAGGCAAGTGAACGCGTGCTTAGTATCGAATATTCAGCAAGTCTCGGTGCAAAGTGAGTCCACAGGGTAAAGCCTGAAGTTGACTCGGAAGCTAGCACGTACCTACGAAGCTCTTACCTATTGAATTTGTTAGCGAATATGGTTAAATTGTGTCGAGCGCAGTGAAGTAATTAAATTGCTTTAAATATCGAATAACTTATGTCTGAAGTCATATCTTTCAGCGTGTCACTAAGACGAGATAATTAGTCTCATTCTGTTACAATTTTTTTATTATCATAAAAGAGATCTACGGAGAATAATTATATTTTCATATTTAGGTATGACATCACTACACTAAACATGCGTAGTCAATTTTCTGTCCAAATCCCCTAAGATCTCTTTTCTCGAAGCTTGGAATAAATGGCTGGCAAGTACCAAGCCAGTCCATTTACACTAATAGTAGCATTCAAGTGGGTGCAGTATTACAATGCCGGCTAATTCCGGACGGAGGCCGTAAAAAGTTGGCGACGACTCGTGCCCGTGACTGTATCTCAAATTAAATCTCACCAACAAATCTTCGCGAGGGATGAACCGCGAAAACCACTACTACTGGTTAAGCGGCGGAGCACAAATTTTGAGCAGTCTCGATATGGATGAAATACGGTATGTTACCAACAGTAAGGTCTATTCATATCTGAATTTATATAAATATTTTAGTTTTATTAATATTTTTTTCTTAACATGTTTAAGACAGCAAGTTCCATTTATGTGCAATGTATGTAACTAAAATGTGTTTGCACTTGAATTACCATTTTAAACTCGTTTTGTATATAATAATAGACCCATTTTAAAAGGGAACATTATATATTTAAAAAACAGTACCCAACCATATTATATGAAGGCCACTTGTTAAACTCCCACACAAATATCAAGATAATTAATACAAGCTAGCGAATAACGCCCTAGTTTAGTAGTAGCGGTTGACCAAAATCAGCTGCAAATGGTGTTAAAGGTATGAAAATCGGCACGATTAATCTTTAGGCCATTTGAATCAATTTGACCCGTAGCACAAAAAAATAAAAACAAACGGAAAGGAGTTATGACGTCATCTTTTTTTGTATGGAAAAATAAAAAAAATTGTTCAGTAACCTATCGTGTACGGAATTAAATGAAAGGGCGTTTTGAGCCGGTTCTAAAAATATATCACATTATTATATTTCCGTCACTTGCATTCAATTGAAATAAAAATAATTTTCAAAACATACCAAGTTTGGGCTCCTCCAGATACGAAACTGTTGAATTATTTTTTGCAAAATATACCTCAAATAATACCCAATATCCTCATATTTAACCCCAAGAAATTAATTTCGAAAATATTTAGTTTTAGTATTATTTTTTAAATGTTTATTATTACAAATTGTAATCTATCAATCCATCAATGAAACGGCCTCCTAGCCTAGTCGATAGTGACCCTGCCTATGAAGCAAGAGGTCCCAGGTTCGAATCCTGGTAAGGGCATTTATTTGTGTGTTCATCATCATCATCACACAAATAAATGCCCATATACAAATATATACAAGCCCTGGTGAGGGCATTTATTTGTGTGATGATGATGATGAACACACAAATAAATGCCCTTACCAGGATTCGGACCTGGGACTGCCTGCTTCATAGGCAGGGTCACTATTGACTAGGCTAGGAGGCCATTTCATTGATAGATTGATAGATCACAATTTGTAATAATAAAAAAAATTAAAATAATACTAAAACTAAATATTATCGAAATTAATTTCTTGGGGTTAGATATGAGGATATTGGGTATTACTTGAGGTATATTTTGAAAAAAATAATTCAACGGTTTCGTATCTGGAGGAGCCCAAACTTGGTATGTTTTGAAAGTTATTTTTATTTTAATTGAATGCAAGTGACGGAAATATAATAATGTGATATATTTTTAGAACCGGCTCAAAATGCCCTTTCATTTAATACCACACACGATAGGTTTCTGAACATTTTTTTTAATTTTTCCATACAAAAAAAAGATGACGTCATAACTCCTTTTCGTTTATTTTTATTTTTTGGTGCTACGGGTCAAATTGATTCAAATGGCCTAAAGATTAATCGTGCCGATTTTCATACCTTTAACACCATTTGCAGCTGATTCCCGAATTTCAGGTTGTACCGCTATCGCTATTTGAAAGGTTGAAGATTACTTTGAAAGCTTATAAGCGTTCTTACGTACCTAATTGACACGATTAGTAATCAAAAGTCTGTTGTTTACGTAACCAGGATAGTGTGACGTCCTAAAGGATTAAATAATTATCGTAAAATCATTCCGTTTCAGCTCTAGCTTTAGTATTTCTTCCTATCGCCCGTATGAAATAGGTTTTCGGCCGGAATAGTCTCGTGGTACGGCCGCGGCTCATCTTCCGGCGCGGTCGCGAGCGCTCTAACTCGCAATTTGTTCCCGCACAGCCTTAAAAATCCGCATTTTATTGTTCCGTCTCTCATTTCTACTTGAACTGTGCCCCTTCGAGGGCCGCATTGATCTCCTCCGTACAAAAGTTCCGCTTTGTTTTATCCTGGATAAGGATTTATAGAAACCAAAGAGCGTAAAATATGATAGCAGGTCCTTTATTTTCTTTCTGAATATTGAGGAAAGTTTTGCTTCTGTTTCGTCATTTTGATAAATTGGTGGTAATGAAGCGCTGGTGGCCTAGCGGTAAGAGCGTGCGACTTTAAACCCCGGCTCGTACCAATGAGTTTTTCGGAACTCATGTTAGAAATGATATCGGGTCGTCGTTCTTTTCCATATGACAGCGTGATAAAACGGTGTTCGTCACTTCTATTCTGCGTCGTTAAAAAGTGACAGTTATTTTATCACGTGGATAAAACCATCCCTAATGTCAATCCTTTGTCAGTTAATGTTGAATCCGATTGTCATTTACTAAAGTAGGCAAGTATATTGTTACAAATTATATCCTCAAATATACCTTCTGGATGAACAAGTTACAGAGCACGTGTGCATGGATGTACGTTACCAATATAAGATTCACGCGCAGCATGAATCTTGCATTCAACCTACTGGCTTATTGCACAAGTTGGTGTTTGCAGCCGAGCCGCGCCATGCCAACCCACGTACGGAACGTATTCAGATCTAACGCGAGGAGGCAATTACGTAAATACTTTGATCAATCCGTGCACGATATTAAATTGTTTGATACTAGAAGTTGCTGTGTTAATATATCGCTGGCCCAATATTACAGGGATGTTTCAATTTTATCATAGTGACATTAGTTAAGTCAAATTTCAACTATCTTGAAAATGTAACATAGAACTCTGTAATATTGAGCCAACGATATGTATAATTGTATATGGGTGCTATTCACTTGCTCAAACAATGTTGGTGGTGGTATTTTTTTCGGAAATATAATCTTTATGTGAGTAAGTAAAAGAACAAAATCATCTTATAGGTAAACATATAATGACAGCTTAGTTTTAGTTGTGTCAACACACAAACTTTCATTAAATGTAACTAGCTATCACGAAAGCCGAAGTACCAACTAGCGTTAATTCCGCAGCCCAAATGGGCTTGCCACTTGATTTATCTATGTGATGAACACTTTGAACGGATATAAATTCGACTCGGTCGCGTCTTCCTAACAAAGTAAAATAAATTGTTGGGGCCTCGCGTTGCGTGCGACACTGAAGGTGCAGCTGTCACTATTCATTTCATTTTCTATTCCTCTTACATTGACTTTCAATTCTTGTAAACCGGTGATATCGTGTGACTTTTTGATGTATACTTTAAAGTGTTCGAGTATCTAATAAGCGGTTAAAGTATTTTTACTGCGACTGTCTTAGTAGTGTCAAACTGACGTTAGCGAATCTGCGTGACTTACTTTCTAATTTCTATACATCTCCCTCGTTCTCGCATATTATGCGAGCGAGATAAGTTACAGACACGCTAGCGAATAATTATGGCAGTGTCAAACGGGTGGTAGCCGTATAGTTGAAATACCTTATAGTTGCAGTTGTAGTTCACATACGTATCGTCCCGTATGACACTACTTTACACTTCAAGTGGGGATTGATTAACCAATGAGCAACGGGGCACAACTAGAAAGAATGAAAATACATTTATTTACGTCAAACCAAACCAGTTAATTACTTACATAGAATACATAGATGAGATGGACGTTAAAAAGGACTCAGCGTAATGCAGCTGAAACATGTTGCCAATACTAAAAATATTACAGTGATTCGGAACTACAGTGGACTTTTTGTCGTACCCCTATTTTCAATTTACCCAATCGCACCTTATATGTACTTTGAAAATACTTAAACACAGTGGCTACTGGCTACAGAAAGAGCTCGTTACGGCAGGTACCTGCGTTGATTCATTTACTTAAGTGTACTAACCTACTTGCTGCTGATTGCTTTTATTTAACCATTAAGTTAATAACGTAGTACTTTCGTAATACGGCTAATGTGATTAATAAATGGTTTCTGCGCAGAAGTTATTACTAGTATTTCATAGTTCTAGGGTTGGTTTTTATAACTGAACCCTTTCTTATCCCCGTTTAAAATATAAATATTTATGGTATGGTATGGTATGGCTAAATATTTAATAAAATAATTTATTTGTTCCCTAGTTAAACATGTCCACTTAAACCTACTTGTAAATCTGATTATTACGTTATGCTTTTGTATGTTCTAATGTTTAAATTAGTAATCTATATTAAAAAGTATGAAAGTTATAAGCTTTCCATAATGTGATAAATAGTTTTATCTCGGAATTTTATAAAAAATAAAACTATTTTATAACTAATTTTAGTTATTACAAGTTATTGCTTTTTGTCATGACTATGTATAAAACGTAAAGGGACTTAGTAGTAAAACTAGTAAAGAATATTTAGACCAAGGCTCGGAACCGGTATTGAAATACCTATTAATATCGTTCCAAAACCGTTATATTATTTCGTTCATTAAAAAACCGGTTAATCGATGGAACGTGAACTAAATAACTGCGTTCTCTCTCCTAACTGGTAGGAAGAGAGAACTGAATTTTATCGTTCACAGTGAACGATATTATACCAGTCATTCTTCTACGTGAAAGAGATAGCAATACTTTTCGATTTAACCGGTTAATTTTGTTCCACCGGAAGGCGAACGTAGGTGGTATAAATCAGTATCTCAATAGAAAAGTTCTTTCAGAACTGGTTAACCGCAAACGGAAACGAAATCCTTTTCGTTCCCGGGAGTATGAACGAAACCGGTTTAAACCAGATACAGGGTGTATTAGCGTATAACTTCAAATAAACACAACTGTTTTATAAATTCTGAATATTCTAATTTCAAGTTCAAAAATGAATATTTAATAGAATATTTAAACAGAAACAGGAAAACAAAATAATGTGTAGCGGATTTAGTAGGTAGTTAAAGTTTTGAGCTCCATTAAAGAATGAGCATATCTAACGTGAGGCGAGACTGTTCTCTTTCTGTCTTTATTAAATAAACGCACTGTAAAGAAATGTGATTGAATTTATTTGTTTCCTCGCAAGTGTAATAAAAAAATCTTGTAACAGGCTCGATATTCAAAGACGCAGACCTAGGTTATAATAAATATGTCATAAAATTCACTCTTGGAATCCTGTAACAATAACGATCAAATTGTTTATAAGCGCACAATATACTTTTTCAAATAAAAACATTGGTATAATCAAAAATAAAATATTTTACTTTAGTAGGTGTATGTCAGTGTAGGTATAGGTATACCTGCATATTACTAATACGAGTATATCAAATAAGCATAAACTGTGTTACGTTATGAAATATTAGTACAATATCCACCATGTTTACGAGTATATTTAGACGAGTTTAATCGTCGTTTTCAGCATCATAATTAAGTATAATTCCTTAACATTACAAGATTATTATAATTAACGTTAGGTTATTGTTTTGTCAAAGTTTACAACAGCCTTGTACATACACCAGCAGCTTACATAGTGCGTAATTTCTAGCGTACATAAATATATTTACATACAAATACATAACAATGACGAATGTACACCAATGTACATAAACATTCTCTAAAATACATCAAACAGGTTAGGGAGAAATGTTGACAAAAGAGATACAAATAAATAAGTTAAATTGATAAGGTTTTATATTGTTGTAAATGTGCTCATCGCACACTTAAGATTATTTAACAAAAAATATACCTTAAAAGTAATATTATAGAATATAAATTCTTTTTGATCACAAAATGTTTTTCAATCTCAATTACATTACATAATTTTGGAAAGTTCAATAAGACCCTTATAGTACTCTTACAATGCCTTTGATTGTGAAGGGCCGCTATTCTAATAAATATTTAAAATAGCTGTTATTTCATCAAAGGTGGTAATGTCGTAATAATTTGATATTAAAATTGACGTAAATATTCAATGACATTTTTTTGTGACTATGCGGTCCGGATCCAGCGTGAGCGCAGCAAACTGGCGCGGTCGGTAGGTCTGGGTCGATGCGCCCCGACTGGTCCCGTCGACTACATTATACTGATTGCCGCAATTAGCGAATGGTGTAATTCTCGTTTTTCAACCGTCTCCCGTCGCCTCCGCCCTCAGGAAATTACTCGAACCCCGTAGGTCGCGGATACTTTCTTGGGATTAAATAAAATTGAACAACTTGAACGTAATACTGTTTTGGATTTCCCATCTTGATCAGTTTAGTCTCGGTTTAGATCGAGTTGGTTTTGCCAGGTTTAATTATTGTAAGTGGATTCTGGAGTTTTGTTTTCAAATTGATATTGACAAACAGTAGATAAAAATAACTAGCTACGTTTTTTACTCAACAAAAAAGGATTATCGTTCATGAAATAAAACTTTTTTTTGTCACGTTATTTATTTTTTGAGCATCGCCAATTTGTGAACACTGAAATGGATGGCAGGCAATGTGGTGAAATGATACATTTCCATCGTAAATTGTGCGAACAATGGAGAATTGTGTATGGAGCCGTTTCAGAGTAGTTTTGTGTTATATGGTGGGGGGTGGACGGCAATAAACAGGGTGATTGCACGGCCGTCGGACCTCGCTCGGCGGATTTAGCGGATAATTGCTCCTAGATGAGACACGTGAGTTCTATATTTTTGGTAACGTAAAATATAATACGGTTATTAAATGTTTAAGCACCAAGGATGAAAAGCATGTATTTGTCTTTCATAAGTTGCATTGGAACTATCAAGATTTCAACTTAATTTGATATTAGTTTGAAATTATCCCGCATCACGGTACATCAGATTTTTTCAAGATACAAAAATATATCACATACTTAGGTACTTTAATGTATTTTCTAAGATGTTTGTAATTTTGTTATGTTGCTCTTTTTTAACCGACTTCCAAATCTCAAAGAAGGAGGTTATCAATTCGGTTGTATGTTTTTTTTATTTTTTTTATTTTTTTTATTTTTTTTTTTATTTTTTTTTATGTTTGTTACTCCATATCTCCGTCATTACTAGATCGATTTTGAAAATTCTTTTTTTGATTGACTGTATATGCACACAGATTGGTCCCGTTTTTGTCAAAACCCAGTTCTGATGATGGGATCCATGAGGAATCGAGGGAACTCCTCAAATCTTAAAGGCATATATATAGTGATTTTTGGGTTTTTATGAACAAATCAAGCATATACACCCAAAAAAGTGACATTTGATGAAATGGAACTGCTGATGATGATCAGAACGGAACTCTTTAACGACGCATAGTTCACGGTTGGCGATTTGTCCTCTTCGTTATGTTTGTTAAGCAAGTTAAGTTTTTAAGCCACATTTTTGTCAAGTTCGAGTTCTGATGATGGGATCCATGAGGAATCAAGGGAACTCCTCAAATCTTAAAGGTATGCGTATAGAGATTTTTGTATTTACATCAGAAAATCAACCATTTTCATTAAAAACTGTTGCATTTGATGAAGTGGAACTGCTGATGATGATCAGAACAGAACTCTTCAATGACGCATAGTTCACGGTTGGCGATTTGTCCTCGTCGTTATGTTTGTTAAGCAAGTAAAGTTTTTAAGCCACATTTTTGTCAAGCTCCAGTTCTGGTGATGGGAGCCATGAGGAATCAAGGGAACTCCTCAAATCTTAAAGGCATGCGTATAGAGATTTTTGTATATACATCAGAAAATCAAGCATTTTATTCAAAAACTGTTGCATTTGATGAAGTGGAACTGCTGATGATGATCAGAACAGGACTCTTAAACGACGCATAGTTCACGTTTGGCGATTTTTCCTTTTCGTTATGTTCGTTAAGCAAGTTAAGTTTTTATCCACATTTTTTGTCAAGCTCGAGTTCTGATGATGGGATCCATAAGGAATCGAGGGAACTCCTCAAATATTAAAGGCATACGTATAGATTTTTTTGTATTTTCATCATAAAATCAAGCATTTACATTAAAAACTGTCGCATTTGATGAAGTGGAACTGCTGATGATGACCAGAACAGAACTCTTCAATGACGCATGGTCCACGTTTGGTGATTACGAATTTCGATTTCGACTTGGACTGGGACCCGGATCCGGTTCGAACCCGGATCCGGTTTAGACCCGGACCTGGACTCGGATTCGGATTCGGACCCGGACTCGGAACCGGACCCGGACTCGGATCCGGACACGGACCCGGTATCGGACCCGGACACGGACACGGACCCGGACCCGGACTCGGACCCGGACTCGGACCCGGACTCGGACCCGGACTCGGACCCGGACACGGACCCGGACTCGGACCCGGACTCGGACCCGGACCTTGACCCAGAAAACCACTATGATACCTTAACTAAATAAACAACTATGATTACCTACCATAAAATTAATGTAGGTATAAAGTACGATGATGCCAATCTTACTAGCCCCTCCCGCTTAAACCCCCGTACACCGCACGGCATGCGCCATTAAGTGGGTTATGTTTGAACTGCGATCCTCACAGAACCGAACAAGGATTAGGTCCGGTTAGAACTGCGAGCCTTACAGAAACGAAATGCTACTTGAAAAGTGGCTTTGATTAGGTTCGAACTGCGATCCGCACAGAACCGAACTGCTAACTGAGGAGTGGGTTAGGTTAGGCTAGAACTACGACCCTCATGGCTCCTCTTCACGATGGGCCAACGCCGGCCACTCCAAGGGACGCATTTATGCGTTAGAGGGAGCAAGTGATATTGCTATCTCATTCTACCGCATGGCTGCGTCCCTTGGAGTGGCCGGCGTTGGCCCATCCTGTAGAGGAGCCATTATACAGAAGCGAAATGCTAGTAGAAAAGTGGGTGGTTTTACCTCCTTTTCTACATAGTGTACCATCTACAATAATCTTTCATCGGCCCCCATGGAAGTCGGTTTTTTTTTCTTAAAAATTATTTCATAACGACACGCCTACTTTAAAAACTTCTAATAACATTTTTCCTTCCAGTAAATAATTATTCTTTGAAGTGTTTCCATTTCTGTGAATATTCGTCCTACCATTATTTTATATGGCGCATTAAGTTAGCAAAATTTGATAGTAAAACCTACCAGTTGTGCGAGGCCGAGAGGGTTTGTTAAAAATATTATACCGGTTTAATACTACAAGCGAGTTCTTACTGTACCCATCTACATATATGGCGAAGGCGTGGGTTTAATGCTCTTTATTTACATGAAAACCTTTCCGTAAAATAAAGTAAGTAGTAGTATAAAATAAAATCCTTTGCAGTTAAATTACTTACTACGTATTACATATTTATTCGTACCTACTTTATTTATGTCAATAAAAGTATGTAAAGGTAGTTATTATATATAAGTTGCTAAAGTTAAAAATTGAGTTCTAGTGATATTGACGTCATAAGTAATGAAATTAATGCAATAAGTAATAGAACATTAGTTCTTCGTCTTTTAAGACGAATTGAATTATATTTTCAGGGGAAATGAAACTGAGCATATTTAATTTGTTTGTATTCGTTAATGTCCGTTGCGATATGTTTTATGTTTTATATTTTTCAGCTATTTTGGAGACAAGCACCCTGCACCATATTCATATATGGGCTGGGATAAAATTGCTAGCTTCATATTAAATTAAATTGACTCAGTTCATCATGACTTACATAGGAAACAACTGTTCTTATTTGCCTCGACTATATTGACAATATCATATCATATTGTATAGCAGGTAGTACCAGTAAATCATGAGATTAATAGTGTGTTAAAGTAATGCCTCAGGGAAATATGCCGTGTAATGAGAATTCTCTTCGACACCGAGTAGGTAGGCATGTGATGTGATACAAAATCGATTCTTCCTACGTGAAACGTCACGAAAGTAATGATACTTACCTAACTCTTTTCTCAATTTCATGAAACATGTTTTATTATTAGTAGTAGCAGTACCTACCTAGTAGTAAACTCATTATTATACAAAAACACACCATAAAAATAACTTACAGTTAGGAAAAGTTAAGTAAAGTATAGTCGATCCGCTTTTCTAAGATCAAGTACGCCATAGTAAATACATATATGGCGATCTTGATCTTAGAAATCGGACAGGCTATACAAAGGCAGGGATCTCTTCGAGTATCTACATGAGGGAAGAGAGTGAAAAGAGATACTATTTCAAAAAGAATACGATTTACTCTGGTATTATTACTTAGGTACAACGAATTGGTTACATTTAAACTAGCCAACTTTTTAGGAAAAGTACGAGGTCATTTTTTTCCCTTCCAACAACAGTAATCAAACGCATGATGATTTGCAGAAAGAATTTTAATATCATCATTTAATCCTATTTTTGTGGTAATTTCGCTGTAGGGTAAAGTTATCTCAAGATTTGACAACATTGCCAACGTCGATTTTGTACGAAAATACAGCTCGTATAAATTGTAACAGGAATCACTTCAAGATAAAAGGTAATCCTATCATTCACTTCGACAATCTTAGGGTTAACAATGCAATGCAGATCAATGGTGCGTAGCCGTTTTTATCTTTTTTAATATATATTTATAAAGCTACTATTATTTACAAAAAATACCATCTTTTACTTACGCAGTCGGGTTAAATTTTCGAAAATGACAGCCCTAAGCTGTTATTGGCGCTGAGAAATTGGCTAGGATTTCAACCAAAACTTAGTGCTGAAGATGAGCTTATTCAAACTATCAAACAGTGTGTACTTTTTATTCGAGGATTGCAATATGATAAGGCAAATGTTGTCATATACAGGTTTGTAAATTGCTATGTTACATTGCCTTCTGTCAGAACTTTGTGTGATAGGGGGGCCTTTTTAGTTATTACCATAATAGAAAATGTTCTACGCTTCATGTTTTGTAATAGAAACCCTGAAATGTTAGTCAAGGATTTTCCATATTCTTTTACTTGCATTCAATTTTCAACTAGATTTTTCCCACAAAAATACAACCTAAATTTAAAGACTCGCTGAATTGCTCGCTGCTAAAAATAAGATTCTCGAATTAAGTTAAACACATGTGTTATGTGTTTTATATAGTGTAAGAACAAATATAACCTATTCAATACTAAAATAAGTAGTGTTACCTATATTTTACATTTGGCTACATAAACGAATTTGTTTAACAATGTATTTATGGGATTATGTTATCACATAACTAACACACTAAACACTAACCAATAGAGAGCATTGTTGTTAGGATTTCCGCATCTTATTGGTACTTACCTTCACGGTTGTATCGTAAAAGATTCCGATATCTGCTTTTGGTAAACCTTAATACCAGGACCTAGCACCGGCGTCAGGGCAATTTGACCTTCCAAAACCCTATTAGGTTTATACGCGACGTATTCCTACACTTCAGTGTAATTCGTTCTTGGTAACGTAATGATAAAAGTAATCCATAAATCCCTGTACGTTTGCACGTCATAACATCCTTATCAAGAAAATGTGATAAACTAATTATTTTTATATAATCGTGTACAAAGGTACATAGTATAGCATACCACTAATTGTAAGTATTCTACTAATTATAAGTGAACATGCAGCTGCGGCCTGCCATATGATGAATGAAAATGAAAAATCCTACTCCAAATGAAAAACTATTTACACTTCATACAACGGAAAGAAAACTAAAAAATCTGGCGTTGCACTTAAAAATCGCATATCTCAGCCTTTTGTTAGTTTCAACAAAAGGTAAACTGAACCCGGTGGCTGTTGAAAAAGAAACAATGGGATACAAATTTATAATGCAGTCTGGAAATGAATCACGTCATGCCAGGTCCTCTGGGAGGGGCTTGAATGAAAATGAACAACAATGCTGATTCAGGCCGGCTTAATATTTCCCCAGCTCGTATAACGCAACCTAGATTTTCATGTATCTATAGTATTTTGCGCCTGACTCGATTAACTTTATTTTAGTGCGGTTTTAGCTTTTACTTAATATCAGTTAAAAGTTGTGTTGCTTAATTAAAGTTGTTAAGATTCACTTAGTTATGCCTGCAAACATGAATTCCTGTTAATGGTAATGAATTCTTAATATGTTCATTAATTTTCAATTAAATTTAATAACTTATTCCTATTTTCTGTTGATTAAGTGTATACCTAGGTACTTTTGTCGCAAATGCAATTGCGTAAACGGCGTGTAGAGGCTCCGTGCAACTACTGTACAGTCCTTTGTGCTTGCGCTGTTAATTTTGTTTAATGTGAAATATGTGAATGTGCTGTGGCTAAGGAACTATTTATACCTAATGAATGTCTGCATGGATTTTACAACTAACTTTAGTTAAGTTTATTGTTTAGTGGCGTGTAGGGTTATTTGAATGGTCGTTTGACTTATTGACAAAAGTAAACGTATAATACGAGTATACACTGCCAACAATTACAACTTTATTCTTTTTTTATTGCTGTTTCATTTAATGATCGCATTCAGAGTGAAGTTAAAATGAAATGAAATTGAAAACTCATTGTTCAAAAGGGGTGTGGTATTGTCTACACGCTAATTTAATACGCCTTGCGTACTTCATATTCATGTACACCTTAGAATATGTTTACAGATATTTACTTACAGGTTAACACATACACTGCACGAAGAGTGTCGAGAAACTTAGTGATACGAGCCGGAGTAAGAATCCATGCATGACCTAGAAGGAAGCTAAAATCCTTACCTACTGCTCACCTCTCATCCTTCCCAGAGCTTTCGAAATTATATGTAATAGTTTAGAATTCGATTTAGACTAAATTTAGTAATACAAACAAATGGCTGCCGCAGCTACATGCTTCATGTAAATATATTATGTACCTACAAACAAATTCAACAACTCCCATTACACGGAGAAAATGTAATTAAAAGCCGCCATTGGAAAACATTAGCTAGCTAGGTGGTAATTGTTTGTGCATTAATTTTTAAGCACAACTGCAAGCACATAAGGCAATATTAATGTTCAGGCCATGAATAACATTAATGTCCCACTTTGCACGATTCCGCCGGCAAATGGCCCATACGTCTGGCTTAGTGGTGTAAACGTTCCAAATACTAATATGACAATTTTGCTCATGGCGGCTGCGGTACAGTGCGTGCGCACCTGAATTATTTATTGTACCTAACGTGCGCCAAAAGAGCCTCGCACTCTGATTTGGCATCATTTCAAAAGCAGAGCTAACCCCTTATATTATATATAATATTTATCTTCATATTTTTAATTTTTTTCAATAAAAATGCTCATTGGACAAAAATATAAACAACAGATCAAAAGGACAGACAAAAACTAAAAATAAAAAGAAAAACACTTTATCGTGTGGGAAGTTGGGGACCACCCTTGATAATTCAATTTAAGTACCTACCTATTTTTATGTTTAGCGGCTATACAGCGCGTTTGATACATCGTTTGCCAAATTAAAACGGCAGAATAGATAGGTTGAGTCATTTGCTATCTTCTCAGGCCTAGAAATTTTAATTTGGCGCACATTTTTTTTTTCACTTCCATGCCAGTTTTTCGTAAATTTCAAATTTTTACTTGCGTAGTAGTAAAAAAAACCAGGGCCAATTTTGTTTTTCTAGGCATGAGAAGATAGCAAATGCCTCAACCTATATGCCGTTTTAATTTGGCAAACGATGTACCAAACACCCTGTATAACACAAACACGGTCTGCCTATTACGAATCATAAGATAAGTACAGCTTGCTGCTGTTTGACAGTAGTGTCTTATAAGTAGCAACCAAAAAATCACGTGTATTTATATTTTGAGACTCCTGGGGGTGTATTCGAGAACGGACATTTGACGTATCATGAGGATATCCAGTTGATGCGGATAAATCATGACTTGTGGAATCGCGTACAATCACCACCTGTCAGTGAACTCTATCCACACTAGAGGTGGGGGTGTTGTACTGAAATAGTTTTTGGGACAGGTTTTTCCTAATGGACGACGTTTTGTTTGTCGAGTATTTAAAAGCACGGACTCTATTTTTCGAAATATAACAAATATGAAGTTGCCAACACCTCGTACCTCCATTCTTATTTTTACTTTAAGTAAAATATTTTTTTGTTAACAGACAGTCGTCTGGGTGTCTGTTGGATCAAAAAATAATGGAAATAATTTTTACATTGTTAATATGTCATTTGATTAATGGCCTTGGCTCAAAACGTCACGATACGTCAGATCAGACTAATGAAAAGTCGATATTTGCATAAATAACCCTTATTTGTAAGTCGCTTAAGTACGGTAAACACGTAAATTGCCTATTTGGGGTGGTACACGTAAAACTGGTATTTTCATAGAAACGTACTTTTGGTACGCATTTTGCCAACGTGTCCCAGCTCTAGGTAGGATCACAATGTATCGCAAGTTGTTACATTTGACAACTTGTGATCGTAACTGTCAATGAAACTAGACTTTTTTGTCGATGGGTATGGCTGCCATATTTGGATTTATGACATTCAAAAGGGGATCCTACGGCATAGAGTAAACTGCATGCTCATTTTTCTACAATACTTTGATTCTTCTACTGGACGCAAGATGGAGTTAGCAGTCAAATTTCGATCTTGGCGTTATAAAAGTAAACCGCAAGAACATGACATGCAGTTGCGTGGGTGTAGATCTATCATGAAACGAACATGTGACAATTGTCTATGATTAAAAAAATAATTGACAAATAATAATATAAAGCGATACAATACTACTTCAAAATGGCAAAAAGAAAACAGATTTATTATAAACATACTTACAAATCATATAGGTAAAAAGTATAATTTTTAAACCAATGGTCGTGGGTCCTAACCCCGGCTATTAACAATGACTTTGTTGTAACTATCTTAACCAATTGCTTTTCTGTGAAGTAAAATAATTATCATGAGGAAGATGGAGTAGCCACAATAAGGTATATATTTTTCCCCTCTGGGTTAGATGGCAGGGAGAGATAGTGGAGAAAGCGGCAAAATAAGCATTTATTGTGTTGTTAAAAGCCCTAAGCCATGAGCCAGGGTATGTGAGGTGCATGATTACTTGATTAGGGGCTAAACTCTGGAAAACCGGACCTTCGGCGACTAGCTGCCAACTTTCCCAACTCACTTTTACATCAGCTCCTTTGATTAATAAATTCAGGTAAAATTCGTAAGAACTAAGTGCCTGTGCCATTCTCTACATTGGACGCTATGCCTAATTAGTTGTTATTGATGTTGAATTTTCAGTGGCATATAAGACACCGGTCGTATAACGACTTAGAAATTTGGATGTTTTCAGTTTGAATGAATAGCAAACTGGAGAGTTTTTGATTAATTTAAAACTTATTATTTTAGGTATTTTGTGACGAAAGGTCTTCACAGACATCGACATAAAATCGGGAAAGCCCGGCCAAATGCGTCAGACCACGCAAAATGGAGGATTCCATGCCTACTTGTCTTCTTCTACCATGTATAGGTATCCATAATAAAATTATGTCATTAAAATACCGTTTCTTCGCAGCACTACACTTCAGTCCTTTTATTAGAATATGTAAATAATTTTGTTCTGTGAAACTTATTTTGTGTTACGAGGCTTACGAGTTACTTTGACCTACTCGTATTTTGCCACCTTAATAATAGTAGCCTCGAATTGGTTGTTATTTGTGGCTTTCCATAAAATAATAAGGGTACGTCTTTATGCTTCAAATGCAATACGGACGTTTTCATCTGAAATTCCAATAGAACTTGGAAATTCCAGAAGCCACATTTTACAAGCTTTTATGTAGTTTCACTTTCACCTGCCCCGTTGTTTGTTTGTATCAATCAAATCTAAATACCCACTTCCCGGGTGTTCAATTAAGCTGAAAATTTGCATGCATAAGTAATCAAGTTTTCACAGATGTTTCGAATAAATATAGTTTTTTCAAAGGTTGTCTCCTTTCAATCATAGACAGAGACAATCATACAATCTTTGTCTTACACTTTACACTAGTACTAGCACCCAAAAGAAAAGGACGACTATAGATTTCCCGGTTCTTACTGACTGACAAATTGGTTTGACCAACTACTTATATAACATTGATGGATCAAGGTGGTTTGTTTACAGCCTGCCGCGAAACCCGAAAAGCGATATTTCTTTATCTGCCACTCTATCGCTCGGATATGCAAGAGTGATAGAGTGGCAGTTAACGAATTTGGAATTTCGTGTTTCACCGTAGGCCCTTTGTTTGTGGTAATTTTTCCCAAAAGACGAATAGAAGTACGCACGATAAACGCCAAAAAGTTGCTATTTAAATGCTTATCATATTAATTTAAATCGTCGTTGGTGGTTCTTGCTTGTGTGAGTTATATAGATGGTCAAGCAAATCTTTTCAGTTATAAAAGGCGCGAAATTCAAATTTTCTATGAGTCGATATCCCTTCGCGCGTACATTTTTCAAATTTGCCGCCTTTTTCTACTGACAAAATCTGCTTGATCAACTATAAATGTCACTGTACCTTCACCTGCGGACTCAACCTTCACGTTATTTTTTTTTTTCAATGTTCACGCTGTCATAGTAACGAAAATAATAAACACGTCAATCGAAGTCAAGAAATTTATATCCAAGAAAAAAATGCATATTATATAAAAAAAATTATGAAAAAGGAAAATATTATACAATGTTATGTAAAGAGCTTTATTTTCATATGACCCAAGACTTAGTCGAAGATTTCAGAAACCAATATCCAGCAAGCACCGTCTGGCTCTCTGCTTGTAAGATATGGAAATACAATGCACGTACCTACATATAAATATGTGTAATCATGTGCCGAAGCATATTATTAAGAGGCAAGGGGATGTCCGGTTCTCCATACAAACGTAGTCGCAATTTTCCTCTCTGGATATTGATATTATGGAATATGGAATATCAAAAAACTGACAGTGCTCAATGCATTCTGCTACATTCTTCAAATTTAGATTTCAGCTTTCAGGTTTTGGCATTATTTTCTTCCATCAATCTCACGTTCTTCAGTGTTCATGTGTACAGATTTGTTCAGTTTCAGCACAGATTATAGTTACTTTATGGTTTCAGGAACGCATGAAAAACGAAAGCTTAAAAGATAATAAATTTACGATGGCTGTGGGAAAGCAACAAAAATTTAAAGCATCGATATAAGATAATCATCTATAAACTGTTTTCGGCCATAGCGAATACGTTTACCGCTAAGAATGTCTCAAAGTAAAAAAAAGAAGTAAGTAAATATTAACTGACGTGTCTCACTCCGCGATTTCGTTGCTTTGCTACAGGTAGCTAAAAGTACGTCCGTTCGGCTCCAATTTTGGGGTTTGCCATAAGCCGCGCGTGGCGCTGTCGCCACCTAGCGGCCATATCTGTGCTGATCGTAACAGACGCGTTTTGTTAGAGAGTGAGTCTTCTGTACTTAGTACTATTATTTATTCTGTGATTAAGCTCATAAGTACACTAAGGTAGAATTGTCCGTCTATCCGTCCATATGCCACAGCAATTTTACTCAAAAACTATATTATAATGAAATTTAGAAAGTAGGTATTTTTAATTTTGTAAGCCACTACTTACTCGTAGGTTAGAATTTCAACCGGTTGGCGGTGGTGAACCGATTTGGATTTTTTTTTAAAGTATAGGTATCCCGTTTTTATCAAATCCCAGTTCTGATGATGGGTCCATCCGAACTCCTCGAATCTTATAAGTAGGCATACATATAGCGATTTTTGTGTTTTCATCAATAAAGCAAGTATTTACGTTCAAAAAAAACTTTTTACAAAAAAAAGAAAACCGACTTCAAAAAGGATGAAATAAAATATTATCCTTTTTAAGTCTATGCGTTACCAACTGATATGTTTGAAGTCGGTGCCAAGCCAACTTTTGAAGCATACTATGATTTTGGTGCGATTCGATAAGGATGTACGTTGGATTGCCTTACAATGAACGTACTTTCTGTAGGTACAGTCGACGTTAAAAATATGTTTACACTTTTCGTCTTATTACAAAGGAGTAAGGTGCAAAAGTGTATAATACATATCTTTGACGTCGACTGTACCTAAGAACACACCTCAGAACACACGATCAATTCTTCTTGGCACAGTCCGTACCATGTTTGTCGGCACGCAAGCGTGGGATTGGGACTGAAGTTATTTCCCGTCCCTTATTTAGAGGACTACATTTCAAAATATAAAACAATTCAAGGAATTTACGTTCTTGCCAAATTTCACCTAAAGCGGTTTAGTTGTTTAGCCATGAAAAGGCGACAAAGAGGCAGACAGAATTACTTACACATTTATAATAGTTCTAATGGTACAGTTCTAATGGTATTTATAGTCATAAAGCTGATTATTTTTGACGGGTATTCTTTACTACTTGGCTTGGCACCGACTTCAAACATATCAGTTGGTAACGCATAGACTTAAAAAGGATAATATTTTATTTCATCCTTTTTGAAGTCGGTTTTCTTTTTTTTGTAAAAAGTTTTTATTTTTCCATTTTTAGTTTTAACGCATTGTTAATAGCGCGACGCGTATATGAAAAACAACATCATGATTAACACTAAATTCGTGTATCTACTTTAATAAATATGTAATCTGGAATTTTCTCGAGTCCGTCTGGGAAATTATAATTCCTGTCACTACACTAAATCCATACTCCGCCCCGCCACTGACCCAATCCCTCAACCCCCCCCCCTATAACTCAACCGGCCTCATAGCGTATCAACCCCTGATCCAAGCACCCCTTCAACCACCATTACCCGACCCCTTAATCCCCGACCCCTTAACTCCTAACCCCCGATCAGTAGCCTTACCAGCTTACCAAGAGTTTGACATTGATTTATTCGCTAGCGTGTGTGTAACTTACTTTCTTTGCATCTCGCTCGTACTGGCATATTAGTGCGAGCGAGATGCATAAAAAGTAAGTTACGAAGACGTTAGCGTCGCTAACTTAGCGAATATGTCAATGTCAAACTCGTGGTAAGGCTACACTTGCACTACATCAAATTGGCGGTGTTCGGAAGCAAATGCTCGAGTTACTTTAGAAAACACCGAAATCACTTTACACGTGCCTTTAAAAACTGAGGAGTTCCCTCAATTCCTCATGGATTCCATCATCAGACCAGAACCATAAATAATACGGAAACACCTTGGAGGCAACTCCTTCCAAACAAAAAAAGAATTACTCAAATCGGATCACAGGTGCCGGAGTAATCACTGAACATACTACATTTAATAAATCATCATCATTATCATCAAAACAATCATCATCATCAGGTCTACTTCATCAAAGTGGTGGTTTACGGGAGAAAATGCTCGAGTTGCTTAAGAAAACACCCAAATCACAATGCATGTGCCTTTAAAAATTGAGGAGTTCCCTCAATTCCTCATGGATCCCATCATCGGAACAGAACCAAATTAAAATGGGACCAACTCGGAGGTAGTTTCTTTCAAACAAAAAAAGAATTACTCAAATCGGACTACGGATGTCGGAATAATCGGTGAACGTACATAGAAAAAAAAAAAAAATAGCCACAACCGAATACAGAACCTCCTCCTTCTATGAAATGGAAGTCGGTTAAAAAATGCTCGAGTTGCTTAAGAAAACACCCAAATCACAATGCATGTGCCTTTAAAAATTGAGGAGTTCCCTCAATTCCTCATGGATCCCATCATCGGAACAGAACCAAATTAAAATGGGACCAACTCGGAGGTAGCTTCTTTCAAACAAAAAAAGAATTACTCAAATCGGACTACGGATGTCGGAATAATCGGTGAACGTACATAGAAAAAAAAAAAAAAAATAGCCACAACCGAATACAGAACCTCCTCCTTCTATGAAATGGAAGTCGGTTAAAAAGTGACATTTAGTGAAGTGGATCTACTCATAGGAGGTTTGTTTTTAGCGTTCCGTACGTCAAAAAGAAAAAAAACGGAGCCCTTATAGGATCACTCGTGCGTCTGTCTGTCCGTCTGTCTGTCCGTCTGTCACAGCCTATTTGCTCCAAAACTACTGGACCAATTAAGTTGAAATTTGGTACACATATGTAAATTAGTAGTAGTTTTTTTTTAATAATTTAAAAATACATTTATTCGAAGTTATTTAAGAAAATAGCCTAAAAGTTACTTTATCTCCGAAACTACTAAGTCTAAAATTTTGAAATACAAAAAATACACAAAATATAAATACATAAAATCTTCACTTGTAGATGACAGGAAAACCTATTAGAAATGTGCAGTCAAGCGTGAGTCGGACTTATGTACGGAACCCTAGAAACGCGAGTCCGACTCGCACTTGGCCGGTTTTTTTAAATTACGTGTAGGTATGTTAGTAAGTAGATTTTTTGGTACTAGAAATAATATTAGTATATATATAGGTATACATACTTAACTTAATAGTTTTTCTTTCACCTATGTAAGTAATATGTAAAAGGGACCGAAATATGTAATAAGAGGTGTAAAGTAAATACGAGTATTACTATACGATATGTCCAAACAAAGATCGCTATGATCAGTACAAGTTATTTTTTTAGGTCCCGTACCTCAAAAGGAAAAAACGGGACCCTTTAAGGATCAATTCGTTATCCGTCCGTCTATCCGTCTGTCCGTCTGTCTGTCTATCCGTCCGTCTGTCTGTCTGTCAAGTCAAGGCCCTTTATCTCGGGAACGGGTGTAGGTATCGAGTTGAAGAGGAATAAAGTTAATACGATTATTACTTACTATAAAGTACTCGTATGTCTAAAGAAAGAACGCTATGATAAGCAGAAAGTAATTCTTTAGGTTTCCGTACTTCATAAGGAAAAAACAGGACACTTTTAGGATCACTTTATTGTCCGTCTGTCCGTCCGTCCGTCCGTCTGTCCGTCTATCCGTCTGTGCATCCGTCCGTCTGTCCATCTTTCTACCTATCTCTGTGAATGATCATTCCGTAAGAATTTATTCCTAACTCGTCTAATCTTACAGACATAATACATTTAAATTTGTTGTTGAATCATATGATGATCAAGCATTCAGATTAAATAAAATGAGTGATATTTAATGAAGTGGAACTGCTGATGAAGACCAGCTGGAACACCCTAACGACGCGTATTTCACGTTTGGCAATATGTCTTCTTCGTTATGTTTAATCTGCAAGTTATTTTTAAGCATCATTTTAGTCGAGACCTATTTCTGGTGATGGGTTCCAGAAAGAATAGACGAAACTTTTCAAATATTTTATATATAGGTACTTATAGTATATTTTTACATTTGCATTTAAACAGTGCTATTTGGTGAATGGAACTTTTTCATGAAGACCAGAAAGTAACTTCTCCATGACAAGTATTTAATAGGTGTTTCGGCTTAGGCTTTTAATTATTTATTATTTATACCCTCCCGGGCGGAAGAGAGGGAGGAAGACAACTGACCACAGCGAGTATAGAATCACTCCACCTTATAAAACCAAGTCCCCCGCCGCGCGGTTTGTGTGTATGTATGTTCGCGATAGACCCAAAAACTACAGATCGGATTTTCATGCGGTTTTCATCTATCAACAGAGTGATTCTTGAGGAAGATTTAGGTGTATAATCTGTTAAGGTTTTGTGTAACCCGTGCGAAGCCGGGGCGGGTCGCGGGGTTGCATGGTACTAACCAATATGGCGTAGTGGTATCGTCTTGGGTCGTCCTATTCGTTTTTCGCCAAGTTCTTAAATTAGTCCTATTTTGCTTTCGTCACGCATTCTACATTGAAAGCCACCGACGACGATTGTGACGAATGTAGAATGGGTGACCAAAGCAGAATAGGACTAATTTAAGAACTTGACGAAAAACGAATGGGACAACCCAAGACGATACCGGCGTAGTTGGTGTTCATTATACGTAGGTTTAGGAACTTTTTTTTTAAATTTAATTTCCAAAATCTCGATCCTAGAAGAAAAATTGTGAGGACCAAACTTGTAGAGAATCAAATTTCCTACAATTTTTGTCCTCACGGTTTTACTGTAAAATCAAAAATGCCCGAGTTATTCAAGAAAAACCGTTTTTTGAATATACACAGAAGCCTGATTCAGTCTACTTTTTAACCGACTTCCATTTCATAGAAGGAGGAGGTTCTGTATTCGGTTGTGGCTATTTTTTTTTTTTTTTTCTATGTACGTTCACCGATTACTCCGACATCCGTGGTCCGATTTGAGTAATTCTTTTTTTGTTTGAAAGGAGCTACCTCCGAGTTGGTCCCATTTTAATTTGGTTCTGTTCTGATGATGGAATCCATGAGGAATTGAGGGAACTCCTCAATTTTTAAAGGCACATGCATGGTGATTTGGGTGTTTTCTTAAGCAACTCGAGCAGTTTCTCCCGAAAACCACCACTTTGATGAAGTAGACCTGATGATGATGATTGTTTTGATGATAATGATGATGACTTTTTGAAATGTATGTTCAGCGATTACTCCGGCACCTGTGATCCGATTTGAGTAATTCTTTTTTTGTTTGGAAGGAGTTACCTCCAAGGTGTCTCCAAATTATTTTTGGTTCTGGTCTGATGATGGAATCCATGAGGAATTGAGGGAACTCCTCAGTTTTTAAAGGCACGTGTAAAGTGATTTCGGTGTTTTCTAAAGTAACTCGAGCATTTGCTTCCGCAAAAAAGCCAATTTGATGTAGTGCAAGTGTAGCCCTACCACGAGTTTGACATTGACATATTCGCTAAGTTAGCGACGCTAACGTCTTTGTAACTTACTTTTTATGCATCTCGCTCGTACTAATATGCCAGTACGAGCGAGATGCAAAGAAAGTAAGTTACACACACGCTAGCGAATAAATCAATGTCAAACTCTTGGTAAGCTGGTAAGGCTACTGATCGGGGGTTAGGGTTCGGAGTTAAGGGGTCGGGGATTAAGGGGTCGGGGTATGGCGGTTGAAGGGCTGCTGGTTCAGGGTCGAGGGGTTCATGGATCAGGGGTTGATGCGCTGTGAGGTAGAGTGATCGGGGGGTTGAGGGATTGGGTCAGTGACGGGGCGGGGGATGGATTTAGTGTAGTGACAGGAATTATAATTTCCCAGACGGACTCGAGAAAATTCCTGATTACATATTTATTAAAGTAGGTACCCGCATTTAATTTTAATCATGATGTTGTTTTTAATTCATGCGTCCTGCTCTTAACAATGCATTAAAACTAAAAATTGAAAAATAAAAACTTTTTACAAAAAAAAGAAAACCGACTTCAAAAAGGATGAAATAAAATATTATCCTTTTTAAGTCTATGCGTTACCAACTGATATGTTTGAAGTCGGTGCCAAGCCAAGTAGTAACAATACCCGTCAAAAATAATCACCTTTATGACTATAAATCCCATTAGAACTGTACTAATAACTATTATAAATGTGTAAGTAATTCTGTCTGCCTCTTTGTCGCCTTTTCATGGCTAAACAACTGAACCGCTTTAGGTGAAATTTGGCAAGAACGTAAATTCCTTGAATTGTTTTATATTTTGAAATGTAGTCCTCTGAATAAGGGACGGGAAATAACTTCAGTCCCAATCCCACGCTTGCCACGCTTGACTGTGCCAAGGTTTGATCGTGTGTTCTGAGGTGTGTTCTTAGGTACAGTCGACGTCAAAGATATGTTTACACTTTTGCACCTTACTCCTTTGTAATAAGACGAAAAGTGTACTTAAACATATTTTTAACGTCGGCTGTACCTACAGAAAGTACGTTCATTGTCGTCGTGTAAGGCAATCCAACGTACATCCTTATCGAATCGCACCAAAATCATGGTATGCTTCAAAAGTTGGCTTGGCACCGACTTCAAACATATCAGTTGGTAACGCATAGACTTAAAAAGGATAATATTTTATTTCATCCTTTTTGAAGTCGGTTTTCTTTTTTTTGTAAAAAGTTTTTATTGAATTTATACTCCCTTGACCCCCCCGAGGGACCTACGAAAAAAAATCCAAGAACTGATTATTCACAGGTCAAAATCTATAATGACTGAACTAAGATACCTACAAAGCAGGTGTTATTGGCCCGTCTTTATACACCTGTATCCTGTATATAGTTATACATACAACCTACGGAACATTTTATTTAATTAGATGGGTGATGGGAGGATATTTGACCTTACAAATGACTGTGCCCAAACATTTCCGAAACATATCGAACGTTTTAGTTGCAGTTTTCAGTAGTGTAAAATAATTGGTATATTTATCGTACCTCGTGTTATAAATGTAAATATAATATATTATTTTTTAGGTTCAATATACTGGCATTGGTTTCACCAAGAACGATGAGCGAGAAGCGATTAGAAATATAAAACTGGAAACGAGTTGGGGCGTCCGGCTGCGACCGAAGCGAGTTTTTGAATGCGAGTTTGACGTTTTAAACACCGTATTTAAGGTTAATAAGGTCTACAAGCTTCGAGAAGGAGGTCAACCGCCGAATCCAACTTGGTTGGGCAGCGTTCGGGAAACTACGTAATGTCTTTTCGTCCGACATACCTCAGTGCCTCAAGACGAAAGTCTTTAATCAATGTGTGTTACCAGTGATGACTTACGGCTCCGAAACGTGGTCTTTCACTATCGGCCCCATCTCAAAATTCAAAGTCGCTCAACGAGCTATGGAGAGGGCTATGCTCGGAGTTTCTCTGCGTGATCGAATCAGAAATGAGGAGATCCGTAGACGAACTAAAGTCACCGACATAGCCCACCGGATTAGCAGGCTGAAGTGGCAATGGGCAGGCCACATTGCGTGCAGAGAAGATGGCCGATGGAGTCGAAAAGTGCTCGAGTGGAGACCACGGACTAGCAAACGCAGCGTAGGACGTCCACCCACAAGATGGACGGACGACCTTGTTAAGGCCGCCGGAAGACGCTGGATGCGGATCGCTTCCAACCGGTACGAGTGGAGGTCCAAGGGGGAGGCCTATGTTCAGCAGTGGACGTCTTATGGCTGAGATGATGATGATGATGATGAAGGTCTACAAGCAAATATCAGCCTTCGTGAATTACGTATTGTAACCTTAGTCACAGAATAGTAGTACAGTGGAACCTCGATAGCACGGATCTCAAGGGAAACGCCAAAACTTCGTGTTAACGAGGTTTTATCTTATAGAGTGCATCGACTTAGAGAGGTTCTTGTAGGTTTTTGTTAGTCTTAAAAACACATTAAAATTCGTGTTAGGCAGGTGATTATACATAGACACGTAAAAATACAGTTTCTTTTTTTTTGAGTTACAGAGGTTCGTTAGTAATATCGATATAGATGTGGTAAAACAATACGACTATTTTTTCTAGTTGCATGGTCTCTCCGACCGCCAAGCGAACATCGCTTAGCGAGTACCTACCGCTAAGCGACTTTATCGTTGACAGCTTTTATCGCTGCGAGTAAAGAGTGCAAAGAGAGTCCTCGCCGGCAATGTGAACAGCCAGCGATCAACTATTAATATAGGTACCTATCTATTGTCTTTTACCGACACGGAATCTCTATCTTATCGCTTACACGCCCTTGGTGCTTGGACTAGTGCATATCCATACTTAATATTATAAAGGCGAAAGTGTGGCTGTCTGTTTGTCTGTCTTGTCTGTTACCTCTTCACGCTTAAGCCACTGAACCGATTTATTTGAAATAGGTATGGTATAGAGATTGGTATTATAGTCCCGAGGAAGGACATAGGATAGTTTTTATTCCAGAAATCATCCCTTAAAGGGGTGGAACTTTGTATGGGGACTTAACACAAACTGGACAACAAACTTTGTCAATAGGAACTGTCCCGCCCGCGCGGTGTAGCACCGGTGCTGGTGCACGATTTAGTTGGGTACATAGAGATAGTTTGAGTCCCGGGGAATGACAAAGGGTAGTTTTCATTCAAGAAATTACCCTTTAACTGATTGAATAAAATAATAGCTACCTACCTAAATTAATAATTCCACGCTGAAGATGTCGCGGGGAAAAGCTAGTATATATATAACAGAGATGAGCCACTGAAAATATTATTGATACACAATTATGTAGACACCTAACCTATTTTATATTAAGTAAGGATATATTATTATCACTGCCAAAATAAGGTTAAAGGTGCCGCCCTGTAGTAGTAGAAGGTATTGTGATAAATATTTTTCTTTCATATACCTATATACTATGGACATTCCTCGATGGCACCAAGTTGCAACCAGAAAGCGATGATCACACGGCAAATCAAATTCTGAAGACTATAGCAGCCACGTCAAAGGAAGATATACCTACCTATTCAAAGAATGTTTATTGATCCTATTTGAAAGCAATCCTACAATCATGATCATA
Source organism: Cydia fagiglandana (assembly GCF_963556715.1). Lineage (NCBI taxonomy): Eukaryota > Metazoa > Arthropoda > Insecta > Lepidoptera > Tortricidae > Cydia > Cydia fagiglandana. The sequence goes on from NC_085932.1 coordinate 11,223,090, forward strand.
CACGCTATATTTGTTAAGATTGTTGTTATTTAATTATCCTGTGATTAATAATTTAATTTAATTTATTTAAGGCCAACTAAGGATCAATTTCGTCATTTTAATTTAAATCTTACAACAAATGTTAGTAGGATACACGCACAAACTTATTAACTAACTACATATTTACAGATGATGGTGTAATAACAACAATTTTGACAAATTTGGCGTGTATGACCATAATTGTAGGATTGCTTTCAAATAGGATGCCATATACAGGGTGGAAAGATAAGTCGGGCCCTGGAGGGAAACTACCTTAAATCCTTAAGCTGGCTCATTTTACTTAAAGGAGACATTCCTTTATTTTTAAAAAGAAACAAAACTTGGTACAAAACAAAATTTTTATGGTAGTCTCATTGCGGCCTTTGTATTAGAACAATAATAATCCAACCAAAATTTCGGGTCGACAATTGAGTCCAGGCCTGCTACCAAAACCTGTACTGGAGTCAGTTATGTAACGCTGCCATACATGACCCAAAAAATTTTTATTAAGCTATGAGCTTCATCACATCTGATATTTGAGTAATTCTAAGCATTTCTAGCCTGAAGTGGGGGGGAGGGTGGGATACAAAGACGGCCGCCACCCGTCATCTTTAAAAAAAATCTACTCTGATCCTGGTGGGTACTAGGGCAAGTTTGGTATCATTTTCGTATAAACCAAAGACGTAGAATTCATTGCTGATATTTGTTTTTTTTCAATTTCATAGTAATTTTACAAGAAAAACGTAAAAAGGTGAAAAATTTGGTTGGAGATTTTTGCTACGCGGAGCCGAAACTACAAAAGATAGAAAGTTGAAATTTGCACACTAGATTACATTTATAAAGTGTACCAGAGATAAGAAGCGATTTTGAGAAATTCAACCCCTAAGGGGGTTAAAAAGGGGATGAAAGTTTGTATGGGGTTCAAGTTTTATTTTAAGCTAGGAATTTGAAACTTCGTAAAACGATATATTATTAAAATACAAGAAAACTAATTTCAGCGTTTTTGAAAATTCATCCCCTAAGGTGGTGAAAAAGGAGTTGAAAGTTTGTATGGATATCAAAAAAAATTTCGAACGCGAGACTTAAATCTTTGTATTTGGGGATATTATTAAAAGACAGCAAAAGTAATTTCAGCGTTTTGTAAAATTCATCCCCTAACAGGGTTAAAAAGGGGTTGAAAATATGAATCCATTACAAATCCGAGTAGACACACATTTCTTATTGCCTCCCAGGCTTGAAATGCTTAGAATTACTCAAGGAACAAATGTGATGAAGCTCATAGCTTAATAAAAAAATTTTGGGTCACCTTTATAACTGCTTCCGCTACTGATGTCCTATTTAAGGTGAGGCGGCACTAAACATAGGTCCGCTCGTGCATGGAATACTGCTGCCACTGGCTATCAAATCTGCTGCAGACTTTTTTTGGTCCGACTATCAGCTGGCAGCCCTGGACTCGATAGAGCGCCGGGCTCATATACTTTTTGGCGATGGCTGTCAAATCAAAGTTACAAAGCCTCGATCATAATATCATCGCCGACGAGTTACATGTCTATCGGTGTTCTATCGGATATATCCTAGGGAGTGCGCAAAAGAATGTGTTATTCCCACTAGTTACCACCAAGTTCTTACCAGTGGTAACTACTGGGCATTTTTTCCCACCTTTTACCACTGGTAAAAAAAATCCCACTAGTTACCACCAACTCGGCTTGGTGGTAACTACTGGGAATTTTTATTCCCAGTAGTTACCACCAAAATATTGTTAGAATTCAATACTAATAAAAACAGTATAAATAGTTTAGTATAAATGTAGCGTGCTGAAATAAATAATTATGTGTCGCTTAGTGATTCAGTAAACTGCTTTAAATGTGATCAAAAATATTAAAACAGTTTTACCGGTATAAGTTTAAAAACTAAAATAGAAGAGTCTCATTCTAGTTAACTAGAAATTAACTTATTATCCGAATAAAATGTATCTTATTAACTGTAAATTGAATTACATATTTATACAAACGAACAAACCAATCAGTCAAAAACGGACAGAACTGATTTCGTTTTATTATTTAGAGCTACTTCATTTCGTTCTATTATAAGTATTATAACACGACGCAGAGCTGGAATATGTAGGTATTCATAATTTGTAGTCAGGCTAAATAAAAGGGCATGGTTGTTATTAAAACCGCTTAGGGCGCGCTTCGGATGGGCTGACGGCTGACTGCTCGGACTAACCAGCGTAGGTTCGCATTCCAATTACGCTCGGGTACATCGCTCGGTCATGTTACGCTGGTTGGCTCGATTGCTTTTAAACACCCACGCTAGCGGGACGGTAATAACACTCTACCAGTGGGGCATCAGTAGTCAGAGGGTACACTTCTTTTTTTTTATTTTACTTTTATTCTTTTGGAAAATATGTTTATCGGAAGACCGTGTAAGTAATTAAAATCGCATAAAACAACCTTAAATTGAGTTTTGAGAATTGTACGTTTGTATAAATATGTAATTCAATTTACAGCTAATAAGATAAATTTAATCCGGATAATAAGTTAATTTCTTCTTAACTAGAATGAGACTCTTCTACTTTAGTGTTTACGCTTATACCGGTAAAACTGGTTTAATATGTTTGATCACTTTTAAAGCAGTTTACTGAATCACTAACTGATGTATAATTATTTATTACAGCACGCTACATTTATCCTTTAGTATTTATACTGTTTTTATTAGTATTGCATTCTAGCAATATTTTGGTGGTAACTACTGGGAAAAAAATTCCCACCTTTTACCAGTGGTAACTAGTGGGAATAAAAATTCCCAGTAGTTACCAGTGGTTTACCACAGGTGGGGGAAAAAATCCCAGTAGTTACCACCCGTAAGAACTTGGTGTTAACTAGTGGGAATAACCCAAAAGAATTGCACGACCTGATCCCACCTTTCCCTTTTCATCATCGGACGTCATAGAGGTACAATAATACACCGTGTTTTTTTTATTTCCGTTAATTTCAAGGGTGCATTCCTGAGCTTAAATCAAATTACTTTCTCAAAGACACCAATATTCTAATTAACTCAATTTCGGAGATAATCAATAATTTATTTTTTTCCTATAAGGCCTCTACAAGCGTGTACACTTGCCTTAGTGCCGGTTTACATATTGATAAGTGTTTAAGAATGAGTTCATACATCTGCTATTAAACTTAAGTACAATCTCGGTCGATTTATGTTCAAAATAACATTGACATGTCACAGATTTCAATTGTTTGGTTGAGTTAAATGTAATGCCCGTGTTACTACAACGCTATGTGCTACATTTAATTACTTTTTAAAACTTAATATTTCTACAAAAAAAGGAAAAAAAGATTTTTTTTTAATTATCTACGCCATTTAGTTCTCTTAAGGTGGCCACTGACGAGCCTTCCAACAGTCCAAATAGCGTGGCTGCAATCCAAAATCGGTCCGTGAATGTCAAACACGTACAATGTTTAATATTAGGATGCCTTCCATTTGGATGAATCCATTGTAACGGCATCCATTTGGAAGGCTCGTCAGTGGCCTGCTTTAAACGTACTTATCCATAAGGTATCCCGAAGGTAACGGAATTCAATAAAAACACGGTGTATAGAGATGACACGGGGGTGGGGCTAAACGACCGAACCAGATGCACTTATGGCAATTTCAGTAGGAGTAGCAGAGAAAGCGGTATTATTGCTTGTCCTTGTCACAGTCTCACTTTTTGTTTGTTCCCCACCAAAATTTATTTATATGGTTTATGGTGGGCAACAAATAACCCGACCGAATTACGTAGATTGTTTTTGGTATGTTGTCAGGAATGTTAAAACGTGTTTTTAATATTGTCGCTTTGCGAATGTTTTATCCCTCACGGAGGCACGCGTATAGCTCATCTATGTACCTAATACTAGGTCTATGTCGGACGTCCAGGCGGGAGGAGCAAAGCGACTGCACCCGTTCGTTGTTAATATTCTATAGTTGGTCAAGCAGATCTTGTCAGTAGAAAAAGGCGGCAAATTTGAAAAATGTAGGCACGAAGGGATATCGTCTCATAGAAAATTTGAATTTCGCGACTTTTTCTACTGACAAGATTTGCTTGATCTATATTTCATCTCCATCTATATTTGTCCGCACAAAACGATTTGCCTCATCTTTTTTGTAAGGACGATTAAGGAATGGAATGCGCTCCCGTCATCTGTGTTTCCTGGGAAATTTGACCTCGGTGCAGTGGCGTAACTAGGGGGGGGTTGGAGGGGGCACGTGCCCCGGGCGCCGTCCAAAGGGGGGCGCAAAAATGGGCAAAAGACTACCTCTCCGCCTTGCCAAAAGCACAGCAGCAGATCCCTGACTTTCGTCAGTCGTATTTACCACCACTGTGAAGTGTGAAATGTGGATGGTAATGTGGCCCACAGCTCAAAAGAGAAAGCCGATCATTTAGGTACTCCTATCAAGCAGAGGGATATTCGGCGGGAGTTACTATGCTTTCATTTTATAAGGCGAGCGGGCTGAGTGCTTCAGAGCTGTGTCCCATGTTAGCGCGTCTTTTCCGTCAGGGGTCTCCTGTCGGGAAGTTACCATCTTATGGACTGTCCAAGAGACTACCTATGCAAATGGATCGCTAGCCCTTTGTCCGGCAAGCACATATATGCCGTAGTAGACGGAACCTGCTCCAATAGCAGCTGCTGCTGCGTATCTGTCGGACGACAGTAGGTACTGGGGATTCCTATACAGGGAGGCTAAAAATAATTACACTCCCGTTGCTAGGGAGGTTTTGGGATTTTACTGAGCAACTTTTACTACGGGACCAACCCCGATCTCGCGAAAAAAAAGTTTGCCTTATAAAGAAAAAAAATAGGTAAAGTACAATGAGCTGTTGTCTGAAAAATTGTTTAACATGCTGTCTAACTAGGCAACTGCCATCGGTTACAGCTTGCCATCACTGCACCGCTCGCCGTAGGCAGAGTGTTTATCCTCACACCCTAGAATCTAAATGGTCGCGCTCTGTGCGGTTTAAGAGGAATTCCCTTCACAGCGGGCGGGAGGAAATTCGTCGAGAAAAGGGAGCTCATTCACAATAAGTTAAATAAGATTCCCTTTTCTCGAGAGGCTACAGGCTATGGTGACCTCCAAAAAAGAAGTGTATACGTTTTAAAATGGTCGGCAACGCGCATGTAATATAACACCCCTGGAGTGTAGGCGTCCATATGATGCGGTGACCGCTTACCATCAGGTGGGTCGTAAGCTTGTTAGCCACCGATGTACCAAAAAAACACATACAGGGCGTCCCAAGACTATGGGACCCCAAGGGAAAGTACCTTAAATATCGTAGATAGGATATTTTGCTGAAAGAAGACATTATTTTAATTTCAAAAACAATTTAAACTGCATTCATAGATTTTTAAATAATTACATGGTTGAACCGGGAATCGAACTCGCTGCACGAGAAAAAAATCACCTGTAGTTTTATCATACCGATCGAAAGGATTCATGATAAGGATTATTATTGGATGATTTTTTTTCTCGTGTAGCGGGTTCGATTCCCGGTTCAACCATGTAATTATTTAAAAATCTATGAATGCAGTTTAAATTGTTTTTTAAATTAAAATAATGTCTTCTTTCAGCAAAATATCCTATCTACGATATTTAAGGTACTTTCCCTTGATGTCCCATCCCATAGTCTTGGGACGCTCTGTATACACTGTATTTGTCTAAGTTATATGTAAGTAAACTTTAATAAGTAACAAAGTGACCCTTTCGTTAGTTCATTTAGTTTGGGGGGGGGGGGGGGCGCAAATTTGGTGCCCCGGGCGCCATATCCTCTAGCTACGCCACTGCCTCGGTGTCTTTAAAGCAAGAGTGAATAGGCTATTATTACTTAGCTCCATCATCTTAGGCTCTGTTTTCACTTTCCATCAGGTGTGACTAGAGCCAATCCCCGTTTAGTTTATTATAAAAAATATATATAGGTACAAAGAGTACTATTGTATTATTTCCGTAGTTAGTGCCTATACCCAAAGTGCGACATAAAATAGTAGAAATTAAATAAACTGGAACTAAAAATCTTCGATACTAAATTGATGCCATTTTTTTAAGCATTTTACGTCAAAAAAGAGAGACAGTAACGTAGAAAGTGGCGCCCTTATTTATATTCTACTGGTTTTTGTCACACTGTAATTTGAGGCAGGAAATAGGCAATATTACGCAAAACCCTGCGTTAATAGCACATCCCAGGGCCTACCGCGAAACACGTAAATCGAAATATCGTTTTCTGCCTCTATCACTCATGGCCATTCGATCGACAGAGAGGCAGATAACGAAATTTCGATTATCACGTTTTGCGGTAGCCTATCTGTAAACATAGGCACTGTAAGCAAATCACCTTGATGCATCAATGTCATAGTGAAAATTGTCAAGAAACTCGGGGGGATCAGGGCTTTGCACATAGCAAGACCGAGCCGGGCCCGCACCGTGCCATTCCCGAGCCCTGGTGATGACATAAAGGTGGCCACTGACGAACCTTCCAACAGTCCAAATAGCGTGGCTACATTCCAAAATCGGTCCGTGAATGTCAAAAACGTACCTACAATGTTTAGTATTAGGATGCCGTCCATTTGGATGAATCCATTGTAACGGCATCCATTTGGAAGGCTGGTCAGTAGCCTGCTTAACGCTTTGCATAGAAAAGGAAGCTCCGGTAGCTCCGGCGGCCCGGCCACAGCCCGGTCTAACGTGAGTCATCCTAAACTGGAAAAAAACCGGAAAAAACGAAATTTTGTGTTGTTTTTTGTGTGTGCGATAAGCATTTGTTTTTTTCCGGGATTTTCATCCCTAATTCCACCCAGTAATAAAAACTGACTTCTAAATATGGTTTAATTACAACTTGCGTGAATAGGCATTTTTGAGCGTTCATAGGTGAATGTGTGGAGCGAGCATTATTTGACGTGTAGGTGTGGGTTCAAGAAAAAGAGCGCTTGTCAATAAGGCGTTCGTGTTTGTAATGTCGGGATGCGCGATGGGGGTGTACTTGTAGCTGGTAATTAATTAATACCAAATACTGGGTCTGTTATCTATTATTTATTCTATTAAATGGTAAGAGAAACACCTTAGTCGTACACTGTCTATTCCCCAAGAGAGAGAGGGCGTGGGGGGGAAACAGCGTTTAGTTACCACAGTGTTGTTAAAATTCAATTAATAATAGCCTTTATCGACCATCAACAGTGTAGTCCCCTTTTGATTGATGGAAATTGTCACATATAGTTCCACTACTCGCCGCCGCACCATGAATAGCGCTTTAGTTCATCTATCGCTCACAAGATGTCATTAATTCCTGTAAACGTATATATTGAAAAAAAAAGCTTTACTCTATGCTATAAAATACCCTTTCGCACGTCAAAAACTCCAAGATGGTGCCCAAGCCCATGGACAAAAAAGTCTAGCGATAGTATCCATGCCTGTCAAAATTTGACATTAGCAATCCACAGTTAGGTGACAACCGAACCAAACCGACTTAACCGACCTACCCCGAGTTCAAAGTCATTATAAACCGTATAGTAGTAATAAAACAAAGTTGATTTTTTCTTACTTATTTTTCGATCACAAGTTTGCGATAGAACGCGATTCCATTGAACAATGCGATACAATCATCTGTTGATGTGATGTTGATTTGAAATGTCAGTTTTGCACAAGTGGAATAAGGCCCCTGTTAACATTTTTATTATTTGTTTTTACGAGTATATGTAGTGACAAAAGTAACATACTCTATAAAAATGATGTATGGACAAAGTCGAGTCGTAGGTAAAGTTTTCCGAATAGGAACTGGCTGATAAAAATCCTGTGCCTATCTAATAACGAATATTTTGTGTGCTTATTATTAGCGGCTCGACAGATTTCAGTGTGAAATATTTTTAGGTAGGTAAGATTTACAATAGTGAGATATTCTAACATGACGTTTGTTATATTTCTGTTAAATTGACCAGTTTATGACATTTAAGTAATTATACCCACGTAGTAAACGCGATTGTTAACCCGGTTGGTGCAGGTGTCGGCGAGCAGGCCTCTAGTGCACTCCACAGCTACATAAATAGGTCGTAACCGGGCCTTGGAGTGCTATCCGCGATCGCGGCGCCCGGAACTAACTGCCTCCCTGGCAGGCTGTAAACGTCTTCAGCGCCTGACTTTCGGTGATTTACTCCAATTTTTATGTCGCTCCTCCTCTAGATTTATATTAAATTTATTTCGGGCACATTTTACGACACTAACACGTGTCACGCAGATAATTGGAGCTGTCCGAAACAGGCGACGTTTAATAGGTACCTACGCCATACCTTATCGTTAGATCTTCATTAATATTTATTAAGTACTGCCGTCAGTATTAATTAGTGATTTTTACATCATTTAATTATTTTATGGTATTAATAGTATTTTATTTTTCGAAGTATTTTTTTAAAGAACGGTTTTTCTCTGTTACGCTGTGCAAATGTTTATGTCGCCATAATTGGAAAGAATATCACAATTTTTATGTATAGTATTATAAATATAATACGAAGTAGAATCCAACAAAATTTCGTTATATTCGTTATCTTACCGGTGTAGTTTGATTTCGCGATGTGAAGAAAAAAAAAACACAGGTTGGCCACAATATTTTTCAGACAGGGTGTTAATTGCGACAGTGCGAACCTGTCGGGAGCTGTACAACTTCTTGCTTTTTCCACTTTATTACTCTCATACAATGGGTTGTACAATAATAATGAAAATGTTCCATTGTGAAATAGCATAATACGTTATTAGGTACGTACCATTGTGCTGACAGCGAATCGCTGATCTCAACGTAGATAAAGAGGTATGTATTCCCAATACGGTGAACCGGTCAATTGATTTCAAATGTCCATTTGCATATTGCCTAGTAAATATCACTACACGAAGGTGATATAATATTTAGCTTAAATAAATATGTAAGTAAATAAATAAATGTTATAGGACAATTTTACACAGATGAAGCGCTTCTAATAGAGTATTGTTGCTCGACTCACTTTATTAATCCGATAATTTCATATTATTTTCTTATACCTATCTTATATACTTAGCGAATATTATTCGCAAATAGTGATTCAGACCTACATGTGGTAAAATTTTTACACTTCGAAAATAAAGGTGGGTACTTAATAAAATGTTTATTTCAAGAGCAAAATATCATACCAATTGACCACAAACGCGACGCCGTTATCAAACTCAGCAGCGAACCAATAACGAAGAAAAACGGCAGTTAGGCGGCTTAACCGCGATTAACTTTGCCAGAAAATTAAAAGCGACGGAGAGAGAATAAAAGTAGTCTGTAGGACGTGACCAATATGTCCCCGGGCGGGCCAGTCTTCGACAAGGTTGATCTGTAAGTTTATGTAACTCACGTAGCGCGAGTTTGCTTTGCCAACGGACGGTGGCTCACTGCAGTAGGTTCGCTTTATCAGGTTCGCGACTCTCCCCGATATCGAATCATACGTCGGTCGGTAAAACACATATTGATGTCAGACATTCCTGTTTAAGTAAATGTTTGTGTTCCACCATACGTATTTCGATAATGAAAAAATTGGTAAATGCATGAATTATAATGTCTTCAGAATTAGGATCAAACGCACACCCACAGAGTAGGTATGTATGTAGGTATGTATCTAAAAAAGAATTATGTTAAATTAGAGCATTTTACACGCGTTTTAACGTCTTTATGATTACACGTGTTAAAAAAGAAAGCATATAGAGGTAAATGATATGTTCTTTTCTACTAAAACCGCCGACCGTGTATCAAACTTTCAGACTAAATCTCTAGACACCTAAACTTTCTAAGACCACAGTCAGGCTCCCGGTGATATACGGCGTCAAACTAAGCGGACTACACAACTCCATTCGTCGCTTTTGGTCAAACTACGCGAAGTTTTAATTAAGCTTTTATCATATGGCCAGGACAAGACTAATGCGTGGGTCGAGGGACTCTGAAAACGCCGAGGGTCAGTGAAAGGACACGATGACTATCGGGAAACCAACAGTTTCAATCGTGCAACAACTTCGCTCGTTACATACCGCGCCTCAACGGTCGTCCTTTCAAAACATTTCATTGATTAAACTCCTCATTTTCATGTCACATCATCACGCCCGATAAGCAATCGTCAGAGTTATGTTACATTACATACCGCGTGCGAACATTAATTAAATTAAATCCCTAAACTTGAAAGCTGCTTACTCTCTCAACTCAACGTTTTAACAATTTACCTTATACTTGAATGTGAGTGTGAATTAATGTAGGCAGCTTTTATGGTTAGATAAACATACATAGTGCTCAGTGTTATTGGTATCAGATGACTTGCGCAGGAAATAAGAAAAACTATTATTAAGTACTCTTTTTTCATAGACTTATCCGTTTATAGAGACAAGTTCAATGTAGATTAGCTGTTAAAATCGGGTGACAAAGAGTAAAAATAACTGCGTAAAGCAGGCAAAAATATTTATTTATTTATTCAAGAGTTGTTGTAAACAGAAAACGTTAATTTCTGCCTTATGTTGTTTTACTTTCTCTTAAATTAATTTCTCTTTTGATCAAAACCATGTTTACCCGTAAAATATAGAGCTGATGTAATGAATTTTCTGGACATGCCAATATCGATGTCGTTCGGACGGGTTGCGCCGGCAGATATCCGGTGGCTCCTGCCAACGTGGCGTACACTCGCCGATAACTCCGTACTGACTAATTAACACGGTAAATTGGCGAGGTCACTAGAGCCCTAATTCACAAGAAGGCCAGTTTAAATATACGCTCTAGTAAAGTCAATCAAAATTAAATAAATTTTTATCTAACTGTAATTAGCAATCCAGCGCGGGAATGCTGCCTGTGTGCACCTTGCCTAGAGGGTAAAATTTAGAAGGTCCTTTTACTATTTTTAAGTTTATTTTCACATTATTTTTATTTAGTTTGTATTACATAACTATGTTTAAGTATCTTTAATTTTTTTTTTACTGTAACCATCCTAATTCATGTAGTACATATTACATATTTTTGCAGAGGCATTTTAGAAATGACAGATAGCCAAAAGATCAAAATTGGATTTTTTTGAATTCAAAAATTTGATATAAGCAACACATTTAATCATGTACGAATGAAGTACCTACAAGAATAACTCCATTCAAGTAATCAGGGTAATTTATCGGATTACCAGTTACAGAGGACAAAATCTCATTTATTCTAAAATAAGTGTTATAAAATGAATATAAAACTAAAATTAACTACAATTAAGATAATTAAAGCTAAAAAACGTGTAAGGGATGACTCACGCTAGACCGGGCCGTGTCTGGGCCAGGGGCGTCCGAGATGTCATTTTCTATTACGGCTGATCGGTAATCACGTGATGCTTTACATAGAAAACGAAGCGTCGGAAGCTCCGACCCGGTCTAGCGTGAGTCATTCTAAAATAAAATAATTTCCTGTATTGAAGGGTTGTAGTAGTAGTAGTAGTAGTAAACTCTTTATTGTACAAAATATTGTGGTTGTGTGCTCAACACTTTTGTATGTTTTATGTACATATTATAATCTTCTTCCTGGCGTTATCCCGGCATTTCGCATGAGAACATGGGGTCCGCTTGACAACTAATCCCATGATTTGGCGTAGGCACTAGTATTTACGAAAGCGATTGCCATCTGACCTTCCAACCCAGAGGGCAAACTAGGCCTTATTGGGATTAAGTAGTCCGGTTTCCTCACGATGTTTTCCTTCACCGAAAAGTGACTAGTAAATATCAAATGATATTTCGTACATAAGTTCCAAAAACTCATTGGTACGAGCCGGGGTTTGAACCCGTGACCTCCAGATTGCAAGTCGCACGCTCTCACCGCTAGGCCACCAGCGCTTCTATCGTATTATCACAAAAAAAAATCTAAACGTCCTCGTGTTAAAAAATCTGTTACAATAGAAGATTTTGTGGGTAACATTTCTCACTTATGATTTGTTCAAAACCCACTACTGAATCGATTTATTTTGGGTAACATAGTTCAGGAATTAACTTTATATTTAAAAATCGTGATGTTAGTAATTCTGCCGTGTCACGCCCAACTCCGTTAACTTGAGCTGTAACTCAATTTATGGATAACCAGTTTAAATCGTTTTAAAAACCATGAAATATATATCTTCTAAAAGAAAATTTTGAAAATCTTCATTATTTACTGAGAAAAGCATATAACTAACTCGTGTAACTTCATTTTTTTGCCGATGGCGTCAGGCACAACTCAATTAACTTGAGTTGCATGACTGACATGACATGACTGACTGTAGTCAGGTTTTAACTCCAAACCACCTACAAAATATTTTGTCAATCCCTGAAAATATTATTTTATGATCTTCATTCACAACACGCTTCTAAATTGCGTAATATATCTTTGGCAGCCATTTCAATTCACTTGAACGCTAATTTCAGCAAACTACGGAGAAATTCGAACACTTTCCATAATTTCTATGAAACAGAAGTACATAGATCGAACAATTTTTTGATATTTTGTAGATTTTGAGTGTTGAAAGCAAATGTAATCGTAAACATTGCTAAATATTCATGCATTATTGTGTATGACCAGAATTAGGATGTGGGTTGACATTATCCCATGGCCTTATTAGAGTTTAACTGTGTGGGAGCTATTTTTCCCATGGCCCGGTAAATTGTCTTGTCATGTCATAAAAACTCACGTAAGTAATAAAACAGTTTTTGTGTTCAACCTAGAGCGAATTCATGTACCTAGCTATAAAATCTCCTTTTAAAGGCTTTCCCTGAAGAATTTCTTCTTGTAGATAGTATCATAAAATTGAATAATTGTGTTGCTTTTAACCAAAAAGTAATGAGGTAAGTATTTATCCCATTGCCTGTCTAGGTGTGAGACTGTGTTACATATATACAGGCTGATCAATCCAAATGGGTCAAGATTGAAAAAACGTTTGAATGCCCTTATTATTAAATCGAAGCTATGGTTGTCAAATGTCGACCGTACCGTCCCTCAGGATATATTATCGGTAGTTATTTTATTATACTTACAAAAAATAAATACGTACCGAGAATGCCCTTAAACGAATTAGGTACCTACTCGTATTTTTGATACAGCCTGTATACTTAAAAATAAATAACAAAAACCAAAGAGCCCCAAAATCTAATCGGGTCATGGGAAGAATAGTTCCCACACAGGCAAATTCTAGCCAGGCAATGGGATAGAGTCATCCCACATCCTAATTCTGGTCATATCACAAGGACGCAGGAGTATTTAGCAAAATATATGATTATATTACCTTACAATCATTAAAATCATGAAAATAACAAAAAATGGTTCTATATATCTGCTTGTGTTTTTCTTAAATTCAGTAAAGTGTTCGAATTTGTAAACAAACCACTAACATCACTGGTCAAGTGGATTTAAATGGCTGCTAAAGATATATTATTGGATTTTGAAGCGTGCCATGAATGAAGATCATAAAATAATGTTTTCAGTGATTGATATAATGGTTCGTAGGAGATTTGGAGTTAAACCTTGACTATTATAACCGATATAAGATGTGGGTGGAATATATCCCTTGGCCTGATCAAGAATATAATAAGACAAAATCTAGTATGACAGTTCATTACTTAGACAGGCGATGTGATAACCGTAACCCACATTTTTATTTCTGGTTTAGAGGAAGATCTCCGACTTTCATAAATACATTTTTTACAAGGCGTTCAATACGGTTGCAACAGCATATAAAGTACGTATTAAGACACGCTGGTTCTTCGGGGCCTGGTAAAGGGTTAAGTTACCGGAGTTAGGCATGACTGGCCGAGCGCTTGGATTATACGACAACAATATTGGTAAAGTAATACGTGCCACGTCTGATCACGCGTATGTCATGTAACTTGACTTACATAACTTCGTGTGACCACTATAGTATGGAAGAGTTGATCATGCCGAACCATTTAATTCGAAAAAAAGGAAAACTATTCAATTATGCGAAAAAAAAATTAAAGGGCCTATTCTGTGACCATATTTCCTACATGTAGATTAGAAAAATAAAAAAATTACGATGAACCGACAACATTTGAATCATTAAAACTTTAAACGTAATTATCTCGAAACTCAACTTTTAAAGTTACATGAGATGCGCGTGACACGGCAGAATTAGTACGTCAAGGAGGTCACTAATGAGCTTCTGGGCATGCGTCAATCGCGGGCGGCGTCCGGCGACATCCGGAGCTGGCAGTGTCACATATATAACTCTATATTACCCAATTAATTGCTGGCTAGCAACTGCTCTATCGACACAGTGGTTTAGGCAAAATTACAAAATTATATGATAACTAATTCCCACTGCTACTTTGGAAATATCTATTTTAAATTTAAGAAGGGGTTGTATCACACAAGATATTACGTCCCCAAATTATTATAAATAAATAAATATAGCAGGACAATTTTCCATAGATTGACCTAGTCCCAGAGTAAACTCAATAAGGCTTGTATTGTGAGTAAACTACGATATGTACAGTATGTACATTCAACACGGGCCAATATTTAAACGGTGGTTAGCTTAGCTTAACATAGGACCTATGAAGTTTATTGAGATATTTTTTTCTTAGAAATATAATGAAAATATTAAACATACAAAATAATTTGTCCGCGATGTCAAGCAACGCACAAGTTACGAGATACGAGGTTTTTAAAATACCTAACTGTCAACACTTGTTGGCAGTTAATATAAAAAGCTCGTATCTAGTAAATGTCATGTCATGTACTTAACTTATAAAAACTTTTTAATTAATGGCTACATGGATAAATTCTACATCTGGTTTCATTTATCGCCCATATTGGCTTTACACACTGTATACTTAATGTGTTTTATTGTTAAATTGTTATAGATATTTATACAACCAACCTTTTTATTTAATATTCAGTGCGGTACTTCTTGTCTAGACCCGGCTTTGAATAATCTATGCCCAAAAAACTCTTCACGACATTGCCTTTTGTGAAAATAAAAAGACATAGCAATAATAAACGTTGCCAGCTCGCCCTAAGGCACTTTTCTACTAGAGAAGCAAACGTTATGTATTTATTATGTACTTATGAAAAATTAGAAAGCAAAATTCGACCTAGGGATACAACATTAAACTCCTTATGACTCCAGGAATGCGTGGTAATGTTTTTTTCTTTGCTTCATCATATCAACCTAAGTATATACGTCCCACTGCTGAGCACAGGCCTCCTCTCATGTGCGAGAGGGCTTGGGCTATAGTCCCCACGCTAGCCCAATGCGGATTGGGGACTTCACATACACCCATGAATTTCTTCGCAGATGTATGCAGGTTTCCTCACGATGTTTTCCTTCACCGAAAAGCTAGTGGTAAATATCAAATGATATTTCGTACATAAGTTCCGAAAAACTCATTGGTATGAGCCAGGATTTGAACCCGCGACCTCCGGATTGAAAGTCAGACGTCATATCCACTCGGCCACCACTGCTTCAAATGCTTTGGTCAATAAAAAAAATCTTGCCGGTTAGTCTAGTCATGTGCAGGCTAAACTGGTGTAAACCGTGTATATAATTGATTTTTTTAGCATTAGAAATAAGGTAAATAATCTTGATGTGTCTTTTAAATTGAAAAACACATTTTAAAAATAAGTTACGGCAAATATGTAACAATTATGAATCTAATACGATCATTTATATTCTTCTGCTTTCATAAGTAATAGTTACTGATTTTTAAAAAGCGTTTTTCAATTAAAGGACATGTCAGGATCGCTTACCTTCTTTCAAGTTCTTTCTAATACTAAAAAAACGAACTATAGGCCAAGGAAAGCTGAACAAGTAACTTAGTACTGGAGGCCATCGACGTGCGGCGAGCAATCTCATGGACGCCGATGCTGAATTAACAATTTGTTAAGGGTTTTGTAGCTTGTTATCATACAAAAAAGACGATCACTCCAATTAGAGTGGTGTTAGTAGTTATTAGGCGCACGCGCATCAATAAGTGCGAGAAATCAAAACCTTAACAAAATGTTAATACAGAATATGCCTCAAGGTAAATAATAATATTTCATGCAGTTATTGTATTGTATTGCAGTTCGGGCGATTTTTCCGCAACTCGACGGCTTGCGCCTATTTTGCGTAAATGAAGCTATACATATTATGATACAAAATAATCCCATCAAAACGAATGATTACACAATACACATTGATGTTTTCATAGTTTATATTTCTCGGGTTTTATAGTCAATTACTTATAGTTTCCCTATGTCCGTCATGTCCGCAGTTAATTACTTTGAACTTAAAGTACAAAAAAATCGGTTCAGCGTATCTACATATTTATAAATTCCTTCATAACAAATTATCAAACTTCGTGTTGTGACTAAAATTTTGTTTGTCAGATGTCAACCCTAAAATGGAACGCGTTCGGTCATTATTCTATCTACACAAATTGTATTTCAACATTTTCTCATATCGCTGTACCAGTCGCATATCGTTATTGCCTATTTGCAAAATTAAATTTGCCCGAATAACCCCTGAGTAGAGCTCGTCTCTTCAATTTAGGTAAGGTCGAAGAGAGCATGTTCGTCCTAAATAGATAGGCAAGTTAGCAATTCAATGGATAAGAGTTTCTAATTTGTAAACTTTGGGAGTCCGCATTATAGAGACGAATGTTGGGCTCCGCGGAAACGATTTAATAGCCATATTTAAGGGCGGCCTCTTGATCCGCTTACAAAACGAATTGGTTGCGAAATTGCTTTCCGGATCGGACTAGTTCGATGGTAGACAATTTGGCAAGACATTTGTATTCTCGTGGAGATAAATAGACTAGGTATTGCGGAATAAGTACTCGTCCGGCATCTGATAGCGCACGTCGCTCGCAGATCGCTCGGTTGGGCTTGTGCCAATCATTACCTTCCATGTTACTCATCTTGCAGATATTAAAAAATATTACTAGAAATTAAATACTAAAAGCAAATATAAACCGTACCTACAATGGCGTGAAACGTTTCATAGAGCATTTTGGCCGAAAAGCACGTTCATGCAACATGACAATCATGATATTTAGCGCGTAGCCTAACGAGGGCCGATACGTCTCATAGTTCTGCAAATCCGTACCGTTTTCATTTTGTCCACAGTATTGGTTGTTTTATTTATTACCCTTAGCATTGCGCAATCCGTTATCACAGTAATGGGAATAGCAATGTTAACAGTTTTCTCTCATTGTCTCTAAATGGGATGCCACGGCAATTTGCTCATCGTGCTGTTTTTAAAATGGGTATTTTATTGTTCTCTCCTTTATTTAAACTGAAATTACTCCTCATTCATTAGGACGGGGAGTCGGGACGCGACGCTACTCCATTTTTATTTTCCATTGTTGGTATTCAAAATTAAGACCCAGCAAAAATTGCTTCGTTAATAAAGGTCTGACGATTAATTTGTTCTTAGATCTGTTTTTTATTTAGAGAAATGTGACCATCGAATAAAAAAAGTTAACTGATTTATATCGGAAAAATAAAATTTACAACATTAAAGTCAGATTAGATCGAAATTGAATAATGACTGCAATAATCCTAGATTAAATATCACTTCAGGGTTCCACACCAAAAGGGTAGAAAGGTATCGCCACATATCTCGAGAATAAGCTATGCGATCAATTTGAAATATAGAATATAGGTAGGGGAGAGCGGGGTTAAACGTGCCGGAGGTAAGTTGATACGATGGGAATAGGAACGCAAGTAAACCATGGAGCGATTCGTATGATGTTTGTCGCGAAAAGTCAGACCACTATGCGGTTGCAGGAGCCGTTTTCGTTGCTTCCATTATAGTAGAATAGTAGTTATGGAAAATAAACCAAAAACGAAAGCACAACGAACCCCACGGATAATCACATTTTTGCTTTGGACTTGTTTTACTCCTCCTTCTTCTTCTTCCTGCCCTTAGTCCCAACTTCATTTGGGGTCGGGCCTTCTTGTGCGTTTGCGCCAGGCCGGTCTGTCCTGGGTTGTCAACAATGGGATATTCTGAGTTTTTAGGTCCCTTTCGACAGTGTACCACCAAGTGGCGGGCGGTCTGCCTCTGCCTCTTGATCGCTGCGTGCTAATGTTCAGCACTGTTTTTACGGAGTAGCTATCGTCTCGCCTCATGACGTGCCCGTACCATCTTAGTCGCCCCTCCTTGACCTTCTCGGCTATTGGTGCAACTTTGAAGGAACCTCTTACATATTCGTTTCGTACTTTATCCAAGCGCGTCACGCCTCCTGCCCAGCGGAGCATTTTCATCTCTGCTGTGTGTAGCTTTTGTTCGTGCTTCTTCAAAGTTGCCCAGCATTCGGAACCGTATGTCATGGTAGGTCTGACGGCCGCCTTATATACTTTTCCCTTAGTTTTTATTGGCACTTTTCTATGACACAGAACGCCGGACAGCGTTCTCCATTTAAGCCAAGCCGTATTAACTCGATGGTCCACATCTCGATCGATTTTTGAGTCATCTGTTAGCATAGAGCCGAGGTATTTAAAACGCGAAACTTTTGGGATTTTATTGCCGTCCACTACAAGATTGCAGCCAACCTCCTCAGTTCCTCCGAAGTCGCATTCCATCAGTGAACGAATATACAAGGAAACATTCTGTCCGCTCAATTATGACCCAACGTAAACTACCCCGCGATAGGCGGTACTTACAAACTGCTCGATTGGCAACCTCAGTTCGACCGAGTTGACAGTCAGTGACAAATGGCTAAATTGGTTTATAAAAACAACGTTTTTTTATAACTAAAAATGGCTTCATGTGTCTGGAAGTGGTGCAGAAGTTACTCTGCTCATACCAAGGCCACTGGAATCACTTTTCACATGTAAGTAAACAGATAAATCCACTAAAATTTGGAATAAATATGATGACATTTTTTCAATATTACCGTGCTAAGCTAAAACGTAACACCTGCATACTACTTTCATAATAACATACGACTTTTTAAATTACGAGGATAATAGGGATGATGTTATGCTAAATGAAGTAGACAATTTTATTAACTTAGTTTGATTTAGGTATCCTACATATTGTAATAAATTCCTTCTTACATATTTACTTATATCATTCTTTTTTCTTTCATGGGATGGAGGTATAAAAACTACCGAGTTATTTAAAATTACCTAATTATCAAATTTCGTATTATAAACTGAAATAATATATAGTAGTGTTTCTACTTGATAAAAACAAATTAAAATATTTCCTGGAAAATAATTTAATTTGTTCAAATACTTCATAGTAAATTTCGTATTGTTATTCTAGTATTTGTTATGTTACTTTCCATTTAGATTCCCTTAAGATCCTATCGCAGAGAACTATGGACAAAAGCTGTCCAATTAGAAAGACATGAAATTGATTGGATGCCTGACACGATCTAGAATATGATCTATTTATTTCAAAGATGAAGATTTCCACTTGTCAGAAAAAGGGTTCACGACTTTACGCAGCTTAATAAAACTGCTTTACCGATTTGTACCCATGAGATAACCATACCCGGTCTCCTATATGTAAATATGTTTTTTCTGTCACTCTTTCAATGAATTAGTTTATCAAATACACACATTATGAATATGTTGATCATTTGAAGCCACCCTCTGCTGTCACGACTATATGCTACGACCAGGTACTCTCTCAAGCCATTTCCGTCAGCACAAAAAGAGCGCCAAATTTAGAAAATGTAAGCGCGCGACGGTTATGGTCCCATACAAAATTTTAATTTTGCGCCTTTTTCTACTGATAATCTTGCTTGACCGGTTATATATATATATAAAATATTTCCATTGGAACTGAAAGTGGGGATGAGCCTTTATCGTGTCTCCGCCTGTTCAAAATTTTTTCACCCGATTCGTGTACCCATGTAAATTTTGCAGGCTGAATAGCCTGTCCGATTTCTAAGATCAAGCTCGCCATACATTTACTATACTTGATCTTGATCTTAGAAAAACTGACAGACTATACCTGAACGTGACTTCGCTCTGCCATACAGATTGCTAATAAAATATACCAAGCTGTAAAAAATACTTATAATAGCGGAATACATTTATACAACAATGAATATTTTACTTATGTTGAGTTAGTCTGTTATTTTTTTAAATTTTAACTAGTTATCTTTTAATTGCATTAAATTATTATACGTGAATTATTTGACTAGTTCTTCAATTTATTGCATAAACCTATCCCTGTCCAAGTCATATTCTAATCAAATATGAACCGCGGACTCTCAGCGGCCAGTACGTACATCAAGAAGGTTATTAGCGGATTAATGTTGCTGATTGGTAGTTATTGACGTTATATGCATTTCATCTACACTTAGCTATGTACATTTGTGTAATAGAGATGACTATTATTCCGTTTACCAGCTTCGATTACAGGCTCTGTAAACGTATCGTCTTATTTAAATGTAGGCGTAATTGTGTATGTGTGCTAATTTGTGCCGAGAATTTGAATGGCAATGTTCCCAAAGGCGGTTTCCTTGTATATGCCTTCGCTGCATTCCATAAACTCCGTTTTGGTGCGGCTCACTCGTAGACCGTGTTTTTCGATTTCAGCTACCCATCCGTCTAAAACTTTTTGGAGCTCTGATGCGTTGTTCTCCACCAGCACTATGTCGTCTGCATACATTAAACTCCATGGGATCTCTTTTTGGATGTTTCTTGTGATGTAATCCATACACAGGTTAAATAATAATGGGCTCAGAGCTGATCCCTGATGAACTCCTACTTCGACTTTAAACGGGTGGGTTATACCAGCGGTGCTACGGATCTGGGTGGTGACATCCTGATACATGTTTCAGATCAAGTCAATGTAAACTTCAGGCACTTTCTGCGATCGGAGCGACTGCCATACCAGCTTTCTCGGTACCCTATCGAATGCCTTTTTGAGGTCTATGAAGACCATATACAGATTTTCCTTATTTATTTTATATTTGTCCATAAGTATTCTTATAGTCTGTATAGCCTCTATGGTAGATCTTCCTGCAGTAAAGCCGAACTGGTTTTCTGTGGTTTTAGCAATCGCTGTTATCCGTGCTCCAATTACTCGTTCCCACAGCTTTAGGGTGTGCGATGTTAACTTTATGCCCCTGTAGTTGTTACAATTAGCGACGTCGCCTTTATTTTTGTATATGGGACAAAGATAGCTCCTGCGCCAAGAGTGTGGTATTTGTCGCTGTATTAAAATCCTATTGAAGAGATCTGTGAGCCAGGGTAGTGAATCCTCTCCCAATATTTTCCAGATGTCAGCCGGCACGTTATCAGGTCCAACGGATTTGTGGTACTTCATTTGGCGTAACGCGAGTTTTATTTCTGTTGGTGATATACAGTCTATAGGTCCCTCAGAAGGTGGTAGCTCTGGTAGTGGCTCACTAGCATACTCTTCATTAAGGAGTGTTTCATAATATTGTTTCCATCTACGGTTTATTGATGCATTTTCTGTCAGTAATCTACCTTGATCGTCTTTTATATATTTATTGCACTTGATATCCAGTGATGATTTGTGACGTTGTTTAGCAATTTTGAATATGGTAGTTTCATCCGTGGCGCTTTCCAATTTCTCATAGAACTTTTGGTTAGACATTGCTCTTGTTTGCGCGACTGTAGCTTTTGTTATGGTTTTCAACGTTTTGTAACTTTGGACTTGTTTTACTATCTGTTGATAGTACACAACAAATTATCATATATTTCGACGAACTGCAAAATACTCTTTTAGCGTGTGTGAACTGAGATTTAAATATTTGACGGGTAAGTTATAAATTTTAGCAACGGAACAACCCGCCCCATAGCGGGGTTAGTTGTTCCGTTCCGACCTATCTCATAAAAAAAAATCTGGTAAAAAAACTGTTTAACGATGCACAAAATAATATCGCTACTCAGAAACGCAAATAATCATTATTTAATATAGCGCAAATCAAATACTTTTTCACACTGTTTTCATAGATCAAAATTGTATTTTATGAAAATCGGCACGTTTAAAGCCGCTCTCCCCTAGTTATAACAAGGCTAACCAAGACACGCATTTAATGATTTTTTTAAATATTTTTATTTATGAAAAATACCCAATATGAACGAAGGACGTTTTAGCAAAATTTCATAGTCTAGTAACTAGATCAAATGGGGTATCATACCATATGAAAGATACGGCATGAAAGAGCGTTCATTCTAAAAAAAATATTTACTTACAGTGCAAAAAAGGGTTTAAGAAGGAAAATGAAAAAAATAACGAGGCTCTTGTCTCCAAAGTCTAACCACAGGAAAAATATGCAGTTACATTATTGCACAGTGAATCAATTTATCAAAAGATGGCGCTGTACATTCCGATGCTCATTTTCTACTTCGCGCTGTTACTTTTTTTTTCCTATTTTAATGGGGTCAGGCCAAAAATCTTTGCATAAAATAATTGAAAGTTTGTATAGGTACCCACTAGAACCCTTGATGAGAGAGTCAAATAAATTCGCACTTGACCATTTTTCTATGGACTTCAATTGTATCACGTATTGTTAATTATTATGCCTTATTTTGTTTAATATAAAGAATCAAAACTGTACAATGGAATAGTTAGCCGTTGTATTTTGTTTAATTGTTCATATTTTTGGGTTCTGTTTGAAAGACAGAGGGAATAAGACAGTGTAATATTTTATTGCTTTTGGTGACCATATTTGTTGTATACGTTTGTACTGTTGGCATAATTTGTTAAGGGATTAATGTTTGAGCCCGTTTATGAGAGCGTGATGCGTACACATATTTTGTTGCTGAAGCATCTGTCAGGCTCAACCGGCGACGGCACGAGCGGACGACAAACAAATTGCCCATCGTATATATTGATGAGTGATGCAGCCGTATTTTAATGCATGAAACATTGTTGCAGCATTTGTGGCTTTGAATATTATAATTGCAATAACATTTAAATTTAAAAGTTTTTTTAACATGATAAACATGATAAATACCCCTGTTAAAGAGGGGGTTAAGCAATTTTACAAAGACAGCCAAAAATAATGCATAAGCTGGCTCTGCATGAACAACATATATGTTATGATAGTTTGTAGGTACACTGAAATTTATATTATATTCGTTTAGGGACTTGTTTTGGGCAATTACAATTATGATTACTCAGCACGCCTATAGTTCGTTTTTTTAGCATTAGAAATAAGGTAATCAATCTTGATGTGTATTTAAATTGAAAAACACGTTTTTAAAATAACTCACGGCAAATATGTAACAATTATGAATCTAACACGATCATTTATATTCTTCTGCTTTCATAAGTAATATTTAGCTACTGATTTTAAAAAGCGTTTTTCTATTAAAAGACATGTCAAGATCGCTTACCTTCTTTCTAATGCTACAAAAATACGAACTATAGCATGTTTTTCCATGACTGGCATGACTCCATGTCCACTTCACTTGAATTCGTGAAGACGTTTTTTGACAAGACACTTTAAACGTACCTACTATTAGTCGAATTCATATATCGAGACCAAATTAAATATGTATCGTCGTACGGGCTGGCTCGCAGGTATGCAAAGTGTATGAAGACTGTGTATTAAGAAAGAAAGAAAGAAATACATTTATTTACTTCAACCAACCAGTTAAATTACAAATTTTACATAGACACATAGACGTTAAATAGGACCCCCACTCAGCGTAATGCTACGACGGTAAGCCGCAACGCTGATTTTCGGTGGGGACGTAACTTATCACTAACTTTAAGGCCCCAATACACAATGGGCTATCGCCGGCCACTCCAAGGGACGCAGCCTTGCGGTAGGATGAGATAGCAATATCACTTGCTCCCTCTAACGCATAAATGCGTCCCTTGGAGTGGCCGGCGATGGCCCATTGTGTACTGGGGCCTTAAAACTAATAAGCAGATAATTAAATTGACAACACATACAGGAAAAATTTATATAACTGAACTACAAGATAACAAATTTGTTAAGGCCTACCGCCACCATAAAACATAACAAAAACATGAGGATATAGTACGAAAAAGTTAAGAGTAAAGAAGTTAAATGTTTAAATTGGCATAGTGCGAGAAAGAAAGAAATAAGGGTAGTTGATGCTATTAATGTTGCCGCTAAATATTTTGGGTGTTAGATAATAGAATACGGTATGGTATTTATGTTTGAAACTATTGATGGTTTTCAACGTGCGAATAGGTGGAGGTATGTTATTCCAGCATTTGGTAGCGGCGTATCGAAAACTACCGCGAAATGCGGTTGAATGGTGCACAGGGCAGACAAGTAGTAGGACCTTGGAGGACCTGACCTCGGCAACCCTGGAGCGTAGCAGCCAAGTTAACTTGGATTAAATGTAATAATTCCAATATTTTGAAGCCCGATTATTATTGTCTTTTGGTATCCATAACATAACTGGGGCTTATTTCTAAAGCACAAAGTTCAACAAAAAATATTCTATAAAAAAGCGTAGGTAAAGCGGGTCGACAGTATCTCGAATCGAGAGAAGGTTGAGATTTCATATTGGCATTTTCGTATTTAACACTTCTATCAGAATCACGATAAAAAGGGATGCCATTGAACTCGGAATGTCTTTTAATCCTTGCAAATATTCAGATTTTGTGATTGTCTACTTAGATATAACATATTTTACTTACCTTTGGACAAACCAACTGTAAATAAATTGATATTTAAAATATGATTCAACGTCAACTTACGAAACCAATTTGTCAGACGTCCGACAGAGTATCCGAAAACCAATAATGTCTAATATTTAATAAAAATACGCCCCGTAATCTTAAATATTACCCGAATACGGGATATGTACGAAAATTTCAGCAGTTTATTATATGTATAGCCAAGTAAAGTATATTGTATGTGATGGTATGCTTGTGTCGTGTGTTTCACTGTAGCGTTGGAACTACCAAGTGAAATTGGATAGATAAGGTGCCAATTGATTCGTCTTAATAGTCCGGAGGAAAAGGCTACACTTAAATTTAGAATTTCATAAAGGAGGACTTTGTAAGAAAAAAATCTTCTTTTAATTCTATGTACAATACTTACTTATAATTATGTACCTTAATTTGTATCTATGATGCCGTGTGTAATCATAATCATAATCATAATCATTTATTCGATGCAATCCATGGTGTTTATAAAGGTGTTTAAGTTTCATTCAGTACAGCATGGACCCTACTAGGGCGTGGCAACATATTATACGTAAAAAAAGTAAGATATTTAAACTATTTATAATTTCATCAAACTGCACAACGGGACTTAATCGCGTATTTAAGTTTTAAGATTTACCTCCGACGTTTCGAGGACGGCGTTGTCCCCGTGGTCCCGTTGTGCAGTTTGATGATGTTTAATAATCGTGAAAGTTTAAATCAGTGTTATTTATAATTTGTCAAGCTATTTCCGTCAGTAGAGAAAAGCGGTAAATTTGGAAAAATGTAGGCGCGAGGAGTTCGCATCCCAAAAAAGGTTTAAATTTCTTGCCTTTTTCTACTGACAAACTTGTTTGACTGTCTATATTTATTATTTTAGGTAATTAAACTAATTTTTTTTTTTTTTATGACTTTATTAAGTTTGTATACACTATTAAACTAATTAAATAGGTCACAATATGCTATAGTCCATGTTATTACAAATGACTTAATAAATTAATAAACCGTATTGGACAGCATTTTTATAATGTAGGTACCTACTATAAACTAATCCCTCTTTCAATAAGACATATACGTATATGTATACGAGTAGGTACCCATAGCCCGTTTACAAGGTATTTAATAGAGTCAATATCGGTACTCGATAGTGTGATTGACCCCAACGGCGGCGCCGTTGCAACGTCTTGATTATCACTATCATCTCTATCACGTTTGTATGTAAATTAAATCAATGTCTATATAAAGGGCGATGGCGACCGTTGATTGCACGACTTCGCACGCAATTCGGCAATAAACTTGCAACTACGGAACTAAAATTTCAACGCAACTTTATTTTTATCAAAGGAAGTCGTTAGACGGTATCTGAACCACCTCGCACGTATTAACATACATAATTATAGGTAGTTTAACAACTGGAACACTGCCAACTCGATTCACGTTATAGTATTATACGACTATTACAGTTTTTAGACTTCCGTTGGTAGGGGTAACGGTGTTCGCACCTTGCTAGGATAGCCGTACTCTCTCGGCGTAGACGCCAGATTGGCATATTATAATATGAACGGTTAGAGAGTAGTATAATTTGCATGCTAACGAAGGAAATTTTAATACAAATCGATTCAAGAGAATATTGAAAATCAAATGACAGGTAAGCGATGATCTCTAAGTAAGAATATTGGAATATACCTGTAGGTATTTGGTTTGAAACAAACTTCGGCATTAACTAATAATGTAGGTATAGTAAAGTTAAGAGTAGATAGTAGGTAGTATTAGTTCGACGGGAACGAATTATAGCTTTAGAAAATAGTAAAAAATACTAGTTTTAGACCTTCAATAAAAGAGCGTACTTACGCCTACCCATTATGACCTAGCGGTGCCGTATGGCACCGCTTTATCTGTGCTTAGTTTTTCGCTCCCTAAGGTTACAATAAGCGGAAAATTAAAGAGATTTGTGTTTAATAAGATGGTCAAGGGTACCAGTTATCACTATAATCACAAATTTTTAAGCAACTTGTATTGTTGCTACTGGCACACGTACCCAAAAATGAGGCTTGAAAAAAAATGCAAGTTTTTAGTTAGCATTCTAAGTAAACGGATCAAAAATAGTTTTTAAGCCAGTAAAATATTAATGAAATATATTTTATTAGGATTTGGTATTTATGGTTAATCCGATGATACACATGGACTATTAAATTATGATTTCAGGTTTTGTACATGGCATGAGAAAAGTTGCGGGTGCCATACGGCACCCCTAGGCGCTTATGTGGTCTTATGAGATGACATGTGTTACATATACTATGTTGGATTTTTCAGTATTTCTTAGCGTATTTATCAGAATTATACAATTTTATAGGGCTATTTATATATTTCAAGTACAATTACTGTTAAACAAGTAAGAATTATGAGTTTTGTTGCAATGATGAACCTTTAGTCAATACAATTTATCAAGGTTTATCAACCCACATTGTTCGGTGTATCCTCATTAGAAACATCGCTGGTTGTTATTAAATAACATAATATAGTTTCAAAATCAATGAAAACATCAGTAAACACGAGTAAATAAAAAAATATTACACGCAACATACATAATTTGAAAATACAACGTTAACACCTAACGTTGCCGTTATACATCACCAGTTTTTTACCAAAAGTATAAATTTCACTAAAACTTAATTAAAATGTGTTCTAGAGTCATTATTAATAATATATAAAAAAATATCCAATTATGAGAATATAAAATAATTCAGGCGGTAACTGATTCAGACTACTTATTAGCCTAGCGGTGCCATATGGCACCCATTGTTTTTTCCAGAAGTAGTAAATCAATCCAACTTTTAATTTAATGATCAAAAATAACTAAGGGGATATATAACAACAATATATCTAAAAATCATCACTTTCTGGGATCCTAAAATAATTCAGGTCATAATGGGTTAAGACGAAAGTGGAGGACCTGCGTGAAATTGCCTTTTCATACAAACGTAGTTTTCCTCTCTGGATATTAACATTATTTATAATATTTTGACGCAGTTGGTTGTATATCAACCACAGATATGTATGTCTGTACGCTTGATTTTTATTTTTAATTTTTAGTTTTTATAGTATTATAAGAGTTAGAAGCATTTAAAAATTTGCATGAAATCCTATTTTCGCTCCTAATTTTTACAATAATCTAAAATCTAAACCCTAAAAACACTTTCATTGTATCTAAGTTAGCTTTATTCATAACTATTTCAAATTTCAACTAGATAGCGTTAAGTAGTTTTCGAGGTATTTATAGCGATGTGACGTCGAGTCGCTCTATAAACGTACCTTTTACCTTTATGGTACGGGACCCTAAAAAGAGAAAACATTTTAAATTCAAGAGATGTATGTATCCACTTGTCATAGGCGAAACCTGAATGCTGTTTAAATTGCGGTTTTCCTTGAGACGGACCTAACGAGGCGAAACAAAGGACCATACTTCTCCGGATTGTCAAGCGCAAGGGCACTGTAGCTGACACTTCGATTTAGTACCGACCCTTGGTTTGATAAAAGTCCTTTCACCGGTCCTACCATTATTTAAGTATAAACACCAAATACCAACCCGACTCCCAAATAAATTGGCTCCTTCAGAAGTAAAATCAAAACGTTTTCGTTTGTCCTAATTATAAACAACCGCCGACTGGGATATTTGTGTTAATAGGGTCTCCAACAAACATCGAATATTAAATAATAAGAATTTGTATTCTGATTTACTTTGTATCTACTCGTTCGGTGTAGCCAATTTGTTAGGTAAACGAATGAAATATTGTTTACAAAACCATGTTTAAAATTTCTAATTATTCGTTGCTGTAATTATCCCCGGAGACCAATTCCAACTTATAATTATACTGATGTCATTTTGTTATCATTATATTTATCATAGTTATCGCTCTTATTTGTTCGTATTTGTAATAGCGCGATCAAGTGGTACCTACAGGCGAATGACACCAAAATTACATCGTTTTGACATCAAAATGTAGGTATTTAACGGCTTATTACAAAGAAGTAAGGTGCAAAAGTGAACTAAGGTGAAAACGTTGACTGTACTAATTGGCTTCCAGACGTTTCGTTTCATGACTGTTATTTGAAATTAAATATTAGGCAAAATATAAAACTTCAAGATTGCTTGATAAATTTGCTTCATAAATTTGATTTAATTTCACTTATTAGCATTCCGTAGCATATTTTAATATTAATCAATTTGCTGTAAATAAACTTTTATACCGTACTTCAACAATTTAATTAATTTTGTCTTGTGTGAAGGCTGGTTTATATGTATATTGGTTGTTAATATTTAAAACAGCCCCTTAATTTATTAATTATCCTTATTCATAACTGGAAAAGTTTGGGTACCAATCACTCAATGAAAAAATAGCTTAATAGTACATTACTACAAAGGCCGGGACGAAAGGGGTTGCCGGCCGAAGACATATAGACGGCCGAGCGAAGCGAGGCCGGATAGGTCTGAGCGCGGGCAACCCCATTTCCCGCCGAGGTATGTATAGTGCTTTTCTCAAACATGCAATGAAATAAATAAAATAAAAAATCCACGAAACCCAAGTTTTATTTATAGAAAAAACCAAAAGTAAACTACACCCAAAATATAACCAACACGTACCTATATCATTATCACGCGTATGTTTTACACGAGTCGTGTATTTTTACTACCCGTATATTTTCATGTATCTTTGATTTTTTCGCCTTGTATCACCTGCTGACCTTCTAACAAAATTGGATTACTTACATTTGAATAAATAGTAGATTGTACAACAAGGGCATAAAGTGACCCATTTTTTTAAATGGACATTTATGCCCTTGTTGTACACTCGGCTTTTCACTTCGATTGCGAGGAAAATAAAACACATTTTTACACCACGAAATTGTCGTAAAGCGAAAGAACTTAATACATAACATAACCAATTCCCGCCAACTTTTTTTTTTCAACATGTGATCAGAGTTTCAGACGCTTGGTTTTCTGCCAAGTCAAACATTTCGGAGCATTTTTGAACGATAATCGACTCCTATTTTTTTATGTGATTTACTAAATTTAATTACAGAAAATACGGATCGATATTAAACTTTCGGGAGACATATTTTAAATTACGACTAAAAAGTCAAGTGAGTGAAACCGTTGTCGTATAAACAATTTGAAAATACGGATGTCTAATAATAGTACATTACTACAGAGGCCGGGACAAAAGGGGTTGCCGGCCGAACACATATAGACGGCCGAGCGAAGCGAGGCCGGATAGGTCTGAGCGCGGGCAACCCCATTTCCCGCCGAGGTATGTATAGTGCTTTTCTCAAACATGCAATGAAATAAATAAAATAAAAAATCCACGAAACCCAAGTTTTATTTATAGAAAAAACCAAAAGTAAACTACACCCAAAATATAACCAACACGTACCTATATCATTATCACGCGTATGTTTTACACGAGTCGTGTATTTTTACTACCCGTATATTTTCATGTATCTTTGATTTTTTCGCCTTGTATCCGTCTGACTGTCGTTTTCGTCACATAAGTTTACATAGTGTTCATATTGATATCA
This sequence comes from Cydia fagiglandana, assembly GCF_963556715.1. Lineage (NCBI taxonomy): Eukaryota > Metazoa > Arthropoda > Insecta > Lepidoptera > Tortricidae > Cydia > Cydia fagiglandana. Next base: position 11,253,335 of record NC_085932.1, read on the forward strand.
TGTTTCACATACATCGTTGCTTTATGCACGGAGTAAATAAGTATAATTTCCACAGTGTTGACGAATTTGTAGTTACATTCATTTAAAATATGCCACAAAACTGTTTCTAATAAACTGTAAGCCATTTTTCTTAGTTTCTCAAATAATAAAATTGCCATAAGCAACCATATATACATACTTCGTCTTTCACTTGGCGGCAGAGGCAGCAAGTTATTTAAAATCAATTCTGCTTACGCTGCCAATTCCAACACCTACGATTACAATTAATATTAATTTCATTATTTCGTCGGAACTCATATTAAAGTCAAAAAATCAACAACGCACCATAAATCCAATAAAACAGAATGAATATTTTGCAACTTTACCTCCATAACAATTTAAAAAATATAACTACGCGTGTTTGAGTAGACCTTTTTACCGCTAACGTTTAGATGAAATATTTTAAATGTTTTTATTTGTGTAGTTAAATTTATAATTTAAAATTATAAAATTATATAATGTATTATTTATTAAGTTCATGTTGATTTTATACAAATAAAACTGCAAATTATAGCAAATATTGTTTTTTGTTTTTTTTTTATAGGCGTAGTGGCAGAGTGTCATTACGAACCATAAAGCAAATACTGCCTCTAGTTTTTTTTAATGGATGAATGCCACGATGCTGTGTCACAAATATCTGTGAAATGAAAATTAAAAAAGAGGACTTTGCCGGCCTAGGCCTGCAAGATGTGTATGAAATTCCATTAACGACCTTTTGTCCTAGCCGCACCTGAAACGTCATACTTCGCAGCCTATTATAAGGAACATAACATCAATATTTCATTGCATGTTTGAGAAAATTACATTCTTTATCCCCAGAAAACGGGATTAAAACACAGAGTACCTACCTACGAAATTAATCTAGAATATTAATCCGTATACAACAACGCGTTCCTTATCACCGTTGACTAATTTTGCATTAATATTAGTCCAATGTTACGTCTTGAAGTTACATACATAATACAATATTACATATACAGCACCACCTCGCTTCGCTGTTAGTCTCCGGGAATGATCAAAGTGTCCAATTAAAGTGAAATAATTGAACATTTTGGATAGTCGAAAAGCGATCCAATTATGCAAAATCATACTTGTTACCGACACGCCATAGTATTGACATGGCTAATCCTTTGATAATCTAATGCATATTTGTTTTAGCAAAGACAATAAAAAAGGCAATTAGCAACACTGTTCATTTGTAATGTTAATTAAACCAATTTTTAGGGTTCCGTACCTACCCAAAGGGTAAACCGGGACCCTATTACTAAGATTCCGCTGTCCGTCCGTCCGTCTGTCACCAGGCTGTATCTCACACGAACCGTGATAGCTAGATAGTTGAAATTTTCACAGATGATGTATTTCTGTTGCCGCTATAACAACAAATACTAAAAACAGAATAAAATAAAGATTTAAGTGGGGCTCCCATACAACAAACGTAATTTATGACCGAAGTTAAGCAACGTCGGGCGGGGTCAGTACTTGGATGGGTGACCGTTTTTATAGATAATGGTACGGAACCCTTCGTGTGGGGGTCCGACTCGCACTTGGCCGGTTTTTAAACAAGCAGATACGTCTGCGAGCGATATTCCAAATTTTATATTAATGGAAAAACCGGACAAGTGCTATTCGGACTCGCCCACCGAGAGTTCCGTACTTTTTAGTATTTGTTGTTATAGCGGCAACAGAAATACATCATCTGTGAAAATTTCAACTGTCTAGCTATCACGGTTCGTGAGATACAGCCTGGTGACAAACGGACGGACGGACGGATGGACGGACGGACAGCGTAGTCTTAGTAATAGGGTCCCGTTTTACCCTTTGGGTATGGAACCCTAAAAATGGAAAAGTTACGCTTCCGCCAGGGAACCCGCGACCTACGCAATCCGCGTGTTGCTCTTAACCAATAATTGGTCAATTATTGATCTTAATGTTAATTACACAAACCTTTGTGTGTGGCATTGGTATGCTAATTAGAAACGTCATAAGCAAAATAAATAAGCAAAAGTCTTTAATATTAATTTGCAAACTAGGTACCTAACTAGTCGACTTTCTGCAATTTTTAGTTAATTATGCACGTGTCTTATGCTGGTCCACTGATTCAACATCATTCATTGTGATCATAATTATGCATGATTTTGTTTGCAGTAATATTTTTGGAACTATCATTTAACGCAGTTATTTGACAGTTTTGATGACGGGTTATCTTAAGTTTTTTCCAACATTGCCAACGTGAGACAAGTTTTTTTACAAAAGCTATACTTACTAGGTAATGTATGTGTCATAAGACTCATCATCATCATCATCATCATCATTCTAGCCTTCAGTCGCCCACTGCTGAGCATAGGCCACTCTTCGTGTACGCCACTTATCCCGGTCCTGGGGTAGTCTCATCCAAAAGTGCCCCGCAATTTTCCGAATGTCATCCACCCAACGAGCTAACGGACGCCAGGCGCTTCTTTCATACGAAAGCGGCCACCAATCCGTCAACCTTTTGGTCCACCTGCCATCACTCTGCCTAGCAACATGTCCCGCCCAACTCCATTTTAGTTTGGAGATGACGTCACCCACGTCTCGCACCTTGGTGCGGCGTCGGATTTCGACATTCCTCACTCGGTCTTGCAGTTTAATGCCGAGCATGATGCGCTCCATGGCTCTTTGTGCTACTCGTATTTTATGCACAGCCCTCTTAGTGAGCGTCCATGTCTCGGCACCGTATGTCATGGTGGGCAGGACACATTGATTAAAGAGGCGAGTTTTCAGGCATTGTGGAAAGTTTTCAGATTTGAGGATGTCCGCAAGTTTGTTGAATGCCGCCCAACCCAACTGGATTCTTCTGGAGATTTCCTTTTCCTGATGTTTTTGTCGAAAGATAGAATATGTCCAAGATACACGTATTGCTCGACCACCTCCAGCTCTTCGGCTCCCACCGTTACGGTGAGATTCGAATTGCCAGTGATGTTCGTCATAACTTTGGTCTTGGACATATTCATCTTAAGACCTACCTTTATAGAAGCATGGTATAGTCCTTGAATCATGCTTTGAAGATCATCCAGGGACTCGGCAAACAAAACAATATAGTCGGCGAATCTCAAGTGCGACAAAAAGACACCATGGATGTTAATACCGGTCTTGTCCCATGCAAGCGTTTTTATGACGTCTTCTAGTACCACGCCCTTGTCGCACGCCCCTTTTGATGGAAATCGGGTCGCTTGTCTTGTGAAGACGAACTTGCATGGTTGCCGAGCCGTACAGCTCCCGAAGCAAATCAACATAGCGCGCATCTATTGAACAGCGATAAAGAGCGTCAAACACGGCCCAATGCTCGACACTGTCAAAGACCTTCTCATAATCGACGAAGGCCATGCACAAGGGTCGGTTGTATTCGTGACATTTCTCCATCAGCTGTTTGACCACGTGAAGGTGATCTACCGTAGAAAATCCGCTTCGGAAGCCGGCCTGCTCGGGAGGCTGGCATTCGTGAAGGTTACGAGTGATGCGGTTGCAAAGGACTTTGGAAAAAAGCTTGTAAGTATGTGAAAGGAGGCTTATAGGGCGATAGTTAGCGAGTTTTGAAATGTCTCCTTTTTTGTGTATGACTGTGACGATGGCAGTTTTCCAAGACTCTGGAGTTCGAGTATCCTGTATGACCTGGTTAAAGAGTTTTGCGAGAATATTAAGGACAGGCTCGCCACCAGCGCGTAGTAGATCGGCTGTTATGCCATCTTCACCAGGAGATTTGTCAGCTTTCATATGGTATAAAGCATTTCTAACTTCGCTAACTACATTATAAGACTCATAAGTTTACATTTATACTAAGTTGAGGGCAAACATGCATATAACCCGCCCGATAGCAAGCAGTCAGAGTAGCCTATGGATATGGATACCCACAACGCCCGTAACAGCCGTACCTAATTAGTGATGTTAGTATTTGTGACAACTGTCAGCAATGTCAGCATGGTAGAACAAAGAAGTGGTACTATGGCTCTGAAGATATTACCAATTATTACTACAACCTTTACTTTTCACTAGATCTTCAAATACTTATTCATTCTTTGTAATATAAAAAATACAAGTACTTTAGCACTCGTAAAAAACCAAATGTAGGTATTATTTTTGCATAAATAACGTTTTCAATTTGCAGTCCTAACTTTCTTTTTTGTTCATTTTCGTATATTTTATAAGGTTTCTTGGTTATTTTGGAAGTCCGTAATACGTTAATGCAGAATTTTCGTTGAATGTGTTGTTTTACATGAGTTCCCTCGGATTAGACTTTTAAATTAGTTCCTTGACACATAAAAAAAACCGTGAACTTAAGGAACTCGTGACACAGTAGTCGACAAATTTATAACATACACGGTCGGTGGCTAAAAAATAACTGCACTCCCGTTGCTAGGGATTTGTTTTGGGATTATGGGACCAACTTTTACTGGGACCAACTTTTACTATGGAACCAACCCTGACATCGCGAAAAAAGAATTTTTCACGCCACTGTTCGGAAATGTGGCAATAGATGGTCTAAAACCAAGCTGGAAAGTAGGCAATAGCTGTAGCACCTGAACTACCACTACTACAATGTTTCATTGTTATCATCATCTGTCATTGGTGACAGTTCGCTACAGCAATGAGTATAATTTAAAACATAAAAAATAATAAAAGGTCTTTTTTTGCACAACTTTTTCCTTCAAAAATAAGATTAGGTTATTTATAGAACCAATTTCTTGGTTAAAAAAAAAGAAATGTCAAAACCATTCACTTCATTTTTTTTTTAACAATTATCCATTCAGTTCACGCTTAAGGCGTTTTTTACTTTTATAGCTGTTTGTGTTTTTTTTAGCAAAAACGCTTCTAATTTTAGAGTCGGTTTGAAGCAAATAACAGAAAAACGCCTCTTAAAAGTGGTAAAAAAGTAAAAAAGGCGGGATCTGAAAATACTTACTGAATTGGATAGTGTAAATTGTGTTTGACTAAAAAATATAAGAAACGCGCTCGCTATAAAAATGAGTTCTTCTAGTGAAGAAAATGATATTCTTACGCTGACGCCTACCGAAATTCAAGAGACAGTACAGGCAGTGGCTAGTAATTTGCTACCAGAGAAATCGCGGGCTAGTACTTATAGTTATGTAAATGTTTTCTTATTTCCTCGCAGTAGTCGTGAAAAGCACTATGTAATGCCTCGGCCGGAAACGCTAAAGATGGACTCGTATTATTCGAGGGCCTCCACTAACGTGTCGGCCCTCGAACTCACTCGTCCATCTTTTGGCGGTTTTCCGTCCTCTCCTACAATGTACTATACCATCCCATAGAAAATGTATAAAACAGCCATATTTTCATCTTCGCGATTTTGGGGTTGGTCCCGTAGTAAAAGTTGTCCAATATTATTACCAAAACCTCCCTGGCAACGGGAATGTAGTTATTTTTAGGGTTCCGTACCTCAAAAGGAAAAAAACAGAACCCTTATAGGATCACTCGTGCGTCTGTCTGTCTGTCCGTCTGTCACAGCCTATTTTCTCCGAAACTACTGGACCATTTAAGTTGAAATTTGGTACACATATGTAAGTTTGTGACCCAAAGACGAACATGTAACGTAAACAAATGAATTTTAAACACGAGGGCCACTTTTGGGGGGTAAATGAGGAAATAAAAAAAATAAAGTTTTTCAAGCTATATCGTGTTACCTACATATCAAATGAAAGAGTTCAATGTGAGAATCTCAAACATATTTTTTTTATAATTTTAGAATCAACAGTTTCGAAGTAATTCAAGATAATAGGCAAAAATGGACCATTCCCCCCCCTTTATCTCCGAAACTACTGCGTCTAAAATTTTGAAAAAAATACATAAAATAGGTCTTTACCTATAGATGACAGAAAAACCTATTAAAAATATGTAGTCAAGCGTCAGTCGGACCAATTACTTACTTTTTGATCCGACCCCTACGGGTTTTTTAAAGGCAATTCACTCGCGTTACACATATACCTATATAAAAATATATTGTTAAAAATTTAGTAATGTACGGAACCCTTGGAACGCGAGTCCAACTCGCACTTGGCCGGTTTTTTAGCCAACCTTTATACCTATCGTACAGTTCTGTAAAAGTTTTAGTTTTAGGATCGGAAAAAAGCGTTCGCTAAATTTTGTTGAATGGGAAGTTTAATAGATCTCTGCCGAGTGACGTTGATCAGTCTGATAACTGTGGTTGGTGCAATTGGCCCTTAATCGTAAACTTTTATTTTACATTGAATGTTTACAAGTGCAACGACCGTCTTAACTTCGTTAATGACATAGTAATACTTATTAAGAGAAGAGATAGACGTTTACATGTTCCAAATAATTAAGTTGCTTTTACTTACAAATATTTTATATTTGAAAAAGTTTCTCTCTATCTTACAAATTCACGTGCCACGTAGCTGCATTCTTCCACATTTAATTCAGAGAAAGAGAATTGATGCTAAACGTCCCTTTTGCAATGTAACAAAGAGCCTGAAAAATAGCACGTCTGAGAGAAGGGAGGAAAGTAAATTCAGCAATTTATTGCTTAGGCTCGGGCCCTATATTTGTTGCAAATGAAGACGACTGTGAGGTGACAATTTTCGGATGCTGGAACCAAATGGCCGCCTTGGGGCGAGACGGGTCCTCGTATTGGGTTCTCAAGGTTTATTCTTATGGACCATTCCAGACCGCGAAACGTAAGGGTAAGGATTTTAAAATCTGCTAGATTGCAAGAAATGCGACTATTTCTCGGACACTAAGCGAGATAATATAAATAACAACAGCAGCTATTACTATCATAAAATAAAACAAATAATAAGGCTAGTTTCAGTAGTCGTGGTAGTTGATATGCAACACACACAGTATTTGCGAGACATCCTGTTAGGTTTCCAATACATCTGGCCGGTGCAGCGAACCGACGACTTTGTACGTGACTTGCATTGCCAATTGCAGCCAACCTCGTGTTAGTGTTAATGAAGCTTTTTCCATTTAATACTGGGGGAAGATTAGGGTTTTCCGTGTGTACATATTTTACTTTAACATATATGAAAAAATAACTACGTATTATTCAAATAATCACGCTTTGTCATTTATTTTGATTTACGTCACTTTTGCACTAAGAGACTTGTGAGAACGTGACGACAGCAATGACAGGTAATAAACGCACGTCCATCATAACCCGGTAGGAGATTATACTACGTATGTAGGGTATATTGAACAATTCACTTATTTGATATTTATAATTTTTACTTATAAGTTTATTCGTATTTTAAACAGTTGTGAAACATAATAACGTTAAGCTAATTTTGCAGTTTAACTCACCTATTTTTAGTCACTCACGTGACATGTTTCGGAGAGACTAGGTCTCCATTTTACCTACGTCTGGGTTACCTACGAGACAGGCTAAGCCCAGTGTAGGTACCAGAGCAACGTGTACCCTGTGGAAGCCTAGTGTAGGTAGCTGAGGTACCTACACTTTGTCAAATTGTACATAATTAGGAATAATCTTAGGGTGCTAAGATTATTAGCACCCCTGAAAATGTTTTTGTGTATTACCTACCTACAATAAATTTGATTTGATTTGATTTGATTTGATTTGATTCAAGCACTAATAGGTGCACGAGCATTGGTTACGATAACCGAGCGCTGACGACTGACTATTAAAGAACGACCACTAAAAACAGATAAAGCACACGTATACCACAAATGAGAAGCTTTCTGGTTAATTAGGATTAATCAAGGCTAGTGCTATGAAATGGGTTAATCATCATAATGAAATTGCCGTGTACATATAACATGATATAACGCAGTCAAATACAGGTGATTCAGGAGATGTAAGCAGGATCAACACTGGGCATTCAGTAAATTAACCACTCACATGATTGATATTCTTCAGTGACCTCTATTATTATTATAAAATTAGAGTGACAGCTGGTAACAACAGTTGCCAAAAGCATGTGAGTACAATTTCAAGAAAGTGTTTAAAAAACAAATGTACCAGTATTATTGAAATTAACATTCATTTTTTATTGTATTATAGAAAACATGTTTTTAATTTATTTACAACATTCATGGTCACTCTGCAATTAGAATACTTCCGTCAAATACCGATACTCTTTGCTTTATCCGTGAGAAGTGTCAAATTGAATGTCATCAGAGTTTGGTTACTTTGGCGAGTGTGACAATTTGTTTTTCCTTCTACTTAAAGTGCTGTCATAACGGTTAAAGAGGTTTTATCTTTCTTAATTAGGTATTGTAGGGTGACCATGATGGTAAATAATAAAAAATTTCGGCCAAAAATAGGACAAAGGTGTGATTGTTTCACTGGCATAATTAACATATGTAATATATTTTTCACCAGACCAAAGCAAGGAAAATACATACTAATCAACAACATATCTAATTACATTCAAATGAACGTTATTAAGAATTTATTATTGAAAGTCATCACTTAAAAGTCAATTAGGTTTATCAGCCAACGTGAGGAAACTCAACATTTGTATTAAATTACTTTGCCAGCCTTGTGAATAAAAGCAACTTTCTGGGCAGTATTTGAAGCAAAAAGATAGCATTTACGAGCTGGTGTGGTGAAAAAATGATTACTCAAGTCGGACCAAGGGGGTCGGAATGAGTGACCGAAAACTTTGCAAAAGAGCGCTCTTACAAGAAAAGTCGAAATAATGCAAAATTGATGATACTAGTCGACGAAATTCAGGACTTTGTGCTCATTATTAGAAACAATGAGTACTTGTTCCAGTAAAGGCGTCTTCTTATCTTTTTAAATATCGTTGTAAATATTAGAAAAAGGACTTATTAAATTAGTAATGAATTTTTTTCTGATGGTCGTTTCCGAAAAACCCCGTGAAGCACTGAACGGCAAGCTCTTATTTGGAAATGTTGAGAAGTTTACTCTGCTAAACCTGGCTATTTTGTATTACTAATACCCTGTACTTTAGGCATATCAAACGATATTTTTCCTACATACCTTTGAGAAAGAGGAAATCAAAGTAAAACGAACTCAATTTTCTCTCCGAAACAAGTGTCAATTTCTACGAAAATCTACTTAATATCGAAGTCATTTTCATACTCAAGCAATCTGCAACGTTTGCTTAAACTGTTGGTATACATAAGTGTTTATGAAATTCTACTATAATTTTTTGGCAATTTTTTGAAAACTACTCTATATTACCGATGACGCACGCTCGCCAGCTCAGTGCCGCGGCAGAGATTGTACAGGCAGGACGTGTGTCGGTCGGCTCCGCACATTTTCAACGGCGACGACGAGGTTTTTTATCATTGTGTGCGGCGGGCGCCGTGTAAAACGCTATACTGTGTGCGTGTAAACCGCAACGAGAAACTTTGATCCTAGCACTGTTTTTATAGTATTATAATTTATAATGGTACAGTTTAATACTCTACCGGACAGGATTAAAAATATTTGAAACGACCTGACATTCTATATGTATTTATTTGACTCAAGATAGTACTCGGGGTCTGATGATGGAGCCGGAAGGTGGTCACCGGTACCAATCAACCATGCAACTAAACCACTTTGTGTTTAGGCTCGTTTTATTCATCTCAACAAGATCTTTAACACAAGATAGTACTCAGGGTCTGATGATGGAGCCGGAAGGTGGTCACCGGTACCAATCAACCATGCAACTAAACCACTTCGTGTTTAGGCTCGTTTTATTCGTCTCAACAAGATCTTTGACACAAGATAGTACTCAGGGTCTGATGATGGAGCCGGAAGGTGGTCACCGGTACCAATCAACCATGCAATTAAACCACTTCGTGTTTGGGCTCGTTTGATTCGTCTCAACAAGATCTTTGACACAAGATAGTACTCAGGGTCTGACGATGGAGCCGGAAGGTGGTCACCGGTACCAATCAACCATGCAACTAAACCACTTCGTGTTTGGGCTCGTTTGATTCGGCTCAACAAGATCTTTGACTTAAGATAGTACTCAGGGTCTGATGATGGAGCCGGAAGGTGGTCACCAGTACCAATAAACCATGCAACTAAACCACTTCGTGTTTAGGCTCGTTTTATTCGTCTCAACAAGATCTTTGACACAAGATAGTACTCAGGGTCTGATGATGGAGCCGGAAGGTGGTGTCCAGGCGGACAATAAGAACTCCAGCAATACTTTTATATATTTATTACTAAAATTACGTAATTATAAAAATTATAAAAATTGACTCTGAGCGACGTGCGTGTGCTTCAGAGGTGACTCGCCGACTGGTTGGAGCGGCCGATCGGCCGCGCTCTTCTAGCCGTGTGCTGCGTCCCGCACCCCGCAACCCTTCGTGGCCATCAGGTGCTCGTACATCCTCCCGGCGTTGAAAGCCTGGCTTTCAACTAAACAGTTGCAATTCTTTAAGTTGCCTTTCACAGGTCTAGAATGGCGATCTAGTCAACCTTTCGACAACCTGCAACGCGTTTAGCTAGATCCAAAAAATTGCAGAAATTCTTTATGTTGCCTTTCGCGGGTCTAGAATGGAGGTCTAGTCAACCCTTCGACAACCTGCAACCCCATGCTTATAATGTGCATAATGTGCTTGATTGCTTTCGCTTGAAGATGAAAGGTGAAAACAGTAGTTTGTTCTTAAACTGTATCTTCTTTAGGTCGTTTTTGGTAGTGTGACAAAGTCCCTTCTACAGAATTCAGTTTTTGTTGCCCTTAATGGGTAGGTAAACCATTCTTCCCTTCGACAACGTCTGTAGTTGGGATAACACACATCTTGTTGATGGCTCTTCTTATTGTTCCTCGATTTGTGATTACATCAGCGACACGATTGACTCCGTCTACACCAGGATACAGACGACTTATCCGCGCAAGTCGCCATTGTAGAGGAGGTAGCTGATCTTCCTTTAGTATGACGAGGTCCCCGACTCGAAGCTCCTGCTGCCTGGTCTTCCATTTTGTGCGTTGCTGAAGCTCTGCGATGTACTCTCGCCGCCACCGGTCCCAGAAGTGCTGTCTCAGTTGCTCTATGCGCTCGTATCTGTTGGGGTACTTAGTAGTGACGGTTCGGGACGGCACTGAAGTGAGAGGCCGTCCGATTAGAAAGTGCCCAGGAGTGAGAGGAGATGGGTCTGTGGGATCCGACGAGAGAGGGGTTAAAGGACGAGAATTTAAAATTGCTTCAATTTGCGAGAACAGAGATCCTAATTCCTCAAACGTCAGGGAAGCCCTACCGGCAATACGTCGAAGATGATATTTAGCTGATTTAACTCCAGCTTCCCAAATGCCACCAAAGTTGGGAGAGTAGGCTGGACTGAACATGAATTTAATTCCTTCCTCATTAGCAAAGTCAGTGACCGACTGACGACTAGACTTAATTAATTTACTCAGTTCATTGTTAGCACCCTTAAAATTTGACCCATTATCACAAAATATTACAGATGGCTTACCTCTGCGAGACACAAACCGTCGCAGGGCTAAAATAAATGCTTCCGTACTAAGGTCGCTTACCAGCTCAAGGTGCACCGCTTTAGACGCTAGGCATACAAATATGCATAAGTAACATTTGGAAGTGCGGCTTCCTTTCCCTTTCTTACTAGCAATCATAAACGGACCTGCCATATCGACACCACATGTATAAAAGGCGTACGGGGAGCTTACTCGTTCAAGTGGTACATTACCCATTATTGGTTGCACAGGGTTTCCTCTAAACCGGATACAGACTACGCACTTTTGCACTATGCTACGGGCCAAGTTCCTGCCTCCTACGGGCCAAAATAATTCCTTAATTGAAGCTAAGAGAAGTTGAGGACCGGCATGAAATAAGCGCAAGTGTTCGTGTCTCATTATCAGTCTGGTCAGTCGATGCTTAGCATCTAATATGATAGGATGTTTTTTATCGTATTCAAATTGCGAGTTTTGGAGTCTACCCCCTACTCGCAGGACTCCATCAGAGTCAATGAACGGATTTAATGACAGCAATTTTGACCTACGATTTACTGACTTATTTTGAGCAATATCTTTGATTTCACTATCAAAGCATTCAGACTGACATGCCTTTACGAGACATTGCAACGAATGGTCTAATTCGGTAATATCTAGCTGTCCAGATAATTTTGGCTTATGAACCTTACAATTATTTATGAAGCGTAAGACATATGCGTAAGTTCGCTTCATTTTGTTAAATTCGGAAAACCTATCAAACTGTATGACCCCATCACTCGTGACTCCTACATGGCACTTTATGTCACTGCTTTCCTTAGAAGGTTTTGTCTCTGGCAAATCGACAGTAAGTATACGTGCATGGGTTTGAATAGGCCAGTCACAAGGGTCGGACTTAAGAAATGGTGGCCCGAACCACCAAAGCGAACAAGAGATTAATTAAGGATTTAGGATCAGTACCTCTGGACGCAATGTCTGCAGAGTTTTTGTCGGTAGGTATATGATTAAAAGTATAGCCTGTATAGCACGCGCTGTATATGCTTTACCATTGCAAACTACCTTTACTAGAGCGGTACATAGCAAGGCCTGACCTTCAGATTCCTCAGATACCACCGCCGACAACACCACCGGCGCAGCAGAGGTACTAGGCGTCGATTTCTCTACTTCCACGTTTTGTTTATGTAACAACGTATTATGCTTCTTTTTACAAATGCGACAACAACCTCGCAAGTTACATTGGAATGCATTGTGACCTTTACGAAAACAATTTTTGCATACTCGAAGCTTAGAAACCTCATCAAATCGTTCTTCAATATTCATTTCTTTTAATTTGGGACAGTCATATAACCGATGAGCCTGGCTACACATATCACACGTGAGGATTGATTTCTCGTCTACTGTAGTCGCAAAACTTTTATATTGAACAGGTTGCCCTTTAGGTTTTTGTTCCCGCGACCCAAATTTATGGTCACCCTTGTCAGAGTGATTATTGTATGATGTTTCTAAAACATCAGCACGGCTCCGCAAAAACGAATAGAATTCATTTAGAGTGGGCAAATCTTTAAGACTACATTTAAGTTCCTCCCATTTTTTACTTGTTGTTACATCCAATTTCACAGATACCATAAATATAATGAGCGCATCCCACTTGTCAGTAGGCTGCCCTAGTGTTTCGAGAGCTCGCAAGTGTTTAGAAAAATGGTCGACAACAAACCTGAGAGCTTTGTAAGACTCCTTTGACATACATTCAAAATTAAATAGTGCCTTTAAATGGTTATTAATTAAAATGTTTTTGTTGTTGTACCGTTCGCATAAAAGATCCCACGCAAGATTGTAGTTATTTGCACTGAACTCGATTGACTTAATAACTGTACTCGCACTCCCTTCCAAGGATGAGCGTAAATAATGAAATTTATTAATCAGCGGAATATTGTTGTTGTTATGTATCATCGACTCAAAACTGTCCTTGAACTCGAGCCACTGCAAATAACTTCCTCCGAAAACCGGTAATTTTATAGTAGGTAACTTAATGCCACCGAATGAATTTGAATGACAGCTGGCCATAGACTGATCATCGTGAACTGATTGCGCCTTGTTACAAAAAGACGAGTGATCCAATATATCCTGCCCGACAGCTAAACACGACATAAATTGATTTTCAATATCATCGCGCTCCTGCACTTGATCAGAAGAATCACTATGCAGTAACTCAATTTGACCTTGAACGTCATCAAATTCACTCAACACAGATTGCAACTTATTTAGCTTCAACTCTAACTCTTTATACTTTGCCGAAGTCGAAATGGCAGGCTTGGATTTCAGCAAATTATTTAAATAATCGTTAAACTTAGTAAGCCGGCCCTTAATACTTCCGCGTTGTTTAATTAATTTAGCTAACTCAACCTCAGGTTTCACTATTCCGTCCGTTGGTGACATATTTGTAAGAATAAATGTATGTAAATTTAAGAGTCAAATTCAAAAACACCGAACAATGAAATAAGCAACAATAAAAGTCTAACCAGTAAGTCCAGTCTCAGCAGTGACCGCCCGAAGAAGAAGATTGCCCCGGCCGAACACACAGCAGGCCAGCAGGCACGCCGATGACAATGCTGCGCGCCAAGCACAGCAAGCGCTTCACTCGATCTGAGCCCGAGCGAACGCTGAAATAGTCGGCAAATCACTATGAGACACTGTTAATGACTAGGCAAATTCAAACCCTAACGGGTTTTTTTTATATGCGCAACTATGCCGGTATGCAAATAAAAAATTTAAATGCGTAATTATAAATACGTACAGCCAAAATAATTACCAGCCGAATGTGCAATGCGTATTATATTTAACAATGCAAGCTTGATAAGGAAAACAGGCAATTATACCTAAATGATGCTTGAAAATAACTAACTTCGATATTCAAAGAAAAAGAACAATAGAAGTAGATAAGCACAGGTGCGTGCAGCAAATAGTCTTGTTTTTTAGGCAAGCTAGATTAGGAATAAACCTAACGCTCAAGATGCAAGAAAGCCGTCACGCAAATTGAAACAATTTCTTTTTAAATAGGATTGAAACAAAGGAATGGAATTAATCAGGCGTACTTCCCCCGGAATAGACCTGCAGACGCCACGTAGACACCGTAGATAGTCCTTGCAGGCTCCAGCAACGCAACAGCAAACTCCTTTGTTCTCCGAGTCGGTGAGTCGGCGAGTCGTTAAACAACCGTTACATTTAACGGTTAAATGATAGTTTAAATTTGAACGTTCTTGCAAGTTTCTTCCAACGGTCGCCACTATTGTCCAGGCGGACAATAAGAACTCCAGCAATACTTTTATATATTTATTACTAAAATTACGAAATTATAAAAATTATAAAAATTGACTCTGAGCGACGTGCGTGTGCTTCAGAGGTGACTCGCCGACTGGTTGGAGCGGCCGATCGGCCGCGCTCTTCTAGCCGTGTGCTGCGTCCCGCACCCCGCAACCCTTCGTGGCCATCAGGTGCTCGTACAGGTGGTCACCGGTACCAATCAACCATGCAACTAAACCTCTTCGTGTTTGGGCTCGTTTGATTAGTCTCAACAAGATCTTTGACACTGAAGATACACAAGGTTTGATTATGGAGCTGAAAGGTGGCCACGGGTACCAGTCTATCATGTAACTGAACCACTTCGTGTTTAGGCACGTTTTATTCGTCTCAACAAGATCTTTGACACAAGATAGTACTCAGGATCTGATGATGGAGCTCGAAGGTGGCGACGGGTACCTGTCTATCATGCAGTATTGGCATCAATCTGAACTAAATCAATCCGGATTGATCAATCGAATTGACGCGTCAATCCGAATTGATTTAATTCTGATTGACGCGTCAATCCGATTGAATCAATTGGAATTAACGCATCAATCCTCAATTCGGATTAAATCAATTCTCAATCTAGATTAACCTAGGGTCCCTTTCCCTTCCCTAAGATTAGTTTTCAAAGGTGTCCTTTTTAGGGACTTACTTACTGGACTTAAAGTCGATATCTGAGGTTCCCAGAGGTTCGAAAACATGTTCCTGATGTCAATATTGACTGATGTCCCTTTTAGGGACATTTTTCGAAATTGGCCAATTACGTTCATATTCGTAATCGATGTCGACCATAGGTCCCGAAAAATGTTTCTGACGTCAGTATTGAAGGATGTCCCTTCCATGTCGGGACATTTTTTAAAATTGATCGTTGGCACTTTAAAACGATATCTGAGATTTCCAAAGGTTCCGTAACATGTTTCCGACGGCAATACAGACGGAGTTTCCTTATTTTCTGGACATTTATGGGACATTACTTCCAATTAACCGATTGCGTTCAAAATCGATATCTGAGGTGCCCAAAGGTTTCGAAACATGTTTCTGACGGCAATACCGAGAAATGACCTTTTTTCAGCAGGGTGGCGTAATGCAGGTAGTAAAGTAAGTACGCGGCTAAAGTGTAGAATCTAAATATTGCCGTTGAAACCATATTTTGCACCTCAGCTATCGATTTTGAATGCAATCAGTCACTTTCAAAGAATGTCACTAAAATGTCCCAAAACAGGACACCTTTCAATATTGCAGTTGAAAAAATGTTTAGAAACCTCTGTTTACCTCAGATATCGATTTTAAACGCAATCGGGTAATTTCTAGAAATGTCCCAAAAAAGGACATCTCTCAATATTTCCCCCGGAAACAAGTTTCGAAACCTTTGGGCACCTCAGATATCGATTTTGAACGCTATCGGTTAATTTCAAGGAAAGTCCCGAATATGTTACAAAAAGGACATCCTTCATATAGCCGTCGGAAACATGTTTCGGAACCTTTGGTAAACTCAGACACCGCTTTTGAACGCATTTGGTCAGTTTCACAAAAATGGCCTAAATAAAAAGGACATTAGGTAGGTACATACAAAGTAATCGTCAATCCGAATTGACGATTGAGGATTGACCGATCAATTCGAATTAACGATTAGTAATCGTCAATCTTCAATCAGTAGATTTAGAATTAGTTTCGTCAATCGTCAATTCGAATTGATTTTTTGCCAACACTGCTATCATGTAACTGAACCACTTCATGTTTGGGCTCGTTTGATTCGTCTCAACAAGACCTTGGACACAAGTTAGTACTCAGGGTCTGATGATGGAGCTCGAAGGTGGCGACGGGTACCAGTCTATCACATAACTGAACCACTTCGTGTTTGGGCTTCGTGTTTGGTTTATCACCTAGTGTCAAAGATCTTGTTGAGACGAATCAAACGAGCCTAAACACGAAGTGGTTTAGTTGCATGGTTGATTGGTACCGGTGACCACCTTCCAGCTCCATCATCAGACTCTGAGTATCACCTAGTGTCAAAGATCTTGTTGAGACTAATCAAACGAGCCTAAACATGAAGTGGTTTAGTTGCATGGTTGATTGGTACCGGTGACCACCTTCCGGCTCCATCATCAGACTCTGAGTATCACCTAGTGTCAAAGATCTTGTTGAGACTAGTCAAACGAGCCTAAACATGAAGTGGTTCAGTTGCATGGTTGATTGGTACCGGTAACCAACTTCCAGCTCCATCATCAGACTCTGCATGAGTATCACCTAGTGTCAAAGATCTTGTTGAGACGAATCAAACGAGCCCAAACACGAAGTGGTTTAGTTACATGATAGACTGGTACCCGTGGCCACCTTCCAGCTCCATCATCAGACCCTGTGTATCTTCAGTTTCTTGTAACTTGTTTCTTGTAAATAAGCGAGTACCTATAATTTCTTTCAAGTAATATACGTTCATGAGTACGAGTATGGGTCTATTCATAAATTACGTCGTTTCAAATGGGAGGAGGGGGGGGGGGGGTCTGGACATTGGATGATGGTAGCATGACGTAGGAGGAAACAGAGTCATCCGAAGCATGATTTTTGGATGATTTGAGGGATGGGGGGGTCAATAATAGATGACGTAATTTATGAACAGCCCCTATGTACATTTGCACTGCATTTAGTATTTTCGTACTTACCAAATAACAGTTTTAGGACTTTATAAGTACAGTTAGTGTTGTTATGGTTGATTTCAATATGCTTCGCGAAGGATCAAGAATGTTTAATCCATCATTGTACTGCGAGTGTGGTAGAAAGGATCGGAATACTG
The DNA here is from genome assembly GCF_963556715.1 of Cydia fagiglandana. Lineage (NCBI taxonomy): Eukaryota > Metazoa > Arthropoda > Insecta > Lepidoptera > Tortricidae > Cydia > Cydia fagiglandana. The sequence continues at coordinate 11,270,906 of NC_085932.1, forward strand.
AGCTCGCACGGCCTGCCGCAGCGCGTAAAATACCTAAACTCGCTCAACCCCGAAATGTAATAGCACTCTTAAAAAAATGCTTTATATGTTAGACATAAAGAAACAATATTTGAGCCAGTAACTAAATTAATATGATTGTAGGTCGAAAATTCCATTCAATGACGAGTTTGCTTCCAACATTCTTCTTGTGTGTCTACATAGATTTATTTGCCTATTTGGGGCCGGGGTGTCCCGCCCGCCGCTGAGAACACTGCACGCCCCATACAAATTGAAAATCAATGAACCACGGAATTCAATTTAATATGAAAAGCTATTCGTCTTCAAGTCCCTTTAACATTGCTATTACCTAAATCGAAAACGGTCTATAAAACTACGTCGGTAATAGATTTTTGCATAAAATTTCTCCATTCTTTCTAAAACACTGCGGGCTATATTGAGATTGGTAATATTATGCTCGGCATGAAGTTGTTTAGTGCCTAACCGAGATGTTCTTTGAGATCAAATGAAAATTTCTATTAACATTTTTGTCATTGATCGGTAGGGACATTTGAAATATAGTTACCTACCTAGACAAAAATAAGAATATTTATTTAAAAGAAAGAACCTATTAATTATTATTCTGTTCTAGCATAAACATATAATCAACATTTTAGTTTTAATGCTTTAATCAACATTTTAGTTTGATTTTAGTAATCATTTTAGTAATATTCGGTACCTAATTAGGCTTGGGAAACATAACTTTGAAGTCTAGAATAACATCAGCATAATATTGATTTAAGCTATAATTAAATTCCGTCCGTTAAACGATTAGTGAATAGTTATAAAATTTCATACAGAAAGTATATAATATGTTAATCACAAAAACAAAAAAAAAAACATATGAAATAGAACTGATAACTACATTAAAATATTAAATCTATTTTGTATGAAACAATAACAAAGTTTATAAGCAAGGTTATTGAAATATCGGGTAAAGGTGCCGGTCGACCCTTTTGACAAAGAGTTTTGTATAATGTGCTTACTAAACGTAGGATCGCGTTTGTCTCAGCGAGGGATTTGGCCTATTGTGCGGGCTCTCATTATGGTGATATAGTTTGAAACACCGCCCGGTTTCTGCGTGTCCACGCCGTTGTTCTATTATAAGAGAATATCGTTCGTTGCTAGTTACATGTCTGGCTGGCTTATTTATTGTTCGTCGTGCTTAGTTGTAAAGTTACTACCTAATAAATACATTATTAATATTGCTGTCGGTATTTCAAATTAAAACAATGACAACGTATTATCATAAAAATCTAAGGGGGATTATTGTTAAAGATGATGCCTGAGTTATTGATATGTCAAATGGATTAAAATAGTTATTATACTAGGTACTCGTTACAAAAGCTTTATTGTACTATTTATCTATCATTGTACGGTAATATTAATTAACTAATTAATTTCGTATACAAATTTTACGGTTGATATAATCAGAAGCGTCATTGATGGTACAATTTTCATATCTATAGGTACCTTGCATTGCTATTGAACATCAGTTCTTAACTAACAAGGAAGGGTACCCAACTGTCCGACTCCGATTTGTCATTTGTTAAAAAAAAAATATATATGTAATAAATAAATATAATAAATATATTTTTATATAAAAAATGAGTTTGTGGTGAAATGACAAAACACGTCCCCATTCTTTATTCATGTTCTCCAACATATAACGAAACCAGTAATTAATTATCAATTTTTTTGAAAAAAGTTCTTCTAAGAAATTAGAAGGTTTGGTCAATTTTCAGTACTTTGAAGGCCATTTTCTCCTAACAGGTTGAGTTTGGGCAGCTAAAAAAAATACGTGTCCGTTATTTTAGACTACTCTATAACATATATCAAAACAAATCAAATCGGAGTCGGACAGTTGGGTACCCTTCCTTGTAAGTACATCGTATTTACTTACTCCATTGTTGTAAGTACCAGTTTGACACTGAGATATTCGCTAACGTCTGCGTAACTTACTTTCTGTAAATCTCGCTCGCACTAATGTTACAGTACGAGTGAAAGCCTAGCGCTAGGGAATATGTCAGTGTCAGGTCAATGTCAAGCTCGGTAAGCGTACCAAATTAGGTATAGAATAAATGTAAAAAAGTATAGGTACATACTTGAACATAATTAAGTTTGCATCCAAAGTCGTTTTTAGGGTTCCGTAATCAAATAGGAACCCTTATAGTTTCGCCATGTCCGCTCGTCTATTGGTCCGAGGCTTTGCTCCGTGATCGTTAGAGCTGTAGTTCGTTTTTTTAGTATTAGAAAAAAGCTAAACAATCTTGAAGTGACTTTTAATTGAAAAACATGTTTTAAAAATAAGTCATGGCAATTATGTTATAGTTATGAATCTATTACGATCATTTATAATCTTCATTTCATGAGTAATAGTTACTGATTTATAAAAAGCATTTTTTAATTAAAATACATGTAAAGATAGCTTACCTTCTTTCTAATGCTTTTTTATTCTTTTTTTTCTTTTTTCTTCTTCTTTCTTCTTTAAAAAAACGGATTATAGAACGCGCAAATGTGCATATGTAAATCATTTATTGCAAGAGAGCGGTAAAATAAAAAAAACAAAAAACATTTATAGGTACATTATACAAAATAGTTTTTTTTATTTATTTTTTCGTCTCGACCCAATGGTGTGGGGCATCGTTCGATAGCTTTTTCAAAATGAATAAGGGTCTTCAACAACCACTTTATGATAAAGTGAATATTTTCGATAATAATTGCTCTGAAAGAAAAAAAAATATGTAACTAACTTCTACTCTAACTTTTGAACTATGGGTCCAATAGAATATGAAAAAATCATAAAACTAAAACCCAATAAATACATAATCGGTCCAACCGTTTTTGAGTTACCTATTACAAAAAGTCTTCTCTTCAAAAGCGCTGGTGGCCTAGCGGTAAGAGCGTGCGATTTGCAATCCGGAGGTCGCGGGTTCAAACCCCGGCTCGTACCAATGAGTTTTTCGGAACTTATGTACGAAATATCATTTGATATTTACCAGTCGCTTTTCGGTAAAGGAAAACATCGTGAGGAAACCGGACTAATCCCAATAAGGCCTAGTTTGCCCTCCGGGTTGGAAGATCAGATGGCAGTCGTAAAACTAGTGCCTACGTCAATTCTTGGGATTAATGGTAACATTCCATTTCTAACCTCGGCTGCACTACCGGTACTGAACGCGTCGCTGTCATTGTCAGTTTCCATAGTAAAATGAACAGTAGTGCAGCTGTCGTTGGAAATGGACTTTATTGTCAAGCGGACCCGGTGACAAAATGACGGGATAAAGCGAGGAAGAAGAAGAGACAAAAGTCTTCTCTTCTTAGTAAAAATAATACAAAGCGCTGCGAAAGCTTTTGATGATGATTTGCTTGTAATGTACATGCTACTTAATAATAGCCCCCGTTTAGCTTAAACTGACGGAATGGTAACTACGGAACCCTACCTTGAGCAACGAGCATGGCCTGACATGCTATTGGCCATTTTTTTAAAATAAATAATGTTGCAAATCGTATCAAATAATAATTTATAAACAGACTGGTAGGTAATTGAAAAATGTTACTGTTTTCATTTCAAGAAAAAAATAAAGATAATGCTCGCATTATTTTCCTATACCCTCAGGTAATTTGCTCTGTCGCTAACAGAACAAATGCTATTAGATTTCTTTGATGTTTTAGCAAGGGTAAGCAGAACACCGAGAAAACCGCGTGTATATAAATAACCTATTTTAATTACGTCAACGTACGTATTTAATACGTCTTTATCTCGAATATAGCGAATCTATTTTTCAACCCACTTTGATCCTAGTATTTCAGATCAATTTTTTATTTTTACCAGTGACAGGTTTAAAAAAATTCCGAGTGCTTAATATAAATATATTATGTATTGTACGTAACATTTATTTTTACTGTTAGCAGTTATACACCGTGTTTTTTTTTTGTTTTCCGTTAATTTCAAGGGTGTATTCCTGAGCTTAAATCAAGTAACTTTCTCAAAGACACCGATATTCTAATTAACTCCATTTCGGAGATAATCAATATTTTATTTTTTTCCTATAAGGCCTCTACAAGCGTGTACACTTGCCTTAGGGCCGGTTTACATATTGATTAGTGTTTAGAATGAGTTCATACATTTGCGAGTAAACTTAAGCACAATCTCGGTCGATCGATGTTCGAAATGACATTGATATGTCACAGATTTCAATTGTTTGGTTGAGTTAAATGTAATGCCCGTTTTACAACAACGCTATATGCTACATTTAATTACTTTTGAAACTTTTTTTTTTTTTATAAAAAAAAATATTTTTTTTTGAAAATTAACTATGCCATTTAGTTATCTTAAACGTACTTAACCATACCCCGAAGTTAACGGAATTCAATAAAAACACGGTGTATAGTGCCGATAGGCTCTGAAATGTATAAAATTAGATTTTTGAAGTGAAAACTTCTTTAGCGTCGCTGAGCACTTTTTGAGGTGGGGAAAAAATTATAAACTCGAGACAGCGTAACGCGTAACGCGTAATGAGTAACGGGCTGACGTCGTATGCGACGGACAATATTATTCACCAAAGAACTTTAGTCAGAACGTATCATAATCAGGTCAATTATTTAAAACTGGACTTTTATATTAAGCACTAAAGCTCAATGTGCTAATGTTTTACGGGCTGAAATACGAGGATCTCACAGTTACATTCTACTTTTATTCACTCCAATATAATTCAATAAAGCTACATCTTGATGAATTCTCTAATAAAAGTGAACTCTAGTACTGGTGAATAAAACTCAAAATATCATGACCAAATATATTTAGATGCGAGGTCTGCAAGGTAACTTTACAATTTCTATTCAAATTTTAAACAATTAACGCTACAAATTTAAGTCACTGGCCAGCAATTTCGGAACTAAAGTCTTTCAGTAGAAAGGAAGATGGGTCAATTATACATAGTGCTGCAGACATTTTGGACTAGTCATTGAGTTTTCACTTCTGTCGGCACTCCCGGAGTGTAACCCGTTGATTTTTTTTCTATTTTTTTACGTATGAAGCGCGATATATTGTATGAAATTGCGCAGAAAAGTTAAATTATTTATTCAATTTCTATCTGTGAGTATCCGTAATTAGCTTAGTATAATACCTAAGACTATAATATTTTCGTAGCTGTTGGTAAGGTAAACGTACTGGTGCTCGACGCGGTCCCAGTACGTGTCATCTTGAAACTTAAGTATTTGTCAATAGAGGTGAGAGCGAGGTGTCATCTATTGGGCATTGGCATGTCGAGCACTAGTACGTTTACCTTACTCCTTAAAATTAAGAAATTAAAAACAAAAAATAATTTCCGAGGAAACAATTTGTTCGTCAAAAAACGGCCAAGTGCGAGTCAAGCTGGATTTATACATATATTTGCTCTGACGCATGATCTTTACGATAGATATAGGGAACTATATATCTGGCATATTATGACAGTTTATAACGATATCTTGTATGAGTACGTACACTCGTAGCTTTCGGAAAGTTCACATTGCTTTCCTGCAAGGCTCAAGCACCGATTTTACAGGATAGATCATAGAGCGGGCACGCCATATTTAGTAGCACAATCGGATTAGGACTAACCTCGAAATCTCTAGAAGAGTCCTGAAATTCGGTATGTACGAGTATGTTAATTAAAGGCCTCGTTTTCATGTCCACACTATTACACATTCGGGGACCGTGACGAATCACAGCGATCTTGGAAAATGTGTATCAACCTGGCCCCTGTTTCACCAACGTGACAGGTGCGACGAATTGTAAAATCACTATTGCTGACGTCACAGGCATCCATGGGCTACGATTACCACTTACCATCGGGCGGGCCGTATTCCTGTTTGCCACCATCATTTTATTATTAAAAAAAACTTTATGATATCGGAAAAAAACAGATACTTCTCTTGCTAAGTTTATGACAATTGTCACAAGAAACACTACAATTGTCACGAAATTCCGACATACTGTCAAGAATTACCTACAATTCTTCTAAATCTTTGACAATTGTCAGAAACTTCGCAGGGGGAATATCTGTTTTTTTCCGATATAATAAAGTTTTATTAAATAATACAATGATGGTGGCAAACAGGAATACGGCCCGCCCGATGGTAAGTGGTAATCGTAGCCCATGGATGCCTGTGACGTCAGCAATAGTGATTTTACAATTCGTCGCACCTGTCACCGATGTGAAATTGGGGCCTGGAGAAATTTGCTTTACATTTTACTTTGTTTTCACAGTATTCCACCTTTGCTAAGCATATGAAACTTTTTAGGGTTCCGTACCCAAAATGTAAAACGGGACCCTATTACTAAGACTTCGCTGTCCGTCCGTCCGTCCGTCCGTCCGTCTGTCTGTCACCAGGCTGTATCTCACGAACCGTGATAGCTAGACAGTTGAAATTTTCACAGATGATGTATTTCTGTTGCCGCTACCACAACAAATACTAAAAACAGAATAAAATAAAGATTTAAATGGGGCTCCCATACAACAAACGTGATTTTTGACCAAAGTTAAGCAACGTCGGGAGTGGTCAGTACTTGGATGGGTGACCGTTTTTATTTTGCTTTTTTTTTATTGTTTTTTTTTGCATTATGGTACGGAACCCTTCGTGCGCGAGTCCGACTCGCACTTGCCCGGTTTTTTATATATGATAATTATATTCCAGCTTTATAACTCGAGCGAGAGTATTTAATATCCTCCCCATGTTTGTTTGGCGTATATTTCGCCCTCTCTATCTTACAGTTTTACGTCTGAAGTGAAGAAGTATCCCTTAATTAAATGTCATATTATTCCGTCAAGCAAGGACGCCGTCATTCTCGGCGCTTCCGTTTGATATTCAAGGCATGAACAGTGAGGCAATTAGACTCCAATAATTACTATGTTAATTACAGGCACTGTTCTTGTTTCACGCCATCGTAACTCTATGTTGTTTTATACGTAGACTCAGCTTGTTCTCAACCAAAGCTGCGCTAATTAGTAGGTGCGGTTAAGATTACAGAGCAAATAGTTATCTCGCACTTGTAGATACAGTAATGAACTAAATATGAGAGTATATTAATTCAGGGAAATATTGGAGAAACATTATCTTATTATCAACTAGTGTTATCAATGTTATCAATTATCATCTGAACATAATCAAAACGTAATGCACTGTTTTCCACACTGACATTGTTTCAATATTGTTTACGATTATGTAGCAGTCGCGTTTCGGTGAATGTAGGTATTGTGAGGAAACTGAACTAATTTTATTGAGGCTGGTTTGGATTGTCAGTCTGCAGTCGATTAAGCAAAAAAAAATGTTTGGCCAATTCTTGCAATTTGGTAGAATACCCAGTGTCATACTTTCTGGCAGTGACATGGTATGTTAACAGCGGTGATAGTACGAAAATTTTACGAAATGATATTTATTTATTTATTTTATTTTATTTTAGTAGGTACACGCAGCACGCAGCACACAGCACGGTTGCAGAGAGATACCTTTCTAACGCGAGAGCCAGTTGTAGGTGACATCGAAACCCTTAGAGAGACCATGGTGGAGCGGTTGAATTTGTCCTTGGAAGCCGTGTCCGAATGGGGCGAGGCCAACTTGGTTGGATTCAACGCCACCAAAACACAGGCGTGCCTATTCACCGCAAAACGGAGCCAGTTCACCTTGGCTCCCACTTTCCGGAATGTGTCCCTTCCCGTGACCAACCGTCTTGAGCTTCTTGGTCTAAGTCTAAAATCGAACCTAAACTTCGGGTCGACTATTGAGTCCAGGGCTAAAACTGCTGCCAAGAAACTTGGTGTCCTATTTAAGGTGAGGCGGTACTTCACGCCGAGTCAGCTTCTCTCCTTATACCAAGCACAGGTCCGTTCGTGCATGGAATACTGCTGCCACCTTTGGGACGGTTCCGCCAAGTATCAGCTGGCGGCCCTGGACTCAATAGAGCGCCGGGCTCATAGACTTTTAGGCGATGACCCAGCTGTCAAATCGAAGTTACAGAGCCTCGATCATCGCCGAAGAGTCGCATGTCTATCGGTGTTCTATCGGATACATTCTGGAGAGTGCGCACAAGAGCTGCATGACCTGATCCCACCATCCCCTTTCCATCATCGGACATCCAGGCGCGGGGAGCGAATGCACCCGTTCGTGGTTAGTATTCCATTTGTCCGCACAAAACGATTTGCCTCGTCTTTTTTGGTAAGGACGGCTAAGGAATGGAATGCGCTCCCGGCATCTGTATTCCCTGAAAAATATGACCTCGGTCTCTTTAAAGCTAGAGTGAATAGGCTATTACTGAACCGGTGAGCTACATCTTAGGCTCTGTCTTCACTTTCCATCAGGTGTGACTAGAGCCAATCGCCGATCAGTTTATTATAAAAAAAAAAAAAAACAATAACATAATGCAGGCAAACAACATTGTAACATATTTCTTACATAAGCAACTTATACATTACGACATACATCGGAATATTGTATTGTACTTATAGAACGAAATACATTGTATTGTCTGTTATTCATAAAGTGTATCCGTGGACTCGAGGCCGAGGACAATGTTAGTGCACAGTATAAATCAAGGCATGGGATTGCACGTCGCGCAGCAACTTAATCTCACCTGCAATGTTGCTGGTATACATCATGCTTTATTACCGGGCTGCGCGTTGTTAGAAGATTGTCTATGGCTTGAACAAGACACATGATATCGCTCCATAATGTTAGAGGGCTTACATGCAACCTGAGGGCGCTGGAGCCTCTAATATGTAATAATATTAATGGAAGGAGATTAATTTTCAGAGATAACTGAGTAGGAGTTTTGTCGTAATTCTGTTGCGGGTTTGTCTTTGTTTTTAATAGATTTTAGGGTTCTGTACCCAAAGGATAAAAACCGGGACCTTATTACTAAGACTCGACTGTACGGAACCCTCGGTGGGCGAGTCCGACTCGTACTTGTTTTATAAACATGTTTTATATCATTACTTTTTGAACTGAACTTTTTTAGGCGGCAACTCAACAATGGATACGTAAGTTAGTTACGTTTTTGTTTGAAGAAACGCCACTTTTGACACTGACATATCGAATCCATATCGTACCTAGACGTAATATTTGACGTATCTTAAAGTTTGTTACTTTCGCATTTATAATATTAAGAAGTGATTTACAGATGATAATACCTACTACAATTCAGGGTTCAGGGGAGAGCACATACCGGGTGTGGCCTGTAATACGAGCAAAAAATTAAACTTTAGGCTGTACTCCTCATACTGACCAACATTTGTTAAGAACGCAATGGGTCAATTTCACCAAACGAACATTTTTGTCTAATTTCCATGGAATTTTGAAATACCAACATTACACAAAAAAAAATATGCTGAGAATTTGATAAAAAATATAATAAATATTAATTTTCTTATGGGATAAAAATATTCATAAAACTATAAAAGTTATTTAAATTTAAAATTTTGGTCAGGGCACGGGAATTAGTGTGTCCATGGAAATTAGATTTTACTAGGACGGAAATTAGAACACGGCACGGGAATTGTTTTCTTAACTTATTTTGGTACTTAAAACTATTATTTATGTATATTTTAATCTACAATAATATACTGCAACCATACTGAAGTGGCATCGGACATATTTACCTTCTTTAATGTTAGTTACGAACGACAAATCTACGAAAGTATGTTACACTAAAAACTACGTATTTGACTAATCCTTTCCTTTATTTTAATGGCAACTAATCTCTCTTTCTTAGTAAAATGTACATATTTCAAAACAATACTTTGAGTAGTTTCGTAAACTTGTCCGCCTTTACATACAAAACTATTCATTAAAAAGTGTCATTATGTATCTGCATGTAGATAGGTACAAGGTGTATGATCTGGTATATGGTCTTATAGGAAATGATACTAAGAAAAAAATAGGGGCACAGTGAGAAGAAGTTATTGTGTAAGTTAATCTGAAGAAATCGAATATGCTGCCTTCATAAATTAATAACCCAAAAAATTGTTTGAACACATATGAGGTAAGGTGGGGTAAGACTATCACCGGGGTAAGACTATCACTTGTATGGAATCCTCATACTGTTAGTCTTGCCCCGATCAAAATAAACTAAGTTAGTCTTACCCCACCTTACTTTACATATAGGTATACGGGGTGTCCCTGCCCTGCGGGAAAATCTTCAAAGTGTAGGTTGGTTAAGTAATTTCTCAAAAATATCATAATCTTCCTAAAAAAAAACTGGCTTACAAAATACCCCCTGGCACTGACTAAAATAACCGACTTGGTTTCACATTACATCCCAAAATTTTTTGTAGTAGAGTAGAAGAACTGCGTTGCGAGATTTGCATATTTTTACATGAATTGAAATGATCCCATCTCTTTTTGTAGGCTGTCCTTCTTTTCGGGTAAACATACCCATACCATACTGATACTATGTATATACATATCATAATACATCTTTATTCATACTCACATCGTCCATCGTAGTGTACCTTTACTTTCCCTACTAATTGTAAGAACTAAAAGGTAACGTTGTTATCGCATATATTTCTATAGGATTACAAACTTAATTATGCAGTTATATTTAGAACGTGACTAATATTGCAGTATTATTAGATTTTTATTAGCTTAAAAACTAAAACCTAATTACGTTTCAAATTTGGAACTTGTGGGTATGCTAGAAGTGCCTTAAAATAATATTGATTGAGAGTGATTGTGCCAGTGACAAAACTAAGGGATTTTAAAGTGTATTAATTCTTAGACTACATGCTCAAATTAAATGTTATTTAGATAGAATGTTATTTAGATTTGATGGTACGGCCGTGCCACTTTGTTTTGCTCGACTTGGCGGCGGCACTGCCGTGCCCCCAGATCCTTTGTCCTTCTTCAGGCCTCAAACTATCTCCATACCAAATATGTATTATCAAGATGATATTGTTTCAGCGGCTTAAGCGTGACGAGATAACAGACAGACAGACAGAGATACTTTCGCATTTATAATATAGTAAGAATAGGATATATGTATTTAATTTTTCTTGTACCTATTAGAAAAGCTCATTTATAACAACTAATCTATTAAACGAGCAAAATTCTTGTACATATTTCGGGGATCTCGGAAACAGCTCTAACGATTTCGATGAAATTTGATCATGTATGGGCGTTTTCTGGGATGAAAAATCGATCTAGCTAGGTGTCTCTGGGAAAACGCGCATTTTTGAGTTTTTAGGTAGGTATATGTTTTCCGAGCAAAGCTCGGTCTCCCAGATATTTAAACTTTATACGGCTTACGCTGTCAGCTGTCAAATTTACAAAATAAAACCATTGTAAATTTGATTCATTTTGTTTCATGTAACCTTAGGTACGGGTATTATAATATGTAATAATTCCAAAAATAGTTTTATGTTTATATTATATTTTAATATTATAATATGATAAATGAATAAGGTAAGGTGGCGTAAGACTAACAGTACGAGGATTCCATACAAGTGATAGTCTTACCCCAGTGTCGTCTTACCCCACCTTACCTTACGGATTAAAATTGCCCGGGTTATTCGGGTCCACCCTGTAAGTATGTACTATAGTACTTATACTAAAAAACCGTTCATAGATTTTTGTGCATTCTCTGAGATTTCCTTAAATGTAAAATAGAAAGATATACTATATATATTATATAGATATACTATATATTATTACATATAATATATATTCAATGCCAATATATATATTTATATGTAATAACAATATGACGTAAACATTGCCAATTAACTTACAGTGCCCCCAATTAAAAAATTGTTGACAATAAATGTAATACTTTCTAATTCCCGTGCCACTTAATCAGCTGTTTTAGGTAAATATTCTATGGGAATTAGGGCACGGAAATTAGAATTCGTAATAAAAAAATTCGCCAAAAATTTAAATCGTGTTTAACCAAACTGTTATGTTATCGCTTACATAAAGATACATAAAGGGCTCCTAAATATGACAATTGTTTTTGAAAACCTATATGGGAAATAAAATTTATAAGGGGCATCGAAATTAGAAAAAAATTGTCGCCCACCCGGATTTCGAAATACTTATGCGATTTGCTCGAACACGCCGCGGCTTGACGTACATCCGCTTGCATTGAGAATCAGCCGAATACTGCCAGTACAGGTGAGGCGGGACACGAGGCGGTTCAGATACAGACGTCGGCTGTGAGAGCCCTTTGAGTTTTGCCGACGAAATTTTACTCGCGCGCTCGGACAAAATTTAAACTTCGATCACGAGTTATTTACCACAATGAAGTTAATAGTGTATGTGCTCAGTGATAGTAAATATCATCTAGTTTAAGTATTTGACACAAAATTAGTGATACTAATGTAGAATTTTTCGTAGGATTTTTCATTATGCTCAAAAGTAGATTCCGGACAGGGCACGGGAGTAGTAATTTGAGCCTTTAGGTATTTTTAAGTGTACTCTAAAAACCAATTAATCAGTGAATTCATATGGAACCCGGTGTGAAAGTGTGGCTTCTTTATGTAAAAAAAAAATGGTAAGTATTATTTGATGCTAACCCGCGATTTTCACCACGGACAGAAAAAAAATCGTGTTCAGAAATTGACCCCAATGTATTGCGAATTTTGTTATGTTTAAGGCGTGACAAGCAACGTCAATCACAATGATGTGGCGTGGCGATGGCGTCCATTGAAGATAATATTTATTTTGTATAAAAAATAGGAAACCTAAAGACTTCATAATTTTTTAAAGTTGTTTAACAAAAGTGTCACCGTTTGAGGAGTACAATCTATGTTTTAATTATTTGCTCATGTTACAGGCCACACCCGGTATATAATCGTAGTGCGACATAAAATAGTAGAAATTAAATAAAACGGACGTAAAAAAATCCACATTTAATTGTTACCATGTTTAAGCCTTTTACGTCAAAAATTACTAATTTATTTAGGGTAAACGTTGCTCGAAGCAAAATTATTGCTTTATGAAATGCTGGCTGTTTGTTTGTACACCGGACGGTCTGATTAAACAAGCAAATGTTTTCCTAACTAAGTTCGCAAAACCTAGAGATGGGACAAATAATACCTAATATAAATCGTTTAATATAATTATTAATTACATAGGTACCTATAGGTACTTACTTACGAAATTTAGAATCATACATAGAGAGACCTACATGAAATTTAAATGTTGAAATTTTTAGCCAAGAAATCCGCTACGAAATAATAGATTTTTGGAGCCTGAGAGATTTTAGTATATTAATTATTTATCAGAACAATAAGTTACAATTTCAGGTTAAAACAAAGCTCCACGAAACTACATAGAGGTACATTTGAGTTCACTATTTTATACTTAAGTCTTTATACTGATGTATAAAGACTTAGCAATGCAGGGCAATGGTATTCTGGACATTTGGCAGGCGTGCGCGCATACGAAACCAACACGTTGAGGCCTTTTGACACTTTAATGAGATGTAAGGGGTACATCGAGCGGATGCTGGCCTTGCCCGTGTCATGGGACGCACGCAGAGGCAGGACCCGCCAGGGTGTGAGTTGTATTGAGACTTGATGGAAACTAAGATGGACTTAGCTATTCGGTATCGTCTTGGGTCGTCCCGTTCGTTTTTCGTCTAGTTCTTAAATTAGTCCTATTCTGCTTTCGTCACTCATTCTACATTCGTCACAATCGTCGGTGGCTTTCAATGTAGAATGAGTGACGAAAGCAGAATAGGACTAATTTAAGAACTTGACGAAAAACGAATGGGACGACCCAAGACGATACCAGCTATTCGGTGAAAGTGATGGACTAAATACTGTGCTATGAGATAAAAAAACCGGGCGCTTGCTTAGCAAAACGGTAAGCAATTTTAAACTTCTGGCAGAGGGTGACTTCCTGCCACAAGATGGACCCCCACAAAACTATTTTTATATTCTAAAATATACATACATCTGAGATTAGAGAATACAATAGTGCATACTTCCCATGCACAGGACACTCCACAGGGGAACATTTTCCGTAAAAAATATCTAAGTAAATACTTTTTGAAACGGTTTTTTTTTAATTATTATTTTAAATCTAGTTTTTTTGGACTCCAGTAATATATTCCCAGGCAAAATGTTAAGTAAATAAAGTAAACGTTTCTTAAGTGTCCTATCTCCGTAGTAAATATCCAGGTGTTTCTGACTGCCATGGCTATTTAAAGATATACCTACTCAAAATTTATTAAAAATATACCTATAAAATCTTAATGATGAAATTGATGAAAATTATTTTACAGAATTCTCTTTTAATCCTAATCTACATGTGCCGTCCAAGAGACATTTAAATAATTTAATCGATATTCATAACAAAATACGTATTAACTCTTGCTATGAGCTGACATTTATATTGTAAAAACAATATACCTAAAGTAGGTATATCTATAATTTTATAGTATAAATGTCAACTAAGTATTAATAATTTACAATTTTTACTATTTAAAGCCTATATCAATCACTACCCATTCCTAGAACATTTTTATCTCATTGTTCATAAATAATAAAGTTTCAAATTTCCGCACGGTTGTTTATGAAAGCTCACCAATTCGTTACTTTATTTGTTTAATAAAGCTCGAACGAGCGCCGCCTGTGTACATTGGAGTATAAATTACCTTTAATTTAGGTGAACGATCCAGAAAATATGATGATGTAAAGTTTTCATTAAACTTTATTAAAACAGCAGCGGGCGTTGATTGTTGTATTATTCATTTCTTAATAGCAAACAGTCGCTGGGGCCCACTGAGATGAAACTTGATAAAGGTGTTAGATTCATTGTGGATTAGATATTTATATACTCAGCTTAGCTGTGCAATGTAAACAGTTTGTTGTTCACATCTTTACATAGCCAGTAAGGTTTTGTGCTGCTTAGAGATACATCACCTAAAAGTCAATTCTATGAGAGATAATCATTAATTATTCAAACATATATATACTTTTATAAAGTAACGTGCCACTAGGTAAACTCGCAAATGAGGAATACTCCTGATGACCATACATTGGCATGCCTCGTATCCGTTAATGGATGTTTGTTTAATTAATGTGGAGTTAATTACTACATGGCCTATATTCGCCTTCACTCTCTAACACCCTTTTAGACCAAAAACCGTTGGATAATATGTATACTAAAATATTTTTGTTTGAAACTTTTAGTCCAACGGTTACACAAACCAGTCTATTTAATACAAATTGTAGGTATTGTTTTTCCTATTATAAAATTGTAAAACGCATGTCAGTCAGAGTTTAGTTTTCCCAATAAAGTCTAAAAATGGCAAAATAAAAACCAAGTAACGTATGCATGTCCGGCTGTTCTACTCTACGGGACGCATTTCTGAACCGATTCTCGTGAAATTAGGGGAGCAGGTTCGATAACAATACTTATACTACACTGTTCTTTTTTCAAACTCATTTAATTTTATTGCATCCTTAGCTTAAATTACGTAAATTTCTCTACAACACCGGTATTCTAATCAATTTTATTTCATTCTAATACGGTCGTAGAGCTATAGGGCCTGTTTACATACCTATTGATTAGTGTTAAGTTTGAGTTAATATATTTGTCACTTAACAGAAGTACTATTTGAGATGATCGATGTTTGAAATGATATTGATAGGTACTTATCTCAAAATTTTCAATTGTCTTAATTAAATACCCGTGTTACAACAACGCCACATTACAAAAATGAAAACGAACTATAAAGCCATTTAGATTCCTTGAATGTACTTAGTAGCCATACCCCGAAGTTACAAAAATCACGGTGTAGTTTGTTTGTTAGGTTTTTTTTTTTTCAAAATGGCGGGACAATATAGGGGATCTTGAGGCAGGTATTAGTGTAATGACTATCAAAGTTATCAACTTACAATAGAAATAGAATGGTTGTGTAGAATCGTCATTAGTTTGTGGTCGTCCACCTTCGCCACGCGCCATCGTTGTCCTTATCTGGAAACAATAAATCAACTTGTTAGCCTTCCACTCCTTGCTGATACTCCATTTATTTTGAGACCGATAACTCACATTAATTTCATATTATTTATTGCCCAAATGATTTGTTGGTCGTAGCGTGTAAGATAAGTGAAAAAATATTTTAATGACAATTTTGTATGTTTTGTAACTACAACACTTTATAAATTATTTTGTCGAAATAATAATACAAATTTATAATAGGATTTTTATTTAGTAAACAAATGTAATACAAATAGAAATTAAATTATATAATTATAAATTAGGTATCTTAATCGCGTGGCCCTTCGTGCAATTTACCTAGTAAAATGTATGTACAGTCTGTTGACTGTCCTCCTCGGTGATCTGCGCTGCGCTCCGCCGGTTTGCGCTGGCCTTTAGGCTCCATGTTGTGCTTTACAATAATTATAATGTAGTTAACATCTTGCAATAATATGAAAAGCATTAAATAAATAATGTGACATTATATGAAATCTTGAATTGTAATAACACAAATGATTACGAGCATCTTACTCGGTTGGTAGTATTTTTTGGTTATTATCAAAGTGTTCTTTTAAGAACAGCCTAACTAACACTCGATTCCCCAACTTGCCGGTTGGCCTAAGGAAGGTTGTTCTGTTTTTACAGCATATTGAAGTCATAACATGCACAGTCGCTACGAAACATAACGATCCGAATGTATCTCTGTCGCGATACTGTACCGCTGGGAGTCACGAGTAGGTAATAAAAATTCCGGCACGCGCGTTACCAGTGTGCTTCGAGAAAGTAATCCGCGAAGAAATACAGCCGCTACCTACTGGTTCCACATTTGTAACTACGAAATCTCCATTTCTCTTTGACTTCCAGTCGTTTCAAAAGCCACTGACTCCCTGGTGTGTCGTATGAAGGCGACACTCATAAAAATTCGCCGTGCCGAAGTTTGGCTTAACGAGATGCCGTTGGTGAAAGCGAGTGCAAATTTATTTTGTATAACTATCCCTCTATTTCAACCGATAGTTTGGAAAAAGTTGTCATTCGTAGGTATGATCAGATCAATGCCACGAGTTCGTGTATTGAATAATATTTTTAAACAGCAATCATTAATATTATGTCATTCGGCTGTAAGATATATCTAGAAGAAAAGTAATGGCGCTTGTAATGTTGTCTTGTTTTTTTATTTTTGTTATGTGGAGTCTATGCACTTAAGTGTATTCTAATTATGATAACAGCATAGCAAGTGTATTCTAATTATGATAACAGGAAATGAATGAGATCTGGAATAGATATGGATCTAATGTGTCAGTATCAAAAGAGACATTTAAGGTTGAGGCAATGTCACGTTTGACACAGACAGATAAGATGCAGGTATCTAATCCAGATCTAATTAATAACTAGGATCATGCGTTAGTTTGCGGAAAATCAAATAGGTAATTCAAAACAAAATTAGTATTAGTTAGGTAATCCGCGAAATAATAACGTCTCCATGTAAATTTTAGTATTAACCCGCTATGCTAGACAGTTAGTGCTAACCGGTTATACTTACCGTTATAGTTAATAAAGTAATATTTTTGTTTTGATTAATCCACATCAAATTGATATCAATTATGATACCATGTTATTCAAATTAAAACACGCGTGTAAGCTTAGGATGCTCACTCGATACATAAATAAAAACCTATTTATAATAACTTGTAAGCGAGCTTTGCGAAAAATTATTTGTAAAAAGATGGTATTAACATTTAAGCAACTTTTAAAACGTATTAATAATACATTTTTTTCATAGGTAAGTACCCCCCATACGGCATACAACTTATTATTTATTAAATAAGGAAACTGATGGATGGATGGAGTAAGCTCTCTAAGCTTAGGTACCTACCTACTTATTTCTCTATGGCCCAGGTAATAAAATAATCTTCAATCTTCGCGAGAATATTTAAAAACATAAGACATAACATTTTCATCAGGCTAATAAAGAGGACGTAAAATAGGACCAAAACGGTACCTACCATATCCTTCATAAAGCACAATTAGCAATTCCGGGGCCCACGTGCCTCCCATAAAATCCCCAAACAAATTGCATTTCAATTAAAGATCTTTATTTATGAGAGTAACGCTGCATTAAATCGCGGATGATGTCTCCAGCGAACCTTAGCTTTCTTCTTCATTAATAAACAAAACGAGGGACAACCGTCCACTGTGCACACGGAGTTATGAATTAAAAACTCAATTTTTGGAGTGCGCTGCGCGTAAGTAAAACCAGAACCTAGTTATTGTTTGTCCTATATAGGTATTTCTACTACGGAGGTTACAAATAAACATACGGACACCTGGTGGAAAGCGGTCACTACAGACGCCTAGCCAAAGTTTAGGTGGAACTGTTAACTCAGATGCCTACTAATCATTATGCAGAGGCGGCCTACAAACCACTGCTTTGTGTTGAATGATGGTACTTAAAAAATCGTTGTATTTAAAAGTCAAAATGTGCTTGGAATATGTCGAAAATTTCAATTCCATCAAGTAAGTTATAATTATAAAACGCAGAGTTAAATTGGATGTAGCTCCGTGGCGTTGGAAATTACTAGGTTTCGCGGAGTTTACATCTTCTTTCGAACGGGCGTTTTAACGAGTTCTTTTAATTGCCGCTACGTATTACTAGTACTGTTTGCTTTCGCCATTCTTATTTATGACAGAAAATAATGAAAGGTTTATTCTTTATTTATTTATTTTTTTACCAAAATTTAAATTTGCGAAGTAAAAAAATTTTTTTATTCAGTTGCTACTATACAGATACACACACACAAGACAAGTGCAGGTAATACTATACTGCAATTGAATGGATAAACCATCTGGTAGCAAATTTTCTTCTTCAGGAATGAGTATATTTTAGGCATTGTCTGTTTTATTCATACCTACCGAAAAGATTACCAAACTCTCATTACTGTGGGGACTAAATGAATTCGGCTTCATCTCGCACAATTTTAATTCATCCATCAAGTCACCGAGCGACACGACAAGCACCATGTGTTCAATTTGAGCTCTGCAGCGTTCACATTCACATAACAAACGTAATTTGCCGTCTGGGTGTAGAAAAATCTATCTTGAGCCTTGGTAATATGTGTTTGATTCGTTATGTTTCAGTGTTGTCGTTCTCCCTGCGTGTGTCTGCTTACTGTACAGCAATTAAGCACTTCCTTAATGGCAGAGAAAAAGGTTATAGAGCTGATTATGACATATCACAATGCTTAGCGTTTAGGGATAGCTATTCGTAACGTTCGACTGTGATGTTATGTGCTTTAAAATTATTAAAACAGTTAGTGTCCGTGCGCCACATAAGGGTACTTGGGTGAATCGAATACCTATTGCCGCAGTCTAGTTGTGAAACGTGCTCAATAACGTCAGAACTATTAAACCAAAAGAACCAACGTCAATGGAAACGGTTACAATTGGTCGTTGTATTTATAATGGGAATCTATTTCACACGAATAATAAGGTAAATAGTAGTGAAATAAAGGTCAAGGTAAGTTATTGTGACGTAGGTAAAAAAAATAACGAAAGCAACTGGAATTGCCTGGTACTTACCAGGCACTCAAAACATGACTTTTATAATAACACTGCAAAGCTTCACTTCAATGCAAATTCTGGAAGCAATCAAACAGAGACTCAGCTAAAAGTAACATTTTCAATACATATTGTAAAATGAAAATTAATTAACCTCGTCCGCGTTTGTTTGTCAATTAATATAAAATGCTTATCCTTTTTCACTCAGATGGATATGCCTCTGGTGAATTGAATGATATATGAAGATTTAACAATCGTTTCACATTCGAGAAATATCTGTTATAAAAAGAGTTTCATTTTGCGCACAGTTTTAACACGCACACTGTATAGTAAAACTTTTCTCTACTTGGCAATATCAAGCGTATTTGTTTTTAACTCTTGCTTATTTGTAATATTGTGTTAAAATTTGTATCTTAGCAAAAAAGCATTTGTTACAAAATGTTTCAGAATAGAAGTATTATTTCACTTTCAAACTGTATTTTGAATAAATTTTATTCGTAAATATTAATCTAATTTATTTAGATTAATAAATAACGATTCCAGTTGGCATAGCAAAGTCACTGTCGCATAAGGTCTATTGCAGCTTTAATGCCCTGTGGTTTGGATTCCGTCCACGTACGGACGTCACCGTAAAAGTGGTCGCGCGCTGGCACTGTTCAAATTGTTTTCTACCCACACTACTCACGCTGCAGTTAACGCGCCAACAAAGTGCTTCGTAAATGCTAAACATTTGACTCTGTATCATGTAACTATGTATCTACTCATGTTTAGTTCCATAGTTAGTTAGAATTACCTACCTACAACTATGTTTCAGACTAAAGTCATTGCAATCTCATTGCAATAATACCTATTATTTTTATTAACCTTGAACTTCTCAGGTGTGGGAAGGTAAAGAAGAACAATGATAATTTCATTTAAAACGGGGTGAGTATTTGTCTTTGCTAATAAAAAATTGTTTAATTCACCGACAGATAAAAAAATCATGTTTTTACACCAATTCTTCCATGTTAAAATATTCAAATATTCCAACGGCACACTTGAGCCTGTAGCTTTAGGTCGACATTTCGGAATGGAAATAGACTGTTCGTGCCGACAAGGGGAATCGTATTCGACATTTGACGCAAAATGATGATGCAAATTTCAGGAAAATGCTAAATATTATGCGCGGTTAAGTATCAATGGTAGCTTTCGTATTGGTTATTCGCGTAGTTGTGGTTTGCAGGTATTCACACAGCCGAATGTGAATTATGGCTAGGAAATGCAGTGCGTTTATTTATCCTAATAACTAGCCCACATACATATCTGCGGTGGTTATATCGGTTTTATATTTGTTTTCATAGGTTCAACAGGTACATATTTGATGAGAAAAGAAAAGTCTCATTCAGTGAGTTAAATCAAGGATGAAGTTGTGGGTAGCAAAAATTTAATCATACGCGGTAAAAAATAAATACATAGTACTTAATACTTAGTACTGTTTCACACTCTAAATCAGTCTAATTTTTTTTCTTCAATTCATTTACTTTTATTTCAAATGCCCTCTCGTGTAACCACGATGTAAACAAATTTAAAATCTAAAAGTGGGTAGCCAAAGGAGTTCTCCATGACTCGGCAGAGTTGCATCGCATAGCAAAGCTGCAGATTTGAATTGCATATCTTGACGAGACGTATGCAACGTCAGAAAGTTACTTTGCTGCATCGTTTGCTGCATAAACTTTTCCATACCTATTCAGTTGAGTGGCCTACTTAGTAAAAAAATATGAACGTTATATAATTCTTGAAATAAAAAAGGAGAACCGTAATTTTTGAAATTCTTCATTTATTGTAAATATAATTCTATGTATCTACATTTCTAAATATTTGCCAATATTTTACATGCACCTAATAGAATGCTTTGTAAAATATTTTTGAAATATGTAATTGTTTTAAACTGTGATTATTTTAGTATGCCTACTTAATGTTGCAAAGAAAATTCTTAGATTTAAATTTAGTAACCGTAGATTCTAAAATATAATCCTGTTGTTAGTGAGAGGTTCAAATGCTAACGCTCAAGGTGGAATTAATTTTGCTACCATATCATGACACATATTACTTATTGACACATATTGATTTTCACAACACCTATGCGGATAATATTATGTTTCAAAATGTTATATAAACTAAAAAAATTGTATGCACGTAATCGATTATAAAGAAATTATAATGGATTACGTATGTGTGTAGTAGAATACAATAAAAATCCTCTTTATTGCACAACCTCAATGAAATATTTACAGAGATACATACTTTTAATTATAATTGTTTTGCGTCACTTATCTTGTAACCAGAGAGGATAGAGACACTCTTATGTAGTTCAATCTTGAGTTATCAAATTTGCTCGGTTTCAAATATAACTGACTACTCGCGCCAAAGAAGTGGAAGCGTGCTGGGTCCATAACCTGCTATTTTTGTATGTATTTAGAGTGATACACGCAGTGAGAAGTGAAACATTTAATAGGTATATTATTATAAAATTACACTATATCACATCACAAGGAAAAATTATAGTCTAGTGACAGGAAGAAAACGAACGCCACAGGCATTGAAATATTTTCAAATTCAAATAATTGATGGCCAGCGTTATACTTCCAACACTTTTGAACCTTGCCCAATAATATAACTATTACACAGTTACTACCTACAAAATGCAGCGTTCTGTGTCCCTAGGTGAAACTTGTATGAATTGTTAAATTCCATTTCTGAAAAGCTTGATGCGCCTCAGGCGTTCCTACTTCGTAACTAGAAATTAATTATGTAAATCTAGAATCTGTTGCCCCTAACTCTATAATAAAGGCAGGCGTCTTAATGACAAGTTGGTTTAAGTGTTATAACTAGGTTCGTCTGACTGCATTTAGCTTTATTTATTGTATTATAATGTCAAATATTGTGTTAAATTGGTATCTGATGTAAAAGTGCTGTCATATCTATATAAAAATTAAATTAATACACTGAGTATACTTTGTATTACATATTACATAGGTACAGAACATTTTTATTTATTATATCTCTTAATACGTACCAAACTTATTAAGAGACGATAATTAAAAATATACCAAACTTATAATTCACAATATTATTAAACAGGTAAGGTAACGATTTTAGTTTAAAAACTACATATCTTTGCGCTACACACCAGTAACAGCCTACGAGTAGAGGAATGTGCTGTAGTGCCATGCAATCGGATGCGTATCGTAATCACCCTTATAGATATTGGACAATGTTCTTCAATGTTGTTCAGCTTATGCTCGACTTTCATGAGTATACACGCATGAGTAAAAGTGATATAATTATACTGGTTGGTCGGTTTTCACCAAAGCTAAGCCGAACTTGAGGTACGTTTGCGTGGCGTTAAAGATAATTCAGAAGTGATTGTATTTAACTCCCCATGGCTTTAGCTTGCTAAAGTCCCCAAGACAAACTCCAATTAGCCTGCACTGCTAGTTTGTTTTAAATGTTTCTGCAGAGAAGATATAAATTATTGGGACAGTTTAACTTAAATAGTTCTGTTTCTGCTATAGAATCTAACGTATAACTAAAAAAACTGTTTATTTATTCCATGACGGTGGCAACCTCATAAAAAGTTAATAATCATCAGATATACAATATTAGGAGTATTATTTTCCTATTGGGCCTAAAAAGAATGTAAACAATCAACACCACGTGACTTGGTTACCTAACCACTAGTTCCTATTGTGCGAAAATATTGTAATTTATAAGGCCGAATGACTAGGCGTGTGGGGATTTATATACGCAACAATTTACTCGTATTTTGTTTAATATACTATCTTAAGATCTTAAAAAATATATATTATATTTTTTATTTTAAATGTATAATAATAAAAGTATTCATACAAAAAAATTGTATACAACATATCAAAATTGGGGCTGAGATTTTATGTAAGGTAGAAGTACTTTGCTCCACATTGAAGTGAGATAGCGTTGCTATGCCTTAACGGTGTTTAGATGAATATAAACAACAAAATATTACTTACTTGACCTGCGATTGAATGAGAAATTATATCCTTTGAGGCTTGGTTTATATCTAAATGATCATTCAGTTAGCCCTCAGTTATATATCCGTCTCTGATTTAGTAAACTTTGAACTTCGAGGGTTGGTGGGCCCGTTATCTTTTTCTCACGGGTATTATTGGAGATTTGAAACAGAGTTGGGTGATTTTGCATAATTTTGGAAATGATTTATCTAACTGCTCGCCTAATGGAATAATAAAATTGAAACGATAGACGACCTTTTTTCAGTAGCCTTGAATTATAATGAGTTGTTATTTATGTTGCGAATCAATATTCACGAGAATTAGGCGGTAAATAAAAGTAGAAAATGCTTTTTTTAACTCATTTGCAAGACATTTATTAGCAAGTATAATTATACGATGGTCTTGTCTTTTTGTTAGCATATCACAAAAAATTTACTTTATATAACACAAAAAGTTGTGTGCTTCAGGTAAAATTATCTATAAGTATCACATTTACATACTCGTATTATTAGGTATAGCCCCTTCACAACATTTTTTTGACTATTGTTTTGACACTGGATACGGTCGTTTGTGTAATCGCCGTAATCGGTTCACATTCCACTTTTCCTTTTCTTGTTTTCTAGTAGCTATTATAATGTTTAAACATAGGTACAAACCTTATTAGCTCAGTCATCCTCATCTCAAGCCTAAAAGGGGTCAATCTCGGGAAGAAAGATAAACTTATGCTCTATATTTTATACCCAGACGTAAACATCATTGGAATTGTAGAAACAGAAAACGATTTACCGGAATAACTTCCGATGCGACGCGTACAGATTTATCTCTGGTTATTGTCAATTTCCATAGTAAAATGAGCAGTAATGCAGCTGTCGTTGGAAATGGACTGCCACCTTAAGGCAACTTTTAGAACGCCATAATAAAGGTTATATACAAGTGTGAGTCGTATTTAAGGGAAAAAAGTAACTATATAGAAACTTACTAATACTATATAATTTTACTGAATGTTATGCCCTAAATGCTTACTTATTTATTTCGCAAACTATAAGAATTCAGGCCATAGATAATATTCTGTAAAATGATATCTACTAATAATACAAATAAACGTGCATAAGGATATTTGATTTTCAGCTAGGGATGCTTTTACTACGGCATTCCGGCTAGGAACTTTCGCAGTAGGTATTGTACCTACCTATGGAATTTTTGTGCAATTTTTTTTTTGGGGTAGGCTGAGCTAGTGATTCTGAGTAGAAATTATTATGAACATGAACGTAACGATAATATTTCAACCCATGCTTGAGTACAAAAATAGTTACCTACGTTAAACGTTATATATAATATAAACCACTAAATGCTTGGTTATTGAAACAGGCCGTTGTAGGTATCACTGCTGTGTTATATGTCATAACATTGAAGGTGCTAATCAATGGAGGGGAGGTAGCATTAGTCATAAATTACCCATATGTATGTTTAATCTGTGAGGAATTTTGTATTAATTATTACGAGTAGTAGGTAATTTAGAAAAAAACTTGTTCTTTTTACGCTATAGAAACTTACTTTTAAATAAACAATATTGTATGTAGTATGAATAATTAAGGCCAAAATTTATCAAGTAAAGAATCTGAACAAATGGAAACTAAATACGTGCTTTGGTATTAAAGGATAAAACAATGTAAAGAGATGTCAGACTGTTCCAATAAAAAATAATGTCAGTTGGGAACACGAAAAGTTAGCAAAAACGCGATTCAGAAAGTAAACTCAGGCACCTACTTACCTCCGGGAGCTTTAATGCAAAATTGGATTTCGTGGTCCATTAATTTTCAATCTGTGTGATTGCAGTATTCGAGGTTCGAGGTTTGCTTTTTCCAAAACGCCTGAATCGGGGACACGGAATAACAAAAATGCTTAAAGGCGAAATTGGAATGAATATATTTGCAAATATTTACTTCTCAACTTACTTAGCGAAACCTTTTTATTTAAGTATTTTATTTGATCTTTTTTACGTTTCCCTTAATGTTAAAGTTTTGGTAAAAAATAGTACCCTCCTTCTGACGCAACCGAGTAAAATTATACCTATTATATGTCATTCTGAAACTGAAAACGTATTACATACTCAAGTCGTGCGTGTAGGTAATAGAAAAATTGTTCTTGCTGATTTAAACAAAAAGAAAAGTTTATTGCATCTTACTATATACTCAATAATGTATATAATCAAGTTTTTTACTTGAAAAAATCTTTGTCTAAATGTGTAAACAGAATTTTGTATCAAACCAGATTGAAGAAGACTGATAGACACGCAACAGGGTACTCTCGCGCCGGCAGCTTTCTCACGCAAAGGATTGCTAGCGCTATACAGCGCGGGAACGCTGCCTACGTGATGGGCACCTTACCGAGGGGCCTAGGCCTAAACCTTATAGGTAGGTTTTAGGGATTTTTTTGTTTAATAAGTTAAGAGTACGTTCATCTCAGTGCTAAACTTGTGATAGCTGTTAATTTTTTTTGTGATTGACTAAATGATCATCCATATAGAAGAATTCGAAGTAGTAGTAGTAAAACACTTTATTGTACAAAACAAAACAAGAAAAATCACATTCGTCATTAGGCGAACTTATTCCTACTGAAGAACCTACCTATTACTAACGTGGTTTTCGTATGGAAGCCGGAATCGAACGTCAACCTTGGCTCCAAAATATATTAAGTCACACAATCTATTTTCTCAATGTGTTTACACTGGCAATTGTCTCATGAATTGTGAAAACACGTGAAACGGTGAGTACCTAAGCTTCGATACGTTCCTAATTACAAGCTTTTATTTACTTTCACCTGACCGTTGTCTGTCTGTAATCAAATCTTGCAAGTTAAATTTGATCCACTTCCCGGTTTCCGATTGAGCTGAAATTTTGCATGCATGTATAAATCGGATGACAATGCAATATTATGGTACCATCGAGCTGATCTGATGATGGAGACAGGAGGCGGTCACAGGAACTTTGTGATGAAACAACGCAACCTAATTGTGTTACGGTCTTTAGAATTATCTCGAAGAGTATTAGTTGTCTGTCGTAAGAAAAATACAGTCAGCTATAAAAGCTTGTACCAAAAACGAAATTTTTGACAAAATTTTATTTGTAATAATAAGTTTTGTTTTCCAGAATTCACATGTATGACCAATACCACAGTGTATAAAACAATACATTCATTCGACGAAGCAGTCTACACAGGACAACCGTGCGAGGGGTGGGTCGCGGGCACCCGAGCTGCATACATCGCCATTGTTAGTAGCTCGGTACTACTTACAGCTCTTACTTGTCTTATTTGAAATGTGCAGTTTTTTGGGCAGTTATGTAAAAGTGTGTTTTCTTGCGCGGTATTAGCATTTCCGCAAACATCAAAGGCGTCGGTCCTCTGTTACTTTTTACATTAAGCCAACTGCATCATGTCTTCCTGGGTGAAGTGACAGATTTTAACAAGATTAGTTCCAGTATGTAGCGTGCAGAGATCGTAAGCAAACAATACATGATAGGTCAGGAAATGAATGCTCAAAAAACGTTGTAGAGGGAAATGCTAGGAACACAATTTTTGACTCCGTAACTTTGTTTGGACTAGTTAGGAGGTGAACATATCAAAAGTCCCCGGCTGTAGCCCCGGTGCTGGGGGGTAGAGGGGGGTAAGAAGGTCGAATTTTTCGGTTTTTCATTGATATCTTGGAAACTTTGCGTCTTAGCGACATGACTTCTAAGACAAACCGAAAGCTGATAAAATTAGTTACAAGTTTTATCCTGTCAAGTTTTTCGATATCATGAATAGTTTTTGAGATACCCGCTCTTGAAAGTTTATTTAGGGATTGTAATTTTATCTTGATATCTACGTCAGTGAAGCTGTTAGGCCATGTTTGGTATCATTTTCGTATAAATCGGGGGTGCTGAATTCATTTATGGTATCACATTGACACTATTCCGAAGTAAAACCAAAATTTAAAAAAAAAATATTTTTTTAAATCCCTCTTCACGCTTAATCTGCTGAACCAATTTCGTTGAAATTTGGTATAGAAATAGTTTCAGTCTCGACACAGGACATAGGATAGTTTTAATAACCAAAAGCATCTTTTGAAGGTATGAAAAGTGGGGTGGAAGTTTGTATGGGGAGTCAATAACCGCTGAACCGGTTTAGATGAAATTTAGGATGGTATACATCTGTGATTTAGATGAAAATGATACCAAACATGACTTCAAACCTTACCTTAAGCAGAATTAACCTCAGGAATTCAGTTTCGTCGATGAAGTTGAATTCCCCCCATACTCCAGTTCACAACTTTAAAGGATGATTATTGAGATAAAAAGTATCTTATGTCCTGTCTTGGGACTCGAAATATGTGTATACCAAATTTCCATTGAATCGGTTGAGCGGTTTAAAAGTGAAGAGGAATTTAAAAAAAAAGGTATTTGTTTAAAATGTATATGTTATTTCTTAGGAATGGTGTCAATGTGATACCAAAAATGAATTCAGCACCCCCGATTTATACGAAAATGATACCAAACACGGCCTAGCAGCTTCACTAATGTAGATATCAAGATAAAATTGAAAGCCCTAAATAAACTTTCAAGAGCGGATATCTCAAAAACTATTCAAGATATCGAAAAACTTGACTGAATAAAACTTGTAACAAATTTTATCAGCTTTTGGTTCTTAGTAGTTATGTCGCTAAGACGCAAAGTTTCCAAGATATAAGTGAAAAACCGAAAAATGAGACCTTCTTTCCCCCCTCCACCCCCCAGCACCGGGGCTACGGCCGGGGACTTTTGATATGTTCACCTCCTAACTAGTCCAAACAAAGTTACGTAGTCAAAAATTGTGTTCCTAGCATTTCCCTCTATAACTTCTTATTGCTTGGCCTATGAGGCTAATTCTTATTTCACAATTTGTTGCAATGATATTCTTGTTTTGATACGACCTAAGGGTATTTTCACTTAACTAACAGCCGGTTAGCAATCGTCACAAAACTGATTGTCAATGTCAATTCCCATACCAATAACCGTAACATTCCCATGTCCGGAATGTTACGGTTAGACGTTACTGAAACACGACTTAAGTCGCGCTCGCGCTTTAAAGTACAAGTTAAAGGCCTGCGCAAACCGGCGGAGCGCAGCGCAGATCACTTTAAAATTAACAATGTATATTCTTCCCTATTTCAATTACATTCAGGTATAAATTTAAATGCTTTGAGACCGACCTCGGAGCATCACGGAGGATTGTTACTCCGCGGCATCAAGGAGCACGTTAGAGGATACCGCGGCGGTAGGCGCCGGCATGCTGCGGCATCCCCCGGTATGCGCCGAGGCATTCCGAGTACGCCGGAGCAGCACCGGGACCGCCGTGGCTACGACGCTACGAACGTAACCCGTAGCACTTAGTGGCAATGATTGTGTTAAAATGAAAATGCCCTTAACGACCGTCATTTACTTATGTAGCAATTTTCGTGGCACTTTCGAACTGTCGTAGTGCGCTATCATCTCTTACCGACATGCAATATGTTTGTATCGATAAGTTATACTTTAAAATACCGGCGGTTTGGCGACCGGTCTGGCCTAGTGGGTAGTGACCCTGCCTATGAAGCCGATGGTCCCGGGTTTCAACTAGTGGTATGGCTACTTATCAATTTCATCGGATTTTTTTTAATATTATCGATATAATGTATACTGGTAGTCGATAAGTTAGAACTTACTATGGAAGGTCCAAAATGGCTTGATAATTCCGGACTCTGGTCATTAGGCATCATTTGCGCGGCAATAAAAGCAATACTGGAATCAGTTATGTAACGCTGCCATACATGACCCAAAAATTTTTTATTAAGCTATGAGCTTCATCACATCTGATATTTGAGTAATTCTAAGCATTTCTAGCCTGGGGTGGGGGGGAGGGTGGGGTACAAAGACGGCCGCCACCCGTCATCTTTAAAAAAAATCTATTCTGATCCTGGTGGGTACTTGGGCAAGTTTGGTATCATTTTCGTATAAACCAAAGACGTAGAATTCATTGCTGATATTTGTTTTTTTTCAGTTTCATAGTAATTTTACAAGAAAAACGTAAAAGGGTGAAAAATTTGGTTGGAGATTTTTGCTACGCGGAGCCGAAACTACAAAAGATAGAAAGTTGAAATTTGCACACTAGATTACATTTATAAAGTGTACAAGAGATAAGAAGCGATTTTGGGAAATTCAACCCCTAAGGGGGTTAAAAAGGGGATGAAAGTTTGTATGGGGTTCAAGTTTTATTTTAAGCTAGGAATTTGAAACTTCGTAAAACGATATATTATAAACATACAAGAAAACTAATTTCAGCGTTTTTGAAAATTCATCCCCTAAGGTGGTGAAAAAGGGGTTGAAAGTTTGTATGGATATCAAAAAATTTTTCGAACGCGGGACTTGAATCTTTGTATTTGGGGATATTATTAAAAGACAGGAAAAGTAATTTCAGCGTTTTGTAAAATTCATCCCCTAACAGGGTTAAAAAGAGGTTGAAAGTTTGAATCCATTACAAATCCGAGTAGACACACATTTCTTATTGCCTCCCAGGCTTGAAATGCTTAGAATGACTCAAGGAACATATATGATTAAGCTCATAGCTTAATAAAAAATTTTTGGGTCAACTTTATAACTGCCTCCACTACAAGAGAGTTGTCTAAAGATACGAATTTCATTGCATTTTGCGTAAACCAATCAGCGTAAGCGAACGTCGGGGTCGTATCAAAACACGATCAAAACCATCACAAACCGTTAATGTTGAATCAGCCTCTGTAATGTAATTAAATGTGCTGAACACACAGAATTGTTAACGTGCATGAGGTAACATAAGGGGACGCACACGGAGCCTTAAGGAACTCGTGCCTGTGCCTCTTCACTTAAACAGTTGATATCAAACATTCCCGAAAATATTTCTACGCCACCACACCTACACCATGATATGCAACCGGTGTTTATTTACCTATGAGTTGGAAAAAGTTCAATAATGCGAATGGTAATGAGGTTTACAACAGTATCAGAACGAGTAAGTGCAAATATCCGGTTGATAGTAGAAACGCACCGTGTACTCGCACGATACGGTTGTTGCAAGCCCGTTCCGAGCCATTACGGCCGCGGCGGAGGGACGTTTAAACGGCGAAAAAACGTGACAAGAAAACAGAACCGTCGCATTAAGTTCGCTTTATTGCCTGCCAACGTTCCGTTTTGTCGCGCGTGCAGATTAAAAGATGATATTTATTGCTAACACACACACTCTGAGTCGTCAGACAAAACTGTCACGTAGGAAATACATAATATAATTTATTGATATACGATTGGAGCGACGCGCGACGACAAGGCGTTTTCAAGGCTGGACGTACTGAAGATAAATATTTGTGCTCACTTTATTAAAACGGATGTCATCTTTGCTTCGTATAATTTTAACTTTTTCAATATTTTTCTACACTATTTATTTTATGGAACGGTCTTGGTTGAATATTACTTACTGCTATTCTAGAGTTACCGACGTATTAATTAAAGTAAATTAATGTAAGTAGAAGTACACAAAACCAATATTCAGCAGTAAAATTGCTGTGTATAAAAAGATGGCGGAAACCGATAGTAGACCGTACCTAGATCTTTTAAAAACGCCTCTAAACATAAAGTTGAAAGCAAACACTAGCAACTCACATGCTAATGATGTCGACTGAAATTCTCAGAATTATTACGTAAAAGCGAACTAAAATCCGGCTTGCAGTTATCTATGACAGGTTTGCGAATTTGTTAAAAGAGCGGGATATGAAAGCCGCATTGAAGCCAAATATCTGTCCCGATATACAGTATAAAACGGAATCGATGGGCGCCGGCACAAAACAAAATTAAAACTGTGCTATTCATGCAGTGAATCATAGGGGTCCGTATATCGGCCGGCCTCCGAGGATTTGGCAACCGATACATGATTGTGCACTTAGGGACGAGCACGCTAGGCCGTCCGTATTGCGAGCCTAAATATATACCAACTCGTACATTCTACACTGCCTAGAGGATTGAGTCTTGTGTCAACTGACCGCGGTCTACTAAGCGTGTGTTGACATGCTTAGCGAAGCGCGCCTGCACTATTGTACAGATTAATGTTATCTCAAATAAGAAATAGAAATATAAATATGTATGTATGTATAAATAATTTATTTATTTACACATGGTAGTTACATAAATAAATACAATTTTTATTTAAAACTATAAAATCTTGTAACGTCAACGTACCGTAAAAGTATAAGACTTTGTCCTTTAACATAACTTTGCCCACCGCGTCACAGTTCAGTAAAAGCGAAATAACTTAAAAGTAGTTACAGATACAGTTTCTGAAGAAAGTGAAGAGGCGAAAAAAAGAGAAAAGCGATTTTTTTTAATGCAATTTGTTTCATTTTAAAAATAAAAAAATATTTCCTTGAAGTAAAATGAGCCAACTTTTGGTTTTAAGGCACTTTCCCTTCAGGGCCCATTAATTTTTTCCACATTGTATAAATTAGCCTTCAATTTGAGAACTTGAACGCTTATTATTTATTGTTGTAGTTCAATTCACTGAACTGTACTTATACTGCTCGTTAAGCAAGGCAAAGCGTGTAATTCATGTTATTTAATTATTTGTGTTTTAATTTACATTTTAACTGGCATCACGAGATCGAATATGAAATAAACATTTTTATTTTGTAATTTAAATAATTAAAAAATAAACCAGTACAAAGTTGAATTACGTTCTGAACTGTCGGCTGTTCAAAAGTTTACAATAGCACCTTCGCTCTCGAGAAGCAGCCATTTAAATGTTTCCCAAAACTGTTGCGGACTTTTATGAGCCTTTCAAAATGTCACTGTCGGACGATGAATACCGTATATATTTAGACTTTGTTATGTGGTTGCTCACAGCCGATGTATGACAGTATTTATATGAATTTAAATTTATAAAAATATCAAGCAATATATGACGTAATATAAATTGATACTTTATTATCTAGCCATCTCACACACATTCTAATTCACATATTTTAATAGAAACGAGAAAAAAGTAACGGGTAGGTCTACGCGAGGTGATTGGGATACTAGGCGAGGGGAATCGGATCTAAACTTACTTCGGACAACTACTACTACTTACACATGCCTATTCATTGTACAGTTGACGTCAAAGATATGTTTACATTTTTCATCTTATTATTACAAAGGAGCAAAGCGCAAATGTAAAGTAGTAAACATACCTATCTTTGACGGAGACTGTGCCTTTATGGTTAATCATTTCACAAAAAATCCAACATTCTTAAACAAAATAAGGAATACCTATTACCTACATACTCGTATCGAATAGCATTAGAATATAAGATGAGTTCTATTTTCAAAGACACCTTATGATTAGGATCGACATGCTTACATAATTTATGAATATACAAATGTAATCTAGATATAGATTGTTTATCAGCTACCATATTTTGTGCTCTTTTTTGTAATTCTAACACGTCAGGGACGCAGCGTGTTCCTGCTTTGTACAGCTCGGGTTATTTGAATATGTATGAGCGCGGCCGCGCAAAGTTCGTGCCACCCGCCTATATGAAAATGTGATGTCCCGATAAATTGTCAAAAGGGTTGATAGACAATGGAAAATAGTCAAATAGGTACACCGGTCGCCATGTCGGAAAACATTATCACACTAGGTACCGTGCCGTGAGAATACTTCGCTATAAAATAGGACCTTTATTTCTAAAGCATTAATTTTGTTGAGATATAGTTTACTGTTGTAAGGTTTACTCGGGTAATTCCGAATGTCGAAAACTGTCGGATAATTCCGAAAAGAGACTTTTATTATGATGGAATTAAGGGTGATTTTCATCTGAATTTCGGAATTATCCGACATTCGCTACCCGAATACACCTTATGTTTATTTAGGTACCTATTAAAAAGAGGCAATTCGAGCTATTTCATAAAATAAAATTAAAATTTTAACGTGGTAAGAATTTATAAAAGTATTTTTCATTTTTCTATTATGATTCCGTGCTTCTTTATTATACTTATACCTAGTTGTATATATGTGCACTTTGATTTTAATAAATGGGCTGATAAAAAAAATGCGACATTCGTGATGTGTCATATTATCCCAAATTTTAATCATTATTTCATTCAAATTGATTCAAGGTATGTATACTTATTTGGTGAAATATTTTGTACATTTAAATTATTTACAGGTTATCCGGATAGGTAAAATATTATTAAAAATGAGAATCACCAATATGAAAACCTTTATCATTTTTTTCATAAAAATATGTTATAATATACTCGTATGATTCTTCGTCTGATGTTGTTAACAATTTTGAATATGTAATACCAGCTCAGCGCTTATCCTTATTGGCAAAATGTTTTTGTTTGTATTCGATATTTTTATAAATACATTCCTATTTGTGAAATATTGTCTGGGAAATTACAATATTGACACATATTTCAACCGATTTAAAACAGACTATTTATTATATATATTAGTTGTTAAATAAGTTATATTACTTATTTGTATATTGCCTTACATAACTCTTTTTATGTTTTGATTGTACATTGTATAAACTAATTACAATTACTTATTTTAAAGTTAAACGGTTATTAAAACCTCTTTTCTTTTATAACTATAACAAAATACCTGATTCTGACTTTATGGATTTTTAGCTGCACATAATTACCCAAAAGAAATATGAAGCTACCTTTTAAAAAGTTTTAGTGTAGCAAATAAAGGTAGTGGACCCCGCAGTAATTCCTCAGCCAGAAAAAACTTTACAATATGATAAAGTATCTATAAACAAAAAGTATTGTATAAATATCCAAAGAATAATAATGATAGTATTTAAGTAAATACCTAAAGTCTTAAATAGTTAATATTTTTTTTAGGAAAAATGCTCCGTTCAAACTTTTGTCTTCACCGGAAATATTCATGTAACGTATTGCAACAATATATGAAATATCAAAAAAAAAAATTCCAGCAGAAATACCAATAACTTATTTGGTAAAAAAAATTTGGACGGAGGAATTACTCGGTTAAATATATGAACAGATTTGTATTTTTACGTATAAATACCTAACTTAGGAGTGTTTTTAGGGTTCCGTACCTCAAACAAAACGAAAAACGGAACCCTTATAGGATCACTCGTGAGTCTGTCTGTCTGTTTGTCACAGCCTATTTTCTCGGAAACTACTGTACTAATTAAGTTGAAATTTGGTACACGTATGTAAATTAGTAACCCAAAGATGGACATATTTTTTTTATAATTTTAAAATACATAGGTTCGAAGTTATTTAAGAAAATACAAATAGCCAAAAAATGACCATTCCCCCTGTATCTCCAAAACTACTGGGTCTAAAATTTTGAAAAAAATACACTAAATAGTTCTTTACCTATAGATGACAGGAAAACCTATTAGAAATGTGCAGTCAAGCGTGAGTCGGAATTATGTACGGAACCCTAGAAACGCAAGTCCACTTCGTACTTGGCCAGTTTTTTTTGGATATTTCTAATGTTAGTTTCGGCTCATACTATACAATAACCACGCAAAATTTCATCGACTGAGGAATTAATGCATGGGTCTCCATACAACAACTTGCTTCGTTTACTACACTATTTAGGTAAATAGAAAATCCTTTGGCCCATGCATCACGGTATCGCGAGCGACAGGTGCGCCTCGGAGCCTGCGACCTACGAAACCCCTTTTAACTGACATGACTTTTAACTTTGCGACCCGTCTTTGCTTTTAAGTGCCCGACTTTGTATACTAAAGTCATGGTTTATTAGAACAACGATAATTTTGACTTAGGAATATTTACACAACTTTGGCAATAAATCTAATAAAATAAAATGGGAAAGACATATAGATGTTTGTATAACATTTTTTTTCTCATACTACGTGTAAGTGAAACATACCTATGTAGATATTAGTACTTATTAAATTCATGTTGTTTTTTTAACGTTGTATGTAGCTTTAAAAGAAATTCACATCAACTTCTTTTTTTTATAAGTATATCTAGTAACAAAGACAGTGGCGGATTTGCAGTCTTTGCCGCCCTAGGCCCCAAGCCTTGTAGCCGCCCCTTTCTCAGCATCAGCACCCATCATATTGACTACATTTATATAGATCAGGCAGCGAAAAAGTATAGACGGAAATGCTTGAGACACATTTTTAACTTAGTAACTTATTTGGACTCGTTAGGAGGTGAACATATCAAAAGTCCCCTTGAGCGGGGGTAGGGGGTTTGGTTTGAAGGTCACATTTTTCGGTTTTTCGCTTATTATATCTCAGAAACTATACGTCCTTGTGACATGATCGTCGGAAGCCGGGATCCCGCGGGACTTAAAATGGCGATCCCGCGGAATACCGGGATTGAGTTCCTCATGCGGGATTGCATTCCCTAGGTCGGAACATAGGTTTTACGAAAAAAATAAGCAAATACTTATTCATTTTAAGTGACAGTTTTACCAATATAATTACTTTTTATGTACCTACAAAAACATTAAAAAAAGAAACATAAGAAATATTTTTTTTTTGCCTATTTTCTTGAATAACTGCTAAACTATTTATCCTAAAATTATAAAAAAAATATATTTGAGATTCTTACAATGAGCTCTTTGATTTGATATGTAACACGATATAGTTTGAAAAACTTTGTTTTTAAATTTTCTCATTTACCCCCCCCAAAATGGCCTCCACATTTAAAATTCGTTTATTTACGTTACACGTCCATCTTTGGGTCACAAACTTACATATGTGTGCCAAATTTCAATTGGTCCAGCAGTGTCGAAGAAAATAGGCTGTGACAGACGGACAGCCAGACGCACGAGTGATCCTATAAGGATTCCGCTTTTTTTTCCTTTTGAAGTACGGAACCCTATAAACGGGGAACAAGGCGCGAAGGCGTCAACAATCTGCGAAACCGACGCCACATTCGCGTTCGCGGCTTTGCGCCACGTCTCGCGCACAAGTGTGGAGGGCCCTCGAGATATCGTAAAAATTGTAGCTGGTAGCATTTAAACAACTTTCATTAGGTATAATGCTCATTCCGTTAGAACGCATAGTTTCCGAGATATAAGCGAAAAACTGAAAAATGTGACCTTCAAACCCCTCTCTTCACCGGCTCAAGGGCTATGGCCGGGGACTTTTGATATGTTCACCTCCTAGATAGTCCAAATAAAATTAGGTACGAAGTCAAAAATTGTGTTTCAAGCATTTCCTTCTATAGGTACATTTTTTGAGGATTCGCTGCCTGGCCTAATTTTGAGTTATTTTTTGTTATCATCAGCAATTTTTTGTCACAATTTGCCGCCCCTAATATCTCGCCGCCCTAGGCCCGGGCCTACTGTGCCTTATGGGAAATCCGCCACTGAACAAAGATCATCACATATAAGAATATGAATATGTATGATGTAGAGATACAGCGATGAAAATGTTTACAGCAATCTTGTATGTTTCTGTGTTAATTTAATGGCGCGACCAAAAGGTTTTGACGATACAAACATAAATTGAACCTATGAAATGATAACTCTGACATTTTAATGGTAGAAATTCAAGATAAGTTCAGTTTGGTTTCAGCATGTACCCCTTTTCATAAGTATGTACCTACTTTTATTTAGGTAAGGGCTGCTTAGTGACCTTAAGATTTTGAATCAATATACAATTACCAAAAAACATAGTAAAAATTAAGGATTAAAAAAGAGGAAAAGGATATTTGTCTTTGCGTAAATATTATTTAAAATTTAGTGTATAGGTAAGTAGATAATATATTAGTAGTAGATAGTGAGATTAGGTAAAAAGAGTAGTAGTATTACAACTCTTTCTTGCATAAAACAAATACCTATTTACCTATTAACTCACATTTATAGAAGTTTTAAATATTATAAATATATACTCGTACATACTTGTTTTTAGGAAATAAAAAGTTTTACTACTACTCGAAACTTCAAAAACCCAATAAAAAGGTTGGCTGCAAAGAGATCTGACACATTATAGATATACTAGAAGATAGTACTTATAAATATATTACCTCAATGTATAAATATTTAAATATAATTATATTCGTATTGAATAACAGACTAACCTTTGCTATTATAAACAAATTAAAAAAATATAGTCGTATTTACGTAAATCTTTACGTAAAGATTTTGTAAAATAAATCGAATATTCATTAGATTCTTATGATTTAATGTTCGCAAAGTAAATATCTTTCGGCCAATTAAAAAACAAAGACCTTGAAAGTGCAGTGGTTAAGCTACGGAGTAAAAAAACCATTATAATATCCGAGATTTAATGAAATTATGGAGGACAAAAGAGTCCCCAAGCGACGGAAATTTAATTAAGTTAAAATGTCAATCAGTATTCCGCTCTGCGATGTGCCTGATTTAATATAACTTGCGGATATATAAACATTTTTAATGGATGGTAGATAAATTACTTAAAACAGTTTGGTCCTATATTTAACTTTGAAACCTCCAACTTCAAGACATGAAAAATAATGCACCTTGTCCAATGACTTTTATGCTTGCTAAACACACACTCATACACGCACACACACACATACAGGTACAGAAAATATACCTATGTCTTTCATTGCAGATTCGTCGACTGTAATTAATTGGGTACATGTCACGCGTATGTACGTATAGTTCGTTTTTTTTAGCATTAGAAAGAACTCCACAGAAGCAAGCGTGCAGTTTTTATCAGGCTCTTTAATTGTTAATAATTATTGAATTATCTAATGTAACATTGTCAATACATATAATTTACTTCAAATTATTACCGCTAAAAGTGCCGGATTTGGAACCACAAGCTTACTTCTGCGAAGTTCTTTCTAATGCTAAAAAAAACGAACTATAGGTATAATTACTATAATAAGATGCAGACCCATATTCGAAATGAAAAATTTCAATCTGACTTAATGTTAAAACATTGCATCCATTAATGGTTAAACCATATGCAACTCGCTGCGTCGCGATGTAGTGTCGGCAGAAAAGTTATCCCTGCTTCCTACCGCCGCCGCCGCGCCGCCATATACCGACATCATACAAAAATATGAAAAGTTTAAATAAAACGACTGGCAGAAAAAGAGATTATTACATATTGTTATGTACCTAAAAGTAACACGAGATATTCATTTGCTAGATTTTATTATTGTATAAATATGTACATAGCAGTAAGTAGGTACATACATACAAAATAAAATGTCTTTATTGCAGGATTATGATACATTTACAATAATAAAGATGTTACAACTTACTTTATTTTTATTCAATAAATCAATTATACATTCACAATGAAGTCCAAGTACAATTTAATTAAAACTAAATACAACACTCAAACTAAACCTTAAAATTATAAAAGACTTCCCCTAAGATGGCACAATATTTTTATAACTAACTAACTAGGTAACTAACTATTTTGGCTCAGCGATCCAAAGAGAATCTTGGCCTCCGAAACGAGAGCGTGCCACCTGTCCCGATCCTGCGCAACTTCCAATAACAATAACTTACAATATTTTTATAAGAACACATAATCTACCAATGAGCATGCAATAGGTTCATATTATTAAGGATATTATCCTTCATCCCTTCAGTACTGAATGTAGGTATAAAGCTAGTTAAACTCATATTAAATTATACATAATATTTATAAATTAGTGGTAGTAGTAAAATACTTTATTGTACAAAAATAAACATAAATCATGTAAGAACACACATCATTAGTACAAAGGCAAACTAATCCCTTTGAGGGATCTCTTCCAGTTAACCCTTGAGCAATTGAGGGAGAATTGGAGAACGGTAGAGTAGAGATAAAAGCTGTACTAAACGGCATAAAAATAAAATATTTAATATCCTACAAGATAGATAAATATTCTGCTATATGTATATAAACTACCTACTATATGTAAATTATATATTTAATTATACAATTTTGGGATGGATTTTGATGAACATATCTAACTTGTACCCTACTTACAAGGTTGGACTCTG
Organism: Cydia fagiglandana; assembly: GCF_963556715.1. NCBI lineage: Eukaryota > Metazoa > Arthropoda > Insecta > Lepidoptera > Tortricidae > Cydia > Cydia fagiglandana. Next base: position 11,310,502 of record NC_085932.1, read on the forward strand.
ATGTTAAAGGATTTCATAAATCTCGGTTACAAAAAATACACTACCAATCACGGTCAAGCAAATAATAGTGAATTCAATACAATAATATGAATGCCTAAAAATGTAGTTATAACTAGTCTGTTACGAATGAAAATTTTAAAACCAATTGATATTCCCAATAGGCTGAACGAAATCCTGATCGAGAGCTCCCCCGTGCCTCGAACAACAGCACGCATATTTCAGTTTAGCTCTGTGCAAAACGAACTATATACCATTGAAATATTACAGCTGCATTGCACTGTCACAGGAAGTTCAAAAGGTCTAGGTTCTATAGGGGATGGCTATAGAAACAAAGGTATATTGTAAAATGAATTTTATTGTCAAAATGTTATTGTCATATTATTTTGAAGTAGACTGAAGTTAGGAATTCACGTACCAATACAATATATGTAGATACACTATCAAACTTTGAACGACGGTATCAATAGTAAAAATATTTTATAACTTTCATATATGTAATATATGTTCTCATATTTAGGTACCTACCTACTTATTGTAAATTCTAGAGGTCATGAACAAAATCGACCGAAATAAAACAATTCTATTTCTTCGTGTGCTCATTTGCCTTCCTATATCATATAACAAAGGAATCATATTGAGAATGAAATTAAATCGTGCCGGTCGTCACCCTTACAGAGCTTAATAAAGGCTCCGTCACACAGGCGCGTTATGCCGGCTGCGCGTGAGTGGGGCGCGCCGCATAGGTAAAAACCCAACGATTCCAACGATTGTATTTGTGAGTTTTTAAATATCTATACAAGATAAAAAATTAGTCGACGAAAGAAGATAATAAAAAGTATAGTACATATCTAGATAGATGCATAATGGAGTAAGCGAAATTAACACGCGTACATACCTATGCGGAATGATTTTAAGTTGATATATAAATAGAAGTTTCAAGTAAGCTGCCAATTTATATGCGCCATAGTTAAAACTGTAGGCAATTCTTGGTTTTATATAGCTCGTGGAGGGATCGCGTGCGGGCGAAGATTTACTGCTCAATCCAGCAATCAGCGAAACGCTTAACTAGCCGATGATAAGGTGTCGGCGAATGATTGCCCCCGTCTGTTGCCGACAACTTGAAAAGAATGATGTGTTTTTGTACATGCAGTATTTACAATGTAATGCTTCATATTTGCAGATATAGGAAATTAGACTTTTTCGAAAACTTAATTCGCAGAAAGTGTAAATCGTCATAATACCATCATTTGATCCTAAATGCGAGTACCTAATCGGAATTTGCGTAAACCCAGGAAGTGTGCAAAAAATTTTGCTCTTTTTCAGTTCTTGCTTGTAGCTCGAAAACGGTACGTTCAACGGAAAATTTGCTCCAATCATGATGAAAATTGATATCTGAGGATCCAAAATGTACCTTGATATGTGTTTATAGTCAAAGTATAAATGGCCGCTTTTTTGAATTTCTTTATTTGTGGTAGGTACAGTCAGCAGCAGCAGTTGCTAAGCGGGCCAGGTGTTCAAAATGATATTGACGCGACTTTATTGTTAAGAGAATAAGAGCGTGTCAAGGTAATTTTGAACACCTCGCCCGCTTAGCAACTTCTGCTGCTGACTGTATGATCATGTTAAAAATCCGAAAACGCCGTTTCACCAGTGTTTGATCCACCAAATCTTGCTGGTAGGGCCATTGTAGACTTCATAGAGTTGCGCAATCGCAGATAACATGCATTTAGGACCAAATGAAGGTATTAAAATGATTTCCAACTAGCTGGGAATTAATTCGTCAAAACGCTTTTTAGGGTTCCGTACCCAAAGGGTAAAACGGGACCCTATTACTAAGACTTCGCTGTCCGTCCGTCCGTCCGTCCGTCCGTCCGTCTGTCACCAGGCTGTATCTCACGAACCGTGATAGCTAGACAGTTGAAATTTTCACAGATGATGTATTTCTGTTGCCGCTATAACAACAAATAGTAAAAACAGAATAAAATAAAGATTTAAATGGGGCTCCCATACAACAAACGTGATTTTTGACCAAAGTTAAGCAACGTCGGGAGTGGTCAGTACTTGGATGGGTGACCGTTTTATTTTTGCTTTTTTTTTGTTTTTTTTTGCATTATGGTACGGAACCCTTCGTGCGCGAGTCCGACTCGCACTTGCCCGGTTTTTTTTATCTAATTTGATTGGCCTATTAAGCACCTATCTTTTGTTATCTACCAACATGCACGATTTGTTTATGTATGTAGATTTGGTAGACATTAAATAGTTATTTGTTTTACAAGGGGGCAAAGTTGTTGTTTAACTGCTCGTGCTAATATTGATACCCGAGCAAGCGAAAAATACCTAAATTTTTTAATTGATTCGAAAAATGGAATCGTGAGCGTTGCGAAAGTTAAACAATATTTGTCCCTGAGAGAAACACAACATTTTTCACCACGCCAACCCGAAGCAAATATTAAATGTAAATTATCAAACAAAATCAAATCCAAATGAATGTTATTAAATATTTATCATTCAAAATCATCATTTAAAAGTCAATTCTACCAGCAAACATAAAAAAACAACTCAAAATTTGCATTTGTTTGCTTTGCCTCACATGTAAATAATAGTTTTAGAAGTTCAAAGTAAGCCTTTCCGAGCTGGTGTGGTGAAAAAAAATATCCAGTTACCGACTGAACATTTGAAAAATATTTTTTTGAACTGTATTTACACCAAATATATTTCTAGAGAATGAAAATACATTATTATTATTTGTATCTCCGTTACAAACTCTCGGGTTTTTAAGCCCGCGGTCATTTATAAGGCGTGCGTGGGGATATAGATCCAACACGTAGAGGCCGTTTGGAGAGCTTTGATGTCATGTAGAACGCCCGCTGGAACCCATTCACGGGTGCATAAATAGATACCCGTAAACCGGTTTCAGCAGGCATTGGGAGCTATTATAGAAAAATGGAAAGAGTCCTGGCCTATGGTTTAAATTAGGGTAGAAAATAAGTCTGGGCTATTGCTAAGTTTCGGACACCTGCCATAACATTGTGTTATACAGTGTTATCGAGGCAGGCGGTGAGGTGAGGTGGGGTTTATTATTATTTTCATTTATTTATTTTTCTTCTTAGGCTAGGTCATTTATAACATGAATATAAAAGTAAAATACAAAAACACATAAAAAACAACAAAAAATAAGTATAAATACATTATAAAAAACCTAACCTAGGGTGCCGCCAGCAGCGGGGCAGGGCCCAAGCTGCCGGTGGTCAGGGCCGCAGAGAGAGGAACCGCTATTATTATTATTATTATGAGCCTATATTGTCCCACTGCCGGGCAAAGGCCTCCCTCTTATTTCTCCACGTATCCCTATCACCTGAAGTCTCCCACCAGTCTCTCTCATAGGTGTCAAGCTCGTCCCGCCATCTCCGACGAGAAAAATACAAACACAAATACATACTATAGAAAATACATACAAAAAATACACACTGACACCAAATATTTAATTAAAATATTATATGAACTATGGTATTCAATGACATTCATTAGAAAATATCGAAACCTCCTTTACCTACGTGATTTGAATGACACAATAGACACCTTATTAATACTCTTGTTACGCGATGCTTTATCGACATGAAATAAAAAATGGAATATAATGTTTTGGATATTTCATGTGTAGGGAACGAATGGCATAACGAAGGAGATATAATGAATGGGTGTATAAGTATTAGGTATTAAAACTGGAGGGAGATTCCGCTCGACCGTTGTTAAAACTTCTAGGGGCCTGATTCGGATTTTGAAATAGATATCTATTAGATATCTTTTAGACATCACCAAGATACGATAACGATATGTTTAAGATCTAACCTGTCAAATTTGACATTTGCGCGATTCTGGAGATACTCTTGAACGATTTCCGCAGGATATGACTTAGAGATCCAATTCACATCTATCTAACGTAAAAGTGACATTGGTTGCCCGAATTACGCTGCAAAAGAGAACTAGTTGATATCTAAACTATAACGTATCTAGAATGGATCTAGTACGTGTCGTCTCTTGTGAATATCTTGAAGTTCGAATACGGCAGTAGAGCTGATAAACAAATTAATTCTATCTAGAGTCATGTGGGGTAAAAGTACGCATGTTTAGAACAATAATTATCACTTTTACTTAATCACTTAAACAATAAGTTTTTGGCAAACATTTCATTTTTGGTACAAGCTTTTATCGCTGACTGTACTTTTCTTACGACAGACAACTAATACTCATCGAGACAATTCTAAAAACCCCTAACACAATTAGGTTGCGTTGTTTCATCACATAGTTCCTATGGCCACCTCCTGTCTCCATCATCAGATCAGCTCGATGGTACCATAATATTGCATTGTCATCCGATTTATACATGCATGCAAAATTTCAGCTCAATCGGATACCGAGAAGTGGATCAAATTAAACTTGCAAGATTTGATTACAGACAGGTAGACAGACAGACAGACAGACAACGGACAGGTGAAACTAAATAAAGGCTTGTAATGAAACTAAATAAAGGCTTGTAAAAGGGTGTCATTTAGGTAAGTGTCAATTTTGTATGGGATTTTGAGTTTCCAAAACGTCCCGCTTGGTGTGCTGTTCAATATCCCATACAAAATAGACATAACGCAAACGCGAACGCTCGTCACGCTATCAGTGGACTTCACAGTAATAGGTAACTTGACGTCAGGTTGACGGGGCGTAAGCTATCGCGGCACTCGTAAACATATTTCGCTTGCCAACCTGCCAACATCGACTATGTGGGAGGTGAAATGGCAGACGCCGCGTCTGCGTTAACTACGAGTACCGAAGTGAGCTCACCGGGGCGTTTGACGTTTCATCCGTGACAGAGCAGGTGTAACCTACCAGGCCTATAAGCACATATGACTACATATGATATGAGTCCCGTAACTAACCTTATACGGCGACAGTGGACGGTGACTTTTTCATTAAATTATTCATTATTTCTTACCGCATAAATCTATAAACTATTTATTTAAGTCGATGACTTAATACTGCTATATATCTATAGATTTTAACTCTGCTTACTTTACCGTACGGATCCACGTCCAGACGTCCACACACCGAAATACGACACAGTTATGTACAAGTGTGTCAAATAAACTCGCCGTCAACCACATAGCTCTAGCTAGTGTTATGGTTCGGATAAGTCTCCCGCTCCAAGTTTAGGTCTGTTCCACTTTGCCCAGTGTAATTTTCAAACGAAATACTTGTAGGTTTTTGTTGCTAAGGAAATCAATTCATTTGATGATAAAATATGGAAAATAAGAATATCCGGTTCCTTTCTCCTAGCTAGATGATGGCTATGGCTTTTTAAATGACAGCGGAGTAGAACAAATAAATAAAAAAATTTAATGAAAGGATATAGGTAGGTAAAAGTAAAGCTTGCTACGGCGACTCGTCCCGCTGTTAGAGCACCCAGAGATCAAGAGTTACAAATTTAAATTCGACCGTAACACCAGTGAACTGATGGTGGCAAAATGGGAAATGGGTAATACACTTGACCGAACATGGAAGCGAGGGGTCCCCGGATCGATTCCCATGCTGTTCCGCTTTGTGACACGTTTAATCTTCATGGCGAATATGAAAATAGACTCATGTCATGTTTTCCTAACTAACAATAGATTAGGCTAGGACCAAAGAAGCTTATACATACATTTGTAACAGTAAAATATTTTATTGTGTATAAAAAAATAAAAAAATTATTGAACATTTTGTGTAAGTACAATGTATGTATTTTTTTTTTGGCACTTTGCAGCAGCAAAGTCAGCTCACAGAGCAACTCAGCAGAGTTAAATGCGATTTTGCTCACTGCGTGAGACAAAATGACAATCAAGTCTCGCTATGCTGGTGAATATACTATAGACCCTTTCGCTTGCACGGGACTCAAAATAAGCACTCCAAGAAATATCAATTTTTTCTCTCTTGCTGCATAATAGTTATTTATGGACGGAGAGCTAGCTACGGAAATAGGTTTACAATTTATAGAGCAACGAAATCCCTCTAGTTAGTGTGCTATCATTATCAATTAATTCAGGCGCCTGGCAGCTGCTCAGCTCTTAGACCATTACAACAATGTAGTCTACTGCGAATAGATCAAAATGGAGTGAATGATGTAGTAACAAGTGAAGTAAACTGGTCGCAGCAGCTCAGTTTCTGCTCCAACTACTCCTCACACGGTGCATTACCCTCGTCCACCGCATTCGAGAGCTATTTGCTGCCGGAGATCAGATTAATGTTGCCACTTTTCTACTTGTCGTGGCCATGGAACTTTCGCCAAACAGCCTTTCGACATATTATTTTGTTACAAGGCGATTATTATGTTACGGGTATACCTACTGTTGAACGTAGTTAATAGTTATGTATGCGTGCGATTTGATTTTGTAATGACAATAACTATGAAATTATAAAGGGGCCCACTGATTAACAGGCCGCCGGACGGTATCGGCCTGTCAGTTGTTCGGAACTGTCAAAATTTTGTTCTAACTGACAGGCCGATACCGTCCGGCGGACTGTTAATCAGTGGGCCCCTTTAGATCGAGGCTGATTCTTATTTAACAAATTGCTAGGGTTTTAATCTTATTTTCATACTTGTATCACATTGATTGGGGCGAGTGAAATGGATACTGTAAGTCGTGTCAAGGTCGTATCATAACAATATCAATACCTACCTCAACAAATTGGAAATCTGAATGGGTCCCATATATTTTTATGCGCCATTTATTTTGTAGTAAGTAGTAACTAATGTTAAAGTAGGCAAATATCAAAGTTATTTAAGTAGTATTTTGCCACTTAAAACTGACTTGCTTAGGCCCACTTGCACCATCCCACTAACCTGGTTTTAAACGGGTAAACCGTTAACCTAGTGTCAAATTGTATGGGTAACCATGGCAACTCCAGGTTTAACCGGTTAACCCCGGGTTAGTGGAATGGTACAAGTGAGCCTTATAATAGTGGAATTATAATCAAGAACGAACATTGCTATCGGTATAACGTATAATTTATAAGAATTTATTTTTGTTTGGATTAAGATTATAAATTTAATTTGTATTCAATAATTATTAGAGGTTTTATTCACACAAATTGAAATAGTATAAAGTAGTAAACAGCAGCTTAAACATAAATATTATATACGAAATATGGTCTGAAATGAGACTTATCTGAAGCAAAATAGTTACCCAACCGTGAGCTTGGGGATAAAGGCGCTTGGCGTCGGTACGGAGTAGATACCGCCCCGTCCCTTTTACTTTCTGCTTCCGTTCTCGCACTGCGGGTGAAAATATTATATGAAGGTGTAAACGAGCCCCGGTAAGGCCGTTATTGCCGTCGTTAAGTTAAAATTTTCTCTCTTGAATAGCAACGCGAATGTGGGACATAAACACCGGCATTTATGTTGTTTGCAAGCGAATATCGGGATGAATATAAAAAGGTGAATGTTGAGCAATATCGAAAGGAATGTTGGTGTCGGGGGATTTGGCCTACATTTGTTTATTTTTGTTTTATTTACCTTCCGCTTTATATGCTAATTTAGACTAATATGTTTTACCTACTCGTGAAACTCGTTGCAAACTTTAATTTAAATTAAATGATATTAAGATTAGAAGTATACTCTAAAACATTTAGGAAATGATATTGTCCAGTAACTATTACGTACAACCAGTAGGTATGTTTATTTAATGGTGCACATTTTTAGGGTTCCGTACCCAAAGGGTAAAACGGGACCCTATTACTAAGACTCTGCTGTCCGTCCGTCCGTCCCGTCCGTCCGTCCGTCTGTCACCAGGCTGTATCTCACGAACCGTGATAGCTAGACAGTTGAAATTTTCACAGATGATGTATTTCTGTTGCCGCTATAACAACAAATACTAAAAACAGAATAAAATAAAGATTTAAGTGGGGCTCCCATACAACAAACGTGATTTTTGACCGAAGTTAAGCAACGTCGGGCGGGGTCAGTACTTGGATGAGTGACCGTTTTTTTTGCCTTTTTTTGCATTATGGTACGGAACCCTTCGTGCGCGAGGCCGACTCACACTTCCGGTTTTTAACATTTACTATTTAGAAGATTATGCTCCCATAAGGGAGCTCGGTGTGGCGGACTGAACTAGACTGAACAACTGTCAGTTCAACAATACAAACAGGCTATACAACAGATTTCCCTCGAGAGTACTATATTACTGTTTCCTATAGCGGCGATGTGTGTAAGTGGATAGTAAATGCTACCGATTCTAAGTAAGTACCTGTACGTACGTTTTTAAAGCTGCTTTTACAATTGGAAATGGAACAACTTTTAGTTATTTGATTAGTTTTTGTGTGTATTCGATTTGCAGTTTTACTAGATGTATGTATATATTACCAATATGTATGCATATTTTTATACGATTATAGTAATATGTACTTAAGCAAAAGCATTTTGGTTGAATTCTCATTTATACATAGTGGGCCGGTAAAACTCGATAGATTTCAACCACGCATTTCTGAGTTAATAGGGAGCAAAAAATGTTATAAGAGTTGGTGAAATGCGGTGAAAAAAAAAAAGATATTTTGCCGACAAATCTCCATTGGCGCGAAAAACAATATCACAACGAAAAAAATTGAACTTTTTTTATTTACAGGTAAATATTGCGAGTCTCCTTTAAAACTTTAATATCTGTGTAGGTATTTCTAAACCAAGTCACATAGTGGCAGGTTCCCAGCCAAAAAGGCGTTCACTTAGTACAGAACATTTTTTTGACAAGAATTACCATTATCTCTACTTACTCGTAAAACAAGTCCGATTTGTACGACATTTTAGTCTCTAAACGCTGTCAAGAACTTTAAAATCTGTCGGGTTTTACCAGCCCACGGTGTATGTGACTGTAAAATGCTACTTATTTTATTATTTACCCTAATGGGACTTAATCGCGTATAATTAAGCTCTAAAATTTTAAGTAGGCAGGTAGGTAGAGTCAGCAGCAATAATTGCTGAGCGGGCGAGGTGTGCAAAATGATCTTGACGGGACTTTATTGTTAAGAGAATAAGAGCGCGTCAAGGTAATTTTGAACACCTCGCTCGCTTAGCAACTTCTGCTGCAAGTCACATCAAACTTTAAACCAGTGTCAGTAGTGCTACGCTTTTTCCAATAGGTGTGTGTTATATAGAAGCTACCCGCAACTTTAAAGAGAAGTCACTATAAGTAAATAATTATTAGGTAACTTTCTTTGATATACTTACACACGTGTGACCTATAAGTGGCTGAATATCTGTTCATGTTCTGAATTACTTTGTTTCTACTTAATTGTGTAGTAATCTTCAAATAAATAAAAAAGCTGTGAAATTTGCTAATGAAATATTATAAGTTTAGCTAAAGTCTTTGGTTAGTATAGTTACTACGTATAATATTAATTTCTATAAGTACGTAGCGTTGTGTGATTGCAACATTTACGATCTATACGTGTTTATATCGTTATATATTTCGACCAGTGTCTGTCTGTTTTACAGCGACATACTATCTATCCGTATTAATAGAGTCTGGCTAGCCAAAAATTGTTGACAGATATTTCGTTGTTGTATCACCAATTGTCTATGATTAAAAAAAAGCTAAAAGTCAGTTGTCAATTTATGTTATTCATTCAAATTGTTTTCCGTTTATAAGGGATATATTTTAAATAATATTAATAATATCTATACTGAGTGAGGTTCGCAAACTATTATTTAAGCTCGTAAATAATTACGACAATGTGCGAAGTCGACGTGTAGCGTTATATAACGAAAAACTGCAATGTTTACAACTCCTCAACAAATGTAAACAAATTATGAGGTTGGTGCTCTATAAATATTTTGATACTTAGCATTTAGCATATTTGGTATAGAAATTATGTATTTTTTTGGTAATGGATTAATATTACGGTATTATCGAGCATGGTCTTATTTACACTACATTTCATTTTTCGCCTTGTTACAAAATGGTATATGGTGAGAAAGTGTTAACATGTGTTTATCGTTGACTGTACTTTACATAGTGGTGAAAATGATGTGAGCTGACTTTGAGTGCATGTCAACGTATATTTAACTTATATCCTTAGGTATCTTGCGTGTGCATAGAAAATCAATAATATTTTCTAGTATCAAAACTATAATTCCTATTACACAAAGTGTGACCAGCCCAAGATTTTTTGAATTTCCCGCCAAACATTTAAGTAAAATTTCAGTAGCCAGACTCTATCAACATTGATCCTTTGAACTTGATACACGCGTTGCTATGTGCCGCCTTGGGCGACATTGCATTTTAGGCAATTATTACACTGCACCAAGCTGCGCTTGCAAGCTCCGGTGTGCGGTGCTGTGGGTTTTATTTAAACTTATAGTTATTTTGATTTATTGTTGTATATAAAAACGCAAGGTATAACGCACTGACATTGCATGGCCACGCAGGCATGCGGCGCGCATGATGGCATCGTGCTCCCGGACGGGAATGCGGTGCAACCCCCGTGGTATGCCACACCAAGCTCCGTAATACCTTCAAGATTTTCATGTAGAAAGGACGTATTCAAACAAAATCGTCATTGAAAAAGAAAGAAATAAACGCCAGACGGATATATGAACGCGCGAACGTGCACCGCAGTTTGGGACGGAGACACGGAGCAAACCGTGCAGTGGAGCAGTTCCGTGTGCCTACGCAGCCTCATGTGAAATCCGTTACTCTACACACCGCAGGCTGCAAGTCTCATAAACACCATGAGTACTTATAGTGGAAAAGGTTGCAGTATTTGTCCAAATTGATACCACCAACTGAGAAAAGACCATGACCACTCGAAAAAGATTCTGGGTTAGGGAGACACTAGGAGAGTATTGAATACAAAAGTAGAATAAAAAGTCATTCATGGAATGGAGAATTCCGGTACTAACGCCCTGTTTTTATACCTGCATTTTCTTGTCAGATAAGTAGGTATGCGGTCACGGCCGCCGCTCCACTATCAGACTTACGAGTAATTTGCGAAAGTGCCGTATTCTTATGGACGCTGCTCAACACTTTCAGTGCCAAGCGCCCCATTTCCAAAACAAAATGAACACACCTAACGTGATCTTGGCAATGAGGTAAACCATCAACCTTCTTGCAATTGAGCTGTTCAGAGTCTGGTAGGCATATTCTAAAAGCTCATAGCGTACGTTCGTAGCGTAGCTGTGGCATAAATTTAAACGATTCTGTGCCAAGTTTTCATAATAAAAATTGTTCTTTGACAATGTCGTCCGAAAAATAAAACGCCCCAAATGCGCCTAACAGTTGCACAATGCACGTAACCAATAGTGAATAGTCGCTTTATATATCAGCAAGTGCCTATTATTTATGATGTACATTCCTACGGCATACTTATATTAAATAGGTAGGTGCTTTGTTTACTTTGAATCCACATTACAAGTTATGCTTATCTATCCAATTATACCTACCTACTACCTAGTAAATTGAATTAGCTAATCGACGGCACGGAAATGGCACGTTATCGACTAGAGGGGTTAGTACCTAAGTAACTAAATATACCTAAATAAATGTACTTGTGCACGATAATGTCGATAATGTTAAAAATACACAAAAAATTAAATACAAGTAGATATCTAGGTAACGGCAGCCGTATTGCTACCAGATTAGGTGTACCTATAGAGGTGGTCAACACATCTTTTGTATTAAGTATAATAATATCTGTTAATATGAACGTCGACTAAAAATACACACAAGTTGTAGATTGTATTGACAAATTAGACAACAGTACTGTTAAATCCAATTGTTTATCAAGAATATAGGTTTGCGAGCGATACTACAAATTTTATAGGTACTAACGGAAAAATTGAACCCGCGACCTCTGTAATTCGTGCATTGCTCTTAAAATCAACTGAGCTACGGAAGCCTACAAGAAGCACGCGAATCTTTCCATTCCTTCCTTTATCTATACATCGCCTCGGGGTGGCGTCTAGCGACATCTACCGAAAGACTGTTGCATTTAAACGGCACCGGGTTCAAGTCTTGCCGGAAGCAATGAATTTTTCCTTTAATATTAAATTTGTACTATTGTTAAAATACTCGCTTTAGTCTAAAACGAACAAAATGTGTTTAACTTTCTAACCACGTTTGCTAACGTAAGTCAAGTGTAGAAATTGTCACCAATATACCTACTAATGTCACAGTAATAGTGGGCTCACTATTAAGGCGACACCACATGTAAATATTCCCGCATCAGGGGGCTCACGACACGAGCCTCTGATAGGTGATAAATTGAGGCAGCTCGCACGTGACGCGTCACCCGCGTGCCTCGCGCGATACGATCGCGCTGACTCGGCGATATCACGTGGACACGGACGCGGAACATTTACACTGGTCAATGCAACGTCTGATACATCAGATACACGGCGCGATTCGGGAAATGAATTAGACATTCACTAGATATGAAATAGTAACGATATGTGACGTTCCACGGCAAAAGGTACCTTATGGCCGTAATAATATTGGAGCAGCGTTAATAATAGCGTAAGCGCCAACCACCATAGAGTACCTTTTGCCGTGGAACGTGTTACTATTTTATATCTAGTGAATGTCTAATTCATTTCCCGAATTGCGCCGACATTCTGCTGTATTCGAACTTCAAGATATTCACAAGAGACGACACATACTAGATCCATTCTAGATGCGTTATAATTTAGATATCAACTAGTTCTCTTTTGCAGCGCAATTCGGGCAACCAATGTCACTTTTACGTTAGATAGAGTAAGATACCTATTAGATGTGAATTGGATCTCTAAGTCATATCCTGCGGAAATCGTTCAAGAGTATCTCCGGAATCGCGCAAATGTCAATTTTGACAGGTAGATCTTAAACATATAGATCGTATCTTGGTGATGTCTAAAAGTTATCTAATAGATGTCTATTTCAAAATCCGAATCGGGTCCCCTATCGCGTTGGGGGGTAAAATTTTATGATCGTTTTTTAAGCGAGGGTTTTATGCTTGGTATTTCATATCGACGGCCTACTATTTTCGATTCATATAAATACTCTACGGGAACAAGGATTTTATTGAATCGGGTTTATGTATAAATATTTACTAACAAAGTCATAAAAGAGAAAATGTGGAAGTAAATGTTGATTTACATTAGTTATGAACTTATGACGTTACATAATGTCGGTAATATCAAAAGCCCCCTACATTTTTCACAGCTTGGGCCTTGCCCCGCTGCTGGCGGCACCCTAGGTTAGGTTTTTTATAATATGTATGTAGTTTTTATGCGGTTTTGTATTTTACTTTTATATACATGTTATAAAGAACCTAACTTATGAAGAAAATAAATAATAATAATTTTAATCTAGTTTAATATAGATCTTATAATAAAATTGCATGAGACTTGTAACGTTGAAAAAACATTGAATTTATCCAAATCATATTGTTCTCTCCTACTTCACGTCTGCATGCATGGGCTCGAAGCTAATTTGTCAGGATATTGGTAGAGCCGTGTTGCTATCCCTAGTTATATATAGCCCTTTCTACATCATAAATGCGTTCTGAAATACAGACCAAAATTTACAAAATAGTACCTATTCTGTTATTTCAATATAATTTAAAACGGGATCTCATATTATGGAAGTTATAAGACTCGTAAAGTAATATCAAAGGTTTTATTAAATACGCATGAATATTTCCGATACATTCCGGGACATGGCGGGTGGCTCCCCGTATTTGTGGGAATATTAAATATCTTTAAACGATGTTATAATAATGAAAGTTTGCAACACTGAATGCAATGGCTTTTTGCGGTCTACAGTTGAGTTGAAACAGCATTTTGTACTAACGTAAATGTATGCATTTCAATTTGAAAATTGTTTTGCTTTCGTAACTTAATGTATTACTTGATGTGGCGTATGTATCAATCATGTGCCATTTTACTTTGTGTTTCGCCAACAAAAACATGGAATAACATTCACACTTTGTTTTCAATACATCCATACTTACAATGGTATGCTCTGTTAGTAGCGCTAAGTATATATTTACATCATACTCGTAACCCGTAGCGTGATCCCGTAATCCTTCCGTATAGGCTTAATGAGAGTATTGGGTTAAGGCTTTAATACATTTTAACTTACTATTGTTAATTTAAACGAAAAGGTAACAAGTTAGGAAAATCAAGACAGTGGTCAATTATTAACTGTAATAAGTCTAATAAGTCTTTTCAGCTGCATTTCTGAAACTATTTCTTTAACTCGATTTTACTGCACTAGGCCACGCCACTAGGCTCTAGGAGCACTAAGCAAGCCACCCACCTGTGCGGACGTAGCCTTATGTAATGCCTAGACTAGGGGCATGACACACTGCGTCCGATTCGCACGTCGACGACGTGCGAGCGGACGCGCATCGCGTTATCTTGCTCAAACTTCGGAACGACGTGGGAATCGGACGCAGTGTGCCATGCCCCTATTATACAAAAATATGTACGGGTATTATCCATATCTATCTTACCAAATTTTTATAAGCGGATATAACTCTCTGGAGGTAAGACGTCTGCACTTCTCAGCGCAACCTATATATAGTATCTTGCGTGGTGGCTCTGACTGCGTGTAATAATTAGTAACTATGCTGATGTCACGCAGGTTCATGCTTTAAGGATGACTCACGCTAGACCGGGCTGTGCCCGGGCCGAGGCGTTCGACATGTTATTCTCTATGACGGCTGATCGGTGATCATGTGGTGCTTTCCATAGACAACGAGGCTCTGGAAGCTCCGTCCTGACCCCGGCCTAGCGTGAGTCATCCTATACACTGCCTGAAAGCACTGCTGGCTTCAGCTCAAGAGCTGTTATATGTTTTCAAGTAGATGGGCGGTAGTATATGATTAATGTCTACATGCCAATTTGAACGTGCGCTGACATCAAACGGATTAATATAATGATATTGGAATCATATCAGCTGTCATTCGCGGGGGCGTCTCGCTCGCCCTTAACTAATTAATACTTGTGCGAGTCTGAGCGAAATCCAAGTTTACGTTTTATAGTTAGAGATATTTTGGTTTTGGCCGATATAATTAAACGACTTGACACTAGTTTCTAATATTTTTTTGCTTTGTTAAAAGAAGACAAATTTTTTTTTGACCTAATCTGACCTTATACGTAAGTATATTATAGGTAGGTATAAGTAACGTAGGTACGTTGCTACATTAGCCTTCAGGTTCTCATTCGTTCCTGGAAACAAAACCCGAATTCTTAGTTTAAAACTTGATCTCATTTGGATCTCATAGAAATCACTCGCAGTGTGTCTCGCTCCTATACTTATGTTAGCGCGAGCGAGATATGCTTTGAATGGTTGTAAATTTACATAAAATGAAGATCAACTTCAATGTTCGAATGTGGCTTCCTTACATTCCAGCTAACTTAAATAGCTAAATTACTTGTAAGCTCCTATAGAAGCAACGTTAATTAGCGCGTCGCTTTTGTTCAATTAACGAAAAAATATACTTGATAAAATACGTGGAAACCTTTTTGAGTAAAGATATTTAAATTAGAGATGCTACAAATATTCGGCAACTATTCGGTATTCAGCGTATTCGGCCACTTTGCTGAATATGCGGTATTCGACCGAATAATTAGGCCAAATACCGAATATCTTTTATATCCACCTAAAAAGAAAAAATACACAATAAAAATAAACCACAATAATATTTAAAATGTATTTTTGGAAAGTATTAAATACGAAGACCTTTTTTGAGCATTTATGTTGATTATAAATAAATTCATATATATCGTGGATTCGATTTAAAATTACATTCACTAATTCTGAGCAACAAAAAAGAAAACTAAGTAAACGCGCTTTGTTGGCGAACAGTTTTCATAATGAATTAGGTATACGAGATTCAAAATGTTCGCATGTTATCAACCCGCAACCGAATATTCGGCGCTACGACCGACAGAGAGGTTGAATATTCGGTATTCGGCCCAAAACCACTATTCGTAGCATCTCTATTAATTTAAATGTTAATTTCTCTGAAGAAAAAAGAAAGATATTCAATGTCTTTTTTTCACAAATTTTGTTGTTTGATTTGTTGTTTTGACTCAAGTTAAATACGTTAGAAAATTATCTAGATTCTAAACTATTAGGAATGTTACTTAATAGGCATGATATGCCGCTAGAGGTAATAACTTAGTATTATAAATGATTAGATCTAGTTGTAGGCACGTGTAAGTTTTATTATTCAATTTAGACTAAAAGAGACAACAAGTAAAATAATCAAATTAAAATTTAATTTAAATCGGCCAACATGTAACTTTTTAGCTAATTAAAGGTTTCGTCGTTTAAGTATAAGTTCATCAAACGTCATCAAAGTGAATAAAAAATCTACAATTTAATAAAAATGTAAATATGTAGGTACCTACTCATCATCATCTGAGGCATTACAGCCGCGGGTGGGCCTTAGCCTGGTCAAGCAAGTCTCTCCAGTCCGATCTGTTTGTGGCCTTCCTTTTCCACCTTTTCACTCCTAAGGTCCTGATGTCCTGGTATACGCCATCCAACCATCTGAGCTTGGGCCTGCCTTTACCTCTGCGGCCCTCCGGTCGGCCTTCTAGAAGGCTCTTGGGTACTCTGGCCTCGTCCATTCGTATCACGTGCCCGGCCCATCGCAGGCGTCCGATCTTTATGGTCTTAATGACGTTAGGCTCATTATACATTTGGTATAGCTCGTGGTTATAACGCGTTCGCCATAGGTACCTACTGGCTTCCAGTAATTCAAAACAAATTAATAAAAGACAACATTAATTAACTAGCACAGCATGAGACGAAATTAATTAGCCCAGCTAATTAATCTCAAATTTTTTAAGTTTACCTAAATTAAAGACAAATTTTAATTTAGTTACTCAAATAAAGTTCGTTTTTACGAAAAAAATACACAAACAAATGACATTATTAACAGATCAGGACATTTTTATATTTCTTTGTTTGCATTTTTATAATGTAAGCTACTGATATATGTACGAGTATTTGTTGGTATTAGTGTGCTAAGTAGTTTATAATTGTGTGCCGTTACGTTCGAAAAGCCAATGCGCTGACAGTGGTACCATCTAAGAAATATCCACTTGACTAGACTTTACATGTACAAACTGTTACTATAAATATTACACAGTTCAATTGCAAAATTCGCTTACCGTTGCCCTTTTCATATTATTGTCGGACGAAGTGAACTTAGTCCGACAATAATAAATAATAATAAATATTATAGGACATTTTTACACAAATTGATTAAGCCCCACGGTAAGCTCAAGAAGGCTTGTGTTGTGGGTACTCAGACAACGATATATGTAATATATAAATACTTAAATACATAGAAAACAACCATGACTCAGGAACAAATATCGTATTAGGAATATTTACGAGTAGTTTAATTGAATATTGCAGTTGTATTGCAGTCCGTCTGTATGGGCTCTTAGGCCGTTTTAAGCAATGCAAACATTTATTACAAAAGAGTTACATTGGAAAACATAAATAATATTTTAAAGTCGACAATATTAGGGTCTCTATTGTCTCCCATAAAGTTTTAAGTCATAATGTATTGTTTGACTGCATTTTTGTTAGTCATAATTTGGTTTTTCTCAGAACCGCGTAGCTTTTCAGGATTATCATAAAATAAATCTAACCTAACCTATCTATAGGATGACCTCACGAAAATCCTGAAAAGTTAACGGTTTCAGAATTATGAATAATAATATGATAATCTGACAATCATTACATTATGATTTTCAATAATTATGTAACAAAGGGATCCGCTTGTAATATTAATTGCAGTCATTTTCCGAATACAATTCCATTTAGTGTCAAGAGCGGCAAGAGTGCCGCAGAAACTACTGGCTGTTGGTGTGCTGAGGCCAAGACTTTTGACAGACGATTGAGGTAGAGTAGTCATGACCCTCGCTCCGGACCTATCCTTAGGCAAAGGTTGTTCATAGCGGTTTAAAACGTGGCAACGCGGCGAGCGTGATGAGCTCCTTTGCACCTGGAGGGGCGAAGGCCAAATTTTGTGAATTGTTTTTGTGTTTTTTAGTTTTTAGTTTAGGGTAAGATTTTAACAAATTTTTGTAAGTAGTTTTTTACGATGTTCGTAATGAATTGGCAGTGTTCAATTAAAATTTAATTTTATCATGTCAAATTAAAAATGTAAAAGATCTAAACATATTTTTTTTTTAACTCTTGGTCGGTCAAGAATTACAATGGAATTTACAAATTAATCACATGAATTTATTTCCACATACTTTCAATTACCCTACAAAACGTTTCCCAGTAAAAGGAATTCCGAAAGCGTTTAATTGAATTTTTTTGGTTCGACAGTTATTGATCGCCTGCAGACTTCCAATACCTTCCTGTTTTATTTCACAAATAGGCTCCTACTTATAGAGGCATGATAAATCACTTCGGAAGTGAAAGCGGCTTTTTAAACATTCGGTAGTCTATTAATCATACAATGGCGAGGGTCCTATGAACTGGAAAGTTTGAAGCCGAATCATTTCACCTTATTTTTTGTTCCACTTTTGAATGTGGGAAATTAGTAGTTGCTGGTCATTATTTTAAATAGGATTTTCGCTGAAATAAATTTGTGACCTTTTTTTTATACTACGCCGGTGGCAAACAATCGTACGGCCCGTCATTGTAAGCAGTCTCCGTAGCCTATGGACGCCTGCAACTCCAGAGGTGTTAAGTACATGCGTGTTGCCGGCCCTAACACTCCGCACCCTCGTTGAACTCTGGCAACCTTACTTACCGGCAGGAACACAACACTACATATAAACACATAATCAGGTAAATAGGTATGTTTGTTTTAAATATCATATTATCATTTTACTTTTGTATGTATACTAAGTTTATCACGAAAACATATAATCATGATTGATGATATTATGAATCATATGATAAAAACAAATGATAAATAATAAGTTTTATCACTTTTATCCTGTTGTACATTGCCACTCAAGTTGTTGCTGTACTGTATCTAAAAACTATTTACACACAAACTTACGCTCATGCTTACGCTAATGACATTTATAAAGACTTATAGCTCATCATCATCAAATAAATTTGTCACCAGATGAAACCACTCAGGATAATTAGAGCTGGTAAAAAGCTACTCTTGCACCAGAACTCGGCGTCGTGATGTTTTGATGGATGAGTGCATTTGTATTATTAGGAAACTCTGGGATAATGCGCACTTACTTTGATTATTGTGGCTCGACGCTTCTTCTTGGGCCATTCTCCGCCTTCTAAATAACGCACATTATTCCATTTATTATTTGCGGTAAAAGGGATGGCAGTGAATCATAATAATTGTTGTTTTATAATTATTTTTGCGATACTACTGGTTTATGTCAGTAACTACATGGATTCATTATAAACCATCAGTTTATTTTATAGGTCCTATATGAATCTCTATTTTTCTAAAGGCAGGTGCTATTTTAAATTTTTTCTGGGGCACTAGTTAATCAGCCGGCGTAGCCAAGGCCAATCGCTATCGCTTCGACAACGAAAAGCATGATGTCTCTCTATCACTCTTCCATATTAGTGTGACAGTGACAGTTGCGTTTCGATCGCTACGGAGCGTAAGCGATTGGCATCTTGGCTACGCGGCCAGGCCTACCTACCTAATCTAAGTGTCGTAAAATGCAAAACCTTTGGTCTCCTATCTTATCTTATTATGCTCCAAAACCGAATTTGCAGCGACAAAGTATGGAAGTTTCAGAGGAAAATTTCAGAAGAATTATAAATCTCAGGTCAAGATGATTTGAACGGTCATCGTGCACGTGATTATACCCCGAAACGACCGACACATTTCTCCATCATACATATACACATTTAACGGCCTTCTTACCTTATTCGGTAAGTGACCCTGCCTAGTAGGAACTGTCTGTCCTGTACTACCTACGTAGAAGGAGGTCCCAGATTCGAATTCTTGTAATTTTGAAAGCATGATTGAAAATTTCAAAATAATGTCACCGTTCTCGTTGTTATAATTAAAAATGTTGTTTTTTCTACGGTGCCGTAGTAAAACTTCAGCAAAAGACAATTACCTAACTTTCCACGTAACTATCCATTATCCAAGTCGAGACTATAAGTCGTTAGAACGTAAAGGGCTGAACTCTTAACCAGGCAGGTGTTGCCAAAGGCAAACTTTACGAGTTTGGTGCGCTTCTAACCAACTGTGCGGAGTGTCGCCGGCATACATCACGTTCGGAGCCCGCCAATTTGTCTGTCATTTGCCAAATCCGAACGCGGCTCGAATAACGCCCTCCGTGCGTCCGTAAATTCAGTATGTTTAGTGTCACGTGGGTGTGCCTATTCGCCGAGTCGCGTAGTATACTCACTGGGTAATCTGGAACGCAATAAAAAGAATAAACTTTTTTCGGATTCCAAAACCATTTTTTATGCACAACGTTCAACGTGCTGTATTTAATTTAAACATGTTGCAAATGTTATGTTGAATATTGGATTGACTGTATTGAATTTAAATAAGTAAGGCAATTTTTATTCAATTGTGTTTAGGACTCAAATATTGTTAGCTGACATGTTTTTACGTTCAGTTCAATACTAATCACAGATATATTTGATTAGAATGTTGTAAACAGGATCTGCTTATTATACGGGCTATAAATACGCTTCATATAAATATGCTTTTTACATATTTATATGTTGTGACTAGTAAGATCTGTTGAGGCAGTCGGTACCATTGTTTGCTTATCTAGATAAATACTGTATTTTTCAAAAATAAAGCAAAGTGCAAATGTTAGGCATATATAGATACCTACCTACTATTATAGATAAATAACTGTATTTACCCATCGTGGAACAATGGTGTTCCAGACATTTGAGAGGCGTGCGCGGAACCGAAGCAAATACACTTCAGTGAGATGTACGGAGTACAACGACAGGATACTGCCCTTCCGTGTCATGGGACGCACGCAGACGCAGCACCCGCCAGGGTGTAAAGACTATTGAAACTTAATGGAAGCTATTGGGTGAAGTGAAAGCGATGGGCTAAATACTGAATAAAAAAAACCGGACGTCTTCCTAATTACGAGTAAACCCCAAAAAGCGACATCTAGGATGGCTCAAGAGCAACATCGGTGTGAGGGCTGAGGGTCACTGGACTTGAAAAATGTAACCAACCAGCCCCTTACATTTCCACATCTACCCTCGAGACCATAATTCCCGCAACTCCGCTCTGGACGGGCGGCTAAGGCAGGTAAAAGCCTATAGAAAAAATATGAAAGCTTTTAAGAATTGAGTGGAAATTAAAAAAATTGTTACAGAAACTTTTTGAAGTACGCATACCAAATGGGTAACAAATTTATAAACTTCACTAATTAGGCGGGTGTTGGCCCGAGTTTCATGTTTTCCTCTGAAACATCGTAAAGTTCTTCGAACTTCCTAATTTGAAACGGCCGTGAACGTTTTGTATGGACGTCAACGAACAGCGTTCTGCTTACAGCTGTTTACACCGATAAACTTAATTTAATAAAACGCCTTCGTGTCGACGCACGTCAATGCCTATTGTTGATTGTTCATGATGATAACAATACGCATAATAAACGCAATTTTCTCATTTTTTCAAGCATGTATAAATAAAAGTTAATCTTATACTATGACCTTAAATATGTTTGCAAGTTGAATTCCTAGATGTTTATTTTACAACTATGTACTCCATACTCTCCATAGTGACGTGATTACTTGTCGTATTGTAAAATACAAAATATGTATCTTGCAGTAAGTATGTTGTTAACTCTTTTCCAGGCCGTACCAAATATGTTCCATTCAAACAGGCTTTGATGAGTCATTTGAAGGCAAAGTCACATTTCTCGAAAGTCCAAACTACTTTGAGCCTTAAATCGGAATGTTAATGTTGAAATTATATGGCGCGTATGGGGTCGATAGATCGTACTATGCCTGGAAAAGGGTTAATATAGGAAGTCAAGACATATGCAGGATAAAATATGCGTTTATTAAGTAGATTAATTTAGTAGGATAATACAGGCTGTTTGAGAAACATATTCATTTAAGATTTTGATGATGATGATGATGATGATGATGACGTCCTCCCAGACGTGTCCGTCGACGGCGACACCCGGACACATCAGTATCAGGTATTCAGTAAAGCCTGCCGAGCATGGGCTTTATTAAGATTTTATTTTGTCAAACACGCGTGAAAATGCGTTATCACAATATTCTTTATATTACATGGATCACTACTCAGAAATCGCTTAAAACTCGATAAAAATCCGCGGCTATTATTCACTTTAGTTTTTTTCTGAATCGAGATACTTTCATGTCATGTTGAGGGATAAAAAAGGGCAGTTTGACCTGACACCTCCCGTCCCCTTACGGCCTTGGCCAAGGCGATGCTATGTCCAGAACGTGTGCGCAATAATAATAAATTCAATTGTATAGCTAGCTTTATCTATGCTCGACTTTGCTCTGACCTATTTTATTGACTAAATCGTAAGCCACGCTAAAGTCCTTCGGGCGTGGGATCTAAGCTATTTTGAACGCTAACTTAATTAATGCTGTTTTGGAAAGCCGAGAGGAGGATCATTAAATTACCAAGTTGGTACTTCGATCAGTTCAATTTATTGTGTTGGCATAATATAAATATTAGCCCTTAAAATTATTGGCTTTCAAGCTGAGCTATATTGGATTACAATATTTCTTAAAAATATGGGTGGGGACTGTAGTTAGAAAACGAGAATGACATTGCGGTAGTTTGCATTTGCTTTATAGATTAAACATTAGGCCGTTTACTAATCTTAGTAAACCTATGTTACATTTTGCCTCTTTCACAAACAAATAAATTACCAAAATGGGCAGAGAATAAATGATTAAATAAGTATTAGCAGGTTGTTACACGGATGTGAATAATTTGAAGTTTATGTTGTGTATGTGCGTCTGCTAGAAGTACAACATCGGAAGCTATAGACTAGCAATGTTTCATAATCTTGAAATTTAAATAAGTAAGTATACCTAACTTTACCGGATTCTGATAGCCCAAAACTCATTTTTTTTTTTAAAGTAGAACGACTGAAGAGTTAAACAATTGGTCCCAGACACTATTTTGATCCTCATAAAATATATAGATAGTGTTGATTGAGACCATTAACCAAAAATAGTTACAATAGTTACATTAGTTACATTAGTTACATTATTAGCCTTTTCGGTAAATCCTGTGCTGTATCAAGCACTCTTGGTCACTGAAAATTCAGGGACCTGAAAGCTTTATCCATAATCCAAAACAAAGTTGTAATATCCCGAATAGCTTTTAGAGAAGGATGTGCCTTTGTTTTTGTTCGACTTGGTGAGAGCGCAGTCACGGTCCCACAAGGACATAATGTACATAGGTCTATTATGTTTATAGCCAAAGTCAATTTCAGAGCAAACTAATCTATTCTAAGCCAAACTATTTAGTGCATTTTATTAGATAAGTGTACTTTTTAGGGTTCCGTACCCAAAGGGTCTGTCCGTCTGTCAGTCACCAGGCTGTAACTAATGAACCGTGATTTTTGCTGCCGCTATAACAACAAATACTAAAAACAAAATAAAATATGTAAATTTAAGTGGGGAGTAATAAAATATAACAAACGTGATTTTTTTTGCCGTTTCTTGCGTAACGGTACGGCGTCCTCCGTGCGCGAGTCCGACTCGCACTTGGCCGGTTTTTTGTTGGTTAACGATGAAAGTTGTGTTGTATAGCTGTGAGATGTATATGTACTAGGTTATGTTAAGCCTTTAATCCTGAGTTGGCTCGCCAGTGATCGCTACATGGTAGCCGGATGCCGACGTAAGCCCATAATTGATTTTACACGATGCTGCCTAAGATGCAATTGTTGCATGATTTGAAACAACTCTGTTCAGTAAACGTTTTCTTCAGTGTCAGGTATTTGATATGAAGATGATGATTATAAATTAGGTAGCACAGTAAACAGAACAGAAATCACCTGTTTAGATAGATAATGCTTTTTATAATATGTACACTTTACCTATTATCCAGTACCTAGTTACTTATATTTCGATAGAAGTACTACGTATCCAAAATTAAAATTATAAATAGCAGTTTAAAATAATAATATAATTAATAATTCAGGGATGTTTATAAAATTATGTATGTTTGCGAAAACAAGGTGCCACGTTAATGAATACTTAAAAGTAATTTTAAGTCATTAAAAGTAAAACATTTACGCGATAACGCGGTAATTTCATGAAATACCCGCCCTCAACTGCTAGTTTATCCTCTCTTATTAGGAGAATACGTACATGTAATTTCGTTTTTACAAATATTTATTCACGGTGTTGAATTAGGTAAGTTCGTTGTCACGTCCAACTTGCCCCGGCGGGGTTAAGTAAACATCACAGAAACTAATTAGTGTAGAAAATTCACATGGGACCAGAACAGTGTAATATGAGCGAAGTACAGTTTGATGTTGCGCTCACAAAATTAGGGAAGTTTAGGGCCAAAGTCGAGCTCGCCCCTAACAAGTTAATTTAAACTGCCCGAGTAATTTGCACAGAACTGTGACTCTAATTCAATTAGTTACAAGGTAGGCAAACAACGCGTGGCCGAGGCTCTCGCAATTTTATTCATTGTCTAATGACCTGCCTCATTCTTCCTGCTCGATGTACATATAAATTAGATTGTTCTTTTTTACGCTTTTGCAATTAGCAATGTGAATTTTCACGCTATTACCGCTGTGAAAACAAAACGCTAAGAAAAAACACTAAGTTTTACTTGGTTCTAATGAAAGTAAATGGAACATTAACCAAACGTGCTATTTTAATAACATAACTAGGTAAAATGTATCCATATCTTACGGCATAACGGCATGGATATTGCTTTACACATTCTTTTCATGAAATAGTCTTGGATAATTGTAGGAAGGGAACACAAATCCTCGGCACAAAATAAGCGGTTCGTTGAATACTCGCAGCAACCACACTTCGAACTGGTTGCCATCGTCGCAGGGACGGAGTTCCTAATTCGGTCGGTAGGTAAGTAAATAGGTCTGTAAGTATAAATACTGTTTTCTAGAAAATACTTTAAGTGTTTGCCAGACTAAGTTAAATAATGAATAAATATTTGTCATAAGTACATAGATCTATTTAGCCCCTAACCAAATAAAGTTAAGGGTAATAGGCGAATATAAACGAGTATAATTTATATTTGTAGATCTCTCTACAAATATGAATAGTAATAGTAGGAATACGAGTCCGTACTTATAGCTTTTACTTAAAGAATAGAATGCGCTCGTAATACAAGCGCAACTACATAGTTAACAAATCCTCGACATAACCTGGTTTAGAATCTTAAGACTGTGTTTGTCAGCTGAATATTCTTGATTTATATCTATCCTAAGCTGAAAATAGCAGCTTTTATCTCTCATATTATGCCATAACCTGGAAACACAATTTCGAGATCACGTTTTCTCTTGCTTTGAATCAATTTCCGATAGTATAATTCAATTTGCTTCACCCCGTGTCTTAAAAGCACTGTATTTTCATCGTAAAATAAATAAAAAACTTTACTGTAATAATACTTACCTATACGAAGACATGATAAACTGACTTTTTCTGTAAAAAATAAGAGGTTTTATTTTGTAAATATTACTTACATTACATGTCGTAATGTGCTCCACATCTATATACAGGGCGTCCCACGGCGATGCCACATGGAGGGAAAGTACCTTAAATATCATAGATAGCATATTTTGCTGAAAGAAGACTTCATTTTATTTTTAAAACTTAGTTAAATTGCATTCATACTTTTTTAATTTTTTTTGAAAAAAAATGTATGGATAAAAATGATCGCGTCATTGGAGGAAAAGTACCTTAATTATTGTAAATGAACATCTGACAGAAAGAAGACATTATTTCGATTTAAAAAAACAAGTTGAATTGCATTTTAAATAATTTCATGGTTAAACCGGGAATTTTTAAATCGAAATAATGTCTTCTTTCAGTAAGATGTTCATTTACAATAATTAACGTACTTTTCCTCCAATGACGCAATAATTTTTTTCCATACATTTTTTAAAAAAGAAAATTAAAAAAGTATGAATGCAATTTAACTAAGTTTTAAAAATAAAATGAAGTCTTCTTTCAGCAAAATATGCTATCTATGATATTTAAGGTACTTTCCCTCCATGTGGCATCGCCGTGGGACGCCCTGTATATAAATGCAAGTGTCCTGACTGACTGACTGACTGATTCATCAACGCAGAGCCGAAACTACAAAAGCCAGAAAGTTGAAATTTGCACACCAGATTACATTTATAAAGTGTACAAGAGATAAGAAGCGATTTTGAGAAATTCAACCCCTAAGGGGGTTAAAAAGGGGATGAAAGTTTGTATGGGGTTAAAGTTTTCTTTTAAGCTAGGAATTTGAAACTTCGTAAAAAGATATAATATTAAAAACACAGAAAACTAATTTCAGCGTTTTTGAAAATTCATCCCCTAAGGTGGTGAAAAAGGGGTTGAAAGTTTGTATGGATATCAAACATTTTTTCGAGTGGTGGACTTGAATCTTTGTATTTAGGGATATTATTAGAAGACAGGAAAAGTAATTTCAGCGTTTTGTAAAATTCATCCCCTAACAGTGTTAAAAAGGGGTTGAAAATTTTAATCCATTACAAATGCTTTGAAACTTCTTAGAAAGGCATAATAGCCAATTACAAAAAAAAAAATATTCCAACATTTTTGGAAATTCAACCCCTAAGGGGGTTAAAAAGGGGATTAAAGTTCCTCTTCGGGTGCAAATTTTATTTCAAGCTAGGAACTTAAAACTTTGTAAAAACGTATTAAATTAAAATACAAGAAAACTAATTTCAGCGTTTTAGAAAATTCATCCCCCAAGGTGGTGAAAAAGGGGTTGAAAGTTTGTATGGATATCAAATATATTTTCGAGAGCGGGACTTGAATCTTTGTATTTGGGGATATTATTAGAAGGCAATAAAAGTAATTTTAGCGTTTTGTAAAATTCATCCCCTAACAGGGTTAAAAAGGGGATGAAAGTCTTATATGGGGTTAAAGTTTTCTTTATAGCTAGGAATTTGAAACTTCGTAAAAAGATATATTATTAAAGTACAAGAAAACTAATTTCAGCGTTTTTGAAAATTCATCCCCTAAGGTGGTTAAAAAGGGGTTGAAAGTTTGTATGGATATTAAACATTTTTTCGAGTGTGGGGCTTGAATCTTTGTATTTAGGGATATTATTAGAAAACAGGAAAAGTAATTTCAGCGTTTTGTAAAATTCATCCCCTAACAGGGTTAAAAAGGGGTTGAAAGTTGGATCCATTACAAATGGTTTTGAAACTTCTTAGAAAGGCATTATAGCCGATTACAAAAAAGTTATTGCAACGTTTTTGGAATTTCAACCCCTAAGGGTTAGGTAAGGTTACAAAGGGGATGAAAGTTCGTCTTCGGGTGCAAATTTTATTTTAAGCTAGAAACTGTGTAAAAACGAATTAAATTAAAATACAAGAAAACTCAGTTCAGCGTTTTTGAAAATTCATCCCCTAAGGGGTGAAAAAGGGGTTGAAAGTTTGTATGGATATCAAACATTTTTTCGAGCGCGGGACTTGAATCTTTGTATTTGGGGATATTATTAGAAGACAATAAAAGGAATTTCAGTGTTTTGTAAAATTCATTCCCTAACAGGGTTAAAATGGGGTTCAAAGTTTGAATCCATTACAAATGCTTTGAAACTTCTTAGAAAGACATAATAGCCGATTAGAAAAAAAAGTAATTGCAACGTTTTTGGAAATACAAGCCCTAAGGGGGTTAAAAAGGGGATGAAAGTTCGTCTTGGGGTGTAAATTTAATTTTAAACTAGGAACTTGATCTTTTTGCAAATAAAGGTTTTAAATTAAAAAAAACATGAAAACGAATTTAAACATTTTTGAAAATTCATCCCCCAAGGTGGTGAGAAATGGGTTGAAAGTTTGTATGAAGATCAGATATTTTGTGTGTGCGGAACTTGAATTTTTGTATAAGGGCATAGGTACCTATTATTAGAATACAAGAAAAGTAATTTCAGCAACCAACATCAAAATCCACTTGACTTAAAACTTCATACAACTTGATAAAAAAGAAAAGTAATTTCAACATTACTAAAGATGTAAAATGTTGAAGATATGATTTCACGCGGACGAAGTCGCGGGCAACAGCTAGTCTAAGTATATTTAGTATCTGAATGAAATCGATAAAACATATGACACTGAATTTAATTGAAATTGCTGGTGAAAATCAAATGGTTAAGCATGATTTAATCCACGGAATACAAAAACTTAGGTTTAGTCAAACCATTCTTCAAAAAAATAATTCTATTAAGGTTTGACCCTGGCAGGCAATAAAATTTAAATACATAATAATTGTTTGTTCTCCCGATAAAATATTAACCTTCCGTTTATCCCCAGAGTCATCAAATACAAATAAATGAGAAAATATGGTAATCCCATAATACTCAGCGAGGGCAAAGACGCGAGATCATTCAATAAGCGCCAGTGGCGCGGCAGGACGTGCGACGCGATTACCCAATCCTAAACAAACATTTGAGGAATCGCTCGCTCCACTTCACGGGAAAAATCGAGAATTGCTATCTCTATGCGCATGTGGCCTTCACACGGTCAGTGTTATTGTATTTATTCCCGATAGAGAGACTGGATACTCGTATCTTATTAATTCTCACAGAGCCGTAGCCCGTATTAACTACTGAAGCCAAAACACTGAAGTTTAAGTATCCATTTAGACTTAGGGCCCGATTCGGATTTTGAAATAGATATCTATTAGATATATTTTAGACATCACCAAGATACGATAACGATATGTTTAAGATCTAACCTGTCAAATTTGACATTTGCGCGATTCTGGAGATACTCTTGAAAGATTTCCACAGGATATGACTTAGAGATCCAATTCACATCTAATAGATATCTTACTGTATATAACGTAAAAGCGACATTGGTTGCCCGAATTGCGCTGCAAAAGAGAACCAGTTGATATCTAAACTATAACGTATCTAGAATGATCTAGTACGTGTCGTCTCTAGTGAATATCTTGAAGTTCGAATACGGCAGTTAAGGTTAATTATGTATCTATATAACTTGTAGGTAAAAGTATCAAAAAGTTAGTTTGTGATATTTTGAGTTAAACATGTATATGGAGATGATCTAGTGTGTAGATAAGCTACAAAAAGAAAAAGAAAATAGGGTTTTTTATGTTCATAATATTACAATGGGCACTGAAAAGTTGTATGTTCTATCATTGTATGCTCCTTTTAATTTATACTTTTTTTTATATATATTTCCTAGATGAGTTAACATTAAAATAGCCTTTTCTGTCGAATCTTTATTTAAACAAAAAACTAATTTCAACGTATTGTATTTAAAACCCATACATTGGTTGAAAACGGTAAGAAAGTGACTATGCTAAACGTTTAAAATTATAGGGAGATAAGTAAAACCTATGAAAAACTACTATAGTATGTTCCTGACAAGGGGAAAATCTATAGTATTTTTTCCACTCATAAATGGATCACCATTTCATACGTATATGGCATTTTTTTATAATATAAATTTAATGAAAATGTGTTATGAGATTATTTAGTATTTTAAAGCAATAAAAGAGCCTTAGCCCCAGCAATTATAATATTAATTAATTCTCTAAGCGCCACTTAAACCATCCCACTAACCTGGGGTTAGCCGGTTAAACCTGCAGTTACCCCGGGTTAGTGGGATGGTGCAAGTGATGTAATAAAATCATCTAATAAAAATTGGTCATTCTTGGATGTCTCACAAAGACATCAAGACATCATACTAATGTTACACATCTGTCCATTCATTGTAGACGTTAAGAAAAATTTCCAGGTACAAGTTTGCCATCCCCATCAAGAAAACTTGGCCGAATCGCAGTGAGGAATGACGACATACATCACATGCTGTGGCGCTCTGACGCAACGAGGCAATAATTTTCTTTCCAGTAGTTATAGGCCAAATTTTTCACGAACCTAGTTGCAATAAGGTAGATTGTCATATTTTATGAGCATACTTAGTTACGTAGGTTTTATTTGTCAAAATACAGGGGTTTTTATTTTGTGCTTCGTTATTTTTAAGGGTACTTATATTTCTTAACTTAAATTACACCTAATACTTAATTTTTACCCGACAAGTCTTTTCCGAAAGTCTTCAACTAAGAAACTATTTCGACAATTAAAAATGTTTTATTGGTTTCTGCTTAATGGATCTTTAAAAAAATGAAAAAAATATTTATTTACCGTTGCATCTCAGACTATCAATATAAAAAATGACATCGGCGTATCGTAATTTTTGATTGTTTGGTTTGGTAAAGTTAATTATATGAGTAATGCCTGTGTTGTCTGTTGTATATTTTGTAGTTCTATTGTGATTTTGTTTGTCATGTGTTATTTTGACATTAAAGAAATTGAATTGAATTGAATTGAATTGTGTTGCATGCGATTGATGTAATGTAACATTTACCTGATTATAGGTACTACTTGTATAAAAATGTTGATAATTAAAATTACAACAGAGAACTATATAATGTAAACCTACTTCGCTAACTGAAAGGTAATTTGCAATGACGTTTGCAAACGACACCATTAATGTCAAATTTCTATGAAAATGTGACGCTTACAACTTGGTTCATCAAGGTCGGTGCAGAGTTAGCTTATACGGACTCTGTCATTTTATTTCATTCAATATATTTGACTTAAAAAAAAACACGATGTATAAACTGATGTGTTTTGGTACGTACTGCTAGGTCTGTGGAAGTTTCCACCGTCGTGGCTCACTCGTCTCCTGGGCACAGAGCAACTACGAGTTCTTTCAATAACAAACTTTTTTAATTTCATTGCTTCAAAAGAATAACATAACAGTACAGACCTGGAATATGGGGATAAATAATGTATTTTGTTTAACCCTTAATCAAATGGAACACTTTTTATGAGATTTTTGAAAACTAAGATTGGTTTTTAGGTAATTTGGGTGCGTAGATTACGAAAAACTATATAAAAAGAATTTTAGTGGGGGGAAAGGGGGGTTTTGCGGTGGGAAATAATTTCCCGTTATCCGTTACGGAATAGCAAAATTTTGAATGAAGTGGGAAATAGTTTCCCATTGTCCGATACGGTTACGAACTTTTTACTAGTTAGTAGCTCCCCCCGGCTTTGCTTGGAATTCAAGTATGATCTTTTAACGTTATCTTCAAAAATCAAAGAAATAAATAAAAGAAAAAAGAAAACAAAAACAGGCACAGATTTTTTTGTGTAACAGGCAAACGGGCATATATTTTTATTTATGGAAACCAATTAAAATTTAGGTATAGAACAAACACTGGGAAATAATTTCCCACTTGATAAAACCTACCAATTTTTTTGTAAATCGTACGTTCAGGGACAAACAATGGGAAATAATTACCCACTTACTAAAACCTAAAAATCTTGGCTAAATCATATCGCTATCACAATTCGTTTCAAGCAAAACACAGGGAAAATAAGTCTAGTTTATGATAGTATTCAGTGTATGCTCTTACAAGATTTTTTTTCTCATTTAACCTCAAAACACTAAAAAAATTGTCGTTATTGCAAAAAAAATCACAACAACTGACATTGACTTTGACGTATGGTCACAAATGGCGGCTATTAGAAAAGTGTTGCCATTTTTCAAATTCAAAATGTTACTAAGATTTTAAATCTGTATAGTTGGTACCGCTGAGTGCTGCCTTTAAAAAGATAAAAAATATTTCGTAAATTAGAATGAAGTGGGAAATAATTTCCCGATATTTGATTAAGGGTTAATATGAATACAGTGACGTTGTAAGTTTTTGCAAATCGAATAAAATTGTACGAAATAAGGAGACAACCAAGGGCCACCAGCATATTTCTTCAGGGTATAAGTAAAGCCAATTAATTATGTTTAGAGATTTAGAAACCATGTTTAATTGTACTCACCTTTATTTCCCGTACAGCGGATATTCTGTATGGTCCGATTTATGCATAGAAGACTGTCAGTCTGATGCTATCCTACACTGTAAAGAAATTATCTATATAAGTAACCAACTTGGAGGTTTAAATTTAAAATCATACAGTGATGTGTAGTCATAATACCAGTACCTAGATTTTTTGTTGTAGAAACTCATAGATTTTTGAAAATAAGTAGAGTTAGACCAAGAAAAGTCTGCAGTGATTTTGATAACCCACGCAGTCACACACTAGGCCTTGTGCATCTTTACAGATGATTTAAGCAGCATCTATGACTTATTAACTAGCGACAGCGTCGCTCGTGGCTATATAACCCGATCCTTGAACGGCACAGTCGCCCACATTTGTGACAAATAAAAGTGCATTGAGGATCCGCATCGAGGCGACCCTCATCGCGCATGTGTTTTATTGCCCGTTTTCGGGCCAAGTCTTGAAACCAGGACCTATCATGGGTTTCGCGACCTCTTAGAAGGCTGTTTCTCCACTCCACGCGGTTTAGAGCTAGGTCTTCCCATGAGTCGCAGTTGATGTTAAACGCAACCATGTCGCGCTTTGCGCAGTCCTTAAAGCGGAGTAATGGGCGTCCGACGTTGCGCTTGCCTACTGCAATTTGGCTCAGCATAGTCTGTCTGGGTAAACGAGCACTGTCCATGCGTTGCACATGCCCTAGCCACTGCAAGCGTCTCTGTTTGAGTAGCGCGGTGATGCTAGGAAGCTGAGCAATCTCCAACACCCTTTCGTTAGTGACCCTATCTTTCCATGTTATGTTTAGTATACTCCGAAGACAGCGCATGTGGAAGGTGTTAAGTCTTCGTTCCTGATTAGCGTACGACGTCCAGGTTTCGGCCCCGTACAAGAGTATGCTCAAGACACAAGTTTGGTATACAGTCATCTTGGTCTTTGTCGTAAGGTGTTTGTTATTCCATACTCTTGTACGTAGCCTGCCGAACGTCGTGGCCGCCTTGCCGATGCGAACATTGACCTCCGCATCGAGAGAGAGGTTGCTCGACACGGTCGACCCTAAGTAGCAGAACTTATCGACTACCTCTAAGGGTACACTTTCCAGCGAGATGGAGGGCTGGAAAGAGTAACCTTGCGCTAGAATTACAGTCTTCTTCGTGTTTATCGACATAGAGAATAGGGTACAAGCGTAAGCAAATTTGTCCAGCAGAACTTGGAGCTCTTGGGGAGTTTCGGCTACGAAAGCTGCGTCGTCGGCAAAGAGCATACTGTCAAGAAATAAATCCTCGCGATTGCGTCGAGACTTCAGAAGCTTGACATTAAACAGATTTCCGTCGGCTCTTGTATGTAGGTGAATTCCCTGCTGCGTGTTACCAAAGGCAACCTTTAGCAACAGAGAAAAGAATATGCCGAATAACGTTGGTGCTAAAACACAGCCCTGCCGAACCCCTCTTTGCATCACAAACGAGTCGGACTGTTGACCATTAAAGACAACGGAACCTTTCATGCCATCGTGAAAGGATTTAACAAGACTCAACAGCTTTGGGGGACATCCTATTTTCTCTAGAGCCACATACAGTCCCTCTCTGCTGACCGTGTCGAAGGCCTTGTTTAGGTCGACGAACGCGATCATCAGAGGAGTGTTCTGTTCGCGGCACTTCTCTTGAAGTTGCCGGAGAGTAAAAATCATGTCCGTAGTTGAACGCTGGGAACGGAAGCCACACTGCGCCTCAGGATACACGCGTTCGGCAAGTTTTTGCAATTTAGTAAGGACTACTCTTGCAAAAAGTTTGCCGACGATGCTTAGTAGGGAGATACCCCGGTAGCAGTTACAGTCGCCGCGGTCACCTTTCCCTTTGTATAAGGTCACGATATTTGCGTCGCGCATATCCTGCGGCAAAACCTCCTTTTCCCAGCATTTCCCTAGGAAGTTATGAAGCAGTGGCAATGTGCACTCGAGTTTTAGGATCTCGGTGAGAACACCATCTATCCCATGACGTATAAATAACACTTGCACTGCGTGGGCTATCAAAATCGCTGCAGACTTTTCTTGGTCTAACTCTACCTACATACATTTTTGTTCAATCTATTGGAAAAAAAATTCCATACCTTGTTAGACGTTGAAAAATTTATTTCTTGGGTTGTAAGGAAGCCAAAACCCTGTGCTTCTATTCAATCCATTGCGTGAGAAGTCACTGTAAACATACAAAGCAGACGAAGTATTACATTTAATTATACGGTCTACGGTCGGAATGACTTATTATTGTAAGCTTATCGCTGCTCTTGGTACCTCCTAATAGCTACTCTTCCGACTAATGGAAAAACGTATCGCCATACAAAATAACGTTCTTGATGCTTTTAATGGATGTGAAATAGCTTTCCATTTATTACCAATTGTTGACCTAATTGTAGTACATTTCGTTTCTAATATATACCTACTGACTAAAACAACAATATTTAATTTGTCAAAGTAGTACACACATCATTGTTTGGTTTTGTCAAAAGTTTTTTTTTTTAATTATGGCAAAGGGATATTGTCAAAAGTTAGGTGGTAGTTAAGTAGGTTTTAATATGTGTCAAAAAATAGTAGAACGGCATGGAGTGTTGAAGTAACCTCTACCTTCCATAAGTAACGGGATTGAATGAGTCGCTTTCTAAACTTCAAACTCGGGTAAATCCATTTGTCAGATTATGCGATTTTGGTATTATGAAAAGGTGGTAGATATTTGCTGAGAGGGTCGAATGGATTTACCGGAGTTTGGAGTTAAGCCACACGAATATTTATCATTCAAAATCATCACTATAATCACTATTACACCTTATAAAACAAAGTCCCCCGCCGCGTCTGTGTGTTTGTTTGTAAGTTCGCGATAAACTCGTAAACTAATGAACGGATTTTCATGCGGTTTTCACCTATCCAGAAAGCGATTCTTGCGGAAGGTTTAGATGTATAATTTGTTAACCCGTGCAAAGCTCACTCGTTCGTCGCTCGTGGGTCGCTAGTTATTTAAAATTCAATCTAGCAGCCAACTTAGCAGCCAACATCAGGAAACAAGTCATTTTGCTTCAAATTATTTTGGTTGAAATGCAACTGTCTTATCAGTTTTTAGGGATCCGTATCCAAAGAGTAAAACGGGACCCTATTACTAGGACTCTGCTGTCCGTCCGTCCGTCCGTCTGTCACCAGGCTATATCTCACGAACCGTGATAGCTATTAGACAGTAGAAATTTTCACAGATGATGTATTTCTGTTGCCGCTGTAACAACAAATACTAAAAAGTACGGAACCCTCGGTAGGCGAGTCCGACTCGCACTTGTCCGGTTTTTGAACAACCAACAGAGATGGTGTGCTGAAAAATAATTTTAAATTTGAAGTGTGCTTTTACATAAAAGTAAAATATTGAACACGGTTTAATATAACTTTGTCGTGAAATGGCAATTAGATTTAATTGCCCCAGAGAAACTCTTCAACTCGTAATTTGGGGCCACGGTCGCGGCTGCCACCGAACCAAGTAAGCAAAACCTTACATCCTTTTCTTAATAAAGTTTTCGGGAGCCCTCAAAATTTTAAAGTAAGTTTCAGCACTTTACAAACGATTTACCAGATGCCATTATTTTAGAATAACTGTTTAAGAATATATAATTAGATGAGGTTAAGTATTATGCGCCTCTTCACCACTTTGAATACGTACTCCTAATAACGGTCTATTGTGCACTGGGATGTGTGTGTGTGAAGCTGAGTCAAAGGCGAGAATCGAGAAGCGAGGCCGCCGTCTTGCAAAGCGACGTGAGAGATGACTTTCAATATGAAATTGAATTCCGCGGTTCATTGATTTTCAATTTGTAAGAGAGTACTCCCACCATTTACCAGACACCGAGGATATCGAAGACTATTGTAAATCTTTTAAGAATTTTTCAGCTTGAGCTCAAGTTACAAGAACAGTGCAAAATATGTATACCATAGAAACTATTGAAATATTATACTAATGTGATATTTGCAGTTGCGCCTACTTTAAGGTTCTACAGTACTGGCAGTTTCAAATTTTGTATTTGGATATCAACGGTTCCATGAAATGTTTGTTTACTTTGAGATTAGTCAGTCGATCAATAACAGTACTCAAATAAAGTCTGAATAAATTTCTAATATTGGTTTAACTGCGTTGCAAATCTTTGCCAACAAGTGATAGGTCTATCCCCCACAGAAACATATTAATGAGGATCGTAGATATCCTTAAACAATCTGAGTAATCCGATTTAATCAGAATGTTCTTTTGGGAATTAAAAAAATGTAAGCTAGCTCTATCGCGGTGTGAAGACCATTTTGGTGCTGGCGCTGAGGGCTTACCACGAACCACAAACTATTAGAAACAAATTAAATTAACTCATGAACATATTTTAATATTCTTTGTATATGTATATGACATTACATTAATTTCAGTTTGTAACAAACCACAAACACTGAAATGGTAAACTGAAAAAAAAACACACACCGCCACCTGCCGCGATAGCAGAGGACGCTCGCGCTGGTTCAATTCCAGTCTGCGGCACTAGAGGCCTTAGTCACTTGTTTCTACTTAAAATAAAAACAATTTAAAATATTTTCTGATGAAATTTCATTTGTTCTAATACTTCTAATAGTACTTATATAGTAGTTCATGTGACTGCTGCTTATTAAAATACGACTGTGGGTTTAAAAAACGAATATTGTGAGTTTCTTCTAAGGATGACACGAATGTTTTAATGCCTGATTACGTACAGAACAGTTACGCTATTTTATATGTGTGTATGTATTAACTCTCTATGGTCTAATCACTAACCCCATGTTAAAACCGGCATTGGGACATCGCTCGCTGCAGTCTGGCGGAACTCGCGGATATGGGGTGGCGTCTCCGAAATATCTTTATCGCTCATTTTAAACGAAAGCTTTAAGCCAATTAGGGCATTGTCGCGCCCTCTAATTTCTTTAAAATCAGGAGTTATATTAGCAGTTTCCTTAAATGTTTAGAAAAAAAAACTGTTATTAAGGTATTTTATTTATGTCCAAATTTATCCTTATAAGTACAATTATAATAAGAGGTGTGATGTAAATACAAACATCGGTAACGATCACCCAAAATAGATCCTGCCTTGAGCATTTCTGTGGAAAGGAAATGTGTGTTTCCCATGATTTATGTCCCAAAAGAGGCGAGAGGTGGCTCATATATGAACCCGCCTGCCCGCTGGCGATAAGCCGCGTCTGTACCTAAGGCTAAAGAAGAAAATAAACAGACTGACCTTTCAACCAATAACGCCGGGCGCACGTACTTGGGAAAAAGTATTTTTTTTCTGAATCTAAATAAAGAGTTATTTTTGCTCCAGTTTGGGGTATAAATAAACAAATAAATTTGTAAGCAAATATAGTGAGACCAAGATTGTCTGCAACGATTTTGATAGCACACGCAGAGCAAGTGTTATTTTAAACATCAAACTTCTACGAAATTATGAAGTATAAAAATTTGCACTGCGTACGCTATCAAAATCGTTGCAGACTTTCCTGTTTGGTTAATTGACCTAGATCGAAAAAGCAGAAAGGGTTTTTTTAAGAATAAATTCTCAGAAGGCATGTACAAGCTTATGATTATTTTTATCAACTGATAACAGTTTTAAAGTTAGTGCAACTTGACGCTATGCATTTCATCCAAGAGCTGTTTTTATCCTCGGCGGGTATAAGTTTTATTAACAATCTGAGGAAACTAGCAAGCTGGTGTTGGCAAGAAATTGCGAGCTCTCAACTTATCTACCTGAATTAACGGAGACACAGGGCCTTGGAGACCGGCGGTGTACAAAAAAATTATAGAAATTGCTTTTACAATAATCTTCGTCTTTATACATTTATTTAATTCCAGGGTTCCATTTGGGTTTTCATTGCTATGGAAATTATGCTTTTGTCTTTAGATCCACTCTCGGTCAAATTTATACATCAGTAGGTACATTTATAATATATAGCTTAGAATGGACGTACATTTCAAAATGTCCTGAAAATTTCATTTAACTTCTGCCTTACAAACAGCTAAACATAAGTTTATTAATATACTTATGTTTTCATTCTTGAAAAGTGGCATCGACATTGTTGAAAAAGAAATACCTACAGAAGTGTTGTCGAAATACAGCAGTTAAATTATTTCATACATTATTTAAGGTATCAAACGCTTTCGATAGTCATTAATGTAATTATTTTTCAGCTTGTCCTACTGTGAGTGTTGAATATTATCTGTCTGAATTTAAGATGGCGACACACACCGTGGAAGGTTGTTTGTTATGCAAATGAAGTTACCCGGCAGCAGAGCTTATAATAAATTCATTATAATAAGTATATATACACTTTAACTATGGCAGGATGTGCTAACTTTGCAAATATCAACATGTTCAGAGACTCATTCATCATCGTTGTTTGAAAACCTCACATTTGAATTCGGATTGTGTGAAACTTGGTGGAGAAGTTGCCAGTGCTCGTTATCTATATGTTATGATGATTCGTTATTTGCAAACCGATTTCTGTTTAGTTGGGATAAAAAATACAGGCCTCAAATACCTATATAACTTTGTTTATTTGCGTGGATTGCGTTATGATTGTTTAAATATAATTTAATAGTTACTATTTGAAGGGATTCAGTTTTGACGGAAACAGTTATGAAGGCTTGAAAATTTGAAGTTTACTGTAGGTAGAGGCTGTACGGAAAGAAAAGAGCCGTGGAATGTAAGGGACCCCATACATTTCACGACTCTTCTCTTTCCGCACAGACTCGCTCTTCGCTCAATTGAAATTAGCGAGAGTGAAAAAGTTGACATCTTAACAAAACATTTCACGCAGGGGCGTCTATGCGTAAAGCGTAATATTATTACATATTACTAATATGTAATAAGAATAACATTTACTAACTATTTTTGCATTATAGAGATGTGAAGTATATTTGACGTTTACAATGATACTCAATCACTTTGTTTTATTCAAGTTGGTATTAAGTTAGCTTAGACGTACTCTATAATAATAAATTCACATACATTACACGCGCGCGTTACTTATATCAATGCGTAAGAGTACACCCACCTGCATACTAGGTAAATCTATTTTAAGACATATTGTAACCTGTAATAAATAATTTAATATATAAGACTTCCGCTCATGTTATAAACATTTTTGAAACGGACAATTAATAGTTTTGTTCATACGAAGAGTGCGAGTTTACTACACATTAAATACAATTTTATGACAAAGCACTAGTGAATTGCAACCTTCATTATTTTATACTACGACAACCCAACTTCAATCCTAGAGCTCAATTAATTTACATGAGTGCACTACGTAAACCTGTGTGCGAATGAAATAAGCGGATGCACTCCCGTACTGAAATATGTACTACCTACCTCACCTACCTGCCGGTACCTACCTGCCGGAGTGTGTTGACCGCGAGTTCCCTTACGGCCCGTTTCGAACAATATATGCTTGTAAGGTGTCACAGCGATAGGTTTTAGGTTGAAAAAATGATACTTTTGGCACCGACAGATCAGTGTCGTATCGCTGTGATATCTTATACTTAAGTATTGTTCGAATCGGGTCGTTATATGCTCCATCTATCCTAGTTGATATGAGATGTGGTACCTAGTATATTGTAGGTAATTATTATTTTAAATATTTAATCGTAGATTACACCTAATAATAGATTAAGACTGTTTTAAATTGAATAAGGCATTACAATCATGTTTAAAGGATGTTAGGATTGCGGTATAAGTAGAACTTTTTCAACTTACTCCAAATTGCAAAAGCCTTATTTTTATTCTCACTCAAAAAAGGTAGGTAAACGTGTTTCATGTCATTGTTGAAGTTTCATTTCAGAAGATTTTAAGTTATGGAATCGCACGAAGTGGAGTATGGAGTGGGTATGGATTCTTGAGGAAGTGTCATTGTAAATAAATAGATCTATCTAAATTAAGTAATACATTTTATCGCATTGTTTCCTGTGCTAAAACAGTAAATATCAGTTTTGTTTTGTTAAAGGGAAAACTTAACGTTAAACATTTACGTAACAAGCGATTAACGTCAACCAGGTAATTTGAACTTACTTATTGAATGCATCACTGTTGGTGTTAAACTCATTAAGATAACCTTACATAGGCGCATAAACTTGTTAGATGTATGGGGTACATTAAAGTTAAGTACACACTTGGCAGTGCAAGTGTCTTTTGCCTCTACACATAGGCCAGAAAAAGGCTTGCCGAGCACATCCGATTAAAATCACTACACCTTATAAAACAAAGTCTGCCGCCACGTCTGTCTATCTGTATGTATGTACCTATGTATGTTTGCTATAATCTCAAAAACTAATGAACGGATTTTCATGCGGTTTTCACCTATCGATAGGGTGGTTCTTGAGGAAGGATTACGTGTACCTATAATTTGTTAAGGTTTTGGGTAACCCGCATGTGCGAAGCCAGGGCAGGTCCCTAGTTACATTGTAAAATAGGTTCAATGCGAATACTAATAGATAACACAAAAGCAAGATTTTCATTACTATTATGCCTTCATGTCTCGGAGTAATTAACAATGGAGCCGCCATTAACAGGCGTTCCCCTCTGTCGAAAATAGGCGGCCAATGGTCAACCACATGTCAACCATATGTATGGACTGACGTTTATCTGACATGACGTACCTATACATTTGATGTGCCCCTCCCCCGCAAAAAACGGCAGACTATTTTGTATTGAAAATTTTAGACATGGCGTCTCCGTTGTTAATTACTCCGAGCTTCATGTTATCGAACTTTCAGGTAAGTCGACGTAAATAGTTGGCAAATAAGCATTCAAAGTAATATTGAAAGATTAAAAAAATGGACTCAGCGGGACATACTCGTAAGCCTTATTGGAACAACGATCGCTTCATCAATAAATTGAAATCTAAATGAGTAAGTAGCCCAGCCCCTAGTCGATGAATTTTTTAGTGCGTTTGACCCTTATATTTGATCTCTTACTTAGATGGTTTTATCATCGTAAACACAGGGTAATTTTGACATTTTGAATTATAAGTAACT
Organism: Cydia fagiglandana; assembly: GCF_963556715.1. Classification (NCBI taxonomy): domain Eukaryota; kingdom Metazoa; phylum Arthropoda; class Insecta; order Lepidoptera; family Tortricidae; genus Cydia; species Cydia fagiglandana. Next base: position 11,351,586 of record NC_085932.1, read on the forward strand.
TCAAAATCCGAAAAGACAAAATATATGTCTATAAAACTTCAAATCTCAAATCGAATTCGTATTTCTTCAAGTACGTGGATACTTACGATAATATAAATAAGATACTTAAAATTAGTGTCGAGTAGACAAAACGAGGTAAAATACTAATCATAAATGACCTTATTTACTGCCCCAATGTCAATATGGCTTAATAAATTTACATGTTTACCTAACTATTTTGTAAAACAACAAACTAGATTTATCTGGGTAAGTTTATGGCCTCATTTTAACACTATAACTTTGTGTTTGCTCAAATAATCTGAAGTCCGAATTCATCTGGTAGGTAACAATTCATGGCACGAAGTGATTTACGAACCAAACGGCAGTGCGCGCCAGGCTTTAAGTCACATTGTTCAGGTGCCGGCCAAAGTTTTAGACGAATACCCTCCAAGTTTGCTCGTGAAGAGTTTACACAGTTACTAGTTTGTCTCACCCACCCGCAACCCATTTAGTGAGGCAAAGAACTGCAGTTTTAGAAATTCAGACATTTTACCGGAAGCGTGTGTAGAGTCTGTGCAGAAAGAGAAGAGTCGTAGAATGTATTAGATCCCATATATTTCACGACTCTTCTCTTTTCGCACAGACTCTAGCAGATGTCTGTGAAGTTGGCATATCAAAGTCTAGCAGATCACGTTTTTATTGGAGTTCTATTAGCATGCACCATAGTTCTAGATAGATCTCTAGCAGCTGTTTTAATTACGAGTACAAAAGAAATCAAAGATTTTTAACGACTAAATAGCTACTATAATGAAATACTTTTTTTTATAATAGGCAATAATATTTGTACAATATTGCTATGATTTCTACCTGCATTTAAAAATTATAAATAGTAGGATGGCAGTTTTCGTGCGCATATAACTAAAATGTAAAACATGTCATATAACTTACGTTTTGTGGGATTTTTCTGTCATCTTTATTTGCTAGACTTTGTTATATTATGTAAACGATACACTGCATAGCACAAAACATAAATACTTCTACTTATCTTCGCAACCCTGGCCGATATTATTAAGAGCAGGAATCCAATTCCATGGTTAAAACCAATTAGGCATCCACACAGCCGACCCGAGGTACTGATATAGGATCGTAATATGGCTGCATGCTGACACAACTACGTATCCTATTTGGTTTATAAGTGGGTAAACGGTTGGACCGGCGAATGGTCCGGTTTAATTTTGGCTGGTAATATTGACCATAGAGGTTCACACTTACTGCTAGCTCTATATACTTATCCTAAAACTCAATTATGTTTACAACTTTAGAGGGAAAATAGAAAAACCGGTCAAGTGCGAGTCGGACTTGCGTTCCAAGGGTTCCGTACAGTACCTAATTTTTAACAATGTATTATTTATGTGGAACGTGAATGGATCAAAAACTAAGTAATTAAGTCCTACTCACGCTTGACTGCATATTTCTAATAGGTTAACTGTCATCTTTAAGTAAAAAACTATTTTGCGTACCTATTTATTTAAAAATTTTAGACCCGATAGTTTCGGAGATTAGGGGGGGGGGGAATGGTCGGACAGATAGACAGTCAGATAGACAGACGTACAAGTGATCATATAAGTAATGCTATATATATATATATATATATATATATATATATATATATATATATATATATATATATATATATATATGTTAACTTTCTTATACAGTGTCAGTGTCGTGTATATTAATACTGACAATAGTATCATATTATACATTTTAATGCTATTTGTGTCATAACTTTGAATTAAAATATCTACACCATTCATTTATGACGCCTTTACATGAAACGGAAAAGGGTCAAATATCGAATTCAGCGGAGAGATATAATAATATCGGATAACTTAATTTATCTGCCGGTGGATATCAAATTTATTGCTGGGACAGTCACCCAGAGGGCCGAGTAAATTAACCTGCAAAAGTGCGCGCGCAGCTCGGCGGCGGCGCACAATTAGTGTCGCAATCAAGATCGTCTACGATAATCCTATATTAAACGTATTCCCCAGGCGCGACGTCGACGCCACGCCGCGCTAACGCCCAACACTTTCCCAACACACATTTTTCACCAAATGTAATATACAGTCTTGTGATTCTGGCCTGTTTATCGCAGTTGCTTTGGTTATTAAGACGTATACACATATTTGGACACGCAAGCTTAGGTAACTACTGAGTGGTAAGCAATGCAAATAACTACCTAGTTTCTCTGTTCCTTACATTCATTTGACAACATTATAATCGCAAATTATATCGTATTACACCAACTGATCTATCTACCTACTTCATGGTGCTTGTATGGATGAGAAAATAGTTTTGGAAAGTAAACAGTAAATAGATTGTAAGTAGGTACCTACTTATGGAAATTTTCTAAACCATGTTTTCATCGCTCTTGATTATATAGGTTTAGGCAGGCCTATGGAACTCTCCGCGCGAGCTCGGATTAATACCTACGAATCTGCTCCCGTTCACGGTAGAAAAGCAAGCCAGTTGGTTGCCACACGCGCTCACGTACGCACGTCTCCGCGCGCCGCACTGTCAATTTTTACGATAGTTACAAGCTACGTAGGTACCTACCTACTATGTAATGTTTATTATGTACGACAAATGTATAGTTTTAGATATCTATCTATTTGAAATAGGTAGCAAATTTTTAATTTATTTTGGTAAATGTTTATTTTAACGACAGTAAGTTAACTTTACACCGGAAAGTGCCTACTCATTTTTGCTCTGGTTAACTTATAATTAATTACCTGTATTAATGGGGTTTCTATTATTTTTCTTTATTGTGTAACATTAATCTCTATCTGGTTTTAAATTACACGAAGTTTTAAAACTAATTCTTGCTGGGATTATTGCGCGGTTTATAAAACGGCGTAAACACTGCGGTTACTGCAGGGACATATGACCTTTTAAAATGACTATTTCGCAAACACTAAAGCATAATCGGAATATTAGCTATAATTTAAGATTTAGCTTTCCTTTTATTTTACTCCGCTGTTTAAGTAGGTATTTATTTATCATTTCTAAGCGTCAGCAACCCTAGCGTTGTGCCGGTGCGCGCGCTGTATTTTTGTGTAGGTATCAAAACGGTAGGTATTTGCGTTTTGTTTGAGAGATAAGTATCTGTTCGTAAGAACTATTATATAATCTGTGGTTTAGGTACTAACTGCGTACCTACTGAAGCAATCAAAATGTTGATTACATTCCGCCAGACCGTAGCTGGAGCAATATGTGTACGCGGCCCTACACAGGTTGATTACAACCGAGTTCTTAATAAAAGCGGGAACACAACATGGATATTCGTATTTACAAATAATACCCTCTTCACGACAGACTAGTTAAAGCGATATTGTGTCCCGATGTTCGTTGTGAACGTAACATTATTTCTCGTTCGTGTTATCGATATCGGATTAATAGGATCTTGTTATAGGATCTTAATTGAGTTTGTCGTCTGGTAAGCACATTAATTTAGTCTTCATCGAGATAAAGCAGTAAAAACGAAAGTCAGACGTCTTCACTTCTGTTAATTGTTTTAGGGTTCCTAGTCAATGAGGAACCATTATAATGTATTTGTACCGTCAAGGGGGGTAAATGAGTACATTTGGGATAGATATAGACATTTTATTTCGACCATGAACTAATCTAGATACTTGAAAATTTTACCCTAGAACTCTTTGTTAAAAGTACACTTCTCTCAGCCACGTTCATTATAATTTGGAAATATTTTCTTTGTATAATGTTACCCCTCCTGTTCCCAGTTACCCCACTTGACGCTACAAGAAAGCTATATTAAAGAAGGGCTATTATCGGAAACGAATAGGCACTTGTCAATTGATACGAGTATGTCACTGCAGTAAATAATAGTGCGTACAAGTATGCCCTGACTGGCTGCCTCATCAACGCCGAGACGAAACAACAAAAGATAGAAAGTTGAATTTTGTACCTCAGTGGGCACAGCATGGTTTACTTTTTATCGCTTGTCACTATGTCCGTCACTTTCGCACTTACGTACTTGTTCGAAAGCGACAGCGACAAGCGATAATAAGTTTTTGGCAAAAATTTCATTTTTGGTACAAGCTTTTATCGCTTACTGTACTTTTCTTTCCACAGGCAACTAATGCTCATCGAGACAATTCTAAAAACCCCAAACACAAAGCAATTAGGTTGCGTTGTTTCATCACAGAGTTCCTACGGCCACCTCTCTCCATCTAGTCATCTCGTCTCCATCATCAGATCAGCTCCATGGTACCATAATATTGCATTGTCATCCGATTTACACATGCATGCAAAATTTCAGTTCAATCGGAAACCGGGAAGTGGATCAAATTTAACTTGCCAGATTTGATTACAGACCGACAAACAGACAACGGTCAGGTGAAAGTAAATAAAAGCTTGTAAAAATGCGACCGTGCTACCGCCGCAGGTTTTCGTTATAACGTGATGGGTATATGGGAGGACCCGGGTACGTTCTTAAACTACGTCCAAGACCACCGGTGGAGGGGCAGCAGCGTCCCTCAAATTTGGTGTACTCGACTGCGATCGCCAACCCGCCTGCTAAGCGTGGCGATCATGGCATTCACCTCCCCATTAAGGGGGAGGCCTATGTTCAGCAGTGGACGACTTATGGCTGAGATGATGATGATGATGTGATGGGTATTAGGTAAATAAAGGAGATACGCATATGTGTAGGTACGCAGTGAAATGTCTATGCCTCTCATGTAAATAATAACCACTTATTGACAGAATATATCATAAGCAATTTAAGGTAATAAATAAAATAGTACCCAGAGCAGTAGGCGTATGACAAGGCAAGTCCTTCACACATGGATAATTTTATAACAGATCGAAACTGTAACTCGGTCAGTTTCCCGGCGGCCTTTAAACATTATAACTAATTCAAATAAATGAACACCCGAGTTTAGAAGCGGCATAAAACCGAAATCAAGGTTCGGTGGGGATTTTCTAGGTAACTGCCCGACCGGGGCGTTACATTAAACTTTCAAGCAGCGAGCCTGTCTCTCCCCAGAGCAGTGTTACCAGTACACCTTACTCAAATAAATACTAAACATGTGTTATTTAACGGATATGTTAATAATTAAAAAAACAAATTATTGTATAAGAACAATGACATACTATCTAGTTAACAGTATTTTTATATTGCAAACGTGTTTTCATGTTTCATAATAGTCAAAGTTGTCAGCAAACGCACAGTGATAGCTTTCCATGAGGTCGGCCTTACGCCTGTTTGCCATTGACGTGGTTTAAAAAAACTGTTACGTTTTAATTAAAAAAAATTGGGCTCTCAGCGTTACATTTAAAGGTAACGAACGGGATTATTGATTGGTTCCCTGTTTGCCATGTCCGTTAACACGAGGAAGACCGTTGTGCTAGCACAAGGTACTTCTGTGGCACCAGCTATTTCACTGAATGGCACGCTGTTAGAGGTAGTTGACAGATTTTGCTACCTAGGGTCGACCGTAACGAACAACCTCTCGCTTGATGCGGAGATCGACATACGTATCGGCAAAGCGGCGACCACGTTCGGGAAGCTTAGTACTCGAGTATGGCAAAACAAGCATCTCACAACAAAGACCAAAATGTTGGTCTTTCAGGCTTCTATATTAAGCATACTCTTGTACGGAGCTGAAACCTGGACGACGTATGCAAAAATAGAACGTCGTTTTAACTCTTTCTACATGCGTTGCCTTCGTAAGATCCTAGGAATATCATGGCAGGACAGGGTGACAAACGAAAGGGTTCTAGAAATTGCACAGCTGCCTAGCCTAACAGCGTTTCTCAAGCAGAGACGTTTGCGTTGGCTAGGGCATGTGCACAGGATAGAACCCTCTCGACTACCTCGTCGTGTTCTTCTTGGTGCGGTTGCGAATGCAAAACGTAACGTTGGGAGGCCATTGCTTCGCTTTAAAGATTGCGCAAAGAGGGACATGATTGCCTTCCATATAGACCACCAAGACTGGGAGAAGCTCGCAGAGCAGCGGACGGAATGGCGCAAACGTGTTGTGGAGGGTCGCAAGTTTTGTGATGAGACCTGGTTCGCCGCACTTGCTGACAAGAGGCAAAGACGACGACAAGGTGTCTCAGTACCGGTTTCCGCAAACTTCTCTTGTCAGACCTGTGGTAGACCATGTCGATCTCGCATCGGTCTATTTAGCCACCAAAAACGGTGTTACACCATAAATCGTCTGATATAGACGAAAAGGCCTATGATGATGATGATGTACGCGGTTATATGTTATTGCTATATGTATATCTCGTGTGATAACATGATTTTTTGGCAGAGTTTTGCGGAACAAGGCTAAAAAAACTTTGATAAAAAACACATATTTACCAAGCATTCCGATACAAGCGGAATTCGTATGAACGGTATATTGCGAATAAAGAGTTTCGCCTGGCAACACCGCCTCCCCGTTTCCACAGCGCGTTTAACCTCGTGTAATTTCACACTACAGATTTTCATGTAACAATGTAATAACGTTGCCGTGGCCTGCTCCTGGTTAGGAGCATAAATTACTTGGCATTGTCGAATGAACAATCTGTACGGCCTGTCACGAAGGCATATTGCATATCATAATGCGTTGTGTTGATATTAAATGCATTAATTCTGGCCCACAATGGCGCAGGCTGAATTTCAAGCTGTGTGCACTATAGTGGACACGCAAAGGGTGGATAACTCTGTATATATCTTCTTCTTCCTCGCGTTATCCCGGCATTCTGCCACGGCTCATGAGAGCCTGGGGTCCGCTTGACAACTAATCCCATGATTTGACGTAGGCACTAGTTTTACGAAAGCGACTGCCATCTGACTTTCCAACCCAGAGGGTAAACTAGGCCTTATTGGGATTAGTCCGGTTTCCTCACGATGTTTTCCTTCACCGAAAAGCGACTGGTAAATATCAAATGATATTTCGTACATAAGTTCCGAAAAACTCATTGGTACGAGCCGGGGTTTGAACCCGCGACCTCCAGATTGCAAGTCGCACGCTCTTACCGCTAGGCCACCAGCGCTTCTAACTCTGAACAATCTGTACTATACTATACTATACTGTTATAACTCTGTATATATATACTTGTTATATTATACTGAGCTAAATCTCTTTTTGCATACAACAGTATATTTACAATAAACAACGTTTTTAAATACATTTGCAAAAAAATGAACAAAATATATTGGTTAAATCCTAAGACCCGATGTCCCTTTAAAAAGACAGATTCAAATCGAATTGTGAACTACAATGGAATAACAGGATTGAAAATATTGGAATCATTTCAGTTTGCTGTCATTCATTACATGTACCATCACTCTCCGCGATTGTTGTGCCATTTAGGGTCCTAGCTAAATTGGTTGCTCCATACTTACGCTATAGAATTTCCAATTTAGCAAGAACCCTACATGGCATAACAATCCCGTGTTGTGACTGTAGGTACATGTATTAGTACAAGCGAGACGCGTGATCGATTGACAGCTACGTAATTCATATACATATACGATTACGATTTCAGGTGCATGTTCGTATTGGCCTGTTAGGTGGTCAACATACATTACACATACAGTTTTGAATTTTCCCTTGAACTTGAATGATCTATTGTCTATTCAGCACTATGTTTTATCTTTAGCGATGACAAATACGTTGTTAATTAATTACAATAACTATTTTATACAAAAATATATAATTTAAGTATATAATAACGAATAATTATTAATTTTATATCATCAAAAATGTATTTTGTACGTAATAAAAAATATGTAAGCTTATAATATATTTATTTATTTAAACTTTATTGCACAAAGTATATACAAAAATGTACAAATGGCGGACTTAATGCCAAATGGCAAATATATGTTACATACTCTTTGGCGTATGGATGTAAAAATTTCAAAGTAAAAAGCACCAGTTCACAATAATATACTTTGCCAACGCTAAATAGCCACGTAAAGTTTTTACCACTTTTGAGCAACTGTACTGGAATTTCCACCAGTGAGCGACACTGTGCGGCACAAGCATTTTTGTACTGAATATGCCTGTGCCACACAGTAACGCACACTGGTGGATTTTTTACCTATACTGGTATATACAACGGGTATACATAATTCCAATTTATCATTGCTAAACTTTATAAGAAAAAATATTATTCGGGTAAAAATCTCAAAGTCCGCTTAGTGTAAGTATTTCTAAAACTTTTCAGTAATACCTCCTACTCTGTTGTAGAAAAAGAAATCGCTAAAATCGTAAGATAGGTGCTAATATTTGTCAACAAAAACTGTTATACATACCGTCGCCTATTGTTAGACTTTTATTTTGTTTTTTCCTGATACAACTTTTGCGTATATTATTATATAGGTATTGTTATTATGTTAGGTATTGGTACATGCCTAAAAATTATATTATGGTGTATAAATAATTTATGAAGACTAGTTTTTAACAAAAAAGGAATGTTGAAAACGAGGTTTAACTACGGAAAACACAATCTTAAAATGGCATTAATGAAGGCTTGGTTAAATTAATAAAATCGACTTTTTAACATAAAACGGGTTTTAAGATAAGGTATTGAGCTATACCTAAACAATTTATCCTGATTTATGAACGCAGAGACAAAAGTATGGAAGCAAGAAAGTATAAATTTGACACAGAAAATATGTAGGTATATTATGACGTGTAAGTGGGTATAAGTTTTAAGACATCCTGCCGTATTCGAACTTCAAGATAATCCACAAGAGACGACACGTACTTCTTCCATTCTAGATACGTTATAGTTTAGATATCATTGATATCAATTAGTTCTCTTTTGCAGCGCAAATCAGGCAACCAATGTCACTTTTACGTTAGATAGAGTAAGATATCTGTTAGATGTGAATTGGATCTCTAAGTCATATCCTGTGGAAATCGTTCAAGAGTATCTCCAGCATCGCGCAAATGTCAACTTTGACAGGTTAGATCTTAAACATATCGTTATCTTATCTTGGTGATGTCTAAAAGATATCTAACAGATGTCTATTTCAAAATCCGAATCGGACCCATCATCTCGAAAAACTTAACCGCTAAGGCAGTAAACAGGAGGGTCAAAGTATATCGTAAACAATGTACTAATTAAAGGAATATGTTAAAACTTATTAATTAGGTCAGTTGGGGTAAGACAAACATAGTTTATTTTACTAGGGGTAAGAGTAACGGGTGTCATTCTGAATCCCTAACAACGTTTGTCCTAAAGTCACTTGCTCTAACTGGTTCGTCCTAATGGGCACATGCCCTAACAATCAATTGTCATAACGATTATTTTCCATAATGTAATGGTTAGCCGAAGAATCATTTGTCCTAAGCATTTATACCATAACTATCAAGATCCCTAAAGTTTTTTACCATATTTTCGAAATCCCTAACAATGTTTGGCATAAAATAACATGCTCTAACTGTTTTGACCTAATGGCTATTGCCCTATTAATGATCTATTATCATAACAGTTACTTTTCCTATTGATCAATTATCATAACAATTACTTTCCATAATGAATGGTAACGAACTGTTGCCACAAAAGTGGGTTAGGTTAGGTTAGAACCGCGACCCTCGCAAAAACGAACTGCTGCCACAAAAGTGGGTTAGGTTAGGTTAGAACTGTGATCCTCGAAAAAACGAACTGCTGCCACAAAAGTGGGTTAGGTTAGGTTAGAACTGTGACCCTCGAAAAAATGAAGTGCTGCCATTGGTTAGGTTAGGAGGGAAATTTAAATTAGGACATACGAGTAATGGTCAAGAAACGATAGGCTAAGTAAAATTAGGTAACATGATGGTTAGGATATATAATTTTTAGGCCTAACAATAATTAGGAAAAAAAATAATTATGCTACATAATATTAGGATAAATACTCAATATGGAAAGTGCCATTAGGGAAAAACATATTAGGACAAAAAAAAATCGGCCAGTCGATAATAGGGAAACCAAAATTAGGGTATACAAGTGTTAGGACAACTGATCATTATGACAAACAATATTAGGGAATGCAAAGATAGGAGAAAAAACTTTAGGGATTCAGATATAGATCCAGAGTAACAGTATAAGGATTCCCTACAAGTGCTACGCTTGGCCCAGTGTTTGTATTACCCCACCTTACCTTAATACGTTTTACTATACTTTCTGGAAACTTCTGATGGAGTGAGCACTCTAGGATTTCTTATTTCACTTTAGCAGAAGGGCAATTTACGTTTTGAAAATTATTTCGAAATCGTAAAATATAAGATATAAATAAACATAAATATAAGAAATATATATACAGTAATTGTATTTTTAACATAAATTAATTTGAGACCAACTATGAAATATACTATCAAGGAAACTAATTTCTGCATTTTTTACAAATTCTCCTCTAAAGAAGTTAATATTTTAGTAGATAGTTTAGGTGTATACTACTTATAGTTATTTTTATTTAGTCGATAATCTACATAATTTGAAACATTTACAAGTTTTTTGCTTTAGGGTTTCGTAAGCCGCTACATTGTATTTATATCGGAGCATCGTTAATAATGGCGTAAGCGCCGTCGACAATAAGGTCCCTTTTCATAGATAACGTCAGATATTGTGTATTTTTTTTCAAAATTTTAGACTCATTATTTTCGGTGATAAAGGGTGGGGGGGAAAATTATCATTTATTGGCTATTTTCTTATATAACTTCGAACCTATGTATTTTAATATTATAAAAAAACATGTCCATCTTTGGGTCACCAATTTACACATGTGTACCAAATTTCAACTTAATTGGTCCAGTAGTTTCCGAGAAAATAGGCTGTGACATACGGACAGACAGACAAGATGCACGAGTGATCCTATAAGGGTTCCGTTTTTTTTCCTTTTGAGGTACGGAACCCTAACAAACTAAATGTGCAAAAAACAGGATATATAAAATTTGTAATAAGTAATGAATATTTTTAAAATAGGTAATCACTTCGAAAGTCAAAACTATTGTGTGGCCTCGGCCATTGTTGATTTTGATGTCCAAAACATGGCCCTGTCACCCGTAGGTACTATACAATTAATTTAATGACTGCTGACGAAACGATGTTTGGAATATAAATTTAATGTAGGTAATATATAAAAGATATATGTAGAAAACTCTAGGTACCATGACCCTCCCAGCGCGCTCAAGTTGTTCGCAGAAATCGCGAAGCGTCTGGTTGACGTAACTGGTCACCAGTTACTGGTGACTGAAGAGCTGGCGGCTACCTCGCACAACGTATCAGCATTGCGATACAGCGAGGAAATGCCGCCAGCATCCTTGGTACAATGACTCAAGGGCCTATTTTAGATTTAAGCTAGTTATTAATTTCTTTTAGTAATACCACTGTATATATCTTGTTTGTTAATACCATTATGTTGTCTTTAAAATGTTTGGTACAAGCCTTTTATCCAAAGATATTATAATATTATGAAACATACTTAATATATTATAAAACATTTTAATTAATACGCAACACACGTCGCGTCGTGCAGCACAGTACCAATTCCGGGAAGGACTCCAAATAATGAGATAAAGTTGTTGGAAGCAGCTGGCGGCCGCGGACAGTAGTAATGGTAATACAATTCAACGATTATGGCCGGTCCCCGGTGTTCCTCGCTGTAGATATTTTCAATAATGAAACGCTCAACGGTCTTGCGCCCAAAATTAGTTCAATATTAGGTACTGGTATATTAGGCCCCGTATACTTAAGTATAAATTGTTTTGGGTTGAAAAGGGACGTTTCGCTCCGTTTGGGATAATGCACGAATATTGCGCGAATTAAGATAATGACAAGGACTTTAGTTTAAAAAAATATATTTATTTAAACTGACAGAGTAACCACTTAGCTTACAATCAAGATTATTCTGACTTAAAATGACTTAAGAGCTAGTATTTATAATTAAATAATGCAATTCAGCATTGACGCATGTTCCAGTTACGCAATGCTGAATCTTCTAATTAGCTTTCGCTGACAAAAGATATATTAGGGGTGCTGGCACCCTTAACTCCTCCCTCCTTAAGAGAGAAATTATCTGAAGGTGGCAAAGTCGGCTTCAGAGAATTTCGTCTGAAAAATACAGAATGTAGTTTATACGTTAAGTATATAGTTACTATTACAAGTAAAATGGTATATAAAACGATGGTCCAGACACTGACTCTATTACTAATGATATAACTCTCACTGTAATCACTTTCACTGTTATATTTTACGCTGTTGAGAATGTCTTTTACGTCGCTGAAGTCCACGCCTCGCAGATCTACCTCGTTCTCGTTCTTCTGGATCTCTGCTTGCAGTTCCGGCAGTACAACAGGGGGTAAAATGTAGTTGGTAATTGTAGTGTTAGTTACTGCTTTCATGATGATGTCTTCTATCTGCGTCTCACAGTATTTAGCTGGGGTCAATATGTAGGTTCCCTCCAAGTTGTGTTTCGAAACCTCGTCTCCGCATGTTTCGGTTATCACTGTTCTTTTTCTGGTGTAAAGAAGCCAATGGTCAGATGTAATCTTCTGTATAACTGTGTCTTCTGTTTTGATGGTTTGCTGGTTGCATTTCGATATGTTATCTTTAAGTAACATCAGTTGTTCTATGCATGTTGCTGCTGGATGTTGTACTACATCGTTGTCCGTGCAGATGTGTTTGTCCTCTTCGATTTCCTCGCAGTATCTTGCCACGGGTCGGAATTTCAATCTATTCATCATAAGGTAGGGGTATTTGGGAATAATGGTAAGTGTCTTTTTGGTTTCGGGGTTGTAAATTGGAACAGGTATAATTTTGTAGTAAATATATGTGTTTTTCTCAATTAATGGGATATCTAGTATAAAAGTTAAGCGACTATGACTAATAAATGACTTAAGGTCTATACTACGTTCTATCTTAACTAGATTTTCCTTTGACACGGGATAAACTAAGGTTGCATGTTTTTCTACTTCATAAAGGACTTTAATGAATTCAGTTGAGTTTATTATGGATTGATGCAAGGTTGACAATTTACTAAAAGCAATAGCTGTTTCTATCTCTTGTATAATATTGTAAATAGTGCGAAAGTTATTTAGAATCTGATACATGCTATTCATTAAGGAAATTAAATTGAAAAGTTTTGTCTCGTCTTTTTGGACTGTCTCTAGTTGTTTGGTTTTATAACCCAAGTGTTTAACGTTAAAATTAATGTCGCTCGAAACGTTTGTTAATTTATCAAGTGCCTTTTGGAGTAATGTTACCTTATTCTCTACTGATATTTCCTTATGTTTCATCTTTTCTATTATCGCATCAAATCTAATAGCATCATTATTATCTAAATTACCTGTTATTACCTTAACTATGGATCCTAATGGGTTGAGAATACCTCTTTTAGTTCTTGCAGTTGGTAAGATCTGTAAAAGTCTATCTCGGGATAGTTCAGTAAATGAATTTATTTGTACTTCTAAACCCATTAGTTCTCTTCTTGTATCTATATTACTATCAATTATATGTTTTAACTTGTTATACTGATCTAAATTTATTTCTAATAGTGAACTTATTGACTCTAAATCTATAGTCTTAATAATGCTCCAGGAGCTAGTCCTCATCAGAGCTGTGCCCATCCTGACTGGAGCTATCCCCGGATTCCGCTCGAGGTTTTGGATGTTGAGACTGCATCCCTGATGTACCAGGACCATCAGTAATATCACTCGCCACCTGTGGAGGTCGTTTGACATTTTTGAGTGCTACACGAGTATTTCTTTTTCTAACTTGTACGGGAATTATGTTTTTGTCCGGTTTACCTATAACTGTGGCTTTTTCGTACCTAGGTTTTTCTTTAGCCTTACGGATTCTAGTATCTTTCATGTAAATGGTATCACCCTCTTTAATTTCTGGTGGTACTTCACCGCCTTTCTTGTCCCTGACTTTAATTTTATCATTAACTAATTTCTCACTCACGTATTCGTACAATACCTTTAACCTTCTCCTGTGATCTATAAGTAATTTCTGCATTAAATTTCGCTCTCTATCCGTATCGAATGTATTTCCTGATTCTGTGTGCCCAAAAACTAATTCGAAAGGGGTAAATGTCGTGGCACTGTGTATTGAATTATTATAAGCCATTATGGCATACGTCATGACTGATGCTGCATCTTGGTCACTTCTATCATACTTCGCTAAACGGTAAATTTCGATTATTGTAGAATGAAATCGTTCTACTACGGCCATTGAATTAGGATTGTTCGGAGTTCCTATGTGCAATTCTATTTTATATAATTTTAATAGTTCTTTCATAAGTTCATTGTTAAATTCTGTACCCGAATCGCAGCTAATCTTTTTGGGAACGCCGTACATACTGAAATATTTAATCAAAGCTCTTACTACTTCCGGCGTACTTCGATTGGGTATACTTATTGCCTGGCCTAACTTGCTAAACGCGTCTACAGCTGTTAAATAATATCTACTTTCGATAAATAAAAGATCTATAAATATTTCCTGAAATGGTGATTCCTGACTCTGTGTTAATTGGATATACGGTTTCATGGGTTTCCTTTCATATTTCATCTTACGACATTGTTCACACGCATTAATTATAGCTGCAATGGTCTCTTTCATATTACTCCACCAATAATCTCTTTTAAGTTTTGCTAGCGTTTCATTAATGCCCCTATGGCATGTTTTGCCCTCGTGATATTTTATGACTATTTGTTTTATGTCATGTTCATCTGTTAATGTTACGATTCTTTCTGTGCATTCGATTAAATTTTGTGTGCCTTTTTTATAAAGTTGCGTTACGACATTACTGAAAGTTTTTCTAAATTCTGGTGATTCGAAATAGATAAAATATTTATTTTTAAGGTCTACATACTCTTTTAAAAATTTGTTTACTAATTGTACGTTATTTATTGGCATATGTACTTCCAAGATCTTTTGTTTTTTGTTTGATAAATCTTTAACGCTAATGTCGTCTTTGAACCATGCATATACTAATATTTGTTTTGGTTTTAAATCTATAGCTTCATTTAATATTGGGATACCTTCGTGTTCCCTGTTAGAGATGGAATGAGCTGTAGCTCCGTCATCTGAATCAGAGATTTCTACCACTTCCATTTCTGGTTCTGATTCTGGTCTACTTAACTCTGCAATTTGATCTGTTAGTGACTGTACGTACTTCTGTAACTTATTTTCTTTTTCATCTACATTAACTACCCTTGACTCATTGTCGTCGTTTGTCATATTTAGTCTTATACGAGACATTGCGTCTGCGTTTGTATTCTGGTTCCCTTTTTTATAATATATCTCAAAATCATATTCCTGTAACCTTAAACGCCATCTTGTAAGTTTACTATTGGGTTCCTTAAGGGAGTACAGCCAAGCGAGTGGACGATGGTCTGTATAAATGAAAAATTTATTGCCATATAGGTACGGTCTAAAATGCTTAACTCCTTCTAAAACAGCAAATAGTTCTTTCTCAATTGTACTATATCTTACTTGAGTGTCACTTAAAGTTTTACTAAAATAGGCAACTGGCTTATCTGACCCTATTGGTCCTTGTGATAGAACCGCTCCTATCGCGTAATTTGACGCATCTGTAGTCAAGATAAAAGGTTTTTTAAAATCTGGAAACTGTAATAATGGTGCATTGGTTAAAATTTTCTTGCAAAGTTCGAAACTTTCTTTATACTCATCATCTAAAATTACCTTTCTTCCTTTCTTCAGACATGCTGTCATGGGTCTAGTTATTTTTGCAAAATCTTTTATAAACTTTCTATAGTAACCTATCAAACCTAAGAAGCTTTTAATATCACTCGTGGTTTTAGGTATGGGATAATTAAGAACTGCTTTTATCTTATCGTCATTTGGTTTTAGCCCTTCGCTCGTTATGGTATGTCCAAGGTAGAGGACTTCCTTTCTGAGGAAATGGGACTTATCTAGCTGTACTTTAAGATTAGTTTCCCTGAATCTATCGAATACAGCCTTAAGTTTTTGGACGTGATCTTGTAGACTTTTAGAAAATATTATTACGTCGTCAAGGTATACCAGACAGTGTATTCCTTGTAGACCTCTTAGGACGTTGTCCATTGCTCTCTGAAAGGTTGCAGGTGCTGTCTTAAGTCCAAACGGCATACGATTAAATTCATAGTGCCCGAATCCGGTGCTGAAACCGGTTTTAGGTTTATCAGCATCATCGACTTCTATTTGATGGTATCCACTGGCCAGGTCTAGTGTTGTGAAGTATGTGCTTTTACCCAACATATCGAATAAGTCGTTTATGTTTGGTAGAGGGTATTTATCGTCGACTGTGATGTCATTAAGACGTCTATAGTCGATCACCATACGCCACTTTTGCTGACCTGACATGTCCATCTTCTTTGGGACTAAATGGACTGGAGCACTCCAAGGAGAATGTGACTCCTGAATGACGTTGTCCTTCAGCATTTTATCTACCTGCTTTTTTATTTCTTGTGCTTGAACAGGAGGCATCCTATGTGCCCTAATAAA
The DNA here is from genome assembly GCF_963556715.1 of Cydia fagiglandana. Lineage (NCBI taxonomy): Eukaryota > Metazoa > Arthropoda > Insecta > Lepidoptera > Tortricidae > Cydia > Cydia fagiglandana. The sequence continues at coordinate 11,368,080 of NC_085932.1, forward strand.
AACAGGATCCTCATTTGTAGTACGGATCTTATGTTTAACTTGATTAGTGAATGATAACGGAATATGTTCACAATAAAATATATCTTTATATTCCTCACATAACTGACTAATCGCCTTTCTTTCTTCTTCATTCAAGTCATCCAATCTCAATTTGGAGAGATTTTCAGACAACAACCTATCATTTGAAGTTGTGTCCGCGGTGAAATTTACGTTAACAAATGTTTCGCTCGAATATGGTTCTACTTTAAACGGGGCTGTGACTACTAAAGTCATGCCTTTTGATGTGGAATTTTGAATGACGGTGGATGCGTATCCATTCACACATTTTACCAGCGCGGCGGGCATTCTTATCCCTTCCGAGAGCTGTTGAAACTCTAAAATCGCATCTCCATTTAATAACGTTACTGGTAACTTAACTCTACACTCACTGCGAGGAGGCAATTCAAAAGTCTCCTTAATAGGCGGAGTATACAGCATTGGTATCTGCGTTGAATCCGTCTCCAGCATGCGAGTTTTGTAATTAACGCTTGCAGGTAACTGATCCAATAAATCGCTACCTATTAAGCCGTCATACCTATCATCAACGTCGTACACATAAAACTTATGACGTTCTTCACTTTTAAAAATTTTGGGTAATTGAATATAAATGACCGTGTCATGTGTACTGCGGCCGTGGGTACTTACTACTTCAAAAATTTCTTGGTGCTTAAAATTACTAAAATATTTTTCAACTAATTCCGGTTTCATAAATGACCTTTCGCTTCCTGTATCAATCATAAACAGAGCCTGTAATTCAGGAACTGCAATATGAGGAAGTTTTAATTTTCGGCTATAATTTAATACTATTCTAGTCCTCTGTTCGAGGCCGCAAGGAAAAAATTTCTGACTTCGGTGCTTGGACCCGGGGTTGGTTCGAAACTCGGCTCAAGATATGTTGGTTCGTAACACGGCTCAAGATATATTGGTTCCGCGTCATTATTTTCTATGTAATTAACACGTCTTGAACTGGCTGTCCTCATAGTAACATCAGTATTATTACCCGACGTCATATTACGGGCCGGCACGTTTTGATTTTGCGCCGTGTAAGACTGTGGTGAATAACCTGCGTGTTGCTGACTTTGCGTTTGCGATGTTACTGGTTGCCATTGATTACGCATATTAGATGAATTATTAGTAAAATTATTTTGTGGTCTATTATTATTTCTAATCTGCTGTGAACCGTTAAACGAATTTAAATTACTTTGTGGCCTCTGGCTAAAGTTATGTCTAGGGGGGTTAAAATTATTGTTAAGAGTTCTATCTTGAGGCTCGGTATTATGCGAATAATTATAACCATTATGATTCTGTCTAACATTACCCTGATTTTGTCTATTATTTACTGGACTCCTAAAAGGGTTTTTCATGTTATAAACGGTGTTGAAATTTTCTTCTTCTAGAACGGTTTTCAATGCACCCTCTAGTGTGCTGACATTTCTTAAACGGATCATTTTAACTAAATATTGTGGTAAATTATAAAGAAAAACATCGAAGGAAGTATTAGTATAGATTTCCTGTTTCGCGGTTCGTATTGTGGCATCTTCAATGGTTTCTGCGACCTTAGCTAACAAAATGCTTCTAAACTGTTGAACTCTGTGACAGAAATCTAAGTAACTTTCGCCTTTATTTATTTTCAAGGCTTGCATTTCTAATAGGAGGCATTTCTCTGTCCTGGGATCCCCAAAATGTTCCTTTAGCAATGTTTTAAGTACGTCCCAAGTACGAATGTTGTTCCTTTCTCCGACTAAAACGGCTGCGGGACCCGCGAGTCTACTAGTTAATACATGAAATAAATATTCGTTTTGTTCGGCACTTCCTCTAAATTTATTTATGACATATTCACATTTATTAATATACACCGCCAGTTCCCTAACTTCCCCTCGGAAAATCGGGATCATCTTAATTACATTCTCAGGAACTAAAGTAAGGCCTTCCATTTTAAATGCAAATAAAATTTAAACACGCTAAAATAAACTGATTGCAAAATACCGAAGTAGGTCAATTGAACGTGGACTTTAACACCTTCGCTGACGTTGTAAATAAATGTTGTTACGGTTTTGTTTTATTCTTAATAATACGAATACCTAATATTCTAAAATAATATCGTTATTATAGCGTTTTGTTATCCTTAATAACGCGAAGATATCCTAAATTGGGAATGATATTATGGCGTTTTTTATCCTTAATATACAATACCTAATATTTTAAACTACTAGCGTTATTGTGGCGTTTTATTATCCTTAATAACGCGAATATTATTGTTAACTAGGAATGTTATTTTGGCGTTTAATTATCCTTAATAACACAAAAAAATTAACCTAATAATGTTATTACGGCGTTTTCTAATCCTTAATAACACATATATTTAAAACAAGTAAGGATACGTATAAAAGGAACAGAAAGGATGATGAAAAAGATTGACTCACATTCCTCCCGGCAGCTTTCACGACACCTTACAGATGGTCTGGAATACTCAGGATTGCTTCCGGTCGGCTGGAGATGGACAGCTTCCTGGAACAGCTAGGTTGACTGGTTTCTTCTGCGGCAGGTCCTCTTGATATTTCTTAATAAATTTATTTGTTCGGCTACCCGTTGAAACGTAGAAACGTACGTAGTCCGGCACGGTACTTTCGCGATATTTGATCGGCTTCTGAACGTGTCAGGAAAACGACGGGTATCCTGTCCTCAGCGCCAATTAAGATAATGACAAGGACTTTAGTTTAAAAAAATATATTTATTTAAACTGACAGAGTAACCACTTAGCTTACAATCAAGATTATTCTGACTTAAAATGACTTAAGAGCTAGTATTTATAATTAAATAATGCAATTCAGCATTGACGCATGTTCCAGTTACGCAATGCTGAATCTTCTAATTAGCTTTCGCTGACAAAAGATATATTAGGGGTGCTGGCACCCTTAACTCGCGCGTATATTTTTTCAGCGAAATAACAAAAGTAATATATGTTTTACTAATAATGTTTTAGTAGGTAAGGTTTTCAGCACTCGTCTTAATATAAAATTAAGTTTTTGTTTTAAGTGACGCAGCATTCTACAGGACTCGTTTTTGTTTGGCTAGACAGTATTACGCTTCGGGTAACTACGTTTCAAGTTTTAAGATCTGGATCTGAATTCATCAAGATTTGAGGAATACATTTCTTCAACCAAAAACGTCACTTTTGACACTGACATATTGGTATCGTATCGCTGTGACATCTTATGAGCATTTTTCGATACGGCCGTATTTCCTATAGTAAGCTCAATAAGACTTGCATTGTTCCTTCAACACAAGTCTTATCTTTTTTAGTCACTTAGACAACAATAAATGCCCTAACCGGACCACTAGGCCAGACAGGTCGATCTTATGAAAGGAAATGCGTTGAGTATTACCTACTTTTACGTTAAATTGTCGTTTTGGCCAAACGTTTACATCCGAATTCATGGAATTTGACGAGAGACATTTAATAACGTTTCCTCACAGTAAGTATGTAGATATATTGGACCTATAAACTTTGTCATAACAGTTTCGCCCTTGTGAAGCTTTGCAGCTTATTTGACTCAACTGATATACGTCATATACGTGATTTACGTCAACTGTGGGTGGTTGGTGCACACATTTATGTAGGTCTTCTAATATCTTGTTACCGTTAGGTTCATAATAATTACTAGCAACCCGCTCCGGCTTCGCACGGGTTAGCAATTTATACACTTAAACCTTCCTTAAAAATCACTCTATCGATAGAAGAAAACCGTATGAAAATCCGTTCAGTAGTTTTTAAGTTTATCGCAAACATACAAAAACACAAACCGGCAGACGCGGCGGGGGACTTTGTTTTATAAGGTGTAGTGATATGACCCTAAAGTGCTTCATGTTGACCGAAACTCTCCTGACACTTTAGGAGTAAAGCATAATACATTAATTTGATCAAATTCGCTAAAACGACTTTTTGACCTATAATACGACAACAATAACACAAATAAATGAAATTTTATTCTACCTTATCTACCTTGTACCAAACTCAAAAGTGATCGTCCCAGCATGACAAAATAATACAATCCATAAGTATTTAACTGTATTTTAGTTCAAACAATGGAATAAAATGTAATGATTTGTAAAGTTAAATTACTGAGAATCAACGCTTGATCATCCTATTCATAAACAAAAAGCAATGATTGAATGACCTTCATACAAAGAAATTAGCCTGAAAGTACTAAGAGTTCCATTATCGTAAGTGTTTTTATAGATATCGAAAGATTGTGCTTTTTTGTCCCGATCTTACTAAAATATTGGGTACCTAAGTAAATTTCAACTGTCTGGAAACAAACAAACTTGAAGAGAGGTCTTTTTATTAATCCCCGAAGCAACGCAAAGAGCTGTTATAAGTTTCAAGCCCTTCTGTGTATTTGTATTTCATGGCGGGTTTCAACTAAATATTTCCTTCTTACAACATCGTGAAAATGTACTGATAGGTGATGCACCTGATTATCTTAAAATCATCCTGTATTATACCTACTGATATATATATTAAATTGGAGCGACGCGAACCCATCAGGTTGAAAACAAAATCGGATTGCTGTTGACAATATACGTTGTACTTTGAAGTTAAAAATAAAAAGTAATACATGAATAACCAAATTTCCGGACTATTATTTATGCTAAAAATATCAACCGAAACCTCAACAATAACAAAACCTTATTTTATTTAGGTAGGGTGTGTACAGGTTTTTTTTAAACATTTTCAGCTTGTTTTAGGAGCAAAGTGAAATTAAAATGTAGCATCGGTTGCAACCATTTAATAATAAGTGAATAAGATATACTTGATATATTTATTGCTATGAATATAACAATTAATTGATATGTTTTTTACCAGTATATACTTATTTAATAGGTATTGGAATGTTTTTAGCTAAAACGTTTTAGTACCTATTAGGTTTTTCGCATACCGATTTTAGTAGCGTTATACATAAGTAGAGACGTTCTAGGACTCTACTTACATCACGAGCTTTGAGATCTCGGGCCCCAGTTTTCCGGTGTCATGTTTAGCAAGTGAGCTAGGGTATTGTGTAACGTAGCACCTCCGAGGGTAGAGTATTGGGGTAAACGACGTACGCTCCCTCCAACAAATTGAAAAGCAATGGACCGCGGAATTCAATTTCATATTGAAAGCCATTCATCTTTGCCGCTTCTTCGAGAACGTCTGAAAGCGTTACATCTCGACTTTGCCACTCTGCTTCGTCCTTTAGAAATGTTTACCACTTTAATACATATTTGTATTTATTTTTGTATGAGAACTGCTCGCTGGTTAGTTGACACAATGAACTTCAGCTTCTGTATTAGTTTAATAGATAACTAATTAACACAATGAAAACCATAAATTGTTAATATTTCTTAATAATCAGATATTTTTCCCGTTAACCCCTTACTGCATATAATTTTTTTTAATTTGTTCTTCAATAGTTATCAATATCGAGTTGATAATCATATCCGCCATATATGACTTCGTATGTGGTAAGGGGTTAAAATGGTTTGATATACCTACATAAGTACGTAAATAAACTAGGTATGTTACGTCTAACGTCTTTTATCTTAGTGAAAATGAACCTTCATTAGAACGAAAATGAATCTATTTGCTGAATATGTAAGTAAAATTCGGATGCATGCATTAGTGTAAATTGCTTCACTAAGCGAAAGTACCTAATCAACTTTTATACAATGTGGATTAGTAACTACCCAAATTACCATTTCCTATACATTATTTACTAACTGCAATTTAGGCAACAACGCTTGACTAGATATTTGCTTCCAAAATATCACGAACATGGTATCTGTATACCAGGTATTTTTTTCAGGCGCATGTAACGATAATGTTTAAATCCCTTTGAAGTGTTCAGTTTTGTCTATTCTAAAAATAAATATTTTTTGCTAAGTCGCAGTTCCATTTACGTTACTAAAATTCTGAACAAGCTTTGAGCGTGACGCAAAAAAGTAACTAAATGGCAACTTATATACTTTAATGGTTAGACAAAGGCTTAACCTCTTGGGGTTCAATGTCCTAATACTAGTACAAATTACCTCCAATGAAATTTAAATCTTAATGAAATGGAATAGAGTTTATTTTATTTTGTTTCGTTCGATTTTAAAACAAAACAAATTCAACTTTATTTTCTAATACCGTTGATTCAAATTCGATTGCCAATTTTCCTTGTATGGTGGGCCGCTAGAGGTTAAGGTTACAGTGGCTAACATTTCCAGCCATTACGAGCCGAGACCAGCCATTCATGGAGCGAATGAGTCTTAATGAAAGGTGCGATACCATTATGAAGGCAATTGTGAGCTCATAAAGGAAATTAAATACAGACAAAAAGTTCGCCAACCGTTGTAGGAAGCAGGACAAAGAACTGTGTGCGTCTGTGTGACGTACGTGGCTATTAGAGTTGCGGGTGCGGGCTGTTACAAACGGTCTTACCAGCTTTCTCTTTGACTACTAAAATACTCGTAATAATCGTAATAATATTAATTAACGACGATAGTACAAAATAGAAAAGTAAAGTTTTATATTTATAGGTACTTAACTATTTGAATCGGGATGAACCTAAATAGGCGAAAATCTTAATATTGAACATCTATTACTTACTTATGAAGATATAAACATAAATTTTAGTGATGACAATAAGTTTTATAACTTGTGGATATTAACACTATACAACCTTCTTTGTAAACACGTAATTAAAGCAAGAATTTCTAGGCAAAAGCGAGAAACGAAAATTATTCAGGAAATCACTGCATTACAACGAACACATACATTTGCTTTGGGGAAATCCAACCTATTTAAACTTCGCCCGTTTGCTACCTTTCATTGTGCTCTGGAAAAAGGGTACAAACCAAAAAGCATTGAAACTTTTTTAATTAATTTTAATTTTTCCGCTGCCGGTCGGCTTTTTATTTGATATAAGTTGTCCCGTCTTAATCTTAGTCGTTTAAATATAAGCTTAAATAGGGATTAAGGCAAATAGAGTCACGTCTAAAAATATATATCCGGACAGAGTGTCAAAAATATGTATACACGACCTTACTGGCAGTATTATTAAGGTACCTATATATTTAGTTTATACTACGACTGTATAGATATATTTAGACGTGACTGTACATAACTTCTAATACGGATAATTTTTCACTGAATCATATCTTAGCTAATAAATCAAGGCGAAGCGGTACTATGAAGTGCTACGACGTAGTAGTTAAGTATGTAAATCATGTTTGTAGAAGTACATTATATAGAGAAACAATCTAGCTTATTGGCATCGAAGAAGACAAGGTTGATAAATAAGCCTTCAAGAGCCCACAAAAATCTTCGTACAGTTCTGATTATTGAAATAGTAAATGTAAACATATATCAAAAATCTATTTAAAAAACCCCAAGTTCGTCCATTTACTAAATAGCTCAATGTCACCAGTGATTATGTGTCAAAACACATTTATATTGACGTAGATATAATCAAAGACAATAATTAATAAACAAATTCCTGTCAACCCAACATTAGTAATGACATTGTTGATTACAAGGGTTTCAGACAAAGCCAGAGCCGGTACAATAGAATGAGTAATGATCACGACACCAGGTAAAAAGTAATAAGGGGATTCGATGCAAATGGAACAGTAGCGTCCGCGTCGACTTGCCGACGGAGCTGACAAATGATGTTAAATTGAATAATTATTGTGCAATCAGTTATCACGAAAGTAGTGAATCAGGAACGATAAATAACAAGTATTGTCAATATTCATAATGACGTTCTTCGACGTGGTCGAAAAGAAAAAGAACTTGTTTTGACCTTCCTGATGCTAACACTGCCAAACATACGTTATCATCGTCGTTATCTTGGGCCACGGTGATGCCCGCGCTAATTTGAGCAAAAACCAATAAAAAACCGGGCAAGTGCGAGTCGGACTCGCGCACGAAGGGTTCCGTACCACAATGCAAAAAAAAAACAAAAAAAAGCAAAAAAAAACGGTCACCCATCCAAGTACTGACCACTCCCGACGTTGGTCAACTTTGGTCAATAATCACGTTTGTTGTATGGGAGCCCCATTTAAATCTTTATTTTATTCTGTTTTTAGTATTTGTTGTTATAGCGGCAACAGAAATACATCATCTGTGAAAATTTCAACTGTACTCGCTATCACGGTTCGTGAGATACAGCCTGGTGACAGACGGACGGACGGACGGACGGACGGACGGACAGCGAAGTCTTAGTAATAGGGTCCCGTTTTACCCTTTGGGTACGGAACCCTAAAAACGAGAAATTAACAAAAAGAAGAGAAGAAAGAAGAAAAAGAAATACCTGTTGACATAACTAGGTACTGTCGACAGTGAAAATTAAATACGTGTAAATAAAACATATAAACGAATACTACAATAATTTGTACTCTTACCTTACCGAAATGTTCAAAAAATATATAAATTTACTCTTAATATAAATAGTACCTGAATAAAAAAACAAAAACTATTGTAAGTATAATATATGTTACCATAAATGTCATAAAAAATGGCTAATATATTAAAAATATAGGCCACTAGGAAATTAGTTTTCCGTGGTAGCTAACATCATCATTAACAACGTTAGTATTTTCTCTAGGGTTGAGGCACCTACGTACCGATACCAATTATGTCAACATTTTATTTTATAAATCCATCGTTTTTACTAAAAAAGAGTTATAGGTACCTATACTTAAAGCCTTTAAGAAAATTTTCGAGTCCCCTTTAGTTTCCCGGATAAAGATATAACAATAAATAGACACCAACATACACAGTGTTTGTGTGTTTGTCCACGTGACAGAGAGAGCGGTTGCAGATCATTTTAGGCCAACTACTTCTGCTGTCTGAACCTACTCGTAAACTGTCTTAAAAATGTACATAGACACATTGAGGTTAAAAACGTTATAAGCGCCTAATCTGACGTCATCTAGGTACAACTTAAATTTATATACCGGGTGTGGCCTGTAACATGAGCAAATAATTAAAACATAGATTGTACTCCTCAAACGGTGACACTTTTGTTCAACAACTTTAAAAAATTATGAAGTATTTAGACTCAATTTTACTCTTGTACTCAGACTAGATTTTTCATACAAAATAAATATTATCTTCAATGGACGCCATCGCCACGCTATATCATTGTGATTGATGTTGCTTGTCACGCCTTAAACATAACAGAATTCGCAATACATTGCGTCTTAGAATAAACTTTAAAGTGTATTAAAATCAAACCACAAGTTATTTTTAAAAGTCGCTGAACATATGTTGGTCAGTATGAGGAGTACAGCCTACAGTTTAATTTTTTGCTCATATTACAGGCCACACCCGGTATATGGAGTATAGCAGTTTTTATTAACTTTTGCCTGAATAGAGTGACAGTAAATAAATAGTACTCGTATCGACACTGCGTTAATGGAGTTTGTCACTTACACTGTTTACGCTTGCCTATCTTTATATTACTATGTTCACTTTATTATTATATTGTTCATGGTTACCTTTTACCTAATATTATGTAATTTGATTTTTCTTCTGTTTAGATGAGCAAGATCCCAAGGTTTCCAGACATTATATGTATTCTTCACAAAAATGTATGTGTCTAATTTGAGAGTATGCAAACCTGCAATGCACTAATGCTATAGGGGGCGTCCTCAATACTAAAAGAGTCAAGTGTAGCCTGATGAGTGGGCGTAGCCACTATAAAACTTATTATTGAACATTTTAAGAAAATATAATGTATGGACCTCTCAGCAATAGCCCAATCTTTTGACCAGCCAAAATTCAACACCATAACCGGCACTTTTCTCCACTACATTTACAATAGTCCCTTCGCCTGTTGGGGACGATTTACGGGTATCTAACGTGAATGGGTTCTAGCAGGTGTGTTACATAACAGCAAACTTCTCCAAAGGGACTCTACGTGTTCAGATCTGTATCTGTATCGTTTATATTAACAAACATAATATTAATTAAAATTACTTTGTTTATAGAAACTTTTGGCCTAGGATGTACTTTCAAGGTGTACCTCCTGTGGTAAATCAAATTAGGCACAAAATAGACAAATTTCTAGTCAGCATCAATAATAACGGACTGCGCGCTAAAAGTTAATAGCTCTTCTGTACACCCGAGAACATAAAATAGGAAATTAAAACATAATATGTTTTAATCACTGTTTTATTTTCTATATATCCTTTATTTTATATTATCTTCTAATCATGCATTGATAGCGCAAGAACAACAACAGAGTTCTTCGTGGTCACGTTGTACTGTATAAATAAATATACACGAACGAGCATCTCTCAGACATTTTATGTTGCAGTCAACTGTTTTAAAATGATGCTATTTTTGTATTGTTTTCATAGACCCAACTTTTTGGAGAATTTCGTGATACAATAGAACCTCGTAACACTATTAAATTGCTCCTCTTGACCAAACTCTAAATTGACTTCGTTTCTTGCACTGCATGAAACGGGAAATTTGATCAAGCCAAAATAAACTTACAGCGACGGTCCAAGAGTGTGCAAGTTATTGTTTCATCAAGAGAACGTCCACAAGATAACATGCTCGAGATATTCACCACAGGGTATATTTCTCTACACTAACTTTTGTAGCATGTTGCTTAAATTTTCAGCTCAAAGTACCTATGAACAAAATTATGTCGTCCTGTGAGAACATTGGCACATAATAACCTAGTGTCACTGCAAAATTTATGTAAAAAAATTGTGTATATAGGCGAAGATAATTACATAAAAGATAGGTAAACAACAGAAATGAAATATAAATATTCGATTCATTTTCATGATTATCTTGCCCTCATTGAACTTCGAACTCTAAACAAGTGCTTCGCAGACAGGGTCAGCTAGTCGGTTTTAGAGGTTTATGAATCCCGAACAATTTTAAGCAAAAATGACATTTTGTATGTATGAAAGTACTAGCTAATTGACTGATATACCTGTTTTTTAGCCGCTTTTTGCTACCTACGCATCTTCCCATGATATCGGCTTCGCTCGTAGCGCGTAGCACGCTGACACGACAGATCGATATCGTATAGCTGTTCTTATAAGCATTGTTCGAATACGGCCTTTCTACCTCGGTTTCAAAAAAAAAGTATAAATACATTGTACAAAAACTTTTAAAGAGCCTTTAACAAAACTTATAATTCAATACCTACATAAAATAAAGTACCTACATACATCAAGTATATACTTAATTATGTGTTTCATTTTATAATTATGATTACTTTGTATTGAGAGGTCCGTGTATCTCTAATAATAAAATTAATTTTAAACAAGAATGTTACATAGTTACAGAGAAAACGCAAATATCACTAAACATATATTATGAAAACGTAAAAGACAAAGGGTTTAATTAGAAGTCGAGAGCGTACGGTAAACGTGGCACACATTAAAAGTTAACGACACCACAAAGCAGTGTCTGTGTCCAAATTGCTTATTTTGACCGGCAAATATTAATTATGCAGGCGGGAAGCGCTAACGCGCTCTGCCCCTGGCCTCTAATGTTTCTGTTTAAAAAGTATGAATAAAAAAGCTACTTGCGGCTTTAGATGATTTTTTATAAACACCATACTGTAATTATGTATTAGTAAATATTTTCTCGACAAAACCTGTGTTATAATTGCCACGACGAGCACAGCAAGAATAAATCATTTCGAAATGCATAATGAAATTAATAAAAACATAAACAATAAATAAATACTTTAGACATATTTAGGTCTATAGTCAAAGAGGCCCCCTTAAGTTCTGTTGTATTCAAAACAAAGGTGCCCACTACACTTTCCGCGTCACCACCTTGCATAGCGATGCATGGACAACATTACCACACAAACAAGATACAGCGGTTTTGTATTTTGATTTCTTTTTTCCTGATTCGGTGCTCCACTTCCTTTATGAGCGCAATTTTTAGACTCCCCGACGCTCAAAAGTGAGTTGTAGAAAATATCACTTATCCTCTAGGGCAGAATATTATATGTCCCAATTTATAATTGCGGCACCAGCTGTCTGCATCACTCGGCAGACGCATGTGGCATCTCACAAGAAACACCGACCCTTCTTTCATGGTACCAAAGTTAGCCCGTTAGTTCTAAGTAGGTACATTACATGAAATTTGTAGCTATTTTTAAAAAGTTGCTTAAAACAGTATAAACAATATAGTATTTTGGCAAAACATAGCAATTAATAGATGGCCAATATTCTTATTTCTATGAAAAGTTTGTATTCTAAGTCTACTTTATTTACCACAACATAACATAACACAAGTACCACCTATCAACAAAATAAAACAAAAAAAGAAAAGTTGGTGTACTCTAATTCTACTTTATTTACCAGAACATAACAAATACCTATAAAATAATAAAAGAAAACTCTTTGTGACTTTAGTTAACATTAAAGGTCCACTTTATGTTTGAGTTGCCAAAACGTATTGGAATATTGGTGCCATTTTTATGTCATACATGGAAATCAACGACCTATTGCAATCACAACCACATGGCAGTGTCTGAGCAAAAAAATAGAGGAGTTAATTTATACCATATATTTAAATAGAGAAACAGTCCTCTATATTAAGATTAACTAGTAGGATATGTGGGTAGATAGTTAATTCACCCGCTTCATCTTAATAAGTAAGCGTGGCAATTTTTACTCCGAGCCGTCTCGTACGGTCCCTCTCAAGAATTTACCAAACAAGAAACTGCAATTTCCCGTGACTAATTCATGGCGGTTATTAATCTTGTTCTTTGTGTCCTATTTTTTGTCCAGTAAAAACTTGGCACTTGTTTTGGTCGACAAGGTATAAGTGCTCTTTGCCATTTCATTACTTGATTGTATTTTGATTAATAAAGTTTACTTTTAGAAACTTATGATATTTAGTTATAAAAGATTGATTTCATCTAACACTAAAAATGAAGAACTTTTTTCTTTTTCTTTGAAGGAAATATTATTTTCCATTTGTATAATGTATGAATCATTACGAATAATGCCTGATATTATTACATATTTCATCAGGCCCTGCTCTATAAGTGTTGTAAACTTATTTGAATTTTTATATAGGTACCTAGTTGTTTGAAGTAAAAGTAGGTACCTTTAGGTATGATATCTAAAAACTAAAAATTCATAAATACCTACATTGTTCTATATACTTTTGTTTCTCTTTGCGCTTAAGGATTTAAACATGTGAACGTTAAACGAAATAATTAACACCATCCGTATCTTACTTTTATGTGTCTGTACTTAAAACATTCGTACCATTATGACACGCAAATATTATGAAGACAGCAATAATATGAAATAAATGTGTAACGAAAGTATTTCTTCGTCCAATTAAGGTAATGAACTGCTCAAAAAGTCCGTCATGATTAAAGAACAAAAAGTCGATCCTCGTCTTTCGAGAGCATGCCTAATTGATTAAACAAGCAGAAATTAGATTTAGTTTAATTTTAATGGCACGCGGAGTTTAGAGTTGAAAAAAAAAAAATAGACTGTAAAGATTTGCAGTGTAGTTGTTAATTCGTTTTTTTTTATTGGGATTCTAATACATATTTAGTATTAGAAATAAATACAATTAGTTAATTATATGGTTTATTTCATCCCCCCCCGGATGAAATAAACAGACGAATCAAATCCAGCTGGAACAAATACTGGGCAAATAAAGAAATATTGAAAGGCAACTACAATCTCCATATGAAGAAAACTGTCATGGACACATGTATTCTTCCATGCTTAACATATGGCTCCCAAACTTGGACTTACACAAACAACATAAAAAATAAAATAACATCGTGCCAAAGGGCGATGGAGAGAAGCATTCTAAACTTAAGAAGAATCCACAAAGTCAAAAGCCAAAAGATCAGAGAAAAAACTAAATTGACCGATGCTCTACAACAAGCGCTCAAATTGAAATGGCGATGGGCCGGCCACGTAGCCAGGTACACTGACCAGCGCTGGACCCTCATATGTACCAAATGGACCGGTCCTTATGGAAAACGAAGCGTGGGACGACCTCAGCAGCGCTGGGAGGACGAAATAAAAACGGTAGCAGGAAACAACTGGCTTACAGTGGCACACAACAGAGACAAGTGGAAGAAATTGGAGGAGACCTATACCCTGCCAAAGGGATCCCAATAATAAAAAACTAAACAGAGAGAGAGGACATAAAAAGGATATACATAAGGAAAAGTCGAATATACATAAAAAAAAAAAAACTATTAGATTTAAATACATATATATACACCGTGAAATTTTAGTGGTTGTTTTCCCGCAACGAAATGATTCTGCTATCGATATACAGTCGATGTGTAATCTTGTTTTTACATAATGTTAAGAAATGCCAGATTTATAAATGTGTCGATCGAAACTCGAAAGTGACCTAACACCAGTAGTAGCACTGCAGTAGTACCTACCTAATGCTGTATTGTACGTAGTAAAACTATACATAGTAATTTATTGTAATGTATTCTTGACTAATTGCTATCTTTGTCTTTTGTATTCTTATTACTATCTTTGTCTTGTGTATGTATTAATTTTGTTGTTAATTCTCTTGTTATTCATGTTACCTGTCGTGATTGTTTCACCGGATGGTCTTATCGGAAGATCAGCGCTGGAAGTCGCCAGCAACATGCTGAGGTGAGACCATTTCGTGGCACTTTCTCTTTTTTATGTTTCTCTGTTTAGTATAAGTTTTTATTTTGTGTTTGTGCTTACGAATAAAATTATTTCTATTCTATTTCTATTCTATTCTAATTATTTCTAATTCTTTTGAGTGAATTAAACAAAATAACCTAAAAAGTACTTCCATTTATTTTTCCTTCACACATTTTACGTGCAGTTAGTTTGCAGATCCTTAAAAGTAAACATAACAAGTTAAGATCAAGCTTTTAATGATCAAAAACTTAAACACTTAACTTCCCGATACCGCAATAATTGTTCGAACTGCAATCCGCCACGTTCAATACACAATCACCTCTGCCCTGTGCATGTGCTGGCGTTTGAAACTGCACGTGGTTAAGCAGCCGCTGTGTTGCGGCGACAATTGTTCGTCCGTGTGGAACTTGGGGGTTTAAAATCCCCCGAAGACGCAGCGACTGTAAATGGTCCGGTTCCACGTAAAGTCGCCGGGCGGCGTGGGAGTCGTAGTTAGCCCTAGCGTAATACAGCTGCACCATCGCGACGTACTCTAAATTAGAATATTCGTAATGTCGATCCATTTTACTAGAAATAGCAGTGATGACATTGACAGGATCTGTTATCACATTAGTTTAATAAGCGAAGAGGATGTAATTATTTGATTTACCAAAGTTGACACAACGTAATGGCAATCATCAAACTAATAAAAAGGTTTTATTTCAACTGTTAATCGTGAAGGAACAGTCTAAGGCCAAGCGCGCACCACGACTTTTTATCGCGCGATAATTTAGTCGCAGAAATGTAACGTATGTGTTTATAGGGCAGTGCGCGCATATGCGACAAAAAAATCGCAGCGATTTTAAAATTGTGATTTGTCACATTTTTCCGCGACTGCTCGCGACGCGATTGTCGCAAAGTGAATTGCAGCGTACGGAGTTGTATGGCCCCGCGCGCACTGCGATAATAAAATCGCACCCCTCAGTCGGCATTTCGCTCTCCAAGCGTCAACATATCGGAACTTTCTTCAATGGAACCACAAGATGAGACGCTAGATGTTGACCGTTTAATTATGGAAATAGAAGGAGATCACTAGAAACATTCTAGACTAGTATTTTTTATACAATTTTTTTTTATGTTTGACGATCTTTTTGTGAAATTCTTAGTATTAAATTTGATCTGTATAATAATATTAATAATCCAATATTACTATGGAATAATATTAACTTCAATAAATTGCTCTGATAATTAGCTTAAGATAATATATTATTATGTAAAACGTTCATAAGTGCTTGTTACTAGGCCTACATGAATAAAGTATTTTTGACTTTGACTTTTGACTTGTTTAACGACAAGCGACTGGTACGAAATCCATGTCGAGAATGAACAAATCGTCGACTTTTCATCGCAGTGCGCGCAGTGAATTTTCTGCGATAAATTACAGCGCGATTCTAAAATCGTGTCGCAAAAATTAAAATCGTGGTGCGCGCTTGGCCTAAGTAAATTTTAATTTCAGTTGTCAAACAGTAAAGCACTCTAGCCTGTGAAGCGCCCTCCAGACTATGCGCGTGAATCGCGGGCGAAGCCGCGAACGCGAGTGTGGAGTCTAGTTCGCTGATATGCGAAATCGACTCCAGACTCGCGTTCGCGGCTTCGCGCCGCGATTCGCGCACGAGTGTGGAGCGGGCTTTACACGGTTTAAAAAAGTAACATGTGCTTGTTTATTTGTTTATCTGTTTACAATATCCGGAACTGTCGTCGACTTGCAGTTTTAGTGTGTTACTATTGTTTTTCGCTTGTTCGAGTTTAGGTTATTTTTTTGTAATTTTTTTTTTTTGAAAACAGTTTATTTAAAAGTTTGTCTATCATAATTCGAAAGCACTACCGATAGCAAATCGCCCTGCCGCGGGAAAACAACCACTAAAATTTCACGGTGTATAATTCTTTCTTTTTAGTTAGTCTCTAAGGAAACAAATTTATAAATTATTGTTACTATTACGGGAAATAAAAGGTTTTTTTTTTTTTTTTAATTATATGGTTTTCCGTTAGAGAAGGGTTCTTATGCTCTATGTGCATAACCTTTCTATCAGAAAATGGTCCTAATGCTCCATGTGAAAAAGGACATGCACATGAAGCACAGGACTCTTTTCTGACGGAAAGCCATATAGGTATATTACTTCCACCATTTGGTATCGCATTATTTTTCTTTTAGAGGTACACCCTAAACATTAATTATTACGCAAAAATATTGACAAGCTTCAAAAACGTTCAATAACTGCGAACTCCTTTAAAAATATTAGTTCAAAATCTGACTGATCAATTTCCCAGGGCGCACTTAACGCGATTATTTGTGTTTAGAGCAGCCAAGTGTGTAAGAAACCAGTACCGCCAGAGATTGTTGGCATAAATCATTTTTCAATTCAATTTAAACGACACAGGGAGCTGTTGTTCCGGCGCGTCGTGGTTTCTTTAGACGCCCCCTGGGTTCCGTCGATATTATTTCAATATGTTTGAACACATATTGCGCGAGCGTTAGCTTAATATTTAATACTCGTAGTAACTAGAATTTCGTTTTATGTGGCGCATCGTGTGGCACAATAACATGACAAAATAGATTAAAAAGAGCTCTTTTAACAAGATGGATAGAATTTTGCATGAATAATATTTTATAGTCAAAAATAGACATAGCTAGGTTTAGTTGAATTATAATAAAACAAAATAATTTCTGACGCATGCATGCATAGCGATGGGACGGATGAATAACCTCTTGGGGTTCAATGTCCTAATACTAGTACAAATTACCTCCAATGAAAATTAAATCTTAATGAAATGGAATAGAGTTTCGTTTATTTTGTTTCATTCGATTTTAAAACAAAACAAATTCAACTCTATTTTCTAATTCGGTTGATTCAAATTCAATTGCCAATTTTCCTTGTATGGTGGGCCGCTAGAGGATAATCCGAGGTGTTAAGATTATATGTGTGCAAGTAAAGGTGTATAATATCATCTGAAAACAAACGATTACTTTAATTTAGTGTTAACTTAATACGTAAGGAGCTGAGGGAACTAATATATATTACCTAAATATCTTTATTTTAAAATTAAATCGAGTGGAGGAAACGAGGGGAGGCCTTTGCTCAGCAGTGGGACACTCAGACAGGCTAACAAAAAAAAAAAATTAAACATAAAATCATAGGTATCAAGTAATGATCTTATTAGGTGGCTACTGAACCAAGATTTCTCTACCCACCAACGATTCTCGAAACAATTTTGGTGCGCAGTTTATCAAGTCGTACATTTAAATGACCGAATTCGGCTCCTGCAAACAACTCGTTTGGTTGATCGAGTATCGCCGGATTGTTCCAGTATTTTGTTCCGCGGACCAATAAATCTGTCGTCTAACTTCTTCTTAAAGCATATCTAGTGTTGTGCAGTCTAGTTTCACAGACGCTTTCGAAAACCAATTTATGTTAACTGCATTAAGTGTTGTTGCCAAATGCTATTTTGTGTGGTTTGGTGTTCAATATCTTTTATGGGGTGCAATTTTAGTTTTATGCATGAAAAGCCAAGTTTAATATTGGATTCTGTATTTGTTCATTTTTGTATCTTTGACGTTTTTTAAACTGTTTGTTAATACAATAGTGCAAGTTATAAAAATACTTTGACACAAGATAACACAATATTTTGCTGCAGTATTGATTTAGATTTTCCTGAATCGGAACAATAAAATTCCGCTTTTCCCAGCAATATTTTTCACCTATAATAAAATAACACACACACACACACACACACATACATATAAGTTATATTAACCTACATAGGTATATAAGCCTTATATATGTAGGTACCACTGTGATAATAAAATCACCCTATTCACCCTAATAACCATGTATTAGATAAAGTTCAATGTACGGCGACCTTAGTTTACGTATAATAAAATTCAATTTTAGTGGAAGTATTTACGCGTCCCCGCTGAGCCCCGCGCGCAGATATTTATGGAGGTCTGTAGCAGCCTTTCCAAATTGAAATACATTAATATTTTACCATAAAGGCGACACTTTCACGCGGCACATAACGTTATCGTAATTGGATTCTTCCTTCATTTTTCGTTTTCTAGAGTGACTGAGTATATTTAATTATTTATTTTCTTCTTGTAGCAAGTCAAATTCTAATCACAATACATTTTACGTTTAAGATTAAGTTGTACCTACCTACACTAATATTGCAGATTTTACACGCATGAAGGTAGCTAGTAGTAAAAATAAAATACCTAGTCATAAATCATTGATTTTAATATTGTTAGCTACTGTAGGCAGGTACCACATTATTTTTACAAAGGACTAACAGCCGTATTCGAACAACGAGATACGTCAAATACTAGATATTGAAACGATATGGATTAGATATGTCAGTGTCAAACAAGTGTCAAAAATGACATTTCTTCAAACAAAAACGTCACTTTTGACACTTGTTTGACACTGACATACATATCTATTCCATATCTTTTCAATATACGTCAAATATTGGAGTATTTGACGTATCTCATTGTTCGAATACGGCTGTAAGTTTCGTTCCTATATCTGCTTAGCCTAACACTCAAAAGACATGTGGAATTCATTGTTAGGTTCTATATTTAAAATTGAACTTCTAGCAGTGAATATTTTGAATTGAAAATCTTCCATAATATGAAGTTAGAATTTTGCACTCTTTCGCTGTGCCGCTGATTGTACATGGTAAATGATAGTAGGTATGAGTAGATACATGGAAATATTTCCTACGGTATTCTCTGCGTATTTCTCGGCTACTAAAGTATGATGATATGAAACTGGGTGTGTGAGCAATATTTCCAATTTCGATGATATTTCATAAATATCCAAAGAATTTTCGTAAGCGATGAAAGAGCAAAAGAGTCTTTTGGTCGAGATATTTGAGATGCGCATAAAAATTCTTTTGTGCTTCGCCGCAGACATGGTGATACTGGTTCGTTTAGAATGCGAACTGGCAGAAACATACCTATGGGCCACTGGACGTCAAGATTGCCTCAATAAGAACCAGACCTCTCGCAATATTTTACCATTATTCGACAAACCCATTCAGAATAAAATAAAATTGAAAGACTGTTTCGTACTTCAGATTTTCCTTTTGTCACTGATCATTAGCCAAATATTTTACAGACTCAAATACCACATCGAATACGAATTTATCTAACAGTAAACTAATTTAAGGTATAAATTTAACTCTTCCAATTAAAATCCAATGTAATAAATCTGAAAGAGAGTCTCAAACACCAGCAGTAATATATATTTAATGAAGTCCCAAAATCTAATGCCGTTTTCCTTGTTCTTGATTCCGAGCAATTAATGACGTGTCTGTATTTCTTAAATGGAGCTCCTACTTTGATTGTTTCATGACATGACATTCCGTCTACATAAGTCTAATTTTGTATTTTGATCATTTGTTTTTTAGCTTGGTTTAGTGTTCCACTGAAAAACAATGATATTTAAACGATATCAAATCTTATTTTGTTAGTGAATTACAGTACCTAATACGTACAGCGAGATGCAAAAATGCATACCCCATTTATGAATGGGATTCATTCATACAGTGGGTATAGGTAGGTACACTTTTGCAGCCAGGTGAAAATTATTGGCTATCTAGTTTATAACTTCTAAAGTTGCTGTTCTCGCTTTGCTAAAGTTTTAGAAAATTATAGGTACCAACGAACACACACATAGACTAAAAACCATTGTAAATTGATATTTCGAATTAATCTTTGAATTGATTATTCATTTTAGTGCTAGGTACTTAGTCACAAGTCGCTCACGGCACTTTCTTGTGAAGTTAACGCAATTAATTATTCTAGCAACGATTAGAGATCCTATTGTATACAAAATCAGGAAAAACTCCAGCGAGCTGTCATTAAATTACAATTAGCGGGTCGGCGAGGGCAGTACTTTCGCCATTCCACCCCTAAATTATTCCGCATGAAATTGTCACATTTTGTTGTTGCCTAAATAATGTTGTAGAATGTTTTGTGGTTTCTTTAAATTATTTGATACTGTAACACGGCTGTTTTGAAAGGGGGTAAAATAAATGAATGGAAAGCTCCGGCTTGTCTAAAATGGAAACAGCCATGTTAACAAAATAAAATAAAATAAACTAAATGGAAACCTTGCTGTAGGAAAGCTAGGAGGAGAAACAATTAAACAAATTTAAATCTAACAAACTTTATTAACCTAATAAATTATTTGAAAAGCTCAGTGGCAAAGCTGGGTCGCTTCACAGGTTCAAGTTATGAGGTTTACACCAATTAATTAATTACTAAAAAACTAAATTTCGAAATACCTAAGTTTTATGCACCAGAACTTTCAAAACTTTAAACTGAATTTTATTAAACCATTTTAAATTTGTAGTTGAGCGCTGATGCTACTCAAAAGTTATGCAACGGACCGACCTCAAAGCTGCTGCTGGAACCGGAGCAGCGGGGAGCGAGCTCGCCTTTCCCCGGGCAGCTGGCTGCTACCCAGGTTGGAGCAGGCCGCTGCAGATGGCGTGGAACAGATCCCACAGCCCCATTTTAAAACTTCAGAAACATTTTCAAAAGAAATATAAAAACATCGAAAGCTTCTAGAAACATCGAAAGCTTCTAAAAACATCTAAAGCTTCTAAAAACATCCCGGCTCCTGCAAAGCGAGAAAAGGAAATATTAGCCGATGCCCTTTATGGCCGCTAGAGAAAAAAATGAAACAATTCGAAATTTAGCTCACCGCACTGGAAGTTGTTAGGACTTCTCGCGGAGCACTCCCAACCCTCGAGCAGGAGTCAACTCTGTAAAGAACCAAAACCTGGTTAAGAAAAAACCCACAATGTTTCGCGCCATTGTGGAATTGATCACAACTAAATTCCATTTATACTTACTCAGTGGAACACACCGAAGGACTCGAACTGCTTCCACCATTTTGACCACCATGTGGAATGTGTGGTCTTACCACAAAATAGGGCTCATGCGAGCGTGCGTCCCCGGAGGGGTCCACACATCAAAAGTGCATGTCACCTCAGAATGACCTCCTCATATCTTGAGAACAAAAGGCAAAAAACAAAAGTAGGGTGCCAATTCCCTGAAGACACAAATTCTTCGAAAATTCTGACCTGATTTATCTAG
This sequence comes from Cydia fagiglandana, assembly GCF_963556715.1. NCBI lineage: Eukaryota > Metazoa > Arthropoda > Insecta > Lepidoptera > Tortricidae > Cydia > Cydia fagiglandana. Next base: position 11,389,942 of record NC_085932.1, read on the forward strand.
AGAACTCTTTCTTGAGCCTAAGAAATATATTTTATCATTAAATCTAATAATGTTTCATTTCAGAGCCACTTTATCAGTCTGTAATTTCTATGTTTTGTTTTACATCAAAATTGTTTTTTATCTAATAGATCATACCTACATCATACAAAGTTTCCTGGAGTGACAACATAAATATCTCAAGTTTTAATTATTTTTACTCATATGACAACCCCGACAACAGATAAGCATCAAAAGGTGCATCTGAATGCAACAGATTATGCAAAGAAGTGCAATCAATCGAGTTAGTTTGGGATATTGTTAAAATCGTTGAAATAAGAAAAGGAATTCAACCCAAAAATATTAATTTAAAATCTAAGAAAATGTCTACGTTACAATACCCCCCTCCCCGATTTTAAGGTTCAACGTAGGTGAACCGCTCGCTGTCCTCAGCGACTTTCATCCTAAAACAAAATTTAAAACAAAGTGAAGGCAAGAAAACTAACCTACTCAAACTGACCTAGAAAACCTAGAATGTAAACAAAAAGTCTGACGCAACTTCGAGATTCAAAACATACCAAAAATGCTCTAACGAACCCCCAAAAAATCTAAAAGTAAAATCATACTAACGTCAAACAATTTAAAATAACTGCTGTTCTGACCGAACAAAAAAAAATCTAAATAATAATCTCGAACCCACGTCAGTACCACGGAAGGTGAAAAAAAACTATGCGGCCAACTGTGCTGCACATAGAAAAAAACCTCCGTCTATCCTTCCAACCCGTAAACAAACCGTTGGCCTTGTCAGTACAACGCGATAAAAGCTTGTTGTGCTGAGAAAGCCAAAAACCAACCGCCAGGACCGATGTTCAGCATTCCCAAAAAAAAATCTCAGCTAGACCGGGCGAAAATGAGACCTATAGTCCCCTAACTATAAGCCTTCAACGAAAACCTTTGTTGTAACCCTACCGGTTGAGGACACTAAGGCCTGTCCCAACCCTTCAGGTAGACAACAACCATCAAATCAAACCTAAAATAATCCAAAACGGGCCTTTGAGTTGGTGAGGTACACCTGTCCCCCCCAACTCTCCGGAATCCAAAACCGAAACAAAAAAATGGTATACCTAAACAAAAACGAGGTATATAGCAGGTGAGTGGTTTGTCGTCCTTGGCGGCACGACGACTGGTACAAGACGAGGGGTCGTGCGTCCAAGGATAACTACCCTAAACTCTAACCATACTAAATCGAAAAAAATTCAACCATTTGGCTGAGTTGCATTGCGGTAGCAGGCATGAAAAAGGTGGCGGAGACACCGAGTGCCGTTCCAATGCCTTCAAAAATGGCTCATTGGATCGTCAACACGATAAACAAAAGGTACCAAACCAAAAGGGGTACCGCGGTCGATATGTCCAAAAAAGCAAGAACCCAATTTAAAACAGCCCCTCAAAAATGGTAACTGCTGGGTATGAACCCCATACCGACCAAATGCGTAGCCACAAATACGCAAAATTTGCACAAAACCGTGCTCGAGTGTGGTAAGCACTCGAAACCTACTACCGAAATACAAACCCTTGGCTATGTTAAGGATTCGCTCTGATCTTAAAAAAAGTGAGCAAGTTGTTTCGCCCCATTAATACATCACGCACTTCACCATACCGTTCATATCTCATCTGTCGCCCCTACCATACTTCACGCATTACAAATCCCGTTCTTCCATCTCCGCAACAAAATTAGTAGTGAATACAGTCAGTGCTGTTCACCACGTACCGTACATAAAGTCGTGATTGGATATTTTACCATAATATCCAACACTCCAAACGAGACAACCGTGAAACAAAACGTTCTTGTGTAGGCGAGGCCTTGGAAAATACCACCTTCTTGAAAACCTACCAAAACTTGTGTCAAAATCCTAAACATGCCAGCCTTATTCGAAATTCCCGCCAATTCTCAAACCGAGATTACCAACTGTATTCTTGGCGAAATAAGGTCTAAATAAAAAAACTACTTCCTAACAATTTATCTCATTAAATTTGAGTGCTAAAACCAAATTTCGTAACGTTCTAAACCATAAAACTATATTGTATTTAACTAAATAAATATCAATATTTAAACAAATTACAAAATGACTTTCCAAAAACGAGCGTTTTTATAAACGCTGAACTCCTTACGAATTAAAGAAAACACTACTAAAGTTTACGCGTTTCCGAACGCACCCTTACTCTGTGTCAAAAAAAAAACAAATTCATGACTTAACCTTACTTTGCACTTTAAACTACAAAGAACAAAACTTTGGTTGCAAATACCATTTTAATTTGGAAAACTACCATCTAATATGAAACACAAGTCTTACGTTGTGTGAAGTACCGTTAAAAACTCGAATTACGGTAAATATTAAATACACTAAATCAGCGACTCAAAACTACACAGAGTTAACCGAAAACTACCAAAAATACAGGTAAAACACTAAATCTTGAGATCAGGAATCATCTTATTTCACACGATTATCCCTCTCCCTTCAAAATCAACGCTAAATTTCATTTCAAAGTCAAATAAACTAAACTAACCAAAAATTTGTATTGCATACCTCAAAATTGAAGTGACTTGTTACAGATTACATCAAAACCGTGCTGAATTTGGATATTACCACTACAAAAACAAAAAGCATCCAGCCATTTCTACAACTGGACAGCCGGATCACAGGAATTTCTAAATTTGAAAATGAAATCATGTCTATTGTTCTGGAACTATAAGCGCTAACACGCCGAAGAAGAATATCTTCCTTTAAGAAGTTAAATGATCATGAAACACCACAAGAAGCTTGCCGGACACTACTGCCAGACCAGACTTCCATAATAAACTGGCTCCCCTGCGGCTAAGCGGAGAGTTCTGAAAAAACAAAATGCCGACATCGCTTCCACAGCTCCTTGGACCTAGGATGAGCTCCTTATTTGCTTTGACCTTCCTAAATAAATTCATTTATCAATAAGCTGTGAAATTGAGTGTTGCGTTTCAACTTTAATAAACTAAATATGCTACTACATTGAAATTTCTGGTGGTTCATGTTTACAAAAACTGTGCTGTGTAAGAAAATAAAATAAAATAATGTTAACATAACTATTGTTTTCCTTAACAAACTTGAAATGTGGTGAAATTATTATGCCTTCCGGCTCAACTGTTAAAACATAAAAATTTACAAAATTCACTATAAAACATTTATGAAAGTGCAGTTCCATCAAATCTATAAAAATCACAAAGCGATATTTTAGTAAAATTCACATATTTTCCTCCTAAATATGAAATTTTGGACTAAATTTAAGTTACTACAAGTGATCCCAAGTGGCAAAATTGTGTTCTCCTATCTTATGTTACAAAATACAAAATTCTTATTTTTTCATTGAAATTTAAATGTTAAAAGTGAAACCAAACGAAATTCTAGTGTCAAAACTTCAAAATAGTATCCAAATTGATTAAAAATACAACACGTGTTATTGACATCTGTCAAGTCAGCAAAATTTTATAACCTCAAAATGTATCATACAAAATTCTATGATTTTCGAAAATAATTACCTACATGTAAATGTACAGAAAACAGCATAAATGTGAGCAAATGCCCAAATTATGGTATGCAATACCCAAAAAAATCTTTGAAATGTAACAAAATACTCTATAAAAGGTGAGTGAAACAAAATTATTTTCTGGTGCATAAAAATAAGTCTAGACTTTTCCTGCAGCAAGTAATTATTTAGAAACCTGAAAATTCTTGGGCGCCATTGTAACACGGGTGTTTTGAAAGGGGGTAAAATAAATGAATGGAAAGCTCCGGCTTGTCTAAAATGGAAACAGCCATGTTAACAAAATAAAATAAAATAAACTAAATGGAAACCTTGCTGTAGGAAAGCTAGGAGGAGAAACAATTAAACAAATTTAAATCTAACAAACTTTATTAACCTAATAAATTATTTGAAAAGCTCAGTGGCAAAGCTGGGTCGCTTCACAGGTTCAAGTTATGAGGTTTACACCAATTAATTAATTACTAAAAAACTAAATTTCGAAATACCTAAGTTTTATGCACCAGAACTTTCAAAACTTTAAACTGAATTTTATTAAACCATTTTAAATTTGTAGTTGAGCGCTGATGCTACTCAAAAGTTATGCAACGGACCGACCTCAAAGCTGCTGCTGGAACCGGAGCAGCGGGGAGCGAGCTCGCCTTTCCCCGGGCAGCTGGCTGCTACCCAGGTTGGAGCAGGCCGCTGCAGATGGCGTGGAACAGATCCCACAGCCCCATTTTAAAACTTCAGAAACATTTTCAAAAGAAATATAAAAACATCGAAAGCTTCTAGAAACATCGAAAGCTTCTAAAAACATCTAAAGCTTCTAAAAACATCCCGGCTCCTGCAAAGCGAGAAAAGGAAATATTAGCCGATGCCCTTTATGGCCGCTAGAGAAAAAAATGAAACAATTCGAAATTTAGCTCACCGCACTGGAAGTTGTTAGGACTTCTCGCGGAGCACTCCCAACCCTCGAGCAGGAGTCAACTCTGTAAAGAACCAAAACCTGGTTAAGAAAAAACCCACAATGTTTCGCGCCATTGTGGAATTGATCACAACTAAATTCCATTTATACTTACTCAGTGGAACACACCGAAGGACTCGAACTGCTTCCACCATTTTGACCACCATGTGGAATGTGTGGTCTTACCACAAAATAGGGCTCATGCGAGCGTGCGTCCCCGGAGGGGTCCACACATCAAAAGTGCATGTCACCTCAGAATGACCTCCTCATATCTTGAGAACAAAAGGCAAAAAACAAAAGTAGGGTGCCAATTCCCTGAAGACACAAATTCTTCGAAAATTCTGACCTGATTTATCTAGAGAACTCTTTCTTGAGCCTAAGAAATATATTTTATCATTAAATCTAATAATGTTTCATTTCAGAGCCACTTTATCAGTCTGTAATTTCTATGTTTTGTTTTACATCAAAATTGTTTTTTATCTAATAGATCATACCTACATCATACAAAGTTTCCTGGAGTGACAACATAAATATCTCAAGTTTTAATTATTTTTACTCATATGACAACCCCGACAACAGATAAGCATCAAAAGGTGCATCTGAATGCAACAGATTATGCAAAGAAGTGCAATCAATCGAGTTAGTTTGGGATATTGTTAAAATCGTTGAAATAAGAAAAGGAATTCAACCCAAAAATATTAATTTAAAATCTAAGAAAATGTCTACGTTACAATACGTTACGAGAAATTAATTATTAATGTCATACCTAATGACTTAAGTATTTGGGAGCACCGTAGCTCCCTACAATCTACATTCCTTATTAAACTTATACTCATAGTTATTATTCATATGAAATTGAAATTATTCAATTGGCCAAAGACATGATGATATGAGGTGATACTTAAAAGTTTTACACAAGAAAAAAACCACGCATATCACGCGATTTAACAACGTTGGTCAAGGTATTGTTTACCAAGATTTGCGTTGACCTGCCATTACAGTAAAGTTAAGTACTTACAGATTTATTTCATAAAGCGATAACAAAAAATTAACGCCTTAAGGTAAAAATTTGGTATAAACTAAAATTAAAAAATACATGAAGTTAAGTACTTACAACGTTACTGAATAGAAATTTCAAGTTGATCGTCGTAGTACGTGGCATTTTTTTTCATTCAATATAATTTAATTTGTGTCCTCTAGAATTGATAATCGTAGTAATAGTGAATTATTTATATCACGAAAAAACCTAAGCATTCACGAATCCCTAACTACTCATCTTATTCTTACCATAGTTTGGCGCGAAACGCCATTAAATCACAATTAGAAGTAATGCGGGCGGGTGCGTGCGCGGCCAGGCTTAGCGGGAACGGGCTGCCCAAAGGGCTTTGCAGGCCTTAAAGGCTTGTCTCTTATTACTTATATTTCACGCCCAATCGCCAGCGGAAATATAAAGTATCTGGGTCTTTGGTAATAATAATTAACTACAGGGAACTGTGCGGTTACGAAGCTTCGGAGCGGTTTATGCGGCCATTACTTGCTTATTTTCAAACGAAATTTTAGGACGTCACTTTGTCATCAATACTTGATTTATTAATTTTCATAGTAAGCATAAACAAAGAACTATATAAAAAATTGGATCCATGGGACAGCACTCTGCTTTTAAATAAATATTTCAGGTCATTTATTGTTAAGTGAACTTAAGTGATAGGTACATAGTAACTGAAATAAACAATAAAATAATTACCAATCCCTCTTAGTGACTCAAAAGAAAAGCTTTTAAGTAAGTATGATTTTTGAAATGTATAATATTTCTAATTACCTGCCTATTTAGAAGTGTAAAGCCGTGAGATATTTTTGCTTTTTAAGGTTCCGTAGTCAACTAGGAACCATAAGGCTTTTTTTTAGGTTCACCATGTCTTATTATTGAATTTATGCAAATAACTTATTACCTGTACCTGACCGTACCTGACCTGGGTACCTAATGAACCTTAATAATGTGCAATAAATTATTAATGTGATACCCAATATACCCATCGATAACGATTGCTCTTCTTGTATAGCTGCATAAATGGCATAGGGCACTGGCATAATACACTTGATTTTATCTAGTAAATATTAAGTCCAACATTCTCGTTACCTAGGTACTCGTACTAAAAACTAACTTTAATTAGAACCGGGCGCTGAAAACTCTCCAGATCAAATAATAACAAATTATTCTGGACTACGGAAATTTAAACTTGTAAAATTATTCAGAAACCCTTTTGTTTACAAACCATGCTTGAGATATTAATTAGGCAATCAGTATTAATTACTGCCAGTACAAAGTTAAGAATGAGCTGTTCTAACAAATAAGGGCATGTGGTGAGATATTGAGTTCCTACCTACAGTTTGTACCTATTGTTATGAAACAATAGGCTTTGCATTGTCTGAAATGTGTTTTGTGCAAAATGGTGAACATGCCGGAACAGGAACCGGTGAGCACACAGTGTTGATGTAAATAAATTACTATGCCGAGAACGCTGTAAGGCCTCGGACTGGACGCACGCGGCGCGCGGCGCGGCGAGAGAGGCGGCGGGCGGCGCGGCAAGCCGCCGCCGCCGTCTTGTCAGCAACAGATTGAGTCATTCGCTAATTCGCCGACAGGCCGATTCGAACGTGCACCAGACATCAAACATCGATTTTGACATAAGCGACAGTAATGTCGCGTTGCAATTCTGCTGCAGTCGATTTCAGCAGTATTGCTCGACATAAGTATCAAATTGAGTCAATTTCTCGAGAAATTAACAGCTTGACGTTTCCAGCAGTAATGCATTCAACTGCAGCGATGTTGCAGCGCGAAAATACGTCCGACTGCTGCAGTAATGCTGGTGCAGTCTAAATCCGAACTTCAACTTAATATTATTCGAATGAAAAGTGTCTAATAATCTAATATCTGGCAAACAAACGAGTATAATGGAGAAAGCAGTGATATGCGGTTGCATGCCAAATAAAGTTGGCCAGCTGCGTGAATTGAAGTATGAATGTATATAATTTACTTAAATATTCTTTGTTTATGACGCATTATTGTACAAAGTATAGGCCCGACGGATTCCAACCCGACTGCAATTTGTATGAAAACTGCACGCCAACTGCAACTTCGGCGGGCAGATCCCATACAAGTTGCTGTCCGTTTGAACCGGCCCTTAGTCAATGTATACCAACAGTCTATGTTAATTTTCCGACCTGCCTACCCTCATATCGAGTAAGTCAAGCTATTAACCAAAATTAACAGAGTCAGAGACATCAATACGATATATAAACCAACCATGAAAATTACACACCTAATATATAGGTACTCATTCTATAATTTAAGCTACTGTTTCTTACAATGAGATTAACGTTTATTTTTGGTGTTGAAAGGTGAAGAAAATATAAAAAAAATATATTTAAGAGATGCTAGGTTACCCTACAGTTAGAATACTACAGTCAAATACCAATACTTTTTGCTAAATCATAACAAGAGGGATGGTAGGGGGTGAGATGGTATTTTTATTACGGAAATACTTTATTCTCTTGAGAATTCAAGCTAGCAATCAATCAATTCTAGCAATTGTCTCATCTCACTCAATACCTATCTCCTCTAACCCCGACTACAACGATAAACACATATAGATACCCCACTATTATGTGTTTATCGTTGAATTTATGTAATAAAATGATAAATTATCATGAAAAACTGAAGTTTATACTACTGGAACACTTTTCAAGTATACAAATCAACGAGCCACATATAAAAATAAACTTTTATCGAGGTCTGAACTTCGGATTTGTCCCAACTCACCCCATTTCACGGTGTAAGTATTCGTATGTTATGTATAAAATATTACTGGTACCAACAAAGTTTTTGTATTAAGGGCTATGTCAAAGCGACTCTTGTAAGTCTCATAACGTCATATTACGTGGCACAGCAACTCATAACCCTAACAACTTCTAATTTCTCAGATTATATTGCAAACCTAAAGCGAGGTCGTGTGCAATATTGCTCTTCTAACGAGATACGCAGAATCTTGTTACAAAAGGATTACAAGTTTTTTCTCTAAATTTGGTATCGTCTTGGGTCGTCCCATTCGTTTTTCGTCAAGTACTTAAATTAGTCCTATTCTGCTTTCGTCACTCATTCAACATTCGTCACAATCGTCGGTGGCTTTCAATATAGAATGAGTGATGAAAGCAGAATAGGACTAATTTAAGAACTTGATGACGAAAAACGAATGGGACGACCCAAGACGATACCCTAAATTTGTGTCCTATCTGCCGTAATTACAGTCATGTAACTAATGTGTATAGTGGACAATAAATATTACAACTATATTTTTACATACACTTTTGCATTATGAGTCAATTACATTAAACAATAGTTCGTTCTGGCGTGACTTCCTGCTAGAGATGGGTCGTCGCCGGTAATATTTCCAAGGCCAGTATTATACCAGTAGGTTATATTACCAAATAACGAAAATTTTGAAGAATTAAGTCTGTCCACGCAAAAAAAGTGGACGTGGATGATCTAGCACCTTTATCTTTTTACGTATATCTTATGCAAATTATTTAAAGCAATTTTTGAAGTGAAAGTTTCTTTAGCGGCGCTGAGCACTTTTTGAGGTGGGGAAAAAATGATAAATTCGATTCAGCGTAACGCGTAACGTAACGCTGACGTCATGTGTCACGGACAATGTTATTCACCAAAGAACTTTAGTCATAACGTATCATAATCAAGTCAATTATTTAAAACTGGACTTTTATATTAAGCAATAAAGCTCAATGTTCTAATCTTGTATGGGTTGAAATACGAGGATCTCACAGTTACATTCCAACTTTATATCACTCAAATAGAATTTAATAAAGCTACATCTTGATGAAATCGCTAATAAAAGTTAACTCTAGTACTGGTGAATAAAACTCAAAATATTATTTTTTATTATTAATGTACATAATACTATCATATAATAAAAATAAAATTGTTTTTTAATGTATAGGTTTGTGTGAGTTTTCGTCAAATATATTCCATCATACCTTTCCTTTCTTACATCGTTTATGGACAAAATCACTTGTTTCCTGCTATAATGTCATGATCACAACTGTATTTGTATTTGTACAAGCAATTTTACACATATTAGAATGTCATCTTACCAAAAAAACAACTTCTTGAAACTAATAATTTATATAACATAAATTACTCGGACACAAATTAGCCTAGTGTCTTGGATATTAAATTAATATCAAAGGAGATATAGCGCACACGTTTACAAACGGAAATGTACGTACCCACTTTAAAAAAAAATGAGGCAGTATACTTCAGGTAAGAATAATAATTACGAGTTACAGAACTTCCGTGAGACACAGAACGAACAAACGAACGGAGTGAAACATGTGGAGCGTTTCTCGACTTAGAATACGTGAGTGATCCGTTCTTAATATATTTAATAAGAATAATTATATTTCGGTTACATAGATATGTCTCATTCGATACGATATAACAGCCAGGATCATAACAATGTGTTAAACGTACTAGTTACGCATAAACAGGCCATGTAATTTACTGAGCGCCGGAATCAATTCTGCAAAATGATAATTTTATTCATAGAGTTCTCGGCAGTATCGTATCGCTTACTTTGTCCTTGATTCGATTTGGAAATATTTTATGGAGCCAACGCAATAATAGATATGTCTTCATTTATCACAACTAAGTCAATTAAAAAACGAAACGGTAATAACAATGAAAAATTGTTTTACGTTCAATTCTTAAGATAGAGGACATACAGAAACTAAATAAAACCTTTATTTCAAAAAATTTAACAGTTATAGATAGCAACAAAGGCTTTTGGTACAAAATAAATACCATTTAACCGTTAGACGACCGGTCTGGCCTAGTGGGTAGGGGTAGTGACCCTGCCTGTAAAGCCGATGGTCCAGGGTTCGAATCCCGGTAAGGGCATTTATTTGTGTGACGAGCACAGATATTTGTTCCTGAGTCATGGATGTTTCCTATGTATTTAAGTATTTGTATATTATATAATATATCGTTGTCTGAGTACCCACAACACGAGCCTTATTAAGCTTACTGTGAGACTCAGTCTATTTGTGTAAGATTGTCGAAATAATATTTATTTATTAATATCATTCCAAGTAATGAATGGACTAAAAACAAGGAATTTAATAAATAAATGGCCTGCCGACTTTTTCGGATTTCCCCAATTTCTTCATTCCATTTTGCGGATATAAGTTAAGTAAGCCCTGATGAAAATGAATAAATTAGCAATTGCCCTAATTTAACAACACTGTCGTATTTCGCAGTCCATTTAACAAATACCATCAATAAGAGGTTGACCTAGCAGAATGTAAACTAGAATCAAGTAACACAAGTAAAGAATGTGCTCGAGGCGCGCTCTGAGTAATGACAGTCATTTCTCCCGCGCTTCGAACAAGTTATGAACTGTAGTATATCCCTGTCGAACGAAAATTCACTTCATCTGATACTTAGATGAAGTCGCTGGGATCTGAAATATTGTTATTGGCTATTGATTTTTCTTTTTTTATGCATCTTTTCATTGTGCGATATCAATGTACATAACTGAAGTATTTATGTCAAGCTAATTATGTATTTATATTTTGTTAATTTTCTATGTAGTTGTATGAGGCTAAACAAAACCTACCTCGTCTCAGCATAAATAGATAGTTGATTTCATGTTACCTATTTCTGATTTTGTCTTGCAGATTGAATTAACTCCTTAATACTTAGTTACATTAGATTAACTACGTAAGTATCTAAAAAAAGAAGCTCATAGTGAGTAACTCTCTTATCTATCTACCAATATCTTATATATATACTACTACAAGTATATAGCACACAGTATTTGTCATTGAAACTTTGAAATCATCTCGTCAATTTCATTAATAATCTGTCCCCTTATTCAAGCTTCAGCAAAACAATATTCTCCATTTCATAACGTGAATTACAACTGTAACTTTATGATGTAAGCAACAGATACTTTGAACACATTTCACGTGCGATCTAACCCGAAGTTATAATTGTATTACCACAAGTCTCCAACTTATATAACGTCTTACAAATTTAGGCAATTCGGTTCTTGAAATTCCCTCAGTGTAAATTAAGCACATTTACATTAAGTTTTAACTATCAGTGTGGGAAAAGATGCAGTCCCAAAATAGATAGGTACCTGGCCATTTTTTGAACACGCATAGCTTAGAACTAAACTAATAGGAAACTCAAATTCCTATAAAATTTACCTACTACTTAACAATTTGGTCAATTTTGCAGTAATAGTATATATACCTACAGCTTAATCTTTTTGTTCTTTGTTGATGTCCTTGGAGGTAAAATCTACCTATTGTCTTATTCCTTATGTTATTTTAGGATATCATTATTTATGTGTAAGTACCCCGTTGATGCTTATTTTATAAAAGAAAGAATTACATATTCATGTATAGTCGGCTAAACTATCAGCTTAGCACCCCTGCAACTGAATACATATTTGTATTCAAGGATGCTGTACTTCGAATACCAGTATTGGATCATTTCTCTCTTCTTCCTCGCGTTATCCCGGCATTTCGCCACGGCTCATGAGAGCCTGGGGTCTGCTTGAGAACTAATCCCATGATTTGACGTAGGCACTAGTTTTTACGAAAGCGACTGCCATCTGACCTTCCAACCCAGAGGGTAAACTAGGCCTTATTGGGATTAGTCCGGTTTCCTCACGATGTTTTCCTTCACCAAAAACATATTGGATCATTTCTGTCATAATTTATCATTATAATGTACAAGAGCCAAAAATTGAAACAAAGCGCACAGCAATAATTTCAATAATTGTAATCTTTAAATTGATGAGTTAAATTTTAATTCATTTAATTACAGTCCGATTAATTCAGATTCTCTGTAGTGTAGTGAAATTCAATTATTGTGAGACACAAAGTATTGCACAACATGAATGCGAAGAGTTCCCTTTGTTACTCGTACCATTATCACAATGAAAATGGAACGCCGTCATGTCTACCTATTAATTTAATTACGCTAGTACGGGGAAAAGGGATGAAACAAGATATTAGATGGATGTTATTCGATGTCGATTAAAACTACCTACTTATATACTTAGGTAATTAATATAATCTGTGTAATGCTCGGTTCATCAAGGTAAAACGTAGATGACATAGCATAGATTGGGAGACATCTGTCAAGTTTCGTTTGTCTACGGTTTGTCCACAAAGGCAGATGTCACGGTTTGATCCAGCGAAAGGCGAAATTTAATAGTTTGCCCATTCATTCAGTGGAAAAGGAAGACGGTAAGCCGCAGTCTCTCCGGGGAGGGCATTTTGACCGTAATCAGGCTAATGGACATACCCCTGCCCGCACGCCCATACTCGTCCGCTCCACTAGTCGCCTATTTAATTTCACTTAACCCTTTAATACGTGATAATGATAATAATTATTCGGAAATAAAACCAACATGTGGTATTTAGGCAAATACCTAAATCGCTGGTATATATGTCGGCGGCAGATCGTAAAATCGGGCATATCGAGATATTCCTAGGCAATTTTAATAACAAAACTTCCGTGAGACACAGACATATTAAATATCTTAAGAACGGGTCACTCACGTATTTTAAGTCGAAAAACGCTCAACATGTTTCACTCCGTACCGAGGAGTGTACTCGGTACGGGATGCTCGGTATTCCTAGGCATATTATGAAACGCCGCCATTTCATGATCTGACTAGTGACTACCAGCCATGTCGTTCAAACCTCAACGTTTGACGATTTGCCTGGCAACGTTTAGGCATATCAAATAAGTAGGGTGTGATATGCCTAGGCAAATCATGAAACGCCGGCATTTCATGATCAGCCTAGCGAACACCAGCCATATCGTGCAAACCTTAAGGGGTGATATTCCTAGGGGCCACTTGCACCATTCCACTAACCCGGGGTTAACCGGTTAAATCTGGAGTTACCAAGGTTACCAGTACAATTTGACACTGGATTAACGGCTTAACCGGTTAGCCTCGGATTAGTGGGACGGTGCAAGTTGCGCTAGGCAGATCATGAAACGCCCGATATGTCCGGTTATTACGATCTGCCGCCGACATATATAATACATCTATTTGGCAGCTTCAGACTGGTAAGGTAGCTCGTTATAATCATGGTATAATAATATACTTCGCCTGGTACTCTCTTCCCGTCTTTTCGTGGTCACGTGACTGACACAAGCCTACGTCATCATGCGACAGCGCTATATGATAATATGCGCTAGCGCTATATAAAGTGGCAATGTTATTGTGACGTAGGCTTGTGTCACTCTGGGAAGAGAAGACCATGTTTTATAATAAGCATCAATACTAAAAAAAGGTTCTTATATATAATTATTGCTAAAATCGGAAAGGTGTCTACTTACCTACCTGTTTAGACTCGTAATTTTTATTAATAATCAGAATTAAAAAAATTGAGTTATAAAAATAATTAAAATCCGACTGCTCAGTAAAATCTTACCAAACGGGATCCGAGATTACGTGGATTACGCGCTACCTGTCCAGTCCGTCAACGGCGGCGCTCTAAATCCTTCTTAATTACTCCAAATACTCAAACAGACTGACCGTTTTGCTTATTAGGGTTCAGTGACTAACATCCAACCCTAAAATTTTAATTAAATCTGTATGTTTACAGAGATTGCTCAAGTTAAAGATTAAGGCTGAGGAGACCTTTTGGATATAAACAAAATTACACCGAAGTTAATTAAATAATATTTATCAATATCTAGTTAACACGTTAGCACGACATCTGTCTCCAAGAACGCTTTCCCTACATAAGCACAATTGCAGTATGTAGCCGCAGGACATTTGTATTTTAATAAACAAGAAGACAACGCGCGCTCTGCCTGTGAGATCTCGTACGTGTTTCAAGACCACGTTGTGTAAGCAAGGCATGTCATGACGTTTGCAAAATTAAAAAAGCCGATTTACAAGGCCGTGTTTTACTTTAATGTGTCTCCAGTCCTGCTACATGAATGTTATACTAATAATTTGTTTATACTAAGATACAAGTACAGTCGAAGGTATCATAGATAAAATTGAAACATTACATTAATCCATGCCAAGCTCGTATTCCCTCCTCCCCCTTAATACTCCTGTACCCTAATTTCACCCCCTTACTTAGAATGTGACAATTTACCTGAGTGCCAAACAAATATAAACTATCCAAAAGCCTGCTCTTGTTAATAACTAGCGACCCGCCCGGCTTCGCACGTGTTAGCAAACTATACACTTAAACCTTCTTCAAGAATCACTCTATTGATAAGTGAAAACCGCATGAAAATCCGTTCTGTAGTTTTTGAGTTTATCGTGAAAATACAAACACACAAACAGACAGACGCGACGGGGACGTTGTTTTATAAGGTGTAGTGATAGTGGTATTGGATTAATGTAATGAATCTTCTTGATTATATGTATACTATATTATGTGTGTTAATCCAATACGGGCGATAAATCAAATCAGACATAGAATTTACCAGTGCAATCATGAAGAAGTTCTTTGTAGTTACCTACATTTAATTATGACCCCGTAACTATTTTGTTGTTTACCTTATTTAACTTTATACGCTGTCTAAAACATGTACATGTACCTCCCCAATGTAGCTTTAAAATAACTAGCTTAAATAATGTATGATTTATGGCGTTGAGATAACGAGTAGGTACAGTCAGCAGCAGAAGTTGCTAAACGGGCGAGGTGTTCAAAATAACCTAGACACGCTCTTATTCTCTTAACAATAAATTCGTGTCAAAATAATTTTGAACACCTGGCCCGCTTAGCAACTTCTGCTGCTGACTGTATATGTACTTAATTAGGTTAGGTACGGCGGCTAGAATTACCGCATCCACTGGTGATATGAGGAAAATAAATGTAGGTATTGGTGATGTACCGACTCTTGATTTGGCCGACTAGCCGACTAATCGGCGCTCGGATGGCCGATTAGTCGGCCGACTAGTCGGCTAGTCGGCCAGATCATTAGTTCGGTTCAGAATCAGATACACTTATATAAAAAATAATCGTTATACCTCCGTAACGCTATAAAATAAAAAAAATATTAGGCTATATTTCATACGCCGACCGGACATAAGAAAGCAATCACACGGTCGATAATTCGAACAAAAGTTTTCGTAGGCAGGTAAGTAGGAATTTGGGTAAAATAGGGATTATAGTAAATTATTTTTGTTTGTTTCTTTTTGCCCTGTTTTTCTGTCACTTATAAAGTGCCGACTAATCGGCCATTTTCGCCGACTAGTCGCCGACTAATCGCCGACTACAAATGTGGCCGGATAGTCGGCTTTCCCGACTAGTCGGCAACTAGTCGGTACATCCCTAGTAGGTATAGATTTAGTAGTATGTGTAGATATACTAGATATGTGTAGTATAGTAGTAGGTGCGCATGTGTAGATTTATTCATTTAAACTTTAATATTGCACAATATGACAAATAAAGTAGATATGGCGGACTTAATTCCTAAAGGCATTTTCTACCAGTATACCACCAAGCTAAACAGAAACAGTAGGTAGCTTACAGCAAAAAATATAGCGATAAATACCTAATACATACTACCGATAGTATACTTACATAATTACATACTATAATTAAATAAACTAACTAACTTTATGTACCTAGTGCAAAGAATACTATGCCTACGATGGACAATTCAATTCAATGGAGATTATATGTTGGTATGAATTTAACTTACATGTGTGGACTGGTATCGTAGGCATGCAGGTGGGCTGATCTCCGGCCGTACAAACGAGCTGGTCCGCAGATAAGGGCGCGCGCGTAAGTGCCACCATTGTTGTTGGGAACAATAACCCACCGTTACAGCTATTATCTGTAACGCGCGGCTCCAGCCTAATGGATACCCTTCTGAACATCACTCGTGATTGTTTTAATTTTCATTAAGTAGCCGTCCCGGTTAAGTAGGAACTATTAGTCTTGCTGTTATTGTTATTGCTTTAAAACCCCATAGCAAGTTTTTAGCGGCCGATAATGAACTGTTAGGATGATACTGAGTGCTGCTTTTACAATTGTTGATATTGAAATTGTTACTAAGGCTTAAATAATCCGGCGAGATATGGTCTGGTGGCTGTCACTATAATAGTAAACTTTAGTAATAATGCTTTGGGAAATGATACAGGTATTACCTACTCTGAAATGTCACGTCTGAAGTAAGTTAAAGCTTTGTGTTCACTAACCTTCATCTAAATTGTTTTACCTGAATAATATATTTGAAATGACGACCATAAAATATTACCTATAATACAAACTATAAGTTTGAGGATTCACCGAAACCTGACCCTTGTGAAACAGAATTCGGTACGCTATTATTCACCTTTTGTTTTGATTTTATGATCACTAAACTTGTTTATTGAACAACTTGTGGAGCGTTTCAGGGTTAATTTTGCTAAAAGCATCCGATTTTACTACGGCGATGGATTTGGTTACCAACCCACTTACTTTTCTTTCGGCTAATTTAGTTTAAGTACAAAAGCGCGATCCCTTTTGTTACAACTTGCGAGGGATTTACAGTAGACATTTAGGTACTTCTAAATATGAATTGTTTCAGGTGTTTACTTGTATCTATTCCGGAATGTTCAAATACGGATTATTTGAGTAAGAGCCTAATTCCAACTTACATTTTGACATCATAATGGATATTATTTTGAACATATGATGTCAGTCGCTCATACATTTCGCACGTACCTAAGTAGTTACGTATGGAAAAGTGTCCGTACAAGAACATGTATTGGCGCGAGCGAGACGCACGGGCGACTGACATCTTTACATATCATTTTGATGTCACAATGGAAGTTTGAATTGGCGTCTAAGGCAGAGCTAAAATATATTATAACGAACAAAGTGAAAATCAATAACAATTAGAGTGTAAATATTTTGTAAGTAGGCAACAATAATTACGACAGCTTACGATTTAAAATCGTGTTGCTCATACAGCATTAAATATAAGGTGGAGTAGGTTACCTACTTAAATATGATAAACATTGAAATGTCTCCTTATTGGGTAGGTATATTTTTACTTACCTATACTAGCGACCCGCCCCGGCTTCGCAATAAGGGTTAACAAATTATACACCTAAACCTTCCTCAAGAATCACTCTATCGATAGGAGAAAATCCGTATGAAAATTCGTTTAGTGGTTTTTGAGTTTATCGTGAACATACAAACACACAAACAGACGGACGCGGCAGGGGACTTTGTTTTATAAGGTATGGTGATGAAAATTATCAGTTACTTGTATAAATAACCCTTGATAAGTCTTCACCTTCAACTCCCAGAAAAAAAAGTACTACTTGCGAGTAGGGTGACCTGTTCATCAGTCAACCACTTTTTTTTAACCTCTAGCCGCCAAGAGACCCATAAAAAGGTCTCCTGTTCCATTCTAATTTGAACTTTATGTTGACAAAACAAAATTTCTTTTTGCTTGGCAAGATTTGACGTATGGGCGGCTAGAGGTTAACGACCATATCTAACTACCTATTCAACTGTAATAATTTACTGCCTGCGTCAATTGATAAATAATTTACTTAACTACAAATTAGCATTCAAGTAAATTTAGAACCTTCAAGAGATAAAATAGTAATAATCTTCTTTTGCCTGGCTCCTTCCCATTTACTTGGGGTCGGCCCTACTAATCATGCGTCGCCAGGCCGGTCGGTCCTGGCTCGTCTCTGGTCTTAGATTTCCATTCTTCATATCTTTTCTTACAACTGCCATCCAGGTTGTCAGGGGTCTCCCTGGTCCCCGAGCTGGAACAGCCATATCCAGGACTTTTTTGGTCATGTGTTCTGGTGGTCGTCGCATCACATGGCCATACCACCTCAATCGGCTCTCTATGAGTTTTTCTGGGATAGGTTTCACCTTGAAACTGCCTCTTATATAATTATTTTTGATATGGTCAAGCCTCGTAACGCCGCCTGCCCATCTGAGCATTTTCATTTCAGCGCAGTGTATCTTATTTTCGTGCTGCTTTTTGAGTGGCCAGCATTAAGCCCCATACGTCATTGCTGGGCGCACTGCTGCTTTATATACTTTGCCCTTGATTCTTACTGGCATTCTACTATCACAGAGCACACCCGTGAGCTCTCTCCACTTCATCCACCCCGTGTTTATACGATGGTTAACATCCATGTCTATTGACCCATCATCACAGATAATAGAACCGAGGTATTTGAAGTGGGAAACCTTTTTCAACACATGGTTTTGTAAGAAGATACTGGCGCTATTGTTGGTGTTACTGAAATTACAATGCATGTACTCCGTCTTCTCTTTACTCACTCGCAGACCGGCTCTCTCCAGTGCACCTCTCCCTCTCTCTACCATGAGTTGTAGGGTACTGGAGTCTTCACTTATGAGTACTATGTCATCAGCATAGAGGATGTCCCAAGGTGGGGATCGTTGTAACTGTGCCGTCAGGTGGTTCATCAAGAGGTTGAATAAAATAGTAATAATAAATAATTGAATACCATTAACAAAATATGAATTCCTCATGAAACATGTACTACCTATTATTGTCTGTCATTATTTACGAGAAAATATTGCCTTACAAAGCATCATGATATTATTTTCAGAAATTAATTGTATCCGGATATAGCTTATTTAATATAGCTTATTACCTACCGACAAAGATTTAAGAATTAATCAATAAAATGGTAAGTAACTTTTTAATCTTTTTAGATCAATGAACAACAAAATGGGCAATGAAGAACAACATAATGATATTATATAAGCTGGGACATTATCGGTCTTTGTACTTTTAGACACGTGTGGTGCTTTTTTACTATCATGGATTCCATCTCGCAACAGTATTGAATGTTAAAGGGGACCTGTGTGAGCAAAACATTATAACCCAACCCTTAAATCCTTTTTAGCTTTACCGTGACTGCGATATAAAAAGGAAAAAAAGGTTCGTATAGACTCGAGTATAAAAGATCCGTACTCTGCATTGATAAATTATTTACAAGCTTCATGTATCTCAAACTTTTTACTACATTATGCCACTCTAACAGGGAATCTGATGAACGAGCTTATTGCAACTCATGATAAAAAACTACTACTAAACACTGTCAGTTTTTAGGGTTCCGTACCCAAAGGGTAAAACGGGACCCTATTACTAAGACTCTGCTGTCCGTCCGTCCGTCTGTCACCAGGCTGTATCTCACGAACCGTGATAGCTAGACAGTTGAAATTTTCACAGATGATGTATTTCTGTTGCCGCTATAACAAAAAATACTAAAAACAGAATAAAATAAAGATTTAAGTGGGGCTCCCATACAACAAACGTGATTTTTGACCGAAGTTAAGCAACGTCGGGCGGGGTCAGTACTTGGATGGGTGACCGTTTTTTTTGCCTTTTTTTGCATTATGGTACGGAACCCTTCGTGCGCGAGTCCGACTCGCACTTGCCCGGTTTTTTTTTAAATTTATAATGAAGTATTGAGTGAAACATTCGCAAGTACTTGTACTGTATAAGAAAAAGTCAACAGCGACTAACAGCGAGCATCAGCTGAACTAGATACTTTAGTATGCGTTAATTAATAGTATTTTTTTTTTGATGTTCATTTTCAATTCCGATAGTTGTGAGAAGTGTGAAATCTGTATTTTTATTATTTATATTTTAAGTAGGTAGTCTGAAATAGATGCCATACACTAAAGAAAAAGTGACAAGCTTACTTGGCTAACGTCCTGACCACTAGACTACCCTGTACCGTTCCCAAATACCCTAGTGTAGGTATTATGCTATCCTTGAATGGCTAGGCCCCTTTGACCAACCCTAAGGGCCAGCAGTAGGTACATCTATATATATTATATATTATTATATTACTTATAATAACCATATTGTGTACTTTTTTGGTAACTTTGGTACTTATTTATACTTGTTTAATTATTTAGTTGACAAAAAAGTCCTAAATGTTGATGAAAAATGTTATATTTGAGCTTGTATTTCATGCAAAATTCTTCACAACTTGTACCTGACCGTTTTCTAGTTAGTTCTACTTATTTTATAGTTTCAGGTCGCCATTATCAAGAAAATTCCCAGTCTGTATTTTGAATCTTGAACGACAAGAGGCGACGGAAGTCGTGCAACGACATCGTTAGGGTCGTCGGTATTTTAACTACGGAACTTTAAAAACGCAGACGCCTTTATCGCTGAGCGCCGGGAAAAAACAACTTGGAAATAGCTAGGTGTTTGCTTGTAGAATGGTCTTAGAGACTGACCCCTAGGAAAATATCTAAAAATATCAGGAAATAGTTTTAAAGTTCAGGTTAATACAGGATGATATCTGAGATGTGATCAAAAATAATCTGTCGTGATGTAAAAAATAACGTGACGTCAATGAGATTATTATTAAGGTTTCTAGTTTTGTTATTATTTATTAATATCTAAAATCCGCCTACCCGCCATCCGCCTGTCCTTAAAACTTCCGTACTGAATTTGCCATTTTCCACCTCTTGAGGGGATGATGAATTTGGGGATTAAGAAAATTATATCCAAGCCCGTTACGCCATTTTTGCTTGATTAAACATCTAATATACAAACATTTACACATGCAAATAATATTTATTTATTCATGTTATATATATGTATTATTTTTTTTTTTAGGTATTTGTTTCAGTTTTGTAGGTAGTTTTAATTTTAGGTTACTTTTTATTCTAAGTTTGTTTTTAAGTATGTTTATGGTTTTAAAAAATAAAAATAATATTTACATACATTTTTACATTAGTAATATTTTTGGATTTTTTTTTTAAATATAAGTGCAGAAAAAGTTTCAATTATCTAATAAAATAATAAAACTCCTTAACTATTAATTAGATGATTATGTAATAATTGTAGATAATAGTATATTTTACTATTGTAGTTGCTCTTGAATTAAAATACGGTTAAATTTTAAAAGATTACTGTTTACATGTCCGATTGTTCCCTTTATAATGTAAAGAGAACAAGAAGACAATTTAGGTGTATTTAAGTCTAAATTCAAACACAAGCAATACGAAGTAAGAAATTAGAAAAGCAAATTTGGTTGAGTCCGTAGTTTTGTAAGATTTACGACGGTTGCTCAAGCGACGGCCTGTTTAATAAGCTACTTAAATGTATGTATATATGTAAATAATGCGCAAAGTACTTAATTTACATAGGTACTCGCTATAACTGATCTCTCGCTTTTCCACCTGCGCTGCGGCTAAAGCCGTATAAGCATTAATTAAGACCCCCGACGTCGAATTAGCGTTAGTAACTCAAAATTGCAAATGAAAGGGATTGCAAACTTCGTTAACCTTTTATTATATACCACCGTTAAGGTTTTGAAGCTCGAAAAGAACTAATAAAATAAATATTCACCGTGAGGTGAGCATTTGCAAAAATTCATATTAGAAAAAAACCTGCATTAAATGTTAATGTAAAACTTTATGATATTTTAGGATTAAATTATACCATAACTAGATGTAGGTATTATATTACATAAATGATAGAATTTTTTCCCTGCTATGAAGCGGTACATTATGCCTGTGAAAAAAAAAACATGTCGTTACCCTTCCTTTGACAACGGATACCTTATAGGAAGCCCTTGCTTGATCTTAGGAAAACATAATATGCAAAAAACTATCCAAAATCGGATGTTAGCTCCATCCATCATACGGAGTGACAAGGGCGAAGGCTTGTCGACCCTAATCGAAAAGCAGCATACAGTACATATACGATATCAAATTTGTTAATACATATATACGAAAGGCTTAGCGACAAATGCAAATAGAAGGGGTGATGAGGGGAATAAATTATTCACGTATTGCCAAATCGACTGAGCCTTTTTTTACAGGTTGGACTTAATTTGGAAATGGTTAGTGGATAAAAATGTAAAAAGTAGCACACGCTAATGTAACAATAATATGTTTTTTTTTATATTGGCGCAGGTAACTAATTAACATTTACTGACCTTATTTATTTTACTGTCATAATTCTATTCGAGACTAGGAAAATGTTGATGAAACGTGTACACATATAATATAACTTAAGAAATAGTTTTGAGCTCGCTCATTGTGAGTAAATATACGGAACCATTTATATTAAAATCACGTACCTAGCTGTGATACTTCAATTGCAATACGAACCACAACAGTGACAGGTTAAGGTTGTCCTTCTCTGAACTAATTAACATTCGAACAAATTTTATGGCGCAACTTTCCATAAAATATAAAGAATTAAAAAATATATATATTTATTTTATTTCCAGGCAACTACGAGTAAGGCCCATAGATATATACACATAAATCCCTTAATAAACTAACATACATCCAATAATATAATATGTAGTACCTATATGTAGCTTTTACTCCTCGCTAATTTTAGCAAGGTGGATTCTGCCAATGTAGAGGATAAGACTTTTGCCTCATGTGAATGTAACGTTCACAAATTCTGTTAAACATCAATGTTTCTGTACTGCCGAGAATTGAATTTTTATATAATAGCACAAGGTTGTAACACAACGACTTTACTGATTTTCTTAGAAAATATATGCTATTCTTACAAGTCACAAAAAAACATAGAATAAGAATCACTCACCACTCCACCACTCCCACTCTGATAGCAACAGTAGTAATCGGATACGCGATAAAGAACGAGCTTAAACTACCTACATGTTACCGTAAAGCGGTGTTTTTCAACCCTTTTAGGGTTCCATGCCTGAAAAGGAAAAACATGAAACGCTTATCTATCTGTCTTACGTGTGTTTGTCTGTCTACTTACCTGTTCGTCCGTCTGTCATAGCAAATTTGCTCTGAAACTACTGTACAGATTGAATTAAAAACCGGTACATATTAGATAAGTCTATGTGAAATTGATAAACGATTTAAACGCTATGTTCAAGAATTAGAGAAAAAAGTTTAGCGAAACTAAGTATATCGTATGACATAATCATGTTAAAGGGCTCGTTGTGATAAACATTATTTTTCTATTGATTAAAAGCTTACGTAGATAGGTACAATGGAATGAGGTACACTCAAAAAATTAAGTAAGTTATTAGTAAGTCATTTTAAATGATTACAATTTTTGGTATGTAAGTACATACTAGAAAATAAATCAAACATTGAAAATTAAAAGTATTAGCATAAATTGCAGTAAACGAAATACAAATTCAATAATCAATATCTTTAAAACCAGAATTTTAAGTTAAAATTGAGTTTGGTGGCGTAATAGGGATTCACCTTAGCTTCTGGGCACGGGGTAGGTACTCGCTGACTAGAGGGACACGCCCCTCTTGGCACCGGTACGGGTCAGATAAAGAAACTTTACACGAAAACATATCGTACAAACTACCTAGTTCGTTATTAGCTAGCACAAGCATTGCATCCTCTCTTTAAGTGATCAAGTTACTAGGTACTTTTTTTTCGTTGATCTATTGTGTTTGGAAATTTGCCTTAATTCCTTTAGTACTATAATTAATTTGTTTTTATTGAATATTACTTGTAAAATAGGAGGGATTTTCGTATAGGTACGTAATAAAAGAGTTTTAGACTTGATGTAGGTAATGCGCTTTTTTAACCGACTTTAACATTTCCAAAGGAGGAGGCCCGTAATTGGGTTGAATGTTCTTTTTCCTTAGGTGCAGTAAAAATGGGAACCTATGCTTATTGGTACGTTAAAGTTACTATAAAAACATATTTAGGTACCCTTTTTAATAAGGCGTATAAATAACATTGTTAAAGTAATTCGGGTTGCTCGGGTCCACTCTGTTTTTCTTGATATAAAAAATGAAACAGGACAGGTAAACTAAAACTAAATACACTTTACCACTTAATAATAAGGAAATACCTGACTACGATCTGGGAATAATCAGATAAAAAAATACCTGAACACTATGTAAATTTATGGTAACGACTAGATAGGGACAAAACTAAAAGTAAAAATAAACGTTGCACTCACGATTCAGTATATACCTATTACAAAAAGAAATAAAGTCATTTTAAAGGCAGGTACCTATATATTGTTTAAATACGCACTACTACTACTTTACACACTTATACTAACATGCTTAAATTAAACCCAAAAGCCCCTTTGTTCGCACTGAATGTTAAAACCTAAGCGTATTTGCACTCTGTACTCGCACTAAAATAACAAAATTTCAACGTAAATAGATGTATGGCCACACAATAATGTGAATTTCACAAAAACTTTTTGATAACCCCTCAACAAAGCTCTGCTGACTAAATACAAAAACATGAAACCTTAATTATCAATAGGTACTTCGACATTAATAATTCTGAAGTTGCTACTAGAGCCGCAACAAGAGGTTCTCTAACCCTGTTCCACAGTCCATACATTTCATAAATAATAAAGGGTTAGTAATTGGGATCCTTTTATCTCCCTATTCGATGAAAACAATAGCGTCTATTAACGGCTCCCGTCAGATGAGCCGACACGGATTACTTTATTTTATGCTTTTTCTTAGCAGGTGTTGTGTAAAATTAGAATTGTGTAGGTTGGCTTAATAGGGTTGTTGACACATATTGAATTGTATAGGTAAATGTAGGTATTGTTAAATAGATAGAAAATGAGCAAGTTATCACAATAAATTAGAAACTTAATAAATATAATAATAAAAATAAAAGACCTTATAATGTAGGTTTTTTTTAAACATCCATTAACGAAAAAAATAATGGCAATCAATCCCTTACATTTTATTTAAAAAAATGCAACTATATACATAACGCAATATTTCACCGACAAAATCGCAATTTCCATGTTTACCGTACCTACATCGAAATGACGTATTGTCACTTAGTTAGTAGCGATTCGTCAGTAAAGTGCGATTGTCAGACTTTGACTATCACTTTGTTTTGCTTTGTCATCATTCATCATCATTTCAGCCTATATACGTCCCACTGCTGAGCACAGGCCTCCTCTCATGCGCGAGAGGACTTGGGCTATAGTCCCCACGCTAGCCCAATTCGGATTGGGGACTTCACATACACCTTTGAATTTCTTCGCAGATGTATGCAGATTTCCTCACGATGTTTTCCTTCACCGAAAAGCTAGTGGTAAATATCAAATTATATTTCGTACATAAGTTCCAAAAAACTCATTGGTACGAGCCAGGATTTGAACCCGCGACCTCCGGATTGAAAGTCAGACGTCATATCCACTCGGCCACCACTGCTTCAACTGCCCTATTATTAGCTTTTCCAGTTGACAGTGCTGTTCTGTAACCTAAGCAAATCACTATATATAAAGACTATCCGAACATTAATATTTCGTCTTCATTGACTGTTGCTATCAAAAAGAATTTTCCTTTTGCGTAGACAAAACAGCCTGTTCAGACAGGAAACAAGTCGGGGGAAACAACGTCACCCGGCCTTACTCTGGAGAACAAAACTCTACGATTGGAACTCTATTGTTTGATATTGGATGGTGCCTCAGAAAATCTTGTACCTTTATATTTATAATGAACAGGTACAAATTACCACGACTAGAATATAATCTTTATCTCATTTATCAATAAGGAAGTAATTAATTGTATTTTCAATGCCTGAAGTACTGGCTTGAAAAGGACAAATTAATCGCATAATACCGCGGGGATGGTTATGATTTTAGCAGTCAATGTAACACTCACACAGCCGCGTCGAAGCGAATGAAATAGATATATGTATATCTAATCCAGATCTAATCATATCCTGTCATTAAAATTACAATACGCCTGTTTGTCGATATCGGTAAATAAGGTGCCAATAATTGATTTGCTATTGTAACCGGGATTAGGTTAATGGACATTCTCACGCGGGCTTTGATCGTTTGAATAAAAAGTGTAGTCGGGTTTAGCTTCACAATTGTTTACATTATTATCCATGTAAACAACGTCATTCAATATTTTAAGAAGTCAGTTAATAGATCTAGAAACGATATGGATTAGATAATTATGTCAGTGTCAAACGTGACGTTTCTTCAAACAAAAATGTGTCTTTTGACACTGACACATCTAATCCTTATCGTTTCTAGATCTATTAATTGACGTATTTTAAAGTTCTAATTGGGCAGTAAGTTAGTGTGCGAGTAAATTTTCAGTCCAAATGTAATCCATACTTATATTTATTTGTTACATAATTATCATTGATTGCTTACTTCCATTATTACCATGCCAATGCCGATACGTGCCTAGGGACTGGAAGGCAGTGTCGCGTGTCAAACTGACTACTGACTGTCCAATTGTTAAATCGATAGCTGGTGTCCGTTAACCGGATCGGACATCCGG
This sequence comes from Cydia fagiglandana, assembly GCF_963556715.1. Taxonomy (NCBI): domain Eukaryota; kingdom Metazoa; phylum Arthropoda; class Insecta; order Lepidoptera; family Tortricidae; genus Cydia; species Cydia fagiglandana. Next base: position 11,416,765 of record NC_085932.1, read on the forward strand.
TGGGACGTCACTGGATCCGCAACGGAGATAAACCTGAGCTTTAGCTGTCACTGTTAGTTATCTATTATTAACTTATGTGGCAGATGAGCAGATAATTAAGCAACGATAACCGGATTAAAGTAATACCCTGGTAAACGGGATGAAATTAATCCCGAGAACAACGTTCCCAATAAGGCATTATAGCAAATAATTTGCTCTTCTATACATGGCTTATGCCTCAGATGAGCAGTTGGTTTTGCTGCGGCTAAGGCCAAAACATTGCTAATGTTTTTCGTCAAAGCGACGACCGGTTGACGACCGGTCTGGCTTAGTGGGTAGTGACTCTGCCTGCGAAGCCGATGGTCCTGGGTTCGAATCCCAGAGGTAAAAAATATATTTTTATTTTATGTAGCATGTGGGTTACCAATTGAAAGGTTCGATCCAGGAAGATAATATATAAAACAAAGCAAAAAGCTGGATGTTGTTATCTTTGTTAGAATTTATGTAACAAGCTACATAAATTTAGCTTGAAAGAAATTTTCTACTAAAGCAACCCAACCCTCTGTGTCCATGCGCCTTTATTCCAATTAACGAAAGCAATAAAAGATTTTCTTTTAATTAGATGCCTCGGCGAAGATAACTCGCTTACGGCCGAATCGTCAGCTTGTTGCGTGACTAGACCACGATTTATGACTTAATAGCCAAGTCCGCGCGTTAAGTAGGCCTTAGATAAGGCGCTTCTAAGTGATTGTCGGTGCTCACAACAATCGTAATTACTCCAAACTACTATCTACGCTCCCGCACGCGATCCGTTTCATCGCCAAACTTGAATTGTGCTAATTACCATACAGCGTTTCATTTATGACTATACCGAATAGCGGTTTGATCTGTTATGTTTTAGTTGCACTTTGGCGTTGTACCTAGATTTACGAGTTTTAAAACTGGATTATAATTCAATTATAAATTTTATAAAGCACAGGAGACAAGTTTCACCGTAACGGTATCGGTATTAACAGCCTTTTGACTACTTAACAACGTACAATGCAGTAAGTCGTAGCTTCCAGGTTGAAAAATATATAGATGCAAAAGAGATGGGCAGATGGCCCCGTAATTAAAAAAGTTATATTGGGACATGGCCGTGGCTACTTAAGGTTATTTAACCATTGGTCACAACACACACTGGTAAAATGAATCACAATGACATCAAACACACATTGTATAAGATGTATAGTTACTCATAAAACAACCGCCCTTTACGCTCTGTAATAGGAATTGCTGTTACTTACTGACCCTCAGTTACGTATGAGGGCTGATATCAAATCAAATTTTAATTATTTTCAGGCAAACTAAGGCCCATAGGTTTAATACCTTAGAAACTTAAAAGCAAAAAAAAATAAGTCGGAGACACAGTTTTCTGTTGCGGTGAGGAGTTTATAAATATTTCATATTTTTAAAAAACGCCACAGAACTGTCATAGTTTAAAACCCAAGTAAGGCAATTTCATTTACTACGAGCCTTAGCGAGATATTCAATTCATACTGCATTTCCCTTCTTATTTGTGCCTTCACCCGGGATGAACAATTGTGTGCAAATTAGTAATGACACCCCACGGCACGAGACCGCGCGGTTGTGCGAGACACACTGCCTGGAAGTTTTTATAAATACCTATAGTCAAACAATTACCCATTTTTCCCTATTTTGAACCTTTTTATGACCTACAATTGTCATAACAAAAACATTTCAAATTCTTCTACTGTATTTTACACATGTACAATTATTAGGTAATTTTAATTTTTAACAAGCAGAAACGTCTGCGAACGGTGCTCTTAAGCTTAGAATTAATTTTAGAGGTGGAAAAATTACTGTCTTGGGTGAGTGGGTGAGCTCAAGTCTCAACCAAGACAGTAATTTTTCCACTTAAAAAAAATTAGGTATTTCAATTTAGTTATTACTTATTGTTCTTAGTCCGTCCCATTCGTGAAATTTTCTAAGAAATTGTTTCAAAGGTTTGCAACTACGCGTATAACAGTCAAACTTGTATTCTTCTATCAGTGAAGCATAACTTCTTGACTATTTCTAATAATGCCTAGTCGCTTTCTATAAACCGAAAGTCCGTGCCTGTTGTTAAGTTTAATTGTTAGTTGCTATAGAGTACCTACATTGGACTTTTTTAGGCTCCGACCGGGAAAGTGCTAAGATGAGAAGGACAATTTACTTCGTATATGAAACAATATTGTACAACTTTTGGTGCCATATCTCAACTGCAGTTGACAACCTTTTTATTATCAATTTTTTCAATTTTCAATTTTCAATTTCAATTTTCAATTTTAAATATCGATAGGTTATCGAACTATGGACACTAGTTAATTTTTCTAGTTACCTACATTGTTCAATATCATAACACATAAAGAGGTATATGTATTTATGTATTAAATTCACATAATTATGCATGTATTGATCAAATAATATAATGCATAGTCGCGACGCTAAGTATATTTCATGAACTATCTTTTGAGAAAACCAAAATATTATGAATTCAGATCATATCAAAAGCAAGAGAAAGTTCCTTTTGACCTATACTTTATTGGCTTTTATGGCTTAGCCTCTTGTGTTGGAAACACAATGCTCTCGGACCGTGTGACACCGCGACTTTCTATAAAGTGGGCAAGTAACACGACATGACGTGTTTCACCAAATACTGTTCCGTCATTCATATAAAATAAGGTGGATTTATATAATAGAAACTCAGGTGGGCCATAGACAGCTTCCATCCCTTCAAGGCGGCTGGTCCGGATGGGATCTTCCCCGCTCTCCTACAGTGGGGTCTAGGACTCATCCAGGAAACCCTGACCGACATCATGGCAGCCTGCCTAGCCTGGGGGTACGTGCCCAGGAGATGGAGAGATGTGAATGTGGTATTCATACCTAAACCAGGTAAGAACGACTACACAGCTGCCAAATCCTTTAGGCCCATCAGTCTCACATCATTCCTGCTGAAAACTTTGGAAAAACTGTGCGACAGGGACCTGAGGGACCGGGCGCTAAAGAACATACCGATGCACAACAACCAGCACGCGTACAGCTCAGGTAAATCTACGGAGTCGGCTCTTCACATGGTTGTAAGCCGTATTGAGAGAGCCATCCACGGCAAAGAAATGTGCCTCGGCACTTTCATTGACATAGAGGGCGCTTTTGACAAGACTCACTTTTCCAGTATAGGGAACGCCTTGGAAAGCCACGGCGCTGAACCTGGACTAATAAAGTGGATCATGAACATGCTAAATCAAAGGACAATAAGGTATGTAGGTGAACCGCAGGCCGTAGCGGCGGTGCGAGGATGCCCTCAAGGGGGAGTTCTCTCACCTCTGTTGTGGAACCTAGTAGTCAACAACCTCATAACCAAACTGAACGAGGAACACTTCTACACAATAGGCTACGCTGATGATCTGGCAATATTAATATCAGGTAAATTTGCCAGTACAGTATGCGACCTCACCCAGGCAGCTCTTCGGATCGTAGAACGCTGGTGTAGAGATTTTGACCTATCAGTTAACCCCACCAAAACAGAAATGGTAATGTTCACCAATAAAAGGGCACTTGGCAACTTTACCAGACCAACACTCTTCCAGACTGAGCTACAGCTGACCGACGAAGTTAAGTATTTAGGGCTAACGCTCGACAGTAAACTCAACTGGAACAATCACATCAACAAACGCATAGACAAGGCGGGAGTAGTCTTCTGGCAGTGCAGAAGGATGATTGGTAAGAGGTGGGGACTCAACCCGAAAATTACCCTTTGGCTCTATAAGACTATAATCCGCCCCCTACTCTGCTACGGTGCTCTGGTTTGGTGGCCAAGAACAAACCTAGGCAACGTACGAGACAAGCTACAAAGACTCCAGAGGCTCGCATGCGCGGCCACCACTGGCTGCACGAGGTCCACTCCGACTGCAGCCATGGAGGTCATGCTAAACCTTTCACCGCTGCACCTACACATACAACAAGAGGCCAGTCTCTCAGCGGTAAGGTTACGAACCCTCAATATATGGTCTAACACCACAGGAGCTCTTCACACAGCATGCCTGGAAAAAGTATACAGCGAATTTCCAGTGCTCATGGTGGGCACGGATCGAATTCACAAACAAGCCATCTTTGACAAAAGGTACAAAATACAATTATTTGAGGACGACAACTACGAAGGACTCAATCCCCGGGAGCTGAGAATCTTCACTGATGGGTCCAAAACAGACAGCGGATCAGGCTCTGGAACCTTTTCAGAAGACCTGAACATGTCAATCACCACTCCGCTAGGAGCCCATAACTCGGTATTCCAGGCTGAGTGCATGGGCATCATTAACGCGGCGGCTGCCATCACTGCAAGGAAGGTAGTAGGATCCTCCATCCGCATACTCTCCGACAGCAGAGCAGTCTTAATGGCCCTAAAAAGCCATATAGTCACATCCAAACTTATACACGAATGCCACGAACGACTAATGGAGGTATGTCAGAACAATAAGATCACCTTACAATGGATCAAAGGACACAGTGGATCCCGAGGTAACGACGCCGCGGACGAGCTCGCCAGACAAGGATCGGGTGCGGGGGCGATAGGCCCGGAACCGATCCTCCCGATACCGTTTAGTAAGGTACGCTCAATGCTGCTGGCACGTACAGGGAAACTACACACAGAACACTGGCTAAACCAAACTGGATGCAGACAGGCCAAGCAGGCCATGCCTAGCATGAACGGTAAGCTCACAAGGGCGCTCCTTCAACTAGGAAAGGTTCGACTGAGTATGGTAACCAGTGTCATAACAGGTCATGGACTTTTTAACAAACATCTTTTTATAACAGGTGTCACAGACAGTCCCCTATGCCGTGGATGCATGGAGGAAGAAGAAACAGCCTCTCACGTGGTGTTGGAATGCAGCGGATTGGCCCCATACAGGGCAAAACATCTCGGATCCCCGAGTGACCTCCCCGAGGTCCTACTCAACATCAAAGGTTTGATAGGATTCCTCGAGGAGCTGGGCTGGCAAGACTAGCCCACCCCCTATCACGCAAAATAGGCGCAAGACGTCGAGTTGCGGAAAATCGCCCGAGCTACAATACAATACAAGGTGGATTTGGCGTTGTGCCGCATCGTGTTGTGGATCGTATATTCAAAGTTATGTTATTATATAATCTGTGGTTATGTTTATTCTTTTGCATTTTAATCCACGGAAACTACGTAAATATTTTCGACGACATGGCTAGTGTACATAAGTAGAGGTACTATGGTTAACTAAGTTCTGTTTAAACACTGACTGTTTTTTTTAGGGAACATATTTAATTATATTTCAGAATTGATAATATTGTGTTTTGATTTGGCACGTTCGGGTGTCAATTGAAATAGGTATTAATACTATTGTTTTTTTTTCATTCTTTAACGTTCTCGTAATATTGGTAATTCTAATACACTTCCTATTTAAAGTAGCTTGCAAAAATGTTTTTGAATATCTGTCCCTTTGTTCGTCTACCTGTGTATCTGTGGCTCACCTTAGAGCACATTAGTTACCAAATATAGTGCTACCTAGAGTTGTTTGATGTGAAGACTTATGTGCATGATGTTTCAAGCGTAGTCGCAGAAGTTGTCATTTCATGTTTGATACTTGTTGACGGAGCAACTCGTGTTAAGACGAAGAACATTTAGTAGGTACTAATGTTCGTATATAGGTACCTACGTACGAACATAAAGGTGACATTCTAATGGCAACTGCAACTACGTTACTGCAGCTGCATTACTGTTGTAACATTACTTTGACGGTTTGAACGTTCTAAACGCGGCAGTAATGCGGCTGCGAACATCACTCATTTTATCAATGAAATTGACAGTGTCAGCGCCTGCTTCAAGACTGCTGCACAGGTAATGTCGCAAGAGTATCAGTGGTGCAGCTGCTATTGCCATCCGGACGTCATCTTAAGTGATAGTGAGGAATATTTTTGTGCTGCGAAGATTTTCAATTAATTTAAGTCTGTAAGTTCACGTGTTTATTCAGTACAACCCTTCCCCCGGGATACTTAAAGAAAACATTTACGTTTGAGTCATAGCCATAGCTAGTATCTAATTAAATTTCCCTCTGGGTGTACCGTCTCCCTACGAACAATTTGGTCCTAAAATAACACTAAGTCGTAAAGATAGAGGCTTATGGTAATGGGTTGGAATACATTTTACGAGTATTAAAAATCAATAGCCTTTTCATTTCATGTGGAACGTATAAAAACCACGTACGGCTGTTCAGATTTATTCAGGGATTTTGCTTTATGCTAGTAGGTAACCATATTTTGTTTGATGTGATTTGCGACTTCATAAGATCCTAAATCGCACTGATACGTTTCATGCTTACAATCGATAAGGTGTTTCCTTATATCAATAAAATTATGTCAACCAACTTATTAATAAAATAGTTTATTTACCAGAAAGAATAGGTACTGGGCTAGGCCTGTCTCATGGAGTCAGTTTAAACAATTCCGATTTTGAATAACAAACATCTTTCTACGCTGAAGTTTTGGATACCTATATAAATATAGAATATTGTAGGTACGTGTTCAAAAACATTCAGGGGTCTCAGTATGAACATGGACAAGACGAAGATCATGTACGTAGTTTAATTATTTTATTATTATCGCAAATAATGAATCCCAAGCAGTTTTATCTCTTACGACACCGACGTTCTTTGAGGGTTGAGTCTTCGTACTAAATATAAAGGATGGTTTGAAATTAATGTTTGGGATGTTTCTGCTTTTACTTAAAAAATAGTATTTTATGCAACAGTTTTATAAGAGGGGTCAAAAAATGTGAGTGGCGTGGGTAACAATGTGAGCCGAAGGCAAACATTGTTAATAAATACGCCATGAGCATTTTTTGACTACTTATACAACGTTGCATACAATGCTTTTTCTATGAGTAGGCAATATTAAATAAAATACAAAAAAAATATAAACAAAATTTTATTTTTGAAAATGTCAATGTAAATTTTGGATAATAGGTATTACTATATGTATGTAGCTCTTGTCTGCGACAAGCACCCATAATACCAAATATTACTGCAACCTGTAACAAGAAAAAGGAGAATTAAATAATATTCAGTTACAATGCAAAAATATAAAATGTACATAAATATAGCTCGTTGTACTGTGTACCCTAAAAATGTGTATCAAAAATTTTTATAACATATACCAACCTTGCTTAAAAGATAGATCTGACCCGGTGCTTCCAATTAGTCTTTGAAAATACACCAAAGACGTTTTCAGAGAATGACGAAGTTTTGTGCTCCAATCTCCACGCCATGCACTTCTCATAAGATTTGTCGTATAGGTGCTGAGATTTAGTACTTAGGCAACAAATTTTCGGTCGCTGCTTGTGCTGCAGCGGATATTTCTTCAGGTGTAGAAACAATGTAGTCCTCTTGGTCCATTTTCAACACTTTTTATGAACGCAAAACAAATAGTAACGCAAAGTACTCAAAGAACAAGAAATTACCGGGAAAGGCGGGAAACGAGAAACAAACGAGTAATGTCTATGGTTATGTTTTTTTTAAAGCCGTTACACACTACCGCACCGCACCAGGGTCGTGGTGCTGTAGGGTATAAAAGTATTTTTTATTATGTCGGTAGCAATGAACTCAGTACAAATTTGTTTCTTTTTTAATAAAAACCGTATGCATTCAATCGTTTGTCACGTTGGTAGCAATGTACCGGTATGTGCCACCTGCTACCCTGCACTAGCTTACCGTATCGTAATGTCTCTAAAACGATACAAGTGCTTTTTTGGGCAATAGACTATAGACTTTTAAGGAGTATTAATAATGTACGCCCTTATATGTTCGTTCGTGACTATGTAAATGACAGATAAAAGTACCCGAGTAGAAAAAGTTATTAATGTAATTTTACTCATTGGATAACACACTTTCGATATCAATTTGAAGTTTTCTGATATCTGTTATATTTACGGAATATCGCCTGGCTACACTAACCGATTACACCCTGTATACCTAGGTACTCTCAACTAATAAAATATACTTACTTTAAACTTGATCGATAATATTGATATAAGCAAAACCACTTCTTTTATATTTACCATTATATAGATAATGCTCTGAAATATCTGTACAGCTGCCATGAGTTTGGCACTGACATAATAAACGCTAGCGTGACTATAACTTACTATCTATACTGGGTCAAGCAAATCTTGTCAGTAGCAAACGGCGGCAAATTTGAAAAATCGTGGGTTAGCAACACTGTGTTCGAATAATTCGAAAATTGCGTGTCATCTGTGTTTTATCTGTGGAATGTGGATCGCGAATGACAGCCATCATCATTGTTTACGTTCGGAATCGATTCTAATTCAAGAGATATTTCTGCTGAGTTACCATTAAATACCAATATATTAAATAACCCATATAACCATTCCAGTCGCAGAATCATCAAAGTGGTAACTAAATGTCAGATGTGTCGTAACAGAGTCCACACAATGTGTCTAGAATTGTTTCGAAACAAAGTGTCGTCGCCGTGTGTACACTTTTCCGTAACAAGGTGTCGACACATTTGTGTGCACTTTGCGTGCGGTTTGCGACTAAATCTGACAGCAAATTTGTGACAGCAAATGTCAATATAAAATACCTCTTGAAAACCAAGGTTTGTCAAACTACTATTAGTGTCTCGTGTGCTCGTAAGTAATTCTAGTAAGTCATCATGGGCGATGCAAATGATAATAATCGACCAAAACCATATAAACACCCAACACCCGTCAACCTTTTACAGAAAAGTTTTTAAAGAAATGCAATAAGCTACTTAGGTCAGCCAACGAATGCTCCAAAAAGTTGTAGAGGGAAATGCTCGGAACACAATTTTTGACTCTGTAACTTGGTTTGGACAAGTTAGGAGGTGAACATATCAAAAGTCCCCGGCCGTAGCCCTTGAGCGGGGGAAGAGAGGGGGCTTTGAAGGTCCCATTTTCCGGTTTTTCGATTATATCTCGGAAACTATGCATCTTAGCGACATGGCCACTTATACAAAATGCAAGTTAATTTAATTTGTTACAAGTTTATTCCGTCAATTTTTTCGATATGTTGAATAGTTTTTGAGATATCCGCTCTTGAAAGTTTATTTAGGGCTCTCAATTTTATCTTGATATATCTACATCAGTGAAGGTGCAAGGCCGTGTATGGTATCGTTTTCGTATAAATCTGGGTTGCTGAATCCATTTAAGGTATCACATTGACACCATTCCACAAAATAAAAAAATATCTTTTTAGGGTTCCGTACCTCAAAAGCAAAAAACGGAATCCTTATAGGATCACTCGTGCGTCTGTATGTCTGTCTGTCTGAATACACAAAATAGTTCTTTACCTATAGATGACAGGAAAACCTATTAGAAATGTGCAGTCAAGCGCGAGTCGGACTTAATGTACGGAACCCTTAATACGCGAGTCCGACTCGCACTTGGCCGGTTTATTTTAAACTCCTCTTGACGCTTAACCGCTGAACCGATTTCGTTGAAATTTGGTATAGAAATAGTTTGCGTCCCGGAACAGGACATAGGATAGATCTTATAACCAAAATCATCTTTTGAAGGTGTGAAAAGTGGCGTGGAAATTTGTACGGGAAATCAATAACCGCTGAACTGATTTATATTAAATTTGGGATGGTCTACATCTTTGATTTAGTTAAAAATGATAAAAAAAACATGACTTCAAACCTAAACTTAAACAGTATTAACTTCAAGAAGTCAATTCTGAATTCCTCTCCCTACACCTCATTTCACACCTTTAAAGGATGATTTTTGAGATAACTTATTATGTCCTGTCTCGGGACTCAATATATATGTGTACTAAATTTAAATTAAAACTGTTCAGCAGTTTAAGCGTGAAGAGGAGTTTAAAAGAAAGTATATGTTTTTACTTTGGAATGGTGTCAATGTGATACCATAACTAAATTTGGTACTGCGAATTTATACGAAAACGATACCAAACATGGCCTCGTAGCTTTAATGTTGTAGAAGTCAAAATAAAATTGAGAGCCCTAAATTCTTATTACTTGACCAAACTTGTGTAGAAGGAAAAGGAAAAATAAAAGTCTTCGGCAGGAATATAAGACACAGATATAATTTTTTTTTTGCGTTACTATTTCAATCATCAAATATAAACATACCTTGATTATATTATTCTAGTGAGATCCTCACAGATAAACAAAAACATTTACTTAAAAAATTACAAGGTCGAAATGTCACGGAACTTGTGAGAGTAATATGTGAAAAATAAAAACTTTTATGACAAAAAATCTGGACACAATTTAAGAAGCATCCCATTGCGTCGAGGAATCATCTGTATCTTTGCTTGTTTCATTACCTCCTCGCTTCTTTTTTTGTCCTTTGTATTCTGTAGCAATTTGTAAGATCTGAAAATAAAGATAACTTGCGTCGTCACGGATGTCGATTTATAGGTTTTAGGGAGTGCAGAATTCGAAAACGATGATCATTTTATAATCCAAGATAGCGGCTACGTATTTTGTCATAAAAGTCGTCATGAATATCGTTTTATAGGTTTTAGGAAGTGCCGATTTCGAAAATGATGACCAGTTTGGAATCCAAGATGTGTGCCGTGCACTTTGTCATAAAAGTCGTCATGGATATCGTTTTATAGGTTTTAGGGAGTGCAGAATTCGAAAATGATGACCATTTTGGATTCCAAGATGTCTGCCGTGCACTTTGTCATATAAGCCGTCATAGATGTTGATTTATAGGTGTTAGGAAGAGCAGATTTCGAAAATGATGACCATGACCAACAAAACGACATCCATGTCGACTTTTAACATAGTGCATGGCCGCCATTTTGGATTCCAAAATGGTCATCATTTTCGAAATCAGGGCCCCCTAAAACCTATAAAACGACACCCATGACAACTTTTATGACATAGTGCATGACCGCCATTTTGGATTCCAAAATGGTCATCATTTTCGAAATCAGGGCCCCCTAAAACCTATAAAACGACACCCATGACAACTTTTATGACATAGTGCATGGCCGCCATTTTGGATTCCAAAATGGCCATCATTTTCGAAATCTGCGTCCCCTAAAACCTATAAAACGACATCCATGACGACTTTTATGACATAGTGCATGGCCGCCATCTTGGAATCCAAAATGGTCATTGTTTTCGAAATCTGCGCCCCCTAAAACCTATAAAACGACACCCATGACGACTTTTATGACATAGTGCATGGCCACCATTTTGGAATCCAAAATGGTCATCATTTACTAAATCTGCGCCCCCCAAAACCTATAAAACGATACCCATGACCACTTTTATGACAGTGCATGGCCGCCATTTCAGATTTCAAAATGGTCATCATTTTCTAAATCGGGGCCCCCTAAAACCTATAAAACGATATCCATGACGACTTTTATGACATAGTGCATGGCCGCCATTTTGGAATCGAAAATGGTTATCGTTTTCGAAATCTGCGCCCCCCAAAACCTATAAAACGACACCCATGATGACTTTCATGACATAGTGCATGGCCGCCATTCTGGATTCCAAAATGGTCATCATTTACTAAATCTGCGCCCCCCAAAACCTATAAAACGATACCCATGACAACTTTTATGACAGTGCATGGCCGCCATTTCAGATTTCAAAATGGTCATCATTTTCTAAATCGGGGCCCCCTAAAACCTATAAAACGACATCCATAACGATTTTTATGACATAGTGCATGGCCGCTATCTTGGAATCCAAAATGGTCATCGTTTTCGAAATCTGCGCCCCCTAAAACCTATAAAACGACATCCATGACGACTTTTATGACATAGTGCATGGCCGCCATTTTGGAATCGAAAATGGTTATCGTTTTCGAAATCTGCGCCCCCTAAAACCTATAAAACGACACCCATGACGATTTTTATGACATAGTGCATGGCCGCCATCTTGGAATCCAAAATGGTCATCGTTCTCGAAATCTGCGCCCCCTAAAACCTATAAAACGACACCCATGACGACTTTTATGACATAGTGCATGGCCACCATTTTGGAATCCAAAATGGTCATCATTTTGTAAATCTGCGCCCCCCAAAACCTATAAAACGACATCCATGACGACTTTTATGACATAGTGCATGGCCGCCATTTTGGAATCGAAAATGGTTATCGTTTTCGAAATCTGCGCCCCCCAAAACCTATAAAACGACACCCATGACGACTTTTATGACATAGTGCATGGCCGCGATTTTGGATTTCAAAATGGTCATCATTTTCTAAATCGGGGCCCCCTAAAACCCATAAAACGACATCCATGACGACTTTTATGACATAGTGCATGGCCGCCATTTTGGAATCGAAAATGGTTATCATTTTCGAAATCTCCGCCCCCCAAAACCTATAAAACGACACCCATGACGACTTTTATGACATAGTGCATGGCCGCCATTCTGGATTCCAAAATGGTCATCATTTTCGAAAGCGGGGCCCCCTAAAACCTATAAAACGACATCCATGACGACTTTTATGACATAGTGCATGGCCGCCATCTTAGAATCCAAAATGGTCATGGTTTTCGAAATCTGCGCCCCTTAAAACCTATAAAACGACACCCATGACGACTTTTATGACATAGTGCATGGCCGCCATTTTGGATTTAAAAATGGTCATCATTTTCTAAATCGGGGCCCCCTAAAACCTATAAAACGACATCCATGACGACTTTTATGACATAGCGCATGGCCGCCATCTTGGAATCCAAAATGGTTATCATTTTTGAAATCTGCGCCTCCTAAAACCTATAAAACGAAACCCATGACGACTTTTATGGCATAGTGCATGGCCGCCATTTTGGATTCCAAAATGGTCATCATTTTCAAAATTGGGGCCCCCTAAAACGTATAAAACGACATCCATGACGACTTTTATGACACAGTGCATGGCCGCCATTTTGGATTCCAAAATGGTCATCATTTTCGAAATCGGCACTCCCTAAAACCTATAAATCGACACCCATCTCGACTTTTATGACAAAGTGTTTGGCTACCATCTGCATGCAAGACATTTCTATTATTTTTACGTACAAAAATGGCCCCCTGTCAACTTCCAACCGAGATTTAATCGATAATTTATTCGATTAATGTTCAGATTCATTCAAATTCAATCTATGTTAGGTCGACTAACCTAATCGTGATTAAAATTAGAGGATTAACTTTTTTTATTCCATTAATTAGCGCCACTTGCACCATTCCACTAACCCGGGGTTAACTGGTTAAACCTGGAGTTACCATGGTTACCAGTACAATTTGATACTGGGTTAACGGTTTAACCGCTTAACCCAGGGTTAGTGGGACGGTGCAAGTGGGCCTTAGTCGAATAAACAGTTAATCTATTAAGTCCCATCTCTGACCACGTCATTTTTACACTTTGAGAATATCTGAAAACAAATGAACACAAGGAGCCATTTTGCAAATCGAGTAACTTTGTTATTACTTTTGACAGCGCGTGTCATGTGTCTACACAGAGTCGACACAAAGTCGAAACATTTGCGACTACTTTGTGACTGCAATATTTCGCAGCCTTAAACCATATTTATACATCATAATTAACAAGTTTCGTAGTATGTAAAGCGTTATTTCTGTTATCTAAGTATAGTATACGCATCGAAGTACTAAAAATGCATCAAATAATATATTTATGAACACAAGCACTGAGAAGTAAACAATTTCATTTCCGGCTAAACTAAAACAATGTGGTGGCGCGTTGATTATATTACACTTAGTTTATCAAATCACTCGAGCAGTTTAATTCCCCATAATAATTTAAGTCCTATTGTAATATAAATGCAAACAATATATAATTACGTCTTGTAATCCGTTTTAGAGATGGCGTATTAATGTCACTTATTTTTATTTAACTATTTTTCCATCTGACAGTTTCCATTTGACAGGAACAAAATGAACGAATGAACGAATGATTTTGGCATAAAGTAGTCGCAAACTAGTAACAATGTGTGCACACGGCGACCACACTTTATGTCACTTTGTGTCATGTGTCGACCCTTCCCCATTTCTGGTAACTGTGTCGACACGGCGACGACTCTGCGACTGGAATTGTGACCGAAACAGACGGTGTCGACACAAGATGTGTCTACACCGCGTCGTAACGGCGACTGGAAATGGTTGTATGGGAAGATTGTGCTTAATCAAAGCTAAGGTGCCTACAATGCCTACAGCGCCAACTGAGGAATCTAATAAAATATTAAAATCCAGTAGGACATCTACCTGCTGAAGCAATGATTTTAATCATACATTCTTGTTTAACGGCATAGTCCACTTCTAATTTTATTTTGAGATCTTTAAATTAGTTAATCATTTTTATCAACAACACACACCGCTTTTAAATTGTCCGTCCATACCTCTTAATAACAATTTCAAACATTTTCAATAGAGAATCCGCAACTGACAATTTGAATTGACGTACGTAATACGAGTAGGGCGCGCTCGGCGGAAAAAAAGTTTTGGTTCGATGTACATTGCTGCTTTTCTTAGCGCAATACTATGCCCTACTTTAGTTTGCTTTACATTGCTACTGACAAGATTTGCTTGACGCACTATATGCATCTCGCTCGAGGTGTACCTATAGAAAATTACTTACGACGTTAACGTATATCGGGTGTGGCCTGTAATGAGCAAAAAATTTAACTGTAAGCTGCACTCCTCATACTGACCAACATTTGTTCAGCAACTTTTAAAAATAACTTGTGGTTTGATTTTTAATACACTTTGAAGTTTATTCTAAGACGCAATGTATTGCGAATTTTGCTATGTTTAAGGCGTGACAAGCAACGTCAATCACAGTGATGGCGTAGCGATGACGTCCATTGAAGGTAATATTTATTTTGAATGAAAAATAGGGACTCTAAATACTTCATATTTTTTTTAAAGTTGTTGCACTAAAGTGTCATCGTTTGAGGAGTACAATCTATGTTTTAATTATTTGCTCGTCTTACAGGCCACACCAGGTATGTCAGTGTTGACACAATCAGTGACTCGTGGTACAGGTACAGGTAAAGCAATTATTTTACTTACGATGGAAAACTTTGAATAGTTGAAGTTCTTCAGGAGTTCAAAATAAGCTTGGCAAGTTGCAATGTATTCGGTGCGAATCAAGACATTTTGAAAGTTTAATTAAATTTATACTTTAAGCTGGATTAGTAAAACCGTACCTCAAAGTAAAGTCTTGAAGTCAAAATAAGCAAAACAAATATAATTTGGTAACCTTTTGTTGTATAAATATTTCGATATTAATTTTACTTCCAGTTCTTGAGTAGAAACGTTTATTTATATAGTTGTATTGGTCAAACGAAATTACTCAGTAAAAAAGAATAAAAAATCTATAGGTACCTACCCATCCTTTTCTTTTGGGTACTAGTACTAGTGTAAGACAAAGATAGTATAATTCTCTATGTCTATGTTTGAAATGAGACAGTCCTTTGACAAACTATACTTATGCATTTCATTACCCTGTTGACATAATTAATTATTTCTTAACTATCAGTGAGCCCGAATTGTTTCTTTAAATTATTAAATGTTGCACTCATTTACTACATACGCTCTTACTCAAACTTGAAACTTTAACTTTCTTTGACTGTAACAGTGTGTCAGGTCTTTTGAATTCCTTAATTAATAAGCTTAGCAAAGTTACAAATTTTGTTGAAAGTATGTCTCGCTTGTTTTACCCGAACATTAAGCATGGGTTAAGAAATATAAAACGGTAATCATCTTTTGTCTCTAGAAGAAAACTCTACTTCTGAAAGAAATCGGTTTAAAGTGATACCTAATGAGATTTAACAATCACAACTTGATTTGTTATTAATACGATACGATACAACATGGGAAAGACATTTCGCGCGCATCAATAACTCGAATAGGTATATCAAATATCTTTATTTTGCATAAAATCAATAATTATCTTATCAATAGGTACATATATCAAGTTGGGATTTCAAAACCTGAATTCCACTCTTTTTCTCAGCTGTAAGTATTGTGTTAAGTACAGGTGCTGGCAATGTACCGAGGGTTGCACTGAAAATGTCGGGAATAGAGAATACTGTCGCATCTAGACAGTCAATCTTTATTTTAATGCATACTTAATCTCAAACTGACCACGCATATAAATTTTCTTTTGAAAGTAATCATTCTGTAATGCACACGGCTCATAATCCCAAAGTCCTTTTTGTATGGCGATTTTGGAGCCTTAGTGGTTTTGTATGAAATTCGTGGAGTAGCCAACGGAATTGAAGTTTTTTTTACATATATATATATATATAATATTTTTTTACTGTTGTCATATGAATATTTAGGAATGTCGAAATCTGCCGATATGCAACTTTTTTGGCAGTCTTTTTAATTAACAGCACAAATGCGATTTTAATTTTTGACGTCGCTTTGGAATGACATGCTTCTTTAAGATCATCTATGGGATAAAATGAAAGTGACTTTCATATTTAATTTTAACCGCAAACGAGCGTACGATGAACTCTAGTTCATAAAAAAATAACAGAAGCCCATTGTAACTTTTATTTGTTCGCTGAGGGCATATTGAAAACCGTTTAAAAATTTGATCGGAAAAATCACTTTGCCAAAAATTCAAATAATGTTCGACATACAATTTTCAAATTGCCAGTAATTCTTAAATACAAATGACAACCAAATGAAATATACCTTAAAAGTTTTATAAAGAGTTACATTTTTATAAATTATATGCCTCTTTCTATTATGTTATTTCTAAGTGTCCCATTCCCGAATATTTCAGTGCGACCCTCGGTACCTAGACGGGAGTCATGAATAATTTCTAATTACTACTTTCACAAGTATTGAACTCATTTTGCTCTAGCTAGTCATTATAACATCGATAAAGAAAAGCTAAAGCTGGGGAAACTAGCCACTAACCCACTACATTAAATGCTAGAAACGGGCATACGAGAGTACCTACTGACAAGGCTTCCTTTGTCTTGCAAAACCTCCGCTGTCGGGACAGGCCGCATAACTTTGCTTTTGCATTATCTTCACCTATTTATACTTACAGAGACTGAGGCCGAGTTTCCAACATTACTAAGATGTTGCTGTTTCTGGTCGGACTCCTGTATTTAACCGACTGTAAGGACAAATAATTCCTTTTGGCGATATTTAGATTTTTTTATAGAAGCGCATATTGACATCACACATTTACATTACACATATTACGATAGGTTCATGGATGTACATAACTCTTTCTTCTTTTCTTCCTGGCGTTATCCAGACATTTTGCCACGGCTCATGGGAGCCTAGGGTCCGCTTGACAACTAATCCCATGATTTGACGTAGACACTAGTTTTCACGAAAGCGACTGCCATCTGACCTTCCAACCCAGAGGGGAATCTAGGCCTTATTGGAATTAGTCCTGTTTCCTCACGATGTTTTCCTTCACCGAAAAGTGACTGGCAAATATCAAATGATATTTCGTACATACGTTTCGAAAAACTCATTGGTACGAGCCGGGGTTTGAACCCGCGACTTCCGGATTGAAAGTCACACGCTCTTACCGCTAGGCCACCAGCGCTTATGTACATAAGTATATTACATAATTGTATCATCAAATGATTATCTTATATCAACCCTATAATCAATCGGTTAGTAGCATATAAATTTTTGGACTAAATAATTCTTAGTAGTAGGTACTGATATATTCTAAGGGCATACTTTAAAATTCCTCAAGTTGTAACTACCTAATGTTGGTACAAATAGCGAATTTATCCCTCTTTAAGTTGTTGACCTTGTTCTTTACATAGAAGGTTAAATTTGCCTCAAAATATTCTAAAGGCATGGTTTAAGACGTAGGTAAGTAAATAACTCAAACTTCTTATCGTGACTAAAATTGATACATACCTACACGTAATTATATAAATAAAATAATTACACGAAAGACCAATAATAACGAGTTACATTTTTAGGGATTTCAGTTGAGTGTAAGTATTTTTGTGATTCAAAGTTTAATTTACCTAAATTGATTGTCTGTAATCTGTATCTCGGAGTTCTAGATTTACAATATAATACACCTCTAACAAAATATATTATTGCTCGAACCATAAATAAGCTAGGACCCGTTAGGATTATTCTCTCTGTCACAATAAATTCAAATAGAATTGAGAATCCGTTATTGCTGGCACGCTTGCTGAAATTCTTATTACGAAATATGAAACCACTTTCCAGTTATAAGGGAATTCATTTCACGAATGGAAATCCCGAAATAGGGAATGTAAAACTTAACAACTACTTTTATAATTGCTTGGGAAGTTCCGCAGCGGCGGGAGCGAACGGCTGTGCTCAATGATCGAGTCGATAGTTGTAAGAAGACATAATTACCTATATTATTCTCCTAATATAATTATCATAATATTGTCAAATAAAAAAACAGACACCAACAAACTCCATTGTATTATATTTATATACGTATACTTGTAGAAAAGGATATAGGATATATAAATCAGTAAAGGATATTGTAAAAATAAAAATATTGACAACTGTGGCCGAGATCGCTTAAATCTCTTCTTGCGCGATGTGTGCTTTGTAGCGCCATCTACCGTGACATTGGGTAAACTTTTTGCTTGCCGCAACAGGGCGGTTCATCAACTATGATTTATTTTTAAATAAATCTATATAATAATAGGGTAACCTCTTTTATTATATATTATAATTATTTATTATGAAACTGTCTTTGAATGACAACTTGCTGTTTTCAGATTTACTCTTGAGTAAATTCAATGCTTCTAAAGATGTGACAGCGATACCGATCTGTCAGTGTCAAAAGTGACGTTTTGGGTGAAGATATGTCACTTCTCTTGACACTCATAGATCGGTATCGTATCGCTGTGATAACTAAGAAGCATTGTTCGAATTGGGCAGTAAATCAAAAGGCGTAGCTATTTAGTATCTTCTACAATCTTCATCGTACGTATGAAAAAATATGTTTGATTGTGCGGAAAAATTAATCAACAACGTGACAACACCCTAAGGCAGCTTCGGCGCACAAAAAACCCTTCAAAGCTTTTGTTTTGCTCTCGTTTTATTAAATATCCTCGTGTAACCAGACACGAACTCACACATTTATTTTCGTCGATTTTAAATATTTGTACATTTATAAAAACCAACAACTGTAATAAAATATTTTGTCAAAGAGACGCTCATTGGCATTTTAGATAATTTTTCAGTAAATACAATTCAATTCAAAGATACCTTATATAATATATTGCTGCCAACTATGTCTATTTAATTCTATGAGAATAGGATGATTAAATAATTATTATTTTGTGTTTAAAGTATTGTCAAGTCACTCTATTGTAATATTGATATTTTTTATTATTGGTCCTTTTCCATTTATGCTAGTTATACATATATGTTACCAAATTAATCCATTTTTAGTGAAAACGCCTTCTCAGTTATATCAAAGTCGGATTTTCTCTCAAATATTTTTTCATGCATTTCCATTCTTCTGATTTCATTACATACATTAACCTATATTTCCTTCTTATACTCGTAATACATGGGTGATTGGGTGCTTAATAAAGTTATTTTGTTTTTTATGTTTGAGGATTCACTAGGTGGACAAAATCAGAACATTAGAGTAACGTGATGTCTGCCTGTTTGTCCGCATATAGGTTAGTTTTTTTTATAATTTTATTGACATTTGGTTTTGGCAAATTGATTTTTTTTTACTAGTAACAATGCATTTTTTAGGAGATAGTAGGTATGTAAGCAAGGTATTATTTCACTGTGTTCCGCCTTTGCTAAGCAGAAGAAACTTTATATTAATTATTTATGTTAAATATATAGATTTAATTAAATAATCATTATTATCAGGAATAAAATTAGACGGTATGGTGCACATAAAAAAGATGGTTGGACCACTAGCCGAACTCGTCATACAGGCTGTTACAATATTATTATTATTTTAGGAAAAGAGTTAGAAGGCTCTTACTCTACTCACAATAATATTTGTTCAAAATTTGAAATCCATCACATACATAGTTTAGGAGAGAGATAACACAGTTTTATCTTAGTTATACAATATATTGGGTGCCGTACCCCTGAGGGGGTAGTTGGAGATTGAAAAGTTGTGTTTGTTATTATATCCCTATAAGGCATCGTTTGCCTATAGTTTCAAACTTAAAGCTTTAGATGCAAGTTTTCCAAGGTTCTAACCTTTGTTTATCCTTTCATTTTTAAAATAAATGCTAAAATATAGCATGTCTAAATGACTTCCAATCAACCAACCTCTTTTTAAACAAAAAAAAACGGAAAAAGAATGCAAAAAGAAAACGGTCACCCATCCAAGTACCACGCCCGACGTTGCTTAACACGTTCGCGGACGCGGATTGCATAGCATCCGTTTTTGCACTACTCCTGGTGACGCGTATGCTATAGCATCCGTTATTCGTTTTAAATTTCTGCGTTGAAATGCTTATCAATCCGCTTTACCACAGTATAATATTATTCACCAACTTTTCCTCTACCAGTCACCAGAATCAAAGTTTGCATACTGCCATATTACATAGTTTTATCGAAGTTAAAAATTATCCTGTGACGTCTCCAATTGGGCCCCCCTTTCTGTGACGCACCTGTTATAGCATTCGTCTTTGTATGGGAGCTCCCTTAGTAGCCCGGCAGGTGCGTCTGGGAGTAGACACATGAAATTTAGGTGATTTTCGTGCGCGATAGCGATTTTGACGGATTTTTATAAAATCGTAATTAATGTTTTTCTTACAATTTCTTTAAGTTTTTCAATGTGTTTTAATAAACGAACATATTTACTAGTGGTTTATTGTGCTACAATCAAATTTTGATAACGGTGAATGTGAAAAAGTGAGGCATGAATGTGTATACCTATCATTCAAGTAATTACGTTACTAGTCATAGTTTTGATGATATAATTGTGAATTATAAGCCTGCTGGCGCTCGATGATCACCTCTTACAAGGTAAGACCGTTTATGACAAGTATTGTGGCATAATTCTTGTATATTTCACGCCTTATGTTTGGTGCAGATGCATCCGAAAAAGAATATAAAGTTGGGTGAATCATCGCTTGACAGGAAAAGTGGTGGACGGTTTACGTCCAGAACTTAAAGCGGCGGTGACTTACAGGGAACTCAAAAAGTGTAATACGGTAGAGATTGACGATTTTGAAAGTGGTGGTGGCGTAAATGCTGCGTATACCTTGGACAGCTGGAAGAAAAAACCTCTCTCTTTTATGAGAGCTCAACCGGCTCCAGTCGGCTCTCTGCAACATGCCATGAGTGGGCATTTAGATTCTTCAGACATATTATGCGGTCTCCAACGCATGATGTGTAGTATCACATAATTTTAGGTCCAATGAATGACGAACGTGCTTGGGATGGGGCATGTATGAAAAGGACATAATATTACAATGATAAGAAATGGGGGAACGAAACAGAAGTAGAAAAATGTTTGAAGACTGTCAGCAATGAGTCTTTAGAGCAAAAATCTCGCCTCTAGGAAGTCAGAAGTCTCAGCCATTAAGTCCATCAAGTACGATGAATGAATGCTATAACATGCGATGTCATATAAGATCACATCTTGAGCACGTCATGTGACGGAGATGCTTATGCATCCGAATTGTATAGCATTTGTTGTCACATAGCGTATAAAAAATATACTTCATATTGACGCGGATTGCATAGCATCCGCCTTGCATAGCATTACGCGTCATATACAAACCTAAAAGATATATTTGTAGTGACAGGTATGCTATAACAGTCGCAATATTTCCATACAAAATTTAGGTGTCCAAATGGTGTGACTGAGCGTCCGCGAACGTGTTAACTTTGGTCAAAAATCACGTTTGCTGTATGGGAGCCCCACTTAAATCTTTATTTTATTCTGTTTTTAGTATTTGTTGTTATAGCGGCAACAGAAATACATCATCTGTGAAAATTTCAACTGTCTAGCTATCACGGTTCGTGAGATACAGCCTGGTGACAGACAGACGGACGGACGGACGGACGGACAGCGAAGTCTTAGTAATAGGGTCCCGTTTTACCCTTTGGGTACGGAACCCTAAAAAGGGACTAACTACCAATTTAACAAGTAAATTACACCTTTACACGTCAGTTAATTGCTTAATATACATATAACGACATTAATTTACTTGTATTTATTTATCCCTCAGAGAGGACTAATATCATAAAACTCCTGTGCCAATCACGTGTCGGAGATATGTCGATATCCCATGGCTTATAGACGGGCGGCCGGCCATCCTGTTATGACTGACAGCCGGCTGCAAAAATGTTTACTCTTATTCAGGGAGTATTATTCATATACCTACCATAGGGGTGATTCAGGTATTCGGCCCTAGGTTGTCTATTTAATTGGGATGTGTGTAAGGCAAGCTGAGGCGGTTACCTATAGGTATAGCAGAGACAGAACGGCAAGAGCGCTTTCTAGCTCTCTATCTGTCATCTCCCTGTCGCCCTGTTATCTTATATTATTACAGGGTCATTCTCAAAATCTATGCCTGTAGTCTCATTGCTGCGACCCATAAAAAAGGTATGAAAAGAGTCGTGGCCATTAAATGCAACTTCAGACATACATATTCTCTGAGAATGACCCTACGACTGTCACGTGCCTACTTCTAGTCTGCAGCAAGTCCAGAATTGCCAAACTTTTAGTAAAGAAGTTATGAAATTTTAGACGCATTTTTTTTATATACAAAACGATTAACGGTTAAGTACTTGTAACTGAAGCCGCTGCACTTGCCTAGCATTTCTTAATTTGAATTACAATTATGGTGGCTATCGGGCTATACCTACAAAAAAGCTATCAGTAATTATTTTATTCACTAAAATCTCGTAGTTCAAATTTATTCACCTAAAATCACATTAAACAATCATTTCATAAATAATATTACATACCTAAATGGATAAATAAAAACTTAGACCATAATAAGACATCCTTACTATTCGGAAAATTATACATACACAAGGCTCATCAGGAGAGTCATTGTTAAGACTACAAGGCCGTTAACACCTTCACCGCTAAGCTACGGTCACAGCCGATAACATGGTTTTCCTGGTATGAAGCGTATTTTGCTACATACCTAAGCATATAAAGGCAAAACGAAATTTATAGTCATTAATTCTGAATGGGTTAAATAATATGACCAAGGTATAAACAAGTACCGAATCGCTTTTTTGAAGTTAGTTCAGTCATTTGTAGCCAAGATAGGTACTTTAATTCTATTTCGAAAACTATTTGTTCAGGTAAGACAATTATTACCTATTACTTCCAATAATTGAAAGCGTCCTTGTGCGTCTTGAACCAATGATTTTAATAGGCCATAAACTAAGTATTTTGCGACGAAGTAAAGTAAGTACCTACTTTACTGTTTTGTTTTCAATTTAGAACAGCCGACTTATGCAACTAAAAGTTGCCAAACGTAGCCATACTCGGCCGCTATAACTTCCTTTAGTAACTTCTTCATTCAATATGTTTAAAGGAAAAGGGCCTGTGTCTAACAGTACAATATACATAATTATAAACATACAGTATTTTGTTGAGATTCAGAGATGCCTTATTCAATTGCATGAGTAACTTAGTCTCATTCCAAAAGGACAAATTTCATAAATAAATTCTAAGCAAATTTAAATCTCTAATCGGTTCCGCGTTCGGCAGGCCTGCGTTCAGTTTCGGTCGAAACTAGAGCAAACCCGAACCTTTTGGTTTCGGGATCGAATCTGCTTTCAGCGGACACTAGCGCAAATATATACAATTTATACAAAACATTGATAATAGGTTTCTATCTAGGTACTTAATTTGCTATGTCAAAATTCATAACAAAAATAACATAAAAACAATCCTATGTCCCGGAACTCAAACTATCTCTATACCAAATTTCAACTAAATCGGTTCAGCGGCTTATGCGTGAAGAGGTAATAGACAGACAGACACACTTACGCCTTTATAATAGTAATAATAATAAGCCCGCAGGGCAGCTTGTGGCGAGCTGTTGGGGAGTAACGACCCCACGGACCCGAGTGCTCCCGAGAGTCGGTCAGGGTCTCCGTCTCCGGCGTGTCTTCGTCGGTCGGAGTGGACCCCAAGGGGTCTCAGCTCTGGCTTGCCTTCATTGGCCGTCCAGAGAGGAGTCGCTAGAGCTATATGCTCCAGGGGTGGAAGTGAAAGATGCATAAGACGCGAGTTGGCACAGTGGCTGTTAACAGTCACTGGGTAGAAAGCGGCGCACACCTCTCGACACCCCTGAGCCGCTCACACCGATGTTGCTCCTGGTCGTCTTCGCGACGGCAGTTTCAGAGGCCCATCTAGTCAGCGGCGAGTCACCGCCTGCCTCGATGACGGTGTTAACATTGTTATGGCAGGTGTCTGGACCTCTTTTACAATAGCCCACTCTCATTGTTCACCCAAACATCAATCCATAGACCGGAATACTGTTCACTTTTTCTACAATACTGCCGCCTTAAGAAAAAAAACCATAAGTGACAATTTTTGCGAAATTGAGTTATTGACACCCTCGAAATCAGGAAAAAAAATGTGATTTTTCTATCTAGCAGTTATTTCTTTATCTCTGACAGGTCACGATTTAGACAAGCATAACTACACACCATTTTGGTAAAGTTACTGCCTTTTTGAGAAAGAAAAAGCATAAGTATATATTCATAGACAGAAAAGTACTAAATTGACGACTTGTGCTTTTTTCCTTTGTCTTGAATTTGAGCCCAACAATTATTTCACAAGAAGAAAAACCATAATATTGGTTTTCTATAAGATTTCTATGTAAAAAACCCATAAGTTGACAGAAGTGTTAATTCTTGTTAGTATAAAATAATTATTAATCATAACTCTGGGAATCTAAAAAAACATAAGTTGTACGTTATGTTTTTTCTATCTCGTATGACTCTTCCTTATGCTTTTTCTGCTTAGTGTCGGTTGCAAAAAAAGTAAACTTGTGCTTTATTTATTAAACGTTGTGGTCAGTTATGCTTTATCAGGCTAGTAGGTAGTCCCCCTCCGGTCTCCTATAAGGACAGATTTTGGCCGGTTCACTCCTGGTTACTTTCCTTCGGAAGAGGTTGCGCGTACGACGCACGTATTAATTACTCCTGTGCCTACTTCAAAAAATATTAGGAGTGTTAATATGTATACGTGATTGGAATAAGTGTCAAAAATTATTTGTAAGTATACTTATATCCATGTTACGTTTCTCATCTCGTTGCGTATTCCAGATTTTGCCTATATTTTTGAATAACTTTAGGTATTTGTCGCGGTCATTCTAGTAGGTACCTACGTTAAGGCATGGCGCGTATTCAAATGTATACCTATGCGTATCTGGAATTAACATTATCTCTTTATTTACTCGTATATTGGTGTTAAGTAACTTGTCTATTGAGACTAAATCATAATATTATAACCCTAACCACGAATTTAAGGTACAATGGCTTAAAATAACGTGGCTTAAAGTTTCGGTCTATGTGTGATCACTCCGGCACCACCGAGCTTTATGTATGTTGCAAAATAACACTTACAGTTTTACATTGGCACATGGCTTAATTTTAGTATGGGATACACCGCCCAATGTCATGCTTGTTCATGAAACAGGCATTTCCCGACTATTCATTGTTTGCTTCATGAGTATCGCTTTGTTGTTATTTTTATGATTGTAAGTTTTGTTATAATGGAATAAAATTGATAATTTTCTGAGTGTTTGAGCTGTATCTAACATTCTCATTCTAACCATATTTTATTCTAGAATGCAAAGGCTGTTTGTGCTTGCTTCTTGGCTGTGGGTGCGTTTTTTTGTTTTGGTTATCAGATTACTAACGATGCGGCAGTCGTCTAGGAGCAGACGGTTGCTTCTTATGGCCAGATGTGACATTCAAGAAAATAATGTCTAGCCACAAACATCAGCAGCATCTCAATAAATTAAGGACTAGTACTTAGTACAATCTACTTGTACCTACCTTATTTCAGTTTTGTATTACATTATGACATTTTAAAGGTCCCTAATAGCATTTGTACTTAGGTAGTGCAATCTAATTGTGCATTTTTTTAGTTTTATATTACATTATTAATCAAATATCTCTAAAAATATCTCTTTGTTTTCTTTAAATAAATAATTCTGAATCTTCATCGTATTTTTAAGAACTCCTTTAACGAGATAAATCATATTTTCATAATGTTAAATAAGCAAAAAAAAACATAAAGTACCCAATTGTGCTTTTTCAGCTTCGAGATCGGTCAGTAACATAAGCACAACTGTATACTTGTGTTTTTATTTCTTAGACATCGTAATGCAGAACTAACACAAAAAACATAAGTACACACTTATGTCATTTAATGTTAGTAAAGATATTTTTATTTTATTTATATCGCGAGGCAGTAACTGTTTTTTCTAAATAACTTATTTAAATAAATAGATAATCGAATAATTTACAACGCATAAAAATTCTACACAATTACTTTGTTCATTAACAAAAGTTTCAACTTTGTACTTTGAATTTAACCTATTTGAAGAGGAGTGCAAAGTTTTTTGGCTTTTTCTCGAAACTTACTTTTTGTTAGTTATGTTTTTTTTTCTTAAGGCGGCAGAATAGTCCCAATGCCTGCTGCGACCGGTTCATGGGTGTCTATTGTTGCGCCTGTGAACGGGTTCCAGCAGGCGTTCTACATGACATTAAAGCTCTCCAAGGGGCCTCTACGTGTTGGATCTATATCCCCACGCAAGCCTATCAAAAGACCGGGATTTATAGGCCCGTGAAATCCAAGAGGAGACACAAAATAATAATAATATATGGAGAAATCCAATTAATCATTCTCAACTCCCTTTTTCGGAGTTTATTACTTACGAGTACATTCCAAGTTGTGCTCAATATACCACCTCGAGTATAATGACTATGTGTACGATACACCTATGTGCATCATACACAACATACTATTATGTACAGTAACGTAATGTAAATATAAAAAAAAAAACTAAAAAAGCCAGCAGCGACCCGCATGCATACTAGGTAAATAGGTCGCTGAAAGCCAATCTGAAATTAACTTGTTGGTAAAACTAGTTGCTATGAAATTTTTTGGCCGCTACCTAAATGAGTGAGCGTTGGAGTAAGTTTTAAATTCAACTCGTTCGTGGAGTTGAGTAGCTAGTTTCATTTTTCGCAGGTGTTGCCAGTTTATGAAGTTGCTCTAAAGCAGGCCACTGACGAACCTTCCAATTGGATGCTGTTACAATAGATTCATCCAAATGGACGGCATCCTAATATTAATTATATATTAAAATTTTACGTTTTACATTCACGGATTTTGGATTGCAGCCACACTATTTGGACTGTTGGAAGGCTCGTCAGTGGCCACCTTTAGGAATAGGAGAGAGCTAAACTAAACGGAGGTACCTAAGATCTGATGCCCAGTAAATCTCATCCAATTATGTGAACGTAAGTGGAATTTAATTATATTGGATCTTTGTTGATATTCTTAACATTAACTAGTAAAACGATCTAAAAATAACTCGACTGATATTTTTGTCATAACTAATTAAAAAAAATACTGCACTAGCTGCTGCCAGCGACAGCGACGCATACGCGTGGATTCGTAAAAAGATAATGTTGTTGATCGAACCCTGTTAACTGGGTTGAGTTGAGACAAACAATAAGACAAAGCTGAAGCAAACAAACAGAACGTCATACTAATTATATGGGTTAAAAAATAGGGCAGCAGATATTTCCTGGCCGCTAAATTGGTGCGAAATGGTTATTACAATTCACTCACAGATTTTATTGCTGGTTGTTATTTATTTGTACAATCCTACCCAAAATACTTACATTATGGCATTTTAACGTACTACCTTAAATGTAATAAAACTATTAGAACTATATGTACCTATAATGTGTATTACGATTTGATATTTGCATTAAGGTACATTTATTTTACGTGATTAAATATTTTTTTTCCACGAATAACTAAGACAGTAACCAATGACAATATTATCACTGTATTAGAAATCGGTTACCTATGTGCTGCCGACCCGTTATAACAACTGGTACAAAACAGTTTGCATTATTTCCGATCATGCTTTTATTAATTGCTTCAATATCTAGTGTGCTGCCAAATAGTTATAGGTATTGGATAATAAGTATATACTTACCTACGCTAATGAGTAAACAGTCCAATTATTTAATGATATGCAATACAGATTAACTGTGGAATATGATGATAGTTATTGTTGTATGAAATGCAATATAGATAAACAGTGGTAGATCTCGGTATAATGCCAATAAAAGCTTTTAATTGCGCTAATTTGACTGAGGTTTCACCGCAGCACTGAAACTGGAAATCAAATCTAATTAAAGGCAACTGTCCGACAGACATCTCTTCATTTTTTTTTTGCTCAAGTAACGTAATTACCTATAGATGTAAAATTGTAGATGTGTTTATGAAAATGATGCAGAATATTAAAGTCGATCGCTACTGTTTACTCTTCCCGCATTGTAAAAGCGGTAGCGGTTAATCACGAAATAAAATAAGGAGGTTGCAGACGTCTTTACAAGTAATTTCATGTAGCGTTATGGTATTCGGAACATCGTCGCTACAGACTACATATAAGGGAACAGAATTCACATTTGCGATATTTGAACAGGTATGTATAACTCCATATTGAAAAACTCACATCAACATCATACCGTTACCAGAGTACTTATTGGCGCATTGAAAAACACACGTAAGAGTCTGCCTATCTACGTATTCAGATTGATAACTGATAACCACGCGGAAAAATTAAGTAAGTTGATTCCATATTGGTGCTTTGCGCACAGCACACTGTCCATACGGAAACATAATTTATACCGTTCGAATCACTTCCCAGTAATTTAACAGCTCTTGTCGATCTCTTATATAATTAATTACACGTAGACAATTATCAATTAGAACTACATAAAATATTTACTGCAAACTTCACAGAAAGAAGTAAGACAAAATTTGTTAAGAAACAAAAATATAAGAAGAATCAAATTTGACATGACTATACATGGCGAGTGATACCATGTTATAAAAAAAAATCCCGATTGTGAATTAATTCATTCCTTCTGTCATGTGTAACTACCCACAACATAATATTTACTTAACTTACTGTGAGACTAGGTAAATTTCTGTAAAATAGAGCCATTGTAATATATTTATTTATATTAATGTTGCAATTTTTCAGTGCCACCATTCATGCTCTTACGCGTCCCACCCGCTGCACCCCCACGCGTGGAGCCTACAACAACAGTCACCACGCCCCAGCAAACCGCGCGGCCAAGCGCACTTTGCTTTTGAAAACAGGTACTTTTTATGCCTTTGGTAGAGGATGACTCACGCTAGACCGGACCGCGGCCGCGCCGGAGCTTCCGGCGCTTATTTTTCTATGGAAAGCACCACGTGATCACCGATCAGCCGTCATAGAGAATGATATGTCGGACGCCTCGGCCCGGGCACGGTCCGGTCTAATGTCTGTATCTTTACATAATCTACCCTGAAATGGCTCCTTGCGGGTAGATCAAAAGCCCGTTGAGAGTAGATGAAAACATTACATGATCAAATAATGTAGGTTAAAGTCAGGTCATTCATTGAATAATCCAGGCGGTTTTGTATTTGGTTGGTTAACCAATAAATGTTAGAACTACTCGAAAATGTACAAATTGTTTGTTTACCTTTATTTAAATAACTAAAGATACAGAGTATAACGTGAGTCAACCTGCCGTATTCGAACTTCAAAATATCCACAAGAGACGACACGTACTAGAGCCATTCTAGAAACGTTATAGCTTAGATATCAACTAGTTCTCTTTTGCAGCGCAATTCGGGCAACCAATGTCACTTTTACGTTAGATAGAGTAAGATATCTATTAGATGTGAATTGGATCTCTAAGTCATATCCTGTGGAAATGGTTCAAGAGTATCTCCAGAATCGCGCAAATGTCAAATTTGACAGGTTAGATCTTAAACATATCGTTATCGTATCTTGGTAATGTCTAAAAGATATCGAATAGATGTCTATTTCAAAATCCGAATCGAGCCCAACATTAATCCATAAAGAATCTATTTCTGAACATAGGATACATTATGAAATATTTTAAAAGCAGGTGTTATGATGACTAATGTAATTTTAGTCTATTAGCACATCTATTAAACAAGTACCTAATATTTGTAGCCATATTATATTTGTAAATCATTCCTAATGTGTGAGCTTTTAAAGATGGAAAAATGATCTTTTTGCGTTTCATTTCTGGGAAAATTTGTTTCGTTGAGTTGACGTTAACACACGTGAAGATTGACATAAAGAAACAAAGCTATATTTTTTTACGATCGACGTCGAAGTCGGTCAACCAGATTAGATTGGATTATAATGAATATTTAAGTAACATTCTATCATATACGAGTATAAACAAAGTATGCAAGCAAGTATACCTACACCGTACCAATTTCATAATTCTGCGAGGTATAATTTTGGTATGAAAACAAACGGCGCGTTGCTATCACGTATGTTTGGCCGTATCCGAACCAGAGATGGGCATTAATCGATTAACTTTTTAATCGACTAATCAATCGATTAAAAAAGTTAATCGTCAAAATTAATCGGCGATTAATTTAATCGCGATTAATTTAGTCGACCTAACATACGATTGAAATTGAATTAATCTTAATATTAATCGATTAAATTTCTCGATTAACTCTCGATTGAAAGTAGACAGGTGGTCATTTTTGTATGTAACTAAAAATCAAAACTTCTTGCGTACATATTAAAAACCATTCCAGTGTTATAACTGTGCTTCAATAATATAAGATGGTTACATTGGTTACTATAATAATGCTTAGTGAATAGTGATGCATGCAGCCTACACAACATAAACATAATATTTTATGCATAATTAGACAAATTCTATTTGTTCCTGTATATTATTTAAATAGTAAAACTAATCCATATTCCGGATTCTTACTTAAAGTATTTTAATTTATAAAAATTACATTTGTTTTGAGACGAAATGTCGAAAAACTTGGAAAAACCCAGAAGTTGATGATTTTTAGTACGTGATTTTGGGCACATTTTTCGGGGTTTGTAATAATTTTATATTTCAAGAATTTATCATAGGAATATCACAAATAGTATACCTTTCTGATGGCAGTAAGATTTTTCCTATATCTCTTACTAGTATGTAATTATATATTTACATAAAATATGATTTAGCCTATGCAACTTCCAACACTGATTTCGCAGTAAAAATCGATGCTATATTTTTTTTACCATTTTTCCTAGAATCAGGAAACAATTATGTGATACATATATTAATTTCCGGCAAAAAGACAAAGTCGTGCATTTAAGGGTTAAACACCTGGGCAAGTTGAGAAACTAATAACACGTGGCATATAATACAGTTACATAAAATACTAAGCATACGTACTCTTTGTAGGTTTGTTTTATTGTTTACATAGGACTAGAAATTCCAAAATAGATAACAATCCGTTTATCCATAATTTGCCATTGTTATACGACCTTAAGAACTGTCAACATAACCCGAGATAAGAACAACCTTTAACAAAAAAAATTGCCTACAGACCTTAAAATGCCATTATTATATCTTCGTCAGCCGGTCTATATATGTAATTCGCACAATAGTAAGTACCTTTCGAGAGCAAATGCACGTGTTTGTTTAAAAAAATGATAATTTTGCTTTAGGTATGCCTATAGCGGTTTCAGTATTTTATTGATAACAAAATGGGACGAACTCTAAAACATCCCTTTTCTAACAAAAACAAAATTCGAAGACGGTCGAATTAATAGTCTCCAAGTGAACATACATAAAAATTCGTCTGTTACTTATATTATTTATAAATGTTTCAGAACAATTAGGCACCTCGTTCTTTTTTTAAAGTCGGTTAAAAAGACCATATTTATTGCTAAAATCAATCGAGAGAAAATTAATCGAACTAATTAATCGATTAAAAAAATTAATCGCCAGTAATTAGTCGACGATTAATTTAATCGTGACAATATTAGTCGGAGCTTTTCGACTAAAATTAATTAATCGTCACTTTTAATCGTTGCTCGCGATTAAGTCGGTTAATTTTAATCGTTAATCGTCAGTCGATTACATTTTGCCCAACTCTGATCCGAACAAAGTTGCAGAGTTATACAACTGGAGTAATTAAAATTTGTAGGGGACGGCGAACTGAAATTATGCATGAAGTGAGCGCAGTGGCCGCCCGGCCTTGCCCGGCGATTAATATTAATGAAGTGTGACACGGTGCTCGCCCGCGGCGCTGTTTTATATTGTTTCCAAAACCGATGTTGACAATTCTAAGCTAACCTATATGTAACATACTTGTTGAGCAATCAACAAGTTTTTACGAGATTGTAGAGTTAACAGGTAAGATTTCTTAAACTCTTGTATTGTGACGATTTACGTCGCATAAATCCATATTCATGTAGGAAAAGGAACAGAAACAACCCGTTAAATTGACATAGATATATTATACTTACCTAATAGTATAATAAAAAAAACAATCAATAGAAATACACAGGTCCTAAATTCGCAGCCTACTGAACCAATGGCACCACACTGGCACTCTCACCTAAAAAAAAATTCAAGAATTTCTTTACGAGTACACTGGGAACTCTTGGTCTTGGTAGAATAACTGCTTTGCATGTAGAATTCCCAGGACAGGGAGCCAGGGCACGCGTGAAATCGGCAGGATCTTGGTCTTTTTATAAATATATTTTTTTAATAACTTATTAATGTTACTATATTATCTTGAATAACTTGATCTTGATATCATCATCCAGTATCCACAACACAAGCCTTACTGAGCTTACTATCGGACTATTTAAAAAGGGCAATTTGTGTAATGATACATGTATTTTTTTTATTTATAAGCGATACACTTTGACGTACGATTGGTTGGGTTATGATAACAATACATACATATCTTAGTTATAGTAGGTACCTTAGTGAAAAAGTTTTTGACAAACATGATAAGTTGGAACAACTTGAATATGAAAATATTTTTTAGCACGTTTTCTGCATAAGTAGGTATTTATACCCCGACTTAATACATGTGACGGTCTTTGATATTATACTCGTCTATTTGCAAATGTGGTTTTTCTGTAGGTACGTAAATTGCCTCTGGGAAAATCGAGATAAATAAAATGAAATGAAAACAAAATTACATCTTAGGTAGCATACAGGAAAATTGCGCGTGTCGACGAAGTACCTCCTTAGGTATTTGACTCGTCTTTTCCCTAACCATGTACGCTCATGGCGCAAAAAAAATATAGCGAAGTGTGAAGTCGTTTCGAGGTTACTAAGAACGTAATCGGTTTTCGCTTTTTAGATAGCACAAAATTCTCTCAACTTATGAGGGTACTTTTTCAATACACTAGAAGATGTTAGGCGAGTTGTACTCCGGACTAATGGAACAAGACGAAATAACGTTTTATTTTTTTACCATTGAAAGCCTTAATGACCGACCTCGTCACGATCTCACGATTCACTTTTGCGGATTCTTAAATGTTGAAAGTGGCAATATATATATGTATGGTACCTAAATATAAACTAATATTTAACATCGATTAAGTAATAAGGTGAATTCGGGTATTGTCTATTGTCGAACTACTTCTGAATCCCCAAAATTCACCCTTAATGTTATCATGTCAGAGTTCAATCTTGAAATCCAGCCAGTTTTGATAGCCAGCATCTTCAGAACCTTACTACAGGAACCTTTTTTAGGGTTCTGCACCCAAAGGGTAAAACGGAACCCTATTACTAAGACTCCGCTGTCCGTCCGTCCGTCCGTCTGTCATCAGGCTGTATTTCACGAACCGTGATAGCTAGACAGTTGAAATTTTCACAGATGATGTATTTCTGTTGCCGCTCGGTGGGCGAGTATGACTCGCACTTGTTTGTCCGGTTTTTATAAATTAAGGTTAGTATTAGCTTGTATTTAGGATAATGTTATTTTATTTATGAAATTACGTGAAATTCGGATAGGTAGCCTATTGTACAACAATATAAGGTCTTCTCAATCTATATTACAGTTATCCTGTAGGTACTAGTCTAATTTTGATTTTGGAATTCAACACGAACGCTTGTTTCAATCTTACCTTAGATATACGTTAATGTAAATAATAATGCGCTAAATTAGGGCAGTTACTTTATAATGACTTTTTATGGCTTAAACCTTTCAGGCAAGAAAATTCATTAATCGCAGGGGTTAACAACAATGCTAACTTTGTCTGCAACTTGAACACGCAATGTTCAAAGTTCATTCTAGGAAAATAATGTTAAATAAAATTGTATTTAAATGTATATTTAATTCATTATTTATTAACCTTTTCGACGCCGTGTCAAACACAAGAGCTTACTCGCACGCCACGTCACCGAAGTGTCAAAACTGAAATTGAACTTTATGCATATGCACGTAGGTCTATGTTGCTCTGTGGTCTGTGACCGATTAATCGGTCTTTGGCGTTGAACCTGCGGTGCAGATATATCGGTCATTGGCGTCCAAAAGATTAATAAGACTCAAAGTATAAATATACTCATATCCTTTAAGGTCAATACGGATAAGTCTAGCTGCGGGGTAAGTGTGGCTGGCCTTCACGTTGGGACCTGTTTACACATTGATTAGTGTTTATTACGAGTTTATACATTTGCCACTAAATAAACAAGTAGTAAGTAGCAAATGTATGAACTCGCAATAAACATCTCATCTAATCAATGTTCAAACACTATTTACAGTGTTTACTAGACAAATATACAGATTTCAAAATGAAGGCCAGCCACACTTAACCGTATGCCACACTTATCTGCTTTGATATTTTTATTTAATAAGCCCATGTATACTAAGCGAAGATTTGTAAATAGAATAAATAAGTACTTTGAAACTTCTAAAGCATTATAGCCGATGTGGTATAAAAATAATATTTAAATGACTAATAATAGTTACTACAACTATAAAAATAAATGAGGTACTAACAAAGCTCATATTGACTCAGTAGGTATAATATTATGATGCTTTCAAGAACTGAGACTGATTTTCTGTGGAGTAGGATACATTTTAGTTCATTCATTGGAGATTCATTTAAAAAATGAATATGTATATAATACTTAGAGTCGGTCTAAGCTGTGAATATCATATTTGAATAAGACTTTCTTCCGTACGCCGCTCTGGAAGCCAATTTGTAATTACAATTATAACAAAAAGATCACACATTAACATCAAAATGTACGTTAGAATTGGCCTCAGGTGCGGTGTGAGGATCCGCATCAGCAGTGTGCTAACCGCGTCATTCCGCGCGCGCCATTACTACGTCGTAGCGCGTAGATACCAGGCTTAACTCATCTAGCGGAAATATTGTCGTTATTCATTAAAAGACGGGTAATATTATTTTTATAATAAAAATCATCTTATTGTCATCATCCCACATAAATTGTTCCGTACTATCGTAGGCAAAGTCAGTACAAATAGTAACTATCTGACCCCGTGGAATACTTTTACAAATATAGATATATATCTTTTTTTTATTAGCCTGTTGTAGTGTCCCACTGGTGAGCAAAGGCCTCTCCCCCTGATTTTCACAACTCCCGTTGTAGTGCCTTATCCGGCCAGCCACTGATGACGGCGGCGTCTAAGTCATCCCGCCATCTCCGTCTGGGCCTGCCACGTCCGCGCTTCTTTTGCGGCATCCACTTGGTGGCTATACTAGCCCACCTATCCGGATGCATGCGGCAGACGTGACCCGCCCAGTCCAACTTCAGTCTGGCGGTGTTCTCCCCCACGTCAGCTATGCGTGTTTTGGAGCGCAATGTGGTGTTTCGGATGCGATCCGTCCTTGTGACACCTACAATACTGCGCGCCATTGCTCGCTGGCAAACCTTCAATTTGAACATATATATCTTATTTTTGTTACATTGTTACGGGGTGGGAGATACTTTTGATGTGTAGCCTGATCCGTTACTTTATTGTACAGTCAACATCATTACAAATAATATTGTGTTCTTTTTGATCTACGAAGTCATTCG
Source organism: Cydia fagiglandana (assembly GCF_963556715.1). NCBI lineage: Eukaryota > Metazoa > Arthropoda > Insecta > Lepidoptera > Tortricidae > Cydia > Cydia fagiglandana. Next base: position 11,452,887 of record NC_085932.1, read on the forward strand.
AAAGTCACGATCTGGTATTGGGGCCCTTTTTATTCATATTATGCATGTCTCCTTTTTAAGTCTCGACTCTCGTGCCTTTCGAGCCCGGTCATTTAAAAGGAGGCACGCAATTCATAAAGGGTAACAGATTCAACATGTAAAAGCCGTTCGGTTGTGCTTTAACTTTATTTAAGGCCCCGAGTTACATTTTATAGATATGTTAATACGAAAAAGTTAAATACATATGAATTTCTAATGAATTCGAATTGCGTACACACATCGCACTAGGAAATACATCTAACGCGAATAATCTAAACAATGAGTAATTGGTTCTAACAAACAAACGTGTCCCCAGGGTTGACAGCCGAAGTAGATGGCGTTGTACCTGCTACGCCACATTTTTTGTTGTCACTAAGTTGTTGAAGCCGGCGTGCAGGTCAGATCACGACGACTCAAATAAACTTAGGTAAGACTTTGATTTAAAGTAAACTGATATACACGGTGTAACATGAATAAACCGAATAATTTTAACAGCGTATTCCTGATCATATTTAGAGACAGAAATGTCATATAAACTTTTTTGAAATTCGCCTAGTTTCGGAGATAATATTAATTTAAAAAAAAACTAGTTTTTATTGTTACATAGTGTAAAAGGCCTTTTTGATGGTGATGTTGCTGCTATGGGACGTAGTCTAAATATCCTTATTGATAGATGTCAAAAAGTGACAAGTAACACTTTGCAAAAAGTAGGTTTTACGAAAAAAAAATGTAAAAATCAATTTTAAGTGACAAGTTTACCAATAACATTTATTTTTTATGTACAAATACATTCAAACAATTGAAAAAAAAAAAACAAAAAAAAAATATTTTTTTTGGCGAATTTGACCTAAACTTATATAACATTTTTTCCTTCCCTTTGTATTGTAATGCAAATGCCAATAAATATGTATACACTATACCTACTTTCCTTGCATTTATTTAAACGCAAAGCTACCCTTTGACTGACAAATTATTACTGTCTTGTAAAGGGAAAGAGGAACATTTGGGTAAATTGGAATGGTGTAGGGTAATTCGCTAATAACTGGCCGCCCTAAACTAAAAATGAATTCTAATCACCTATAAACAGAATTCATTTTAGTATAAGGTGGCCAGTTACTGGCGAATTACCCTATATTTAAATATCAACAACGAATAAAATATTGAAGCTTTTATTTACAAAATTATCAACATGTTATCACTTTGGGAATTTGCAGTTTTACTTGCATAACGCCATAAATACTAGTTAATAAAAACAATATTGATTACATTACAATTCCTCCATTTTTCCATCTTATTTATACCTACCATTAGGTACGACGAGTTACTGTTATGCCAGATAAGATAGTTATTAATTCACGAATAAATGTATGTTTAATACAATAAATTCGACATACAGCAATACATCTTATAATGATATGAAAATATGATGCTATAAAATTCGAAGTAAAAATAGGTACACAGTAAAAAGCAAAAATACTTCGTTAGAAAAACATTGCCTTTAAAGTTATATGCATATATTAACTTAGGTATGCTAATAGTTATTTTTGAAATGACTCATACGTTTTTTTTCTCCTTAACTCTTATTGTTTAGTTTACTGTCATTAAACCTTTAAACGATACCTATCTAGAGACCACCATAAAAAAGTATATATACCACCATAAAAGGTATCATATTATTTATCCAACACCTATAAAAATGTAAACATAAATTCACGAGATAAAGAAACTAAAGTTTTATACAACTGAATTGTGAAAACTAAAATTCCCTTTTCTTTATTTATTTGCCCCTTAATCTGTTTGAATCGCTCTTCACGCAGTTACCATATTTATATTACCTACTTCTTGCGTACAACCCACTGTACATAATAATTTGTTACATCATCTCATATTAATTAAGGAATGATCACGTCTCCAAACCAACCTGTACAGATGTAGGTAGGTATAGCGTTTCTGATTGGAAATGGTATAAATTTTCTTCAAATATATATCTACTAATCGTTTTTTTTTCTTGGTAAACCTTTTTAGCTTGCCCGAACGTTCTAAGCTTTTGATTTGTGGCTTTATGTGTAATTATGCTTCATCTTTCATGACACTTTTAAAATAAAAATTTGGCGTATACTTAAACGGACTAGGAATTTTGTTTTAAGTATTTTACTGGAATGAGCATTTTAGGGACGAATATGTAAATAGGATTTATAGGATTATCGCACAAGGCAAGCCGCGTGCAAAGGTTTAATAACTGAAGTTTTATTGCAAATCCTGATTAAATAAATTAAATTAAATGTCAACTAGAACAGGTACAATAATATTGCTGCATAATTTGCTTTTATTCAAGAGTTGAGAAATTACTCGGATCATCTGCGAAGAAATAAAATAAAATTATATTTAACGATCCTACGCCACGTTATCTTTTACGAGTTCTCCACCATCTGCTTGATACCATTTGCCTTTGGTCGTGACGCCAGTTTCCTAAGTTAAGCCAAAGGGCATGGTTTTATAGAACCGAGTTTAATTAAGTTTTACATTTATTTATGTAACTTGGTACAGCTGTAACTTAATAATTACTACGTCTACATTAATTATAATGATAGTTAAAAAAAATATCAAGAAAAAAAAAGGGTCTTGGAAATTGATTTTCTAATTTCTTATCGATGTTTTTTCACATTGTACTTACTGAAACACGTACATAAAAGCTTAAAATATTAGAAAAGTCGATATTGGTATGGCGTTGTGTTTCTGAAATATAAATTATATTGTAGCGTGTCATCTAAGTTTACTTATAAAGCGTAATAACATACATTTATTGTCACAAGTGTACAAACATAATAAAATAAACAATTATTGTAACATAGAATATCTAATTAACCAATGCGAACAAGCGATTTCATCAGTTAAAATTATGTTATTTACAATGATCGTAATATAATACATTTCTTACTATACATTGTAACAAAATAGTAGTTTATGTGACTGCTACATAATGAAAGGCATTAAAATACGAGTGTGGGTTTATGAAACGAATGAAATGAGTTTCATAATAGTATCACACGAGTGTTTTAATGCCTAATTATGTACAGTTACATACACTGCTTTATCTACACACATATTATAAACTTTCTATGATATATTCACTAACTTGATATTACAGCCGATTTTGCTCTCTGGCGGAACTCGCGGATATGACATGGCGTCTCCGAAATATCTTTATCGCACATTTTACACGAAACTTTTGTTATAGTTCCTTTAAAAACAACAAAACAAATTATTTTTTACTTATAAACTAATTAAAAGATAAACTGTACGTTAAATGGCGGCAAATGAAAACTTTTTTCACGCACGTCACGCATCCGTAGTTTTTTTTTTATTCAGAGACAAACTAGAGTCGGGGTCGATTACCATATCGTCCGATACCAACTTACGTGCGAGATTTGTCAATATTGTATGCAATTGTCATTTGATTTCGAATAAAACGTCATCTCAACGGATATTAGAATAGGGGTCAAATCAAATTGCTTTTTTTTTCAGAGATGTTCGAAATTTGAAATGCATTACCAAATCGATTTTGATATAGTAATGAGCTATTACCACATTTTCACAGATAAGAAATTTGCTGTAACAAAACAGTTTATCGTAATGTGGGCCATTATTTACGAATTTTGAAGGCATCATAGACAGTTTATGATATGTGTGTAGATAAACAGAAAATATGTATATATACAAAACCAGAATTTAGATATGTATTGACTTAAAAACCATGCAGATTTTTACTGACATATATGACTGTCTTACTAATAATTATGTCTGCTAATAAAGGAATATTCCTAACAACACCATTAAAATATAACAAGCAGCCAATATGTTATCGCGTGTGTGAGTAACATAATAATTAGTGATGGAGCATTCGTTATAATAATTGACGCAATTATTTGCATGTTTTTAATTTCGATACTCAGCATAGCAAAAGGAAATAAATGAACTTACCTATAGCCTATGAGCTAAGAGCTTAAAATGCGTATTTATATGAAGCTAAGACTTTCAGTTAAACAATGGGTCTTAGCTTGCAATTTGTAAGGGTAAATTAATACCTGTCCAATATCAAATTGCGCCGACTATAGCTACATAGTGCTCCCCACGTTATTGCCCAATACATGACATTAACATAATTATGTGTAAAGATGTCATGTAATGGGATAGTGACGAGCACTTGGACGTCTTTTTACACTGTATGGGAATGCAGTTACTCATCGTCCCCCTGAGCCTTAATCTGCATGTTAACCCGTTATAGACGCCATAAACTATATATGTGCCATACAACCGTATCCGTCGAGATGGTTTTGTGTAATGGTTTCAGTACACCTACCAAGGTATTTTATTTTTGTAACTTAGAGTGGAATTGTTACCATTCCTAAAACTAAATCTGAGCAGATAACATAATACTCATAGCACATGGCCGTGTCGATAGCGTTGGCATATTATAAAAGTTTCATGTGAAGTCAGTAAGGAAGCATCTTCCATTAAAAACCCTTAAGCTCATAGGCACTCAGTATAACAATTACTAATAAAACAATTTAGCAATCTTATATATTTATGTAGATTCAAAATAAGCTTAGGTATATAAAAAATGAAATATCCTCTTATTTGGAGTCAGCTATAAGTCGAACTTTACAGGTATTTTTACATTTTTTTGTTTATTTACAACTTCCAAGAATTAGAAGCAATAGTCAACTTTCAAAATTAGATGGAAGACGCTAAACAGTAATCATAAAAAAGTAATTTTTTAAAATGCAACAGCAATGATTTAGTATTAAAATCAGGTAGGTATATAGGAAGTATCAACATTGATATACTTATATGCACTTGTATAAAATTGTTATGATATTAAAATTCTATATACATTTTGTGACTATCTACTTATTTAACTTTGTAACGTAGACCTTTAATAATATACATAGATTTGTATGAAATCACAATAATGGGGCTTCATAAAATTAATGCAATAATAAATGGAAAAAGAAACTTTTTTTAGCTAATCAATTATAATGCAATAGTTATCAATTACAGTTGTAAATCAATTTAAAATGTCGAAATTTAGGTAGTCAGCTTTGTGGAAATTGAAACCGGGGGATAATTGACGTGACATATTACAGAGACGTGGCTAAAATAAATATGATCACATTTGGACCATTGGTTGGCACGCCACTATATCATTTTGACGAGTAAAAACGCCCCCAGTTCGGATGACTACACTTTGGACGACAAATGCGTGACCATCTTAAGACCGCTGGACAGTGAACAAAACTTTATCGCGTAAATGATAAGTAGGTACGAGTAGTGACACCATTTTTGGTTAATGAATGATAGATTATAATTTTAGAACTGAGTAATCTTTGGACTTAAATAATCAAACCATACTGTATATTTATAGTTTATTAGACATGCTGCCGTGATTTCGTAGTAAGCAATGGATTATTAAGTGATTCTTTATGAAAGCCACACTCGCAAGAGATGATAAAAAAAAATAATTCTGGATTCGAGATAAGTTCATCCAAAATATAGGAATAAGTAGAGTTAGACCAAGCTAAGTTGGCAGCGATTTTGATAGCCCAAGCTGCTGTCTAACTGCTAATCGTCATAATTTAATAGGACGTTTAAAATAACACTTGCGCAGTCAACATCTCATGCCACTTTTGTAGATTCTATGTATATATTATGTATAACAAGTATTTTGAAAATTCACTGTATATTCTGCGCTGGCTGAGATATTGTGTGTGTAGTAACCATTATTTATAACCAAATAACAACCATGTATTGAAATTGATAAAATCAATTCCATTACCTACGCATTTTTGTAGGCCGCACAAGTATTTTAAAATGTAAATAAAATCTGTTCACCGCCCAATATCCGCATATTCTGCAATATTTTAATATACATAAATATAGGTGCGCGATTAATTCATTCACCAAAAGCCCATACCACTAAACGCTCGGGCTACTTGTTCCTTTGAGCTTTGCGGTAAACTAAATACAAAATAATGTATTGATACAATCGGATATCACCACCTATAATTAATCAAATCGCAATAAATTCCATACTGACCTATCATAAATGTAACAAATATTTGTATTATTATTCGTATCCCTAACTACTTGTTACGTGGAAACTATTGTTTAATTTACATACAATGGAAATGTGTATCTAACACATTGCCGTAACTTAAAATAGGTAAGTAATTATTTCTAAACCCGTAAATAATCGAATAATATCAGGAAAAATTATAAATCTGTAACTCTATCGATGTATATTTTGGCAATTGACATACACTAAACTACCTGATGTGTTTCTTTATCCACACTAATCATGTCCTTATTTTCTGCGCTGATTACTCATAAGTGCTTTGACTCGCTTGAGGTTGGTGATGGTGATTTCGTCATTAGGCTGTAGCTGCAGGGCTCGACGGTACGATGTTGCGGCGGCCGCATACTTGCCATTTAAGTGTAATATTGCCCCAAAATTTGAATGGAACTCTGCATCCTGTAAACAAGAGCCTATTTTAGACCAGTTTCATGATTCATGTCAGTGTTAAATGAGGCAAATTCCTAATTTTTATATTGAAGGAAAAAATGGAAAAGTTTACGCTTCCGGCAGGAGTTTTTTTCCATTTTTTCCTTTAATATAAACATTTGGAATACCGCTCGCAGACGTATCTGCTTGTTTAAAAATGAGGCGAATTACTGAAAATATTCACTAAAGGCAATCCAACATTGCGATCGTCTGAATCCTAATAATAATAAGTAATTCGAATATAATAATATGTATATGTTTTAATTTCAGTGGTTTAATATCTTGGCTCAGTGGATCTTGTGTTGGTTATTGTCCTCTTGTGAGGGCAATAAAGAGTATACAGCTTCTCTATGTTTCTGAAAACTATGCATAGTATTAGGTGGGTGCGTCCCACGAGATATAACTACATAATATATAATTTCATATTAATAACATTCACAAGATATAATGAACGTCTGCTATAACATCAAAATCAATATTTTTATCAGGAATAACGGTCAATTAACATAATACTCATTTTGTTAATGACTTTTTATATAACACTCAAATACTCTAAATTCAGTTTATATAACATACATAACGTATATCGATCATAGTATATACTATCTTTTAGTATACTGATTATAAAATATAATAGCGTATGATATACTAAATAGGTTATAACTCCTACCCCTACAGAAAACAAACTGCTGCCAGAAAAGTAGGTTAGGTTAGGTTAGAACTGCCACCCCTACAGAAAACAAACTGCTGCCAGAAAAGTAGGTTAGGTTAGGTTAGAACTGCGACCCCTACAGAAAACAAACTGCTACCAGAAAAGTAGGTTAGGTTAGGGTAGAACTGCGACCTCTACAGAAACCAAACTGCTGCCAGAAATGTAGGTTAGGTTAGAACTGCAACCTCTACAGAAAACAAACTGCTGCCAGAAAAGTAGGTTAGGTTAGATTAGAACTGCGACCCCTACAGAAAACAAACTGCTGCCAGAAAAGTAGGTTAGGTTAGGTTAGAACTGCGACCCTTACAGAAAACAAACTGCTGCCAGAAAAGTAGGTTAGGTTAGGTTAGAACTGCAACCTCTACAGAAAACAAACTGCTGCCAGAAAAGTAGGTTAGGTTAGGTTAGAACTGCGACCCCTACAGAAAACAAACTGCTGCCAGAAAAGTAGGTTAGGTTAGGTAAGAACTGCGACCCCTACAGAAAACAAACTGCTGCCAGAAAAGTAGGTTAGGTTAGGTTAGAACTGTGACCCTTACAGAAAACAAACTGCTGCCAGAAAAGTAGGTTAGGTTAGGTTAGAACTGCGATCCCTACAGAAAACAAATTGCTGCCAGAAAAGTAGGTTAGGTTAGGTTAGAACTGCGACCCCTACAGAAAACAAACTGCTGCCAGAAAAGTAGGTTAGGTTAGGTTAGAACTGCGACCCCTACAGAAAACAAACTGCTACCAGAAAAGTAGGTTAGGTTAGGGTAGAACTGCGACCTCTACAGAAACCAAACTGCTGCCAGAAATGTAGGTTAGGTTAGAACTGCAACCTCTACAGAAAACAAACTGCTGCCAGAAAAGTAGGTTAGGTTAGATTAGAACTGCGACCCCTACAGAAAACAAACTGCTGCCAGAAAAGTAGGTTAGGTTAGGTTAGAACTGCGACCCTTACAGAAAACAAACTGCTGCCAGAAAAGTAGGTTAGGTTAGGTTAGAACTGCAACCTCTACAGAAAACAAACTGCTGCCAGAAAAGTAGGTTAGGTTAGGTTAGAACTGCGACCCCTACAGAAAACAAACTGCTGCCAGAAAAGTAGGTTAGGTTAGGTAAGAACTGCGACCCCTACAGAAAACAAACTGCTGCCAGAAAAGTAGGTTAGGTTAGGTTAGAACTGCAACCTCTACAGAAAACAAACTGCTGCCAGAAAAGTAGGTTAGGTTAGGTTAGAACTGCGACCCCTACAGAAAACAAACTGCTGCCAGAAAAGTAGGTTAGGTTAGGTAAGAACTGCGACCCCTACAGAAAACAAACTGCTGCCAGAAAAGTAGGTTAGGTTAGGTTAGAACTGTGACCCTTACAGAAAACAAACTGCTGCCAGAAAAGTAGGTTAGGTTAGGTTAGAACTGCGATCCCTACAGAAAACAAATTGCTACCAGAAAAGTAGGTTAGGTTAGGTTAGAACTGCGACCCCTACAGAAAACAAACTGCTGCCAGAAAAGTAGGTTAGGTTAGGTTAGAACTGCGACCCCAATAGAAAACAAACTGCTGCCAGAAAAGTAGGTTAGGTTATACAATATGAGCATTATGCATTTTGGTGTTAGATGTTTTGAGTAATATACATTATAAATCTGAGATATTATGAACGTTATACATAATGATCATTATATACAATGATATTATACTTAAATAACGGTATACTTAACAAAAGTATATATTTTGATGTTATATCTAACGTTCGTTATACACCTTGAACGGTATACAAAACAAACTTATACAATATGAGCGTATATAATATGAATATTATAGTATAAGTTCTTATGTCTTATATTACTTACCCGTATTAGGTTGCATGTAACATTTTCAATTGTAGAATGCTTCGAGATGTTTTGTATAATTGTTGAGAAGAGTTTACGCGTTTGAGACCGTAAAGTGTAGTTAAAGCCACGCTTAGCGGTAATAGTTGTCGTGAAAGCCTTCTCGCATCAAGTTTAACTCTGGGTTTCGTACAGGAAGTTAGAGTTAGGGTTTGCAATCCGGATCCGAAACGTATGAAATTATCCGGATCTGGATCCGGATCCGCGGATCTTCCCATACATTTCGGATCCGTCGTGCAAACCCTAGTTAGAGTGCAAGCTCTAGATGAGTCTTTGAAGTCATTCCGCTTGAAATATTGTAACATTTAGTGTACTGTATTTTAAGTCTACATTTCTAAATGGAAATGTTTTCGTAGGTAATAGAATTGACTGGTAACTAAACTATTCCTTTTCCAATCACGCATCGATCCAAATTTACATTTCATGTCTTTTTTAAGTGGTTAATGATTCAATCATTCAACTCTTATAGGAAAATTTGATAAAATCTATCTGTTTCGTGTGAGACGTTTCTGTTTAAATACAAAATTAATTGAATATAATGGTTCATCGTTTATTCTTTGACTAATTATTTAGAAAAGGAAGTAATTGCTCACCTACGTAATTCTGATTTCATAAAAAAACATTTATGCGTAGGTTCTCATTGCGCAAAAGTATATTACAAAGCCCTTTTTAATTGAAGCTTTAAACTGATAAATAAATAAACCGGTATTATAAGCGTTTTAACGTAATTATGAAGACATTATTATACCTGTACAAAAACCTATAACTGTACTATTTAGCGGTAGTATAAGTATATCGTCGGATGTAAGGGTTATTAAAAACATAGTCGTACTGTAATAAAACTAATCTCGATTATGTATAGGAGTTATAGATCCTTTGGCAAGAAGATAAACGAGCGTGCCGCTATCGGACCAATAAAGTTGTGGGAGTACGATGTACGGACAATCGCATCACATATATCCTATAAACTGGCCGTAACGATTAATTTATCGCTTGGGTGCTATTCTTCCCGCGTTCGTACTAATCCTATGATGCAATAAAGGTTGCGAACGAGCATAGAATTCGACGCGTTGTCCTCCTAACTAAACAGTAAGTATACTCGTAACGTTGGATTGCAATTACTTGGAAAGCCTATAACTTTATTTAGATGACTTGAAATCGTTCAGTAAATTGAATGTGGGAAGTCAAAACCCTCTTTCACTGGGTGTAATGAAAGGAGGTCTGAATCGCGTAGAATCTATTTATACAACATTTAACAACCCACAGGAAACCTTGAAACAATATGTGCTAAATCGAGAGTAGAGTCGCTTACACAAATTTAATGTTGATAACACTATTTGATACCCCCATATTTAAAATCTATCTTTCACCGTTCCTAACTAAACCTCTATACATTATTAGCGCAATGTATGAGCTTAAATCAAATATCGCACAGGTAACAGAAACTACTCGTACTTGGTCCAGATCAAAAATACGCATTTTTTTTTAACAATAATTAACAAGAAAGAAAAATGGACTGATTTAGGGCTAATTTAGACGGCGCGTGAACTCGCATGCGATTTTAGTTACATTGCGGACTGTTGTTTACGTCCATATTCAACCGACCGATCAAAACCCGCAATGTAATGAAACTCGCATGCGAGTTCTCGCATCGTCTAAATGAGCCCTTAGGGTCAGTTTTACCAAACCGTCTGTCACCATTAAAGAGCTCGCAAAATTTTATTCTATATTTCTGTCAAAGAAGGCTTAATACTTTTATTTCGGGGCCCTTTGTTAAGTCGTAGCCGCTCGGTCTCAAACACAGTTGGACGAAGAATCTGGTAGATAGAATGATAAGACTGGGTCGATACGAAAAGTACACAAAGAAACTGTGATTGAAACTTCGATGTGTTAGGTACATATCAAACATGAATAACATTAGGTATGTCCGAGTATATCACTGGCTGGAGTGAGTTGGAAATCGAGATCTGAGGGTGTGCGGAAGGACTCTCAATACTAAACAGGGGTCATCAATGGATAAAGTTTACGAGTGTATTACTAAAAGTACCTCAGGTTTTAACTGCACAGCTTTCGCATACCACCGCTCGGCGGAGCGACATCGGCGCGCGTCCCGCAGCGCGCGCGCCGCCGTTGCCGCGCGCACGCCGTCCGTCGGAGCCAGGCGCGCTGCCAGAACGTGCTGCTCAGCGGCTTCTCTCACTCGCCTTTGTGATCTTAGAAACATCCCTATTGCAGAGTGTTAATTAATATCATAAAGCTCTACGTTATACTGCCCAACTCATAAATTTAATATTATGTAATATAATTTTGAGTATAATTCTAGTAGTTGGCGTTAAACGTATTTATTGATTATTGCATCCTTAACGTACATCATAATTCCGACCAATTAAAATTCTAACTGAAGTATAAATAGGAAAAAAAATACGTACCAAATTGGTCTCTTATTGACGGATCATTTGGTGCCAGAAGTAGAGCCTTGTTAAACCACATTTCCGCTTCCACACTCCGGGTAGCCTGTATTTACAGAATATATACTTGAAAGATATAAAAAAGAATGAATACATCGAATACTGCACATTGTGTTGCTGCCAATCATGTAAGGTCGTGATATAGGAAACATTAATTTTACTTACATTTCTAGCAAGTATTCTCGCCATGGCGACGTGTGTGCCCACGTGGTGCGGCGACGCGACGTGCGCTGACAGCAAACTGCGCTCTGCCTGCGCCCACTGCTGGAGCTGCATGTGCACTTCGCCGACCATGGACAACAGGTTCTGTATAACAGGATAAGTCTTTTCAATTAATCATCTAACTCGATTGCGTTTGAGTTGGTTGATTGATTAATTGAATGACAGCAAGATAAAATTTATACCAAGGCAAAGTAATATCCAAAGTTATACCTAGTCCTAAAAGTTGTTTGGCAATCCGAAAAGTTTAGGTATTTAAGATTTTATCATCTTAGAGATACTAGTAAATATTCGTTAATAGCTACAGTGGAAGTGTATTAACATCATCATTCTCTTGCCCTTGTCCCATTCACTTAAAATAACTGGAAACTTAAAATAAATGTGGAAGTGTATTAACATATACATATTAAATAATATATTTTTGATATCGGGATTGAGAGATAGGGATTTTATTTGTCTTCATTTGAACAACAATACATTGGAGTTACAGATTATCCGATGTTATATAGGATGTTGTTGTTAGGGTACTGTGTATGAAAAGTCTCATACTTACATGTCTCGTCCACCCTACAACGGGAACGTTACTAGTCGGAAGTATCTGTAGAGCCTCCTTGTACGCTGACAGCGCTTTGTGCCAGTGCCCCCGTTGCGAATGAAGCGCCGCAAGCTGCACGAGCGCCGAGACGCGGGCGGCGTCGTGCTCGCGCCTATCGCGCACTCGGACGCCGTCAGCGCGCGCGCCGGCGCGGAGCGCGCTCGCTGCTTCGGCGAGGCGCCCATCCGCCATCAGCGATGCGCCGAGATTTACGTAGGCCACTGTAGGGGCACAGTCGTCGAGAAATTATAATAAGTAGATGCATAGTCTAATAAACAAAGCTCGGCGGGGGTGAGCTGTTTTCAAAGTTTGCACAACATGGACATGCCTTGTCATTCGATGGTATATGTGGTGTAATTTAATAACTAAAGAAATTATTTTATTTAGGCTGCCTTTCCGCTACGATCTTTACGCCGCCATTAAAACAAATGAATTTTATAGCAAGCTTTTTTAATAACCTCTTCAAATAATATGTATATACATCCATATGCTACTATTAAAGTTTATTTGTACATAATGCATTGTCATATTAGTTTAATTATAATTAATAAAGTGTTATTTTCTTGTATTTTAATGTTTCTTTCTAAGGTGTATCTATATTAATATCTACACTTGACATAAGTGACGTCAAAATGGCTCACCCCTGCCGAGCTCTGCAGTAATAGAACATGGTCTTCTCTTCCCAGAGTGACACAAGCCTACGTCACAATAACATGGCCGCTATATATAGCGCTATCGCATATTATCATATAGCGCTGTCGCATGATGACGTAAGCTTGTGTCAGTCAGGTGACCTAGAAAAGACGGGAAGAGAGTACCAGGCGGAGTATATTATTATACCATAATTCCGACCTCGGGTCGGGTCGGGTAGGTACACTGTTCATGTTCATAGCGACTACGCACTACATACGTCGAAACCGTGGCTACGCGCTACGAGCGTAACCCGTAGCACTTAGTGGCAATGAATATGTTAAAGTAGGTATGTAGTTAAGAGGCACATTCATATTACAAACAAACGGTACGAAAGTACCCCAATTACTATAATTAAAAAAAAAAACAAAATATAAAAAGCGACTGAGTGAGTGAGTGGCTATCTTCCCCTATGAGTAAAATTACAGTGAACGTAAAATCTTTTCTCTTTTAATCCTTATTTTTTACTGAAAGTAGAAAGTTGGTTTCAACACGGGCCCAACTTTCCTTCTAACGGTATACAGAGTTAACTTTAACCTACTCGGCTTTTATTTGAAAACCTGTTACCATCCAAGTGCACTCGTAAATAGTGACTTATGCACTATTCATTTGCGCTTATGGTAGAAATTATTAAATTGGTTGAGAATTATAATTTACATCAAGTAACGCATGTATTCGTTATATTTTTAACCGACTTCCAAATCTCAAAGAAGGAGGTTATCAATTCGGTTGTATGTTATTTTTTTTTTATTTTTTTTTATGTTTGTTACTCCATATCTCCGTCATTACTAGATCGATTTTGAAAATTCTTTTTTTGATTGAATGTATATGCATACAGATTGGTCCCGTTTTTGTCAAAACCCAGTTCTGATGATGGGATCCATGACGAATCGAGGGAACTCCTCAAATCTTAAAGGCATACATATAGTGATTTTTGGGTTTTTATCAACAAATCAAGCATATGCACCCAAAAAAGTGACATTTGATGAAGTGGAACTGCTGATGATGATCAGAACGGAACTCTTTAACGACGCATAGTTCACGGTTGGCGATTTGTCCTCTTCGTTATGTTTGTTAAGCAAGTTAAGTTTTTAAGCCACATTTTTGTCAAGCTCGAGTTCTGATGATGGGATCCATGAGGAATCAAGGGAACTCCTCAAATCTTAAAGGCATGCGTATAGAGATTTTTGTATTTACATTAGAAAATCAAGCATTTTCATTAAAAACTTTTGCATTTGATGAAGTGGAACTGCTGATGATGATCAGAACAGAACTCTTAAACGACGCATAGTTCACGTTTGGCGATTTTTCCTTTTCGTTATGTTCGTTAAGCAAGTTAAGTTTTTAAGCCACATTTTTGTCAAGCTCGAGTTCTGATGATGGGATCCATAAGGAATCGAGGGAACTCCTCAAATATTAAAGGCATACGTATATATTTTTTTGTATTTTCATCATAAAATCAAGCATTTTCATTAAAAACTTTTGCATTTGATGAAGTGGAACTGCTGATGATGATCAGAACAGAACTCTTAAACGACGCATAGTTCACGTTTGGCGATTTTTCCTTTTCGTTATGTTCGTTAAGCAAGTTAAGTTTTTAAGCCACATTTTTGTCAAGCTCGAGTTCTGATGATGGGATCCATAAGGAATCGAGGGAACTCCTCAAATATTAAAGGCATACGTATATATTTTTTTGTATTTTCATCATAAAATCAAGCATTTACATTAAAAACTGTCGCATTTGATGAAGTGGAACTGCTGATGATGACCAGAACAGAACTCTTCAATGACGCATGGTACACGTTTGGTGATTACGAATTTCGATTTTGACTTGGACCCGGACCTGGACTCGGACCCGTATTCGGACCCGGACTCGGACCCGGGCTCGGACCCGGACTCGGACCTGGTCTCGGACCCGGACACGGACCCGGACTCGGACTCGGACTCGGACCCGGACCCGGACCCGGACTCGGACCCGGACTCGGACCCGGACCTTGATCCAGAAAACCACTATGATACCTTAACTAAATAAACAACTATGATTACCTACCATAAAATTAATGTAGGTATAAAGTACGATGATGCCAATCTTACTAGCCCCTCCCGCTTAAACCCCCGTACACCGCACGGCATGCGCCATTAAGTGGGTTAGGTTAGGTTTGAACTGCGATCCTCACAGAACCGAACAAGGATTAGGTTAGGTTAGAACTGCGAGCCTTACAGAAACGAAATGCTACTTGAAAAGTGGGTTTGATTAGGTTCGAACTGCGATCCGCACAGAACCGAACTGCTATCTGAGGAGTGGGTTAGGTTAGGCTAGAACTACGACCTTCATGGCTCCTCTTCACGATGGGCCAACGCCGGCCACTCCAGGGGACGCATTTATGCGTTAGAGGGAGCAAGTGATATTGCTATCTCATTCTACCGCATGGCTGCGTCCCTTGTAGTGGCCGGCGTTGGCCCATCCTGTAGAGGAGCCATTATGCAGAAGCGAAATGCTAGTAGAAAAGTGGGTGGTTTTACCTCCTTTTCTACATAGTGTACCATCTACAGTAATCTTTCATCGGCCCCCATGGAAGTCGGTTTTTTTTTCTTAAAAATTATATTTTTAAATTTTATCTGTCAGCTAAGATTATTACAGGTATCCCCAAAGCAATTAGCAAACTGAAGACCAGGTACGTATGTATACCTACCTATATTACAATATCTTTTGTTACGACCATGCAAGTTTTAAGGTGACAGTCCATTTCCAACGACAGCTGCATTACTGTTCATTTTACTATGGAAATTGGCAAAAACAGCGACGCGTTCAGTACTAGGAGTGCAGCTGCGGTTAGAAATGGAATGTTACCATTTACCTATTCGTTTGATTTGCGGATAAAGTATTAGAAAATGATCGGCAAGTACAGTCACCTGCAATAACATGTTACTCTTCGAAGGCCGCAAAAATATGTGACGCGCTCTTATGGCTCTAATAATAAGATCGTGTCAGATATTTTTGCGGCCTTCGTTGTGTTACATATTATTGCAGGTGACTGTACATATGTATATTCTAATTAAGTACTTACACGCCATGGAAGGTCGGAAGTTAATCGCCTTTTCAAAACTCTTTATTGCTTCTCCGTATCTCCTTTGATTTTGCAGTATGATTCCTCTGAAACAATCAAATAAGCGTTAGCATATATTAACATTTTTTTCAACATCGGACAGCATGGCCCTCTATGTATTCGGATTTGACATTACTCGCGAGTCTCGCAACAATACATGTTATATGTAAAAGCGAATTGTACGGCTATCGATGTCAAAATGAACTAAATTTGTAAAATGTCGCTTACGTTCTTAAATGTATATAAGTGTTTGTACTTATTTGTAAGTTTGTAGTTTTTGCTCTTTAGATATGCCTTTCATGTTGAGTAATATGCTTTTGCATTTCCAATCAAAACCCGTACTTAAAAAAATATGTCATGTTATAATTATATGTTATCTGATTTGTGTGCCTAATAAATAAAATAAAATATAACGTAACTAAAGTAAAAATTATACCCAATGAAACATTTACAGCTTAGTTAATAGCCACTATATTAATAACTATACATTTGCTGAAACTGCTTTCCGATATTTTGGTAACCAGTATGCACATTACATTGCTAATCTGCTAAATCGGAATTGAGTTGAAATGCACGGGCAGATACTTACATTAATTAGCAAATATTAACGTTAAACAAATTAGACTAAATCTATTATATTAATGAATGAAGTTTTAAGAATACTTATATTAAGATGTTTTTTCCATCGACAAGCAAGAATAGTTACCAACAATAAAAAAATACCGATGGTTCTGTTAAACTTTGTGTGTCACTGTACGGTGGAAAAATTATTTCTCTACCATTTCGCATGTTGTCACAATAACAATAATATTAAACCCCTAGCGGCTTTCATATTAATCATCAGTGTGGTACATAGGTATATACTTAAATTTTCATGACTGTACTTCATGAAAACGAATGCTACTATCTGAGCCTCATTAAAAGAGCATATTGACCACGTGACATGGTACATTCATTACATCGTAGATATATCACGAGTAGAAACGATATTGGTGATGAGCTTTAACTATCAAATATCGATTTGGATAAATAGTGGACCGTCTGTGCGTTACTACTATACCTATGTTAATACATAGGTATACTTTCATTATTTTCTAGGCTATCGATTGAGCGCAATTATAATAAAAGCAAAAAAAACTCCCTTTCTGATGTCGAAGGACAATTATAGTAACAGTTAGACGATTACCGGCGAGAGGCAGCTTTGACTGTACGATGAGGACGAGATTGCATAATTACGCAGGCTTAAGTTTCGAGCCCACAAGGACTCGTAGAGCAGAACAGTATGATGATAAAAAATTAACACGTATGGATAGCCATACGTATAGAACTACGACGTCATTCCACTAGCTAAACCGATGGTGTAACAAGTAAAAGCTCGGCATCAAATCAGACTATATTAACTCACATTATAGACGGATCTAACGCGAATTATATTCAATGCGTGCGAATTATATGCGTTATTCGGTGCGTGGATATTGTGAGTGTTGCGTGTCGGACTATTGACAATAATTAACATTATGTGTGGTGGGTGGTTTGAAAATATGATGTCTCCCCGAAACTTTTCCATACACTTTTCGTCGGGTAGATGCACAAATCTCTGTTTTGACATTTTGCTGGGAGATCAGTCAGCCGCGACCACGACCTGTGAAACCTGTGTCGAAACGTCGGTAAATCAAGGTAATTGAATATAATTCGCGTTAGACCCAGACGGGTCTTATATAGACATAATGTGAGTTAATATGTGTTCAAAACGCGAAAGTTTAAAATATTAAATCAGACTATGCTAGAATAGATAGTGACGTATTGATTATTTGCTTTTGTGTAAAATCAATATGCAATTAGACAACTATCAACAGGAGCCTGCATCCAATAACAGTAAATTCAATCAATTTTCAACGGCATTTAATTCTGACTGTCAGTGCGTTGCGCTCTCACGTGTGCACATATTTATGGAGCCCAACTCAAACTTAATTTTTTACGTCAAACGATATTATTTTGTTGTCCTTTCGTCTCGCTCGCTCCAAAACATATACGATACTACTTGTACGAGCTCCAATACATGTTCGAGGGAAATGCACGCGCATATCATAACAAAATAACATCATTTAAATATCAAAATAAAAGTTTAAATTGGCCTCATGATAGCATTCGAGCGCCTGCAAGAAATATGTAGCTATTTAGTGTAGATCAGTGTAGTGTGAGTGTGTGTGTGTGTACCTATGAGAAGCATTTAGTCTAATATCAAAATCACTGTTTAAAATAGGTAGGTCTACTTGCCACTGGGATAATAGCCTGCCACGAAGGCTGAAAGACCATAGCATTTTTTTTATATCAGGGATGCATTAGAAATGCACTAATATTGCATAAGTAGGTATTTAAGAGCAAGTTCGGCCTGGCCAGTTACTTTCGAGCTGACGCTAGACAACGTCCTTAGCCTTAGGGTCGTCGTCATCGAAAACGATGAGGAGGACTATAAGTACATATAAATAATATGCAATGTAATATGCATAAGAAATTGATAGAGATTAGGAATTTACTTAGAAAGGAAGGAAAATAAATGTAACAGATTAAAATATATTCAACTAATCGACCAATACTTATATACTAACTATATCTGTATACTTAACAGTAAACAAATTTACGAGTAAATGGTAACATATTTTATGTAGTTACAATAGCTGTACCTTAGTTACCATTTCTATTTATATTATATATACAAGCTGAGCTTTAGCTATTTGTCAATCAAAGTAAATGTTGTTTTGATGATTAAGTGCAACACTGTACATCCTTTAGAAACTCATGTCCTTTAAAGGGTTGCATTGATTGCATGATATTTTCAACGTGCTACATTTTGATACCTACTGCACATAATACGGCGACAGTTTTAACTGTCCACAGAGGACCAGAGGTTCTTCTGACACTAAAGTGTCGCTTTACGCATCACAAAGCGACACAGGGGCAATACCTACTCGCTGCGCAATAAAAGCAATCACGCTTGCAAACGAACGATGTGTCCCGCTAATAGTGCCACATAATAGAAGTTCTGCCAATAAACGCTGGCGCTCTTCACTTAGCGGGCGCATCACCGCGGCTGCAATATTGTCCACATGAATAATGCAGGCTCCGCAACGAGCCAGGCTCAACGTGGGCCCGGCGAACACTAATGAGAACCGTCCGACCCGACCATACTCTACTAACAATTTGTTACTAATTCCTCTCTCATTATTGTGTAAGTCTAGACAAAGAGCACATTACAGTACTTGCTGCTGTCGATTGCTGTTTGCTACCGCTCATTATTTTGCACTTCCATATTGGTATTATTAAAAAGTGTACATATTATTATAATTCGTGTTTTTTTCAATTATATGTACATTGTATTTTAAGGAGGTTAGAAGCTATCGTTAAGAACCTAACGGTGAAACGACCTATTCTTCTTCTTCAAGCAGTAGGTAGGTTAAAGACTCGATTTACAATATCAATGTCGAATCATTAAATGAAATGAAATGAAATGAAATGAAAAATATTTATTTCGAGCAACTATGGACTCATACAGATTTGTTAGTAGACTTACGTTCCTAATGTTAGTACCTAATTAACTATTACAATATATATACACTGCTGGAAACATGCATTTCGCAGCAGTGTCTCATATACGGGCAGTCAAGTCTGTCCGCTATCACACACAGGATAGGGTTGGGGCTGGCCCGCACCCGGCGCACCAGGGATGTGCATCGTTTGCGCATAGTCGCATAAAAGCAGTCCACGCGCGCTTCTGCGAACATCCCTGATGCGCTGCAGAAACGAGGCAGCCCCATCAATACCCGGAACGCGTTGTTGTATTGGATCCGGAGGGCCCCGTAGGCCCGCTGCGTATAGAACCTCCATAGGCTGCACGTATACAGGGAAGTACAGTACGTTTTAAATAAGGTAAGTTTTACCTCCCTTGTACATCGCGCAAACCTACGGGAAATCATATTTGCCCTAACCGACAGAGCCCTCCGTTCTCGTTCTACGTCCAGATTGTCCTTTAAGTCAGACGTAACAATATGACCTAAATATTTGAAGCTTCCCACCCTCTCTAGTGGAATATCATTTAGATATATGGGAGGAACCAAATTAAAGGTTTCAATCCTAACATATATGTTAACAATGTAATCTAATTTGCCTTTCATGGTTATTGTGTTCGTAAGTCTATTAGTAATAAAACAAATATATTTACTCAGACATATAACCCCAATATTGTTAAATAACAGACTCAATATTACAATACAACAAAACAGGCAAAATTAAATTAGTTGTTCTTAATTCGTTTTTATTTCACAATTTATGATTAATTAGTTGCCAAGTTTGTAAGAGAATCAATTAAATGTTCAATAACAATTACTAATTTATATTGAAACTCTTAGGGTTGTTTGCGATGTTGGTTATTGTTAAGGTATTTAGGTACTTATTATCTAAAGGCAGGTATTACAATTTAATTAAAAGTTGTTTACAATTTGGTCAACCAAATATAACTTCTTTTTGTTAAAACTTTATCAACTTGCCAAGCACTTTATCTTTTGTTTACTGATGTCCGATGGCTGATGGGGCTAATGAGTTTTTGTGTGGCAAGTAGTTAAGTAATTAGACCGCAAGCGTGCAACAACGGGCATAAGTCAGAAAATCGCAGATTAGTTAGACATATTTTAACGACAACTGGTGTCATTAAAAGGATTTGTTAGGTATAACTATTATGCTCAATAACTTTACACGATTTTTGGTAGTATTTGTTAGTCGGTGTAGATCAAATTTTCGAAGCAGGCCGCGTAGCCAAGATGCCAATCGCTTACGCTCCGTAGCGATCGAAACGCAACTGTCACTGTCACACTAATATGAAAGAGTGATAGAGAGACATAATGCTTTTCGTTGTCGAAGCGATAGCGATTGTAACCTTGGCTAGGCCGGCAGGTTTGAATAGCGTGAAGTTTTTCTTGTAAAGTACCTATACTGAACGTAACCTTGTTGAGTTGGAACTTGTTGGCCCTCGATGTCTGGTCAGTTGAGAGTGTTTTCCGTTACTACTCATAATAATCAACATTTCACAAAATTACTGATGTAAAAAAAAACTCCGTCCCTTGTGACATATTGATCTTCTTTAGAAAAGACATTGTCAAGCATCGAAATCCTTTCGGATGATAATTTACACACATTTATTGTATTCTCTCTGTGTTATGTACTTGTTTTGTGCAATAAAGTGTTTACTACTACTACTACTAATAATAATAGGGACGATTCGGTACATATTCGTATTATTTTAGAAATATCTGTGATTTCACACAGGTGTTGCAGTGGTCATTAATTAATCTGGCAAACATCGCTCATACAGTTAGACAACATGACTTTATGAATTTCCATAATGCAAACAAAATAATTGGGCACCACTGGCACCAAATTATAAACGTGTAACGACGCATAAATTATGATCACACGTATTTGTTTAATTTGGCACGTTCGAGCGCCGTAAACGCAGCCCGTATAAATTGAAAGTAATTTATGCGACGAATGTTCACGAAACGGCTCGGATGTCTGCGCCGGGCTTTACGTAGTCACGCAATACCAACATTCCGCGATTTAGCCGACGTGACAAATTGTCAGTTAAATTAATGTTCACTATCGCACTTACATTAAAAACCTACACATTACTGTGACATCTGTAATGTATATTTGTCATGATCTCACGATGTCTACTTGACACGTGTTGCGAACTCTTTAGATTTTTGACAAATATTTAAATTTGTATTTTTTATGATTCTTTACATCATAATATGTCACTCTAAAATAAATGGCTAAACGTTTCGTGGATATTTTCTTTTCGGCTATATTTACTCTTATTTCCTTCATCTGGCGACCGTGTAAAATAATGGAAAAGTTATTTAAAGAGAGAAGTATAGCTAGGAGGCTATTTACAACCGCAAAAAACGATATTGTGGCTAAGTTAGAGTCAACCGACATCGACGAAATCACCGCGGCCTTTAACAAGCTCCAGCTTCGAGCCGATTCCTTGTTCAACGTCGACCAACGTATAAAAGAACAATGGCTAAAAACGGACGAGATGACTGAAGATGAAATTTACGAAGACTGCATGACCAGCGATAAGTATGAAAGCGACTGGGAGCGTATAAAAGTCATGTACGACAACGTTTCCCGGAAGAACGAACGCAAGAAGAGGTCTCGCAAGTCTAGCGGCAGCGATGAGTCGAATAATACAGATAAGTCTCATCAATGTTGTGAGAAGTCGGCATGCAGTTCTGCATGTCATTCAAGACGATTCCGTCTACCGAAATTTGAGTTACGGAAGTTTGACGGCAATACGAAAAACTGGATCGGTTTTTGGTGTCAATTTCAGAAAATCGACGACGATGAATCTATAGACGACGGAGATAAGTTTCAGTATTTATACCAATGCACTGTTCCAGATACTCCAGCGCGAGAGATCGTCGAGAGCTTTCCGCCGTCGGGAGCTAACTATAAGAAGGCTGTTGAGCAATTGAAGTCCAGGTTTGCACGTGACGAAATGTTGATCGACATTTATGTGCGTGAACTGCTTAATCTTGTATTAGCACAAGCCAAAGGTAATACTTCCTATAAATTAGGCCACTTATACGATAAATTAAATACGCAATTACAAGCACTACAAAGTTTAGGTGTCACTATAGATAAATACGCTGCTTTACTTTTCCCTTTAGTTGAGTCCGCCTTGCCCGAATCTGTTTTACGAGCATGGCAGAGGTCCCACGTACTCGAGGAGAAGAGCGACGATCATCTGAACCGGCTTATGCAGTTCCTGAAACGCGAGGTGGAGTCGGAGGAGCGGATCCAGCTTGCGCGTAGCGGGATAGCATCGGG
The DNA here is from genome assembly GCF_963556715.1 of Cydia fagiglandana. Lineage (NCBI taxonomy): Eukaryota > Metazoa > Arthropoda > Insecta > Lepidoptera > Tortricidae > Cydia > Cydia fagiglandana. The sequence continues at coordinate 11,476,005 of NC_085932.1, forward strand.
TGACAGTTTGCATAGCGTTTCTACTCAACCTACCGCGGCATGCTTAGTGTCAACGGAAGACGCAGGTAAGAAGATTTGTTGCGTTTGGTGTGAAAAGGCATCGCATAGCAGCTTCGAGTGCTACAAAGCTAACAAGATGTCGTATGAAGCTAGGAAGGATATGCTAAATAAAAAAGGAGCATGCCATATTTGTTTAAAAACGGGACATAATTCGAAAACATGCAGAAATTTCACAAAATGCCTTTTCTGCTCCAAACGTCATTCTGTGTTGATGTGCCCTGACATTAAAACGTCAAGTCAAAATGAAAATGATAAAACTTCAGATATTGAAACGTCAGACTTAAATAATAACGTAACTCAATTTAAGGCTAGTACTATTCTGTTGCAAACGTTTATGGCGAATATTATAAGCGATAAGAAATGTATACCGGTACGATGCTTTATTGATTCGGGAGCACAGAAGACTTATTTACGTCGCGATATAATAGAAAGTTTAAATTTGAAGCCTGTTGGCAAAGAAATCGTGTCGAATTGTCTTTTTGGCGGGATCGAAACTAAAAAGGAACTGTTTCATACCTATGAGTTCACTGTCGCAAGTTTGGATAAGAAGTTTCAATGTACAATGACCGCGCGCGACAAGTCTAAGCTCTGCGGGTACGTTCCTCGATTAAATGTAGATCATGAGATGTTCAAAGAGTTGCAGAAACATAATATCACCCTGAGCGACGTCGGCGATGCGACCGCACCTGACATCGGGCTTTTGATCGGCGCAGATCACGCAGGCGTGTTGCTCACGGAGAGTTTCGTGGAACTGAACAATAACCTCGTGGCAATAAAGAATAAATTTGGATGGACGCTTCAAGGGCCTATCATGAACACATGCAGTGTCCTAATGAACGTAGTATTGGAAAATGAAACTAAGTTGACAGTTTATGACAGAGAAGTAAACATAGAAACTGAGAAAGTAGTGCTCGCTAACAATACTGCAGATTATTTTACGTTTCTGTGTACACTTATGTACTTCTATAAATACATTATAGATCTAACCGGTCCTCTTTTCCTGCGGTTCGGAGGGATGATATGGATAATTTTATTAACGTATGCAGTGCATTTGACCAAACTGACCATATCGCTGACGACCAAAGCCTTTCTTATGGACGTACGAAGATTTTTCACAAGACGTGGAAGAATTGGCGCAAAGTACACGGATAACAGCAGCAGCACTAACTTCCGCGAAAATGAAAATGGTTCAGGAACGAGTACGTGGGGATGCTCATCCAGAAGAGCAAGGAGAGGGACTCGTATTTAAGGGTAGGTGATGTAGTTTATTAGACACAGATTATAAAGTGGTCTTTAAGAGATAATTGTGTAAGAGTGGCTAAGGTGCGCACAGCAGATGGGCAATCATTCACACGAGCCGTTCAACACCTGAACCCGCTTGAAACACAGGACTCTACCGAGATCTAGAGAAGAGTTTTGGGCCTCTTGCCCAAAAGGTGGGAGGATGTTGCGAACTCTTTAGATTTTTGACAAATATTTAAATTTGTATTTTTTATGATTCTTTACATCATAATATGTCACTCTAAAATAAATGGCTAAACGTTTCGTGGATATTTTCTTTTCGGCTATATTTACTCTTATTTCCTTCAACACGCGTCAAATCAGGTAGTTAGTACCTACTGTGTCTTTGGTAACTAAATTGTGTTTTGTACTTGTTGCGAGCTTTCATTATTCAAGTAGGTAGTGCACTAACTAGACCGAGCCGTAGCGTCAATAAACCTTAATGTTTATTTTATTTAGAAGGGCAATGAAGAGTTATAAAGCATAAGTAGCTGAACTCCAATACGTTTCGACTATCGAGACGACCTGAAAACGACCTAAAAAAGTTAATCTATAATGTGTACCGGATAAAAGCGGCAGATTGACCTTAATTTAGTGTTTGCGACGAGCAGTATACCTATATATATACTGCTTCTTTACTGGCTTATACATATTTCAAAATGGAACAGGACATATATATTCACGGGACAGCTTGACCTGTTCTCATGGCTACAAACACATCACCACAAGTTTTGTAATATTCTGTATTAGTAGCGTCGCTTTGGTATCATTTATTTTTAACCTAACAACCGTCTCTTTTTGGCCCAGTGGTTGACTGGTAGAGAATGCCTTATGGCATTAAGTCCGCCATTTGTACTTATAATTTTATGTGCAATAAAGTTTAAATAAATAAATTAATTAATTAAAATGACGTCAGGACATCACGATATTTTTACAAAAAGCATCTGATTGGTGCCGTGATATGTGTTTGTAGTTACAGTACTTAACCGTGTTTTTTTTAAACTCCTTTAATTTCAAGGGTGCATTCCTGAGCTTAAATTAAGCTACTTTCGCAAAGACACCGGTATTCTAATTAGCTCAATTTCGGAGATAATCAAATATTAATTTTTATCTAATAACGCCCCTAGTACGCTTACTTGCCTTAGGGCGTGTTTACATATGATTAGTGTTTAGTATGAGGTTATGCATTTTATACTAAACGCAAGTAGGACATACTATCTTGGACAATCGATGTTCAAAATGATATTGATATGTTGATGAAAGTATTCAATTGTTTGGGTAAGTTAAATAGTTATAACAACCCTATATGCAGCGATTAAACTTTTTACGTAAAATTAAACAAAAAATGTAAATAAACAAGAGATTTTATTTTAAATTTAACTATGCTTTCCGTAAAAATTAAGTTTCCGTAAATGTACTTAGCCATAAGTACCCCGAAGTTAACAGCGTTTTAGTAAACACCGTGCATATGTTTTTTTTTCAACCCTTAACCATATTTTGTGAGGCCCGAGTTGAATAAACCCCTGTAAATATAATATTTTAGGTGCACTTATTTGGTTGAAAGCAAATGTGGAACTAGAATCTGACTGAGTCTAATATAAAAAATATTCTGCAAGAAAATAACGAGAAATAATCGCATAAACATAAACGAGCTTTTTAGAAAACAAAGAAAATATAAGAAAGAAGGGCTCTTACGAGAAAATCGAATCACCGTGAGCGGCGCCTCTTGGTGGGAAACTAGGTTAGAAATAGTGTGCTATTGAAAATGGAGTAAGTGGCTTGGGCCGTGACATTACAGTGATAGTGATGAAACAGTTGAATATTATATGCACGAAGGTCGTAATATTATTTTCATCACACTTGCTCGATAAGTGTGCAGCGGGATGAAAAGTAAATTTTACTCCCACAGGAGTTAAGATTATTTTTTAAATTATGTTACTAACTCATACGATCCATGTAGGTTCTAAGTAAAATACTTGATAAAATTCAAGATATTAAATGAGTTTTACTTTCAAAATACATACTAAAGTTTTTAATTTAATTGTCTTGAACATGAACATATTCACGATATTTTTTTTAATAATTTATAGCCGTTTAAATTATATTTACACAATTTTAAATCCTGACTTAATGCCGGATATGCCTTCTTCTGTCAACAAATGACATTATATGACTTTCATTATTTGTATAATTTATTTTCATTAAATAATTATCACGTTTTGATTAACAAGCACTTTTAACAATTTATTTACCTCAAAACATACATAACGCGCTCTAATTCAGGTGTACTAATATTACGATTATTTTTTTATTTTTCCGATACACATCTTCTACAAAATAACTTCTAAAAATAAAAACAAATTTTCTGGCAAGTGAGCACATAAAGACATAAATATACGAGTTAAAATGAACCTAGTTTGTAAAATAAATCAGCCATAAACATTCGCAAATACCTCAAAAAGAAAACGTTGACAAAGACATCTGTAGTACGATAATAAACATAAATTATATTGGAACATTTTTTATAACTGTTCTAAATCTTTTCACTACATGTATTCTATCAGATCGACTTTTTTTTATCTATAGACAAAAAAACCTACGATTTTTTTTTATCCTCAAGTTTTATCGATTGCTAAGCTTAGCTTAGTTTGGAAAGTTTGTTATAAAGTTTTAGTTGGCTTGAGTGCGGTCGGCGCTTTGACACTAAACGAGGCCTAGTCGCGGGCGCGTCGTGGGAAATCAGAAACTTCAAACTCGTAACCAACTTTATCAAATACGGAGGATTAAGAACTTATTTCCAAATTCGTATTTACATAAATGCAGCAGGTAAAATTTACTGGCATAGTAAAAAATTAGTACCAACCATCCAAGGCCCTATCACATAGGTACCTACATATTTAAATTCAAGCCAAAGCTCGAATCCACGTTGAATGCTGCATGCCTTATCGCCAGGCAAGATTCAAAGAAACATTAAATAATTATTTAATTAATAATTACTTGAAACCCAAATATCACAATCAGAATTGTGAATGTGAACGTGACCGTGACAACCAATGTAATTGTAGAAAACAAGCTATTAATTAAATTACTAAAAAAAGCGGCCGAGTGCGAATCGGACTCGCCCATGAAGGGTTCCGTAGCAGCAAGTAAAATACATAATAAAATTGCGGTTTACGATTTATGACGAATTAAAAAAAACCGGGCAAGTGCGAGTCGGACTCGCGCACGAAGGGTTCCGTACCATAATGCTAAAAAAAAAAACAAAAAAAAAGCAAAAAAAAAACGGTCACCCATCCAAGTACTGACCACTCCCGACGTTGCTTAACTTTGGTCAAAAATCACGTTTGTTGTATGGGAGCCCCATTTAAATCTTTATTTTATTCTGTTTTTAGTATTTGTTGTTATAGCGGCAACAGAAATACATCATCTGTAAATGTCTACTGTCTAGCTATTACGGTTCGTGAGATACAGCCTGGTGACAGACGGACGGACGGACGGACGGACGGACAGCGAAGTCTTAGTAATAGGGTCCCGTTTTACCCTTTGGGTACGGAACCCTAAAAACTACTTACTAGATCTCGTTCAAACCAATTTTCGGTGGAAGTTGCATGGTAATGTACCTACATCATATATTTTTTTTAGTTTTATCATTCTCTTATTTTAGAAGTTACAGGGGGGTAAAATGTGTGTCATTTTACCACTTTGGAAGTGTCTCTCGCGCAAACTATTCAGTTTAGAAAATAATGATATTAGAAACCTCAATATAATTTTTGAAGACCACACGTATGGGTGTGATGAATAAAAAAATTTCGAGTTTCAGTTCTAAGTATGGGGAACCCTCAAAATTTATTGTTTTTTTTTTCTATTTTTGTGTGAAAATTTCAATGCGGTTCACAGAATACATCTAGGTACTTACCAAGTATACTTATACCAGTATATGTAGTTCATATAGTTTCGGCAAAAAGTGGCTGTGACATACGTTACACGGACAGACAGACAGACGGACAGACATGACGAATCCATAAGGGTTCTGTTTTTTGCCATTTGGCTACGGAACCCTAAAAACATACGAGTATGTTTCACCTATGTCAATTACGTAAATATAGTATAGTTTCCCCAAAAGCGCACAGTTGTGTGAAACTATACAACAACCCTGTAGGAACAAGTTTACAAGGGCATGCGTGTCCAATTAAGTTGGCGGTTGGAGAGGTGTGCAGTGTTCGCCATGTTCCGAGTGGACGATTCCCATACCTTGATTGAAAGCGCACTCCAATATGTGTTGTGTATCTAAAGCAAAATGTCTATATTTTCAGGTAAAAAAACTTTCCGAAATAATAATTCGTTCATAGATGACACCAGTGACGTAATACTATTTCATATCTATGTATATAAATAAGTTGTCAAACAGAGCAACATGAAACATCCTATTTAATTAGCCTATGTTATACCAACAATTTTGATGCTCAATTTCAGACTGACAATGATCATTTCAGCTGAGTAAAATCGAGCTATAGTATATTTAATCAGCCATTTAATTCATTAATTGTGCCGAGTATGGCTATGGGATACATAGCCAGTATCAATGAGAATAATCTCTGCCTTTGGCAACGACCGGCACTATCAAAACATCATTGAAATTTCAAATCTATGGATGATGGTTTCGCTCACGGCTATAGGGATCCAATAAGCCGAAACCGCAATTATTGGTACCATAAATCCCGTCAACCCTGAACACGCCATAGGACAGAACGTATCACTAAGGCCATTTATTATATTGCTTTCGCACATCGAAACGTTCGCAAACAAATATGCAAATAGCGTTGTCGTGGCAGGCGAGAATGTTAAATATGTGTGTGTGAGCAAACACGAGTTTAATCTACCCCTTATCGGCGATGCAGCGCGTTCCAGTGTCGCCGCGCCGCGCCCCGTCGCACCCGCCGGGCCCATAAATGCTAGCGCGGAACAGTTACCTACAGCCTTCCATTCGTACTCAATAAACGCATAATTATGTAAATAGATCAGCATACAAAGGCTGACTTTAAATAATTATATTTTTTTTAATATAGCGAGATGTTTATTGCAAACTTTGCAATATGCCTATCATTGAAGATACTGTATTACCTACCAATTAAGGTATGTAAGTAGGAGGAAATAAATAAAAAAAACCGGCCAAGTGCTAGTCGGACTCGCGTTCCAAGGGTTCCGTACATTACACAATTTGTAACACATTCGCTGCGTTACGGGAAGCATTTGACCGTATTTGACTTTCCGCCGGTGCGGCAGCTATCAGCGCTTGTCTTACCCCCAGTGTGGCGGTGGTTTTCTATGTTCTCGTGTGAGTAAGAAAAAGATGACCTGTTGAGTCACTATACTCTCGATATTCGTACTTCAAGTATATTCTATTTCAAAAGAAAAATGTACGGGAAGTATTTTTGCCTAACGCACTGAAAGGTATTTTTTTCTTTAGCGCGGCACGGGTACTATTTGTCCGTATTCCATCACCCCGTACCGCACCGAAAGGCGGGCACGCAGCGCTCAGATTGGTCATGTCATAGTGCTGCGCATTGTTCACGATTCCGCGTCGATACATTTTATTAATGCGCCAATTAAATCTATGACATCTATATTGAAAATTACCTACTGTATAAGTCCGACCACTTTTTATAATTATATGAGGATGAATAATATTTGTTTTGAACACGTACAGACACGATGACGATAATATTTTGTCGATTATCGCGGCAAGGGAAGTATATTCCCGTAAAATTAAAGGTTTTGAAAAATGAAATATCTTTTGCAATTTTAAGTATACAGATCCGCGGGCGGCGGCTGCTGTATATACACAAGGATATAGTCTATTGATCAGAACGACTTTCAGGTCAAATCGATAACATTCCAGGTCTTTTGGAACCTGTACATGGATATGATACGGGAAAAAGTAGGTCGTGCCGCAAATTTGGCTTTCTCAATACGGGAAGTATATGACTCGTAAACCACTGACAGTAAGTTTGGGTTTTGCGCTGCCGCATCGAATGTATTTTTTTATGTGAAACGTGAGTGAAATGTCTTTAAAAAATCCGTAGGGGTCGGATCAAAAACTAAGTAATTAAGTCCGACTCACGCTTGACTGTACATTTCTAATAGGTTTTCCTGTAATCTATAGGTAAAGATCTATTTTATGTATTTTTCCCAAAATTTTAGACCTAGTAGTTTCGGGGATAAGGGGGGGGGATGGTCATTTTTTGCCTATTTTTTTGAATTACTTCTTAACTGTTTAACTATTCTAAAATTATAAAAAAAATATATTTGAGATTCTCACAATGAGCTCTTTTATTTGATATGTAACACGATATAGTTTGAAAAACTTTATTTTTTAATTTTCTCATTTACCCCCCAAAAGTGGCACCCATGTTTAAAATTCATTCGTTTACGTTACATGTTCGTCTTTGGGTCACAAACTTTCATATGTGTTCCAAATTTCAACTTAATTGGTCCAGTAGTTCCGGAGAAAATCGGCTGTGACAGACGGACAGACAGACAGACAGACAGACAGATGCACGAGTGATCCTATAAGGGTTCCGTTTTTTCCTTTTAAGGTACGGAACCCTAAAAATTATGGGACAATCTTACACAAATCATCCTAAATCCACAGTAAACTCAAAAAAGCTTGTGTTGTGGTTACTAGACGCCAATATACATATATTATATAATAGATGGATATAGATAAATAACACAAACAAATAAACCCTACGAGGATTTGAACCCGGAAACTCCTGCTAGTCCTGCTTTGTAGGCTACCAATGAGGCTAGGAGGCTTGTTGTTTTTAGAAGACCAATTTATTTTTCATGTTCCCTAGTTAAGTATACAGTAATATTGATATTTTTATACGTACTTTGTAACATTTTTGTCTGTAGGTTTACTGAACTTACAAAGACAAATAAATAAAGGAATACATTCGGTGTAATACAAAAAACAAATATGTATTACTAGACTTATATCGACAACAACTCGAACTTTCGGGAGCTTGAATACAATACAAAATATAATCACGATTTATATCCCGATCGATAGTCTAATGAAACTAAACGTGAATCATTCAAAACGGTTAAGTATGTATTAATCCAACCAACAATTAAACCTCTTCTAGTTACAATGCAGCGTTTGGTACTTAAAAGTTAAACTAACTCGTATGCCTTAATCATGACGAGGTTGGCTCGATAGTTCGTGGAAACCGAATAATGTGGTCTAGTGCATTCGAACACGCGGGGTTGCGGCACGTACGGGCTCTACACACGCTGTTACAGTTTACTTGAACCAAAGAGAATAGAGTGTATACAGTTACTGTCATGGTAAATATGTACAGATAACTGTAAAAATATGGGTGTACAAGTCATCTCAAAAATATGTCTAACTCTTATGATATTTTTGAGTAAGTTGTCTACACCCATATTTTGACAGTTGACTGTACCTACAGTACATTTACTGCCATCTTTCGACAGATGATTAAAACTGTTAGAACGCCATTCGACTTTGTTCCTTATTCTTTCACCGATATGTGTTACTTTGTTAAATATTGAAATTAAAGCCACCTACTCGACAGTAGGCCAAAGGTTATGGCGCTATCGCTCGGAAAGATTTTTTATTTATTTTAATTTAAAGTAATCTTTTACCCTGGGACTGCTACGTCGGTGAACACTATTTTTTTTTGGATTTTAAAAATGTATCAAACGCTAAGTTAGTATCGGGCGGGATAAGATGAGTGTAGCAGTTTTATTGTTGTACAGTGTCACAAAAACAACAAACAAACAACAAATTATTAGTACATTGTAGGAGAGGACGGAAAACCGCCAAAAGATGGACGAGTGAGTTCGAGGGCCGACACGTTAGTGGAGGCCCTCGAATAATACGAGTCCATCTTTAGCGTTTCCGGCCGAGGCATTACATAGTGCTTTTCACGACTACTGCGAGGAAATAAGAAAACATTTGCATAACTATAAGTACTAGCCCGCGATTTCTCTGGTAGCAAATTACTAGCCACTGCCTGTACTGTCTCTTGAATTTCAGTAGGCGTCAGCGTAAGAATATCATTTTCTTCACTAGAAGAACTCATTTTTATAGCGAGCGCGTTTCTTATATTTTTTAGTCAAACACAATTTACACTATCCAATTCAGTAAGTATTTTCAGATCCCGCCTTTTTTACTTTTTTTACCACTTTTAAGAGGCGTTTTTCTGTTATTTGCTTCAAACCGACTCTAAAATTAGAAGCGTTTTTGCTAAAAAAAACCACAAACAGCTATAAAAGTAAAAAACGCCTTAAGCGTGAACTGAATGGATAATTGTCAAAAAAAATGAAGTAAATGGTTTGACATTTCTTTTTTTTTTTAAACAAGAAATTGGTTCTATAAATAACCTAATTTTATTTTTGAAGGAAAAAGTTGCGCAATAAAAGACCTTTTATTGTTTTTTACGTTTTAAATTATACTCATTGCTGTAGCGAACTGTCACCAATGACAGATGATGATAACAATGAAACATTGTAGTAGTGGTAGGTCAGGTGCTACAGCTATTGCCTACTTTCCAGCTTGGTTTTAGACCATCTATTGCCACATTTCCGAACAGTGGCGTGAAAAATATTTATCCTCTAAAATTTTAAATGGATGTCCAGGTCCATGAGAGCTTAATGATTTAATCTCCTTAATCCCACGGCACGTGTCAGAGCGCACGTGTGTCTAGAGGGCCTACCACGAAAAACGAAAATCTAAATTTCTTTATATCTGCCTCATGAAAAGATATTACAACTTACAAACTACTATGATATGGCCCATGGACCTGGACATCCATTTATATTTTAGAGGATAAATATTATAATTTGTTGTGACACTTGTACAGCAACAAAACTGTTACACTTATCATTTCCCACCCAATACTAACTTAGCGTTTGGTACATTTCTTAAAATCCAATAAAATTGTCAAGTTCTCACACGGAAGCTAATCTTTTTGGAAGTCTTACAAAATTTGGCAATGATTCTGCTATATTCGCCTTTGGCAATTCAGTTCGTGCACTGATTTTGTAGCCGCTATTCCAATATGGATCTTATTAGCCATGCAGAAGGTATAGAATAACTATTTGAGAAAATTTCTCACGGCACACAGCTGTCACAATAGATCATCCACGCCGCATGTTCTTGCAGAAGTCTCAAGCGACATGTTGCTACGTGCTCGAGTGATTTCGTGCCTTAAAAATGTGGAACATGTTCTTTATAATATACGCGAACAATAATTATACAATTCTTATTAGAAGTATGCACTAATGTAAGAACTAACGGATGTATGTATGAATTTACGGATTAGGTATATTCGGGTAGTTACGAATGTCGAAAACCGTTGGAAAATACCGAAAACGGACTCTTATTATGATGGGATTTTGGGTCATTTTCATCTGATTATCGGAATTATCCGACATACGAAATTACCCGAATACACCTTACCTGTATTTTACGTATGGGTGCGTTCTTTTTATAAATAAATAAATATTAGAGGACATCTTACACAGATCAACCTAGCCCCAAACTAAGCAAAGCTTGTACTATTGCTTTTGTTCTTATTAATTGTAAGTACCATTAGTTAAGCAATGTTCTCTTTTTTAACTGAACAAGTACGAAAAATAGGAATTTTGTATATCAAGGATAAACGCTACGTACCATGATATGAAGGCTCCTGTAAATAAACGAGTTCATTTGTACGTAATTCTCATCACACTTCCTATTTAGATGCAAAACATGGGGCATACAAACAAAATGTTCAAGGTATGATAAACCCGTAAAGTATGATAAAATTTGTATTATTAAAATATTTGCTTGCGCCAACTCCGTAATAAGGGTTTGGACCTTTTGCCTTTTAGGTCCACGGGGCGAAAGAAAAGACACGGCCATTATTATTTCTCCATTCGGAGAGGGTAAACTAAAAAACCCTTTGAGTACATTAAACTTTTGTTGTTATCGGAAATGGTTGCCGCAGGGCTGGCCCCTTTGCACGTCGTCATGTTTTGAGAATCTCAGAAAAATAACCTGCATTTAAAAAACGCGACATGTAACAGGTATATTTTAATAGGGACTAACGACGGCGAACATCGTTTAGTGGAATATCTATTTGTAAACATCGTTTTGCGAATTAACTAACAATTACAATACGTTCTATGTACATACAGAACAAAAGTACAATTTTATTCTTCTAAAATTAAACTGTAAAATTTAATTCTCTAATATAATTGTCATATTGATACTGAATCGGAAAGTGTGGTTGCGCAAACTATGGCTTTATTACTCAGCTGAAAATTGGAATTGTACCTCTTGGATGTACTGAACTGAATGCCCTGTTCGCGTAGAAGATTTAAATATAATTAAATAATCATATTACTGAACAAGTAAATTATAATTCTGCTAATATAACCTTTTATATAAGTACAGTCATGTGTTCATGCACTGCCAACCCAAATGAACGGACACCACCTTATATTTCGTTCCGCTCCAGTTAGTTCAAAACCATTTTGATATCGCGGTATCACGTTCTATTCATAAAGGATACATACGTAGTCAGTACCGACACAGGGACAGAGTGGAATTCCAAGCGAACGGGTTTAGAGCTAGCCCGAATATTAACATACTTGATTCACTTTATGGACAGATATGAAATTGTTGAAACTTGTTAATGATAATGGCTTTCATTAAATATTAGTTATATGTGGTATGATATGACACATAGGTAAGGTATATATTATTTACTTATAGTATTATTGAAATAGTGTTCTGTTTACTTTGAATTGAACAATGCAATCCTGCAAATCCTGTCATTTGATCTTAGGAAATTACATATTGATTGTGCAATAAGGGAAGTATGGAAAAAATTGTTAATGCGAGTCAATATAACAATGTCAATATATGCGAGTAATAATGTCGCAATAATTGACTTATTTTACTTTTTTTTCTCAAATGTATATCTTGTATATTTATAAATCTATCTTTAATGTAGTTTAGTCATGTAAGCCTGACCTGCAATTTATACTATCAAAAAAATATGAGTATGAGTATAAACACGATGCGCGAAGCGTAGCGGAGTGGTAAAATGATAGAATACGTGATATGCGTATACGATACGTAGAGCTACTATTTTAAATTGTGTAAAAAAATCAAGGTGTCGTGAGTTCAAGTCCTTCTACGATCGCAATTCGCTGAGCACTGAGTGCACTTGATCACTAATGATCACGGATATCATGGTTTTTGAATTGCATTTTCTAGTTTCAACAAAAACCTTAAAATCTAACTTTGTTCCTAAACAAAAGATATAAAATAATAAACATCAGTACTTTTAAAAGTCAAACTTATTTTATAACTTGATTCTAAATAAATATTAATACTTTTAAGTTCAAATGCTGCAACGTGGACGCAGATAATGTCACAATATCTTTTTTACTGCGTTGTTGTCATTGGCGCATTGTGATCTAGATTATTGACAGAGACATCACCTGGTGTTGTCGTCATCTGAAAGTCACTTCTTTTAACGATAATCTCAGTTTTAAGGTGACAGTCCATTTCCAACGACAGCTGCACTATTATAATTGTTCATTTTACTATGGAGATTGATAATGACAGCGACACGTTCAGTACCGGTAGTGCAGCTGCGGTTAGATAGGAATGTTACGATTATCGTCAACCATCGTCAACTAAACATTTCAACGAGGTAACTAAATAGTTTGACCGTTTTTAGGCCTTTTTTGTGTCAACACTCATATCAAATGCGCTTTTCACTCAAAACGGCCAAACAGATTACACGCGTCGCCGCCAGCAGCAGATGTCACTAAACGAGACCGTGAAGCACCAAATCCCCGTCTCCGATTTTTTCCAAATATATGTTTGAGTAAGTTTTTTGCCTGGCGAAAACTACGTTTTTAGTTATCGATCACAACTAAAATAGTTTTACTTTCTTAACATCCTAACGTGTAATTAATTAATGCAGTTTGTTTAGAATAAGTAAATTTAATTTACTTAACCAAATATTCTTAATAAATTCACTTGGTATATAATCAAAACTAGTTTAAGCTCAGGTCTTTGATACGGTATCAAGTCTCTTAGGGGAGGTAATAGTATTATACTCACAAATTGTAATGAACGTCGGCCATATTAGGTCTGTGCTTGAGCGCCCTCTCGAACGCGATTTCCGCTTCCGCAACCCGACCCTGCGCACTCAGCACGCTGCCGAGGTTGCCGTATGCTGCAAAAAAGCATTTAATTAATGTTTACGTTCTATTATTCATACGATGCGGTAGAATAATGCACTATTTTCTCATATTTACGTGAGCTATATTGAGTTAGGAACGAACAATTATAATTTTCACCCTTGCCACAGTTGCAAAATTGCCACATTGTGAGATGTGGCAATTGTAAAACCATGAAAAATATAATGAAACAAGGCAAGTACGTTTTTTATGTTTTAATTGCAAATTCTCTCTTTTTACTAAAAAATACTCTCGGAACGCGTATTAAAAAGGTAACGTATTATATCAGTAATATTTTAATAAATAAACAGATCACTTCATCCATTATTTGGAGCCGATTATGTTACCGCGTAAAATTACAGCGTAAATATTAATAGATAATATTATAGGTAAAACAAAATATGTATGTTATAGCAGCCAATAAATAAAATTGATAGTACAAAATTCTATCACAATGTTTGGAGCATTATAAACTTCTTAAATAACTTTCGTAGGTAACTCAATAACCTTATACCTAACCAAAAACCTCATTTAGTCATTTCTTTACAGTGTGTTACTATATTATTAATTATGGAAACCGGTATACATTTTAACACACTGTTCCCTATAATCCTAATACGTAACTGTTTTGTCATTGCACGTATCTGGGCCATTTTATTTAAAGTTGTCCCCTACACTTTTTTTTTCAAAATTGGAATTTTTTATGTTATTTCTCTTTCTCATATCTCATCTCTTAGTCATAAAATATTAATTACAGCCGGTCTGTTTGCTATCTGAGGGCCTACCGCGAACCACGTTCGATGTGTTGTCTCCCTGTCATACTTACGTACGAATATACAAGGGCGACAGAGAGGCAACACGTCGGTCGTGGTTCGCGGTAGGCCCTCTGTTGCCTCTTCACGCTTAGGGAAGCCGGGGGCTTAATGTAACAGGGGTAAGTAGTAACGCTCAATTTTGACGGGGAATTAAAAACATTTTAATTTTTTAACTCGTCATTTTAATAACTCGTGGAATAAAGTAAACACCGCCATTGCCCCGCCAGACTTCGAAGCAAGTGGATGTGCATTACGGGGTAAGTTGTAACAACTCCCAGTTTTTCATAAAGTGTCTGGTGTACAAGATGCGTAAACATTTAAAAAATATTTTGTAATCGGAATTAGTGCTTAGATTACAAACCCTCATACTCGGAATCATAAAATTATACATATTTTAGAAAATACAGGCCTTTTTCCTAAAACTGTAACAACAAGCCCCAATTACGGGGTAAGTTGTAACAACTCCCAGTTTTTCAAAAAGTGTCTGGGGTTAATGATGCGTAAACATTTCAAATTATTTTGTAATCGGAATTAATGCTTAGATAAATACTTTACAAACCCTCATACTCAGAATCATAAAATTATAGATATTTTAGACAATACAGGCCTTTTTCCTAAAACTGTTACAACAAACCCCCCGCTCCCCTAATCCGCTGAGCCGATTTAAACAGATGAAATTTGGTATGGATATAGTTTTGAGGCCCGGGAAAGAATATAGGATAGTTTTATCTACAAAACATACGATATACTCGTACACAAGAAAGCTTGTATTTGCTACCGTATTTGTTTTAGTATATTATATAAGTATTTTAGTAGGTATATTTGACTAAAATTTGCGAATAGAAATACGAATACAAAATGTACGTATGTGCATTAATTACACACAATAGGAGATTACTAACTCCTTTTGCCCCAATTCAGCAGCTCGACTCGCGCGTTATCTCAGTCAGCTGCAATGCTTGAAAGTGTGGAGTTTTGCCAGTATTTAAGCTATTCGGAGAACCCCGTGACTTAGCCACATAGCATCTAGTTCCTAAATGTTGAATACGAAGGAATGTTAATGAAAACAGTAGATTTAGGACAAAAGGTATCTACCTAATAATATTTAATTTCCACGTTTTCCAGAAATTAGAATCACAATTGTAAAAAGGTATATAAGTATTAAGATATACGCACAGTCAAGTGTAAAAATATGGGTGCACACATCATACTCAAAAATAATATGTCCCATAGTTCTTATGTCACCGAATTAAGAACTATGGGACATATTTGTGAGTAAGCTATATGCACCTATATTTTTATACTCTTGACTGCACCTAAGCTGTCAAAACTAACTACATACAATATGAAAAGGCCATACAAGCAAACCTTCGCGTCACTTACTTACGTCCTTTTAACTGAGCTCTATATACTAGGTAATAACCTAGTTTGTATTTTTAGTGTGCTCAGTTTAACAGATTGGGGAGATTATTTATAGACCTATCGAATGATATACCATACGTTGATTTCTACTAAAATAATGTTTTTATTATTATTTGTAGACAGGTGAATTCAGTAAGTATATTGTATATGAACTAAAAATATTTTGTCTTTAATTTTAACTTCAAAGTAGCAGCTCACATAATACATCTATTTTTTAATATCCAAATTTCATTAAAATATAGCTTTCCGTTTTCAAGCAAAGTGGCTGTGACATACGTACAGACATACAGGCTGACGGGCGGACGGGCTGACAGACGAACGGACAGATGGACACGATGGAACTATAAGGGTTCCATTTTTGCCATTTTGGCTATGTATGTATACTTATACGATTTCGTGTTCCACCGCGCCGGAACATCAAAATTTACATATGAGACGATTTTGACAAGTAGGTATACGAGTATTTAATACTTGATACTACTGCGAACTTGGAAGTGATTTTTTTTTATATACGGAGATAATTAATTATACGTGAAAGAAATAAAACATTAAAGGCTCCAGATAATAAAGTGTCGGTATTCTCTATAGCTTTAGTGGGGGAATGGGTTTGTATCTGCCATGTCCCCCACTTTAGTATACCGCTTTTATAGTAGCTATAAACAGGCAACGGATCACTTGCGCGAATCCCGATTGCCTCCCACTACTACGCTAGGATTCCCAACAGACATCGCCGTGGTTAAAAGGATTAGAGACTTGGATTCTACTGCTTTTTTTTAACTTACTCCAATACCGGTGTATTGGAGCAAAAACATTTTAAACAGGCGTTTTTGTGGACATGACTTAAATATAAAGGTTAACTATTTGGGTACATTTTACTAAGGTTTTTATAATACAGCTTTTAAGAAGTAGTACGTTTGATAATGTCTGTAAGGGTTCTTATAATCTCTAATTCATTTCCAGAATCGTGCCAAATGTTTTCCCCGGGCCTAAAATTTTGTCTAGGTATATCGGATTGCGGTTTAAGCGTGAAGAGATAACAGAAGACATAATATAAGTAGGGATTGTAAAATCCAACGGAGAATTTTATTTGATGGTTTGATACATTGACAAAAGGTTCCATAAATATACTAGCGAGAGTAGCAAAGTTAGCCAAGCATTTATAGTCTCAGCGACGACGCACATAAAACCTAGTATTCATTGCGACATAAAAAAATCTTCGAGTAACAATGAAGCTTTGAGCAGGAAATACTTTTTACCGGTAACATATTTAACAATGTCCTTCAAAAACCTGAGTAAATGTAATTCAACGGGGATATTTATTACCTATGCAATAGCAGTGGGAATGGGTCGCCTGATGGATAACGGTCACCGTCTTACATAGTGTACAAATCGATAGGGAACATGTACGTGTATTATTGATTTTCGCTAAACAAACTTTCTTCGTAGGTAGACACGTTTCAGTTGACTGAGATTGTTTTTGTTTATTTATTAAATACCTAATTATCTACTTCTAGGTTCTGCCCACGACTTCTTTTGCGTGGAATGGTAATTATAATGGTTGATAAAATATATCCTATGTCCTTTCCCGGGTCTCCAACTATATTCATACATCAAATTTCAAATCGGTTCAGCGGATTAAGCGTGAAGAGGTAACAGACGAGGAGTTACATTGTCATTTATAATATTATAGTAGGGATTAATATTATTGCATGGTATATTGTAATAATTGGGTAGGTACCTAGTTTTACCATTGCAGTAAAACATAGCCATAGGTACTACGCGAGATCGTTGTTACAACAGTTAAAAAGTACTTTTTAATCCTTGTGGTAAGAGTTAAAATAAATAATACGATGACAAATATGTAGTTACTAAGTAACTTAACATATCAACTGTATTAACGAAAAAACGAAAATTGCGTTCCGGCTATTACTGCCACATCGGTGTCGAATAAGGATGATCTCAAATAACCAAATATACGACTTTCCCGACAGTTCGTTAAAGAATAATCCCCTAGTATAGATGCGTGCCAAAGGCGGCGTTCGATTCGAGGAATGGTCGTTGGAGACTCGACGTCATAAACGTTAACGCGACTATAAAGTATCCGAGCGAAATTCGACAGCCACGCACGCAATTCTCGGAGCCGATTCTGTAACAAAACTTCAACTGCATTAATATTAGAAAACGATATGATTCAAAATTAAGAGAGAAATCTTAAAGCGTACTGTAGTTCCGATTGTTCAGCAGGCGTATTACTCGTATGGATGGCTTTATCTACGTGGTAAAGTAACTGTCACATTTAACTCCGCGGGATAGAAAGTGACGGATATTTTATCACGCTGTCACGTAGACAAGAACGACCATCATATCCGTGCAGGCCAATATTATACATATTAGGAGACGCAATGTGAGCGTTTATTTTTATAAAAGACAAGTTGAAGCAGAAACGTATACATTAACTCTGTAGGATGTTTATCATTTGTACACTATGGATGAGACCACTATTATTTTGATAAGTTTAAATAACTACTGAATTTTAGTACAAGTAGAACTGTAAGTACATGTACATAATTTAAGTACATATCTACCTACAGATATACCTTACTATAATTCCTTAATCGACCAAGAGCTTGCCCGGCCATGCTCAGTGAAGGGCTCCGTAGTTACCTGTCCGTCACAATAGACTGCCTTTTACTGTTTGAACAATCAAAATTTCATTAATATGTCGCCTTTTTCCTCGGGAGTATTTTGACAATACGACGTTTTTCAACACACTGTGCAATTGTGCATTGGTCATTAGGTCATTACACACATCGGCTTTCTTATTGCGCGTTCGTTTTCAGCTTGCACGCACAATATCGCCCCGTGTAAATGACCAACGCAGCACGCTTGTATCACAATGTACTATTATAACATAACAGATTAAATCCAACGAACGTTCCTTTAAACAGAATTATTTCTAAAAAAAACTCTGTCGATGTCTGACTATTTTCCGGAAGCGGAGTGGAGTAGCCAACAGGTAAAACAAATAAACACAATAGAACCGCGTCAATAGACTAACTTTTTTATTTAACCCCGAGTTAGGTTAGAGTGCTTTCAGGAAACAACCGCTGCCAATATGATGAGATTTTATTTCGATTTGAATTTTTTTACACTAGGTATATTTTGGGTTCTAGGTATATTTGGTTACTTAGCTTCTAATTTACAAGCTCCTATCTAAATAACATGCCCTGTTAGTAGGTATGATGTATGTATGTTAGTGTGGGTGCAATTTAGCTTCCAAAATAAGCAAAAATTGACCTATTTCCCGATATTAGATTGAAATTTCTTAAATGTCTTATTATTATTTTTAAATATATACAAAATTTACAAGCAGCATTACAGTGGATACAAATGTACATCCACACTCAGAAACCCAAATTCTAAAGTCTAGATAATGTAGTTTCCCTTAGACTCGATCATCCCTATACAACACGCTAATGTACATACATGACATATGAAAATATATCGACTTCATCGAAATACACTTCCCTGTGAATAAATGCTTATGACTACCATTAAATGCAGAGTAGCGCATGACGCCTATACGTTCAATAAAAGCATTTTGATGTCTTTCGCCTAACCAGTCATTACCATAATGGCCGATATAAAACCCAAATGAAGTGAATAAAGCAAATAATAATTGAAGCCGGTGATATATTGATGGGATATAGGTGACATGACAGTACAAAGAGTTTGTTATTTTTGAATAATTTACTTTTACTGTATATCCTTCACTTTATATTGTGATTTTCTGCTTTCTTGCGTTAAACGAACGACGCGCGAGCGTTATGCAGACCAAATATCAGTAGGAATGTCATTACTTTTAAGTTATGACTTATGACATACTAAGATACTAACTAGCTATTTACACTGTAGTGATTAAAATAAATTGATAATTGGAATAGGTACATGTAACGTATGAATGACAATATTATTCATGTCTTTACCCATCACTACAGTCTATGCAGTCATTCGACGAGGGGTGACGAGGGGAGGGGGGGTCGCGCGCACCCGTGCTGCATACATCGCTGTCATCGCCATTGTTAGTAGCTCGGTACACGCCAAAGGCCATCGGACCATTATTACTTTTTACACAGTGCTATCACTGAACATGAACAATGGAGTTCAAGGCTATAAGGACTATAAAGAGTTGAAGAAATCTAAAATAAACCAGGGTACTGGGTGACAGTAATGGACTAATCACTGGGCTATGGGAAAAAAATCGGTCGCCTGTCTAATAAAACGGTGCTGCAATTTTTTCCGGCAGATTGTAACTGGCCCACACAAAAAGCGACATAGTATATGGCTCAAGGGCAACATCGGTGTGGGGACTGAGGGTAGAAAGATGTCTTTGGACTTTAAACATACCTACCTATAGCGAACTCGCCGCTTAGGTACGTTTCGCCATCTGCCCTCGAGAACGCAACTTCCGGGATTCCATTCTAGACAGCCGGCTAAGACCAGCCAGAGGCAGAGAATCCTGCCCCACCCACCCATCTTTTGGGTGATAAAACTCCCCCGAGTACTAGGATACCTACGTGCGGTCGCTAATCCCAAGCAGCTCGCCTCGCTCGCTGTAATCTGCATTAGAATTAAGGGCTCATTTATCGAAAGTTTCAACTAACACGTATATGTATATGCCCCATGGTCGTTTTCGACCCACTGAATAAAATTCATTCCTACACATTAAAATTAGTAGGAGAGTGAGGTAACCTCAAGGAGCTCCGACCAAAAACTAATTCTGGGTATACTATATAGGCTAAACATGACTGTGTCCATCACTGTCACGTTTACCTTCCCCTTTTTTCAATAAAGATTAAATAAAACCAAAGCACACAATATTTTTATCCACCTAAACAAACATTCGGCCGTTTGACGTAGAACTTTCCTATAGCTAATGGAAACTAAAATGCTCATTACGTATGTATGCCTTAGTTACCATTAACACAATAACTATTAGGAATCAGTAGGTAAGGAAAGTATTTTCATTTATTTTTTGTAAGTAAAGTTTCTTCATTAACGGTAATGAATGTAAGTACGAGATGGCAAAGAAGGACCATAGTAACAATATGATTAGTTTACCCTATTTACCTTTAAGAAAACCAGCACGAGGGCAATAGAATCACTTAGTATCCTAAGCCTCATACATTTTTTTTTGCCCCTAGCAAAATAAACTATTTATTTTACCCTTATATTAAATCAATCAAATGTTCGTAGCTAATACTACGCGAGACTTTTTATAGGTCGCTCCCATTTCGTACCGTTCGAACTGTCGAATATCTGTTGCTGATTAGTCGGATAGTTGTACAATACAACCAAAATAAAAGTATTTAAAACAATCGAAGTACATACTTATTGTGCAATTAGGCAGTGTCTTTGCAGATAAATTTCAGCAGAACCGAAAACCGTTAAACAATTAAATTAAACAATAAATTACACAGATTAAATAGGTCAACTAATTATGCTCTCAAAAACCAGAGAGATCTATCACAAACAAATTGACATCTGTCTTCGTACCGTTTTCAAAGTTCTCGAGATCAAACAGTCAGTACAGATAAGTCAACGGTGTCATCTAAGCAGCCGTGAAACAAGTTCACAACTAGGATAATGGCCTTAATCCCCGGGTCGTCGTCTGGATGAATAGTCCGACAGACAGATGAATATTATTTCATCAAATTGTACTCGTAAGAAATAAATTTACATATTTTCATTTACATATTAATAATTTTATGTAATCGAACAAGATGTTATCTCAAAACAAAAACTAAATTCTCATTCATGTATGTTGTCGAAAACAACAAAGATAAATATTAATCAAATGTATTTTTTTATTCCTGGACCCCTTACACTTCACCCAATTTCACTCACCGTCCCCTTGAGTAGAACTGTAAAATGATGTACAGTGGCGTTCAAAAGTGCATGGACATGTTTCAACCGTAATATTAAGGCATTACGGTCGTCATCTATCCTTGCACTTTTGAACGCTGGTACTTATACTTTTACTACGCAGAAGAAATACATTTAGAGCGGTCTGCATGAACACACAGTACGTTTACAAATTATTGCATTTGAGCAACATTTTTATGCCAGTATAAATAACGATATCAAATAAAATACACCCGTCTCCTGGGCTAGCTCCGCGGCCGACCAGATGGACTCGATAACACCGAGCTTAATCGATTAGACACTACACTCTGACCAGATAAAGAGTTCTCAACAACCTTTTATCTAGATTAGGCTAGAGTATATTCATGCATTACTGGGTTCCTTAAGCTATACTAGATTCTGCCTGTGACTTCGTCTGTGTGGGATAATGATGATGATGATTATTGATAAAGACGATCTTATGTCCGTCTTCGGGCCTCAAACTATCTTTAATAATCTCTATACTAAAATTTTATCTACATCGGTTCAGCGATTTAAGCGTGAAGAGGTAACAGATAGACAGGCTTACTTTTGCATTTATAAAATTATATTTAAGTAACGAATTAGTAGGGATGATGATACGAGTGACACAGGTGACATTTTAGTTAAATCATTTTAATAAAATATACTCTTCGAAAATGTAAGTCCTATCACAGAATAAATAATAGTACTAGGTACAGAAGACTCCCTCTCTAACAAAACGCGTCTGTCACAAGGATTTTATTTGTTCAACATAGTTATGTATATACATATACGTAAGTCCATCTTTAAAAAAATAGCTTTTAAGAAACCTCCACATAAACAGTTCTACGCAAGCTTGCATCTTTTTTTCATCATCTACTCGTGTAATAATGTTTGAGCTATACGTACAACTGTGTACGTATAGCTCAAACATTACTGTTTACGCTAGCTTACGCTAGGTATAGTAGTATTGTCAACAGAACATGAATTAATAAGTAAACCAGGGTACAAGACAGACAGACATCATTATGGTGTACATAATCCATCAAATCGGATAGACCACACAAAAATCTGTATAGGAGCAAACATTTTTTTTGATGCGTTACCGTACAAAATTTGTCTTTTATCTGGTCAAGTTTTTAATTTTATTGTACTAATTAAATACTTTATGGTAAACAAAAAAGTAAAAAATATCAATATGGATTTAAATAAAAGTCTTAGCTAGGGAGTCTAGGGACACGAAATCAGTGTTCTAAAGTTGATTCAGCCAAATGAGTTGTTTTAATATCAAAAATAAATAAATTACAAGAAATAAAGAACACAATCATGGCAATACGTGCTGGTAGGTACTATAGGTACTTATGTATAATGTGCCTGAGACAACTCTACGTCTACGCTATAAGTTTGTATTAACTACTTATATTTACTTGTTCAAAGAACTTCTTTATAAAAAGTTATTAATATAGCGGGCAGCGACTGTTTGGAAAACATTTATACATTTTATTACAAATAAAGTTAGATCAATACGTTCTGCTACAAAGTTTTTGACTGCTAAAAAGTACAAAGCTTTCTAATAAAAAAAAATCCCACGAGATTGTAAATATTATATGTATGATACTGAACAAAACGTAAATAATATAATTGGTTTAAAGTTTAGATCGCGACTTAATTTACTTTTATTTTAAAATATTATTTTTTTACTTTGGGATTGTATCAATAAAGTCTTCCACGAATCATTTGAGGAAACCCCTCTTGGAACTATCATATTTCAGTTAATACGAGATATACAAACATATTGGAATTTCCGAAGAGCCTTTCAGCCTTATATATACATATTTATAATTATTTCGACTTGTTAGACAATACGGGTAAATTTATGAAAAAACCTTAATATATTAATAATAATAACTGGTCACTCACGTATTTTAAGTCGAAAAACGCTCGACACCCGACCCGACCCGACACGACCCATTTTTAATATATTTAATATGTCTTTCAGGCCTATTCGGATTTCGAGATAATCACAAGATCTAGAGACGATTTAGAGATCAACTAGATCTACATTAGATATCGACTAGATGTGACTTGGATATCTAAGTCATAACTTGTCGAAATCGTTCAAGAGGACCTCCAGAATCGCGGAAACGTCAAATTTGACATATATCTATCTTTAAATTATCCATATCGTAACTTGTTGAAGTCTAGTAGAAATCTAATTCATTTTCCGAATGGAGCCGTTTGTCTCACAGAAGTTTTGTTATTAAAAAACCTTTATACCTCGACACAACCAAGTTTTTATTTTGTAAATTTATAAACTACACTGATGGTGTATCATAACAAAACTTAGAACAAATAAAGATTTATTTCGGGATATAATAATAAGTGTTCATTTGATATCTACATACTATGTTACTAACCATATTTTATTGAGTCTTCTGAATGTGACTGAATGTGTGTGTGAATTCTAAGAATTTTATGGATATTTATGTCTGAATTAAATAAATTGATTGATTGATATCTGTATGATGTCATTTTGTTATCAGTCCCGCGTGTATTTCGCTCGTACTTGTCCGTACATGTATCGGTGCAAGCGAGACACACGGGTGAATGAGAACAAAATTACATCATTTAAATATCATCTTTGATGCCTAAGTTTGAATTGGCCTCCTAACGGGTTGGCTTAAAGTAATGAGAATTTTTGTTTTCGGACATAAAGACAAAAAGACAATGGCCATGGATTTCTGGATGTTATATTGAAGAACTATGCAATATCCAACATTAGAACCAAATTCAAGAATGAAGTAATTGGCCTCCCTTGTGTTAGTTTACGTAACATGCTTCTGACCGTTTGCTTTTCACTTTGGACAAACTACCAAGTACTCTCTGACTGATCGTTTTGTAATTACACGGTAAAATTTATTTTATTCTATAATATTTTTGCCTACTATCGCAATATATATCAGAGTATATAATATTTGCCAAAATTCTTCGATTGATTTAAGTCTTGGGGATATTCTAGGGTTGGAAACGTTTAGTCGTTTTTCCGCGAGAGCCTAAAACCAGTTAAAAACGTCATTGCATACATTTTACCAAAATATGATACATAAACAATTTTCTCTAAATATCAATCAGTTGCAGATTTCATGAAAATGTTAATCAGTTAGCAATTGTGAATGATGGCATGATATAGATAACAAGCTAATATGCCGAAATAATTAAAATTAACGGCAATAAAACAGTTATGGAATGTAAATAAAACGTTGTCCAAAGCATGACGCAGAGGGTTTGAACACAGTTATGAGAAATCGGATGTGGGAGATGTTATAGTATATATAATGTTTTCTTGTAATTTAAAATATGCTCTTGTTTGTCACTGTAAAATTTCGAAAACCCACAGCTATTGTCTTTTTTTTTATATTTCCGAAAACGAAAATTCTCATTACTTTAAGCCAACCCGTTACACCTACATACCCACACTAATACACTTTTAGAGTAAACACCGTCTCATGGCACCCATGATGAAAGACAGTTCACGGACTATAAGCTTTATGGTTTGAGTAAGTGTATTCATTATTATATTGCTATTATATATCCCTCATTATTTCTGAAGGTATTATCGTGAATTGTCAATTAAGAATTTGTCGTTGTAGAAATTACATATATTTAATTTACATAGTATGTCAGCCGAGTTATTGTTTTTCATTCACTTAAGAACTGAAGGGGTCATTACCACACTCTTAAATACTATTCAAAAATTACAAATTCAATCTAGAGTAGGTATTATACCTACCTATAGTTCGAATATAGAAATAAAAATTATGCCAAACGTTAATACTTTAGATAGTTGGGTCCTAAAATAAGAGTCACGAGTGCTTTATGGCCGCTAAAGACATTAAAACTCTTATACTTATATATGGATGAGTGCGCATGTAACTCTCTCCAAGTCTTGTAATAAAATTGTAGCAATGTGCGTGTCAACTCTTTGACATTAAGCAGCATTGACACACAACGACTTTGATCTACTATTTAACACGTACAGTTTCCAAAATTGATTCACAAGCGTAGCGGGTAGTTGTAAAAGTAGAATCTTGAGGATTATGAGAGTGCCAAGGCACGAGGGTTAGACAAACTTTGCTACAGTGAAACAAAATATTTCATAACGCTAAGGCGAGGAAATCAAATGCAAACGAACGCTATTAAATATGAATCATTCAATTTCATCACTATTCCACCAGCCAACATGATGATGATGTAGATATCACTTAGATGGCAAAGTGTACGTTCGAATTGGCCTCGAGGTCTCATTCAGCGCTAAGCTACGGTCGTAGCGCTACGTCGTAGCATTCCCCGTATGTAAGGAAACTGGTACATAGAAGAAAAGAAACATCGAAATATCGTGATTGTTAGCACTGAATAGATGAATAGTCTAATATTAATTAAATGCGATGAAAAATAGTGTTAAATCACAATTGTTTAGTACCTGATCACACTCAATCTCTAACAAAACGCGTCTGTTACGATCAGCACAGATATGGCCGCCAGATAAGAGATAAGATGGCAACACGGCTGCCCTAAGCAGAAAACAAGTAACTCGAAAATTTTCAAAAACGGGTTTTTTGGATTTTCGGAATCTACAATTTCAGGCGCATCTTTCACCAAAAAAATAATTGTAAAGTAATGTGTGCGCGTGGCGCTGTTACAGCGCCACGCGCGGCTTATGGTTTTCCCCAAAATTGGGGTGGAACGGATGTAGTCTTAGCTACCTGTAGCAAAGCGACGAAATCGCGGTGTGAGCCACGCCTGACTTGATTACATTTAACCAGATACATTTTTTTGCAATTTTATAGCAGGAGATTTTAAAAATTTTATAAAGCCGTCCACACGGTCGCCACTTAACGGTCAAGCACTTACATGACTCGTTTTCTAATGGCAATTTCAGAAAAATGTTCCCATTTTGTTTGACAGTAACGTGCACTGAGAGCTAACTCGATCCAATTTGTCTCTGGCGTGTTCGAAACAAGGCAATCACAGGGTGCTCCCTATTACTGCGAATTTGCCGGCACACGGGCGGTGGCCTAATCGGTTAAGCCTGGGGCTTATTGGGTACGTACACCTTTTGCTTCAATATCGACGGCTGATCTATTGAACTTGTGGCTTGGGTTGATATGTAGTACACTGGTTAGCTGATTAATCTGACCTGAATAGGCCGCTGACTTCGATATAACAAACAAAGGTTATTTCGGTTAGCTTCGAACGAGTAAATTCGATTTGTAGATATTTGAAATGAAGCAAATGTTTTTTGGAAATACCCTAAGTCATTCACTCTATATTTATATGCTATACTAGCTAAAAAGAGTCGGATCTGTAAGACGGCTACTTTTCTGGAGAAGCCATCAAAGTTTTCCAAACAATTTCAGACAGAGAGTCGTTATAGATATTACTTACTACTTACTTACTTACTTTGTTGGCGCGGTGACCCAAAATGAGTCTTGGCCTCCAACACAAGAGCACGCCACTTTGATCGGTCCAGAGCGGTATCCCGCCAGCTTTCGCCGACGCCGAGCTCATGGAGATAGATATTAAAAAATAAAAATATCTAATCTCATATTGATACCGTTTTAACACCCCTGGCACTGACTAAAACAACCGACTGGGTTTCACATTACATCTCAATTTTTTTTTGTAGTAGAATAATTGCGTAATGTTTTTGATGGGATCCGTTTTTTCCACACTAATTATTGGAAGATTATATAATGTCGACATAATTATAGGGCCTATCTTTTTATTCTTTTAATAATAAGCTATGAAATAGATCAGATCCATAACTAACGCACATCCATTTTATAATCTGATATTCAAATCAGAATACGCCTGTTAATTTAGTTAAATCTGGTGCTGAGAGATACGGAGTTGTCTGCGAGCGATTCTGAACCTGTGGCTCAGTCGGCACTCGGCAGGTATGTAATTTGACTTATGCTCATAAATACATTGATCCGGTGCACCGCGGTGGTGGATGGTGAATTAAACTACATTAAACTTGGTTTCAATCAAAACTTAAGTATACACGATTACTTAGGTATTCAAAAAGATTTTTCTTCATTAAAATGCGGGAAGAAAGTATAAAATGTATTCATAGAATATTTGTTGGTATAATTATCGTCATTTGCTTATCGTCTACTTTAATCACGCGTCTTATGATATGGTGACAAATCGGAAGCGGTTTGAGCTAATATAAATCAAAACAAGAAATTAGGCTCTTAGTATCCTTCACATCCAGGAACAGGAGAGACATATAATTTTACACTGTCTATCGCCTGAATGTACCTATCTATATAACTAAAAATATTTATTATTTTAATATCATATATTTTAGGATTATCCGTTAAATATCAGACATTAGACGTTACACGACTAAAAGTCGGTTCAAATTAAAAACAAATGTTGGCTGGCTGGCGGCCTAATGCAAGCATTGCATGCACTTAACAAGCCAGTTAACGCGGCGCCGACGTAACCAAAGTTGATCAATACAGGTGGTACATTAACAACCCCATTCCCCATATAATGAAAACAATCATTTACGGTTTTCAATAGAATAGCTCCAGGAAATTAAATGTTTCATTAATTTGTTGTATTTCTGCTTATTGAAAGCGCGAGCATAGATATTAACAACTACTTTGTAGTTTTGTCAGCTTCTAGTGCAACATGCCTTTCACGTTCTTAAGAGCCCTTCAACGTGCACACTAGCGCCACAGCTAAATAATCGTGATTATTTAAATTTAACGAAAGATATTGAAAAAGGGGGGCCGCTACGTACTGTATTGTGTATTTACGTACCTTTTGAATACATCAAACTAGTTTTTATGTTGCTGGTTTCGTCGATCTAGGAACTTAAAACAAAAACGGCCGTTTTAACTTTGGACGCATAGATTGACAAATCCAGCAACATAAAAACTAGTTTGATGTATTCAAAAGGTACTTAAATACACAATACAGTACGTAGCGGCCCCCTTTTTTCAATATCTTTCGTTAAATTTAAATAATCACGATTATTTATCTGTGGCGCTAGTGTGCACGTTGAAGGGCTCTTAATTGAAACTGATACCTAATATTGAACAACAATAAAATAAAGTATAAAACTATTTGGTAACACTACCAAAGAAATGTGAATAAAACGTAAATATATTGTCTAGAAATAAAGCCGCTTTATACATATATTGTCTAGGAATAAAGCTGCTTTATACATAGGTACATCGTAATTGTGTCGTGGTTGGTTGTGATGATAATATTTGAATCATGCGCTAAAATTACACGAGACTACCCGACGTTACTGTAAAGTTTTGCAATTAGCCAGTTTAGTACACATGTGTGATATGCCTCGTAAGCAGTACGTAATATAATACGAGTACAAACCTTTGGATATTACAAACGTTTCGCGATGACTCACAAGTTTACTTTTAACGAAAGCTGAAACCAAACGAAGTGATTCTTTCCTCAGTAAAGTTACAGTTTAAAATTTTGAGATAAAATATTCATGCTATGCTAAATGGTGAAGTAACTGCTACATCTGGCTTCGGCAGAACTCCTGATTTTCACTGGAATAGCTCAGTTGGACATTAACTACTACTTTGTAGTTTTGTCCGTTTCTAGTGCAAATGTATTTAATTTGGGATGTAAATTTATTGAAATCGTTTAAATAAGTAATAAGTCATTTAAGTTAATTCTTATGATAAACAATACTCGGAAGAGTGACCTAGTTAATATCAGTAGGAAGTGTAACTGTTAGTCATTAATTATTACAAAAACGGGACATAATCACGTATAATTAAGTTTTCAAATTACCTCTGACAACGAAAGGATCATTTAAATAGTTTTTATTAATTTAAATAAACTTGAAAAAATTACCTTGGCATGGAATTATTTTAATCATTCTCTAGGATACCAGATATAGGTACTCACTTATATTATTACAAAGGAAACGCTTACTCCTAAGCATAATGTAAATGAATACAAAACTTTACAATAAGATTTATTGTATTACGTTTATACGGGAAACAAGTCCGCGCAGCAGTGAATATGAAGCACAATGCAAAGCAAACACTCAAGTAGAACCGGAATGACCTATTATTTGCAGGCACAAATCATAGCAAGCTACCTTTGTTCTGGATTTGATGCTTGGAACTAATGAACAACAAGGAATATCTCTAGCTAAGAGCCGTGACAAAACGTATAGTTAAATTAATTCGAGTAAGTCAATAGTAAGTTAATTTGAACAGTTTTACCAAGAAATTACTATACGCATACGTCCTTGCCAGCACTAAACTTGTAAAGAAGAATGGAACAAAGAGACGTTGCCAAGATATATTTTATAAAGTAATAGGGAACAGTCTCCGCAAACACTTGATTTGTGATTTATGTTTAGGGTTGTTACATTTAACCACTTTAATGGAATTTATTTTGTCGGATCGACTTATGGAGCCAATATATTATGACCAATATTATTATACGGGAAATGAATTAGAGATTCACTAGATATGAAATATTAAAGATATGTGACGATCCACGGCAAAAGGTACCTTAAGTTACGTTAATAATAGCGTAAGCCCCAACCGCCATAAGGTACCTTTACCCGTGGGACGTCACATATTTTTACATATCGTATCTAGTTAATCTCTAATTCATTTCCCGAATCGCGCCGCTAATCTAAGAAGCATGACATGTATTAATATCGCTTCCTGGATATCTTTCGATTAATAATCACGACAATTAATCGCAGAATATTCAGGAAGTGTTTTATGTAATGACATAAAGAACTTTTTATAATGCCGAACATTTGAACACATAA
This sequence comes from Cydia fagiglandana, assembly GCF_963556715.1. NCBI lineage: Eukaryota > Metazoa > Arthropoda > Insecta > Lepidoptera > Tortricidae > Cydia > Cydia fagiglandana. Next base: position 11,506,623 of record NC_085932.1, read on the forward strand.
ATAAAATAAAACCTTTAAAAAAGATTAACCGACTATACGACAGAAATAAAATATTATCCCTTTTATATGTGCAACTGATACCTATGTTTGAAGTCGGTGCCTAGAAAGCTTAATTATTATGAAAAATAATATATTTTTCACCACACCAGCTCGGAAAGCCTTAGGTACTTTGCACTTCAAAAACTGATAGCAAAGTTGCATTCTATTCACATGTGAGGCAAAGTAATCAAATGCTGAGTTTTTTTCTTACGTTTGCTGGTAAAATTGACTTTTAAATGATTATTTGGGATGATAAATATTTAATAACATTCATTTGGATTTGATTTTGTTTGATATTTTTCATTTAATATTTGGTTCGGGTTGGTGTGGTGAAAAATTTTATGTTTCACTCAGGGCAAATTTTGTATAACCCTCGTGCTTTGAAACCCTCGCAACGCTCAAGATTCCATTATTCGAACCACTCGCTACGCTCGTGGTTCAATTTTGGAATCTTTCGCTTGCTCGGGTATCAATATTAGCACGAGCGGTTAAACAACAACTATGCCTCCTTATAAAACAAATACCTAACTATTGTGGTTTACTTATCATTACGAAATCACATCCAATCAGTTCAAAGTGAAATAACTCAATTTAAACGACTATTTATTTGCTGTGCTCGTGAAATCTAGGTTTCAAAGACAAAGGTATTCATGAATTAATTCAATATATTTTAGCTTACTCTGAAGCTTTTAATAAGAGAATTTACCGTTAGCCAAATAAAGTATTGATTTAGATAAAGTCACTATAAGTATAATAGTGTACCTAAAAGCCCATTTAAATAAAATAAACTACTAAGTTTTTCGTAACGGCAGTAATATCATCCGATATCTTACCTCGAAGGAAATGAAGACAGCCGTTGTTAGCATTTGTACTTCAATAAATTTATGGATGCAGTACGAGAGCTGAAGCAAAGTCTCGGCTATACAAATATTACTCGACTGGGAAAGCGACATACTTTGCAACTACTTTCGCGTTCCCCGTCTAGTCACCGTGGGTAATCCTCATGGGAAAATAAGTTAACGCGCCAGCTGACACATGCGTCTACTCAATATTTTACAAGTGATTCCGAACGTCCGCGTCCTGAAACTACGAGGTACATCCTCAAACTTTTAAAAATGTCTCACGCCTCTTATTTTTTTCTTTCGAACCCATCACAAATAAGTTAGATAGTTTTAGATCGGGGACCCCTCGATAAAGTGTCATAATTTAGGTGAAATATTGTTTTTGTGGCAAAGGAACATATTTTATTATATTTGTGGCTTCTGAATAAGTTATAGGTTGATTTTTCCATTCGGTGGCGCCCCTTGCCAAATTTAAGTTGGACCTGTTGATAACTCAGTTTCGCGCGTTTTTTATCTTAATACAGGACCAACATATCAAGGACTGTTGTTCCAATAGACGTTGTTTCAGAAATATTTACATACTTAAATGAATTGAAACCCAAATTAATACTTTTCTGCTTGGGTTTCGTCTTTGAATATCAGTCGCCAATTAAACAAAACTAACGATACCTAATTTCATTACTCATGAATCATTAATAAAGGAAAAACGTAACTCACACCTTAAAATCCTACAGTACATTTTGTGTAACGAAGTAGTAAGCTAAATTGGATATGTTATTAATGTCATTATGCATCTTTAAAGTAGGTAGTTAAAAATTACAAGTCAGTGAATTAATTGGGTCATAAAAATAAATATACCTCTGAAATACATATAATATTCGTTTGGAGGCGTACAACATCTCAATATTCGATGAGGACCGTATGAATAGAAGTGAGGGCAACCGAGAACAGTCAAGCCAAACTTTTCTCTTTGGGCGAAAGTTTGTGATGTGAACAGAAACCCGGGGCGGTCCCGCGGGACCTCGCACATGCATGTTTAATGGCGTCCTAGAAAGGTCAAGAGTCCGACTGTGTAGAGGTAGTGAATACATTATAAACTCGAGGGCGTGCTCGACGGACAGGCGTGCCGTGGCAGCCTCCTTCCCAACTCCGCGAACGCTACTAACACGCCGTGGACAGGTAGTTTGTAGCTGTCTCTCAAACAAATTAATTGTGTCTTAGTTTTGAGTGGTAACGAGGGAGCAACTGTGAACAAACTTTGGAAGGTACAGAGTATAAATTTTAGCTCTGCCAACTTCAAATATTTCGGCGTGAAATGGCATATTTTTGATACGACGTTGACTGAAGATTAATACGATGGTCCTCCTAAATTGAAAACTTTGGCGCTCTCCGAAGCAATAAATCTGTTTCATGTTGGAAAAGATACTGCTGTCAACACTAACTGCAATCTCAGTTGGCAAGTAATTACATTTTGGTCTTGACTATTTAAAAAGTTTCATCATTTTTCTTTCACCCGTTAAGAGGCAAGGGGAACCATCCCCGTGTACCTACATAACTGTAAGAGTTTCGGATTTCAAAGGCTTATTTTTAATATCGGGGCGTGGCATTTATGCGAATATTTAGCAATAGAATATAGTATTTTTCACATGGCTTGAGTACGGTGGCAGCTGTCACCTAAATACATATTTTGCGTTTTAAGATTATAAATTGTATGAAGATGATAGCTGTTACCTTACGGTACGGTAGTTGGATACCCAAACTATGTGAAAAATACTATAGTAGGTGTGTAGAGCGAATTACAGAAATACGTACCTTTTGGCGAATTTATACGCAGGGCACTTTTGAAAAGGCTCTCTTCGTCATGCCAGTCGAGGTTTCTTCTTAAAGTAGCTCCACACATAGCCGACAACACCAATAGCAGAGTAAGCATGAATATTCTGCTCTTAGCTTCACTTTTGTGCCAACTCCGGGTCAAAGCACCAGCTCCTAGGCCAAGTAATAAACAGAATCCAACACTTGGTATATACAATACTCGTTCCGCAACCACAAATCCGACATAGAATAGGAGATTGCTGGCCGGAATAAACGGCAGTGCCATTAATGCTATAGACATGAGCATGGCCACTTGAGGGCTGCGATAAACCTGTCTATGCACCGGCTGCACCTTCGTCCTATTGTGTTCCATCGGGCACACGCAGGTGGAGTGATGCATCATTGTGTTGTTGTTATTGATGGCCCGGCATGCACTGGTGTGTTCTTCCGTCAACGCATGCTTACAGCCGTTGCAAGGGCACAATTGCCGCTTAACCGAGTTTTCTTTGTGAGGTGCATGGTAATTCTTTCTGTCTATAGATTCCTGTCTATTGTACTGTTTGCAGTTGTAATTCCATTTGTGCTTATTTTTACAATTTTGTTTCTTATAGTACTTTGCTTCTTTATAAGAATTTTCTTGGCGTTTCGTGAATTCGGTGACTATCGCCCGCCAGGTTACTTTAGAGATAATTGCGTAGAAAATTATGGTAGAAATATTTCGTTGATCAAAAAGAGTTGTTATTCGTGGTATGGCGTCCATAGACCAATCAAAACTGAGGTGAAATGGGTATAAAAGGAGGAAGAAGTTGAACACTGGAAGATAGGCGAATGTGTATGTCCTGGTGAGGAACGAAGGATCGCGAGAGGCTGGATTATCGGCGGCGGCGAAAGCCGTAGGCGCCCCTGTCAGCCGCAGCCGCCAGTACAGTAAGGCCACTCCCCCCATCCCCAGTGCGCACACGCTCCGCCATCGTTGCTGAAACAAACAAAATATACTTTTAGTAAATTTTTTTGACGTAAGTTTTAATTTTACTTATTTTAGAATAAAGGAAAGATTCACGGTCTAGGACAAGATTCCAATTCGAGAATATCCAAGTTTTTATATTGTCTAATCGAATTTCCATTAAAGTGTACTTTGTTGTATTTTTATAACTTTTTAACATTATAATCCTCAAACTTAGTGTCATTATAAATCCCACCAAAAACATTCTGTAAAAAACTAGCCAAGTCTCGATGGAGCTGCTTGTTTATCTCTAAAAAGTAATGAAATCTAGACAAAGTCGTGCCAAGTCTAAGGTTCCTTACTGCGATTTCTTTATTATTATAGTTAATGTTGTGTGACTTGGCCGTTGAAGGGTACACAAGGGTACAAAACCAGGTGCTCCATGACACCATTGCACCAATGTCGCCAGAACCGCTACCCATTGACGATGGAAAATTGCCACTTGGAAGACGTTGATTCAATAACCAGTCAATTGTAGGCTTGATAAAGCTGCGTATTTCAATAATACTTATGTATGGGCGAGCCTGAAACAAACCCTTCTTTTTGGTGCAATGGCAGATTGGTGCAATGGTGTCATGGAGCACCTGGTTTTGTACCCTTGTGTACCCTTCAACGGCCAAGTCACACAACATTAACTATAATAATAAAGAAATCGCAGTAAGGAACCTTAGACTTGGCACGACTTTGTCTAGATTTCATTACTTTTTAGAGATAAACAAGCAGCTCCATCGAGACTTGGCTAGTTTTTTACAGAATGTTTTTGGTGGGATTTCACTTCTTTTTGTAGTGAAAGCGTTGCGAGACTTGCACCTTTTTACATGTAATGTTTTTGATGGGATCTCATCTCTTTTTGTAGGCAGTCCTTCTTTTCGGGTACTCATACCCATACTATGTATACACATATCATAACTAAACATATCTTCATTCATACTCACATCGTACGTCGTAGTGTACCTTTACTTTACCTACTATTTGTAGGAACTGCAACAGTAACTTTGTAATATCATATATTTATATGGGATTACAAACTTACTTATGCAGTTCTTAGATCTTTAAAACGTGACTGATATTGCAATATTTTTAGGTTTTCCCTTTATGTGGCCATTAAACCCTAACTCTGTACCAAATTTCAGCTCTCTGAGTTTATGGGAAGTACTAGTTCTATTCTGATGATCATGAGTGAGTTTCATAAATGCGAAACTTTGCTTTCGCTTAACTTCGGAACTAAATGACCTACAGACTTGAAATTTTGGATTTTAAGTATGTGATTATAGCTTACTGGATGACCAAAATTTCTGCGTTCTGGTCTTATCCAGAGGTTCTCAAATAGGGGCCTGAAAATGCGGCGAAATGGTTCCAGTAAAGGATGGTACGGCAGTGCTTGCTTCGCGCTCGACTTGGCGGGGGCACTGCCGTGCCCCCCGATAAACATACAGGAATTTTCTAATACCACTATACTCGTATTACGAATAAATTGTTTAAGAAAAAGCATAATGCAACTGTAAACGACTTAAGAACTGAGGTTCGCGATACAATTTTGACTAATCATCACAACACGCTATTAAAAGTTACTCAAAATGAGTTCCTTAAAAGAATAAACTTATGTAACCGACAACAGGGGGCCCAACAACTGATAAAGTTATTGATTCGTGGCTGGCTGAGAGTACGGAGGAGTCTGGACTGGACTGACTGCATACATTTTTGTATTTGCTGTGTACCTACGATACTGGCTACACACTTATACTCAAGTAACTAACGTATTTATCTACAAATATTTTAAAATTAAAAAAACTTAAGCTTTAGCTTTTCAGATAGTGAAGTGCAGAAGTGTAATAACTAAAACTAAACTAAATAAAAACTGGTCAGTGTGAATAGGAATTAAGGAAGAAATTAAAAGCGTAAAAAAATTAAGGTAGGTTGCTAGAGTCGGACCAAAAAGTCTGCAGCGGATTTGATAGCCCATGCAGTGTAAGTGTTATTTATACGTCATAATTTCATAGAAGTTTGACGTTTAAAATAACACTTTCACTGCGTGGGCTATCTAATCCGCTGCAGACTATTCTTGGTCTGACTCTACTCTCGGAGTGAGAGTCATTGCAGATTTTTTGGTACCTATATAAGCACTAGGGGAGATTGTTCCCTCAATTCACGTCATAAAAAATATACTCCTACAAAATGTTTCCTAACTTCTGGCCGCGAAAATTTTGCTCAAACCAAAACTTGATTGATCACCACTCTGCAGGAATTCATTAATATCTGTCAAAGAAATTGCTGCAATGTTTCGGAATTATGGTAATTTTTTACAACCTTTCAATAAACACGATCATATGAAAACGCGTCTTTAAATCTTCAAGGAGACACAAATTACCTTGCACTTAAAATTTTTGGTAAAGTGTCATTTGTGAATAATTGACTGTGTTAGTCCCTATTCATTTATTTCATCGTCTATAAACGTTCAGTTTTGTAGTTTTAATATATAACAACCGTTTGACTAAGTACCTATAGCAAAGAATTGTACACAGCATAAGTTAAAGGAAGATTCCCGTGGTCAGTGCCCTCTGTCAATAAGTCTGACAAGGTAGAAAATAAGAAAAAAATATTTTCCTCTATAACAGTTCCGTACTTAGCGACAAATGGCTAGGTACGCGTATCTGTGAGATGTTGTTATATTTCATGCGAAGCTTATTATCGTTAGAGATATTATTAGGTCGAGGTAAAAGTTTATAGGTGTTAAAAGTGTATACTCGTAGGTGTGTAGTAAGTAAAAGTAAAAAAACTTTGGTTGTACTGTTTGTATCTGGCGGGTTCTAAAATAACCCCTATACTCAGCAAAAATTGAGAGAGCTTGGTTGTGTAGTCATACTTAATCCGCCATGTAGTCCTGACCTTGCACCTGTTTTAGTATCTTCGATATTTTTTTACTTAGTGCCAAGTTAACACGACGACAGGACTACTTGTCGCATCAGTTTTATGAGCGGAAATCCCAAAATTTCGAGGTAGTGACTATATCGCATTTCATCGGGATAGTCACTACCTACAAAATGGCCAGGTCAAAAGCACCCTAAACCGGCGAGCGTGTATGAGAAATGTTATGAAAGTGAAGGAAGCGAAAGAGGTATGTCAGGATCGTAGCAAGTAGAAATTCGTGGTCTCTGCCTACCCCTTCTGGAAATAGGCGTGATTATTGTTGTATGTAGGTACGTCTGTGTATAATTTTATACATAGGTAAATTGAAGAGCAATTATGTTAAACTGTACCTAAGCCGTGAATTGTAGTAAATATGAGTAACAGCGCTAAAAGATATAACTGAGCTCAATGTATTCGATGACAACATATAGGTATATAGAATAAAGTGAAGTGTACGGTCATAAAAAAAAAACTATTACTACTAAATGAGAAAAAAACTAAATGTATTAAGTTTGTCACTAGTAGTAACGTAAGGCATGTGCAAGCAAGTGTCATTGTGAAGGATGAGGAATTGGAATTAGTTGATAGTACAGTTTTTCTTGGTATAACTTTAGATTCTAAACTCCAGTGGGGTCCCCATATTGCTACTCTTTCGAATAGACTGAGCTCTGCAGCTTTTGCAGTGAGCAAAATCCGTCAGTTAACTGATGTGAAAACAGCTCGATTAGTATATTTTAGTTACTTCCATAGCATTATGGCATATGGTATTTTACTGTGGGGCGGTGCTTCAGAGATAAATACCATTTTTGTTCTGCAGAAGAGGGCTATTCGAGCAATATACAAAATGAACCATAGAGACTCACTTAGAGATAAATTTAAGGAAATTGACATAATGACAGTGCACTGTCAATACATTTATGAGAATATTCTGTATGTACATAAAAATATTGTAAATTTTAGGAAAAATTGTGAAATCCATAATATTAATACTAGAAATAAACATAAGTTCGCAGTGCCCTTCACTCGGCTCCATAAAATTAAAAAATCATTCATGGGTAATTGGGTAGGTAAAGTTTTTTGAAGATAGGCAAATTATATTTTTTCCCGATAGTATTCATTATAGCGATCACGGAAATGCAGCTCTTTTATTTTTATATTATGTTATTGATTAAATATAATTTTTTAAATGATCGATATGACGTTTGTGAGGTGAAATGGCAGATTAGAGTAATTAATTCCTTTGCCGTAGTAAATGGGACGAGATAGAAAAAAAATCGATGTCAACTGTCAGTGTCATTCTTGGAAAATAACTTGCAAATAATTGGAAAATAATGGTCGGACGAAACATTTGTGTTTTCTTGTAATTGGATGTCGGTGTGATTTCTAGAATAAGTATTTTTAACGTCCCTAGCACGCTCAACACGGATATTTTGATAATGATAACGATTGCTTTCGATTACTTGGCACTGCTTCTTGGAGAACATTTTCATTAACGCCTTCACCACGACTCTTCTACACGAGTCATTTTGGATCTCAGTATCAACACAATAGATGGAGACGATCCCGGAAACGTTCGAATGGAAATAGAATATTACAGAGATGAACTCAAAGTGCGTCGTACCGTCTACAAGACAGTACTTACTTTCCAAATTCAGCGTATTTGAGCACACCAAAGTCTTTAACAGCGATTCGGTGCCAAGCTTTGAAGATATATTGGCCAAAATGGTAACTTATACGTTTGTGAGGACTATATAAACGTGATTGTTGTATTATACATACATAATGATTAAGATTCTAATAGTCTTATAACTAGGTCGTTATTGGCTATTATATATGGGCTCGGCAAGGTGTTCACAATATCTGAACACGCACGCCCTGATAATAGAGGCGTGTTCAGATATTTATGAGCATCCTAGCTGCACCAATGTATCTGATGGCGACTGTACTTTAGAAAACTTATAATATAAATCCAAAATAATGTAATATAAATCCAGTAAATTTCGTTTCGTTTTATTTTATAAATCCACAAATTATTATCCTTAAGCATTAACATTACAACAGTATACAGGGTGATCAATCTAAATGGGTCAGTATGGAGAAGTCAGAAACTATAAGAGATAGCGAAATCTGTTCTTAGGAACCATGGCTCCGATTTTAGATTTAATAATAATGGCATTCAATTTTTTTTTAAATCTATCATACATAACCGGGATTCGAACATGGTCAATATTCTTGTTGTTTGTTTGTATGGCAACTTTTAAACGATGCGTGATAGGTGGGGGGTGCTCGACCAAATATCATAGAGGGCCCCGAGACAAAACAAAGTACATTAAAAAAAATCAAAATGGCCGACTTTTTTTTAATTTTTTCATGTTGGTCCGAGCGCGCTGAGATTCGGCATGCGGCGAGCCTGGGGGCCCAAGATTACAATGTCAAAAAAATATTTTTGGAAAAATTCAAAATGGCGGCGGACACGGGCAAAGTAAAATTTTCAAGTAGGTTAAGCGAGCCCGAAGGGCGAGCTTCATGCCGGGAGGCCGAAGGTCGATGCCCTGAGCCTCCACCCCTACTCCCAAAACGCGAGGCCGAAGGCCGAACTGCGTGAATTCGGTGCTTCCAAGCGTTCTACCAAATCAACTGTATTGATGACCGAAGCCGGCAGGCCGAATGCCCCACGGCGAAGCGTCGAGGCTTGCGAAGGCCGAAGGCAAAGCTAGGCGTAGGGCCGAAGGCCCGAGGCGTCACACGAGAGGGGGAAGTTGGAGCTTAAACACGACCCAACACTTTTCCTATTGGGAGTCGCTTTTTGGGCGTCGGGGTGGAGGCTTCGGGCCTTCGGCCCTCCACCGGGGTCGGCCTTCGGCCTCCCGGCATGAAGCTCGCCCTTCGGGCTCGCTTAACCTACTTGAAAATTTTACTTTGCCCGTGTCCGCCGCCATTTTGTATTTTTCCAAAAATATTTTTTTGACATTGTAATCTTGGGCCCCCAGGCTCACCGCATGCCGAATCTCAGCGCGCTCGGACCAACTTGAAAAAATTAAAAAAAAAGTCGGCCATTTTGATTTTTTTTAATGTACTTTGTTTTGTCTCGGGGCCCTCTATGATATTTGGTCGAGCACCCCCCACCTATCACGCATCGTTTAAAAGTTGCCATACAAACAAACAACAAGAATATTGACCATGTTCGAATCCCGGTTATGTATGATAGATTTAAAAAAAAAATTTAATGCCATTATTATTAAATCTAAAATCGAAGCAATGGTTCCTAAGAACAGATTTTGCTATCTCTCATAGTTTCTGACTTCTCCATACTGACCCATTTGGATTGATCACCCTGTATAGAATCACGCTGTGTGGCGTGCCCTTGAAGAGAGTTCAGAGGTTCAAATATGGTCAATATGGATAAGTATGTCTGTAGGGTAAATGTGCTTCACGTTGGGGCCTGTTTACATATTGATTAGTGTTGATTGCGGGTTTAATACATTTGCCACTATACACAAGTAGCAAGTGTATCAACTCGCAAAAATACTATATTTTTGCTTCCATTGAGGTATACATAGTAAGCACTATTCTCAAATTATGTGAGGAAATAAAACAAATTCAATTTAGTAAAGCGTATTTAATAGGGGTAAAGTGACGCGAATACGATTAAAAAAACAACGCATATTCTTAGTTTATATATTATTAAATGTAGATGGCTTTTTAGTTTTCACTTGGTCACAGAAATACGCTAAAAACCACTTTCAGAGTAGGTGTTTCTTGCGTTTTGGCTGTCCTTCTTGTGTCCTTCCACAGCATGAGCATGTCGTAAGTCCTGTTGTATTTGTCCCTGGACTTAGCAGGAAGCTAGTTATTCATTATTAAGTTTGCTTCTGCTTTCAAATGAGGCGGTGTGCCGTCTATTCCAGGTCGTTTTCGTCACTTGAACTCATTTTGTTTATTACGAGTATTAAAATAACAAGCGGTAACTTATTGAGTATTGCACAACGAATAAACTTTGCCGCCTTTTATTTGCATATTTTTTAAAATTATATTACCATAGATACTAAGCATACGGTACGCGCATGCGTCAATCCGCGCGCACCGCGCAGCGCCCTTTCGCGGTGCTAAAGCGGTATGCAGACGGGACTGATCAAATCGGTCGATTTGATCAGAAATGAAATTGGCGTCAATCTCCAATTTTAGATTTATGGTGATATTAGAGCCATTTAAATTGAAAAAATGCCCCATAACGAAAATACTAGCTTCACAAATTGGTGTTCTTGTATCCGCACCTCATTTTATCGGTCATTATCGGCGGTTGAATTCGGCGAGCCAAATTGGCGTTTGCGTCCGTACGTCCCGATTGGATCGGGCAATTTAATCAGATTGGCGAAAAATTGACTAATCTGGATACGCCTTAAGCAACTTCGAGTTCACGATAATTTGACATATAATAATAATAGATTTTTAGCATAAGTTGCATTTCATAAAACTTAACCCAAATCATTTGTACATTTTCTAGTCAAAGATAAAGACATGTTGGTTTTAAAAATTTAATAAGTATATACCGTAACATTGTCATGATCTTGTAACATTGTTAAAATAAGAGAGTCTCCCATTTTCATTTTATTGCATTTTTTATAAAATGTCTTTAGATTCTCGGGATATCTTGGTCCTAATTCGATTGCTCTTTTTTTATGGAAATAATTATATCCTTCAGATTCACAGGATGCTCGAGGCTTAGCCGAATAACACTGCAAGGAAGTATGTCATGGCTCAATGGTTCTAATTAGCCATCAGTATAATACCGCCAATGAATGTTTACATCCACCTGAAAATAAGAACAACATTCATAAAATGAGGATAACCACACAAAACTAACAGATGGTTGAAATTGTTAGAAAAAATTAGACCGATTTCTTGTTTACGAACTTAACAGCTCATGGCAATTTAATAATAAAAATCAAAACACAAGTGAAGAAAGTTTTATGTACCTATGTATTTCACGGATACGTACTCCTGTACGGCCATTGCTCCTCTAATTCAACGGCATTGTGCTTATCACTGTTATGATAATAATTTCAAATTTGTAGAATCTGCTCGCAATCTCGCATGAACTCGCTTATTTTCTTGCAAAACTCTGTCCAAGGGTCAGCGCAGGGGCCGTCGTGTAGGGGTGGGGAAGAAAACGTTGTCCAATAATTATGCAGTGCCAAGTTGTCGAAAGTAGATACAATCTTTGTCCAAATACGCGATTCGATGTCGTGAGGAATCAGAAGTCCGTGGATCGTGCTGAGGTCGTCGAAAATAAAATCAAAATAAGCAATTCGCAAGGCAACAGAAAATGAGGCTTGTCCGTTATTTTTCGGGAATGACAGCTCAGTGACACTGACAGTAGACATCGTTTTTTTTTCTATCTCGTACCATTTACGACGCGCAATGGAATTATTGGGATCTGCCATTCCACCTCACAAACGTCATATCGATCATCTAAAAAATTATATTTAATCAATAAAATGAAATAAAAATAAAAGAGCTGCATTTCCGTGATTGCTATAATGAATACTATCGGAAAAAAATATAATTTGCCTATCTTCAAAAAACTTTACCTACCCAATTGTGTAAGATTTTATAATAAACTTCCAAACCATATTACTGAATTATCTATTAATAAATTTAAGAATTATGTAAAGCGTAAACTTATTTCCAAAGCTTATTATACCACACAGGACTACATGAATGATAATACAACGTGGGATTAATTGTTATTCGAAATGATTATTTATTTATTAGGTATATTTGATTATTGATGAGGAAATGGATATTCCGATGTAATACTATCTACTTGTTTGTTACTTATGTTTTTTTTTGACATTTAGATTTTATTCTAGAAATTCTAGACTAGTATTTTTTTATACAATTTTTTTTTTAATGTTTGACGATCCTTTTGTAAAATTCTTAGTGTTAAATTTGACATGTATAATAGTCCAATTTTATTATGGAATAATATTAACATCAATAAATTGCTCTGATAATTAGATTAAGATTAATTACGATTCATAAGAGCTTGTTGCTAGGCCTACATGAATAAAGTATATTTTGATTGATTTTGATTGATTGATTGATACTACTACGAGTAGGATGTGGGTTTGTTCATACTGTATCTAAGAATAGAATTACGAGTAAGATAGAACAACCTACGAGTTCCGAAATTTTAGTAGATCCTAACCATTACAATAGGATTATAAGGGTTATTAGATATTCGTACCTATCTAATAATAATGTTCGCATTGAACAATCTATAGGTACTATTAAGAGGAACTTAAACAAAAAAGATTTGTCTCAAAATAAACTCGACACTTCTTCATGGTAGTAAGTTATTGGTTTCCTGCTACCCAAATGTTGTCTGAATGATATCACTTTTTAGAGATAAGACCGCCTGTTATTAGGTACCTAGTTGTAATTTGACTTCTTTTCTGTATTTTCTTTTTCATCAGGTATGTGCTGCACCATAAATCATATAATTATTACTACATATTATTATACATACCTAACTGTATTTAATAATTTTGTGCATACCTACATCAATTTTCTCTAGGCATAATATGAGTTTAATTAATAACTTAGTGATATGAGGTATAACAGTTACTATGAGCGGGGTAATATCAGCTGAGAAGTGTAATAATGTTAATCCTCAATGAAGGCGCACGATAAAATTGATTTACAGCCGCGTGGAAACGTCCCTTTAGATTATTAAATTACCAGAAGCACCTACTGTCAACCCCTACTCTAAATACGTATATTATATAATGATTCATACGAAAACACGATTAGTTATTACAATCTATTTAAATTGGCGTTATTATGAAAGTTTGTAGAATTATTTAGTGTAGGGTTTCGATAGCGAGTCGGAAGGTGCTGGCTTGTTAGTTGGGGGAAGCTCGTGGAAAAGATTTATGAAGGTACCGCGTCCCCTACCCGGTGTAGCCCAGGGGAAACCTTCAGAACTAACGACGCCGGTTCGGATTTCCAGCACAATTTACGCCACCATCGGCCTCGTAGGTGGTAAGCGCTCTCCGCGCAACTTGACGGGCAAAATTAGTTCAATCGGAACAGGGAAACTGAATTATAGATGATCCTTTTCTCGCTTTTGGGAATTGGGATGAGTTCTTCTCGAACAAAGATTAATTGTTGTTCAATCTGTTTATCAAAGTTGTAACTTAATACAACAACTACAACTATGTTCAGCATAACCAAATATATATTGATTGTAATAGAGAATTAAAGTCTAAGTCGAAATCGTGCCCACTAGTTTGACTACTAAGTCGAAACTGCAACACAGGTTTAGGTACTGCTCACTGAGTAAATTATCAAACCACAACTTTTGATCGCCAAGGTAGGTAACCTAACCTACCTACCTAACCTAGTCAACGTATATACACATAAATAATATATGTTTACTAATATAGCTGAGACACTAATAAGTTGACGGAGCCACGCTTTGCGAAGCGTCTATATTACCACTCCGAGAGACAAAAGGTGACTACTACTATATAATAACTAGAGATGCCCCGAATAGTGAATATGGCCGAATACCGAATATTCGGCCCCTCTCTTGGCCGAATACCGAATATTCGGCATGACGTGCGAACATTTTGAGTCACGATTATTATGAAAACTGTTCGCCAACAAAGCACAACGTTTGCTAAGATCTATTTTTATGTCGAACAGAATTAATGAATGTAGTTAGAGTCAATCAAATCAGACCCATGGTAAAAATAAAATAATTTGTAATCAACAAACTCCATGCATTTTGTTTATGGAAATCATTTATGTTTTTAAACGAACGGTGCTTTGTCCTTTTACTCGTATACACCCTTTTAGTTCACAACCACCTGCAATTTTCAATCAGAATTCGCCTTTAATTTGTCACTACTGTTCCTGGGAAAGTTAAAAACAAGTAAAGAGAGAAACTAACTAATAACTATACCTACAAGGAAAATAAAAGTGATTTAAATGGAAAGGTATAAGTCATAATTCAGATGTTTTATAAAAATCCTAATTAACTTTCACTACTTGTTTTAATTAAATGTAAAAATGAAATCCAGACTTCAAAAAATTTAGTTTTATATTAAGTTATTTGTTGTTTGTTTGTTGCCTATCATTAATTTTTCTGGATTCAAATGTAGTTGAATTATATGACGTTGTATGTTCTGACTATATATCAATAAAATAGATACTCGCAAACAATATAACACTAATAAGATACCTACTAATATGAGCAGCTCAGGTTCATTTAGGAATCCCACGCTGTGCTCAAGGACTATTGCGCTAGCAACTTGAAGTCAAAGCAAATAACTTAATGAAATAAGCGAGCGAGCTTGGCCTAGACGTCAGAGGGGCGCTTATCTGGAAAATTTACTGGCTGGCTGACATTACCATCCTCGCCTCGTAAATGCCGGCTCATTTGCCAGTCCTTTTGAAAAAAGCTGCGGCTTTAAGCAACGAATCTGCATCGCGTTTCAGTGTCATAAGGCACGACACTCTAAAGACCAAACACACTAAAAACACCCGCTGCTCTCAAAATAAATATAAACAAACTGTCTGATGTAAGCGTGCTCAACATTTTCATATATACAATCAAACTAAACATTATCAGTATTAATAACATTAAAGTTGTAGTTAATAATAAATTGTAATTTATTTCTTCCATAGAGATTTTCATAGTACCTATACCTAATTAATTTCATCCAATCACCGCACTGTCAATAGTAAAGTACATAATTACTTAATAGTAACGTTGCTCTTACTGATAGGTAATGTATGTTGTGAGTTAGGGAGAAATATAAAGGATCTTTCCAAAGTATTTGCGACTCGTAAGTCTCTTGAAATGCTTCGGTTATAGACCTTTTCATACCAGTTCGGCCTTTTCATCAAAAGGACGCCGTATTCTTTTAATGTTTATGTACCTGTTATAGAAAAGACAATTTCGCCCAAGTATCAATGAACAAATCGAATGCTAAAATGGGATCTCCACTCAGCATAACGCAGCGGCAATCCGTGAGGCTGGTTTTCGTTATTGACCTGGCTGCTGAGCATGACTTATTTGCGCGCGATGACGCAAGTCGTACTATTGAAATGGTGCCTTTCACCCTAGTGAAACATTTAAATAATAATAATATTTAAATTTAGCGTGTAGTGTAATAATTTAAACCACAAATTAAAACGATCAGGACGATAGCGCACAAGCAGGTAGTGTTGATTATTCATATCTTCTAAGAACCAATGTTGTGAGCAAGTCAAGCTTGTGATATAAAGTAAATTAAAATCAGTGGTGTTAGTTGATACAACGAACTAGTTGACTTAGCCGATGGTCGCTCGTTAACAAACGAAACGTTTCGTGCGATTGCTTTAACTAGTTGAATTATAACGTAAAATAAAATGAAACTATGTCGCCAAACAGTAAAGTCGATATTTTATTCAGTAAAATTTAGTGGATGAATTATCGGTTCACAACGTTAACCTTGAGCGTTTCGTTGAATATTCGAGCGAGCGCGTTACAACTATTAGATTCCTGATAAAGTAAGAGAAAACGAAACGGAAAGTGCGGTGCGAGCGAAACGCAAATGTAAAATATTTTTTCCTAGTTGACAATTCAACTAATAATTTTAACTAGTTGACGACTTCAACGTTAGCGTTTTGTTAGAGCTAAAAAAGCTAAAAAGATCGAGCCACCACTCAGTTCCGGCAGCAATACATATCATCGATTCACATTTCTGATTTTGTTTATTCTTAGGTACAATATTAAG
Organism: Cydia fagiglandana; assembly: GCF_963556715.1. Classification (NCBI taxonomy): domain Eukaryota; kingdom Metazoa; phylum Arthropoda; class Insecta; order Lepidoptera; family Tortricidae; genus Cydia; species Cydia fagiglandana. Next base: position 11,523,017 of record NC_085932.1, read on the forward strand.
ACCAACATCGAGAATGATACAAGAAACTCCTCACATGCGAGTTTATTTAGTAAATTTGTTTATGTTTACCCCAGCTACGAATGTAATCAAACATGTCTTAGATTAAAGTGAAAAACTTTCTGGAATCCTTTCAGCAACCTAATCTAAAAAGGTATCGATAAGAATTACCTTCCACCGCTGACGTTTACCCACGAGTTGAAATGTAGCGAGAACGTTAGCAATTTCCGTGAGCTAATGCATTGTCACGTTATGCCGTTTATCGGTTACGCTACATTCGTGGCTTGTATTTAGCTAGGCTTTATCTAAAAACCATTAGAACTACATATTTCCTTTCGTTGCCTTAAAAATATAACTATAACAGAATTAGGTAAGTAATACCTAGAACAAATAGCTACCGGAATATTGTTCGTTCGTAGCCAACAATTAAATACATGTACATTATTTTATTACATTTATTATATATTATATGTACCTACACACAGCAAAATCGCAGCACCGGGGCCGCACGTTATGTTCAATTTGTAAAATTACGGAAATTTGTGGGGTAAACCAGTAAAAGCTTTCAAAGACGAAATAAGTCAGAAATAAAAATGTAGCCAGCGAGATACCTTAGCCATAAACTCATAAAGTCACCGAGGTGGGCGACGGAGGCGAGGGGTCCATTAACTTTAATGCCCTCATAACTACATGACGAAATCTCTGGAACAGGAAAAAGCTTTTTTAATTCCGACTACCACATTACCAGAGACCAAGACGCGTACATTGTTTTTGTAACCTTAACTAGGCATCCGTTTAAAAAAAACTGCAAGTTCATATTAAACGTAAAAAAATAACCATGGGCCCATTTTGGCTTTATATTATAAACTTTGGAAATAGGGTGGAGGGGGATGGTAAATTTATATTGGAATGTAGAACTCAAGCTAATTCCCCACTTGACCTGATAATTTTTAGAGGGGGCCACTCCATACACGTAACTTCACCCAATTCGGACTTGGTCGGTTATTTTTAATCATTTAATGCGGTCTTCTGTTTACTGTTTTCGTATAACGAACGAAATCCTCCTCTTCGCGTTTTATTGAAAGCGTTTAAAACATACCTAAGTAAGTATATTAAATGTTTGTTTTCGACTTTATTGGTAACTAAGACGCCAGTGGAGTTTAACATTTGACCACCGTATATGTTGACATTCAATATTGACGCCTTGATAAATATAAGAACTGCCTATTATTGAAAATCAATTTAGATGAAACCTTCAAATTCTTATAGTTATAATCCGGTTATTAAATGGTGCTATTCGAGGCACGTATTTTCGGAGGCAAATAATATTATGAGAGAAATCGTGTCTGCCGGGAACGAAACTTTATCGGTCTGCCGCATGTAGCTGTATAGATATTTATGGATTGCTGTCCTGTCAGCCGACTCAATCATTCTTCATGTCTCAGCTTTTGACAGCAACACATACGTCAAATATCGTAATATGACAATATATGTTTTCCATGTAGTCACTTACATTTTTAATTATGGTAATACTATATAATATCTTGTTTGAAAATAAGTGGTGTTCACATTCTCACAATAGTATTATTATGGTAGTTATAAAGTTTCATGTAACGAAGAAAACGAATACCCATTTTAAACCTATGGAATTATAACTTTGTGAAATGACAGATGGCGGTCTCTCAAAGAATGTTAAAAAACACTAAACTACACACAGGCACAGTGAACTTATAAGTTATACGGCGCTTACGACGTTTTGGTCGCGTGATACAGGTTTGTATTGCGATAGAGTTAGACCAAGAAAAGTCTGCAGTGATTTTGATAGCCTACGCAGTGCAAGTGTTATTTAATCGTCATAGTTTCATAGAAGTTTGAAGTTTATAATAACGCTTGCACTGCGTGGGCTATCAAAATCGCTGCAGACTTTTCTTGGTCTAACTCTAGTTTCATGGATGTCTTCTCTATACTCGTAGTAATAATAAAATAACTCAATGGTAAAAAACAGGGTAGGCATTTAGGATTGAAAATCATACTGCTTTGCTAACTTATCTTACATCATAGTCGAGCAGACACCCGTAAATATGTTGACACTCGTAAATTTGTTTTTATCGATTGTTTAAACTGCATAACATTTCTTGGCGGGTACTTTTTCATAATAACAATGTCAATAAGTTTTTTGATTGCAATACCCTCTTGCATTTTTAACAAATGCTACATTCGGCATATTAAATAAGTCCCCTCAATGGTCTGCTCGGCAAATAAAGGCACACCAGTATTTACAGTGACAGTCAATGTCAACAATCTGCTCGCTTTGTACCGACTTAGAAAGTAAACAAAGGGTATTATATAACATCGCGGACACTTCAATCAAACCCTATCACAGAATAAATAATAGTACCTACTACCGTACAGAAAGGAAACTTCCTACAAAACCGAAGTTTTACAGCAGTTTAGGGTCGAATCATGCTATCCCTTTCGGCTATTTAGGGTTGTCAAAATTCAACCTGTCGACCTACGCATTCTATGAGAAATATTAAGCTAGAATAATACTAAAGATTCATAGATTGTGTAAGATGCGGAAAGCATTGGTGGAAAGTCTAACATAATTTCGTGCTTCGATTTTGATGGCTACACCGAGTGGTGCTGAACGCCTCCGTACATTAAACGGTAAAAACAATTTTGTTTTAAGTTGACTTACAGTTTCTGAAAAACTTTTACTCGTAAGGCAACACATGATGCAAACATCCATAGATCCATCTCATTCTACCAGATAAGTTTGTCCTGCACGTTTGACGTAGACAATAATCAGTTCCACTTAAGCTTAGCGGTCTTGACGCCTACATGTAAACTCTAGTTCTGGAGCGTAGTTCCGTGTTTCTGATCCTATCAGTTCTACGCTCCATCGCACGCTGGCAAACCTTGAGTTTCGATTTTAGAGCCTCAGTTAATAACCAAGGTGGCGGGACGACTTGGACGCATTCTACCCCAAATGGTGGGAAAATGCCGATAACAGGGTCGAGTGGAGAAAACGAGGGGAGGCCTTTGCCCAGCAGTGGGACACCTAAATAGGCTAAGGAAAAAAACAATAACCAGTTCAGTTGTAAATAGTAAGTTATAAGTTATTATTAGGACAAGAATAGGATAAACTAATATAGATATAAGTAGATTTTACTGTACATAACTAACAAATATGGTTTGTAATTATGGTCTGAAATAAATAAATATTGATTGATTGAATATAACAATTTTGTTACGTTAGTTTACATATCGGTAAATGCTTCTTAACAAATTGTACATTTTTAATGGAAACTCCCTTAAATTTGTCCAAGGTTTATTGTATTGGAGGAAAAATTAATAATTAAGTAGACGAAAAGTACCTACTTATTGTGCGTTATTTACAACGAAAGTAAATAAGAACCCTTGAAGTTAAAAGCAGTTCATTTATTATATTATATTAAATACCGATATAATATAAAAGACCGATAAAACATTAGCAAGTACTTTACAACCTGCCATAGCAACGCATGCGTTCGTGTGTAACAGTCATAAAATTTTAACAAATTTACAGGGAAACTTGAAAAGTAGCTGTTTATAAATTAATCACCGTATTGCAGGCACGGGACAGCTTCGAAAGAAACCCGATAACAGTATAATTATGTTACAAATGGCCTCGGTAACGTGTACAACATGTTTTCTATGAGAAGAACCGCAGTACGAGGAGCGGTTTTTTAATATAATTTCATTTTACAGTTTTTTTTTTTATATTACATAAAATCTCTAAAACCGTCTAATGATTTGAACGCTAACCTTGACCTCTAGTAAATAAGTAAGAAGCTTTTCAACGCGTACATAAAATTAATTATCGTAGCTGGAAAATATACATTGTTAGTGATATTATCGATAAGTCCAAATCACCTTGTTGAATACAATGAAACCTGGCAATTTTGTGTCAATTAAGGTGTAGTGGGTTCAGCCAGCATACTTTTTGAAAAACCGTGGCGCTTTTTACTAATCCCTAACCCCTATTACTAAGACTCCACTGTCCGTCTGTCTGTCTGTCTGTTACCAGGCTCTATCTCATGAACCGTGATAGCTAGACAATGGCTAGACAGTTAAAGTTTTCACAGATGATGTATTTCTGTTGCCGCTCGTGTTAACGGTTGCCAAAAAATATTATTAGCAATCTTGAGGCCTTTCTCTATTAACTTCATCGATTCGAAATCTGATTAAACAACTTTCGCTTGATAGAAAAATATCACAAACCTGAGGTTTGAGACGCACTATTACAATTTTGTAACAATGTTTGCACAAAAGCTACAAATATGAAATTTATTTCTCAAAATGCGTAACTTTATTAGTGATTGAAGTTATCGACAGGCATGCACATTTGTCTCGGTCACTGTGATAGATATCTAAGAAGTTAAATAACTCCTTGTATTATTTAAAGATTTGAACAGTTTTCTAAATAAAGTATTCTTTTCTCCTCTATACATTATTTCAATTGCAGATGTAATAAATATGATATTTGTGAAAGCCTCAGCCGCTCTAATATATCTGATGGCGACTGTAATACCTATCCAAAATGTTTGCATTCGGTTTAATATTTGGGTTACGCAAATATAACCATGTATTTCACTTCCGTTCACAGTTCAAGTGGCTCTTTATTCGCCGTCGTTTTAACTTTCACATTTTGTCCCTTCTATATTTGACCGAGTGAAACGAAGGTCTCCGTTTCAGCTTGGGCAAGACCGTTTTCGTATGTCTGGATGTTCCGGGAGGACCGATTATTGTGAAAATTTGTGAGCTCGTTGAATAACCGAAAATAATTCTTTTGTCGATTCATTTTATAGAATTTTTAAATGGTTCACGAAAACCAAAGCTCACAAAGCCACTTGTCTGTTTTTTTTTTCATTCCTACATACTCACAATCACATCGTACATCCTAATGTACCTTTAATTTTCTGCACTAGTTACAAAAATAACTTTGTAACGCATACGCAGACGCTTTCTTGGTCTGCTCACGTAGCCGAGGCGAGCAAAAACACTTTTGGATCTCTACACTCTCTTCGACGACTACAGAATTTACTCCCTCTTCACTCCAAACTAACTCTTGCTCGTTCTCTATTGCTCTCTCTTCTTGACTATGGTGACGTTGCGTTTTCAGATCTTACGAAGGAATTGCTGGATAAAGTTGAGCGCTTATAAAATGTTTGTATGAGATACATATTGGGCCTCCGTAAGAACGATCACATTTCTGACTGCCAACTCGGAATTCTGAATTCAGCTGGTTACCGATCCGCCGACGCCGAAATGTGCTTGCTTTTCAACGTACTCTGTAACCCCTGCTTTCCATCTTACCTTCCCGAGAGATTTAATTAACTGGCCGAAGGCAGCGATCACCGTTTACGTTCAAGTGCTAATCCTACGCTTGCTATTCCTTCAAAGACACGATCGCATGCGAATTCGTTCACGGTACGCGCTCTGAACTTGTGGAAAGAGTTGCCCATGTCGCTCAAACAATCCCAGTCCGTAGCGTCACTCAAGGCTAATTTGAGGATGCTTTTGCTTTCCAACCAAGCGTGATTTGGTTAAGTACTAATGTCTATTATTTTTTTGTTGACACTTGTGATATATAATATCATGTTTAGTATTTATGTAAGTACGATAGCATGTATTTTATTTATAATATTTTATCGTCGGCCTAAGTCGCAAACCTCGTAACTCCATTTCAAAGAAATTAGTAATTGCTACCTTGGCCAGCAATACTTATAGTCTCAAACCTCTTAACTCCCCCGGAGGAGTTCCGAGGTTTGCGACTTAGGCCGACGCTATATGTTTACTTTTGGACATTTTGTTTAGTTTACTTTTAAAACTGGACAGCTTCTAACACTTTACAAAGCTCAAGTCCGATCGTGTATGGAGTATTGCAGCCACCTGTGGGATGGCCCAGCTAAATACCAACTCGCCGCTTTGGACTCAGTGGAGCGCAGAGCCAGGAGGATGATTGGCGACAAGAAGCTAACGGCTAAGCTTCAGTCTTTGGCCCATCGGCGGAAAGTCGCCAGCCTGTCGGTATTCTACAGGTTGCACTTCGGGGAGTGTGCCCAAGAGCTACACGAGCTTATTCCACCGTCCCCATTCTACCATCGGACTTTTAGACGCACGGCCGGTTTCCATCCTTACTTGGTAGATATTCCACCAATTCGCACGAAGCGCTTTGCTTCTACTTTCCTTATGCGCACTGCCAAGGAATGGAATTCCTTGCCGGCGTCTATATTTCCGTGTTCTTATAACCCGGCAACCTTCAAATCAAGAGTGAACAGGCACCTTCTGGGCGAGCTCGCTCCATCGTAGGCCACGTCTACGCCTCGGCTAGTCTGTGGCCATGAGTAAGCCCATTCATAAAAATAAAAAAATGTTATAATGTTAAATGTTATATGTGCATTCTATAAGTTTGTCTATCTAATTTGAATTCTCCTGTCATCTACTCGAAGATTAGGCTGGAAGAGATCCCTTACAGGGACAAGTTCGCCTTTGTACCTTTATTTCTGTAAATATTATGTAAACCTGTGTTGTGTGCAACATAGTGCAATATAGTGATTGCTACTACTGCTACTACTGATTTCCCTGTGCTCTTAGTCGAGACTCGAGACCCAAAATATGTGATTATAAACAGCTTAACACTCGATATATTAACAATAAAAATTCACTTACTAACGACGTGCTATGTCATCAGGAAAAAATCAGCAAAGCTATTATTTAAGGCACATGATGGTCCCTTATCCTGTCACGGTCTTTCGTAATATTTGAATGTAAACTTTGATTTTGTCTAATTATAATTACATACTAATTTATCGCAATAAAACATAAATTAGTTAATTTTAAGACACAAACAAACGAGGTCTCGGAAAAATTTGCGTTCATCATCCCATAAGCCCTTGAGGTAGGTAGGTATTTAAAGTTTAATGTTTCCACGAACACCGACGGGAAAAGATGTAATGGAACAGTTTTATGAGTTTATGTCCTGGCTATATATTTAACGGTGAAGTAAACCGAGGTTTATTTTATCTCTTTAACTCAAATTAAAATTTTTGAAGGAGGCAGTTCTAAATTCGGTTACTGCTTCTTATTATCTGTATTTTTATCATTCTTGAGATTGGAAATCTTTTTTTTTTTCAATTCGTTTCTCAATTTTTTAAATTATATAATATAGGAAATAAATAAATAATCGATAAGTTAAGTCACACGGGCACGAATATAGCTATTTTTGTGTTTGTAAATGTTACTTTGGACAATATTAGTGCTTAAATTTACGTTACCTACACTTTCTGTTGTTCTAGTCCTAGTCGGAGCGGGCAGCTGCTAAACCGGCCGCTGTGTTGTTCACGCAGTTGTATGTGCTTTATATAAAATATTCCGAACGCTATTCCACGTTTTCGTTGTTCCATGTTTGAGCAATTCCGTCTGAAATACGAGGTCATTGTTGGTGGCACCGACGGCGTCAGAGACAGGGTTGGGGAGCAGGGGGGCCGGGAGGGGCGGCGCAGCCTCTACTCAGGAGAGGGAGCACCAAACCCATTACTGTAGTAGGCGAGAAAGAAATAGGACGCTTGTGTCGAGTTCCTGTTTAAGGGATTACTAATATGTTGCATAAAATTTATTGTCATATTTTACTTTCGCATAGCAACCCTTGGCAGAATCATCATTTCGCAGAATTACTTTTTGCATAAGTTTCATGGCATACTGTTGTTTCGCACAATTTTGTAAAGCAGAATAATGCAATGGCATAATCTCAATTTGAAGAATAATACTATAATCGAATAATTGATTTGCCGAAAATTGCGTCGCATAATATGTACTTGGCATACTGTCTTTTCGCACAATTTCCTTAGGCAGAATAATTCATTGGCATACTGTTGATGAGAATAATATTTTGATGGATAGTTAGTTTCTCGCCGAAATAGGTATCGCATACAGATATAAAATCGAATAATATTTTGCTAATTCTTGATTGTAATTCGATTTATGTTATAGTACTTTCGTATAAAGCGTAAATTGCACAAATACTATTAGCACTACTTCTGGAAGCAGTTTCTTTTGAGTAGGGGTCGCAGTTCTAACCTAACCTAACCTACAGTTCTGGAAGCAGTTTCTTTTGAGTAGGGGTCGCAGTTCTAACCTAACCTAACCTACAGTTCTGGAAGCAGTTTCTTTTGAGGGGTGTGTAATGATCCGTATAACAATTTTTGATATATTTTCAAAATTATAACAACTTTTGATATAATTTCATGGTGTATAATCACTTAAGCGGTATAATGAACATTTGATATAACAACAAAATAACTATTTTCATGGGATATAATGTTTAATCGATATAAAAGCTATTCGATATGACGTTTACTGGATATAATGAATATTTGTTATAAGTATTTATGGTATAATGTATTCAAGTTGAGGTTATAATAAAAAAAGTCGGTTCTGGCGCTTCGCCGGCCGCTACCGCGGCACGCTCGCTTCGCTCGCTCGGCTCGCGCGCTGTAGGGTCGCAGTTCTACCTAACACTCCTCCTCGCTTCGCTCGTCGTCGTACCTAACTGAGACCTGCCTTAAGTTCGAATACGTAGGTTGTTATAATAGTAGTAAATATTACAAATTATACCAGTACTACATTATGCCAACTGAGCGTTATATCGAACTTAATTATATACGCTGTTAATGTTAGATTAGAAGTTGTTATATTACAAGTTCATTATACTTGACGATAGTTAGACTCTTTAAGAATATACCATGTATTGTTATAGCAAAAGTGCATTATGTCCCTCAATCGTTATATCGACTAAAAATATATCAAAAGTTGTTATATGGACCGTTACGCACCCTCTTTTGAGTAGGGGTCGCAGTTCTAACCTAACCTAACCTACAGTTCTGGCAACAATTTCTTTTGTGTAGGGGTCGCATTTGTAACCTAACCTAACCTATAGTTCTGGCAGCAATTCCTTTTATGTAGGGGTCGCAGTTCTAACCTAACTTAACCTGTAGTTCTGGCAGCAATTCCTTTTGTGTAGGTTCAGTCAGCGACATGAGTATTATGCGGTAACAATTTCGGCAGAACTTTTATTCTGCTGCATAACATTCTGCGAAATTCAAGTCTACAATATGAGCAATATGCCATAAGAAATTCGGTGGAATGTAATTTATGCTACATACAATTCTGCGTATGTAAAATCGACGATAGTAGTATTCTGCTATTCAAAATTCTGCCAAATGAATGTTATGCGACATGACAGTTATGCTAATTATACAATTATGCAAAAGTATCATTCGGTTAAAAATGTTTCTGCGAAACCTGCTATGCGAAGTGTATTTCGGACAATCGATATTATGCAAGATAAAGGGAAGCCCTGTTTAAGTAATTGTGTTTCATTCATTCTTTCCCATTTCAAAGTGGAATAGTATTATTGATGAAATTTTTCACATTTCAAAAGGAGATCTACAGGCCAATTCGAACGTACACTGAAGTCAAAATGATGTCATTTAGTTATCGTGCATTTCACTTGTGCTTATCCGTGCATGTATTGACGGGAGGAAAACGCATGATAACTAAATTATATCGTTCTGATGTCAGTATACGTTCGAATTGGCATGATATTTAGTGGCTTTTTTTTACCATCGACGAGGTGCTTTTCGCAAATGTGTAGCGGTAGCAGAGCTGGATTTCCCCGACGCGACGTAACCCTATTTGTTTTCTTTAATGTACCAACTTTAAGCCTGGCTTCGCCTTATGTTTTGTACTTACTCACAGTAAAAACCAAAGACCCAGTTCTTAAAAAAGGTGTACCTGGGAGATTTTAAAGCTATATGACATCATTAATTAGTTTTAGGTGTTATGTGATTTAATTTTTTATGTTTTGACATATGCGTTTACACCGTATTAAACGATCTGAATCTGAAACTGAATTATAGACATTTATTTTGTATTAAATTACTACGATTTATAATACAATTTTTGAAGTTAATTGGTTACAAGTACTTGGCGAATACCCACCTTGCAAACATTTCTATGAAGGTAGGTTATCCATCCTTTATTTGCTGCGTAATATAGATTATATTTGACGGAGTATTGGAAGTATTTTTTTTTATCTAAACATATGTAGGTCCTATTTTACCTTTTTATTTTAGAAACTTTATGGAAATAAATAACTAACTCTCACTCGTTACATACTGCCGTATTCGAACTTCAAGATATTCACAAGCGACGACACGTACTAGATCCATTCTAGATACGTTATAGTTTAGATATCAACTAGTTCTCTTTTGCAGCGCAATTCGGGCAACCAATGTCACTTTTACGTTAGATAGAGTTGATATCTATTAGATGTGAATTGGATCTCTAAGTCATATCCTGTGGAAGTCGTTCAAGAGTATCTCCAGAATCGCGCACATGTCAAATTTGACAGGTTAGATCTTAAACATATCGTTATCGTATCTTGGTGATGTCTAAAAGATATCTAATAGATGTCTATTTCAAAATCCGAATTGAGCCCATAGCCTTTTATAAACAGCGCAACGCCTTAAGTCGCACTATAGTATCAGAGATATATATAACTCCGTATAAGATAAATAAAGTCTAAGAAAAAAACGTGCCTCGGATGTCAAGCAAAAGTCACTGTCGAATAGATGGCGCCATACACCTTTGGCCTATTGTCGTTTAGATGGCGTTGGCGACACCGTTTGATATTTAACAATTTTAACACGTATCAGTGAAAGAACATGGGTCATTGTGGAACAATAAAAATTAATAATCATATATCCGTAAACATATTTTAATTCATTTATACATTTTCAATTTTATTTTAAGTTTTAATCGTGTATCAGTAAATGTACCGTGACTACAAAATTTACTTTGACAGGACCCCTCTATACTATCTATTCTTTTTGATAGTATTGTTACAAGTCCTATGTACCTAACAGTGGACCTAGCTAAAATGACAATCTTTGATAGAAAAAGCCAGTCGAAACAAATAATGTGTGGACTAGTCACGTGACTTTTCGTAGCAACTGTCATACCGGTACATTTATTCTATTCGTTGTACAAGTGACAACCGACAGCAAGCGACGTACGGTCGAAAGAATTAATTTATGGCCCATTTCGGACCTTGTCACAGTGACTATCCATCCTGTGCCATAAATTTGTGTTTTGTACAATAAAGAGTTTGTACATACATACATACAAACATACATATTTACAATCAATATGAAAGTCGCTAGAGACCTCATACTATTGTCACTGTGACAAGGTACAAAATAAGTCATATTAAATTAAAATTTTCGTATGATTGATTGGGAAAAGTTTGGCTAGAAATATTTTATAGAGAATCTTTGAAAAAAATGTTTCTGGTTTTTATTTTACAACTTTATCGGCGTAACTGATGTATCGGTATGACAAAGCTACAAGGTATTTTTTTTTTCTCGTGTAGCGGGTTCGATTCCCGGTTTAACCATGAAATTATTTAAAATGCAATTCAACTTGTTTTTTTAAATCGAAATAATGTCTTCTTTCAGTAAGATGTTCATTTACAATAATTAACGTACTTTTCCTCCAATGACGCAATAATTTTTTTCCATACATTAAAAAAAAATTAAAAAAGTATGAATGCAATTTAACTAAGTTTTAAAAATAAAATGAAGTCTTCTTTCAGCAAAATATGCTATCTATGATATTTAAGGTACTTTCCCTCCATGTGGCATCGCCGTGGGACGCCCTGTATATGCATGTCAAATTTCAGCTTTCTAGCATTAAAGCCACGGACGGACATAGCAAAACTATAAGGATTCCTAGTTAATTACGGAACCGTAAATAGGAGCCATTTTTTACTTTATTTTTCATTTAATCAATTTAAAATACTTCTCTAAATGTACGGCAAAGCCATTCAACTCGAGTGCTTATAAAATACTCAAATCTATAATTTTAAATACAACATCCCTTTTATTACAAATTCGTAACATACCTCACTATACAAATTAATTCTTTTTTACATGTAAAAAGTATAAAGAGGCACGATGTCGATCGTAAACAAACTTAATTACTTAAAAGCAAAAAAGGCATTTTTCGTTGCATTGGTGACGATTAATTTTCACACATAAGCGAATATGTCAAAAACATTTTATCGAATAGACGAAGCGTTACCTACATACTCGATGTAAACAGATTTTGTAGGCAGTTGCGAGGGATATTTTTTTTTTGTTTAAACTTATAATTTGCTTTCGTTTAAACGTGAAATAAAACCACTTTAAAACAAAAATTGACACTTATTTACACTATAGTTTACAGCTTGAGTTCGAATAATGTAATTGATTTTATCACAAAGGATAAAAGAGTGAGTGCTCCTGTATGCAATTAATGATTCAGCGTGACGTTTGGATGCATGATGTCTGCAAAAGAAAAAACACGGGCAAATGACTGTATAGGACTCATTCTACAAAAATAAAAAATGTGTTTATACTTTTCGGAAATACAATAAAATATGTCTAGGCAATGAGTTCACATTTGTCAAATAATACCAAAATGCCCAGTGCTCCAATTATTTCTCATTGACGTCTCTTTTAGCTCCTTCTCCAACAATTTCGCACACCCAAAATAAAACGGTATATTTAAGTAAATATTTGACGGCGACCTGGGGCAATTATTTATAGTTTTGTAAGTTTTATTATGTTTGTTTATTTTTTTCTTTGTTTTTATCAATAAATAAAATTATTATATTTGGTAAGTATTTTAATTTAGTAAAGTTTCGATGTTCGTATAATGAATAGGTACGGCCGGGGGAAAAATATTTAAATCTAAATAAGTTGAAACATAGTTAATAAGCATTTCACAATGCACAAGAGGCTCTCCAGGTTACTTTTCCAAGACAAAAGCCCGCTTAAAGATACATTTATGGAAACAAGATGAATAAACAATAAACTCAAAGTATTAAGTAGGTAGCATAATAAAATAAAGCTTACTGCAACTTTAGGTTCGTAGAAAATGCCCGTTTATTACTTTTTTGCATTTTATTCGTGCATTTATTTTGAGGCTTTGCCATTTTTCGTGAATTCGTCCTGGTACATGGACGGCTGCGTTGTGAACACAGATTAAATTACTGCCATCCACGCCAACCTGCGACACGCAGAACAAAAGGACTCAGTCCTAACATACGAGCGTTTGCAAAAATAAAACACCAGAAAGGTGTGCTCAAAGCAAAAAAATAACAAGTACAATGTTTGAATTGTGTGGGATTAATATAAAACTGTTTCGATACGTCTTTGGCACTCGGAGTAATTAACAATGGAGCCGCCATTAACAGGCGTTCCCCTCTGTCGGAAATAGGCGGCCAATGGTCAACCACATGTCAACCATATGTATGGACTGACGTTTATCTGACATGACGTACCTATACATTTGATGTGCCCCTCCCCCGCAAAAAACGGCAGACTATTTTGTACCGAAAATTTTAGACATGGCGTCTCCATTGGTTATATCCTCTAAGCTTTGGCATCTCATTGTATTGCTTTATTTATTAGATTCAAAAATATAGTAATATACTTAGGTTGATTTATTTCTTTGAATTTTGAATTTTAGCTTTGAATTTTCCATATTTATCAGTTTCTCTTGGTCGTTTGCTTAGCCTTTTTACAAGAACAGCAGAAATCTATAAACAATATTACAATAGTAGATTGTTAACCAAGGGTTGAAAGGCACCCATTTCTGTCGAGGTAGTTTGCCAATAGTCCGAGACAGAAATGGTGCCTTTCACCCGAGTTAAACACTCTACTTTTCATATCGAATGCGAGGAAACCAAACAAGACAAGGCAATTTCGCAAAATCAGTAATGGAAGTACCTAATAGATCTACGGCCATGATTTATTTTCCTTAGGACTTACTTGCAATCGGAGACTTTACATGTGTGAAGATTAATAACCCCTAGCGAAAATCATTTAGATTGCAATATTTACGAAAACGCACATTTTTTAACAAACTGCAGTAGTTTTAAAATCAGTTGTTCATTATAGTATGAAAATCAGCGGGATTGCCTCTTACTTTTTAATTTTATACTTTTTTCGTTCTAAAAGCCGCAACAGACTACCGGACCGCACCGCAACCTTAGTGTGCCTAATAAAAGAATAATAAAAGTATTTTAAATATTAAATAACAATAATTAATAATATAAGTAATTTTTATCTTGTATTTTATTTTATTTTCATGAATATAGTGCTAAATAACTTTAAAAATCAATTTAATATCGTACAAACGTTTAACTGTGGCTGTATAAGATTCTGCCTTTGCTCATTTACGCAAGTGTAAGGTTTAAAAAATATTTTTGGTGTATTCCTTTTGGTTCCCGCCTTATGAAATCGAGTAAATAGAATTCAACGACAGAAATCAAGAATAATTTGTTTTTAACAATTCACTTACATCATTTTTTATAAAAAAAAGGATCAACATGGGATTAGTAAAATTAAACAATTACCAATTCTTCCAGGCGAGGAAATAAAGACACTATTTTTCCATTTTGTTTCCACCCAGTTGTTCGTGGCACGGGGACGCAGAGGAGTACACCACTTTTCTGCACTAGAGCATAAACGTATCACTTTCTGCGCACCTTTTAGAACAACAGCGACCCACTTTCAGAGCATGAGATATGAAAAATATGGTTTTTGCGTACCTAAATTAAAACTAATAAGGTTCGAAGTCGTATATCTATTCCATAGATTTTAATTAAATAATTGGACCTAAACCTATAGTTCATAAAATGAGTTTGCTGTGGCAACTTTCTTTACCAGTAGTCGACTATTTTCGCAGGTGCTGGAAGAAAATGTTTGACTTTTTCGATTGCGAACTTTTACTATTCGTAACTTTGTTCGACGTCGTTTCCATCGATTTTAGATTAAGGAAGTTCGTACGCCTCCGACCGATACATAAATTCTACTGTGACCAGCCCACACATACAGAGATTTTTGTCCTAAACCATATATTGAATAAAGAGTAGTTAATATAATTATACGAAACGAAGAAATCACATTAAGTGTTATTCGGTAATTAACTAAATCATCTTCATTGATCGTTTTGAATATTTTTACTTACATAAGACAACATCAAATGATAACAAACAAACAATAAGAAATGCCGCCGGCATCCTGGGTACAATGCCTCAGGGGCCTTTTTTAGATTTCAGCTAGTTATTAATTTCTTTTAGTAATACCACTGTATATATCTTGTTTGTAAATAAATGTTTATACCCCAGTAAACAATTTTACTTCTAGTTACATATGTGGCAATTACTTGTATGGAGTTATATATACTTAGGTGTTTAAATACCTAGTTTAAATATCTCGTACCTGTTTGTAAGGCACCGTTGATCCTGACTTAACTCACTGACTTAGCTGTTTATTCCTTCGTTAATGAAGCTGAGCTAATTAAAATTAAATAATAAGTACTTTCCCTCGTCGCCCGATTTCCATCTTTTTACCTTTATTCGAGACACAAATAAAGGAAGTCGATGACGTGAATTTTAATTTATTAGAAGAGGTAAGTACTAGTCGGCGGTATAATTCATTACAATAATAACCATACGATAACCTAGATAAAATGATGTTAGTTACCGTGATTTCAATCCATAAAAAGCCATGGTAGAACGCGTACAACAGACAGCGTTTGCCTCTCGTTTCCGCTCCTTTGTGACTGCTCGTTCCGGATTCTCTGCTTAGTTTCTTTTTGAATGCACGTATCTCCCCTTACGTGAGCAAGCAAATGCTTTGGGCATTAAGGTGTTTATGGCACTCAGATTTTGTAAACATCACAAAACGTGTTAATTAACGTTCTTACTTCCTTTTCAGCCCAAAAAAAAGGGTTTATATTGGGTCTTATAGCTAACAGGAATAAGCTAGTGTTATTTCGCAATCGCAGATGTTTAACTTATTTTGGGATGTCAGGACTACATCAATTGAAGCATCAATCTCTTAAATCTTAACTTTTAAAGGAGTTTTTTACTCAATGTGTAATAGGTGTAGGTCTCTATTGCTATAAGTACTAGATGTAATTTTATTAGGGTATAAAACACAATTTTTGCTTTTTCTTTATTAATTTTGAATAACAATTATCTTTTTTAGCACAAAACTTAAAAAGATACACTTCGAATCTTATTTTCGTTTTTTTAACTATTCTATAAAGAGCTATATACGCCAAAGCAATAAAAACATTAGGCATATTTACCTCTTTTCTTCGACCGGTAATCGACCGAGATAAATAATCTATTCAGGGAGACAGCGATTTACATGAATTCATTGTATATTATCTAGAACGCGTACCGACGGCGACGCATATGTAAGAGAAACCACCACAGAACGATAAAATTATGACATGAGAGTCGATAAATTTGGTCAATAGCTATTATACTGCGTAGTCTGGGTGCGAAAATATGGAAGTATGGGGGACTTCACGGCTGTTTGATTTACTGGCGGACCTTTATAAAGTAGACGGAAGAGCCTGTGGGATAATATGATTTGTATTAATGTTTCTTTATGGTCTCACTATAAACTAACGGTAAGCGTAAGTAATATTAAGTAAAAAATATGTACGAGTATTAAAAACGGATTTGTTTATTGGAGGTCGAAGAAATGTTAAATATAAATTAATGCCATTGGTAGTATGTATCAGTATACCTATTAATCTAAGCGTTGACTTTCTATGTACTTAAACAGAAATCGACTACTTAAATATTGGCTCTTGCGCGCACTTAAATATCAGTGCGATTGAGGCGCACTAATCAATATAAAATACTATAAAGGTTTTGAGTTTTGCAATGCTTAAAGTTGGGAAGCCGCTGTAGATTAGGTAAAAAAGGTGTCAAGCAATTTCTCGACAGCCTGATATTTATTGCTACATTTTCTTTTACAAAAAAAAATTCATGATGATCCTAAATAAAACTAAACGATTAAAACTAGGTAGGTACATTACAAGTAAATTGAAATCGCATTTAAGTAAACCGATCATCGTGTAATGTAAAGCTATATCCGTGGCTCCGGCGGGGCCAGCGGCGACGCTCTGTGCCGCAGCTGGCAGGCGTCCGAGTGGACATAACTATACTCACCCGACCTAACGAAATAGAAAATACCATTATTCTTTCCTCGAGACAAGAAGGCGTTCGAGCGATGTTATTTACAGCCAGGTTTGTTTATCTCCTTACAAGGATATTTTGAGACTAACTTTACTGCAGCCAAGTCACTGCAACCCAATTCCATTAACAAAACTGCAATGTAACTTTAAATTGGTCGTGGAAGTTCGTTCGTGTATTTTAGGGTTCACAAATAAAGACTACGATTTTATTTTTGTACATTCTGTATATGGAATGGGATGTTTTCATTTGTTTTGTAATTATGTGCTTAATACCTATTTTTCTTAATAGTCATATGCCTTATGGGAATATAGTTCAGAGCCGGAAACCGCTACCAACTTTTAGTATGTTGTTGGGCATGGCATTGGGTCTCCAAAACTGCCGGGAGACGGCGGCGCCGGCCATCTACTTCAGCGGAATGACGTCATCAAAATGACTCCCGCTTCGTTGCGAATATTGCATACTGCACCCAAACTATGCACAGCACATACACGTGTGGGGTATTAAATGAAAGCCAATTAAATAATCTATATTTTATTTATACAAAGTGTATCAAAATATGCAATAGTTTAAGAGAAATTTACAAAATAATAAAAATTACGTAAAAAAAATATTCGATTATTTGGGTTTTACAACCAAACCAAAAGTCGGACGATAAAGCAATGTACTACAACATTAAAGATGACGTCTCAAGCCATACACTGATATCAATAAAATCAAAATTGGCCCAAATATGTGGAAATTATGCATCAAAATGTAGATATTTGCCCATACAAATGCATAAAAGTTAAAAAAATCCAAATTGGTCATTTTCAGGATAATCCGCATAAGCTTCTAGTATGTTATTAGCAATATAACCTGGATTCTAAAACTGCCGGGAGACCATTTTTATTGTCCCCCAGTCACGAATTATGACGTCATACAAATAATCACTGCCGAATTTCGTAAAATGTAAATTATAGCTATACTATGAGTCACACATACATGTGTGTTACATGTAATGAAAGGTTATTAAATTTAGTATGATTCACCTAAACATTATTTGTAAAAAAAATGTACGGTTTAAGAGCTAGAAACAAAGAAATACCACTTTTTATGGAAAAAGTAGATGTCTATCAATTTTATAGCTAAACTAAAATCGTCAATAAAACGTTGCATACCGGGTGTGGCCTGTAACACGAGCAAATAATTAAAACATAGATTGTACTCCTCAAACGGTGACACTTTTGTTCAACAACTTTTAAAAATTATGAAGTAATTAGACTCCCTATTTTTCATACAAAATAAATATTATCTTCAATGGACGCCATCGCCACGCCATATCATTGTGATTGACGTTGCTTGTCACGCCTTAAACATAACAAAATTCGCAATACATTGCGTGTTAGAATAAACTTTAAAGTGTATTAAAAATCAAACCACAAGTTATTTTTAAAAGTCGTTGAACAAATGTTGGTCAGTATGAGGAGTACAGCCTACAGTTAAATTTTTTGCTCACGTTACAGGCCACATCCGGTATAACATTTAAAAAACCAGTTATTCAACTATACATCACAGTTTAAATTTTACATTTTCGACAAAAACTGTGGAAGTTGTGGAAAAAAAACGAAAGCGCGCCAACAATTCTACCTTAATGCGCTCATATTATGCAAAGAATAGTTCTAATTATCGAGTATTAAATGAATGAACATTACATAAAATACATGAAAACGACATTTTCGAATGGAACCATAATTAAAAAAAAAATTACTTGATAAGTAAGCAAAATACTGTTTCTTTAAGTACATAATCTCCTCCTTTCAAAGTCGGTTAAAATGTAGCTTTTGTGACCTGGGCTACAAAGACAAATAAATTGACACCTCATTTATCAAAATCAGATCAGTTGTTTCATGTAAAAAATACATAATTACATTCGTAGACAGCAGTTCCTGCTGTAGTCGCGATAAATATTAATATGAAATAGACTCTTACGCTACATTATTAGAGAAATGTAAAGTTACATGCCAGTAAGTAGGTACATGCCTAATACAAAATGCCTTATCGAGGTAAATGCCATATCAGTTCACTTAATGCGATACATAATTATATATTTAAGCCTCGATTAGCCTTATACATACATGGATAGGATCTTGGCCTCTGACACAAAAGAGCGTCACTCTGCCCTATTCTGCGCCACTTCGCGCCAGTTGGGTATTCTTATAAAAGTGGAATCTTGAGTGGTGCAAGGGTTTCAAGGCTGAGCTGAGAAGGCTGGCAGAATTTTCCCTCTGATCCTCCGAAATACAGGTCACCCCTCTGGTCCTTCGAAGCCTCCATAAGGCATCTTGCTAACTCATCGAGGCGACGCCCGCTAGGCCTGCTAACATCTACGGCCTGAGGGTTTCAACGTTAGATGCCAAGCCACGCCAGGCCATAATAGTAAAGGTCTAATTATTGAATTTTAATTTTTTGTCCGACTACGGCAGAATTTGCTATCTATGCGTGCATGAGTAGGTACCGTTTGCATGAAACTACTGAACTGATTTTGATAAATTAGGTGTAAATTTATTTGTCTTTGTAGCCCAGGTCACAAAAGCTACATTTTAACCGACTTTGAAAGGAGGAGATTATGTACTTAAAGAAACAGTATTTTGCTTACTTATCAAGTAAATTATTATTTTTTTAATTATGGTTCCATTCGAAAATGTCGTTTTCATGTACTTTATGTAATGTTCATTCATTTAATACTCGATAATTAGAACTATTCTTTGCATAATATGAGCGCATTAAGGTAGAATTGTTGGCGCGCTTTAGTTTTTTTTCCACAACTTCCACAGTTTTTATCTAAAATGTAAAATTTAAACTGTGATGTATAGTTGAATAACTGGTTTTTGAAATGTTATATGCAACGTTTTATTGACGATTTTA
This sequence comes from Cydia fagiglandana, assembly GCF_963556715.1. Lineage (NCBI taxonomy): Eukaryota > Metazoa > Arthropoda > Insecta > Lepidoptera > Tortricidae > Cydia > Cydia fagiglandana. The sequence continues at coordinate 11,543,070 of NC_085932.1, forward strand.
GTTTAGCTATAAAATTGATATACATCTACTTTTGCCATAAAAAGTGGTATTTCTTTGTTTCTAGCTCTTAAACCGTACATTTTTTTTACAAATAATGTTTAGGTGAATCATACTAAATTTAATAACCTTTCATTATATGTAACACATATGTATGTGTGACTCATAGTATAGCTATAATTTACATTTTACGAAATTCGGCAGTGATTATTTGTATGACGTCATAATTCGTGACTGGGGGATAATAAAGATGGTCTCCCGGCAGTTTTAGAATCCAGGTCATATTGCTAATAACATACTAGAAGCTTATGCGGATTATCCTGAAAATGACCAATTTGGATTTTTTTTACTTTTATGCGTTTGTATGGGCAAATATCTACATTTTGATGCATAATTTCCACATATTTGGTCCAATTTTGATTTTATTGATATCCGTGTATGGCTTGAGACGTCATTTTTAATGTTGTAGTACATTGTTTTATCGTCCGACTTTTGGTTTGGTTGTAAAACCCGAATAATCGAATATTTTTTTACGTAATTTTTATTATTTTGTAAATTTCTCTTTAACTGTTGCATATTTTGATACATTTTGTATAAATAAAATATAGTTTATTTAATTGGCTTTCATTTAATACCCCACACGTGTATGTGCTATGCATAGTTTGGGTGCAGTATGCAATATTCGCAACGAAGCGGGAGTCATTTTGATGACGTCATTCCGCTGAAGTAGATGGCCGGCGCCGCCGTCTCCCGGCAGTTTTGGAGACCCAATGCCATGCCCAACAACATACTAAAAGTTGGTAGCGGTTTCCGGCTCTGAACTATCTCTGTGATCGTTTCCCATAAGGCATGGCACTATAAGCGGCGCAGTTCAAGTCAATATTTTACTATCTTTAGTTTCTCTCTCCTGCAAGTATATTGATTTTATTGAGGTACTTTTATAGTGAACAAAAGCGAGAGTAGATATTGAATATAATGCTTCCTAAATCGAGTCTGAAAAGAAAGGTTGAAGCGTACAATCCGTCAGTCCGGGCAATCTATAATATGTATTCAATTTGTGTCTGTCACCGCGAACAGTAAGATCCTATTTTGTAACAGAAATAAAATGAGGCATTTGTCGGGAATCCAATTTATCGAGAGCACAAAATGAATAAGTATAAGAATTCGTAAGTGAGATATTTCATGTCCAGATGGTCGTTTCAGTGCTCTACAGCAATCTTGGGCCATTCAAATTGATGGCAAGGGTACGTTTCACCATTAGAGGGGACTTATTAATTCCCCTTTCGACAGGCCGACCGAGGAGGCCATAAATTCACCTCAACCAAAGGGATGACCAATTTCAGAACATTTACGAGCCACAAATTACGCGACCGCTGAAATATACTGGGCCTGGGCCGGCGCAGAACGGCGGAGGGCAAGCGAGAGGAGAAAAAGCCCAAATGTTAATTTAATGGCGAGAGCTACAGAAAATTGCTTTAGTCCTCAAGATGGGAGAAATATTGGGGGCTATCCGCAAAAAGGTCCAAATACTAATTTTATGCAGAGCAAAAGAGTCAAGGGTAAGACGACAGTTAATCAATATTTATTTAGGCTCCTACGCTCGTCTTCAATATCCTACTAATTTGCCAAACCGTTTATATGTAGAAAATCAATAAACTGCGGTAGGTGCTCAATCGAAGCATGATTTAGTTTGAAGTGTCACGAGGACTGGCCGCGATAAATGGTGTTTTCCGCAAGAAGCTTGTAGGTACGTTGTCCGTTATCTAATATTTATGTTTTATATTGGATAGTCTTATATCTAAATAAAAAGACTAGATTTAATGAATTTGAAGTAGCTAATAATTGAATTTACTTGATGTCTGTTAATTTATACGCCAAAAAATTAATAAAGATGAACAGATATCAATAATATGAGTGAATGTATCGACTATGACAAAACATAAGGCATTACTGCCAACTTAAAGTAAAAAAAAATCAGACACCAGCGATTAAATTACCCAATGCTGAGGATCGTCAAGTCACGTTGATAGAACAAGAATGCAACTCAATTAAGGTAATTGAGTTATATATTTTAGTTATATAAATACTTATTGATTTATAATTTGCACATATGCACAGTTTAAATTACTGAACTATTTTTATTATAACTAATTACTTATTAGTAAGAATATGGATACGATAATGTAAGATAGGTAGGTATAACTATAGGTATAATATTTTAACCGATGTATATATTCTGAGCGACTCAACCAACGATGTTCCTCAGTAAACATTATGTATTATGTATCTCTCTATCTGTACCTACACGGCACTTGTGCCCATGAAGCGATATGAAAAAGAGAAACAAAACAGTTCGCAAGTTTGTTGTCTTAATGTTTGTTTTATATGTTTTTGTCGATACGGGTTCGTCTGAACCAGTTTCGTTCGTACTCGTACGAGCTAACTATTTTATCACTTTATTGCACGAGATCGCTTAAAGTTGCTATGTTGATATCAATAAAATGTGAGTAAAGGGAAAACATAAAAGGTTTGTTTGTGATAGTCTTACGAGATTTACTATAAATCGTTTACAATGTAGATGTTCTGAGAATATTCCTAGTCAACTGAGTAGACGACGTATGCGCAAACAAACAGTAAAGTTTATAGCGAGCACACCATGGTCCGTTAAGTGGAGCTTCTAATCTAAATTGAGTTCAATTGTTTGATAGTGCAACGGCAGGAACCGTCTGTTACCAACGTAAGAGACCATTGTAATATCAAAAAAAAATATGAAAATAACTCCATCCAGTTAGAAACGTTGTAACAATGAAATGATTGTGAAACCGATCGTGATTTTTTAAATATTTATTTGTTCCGGTATTCAGTACATGATTGAATGGAATCCGCTCGATAGAACATGAATAGGAGAAGGAGAGAATTAAAAAATGTGTACTCCTACACACTATAAGTGCACATTTCTTTTATTCATTAGTTTACTAATTTTGCGACACCGTAATCATTTAGTAGGTACCCAGTGCTCTCCTTACACTCCCGTTCAGAAATACAGTGAGCAAGTTTAACTTTTTATATTAGCACTGTATAAATAACTTCAATAATTGCAATCCAACAGTAAATGTGTTAATAGACATAAAGTAAGAAACGTTGTCGATAGACATTCGTGTCTGAAAATCTCTCAAATGAGAGGGCGATGTGGATCTAGATCAAAATAGTCCGCTTTTATTGAACCAAATTAAATTGCGCGTATTCGAACAAATTAACGATTCCTTTATTTCCATTTCAAGCAGAACTCATCTACCTACCCGTTTGCTAATTTCTCATTTTGTATTATTTTAAGAGTCGAGAAAGATAGCAACGTACATATTTTTTGTTCATATATTACGAGTATAACCATAGATTAGTATATGTTATTAACTGTAATAGATAAGAAACTCTCGGACATTTGACGTTCATGTCTCTACTAGTGCTGCCCCTAGCGGACCTGCTCTCAACTAATGAGACTGTATATATGTCGTAGTCAGATCGTATAATCCGCCGTATTACATTACGGCTAGCCGTTTTCAAAAACAGGGGCGTTTTGAAATTTGGCGGTTCGACGATTAGCCGGATTGTCATTGCGATACGTTCTTCAATAAGGCGGCCTACGTTTAGCCGCATCGTACTACTAGTTTAGATTGTAGAGTGACCAGTTCTTTCGGTCGCCTACGTAACCGGAGTTTGACAATGTTTGCAATTTAATTTATTTTTACCATGGTCCCACCGCACTACATGTGTTTCTTTTACAAAAAAATTCCTTCACAACTTAAATAGACGGAGCCCCGCTTCGCGGGGCTCCTATTTCTGGGCGGTTTGCCCTTCGGGCATCTGAAGCTACCTAACGAACCTAACCTACTTACCTACCTACGCTTTTTTCCCCAAAGTGTAATGTTTCGAGTGGAGGCGAGCCGTCAAACGTGTCACAAAGGGAGACTTCCAATGATGACCACGACCGCTCTGTCAAGAGTGTCCCGATCAAGAAGAAAGTAATGTTTTCACGGATGTCTCACTTAATAAATAGGTAGGTAGGTTAGGTTCGTTAGGTAGCTTCAGATGCCCGAAGGGCAAACCGCCCAGAAATAAGAGCCCCGCGAAGCGGGGCTCCGTCTAATTAAGTTGCGAAGGAGATGTTATTTGAAAAGAAACAGTCCGACGAACTCCAGATTTGATGGACACCCCAGCGTTTGTCAGACAGCGCCACGAGTGTTAAAAATGGGAACTAAAAACTGTCAAAACGGCGGCTAATGACTCGCTGTATTACATTACGGCTAGCCGTGTTGAAGAACGTATGGCGCCGAATACATTCCGGCGGATTCTCATTCAGCCACATTCAATACGGCTAATCGTTAAACCGCCGCATTTCAAAACGCCTCTGTTTTTGAAAACGGCTAGCCGTAATGTAATACGGCGGATTATACGATCCGACTGCGACATATACAGTAACACGCACACATGTACACACACACACGCACACTTGCACATACCTGTGGGCTCGTTGCCTACAGGTAGAGTCTGTGCGGAAAGAGAAGAGTCGTGGAATGTATGGGGCCCAATACATTCCACAACTCTTCTCTTTCCGCACAGACTCTAACAATATTATTATTGGCAACTGATTTTTACAGTAATCTTTGTCATCCGTTGCATTTTCACAGGACACTACATAAATCAGTATATTTTTCAATAAATAAATGAAAACTGACATTAGTTCAAGTATAATGTACAGGGCGTCCCACGGCTATGCCACATGGAGGGAAAGTACCCTAAATATTGTAGATGGAACATTTTACTGAAAGAAGACATTATTTTAATTTAAAAAACAATTTAAACTGCATTCATAGATTTTTAAATAATTACATGGTTGAACCGGGAATCGAACCCGCCGCACGAGAAAAAAAATCACCCTGTAGCTTTATCATACCGATCGAAAGGCTTGATCATAAGGATTATTTTTTGCTAAATAACATAGTGTCGGAAATAAAAGGAAGCCCATGAATTTTAACATTTTTAATTCAAAATTAATCAATTTAATTTATCAAATGCTCAAAATGTAGTCTCATTCTGTTGAATACAAAGCCGCACTCTTTTGATTATTTCGCTAAATTTCACATCAAATGTTAAAATTCATGGTCTTCCTTTTGTTTCTGACACTATGTTCTTTAGCAAAAAATAATCCTTATGATCAAGCCTTTCGATCGGTATGATAAAGCTACAGATGATTTTTTTTCTCGTGTGGCGGGATCGATTCCCGGTTCAACCATGTAATTATTTAAAAATCTATGTATGCAGTTTAAATTGTTTTTTAAATTAAAATAATGTCTTCTTTCAGTAAAATGTTCCATCTACAATATTTAGGGTACTTTCCCTCCATGTGGCATAGCCGTGGGACGTCCTGTATCCTGTATATTTCATTAAACTATCTCCTGACTTTGTATTTCAAATAATATTCATAGGAGGTCTTTTTTATCTCGTCCTCCTCATTCCAAAATGTGGTTTTCCTCATTAAAATATCATTTATCTGCACCGATTATTATTCTTCTTCTCCTCGTACCGATGTACAAGAAACATCAGACCAATTTCTGTGACAAGAAAGCAAACAGCACCGGCACGAAGCCATTGCTTTTCTTTCGTCTTGCCCGCGTTGGTTTATGTATCTGGTTAAAAGCTCAATTTAATTACAAATCACAAGGTTGGCGTTATATCACATAATTATAAAGAAATATAGGGAATAATATACTTCTATTAAAAACCAACTCTGAAATAATTTCAAAATTTACCGGCAAACCAAACGTCAATCGGTTGTTTTTTATTCGTCAAAATACGTCAATCTGTCATTTTACAGTGTTAGCACTCCGATTAAAATAACTACTATCGTTTTAAAATTAATTTGTTTCCTAGTTCATTTGCAACAACGTAAGGTTAGTAACTATCTCAAAACATTTTTTAATATAATATATTTTTCCAGATTTAATTAAATACGATTAAGTTACCTGCTTAAATATTTGTTTGGTATATTTTGTTTTCTACCATCTATATACAAGAATTATGTATAGCCACACTCAGCCCTCCTTATGCTAAAAGGCGGTATGTCAAAAACGAAAGAATTTGCTTGCAGTTTGCATTAAATTTTCAATTCAGATATCGCTTTTTAGCTAATCAGGGCACCACGGCTGAGGGATAGACTTGGAGCATAACCCAAAGATGGCGTTATTATCAGCATTACATTACTCAATTCTAAGATATACTATACCGTGAGTATAACTTTATAGATAGAGATATACAGTAAAAAATAAAGCATGTCAACTTCCTATGTACGTTTATATATTTGGCCCTGAGATAGTTTCGCTACGAACAGTACGTTATGTATATTTTCGGTACATTTTGTATTAGCTTCGTGATAATATATTTGTAGAATGTCAAAACATTGTTTTCACAGAGTTAATAATTATGTTTAGATTACAATAATCGTCTTTTCATCAAAATCCTGACTATTCAAAATTAATCTTATGGCTTATAGCACATTATCGAAGTCACTCTCTCTATTTTTACATGGGACATTACGAGTATTTTGAACTGGTGACAATGGCAAGAACGTCTTATTGTTTTTAGAAATATTTTTAGTAGAGCTATATATTTCTACCTCAAATAATAAAATCAAACCTATTTGAGATAAACCCAAACAAACTAACGAGTTTTATTCAATAATAAAATATAAGTGTCGGTTTTGGCAACGACCAATTTCAAAACATTATTTATTGGAATTGATAACATAATATTTTCTTTCGTCTTTGATCTTTTTTGGCATTTATGTCGTAAAATCGTTTATAATAGCGAAATCTTTTCTTCTTCTTTACATGGGTATAGCGGAGGCCGTTATAAAGTTGACCCAAAAATTTTTTATTAAGCTATGAGCTTCATCACATATGTTCCTTGAGTAATTCTAAGCATTTCAAGCCTGGGAGGCAATAAGAAATGTGCGTCTACTCGGATTTGTAATGGATTCAAACTTTCAACCCCTTTTTAACCCTGTTAGGGGATGAATTTTACAAAACGCTGAAATTACTTTTCCTGTCTTTTAATAATATCCCCAAATACAAAGATTCAAGTCCCGCGTTCGAAAATTTTTTTGATATCCATACAAACTTTCAACCCCTTTTTCACCACCTTAGGGGATGAATTTTCAAAAACGCTGAAATTAGTTTACTTGTATTTTAATAATATATCGTTTTACGAAGTTTCAAATTTCTAGCTTAAAATATAACTTGAACCCCATACAAACTTTCATCCCCTTTTTAACCCCCTTAGGGGTTGAATTTCTCAAAATCGCTTCTGATCTCTTGTACACTTTATAAATGTAATCTAGTGTGCAAATTTCAACTTTCTATCTTTTGTAGTTTCGGCTCTGCGTAGCAAAAATCTCCAACCAAATTTTTCACCTTTTTACGTTTTTCTTGTAAAATTACTATGAAACTGAAAAAAAACAAATATCAGCAATGAATTATACGTCTTTGGTTTATACGAAAATGATACCAAACTTGCCCTTGTAGCCACCAGGATCATAATAGATTTTTTTTAAAGATCTCCCACCCTCCCCGACTAGACGCACGCTTCTTTTTGCCTCCCAGGCTAGAAATGCTTAGAATTACACAAATATCAGATGTGATGAAGCTTATAGCTTAATAAAAAATTTTTGGGTCATGTATGGCAGCGTTACATAACTGACTCCAGTAGTAATATTCAATGACTGTGAACGTCTCTTGTCAGTAAAATAAACGAGTACCATTAAAAATATGTAAATGGCGAAGGCCAAATAGAAATTTGTCAGGCTTTAATAAAAGTTGATCAATAGCCTGTTTTATTTCAACCTCAGCATAACGTTGCTGTTTATAAGCAACGCCTTATTACGATGATGCGTTAAAACGCCGACAGTGTTCATATTGTGATATGAGAGTGTTCGAAATACGTTTATCCTGTTTAGTCTTAAATATACTTAACAACAATTAGTTACAAAACAGTAGTTAATCATACAGCATACCTACCAATCTTCTTGGTATAAATCTAAAATTTCTAAGAAAATTTCATACGCCAGGTCGTTCAAACGGACAATTCGGACAAACCTATAAACACTATTATATAGAGCTCCCGAGTCATATCTGTTAAAGTTAAAGCCTATTCCTGAATAACTTTACAAATTATTCAGACTAAGGTCACTACGTGAAATTTTACCAAATATTAGCAGGTTCTCTAAATAATTTATTTCGTATGCAAATTATTTTCAACGCTCGTGTCTTTGTTATTTAATGTAGGTACCTCCTCGTAATAAATGACTCGGGCGCGGTGTTCTCTCGACACGTGGTTTTTTGCGGTTTGACCATTCCTGTTTTAGGCAGTATTTATTTAGCTTTGAAGTTGTTTCAAAATAACTGTAGGAATTTCATTAGTATTTTAAAGTCGACCTGCAGCTGAAGGCTGCACTGCAGGTCGTAAAATGTTAGTACCGAACCAAATAAATCAGGTTGAGATTGAAAAGTGCGAATAGGTCTCAAAGAGTGCGCGTGATAAAATAACCGAGGCGCATAAAATAAAATAAAAACTAAAGGCACTTGACGCCTGAATGAAAGTGATGTATGTAGTCAGCGAGCGGGGCGGAATACGATTATCTTTTGAGTATTTCCCACGTGAGAGGAGGCAGTCGGTGGAAAATTAAAAAGCAGCGAGGAATAAACACGGGTGCTATTAACTTAGCCTATCTGTCAAATTCCCAGGTGTAATCGTAACTCTGTAAAAGTATAATGTCGAACAACAATAGTAGGTAACATGTTTACGTGTTATTTCGAAAGAAGTCACTATACATTTTTAATGAGTCTCAACAATTTTATTACCGATATACATATAAAAGTACTTACGTAAGTCCGCCCATGTATAAAATGACGTTTTTCATACACAGCTATACAAAAATAAATTATATTAGACTTACGACAGTGATTTTGCATGTGGGATTAATGGTGTATTCATTTTAATATAAGCAAATCTACATGCTATAAATTATTACACGACGCCATGTGGGATAAATACAAGACACGGATAAAAATAAGACTTAGATTTTAACTCTCAAAAACTTTACTATGGTTCATTCGTATTCCATTTAAACAGAAGTCTACACTCAAGTCTTCTTTTTAAATGGAATAGGAATGAAGTAGAATAAGTTTTTGAGTGTTAATATCTTGGTCTTATTTATACCCGTGCCTTATATTAACCCCACCGGACCCTAATCATTGATTTTATTCAAATTGTGCAATATTTATTCAAAATTTGTATATTTATTTGCTGACTTTCACATTATTTTATTATTTGCTGGATAATGCGAAAAGTTAACATACGGGTTATTTAAAAAAAAACAACAAATTTACTAAAAGGTTTTTCCCGTATAGAAATATGTGATAGATCTACAGAAACCTACTTAACTATTTATATAGCCCGCAAAACCGGTGTATACAGTACAAAGGACGGATTTAATGTACTCCGGGTTACTGTGCGGAATATAATATCAATGCTCAAGCAGCCGTCCCTCTAGCTTTACAAACTTGAATCCCCCGCATATTCAAGTTTTTGGTAAATGATCTCTACGAAACTTATTGTAGGAGTTACTCGACTGTGGTTGTGCTTATTGTAGTTATAAAGTACTTCCTTATTTAATATTGTATTACATTAATTTGTTAAAACTAGTGATGATTTGTGTGACTTCGTTACTATAAGAACTATGGTTATAACAGAAATGTAATAAAGTGAATATATTTTCCTCCCTACGCCTATCTGACAGTAACGAAACGGCAAATGCACATATTTTACCTAAAGGGCGTATTTTAATTTTAATAACAAGTTAAGAATTAGATCTACACTAGATATGGCTCAGGCCTGTAAGTGAAATTTCTTCAACACAAAGAAAAAGTTATGAGACCTACAGATTAGATATATGTATATCTAATCCAGATCTACCCCCTTATTCATAAACGTTTACTAAATTTAACAAGCCGAAAATAATCGTTTGTCCCTTTCCATCATTCCAATACGTCGGAAAGGGACAAACGATTATTATCGGCTTGTTAACTTTAGTTAGTATACGTTTATGAATAAGGGGGCTAAACATTAACCTATTATTAAAATGAGAATATGCCTGATGTCAAGTGTAGAGTTTGTGACGTGAGGGCATGTAGAATTATTTTAAGCTTGGCTCTATATGAGATCTGATAACTTTTTGACAATGCGAGCCATACGGCAACTTGGTAACATTATACATGAAAATTATTTTGGTGGGATATTTGTTTACTTTAATAGATATGACGTTACTTTATTTAAAAACAGTAAGAATTAGTGAAAGATAGTTTAAAACGCCAACTGTAGAAGTATATCCATAAGTAGTATATCTGTATTTGTAAAACTGTAGACAATACCAGTTGTCAGAACTGAAAGAACTGTTGTGTCACTAATTCGGTTACTTTACTCTAAACTTATATAGGTAAATTACATAATCTTACCTTTGCGTAGAGATCTTCTGGGCGATTTCCTTTCAGAAAGTCGTAAAATACACAAAGAGGCAAGACCATGATGGCGGGCTCTTTGCATAATGTAGCAGCCGCGGCAAACAAAAGAGTTCCTGCTAGGGTCATCCACTGCCACAGTTCACCGGAGTCCTCACTGACACTGCCACTGTACTGACACTTCAGTCTCACTGCCTCGGATTTCGCTTCCCAGGCATTTAGCACTTTCATAGGGCCCGCTTTACCACATTTCAATAATCGACGAAAGTTCATCATGACATGCTGGACCAAGCTATGGCAACTTAGTCGAAACGGCTGATCATTGCTTGAGCTCGATCTTCGCATTAAATTATTTTTTAAGATATGTCTGCATAATCGTTTATGGCGTTCACGTAATCGGATGTGCTCGCTGTACAGTAAGAAGCTTATGAGAAACAAATTGCAAGCCGCCAAATCCGCTCGGCCTACTACTCCCGCCACTGCTTCTGTGTGTATTGGGTGGGCTGCGAAGGTGAGCCCAGCGACTGCCGCACCCACTCGTATACAGGAACTCGGCATCAGTCGGCGGGCCAAAACAACAACGAGCGCTGACGCTATGCAGTGAAAAACTACGTTTAGAAAATGAAAACTCCATGGCTTGAATCCACTAAAAGCGTAATTGAGCCGATATGTAGCGACGCACAGCGGCCTATATGAACCGTGTGAACCTGGGTCTGTGAGCGGTGTTCCCCAGAAATCGTTTTCAAATAGTGCCTTTAGCGGTGTGTGTCCGATGACGTCCGGATTGGAGAGGATCGCCCGTCTGCAAAATAAAATTGAAATCTGAGTTTGTCCCAGTTAGCATATCGAATGCAAGTGAATATTCATAATTGTATGTGTGGACGCAGGAAATTTATCTTTGAAAACCGTTAAAACATGCAAATTTTCGGTCAAGAGTAAAAAAGCCACGTTTAAATGAAGGACATATTCATAGATCGTCATTATCACGTCATTTTTGATGCGCAAAGTCAAGATAAGAGGGTTAATATATAAATATATACCCCACTTGAGTGTTATCTTTCTTAATGTAGATTTGGTTTCATAAAATAAAGGATTTTCCTTTATTTGCCTATGAAAACCCATACCTTCATCCGCCTTTGCAAAATAACAAATCCAAACACGCGTCCCTAGCTGCTTAATTTAAATAAAATATTGCCTTCTTACCCGGCGCGCGTTCGATCGCTGAGCTCGGATCTCATACGACGTTTTCCCGAACGATTGGCCCGCTGCCCTATAGCCTCGTCCTTCCCTTTGCCGGCTGAATACCGTCTAAATAATGGACACGTTTAAACGTACCAATCTATCCTTTGGGATTGATTTTGGTGAGCCGTACATTTGAGCTTGCCGGCTGATGTGTGAATTTGCCGCGGGGGGCTGAGGGATACGGCTTACAGGTCACTTTTATTATTCTAATTGACTGTGGAGTTTTTGTGGATGTTTTACAATTTAATAAGTGTATTATTTTTACTTCGACAAGAACATTATCTTTTCACCACACCAGCTCGGAAAGGCTTACTTTGCACTTCGAAAACGAATAGCAAATTTGCATTTTATCCACATGTGAGGCAAAGTAATCAAATGCAAATTTTGAGTTGTTTTCTTATATTTGCTGGTAGAATTGACTTTTAAATGATGATTTTGGATGATAAATATTTAATAACATTCATTTGGATTTGATTTGGTTTGATTTTGTTTGATATTTTACATTTAATATTTGCTTCGGGTTGGTGTGGTGAAAAATTTTGTGTTTCACTCGGGGGCAAATTTTGTTTAACCCTCGTGCTTTGAAACCCTCGCAATGCTCAAGATTCCATTTTTCGAACCACTCGCTACGCTCGTGGTTCAATTTTGGAATATTTCGCTTGCTCGGGTATCAATATTAGCACGAGCGGTTAAACAACAACTTTGTCCCCTTGTAAAACAAATAACTATTGTCTTTAACTGCGATAAACGAAATATCTGGAAGAAATATCTCGTACGGACCTATAATTTGATTTCTAATGCATTCAATCCCTTTGTGCTTCCTGCTTTGAAGAGGAAAGCCAGGGATATAGACGATTGAATAATAAAATTTTATAGGGATCGAACCCGCGCTTACTATGCAGAGAAAAAAAACATTCTTTACATTTTACCATTGTATTTCAAATTGTGAGAGGGACGATGATAAACATGAGTTAGTTACAATTTTGATATAGTACATATACCTTTTTTAAATGCAAAATACTATCACGGCTATCAACTGCGTTTATTTAAGTAGGTACATCTAAACATTGATGCATTGATAATGGTAAACTCTTTTAAATGGCATTACCAATTATTTATGTTTACAGGGCGTTCGGTAATTAAATAATTGCGTTTCTTCACCGGCAGACTAAAACTGTTTAATTATAATAATTAATTTAATGAATGACGGTCTGCAAGTTTAGTATAACCTTTGACTGACATCGTAAGATCTTGGAAGTTTTCAATAATTTTGAAGTTCCATTGAAAAAACAACATAGTTTTTTTGGTCTAAGTTTTTTGGTCCGCCAGGCATTTAATCTATTTCAATGATTCATTGCCGACTCGTCCGGTTCAATATACCTAGACCTAGAGCTGGTTCAAGTAGAGATTGTACACAATTAGAAATTTCTCATTTTGTAATCTAATATTTATTCAGCCATAAGATGTCAAATAAATGTCATATGTGCCTATATGAATACTCGTACTTTCCACTTTTAGGACTTAACAATTTTTCAATACCTTATCCTATTTCTAACCATTTGCTATTATTTATAAAAAATCGGTTTATCATTCATAGTTAGATCTTAATGGAAACAAAGAAAATACATAGGTATATGTGTGAACCTAATACTTAACACTTGAACATGTTCGATTTGGTTTGTATCTGGAGTTAGGAAATGTATTTTGTTAAAAGTCTGCAGCTTGTTAAAGATGCACTGCAACGTATACTAATTTAGTGCTAACAGCATTGAGGTTTTCTAGTTGTTGGGAACAATGTAGAATAGTGCGGCTGTACCGCAAAGAAATAAATAACAAAAGCCATTTTAGATTGGAAAGTTGTCGATAAAGTTGGGCAAAGCACCGAACTGTTCCGGGCAAGGCAGCGGCAGCTGCGGGCTGCGTCACGTAAGCCCTCAATTACAAAACATTGGAGAGGTTGCACACGAACAAAGTTCCGTTCCATCCTCATTATCGCTTCGAGAGATTTAGAAGAAAGAGAAAATGAAAAGTTTCTATAAGATTTTGAACCCTCTCAAAGTTTAACGGGTTTTTGATACGGTTTCCTTTCCGAAATAAATATATTTTTACTTTTACTATATATAAAAGAAGAAGAAGCCTTAACTCAAAGGTGGGTGTATATAGGCTGAATACGTAGATAGATGGGTAAACTATAACTTTCCATATGTTCCAATTCCCTTAAGAACAATTATCTAACTAATGAAATGGGTTATTGAACGGGCTCATTTGTTCAATTTGACTATGTTAAGTGCTGAATATGAATAAAAATATGAAATCAGCTGACGATCGATTGATAACTTTACTTGTTAGCGTGAACGTTTGTGCGAAAGTTTTTAATTGGTATTAATACTTCCCATTATGTGCTCAATTAGATCTTGTTAGGAAGTAATTTGCCAGTTATAAAACACTTCCTGTAATTAACGTTGTTTAGTTTTGCAGTAGGTACATTTTAACACGCAAACGTAATATCAAAAATACAATGTTAGGAATATGTAATAATTATAATAAATGTCATTTGGCGTAGTAGTCGTGAAAAAATTATTACTGATTCGATGAAAACGAAGGCTAAAGTACACAGTCCTCAAGTCAATTTCATGTTGAAATGAAAGCTGCTACCGCTTGCGTGTAGCTATCCAAATGTGTAAGAAATATATTTAAGAATGAAATTGTTTATTTATAAGGCAACTAGTTGTCATATCGCGCAAACTATCGCCTTTTCTCTCAAACTGTGAGCAAATAAATATGTAATTTGAAAGCGGTGAATAGCACTAGGATGGCATGTAAGTTTATGTCTACGCCCTACCTGTCATCATAGACAAATCCGGCATCTAATGTGTTGTAGTACAGGAGGAACGCCAGCAGGGCGCTAGCCGCCGTCACCCACTGATCCATGGCAATGCAACGTCTACATCAGGAATATTTGTAGGTACTCCATTTCTGAAACAAGAGAAAAAAAATTGAATTACTAACCTTGCAAAAATTATGCGTGATTTGGTGTAAATCAGTCTTCGTTATTCTCAGTTAGGACGAATCACAAAAACAAAAACCTAATGTAAATTGTGCATGACACTGTGTACGAATAGATTTACCATAGATATTTGAAATTCGTAATTTATCGTGAGGTCTGCAAACTCATAATTTACTTCACTAAGTAGTTTGATTAATCCTCAGGTATAGTTATATTGATTGGTCATGATGCAATTGAGCTTTAATACTATCTTATTTATTAAATGTAGGTACCTGTAGGTCTGAGGCATTTTAGTGTAGATTTTAAGGCGAGGTTATCCAGAATATGTGATTTAATAGTACTACGTAAAAATGTAAAAAATATGTAGGTGACGTTTGAGACCTCTATCTGAATCCCTTACAAGTATACTTACTGAACATCGCAGGATGGAAAAAAGTGATATACCTCTGTTTTTTTACATTGTATGTCATCGTATGGCATTATACAGTATCAGAATACATCATTAATCCTTTTAGATTCATTGTATTTGAATCGTACAATAACTTGATAGAGAAACATTACATCAATGATGGCAACATTGATGTCACGAATAAGTAATATATACTTACTTTGAAGTTCTTAAGCGATTATTGTGGCTATAAAACTGCTGTTGTAAAGCCACCCTCTCTACATGAGAGCCCTTTTTACAGGTTACAGAGAAAACAAAAGCTTCTCAACTACGGTTGTAGTAGGTTCTTTTAAGGCGTATAAGGGGTGAATTTTTACTGTTGGTACCTACATTTAACACTACGAAAAAAATTCAATTAAATAGACATATGGGCGTGGGAATGGATTTAAGTCGCCAGAGCTTATAAAAATCGTATGTGTAGGTATTTTTACTTGATTTACATTTAAAATTTAATATAATTTTTCATTCGCAGTATTAGAACGAACGATCGATCGAGTTAAAGCGTGTCTCATGGAAATAAAGTGCTATGAGTTATTTTAACAAGTGTAGCTAACATCACAATAATATAGTCAAGTATTATTCAGCGGCACAGCCTATATATGCATGTATATGTATTTGTATATTAAGGCTTATTAGAAACATCCCGAGAAGCAATTGAATAAATATGTGATGAGATAGGCTAGTGATCAATCAATTCACTCACATTTAGTATTAGTAAGTCTAACACAAAAGTCTAAACTAATTAGTAATCAGTTGCGCTAACGTTCATTAGAACGTAACGGCAACGTCCTACAAAATTATCTTGTTGACCATCTATGAAACAAACAATCAAAAAATTGAACAACAAATGAAAAAAATAAACCAGGTTCTCCTTTTTGGGCTGTTTTAACTTTTTTCTATCTTTAAACTCCACACGTTACAACGGCAGAAAGAATTAACAAAGCAGCTTTACGTCATCCGAAAGGGGTAAATGTAAAAGTACGTAACAATGAGCAGAGTTTTCCTTAAGAACATTATTCACGTCGCGTACGTCATCACATTAAGCAGATTTATGTTCCAACTTCATTACTTTAAAGGCTTTTTCAATCTCCCGACGGTTTAAATGATAAATGAAAATGTGTATTTGGAATCAGCAAAAGAGCTGGATTATTTTTGATATAATGCAAATGCTTAGTTTCTTCTTGTCCCTAAGCCTGAATAGTTTTATCTGGGTTTTACGTGAAGTTTTTCTCAAGCAGCATTTTTTTTTTGGTGAAATGCTGGATTTGTTTCTTGGTAGGTATGTAATATTGTTTTATTTTTATTTCATTAACAACGTTCAATCGTAAAATATGGTTAAAGTTTATTTGCAAATATTCTGCCCGAATTATACTAACAGGCCAATTCGAACGTACATTGACATCAGAATGATATCTGAATAATATCATTTTATGTATCATATATTATGCCTCGCTCGAGCAAATACATGTACGGAGCGAATTGCACGATAACTGAATCCCGTCAGTATCAATTTAATCGTTGTGAACTAAACATTGTCGAAGAATGGAGTAAACCACCTTTTTTTAGCACCATTTTTCATCACCAGCGGTGGCAGCATTGTTTCATTTTTATCACTTGTCAGTAAGCCTGTCACTTCGCACTTACGTACTTGTTAGAATGTGACAAGCATGGTGACAGACGATAAAATATGCAACCGTGCTACCGCTGCAGGCAGTAAATAAATAAAAGAGTGACCATATACGTACAGCATATTTTAATATACCTATATACCTGCATATATACTGTCGAACGAATAATGGTTTCTCACTCACCGATACTCAAGTTGCATGGCTGACTGAAATTACCACATTAATAAATAATCTAATATGTTGACACTCACATGGACAAGTATAGGTACCGGTATATAATGATGGTTAATAGTAGTAATGGTTTATAGGAATAAATTATCAAATAGAGGTATTGTTTTCAACTGACCAAACCTATAATATTTTTGAATACCATTACAGTTCAACCTCTATTTGGAGTTCTAGGGATATAAATAAACACAAACATTCCGGTTATACCTCAATTCAAACCAGTAGTCAGAATACCGACCGTCAGGTCCCCGAAATAAAATAATATTATGAATTCTGAAAAATGCAACACCATAAGAACAATAGTGATGTCACACATTGGAGCCATATCGATATTAAGGGTATAGTTCCATGGCTAGACCTATGGAACTCTTTTCACTTCGGTCTGCCAATTTTAAAAAGAACTTAGCTCATTCGTTGATTACAAAATATTTTATTCTTATCATGAGTCTGATTTGATGGACTCTACTAAATTCATTAATACTGTTTAACATAAAATTATGGCTTGGCAAACATTGTGCTTTGTTGGCGAACAGTTTTCATAATAATTGTGACTCAAAATGTCCGCATGTCATCCCGAATATTCGGTATTCGGCCGAGAGAGGGGCCGAATATTCGGTATTCGGCCAAATTCACTATTCGGGGCATCAAAATATGAATAATAAATATTGACCCGGACCCCGACTCTATTAGCAGTAGGTAATACTTGGTTCTCATACATATAAAATGACGTTCAAGACCAACTGGTCATAATAAACTTATAAAGGGGTAGAGACAAGCTAAAACATCTAGTTTACTACATAATTTAATACGATTTTTGCCTTACAGCTTTAAAACAAATAAATTACTAAACTTCACTTCATTTAGGATAGATACACATTTTTTTTAACTAATAGCGGCTCGATTCGGGAAATGAATTAGAGACTCACTAGATATGAAATAGTAAAGATATGTATCGTTCCACTGCAAAAGGTACCTAATGGCGGCTGGCGCCGCGATTCGGGAAATGAATAAGATATTCACTAGATATGAAATAGTGAAGATATGTGACGTTCCACAGAAAAAGGTACCCTATGGCGGCCGGCGCTTACGTCGCATAGCGCCGCAATAATATTGGAGCGGCGTTAATGATAGCGTAAGCGTCAACCGCCATAAGATACCTTTACCCGTGGGACCTCACATATCTTTACTATATCGTTTCTACTTAATCTCTAATTCATTTCCCGAATCGCGCCGTAGGACATGACTTCACATTGGTCGTATGTCACGTCCATTAACCCTAAGGACTGTATCGTTTATTATAAATACAAATAAAACCTGGTCTAACTGTTGACGTGTGTATTATTTTGTATTACTATGTTCTTAAGGTATACTCTGGGGGTATTTTTAAGCCATATCTGATATAAGAAGGTTTTACATTTATTTTATTTTAGGGACTTTATGATGATTTTAATACCGTCTAGCAATTGTAATTTGGACAAGCCTATCGAGCTTAATTTGAGACTATTTCACCGATTCCTTGGTACGATTTAAAGAAACAAAAGGTTAATATGCTGCCAAAATATGCCATCTAAGTGTCCTTTTCATGATTGCTCAATTGAACATCCACAGAATAAATGTGGTGAATTTTTATCTTTACATGAAAACGACTTTTTATGCAACATTTTGGATTCCCGTCAATTTCTGACGCCAGCGAAATGAGGGAAACAGCTAAAAGAATCTACCGAAATCCAAAGCCTAACGGACATTCATGGCGTTGAACCATGGCTAGAACAGGTCGATAGAAACGCTCCATGATGGTTATATTGTATACCAAAGTCGGGGTTGTCGTAAGTAACATGCCATATTCTCTAAAAGGCCACCAAGCACAGATCCAAAACTTTTTTTCCAACTAA
Source organism: Cydia fagiglandana (assembly GCF_963556715.1). Lineage (NCBI taxonomy): Eukaryota > Metazoa > Arthropoda > Insecta > Lepidoptera > Tortricidae > Cydia > Cydia fagiglandana. The sequence goes on from NC_085932.1 coordinate 11,562,080, forward strand.
AAGAAATGATTAGACTATGCCCAGATGTTTCGCTTTACGAATCATATGTAATTGCTGTTTACATAGTACGATTTTTTTTGTGTAATATCTCGTCTTGTTCGCAAACCGTAAATTTTCTTGTAGTATTTGTCCAAAATCATTGTAGTTACTCGGGAGGATTGGGTAAATATTGTCCAAACCATATGCTTTACGTGATCTCCCAGGACGAAATGTTACTTATTATTAAAGCATTAATTAAACTATATGTGTAATTTTTTAATAAAAATATAATACCAGAAAAAACGGCTAAGTAAAGTTGTATTTATAATAAACGATACAGTCCTTAATATACCTACCTATTTATTTACTACATATATGGCGGCACGACTACACCGAGTCGTCGCCAAATTCGAGTTCATTTACGCTTCTCGTTTCAAATGTCAAAACTCTTTTTTTAACTCTCTGTGGATATAAAATGGCGTTAATGTTACGTAGCGAGAAAATATGTTTTACATTACGTTTCAGTTACATATACGAGTATTAAAAATGTCCAAACTATCATTGTAATATCGCTGGCCCAATATTACAGGGTTCTAATGTTTCACTTTTATTGAACTGTGAACATTGTCATAGTAACGTCATTAACTCGAATTTCAACAATCTTGAAAATGTAACATAGACCCCTGTAATATTGGGCCAGCGATGTTTTTTATTGCTTAACTAAATAAAATCTGAAAGTAACAATATTATTCTGACAGCTGCTTGTGAAACAACATGCGTACATTTTAAGGAACAAATTGTGAATTAAGCAAAATTAAAGTAAACAAACTGGCCGGAAGGAAATCGCCGACGAGATTGTTTTGTGAAGAAGCTAATCCGGACAAAAGAGCAATAACTCTGTTTCATTTGTTATGGCGGAGTGAACCAATCGGCTAGAGCAAATAAAGCGAGGTTTGTGGAGCGAAAATAGACAAAGGATCAGATACAGGTAGGAGTAAATAATCCCGCATGACTTGGGCGGAGGAAGCATTTTCACTATTATCTACCCAGACTGACTTCGAAGGAAAATATACTTGTTTACCCGGAATCGGAAACCGGCGTTTAAGAACGGTTTTGAACGGTATAGGTACGGTTATCTCCTGCAGATAGTGCCAGAAGAACTGGAGCATTATATCCGATAATAACTGAAGGTAAGTACTGCCTGCGCTGGCTGCGCTGCGCCAATGTTTACCATTCTACGATATTTTCGTAAAAGTATTCTCTATTCGGACCCGGGTATGTCCTTAAACTACGTCCAGGACCCGGGTATGTCCTTAAACCACGTCCAAGACCACCGGTGGACGGGCAGCAGCGTCCCTCAAATTCGGTGTACTAACTGCGATCGCCAACCCGCCTGCCAAGCGTGGCGATTATGGCATTCACCCCCCAAAAAAGGGGGAGGCCTATGTTCAGCAGTGGACGTCTTATGGCTGAGATGATGATGATGATGATCCTCTATTAGAGTGATTCGGTTACGTCTGTTCCAAAGGCAACACCGACTAGACTAAGCGCTACCTGTTTTCGAAATGTTCATAAAAGTCATTACACACTTTACTTTTATTACTGACTTCCACTGCTTTCACATAACTACAATGACCACATATATACCGGATCTTTAATCCTGTTATTCGCACAGTTCCTAATCATGAGCCATTTCCGTCTGCAAATCGCTTTCATCAAAAGTTCCCATCTCTCGAATTACGTCAATTGCCGTTCGAAAATCAACTCTGACTTTATACGACAGGGGGTCGTTCATAATTTAAATTATTTTAATTTAAATCAATCTACATATCAATAGCTAAATTTGACATCATAATATCGATAAAAGGGCCTACTTACGGAATCGATATTATGATTTCAAGGGCTTATGTATAATAGATTATTGTTGAAGTAGCACGTCGAAAATGTAATAAGTACCTAAGAGAAATCATGTATGGGGTGAGCGCTTAAGTTATTTTTTCTATGACAATTTAAATAAATTATATCAAATAAAAGCTTTAAATTAAAAGGAAACAAAAGATGTGGTGCTGTTGGGTTTTGTTTACGAGTAGCTGCCGAAACAGTCCACCATCCACCTCCTGGCTTCATCATACTTGTAACATCAGTAGCCTTACCACGGCTGCCATATCAGTGTCAAACTTCACACTAATGTCTGCGTAACTTAATTTCTATATATGTATATCTCGCTCGTCCTACTATGTCAGTATTAGCGAGATGCATAGAATGTAAGTTAGGTAGGTACCAGTGGCGGCGCGTCAAACATATCCATAGGCAAGCCGGGGCTAATTTAAACAATAAACAATATTTATTTGGTAGCATACAATGTTTAGGTAATGGGCTAGTATCTCTTTTTAAGTATTGTAAATACGTGTATTAAAAGAATACTGCTCTTCCACTATAGGTAATTTACAGTTTCTTTTAATGCTATTAACATTAGTTAGGTTAGGGTAGAAATTTACTATTACAATTTAACATTAAACATTAAACTTTAATTTGGCTTACATATTTCCTTTACAACTCCGCTCAAACGTCCAAAAACACGCAAGCCGGTGGGAATCGGCTTTTATGGACGCTCCGCCACTGGTAGGTACGCTCACGCTAGCGAACATGTCAGTGTCAAACTGGTGGTAGCGGTACAACTCGGTGGTCTCACATCTGTATTATCATCTAAATTCATATACTAATTACCAAATTGTATTTAATTAATTGGCAGTTTCGAGTTACAAGTGAAGTCAATTTTGTTTCAATAGGTACTCTTATATCGACTTAAATTATATCTGGCTATTCCAGCTTCCCAAATAATAAAATTGCGATGTAGATTTTTTTGGGATTTGAATAAATATGATGAATGCGATTGCAGCTCAGCTGTGATAAATCTGTGCGCCGTTTGCATCTATTTCAGTCCGTAGGTATAATTTATGATTTTTAAAATGAATCAAATAAAACCTGAGTATAGTACTATATTTTCTAGATAAAAAAAACATAATTCTTAAGTCACACGAACCCGTCACCAAAAAGACGCTCCCATACAATCGAAGATACGTTCTCATTTGAAAACGACATGCTTAAATTACATTAAACTTAACATTAACGTTTACTTTACATTACATACATATCTATATATGTCACAGGTACCTGCTAGTTTTCGTTGCTAAACATATATTATACAAGGATAATAGAGCGAGTATTACATGTAAAACTTATACTAGTTCTAATTTATTTAATGTACCGTATATATTGAGAATATTTACAAGTGTCACTTTTAAAAATGTAAACTTATAAAAAAGCGGACAAGTGCGAGTCAGACTCGCCCACCGAGGGTAGGGTCTCTACCCTACGAGTAGACGAGTTGGGAAGAGCTGCACTGTCATTGAAATCGAAGAATTAAAATATATCCGACATTTAAGAGAGAGAGAGAGGTTTGATTGAATTTGTGCCGTGTCCCATGGATACACATGCTGGTAGCTCAGATTATCGAAATCATAATTTTGGATCTTAGCCAGCCCATTATTATACTAAAAAATCTGTCCCACCAATCGGCGATGGCCTCACCGAGATGTCTGATGAAGGCGGACATTTGTGGTGCGAAGACTCCATCGACGGGTGTGATCTTAGGAGTGAAAGTTGCGTGACGCTTTTCACAGGCATTCGAGTATTTTCTTTTTTTCTCTTCTTCGGTGGATTTTAGGACGAATGCTACCGGACGTGAGATATATATAAAACTAGAGTATAGTTGTCGAAATATAATTTACACCGAATGGTCATAAAACTTTATATTTACGAATACAAAAGGACAAAAGAGGTGTGAAGTGCTTTGCTGCACGCGCCATCCATATAGTGGGAATAATTATGTAGTTATTATACTTTGTATTTCTGAGATAATAACAACAGGTTATTAGGTCAGTAAAAGTAAAGTATTTTTCAACGCGCATCGTCGTATCGTACTTTGAAATATATTTTTTTAGATGATTTAGCTAAGGTATACTTTGTTATTACTACCCTATTATAAAACATTCATTAGCGATATCATTCATCGGTGCAAATAATATTTCCTCGACTATATACCAGACATACTTAGAATAATGTATGTTACTTGAATGTATGTTAATGATGACATTATTAAAATTCATGTTATTAAAAAAAAGTTTTTATATGAGAGCGTAATTTCGAATGTGTGACGGCGGCTAGGTTCGTTTGACTTTAAGATGCACATAATAAATATATTATGACAAAAACCTAGAAACTCAATATTTAAGTAAATAATATCACGTACATTTAAGTTTAACTCACGTTTCCAAATTAAATATGCCTTAAATTAAGCTTTCGAAAGGTCTCAAACCCAAGCTTACTACGTAGGCGTTAATTTGTTGAAATAAGTAGGAGGCCCAATGAAAGCCGCTCGTGATCCCTTCTCGTTCCTTATTTCCGTAAGCGAGTAGTCCTCATCAATGTTTAAGCACCTCGAGGATCACAAATACGCATCGCTTCTCACCGCTCGCACCTTTCACGCAAGATTAACGCTCAATTCTAACGGCAAATGCCGTTTCAAAAGCTATATTTCTCCCGCGGCTCGTTACACCAACGAGTACGTACAAATTTATCGGAAATTAGTACGAGTAACTCCCACGGCGCGGGAAGTCATAACGTCAGGGAAAATCTAAAACGAATTTATTGCATCCAGCCCAGGAACGCACCTCTAGGGGCTGCACTGCACGTAGCTAGCGCAGTAGATAACTAGATGAATTTATAATCTGCAGGCTTAGCAAGCCTATAAATCGCTTCACTTCAAAACTGGCCACTACCCGCCCCGCTTTATACTCCCGTTTCTAACTTTCAACCCCAATTTGACCGTCTTTCCTATCTCTTTCAATATCTATCTAGGTCTATCTACCGTTTTCTTATATGACAATAAACTCCGAAGAGACTAGGGTCTTATTCGAAAATCTACAAATGAAAAATCGATTGGACATCGTATTGAATAACTAGTTATTCAATACTGAGACGCAAATGTCACCTCTGTTTGATTTTTCTTCATGTCGTATTGTTTGTTGCAAAGTTTTTGGGATGCTAAGCACGTGTCGAATTCTATTTTAAGAGTATTGCCGCTGCTTGGAGCTTGTTGACGTGAAATTGGTTACAGTTAACGTTCTAAAGTAAATATACATACACAATTACACATACTACTTAAAATATAGTCAAGATATGCTATAACTATTTATATACACTAATCCATCTCAAGTCTAGATTTTTATTTCTTAGATTTTGTAACCATTTACAAACGTTAGTATACAGGGCTTAACTAGATTTTAAGCGAAAATGGTTTCAACTTTCACCCTTATCTTCAATAGACAGGGGGCCGCGCGATAATCCCTCGTTGTTTCTATCGGATACGTTGATGGAGTACCACCCATGTACCTACTAACCGATATATGCAAGAGATAGTATTTTAATAGGTACTAGAAATGTACCTCCGTACTCGTATGTACCATCGGTTATATATTAAATACTTATATAAAAATAGAAATAGACTAAATAAGTTTTTGGTTCAAGCTTTTATCGGCTTTTCTTTCCACAGGCAACTCATCGAGATAATTCTTAAAACCCCAAACACAAGAGGTTGCGTTATTTTATCACAGAGTGCGTATGGCCACCTCTTAAATTCGTCATCAGATCAGCTCGATGGTAACACAATATTACGTTGTTTACATATTTATGCAAATTAATTGGCTTCATCCAAAACCGGGAAATGCTTCAAATTTAATTTACAAGATTTGATTACAGTCACACACGGGACAGGTGAAAGTAAATAAAAAAATTAAAAAAAAAAAAATAATAAAAGTAGTATATACCGTCAGCAGTGTTTGACAACATGCATGGACGTCCACCGGGCTAACATAGGGTTATCCCAGGGGCTAGCAAACACGCTCAGAATGCGAATAATGGATGGTAATGTTGTTCCCAATACAGTGCCAACCACTTAAATAGCCTCACCTATATATTGTGAGTATTATAATTATACGTGATAATTTTTATCAATATATCTTAAATTTGAATTGTACGCCCTGACGTTTATCGAACGACACATTCACAAGTCCGAACTTGTCTGCGCGCGAAACGTCGTGGACGCAAGAGCTAATACGGGTCGTCCACATGAATAGCCTCAGTGTAACATAATTGTCCAAACCGTGCATTTATGTTTCGCTTTCAAATTTATTTTATTATGATTAGATAATACAGAAGGCATTCTATTAAGTACCTGCAGTAACGCGATAAACACAATGTTTTTGTGACTATAGGACGTGGCAAAAACTTACAAGTTTAGAAATTGAAAAGGTTAAAGTTTATTTAACTCATAAATTATCCCATCGTGAGATAGCTAAAAAAATAGGTCGCAGACCTAAAGTTATTAATAATTATGTTAAAAATAAGGAAAATTACGGCCACCAGTATAAAGGACGCACAAAATTTGCCACTATGGATCGTGAACGTCGACTTATTTTACGCTCTGCTTCAAATTCCACCAAGACCGCCAGGCAGATAGCTAGTGAAATAAATACTAGAGTGGGTCTCTATTGTTTCCCAAATAGTTTTAAGTCATAATGTATTGTTTGTCCGAATTTTCGTTAGTCATAATTGATTTTTCTCAAAAACGCGTAACTTTTCAGGATTGCCATAAAACAAACCTAACCTAACCTAACCCATCTATAGAATAACCTTACAAAAATCCTGAAAAGTTAACGGTTTCAGTTTTATGACTAACGATAATATGACAAATAATACATTATGACTTAAAACTTTATGGGAAACAAAGGGACCCCTACTAGAGTATCTCTCTCTACAGTTCGACGAATTATTAGAACATCATCCCACCTCAAACGAAAAATATCATGAGTAAACCTCCTTTGCGCGAACAACATGTGGCGGATCGACTGTCTTTTGCTAAAAAGTACATGTGCTGGAAAACCGAGTGGCGAAATGTGATTTTTAGTGATGAGAAAAAGTTTAATCTAGATGGTCCAGATGGATTTAAATATTATTTACATGACCTAAGGAAAGATCCGAAAGTACTATCACGTCATCACTCAACTCTCGGATCGGTGATGGTTTGGGGAGCAATTTCTTACTATGGTACTGTTGATTTAATTATGGTAGATGGAAGACTAAATGCTGAAAAGTATTTAAATTTATTAAAAGAAACAAAAAGTAAGATCAGAAAAGTAATAAGTAGAAAAAAAAATGTTTTTTCAGCATGATAATGCTCCCATACACACGTCAGCCATAGTTACAAAGTCGTTTGATGAAAACCAGATTGAAGTTCTAGATTGGCCATCCTTGTCTCCTGATCTGAACATCATGGAGAATGCCTGGGGTTGGCTGTCTCGGCAAGTTTATTACAACGGAAGACAGTTTAGTAATAAAGAAGAACTGATTCAAGCTATTTACACTTATTGGGATTCTGTGGACGTTAATTACACAGATTCTTTATATGAATCACTACCTAATCATATTTTCGAATTAATAAGGTCTAATGGAAGGTATACAAAATATTAAACGAAAGAGTTTTAATAACTAAAAAGTATCCTTTAGCATGTGAGGCTATTCAATTGGAAGGGCCAATTATTAGATTGACGTTATTTCTTAAAACTTTGATTAGATAACAATAAATATTTTATTTACTATTACAAGGCTTCTTGTTTTATCTCATATTTAATGTTTAATGTATATCTCCTTTTTATATTACTATGAGAAATATTAATTTTGGTGAGTGAGGCTATTCAACTGGCTGGTACTGTATTTGTATTATTTATTTATCTGAACAACCGTCAGAGTCTAGATTCAAAACAAATTTCCACTCTATCTGCTCGAGAGTTATAGGAAAAATAAAAATTTGGACGACTACAAACACCAACATCGGAAATCGAATCGCCGGGTACAATGTTTACAGTGTAAATAGTGGAGTTTCCATACAACCATGTCTTTCAATTTAAATTTAAAACTCCCCATTACGTGGGATCGGGCTACATTTTGGATATGTAGTTTAGTTTAAAACATTTTTCTTCAGGTTTTATCGTCCTCTCGCATTATACCTATAGTTACGAAAGATTTTTTTATTCAAGTCACATCAGGTGCCTACAATTGCAAAATCTACTTAACCTATGTGAAAACATGACAAACATCAAACAGACATACTGCCGTATTCGAACTTCAAGATATTCACAAGAGACGACACGTACTAGATCCATTCTAGAAACGTTATAGTTTAGATATCAACTAATTCTCTTTTGCAGCGCAATTCGGGCAACCAATGTCACTTTTACGTTAGATAGAGTAAGATATCTATTAGATGCGAATTGGATCTCTAGGTCATATCCTGTGGAAATCGTTCAAGAGTCTCTCCAGAATCGCGCAAATGTCAAATTTGACAGGTTAGATCGTTATTGTATCTTGGTGATGTCTAAAAGATATCTAATAGATGTCTATTTCAAACTCCGAATCGGGCCCATATACATGTCAAGAATAATAGATACTTACCAATAGTACATTACAATACAAATGAGTAATATTTCATTTGTAGGTTTTTTACTTTTTAGGTACTTTTAGTTAATTAGTTTAATTCTTTTTTCTTTGTATATATTATTTTGCTTATATTTATATTTAAGTTTAGTTTTTAATTAGTTTTATGTTTAGATTATAAAATGTTTAGATTATGTACTTCGTTTAATGAGTAAAGTAGGAAATTCGCAACTAGCGGCGATAAATTAAAACACGACCGAAGGTAGTGTTTTGAATCGACACGAGTTGCAAATTAGGTACCTTTTCGCACGTGTATTCTACGTTTTACGCACGTATAGTGCTAGTTCCGCATCAGCGCACTAAATTAGCACCATTATACATTACTATACATTATTTTTTACACATAGAAATACCTACAAGCGCATAAATACTAAAGAATATCGGCTAAAATAATTTAATACTTAATCCATAGTATAGCAAAACAATATAAATAAAAACAATGATCATACTTAAATGAAATAGCTTAGTTTCAGTTTAAAGTCAATATGTAAATAATAAGCTTATCAAAATGAATGTTTCGGCTTTCTTCTGCTTTTCAATACTGTAATTCGTTTCAAAACTAGCTCCCAATATTCTTATCTCTCTCTGAAAGTTCCAAAGACGTGTTATAACATTCGATTTGCACTTGGCTCCACATGGATGTCGTTAAATAAAATGTTCAATATCATTGGAGAGGAGCGGTTATGAGCGGGCGGATGGGGTGACAACTGGCCGTGAAAACCTGAAGCCGGCAAGGCAGGTAAGCCAAACCTATATCTAAATGTTATGTGTTCATTTGCTACGAACTTCTACGATAATGCTACGCGCTACGATTCCGTGTCTTCCATTATGATACTTCTAGTATAGTAGGTACGACAGTATTTTAACTTATTTAAATTTGCAAGCCTGTCATCCACTCCTCATTTGTAAAATATATTTCAATTTATCAATCGTCGCTTTTGACATGTCCTTCGTCCAGAATTAAAGCGCGTTGGACGTTAATTCTTCTAATAACGACTTTAGTCCTTTGTGGTTTAAAAATTTTCAAATTTTTATTCATTCATACTTCCATTGTATAAATAAACTGGTGCTTATAAGAAAACGTGATAGAAACAATAATACAGAGATTAATTACGCTCGACGACGATGATCGATGGCTGCTCGAAACGAAACGATAAATATTTACGAGCAAATGAAGTGTGTGAAAGAAATTGTTGTCAATCTCTGTCGCAAAGCCTCAGGCGCTTGACATTTGTAGGATACTTTTGATCGTGTGTTTTGTTCGGTAATTGACAAAATAATATTTCTGTACCTTTCAGAGCGCAATCCTTTCTTTGTTCACTTCACAAATTCTTTCTCACTGGTGGGTCGGCCAGTTCATAGTTTGTGAGAGTATAAACAAAATAATATCAGTTACAAAGTTGCGAAAAAATAAATTAAATAAATGAAATCGTGCAAATAGTGCTTATCAGTTCAATGTACCGGTGACAGCGTGAGCGTTAGCCGTTTCACACCGTTGGACGTAAGAGTCATTACAAAGGCTCCCGGCGTGGTACGCGCGGCTGGGTGGGCGGCCGGCTGCTCCGGGCGCCTGCCGCGTACCGACTGACGTTGCTCCACACGACACATCTGCATTTAAGAAGCAGCTATCGTTATGCGACTAATCGATTGGTTGGAGCGAGTGGCACTGTCGCCTGTCCCGCTTCTCTGTTTCCTTTGCTCGCGCACGCGCCTTCCCGCGCTATTCTCATTCTGTCATTCTCTTTTAAACTAAAGAAAAGTAAATAAAACTCTTACAAACGGATTGTTAGCAGAACAGGAGGTGCACCAGAGAGACTGTGCTTCATGAATTAAAAAGTGTACCTATAAGTGTAGGTTTTTCAGAGAAGGTGTGATGTAGGTGTAAGGACTATTTAAGAGGACTGTTCTTATCGTCTTCGGCTTGGCTCGGCCGCTACTCTCGGCACTTGTTGCGCCGACTTTGTTCCGGCGATGAAAAGCTACGCACGCCATTGCACGCCACTCTTTCCCATTTGTTATTTTATCAGTAATTAATTTGAACGCATCATGCTTACTCAAGCATTATAATAACGTTTGTAATTCAGGGGAGAGCTGTGTTTCCGAACTGGTGGTAGGTACTGACTGATAAACATCGACAACTTTATGTATGGCGATTCGGGTGTGTTCTTAAGCAACTCGAGGAAATCCTCTCTCAAACCACAAATTTCATGAACTTGACCCGATGATAAAGTCCACAGATGTGATGTGGATCTTTTCTGAAAGCTGGATGTCATGATTTTGGATGTTGGTACATGTGTAATAGAAATGACTGAAGACACTGAGAGGTGAAGAGCAGAGTGAGGGATGAAGGTAATTGGGGAGTTTAAGGAATTTGAGGTTGAGCATTGTTGCGGTTGAGGGGCAGGATTTGAGAGGCTTGACGGTTGAGGGGTCGACGGGTTGAAAGGAAGGAGAATGAGGAGTCGAAAGGTTGGATGCGAGGGGTGGCGGTTTTGAAATTAAGGGGTTCACTCGTAAGAGGGAGGGGGTCGAAAGGTCAGAGATTGAGGGATCGGGGGTTGAGAGATTGGAAGCATTCGAGGGCCAGAGGGGCAAAAGTGGGGCAAAAGTTGAGGAGTCAGACTTTGGAAAGATAAGGGTGATGAATTCTTATGCATTATTTTTGCAGTGTGAATAAATGTGCTATGTCTGTACTTTGTACTATTGCCCCACAAGTTGATTCCACATTGGAGGCATGTTTGAGCAAATGCACGTCTAAATACGACTCTGCTTAAGCGGGAAATTCCTGTGAAAATCTATTATCTCATGATCAAAGTGTGCATATTGCGTTCTAACGCTAAAACTTAATAGGTAAGCGTTTCAGTGGAATAATTTCAACCGCTAGCAGAAAAAAAGGGTAATTGTTTCTTGTATAAGAAAGCGCGTGGATTTTTATTTCCATGCAAAATGTTCTGCATAGTTTTGCGTTCTAACATACTATTTAGATATACTAAAGTATTTTTACTTTGCCTTATGTAAACATAAGGCAAAGTGAACTTGACCATAAAGGTCTCTTGCCCACTACACCGTATCATACCATGACCGTGCTATGAACGTGTCAGGCAAAAAAATATTCTTTGTATGAAAAAGTATGAGACCATGCCCACTAGCCCGTTCCATCACCGACCATACCCGTCGCGTGCCATGCACGGACCGTCAAAAATAGTCGGCGAGGATATTTTGCCGGTGCCGAAACGCTCCGTGCATGACACGCAACGTTGCCAGAACGGTGCGTGCAGGCGGCGAAACGATGAGCATACGGGCTTTAACCGCGTATGGTGACCGTTCTAAGCCCGTTATAAACGCGTTGCTATATTTCTTGCTCGCTCTTACCAGTCTGATAACTATTCACTGGCTCTTTCTGACGAGTATTGCTCTCGCGAATAAAACGCGGGTACTAAGGGGATGAAACGGATACTATGGGGATGATGCGCGGTTACTACCGCGGATCTAGTGGGCTTAGTAGTCCGTATCGCGTTACATTCCGTGCCTGATACGTTCATAGCACGGTCATGGTATGATACGGCAGAGACCTTAAAATGTTCGTATAAAAACGAACTATCATGCTATGGCAAAAAATATGAAGACTTAAGATTTGTAAAAATAGAAATAATAATACTTATACTACAAAACGACATAAACAATAAATAATACAACAATTTCTCAATCATTTATACATTTTACTGTCTCATCCATGTCCATTTTTTTACGTCGAAATAAAATAATATTTATATAGTGAATTAAAGTAATAAATAATACAAACTGTCAAGCGTGAGTCGGACTTAAGGAAAACAACAACGGGCGCACATCTGACTCGCACTTATTACGGTTTCACGAGTTTTTGCTATTTTAAAATCATTGATACAGCAGATATAATCCGTGGTCTCTGCCTACCCCTCCGGGAAATAGGCGTGATTATATGTATGTATATGTATGAGGTCGCGGGTTCAAACCCCGGCTCGTACCAATGAGTTTTTCGGAACTTATGTACGAAATATCATTTGATATTTACTAGTCGCTTTTCGGTGAAGGAAAACATCGTGAGGAAACCGGACTAATCCCAATAAGGCCTAGTTTCCCCTCTGGGTTGGAAGGTCAGATGGCAGTCGCTTTTGTAAAAACTAGTGCCTACGTCAAATCATGGGATTAGTTGTCAAGCGGACCCCAGGCTCCTATGTGAGCCGTGGCAAAATGCCGGGATAACGCGAGGAAGAAGATATGTATGTATATGTATGTATGATACAGCAGAAAAAGTTTGACCTTGTTCCTTGTATTTTCAAAAAATAGTAGGTATTCATGATTGCTGCAAAAGCAATTAATCTATCAACAGTTCAACACATGCCCCCATACTCATGAACGCGCTACAAGCTAATTATCAATCAAAGGAAAGTCAGATATGGCGCCTCTATCCTTATCACTCTCACACCTACATATTTACAATTCAACCATGTGTAATCCTAATCAAAACCTCTCAAAGTGAAATTACGAATATTTCAATTACAAATACCTACCTACAAACGTCTACGTTTACGTTACAAAGAATCTAGAGAAACATTTATATTGAAATTCCCCATTTTATATGTTTCTACCAACTTTCAATGTTTGTTAGTTTATTTAAGCTCCATTCCCCGTGCTTAAATGTAGCATACATTCATAAATTAGATGGTTATGCAATGTTATAGTGATACCAAAGATATCTGTTGCTTAATAAGTTAGAATCTACTCAAACAATTATTCAGTCGTCAAAATAAAGTAGAAACTATACAATAATTGTATATTGAACAACCACGGGAACCGTCAACAGATAAGCAATAATCACGAGTCACGATGAAGTCATCGGTCAAGTGCGGAGAGGCCGCGATGCGTCTCCATGCGCCGGGGGGCGGCGAGCACGAGTGCTCTTAACATTTCGCTGGGACGGCACCAAACGACGCGGAAATTTCCACTTACTCCCTGATTGCCGCACTACAGGGGTTAATGTCATTGTTTAGATTCGGAATGCCAAATGCGTTTAGTGGGAGAATGGCTACCAGTTTTTCCCTTAATGCTGAGTCTGGGAAGTGATCCGTGGCACTTTACGCGTCCTAACGACTTTCCCTTAATTGATTTATATGACGTTGAACTTTGTTAGGCAGCAATTCGCGTTATATTTTCGCTACGTTTGAGAAGAAGGTTAGGAGAAACGTAATTAAGATGTACCTTGTGACTGTAAAAAACAATGTCTTCAGACATTGCCTTCTTTAGGATTGTTGATTTTCTTGTAAGTATAATATTTAAAACACAAATTCATATAAATGAGAAACTTGACTTGGCTTGACATTTAACTAAGCAAGTATAGAGGATGATGGTTTAATGAATGCTTAATTAATAAGTAATAGTGTAAAGAGTAAGATACTTTTTAAAAGTCGTAGCTGGTGAGGTTTTAATTTTATTGTTTGGAAGAAGAAACCAAAACCTGTGACATAATATGGTGCTGTCACAACCGCAAAATAAAGTCAAATACCGATTCCAAAAAAACTATCTGCCAATTAAAGTCCTTTTAGGTACACGGGCCTCGCCAACCCAGCGCGAGGTTTATTGATTCCCTGTTTTAATATAATGAAGCATATTTACGAACTGCGTTTACTTACATAAGTAAATGTCGGATTTAATTTCTTAAGCAAACATGGAAACAAGCCTAAATGAATGTAATTGCTTTTCAATAATGTAAGTGTTTGGTTAGGGACGTTCAATTCCACATTTAATTTTAAATGTATTGTCGGGTGTACATTATGTACTAACATAATAGACATAATTGTCGGCATAGAACACATAATTATCAACCGCCGGGGGGACCCCCGAAAATCTTGAGATAACACGACGAAACGATTACTATCCACATTACTATTTGAACACGGAGTTTCATTATACCCCGTGTAAACAATATGGCAGACAAGACAAGCTACCCGCAAATGATTGTTTACACTGCGCCGTAAACTAAACACTACTTAGGATGACACTTCCTTGTCAAGCAGATGCTTAAACTTGATTAATAGATGATTTGGAAGCGGACTGATTAATACATAAGCGACGATCCATTTCAAAGCCGTAACATCTTAATCATAATCAAACAAAGCATTTCAGCGCCATGTGATTGATTTGATCGGCAAGGCAGATTATTCATATTCAGTATCACAAACGAAAGGAATAGACCGTCCTTTGCCTTGTGGTGCTGCATGAAAATACCTTCAATCGAGTCGACACGCAATGACCATGATCACAAATATTTTAAGTTAGACTTTTTTTATGATATAGGAGGCAAACGGGCAAACGAATCAATATAATGAGGCATATTTACGAACTGCGTTTACTTACATAAGTAAATGCCGGATTTAATTTCTTAAGCAAACATGGAAACAAGCCTAAATGAATGAGCCTGATGGTAAGCGATAACCGCCGCCCATGGACCTGACTATACCAGAGGGGTAGTAAATGCGTTGCCAGCCTTTATGATGACTTGACGTGGTATTAAAATAAAACGGAGCTTTATTTTAATATCAAATTAATGCTTTTTTTAAATAAACGCAGTATTTTTTTACAATGATGCTGACTATTCTGTGTAAGGAGTAATTTTCTCATTTATATATTAGTAGAATTGTACCCTTTATACTAAATACAATCTCTAAATGTCAATAACACAAATTAATGAAAATATAGCCGAGAGCAATAAACAAAAGAACAGCGCCGGGGAGCAAGCGGGACTAATGAAATGAAGCGAGCTACTCCGAACAAATGTAGCGAAACAAACGCACGCTCCGACTCAAACTTGCTAGCTTACTACCTACATATCAGGGAATTGGAGGGCTAGAGCCATTTGCCGATAAAAATACGGAAAAGCAATGTAAACATATCTAACATACCTACGACTTAAGATACGTCTACAAAGATTGATTTGATAAAAAACAAGAGTAATTTAAAGTATAATACAGGGTGTTTGGTACATCGTTTGCCAAATTAAAACGGCAGTTAGGTTGAGTCATCTGCTATCTTCTCAGGCCTATTAATTTTTAATTTGGTGCTCATTTTTTTCACTTCTATGCCAGTTTTTCGTAAATTTCAAATTTTTACTTGCGTAGTACTAGTAGTAAAAAAAACCATAGCCATTTTTGTTTTTCTAGGCATGAGAAGATAGCGAATGACTGAACCCATCTGCCGTTTTAATTTGGCAAACGATGTACCAAACAC
The DNA here is from genome assembly GCF_963556715.1 of Cydia fagiglandana. Taxonomy (NCBI): domain Eukaryota; kingdom Metazoa; phylum Arthropoda; class Insecta; order Lepidoptera; family Tortricidae; genus Cydia; species Cydia fagiglandana. Next base: position 11,577,935 of record NC_085932.1, read on the forward strand.
CCTGTATATGTTTATTAATAATTACGTAAGTTAAATACCTATTCGTACCTAATGTAGTAGGTAACTTGTTTGTCGTTACATTAAAAGTTTTGACGCGATTTTCCCTGCATCTGGCATTTTTAATTTTAACGGTATAAAACTAGGTGTGCATAAAAAAGAATAAGTTAGTAAAGCTGTGAATGAGAGTTTATTTATTAACTGGTTTCATTTGCTACACGCTCAGTTATTTTTAATTAATAAAGTATGTTCATTGTTTCCCAGATATTCTGAGAAAAAACCCGGTTTCTGAAAGAAAAGCTAGTTAAATAAAATATCTCTGTGGAACCAGGTGTTTAGGAAAAATTGTTTTACTTGAGAAAACGGGTTTTTGCGGTTATCATTATATTATAATATAATGATGTATTAAAGTATTTTTTATAATGACACCTGGTTCCACAGAGATATTTTATACACCATACATATTATGCTTTAGAAACGAAACTTATTTTCAGTTACGCTGATATTAAACGTGATGTTTCGTTTTTTTCATAAAATCTGTCACACTCCTTTACATAATATAAAAGCCTCCATGTTTTGAAACTTCCCTCCTCTGATGAGGGAGCGCAGTATTCGTCGAAAGAGGAATCGCGCACACTCGGTGCTATACTAAAAGTTTTCATTGTTTCATCCTAACTTATGCAATATAGCGTCTGCTTCTTTAATACTTTCCACAACGCTCGATTACGTTTAACGACGCAATTTGGTTGAATTTTCTTATTTACTGTTAGCTTGGAGAAATCAGACGACGCTTGGAGATGAAGTCGCTTCTTATACAGCGTGTATTTTAATAGAACAGCAAATTGAAACGAGGCGTAGGTTTTAGTGTTGCTCGTATGAAACGAATTTAAAAAAAAACATACCCATTCTGTTTATATCAAAAGTGACGTTTTTGCTTGTCACTTTTGACAATGACAGATCAGTATCGTATCGATGTGACATCTTATAAGCATTGTTCGAATTGGGTCGAGAGAACCCTGAGTAGCTAAAATGCCCGGTAAGACTAGGATGAAACATAACTGCCATGTTGGTAATTTTAGCCAGTAAGTATTCTCGGGTTAAGCAATAACAACTTTTCTTTAAATGGCTAATTTTCAAACCAAAAATAATAAATCTTTCTTAAGTTCAACATTTGAGCAGGGTGTTAAATTACCAACTTTACTATAGTCTTTCTTGAATAAATAAAGCTAAGAATAAACGGCAAGACTAATTAAGAGCCGAATTAAATGTTTAAACGATTTCACAAGCTTATACTAACTTTGATTTGTTTTTCTCGACGGCAAGCTAACCGAGGCTTGCTAATTAAAGTCGGTAATAATATGAAGGAGGTTCAACACCCTAATCCCGCCGGCGCGATCTCCCAGCCCGCTAATGTTACACAACTCAGGCAAAACTTTCATTTCTGCCACGCGACGCCGCATTTTAATATGCATAATGAGACGAAATCTACACTGATTATTTTATTTAGGTCTTGTAAAGCAGAATATTTTTTTAATTGCATGATTTATAAAAAAGATTTCTGGTTCTACTCGCAACTGTCTAGTTAGTTACACTTAATGTGGATAAAATATATAATGAAAAAGCCGAGAAAGTAAAGCTTAGTACAGACTTTAAAGGATAACTATTTTTGAGTTTTTGCTAAAAGTTTATTTTGACGGTTGGGTTTATTCTGTTTATTTATTACAATCAAAATGTTAAAATTACAAGTTGACAAAGGCATATTTAGTTTGACTATGGACTATGGAGTCAGGTATTATTCTGCATGAGCATGGCCCGACATGCTCTTGGCTGTTTTTTTTAATATCAATTCATCGCCTGTTCAAGCTATTGTGAGACTATGACAAGGCAATATCCATTGAATATAGACAGGCTAATACCTGTTTGTTCGTTCCTAAACAACGCACCCCGATGACGCATATCGACGCTCCTGCGGGCTAATATCAATAACCCATCGACAGCAGCTCATCGGTGTCGCGGTGTAATTTAATTTCAGACTAAACGGTAGGTACCAGGGAGTGGTCATTATAGACGCCTTCTGCTCTATTACGTAACGCAATCTGTGTCGTTTTAATATATTGTTAACATTTTCTTACTAATTATTACATGATATATCTTATGATTATTATCGCAATGTGTAAAGTGCTTCTAACAACTACACATAAAACTGAAAAACATCGTGAGGAAACTGGACTAATCCCAATAAGGCCTAGTTTCCCCTAAGGGGGCCGATTTTTTAATTTCGACCGCTCGATTTACTAGGCTTTTAAATTCTACTAATAGAATTGAAAACGAGTGGTCAATACCACTCCATTCCCAATTTATATCGCTCGTATTTCAAAAATTAGCATTTCGTCGTTTTCCATCGATTCAAAAATCGGTCCCCTGGGTTGGAAGGTCAGATGGCAATCGCTTTTGTAAAGACTAGTGCGTAACGTAAATTCTTGGGATTCGTTGTCAAGCGGACCCCAGGCTATCATGAGTCATGAGCCGCGGAAAAATGCAGGAATAACGCAAAGGAAGAAAAAGAAGAAGAGTGTAAAGTGCTTCTATTTACTTAGGTATTATATAAAACTAATTAATATATTTTACAATAGTTACTTATCACACTTTAATGATTTATAAACCACACTAATTCCTTGGTCATCCATCAATTCCATCATAATACGAGAAACTGTCAATTGAGCTTTCCAAATCCACAATACAAAAAAAATAGTTAAAAATATTATGGTTACACGGAATAAGTGCCTGAATTCGGTAAGTAGGCCGAACCACTTTGACCATATTGTTCGTGGTATAGTAGGTAATTATTATTAATGATAGGAGAACGAGGGTTTATTTAATAAAAAAGGTTGTGTGGTGAGGGAAGTGAACTATTCATAATAAACGATAACGCAAAACCTCCTCAAATTATATGTATCTCACGGCTCGTATAGACTGTATAATATATAAGGTGCTTTTATGTCATAAATCAAAACCACATTTTCTGATTAAGCGTCCTGAGGCTAAAACGACCATGTAGTAAGGCGTGTGCACACTATAGCGTTTCTACCGTGCGGTTTCTCGGCGGCGTTTCCATACAAACTCGAATGCTGCGGAGCCAACGCGTTCACGCATAGTGCTAATTAGTATGGAACCCGGCGGGTAACCGGCGCCATTGTACACTAGCTATTTCTTAAAGTAAATTTGATCACAACTTTCATGAAATCATGAACTCTACTTGATTACGTATCTTGTGGATATTACTGACAGTAATTGCCCAAAAGCATTTATTTATAATAACTGTTAAATTATAGTAACTTTCTATGAGGCTTTGTTAAGCACGTCTTCAGTCTTCTTCAATCTCATGACAAGCGTGAAACATGATATGTTTTGTATTTGGAACCTATCTCAAACACGTATAATAGTAAGTACATAATACGGGGTATTGATTTTGTGAAATGCCCCATTGTGTATAGTTAAGGCACCAATAGGTAATTGAAGACGACGTGAATATGGTGACGTGAACAATGCACAGCATTATACAGAGCAGGCGGCCCGATTCGAATAATGCCTTCTAGAAGTCATAGCCGCACGATACGAATCTGTCAGTGTCAGCAGTGGCATTACTTTAACCAAAAAACGTCGTTTTGGGAATGCCTATCGTATTCCCAATAACATAGAGTTCGAATCGTCATTAATTCAAATTCAACTAATAAGTATCAAATTCTAGTCCTTGAAGTTCTAATTTGTAAAGAAACTTTTAATAACGACGTCTTTCAAGCATTAATGGTCACGTTCCGTCCTAGAGTTCTGCAGTTAAATATAAACTTTTTATTTTCTTTGCATTATCTATTATTGCAAACTAATGATAGATTATTTTCTAATGCATTATTATTGGCTACGTGGGGCGTCTATTTATACCTTAAACTGCTAATAAAGGGTATCCTTTATAGGTTGTATGTATTATGGTATTCTCACACTGGCTGTAATTTAATGTTATATAACATTGTGTGACAAGGATAACAAAACAAACACTAGCAATTCTATTAAGTTATCTCTGGCACACTATTATATTATTTTGTTTAAAGTCAGGTCTTTACAAGCATAATATATGTATAATGCATCCAGAATCATTTGTAGCTCTGTGGCTACAGTGTGAAAACTTCCATCATCATGCACGAGAAAGTTTGTTCCTCCTATTTATATTTACGTATGAACTAGTCTACGCTTCGGAAAGTTAAATATAAGGTACTCTATTAAAACCAGTAAAATGGTTGACAATTTAAATTTAAAACTGTTCTGCTTGCAAACAGCAGAAACCTACAGAAAATTGCTATTTTCAGGCCAGAAAAGAACAAAGCCACGTTTAGAACAACTCCAAATTAGTCAGTTTGTGCTAAGGATTCATTTTTGCAAGCTAATTTAATTGTATGCCAGGTCAATGACTAGTATTTATGTTTTTGTGTAACATTAATTTACCCTAGCAAAAAATCATACGTGTCGGCATAATCAGGAAAATCAATTACAAATACGAATGCCGACTTTTATTTTTAACTTAGCTGGATTAATTTCATTTATTTAAAAATTTACAGTTTATTTAGCCTTTTCATTCCTAGATTTATTCATTCTTGCCAATATGCCGTTATATAAAAATACTACAGAGTTTCTATTACGGTAAAAAACAGCCATTTTGCTGTCAGCTTCCAATGGTCCAGTTCCAGAGGAATGCAAAACTACATTTCAAATGCTAAAATAGCTTCGTATGTCGCACATTCCTTAGGGAAGACTGCGCTTTTTCGGGCCGGTAATAACCATGGAATGGAAACAAGCATAACGCCGGCCCAATTTTGTTCAAATGTTTGAAACTCACATAGCGCACATTTTTAGATCACTTCGGTCTTGCAAATCGGTTAAATGCAGTTTTTAAACATAAAAATAAATCAAAGTAATAGTAGTATTAGTAGTATGTAATGTAGGAACAATGACCATTCCCGTTATTGTTCCTGTACTCGTTCCCAGTTCCCACAGCCGTTGTAATGTAAACTGTAACTTGTACGCGACTGCAACTGGACTGAGACTGCGAATAGACTGCGACTTGACTGCGACTAGACTGCGACTAGACTGCGACTGGACTGCGATTATGAATGGACTTCAGATGGACTGTGATGCCATAACCATGGTAACTCCAGGGTTATTCAGTTAACCCCGGGTTAGTGGAATGAATGGTTCAAGGAGCTTAAGTATTTGTAATTTTTTCGACGGCAAATGTATGAGAATTAAGTTAGTGGGGGGAACGGCGTCACTTATCAGCCTGGCAGGCAGGTTTATTGAAGCCCGCGCGCTCTTCTACAAGGACCAGAAATGAAACTGCGTTCTAATAGTAATAATTAGCATACGTCAATGTTCTGAAGACCCTGCACTAATGAGTGAAATGAACGCGCTTTTCCGGTCATTGATCATTGATCACACGCGTGATTACACTGATTACTCGTACGCACATAATACATAGGTAATTCATACTCGTACATGCATGCAATTCCATTACTTCCGGATCTATCTGCATTATTCTTGCCTCAGTCACATCCAGACTTCAATTTAATCAGATTATCAATGCATATCATTCAACACATGTACCTAAACCATTCAAGAATTAACCTTCCAATGCAGTTTGTTCTAGGTTCTAACTCTCCAGAATTCATTAATAAACAAGAAACTCTTCCGTTCTGTCCGTTTGTGTTTTTCGCAGACCGTAACTAAATGTAAGTATATCCTATCTAATACTAATTTATAAATATGCATTTCTTTCAAACAAAAATTATGTCTTAACTAGATAAGCTATTTGACTATAATGTAAACATATTGCTTATTTTTTGTTACGGAATAGAAAAAAATGTGGGCGATTTGAAGGCATTCATCGGTTACTAGCCTGAGGAAGTAACAATTACAGACTTGTCGAGTCGAGGAGACGCATTTAAATTAAAATAGAGCACTGAAATGGACTGAATAATAAAAACCCTTAACTGAGTAGCCATTAACCGGCGTTCCTCTGTATCGAAAATACCCGGCCAATGGTCATACACAATATATGGACTGACGTTTATCTGACATGGCTATTTTTAACCGACTTCCAAATCTCAAAGAAGGAGGTTATCAATTCGGTTGTATGTTTTTTTTTATTTTTTTTTTATGTTTGTTACTCCATAACTCCGACATTACTGGACCGATTTTGAAAATTCTTTTTTTGATTGAATGTATATGCATACAGATTGGTCCCGTTTTTATCAAAACCCAGTTCTGATGATGGGATCCATGAGGAATCGAGGGAACTCCTCAAATCTTAAAGGCATACACATAGTGATTTTTGGTTTTTTATCAACGAATCAAGCATATACATCCAAAAAAGTGACATTTGATGAAGTGGAACTGCTGATGATGATCAGAACGGAACTCTTCAACGACGCATAGTTCACGGTTGGCGATTTGTCCTCTTCGTTATGTTTGTTAAGCAAGTTAAGTTTTTAAGCCACATTTTTGTCAAGCTCGAGTTCTGATGATGGGATCCATGAGGAATCAAGGGAACTCCTCAAATCTTAAAGGCATGCGTATAGAGATTTTTGTATTTACATCAGAAAATCAAGCATTTTCATTAAAAACTGTCGCATTTGATGAAGTGGAACTGCTGATGATGATCAGAACAGAACTCTTCAACGACGCGTGGTACACGTCTGGTGATAACGAATTTCGATTTTGACTTGGACTGGGACCCGGACTCGGACTCATACCCGGACCCGGACCTGGACTCGGATCCAGATTCGGACCCGGACTCGGACCCAGACTCGGATCCTGACTCGGACCCGGACTCGGATCCGGTCTGGGATCCGGACACGGACACGGACCCGGCCTCGGACCCGGACTCGGACCCAGACTCGGACCCGGACTCGGACTCGGACCCGGACTCGGACCTGTACTCGGACCCGGGCTCAGACCCGGATTCAGACCCGGACTCGGACTCGGACTCGGACTTGGACTCGGACTCGGACCCGGACCTTGGCCCGGAAAACCACTATGATACCTTAACTAAATAAACCACTATGATTACCTACCATAAAATGTAGGTATAAAGTATGATGATGCCAATCTTACTAACCCCTCCCGCTTAAACCCACGTACACCGCACCGCATGCGCCATTAAGTGGGTTAGGTTAGGTTTGAACTGCGATCCTCACAGAACCGAACAAGGGTTAGGTTAGGTTGAAACTGCGAGCCTTACAGAAACGGAATGCTACTTGAAAAGTGGGTTTGATTAGGTTCGAACTGCGATCCTCACAGAACCGAACTGCTATCTGAGAAGTGGGTTAGGTTAGGCTAGAACTACGACCCTTATGGCTCCTCTACACGATGGGCCAACGCCGGCCACTCCAAGGGACGCATTTATGCGTTAGAGGGAGCAAGTAATATTGCTATCTCTTTCTACCGCATGGCTGCGTCCCTTGGAGTGGCCGGCGTTGGCCCATCCTGTAGAGGAGCCATTACAGAAGCGAAATGCTAGTAGAGAAATGGGTGGTTTTACCTCCTTTTTAACCGACTTCCAAATCTCAAAGAAGGAGGTTATCAATTCGGTTGTATGTTTTTTTTTATTTTTTTTATTTTTATTTTTTTTTATGTTTGTTACTCCATATCTCCGTCATTACTAGATCGATTTTGAAAATTCTTTTTTTGATTGAATGTATATGCATACAGATTGGTCCCGTTTTTGTCAAAACCCAGTTCTGATGATGGGATCCATGAGGAATCGAGGGAACTCCTCAAATCTTAAAGGCATACATATAGTGATTTTTGGGTTTTTATCAACAAATCAAGCATATACACCCAAAAAAGTGACATTTGATGAAGTGGAACTGCTGATGATGATCAGAACGGAACTCTTTAACGACGCATAGTTCACGGTTGGCGATTTGTCCTCTTCGTTATGTTTGTTAAGCAAGTTAAGTTTTTAAGCCACATTTTAGGGATAAGTTCGCCTTTGTACATAACATTTTTATTTTTGTTTTGTTTTTGTCCATTTTATGTAAACCTGTTTATGTGCAATAAAGTGACATACATACATACATACATACATTTTTGTCAAGCTCGAGTTCTGATGATGGGATCCATGAGGAAGCAAGAGAACTCCTCAAATCTTAAAGGCATGCGTATAGAGATTTTTGTATTTTCATCAGAAAATCAAGCATTTTCATTAAAAACTGTTGCATTTGATGAAGTGGAACTGCTGATGATGATCAGAACAGAACTCTTCAACGACGCATAGTTCACGGTTGGCGATTTGTCCTCGTCGTTATGTTTGTTAAGCAAGTTAAGTTTTTAAGCCACATTTTTGTCAAGCTCGAGTTCTGATGATGGGATCCATGAGGAATCAAGGGAACTCCTCAAATCTTAAAGGCATGCGTATAGAGATTTTTGTATTTACATTAGAAAATCAAGCATTTTCATTAAAAACTGTTGCATTTGATGAAGTGGAACTGCTGATGATGATCAGAACAGAACTTTTAAACGACGCATAGTTCACGTTTGGCGATTTTTCCTTTTCGTTATATTCGTTAAGCAAGTTAAGTTTTTAAGCCACATTTTTGTCAAGCTCGAGTTCTGATGATGGGACCCATAAGGAATCGAGGGAACTCCTCAAATATTAAAGGCATACGTATAGATTTTTTTGTATTTTCATCATAAAATCAAGCATTTACATTAAAAACTGTCGCATTTGATGAAGTGGAACTGCTGATGATGACCAGAACAGAACTCTTCAATGACGCATGGTACACGTTTGGTGATTACGAATTTCGATTTTGACTTGGACTGGGGCCCGGACTTGGACTCATACCCGGATCCGGTTCGGACCCGGACTCGGACTCGGAACCGGACTCGGACCCGGACTCGGATCCGGTCTCGGACCCGGACACGGACCCGGACTCGGACCCGGACTCGGACCCGGACCCGGACTCGGACCCGGACTCGGACTCGGACCTTGATCCAGAAAACCACTATGATACCTTAACTAAATAAACAACTATGATTACCTACCATAAAATTAATGTAGGTATAAAGTACGATGATGCCAATCTTACTAGCCCCTCCCGCTTACACCCCCGTACACCGCACGGCATGCGCCATTAAGTGGGTTAGGTTAGGTTTGAACTGCGATCCTCACAGAACCGAACAAGGATTAGGTTAGGTTAGAACTGCGAGCCTTACAGAAACGAAATGCTACTTGAAAAGTGGGTTTGATTAGGTTCGAACTGCGATCCGCACAGAACCGAACTGCTATCTGAGGAGTGGGTTAGGTTAGGCTAGAACTACGACCCTCATGGCTCCTCTTCACGATGGGCCAACGCCGGCCACTCCAAGGGACGCATTTATGCGTTAGAAGGAGCAAGTGCTATTGCTATCTCATTCTACCGCATGGCTGCGTCCCTTGGAGTGGCCGGCGTTGGCCCATCCTGTAGAGGAGCCATTATACAGAAGCGAAATGCTAGTAGAAAAGTGGGTGGTTTTACCTCCTTTTCTACATAGTGTACCATCTACAGTAATCTTTCATTGGCCCCCATGGAAGTCGGTTTTTTTTCTTAAAAATTATCTACATAGTGTACTATCTACTATAATCTTTCACCGGCCCCCAAAGAAGTCGGTTTTTTTTTCTTAAAAATTATTATATTACGTGCCCCTCCCCGCAAAAATCGGCAGACTGTTTTGTACAGTAAATTACAGACAAGGCGTCTCCGTTTGGTTATATTCTCAAAATGAATTCCCGTAACTTGTGCGTAAAACCTCAATTATGCCCGAATTTATGTTGTTGCAATGCAGCCCATAATTGGACGTAGTTACGCGAAAACGTTCCAACCCACAGCGACCCCATTTTGAGATAAACGCAATTTTGTGTTTTAGCGGTACACTTTTTCCCTGTAATTATTTCATGCAAATACTATTGGTTTTACTGTGGAATGCCAAACTGTTTATTGAATGATATGCATATTTTTTGTAAATACATAATACAAGGGGCATATAAATAGGTAAAACGAGTTTGAAACGTTTTTGCTAAATTTAATTTTGTATGAAACTTGTTAAATAGCAATTATGCATAAACGTTCCAAAACGAATTTAAGTGTATGTAATGAATTTAAATTGACCTAAAGCATATAACATTGTTTTCTTCTTTTTGGTTATTTAAGTTTGATTGGTTAAGTTTTGGAGGAGGAAACAGTCGAGTACGAAACCTCGATTTTTGAGATTTTTACGCAGGATGTTTCGCCTGTCCTCTAGGCTCTGAGCAGCCCTACGGACATCCGCCTCGTTTTCCCCCAGGAGGGCTAGGTCGTCTGCATACCCAATAATTCGGTGACTACCGTTCAACTCTACTCCGCCACCAGAGGCTATAACTTTCTTGGTGACATATTCGAGCACCAAGTTGAAAAGTATGGGAGAGAGCGCATCCCCTTGCTTGAGACCCGTACCAACATCAAACTGGTCTGTTAGGCCGACTCCCGTTTTCACCGTCATTTTGCTTGTTGAGGAAGAGGCAGTGAAGGTTGACCTACGAATTAGTCGGGAGAAAACTGAGTACCTTCATATGAAGCGATACAGAAATAACTCTATTCGTAGGAAAGATCTCACTATAGGACAAACCTCTTACAAAGGTGTAGAGAAATTTAAATATCTTGGGTGTATCGTCACAGACAGCAATCGGAGGGAAGAGGAGATCCAAACCCGAATTCAGAACGCGTTCCGGTGCACAGCTGCTCTTCATAAAGTGTTGGTGTCCAGGCTAATGACCAGAAAGGCGAAACTCCGTATATACAAGACTATAATCAGACCGATCTTGATGTACGGATGCGAAGCCTGGACCCTAACACAAAGAGAGGAATACGCACTGCTGGTGGCTGAACGGAGGATCTACCAGAAGATACTTGGACCCACTCGCGGAGAAGATGGCTCATGGAGGATATAGTCGGAGAAACGAAAGCCTCAAGACTCCGATGGCTCGGGCACGTGGTCCGTATGGGTGAAGATCGAGCGGTTTGGAGAGCGTACTCGGGCCGTCCGGAGGGTCGACGACCGGTTGGGCGTCCTAGGTATCGCTGGAGCGATGAGGTCGTGAAAGATCTGAACGAGCTCGGTGCCGTCGATTGGACAGAAACGGCGCTTGACAGAGAAGCATGGCGTTCCTTAGTGTCAGAGGCCAAGATCCACTTCGGGTCACTGCGCCACGGCAGTAAGTAAGTAAGTAAGTAAGTATGTTTCGCCTGTGCTGCAGTTGTACTAATCGCACTAATTTTAAGGGCGGAGTCAAGTTTCTAAATAAGTACACAGACAGAAAAGTGATGGGCAATCGTCGACATTTAATGTCGATAATCTAGTGATGTAAGAAGCGCTGGTGGCCTAGCGGTGAGAGCGTGCGACTTGCAATCTGGAGGTCGCGGGTTCAAACCCCGGCTCGTACCAATGAGTTTTTCGGAACTTATGTACGAAATATCATTTGATATTTACCAATCTCTTTTCGGTGAATGAAAACATCGTGAGGAAACCGGACTAATCCCAATAAGGCCTAGTTTATCCTCTGGGTTAGAAGGTCAGATGGCAGTCGCTTACGTAAAAACTAGTTCCTACGTCAAATCATGGGATTAGTTGTCAAGTGGACCCCAGGGTTCTCATGAGCCGTGGCGAAATGCCGGGATAACGCGAGGAAGAAGAATCTAGTGATGTAAGAAGTTATCGATAAACCGTCTTGTGTGAAAATATCTAGATCATCCTGAGAGACAAGGGGTTTTGGGTTGAGAGGGAACACATTTTTGAAGTTATGTACCTATAAAATCTATTTTGAACTTTTTGATTCTAATAGTTCAAAATTGAAATTGATCTGAAATTTATTTTTTGCATGGTCATGGGTTTACAAAATTCTTTAGGTACAAGATTGGCGATTCGAAATCTCGCACGAAATATCCGAATAGAGATTGGGTATAATTTTTTAATTTTTTTGTTTTTTTGAGGTTGGGTGTTTCGAGATCTCGAGAGTCACACTTTCGAGATCGAGATTAATAGGTATCTCGACGAGATCGAATTTGACAGGTAACTAAAAATGAGTTATTTTAATCAAAAATCTCTAAGAATTCCATATTCATAAATGTGTCGGCGGCACACCGGCATATTTTTTTTTTTCAGATTCCTGCTACTCTTTTAAAAAAAATTGTAATTATAAAAAAATGTAAAATACGTTATTTAGTCTTTTCTACTTTACGCCCTTTTTTGTTCGAAAGGGCATTTTTTGTTCTAAAAATAGATTCCTTGTCCTTAATTTATCCGAAAATAATATATTACATGCCCTAATAGGTATAGTTTTAGAGAAATGCAGCTCCAAGTGAAGCGCGGCAGTGTTGAACTTCCCCCCCCCCAAACTAATTGAGAGGTGGCTCTCGATGTCTCCCCGGTCTGTATCTGCTCAAGACCAGCTAAGAATCAACTGTGCCAAGTTTCAGCGCATAGTCACAAAGTGCAAGGTCCCCATACAACGGTGTGCGCTAACAAACCAGCTACATGACATATAATGACAGGTAGGTCCGCGGCGGCGTTTCGTTTCACATGTGCGTTTCGTTGGTGCTGTCATTTTACGGGAGCAAAGAGTAATAATGTTGCCACCTTTATTGTAAATAGTCCATTGATTGTTTTGACTAAATACATAAACTTAAATATACCATAGTTATTTATTTTGGTAAAAAAAAATTTTTTCTCTCGAACATATTTAATAGCAAAAATGGATCAAGTATATGTGGATCGTTTATAGCAAAAAATTAGACAATAATATATTATAATAAAATGTTCCAATTTATTTAGAACAGTCTTCGCAGCTTAAAAAAACAGTATGGATTAATCTAAAAGGTTTCAAATTACATGGAACATTTTTGCAGAAATAAAAAATGTATAAAGATTTTGCAAAAACGTTCCAACCTACATGGATCATTTAAGAAAAAATTAAATGCGCATTTTATGAATTTAGTATAATGTTTCAAGACAAGTGGAACATTATAACGATATGTTATTCTATTAAGAGTTTTTAACAATATGATTCAGTATGCATGTAATGTTTTTACTTTATTTTGAGTACACGTCCTTGGTATAATGGTGGGTTGGAACGTTTGGGTCAAATTTTATTGATGAAACTAACCTAAAAATACTAGCATCTTTGTGTGCACATGATGTAATATGTCAAAAATAGTACCCTGGTTATGGTAACTCATTTTCGAGTGACTTGTGGGTTGGAACGTTTTCGCGTAACTACGTCCAATTGTATTATAAGCCCGGGATACCGCGAACATATGTATGAATGTGCCTCGTAAATAATTTATATCTAATTAAAGCTAATTCTATTGGATTTACTCCGATATTCTGATCAACATATTTTCAACCTATCCTGACCACTGAAGGTAATGATTTTCAAAATTATTGCAAAAATAATGCGTTACTTTTTTTTCTTGTTTCTTCTTTAGTTAAACTGTTGATGAACAATATAAATGATTAATACGGTCCTGAATTCCTACTTACTTAACTCGTGACTCGTGACTAAACCAAAATTTTTAAAAATGCTGTACACGGTAAATAAAACATATTTCAGCTATTCAAAATTCAACATAGCCGTACGTAGAATCGAGAGCAGCGACAGATTGGATCCAGCAACGCAATTATTTATTGCACTAGGTATTCCATGCACAAATTAACAGGTGAAGTGTATTACAACCCGTAAACGAATACATGTACAGTAATATAGAGCATCAATCATAAGCTCCGCTGCCAACTGGTACTTTAATCCTGTGAAATATTTGTATTTGTACATATTTCATAATTATATATTATATATACCTATACCTACTACTCAAAAGAAAATAACGGCCACTAAAATGGAAATATTTGACTACTTATTTAATTACATAAAAACAAGACATAAAACAAGGTTGTTATTAAGGCTTCGTAAGCCTTGTTTTACTGTTATTAAAAAATACAGAATGTTTTGTGAAAATTACAGAGTGTGTAAAATGTAAGATAGGTTGGGAATTTCTTATCTTTTCCGGACATTTTTATAAAAAATACCCACACAAATTGAATCATTCGATTGTTATGTGTTATGATTGCCTTGTTTTACCTAGTATGTTATATATTTGTAATATACCCATAAATCCCTTTGTTTTTATACCCCACAATCCCCACATGGTATGATTTAATAAAAAATAAATATTCTGGTAGTCTACTGTAGCAGATCATTATACGTTTATTCAAATTGATGTACTTCTCTTATTTTTTATTATTTCTGGTTAATATTTTTTGAACATTATATAGTGGATATTCACAGTCACAAGGTATTGAATCGCTAAATCCACATAATGCTCAATTTATGGTAAATAAGTACATAACTTTCTTTGTACCTACGCAAACAATTATACTAGTACAGACCTAAACCAAACAGCCGACATATACGTAGTTACATAGGTGTATATTACATCGTGTAATATACAAACGAGGGCAGAGATAGAAGCAATTCCGTACTTCAGCTGCAACTTTGTTCATAACACGTGATTCATGTATAATGTTGCCTTTACGGACTAAAAAATATAGGAACGCAAATATTATGAGACGCTTGGAATATAAGAGCCGGCCTTTTCGTTGAATTGAAAACATTATGGAATTTGATTTTTTACTTCCCGACTTTAGCTGGATTTTGCTTTTGTTATATGTTATACGGTCAATTGTCATGAGAAAAATATAGGTATTATTTATAAGTCATTATTAAAAATAGTTATGATACGAGTACATGCAAGTATGCATGAGTACTGATGGGAGTAATACAAAGATATTATTAAATATAGCAAAATAAACTTAATAAGCTATAGTTCTACTTGATTATTAGAATTATTTTTGAAAATATTAAGCAGGCCACTAATCGGCTCCGAGTAAATTTCAGATTCTAACAAAGTCCAGCAAAGTGCTTACACTTGTAAAGAACGTGTTTTTATTTGAACTATAAACTATCAGCACCAGAACCGCCAATGAAAATCATCATCAAATAAAATGTGAGTTTGGTATACTGTCTTACTTCATCAGTAGACTAGTAGAATCATAGTTGATTCGTCAATAGCTCAATACCTACCAGGCTACCAGCGCGGCTTACGTCCTGTCAATAATTCGCCACAGAGGTAGATAATGTCCGTTAAGGTGGCAAATATCCGCGTGTCACGGCATAGGTTAACTAGCCTATTCCAAACGACATACTAACAAAGGGTTAGCGGAGTCAATTAGCCATTGACAACAGCCCGGCGACATTTAGAGCCGCAGGGCGGGACTCTGTTTGTCATTAATTTGGGGAATGAGGTGACAGAAACACAGGCGCGGTCGCGAACAAATTACAATGCAATTAGACGCCAGCCAGTTGCGGAACTGAATTGTTGATATGTAATTTGTCGCATTTATTTGCGTATAAGTCAGCTGAAATGGACTGCGTAATATGTAATTAAAATATAAATTTTTATTTATGAATTATTCCACCGTCATTCAAATTTATACTAATAAACAGTGTGTATGGTGTTGCCTGTAATGAAGCGTCACGCGTGCAGTACTAGAGACTAAAAACATTGATAAAGTTCGTGAATGTCTCGTTTAGTTAAAGTAATGTTCAAATATCTTATAATCCAGTAACTTTGTCGAATTTTGTAACCTGGCTATTTTGCGTCAAATCCGGTAGTTCTGATTTTTTGCAGGCTTGTTTATGATGTTGCCCAATGAATAATCCATGTTTGTGACTTCGAGCGCCGAACGCAACTCAAAGAGCGCCGAACGCAGGTCAAAAATTGAATAAACCGCTATTACTAAGACTTCGCTGTCCGTCCGTCCGTCCGTCCGTCCGTCCGTCTGTCACCAGGCTGTATCTCACGAACCGTGATAGCTAGACAGTTGAAATTTTCACAGATGATGTATTTCTGTTGCCGCTATAACAACAAATACTAAAAACAGAATAAAATAAAGATTTAAATGGGGCTTCCATACAACAAACGTGATTTTTGATCAAAGTTAAGCAACGTCGGGAGGGGTCAGTACTTGGATGGGTGACCGTTTTTTTTTGCTTATTTTTGTTTTTTTTTTTACATTGTGGTACGGAACCCTTCGTGCGCGAGTCCGACTCGCACTTGCCCGGTTTTTTTTTTAGTTTTGGGCGATTATAACCCTAAAGTACTAGTTTTTGGTAGTAACTTCCTAGGGCGTTTTTAAAGTAGACTAAATTTACTACAATAAGACACTAGAATTGTCTCTGTACATCTAATATTTTCCGAGATAAAGCCTTTTAAAATTTTATAATTTTACATCAGTTCTTAGGTATAATATAAGGGTTAGGTAGGTAATTTATATGGAATTCATCACCGCCATGTTCTACAAAATATTTATTTTCAAAAAAAAATTTTTTTTTTTCAAAATAGGCACTCATACATTTTTTTATGAAATATAAATATTTTGTAGAACGTGGCAGTGATGAATTCTATATAAATTACCTACCTACCCCTTATATTATAGCTACGAACTGATGTAAAATTATAAAATTTTGAAAGTCTTTATCTCGGAAAATATTAGATGTACAGAGACAATTCTAGTGTCTTATTGTAGCAAATTCAGTCTACTTTAAAAACTCTTTAGGAAGTTACTATAAAAACTAGTACTTTAGGGTTATAATCGCCCAAATTTAAAAAAAATTGCGGTTTATTCGATTTTTGACAAAGGTGCGTTCGGCGCTCGAGGTCACAAACTTGGATTATTCATTGGGCCAACATCATAAACAAGCCTGCAAAAAATCAGAACTACCGGATTTGACGCAAACGCAAAATGTATAATTTTACTGTATTATTATTCTTACTCAAAAAGATGCCAATGTGGGACCGATCGTTTTCCTGGTTTATCGAGTGACAACTAATCTATCATATAAACAGAATCAACCATATATCATTTAAACTTAATACTTGACTAAGTAACTGTAAATCTAATTGTCTAATTCAGGTCAGTTAGAATCTAGGCTAATCGGCTACCGAGCCATAAGTCAAACTATTTGCCGAAATACTGACACGGCGTTAAATTAGCAAAGCCTAAACCGCAATCATTTGACAATTTGTCATGTGGAATTTCAGACCGCAATGGCAATTGCATCCGGGCACGAGTAAATAAAAGCCTACGGTTTTCCCCAAAACTGCACACAGAGGAATGCGTTTTGGCACCAATTCTGCATAATAACCTTCGTGGTCTTGCCCGCTGGGCGTTAGTGTGAAGTGTTTTATAACATTGCTAGTTCTTTGCGCATTTCCCTATCGTTAAGTTTCGTAATGTGCTGCGTATTCGACTATTTACGTTCCTCTTATAGACCGGACTCGACAAAAGCTGTTTGTTGTATCGCGACAGGAACTTTTTAAAATGCATGATTTGTAATGTACGTTAAGTAAATTCGTAGTAATAATAGGTATAAAATTGCCCCAAACAAGCAAGCAAGCAGTACCAAGTAGTACCATAAAATATGAAAAGGCATTTTATTATCTAAGTGGGTATATAATATGAAATTGCATGAATTAAATATTGATAAAACGACTGACGTCACTTCGTATTATAGATCTCAGCTAGATAGCCAGCTTAATATTTTAGTACTTTTAATAGTAACATAAAGTTGTTTGATTCGATCAAGTACACGTATTAACCTGTTTGTTCTAAGTACGCTTTAATCACGAACAACAGACTCTGTATACTTTTGCATAAAATTAGATTCTCCAGAGCCGTAATCCTAGCCAACCCAAGGCAATTTATTAAAACTTCTTATTTAATCTTACAAGTTATAATTTTTGCGGAAAAGTTCATGAAAACTTGAAGATAAAAAAACAAAACAGCGGAAAGCTTTTTCTGTCTGTTATCAAAGGCCATTATCTCCTGACCTGAGAAGTAGAATTATATTTTGCTTTTCTTTCAAACCGTAAATAAGTTTGCAAGAGTAGCAACGTAATTTAAAAGTTGCTGTTAAGCGACCTCGGATATCCGGAATATCTGCGCCATCGCCAGACCCACAAATTTGGCTCAATAATTTCTACTTTAAATCCCTGAGGTTTTATGGGGTTTCCACCTTTAGCAATAATAATTCGATATACGAAATCCCCGTGCGTTCCGTGCTCCTGACAATTTAATAGGTAGGTACCTACGTACCGTTAAACTTTTAGTGATCAACCTATTATACAGGCTGTTTGGTACATCGTTTGCCAAATTAAAACGGCAGATAGGTTGAGTCATTTGCTATCTGCTCATGTATAGAAAAAAATTGGCCATGTTTTTTTTTACTATTGCTCAAGTAAAAAAATTAAATTAACGAAAAACTGCCATAGACCTGAAAAAAAAATGTGCGCAAAATTAAAAATTTCTAGGCCTGGGAAGATAGCAAATGACTCAACCTATTTGCCGTTTTAATTTGGCAAACGATGTACCAAACACCCTGTAGTTATTGTTTGGGTGGACCAAATAGTTTTTTTCTACTCCAGCACTTCTATACTCTGACAAACCAACTTTGTCAGTAGAAAATTAGCTTTGCGTCTTATTAATTAATGCACCTGTTGCGCAAAATCTTATAATGGAACAATATCAAAATAAGTTACCGAGGTATTTAGCAGTACCTATGATATATAGGCTACCTACCTAGATACAATTTAAACATTCAGTTAAGTACAAAGCCGATATTCCTGATTTGTTTTACGGAGTTAGTGTGTATGTTAAACTGCATAAGTCTTATGAGAGTTATGAGTCATCCCTCAAAACAAGGCAGGTAGGTAAATCCAAAAAAAAGGTGCTACCTACTACAAAAAGGAAACACGCAATGAGACTACGAGACCCAATTTCCAACAAAGGCGAAAGTGATTACTGGAACATTTTAATTCCGCCGCAGCCGTAATTAATAACGCCAGGTAACAAGGGATCCATAATAAAATTATTTACATGACAACAAAATTAAAAATGAGCCCTCATTCCTATTTCGTCCATTTACTTAATGGACTCATACGGCACCAGGGATTTTGCGAACCAACTTTCATCACACTAAAAGCTGCTACGAAAATACCGTCAGATTAATAAACTTCATATATTTCTTGGAAACCGCTGGTTATTTTGAGTTTTTACTTTTAATCCTAGATAATACATACATAAAAACTTTACCTATTGCAAAAATATCGTGACAAAAAATTATGAACTTACAATAAAAAAAACATAGGTCTACTATTATTAAACGAACTACGAATTTTTTTTATGACTGTGTAATTATACATTATTGTTATGCTTGAAACTTGCTTCACAGACATGACCAAAGCTCATCTTATTGTTAGTGTTTCCACAGTTATTTAGTACCTAATCAAATCGTGAATCAAAACACATCTACGGGAACTTGTGATTTTAAAATGAATAAACATAATATGTATTTATTTAGGTATGTCAGTATGTTTATATCATGTATTTGTGGCAGTGTCCAAATTACTGAGTCGATTACTGTCGATTACGATAAACTACAGTTTCATTGATCTTTGAAGAGAAGGAGGATTTTAATAGTAATTAGGTACCTAGAGTTAAATTTTTTAAGCGGCTTGCTAGTATAGAACGCTTTGTAGCGATAAGACCGCCTGTTGTTCACTATATTTTAATTTATATGCTTAATGTGTACGTACTGTTTCTCTTGTTATTGGTGTGCAATAAAGAATAACTGTATTTTATTGTATAGTGTATATACATTTTTGTGTAATAAAATACTATTAACACATTTTGATGAATGAAATAATTTTATGGCCCTGTAGATGGACTACATTTTTAACCTACTTGCAAAAAAGGAGGTACTACGTATACAAAAATATAAAGGTATCCGAAAAGAGTAAGGTATAAAATAAATATGTATGAGAAGTTTTCCCTGTGGAAATAAATATCAAATAATGATAAATAAATAAGTAATCATGGTGGCAAAATGACAAGTCTAATTTCCCATTTGTTTCCAAAGTGACGCCCCTTGTCACATGTGCCTACACCCCTCCACCACTGACCTTTGGCAATCGGCCTAATCCACTCACCACATGTGTTGCTTTAATCAAATTTCTCGAACCCATTCTCTTTCACGTCGACCGAAACAAGTTATATAAGTAGACAAACATGTTTATCCTTTTGACTATTTCGACTGTAGGGCGTCATGCATAAAATTAGAGTTACCAGTATTATTTTAGCAAAACGAGCCCAGAGCTGAGCTTGTGACGTTCATGTTTCTCGGTTAATTGAGTCTCTGATATGCTTTGTCGCGATTTAGAGAAATTTCTCTACCTTCGTTGTCTTGTATGCAAGAAGCCTCAACTAAGTAAATACATTATATCAAAGCTGTACGGATATGATGGTCGTTCTTGTCTACGTGACAGCGTGATAAAACGGTGTCCGTCACTTTCTATCCCATGGTGTTAAAAAGTGACAGTTATTTTATCACGTGGATAAAGATGGATTAAGCCATCCATAATACGCCTTATAGCAACTAACTTAATACCTTTGCTTAATACGTACAATATTTTAAATAAAACCTATTTAAATTCATTCTATATACATAATTTTGATCCGATATATATATTTATCTTCTTTTTTTGACAAAGTCAGACAAAAGTGGATGAATTTAAATGTATACGGAAACACTAACCATCCTCAAACATTAAAGAAATTACGGAACCGGTTCCATAGACAACTAGGAACCCTTATATTGGGTGTGGCCTGTAATATGAGCAAAAAATTAAACCCTAGGCTGTACTCCTCATACTGACCAACATTTGTCCAGCGACTTTTAAAAATAACTTGTATTTTGATTTTTAATACACTTTAAATTTTATTCTAAGACGCAATGTATTGCGAATTTTGTAATGTTTAAGGCGCGACAAGCAACGTCAATCACAATGATGATGGCGTGGCGATGGCGTCCATTGAATATAATATTTATTTTGTATGAAAAATAGGGAGTCTAAATACTTCATAATTTTTAAAAGTTGTTGATCAAAAGTGTCACCGTTTGAGGAGTACAATCTATGTTTTAATTATTTGCTTGTGTTACAGGCCACACCCGGTATACTTAGTTTTGTCATATGGGGCTGTATGCCCCTCCTTCCACTAATGACTCAGTGATCTTAGTACTAGAAACAGTTTCTATTTGTACTGTTACCTGCAATTAATTACCTGATGAATATGATATCTCTTACAGATAAAGATTATACGATTCTTTTTTTCTTCAACAGGTGTGGGCTGTCGTTTAATTGATAAAAAAATAAGCAAACACTTTAACGAATTACAAGAAAAACGAGGGATTATGTTAATAAAGATATATGTTACCTTTTCGTAAAAACTATAATAATTAGCAGTTTGTATTATTATTTATAAGCTTTTAGGTTAAAAGCATCATATTAATATGTATAATGACAGTTATTGTTGCAACAATCCTGTTCCTGATGGTGAATATATTTTGATTTCCTCTCCATATTTCCAAAATAACTAAGTCAGAACATTCTTATGTAGATTAGTCTACCTATAGGTACGCTTTAGAACTTAGAATATTCTGGGTCGGAAACAGGAAATGTTGTTATTGAAACTCTTGAATCGTAAATAACAAATGGTTGAAAGTAAAACTTCTGCATAACATCTTGTTTGTAACGAGGTGAATAACGCAAAATCACGGATGTTTAGAAAACAAAACCTAAATAACAATAACAACGCGAGGAGGGGGGTTCCACCGTGCTTTCCAATTTATTTTATAAACACAATTGTGATTTTTGACAATAAAAAGAAAAAAACCAGGCAAGTGCGAGTCGGACTCGCGCACGTAGGGTTCCGTACCATAACGCAAAAAAAAAACACAAAAAAAAGCAAAAAAAAAAACGGTCACCCATCCAAGTACTGACCACTCCCGACGTTGCTTAACTTTGGTCAAAAATCACGTTTGTTGTATGGGAGCCCCATTTCAATCCTTATTTTATTCTGTTTTTAGTATTTGTTGTTATAGCAGCAACAGAAATACATCATCTGTGAAAATTTCAACTGTCTAGCTATCACGGTTCGTGAGATACAGCCTGGTGACAGACGGACGGACGGACGGACGGACAGCGAAGTCTTAGTAATAGGGTCCCGTTTTACCCTTTGGGTACGGAACCCTAAAAATTTTGTCGTAACACAAAAAAAGATATGGTCACCGATTCTAAGTATATCAAACATCATAATTATGTACGAGTAACACACTGCTTGAAAATTTTACGTTTTTACTCGTGTACAAATAGACATGTACCTACCTACGAAACTTACAATCTCTCGGGGACAATTTTATTATATATGCAGCCGACCAGACTTTAAAAATTGTCTACCCTAATAATTATAATTGATAACTAAAATGAACAGGGGCCGATTCTTGATTTCGTTTCGCTTCCTTCAATATAATAATTATTTCCACTACTAATCATTAAAAATTCTACTAATATAATTGAAAACGAATGGTCAATACCACTATAAGTATTCCTAATTTCTGTTACTCGTAAATCAAAAATATCAATTCGCCATTTTCCACAGATATTCGAGTGACGAATCGCAATTCAAAAATCAGCTCCCAGCTTTACAATACAGTTAATTGTTGCTGTTGCTCGTGGTGTAGTTGCTAAATACAATTAATTACGGTTTACACAAATGTATTCCTATTACATTTGTGAAGACATTTACCTTGTATTCCAAGGCAAAGCTGGAAAGCAGTTATAGTTCGTTTATAACATTAGAAAAAGACTACGCGATTTTACGTGTTTTTTAATAGTAAACGCTTTTTGAAAATCAGTAACTATTACTTATGAAAATGAAAGAATGTATATGATTTATAATTGTTTCATATATTTGCCGTGACTTATTTTACAAATGTTTCAAGATTGTTTACCTTTTTACTAATGGTAAAAAAACAAACTATAAATAAAGCATGAATATATCGTTTGTCTTGTCTGTACTTATATTGGGGTTTTTAGAAAGGAAAATTCATTGAAATGTTTTGAAATAAAAAATATTTTAGTCTCATTTCCTTCTACCTGAGTGCGCCGACGGCCCGGCCTAGTCCCTCTATTGAAGTGTTCCACTTCGGCCGATCTATCATGAAAGCCAAGGGCAATTGAACTGAAATTGTGAATACATAAGCCTACTAGACTAGTCCCGTCCATTTGCCTTTAATATTTTTTCGAGTCACCGCATGTTGAACATTATTTTAAATCTATGGGCCAAAGTTGGTTCGTTAGAGAGTAGATATATACCATTGAATAATTTTACGGTTTAGACTCACTTGTTTTTAGTCACTCGCGCGACATGTTTCGGAGAGCCTAGGTCTCCTTTCTCAAGCACTAACAGTGCGAGCAGCGTTCACGACGGCCGTGTATCGCGCACTGCGCCAGTGCGCCAGTGAGAAAGGAGACCTAGGCTCTGCGAAACATGTCGCGCGAGTGACTAAAAACAAGTGAGTCTAAACCGTAAAATTATTCAATGTTAATATGTCTTACAACAGTTTAAATTCGATTAGATAGATACCCTAAGTAATAATATTGAATACATAAGAGGTAGGTGTATTTGCGGGCTTCTTACTTACTTTATAGGGCTCCGTACTGAAAGGGTAAAACTTACTAAGACTCCACTGTCCGTCCATCGGTCCATCTGTCTGTCACCAGGCTGTATCTCATGAACCGTGATAGCTATATGTAGTACAGTAGAAAGTTCTCAGAAGATGCATTTTTGTTGCCGCTATAACAACAGATACTAAAAAATCTACTAAGTGGGACTCATACAACAAACGTGATCTTCGTGCGCGAGTCCGACTCGCACTTGGCAGGTATTTTTTTCTTGATAAAGATTATCACTAAAATCTTACACCATTTCAATATTATTCAATAATCCTCCCCTATTTTTACGTAATCTTAATATAATGAATTACTATAACCATGGCTTATTTTTTATTTAACAGCCTTAACAGGTAATATTCAAATATGTACGAACAAAAACGCACGGTTTTAACACAGGCTGAATCTCTTATCCTTATAAGTTATAATAAAATATGAACTCAGGATAAAACGTATTACGAGTATAATAAAATTAAACGAATATCAACGCGTGGCACATTATTTGATATTGTCTTCACGAGTGACAAATGTGCGTAAATATTTTGACATCATATCAGAATATAATAATAAACATAAATATCGGGTTCCAACCATTCAACTGGACTTCCAAAGCCTTGTGACCACATCTCGAGTAATCCTTTGAAGTATTAAAACTCCCTCTTTAATATAAGTTGAACAATGGCGACCCGTGGCTCGGCAGTAACAATGACAAAGTTTTCGTTCTAAGACTCCGTTTTATATCTGTACGGACCCTTTTGTTGTGCGCGACGCAATAGCGTGTTGGGACTGTTGGGTAAAGGTCGATTCAGACTGGCCTCATCACAGCAAGATATATGGTGATTTTATGCTGCAGGTACAAAGCGCTGGTGGCCTAGAAAGCGCTGGTGGCCTAGCGGTGAGAGCATGCGACTTGCAATCTGTAGGTCGCGGGTTCAAACCCCGGCTAGTATCAATGAGTTTTTCGGAACTTATGTACGAAATATCATTTGATATTTACCAGTCGCTTTTCGGTGAAGGAAAACATCGTGAGGAAACCGGACTAATCCCAATAAGGCCTAGTTTACCCTCTGGGTTGGAAGGTCAGATGGCAGTCGCTTTCGTAAAAACTAGTGCCTTCTTCAAATCATGGGATTAGTTGTCAAGCGGGCCCCAGGCTCTCATGAGCCGTGGCGAAATGCCGGGATAACGCGAGGAAGAAAGAAAGAAGGTACAATTAGGTCGTAGTGGTTTTTGCTGTGCAACTACTAAAAGCACAATAAGCTATAGTGGACCAGGTGCACTTGTCGCTTAACAGGAATAATTTATTTGTTTCTCTCTTTCTCCAGCGGCTAACATTCTGGTTATTTATTTAACACACATGCACTGCCAGCGACTCGCTAGACGGGTTTCGTGTTCGTAGGCGCTTTTCGCTACATACTGTTTTATCTCATGTTATCGGCTCTCGTAGCATGTAGCTCGCGCTGGCAGTGACGGCCCGATCTAGGAACGATATGGATTAGATATACCAGTGTCAAATGTGAAGTTTCTTCAAACCAAAACGTCACTTTTGACACTGACACATCTAATCCATATCGCGTCTCGTCTATTAACTGACGTATTTTAAAGTTAGAATCGGACAGATATGTGTTTTTACAATTAAAATTAAATAAGCTTTCAAATGTTATCCATAGCAAAGAGAAATAGTATCGTTTTATGTTTTCTGGCCGTAGAAGAGAATCTTTCCTTCCGATACAAATTGGTACGCAATATTTTCATCGTGTCTGAATAGAGCCTTACTAGGTATGTGCGAGACCCTTGTTATGATAACGTTGCTAATTTCGCCTTACCTCTCCTTGTTCAATGTTGCCGTTAAGAGGATCCGTTGATAATATGTACTTTTACTG
Organism: Cydia fagiglandana; assembly: GCF_963556715.1. Lineage (NCBI taxonomy): Eukaryota > Metazoa > Arthropoda > Insecta > Lepidoptera > Tortricidae > Cydia > Cydia fagiglandana. Next base: position 11,603,565 of record NC_085932.1, read on the forward strand.
GCTGTATGAATACGTGCTTGTTGTTAGTTAAATTTCAGCCATTTACGAAGGTATAGGAATTTCAGTTTTCAAAATTAAGCTCTGGTACTAAATATACGACATTTTTGAATATCATTCTATCAATAGGCTGAAACTATTTATGGGTTTTTTAATTAAAACCACATACTTAGCTCTATACTTAGTCTCTTAAAGCTCTTAAAACTATTGATAATTGTATATTATGTTTGTTAGAAACGGGCAAAATTTAACAAAAGTTTGTAAGAGTTTTTTTTTTAAGTTTTATGAAATGAAACCCTCCTTGGGTATGTTCTGTAAAACGTTTGCTCTGTAGGGTGTATTAGGTAGTTACAGAATACAGCAGAGGATTTAGAATCACGCAATTTAAAGTTTCAATTTGATACGGTCCCGCGGGAGAAGATGACAGAGACTTAGTGTGGACTCGGCCACGGCGCCCGACTCCTCCAAGTTTGCCTAATTAGTCGCTAATACAAACAAACGCACAGATAGCATCACTGGAAGTGGACAAATATTCTATTTTTTAATACTAAGCGCCAGTTGCACCAACCACATTTGACAGACTGATCAACGTCAGCCGGCGCGCCCCGGCGCTTTGCTATGAAACATTCCATACATATTTAGCAAACTCTTTAACGATACGAACAGTTTGGTGCAACCGACCCTTAATATTAAATTATCGAGACATCGAAAACCACGCATTTCAATGGGAATATGTACCTAATGCTAATGAGATAAGGTAAGGTGGGGTAAGACGAACATAGTTTATTTTGCTCGGGGCAAGACAAACAGTATGAGCATTTTATACAAGTGTTTGTCTTGCCCCGGTGATAGTCTTACCTCACCTTATTATATAGTTAGTTTATTTGTCAAACTCTTTTTTTCATCATACTTGGTCAAAAAAGATTTTATTTCAGGTAGGTGTACTGAAGGACAAAGGCCTATATTGTTCCCGCGGCCAGCCGGCAAGAAAACTGGTATTTCGAACCCTGTTTAAAAACCAGTTCGAAAAACGTCTCTGACCGTCATGGACGTCATTCAATAGCGAATGTAACTACTGTTTTCATCCCGTCACACGGTGAGTCGTGTAAATAAAACCACACTGCCTCTTCTCTTTGACGCTATATGTGCTCTATTTTGGAATACGAACACGAACATGTCGCGTTCACACCCCTCCTCCGAGTGGAAACCAATATTGCCTTTAGAAACTTCTAAATGAATTTCAGTTATGAACTTGGTTGTCTATTCCATGCAATGTATGATGTGAACTTGATTGTAACTTAGCTTCGTTGTGCTTAATATCAGAACCCCTAGTGTTTATTCGATATTGTGACGTGACGTACGAGTTTGCATTAAGTCTCATTTTGTATGGGATTTTGAATACCGCGCCAAGCGGAACGTTTCGGAAACTGAAAGTTTCATACAAAATGAGACACCTAAACGTGTACGTCATGTCAATCTATCGAATAAAATTTGCTCTAGGGGTAATGAGACTAATTAGTAAACGTATACCTATATCTACCTACGAAAAGAAGTAAAAAAATCATAAGACATCGATGTCGATGTCGTGGAAATTAAAAAGACCCTGATTTTATTAATTGAGTCAGGTTGGATTAACTATGTACACATTAAAAATAAAATATACCTTGCGATATTTGATATTTTATACAATAGGAAGCTACGATAAGTAATTTCCCCATTTCTTCAATTACTCAACACTTAGAAATCACCTATAACACATAATCGAAAAATATTCAATGTGCGTAGCATATTGTGCGAATATATTACGAAGAAATCGAAAAAGGAAATGGAAGTAATATCGGAAGACATGTTCTCGCGCCAGGGCTGAGATCCGGTCATATTCTTATATTTATACAGAAATTGACATCAGGAAATTATTCCCTTGCCGTAATATGAGCGTGGAATCTTTGTTAACACTCATTTCGAGAAAACGTTTTTGCACACATTTACTTAAGCTTCACTCCGTTTATATTAAATTTTGTAAAATCACCGTTTAAATCTTGTAACTTAAATTAAAACTACTATCCAGTGTCTGATTAAATTGAAATAAGGCGTAGGGGCTATTCATACATTACCTACGTCATTTCAAATTGGGGGGGGGGGGGTCTGGACATCGGATGATGGTAGCATGACGTGGGAGGAAACGAGGTCAAACGAGGGGGGGGGGATCGTCAAAAATAGATGACGTCATTCGAATTATGAACAAACCGTACTTCCGTAATTTCGATGACGACGATGACAATTCAATAGAAAGTGAACATGGAGGTGATCTCATAACATAAGGAAGGTAGCCAGAGCAGTTTGCAATAAAATTGCATGTCCAAAAATATTTTATGCTCGTATGTATTCAAACAATAATGCCAATATTATTCAGTGCTGATGATTTAGGTACTACACCTTATTAAAATAAAGTCCCCCGCCGCGTCTGTCTGCTTGTATGTTTGTTAGCGATAAGCTCATAAAATACTGAACGGATTTTCATGCGGTTTTCACCTATCAATAGAGTGATTCGTGAGGAAGGAGTGTAATTTGTAAGGCCGATTTCAAGATATTATGCCAAATCTTTGCAAATGTTGCAAACGCAACAGTAGGCAAGCAAAATCAAAGAAACGTGGTTTGCTCTCGAGGCTCCTCGGCAGTATGTACGGTATGTTATCTTTGATAACGAAGGGAAGTCTGCTGTTTTAGGTGATACTTTATCTCACTTTGTAAAAGTTTCGCAGCCAACAAGATTAAATGCAAAGTTTAAATGAATTCTAGGATCGCGAACATTTTTGGCATTAAAATAAATCTCGAAATGAGAAACTGTTTCAGATAACTGTGGCTGTCTGATGTTTTTAATAAAACTTTGTTAATACGAAGTCGTGAAGCACAATTTATGTTTTTCTAGATTAATATCATCCAAGGTACATTTAGAAACATTTCAAACACAGTTAAATTACATACATATTACCATTTTTAACAAGTTTTTACGTATATTAAATACAACATATTACCCGTCATTGCGGAAACACTTTGTGTGACATTTTGTAAGTCGATAGTCGGCTTTTTACCGTCTTTTTCCGGTGACAAAACCGAACAATGCCAAATATAATTTCCCTTGTGGTTTTATGTACGGATTTATCCTGTTTTGAAAGTATTTCATACATAAAACTTGCAGTTTTTGTAAATACACAATGACAGAAGTTTGTTTATTTACTTTTTACAAGACGAGAAGGTTTGATTGCCATATAAAATTTATAATGTTAGATCCCGTTTCTATTTCTATCACGACTTCTCTTTGCGCACAAACTTTAGTAAATTTTATTTACACACCTACCAACCCATATTATTTTTCCTAACAATCTACCATTAGCCTAGGTTGACAAGCCCCAATGAATGGATGGGGAATCAATTATGGGTAACAATAAAAACTCCTGGAATAAGAAGTTATTCAGACATTAGCAACTTTTAAATTCAGTCAAAGAGCTGATACAATTTGAAGTTTTGGTATTTCTCTTATATCAATATGAAATGGTGACAAGGCAAAAGATGCCATTCTGTCAGCTTTGGCGTCCATAATTGAGTAAAAAAAGTTATTACCTAGTCAATTACGTTTAAACCAAGTGCAGGCTTTTACATTTAAAACATTACAAATAATATATATAGAGAATAAACGGTACGTATAGGTAGTGGTGAACCTTGGAAAGGTGACGATAAAGTTTCAAACATAAACAAGTACCCACTACAAACTTCTTCTTCAACTGTCCTTGTTGACGTTCATGATAATCATGATTTTAAATCATTTACTTATTTGAAACATCTAAAAAAAACCGGACTAGTGCGAGTCGGACTCGCCCACCGAGGGTACAATCTGTACTTTTTAATATTTGTTGTTATAGCGGCAACAGAAATACATAATCTGTGAAAATTTCAACTGGCGGACAGTGGAGTCTTAGTAATAGGGTCCCGTTATTAACCTTTGGGTAGGGAACCCTAAAAAGTAGCTATTTCGATGTTAGTGTTTTTCGTTTCCAGCTCTGATAAAGAATAAAAATAAATAAAGTAAAATAGGACTTCGAAATACACATCAGCTTAATGTCTCGACGACCGAACTACAAAAATAATTTTTAAGAAAAAAAACCGACTTCTATGGGGGCCGGTGAAAGATTATTGTAGATGGTACACTATGTAGAAAAGGAGGTAAAACCACCCACTTTTCTACTGGCATTTCGCTTCTGTAAGGGTCGTAGTTCTAGCCTAACCTAACCCACTTCTCTGATAGCAGTTCGGTTCTGTGAGGATCGCAGTTCAAACCTAACCTAACCCACTTAACGGCGCATGCGGTGCGGTGTACGGGGGTTTAAGCGGGAGGGGCTAGTAAGATTGGCATCATCATATTTATATACTTACACATTTTATGGTAGGTAATCATAGTGGTTTATTTAGTTAAGGTATCATAGTGGTTTTCCGGGTCAAGGTCCGGGTCCGAGTCCGGGTCTGAGTCCGGGTCCGAGCCCGGGTTCGAGTCCAGGTCCGGGTCCGGGTCCGAACCGGATCCGGGTATGAGTCCGGTTCTGGGTCCGGTTCTGGGTCCGAGTCCGGGACCCAGTCCAAGTCAAAATCGAAATTCGTAATCACCAAATGTGTACTATGCGTTGTTGAAGAGTTCTATTCTGGTCATCATCAACAGTTCCATTTCATCAAATGCGACAGTTTTTAATGTAAATGCTTGATTTTATGATGAAAATACAAAAAAAATCTATGCGTATGCCTTTAATATTTGAGGAGTTCCCTCGATTCCTTATGGATCCCATCATCAGAACTCGAGCTTGACAAAAATGTGGCTTAAAAACTTAACTTGCTTAACAAACATAACGAAGAGTAAAAATCGCCAAACGTGAACTATGCGTCGTTGAAGAGTTCTGTTCTGATCATCATCAGCAGTTCCACTTCATCAAATGCGACAGTTTTTAATGAAAATGCTTAATTTTTTGAGGTAAATACAAAAATCTCTATACGCATGCCTTTAATATTTGAGGAGTTCCCTCGATTCCTTATGGATCCCATCATCAGAACTCGAGCTTGACAAAAATGTGCATTAAAAACTTAACTTGCTTAACAAACATAACGAAGAGGAAAAATCTCGAAACGTGAACTATGCGTCGTTGAAGAGTTCTGTTCTGATCATCATCAGCAGTTCCACTTCATCAAATGTGACAGTATTTAATGAAAATGCTTAATTTTCTGATGTAAATACAAAAATCTCTATACGCATGCCTTTAAGATTTGAGGAGTTCTCTCGATTCCTCATGGATCCCATCATCAGAACTCGAGCTTGACAAAAATGTGCATTAAAAACTGAACTTGCTTAACAAACATAACGAAGAGGACAAATCGCCAACCGTGAACTATGCGTCGTTGAGGAGTTCCGTTCTGATCATCATCAGCAGTTCCACTTCATCAAATGTCACTTTTTTGGATGTATATGCTTGATTTGATGATAAAAACCCAAAAATCACTATATGTATGCCTTTAAGATTTAAGGAGTTCCCTCGATTCCTCATGGAACCCATCATCAGAACTGGGTTTTGACAGAAACGGGACCAATCTGTATGCATATACATTCAATCAAAAAAATAATTTTCAAAATCGGTCCAGTAATGACGGAGATATGGAGTAACAAACATAAAAAATAAAAATAAAAATAAAAAAAATAAAAAAAATAAAAAAAATAAAAATCATACAACCGAATTGATAACCTCCTCCTTTGGGATTTGGAAGTCGGTTAAAAATAGGATTATATCTTCTTTTTAATAATTTATGACACTTTAACGTGACTTCAACGAGTTCAACGAACTTTACATGTTTTGGCCAAAAAACTCAAACTTTTTTATTATTAATTTATTACTTACTTAAAGTGTACCTACTTATACATTCATAAACATCTGCCAATCTAACAAACCGTTAATAATCGTTTGTCTCTTTCCACCATTTTGATATTTCTGTATGTTAGAGAGACACAAAATTTAAAAGAGGTAGTACCTAAGTGAGGTTGATAAGTTTTATGAATAAGAGGGTTAGAATGTAATGCATGATGGTCTTGATGGTTGTTACATGCCACGAAACATTATGTACCATTGCGAATCCGATTGGCTGGTCTTATATCCACGTAAGCTAGGTACTCACTACTACGAAGAATAGAGTGAGTGATTACCATATCGTGTAAATTAAAATAGGTACTTACATACGAAAATTAACCTTTATAATTTTACGCTTTTAGCGCTGAAAGGTTTCTGAATAAATCCAGTGCGAATAATAATTTATCACAATGAAGTTAAAAATATAGGTGCCAAAAATTGACACGGTTTTCCCAGCGCGACCGTAAACCGCAAAAGTTCGCTGTGTTATAAAAAGTTAATACTTGGCACAGAGCAGCCAGTGCAGGGTTGGATTGCGCTTACTTGCTACATTATAAACAAGCCTGTCTGTGACATCCCTTCCTTTATGGCCCTCTCTCGCGGCCAGCATGCATAATTAAATCTCTGCGGTCAAATTAGCAATTTGGACCCCCGACAATAGGATATAATTATAGTTCGGGCTACAAGGACGGTTTTCGCCCGGAAAAATAAATCTTTCATTAAAGCTTCTAATGAACCCGAGGTCTCTGCGAGAACAAAAGCTATTTCCAGCACACACGCTTCCATTAAAATGTTTTTGAATGTTACGAAAATATTTCTTTAGAGTTAGCTAGTGAACAAAATCTTTTTTAAGTTTTACTGAGTCTAATAGATTAAATATAGAATTGTAGATGAAAGGGATCTTTTTGTACGTGCTGATTTGTGTGTTATATTTAGGCTTAAATTGTTGAGACTTTGTCATTAGAACGTTGTCGATATCTTAAACAATAGTTTAATAAAAATGTTATATACTTATTTTAATAAAAATGGATCACTCACGTTTTTAAGCCAAAGATTACCGGGCACGTTTCGCTCCGTAACGAGAAGCTTCATCAGGAGCGACACGCATTGGCTGACCGACGCAAACTGTAACCTGCAGCTTTCCCGTGAACCTGAACATAAACCTGAATGAGCCGTTGTTATAATATAATATAGGCAATTATAATATTGAGTCCCACGGCAGTTTTGATATAAAAATTGTCACTTGCACTAAGAAAGGGATTTTACACGAACGAAGACACGGGTGGAGCCTATAGTAAAACATAAGCGTATAAATAGTTCATAGTTCAGAAAATTTAAACTCTTGGAAAGTTTCTTTTTAATTTTAAAGCAAAAAATGTTTTTAAATTCTAGATTGAAATGTTCGCTCACTAGGTTCCGGCAAACTTTTCAAAAGTTAGAAAACTGATCACGATGCACACCTTCCGTTCCACATCGATTCAATTTCTTGATAATAGCTTGGTACACATAATTTTTCATGGCAGTCATTGGCTTCTCCTGATAAGCGAACCTGTCCAAACATAATTTTATTATGAAAAGCCAGACCAATATATTTCTAATAGATAGGAAGGTACACAGGTGGATATACGATAGATGCGCATCAAACATTTTATGACTTAGAAACGATATATATTAGATGACATAGACAATAGTACAGATTTATAGGATATAAAACGTGCTCGTTTTCTAAATCTTAACTCGGTGATTCTACTGTTTCATTTTGATTGTATTTTCATTCTACTTTCCTTTTTCCTTCTTGTAAGAATATATTTTATATTTTTGCATGTATAGTTCGTTTTTTTTTAGCATTAGAAAGAACTTGCAAGAAGGTAAGCGATCTTGACATGTCTTTTTATTGAAAAACGCTTTATAAAAATATAAAACTATTACTTATGAAAGCAGAAGAATATAAATGATCGTATTAGATTCATAATTTTTTTTATTTTTTATTTTTTTATTTTATTTATTCAGAACACATACAGTCATATAAGATACATATGTTAGAGGTGCGTAATACGCACATAAATCTTAATACTAAAAAGACCTGGAGGTTCATAAAATATACATGTAACTGAAAATTGGTATACAATAGGTACAAGCATAAGCCCAAGGTAGGATACATACAACAAGAAGCAAGAATAACTCATTAATACTTACAGCAAAAAGTCGGAATAATAATAATAATTACAGCGAGGGTCAAGAAAAGAAATATAGAATTCTGAAAATAGGAAGCGTAGTACAGAAAAATAGATAAAAATCAAGGAACAATAGCTATCAAAATAAAATCTCAGAGAGTAGGTAGTTACAGCAATAATATTTTTTCCTTTAACATGATTTTAAGTGTAGTAAGTGATTTGTGAAAGGGATCAATCCTGCCTAGATGTCTATTACAATAGTTGGGCACTCGTCTGAAAAACGTATGCTGCGCATATTTCTTGCGAGCAAAAGTAACGTGAAAAAGGGGCCTAGAACGTAAGGGGCGGTGCGGAACACTAAAAAGCACTTTTTGTAAAAGATTTGGGCATTGGATTGCATTTTTACAAATTTTGTAGAAAAACATAACATCCAAATACATCCTACGATTACTGAGGGAAGGGATATTGAAGTACTTCGCAGCCGTCGAGGTGTCATTGAAGTGAAAACCTGTCCTATAACTAAGAGATTTTATAAAAATGTTTTGAATCCGCTCCAGTCGATCAATATGTACCTGATACTGCGGTGACCATATAACACTACCGAACTCGAGGACGCTACGGACAAAACAGAAAAACAATAACTTATAAGTTCTAGGTCGCTTAAAAGGCTGCCCTACCCGAAGCAACATGCCCAAATTTTTATATGCCCGCTTACAAATGTTATCTATGTGGGTATTAAAATTTAATTGCGAGTCTAATGTAACTCCTAAATCTCTAATGAAGGAAACTCTTGAAATATTTGAATGGGATAATTTATAATTATATATTATAGGGTCTTGCTTACGATTGAAGCTGATAACAAAACATTTGTCGGGGTTAAGGAAAAAATTATTATTTGAACAATATTGGGAAAAACGATCTAGGTCTTCTTGCAATGCATGGCAATCCGCTTCCGAGGTAACAGATTTGTATATTTTCGTGTCATCAGCATAAATTAGGTGATCAGAGTATAGAAAACAATTAGCTATGTCGTTGACATACAAGACAAAAAGAAGCGGGCCAAGGTGTGACCCTTGTGGTACTCCGGATGGCACGGGAAGAAAACGCGATGTATATCCCTTCAATGCAACAGCCTGACTTCGGTTCGAAAGATATGATTTTACCCATCTCAAGAGATCGCCATGTATACCGAGCTTGAGAAGTTTAATTATTTAGTTATTATGATTTATTTTATCAAAACATTTCGAAAAGTCGGTATACACGGCGTCAACCTGGTAACCGGATGAGATCCTGTCGGTAATAAAATCAGTGAAAGTAAGTAAGTTAGTGTCCACACTCCTACCTTGACAAAAACCGTGCTGATTCAGAGATATATGATGGCAAATTACGGCCCTAATCTCGTTACAAACAATTTTTTCAAATATTTTTCCGAAAATATTTAGTTTGCTAATGGGTCTATAATTAGTCACTAATTGGGTATCGCCACTTTTATATATAGGTGTGATAAGGGCTTTCTTCCATAAATCAGGGAAATGACCACTTGACAGTGATTTAGTGAAAATTTTAGTAAGCGGAACGACTAATTCACGAGCGCACGATTTGATAAAGATAGGATGGATCAAATCAGAACCACTACCCTTTCTAATATCAACTTTTTGTAAATGTCTGAGTACACAATCTTCAGTAATAGTAATAGACCGCAAATCAACAAGAGTGTCATCATTTGGGACTGGCAAAGAACTGGTAGTAGTGGGTGGATCAGGGATAAAAACAGAGTTAAAATAGTCATTAAAATAGTTACTTATGGTGTCTCCATCCCTGGAAGTATTACCAAGATATGTCATTTGGTCCGGCATGCTATTGGTAGGAAATTTTGACTTAATAAAGGTCCAAAAGTATGACGGATTGCTACAAATTTTGTCCTCAGCAAAGGCGATGTAGTTATTGTAGCACTCAGACTCCATCTTATGTTCCCTTGCCCTTAAGAGAACAAATTCCGCTCTGTCCAGTGGATTACCGTACACTTTCCATCGCTTATGGACTGAAAGCTTTTGTTTACGAGTTTTAATAAGGACGCGGGAGAACCATGGAGGGTATCCATTGTTGACATTGATACATTTATGCGGGATATGTTTTATTATGAGGTTCCTAACGACAGAATAAAAATATGCAACAGAATCCTCCACGTCAAGGTCATTTAAACACGACCAATCAGTCACTAATAATTCATTACGAATGAGATCAAAGTTTCCACGATGAAATACTGGCTTTGTAGATTGATTCGGTATTAATTGAGGCAAATAGGTTGTCAAATTTAGAGCTAAAGATATATCCAAAGCTATATGCTGAGGGTCTTCGGGAGTAAGCGGGGAGGTACAGGAGGTAACCATGCAGTCAGCATTGCTCAACACTAAGTCCAAAACCCGTCCATTAAGGTTATAACACGCATTGAACTGGTGTACACTGGTTAGTGCAATAAAATCAGAAAGCATGGTCACAATGGGGTCATCGCTTGCCTCTATTTGGAGACGGTTTTGGTCCCCGCACAGAGACCAACAAGCGTGGGAAATATTGTAGTCACCCAGTAAAATAAAAATATCATCAGGGTGGGAATGCATTAGCCTAGCGGCATTATCAAAAAAGCAAAGAAGTGAATTAGCATGGCTATCGTTATGAGGAAAGTAAATGCAAGCTACATGCACGCATGGCGAACGCCGCGAGGCACGGGAGGAGTGGGGCGCGTCGGCGCAGGCCCGCGGCTCCACTGTGAGCCATATTTCCTCATGGCGCGGCGCCGCACACCACTCGTCCCGGCGCGACACACTGAGCCCACGCTGCGCCGCTACCAGCACGCCGCCCCCGCGCTGCGCAGAGCGGCCTGCACGGTCACGTCTGAACACTTCATACCTACCATCAAAATACTCATTGCTGAAAAAATCAGGATTGAGCCAGGTCTCAGATAAACAAATTAAATCGTACGAGGCATTTATTACGTTAGATAAAAATGTGTGCGATTTAGTCCGCAGACCCCTCACGTTCTGATAATAAATAGATATATTATTTGCAGACACTAAACAAATTTAAATTTAAAAAATAAGCACGAACGTGGATTGAATTTATGCATTGTTCATCAGACAAGTTACCATAAATAAAAACAAAATCAGAAAAGAGCACCCAATTTAAAATAATAATTATATGAGGAAATAAGTACGTGTAATAGAATAACTCACACCTTGCGAAAGTTATAGTGATCATTAGTATTGATTTGATACATGACTCCCAACAAAATAGGAAATAATTTACAATATAAGTAGTATTATCAAACTGCACAACGGGACTTAATCGCGTATTTAAGTTTTAAGATTTACCTCCGACAGAAAATCGTCAGGTCAACAAGTCTGCGGTGGCTGAGCATTTGCTGGAGTCAGGACCAAACCACTGGATTGAGCTGCATAACCCTAAAATCCTCTCCACGGATCGCCATTTCTACAGTAGAAAAGTGCGGGAAGCCATTGAAATCAAAAAACATTGCAATTTTAATCGGGACGAGGGTTTTAAGATCTCATCCACATGGAATCCAGTCATTAGTAAATGTAAGCGGAAACGAATATCGACAGTCGATAAATCGAATATCGTTAGTGTTGTGTGTCGACAGAGTGACATCCCTAGTGCGCAAAACGTTCAAACTGATAAACAAGACCAAGTGCGGGTAGTTCGAAAAACTCGCGCGGCTAGAAGATGTTGATGTCAACTTGAGCCAGTCTTCTCCGAGACCACGGGGACAACGCCGTCCTCGAAACGTCGGAGGTAAATCTTAAAACTTAAATACGCGATTAAGTCCCGTTGTGCAGTTTGATAATATAAGTAGTGGCTAAATAAGCTATAAGTCCTACGCAAATAATAAAGACCGGAAATTTAAACACAGACGTAAACTGTCACTTTAACTTTTTCAGGTCGGTGTCGTCAGTAATGACGAACACTCTTGATTTGTCATTTTTGCGCATAAAGATTTTACATTGTTTTACCCAGAGATAATCGTAATTCAGCTCAACCTTCTTATCACGAGCCTTCCTCAGTAATATCTTATTGCCGGTTGTTAGGTGTTCATTAAGATAAATGGCGACCGCAGGCCCAGTGAGGCCGGCGTCGGCGCTGGTGAGGCCGCGGCGCGCGCGCGCCGCCGCCACCAGCTCGTCCTTGCGCCTCCGCTGACAGAAACGAACTATGATCGCAGGAGGCCTTGAGTCCGCATTCTCCTTACTGCTTAACGACGACTGGAAGCGGCGCACGCGATGTATGGTGTCGACGTCAGTTTCACATAGATTGAAACCGACCGTGACACAGATGCCGCCTAAGATGGACATTAAGTTCTCCCCATTCGTCTGCGGAACACCACTGATTTCGATGTTATTAAGCCTACCGAACTGCTCCCGGCCACTCTCATTTACTTTTAAGGCGGCCAGCTCCGATTCAAGACTCTTCAAACTGGACTCAACTGCCGGGAGGCGGTCGACCTTGGCTTCTGCCAGAGTAAGCCTCGTAGTGAGGTCATCCAATCTGGTTTCAAGCATACCGAGCTTGCCCTCAATATTTGTGATACCCTGGTTAGCCTGGTCCAATCCTTCCTGCATTTTATTGAATTGAGATTTAAATCCTTTCACTTCCTTTACTAAGTCTGCCAGTACATCGCTACTATCACATTGACGGCATGAAATACACCGCCAACTCGACTTCTTATCGGCCGTCATTCTTTTAAAGGTTGTTTCTTGCACCCCGGAGCATCTAAAGTGGTAAAAACCACCACACTGGGAACACTGGACATCCCCATCGCCATCGAAACGTAAATCGCACTTCTTGCACGAGGGCATTTCAGGGAAAATATATAATAGGTAAATTAAGCCCAACAAGTCGCAATTACGAGGTTAATATATTTGCCATAACAATAATTGTTACATATTTGCCATAACTTATTTTTAAAATGTGTTTTTCAATTAAAAGACACATCAAGATTGTTTACCTAATTTCTAATGCTAAAAAAAACGAAGTATAAGTATATTTTTAAACAATTTTTCATCGTAATTCATTTAAGAAATATATGAACGTTGTTTTATATAGTTATTATAGGTGCAAACTCTTTCTTTGTGTAAAAAAAAACATAAAACACAGACATTATTGAAAACATTTATTATAAATTAACCATAGAGTGACTTTTCACAAAACCGACTTTTTGACACTATACGAGTTAGGATAAAAAAACAATTTCAGATAAATTGTAATAGCTTCTCACTATTATTATTAAAAACAAAACTAAAAAATCTAAGGAAGGACGGGGCAGGGCTGTGGTTGTAATTATTTATTTGATTGCGTAAAAATATTTTTTATAATGTTAATCCAGAGGTAAAAATGGGACTTATGTTTGCATAGAGACGCGGTCCTTTCCTCTTAATATACACTGTTTTATATTTTGGTAATGGTCTAAGAGCTAGCCACAGCAATAGGTATGCCATTTATAGAGCAAAGAAATCCCTCTAGTTAGTATGCCATACTATCATTATTAATTAATCCGGGCGCCTGGCAGCTGTTTAGCGGTGGGAGTGGATGGGCAACAAAGTGGTTGTAAAATCAATTGAAGGTGTACCAAATTTTTTATCTATAGTTTTGTAAGTTTTATTATGTTTGTTTATTCCTTTCTTTGTTTTTATCAATAAATAAACTCATAGGTCAGGAAATAAATGCTCAAAAAACGTTGTAGAGGGAAATGCTAGGAACACAATTTTTGACTCCGTAACTTTGTTTGGACTAGTTAGGAGGTGAACATATCAAAAGTCCCCGGCCGTAGCCCCGGTGCTGGGGGGTAGAGGGGGGTAAGAAGGTCGAATTTTTCGGTTTTTCATTGCTATCTTGGAAACTTTGCGTCTTAGCGACATGACTACTAAGACAAACCGAAAGCTGATAAAATTAGTTACAAGTTTTATCCAGTCAAGTTTTTCGATATCATGAATAGTTTTTGAGATACCCGCTCTTGAAAGTTTATTTAGGGAATTTAATTTTATCTTGATATCTACGTCAGTGAAGCTGTTAGGCCATGTTTGGTATCATTTTCGTATAAATCGGGGGTGCTGAATTCATTTATGGTATCACATTGACACTATTCCGAAGTAAAACCAAAATTTAAAAAAATATATTTTTTTAAATCCCTCTTCACGCTTAAACTGCTGAACCAATTTCGTTGAAATTTGGTATAGAAATAGTTTCAGTCTCGACACAGAACATAGAATAGTTTTAATAACCAAAAAGCATCTTTTGAGGGTGTGAAAAGTGGGGTGGAAGTTTGTATGGGAAGTCAATAACCGCTGAACCGGTTTAGATGAAATTTAGGGCGGAATACATCTGTAATTTAGATGAAAATGATACCAAACATGACTTCAAACCTTACCTTGAGCAGTATTAACCTCAGAAATTCAGTTTCGTCGACGAAGTTGAATTCCCCCCATACTCCATTTCACAACTTTAAAGGATGATTATTGAGATAAAAAGTATCTTATGTCCTGTCTTGGGACTTGAAATATCTGTATACCAAATTTCAATTAAATCGGTTGAGCGATTTAAGCTTGAAGAGGAATAAAAAAAAAAGGTATTTGTTTAAAGTTTATATGATTTTTCTTAGGAATTGTGTCAATGTGATACCAAAACTGAATTCAGCACCCCTGATTTATACGAAAATGATACCAAACACGGTCTAGCAGCGTCACTAATGTAGATATCAAGATAAAATTGAAAGCCCTAAATAAACTTTCAAGAGCGGATATCTCAAAAACTATTCAAGATATCGAAAAACTTGACTGAATAAAAGTTGTAACAAATTTTATCAGCTTTTGGTTTGTCTTAGTAGTCATGTCGCTAAGACGCATAGTTTCCAAGATATAAGTGAAAAACCGAAAAATGAGACCTTCTTTCCCCCCTCTACCCCCCAGCACCGGGGCTACGGCCGGGGACTTTTGATATGTTCACCTTCTAACTAGTCCAAACAAAGTTACGTAGTCAAAAATTGTGTTCCTAGCATTTCCCTCTATAACTTATTATTGCTTGGCCTATCAATTGAAGGTGTGCAATTTATAGAGCTCTGTGTTTGGTATAATAGCTATTTTTTTTTTCCTAACACTTACCTAGGCGTCGGTAATTGAACAGAGTAGTACTGTTATTTATTCTGTGACAGAGTACAAAAAGTAGAAGACATATACGACACTATGCGTAAAGCAATTGTGAGTCAGGTGCAATTTGCTCGTGATCTTCCTGCAGGCGCACAAGTGATTGTGTATTTTCATTTACACATTTTCAGATAAAATGCCTGGCGTTGTTATATTTTAATTAAATACATAATTAGCTATTATATCACACCAAACTCAGAGCTCTATAAATTGCACACCTTCAATTGATTTTGCAACCCCTTTGTTGCCCATCCACTCCCGCACCCACCGCTGAACAGCTGCCAGGCGCCCGAATTGATTAATAATGATAGTATGGCACACTAACTAGAGGGATTTCGTTGCTCTATAAATTGCATACCTATTGCCGTGGCTAGCTCTCCGGAGTCCGGCTATAACATGTTTTGAAAAACCGGACAAGAGCATGTTGTGTCGAGGCATGTCGTGTCGAGGCATGCTCGGTTTAGGGTTTTGTTATTGTTTGACTGTCAAAATAGGTGTACTTGAAAGAGGGTTATTTATTGTTAATACTATGTACATAACAAGCTAAAGCACTTAGGTTTTGGTGTACTTGAAAGAGGGTTATTTATTGTTAATACTATGTACATAACAAGCTAAAGCACTTAGGTTTTTTTATTACTCTTTTATCATTAATGTTTTTCAAAATTAATTCTCGAGAAGCAATTTGACCGCGATAGGGTTCTATGGATGGCATAGCTGCATTATTCCTCAAAACTGTACACCCAACTTCAATATTGCATGGCCACTTTATGAATGAATTCATTCATAATGTGCTCGCTGTACACCAAACTTTATTCGCAACTTCCAAGCGCTTACGCATCGTAAATATGAATACGAGTATACCAACTTCGGCATGTCATGATTTGAATTTTAGATTGCCTATGAAGCAACACTCGATAATGTGTATATAGGGAAATGCAGTAGGTAACGGAGTGGCGTGTGCCTCACTGATAAAGGTTTTAGGGTGATATCCAATTTGGCGGCGTGGCAATCCTATAAGATTTAAACTCAATGTACTTATAGCGTGTAGCGTAAACCTCAATACGTGGAGAATTTCGTTTATTGAGAATGAGAGGTTTAGGTCCAACATAAAATGTCCATCCAATATTAGATTATATGAAAATTATTTAAATTTATTAAATTATTATTCATTCTATGAAAATTTTCGGCAAATTGGGTAAAATCGATTATGATTTATTTGGCTTAGTCTCAAGAAAGAGGACTTTTATATTTTAGTTAAATTCGTGAAATCGGATAGAAAATACGCCATTATTTCCACATGTCAAACCCATTGTAATCGAAATTACCTAGAACTTTTTCTAGGAAAAACGAGTCATTGACAAAACTTTTATCGATAAGCAAAGCAGGTCAACTGCAGGTCAAAGATAAATATGTATTGAAAAGAAAAATAAAATTAGTTGTAACTTTTAAAGCATGTACAATAATATAATCAATTAACCATTTCCGTGAGGATATAGGAAACAGTGATAAAAGAACTTGAAAATGAAAACGAAAACTATTGTATAATATTAGCAAAGAGAATTTGTAATAGAGAGTTAACAAACAACTTGATAATAAATAGAGAGGTATAAGTCATAAAAAACGTGCCCCTGAGTTTCACATCCAAAACAGACGGCGCTCTACTGCACCATATATACCGGGTGTGGCCTGTAATATGAGCAAAAAATTTACCTGTAGGCTGTACTCCTCATACTGACCAAAATTTGTTCAACGACTTTTAAAAATAACTTGTGGTTTGATTTTTAATAAACTTTAAAGTTTATTCTAAGACGCAATGTATTGCGAATTTTTTTATGTTTAAGGCGTGACAAGCAACGTCAATCACAATGATATGGCGTGGCAATGGCGTCCATTGAAGATAAATTTTTTTTTGTATGAAAAATAGGGAGTCTAAGTACTTCATAGTTTTTAAAAGTTGTTGAACAAAAGTGTCACCGTTTGAGGACTACAATCTATGTTTTAATTATTTGCTCGTGTTATAGGCCACACCCGGTATGATTTGCCGTCACTTAATTGTCAAACACCAACTTTTAACAACTAGAGTTAAAGCAAAATGTATGGAGATGTACAGCGGCATCTCGTTAACATGTAATTTTTTTTTACATATTTAGGGTAAACCCTCCAGTGAATGAACACCCCCCAGTGAATGAACAAAATCACGTTTTTCGTGTAAAATAAGAAATATAGCAATTTCTTCCACTTGTTTAATTTTTTTTCTTATTAACAACTCTATTTCCTATGCAATGACAACCCGTAATAAATTTATTTTCGACAAGTTAGGATGTGACTGGCGTTTGAAGTTTGCGTGTTTCTGGATTTGAAGTTTTGTATGGAAATATTAGATCCCAGATAAGAACAGTGTACGTTTGGAGCAACATATGAAGTGCTTATTTAATCTTTACCAGTACAAAGTTTAGTTATTTGGTTAGATTAAGAGTTGAACCTTCTATTTATGTACACTTTGTCGGCGTATTATGCGATTAAGTTTTTATTTTTTATAGTTCCATTACTGGCTCATCAAATGTTCTGAAACCAGTAAATGAACAGTGTGTTCATTTACTGGTGTCGCGTAAATTTCATTTTTTTCCCAAATGTATATGTAAACGCAATCGTATTGAGCTTGTTTTTTGTGATTCTGCATAGAAAACGATTCTGATTCATTTAGCCAGTATTGGAACAAACCAAATTTCTATAGTCCATTTACTAGATTTGTCATGCCTATGTATGAACAATACTAAATTTGGCTTGTTCATTTATTGGATTTCTACTAATTCTATGTATGAACAGGGTGACCACGAATAATGCAGTGACAAGTTTATTATTTTAAGCATTATTTGGTGAGCATGACCCCTTTTCATCAATATATGCACGTCGGTTCTTGTTTTAATGGTTGATTTTATTTTTTCCTTTTAATATGTAACGGGTTTCTATGTTATTGGTGAATAACCATCATTTTATTACATTTTAATCGATTCGAAGTCAATATGGAGGTATAAAAAGATATAAACGCTATCGCTATACCTATTAAAATAGAGCCGGAAACGGTGTTTGTGATAAAAATGATTTTATTATGCTAATTAAAAAGAGTTAAATAATGTTCATTCACTGGGTTTTTCGGTGTTCATTCACTAGTTTTTATGTTCATTCATTAGGTTTTTGGGTAGTTTTTGGTAAATTCTGGTATAACTCAAAAACTATGAAAGTAATTAAAAATCGCAGAAATTACTTTCTTATTTATTAAATGACGATTGATTAAATTGCAGTTAATTATTCCTATTATTAATGAATGCTGAGCAATGATTTTTCAAACTTGGATAATTGCTTAAGTGTTCATTCACTGGTGGTCTTACCCTACTCAGTATAAATACACAGCAATAAATACATTACACATATTTTTTCGCCAAGCTGCATGACATGACATCTAACGATATCTTTCATATTGATTGTCACTGTGACAAGGTACGAAATGGGTCGGAAATTAGATTCTTGGACTGTACCTATATTTTCATTTTCCAATCCCTCTTGTGCTTTGCTTACTTCTAAATCATTATACATGCTTATAAAAAAGACTGTTGAATCTAAAGAGTTAGTTTTATTTAGCCCGTAAACATACCTACCTAATCCAAAATTGCGACCGTAAAAGGACAATGGACAGGAAATAAATGTGTCCATTTTGTATAGAAATGGAAAAATAGTACATTACTACAGAGGCCGGGACGAAAGGGGTTGCCGGCCGAAGACATATAGACGGCCGAGCGAAGCGAGGCCGGATAGGTCTGAGCGCGGGCAACCCCATTTCCCGCCGAGGTATGTATAGTGCTTTTCTCAAACATGCAATGAAATTAATAAAATAAAAAATCCACGAAACCCAAGTTTTAATTTATAGGAAAAACTAAAAGTAAACTACGCCCAAAATATAACCAACACGTACCTATATCATTATCACGCGTATGTTTTACACGAGTCGTGTATTTTTACTACCCGTATATTTTCATGTATCTTTGATTTTTTCGCCTTGTATCCGTCTGACTGTCGTTTTCGTCACATAAGTTTACATAGTCTTTCATGTTGATATCATGTTTCACATACATCGTTGCTTTATGCATGGAGTAAATAAGTATAATTTCCACAGTGTTGACGAATTTGTAGTTACATTCATTTAAAATATGCCACAAAACTGTTTCTAATAAACTGTAAGCCATTTTTCTTAGTTTCTCAAATAATAAAATTGCCATAACATACACATACTTCGTCTTTGACTTGGCGGTAGAGGCAGCAAGTTATTTAAAATCAAATCTGCTTACGCTGCCAATTCCAACACCTACGATTACAAATAATATTAATTTCATTATTTCGTCGGAACTCATATTAAAGTCAAAAAATCAACAACGCACCATAAATCCAATAAAACAGAATGAATATTTTTCAACTTTAGCTCCAACAATTTAAAAAATATAACTACGCGTGTTTGAGTAGACCTTTTTACCGCTAACGTTTAGATGAAATATTTTAAATGTTTTTTCTCAAACATGCAATGAAATATTGATGTTATGTTCCTTATAATAGGCTGCGAAGTATGACGTTTCAGGTGCGGCTAGGACAAAAAGTCGTTAATGGAATTTCATACACATCTTGCAGGCCTAGGCCGGCAAAGTCCTCTTTTTTAATTTTCATTTCACAGATATTTGTGACACAGCATCGTGGCATTCATCCATTAAAAAAAAACTAGAGGCAGTATTTGCTTTATGGTTCGTAATGACACTCTGCCACTACGCCTATAAAAAAAAAACAAAAAACAATGTTTGCTATAATTTGCAGTTTTATTTGTATAAAATCAACATGAATTTAATAAATAATACATTCTATAATTTTAAATTATAAATTTAACTACACAAATAAAAACATTTAAAATATTTCATCTAAACGTTGGCTTCCCTTTATCTTGCATAATATCGATTGTCCGAAATACACTTCGCATAGCAGGTTTCGCAGAAACATTTTTAACCGAATGATACTTTTGCATAATTGTATAATTAGCATAACTGTCATGTCGCATAACATTCATTTGGCAGAATTTTGAATAGCAGAATACTACTATCGTCGATTTTACATACGCAGAATTGTATGTAGCATAAATTACATTCCACCGAATTTCTTATGGCATATTGCTCATATTGTAGACTTGAATTTCGCAGAATGTTATGCAGCAGAATAAAAGTTCTGCCGAAATTGTTACCGCATAATACTCATGTCGCTGACTGAACCTACACAAAAGGAATTGCTGCCAGAACTACAGGTTAAGTTAGGTTAGAACTGCGACCCCTACATAAAAGGAATTGCTGCCAGAACTATAGGTTAGGTTAGGTTACAAATGCGACCCCTACACAAAAGAAATTGTTGCCAGAACTGTAGGTTAGGTTAGGTTAGAACTGCGACCCCTACTCAAAAGAGGGTGCGTAACGGTCCATATAACAACTTTTGATATATTTTTAGTCGATATAACGATTGAGGGACATAATGCACTTTTGCTATAACAATACATGGTATATTCTTAAAGAGTCTAACTATCGTCAAGTATAATGAACTTGTAATATAACAACTTCTAATCTAACATTAACAGCGTATATAATTAAGTTCGATATAACGCTCAGTTGGCATAATGTAGTACTGGTATAATTTGTAATATTTACTACTATTATAACAACCTACGTATTCGAACTTAAGGCAGGTCTCAGTTAGGTACGACGACGAGCGAAGCGAGGAGGAGTGTTAGGTAGAACTGCGACCCTACAGCGCGCGAGCCGAGCGAGCGAAGCGAGCGTGCCGCGGTAGCGGCCGGCGAAGCGCCAGAACCGACTTTTTTTATTATAACCTCAACTTGAATACATTATACCATAAATACTTATAACAAATATTCATTATATCCAGTAAACGTCATATCGAATAGCTTTTATATCGATTAAACATTATATCCCATGAAAATAGTTATTTTGTTGTTATATCAAATGTTCATTATACCGCTTAAGTGATTATACACCATGAAATTATATCAAAAGTTGTTATAATTTTGAAAATATATCAAAAATTGTTATACGGATCATTACACACCCCTCAAAAGAAACTGCTTCCAGAACTGTAGGTTAGGTTAGGTTAGAACTGCGACCCCTACTCAAAAGAAACTGCTTCCAGAACTGTAGGTTAGGTTAGGTTAGAACTGCGACCCCTACTCAAAAGAAACTGCTTCCAGAAGTAGTGCTAATAGTATTTGTGCAATTTACGCTTTATACGAAAGTACTATAACATAAATCGAATTACAATCAAGAATTAGCAAAATATTATTCGATTTTATATCTGTATGCGATACCTATTTCGGCGAGAAACTAACTATCCATCAAAATATTATTCTCATCAACAGTATGCCAATGAATTATTCTGCCTAAGGAAATTGTGCGAAAAGACAGTATGCCAAGTACATATTATGCGACGCAATTTTCGGCAAATCAATTATTCGATTATAGTATTATTCTTCAAATTGAGATTATGCCATTGCATTATTCTGCTTTACAAAATTGTGCGAAACAACAGTATGCCATGAAACTTATGCAAAAAGTAATTCTGCGAAATGATGATTCTGCCAAGGGTTGCTATGCGAAAGTAAAATATGACAATAAATTTTATGCAACATATTAGTAATCCCTAAACGTTAGCGGTAAAAAGGTCTACTCAAACACGCGTAGTTATATTTTTTAAATTGTTATGGAGGTAAAGTTGAATGATATTCATTCTGTTTTATTGGATTTATGGTGCGTTGTTGATTTTTTGACTTTAATATGAGTTCCGACGAAATAATGAAATTAATATTAATTGTAATCGTAGGTGTTGGAATTGGCAGCGTAAGCAGAATTGATTTTAAATAACTTGCTACCTCTGCCGCCAAGTCAAAGACGAAGTATGTATATGGTTGCTTATGGCAATTTTATTATTTGAGAAACTAAGAAAAATGGCTTACAGTTTATTAGAAACAGTTTTGTGGCATATTTTAAATGAATGTAACTACAAATTCGTCAACACTGTGGAAATTATACTTATTTACTCCATGCATAAAGCAACGATGTATGTGAAACGTGATATCAACATGAAAGACTATGTAAACTTATGTGACGAAAACGACAGTGAGACGGATACAAGGCGAAAAAATCAAAGATACATGAAAATATACGGGTAGTAAAAATACACGACTCGTGTAAAACATACGCGTGATAATGATATAGGTACGTGTTGGTTATATTTTGGGTGTAGTTTACTTTTAGTTTTTTCTATAAATAAAACTTGGGCTTCGTGGATTTTTTATTTTATTTATTTCATTGCATGTTTGAGAAAAGCACTATACATACCTCGGCGGGAAATGGGGTTGCCCGCGCTCAGACCTATCCGGCCTCGCTTCGCTCGGCCGTCTATATGTCTTCGGCCGGCAACCCCTTTCGTCCCGGCCTCTGTAGTAATGTACTATTATTTGTGTAGTTAAATTTATAATTTAAAATTATAGAATGTATTATTTATTAAGTTCAAGTTGATTTTATACAAATAAAACTGCAAATTATAGCAAACATTGTTTTTTGTTTTTTTTTTTTTTAGGCGTAGTGGCAGAGTGTCATTACGAACCATAAAGCAAATACTGCCTTTAGTTTTTTTTTAATGGATGAATGCCACGACCACGATGCTGTGTCACAAATATCTGTGAAATGAAAATTAAAAAAGAGGACTTTGCCGGCCTAGGCCTGCAAGATGTGTATGAAATTCCATTAACGACCTTTTGTCCTAGCCGCACCTGAAACGTCATACTTCGCAGCCTATTATAAGGAACATAACATCAATATTTCATTGCATGTTTGAGAAAAAACCTTATATACCTTCGATTGGCTTGGAGGCTTGTTAAAAAGGGTATTAATTTATTGGCAGTCGGATAGACATTGTTAAATGCCAATAAGATCCATTTTTTGCAACAGGGTAAATAAAACATTGCAGGAGGCATTTTTATCATCAATTCATCATCAGCAGCCTTTATACGTCCCACTATAGGTGACGACGTGTCTTCTCTTAAGATAATTTGGGGTACAGTAGGTAGATAGAAACACCGCTATACCTAGAGTTAGACCAAGAAAAGTCTGCAGCAATTTTGATAGCCCACACGCATGTGTTATTTATACATCATAATTTCATAGAAGTTTGACGTTTAAAATTACACTTGCACTGCGTGGGCTATAAAAATCGCTGCAGGTTTTTCTTGGTGTGACTCTACAAATTTTATTTGAGCCATATATGCCCTAGACTTGTTTTAGCTCTGAACTCCTTGAGTTACAGGCTCATTCTTCTGTTAATTTTAATGAGTAGGAGCGAATGTTATTTAGTAGGTCGAAAACGACCCAATGGACAAACATGGGTTAAAAGCTTCTCGCGTTCAAACTAACTAACATGTTTGTAAAATGTGACGCCATAGACTAGGCGTCCTCTAGATCGAGTTTAGAGCAATTATTTCATGCAACCGATGATGCCAAAAATGCTGCGTGATTAGTCCGTTCAAAGACACGGACGTCACACAAAGACACTTTCGACTCGAACATGGAGTAAAATTACCGTATGCGTGGCAGAGGGGGTAGCGCGACTATGCTCAGTCAGGAGGATATTTTGTCTGTGTGTGACGCTGTCACGGCTTCAAAGCAGCTTAATGAACCCAACACCGGCGCTGCACCTTATGCCACCAGCACCTTATACGTTCGTTTATGCTGATTAGCTACTTATAAGTATATAGCTAACCTCCTTTATTAAATTCTTGCAAATAATTACGATGCTTAGCGCCACTGGCATCATCCTACTAACTCGGGGTTAACCGGTTAAACCTGAGTTACCATGGTTACCGGTGTACAATTTGACACTGGGTGAACTGTTTAACAGCTTAACCCTGGTTAGTGGAGTGCAAGTGGCGCTTATTAGACCAGCGGTGGAACAAAAATAGGTTTTGATAACATTAAAGTTTTTTCTTTTTTGATATGTTATTGTAAGCATGTTAAATAACATTCATGTAAAAAGTTAGAAAATTTTAGGTGGAGCGTTCGGCCATATTTAAATTTTCAATTTTTGCTAAATAACTATGTAAATATAAAATTAAAGTTACAAAAAACTTTAACATATTCAATAACACTTTAATTTATTCACAATATTCGGTTTTTAGAAATCTGGAACAGCTGCTTTCTGGTGAACGTAAAAACAGGAATTATTATGTAAATACAGAATTAGAGTAGCTGATATTGCAAAATTACGATATTATCTATCAACTTAGTATACATGTAAAAAGTTAGAAATGTAGACAATGTGCTTGTCTAGATATTGATTTCTCGTTAAGCAGTATAGCCAATATTGAATTAAAGTTTGTAGAGTTAATATTACACGGTCATAATAAAGATCTTACTTCTCACACAAAAGATTAGAAATATAAAATCACGGCGACACTAAATACTGATACGTAAGTATGCATTCCGAGCTTATATTAAAGTTACATTTCAAACGCGCGGCGTTTGCGCGCGCCGCGCTGTGCGCCGTGGCAGGAGGCAGCGATCGACGGTCGCGGGCTAGCGGTTAGCGCGGTGCCCTTAAAAATACGCAAAGCGTTTATAAAATTATTATCAATGGTAAATAGTTATTTTACACAGTACACTAATGGAAACTTACCTTCCCTTATTTATTTCTATATGTACTAGGGATTGCCCGCGGTTTCGTTTATGTAGAATTCGTTATCGTGTTAAGTATAGAAATAATAGATACATTTGAAAATTATTTTAGGTGCATTGTCATACAGATAACTACCCTTGTTAAAGTATTCTTCAAATTCAATACACAGGTGTCATTTTAAATGTTTTAATCATTCATGGGAAAAAAAATTTATTCAATAACAAAACTTATACAAACTATTATTAAAATTAAGTATGGACTAAATAAATTAAAACTAAAACTAATAAAATAAATAAATAAAACTTACCCACCTACCTTAGATCCCCCAGATCTGTCCCCTGCGGAAGTGTGCCCATAAGGCTGGCTACATTCCCACGCTGAATAGCTATGCCTATTCTTTGGCCTAGGAATGAGCCAGCCCTAGGGTCACCCGTCGTTTCCAACAGTCTTTTTTTTAGGTTTTTAAAAAGGTTATGGGCGTCAGGACACCACGGCCCCAGGGTCTCTACCGCGAACGCCGCATATATGTGGTTGTTTGTAAGACCAGCATATTTGCGGCGTTTTAGGGTTTCAGCCGCTGCTGCCGCGGCGCCAGCTCTCTGAGACGTGGCGACTAGATGGGACGGCGCTAGGGTGTCTACACATGTGGCATCCCAGATGAGCGGCCGTCCCATCTGCCAGGGGATGAGGGTTATTCCATCGGGCCTCTTGCCATCGTCGCGGTGTCATTTCAATATAATAATGCGTAATTTGGCGCTTTTAGGTTATAAATGACTAGCGACATATATTTTTTAAGAGCGATCATCTCCGATAATATTTACTTTATCATAAAATCAATTTCAAACTGATGTTATTCAATATTTATCATTTTAAAGTCAATATTACCAACCAACTGATCCAATTTACCTACGGTAACAACTCAAAATTTGCATCAAATTAAATGCCACTTTTCTTATCCGTTACGAACAATCAAGAGGGCCTTTACGAGCTGATGTGGTGAAAATTTTATTTAACCTTCGTCCCTTAAAACCTGCACTACGCTCAAGGTTCAACTTTACGAACCACTCGCTACGCTCGTGGTTCAATTTTAGAATGTTTGAATTTGTGAATGTGCTTCCTGCCTCGCACAGCCAAACTGTGGAATGAACTGTCCGATACGACCTTCAAACCTTCAAAGACCCCCATCTTAAAGGTCGGCAACGCGCTTGCAACCCTTCTGGTGTTGCGGGTGTCCATGAGCGGCGGTAATCGCTAACCACCAGATGATCCGTCTGCTCGTTTGCCTCCTATTTAATAAAAAAAATGTTTCCCTTGTTAGGGTATCAATATTAGCACGAGCGGTTAATCAACAACTTTTCCCCTTGTAAAACAAATAAATAAGGTAGGTGAGGTGCAGGCATATGAGGCCCGGCGGGTAACAAGGCCCAGCATTCAAAAATAGCAGTTGCTCCCTATTATTCCCAATTATTCTGAATTTGTACTTGTTGCTAAGAAGGCCCACTGTCAGTGCAGGTAAAAAGGTCTAGTCCCGGGCCTTATTGAACGTATGAGATGAAATATTAGATTAAAATATTTTAAGATAATTTTCAATATTTTTAATCTCTAATTAATAAGGTCGATTTGAAGAAACTTCTATGAAATTATGACTTATAAATAACACTTGCACTGCGTGGGCTGTCAAAATTGCTGCAGACTTTTCTTGGTCTAACTCTAATAATTTTTCACTTGCTTTATTGACCTAAAGACGTTTTAAAGAATCAAAAAGTCTAATAACATTGAGGCACTTATACTTTTTAAAGGCAGTAACTAATTACAAGTGACTTTTTTTTGTTAATACATAGGTAGGTATTTACGATCATCATCATATATTTAAGAGTATGACTCTTGTCGGTGGAGCAATTTCCATGTTTGGCGGTCCTCCGCCTTCTCTTTGACAGCCCGATACGACACGACGTTGATCTTTTCCTTTATTTGATCCATGTACGCTCTCCTTGGTCTTCCCCTCTTCCTGTTTGCTTCAACTTTCCCTTCTATGATATTTTTGATAAATTCGTCGTGTCGTATCAGGTGCCCAAGCATCCTTCCTCTTCTATTGTCTATAGTTCTTAACAAACTCCTCCTCTCTCCTACTACATAGGCCACACTGAATGTTTTGCACTACTGGCCACTGGTAAATATTTAAATTATGAATTGTATATTTTTAAAAAAATACAGGCTTTTGATTATGGAATGTGACAAATGTTGGCGACAAATCGATCGTCTTTTGTTTTTAATGGCTTGTCAAAGTAAGTCAGTGCGTTGAACGTGGCTTTAACGCGAAAATATTTTTAGAGCTATGATTTTGTTATGATTTTAAAAGTTCGCTTACTCCGCAAGAGTGTAGTGCTTGCCTTCAAAATGCTTTTGGGATTGAAGCACCACATCTGAGCATCGTGAGGCGTTGGTATGGTGAATTTAGTAGAGACAGTATTATTCTAGATAATGATTTTCGTGAAGGTCGACCGTCCACGGCGATCATTCAAGGAAACGTGGCTACTGTGAGACGACTCATTGAAGAAAACCCACGAATCACCTATGACGAAATTTGAGGACAATTAGGGATAGGTATGAGACAAATACAAAAGATTTTACAAGAATATTTAAAAGTCGGGAAGCCTTGTTGTCTTTGGATTCTTCACGAATTAACTTCAGTCCAAAAACAGGTACTTTTTGACTGGTGCCGAGAAATGCTGCGTAAGTATAAGCAAGAAAGTTCAAATGCTGTATATAACATCGTTAGAGGAGATGAAACCTGGATTTACTGCTACGATCCGGAAAAAAGGCATTAGTCCAGTCAATGGGTCTTTCGAAGATGACAGGAGGCCCATAGAAGTTCAACAAGCCAAAAGCGTTGCCAAACATTTTGATCGTCTGTTTTTTTTAAACGCGACTTTTTTGTACCGTACTTTTAAATAATAAAAGAACGTTAAATACTGAGTAGTACACTACTATTTGTGTGCCCGCAGTCATTGAAAAAGACCGCGAGAGACGACCGAGAAGCCGCATCCTCCTGCGTCATAATAATGCGTCCACCGATACCGCAATAAAGGCAAAAACATTTTTTAATTACGAAAACGTGGAAAATGTCTCTTATACGGATTATAATCCAGACATTGCACCCTGTGACTTCTATCTATTTCCCAAAATTAAGGATTTAATTTGGGGTTTGACATTTAAGACCCCGGATAAGGCAGTTACTACGTTTCATCACCACGTCGAAAACATGCAGTCAAGTGATTGGGCCTCATGCTTCCAAAAATGGTCCGAGCGAGTGAATATGTGCATAGAATGTAAAGGGAAACATTTTGAGAAGCAATAAATGTATTATTATGGTTATAAATGATTTTATTCAAAAGTTACGCAAAACTTTCAGTGTGGCCCTCGTATGCGTAAAACCTCTTCGTTAGTTTTCTTTTCTTTTACGATAGAATTGCGAAAAATAGATATTATGCAACGAGTGACGAATTTTGAAACACGGTCAAAGGGAGTGTTTTAACGTGCTTATTATAGCACCGGTCGTAATGTAGCACCAGATGTACTGTAAAAATTATGTTAAAAGATAATACTTACTGTTACGAATAAATATTTATACTGTAAAAAAATATCCCACCAAACACATTTTCATGTAAATTTTGTTGCTAAGACGAAACCATAAGACTCGCACTGTCAAAAAGTTGTCAGATCTCTTGTCGAGCCAAGCTTCAAACTCTACAAGCCCTAACTTCACTAACTCTACACCTTAGTCAAAATGTGGCTTGGCTGTTTCGCTACCGCCACATGGGCATAAGGTGAAAAATTTATTAAATTCATTATTTTTAGGGTTCCGTACCTCAAAAGGAAAAATACTGAACCCTTATAGGATCACTTGTGTGTCTGGCTGTCCGTCTGTCACAGCCTATTTGCTCCGCAACTACTGCACCAATAAGTTGAAATTTGGTATACACATGTAAGTCTATAGCCCAAGGACATACATGTAAAGTAAATAATAGAAATTCAAATAAAGGGGTCACTTTTGAGATGAATGATAAATA
Organism: Cydia fagiglandana; assembly: GCF_963556715.1. Lineage (NCBI taxonomy): Eukaryota > Metazoa > Arthropoda > Insecta > Lepidoptera > Tortricidae > Cydia > Cydia fagiglandana. The sequence continues at coordinate 11,632,718 of NC_085932.1, forward strand.
GAATAAAAAAAAACTATATCTTGTTATAATTAATATAAGAGAATTAGAATATGAATTAATATAAGAGAATTTTGTTAGAATTTTAATTAGTATAAGATAGATATGTATATTGTCATGTTATTTTCTCGAACTCCCCATCGGCATACAAACCTCCTCAAGGTTTTGCCCACGATGGGTCTTGTAATAATAATGTACTTTATTTAGCTTATTGTTCAATAAATTAAAAAAAAATATATATATATCAAACGAAGGGGCTCATTGTAAGAATCTCAGATATATTTTTTCATAATTTTAAAATAAATAGTTTAGAAGTTATTTAAGAAAATACGCAAAAAATGACCATTCCCCCCCCCCCCCCTTATCTCCGAAACTACTGGGTCTAAAATTATGAAAAAAATACACATATTAGCTCTCTTCCTATAGATGACAGGAAAACCTATTAGAAATGTGCAGTCAAGCGTGAGTCGGACTTAAGTACCTAGTTTTCCGATACCTACGGGTTTTTTAAAGACATTTTATTCACTTTTCTCTAAAAAAATATATTGTTACAAATTGTGTAATGTACAGAACCCTTGGAACGCGAGTGCGACTCGCATTTGGGCGCTTTTTGTATTATACTTACATACAATAGTTCTTGTAGAAACGAAACGGCCAAGCCACACACTTTTGGTGTAGAGCTAGTAAAGTTAGAGGGCTTGTAGAGTTAGAAGCTTGGCAAGAGATCTGATAACTTTTTGACAGTGCGAGCCTTATGGTTTCGTTTGGGCAACATTTTACATCAAAATGTTTTTGATGGGATTTCACTTCTTTTTGTAAGTTGTTTATGACAATCTTCCATCCCCTCATTTAAAGGGTCGGGGGTGATTTACTATTAAAAATCCTGAAATAAGTATCTGGGGGCATCTGTTACACAATGTACTTCTTACTGATTCCCCATATAAACCCTTCACCCCGTAAGGGTAAACTTTGGGGTTGAAATCTGCCTTCACCCCGTAAGGGTAAACTTTGAGGTTGAAATCTATTCTATATCCTTCCCCATAACAATACCTATCTACATACCAAATTTCAACTAAATCGGTTCAGCGATTATTGATTTCCCATACAAAATTAAACCCCATCTTCATCCCCTTCGGGATAATTTTTTTTTAATTTATTTGTTGTTTGTGTACTAAAACTATCTTACATACCAAATTTCAGCTTCTTAGAGTACTTCAGGAAGTACTCGGTATTGATGATCATCAAGTGAGTGAGTCAGTGACGAAATCGAAGTTTTTAGATATGAATAAAATCTAAAGTATAAGAGCTATGCAATTGATATGCTTAATAAGTCCGAGAACTTTGTTTATCTGGTATAATCCAACCCCAAGTTATGAGGGTTCCAAAAAACGACAAAGCGCTTCGAGAAAAGGTAGATAGTGCCCTTGCGCTTTTCTCGTCTTGGCGGGGGCACTGCCGTGCCCCCAGATGTTAAAAGATGAGACTACTGTAACTAATAAAGATTTATGTTTAGTTACCTACTATTTTCGCGTAAACTAGACAATTTTTATATCTTTAGTTATTAAGACCCAAAATAATTATTTTCACTTATTATAAATAAATCCTCCTGTTATGAAGTATCAAATATTGTTATTTGTATATGTCTAACTCTTAAGTTAAAAACAATAAAATCTGTTATTACCTACTGTCAAAATGATTATTTTTTGCGGGATTAAGTAATACACTGGTAGTGTTCACTGTTCAATAAGGCCCATAATAGGACTTTTATAAAAGGTATATTTTCCAAGAGTATCGTAATATTTTTATAACTATTTTGGTATAATGAAGAAACTTAAATAAACGAGAAACCTATTTGAGTGAGTTTCTCATACTTCATATCCTGTTTATTAAAAAAAAAAAACATTTTAATTTAAGGTGGGCTGTATATAGGCATATACGGCCCACACGGAATACACAATAAGGTAAGTGAGGCCACTTACCTTATTGTATATTCAGGATGTATACCGTGTAATATTGATCAGTTGGTTTATAATATACATATTATGATATTGACGTTGAATAGGACAGGACATGACAATAGGAACCAGAAATAGGTATAGTTGGTCAAACCAATTTGTCAGTAAATAAAAACGAAAAACTATATTCATCCTTTTCTTTTGGGTGCTAGTACTAGTGTAAGTCAAAGATAGTATGATGATTCTCCCTGTCTATGTTTGAAATGAGACAGTCCTTTGACAAACTATGTATAGTAAAAAATAGTTGTGAATATCTTGTACATTTTTATTACAATATTAGTCAAGATAATGAAATATAGCTGGTCAAGCAAATCTTGTCACTAAAAAAAGGCGCGAAATTCAAATTTTCTATGGAACGATATCCCTTCGCGCCTACATTTTTCAAATTTGCCGCCTCTTTCTACTGACAAGATCTGATTGACCAGCTGTAGGTATTTTTACTTAATAAGATATTTTAATTTCACGTAATGTCCGCATCTAATTTATATAGTTATGTGCACGGTAAACAAACAAATGAATGATAAGAAAAGACAGACAGTGTTACTGAGCGGGAGGTGGGGCGAGGGGCGAGGTATAGGTAGGCTATGATAGGCTCTCGAGCGCCGCGCCGTCGACTGACGGACCAGCGCGGCGTATGTATGAATTTCGCGCCTTTTTAACTAGATTTTACTATTACAATGCAAGCTACACACAGAAATTTCTTACTTTCCATAATATGGCTGCGTATATTATTTTATAGTAATAGACTTATTTTTACAGACTCTAATTCAATATTAGATCATATAGGACAAAAAACGTATATTAATTCTAAAGCATATATCTTATTCTTCTAGCTTTTTAGCTTGCCTATTAACTTATAAATTTAGATATGTTGTTGTGGATTTATTAAACTTTAATTCAATATCGACAAAATAATAAGCTAATTGTAGTTTGACAAAGAAGCACGTTAAAAAAATTTCTAATAATTTTACATTATAAAGCGTCATACATATTATAAACAATGGAACTTAAACATTGCACTTTAATTCAATATTAAAAAATCATTACTAAAAATATATAAATACCTAATTTATATCTAACGCTCGTTCTAACTTTTCATCATATATAGCATATATGCTTAAAAATATGTCCTATATCAGATAAGTATCACTTTTTCAACTTTAGAATTATCAAAACTTTTAGTGCAAAAATCCGGTCCCACTATTGAGCTATATTAGAGAGGAAATACCTGATACAGAGAAAAGCTTAATAGAGAGTAAATACCTGATACAGAGAAAACCATTTTTAAGTAGGAGGCGATTTTCTTATTTCTACGGACTGTACAATGATCATTAATTGTACTCTCGAATCTCTTATGATCAATGCCGCCTTGAGTCTTGACTGTAAAGAACTCCCTGTGTCAAATTATAATAAGCATACTTACACTAAAATCTATGAAACATTTTTTGATTTCTCATGCTCTGAAAGAGGGTCATTGTTATTCTAAAGCCGACCACTGACTAACAGGCCGCCGGACGATATCGGCCTGTCAGTTAGAACAAAAATTTGACAGTTCCAAACAACTGACCGGCCGATATCGTCCGGCGGACGGTTAATCAGTGGTCGGCTTAAAAGGTGTGCAGAAAATGATACGTTTCTGCACTACAGCATTTTAGGTTTTTTTTTTACGATAAGCAATTGAAATTTGGGTATAACTGGCTTTGTTATATACAATACAATTTCCATTCTGATATTTGACTTCACATTCACATAACGATACTTTTGCCAAAAAATTTCATTTCATTTCATTTCATTTATTTAACATTAATAATTGAAAGTAGCCCAAAAAAATACTATAAAAATGTGTACTTAGTTTTGTTTTTATAACAACACTAATTGTACTTTCCTCGTATTCGAAATGAAAAGTAGAGTGTTTAACTCTGGAGAAAGGCATCATTTCATCCCTTGGTTAACACTCTACTATTTCTAACATAGCGCGCATGTAAATTACCCTAAATGACTTGTATTATTATACCGCACAAACATAACACAGCCGTAAGATTTCAAGTAAACACGTTGCCGCAAACCAGTTTACTAATTAACTAGTGTAGTTATAGGAGCCACCTATTAAACTTTGACGAACTGGTTAATCAGAAGGCCATGAATGGGGACCGTAATCCCGGATTGTCTCATCAAGCTGAGCCATGCGTTTAATTAATATTAAATACTTTATGCATGCTGAATAATCCTATTAAACATCGCTTAATACATTCATTGCTGCTGCTGCTTTTACGAAATTTTAATATTAAGCGGATTCGCATGTTTAATGGTGTTGTTCGTAATATAGGTAAGTATCTGGTAATTCTTGAATTTAGCTGCATCTCTTGTTACAATTTCGCTGTGTTGTGATGAACTTTCGCCTACCAGAGTACTCGTATGGCATTATGTACCGTAGCTGTATAGCGCCATCTGCATCAATGTTAAATTTGAAGCGCAAAAATTTCTTTGTATATGTACCTGGGTATACAATTCTATTTATTATTTTATCTACGTCAATGGTATCATATAATATACAAAAAACGGGGAACTAAGCGGGAAGGCGTGAACAATCTGCGAAATCGACGCCACAGTCGCCACTCTCGCGTTCGTGGCTTCGCGCCGCGATTCGCGCACTAGTGTGGACGGCATTAAGTATCAAAGAAAAATATGGTAACTATCTATGTATGGGATGCATGAGTTACTGCGTTTTTAACTTTGTAGATACGAAGAAATAAAAGAAGTAGCAGTGTGAGATACGAAGTTTCGTTGTATTTACATTTTTAACATAAAGTAGGTATTATGTGTTCTATTTACATATAAATATATATATCATGATATATTAAGGTTATTGCCGTCTACTCATCCATAAGCTTAGGTTTGGTGAGTTGGAGAGGACATTCAATGCGCATTCCTCTCACAATACGTTACGGTCACGGGTCTGAGTGGTATCAAAATTCCTCTTCGAGGGGAAGGTAAATAGGATTACGGCTGGCCTTCGTTTCATATCGCATGCTTGTGATGTGAAACTTAATAATAAATTCCTTTGTGGTAAAGGAACAAAAAATTTAAATTCCTTACGTGTGCAAGGGTTTCCCTCTGCGCAGTTTTGTCATTTCGTTCATAGGGATCTCGCGTGTCATACGCAATCCCTTGGCTGGGTATACAAAATACTTGATTAGCATTACGCACGTTTGCCCATCTCACTTGTCAAAGTTGTGCTTTACCTACATAATGAATATTATCAGAGTTGGGACATGTCGTTATGAATGTACAGGTACCCTTATCCACATCTAACAAACCATGAGTAGGCACAGAGTTAATTAATCGAGTATAAAGCAGGCAGGCAAGTCGCTCAACGAGCTATGGAGAGGGCTATGCTCGGAGTTTCTCTGCGTGATCGAATCAGAAATGAGGAAATCCGTAGACGAACTAAAGTCACCGACATAGCCCACCGAATTAGCAAGCTGAAGTGGCAATGGGCAGGCCACATTGCGCGCAGAGAAGATGGCCGATGGGGTCGAAAAGTGCTCGAGTGGAGACCACGGACTAGCAAGCGCAGCGTAGGACGTCCACCCACAAGATGGACGGACGACCTTGTTAAGGCCGCCGGAAGACGCTGGATGCGAATCGCTTCCAACCGGTACGAGTGGAGGTCCAAGGGGGAGGCCTATGTTCAGCAGTGGACGTCTTATGGCTGAGATGATGATGATGATGATGAAAGCAGGCACGGGTATTATATATCGTGATTATAAAGTACATATATAGATGTCTTTGTTTACTCTGTACACACCTATTAATCTCTTTACAGTCGTCTCATATTAATATTTTAGTATTAATTAACAACATTTCCACGGAAACAACAGGAAAGATGAACTTAAGGTGGTTCGCTTTTCATACAAAATTCAATCAAAGCTCATTAAGTAACTACACACTATTAGTACACAAATATTTCCGCATTTATCTTCTTTCGAATATTCGTTTGCGCGAAATTAACAGGAAAACAATGTTTCATACAGAAATCATGCAAAAATCATAGTTAACTTTTCATCAATTTTACGTAAGTGTGTGTCACAAATGTCGTGTACAGATACATTTGCGACGTTGCCATACCATTTCCGACGTTGCCGGGCTGACCACGGCTCGAATTTGGAGTGCCGTCATGTTTAATGCAATTTTGTTGACACTGATATTTGACAGGTATTTTATTGACCTAAGCGAGAAGTTCGTCAGCTTAGCTAAGAACTATCATGGCGTGTTATGCAAACAGTCGCTTTTTTGCTTGCAAACGGAAGATTCCCGGTTCGATCCCCAGTCATTGTATGCTGGAACATAACTTTTTGTATTTTTGTTACACCTAAATTTCGTATGGTTTTTTTATTTTTATTTAATTTTTCTTATTATCATAAATCGATTATTAACTATGGGCTACACGTATTCTTTTATTTTTACAAAGATAATTAGAAATTATACTCTTCCTAATCTCTCTGATTTTTACAATCAGGACATCCTCACTGCAATAAAAACCGGGCAAGTGCGAGTCGGACTCGCGCACGAAGGGTTCCGTGCCATAATGCAAAAAAAAAAACCAAAAAAAAAGCAAAAAAAAACGGTCACCCATCCAAGTACTGACCACTCCCGACGTTGCTTAACTTTGGTCAAAAATCACGTTTGTTGTATGGGAGCCCCATTCAAATCTTTATTTTATTCTGTTTTTAGTATTTGTTGTTATAGCGGCAACAGAAATACATCATCTGTGAAAATTTCAACTGTCTACCTATTACGGTTCGTGAGATACAGCCTGGTGACAGACGGACGGACGGACGGACGGACGGACAGCGAAGTCTTAGTAATAGGGTCCCGTTTTACCCTTTGGGTACGGAACCCTAAAAAGAAGGGTAGGTATAAAATTTCCTGTGGTTAAAAATAATGGATTTTGTCTATGAATGAAAAACACAATTATTACTATAGTTTGTTTTTTTTAGCATTAGAAATAAGGTAAACAATCTTGACGTGTCTTTTAATTGAAAAACACATTTTAAAAATAAGTTACGGCAAATATGTTACAATTATAAATCTAATACGATCATTTATATTCTTCTGCTTTCATAAGTAATCGTTTTTGATTTTTAAAAAACCTGATAACACTGAGTATGTGGGGGAAGCGCTGCTGGCCTAGCGGAAAGCAATTCGGAGGTTACCCCGGCGTTCTAACCCCGGCTCGTACCAATGATTTTTCGAACTTTTGTACGAAATAGCATTTGATACCTACCTATTTATACACCGATACCTATTTTTCGGTGAAAGAAAACAAACAATGTGAGGAAACCGGACTAATCCAAATAAGTTTACTCTCTGGGTTGGAAGGTCAGGGCAGTCGCTTTCGTAAAAACTAGTGCGCATGCCAATTCAGGGATTAGTTGCCAAGCGGAGATTGAATATCTGGGAGACCGATCAAAGCTTACAAAACGTAAAAACTCAAAAATGCGCGTTTTCTCATAGACCTAGCTAAGAGATCGTTAGAGCCGTTTCTGATACCATCCAAATATATAAATAAATAATTATATATCTAATAATTGCTCGTTTAAAGGTAAGATAACACAAAGGAGAAACAAAAAGAAATTACCTACTCGCACCAGTCTTGAACCCCAATCCTCTTGCACGTATTTCCACGAACATACCGTTACGCTATTGCAACATACTTACGTTGTGTGAAATTGTCTACTACAAGGATCACGGAAACACTGTTTGCATGTGTGAGTAATAGTAGGAAAAAGCGTGACAGCAACACTCCGTCGAATTAAAAAGGTGGTTTTTGCACAATGAAGTATTCAATGTTTATTTTAATAGTTCAATATTTACTTAAAGAGTGCGCGAAACATACTTTTAAGTATACAAATACCAAGACCATTTCACAAAAAAATAAAATCTGAAATTTTGCAAAAGTGGTGCCATCTAGCGAGAGTTAAGTTTTGAGTAACCTAGGCGAACCACCTTAAGCTAATACCTACGTAAAAACCGTGTGAGAAAAATACCCGGTGCTAATCAGTAATTTGTTGCTTTCATAGATGCAATAAGGGCTTAATACATTAGAACGGTTGATATTACAGTTAAAAGTATATTACTAAGTATGCGTTTCTAACACCGATATGCTTTTTAGGATCCTTTTTGGTCCCTACTACGCTCTCATTTTAAAACAACAAAAAACTCGGCCTGTTCATTTACGTAACATACATATATATATTATGTCTGTACTGCTACCATCAGTTTGGCATTGACATAAACGCTATCGTGAACATAATTTACTTTCTATGCATCTCGCTCGTACTGACATATTAGTGCGAAAGAGATATATAGAAAGTAAATTACGTTCACAATAGCGTTTATGTCAATGCCAAACTGATGGTAGTCGTACTACCTACTCATTTTCGTTGCCAAAGAAAATAGAGCGAGTATAAGTACATATATGCGAGCGAGTATATATACCTACGAAAAATTTCTACTCGCTCTAATTTTATTATATGTATTAAAATTTCTAGTAACGAAGACTAATACCATGTCAAATTTCATATTATTTCAATCAAAATGTCACGTTAAAATGATAGCGTAACTTTGTTTGTATGGCTGCGACTCCGTCCTGTGAGTCCTGTGACTCTTAACAAAATTGTTCTAAAGTTAATCAACAACTCTTTGTAGTTTTAGGCCATGCAAACAGCCCACACGGGGCCGAGATTACTCTTTACTTATTCTTCTTACCTCGGGGCTGTTTCTTTAAAAGTTTAATTCCGGCTCAGTGAACCGTACTAGTTTCTGCATTTTACTCGCTTTTATGAACAGTCAGTTTCTAGAGACTAAATAATGGGCATACACAACGTAAAAAGTCGAATAGCAAAAATATAGAATTATAGAGAAAAGCTTTTTATGATGTATATGTCGTCCATTCGCAATTCACAGTGACTATTAGGATTAGGTACGGCCAGGTGTAAAAGTTTCTTAGAAAATATTAAAAGTACCTAATTTGTAGACAGTATTTTTATACACTTCGTTGGCTGTATGAGACTTACGGCTCGATTCGGGAAATGAATTAGAGATTAACTAGATACGATATAGGAAAGATATGTGACGTTCCACGCCAAAAGGTACCTTGTGTTACCTAATAACAATAGCATAAGAACCACTGTACCATGTTTATTGCAAATAAATGAAATCTAATCTAAATCTAAATATATGGCGGCAGGAGTTTCTTTAGTTAACTTATTAAAATATTTTTTTCAAATCGGTTCTGAGACTTCTGAGTTAACATACATACAAAAAAAGCAGTCGCGTTGATAACCTCCTCCTTTTCTATGGGCCACTAGTTACTTGAAAACTTTAGATTCCATTTTTTATTAAACTTGCGTTTCATTTAATATATTTCGTAATGAAAGTGGAAATGCATATAATAATATCTATCCTACCTAATAAATGGTACAAAGTGCCTTTCTTCATGTGTAGAGCATCATATTTTCCTTTGTTAATAAAGATCAAAACATTTGGGGATCTCCTCAAGCTAAACAAATTATCATCGTTGTGCCTAAGATGTACATAATGTGTGGGATGCGCTCTTGGATATTGTCGGATTTCGTGCGTATTAGCCATATTAGCTTGTTATCATAACAGTAGCGGTAAATTGATGCACAGGGACCTCGTATAATAGACGTGGCACCATTAATGAAACTTACTTAAACCTGAAATCCTGTAAAATAAGTATTTAACATCAGTTTTTAACCAATTTCAATACCTATATCAAAAGGAGGTGGTTCTCAATTTGATTGTATGTTTTTGTCTCGTCTCATAAATTTTTCGTTTCTTTCTTATTTCGTACCTGTCATTCTGTATTCGTCACTCGTTCTTTATTCTTCTTGTTCACTTTTGACAGTATCTGCTTTGGTCAAAGTCCGTAACATCTCTTTCTCAGGCGGGATTTCAGTGTGCCGCACTCGTATTCGTTTTGTAAAAATGCACTAAATCGTTTCTTTAATGTTTCGTGATTGGTGCCGTAACGGCACTCTATTAGGAATTTATAGTAGGTAGATATTCAAATCGTTGGTTTTGAATTAACGAACAAAACGTAGGTTAACTATAGTACCTACTTGTCTAATCACCTTGTTACGAGCGCCACGGTAAAATTTATCGTTGTCGATGTTTCTGTCTGATTCAATGGATCTTCTTCTATCAGTTCTATGATTTATTTGATTACTTTGATTCCCGCGACATATTCTGATCTGAATCCGCACACAATTTTAGTCTCCATGTGCCATAGGTGATTGAAACCGCCAGCCAGATTGATAAAATATTCTCACTTAACTCAGTTAAGAACAAAAACTGAACTAGTCAAAGGATATATTTAATTCAAAAATTTAGGTATATCTACCTATCAAATAAAGAATCAAAAAGTCTAATCTTCAAAAAAGCAGTATCTGACGTGTTTGGTGCCGGGATCGAAGTAGTCGTTATGCGGCAGATCAAGTGAAGAGAGTGTGGATTTGAAGTAGTGTCTCGTGAAGTAGATAGCGTCCTGGGGGCGCAGCGTCAGCAGGGCTTGCAGGTAGTCACGCACAGCGTTGGTGAGCGCAGTGGACTCGGAAGTGTAGCGAGCGCCCTCTGATGACCGCACGCTCTAAATACAGAAAACCAATTTATCTTTGTTATGTTAATATTAACACGACCCATCGTGCATCCTAAGAATAAATTTCTCTTCTTCATAGTTTCCGATTTTCTCATACTGCACTGCGCCCATTAAACACCCTGTACACCTATTTGGCAACACCACAATAAACTGATGTTTATATATAGGAAATTTTGACTAGTGATAGGTAACAACGTTTTAATTTCATGGCAACGTGGTTAAAAGTAAACAGGAAAGTAAAAGTTTTGAAGGAGGCGGATAATTAAGGTTCATTTAAAGGTTATTAACCTTAATTAATACCTACTCGTAATTTCAGCTGAATTTTACTTTACAGATACCTTTAACTCACAACGCTGCCATGAAATTAAAACGTTATTACCGACCACTAATTAAGTAATGATTATGAGATGATGTTGCCAAATCTGCAATGAAATATAATTATGCTAATTGCAGATTTAGCTTCGGCGCATCCCACAAGGTCGAATTAAATATTTTTTGTTTTAGCATGATACAGTTTTTAAGAAATTATCAGGTGAATCTGAATATCATTTCAGAATCATCCTGCCATCCCTTTTCACCCCGGTTGAGAGTAGGTAACAGATTTTTTCCTTGCAAAAAATCAGATACACTATAGACACCGATCAAATCACATTACTCTAAGGTTGCCTCCAGAATCTCGCGAACTAAATTGACAGGTCAATGTGCACAAATGATACCACAGTTTGGCTAGTGCTGTTCATATCGATATTTTCAAAAAAGTTTGAATTAGAGAATACCGCGAGAATTCACCGCTAGCGGCGCTACTGTTGCGCGGTCAGTTAAAATGTATCTTTAAGTAATTTAAATTATTTTACAAATGTTACTTGGTATTTCGAAAATTGTGCAATTTTATAGTTATAGATACAAGGATATTGGATAAACATATTGTAGGTAATTAAATAAATATTTTATTTCATTTGTTAGGAAAACTTACAGCTAGAGTAACAAGTTGTAGGTGATAACATAGAAACAGTGATTTTGGCTCAAAATACAAATAAGGCAGACCCAGACGGGGAAATAAGATAAGATTTCTCATTTATTTTGTGTGGTGTGGACGTAAAAATTAAAACGTCTCGGTGATCCCTATTGCTTCAATTGTAAAGAAGACCAGTCCCTAAACTGGACATTCAAGTTGACAATTAGGTCAGAATTTAAATACAGTTAGACTAAAAAAAGTGTGCAGCGATTTTAATAGCCCACGCAGTGCAAGTATTATTTTAAACGTCAAAACTCTTTGAACTTATGACGTATTAGATAACAGTTATCGATCAATCTCATCTACCGGTCACATTGTATAAAATTAAATCACCAATTTTAGATTTATGGCGACAACCGCGAGCTCTTGATATAAACAACTTGCCCCCAAACCTGCATATTAAGAGCCAACAGGAGTGGTCATATCTCCATACAAACGTACTCGACTGTTTCCTCCGTGGGTTTTGATGCTAGGGCAATGATTTTTTCAACACAAATTAATATTGTCAGTATCTGTGTCGGACCATTTTGCTTTTTTTGATATTTTTGTTTTTTAAGGCGCTAGAGCCTTTCAAAAATGGCCATAATGGCCTCATTGACTATGCCGCAATGAGAGGCGTAGTATTCAAAACTGATATCACTTAGCCAAAAAAGCAAAACGGTCCGGCACAGATAATTTCATGATCATTTAGATTACCAAATGTGGTTACGATTGGTTAAGTTTTGGAGGAGGAAACAGTCGAGTACAAAACATCGATTTTGGAGATTTTGACGCAGGATTTTTCGCCTTGTCCTTATCGCACTAGTTTTAGGAGCCGCTTCCTTTAGCGAGATGGGTATATTTACCTAAAATATTTAAAACTCAGCTCCTGTTTCGTCTTAACATTGAAATTTGTCAGTTTCACATCCGCACCTCCTGATTTGATTGGTAACGTCACAATCTTACAATCGAATCAACCACTTTTCTCGTCACATTCATACAAATCGAAATCGTGTGTGACCCCTTTATAATTATCACATGGGTAGTAAGTGCATCTTACTTATCGATATTATTTTATCGACATATACCCCTGACTATTTTTTCTTTGCTATTCCTGGTATCATTTTATTTGTCAAACTCATGTCAATTTAGTTCGCGAGTTTCTGGAGGCAACTGTATAGACAAAATCTGAATAATTATATTCTGTACGTAACTGTAGAAATTATGGTTTTTAATTTCCTCGACTTAATTTACTCGACTGCGATTAGGTAGACCAATAATAGGAGGGCTATGTGTTTGACATGTGTTGTGTTCATGTTTATATGTACCTATAGGTATGTACATAAATCTGTCCGTCCCTGTTTCCTCATAATAACTACTATTAAACCAATTTATAGAATAAGAAATACATTTTTGGATTGTATTCACCTTAGACTATCAATTTTGAATTCAATACCTATAAGTCAAATGATGGAAATACACTAAAAAAAGCTTAGAAAGTTACTACTCAGTAAGTAAGGCTTTTTTTTGTGCTTTCCTCTGATTTGACATTCTATCACGTTGTAATGAGCCTGATATAGAGATTTTAGGTTTTGCAAATTTGAGAGTTCTGGGGCGGAATGCACTAGAACAATTCCTGCATGCATAATTTAACTTTTCCCGCAAACCGTAAAACTGAAGCTAGTTACCGATTAAACTGTTAAGCCAAGCCAAAAGCATTCTAGCTTCCAACAAGCTTTTTCTTACCTTAAAGTCTAGGTAATCTGACAAAAGCTGTAAGTCTTCACGCCAATGTTTACGCAGAGGATTGTGCTCCTCAATTAAATCCTTTTCTGGCGTAGTTTTTAAAAGCGGATTAATGTGAACGATGTAATTACTATCCGCCCACTCATGGCATATTAAATAACCTAAAAGAGCAAATCAATTGAAATAATTATATCAAAAAGACGTTTTGCCTTCGAAGTAATATTATTATGTTCATTTCCTATTTACCTCTGAGAGAGAGTACCGTCAATGTCTGATGAACAATTCCAGACGCCTCAATGATATGCCTTTCCACTTTACAAACGAACATCGTCTTGCCATTGACGATGGCCTGACTCACACCATGGCAAACCTGTAAACATTGCCATTATAAATAGTACAGATGTAGTGCACAATTTTGTCCATCGTATTTTTTCGGAAACGTTAGTATTTCTGTCATGCTGCTTCAGTCAACCTCGGTACTTTTTCTACCGAGACTGACTGGAATATAGCAAGACACGTTCGTACGTTTCCGTGAAAAAACGATGGAAAATACTATGCGCTACATCTGTAGGTAAGTAAGTACATTAATTATTACAAATACTATTATTATGAACACAAAGCCCGTAATTAGTAATCCAGCCGAGGTATGGACAGTGTTTTTTTTAATATGTGGTAATACACTCTGAAAACCAAAAATAACCTACATCTATTCTAAAGTAATATTTACACGCTTATTCGGGAAAATATTTTTAAAACGGAAAAAATACACTCTAATCAAAAATCTTACGTATATGCTTTCGCAAACCACGCCATCCATCAACACAGTGTCAGTTTTTACTTTACCCCTATATCGGGCAAGCGCAAAGTATCTCAATAGGACAATGTTAGCCCCTTCGAGCAAGAACGAATGGGCGTCTTCAAAGCTGTGATAGAACCGCTTAACGACGTTTCGGTCACCACAAATTTTCGTTATCTTATTATAGTATCCGGTATCACATATCGCCATGTAACTCTTGCGTTCTTTTATCGTATCCTTCTTTTGTATGTGTCTGTAATAAATGTGTTTAATTACGGGCCAGCTAATGAATAGTTAAAACGCACTAAAACAATAAACAAATCCAGATTGAGACAGTCGCATCACTATTTAATCAGTAATCACTTTATTTATCTATATGTTATATTATAAACTAGATGACCCGGTGAGCTTCGCAGCTTCGTTTCACCTATATATAGTAACAGCACCAGTCATGGGACATTTAAGAGGGAATTTGGAGTATTTGTGATATTTCCCTAATACATGTGAATGGTCTACCGCTTAGCGTATTGAAAGATGAAAGTCCTACCCGTCTTTCATGTTTCAGGCGTGTTGTATCAAAGATACTGCAATGAGTTTCCACATACTTAACAAATTAAAACTATGCTATTTTTCTCCAGTCATGGACACCAAACCTCCAGTAATGGGCCCCCCAGTAATGGACACTGCTCTATCAGTATAAAATATTGAAATAGGTCATCAGATCTGGTCCATGTTATCATAATATTGCATTATCATCCGATTTGCATATTTAATTACGAATACAAAATTTCAACTCAATCGGAAAACGGGAAAGTGGCTCAAACTCGGCTACCAAGATTTGACCCACACTAAAAAACGATATTAATTTATCCGAAGTCCGAGCATACCTCCTGGTTGACATATTTCGTAACTACATTTTACTTCTGTATTGTTTAAACATGAAATGATGGCATGGCAAGCATCATTATGTAAATTTCCCATTATAGGAGGTATGCAGTTTTACAGCTCCTATAATGGGATTGGGCCAAATACCACATTTTTTTTACATCTGTGGACTCACAACATAGTATGTTGTATACCTTATCTCATGGTAAATGCAATTAACAAAACACATTTTAGTTTTCATCAAGTATTAATTAATTAAAATTTAATAAATTAACACACCTCTCTTAGCGAAGTTGTTAAGAATTCGTAGTGGTATTTTTTTTCAGTGACACGACAACTTTTGGGTTGACGCCAATTTCTTAAAAAACAACCAAATTTAATAAAAATTCAAACTGAAACAGCTCTAGGACTCTTATTTATGATAATATACAGGCAGTGTTTATAAACTACTTTTAGACACTTATTTTACAGGATTTGTGGTTTTTTGTCCCATTACTGGTTCCACGCCCATCATAGGGTACACTACTATAATATTCTTTTTTTTTTGCAGTCTTAATTTTTTTCTTTCATAAGAACCTTCTTCTGTCATAACAAACACAACAAAAAAAGAATTAGCGAAATTGGTCCACCCGTTCACGCGTGATACCTTGATACAGACAGAGATTATAAACCAGACAGCTGGAGTAATTTTGGTACCTATATTTTTTACTACCAATCAGCAGTAAACTCACTCTGTCCTATTCTCCTCCATGGTGTGCAGATTGCAATCCAAAATGCTGACTAGCTTAGTTCCAGCTTTAGCTCCTTCTTTTGAAAAATGCGAAGTGACTTGTACCAGAAATTTGTCCTTGCTTTCACCAAGACATTCGACGCTAATGCTCATACCTGGTTTTAAAAATGTAATTAGGGAATAATATGTAAAATTAGACATCAAAAGCTTATATTTTAACTAATAACGACATTTACTTACCCCCGAGAGTACTGCAGCAATCTATAGATGTCTTTCTAACAGACTTCTTGTATTCCGGAGCCACAATTTCATTATCAGCAGCACTTGTTTCAGTTCCTCGTCTTTCTTCATGTAATCCCAAAATTTTCACTTTTTCTCTCTTTTCTTCTTTATGTGATATTTTATCATGTCTTCCATATTCATAATCAAAGTATGTATGACGAGGATCCACGTCATGGCACCATCTATAATTATGTTTCCCAGCTCTAGTCTTCTTTAACTTTAATGGTGAAAGATCTATCGATTTCGGGTGGCATGTGCAATCTATAGAATTTGTTTCTGTACATGTACATTCTAATAGCTTCTTTGTCTGGATGTCACAAATACAAGGAGATGTGCATTCACAAACAGAAAAGCATTTACAATTTTCAGGATTCTCGCAGGTGCACTGAGTGGGCTTAGGTTTGGGATGACATTTACAGATCCCATCTGGATCCGCATCACAAGTACATATCTGTGGAATAGGGCAGCTACAAATTGATTTCAATTCTTGACTTTCACATTTAGGGGGTTCACCGTCTTCCGACTCACAGACACACGTTTTTCGAATATCACAAACACAAACTATATCACATGAACAAGTTTGCCCCTTTAAACAAAGACAACGCTTTTTTGGTATTGGTTTTTGGCAATCGCATGGAATTGTTTCATGTTTCACTGCAGCATATTCTGATTCAGCTCCTTCGAAGCTAGCAAAACTTTCATCAACCACGCTTTGTCCTGGTTTATGCTTGCATGTGCATACTGGATAAGGGTCCAATCTTTTAGGATCGCAAATACAGGGAATAACATTGTCGCATGGACAATCCGGTCTAACTTTATCATCCGGATTACACACGCAGGTTTTGCTACTTTTACAAGAGCACACTGGTTTTGGGTCACCTTCGTGGCATGTACAGATTTTTTCTAAATTGGCACATGTGCATTCACGTAATACTTTTGCACCGCAACTGCACGGTATCTTCGTAATACATTTGCATTCCATCGTTTTTGGATCTTGCTTACAAACACAAAACTCTATGCCTTGGCGTACATCAGTATTTATTTGTGGCATTCCATCCGGACCCATAATGACACTTGCTTTACTGTTTGTAGGTGGTAAAGGCTTGGAACAGTCCGGAAAAAAAAACATGTGAAAATCATGTTCGTCGTTGTCTGATTGTGATTTTTTATCAGATTCCACCTCTACTCTGTCCTCAATTTCGTATTCGTGTTCCGGTTTTTTTATATCGGTCTGCTCGGGCTCGCTGTCAGTAGTTGAGTAACAAGACCATTCAGAATCAGAATCATCTCCAGCTTGATCTTCAGCTTGACCCTCAAAATGACCACATCCTATTAGAAGCGTCTCGCCAAAACATATTTTTTCCTTTATCGAGTCATCTGTAAGATCAGTTCAAATGAAACCAATAGCCAACAGTCTACCATGAATCTACCCCCTATGTGTAAAATAAATAATATAAAATGCGCGGTATCATCATCCCTAGTCTCAGTCATTTTTCGTGTATTTCTTACTCGTACTTCGTACAATTCTATATTCGTCACTGATTGCTTACCAGTAAACAATCAGTGACAGTTGTTCCTGTTCGCTTTTTGTCATCATCTGTATTGGTCAAATTCTGTAACTTGTTTCTCTCTTAATATCTCTTATTCGTTTTTCGTCACGGTCTTCCTTGGTCTTAATCGTTGTTTGTCTCCCACGATTTTCGTAACATTCGCAGGTTATCTTTAGTCACATTAGTTTTTCGTCACTCTCTTTTTTTCCCTCTATTGAGAATCGTCTAGTTTTTGTTCTGGGCACATTTGCTACTCGTCCCGTTCGTTATTAATGCATTTTTTCGTGATAGTCATCATTGTAATACTGCCCTCCTAAGCCGAATAAAGTAGTAGTATAAATACAGTGTGGAAAGATAAGTCGGGCCCTGGAGGGAAACTACCTTAAATCCTTAAGCTGGCTCATTTTACTTAAAGGAGACATTCCTTTATTTTTAAAGAGAAACAAACCTGCATTCAAAGATTTTTCTTTTTTTTTTCTTAAATTTGGCTTGTCTAAAAAAATCTTAAGTATCTAAATATTCGATTTTATGGATGTTTTGTACGACAGGCGAGTGTAAGACCTAATGTTTCTTGGAGAAATGTTATCATTAACATTAACTGTATCGACTGTTAGAATAAAATTGCGAGTGTTTATTTTTTGGAAGTTTTAGTTGGGTCGAGTCCCGGGTGAGGCAAGCGAGTTTTAAAAAATCTTAGAATGCAGTTTTGTTCCTTTTTTTAAATAAAGAAATGTCTCCTTTAAGTAAAATGAGCCAGCTTAAGGATTGTTTTTATGTAATAGTCAGCAAACGAGCAGACAAGCCGCCTGATGGAAAGCGGTCATCGTCGCCCATGGATTTAAGGTAGTTTCCCTCCCCTCCAGGGCAGGGCCCGACTTATCTTTCCACACTGTATATAAGTTAGCAATGAATTTTCTTTTGAGATAGTGCTATTCGGCTTAGCATGGCAGAATATTCACTTCATCGAACAATGGTTGTTGGAGACCCTTATTCGTTTTAAAAGATCTATCCAACGATACCCCACACCATTAGGTTAAAATAAAAAATAAAACCTTTCGTATGGGAAGTACCTACCCTAATAAAATCGTAATTTTCATTAATTTTTTATTTTACCGTTCTGTCGCTATGCATGACTATAGTTCGTTTTTTTTAGCATTAGAAAGAACTTGCAGGAAGGTAAGCGATCTTGACATGTCTTTTAATTGAAAAGCGCTTTTTAAAATTCTAAAACTATTACTTATGAAAGCAGACGAATATACATGATCGTATTAGATTCATAATTGTTACATATGTGCCGTAGCTTATTTTTAAAATGTGTTTTTCAATTAAAAGACGCATCAAGATTGTTTACCTTATAAAAAACGCTAAAAAAACGAACTATAGGTAATATAAATTATATGAAAACGTGTAAGTATAGTGACGTCACGGGCAACTCACCTACTTCAGGGACGCAGTTATGCGTTAGAGAGAGCAAGCGATATTGCTGTCTCATTCCACCGCGTAGTTGCGTCTCTTTTATTAAAATAACGAATGAGACAAGCGATGATTACCTACACCAAATGCGCCTGTTGGCTAGATTTTATTGAGTCAATCTATATATCTATTTTTTATGAGGATCTAGGAGGTAGCTAAGAAGTAACATAAAAATCTAGAGGTAGGTAGACTACGGTGCTTTCAGACTGGGCTTGGACTGGCAGGCCTATTCGGATTTCGAGATAATCACAAGATCTAGAGACGATTTAGAGATCAACTAGATCTACATTAGATATCGACTAGATGTGACTTGGATATAGTCTAGTCTAAGTCATAACTTGACGAAATCGTTCAAGAGGACCTCCAGAATCGCGGAAACGTCAAATTTGACATTATCTATCTTACAAATATCTTTAAATTATCCATATCGTAACTACTACTACTACTACTTGAAGTCTAGTAGAAATCTAATTCATTTTCCGAATCGAGCCGTGGGACTGAAGCTGGGAGTATATTGTTTGTACCTACCTATTACACTACAAAGTGAAAAAAAAAATGTATAGGTCATTATAGGTAGGTATTTATACCTATAGTAAAAACTTATAACAGTATAGTAAAATAATCTTACCTATCTCAAAATGAAATTGCTTGGATAAATCAATTAAAGATACTTTAGTGCCAGCAGCCATTTTTTGATTTTTGTTTATTTTGTTGTTTTTTATGGTATAGGTACATGACAGACATGTGACAGACAATCATGTCCACGAACTTCACGATGAAATGAAGTTAGGCTAGGTATCACCTATAAATCACCTATAAATAGGCACCGGACCGCGACCTTGGTGCGGTCAAAATATTTTATTCGTTCTCTAATTGTTCTCTAACTTATAGCTGTGTCTTTAATAGTGGTAACAGACTATCGCACCGCACCAAGGTCATTGTGCGACGCACCCATAAGTAAGAGCGAGAAAGCGATATCTCTTTCTCACTCTTACTTATCGGTGCGTCGCACAATGACCTTGGTGCGGTGCGATAGTGTGTTACGGCCTTAACGCACGTACGGCGACCACCGTACGGCGGCGGCGTGCGGCGGCGGCGACACTATCGATAAGTGCACCGCACCGCACCAACGTTGCAGCGCGGTGCGATACTCTGTTACAGCTTTGTGCTAATAAACATCTCTTATTCTTATTTTATTCTTTAAAGCCGGAAACACATTATTAAGGCCCCATACGCACGAGCGCTTTTTCTACGCACGTTAGAAATGTGCTCCCTCTCTCATAAAGCAAAATGTGAGACGCAAATTTAATATCCGGTTGAACCGTGGAAGGTAGGATCTTAGAAGTGGTATACGCGTGTATGGAAGGTAGAGATTACTTCTACACTCCATATACGCGTGCCTCCGTGAGGGACAAAACATAGGCAATGCGACACTATGATTGGTCGAATTATTTGTTGCCCACCATAACCTACAAGGACAAACAATAAGCCCCTATTCGCAAAGGGAGCATTTTCAACGCACGTTAAAAAGCGTTTGAATGACACAAATGGATATGTATTCACACGACATCGGTGGAGCGGTGGCGCTCTTTATCAAGCGTTGTTGGATTTTCGACTTTAAGCCTTGGCCGTTAAATCGAATTTAGAGTGCAGACAGATTCAAGCGCTTTTTTAACGCGCGTTGAAAAATCTCTCGTGTGAATGGGGGCTAATAGCGCTTTCGCTGCTACTCCTACTGAAAGATACATAAGACTATCCCGTTCGCTCATTTCTCTACCCATCATGCCTTATCCAGTTAAAATACTAGATTCATGCATTGAACCAAGAAATTGGACAGGTGAAACAATAATCTTAGCCAGAAATTATCCAAGACGCAATGCAATTATACCGGACCATAACCAGAAAATGGAACATACCGGACTTCTACAGGACCAAGGTTTTGATCGGCACGCCCGTCTGTTCGAGCTTTCAGAAAATTCCATGCTGGGCTTGCGGCTTGCGTTTAAATATTGCTCCTGTCCTAAACATGTATGACATCAGTAATATTGTAATTGTTGTGCTAATATTGTTATTGTTACAGCTGCAATTGCGAATTCCATACTATTATAAAAAAAATGTGTAATCATTATTTTAATTCATACATCTCTGACATGTAACGGATTACATTTCATAACCTCCTAAACAGGCTTTCTTGTTGCAATAACATAACGATCGAACGACTTGACAGATGATGTGGCTAAACATCTTGTGAATTTTTATACGAATAAAATAAAATAATTGAATTAAATGTTTGCATAGTATGATGCAAAATGATTTTATTAAGATCTATATTATTTATGTTATTTATTTCTTTGCACCATTGTAGATACCCAGATAAAGTGTACTGTGTTAACAAGGAATGTAGCGGTAAGGCTTGTATGAAAGTGACTTTTTTTGTATAAATCTGTAACTTTCTTCTCATTGTTTGTTATTTTTCAGAACCGATATCTAAAGCTAAAACCCTCTTGGCTTATAACAGCCCCGATGAGGACCTGATTTCATTTCGAGCGAATTCTGACGCTGTCATTTACATGAAGTCAGCTGGTACAAACCCAGAATTATGGTATGCTGATATAAATGGAAAACATGGATTTGTCAACAAGCAATTTTTAAGAGAAAACAAAGTATTTGTTAAGAACCCAATAGAAATTGTTCCTATGCAGAAAAAGGCAGCTGTTCAGCCAGATAAAGTTCAACAAGCTCATGAAGTTATTGAGGGCACTACTATATACACCACATCATCTACAATCAGTTCTGAACAGCCTGATGCCACCACAGAGCTACCTGCAGTTGTTTCTCAACAAGATGTCACTCCTGCCTTAAATTCTGGTGAAAATGTTCCTGACCCAAATAAAATAAGCATTGAAGGCACTCCTAACCAAAGTAGTAATGATAATTTGTCTGACCAAAGTGTAAAGACTGATTCCTTACAAGAAAATGAACCTGGTGTTGATCTTCCAAGTAGTGAATCAATTCAGGTGCAACCTGAAAATAATTTGTCTGCTAGTATAGAACTTCATCAAAATGTTCAGCCCTCCACCGAAAGCAGTACACAACAACCAGTTGATAATACCATTGTGAATGTCCAAAATCCCGAGCTTCCAGAAGCTGCAGAAATTCTTCCCCAGCCACAGCAGCTGGTGTCTAGTGCTACTAGCAATACAGTAAATTCTGATAACATTGTAGACATGACCGACAAAGTTGACTACCTACAGCAAGGTTTAAGCCAGCCAGAGTCTATGGAAAATATGGAACCAAATGTGTCAACCCCAACCAATGGTAATGTAGAAAACACTACTCCACAACCATATGAAACTTCAACTGAACAAAGTACCACAACAGAAAGTGTAAATATAGATTCTAATACACAACAACCACCGCAGCCATCAACTGATGGTGTAAACAATCAATATCCACAGCCTCCACATGTACCTGTACCACCGGAATATAATAATGGTGCTTTTGGCAGCAATAACCAAAATTATGATTACAAAGCTAACCAACAGTATTATCAAGGTAGTTTAGGCCAACAACAGTATGGTAACCCCACTACTTTTTCAGAGGAATCAACTGTAACAGCATCAAATGCTGAAGTGCAATATGATCAGGAAAACAGTGCAAGCATGCCGGAAGCTACAACAGTTGCTCCAGTGTACCAAGAAGCCTCTACTGGTTATGCTTATAGCCCAAGCCCGGATCCAACCCCGCAGCCTCCAGAGGCAGAATCAACTGCAAGTAACACTTATCAAAGTTCTTCAGAACAGCATCTTGTTCAAGACAGTACAGGCAGTGCATATAATTATCCTAGTTCAACTGAGAGCACATATATTCCACCAAACCCAGAATCAGCTCAGTATACTGACCATGCAAGTTCTGAAACAAATACACCACAACAACAAGAATTTAGTACAGAATCTTATTCTAGCTCCGAACTAACCAACACCCCAGGGAGTCCAGAGACTACAGAATCAACTTTAATTACTACTGAAACCACTCCCGCTAGCATAGATACATCAACAGATAATAATTACTATGCTAGTTCTGAAGCTACTAGTCAAGAACCATTACCTACAACAGAAACTGAAAGTCTGCTGACTACCACGGAAACTCCAATAGTGGACTATTTAAAATCATCCGAACCACCTGTAGATCCCAATACAGTATCAATACCAGATACAGAGACATCCAGCACAGGATATTTCTCAGGTTTATTCACGAGTATATTAGATCTATGGCCATCTAAAGCGGAAACTTCAGGAGAAGAAAGTATATTTAATCCTGAGTTGGCCAATGAGGCAGAAGAAACATTCTCTTACTTCAATTACTTTCTTTCAACTTATAACTCTGTTCTGGGAGCCAAATCTCAATCAAATGCACTTTATGCGTCTTCTGGTGAGTAATGTTTTAAGCATGTTTAGACTTATCTCTTAAATCCAATATTAATGTTATACAACTTAAATCACAATTATTATCGTGTCTAACTATATTACTATTATATAATAAATGTATGGAAATACTATGACACATTTACAGCTGTTCAAATAAATAAATGATTTAGTGATTGGTGATATTGCACCAGCTACAACTCTTTGCCCAATTCTAATAGAGAATGTCTGCATTTTATACAATGTTTTCTTTCTTTTGTGTATTAATGATTAACCTGCTTATTCATAAACATTTACTAAAGTTGAGAATCCAATAATAATCGTTTGTCCCTTTCCGACGTATTGCTGTGATGGAAAGGGACAAACGATTATTATTGGCTTCTTAACTCTAGTAAACGATTATGAATAAGGGGGTTAGTAAATAAATATATTTTACCACATTAATGTAAATTGTAATCATACATAAAATAACTGTTCCAAATTTTAGGTATCTATGTCAAACGGTCTCTGAGAAAAACGTATTTAACAGATTTGAAAGACCGAAGTGATCCCATAAGTGTTCCGTAAACAAAGTTTTGTACGGAACACTAAAAATTGTGGAACTAAATAGTTTTTATGAAAATTCAATATCACTTGTTCTATTTTACAGGCAACACATGTTTTACTGATGAATATTGTGATGGTACATCTAAGGAGCAAAACAATCGTTTCGTGACTTTCCTTGTCACTACGGCTAGTTCTGTCCTGCTCTTCATATTGGGATTTTACTACATAGATGGCCGTAGACGGGATGGCAAACTTATCGGCACAATCAACACATTGCAGAGAGATTTACTTTTCTCAACTAAGGTAGAAATATTTTTTGTTTTAAAACAATTGTGACAAATGTTTAAAACAACACCTCAATGGTGTTGAAAGTCAACACATATAAATACAAATTTGCTTTAATGACAAGCGTCACGCGTACCAGACAAATCGTAAGGCTATGTAAAAACATGCGCACGCAGTGGCGTATCGTGAACTAATCTAACCGTGGGCGAAGTCGCATCTGAGAGGCCCTTTTCATTCTATGTGCCCCACCGGAGGGGCCTCGCGCGAGACCCCTTTGAGCTCGAGGCCGTGGGCGACGCCACACTTCGCCCACGCCTAGCAACGCCACTTTGCGCACGCTTGTACATGAACATTCCTGTACATCGCCAATTTGCCATATAGGTACTTGTATTTTAATATGTTTCGGGTCATTGAATGCTACGTGAGATATACTGTATTCTAATGGGCCTCTAAAATATACAATATAATGCTTTTGTTATTAAAAAAATACATTAACTTTCAGGAATGTGAGATTCTAAAAGAGGAGCTGGCTTCTACAAAAACGAAACTAGCTGGCATTGAAGATAATTCTTTCGGCATGGATGACATGGTACAATCGTTAAAAGAAGAGATCGAAGAATTAAAAGCCCAAAATGAGAGACTTCGAAAATCGTTGGACGACAATGAGAAACTATTACGGGTCTCGGAAAACACAGCCATGGAACTGCAAAATACTCTAAGTGAAGTAGAGAATACTCTTAGTGAGCTCTTAGGAGAGAGAGCTAATTCTGAAGAGCATATAGCAGATTTAAATAGTAAGTTTTGTCATGCGTAAGGTGCGTCCAAATCTGATCTGGCGAAGGCACCCCGAATACGCCTGTTTGTGTAACGTAGTACGATATGCGCGTGTGCTGCGCGCGAGTGATTTCGCTGACGCATTGGCCAGATCTGGACACTCCGTCATACTATGGTGTTGAAGGACTTTTTATTTTTAGCGCTACGTAAAGGAGGGTTATGTATATTTACGCTGTTCTCTGTTTTAAATGTGTGAGCCGATTTTGATGATTCTTACGTAAAACGATTTATCTTCATTATGCGAATGCAGCGAATGTCACTTAAGGCATGTTGATAAAAATTAAACAATAAGTGCGACAATCAGAGGCCCCATTATAAAAAAGAAAATAATGAAATGTTCAGCTATTGCTGTCGGGTTTTTTTTAAATATTTTTTTGTTTCTACAGAAGATTTGTTTCATACTACGGAATTATGTACCGTCTGCTTGTTTGTTAATTAAATTTTATGTTTTAGACAAAATCCAGGCTTTTGAAGAAGAATTAGTGTCAGTTAGTCGAGAAAGGGACAATTTCCAGCTAAAGTATGTGTCTGCTGAGGCAGCTCTAGAGGAGTCTAGGAAACAAAAGAAGCAGCTAGAAGAACTCAACACATTGCTGGCTGAGGCCAACAATACGATACAACTGCAAAGCCACGAACTAACTGCTCTGAAAGTGAGTAATAGATTTATCTCATCAAAGGTTAACTGAAAGAGATTGCTTAGAAATTATTTTTGACCTGTCAACTATCTGAGTTAAGTTACCACTGTATATTGTACTAAGAGTGTTGCTGCGAACGATTTATTCAATAATATTAATTACATGTAATTTAAATTTCGATTTCAGGATGTAATCAAAGAACTGAACAGTGGATCCAAATCCAACATTGATGCCGCATCTCTAATAGATCACACTGAAATAAAGGCCAAGCTATCGAAAGCTTTGGAAGAGAAACATACTTTAGAGAGCAAATATGAAGTAAGTATGTTTAAGTGACGAAACGATAGGTAATAGATATTTATCTAAAAAGATCATGGCCTCGTTTTAGTAGATAATGTAAGTAACTCATCTCTTATCATTTAAACGACGTCTAGTTTTATTGTGGACGTGTTTATGTCATGTACATATGCTTAATTTTTATTATTCATATGATCTACAACAAATAATAACTCTATTGATATTGTAATGTTTGTTTAGTCGGAAATAATCCATCTGTTTTTACGTTTAAATTTAGACGCAACGACAAAAATACTTCGTCATTACATTAATCTTTGTTGTTCTTATTAAAATTACCTAATTACGAAATTGCGATCAAATTCATCAAATTATATCCAGTATAATTAATTAACCATTTGACCGTCAAAGACGTTAACTAAGGCACGGGACTACAGCCCAATATCAATATCAACCTTCGTGCATGCCGACAAGATGATGCGCCGCCAACCAAAGGCGTGGCGTTCAAAGGGAAAGCCTAGGCACCACAGGGAAAGGTTGCACCACGAACAATCAACGAACTGACATTGTTTTTATAATCACTTTAAAATAAATCAGATAACATAGGAATCTCTTTCGGAACTTCGACTAGCGATGATTCAAAATGGCTAGGTACAGTCAACAACAGAGCTATGAATACAGGCAAAGTGCCAAAAATATGTATACATGACCTTAATGTACAGGCAATAAAGTACTGTATACATATTTTGGACACTTTGCCTGTATTCATAGCTCTGTTGTTGACTGTACACGAAGGGAAAAGTTGCACCACGAATAATCAACGAACTGATATTGTTTTCATAATCACTTTAAAATAAATCAGATATCATATATCATATCATAATCAACATAGGAATCTCTTTCGGAACTTCGACTAGCGATGATTCAAAATTATTACACTATTATACATAAAGTCCGCTAGATAGAAAATCCAATCTAAAACTTTAAAAAATAACTGCGTGGATAAAAGCCATACACATATACACAGGTTGTAGCCACGGGTGCCTTACCGTAGCGTATGCACTACTGTAACGATTTAGGAACGACCAAATAAATCGTTATTTATAATTTTGTGTATCTAGATCGAACGTAAAGAGCGGACACGTCTGTCAGAAGAGTTGCAGACCACGCAGGAGTCGCTAGCCACAACGAGCCAGCAAGCCACTGAGGCCTCGACCCGGCTCGAGGTGCTCGGCAAATATTTCCAGGAGAGAGAAAGTGAATTGATGAAGTAAGTTTCGTACTTAGACTTATTTAGCCACTCACGTCCCATGGACGACTGGACGTGGCTATATCTGGTTAGCAAAGTCAAAATTCAATCCTAGTTTTTATTTCCAAGGTGGTTTTGGCTCGTAAATTTAAAACCCTGGGAGTTAAGGGGTTAAGTGTCGAATTTTTATTAAGATAATTTCCATACACGGCGCAATATGCAATTTTATGTTCAAATATCTTCAATAAAATGTCTTGAGTACTTCTTCCCGCCGTGTACGGATTTATGGAATTCGCTTAAAGCGTTTTTTGAGAACATTTATATTATTATTAAAAGTTTTATTTGTTTTATTTCAGAGAGCTTAGTGCCAAAGAATCTCTGTATCTCAGCAAACAAGGCGAGTCGGTGAGCACGGTGGAGAAGATCGAACTAATGCAGCAGGAGGTTCAGAGATACAAGTACGTATAGTATAAAATGTAATACGGGTGCCTATAGAAATACTTGGTATTTGCAACAATGAAGTAGGTAATTAATTACTTAAGTCCGGAAAAAATTGTTAGTAACCAATAGTTTTTTAGTACAGAAAACTGAAATGATAAAGTCAAAAAATGAGCTGCGTCATGAAAACTGTAGTTGCGTGAACGCCACCTAATTGTGAATGGGCTTTTTTCCACGGTATTTTGTTTTTTATTTGAACGGTTAGATATTGTCGGAGCAAAGGCGTATTTACCCTAGGGGCCCTAGGGCCATCCGGGCCATGGCCCGGGGCGCTAATCTTCAACATACGCCCCTGTGTCAGAGTTTTAACACAACACGACAGACAAATGTGAATCCGGCTTAAATACCTACGGTCAACAGCGGGAATACCTAAAATTGAGAAATATGAAACATACGTGAATTTATTGTTATGAGAGTAAGGGCGGCGGATCGTTTCGAACACTTTGTCTACTCATGTATAAGATACTGTTGTCACTGAATGTATAGGTATATTGGTATATACTTCCTTTATAATATGATTTTCTTACGCAAGCAATGGCCCTATGATCTCCTCGGAATGGCAACTACCACATCCACGAGCAATCATGTTAGAGTGTGCCTCAAATAGATGCTTCACTACAAATAGATCTTACCATAGAAAAAGGATGCGGACTGATATATTTGGCTAATTTGGCCGTCACTATTTTGGGCCGACTGTACCGGTGTATTCCCATTTGGCCCCGCCCCACATGACACCCGCCACACATGAGGCGGGAAGAGTAGCGCCTTCTCTCATCGTGGCCAGCTCGGCGGGGACAAATAGGAATACACCACTGAATCTAGTATTGTCAGGCGTGGCTCTCTACGCGATTTCATCGCTTTGCTACAGGTAGCTAAAACTCCATCCGTTCGACCCCCAATTTTGGGGTTTGCCATAAGCCGCGCGTGGCGCTGTCGCCACCTAGCGGCAATATCTGTGCCGATCGTGACAGACGCGTTTTGTTAGAGAGTGAGTCTTCTGTACCTAGTAGGTACTATTATTTATTCTGTGGTATCGTGTAGGGAGAAATGCGACTTGCTGACGCTGGAGCTGGCGGAGCAGGAGTCGGCGCGGCTGGCGGCGGTGGGCGCGCTGGAGGGCAAGGCGCACGCGGCGTGGCTGGAGGCGCGCGCGGCGCGGCGCGAGGCCGACGCGGCGCGCGACGACGCGCAGGCGCTGCGCCGCAAGCTGGCCTCGCTCTCCGGCGCCGAGGGCGCGGCCTCGCCGCACCACCGTCAGTACTACTCACTTTTCACTATACATTTGACGACCGGTCTGGCCTAGTGGGTAGTGACCCTGCCTATGAAGCCGATGGTTCCGGGTTCGAATTCTGGTAAGGGCATTTATTTGTATGATGATACAGATATTTGTTCCTGAGTCATGGTTGTTTTCTATGTATTTAAGTATTTATATATTATTTATATCGTTGTCTGAGTACCCACAACACAAGCCTTCTTGAGCTTACCGTGGGGCTTAGTCAATTTGTGTCAAAAATGTGTAATAATATTTATTTATACATTTATCTTACTTTAGGACTAGTTCGCAATAGAAATTGAGTGCACCCAGAACAGATGGTAACTTATTTCATGTATTATAAGCAAAGATACTTAGTCTATGGACTAATTTTATTGTGTATTTTGGATTTAGTTCATGTTTCAGCGTTAATCTTATTGTAACAATACCTAGCGGTACCTAGTCCGAATATATAATATAGGACATTGTTCCCTTTTTCACTTAAATTTCGAAGGTTTAGATATAAATAGCTATATTGATAATGTCTTAGTTTGAACATTTTATATTGGATGCGGACCCTGAGTATTTTTTCTATAACCGTGGCCATTACCGTAAAAAAGTTTGAAGCTATAGTTCGTTTTTTTTTAGCATTAGAAAGAACTTGAAAGAAGGTAAGCAATCTTGACACGTCTTTTAATTGAAAAACGCTTTAAAAAAAAGAGTAACTATTACTTATGAAAGCAGAAGAGTATAAATGATGGTATTAGATTCATAATTGTTACATATTTGCCGTAACTTATTTTTAAAATGAGTTTTTCAATTAAAAGACACATCAAGATTGTTTACCTTATTTCTAATGCTAAAGAACTATAGTGAGACTAAAGTCATTATCGATCGTTCCAGAAATGTCTTCGCCGCTGGACAGCATGAACACCGAGGCCGGGCTGGGCGGGGTGCCGCCGCCGCTGCCGCCGCTGGCCTTCCTGCCGCCGCCGCTGCTGCCGCCGCTGCCGCGCCCGCCGCCGCTCGGCCGCCTGCCCTCCCCGCACCAGCCTAGGTGAACTTCTACTATAGAAACAATATACTTGAACGCGAAAAGCGGTGAGGCCACAGGCGTTCCCGCTAACGCGGACGGCACCGACTGACTGTACTGTTTGTCTTTCCCACGCTAGCCTGGAAGCTTATTACTTTAGGCCAGCGGTCGGCAACCTGCGGCCCGCGGGCCGCATGCGGCTCGTGAAACTGTCACTTGCGACCCGAGTGCCACCTTGGCTATTTTGTATGTAATAGTGACAAACGACAATGTCTCATAAAGTCATAAATATTAACAAAGTACGGCCCGCGTCACCTCCGTTAACTACTATGTGGCCCTTGGCTGCTAAAAGGTTGCCGACCGCTGCTTTAGGCCAATACCAGGCGTGGCTCACTCCGCGATTTCGCCGCTTTGCTACAGGTAGCTAAAAGTAAATCCGTTCCACACCAATTTTGGTGGCTAGTCATAAGCCGCGCGTGGCGCTGTCGCCACCTAGCGGCCATATCTGTGCTGATCTTAACATACGCCTTTTGTTAGAGAGTGAGTCTTCTGTACCTAGTACTATTATTTTTTCTGTGCCAAAACGCTAAACTCTAAGATTAACTGGATGAGATCCCTCAAATGGATAAGTTCGCCTTTGTACTTCTTACTAATTGTTACTTTTAATATGTCTTTTGTCCAATAAAGAGTTCACTATTACTACCTACTCTAGCTTTACCAAGTAGTTAGCATCGTTTTAAGGACAGCGCTATCTAGTGTATTTGGTCCATCGACCGAATTCACTGTACTCTGTAGTTAGCAATGTATCGAATATTGCATGCAAGTTCTTGCTCCGTGTAAATAGAGCTTAACCCTATTTTATTATAACTGTACAAAAATAGTTTAAACAATTTTTAAATTATTTTTTTCTACAGATACGACCGGCGCTATTCGCCAGAAAGCCGGTACTCACCAGAAAGCCGGTATTCGCCCGAAAGCCGATATTCGCCCCAGAGTCGGTATTCGCCGGAGCGCATGAGGCCTTCGGAAAGGAAATATTCGCCCAATGACCGCCGCAAGGTCTACTCGCCGAGGTCTAGGCGACGGTCCAGAGATAGGTAATAATTTGCATACGTAGTTGATAAGTATGTACAAACAACAATACTCCTACCTGTACATCGGTGGACCTTATTACAAAAGGCATAAGGTTAACAATGTGGACGATGGTTAGTAATTTCCGACTTGCTAAAATATTAGGGTGTCTCATAAATAATGTCGGTTTCAATGTTCACTTTCGTTTATTAAATAATCATAACATCAACATCAACATTTATTCAGCAAATAGGCCACAAGGGCACTTTTACACGTCAACATTGAATTTACATAAAAGCAAAAATAATAACATCAACAATTTTATAAAATAAAACTAACAATTCAATCTAACGTATTACAATTACTAAGAGATGTATATGGTCTCTTAATGTCGAATTACATACAAAATACAGATAAAAAAACACACACAAAAAAATCTATAATATTTAGAGGTGTAAATGTCTCTAGGTGTCAGAACTATAAGATTATATAGTTTATCAAGTTATCCTTAGAGATGTATAAGGTCTCCAAGAGTCAATATCCTGTATAATTAATACATTCATTAAAAGAAAAGAAACATACGAGAACAGAATGAGGCGTCTCACTGTAATTAATTAATAAAAGTTACTAAGTATAATAGCTCGTGTTAGCTTAACAGACCAGTCTCCACAAACAGCACCCGTTCACGAGTATGACGCGTATCTCAGCCATCGCCTCCCTCAACCTTCATTCGGGAAAGTGGCGACCCGATCAACAACGCCACCGTATTAAGGTGGTTCGCCTAGGTTACTCAAAACTTAACTCTCGCTAGATGGCACCACTTTTGCAAAATTTCAGGTTTTATTTTTTTGTGAAATGGTCATGGTATTTGTATACTTAAAAGTATGTTTCGCGCACTCTTTAAATAAATATTGAACTATTAAAATAAACATTGAATACTTCATTGTGCATAAACCACCTTTCTAATTCGACGGAGTGTTGCTGTCACGCCTTTTCCTACTATTACTCACACATGCAAACAGTGTTTCCGTGATCCTTGTAGTAGACAATTTCACACAACGTAAGTATGTTGCAATAGCGTAACGGTATGTTCGTGGAAATACGTGCAAGAGGATTGGGGTTCAAGACTGGTGCGAGTAAAAACTTTTTGTTTTTTTTTTGTCCCTTTTGTGCTATCTTATTTTTCTTATATTTTTAAACGAGCAATTCATGTATATAGATATATACAGGGCGTTTTTTGAACAACTAGCTATATTGTGCAAGGTGATTAGGTGGAAAACGTTGACATCCACTCGACCAAAATGTATTCATTGAAACAGCCAAAATTTTTTTTGTGATTTCGGAGTTGGTACAAAGAGTTGTTCAGCCTACATAATCACCTCGCACAATATGGCTAGTTGTTCATAAAACGCCCGGTATATATATTTCGGTGATATCGAAAACGGCTCTAACGATTTAAATGAAATTTGCTATAAGGGGTTCCATCTAGCTAGGTCTTATATCCAGAGATAAGGCCCCAGCACGTTTTCGTCATGGATGTCGTTTGGGGGCGCCGACGCAGATTTATAGGTTTTGAGGGCGCAGATTTCGAAAATGATCATTTTGAAATCCAACATGGCGGCCATGCACTATGTCATAAAAATCGTCATGGATGTCGTTTTTTAGGTTTTGGGGGGCGCAGATTTCGAAAATGATGATATTTTTGAAATCCAACATGGCGGCCATGCACTATGTCATAAAAATCGTCATGGATGTCGTTTTTTAGGTTTTGGGGGGCGCAGATTTCGAAAATGGTGATATTTTTGAAATCCAACATGGCGGCCATGCACTATGTCATAAAAATCGTCATGGATGTCGTTTTTTAGGTTTTGGGGGGCGCAGATTTCGAAAATGGTGATATTTTTGAAATCCAACATGGCGGCCATGCACTATGTCATAAAAATCGTCATGGATGTCGTTTTTTAGGTTTTGGGGGGCGCAGATTTCGAAAATGATGATATTTTTGAAATCCAACATGGCGGCCATGCACTATGTCATAAAAATCGTCATGGATGTCGTTTTTTAGGTTTTGGGGGGCGCAGATTTCGAAAATGGTGATATTTTTGAAATCCAACATGGCGGCCATGCACTATGTCATAAAAATCGTCATGGAGGTCGTTTTTTAGGTTTTGGGGGGCGCAGATTTCGAAAATGATGATATTTTTGAAATCCAACATGGCGGCCATGCACTATGTCATAAAAATCGTCATGGATGTCGTTTTTTAGGTTTTGGGGGGCGCAGATTTCGAAAATGATGATATTTTTGAAATCCAACATGGCGGCCATGCACTATGTCATAAAAATCGTCATGGATGTCGTTTTTTAGGTTTTGGGGGGCGCAGATTTCGAAAATGGTGATATTTTTGAAATCCAACATGGCGGCCATGCACTATGTCATAAAAATCGTCATGGATGTCGTTTTTTAGGTTTTGGGGTGCGCAGATTTCGAAAATGATGATATTTTTGAAATCCAACATGGCGGCCATGCACTATGTCATAAAAGGCGTCATGGGTGTCGTTTTATAGGTTTTAGGGGGCGCAGATTTCGAAAATGATGACCATTTTGAAATCCAACATGGCGGCCATGCAGTAAGTCATAAAAGTAGTTTGTTCTACAAGTAAAGCAATCCCTTACTGCCCAGCCTCTAAAGGATCACTCTCGTTAGATCGGGTCGTGTCCGGGCCGGAGCTTCCAGCGCTTACTTTCCTATTACCTACGTGACAGGTGATCACGTGACGCTTTCCATAGATAGAAATGATGCGCCGTTAGTTCCGGCCCGGACACGGCCCGGTCTAACGTGAGTCATCCTTAATAAAGTAGTAATTGTAAAATTAAATAAAAACATTTCTTTTAATTTTTTTATTTACAATTCAAGTGTGAGTTACAACATTGTATAGCCTTCTAATTATAACTATTATAGAAAACGGGATATTTATCATGTTTATTTATATTATTGATTTCCCGATATTTTGGCAGTGGCACAGCTACATGTGCCATCGTCAATGGCATAACCATAACCAGGGGGGTGTCACTACGCAGTTTAGGTACATTTGGCCGGCGGGCCGCCCGGGGCTGCAGGCGTATGGCAGTGGGCTGCCGCTCGACCGCACGATCGTCGTGTCACGTGGCGCTCGCGCAAAGAAGATTCACGGTTCGTGCGCGGTTATAAATTTCAATTTTGTTGCAGGCGGTGAGTATAGGTATAATTTTATACCTAAATCTGACTTTTGTGAAGGAGTGAATTTTCTGTACGGTAGTACTATTAGTTATTCTGTGGCATAACTTCAGAATGACTGTAACTTTCATTAAACGGATCATTGGATGCCATACACTCAGTAGATGAAACCCGTTTGAAATTCTTGTGTTTATGTATTTTATTGTGTTCTGTAACTAATAGTTGAAGACATAACCTTGAAGTCATATACTGGCCTACTAATTATTCAAGATCAATAGATTTAGCTCCCTTAGGTATTCGCCTAAGTACAATCTCTGGCAAAATAGAGTTTTTATAAAAGTGAACTAATTTCTGGATCATATTTTCTATGAACTGATCATTTTTGTAGACTTCAATGACACTTATTGGTGTAGATGGATTCACATAACAAATGAAATAACATTTTTTCATATTTGTTATTCGTAGTTGTCCCTGTACCTGAAAGAAATATAATATCACGAAAGGAGAAAATCTCTAATGTTATAGGAAGAAAGATGACAATATGGATTCTAATGGTTATAATTTACTTAGGTACCTGATAGTAATAATGGTGTTTTTCGTTCAGGGACAAAATTCCATTTTTTTGGACCACAGGAAAATTTTTGTTTTCCTTTGACGCACTGAGGATGTCCTGATGTTTCCTGGCTAATGAAGGAAAACATTTTATTTCCAAGATCGCCTCTTCATTAACCAGGATACCTAAAAAAATCTAGAGTTAGTGACACATTGACTATTCGGCAACCAAAACAATATTAATTACATATATTACTGTTTTGTTATGTATTGTCACTGCTTATTAACCTACCATCAGGACTAGCGCCCAGAAACCCAAATTCGGCATCAATGTATAGTCCAGCTTGACGAACCGTCTTTTTGTAATTTTCTATAAAGTACGTTCTCGCCACCGATTCGTTCTGTTGTCCATAAAGCATGTCTTTTGTGTAAATATTGCTTTTGTAAAGCACTTGTTTGACATGGTTGTGAGACGGCGTAGTTTTTCTTCGCTTACATATCTAAAAAACAAAACAAATATGACATAATCTTCTAGGACAGCGGTCGGCAACAAGCGGCCCGCGGGCCACATGCGGCCCGCGAACCTCTCACTTGCGGCCCGCGAGCCTCCCTGGCTATTTTATATGTAATATTGACAAACGACAATGTCTGATACAGTCATAAATATTAACAAAGTGCGGCCCGCGTCCGCTTCGGTAACTGCTATGTGGCCGCCGACCGCTGTTCTAGGAGATCATCATCATCAAGTACCTTCATAAGAAATGACAAAGGCACTAACCACTCCAAATTGACTTGCTGTCAACCTGTCACTCCTATACATATTGTACAGATCATTTTCATGTTGACCAATAGTGCTTTCTTCTATGGCCTTGATTTCATCAGCAGTTTTGTTGAATTCAGGCAACTTATCAGCACATATTTTCTTTAGGTCATCAAGATTTACTGGGTCTGCTGTGTCTTGAGCTTCAGGACCATAATTTTTATCGGGCTGAGGTGGCTTAGCATGAAAAAGTCGTCTGCGTTTGTAGAGTTTCCTCCGCGCTTCAGTCCTCTGTCTCTGGCCAATATATTTTCTAAAAGTTTTGCCTGGGGAACTGTTAGTACATTTTCGCCACGCAGACTTATGCCAAGTTTGGCCAGTTACTTGTGAGAGCCCTGTAAAAATATACATAAATATTTGAAATTGAGGCTCTGCATGTGTAGTCTTGTGACTACACATGCAGAGCCTCAATTTCACACTATTATTATTTACAACACTATAATTATTTTCCATCTTTAGGAATTGTGCAATACTTTTAGTAATAACTACTTACCTGCAA
The DNA here is from genome assembly GCF_963556715.1 of Cydia fagiglandana. Lineage (NCBI taxonomy): Eukaryota > Metazoa > Arthropoda > Insecta > Lepidoptera > Tortricidae > Cydia > Cydia fagiglandana. The sequence continues at coordinate 11,669,076 of NC_085932.1, forward strand.
CCGTCACTCTACGCTGATAAGATCCACCTGTATGAAGATTAAGCCGCTTGCCGCAGTTGAATTTACTTATAATGCTCATAAAGTTTTCAACATGATTGGTTGTATCATTTGACAACCGATTTGTTTTAGTGATTACAAATTCATTTGCAGCACAAATAAGTGCCCAAACGGCAGGGGCCTTTTCCTTCATACTCTTCACATAATTTACATCTTGCTCGCCAGTTGCAATGTATTTACAAAAATAATCTTGGCATTTTTCATGTTCCCCAAACACATGTGAAGGGCCATACTGCAGGTCATTTCTCATCGCCAACCTATTTCCGGCGTGATGCAAGATAATTTTCCTCGAAATTGTAGTTAGTTTTGATAACCTGGCTTTCAACATTTTGCGACCATACAATGGTAATTTGGTATCAGGCAGTATCTGAAATAATATTAGTAGGGATTATGTATTTATAATAATAAAACCCTGTCTTTGCCGCCGTCTTCATATGTACTAATGCAAAAAGCAGTTATTCTGAACACATGCCGAATAGTTAGGAAATTTCTTCACAATGATCTACAGCTCCAGAATCAACGTGCATCTGTTACACAAACTCTACCCGGATCAAACCAAACCCAAAACAATCAACACCTTGAAGATTAATATGAGATGCACTTGGCTTTGGCCCGTGCATCCCATTACACCAGTATTTTTATGAAATGCTGAGAAAATAAAAGAAAGATAGAAATAATAATAATAATAATTCAGCCTATACATATATGTACGTTCCACGCTGGGCACAGGCCTCCTCTCATGCGCGAAAGGGTTTGGGCTATAGTCCCCACGATAGCCCAATGCGGATTGGGGACTTCACATACACCTTTTGAATTTCGATTATATGACAGTGTTGGGCAAAAAGTAATTGAATTACTAACTAACAATTGCAATTACAAAATGTAATTCCAACAAATAATTTCCATTACATGTGGAAAGTAATTAAAATTTTAATTACTAATTACAATTGCAAAATGTATTTAGTAATTAAATTATTAATTACATTTTGTAATTGAAATTTGTAATTTAATTACTTTTTTGAATTACAATTACTTTTATAGAATGCAAGTTTTTGATCATCTTTATTTCCAAAATCAGATGAACATTTTGAATGGTTTTAAATTTGACTAAGCAATATTGTCAATGTTAACTTTGGTTGATTTGGTTGGACTGTAGCAAAGGGAGGGCTGGGAGTTAGAATTTTTTTCTGATTAAGTGGTGTCATTATGATACTATTTTTAAATGATTGTAATGTGTAGATCACGTCAAAATAAGCATCTTTTACTGGAAAAACTTTTCTCTAAAATAAAAAATGGCTGAGTTAGATCCCTCCAAAGATTGATGTTTTTAAAGGGAGCTGGGACTTAGAAAATTTTCATCGCGAGTGGTGTCATTATGACATATATTTTAAATGATTGTAACGTATAGAACACGTTAAAATAGGCTACTTTTACTTGAAAAACTTTTTTCTAAAATTGAAAATAGCGGGCTGTATCAAAGGGGGGCCGTTTCTGGGACTTAGAATTTTTTTTAAGAAAATGAAAAAAACAGGGGTTTTAAAACAGTTCTTAATAAAGTTTTTCAAGTAAAAGTAGCTTATTTTGACGTGTTCTATAACAATCATTTAAAATATATGTCATAATGACACCACTCTCGATGAAAATTTTCTAAGTCCCAGCTCGCTTTAAAAACATCAATCTTTGGAGGCGTCTAACTCAGCCATTTTTTATTTTAGAGAAAAGTTTTTTTAGTATAAGATGCTTATTTTGACGTGATCTACACATTACAATCATTTAAAAATAGTGTCATAATGACACCACTGTCAAAAAAATTCTAAGTCCCAGCCCCCCCTTTGCTACAGTCCAACCCGAAAGACACCTTAGGTCGGCGCTTACGTCATTATTAGCGGCGCCCCAATACTAATGCGGTGCTACGCGACGTAAGCGCTAACCGCCATATTCAACGTGGTTTGTCACATAGTACCCTGTAAAGGTATGATTCCAGGGATAAAAATATGTTATAACGTTATCCAACGTATAATGGAATTTATGGAATTCATAAGTTTTTCTTTATAATTACTCCAAGTAAATTTGTTCATATTTGCATATTATTAAAAAGGTAAATGAAAAGTAATTGAGTAATTTAATTACTAATTAATGTAATTACAATTGCAAATTACACAGATAATTTAATTATAGCCTGACAAGTTCTTTTTTAGCCCTGATATAATGTCGCTACAAACAGCTTACATATAGCAACAATACGTGTACGTCATGAATAGTCGGGACAGTGTGTATTGGCATCGTGCAAGAGCGAGTGAGGTATACAATTATGTACATGTGAGTTGTAGAAGTATGTTTCCCAATCGAAACCCAATCGAAAGAGCATGTTTAGTTGATAATTAAGTATGAATAATTTACCTATCCGCCATAATTTGATTCTAAATATTCGACCTCCGTATATATATTTACCAGATTCAGTCACTCGTGGTGGTAATGGCTCATTCTTATAATAAATATTTTTGATTATAGCACTAAAGACGCCTTAAATGAGAAAAATAATAATTTAATAATTAATATTCATATTTAGTACAAAACTAACCAGTTTATTACAAACTCACTATGAAAATCAGTACCCGTCATGTCAACAAATAATTTCACAACATTGTTTAATGGAATGCTACTGAATCCCGTATCCTTTTTCTGTCGCAAGTATTTTAATGTATTTAAAATTATTTGTTTAGCATCGGTGTGAATTTTTTTGGGCATTTTGATTGCAAAATCTATTATTATCCTGAAATATTTACAATCATTTTCGATTTGTTTACATCGGTGACATTCAATGACTTTCAATGTCGGATGTCAAACAAAATAATTGCCATTAAAATAAATTAGTTCCATCGAAAATCCGCAACGTGGCGAGGGCTAAAAAGGAACTTGTTAGGCTTTACATGTAATTAAATTTTATGTAATTCAATTACATGTAATTAAATTAGTAATTAAATTACACGAGTAATTAATTACGCCCAACACTGTTATATGATATAATATATTATTTAGGAATTATCATTGATAATATAAGAAAAATACCTTATATAGTTTACTTGTATAATTTTTTATAACATGATTTTTGCACTCTGTTTTCCGTATTTTTTGACCATATGACACTTTTTCATTCAATTGAGCGAAAACAGAGGAATCACCATCTCCAATAAATGAAAGATATTGTACACCATGCATTTCTTCTGACTTTTGAAAGCCTTCCACCAATATTTCTGCCTCCATACCAGTTGATGATCCCTGGTAATTTTTGAAACATTTGTGTGGCGGCACATCCTTATTGTCTTTCTCGTATAAATGACAATGATAACAATACTTGTTTTTTATGCCAATATACAAGCACTTCTTTGTGTTTTTCCCAATGATGCAAGCCTGAAAACACTGAATTTAAAAAACCGGCCAAATGCGAATCGGGCTCGCGCACGAAAGGTTCCGTACCATTACGCAAAAAACTGCAAAAAGAATCACGTTTGTTGTATGGGATGATAGTCAGCAAACGAGCAGGCGAGCCGCCTAATGGGAAGCGATCATCGTCGCCCATGGATATAGCGGCAACAGAAATACATCATTTGTGAAAATTCCTATCACGGTTCATGAGTTACAGCCAGGCGACAGACAGACGGACAGCGGAGTCTTAGTAATAGGGCCCCTTTGGGTACGGAACCCTAAAAATCAAAAATAATAAAAATAACAAGACGGTAAGCCAGCGGCACCCTAGGTTAGGTTTTTCATAATGTGTTTATATATTTTTTATTGTTTTGTAAGTGTTTTTATATTTTACTTTTATATTCATATTATAAAAACCCTAGCCTAAGAAGAATGATGAATAAATAAATAAAAATAGTCCCTTACCATACCAGATGCTGAGTTATAGTTATGACCGTAGCTCCTCTTGGCCCACCCACCATCCACTTCAACTTCTATGTATGGAATGCCATTGTCAGTAATTTGACCTTTTTCAATAGCTATAGCTCTCTCTTGTTGTCCTACATTCTTTATTTCTTCTGTCAATTGATCTTTCCATGTATCTCCCAGTGATTTTTCTATCTTTCTAAATTTTGAAGGACCCATTGTGGGGATATCCATTACGTTAGTCAAATGAGACGCTTGTGTATAATAACCTGCACCCGTTACTGTTCCCCACACAAAGCCTGTGTTTAGTTTTTCATGATCACTATTCTCATTGCTCTCTCGAAATTCTTTATCACACATGCTGCATTTAAAAATGAATATACTGTTGAAGCCGTTCCGCAGCTCTCTGACAAACTCAATGGTACTATTTGCGCAAGTTTTTGTGTGCTTTCCCAGAGCAAATGCCCAGTGAAGGATGTGTTGGATGTCAACAATTCTGTTCCCAGTCAGACCAATCAAGTTATTATCAACACTTTTCTCAATAGTCAATTCATGGCATGCCAAAGTTGGATCAGTTACTGGCCAGTTTATTTCCAAAGCCTTAGTTTCAGGCTTCAGAGGCAAAGCTTTACTATTATTACTAGTTGATGGCTGATGAGATTTTGCATCAAAAGTAGCCTCTACATGTACGACTGGCACTTGCCTACTATAAGTTTTGACAATATTTTGTCTGGAAAAAAAAAGAAGTTGATGATTATTAATCACATCTGAATCTAGGTGTGTACCTAGGGAACAGGAAGCTAAAGTGCAATTAGAAATTAAAACTTACCCTGCACTTTCAGCTGCTTCATTTTGAGGTATTTCTATTTTTCTCTTTTTACGCCATACGTCTACACGACTGGCAAAAGAAAAGTATTTTCTTATATACAAGAATACTATGGGAGAAGTGACAATTATTTTCTCAAAGTACAATGAAGGAGTGAAACTGTAACTTACGACACATCACCGTCATGATTGCGCTTTAATGCTCCGCGAACTCTGTTTCTGGATTTACGCGGCCCAGAATACCGATGATTTTTATAATTCGATTTAGACGTTATCATTTTACTAACGAATAAAATTCACAAGGACACATTACAAACGTTTTGATGTATATCAAATACCTGTCAAGTGTCAGTGTCAACAAAAAATGCACTAACCTCCTGAGTCCCGCTTGTCATTATTGCAGTTTTGTATTTGGAACCTTCTTGTATTCCATTTTAATTCAAAATTCAATTTGGATTAAATCCTTTGTAAGGGCCTCAGGGACTCAAAAGCAACTCAGAAGGCTAAACATGACGGCACTGTAATCTCGTCTCGTGGCTCGCGCGAGAATGTAAAGCATGGATTGGCAACGTCACAACGTATATGTACACGACATTTGTGACACACACATACGTAAATTTGATGAAAATTTAACTATGATTTTTGCATGATTTCTGTATGAAACATTGTTTTCCTGTTAATTTCGCGCAAACGAATATGTGAAAGAAGATAAGTGCGGAAATATTTATGTACTAATAGTGTGTAGTTACTTAATGAACTTTGATTGACTTTTGTATGAAAAGCGAACCACCTTAAAAGAAAACCTTAATATTCAAAATATAGCCCATCATATTCTATAGTCTTAACCCAACGTTCAGCCAACTCTTTGAGTCCTTGATAAAACCATTCTTTGGGCTTAGATGCAAAAAACTGCCGCACTGCATTTTCAACATCTTCTTTTGACTCGATTTTTTTCCCACGAAGGAATTTTGCCATGGATCTAAATAAATAGTAATCTGACGGTGAAAGGTCCGAACTAAATGCTGGATGTGGCAGGAGTTCAATACCACCAAGTTCATCGATCTTAGCCCGTGTAACTTTCGCAGTATGTGGTCTAGCATTGTCTTGTTGTAAGAGCACCTGGTTTCGATTTACTAAACCTGGATATTTATGCGATAGAACCTCATACATTCGTGTCAGTTGGCCACAATATATCTCGGCAGTGATAGTTCGGGCCTCTGGAATTATCTCGAAATACACCAAACCTTCATAATTCCACCAGACACATAACAAGACTTTTGACTCAAATCGACTTCTTTTCGCGACAGGTTCAGGTGATTGATTCCTGTCCAACCACTGATGAGTCATGTCTGGGTTGTTCATGTAAATCCATTTCTCGTCACAAGTAACGATTCGTTTAAGAAAACGATCGCCTTGCGGCAGGGCAAGGAGTTTTTTGCAAACCTCTACTCGTCGTGTTGCCTGAACTTCGTCTAATTCATGAGGCACTATTCGACAACTTCTATAGGTCTTACCTAATGACTTTAAGTGGCGATGTATAGTGTCTTTAGAAGGTCCAAGTGAGTCCGATAATCGACGAGTGCTGGTACTGGGTTGGTTTTCAACAGCTTCCTTTGTAGCCTCAATATCCCACACGGGTGGCCGACCAGAGCGCGGTCGATCTTCAAGGGTCAAATCTCCACTATTAAAACGATTAAACCAACGCTGTGCCGACCGTTCATTTATCATGTCTCGCCCTTCAACTTCACATATTTTTCTTGCTGCTGCAGCTGCTTTAAATTTTTGTTTCCAATAATGTCTCAACAATACACGAATTTCGTATTTGTCGCCCTCCATATTTTTTATTGTCTAAACGTGTTACGCCGTCAATTAACTAAGACAGTATGACTTAAATATAGTACAACAATCGCACTCTTTACAGAACTAGATAATTGTCGTAACAGGTTACGACTTGCACAAATCGTGGTGTAGTACATTTTTAGTTACAAAACCCGACATTACTTATGAGACACCCTCAGTAAATCGACTGACCAAAAAATACTACAATTCTGAGATTTTATCTGGCTTTTATGTCCTCCTTACCTATTACTACTTTCTTAAGAGGGCGTAGAGGAGGGTAAATTTTCAGATTCTGTCAAATTACCCCATTTCACACACAAACGCAGCTCACGCACACTACCTCAATTTACTGGGACAGGTCAGTGACCCCTAATGTTTTTTTAAAGGTGCTGCTTCGAGTTTAGTGTTAACTACTAACCTTCTTTGAGGAATTCAAACTGTCACAGCTTTCCTTTGTGAGAAGACAGAGAAAAAACACTTTTTTATATATAGCTTTCCTTGTTTGTTCATGTCATGTCATAGGTATGTGACGTATTAGGTAATTAATTATTTTCGTTGTTGACTTTTGTATTAAGATAGGTTCAAAACGGCGACGCTCTTAACTGTCCATCGGTGGACCTTATGCCTTTTGTAATAAGGTTTACGGACTGTCAGTTAACAGTGTGGTGGTGGGCAATGGTAGGTATGCGGTTTGTAGACAGACCGAATTAAACCTAGGAGTTTTATTATTAAAAATATAAGAAATCATCTCATCTATCTACTCGAAAAAAGTGGACTATATCTAAAATTATCCCTTTATTACTTATAGGTCTTGTAACATATTTTTTTACAACTAAAGACGCTTATTTAATTTCACTTATAACTTAATTTTTAAAGCTCTGTTAATAATAAAGCTTTAAAAACATCTAATAAAATTCAGGTACTACACTTATACTTTTGTAAGTCAGTAAGTGATGCTTACTTAAAACTTATTGGGAAATCAAATAACTCATAATTACCTATATTAAAATATATAAATGTACTATTTCATCTCATTTCATCCCAATCCGCATTGGGCTAGCGTGGGGACTATAGCCCAAGCCCTCTCGCGCATGAGACGAGGCCTGTGCTCAGCAGTGGGACGTATATAGGCCGAAATGATGATGATGATTTCATCTCATACGTTCAATAAGGCCCAGGACCGGGCCTTGTCACCCGCACTGACAGAGGGCCTTTTTAGCCCTATATAATATTAAAGAACTGTGTCCCGGATAGTATGGGTTCTGGTCCATGGCGCGTCTTGAAGTAACTTATACAGTGTGTAATCGTTAAGTGTAGCCAGGCTATAATTCCGTAAATATAACAGATATCAGAAAACTTCAAATTGATATCAAAAGTGCGTTACCCAATGAGTAAAATTACATTTATAACTTTTTTTAAATAAAAGTAGAAATATCTCAAACATTAACTTCAAACCCTCCCATACATTTAGTACGACGACTCACCCCTCAAAGAACGTCGGTGTCCTAAGAGACAAAACTGCTTGAGATTCATTATTTGCGATAGTAAACTGTAATAGAATAATAAAACTACCGTTTATTAAATAATAATCTCAAGCAGTTTTATCTCTTACGACACCAACGTTCTTTGAGGGGTGAGTCATCGTACTAAATATTTAGGAGTTAGGGAGGGTTTAAAGTTAATGTTTGGGATATTTCTGCTTTTATGAATAAAAATATTAATGTATTTTACTCATTGGATTACGCGCTCTCTATATCAATTCGAAATTTTCTGATATCTGTTATATTTACGGAATTATAGCCTGACTACACTTAACGATTACACCCTGTATATCATTAGATAGTTCATAGCCTATATCGATAGAATATATCGTTCTTATGAGCGTATTTGGTGGGCATACCTTATTATTAAAAAAGTCTACTGCTTTATACTCGGAGTAATTAACAATGGAGCCGCCATTAACAGGCGTTCCCCTCTGTCGAAAATAGGCGGCCAATGGTCAACCACATGTCAACCATATGTATGGACTGACGTTTGGCTGACTTGACGTACCTATACATTTGATGTGCCCCTCCCCCGCAAAAAACGGCAGACTATTTTGTACCGAAAATTTTAGACATGGCGTCTCCGTTGGTTATATCCTCTAAGGCTTTATAATAGGGTGGCACTGGTGGCAGAAACTCATTTCATTTGTAAAATTATCACCTGTAATTTATCTGTAAAATATAAAAACATTGTATTCACACTTTTCAAATGCCAGATGATTATTTTATGGCTGCTATTTAACTGATCACCAGATTTAATAAAATTTAATACCAAAAAAATCTACTTTACCACCCTAAAATAATGAATGATCACCAAAATGATAACACCATTTTAATGTGAAATGATTACCAATTTTAATACATTTTACTATCCTATTAAAGGAAATGACACCAAATTAATCATTATTAACCCAAAAATTGTAAATAATTATCAAATTTCAAACCCCAATTTAATGTCAATTGATAACCAAATTTTTACATCGTGCTATCCTATTGAATAAAATGACACCAAAATAATCATTGTATACCCAAAAAAAGTAAATGACCACCAAAATTAGAACTCCATTTTAATGTAAAATTATAACCAAATTTTTAAATCTTGCTATCCTATTAAAGCAAAGCAAAATTTTCTAGTAGCATTTCGTTTCTGTATGGGTTGCAGATCAAACCTAACCTAACCCACTTTTCTAGTAACATTTCGTTTCTGTAAGGTTCGCAGTTCAAACCTAACCTAACCCACTTTTCTAGTAACATTTCGTTTCTGTAAGGTTCGCAGTTCAAACCTAACCTAACCCACTTTTCTAGGAGCATTTCTTATCTGGAAGGGTCGCAGTTCAAACCTAACCTAACCCACTTTTCTAGTAGAATTTCGTTTCTGTGTGGGTCGGAGTTCAAACCTAACCTAACCCACTTTTCTAGTAGAATTTCGTTTCTGTGTGGGTCGGAGTTCAAACCTAACCTAACCCACTTTTCTAGTAGCATTTCGTTTCTGTAAGGGTCACAGTTCAAACCTAACCTAACCCACTTTTCTAGTAGCATTTCGTTTCTGTAAGGGTCGCAGTTCAAACCTAACCTAACCCACTTTTCTAGTAGCATTTCTTTTCTGTAAGGGTCGCAGTTCAAACCTAACCTAACCCACTTTTCTAGTAGCATTTCTTTTCTGTAAGGGTCGCAGTGTTAACCTAGCCCACTTAACTGATAGCAGTACAAACCTAACCTAACATACTTTTCTAGTAGCATTTCAGTATGCCTACCTAAGTTATGCGGTGCGGGGTACGGGGGTTGAGCGGGAGGGGCTAGTAATTTTGGCATCATTTTACTTTATTTGGTAATATGTATAAATTTTTTGGTATCATAGTGGTTTATTTAGGTGAAAATATCGCATTTATTTGGTCTTCAAGATTTGGTGATCATTAATGATTTTTGGTAATCATTCAATATATTTGGTATTCGAATACAATTTGAAGTGCAGTCGTAATTAAAATGGTGGTACATTTGTAATTTTAGGCCTTATTTTTTTGGTGTTCAGTAATTTTTTTGGTAAGCATGATTTTTTTATTTAGGGTACCAAAGTATTTTTTGGTGGTCATTATATTTGTAGCCTTATTTTATTTAATTTTATTTCAATATTTAATGTTTGACTTGCCACGTGCGGTGCCACAATTATTATTCAGAAAAAATATATGAGTGCCTATTTTATAGTGATACTTTTTAGAATGGAGAATAAATGAGCAAAATTTAACAATTTTTTTATTTAGTACAAATCACCACACTGTGATTGTAAAAAAATACATATAATATTCATTTATTGTGCAAAAATCAGTTTATTTGTATGAATCGTTATACATACCTATAACGATTATTTAAAAACTGAATTCCTCGTCCCTAGATTATACAAAAATGATATATAACTTGCCCTAGTTGCTAAGAGCATGAAGAAATATAGCATAGATTGGACCGGGGAGCCGACCATTTCCCCTCTTCCCTTATTTTTGGTATACGGTACGATCTCGTTGCTACCGGGCCTTATCAGCCCATTATTTGGTAATAACGGTATGCAAGGCATCTAACACAACTAATAAAACCTCCATGAACAGAAATGGGTGACATATTTTATAAGATTTGACAGTATCCAAGAAGAATCTTCAGATTCAGAATCATTAAACGGCAACTAAGCCACTAGTATTGGGTTGCCTATAATCATTTTTCTGTGAATGTACTCGTAAACCTCTATCCGTTAGTATGCGATTCATTAATGGACGCACCATGGCCCAAATGGGGACACAGTTCTTTAACACGTAATGTTAATAATCAGTGAACATTATTAATTACGCTCAAATGCTTAAGTTTCAGTACAGGTAAAAGTACATATGAGCTGTACTTTTAATTGTTAGTACAATCGGCATCAAATAGATAGTGACGGCCAAAGTGACCAAATATAGTTATAGGATCTAAATGTGAACGAATAAGGTCAGGTGAGGCATATAAGGCCCACCTTTATATTAACTGAAATAGTTTTATTAATAATCAGGATATTATGACCAAACCAATTCAATATATATTTCTCATTTGTTCATGTTTCTTACACTGCTACTGTTGCTGTTACTGTTACCGACACAAACACCAGAGAGGAGGAGATCAAAATACGCATCCAAAACGCCCTGCGGTGCAGTGCAGCCCTCCACAAAGTGTTGGTGTTCGGGCTTCTCAGCAAACATACAAAGTTACGGATATATAAAACCGTTATACGGCCTATCCTAATGTATGGCTGTGAGGCCTGGTCCCTAACACTAAAAGAAGAAGGTCAGCTCCTGGTAGCAGAGAGAAAAGTTTATCGCAAGATCCTGGGACCTATTCAGAGAGATAACGGCACCTGGAGGATCTGGAAAAATGCCGAGATCGAGGAGTTAGTGGCCGAACCCAATATCATCGGCGAAACGAAAGCGCACAGACTTCGCTGGTTCGGTCACCTACTCTGAATGGGAGAGGATCGGGCTGTCAAGAAGGCGTTCTTGGGACGTCCGACTGGTAGCCGTCCGGTGGGTCGGCCCAGGTATCGCTGGGAAGACAGTGTGGCGGCGGATCTACTTCAGCTTCGCGTCAGTAACTGGCAGGAAGTTTCGCAGGAGCGGGACAAGTGGCACGCTCTCGTTTCGGAGGCCAAGACTCTCTTTGGATCGCTGAGCCAAAATAGTTAGTTAGTTAGTTCATGTTTCTTAATACAGCTTTTGAAAAATCCATTTTATAAAAAAAACATACCATGTTGGTTCGGAACCGGGCCTTGTTACTGGCACTGACAGTGGGCCTTCTTACAATTAGTCATAGTACAAGTTCAAGAATAACAGAAAATACTACCGGGCCTTATTAGCTTTTATCATGAATTAATTTCATCTTAGATTTAAAATGGTCTATAGTAAAATACGGCCTACATGAGTCATGGAAAAACAAATTGTATTTTATTTAGTACCTATTTGTTGTTCAAAATCTTCAGTAAGCTAACTTATAAGACTCTTTCTATTATAATTAATCTAGATTGACAGTTTACTTAGCAAATTGTACTTTTACCTTTAGGTTTTATGTCGGAAATATTTCACCCAATTTGTACTGAAACATAAGCATTTGAGCGTAATTAATGATGTTTACTGATTGTTAATCTTAAATATACCTATTATGTAGGGCACTTAAATTATTTTAGCGGACCAAGCGGATGTGTATGTTTGTGGACCACTTTTTTATTTAAATAATTAAATTGTAATTCATTCAAAAAAAGCTATTACAATTAGGGATTTAGATACCTCACCTACCTTATTACAAAGCATTACAAAAATGTCCAAAGGCCAAAGCCACGCCGATAAGACATAAGACCTCATAAACGACTTCATAAATATAAACGTTCACTGAAAAAACCCAAATTCATTTCTGATAATTTTATTTCGTTACTGAGTTATCGTTTTGCACCGAATATCAATGAAATAAAAGCACGTTGTTGTTTGATAGATACATTTATATAAACATCGTCACATGAAACCAATATAGGTACTCGTAAACCAGACCACTGCGATGCCACTGGCTTTAAATATCGTTCTTTCAACTGATGATATAGCCACAAAAACCCGCTGAAACTGCAGGTCGAGTCTTGATTTCAATTTCTTGATGATATATCATTGCATTAACTTTCAAAGCACATGATAGATCTTAGAATAGCAACAAAACTGGTTGAAACTAAGAATTTTATTGCTGAAATTATGTGAACAACATTGCTTCGTCTTCATAAATAAAATTTTAATAGTTTATATTGTTTAGGCTAAAATGTGAAGAATTTTGTTGATAAATTGTTTATCTAGTATATTGACATTATGTCATATATGTTTTTAAAATGACGTAATATGAATACCAGCACAATGAAAATTTATTCCAATAAGAAATAACAAATCTTCAAACTTTTTTCATTTTAAGTGAATTAGGAAGAAGCTAATTATACTGATTTGGTTGTATTAATATATTTTATTAAATAATTTGTCATATTTTTTAAGTATTATGACTCGTGAATAAAAATAAATCGAAATTTTAATGACTCTAGATCTCCGTGTGACGTTATTTATTTACCCTATTAATTTTGAACACAGTTTTTCACTGGTATCATCATTCGTATACGGACATGAATTTCTGTCAATATATATGCCAAATCGAACTGTCAACTTGGAAAAAAGAAGTACGCGTCCGCTTCCATCGGCCCACAGCGGGCATCTGAGGAGAAGGAGAATTTGACAGATATGGCGGATGTATGGAAATTATACGAAAGTTTACGTTTACGATTGAATTTCACTGTAGCCTTTAAGAGGAAAAATAGGAAAAGCCTGATTCGTTGTAGTCCAGTTATCTGGCTTTCGAAATCACTCGATTTTATAGCATGAGCATCGATTTTTTTATACAAATTTTACTAAACGCTGACACTCGTTCATCACGTTTTAGGTACAACTTTGCATAAGTGTATTTATTATATTGTAAAACATTTCAGATTTTCAAGGGTGATTCGTTGTAAACACACTCTTTGGGATATTAATGACATTTATTATATTTTTTTTTATCAAGAGATGTGAACGCTAGCGACTAAACGGTGACTGCCTTTTTCGCTGATTTTGCTCGATGCAGTCTTAATCTGTTGACATCAAATAGCCTTTTCAAGATAAACAGAAACAGACATACTAGTTCTAGATTACCTCACTCATTTTGTGATGACACAATATTGTTATTTTCGAACATAACACCGAACTCGAAGCGCAGGCAAAGTGTCTCCGTTTCAGTTTGGGCAAATTTGCTTTGATATATCCGGTTGTACTCTCCTTGGTACAACTAACTAAGTAAGTACGAGTGAACGAGTGTTCCTTCTGCTGTTTTCGTGATCTCGACTGAATACGAGTCACGAATTTTCCCTATGAATTTACTTTAGTGTAAAGTCTCGCTAGAAAATTCCCGAAAACCGTAGACTTACGCATCGCTCGACGATTATATGATGATATCGGCACTGAGATGTCGTCACTTCAACAACAGTGATAGCAATTGTTTTACTAAAAGATTAGCTCGTGAGATGACCTCTTGTTATCGCGCTCCAGCAGATGTTGTGAGCATATGAAAATTGCAAACAAGCTATTATCGTGTCATAGGCGCGTAGCGTAGGGACGTAGCTTAATTGATAATGTTCTCGTTGAATAATCATTCGAGGTCTTCTGTTTGGATACCTAGATCTTTAGCATTATAATAGCAGCAGCATAGCATATAATTGGCTGCGAAACATCGTGCTGCGATAAAACGCGCCAGCAATGGATTTTCATACAACATTGTCGACCAGACCGTTTATAACTACATCGCACGTAATCTTTTAGGGCTGATTTAGACGGCGCACGACCTCACATGCGATTTTAGTTACATTGCGGTCTTTTGGTTACGTCCAATTCCACCGACCGATCAAAAACCGCAATGTAATGAAACTCGCATGCTAGTTCTCGCATCGTCTAAATGAGCCCTAATGTATGTACTATCAATAAACAGATATGAAGAAGGGCGCGGGTCTCGGGCGCGCAACGGCCCCGGCGACACGGAGACCGAGTACAACTCCGACAGCCCGGCCCGCCAGCGCGCCCGCCGCCGGAGATACTCGCATTCGGGTATGCTAACAACTAACCAACCAACCCAAGGTTGGTTGGTTGCCAACTTATGTTACAATTATCTTCTTAAAACGCTACCCGCGACGGACAGCGTGGCGGGTGCCTAGATGCCTAGCCAATTTGCCAACATTGCGCCGTAGCGCTATACGCTAACGTCTCTCTGTCGCACTAATATGTGATAGAGAGATATTACCGTTCCGTTCGCTACGGCACTTAAGATTGACATCTTGGCTAGGCTCTCTGGTCTGCTTAAACATAAGTCGTCCGCGGTGGACGACTGCCAAGTATCATAGGGTGGTATTCCACCTCCAATGTATATTGAGGCTCGCATTTTGCTTTAATGAGAGAGCGAGATGCACTGACATTGGACAAAGAAATTGGACAGGTGAAATACCACCCATACATACAGTATTAGATTGACTAAACTCATAAGTATTTTTGTTCTTGGTTTTCAGCTTTTTTTCTGTATGCGCCGCGACGGTTGAATGCCATATTACTAATATTTGAATACCAGTCGCCGTCGGCGGCGGGTGACCTTGGTCCGGCACAAGTTTACGCCGCGTGCGGCGGGTGAAGTAGACCGCCGCTCACATACATTTACGAACATAAATAGTAGTCGCCCGCCGCGAACGGCGTCTGGTCATTATATTCTACTTTCCCTTCCTTTAATATCCCCCACGGACGAAATCGCGAGCAGTTACAAGTTGTCAATAACTCAATATTGAATCTTATCGGAACGTGTGAAGGTTCATCTTGAACTGTACGTGCTCTCACATGTATCCACTGATACATGACAACACTTACAGTTTAAGATTCTACTCGACTGGTCACGGCATAGACTAGGAATCCTCTAGACCGAGTTTAAATCAATTATTTCAGGCAACCGATGATGCCAAAAATGCGGGGGTGCGCGGGACGGGGTGAGCGAAGTCCCGTGCCGTGATTGGTCCGTTCAAAGAAACGTAATAAGCAATTTTTTTTTCTAGGTCCTAGTTCCGGTTCGGGATGTTCGTCGGAATCGGACAAATGAACAGGTATCAGGAATTGTAAAGCGCATAGATCACTTCGCTGAGTATAAAATGCCAAACTGTACTTTAATCATACTTAAGAATTGCTCACATAATTCGAGACTTATGTGAACTAGGTACCTACTTATTATATTAAAATTTTATTCAGCCAGAATTATGTGTAAAAATCTATTGAAATTTAAGGTCTGGTATAGGTTTTCTGGTTACTTTATCTTAGTTTAGTTTGGTATTATGTGAGCTTCTTCATTCAAAGAATAAATGAATTAGATAAATACAGAAGAGGCTTGGAGGTCAAAAGGTAGGAATGAATATTAATTAGGTGTAAATATTTTTATTCACTTTAGCGCATGTAAGTATTCGTTTTATACGGTCGTGACACTACGATACCCTGAGCAAATGTTATATTAAATTAATAATTGTTTTATATGCATCAAATATGCTTCATGCACAAAAGTGAATGAATTTATGTAATGTTGACTAATATAGGCAGTTAAATACACACGTTCTGTGAATTAGAGCATCTTCATTAATTATTAAAAATGACATGATTTTATTTGATACCTATATTATTAAATTACGAATTAAAATGCTAGTAGACCACAAATTATACAAATTAATGCAAATAGTATAATTTATTTGCCACCTTATATGAATCATAAATGCGGTTGCTTCAAATTGAGGATCTTGGCATCTCGATTTCTTTTTTATCTAAACAAATTATGTCATAACTGCATGACATTTATAAGCAGTGGTAAACCTTAATCGCCATATTTCTACCATATCTATTAACTAGTCGCATATCCCCCATGGATGAATTTGGTTAGGTATATTATTCTTTCAACACTTTCACTACCTACTTACTCCTCTACTCGAAGCTGTTTACTGTTTCTTCTCAGTAACTAACTGAAGTGGCCTCAACCACCATTGTTACACCTTTTAAGATAAAAAAAAAATCAAAAAAGCACTGAAGTATTTTATTGAACGAAAACGTTGTCAATATTAACATGCATATATTAAAGATTATAATAAAATAAAAAGTATACCGCAATATACGAATGCATTTAGCCGCACTTATTGCTGTTTTTTCTTTTCAGTACCTAGTAAAACTCTTGAAAATTTGACTTTTTCTCTATTGTTTATCAAAAAATTCCATACTGAAGCAATAACAATTTCCTCATAAATCAGTTTAGTCTGATTTTGTAATTTATTGTTTTGTTAGTCATTTAATTGTATTATAATAAATAATTTTATCTATTAATCGACTGAGTATTATTCTACAACACAACCTTTAGATAAATCGGAGTACTATTAAGAAGTTCGTGATAATCGTAATTGCGAAAATCAAAATGTATTCAGAGGTGCATATGCCGACATAGTGTCAGTTACCTATAAATTTGAAAACCAACATCACTGAGCAAATCAGAAGATATAATCGCTCCTTGAAAAACATAGTGTCACTATACGAAATTAAGAACCATTCGAATAGTGACGTTGATCCATTTTTGAAAAATTGGATTTTCAGGCAGAAATCATTTTGTATAGTGACACTATGTTTCTTAAGGAGCAATATCGGTAGAGCAACTCCTCGTTACCCTTTTATGTAGTGTAATTCCGTTCCGTTGTATGTTAGGGTACTACGTTCCACGGCACGAAGCTACCTTTCTTGGGTTGATCAAGCTGAAAAAAAAAAAACAAAATTAGTCCATATGATGTCTTTGTCCAATGGGAAGTATCCGTCCAATGTGTCTTGCGTCTCACATTTTGGTCAATAAGAGAGTGAGACGCACATACATTGGACTAAAATATTGGACAGGTGAGTTACCAAATCGACGGCCTCGTATTGAAGCACTAGAAAGTGTTGTTAAATTAAAACTGTCTAATTTGACAGTATTTGGAATTGAAGCAAGGAAGAAGGATCATTTAGAGGGCACAGCGTTCGTGTACAAAAAAATTAATCACGTATTACTAAGAAGCAGTGTGAAAGAGATACTTATGAAGTAGATGACGCTTCATGGCTCCATACATAATGCGGTACCTCTAGTTGACAATCCAAGAAACTACTAAGATGATACAATCACTGGTCATTCATTACTTTTATATTTGTTATTCAAATATTTAAAAGGTCCATTGATTATTTAAATGTACCTTCTGTGTGATATGATCTTCGCAAGCCATGCGAATACGCGCCGAAGTCGCCGGCGCATCCATGTAGAAGTCCACTGGAACACCCGCGTCGGCGCGCGCAGCGCGGATCGCATCCTTGATCGCGAAGAACACAGACGACGCCAAGAACAGTGGAGGCTCGCCCACGGCCTGCAACAGGGAACACTATAGACCTGATACGATAAACCTAATGAATGTCATTATTTAAAATGCACCTGTGACGTGACCTGACTTACCTTTGAAGAATACACAGCTCGGGGATTTGGAGCTCCTTTCAGTAACGATACGTTGAATTCCAGCGGAATATCTCCAAAACCAGGTATTTTGTACGCCCCAGGACCTCGTGAGAACAATGTTCCATTAGGTGAGTAAATCAATTCTTCGATAGTAAACAGGCCCTGGCCTTGCACAAAACCGCCTTCAATCTGTCCGATATCTATAGCCGGGTTCAGACTTTCACCCAAATCCATGACGATGTCTGATCTAATCACTTGATGATCGCCACTGAGGCAATCGACTTCAACTTCCGAGCAAGCCACTCCATAAGTGAAGTAGTTGAAAGGTACTCCCTCGTTTTTCTGGAAATTGTATCCGATGCCTGGTGTGGCATGAAAACCTGTAGAGGATAAGCTGACGCGATCTAAATAGGCAGCTAAAACCCAGTCTTCCCATTTTCCTTCTGGTTTCTTCTCCTTGTAGGGTTGAAGACGTTTCATGATGGTTTCACAAGCTTCCAGAACAGCCATGCCGTTGAGGTCAGAGCCAGCGCTAGCTGCTGTGGCCGATGTATTAGGAACTTTATCAGTGGCAGTGTCAGTGATATGTATTTTAGATACATCGATGCCTAGAGCTCGCGACGCCACTTGTATCATTTTGGTGTGAAGACCTTGGCCCATCTCGGTGCCTCCGTGGGACAGAAGCACTGACCCATCGACATAAACTATGAGCAGAGCACCAGCTTGATTAAGTAATTTTTCTGTGAATGCAATTCCGAATTTTGTGGGTATGATGGATATGCCACGTTTTCTCCAACGGTGTTGTCTGTAATATTGAAAATATTTATACTATTAAATATCTTCTTCCTCGCGTTATCCCGGCATTTTGCCACGGCTCATGGGAGCCTGGGGTCCGCTTGACAACTAATCCCATGATTTGAGGTAGGCACTAGTTTTTACGAAAGCGACTACCATCTGACCTTCCAACCCAGAGGGGAAACTAGGCCTTATTGGGATTAGTCCGGTTTCCTCACGATGTTTTCCTTCACCGAAAAGCGACTGGCAAATATCAAATGATATTTCGTACATAAGTTCCGAAAAACTCATTGGTACGAGCCGGGGTTTGAACCCGCGACCTCCGGATTGCAAGTCGCACGCTCTTACCGCTAGGCCACCAGCGCTTTTTTTATACTATATATTTATACTATTAAATATGTAGATAACTAAGTTTATACATATGTAGGTACATTTACAACGTTGATTTAGTAAACATTGGGCACATTACATCGCACGGGCACGTGTTCATAATATGGCCTGAATTCGTAAATTTGTTATACTCACTTGTTAAACTTTTGAATATTTTTCTTCCTTTCAGCTAAGTTACTTTTTTCAACACATTCGTCCCAACATCTCTGCAACGTGCAGTGCTCTAAAACTTGCCCGTAGTGCGTGATCTGGTTTTCTGTGTACAGATTCAGTCTACTAATTTCTTCCATGCTTTTTCCAAGTCTCATCGCCAGGTCTTGGACCATGTTTTCGGCGCCAAACATTCCTTGTGGCCCTCCGAAACCTCGGAATGCTGTGTTGGATGGTAGATTTGTTTTACATATATGTCCCGTAACCTCTACATTGGGAATGTAATACGCGTTCTCATAATGGAACATGGCTCTTTCAACAACCTGAAAAGTAAATATTCGGTTGTGTTTAAGAATACCTTAAATATATTTGGACCACAAATAAATTAGATTAGCTTTGGGTTATTTAGTACTCACTGGTCCTGATAAGTCAATTGAGTATCCTCCATTGTTGTAAATATTGACAATAGCTCCCATAATTTTCCCCTTCTTTGTTGCTGCAACTTTGTACTTGATCAAAAACGGATGTCTAGTGCCAGTCATCTGCATATCTTCGTCTCGGTCGAGCATACAACGTACTGGCTTCTGGAGTTTGTGGGCAGCGAGGGCCACAGGCAGTGCTACCAGCATGCCTCGTGACTCTTTGCCACCGAAGCCTCCACCCATCCTCTTAACACGACATGCGATCCTATTCATCGGCACGTGTAAAACATGACTAACCAATTTCTGAAATTACAAAAGCGAGTTAGTATTTGAATATAGGTCGGTCAGTGCCCAAATGTCGCCATACTGATTGTATAGAAAAATGAATACTTATGTTAGGGAACCGACTGTACATAGCTAACTACAAAATTATATTAAAACAATTAAGCGTCAAGTTAAAACAAAAAGTAGATGGGGTACATACGGCTATTTCTGATGGATGCTGGCTGGAGCAGAATATTTCCATTTCGTCATCTTCCTTTTTAGGAATGGCAAAAGCTGCATGTGTTTCCAGATAAAAGTGTTCTTGTCCTCCCATTCGACACTGACCTTCAATAATAATGTTGTTTGGGTCTTCAAATACTTTTTTCACGTCACCTCTACGAATTGTTTTTGGGTACTGCGGGTAAAATGATTTTTTCTCAATGGCATCTTCAATTGACACAATGATTGGTTGCAGTTCCTCGTATTCTACTTTTACTTTCCTGGCAGCATCTTGAGCTGTTGTTTGATCTTTTGCTACAATCACTCCAATAGTTTGGCCCTGACTTATAACTTTCTCAGTAGCAAATAATTCCTCATCGTGAAATATTGGTCCAATTGTATTCTGTTCAGTAGTTACGTCTTTAGCAGAGAAATAAGCCACAACTCCTGGTTGTTTCAGGGCGTCAGTTGGATCTACTGATAATAATTTTGCATGTGCTTTCGTACTGAGCACAAAAGCTAAGTATAATTCACCTTCCGCAAGTGGCATATCATCGCAATAAATTGCTTCTCCGGCAGCTTGTTTGTAAGCTGACATGTGAGTGATTGGTCTACCCACGGCATCACTTGGAAGTTGCTTGTCACCTACAAGATCAAAATATTGGGAGCTTTTGGGCATGACACCATGAAATTGCTCAGCACCGCTGCTGTGGTACGGGATAATCAGTTCTTTCTGTAAATAATCTTTTGTCATTTCCTTACTTATTGCTAAGTATGCTTTAAAGAACAAACTCATGGTTAGAGCTCGTCTGAATTGAATGTTTCCTCCAGGTGCTGAGGGAGCCAGCGGTAATTCTTCGATCATGTGTGAGTACGCTTTTTCGAGCATGTCTTCATTCCATATTAGTCCGTTTAATGCTTTACTTGTCTTAGTAGCGATCGTAGTAACTGGGGCCATGCCACCAAAAGCTATGTTCATACGCTTTATAATGTTGGTGTTATCTTCAAATTGAACGTTTATTGAAGCTGTCACGATAGATATATCATCCTCTCGTCTTTTAGCTTGCTTGTATGCTTTTACATATTGAAACCGCGAGGAAAATGGAATTTCAATTGACAACAATATCTCGTCTGATTTTACGACGTTTCTTCTATATCCAGTGAAAAACGTTTCATCCATTAATACAGAACGATGGCCATCTTTCTTACTTAAGAGATTAAGTTTTACCTTTAGGGACATTAATATCGGATTTAGGTCAGAAATAGGACTTCCAGTCATTATATTGCCTCCTATAGCGGCTACATTCCGAATCTGTTTGCCCGCAAACCAATTCAGCATATCTATAATGGTTTTAAGTGTTCTAGTCTTGTACTTCGGTAGGATGTCGATTGCTTTTCTGAAATTGTTTTCTACTTCCATCAATGTTACGGCAGCCCCGACAGTAAATCCGTTATCAGTTTCAATAATATTGTTCATTTCTGGGACACAGTTGGGCATGATTATGACTGGATACACAAAATGTTTAAACTTAACTTCTACACCAACTTCTGTATTACCAACAACAATTTTTGCATCAGGGAACTGTTCTTTTAGTTTCAATATTGAATTTAATGTTGTTGGACGATACCATTTTACGCGTTCACCTCTGAAAATTAGGTATTGATCATCGTAAGCTGAGGATAATTTCAGTTCAGGTGGAAAGATTGGTTCTTGGCTAGGGTCATATGGCAAGAAAGATGATCTCTCAAATATAAACTCGGTTTCGCCTTTGTATTCATCTTTGTCTTTATTTTTGCAGCAGTCTTTACCCATGGCACATACACCATTTGAAGTTCCATTCGAAGTTCCGTTCGAAGTTGCATGAGGCATACCGTTAGCAATTCTCTCTGACTCCCAATCTTCAATGAACGTTTTGTATCCCTCTATAATGGCCCTGTACCCCGTGCATCTGCATAAGTTGCCCTGGAAGGCGACCTCCATGTCTGAGTATTTTATTTTGCTGCAGCTTCTGAGTAGTGCATACATGGACATGACGATGCCTGGTGTACAGAATCCGCATTGGGACCCGTGTGCTTTGGCTATTCGTTCTTGGACGGGATGCAGCTTTGTTTTAGTTGAGCCTATCCCTTCGACTGTCGTCACTGCCAGCCCGTGCATTGCGCATAATGGTGCCAAACAGGCGTTTACTGCCAAGTGACTGAATCGGAATTAAGGTTTTCATGTTACAGATAGGTACTACATGTATTGTTTTGGACACATATTTTTATAATCCCATGCTATGGTATCCGATCAATGTAAAATGTTTCTTTTTTAATCTACATAGTATCTACTAGCATTGCCTGCGGCTCTGCCTGCATATGATTTGGTTCGTACTGTGACATATCAAAAAATAAAGTAACATATATACACCTAACCCGTGTCCGTCCTCAGGGATTAACAGCAACACGTCAACACCACTCAAAAACGAACAAATGATTTGTCAGTTAATAGCGTGGATGATGCAACATGCTTCAAAAGTCATACAGGGTAACGGAAATACAGAGTTATATATAGATTCATTAAACCCATACCTAGTATAGACGAATAAATCTCTATCATGACTACATAAGTACAGCGATAACTTTTATCATTGTCTTTTGTTTGCAAGTAGTACAGTAGGTACTCTCAAAACTATCGAAGGTTAAACTGTGTAACATAGATAAAAGTAATTTATAGAATAAGTACACAGGTGCTGCTATACTTATTGCCCACTCTTAACAATAAGACTTCTATATCGCTACACAGAGGTGTGGTTGTTCGACACAAAAGGATACATGATTTTTTTCTCGGCGCGATTATATTTAGAGACCATGACAGTGCAGGCGCCGCAGCCGCCCTCGGCGCAGCCCAGCTTCGTGCCCGTCAGGCGCAGGCGCTTGCGCAGGTACCATAGCAGCGTCCATTCCGGGTCTGGCTTCGGTTCCACCACCTGAAAGTTAATTTATGTTTTGTAAGCGTGGTAGATATATGTGTCGTCCCACGGGTAAAGGTACCTTATGGCGGTTGGCGCTGACGCTATTATTAACACCGCTCCAATATTATTGCGCCGCTATGCGACGTAAGCGCCGGCCGCCATAAGGTACCTTTTTCTGTGGAACGTCACATATGTAGGTATTTGAATGAATTAGGTACCTATCTGAGATGTGTAGGTGTATGCACCTATACATTTTAAAAGGTTCTTTTTATGATTTAGGAGGCAAACGAGCAGGCGAATCGCCTATTAATGGTAAGCGAATACTGTCGCCCATAGAGACCCGCGCCACCAGAGGAGTTGTATTGTAAGTACCGGCCTTTAAGATGGGAGTAGTACGCTCTTTTCTTTTTTTCTTATATCTAAAATTGTTTTTATTTGGATTTCAAATGCATCGCCTACAATCTTTTCTGCTTTGCCCTAAGGTTGACTGGTAGAGAAAACCTCATGGCAATTAGTTATCATGTTGTACATTAAGTTTTCCTTCTATACAATGCATTAAAGTGTAAATAAATAAATATCTCGACTTCATATTCATAAATAGTATGTATTTCATTACTTCGTGTCCATAACTTGTAGTTAAATATGACTGTTCATAAAATACGTCCTAGCATCTTATTTATTTTAAAGATTGCATTATTTTCGTTCTTTGGATCGGTCGATAATTAATGGCACTATATAATGTTGAGAAACATTGTACTTACTTAACGATTTATTATCTACTAATATCAGAGTTATTAATCAATCAATAACTCTTTGTTAATACGAGTATTCAGTGTGTAACCTACATTTATAGGTAGGTACCTATAGATACACAGAATAAATTCGACCGCAAAATTGTATCGAAACTGATTAGGAACTGAGGTAGTGGAGAGTATTATCTTAGACACACAAACCTACGGCTCGATTCGGGAAATGAATGGGAGACTCACTAGATATGAAATAGTAAAGATATGTGACGTTCCACGGAAAAAGGTACCTTATGGCGACTAGCGTCGCGATTCGGGAAATGAATTAGAGATTCACTAGATATGAAATAGTGAAGATATATTATCTTTACTATATCGTATCTAGTTAATCTCTAATTAATTTCCAGAATAGCGCCGCTATTCTCATGCATTTTCATAGCCTTGCGCTATTTATAGCAAATAATCCATACTAATATTATAAATCCGAAAGTGTGTCTGTCTGTTACCTCTTCACGCTTGAACCGATTTGGTATTTGATATAGAGATGATTTGGGCCCCGACACAGACGAAGTCGCGGGCATAAACTAGTATTTTATAATTACATAACGGTTGTACCTATGATACGTCTTAACTTTATCGACATTGAGTTTATCCTTAGATTTAATTGCCCAGTCCGACCGGTGTGTCTTCATAGCGTGTAGGTACACTCCAATAACGCAAACTTTAGACTCCCAGGTCCTCTTTTTTTTTCAAGTTTAATTATCTAGATGACTTAATTGACTTTTTAAAGTAAAGGACAGTCAACGAGCTTGTAGCACAAATTTTATTTCTGACATAAAACTTTACACCTCGGGAGACAGAAGAATCAAATTCAAATATCAATAAAAAGCGGCCAAGTGCGAGTCGGACTCGCCCATGAAGGGTTCCGTAGCAGCAAGTAACATAATAAAATAGCGGTTTACGATTTATGACGTATTAAAAAAAACTACTTACTAGATCTCGTTCAAACCAATTTTCGGTGGAAGTTTGCATGGTAATGTACATCATGTATTTTTTTTTAGTTTTATCATTCTCTTAATATTTTAGAAGTTACTTTGGAAGTGTCTCTCGCGCAAACTATTCAGTTTATAAAAATATGATATTAAAAACCTCGATATCATTTTTGAAGACCTATCCATAGATACCCCACACGTACGGGTCCGATGAAAAAAAATATTAGTTTCATTTCTAAGTATGGGGAACCCCCAAACATTTTTGGTTATTTTCTATTATTGTGTGAATGTGAAATTCTTAATGCGGTTCACAGAATACATCTACTTACCAAGTTTCAACAGTATACTTAGTTCTTATGGTTTCGGAAAAAAGTGGCTGTGACATACACGGACAGACAGACAGACGGACAGACATGACTAATCCATAAGGGTTCCGTTTTTTGCCATTTGGCTACGGAACCCTAAAAATGACGCATTTACCTTGCATTTACCAACTTTTTAGGTATACTACCTACTTGCCACATGAATTTAAATGGATTACTTTGCATGGTAATATGATAACGCATAGGTATAGGAACCTACTTATATTAACGTATTTCATCGCTTTTTGTTGTGAAATTAGTTTCTAATGTACACCGCTGACAAACAAATATTTTAGGTACCTACCAAACATAATACCTATTACATATACATAACGCGTTCTAATTTCACAATCTACCTACGAGTATATACCTGAAACAATTTCATGGCGATATTGATGAAAGTATGTAATAGCATGAATTCCGTTTCAGGTGCAAATACCAGTGATATGAACCACTTCCCTGTTCATATTTTCCCGTCTAACACGTAGGTATTATACCTAACTCCATTTTCATGCACTTAACCAAACGATTGTTATCTAAATAATTTTATTCAATCACGGCCGCATTTTCAATGCAAAATTGAACAGGGAAATTCTCCCATTTAGGTAGTGCATAACGACCTGAAGATTTGAGTAGGTTACAGTAGTAGGCTATTTTTATTTCAACCTTTCTGAATTTAGCTTAGGGTGGTATTTCACCTATCTAATTTCTTTGCCTAATGTGTATTGCGTCTAACATTTTGCTTTAATGAAATGAGTGCAGAAGTTAGTTGCTCGCGCTGACACACATTCGTATAGTTCAGCTGCTCTCCTATAAGTACATACAGGCCGCACTTCTCAACTGATATTCGTAAGTGAGTTTTTGGGATTTTCGGGAAATGGTCCTTAGGTACCTAGTACCTACTTATTATCTTGCGATTAGTTCACTTAGCTTGACTAGGGGCCCGATTCGAATTTTGAAATAGACATCTATTAGATAATACCTTTTAGACATCACCAAGATACGATACGATAACGATATGTTTAAGATCTAACCTGTCAAATTTGACATTTGCGCGATTCTGGAGATACTCTTGAACGATTTCCATAGGATATGACTTAGAGATCCAATTCACATCTAATAGATATCTTACTCTATCTAACGTAAAAGTGACATTGGTTGCCCGAATTGCGCTGCAAAAGAGAACTAGTTGATATCTAAACTATAACGTATCTAGTACGTGTCGTCTCTCGTCTCTTGTGAATATCTTGAAGTTCGAATACGGCAGTAGCACGCTACACTTGGTATGCTACGGTTACGGTAGAGTAAGTAATAATGTTGCGTTTTGTGATTTAGGAGGCTGCGTTACGCCGTAACAAGCAGAGCATTACCCGACTCGCGTCAATCACAACATGCTCTTGGATAATATCAGGTTCAATCGGTGCGACCAGACCTTGGCCTATTCAGACATTGATAATCAGTTTTTAAGTTTGTTCATACATATTCACTTGCGTCTGGTAGCAAAGTGTGTAAACATCCCTTACACATTTTGAATCCAATCTTAAGAACTAACTACCTACCTACCTACTTTATAATTATCTAGATAAGTATCACATACGAAGAATTCCCAATGCGTTGAAAAAGTTTTATATGACTTTATAATCATAAAATAACACCGTGACACCACAGCCGATACTTGTTTTGCCGCAGAGAGCAGCGGGTCAGAATTATCGGGGTCAGCGGCAAAGAAACATTCCTCTTAAATCGATTGATGTAATATACTTTACAAGTTACAATGTTTTTATCACGCAATACTCGATAATCGCAATATGAGCAAAAATGCGCGTATAAATTAAATAGGTGGGTATTGTTTTGGTTTAGCATAATTTTGGGTTGAATGCGATGTGTTTTTGACAAATAAATATCTAAAATAGTCATGGTGCCTGCAGCTGTGTTGGCCGAACGTTAATGGCAATTAACCATTATATAAATTGAACCGTAAACTGTAACAGAAATAATAAACGCTAACACACCTGCGAAGTAACACCATAGGGCCTATGGTATAGGCATACGGAGTTATTAGGTACTCATTAAGTTATTATAGATAGATACTCATGCATACTCAACACAAGATACTCATGCAGGTTATCCTGAACAAATGTTGGTCAGTTTGAGGAGTACTTACCTGCAACTTATAGATGAATTTTTTGCTCGTATTACAGGACACACACGGTATATATGTACATACATATTACCTACAATTATGTAGGTGAGTAAGTAGGTAGAATTAATTAATACCGGGGCTACGGCCGGGGACTTTTGATATGTTCACCTCCTAACTAGTCCAAACAAAGTTACGGAGTCAAAAATTGTGTTCCTAGCCTTTCCCTCTATACCTTCTTATTGCCTGGCCCACTACTTATTTGATTATCTGTAAATGTGAAGCTACTATAAGTGCTGAAACCATAATTTTGTCGGTGTTGTTAATAATTTAGGCTTTCTTCTCTTCTCAGTGTTTGACATAGACAAAAATTAATAGGTAGGTATACATAATCCACAGTTACATAACACTGGCAATAATTAAAGTGCACATGGGTGCATATGCCTACTTGCCTAACAAAATCCGCGGAGAAGATGCCATATTATAGTACCTCCGTGATTAACTGATCAACAATGCGGTATTAAGTGGTCCATTTGTAGGTACTTGAACTAGGGAAAATGTGATTAAAATAGTACCTACCCACTTGAAAGTCTCTGGGTGATGTTGGAGATTTCTCAAAATCATGTATTTTGTTTTAATTTACATTACAAAACTATTTAATACCTATTTTGTATTTATTATCATACAAACAACAACAAATATATGAAAAATAAAACAAAAAAAAAGAAAACGAGGTAAGTATCACGATTATAAAAAATAATATCTGCACGTTTTCCCAGAGATAAGACCTGACTAGATCGATTTTTCGCCCTCGAAAACCCCCATACAGCTAATTTTATTGAAATCATTAGAGCCGTTTCCGAGATTCCCGAAATATATATTTAAATAAATATATAAGAATTTCTCGTTTAAAGGTATAAGATTTATAATAAATTACAATTATGAATCAAAACCATACCTTCTTTCCATTAACGTAAAACACTAGCACCGTGCTGACCTCGTCAACTTCTTCATCTGCATTCAATAACCCCATATTTTTATCAACATTTACGCCTGCGTTTCGATAAAAATATTTAATAAAAAAATATCACTTGTGATACGTCTTGGCTCTTTAGTAAGAAACTACTGACTGACGGACTGTATCACATTATGTCGACAGGAACGGAAAGAAGAAATAATAAATTGCTATCTAGCGGAAAATATGTCATACAAATCCCGCTCTTATACTAGGCTACAATTAGGGCCATATTTTCCTTAGCTCGCTCGCCAATAAATTAAATGATGATACAATTGGTTATGGATTTAAGGTTTCATTTTGCTTGGCAAAATCAACCCAAGATGCGCTCGAGTCGTGCCCCTCAGCAATCAAAGTCTGACATTACATTTGACGTTCGCTATCAGAACAAACAAGTGTCGTTATCTTTCTTATTCCACATGTAAATATCATATTTGTAAGTACTAAATAAATAAACAATCCCAATCTATCTAATTAAGGTGGTTCGCTTTTCATACAAAAGTCAATCAAAGTTCATTAAGTAACTACACACTATTAGTACATAAATATTTCCGCACTTATCTTCTTTCACATATTCGTTTGCGCGAAATTAACAGGAAAACAATGTTTCATACAGAAATCATGCAAAAATCATAGTTAAATTTTCATCAAATTTACGTATGTGTGTGTCACAAATGTCGTGTACATATACGTTGTGACGTTGCCAATCCATGCTTTACATTCTCGCGCGAGCCACGAGACGAGATTACAGTGCCGTCATGTTTAGCCTTCTGAGTTGCTTTTGAGTCCCTGAGGCCCTTACAAAGGATTTAATCCAAATTGAATTTTGAATTAAAATGGAATACAAGAAGGTTCCAAATACAAAACTGCAATAATGACAAGCGGGACTCAGGAGGTTAGTGCATTTTTTGTTGACACTGACACTTGACAGGTATTTGATATACATCAAAACGTTTGTAATGTGTCCTTGTGAATTTTATTCGTTAGTAAAATGATAACGTCTAAATCGAATTATAAAAATCATCGGTATTCTGGGCCGCGTAAATCCAGAAACAGAGTTCGCGGAGCATTAAAGCGCAATCATGACGGTGATGTGTCGTAAGTTACAGTTTCACTCCTTCATTGTACTTTGAGAAAATAATTGTCACTTCTCCCATAGTATTCTTGTATATAAGAAAATACTT
Organism: Cydia fagiglandana; assembly: GCF_963556715.1. Taxonomy (NCBI): domain Eukaryota; kingdom Metazoa; phylum Arthropoda; class Insecta; order Lepidoptera; family Tortricidae; genus Cydia; species Cydia fagiglandana. Next base: position 11,698,957 of record NC_085932.1, read on the forward strand.
TTCTTTTGCCAGTCGTGTAGACGTATGGCGTAAAAAGAGAAAAATAGAAATACCTCAAAATGAAGCAGCTGAAAGTGCAGGGTAAGTTTTAATTTCTAATTGCACTTTAGCTTCCTGTTCCCTAGGTACACACCTAGATTCAGATGTGATTAATAATCATCAACTTCTTTTTTTTTCCAGACAAAATATTGTCAAAACTTATAGTAGGCAAGTGCCAGTCGTACATGTAGAGGCTACTTTTGATGCAAAATCTCATCAGCCATCAACTAGTAATAATAGTAAAGCTTTGCCTCTGAAGCCTGAAACTAAGGCTTTGGAAATAAACTGGCCAGTAACTGATCCAACTTTGGCATGCCATGAATTGACTATTGAGAAAAGTGTTGATAATAACTTGATTGGTCTGACTGGGAACAGAATTGTTGACATCCAACACATCCTTCACTGGGCATTTGCTCTGGGAAAGCACACAAAAACTTGCGCAAATAGTACCATTGAGTTTGTCAGAGAGCTGCGGAACGGCTTCAACAGTATATTCATTTTTAAATGCAGCATGTGTGATAAAGAATTTCGAGAGAGCAATGAGAATAGTGATCATGAAAAACTAAACACAGGCTTTGTGTGGGGAACAGTAACGGGTGCAGGTTATTATACACAAGCGTCTCATTTGACTAACGTAATGGATATCCCCACAATGGGTCCTTCAAAATTTAGAAAGATAGAAAAATCACTGGGAGATACATGGAAAGATCAATTGACAGAAGAAATAAAGAATGTAGGACAACAAGAGAGAGCTATAGCTATTGAAAAAGGTCAAATTACTGACAATGGCATTCCATACATAGAAGTTGAAGTGGATGGTGGGTGGGCCAAGAGGAGCTACGGTCATAACTATAACTCAGCATCTGGTATGGTAAGGGACTATTTTTATTTATTTATTCATCATTCTTCTTAGGCTAGGGTTTTTATAATATGAATATAAAAGTAAAATATAAAAACACTTACAAAACAATAAAAAATATATAAACACATTATGAAAAACCTAACCTAGGGTGCCGCTGGCTTACCGTCTTGTTATTTTTATTATTTTTGATTTTTAGGGTTCCGTACCCAAAGGGGCCCTATTACTAAGACTCCGCTGTCCGTCTGTCTGTCGCCTGGCTGTAACTCATGAACCGTGATAGGAATTTTCACAAATGATGTATTTCTGTTGCCGCTATATCCATGGGCGACGATGATCGCTTCCCATTAGGCGGCTCGCCTGCTCGTTTGCTGACTATCATCCCATACAACAAACGTGATTCTTTTTGCAGTTTTTTGCGTAATGGTACGGAACCTTTCGTGCGCGAGCCCGATTCGCATTTGGCCGGTTTTTTAAATTCAGTGTTTTCAGGCTTGCATCATTGGGAAAAACACAAAGAAGTGCTTGTATATTGGCATAAAAAACAAGTATTGTTATCATTGTCATTTATACGAGAAAGACAATAAGGATGTGCCGCCACACAAATGTTTCAAAAATTACCAGGGATCATCAACTGGTATGGAGGCAGAAATATTGGTGGAAGGCTTTCAAAAGTCAGAAGAAATGCATGGTGTACAATATCTTTCATTTATTGGAGATGGTGATTCCTCTGTTTTCGCTCAATTGAATGAAAAAGTGTCATATGGTCAAAAAATACGGAAAACAGAGTGCAAAAATCATGTTATAAAAAATTATACAAGTAAACTATATAAGGTATTTTTCTTATATTATCAATGATAATTCCTAAATAATATATTATATCATATAACAGTGTTGGGCGTAATTAATTACTCGTGTAATTTAATTACTAATTTAATTACATGTAATTGAATTACATAAAATTTAATTACATGTAAAGCCTAACAAGTTCCTTTTTAGCCCTCGCCACGTTGCGGATTTTCGATGGAACTAATTTATTTTAATGGCAATTATTTTGTTTGACATCCGACATTGAAAGTCATTGAATGTCACCGATGTAAACAAATCGAAAATGATTGTAAATATTTCAGGATAATAATAGATTTTGCAATCAAAATGCCCAAAAAAATTCACACCGATGCTAAACAAATAATTTTAAATACATTAAAATACTTGCGACAGAAAAAGGATACGGGATTCAGTAGCATTCCATTAAACAATGTTGTGAAATTATTTGTTGACATGACGGGTACTGATTTTCATAGTGAGTTTGTAATAAACTGGTTAGTTTTGTACTAAATATGAATATTAATTATTAAATTATTATTTTTCTCATTTAAGGCGTCTTTAGTGCTATAATCAAAAATATTTATTATAAGAATGAGCCATTACCACCACGAGTGACTGAATCTGGTAAATATATATACGGAGGTCGAATATTTAGAATCAAATTATGGCGGATAGGTAAATTATTCATACTTAATTATCAACTAAACATGCTCTTTCGATTGGGTTTCGATTGGGAAACATACTTCTACAACTCACATGTACATAATTGTATACCTCACTCGCTCTTGCACGATGCCAATACACACTGTCCCGACTATTCATGACGTACACGTATTGTTGCTATATGTAAGCTGTTTGTAGCGACATTATATCAGGGCTAAAAAAGAACTTGTCAGGCTATAATTAAATTATCTGTGTAATTTGCAATTGTAATTACATTAATTAGTAATTAAATTACTCAATTACTTTTCATTTACCTTTTTAATAATATGCAAATATGAACAAATTTACTTGGAGTAATTATAAAGAAAAACTTATGAATTCCATAAATTCCATTATACGTTGGATAACGTTATAACATATTTTTATCCCTGGAATCATACCTTTACAGGGTACTATGTGACAAACCACGTTGAATATGGCGGTTAGCGCTTACGTCGCGTAGCACCGCATTAGTATTGGGGCGCCGCTAATAATGACGTAAGCGCCGACCTAAGGTGTCTTTCGGGTTGGACTGTAGCAAAGGGGGGGCTGGGACTTAGAATTTTTTTGACAGTGGTGTCATTATGACACTATTTTTAAATGATTGTAATGTGTAGATCACGTCAAAATAAGCATCTTATACTAAAAAAACTTTTCTCTAAAATAAAAAATGGCTGAGTTAGACGCCTCCAAAGATTGATGTTTTTAAAGCGAGCTGGGACTTAGAAAATTTTCATCGAGAGTGGTGTCATTATGACATATATTTTAAATGATTGTTATAGAACACGTCAAAATAAGCTACTTTTACTTGAAAAACTTTATTAAGAACTGTTTTAAAACCCCTGTTTTTTTCATTTTCTTAAAAAAAATTCTAAGTCCCAGAAACGGCCCCCCTTTGATACAGCCCGCTATTTTCAATTTTAGAAAAAAGTTTTTCAAGTAAAAGTAGCCTATTTTAACGTGTTCTATACGTTACAATCATTTAAAATATATGTCATAATGACACCACTCGCGATGAAAATTTTCTAAGTCCCAGCTCCCTTTAAAAACATCAATCTTTGGAGGGATCTAACTCAGCCATTTTTTATTTTAGAGAAAAGTTTTTCCAGTAAAAGATGCTTATTTTGACGTGATCTACACATTACAATCATTTAAAAATAGTATCATAATGACACCACTTAATCAGAAAAAAATTCTAACTCCCAGCCCTCCCTTTGCTACAGTCCAACCAAATCAACCAAAGTTAACATTGACAATATTGCTTAGTCAAATTTAAAACCATTCAAAATGTTCATCTGATTTTGGAAATAAAGATGATCAAAAACTTGCATTCTATAAAAGTAATTGTAATTCAAAAAAGTAATTAAATTACAAATTTCAATTACAAAATGTAATTAATAATTTAATTACTAAATACATTTTGCAATTGTAATTAGTAATTAAAATTTTAATTACTTTCCACATGTAATGGAAATTATTTGTTGGAATTACATTTTGTAATTGCAATTGTTAGTTAGTAATTCAATTACTTTTTGCCCAACACTGTCATATAATCGAAATTCAAAAGGTGTATGTGAAGTCCCCAATCCGCATTGGGCTATCGTGGGGACTATAGCCCAAACCCTTTCGCGCATGAGAGGAGGCCTGTGCCCAGCGTGGAACGTACATATATGTATAGGCTGAATTATTATTATTATTATTTCTATCTTTCTTTTATTTTCTCAGCATTTCATAAAAATACTGGTGTAATGGGATGCACGGGCCAAAGCCAAGTGCATCTCATATTAATCTTCAAGGTGTTGATTGTTTTGGGTTTGGTTTGATCCGGGTAGAGTTTGTGTAACAGATGCACGTTGATTCTGGAGCTGTAGATCATTGTGAAGAAATTTCCTAACTATTCGGCATGTGTTCAGAATAACTGCTTTTTGCATTAGTACATATGAAGACGGCGGCAAAGACAGGGTTTTATTATTATAAATACATAATCCCTACTAATATTATTTCAGATACTGCCTGATACCAAATTACCATTGTATGGTCGCAAAATGTTGAAAGCCAGGTTATCAAAACTAACTACAATTTCGAGGAAAATTATCTTGCATCACGCCGGAAATAGGTTGGCGATGAGAAATGACCTGCAGTATGGCCCTTCACATGTGTTTGGGGAACATGAAAAATGCCAAGATTATTTTTGTAAATACATTGCAACTGGCGAGCAAGATGTAAATTATGTGAAGAGTATGAAGGAAAAGGCCCCTGCCGTTTGGGCACTTATTTGTGCTGCAAATGAATTTGTAATCACTAAAACAAATCGGTTGTCAAATGATACAACCAATCATGTTGAAAACTTTATGAGCATTATAAGTAAATTCAACTGCGGCAAGCGGCTTAATCTTCATACAGGTGGATCTTATCAGCGTAGAGTGACGGTTGCAGGTAAGTAGTTATTACTAAAAGTATTGCACAATTCCTAAAGATGGAAAATAATTATAGTGTTGTAAATAATAATAGTGTGAAATTGAGGCTCTGCATGTGTAGTCACAAGACTACACATGCAGAGCCTCAATTTCAAATATTTATGTATATTTTTACAGGGCTCTCACAAGTAACTGGCCAAACTTGGCATAAGTCTGCGTGGCGAAAATGTACTAACAGTTCCCCAGGCAAAACTTTTAGAAAATATATTGGCCAGAGACAGAGGACTGAAGCGCGGAGGAAACTCTACAAACGCAGACGACTTTTTCATGCTAAGCCACCTCAGCCCGATAAAAATTATGGTCCTGAAGCTCAAGACACAGCAGACCCAGTAAATCTTGATGACCTAAAGAAAATATGTGCTGATAAGTTGCCTGAATTCAACAAAACTGCTGATGAAATCAAGGCCATAGAAGAAAGCACTATTGGTCAACATGAAAATGATCTGTACAATATGTATAGGAGTGACAGGTTGACAGCAAGTCAATTTGGAGTGGTTAGTGCCTTTGTCATTTCTTATGAAGGTACTTGATGATGATGATCTCCTAGAACAGCGGTCGGCGGCCACATAGCAGTTACCGAAGCGGACGCGGGCCGCACTTTGTTAATATTTATGACTGTATCAGACATTGTCGTTTGTCAATATTACATATAAAATAGCCAGGGAGGCTCGCGGGCCGCAAGTGAGAGGTTCGCGGGCCGCATGTGGCCCGCGGGCCGCTTGTTGCCGACCGCTGTCCTAGAAGATTATGTCATATTTGTTTTGTTTTTTAGATATGTAAGCGAAGAAAAACTACGCCGTCTCACAACCATGTCAAACAAGTGCTTTACAAAAGCAATATTTACACAAAAGACATGCTTTATGGACAACAGAACGAATCGGTGGCGAGAACGTACTTTATAGAAAATTACAAAAAGACGGTTCGTCAAGCTGGACTATACATTGATGCCGAATTTGGGTTTCTGGGCGCTAGTCCTGATGGTAGGTTAATAAGCAGTGACAATACATAACAAAACAGTAATATATGTAATTAATATTGTTTTGGTTGCCGAATAGTCAATGTGTCACTAACTCTAGATTTTTTTAGGTATCCTGGTTAATGAAGAGGCGATCTTGGAAATAAAATGTTTTCCTTCATTAGCCAGGAAACATCAGGACATCCTCAGTGCGTCAAAGGAAAACAAAAATTTTCCTGTGGTCCAAAAAAATGGAATTTTGTCCCTGAACGAAAAACACCATTATTACTATCAGGTACCTAAGTAAATTATAACCATTAGAATCCATATTGTCATCTTTCTTCCTATAACATTAGAGATTTTCTCCTTTCGTGATATTATATTTCTTTCAGGTACAGGGACAACTACGAATAACAAATATGAAAAAATGTTATTTCATTTGTTATGTGAATCCATCTACACCAATAAGTGTCATTGAAGTCTACAAAAATGATCAGTTCATAGAAAATATGATCCAGAAATTAGTTCACTTTTATAAAAACTCTATTTTGCCAGAGATTGTACTTAGGCGAATACCTAAGGGAGCTAAATCTATTGATCTTGAATAATTAGTAGGCCAGTATATGACTTCAAGGTTATGTCTTCAACTATTAGTTACAGAACACAATAAAATACATAAACACAAGAATTTCAAACGGGTTTCATCTACTGAGTGTATGGCATCCAATGATCCGTTTAATGAAAGTTACAGTCATTCTGAAGTTATGCCACAGAATAACTAATAGTACTACCGTACAGAAAATTCACTCCTTCACAAAAGTCAGATTTAGGTATAAAATTATACCTATACTCACCGCCTGCAACAAAATTGAAATTTATAACCGCGCACGAACCGTGAATCTTCTTTGCGCGAGCGCCACGTGACACGACGATCGTGCGGTCGAGCGGCAGCCCACTGCCATACGCCTGCAGCCCCGGGCGGCCCGCCGGCCAAATGTACCTAAACTGCGTAGTGACACCCCCCTGGTTATGGTTATGCCATTGACGATGGCACATGTAGCTGTGCCACTGCCAAAATATCGGGAAATCAATAATATAAATAAACATGATAAATATCCCGTTTTCTATAATAGTTATAATTAGAAGGCTATACAATGTTGTAACTCACACTTGAATTGTAAATAAAAAAATTAAAAGAAATGTTTTTATTTAATTTTACAATTACTACTTTATTAAGGATGACTCACGTTAGACCGGGCCGTGTCCGGGCCGGAACTAACGGCGCATCATTTCTATCTATGGAAAGCGTCACGTGATCACCTGTCACGTAGGTAATAGGAAAGTAAGCGCTGGAAGCTCCGGCCCGGACACGACCCGATCTAACGAGAGTGATCCTTTAGAGGCTGGGCAGTAAGGGATTGCTTTACTTGTAGAACAAACTACTTTTATGACTTACTGCATGGCCGCCATGTTGGATTTCAAAATGGTCATCATTTTCGAAATCTGCGCCCCCTAAAACCTATAAAACGACACCCATGACGCCTTTTATGACATAGTGCATGGCCGCCATGTTGGATTTCAAAAATATCATCATTTTCGAAATCTGCGCACCCCAAAACCTAAAAAACGACATCCATGACGATTTTTATGACATAGTGCATGGCCGCCATGTTGGATTTCAAAAATATCACCATTTTCGAAATCTGCGCCCCCCAAAACCTAAAAAACGACATCCATGACGATTTTTATGACATAGTGCATGGCCGCCATGTTGGATTTCAAAAATATCATCATTTTCGAAATCTGCGCCCCCCAAAACCTAAAAAACGACATCCATGACGATTTTTATGACATAGTGCATGGCCGCCATGTTGGATTTCAAAAATATCATCATTTTCGAAATCTGCGCCCCCCAAAACCTAAAAAACGACCTCCATGACGATTTTTATGACATAGTGCATGGCCGCCATGTTGGATTTCAAAAATATCACCATTTTCGAAATCTGCGCCCCCCAAAACCTAAAAAACGACATCCATGACGATTTTTATGACATAGTGCATGGCCGCCATGTTGGATTTCAAAAATATCATCATTTTCGAAATCTGCGCCCCCCAAAACCTAAAAAACGACATCCATGACGATTTTTATGACATAGTGCATGGCCGCCATGTTGGATTTCAAAAATATCACCATTTTCGAAATCTGCGCCCCCCAAAACCTAAAAAACGACATCCATGACGATTTTTATGACATAGTGCATGGCCGCCATGTTGGATTTCAAAAATATCACCATTTTCGAAATCTGCGCCCCCCAAAACCTAAAAAACGACATCCATGACGATTTTTATGACATAGTGCATGGCCGCCATGTTGGATTTCAAAAATATCATCATTTTCGAAATCTGCGCCCCCCAAAACCTAAAAAACGACATCCATGACGATTTTTATGACATAGTGCATGGCCGCCATGTTGGATTTCAAAATGATCATTTTCGAAATCTGCGCCCTCAAAACCTATAAATCTGCGTCGGCGCCCCCAAACGACATCCATGACGAAAACGTGCTGGGGCCTTATCTCTGGATATAAGACCTAGCTAGATGGAACCCCTTATAGCAAATTTCATTTAAATCGTTAGAGCCGTTTTCGATATCACCGAAATATATATACCGGGCGTTTTATGAACAACTAGCCATATTGTGCGAGGTGATTATGTAGGCTGAACAACTCTTTGTACCAACTCCGAAATCACAAAAAAAATTTTGGCTGTTTCAATGAATACATTTTGGTCGAGTGGATGTCAACGTTTTCCACCTAATCACCTTGCACAATATAGCTAGTTGTTCAAAAAACGCCCTGTATATATCTATATACATGAATTGCTCGTTTAAAAATATAAGAAAAATAAGATAGCACAAAAGGGACAAAAAAAAAACAAAAAGTTTTTACTCGCACCAGTCTTGAACCCCAATCCTCTTGCACGTATTTCCACGAACATACCGTTACGCTATTGCAACATACTTACGTTGTGTGAAATTGTCTACTACAAGGATCACGGAAACACTGTTTGCATGTGTGAGTAATAGTAGGAAAAGGCGTGACAGCAACACTCCGTCGAATTAGAAAGGTGGTTTATGCACAATGAAGTATTCAATGTTTATTTTAATAGTTCAATATTTATTTAAAGAGTGCGCGAAACATACTTTTAAGTATACAAATACCATGACCATTTCACAAAAAAATAAAACCTGAAATTTTGCAAAAGTGGTGCCATCTAGCGAGAGTTAAGTTTTGAGTAACCTAGGCGAACCACCTTAAGTCGTCGTGGGGGAGAACTTAATTTTAAGATTTTGTAAAAACCTTTCCTTCGCAAGCGAATCAAGCGATACATAATAATGTAATAAGCAATATTTTTTATTATATTGTTTTTTTGTGTATTGTATACTATACCTGGTCTACGTATTATATGATGTTTTTCAGTTGTATTAGCTCAAAAAACATCTTACTTTTCTCCTTGCAACATATATTTTTGCGTTTCTATTTAACCCTATACCTAGTTGTGTCTAGTAACGAATGCCATTAGGCATTAAGTCCGCCTTTTGTGCCTTTATTTATTTTGCGCAATAAAGTCGGTATATATTAATAAATATTTATCTAGTCAATAGGTATATGACTTAAGTATTTACATTGTATACCTACCCAAACAAAGACACTGTCGACCTCAAAAACAATGTTTACACTTATGCACCTTACTATAGGTACTTTGTTATAAAAACTACATGCGATAATTGTGATACAAAAGCCCAGATAATTATGTATAACATTTGCAAATAGAGTATTTATGAGTTTTATGACTACATATGTACTTTATTTACCAAGTAATAATACAGAATCCCAATTTTATTATAAGAGGGGACAGCCGACCACTACCTACATGCGGGCTATCCGTCGGTTCTTTGCGTCCCCCGTCCCGTCGTTGCGTCGTATCCCGTCCGATAATAATAATCGGAAACTGTACTTAAATTATTTAAGTATAGTTTCCGTTAATAGGTTTAGGGATACCTAGTTACCTACAAGGTAAGGTAAGGTTATTAGGTACCTATATACCTACGGGTACTTAGCAGCCGTTGCGTGCGACCAATATTTTGAGAGGCTAAACTTAACAAGGTTTATTAGTAGATTTTAATTGGTTAAAAAACTTAAAATGACTATTCAGCAACAGTAACTCAAAAGTAAAAATACCTACCTACTCCTCAAACTCGTCTGGTGAACTGTTATTTTTCAGATCACAACAGATTAATGTTACAAAATATTAACACTAGTTAATTACCAATATTTCTTTGCTCACACGCTTATGCTAGCACTTGATGATAATAATAGTTATTTTCATCACACTCGCTCAGTAAATGTGGAATTGCACGCAGGTTTAGCGGGAGTTATAGAAAAAGCGTTCTCCCTAGGGAGTTATGAAGTTTCTAGTGCCATAATTAACAGTTTTTTGTCTTTATTACTTAATTTTTGTATCGCAAGTGTGATGAAAAACATTGTGTGTAACTCGGGGCGTAATAATATTGCAAACTCGAGTCTATAAATCGCTCCGGCAAGCCGTCGCGATTTAACTTACTCTCGTTTGCAATATTCAACTTACGCCCCATGATTGTGCATCATTTTTTCAGTTATTTGTTTTACAAGGGGGCAAAGTTGTTGTTTAACAGCTCCTGCTAATATTGATACCCGAGCAAGTGAAGGATTCCAAAATTGAACCACGAGCGTAGCGAGTAGTTCGAGAATTTGAATCTTGAGCGTTGCGAGGGTTTCAAAGCACGAGGGTTAAACAAAATTTGCCCCCAAGTGAAACACAACATTTTTCACGACACCAACCCGAAGCAAATATTAAACGTAAAATATCAAAATCAAACCAAATCAAATCCACATGAATGTTATAAAATATTTATCATCCAAAATCATTTAAAAGTCAATTCTACCAACAAAAATAAGAAAACAACTCAAATTTTGCATTTGATTACTTTGCCTTACATGTGAATTACTTGCACTTTGCTATCAGTTTTTGAAGTGCAAAGTAAGTCTTACCGAGTTAGGGCCACTTGCACCATCCCACTAACCCGGGGTTAAGCGGTTAAACCGTTAAAGCAGTGTCAAATTGTACTGGTAACCATAGTAACTCCAGGTTTAACCGGTTAACCCCTGGTTAGTGAGTTGGTGCAAGTGGCGCTTAGTGTGGTTAAAAAGAATTCAGATATGGGTGCCAAGTTCTAGTTTGTTGGGGTGTAGGTAATTAATGTTCATTATTTGTCTTGGCTGTGGAAGACATTTGGGTTGAATGAAACAATTAACTGTTACGAAAATATAATCGCGGGAAAAGGCTAGTGTATTGAAAGAAAATCCAATTAAGCAATTAAAACAAAAAGTTTATTCAATCTTATACATGTGCCTATAGACAATAGGTACCTAACCTACGTAACGTATGTAGAACGAATCATACTTACAATGTAATAATTAAAAAATATATATTTATTCAATATAATACATATTTAAATGCTATGCGACCACGTTCCAAGGCTTGCCATTCCTGGTTATTGTAGGTTTTACCTGAAAACGAATTTACATATTTAAAATACACCGGTGTAAAATTTGCGCGTAATTTTCTTTATGGTATTAACATCACTCATTATACAATAGATATCAATTTATAGCATCTGGTTCTCAAACTTGCAACATATCATTAGCCCTGGGTTAACCGGTTAAACCATTAACCCAGTGTCAAATTGTACTGTTAACCATGGTAACTCCAGGTTTAACCGGTTAATCCCGGTTTAGAGGGATGGTGCAAGTGGCTCTTAGAAAGATACATCTTCATTTAAAATTAATTATTATCAATATCATCTACACTTAGGCATTACAAGTATTACAACTGTTACCATGAGGGATCATTTCTCCCAGTGTCTCCATAGTTCATAGGTTGACGAATTAAAGTTACTCTTATTTTCGTGGATCCATGCCTTCTCAATTTCATGATTTTATTTAAATGCTGTAAATGGAGTTGGTCGGCCCAAGCTTTTTACAGATGACGCCAGTATAGGTTTCCCTTGTCAATCCTACCATTAGTGTTACGAACTGTTTTACTATCAGTAAAATTTAAAATACTGGCATCCGTCCCGTCCATCCAGTTTAAAAACACCCTGTAGTCCTTTTGATTAGCCATCCACAAACATGCGACCAGTAAAGTAACCCACCTGTTTCGTTATTTCGTCTTCGCAAGCCATTCTTATTCGCGCGCAAGTCGCCGGTGTCTCCAGCACAAACTCGGGAGACACGCCGGCGTCCACTCGAGCTGATCGGATAGCCTCCTTGATTGCGAAGAATACTGATGCGGCGAGGAATAGTGGAGGCTCGCCCACAGCCTGGAAAATTGTGAAATCTTGTGATGATGGTGCATTTTCAACCCGGTTCATAATTGTATCGTATCCTATTTTATTGCGCAGGTAAAACAGCGACTGAAATTACGAGAACGGCGAAATTAACGTACGACAAACGTACTATATGTCTTACTTACGTACTTGACCAGATAGCGTCGCGAATAATATCCATATCACAATAAAATAAAAGTTGGTTTTTCTGATCGGACAAAAACATTGCTGTGATGGTAGATAATATGAAACTTGTGCATAGAATTGACTATTGATAATTAGATATATTGCCTCGTCTCGTCAAATCAGGGACAGATGTTTAAAATTACGCATCACGCATTTGTGTAAAGATGGCGTTGACTAAGTAGGTGCATACTTGTATTCGACGCATGATCATTTTTTCATGATTGTTCTTTTTTGTTTTACTCACCTTTGAAGAATAGACGGCGCGGGGATTAGGTGCTCCTTTTAACAGTGAAACATTGAATGTTTTCGGTATATCGGAAAACCCAGGTATTTTATAAGCACCCGGACCACGAGATAGTAATTCACCAGTAGGTGAAAATACCATTTCCTCTATCGTGTAGTATCCATAGCCCTGTGTGAATGCCCCCTCAATTTGACCTATGTCAATTGCAGGGTTTAAACTTTCGCCTAAATCCATAACAATATCAGTTCTGAGCACAGTGTGATCCCCCGTCAAACAATCCACCAGAACTTCTGAGCACGCTGCTCCATAAGTGAAGTATTCAAAAAGATTGCCAGAATTTGTTTCAGGGTTGTATTCGATTTTCGGTACTACGTAAAAACCTGTAGCTGACAAATGGACCCTGTCAAAATAGGCCGACATGACCCAGTCCTCCCATGTTCCAGTGGGATTTTTGATTTTGTATGGCTCCAGCCTTTTCGTTAGAGTAGTGCACGCATCAACAACTGCCATTCCATATATATCAGAACTCATACTCGCCGCTGTCGGTGAACTATTTGGAATAGTATTGGTGGCCATTTCGCTAATGTGAATTTTGCTGATATCGACTTCTAGAACTCTGGATGCAACTTGAATCATTTTTGTAAATAGACCTTGTCCCATTTCGATACCTCCGATAGATATAAGAACCGATCCATCTGTATATATTAAAACCAACGCACCTCCTTGCATAAGGAGGTCTCCTTGAAATGATATACCGTATTTCGTGGGTAATATTGAAATCCCCTTCTTTTTCCATCTGTTACGCCTGTAAATAAATGATGGGGCATTAAAGGCAAGAACATTTAATTAATTGTAATTTATAGAAATAAACAATTAATATTTGATACACACCTATTAAATTCTTCAACACTTTTCTTTCTTTCCCAATAGTTTGAATTTTCAATGCATTCTTTCCAACATCTGGAAATAGTGCAATATGTAAGGCACTGGTTAAAGTGTGTTAGGTGACCTTCTCTGTAAAGATTTAGATCTGCAATTTCTTCATAGTCCTTGCCGAGGGCTGCAGCCACGTCTCTTATCAATGTCTCCGTAGCAAACATCGCTTGTGGACCGCCAAATCCCCTAAAAGCTGTATTTGAAGGCATATTGGTTTTGCAAAGGTATCCTTCAACGTCTATGTTTGGTATATGGTAACAATTATCTAAGTGCATGACTATTCTCTCCATCATCTGTAAATAGAAAATAAAATAAGCTGTTTCATTTCGATTTTCTTTGTTTAAAAGAATAGTGGACAACCGTTTATCCATACAAACTTAGTCCTCATTTTTTCTCTAGCTAGTTTATTCTATTTATTTTTTTTGTTTTACCTATTCATGTAGAGCTATGCCTGTTTATAATATAAAATGTATATAAGCTTACTGAGGGAATCGATAAATTTAAGTAAGATTTAAAATAACTTACAGAACACGATATGTCCATTGAATTTCCTGCGTTTGCATAAATCTCAAATTTAGCAGCTGTAATTGTTCCATCATTATCAAACGTCGCCTGATATTTGATCAAACATGGGTGTCTGTAGCCTGTAGCTTGCATATCTTCATCTCTATCCAGAACAGCTCTAACTGGCTTCTTCAATTTATAACTGGCTATTGCCACGGGTATAGCGAGTATAGTTGCTCGAGTTTCCTTGCCACCAAAACCACCTCCTAACCTTTTTACTTTCGAAACAACTTTATTATTGGGTATACCAAGAGCTTGTGATGCAAGGTGCTAGAAACAAAATTAAAGTGTATTAGGACCTAATAATTGAAAATATTTGTTTAATTTTGCTTCAATAAACTGACTGACTATCTGTCAACTACTTACTCCAATTTCAGCAGGATTTTGCGTAGAAGAAATAATTTCTAACTCATCTTCTCTCCTGATGGCAAACGCAGACATCGTTTCTAAATAGAAGTGTTCTTGTGCGCCACTTCTTACATGGCCCCTAATTATTCTGTTAGGCTTTGTGTTTTTAAAAACATCGACTACATCTCCTTTTTTGAGTACGCGTGGACTTGAAAAGTATGACTTGTAAGCAATCGCATCTTCAATGGTCACTATAACAGGATTAAGAGCGTTGTAAGTAACGCTGACTAAATCTTTTCCCTTCCTTGCGGCACTTTCTGATTTTGCAATCACAGCTCCAACAACACAGGACCGACTTGTCACCACTTTTGAGGCAAATATCTCTTCGTCTTTAAATATTGGACCTAATTTGTTACGATTTTCTTCTAAATCTAATGCTGACAAAAAAGCTACTACCCCAGGGACTAACAAGGCTTTACTTGCATCTATCGACACAATTTCCGCGTGAGTTTCAGAACTGAAAACTAATGTCAAAAAAAGTTCATCTTCAAAATGTGGAATATCATCACAGTACAAAGCTTCACCACAGGCTTGCTTGAAAGCAGACATATGTGGCACAGGTTTGCCTACACTATCCGATATCTTTCTGTTCTTGTCATTTATTTCAAAATACTGCGAACTGTTCCATGATGATGTCGACTCTTCAGTGGCAGCACTTAAATACTGCGGAGGTATAGTGGTACCATTGTATTTTTGTATTTTACTATATACGTCGATATAGAATCTAAAAAATAAACTTAAACAAAGCGATTTTCTGTACTCTGCCATTCCCCCTGGCACCGAAATGTCTAACTCAAACTCTTGTAACAGATTTTCGAAAACAACATTTAACATATTTTGATTCCAACTTAGGTTTTGCACTGCTTTTGATGTTTTAGTTGCACATTTAGTAGTCGGTCCCATTCCACCGTAACATAGTGTGGCTTCTTCCACTACAATACTGTTTTCTTTAAATGTTACATTAAAAGCCGCTGTGACTATAGATATATCGTCTTCTTTCCTTTTAGCTTGTTTATATGCTTTGAAGAATTGTGATTCTTTCGTGAATGGAATTTCAATGGACATAAGTATTTCGTGGTCTTCTATTACAGTTTTCCGATATCCTTTGAAAAAAGATTCGTTCATTACCACTTGCCTATGTCCTTTATCCATACTGTACACGTTCAAAACGGCATTTGATGCCATCAATATAGGGTTTAAATCCGATATTGGACTCGCAGTTATTATATTACCTGCAAGTGATGCGACATTACGGACTTGATTGCCGGCAAACCAGTGAAGCATGTCTGTAATGGCTTCAAAAATATTACATCTCCCAGGATTTTTTGTAGCGACGTCCCGAAGGAACTTTTCTATTTCCGCCAACGTAGTAGAGGAACCGATTTCAACACCTTTATTCGTCACAGAACAAAAATTCATTTCTGTTATCAGAGATGGAGAAAGTAAAATTGGGTAAACAATTTTCTTAAATTTCATTTCAACTCCTATCTCCGTGTTTCCTCCAACGATTTTGCTATGTGGATAATATTTCTTTATAGACAAAACGTCATGTAAATTTTGTGGCCGGAGCCACAGTATGCTTTCACCTTTAAAACAAAGGTATTCTTGTTGATACGTCGTATTAATTTTCAGTTCTGGTGGAAATATTGGTTCTTGTGTAGGATCATAAGGCTGAAAAGATGATTTGTCGTATAGGATTGATTTTTCTTCACTCGTTTTCTTATTTCTACAGCACTCTTCTCCCATCATACAGCTATCACCTTTATTACCATTCGCGTACTGTGTTTCCCAGGCTTCAACGAATGTTTTAAATCCTTCAATAATTGGTCTGTATCCGGTGCATCTGCAGAGGTTACCTTGAAAAGCACTTTCAATGTCTTTTTCTTGTATTTTTGATTTGTTTCTTAGTAAAGCGTACATGGACATAACTATGCCGGGGGTGCAGAATCCGCACTGTGATCCGTGAGACTTGGCTATCCGTTCCTGTACGGCGTGAAGCTTTTCTTGACTCGAACCAATTCCTTCAACCGTCGTTACAGCTAAACCGTGCATAGCGCACACGGGTGTCAAGCACGCGTTTACAGCAATATGTCTGTTAAACTTTGTTAAGAAACTATTGATTTACAAGAATTACGTGTCAAAAAATTATCATTTTATTTTAACAATTAAATATAAATTATTCGTAATCTCATTCCTTATTATGTTAATCATTTGCAAAAACACGTAGGTAAGTACATTAAACTTATGCTAACACAAAACACAACTTAAAACTAAATACTAAATATAAAAGACTTCCCCCAAATAAGTCCATTCCGGCATGGTCGCAAAAACGCTAGCGGCGTTGGCAGTGCGGATTTGTAATCTTACACACATCGATCTAGTCCCACAGTAAGCTCAGTAAGGCTTGTGTTATTGGTACTAGGTGACGATATATACAACATAGTATACAATTATGAATATACATATTTGCCCTTACCAGGATTCGAGAATCCGGGATCTCCTGCTGCGTAGGCAGTGTCACTTAGTGTCACTACCGATTAGCTAGGCTATGTAGGTTATTTATTATTATTACAATAAAATACAATACAATTATTCTAATTGCTCACCTATATGAAAAGAAACATTGCATATAAATTAAACTATAGTAGACAACAGGCGGCCTCATCGTTAACGAGCGGTGTTTCCCACAACAACTTTATATGATGTTATTTTGTTTTTTTTCAAGTGTTCAGTGTTCAAAAAGGATACTTGACGTTGTCATCCCGTGCGTTGTACTGGGAGACCATAACAGTGCAAGCGCCGCAGCCGCCCTCCCCGCAGCCGTACTTGGTGCCCGTCAGTCGGAGCTTCCGCCGCAGATACCATAGAAGCGTCCATTCCGGATCCGGAGCGGGCTCTGTTACCTGGATCAATACAAGACAGTCAATTTATAACGATGCCAGAAAATAAGGCTTTTTCTTCTCTGTCTTCAGTGGTTACGCAGTTTTGGCGTAGCAGTTTAATTGACACCCTGTGTATTATCGATCGATTGTTTGAAAATTGAAATGAGTGGATAAATTGCCGTAATTTCAAGTCTAGTAGGATAAATTGTCGTAGTTTCATGGGATACTTGCAACTTTATACAAAAGTGATTTGATTGAGTGTGGAGTGTGCCTATGTACCTATATACTCGTAGTCCCAAAATACCTACTATACCAGTAGGGTCTATTATCCTTTTGGCCGCCGGACCTAGTCCGCAAAGACGCTCACTCACACGCCAGAGCAAATTTTAAGTAAACAACTAATAAAAAGTTTAGGGATTGCAAATAGTGATATCGATATTTACAATTTATGGTAAAAATCTTTTTAATTTAGCTTTGTTCTTATCCTGTTTCAATTTAATTCCAAATTGCCAAAATTAAACATATGTTTTACACCCGAAAATGTTTAAAATATAGGGATTTAACATAAAAAACAACCACTAAACAATGTCGATTCAAGACGTGATATCGCCGCACTAGGCTGTACGAGAAGTCTTTTATACAAGACAACGGCGCGCATGGACTGCCCGCAGTGCAGATCGACAAGGACTGTTTCCGCGCGGATCAAGTAATAATAGTCTCTAGGTCAACGGCGTAAGCGCTTGTCGGTACGTAAACTTTATTGGCGTAACGTTAAAGCTGCGCATCATGTGTCGATAAAGTCAATACACCGGAACTGTTTTAGTGAAAATTACACGTGGGTTGAATTTTTAATGCGTGAAGATATGTATTATTCCGGAATTAGAATCTATCATTATAATTTCAGTTTGGTTTACATTCATATAGGTAAACTCTTATCAAAAAAACGTTCAACGACTTGTTATAAAAAAATTACACATTAACTTCAATGTTATAACAAAAAACTAAAGTCTGATAAACAGGTATGTCCCTGTACCACTCTTGTGCGAAGCGGTCGCTGCGGTGTATCCCTTCCCACTAAGCTATAAAATAACATCAATAATTTTTTTTATTTATCTCTTCTGCAATTAAATAGTCCACAATCTACAAGGGCAAATTTACTTGTCTGACTCTACTTTATAGAACTTAAGAAGCTGCCTGAACTTTAAATATAGTTATGCCTATCTGACTCTCGTTCTACGTATTCTAGTAAGTAGTTATACCTACTATTAGTTTAAAAAAAATTGGCGATTAACAAGTGTTCAAATACTTAGATAAAAACATATTTCTGACTTTATATTTACTTTAAAAATTCCCATATCGAGTTAACATTCCCATCCCTAGCTGTCTTTTATACAAGACAACGGCGACGAGGAACATGAAAAATGTTGAAGATTGGAGCAATTTTTTTAAATGCCTTATTATAAAAGGAGGGATTTATATAGCGGCTTAAAAAGCAAATAAATGAAAAAACAAAGACCTTAAATATGAACACAAGTGTAAATGAAATTGCAATTGTTATTATTTTCACATTAACTCAGTGGTTGAATTTGTGTCTTGTATACAAGACGACGGCGCCAGCGTATCGTTCTATCGTTGTCTTCTATACCGGACAACGGCGGTCAAAGGGTTATATAAGTAATATGATTTACATATTAAAACCGATCTCAGTCCGTTTTAAAGAAAACACGTCCATGCTTAATAGTCTGGTGGCTGTGAGCTGTGGACCTTGCGAAGCCTCATAACTCCGCCATTTTGAAAAAAAAACCGAAATCTTAATCGACAAAAAACTTGCAAATACAAATATTTTAAGCCCCGTAGGTTCGTGTTCTTGTCTCACGCTCACCGAGCGTATTAAGCGTGAGCGAGATGGGGTGCATGCTCGAGATCGCAATATCCTGCTTTTCAAGTGAAAACTTCTTTAGCGGCGCTGTGCAGTTTTTGAGGTGGGGAAAAAATGTTAAACTCGAGACAGCGTTAACGCGTAAGGCGCTTGCGTGACGTCATGTGTGACGGACAATGTCATTGATTTTTTTTTTTATTTAAATGCCATCTAGTGAGTTTCCCTCAAACTGGTATTAATATTTAAGTCAAGTCAAGGAAGTCATACTTAGTGCTGCAGATATTTTGCACTAGATGGCGCTGTCATTAATATTTTGAGTTACAAATGTTGAGTTTTCAGTGTTTTCACTTCTGCCGGCACTCCCGGAGTGCGCCCCGTTGTTTTTTTAGGGTTCCGTAGCCAAATGGCAAAAAACGGAACCCTTATGGATTCGTCATGTCTGTCTGTCTGTCCGTGTATGTCACAGCCACTTTTTTCTGAAACTATAAGAACTATACTGCTGAAACTTGGTAAGTAGATGTATTCTGTGAACCGCATTAAGATTTTCACACAAAAATAGAAAAAAAAACCAAAAACTTTGGGGGTTCCCCATACTTAGACTTAGAACTGCAACTCAAAAAAAATTTTTTTCATCAAGCCCATACGTTTGGGATAAGTATCTATATAGGTCTTCAAAAATGATATTGAGGAAGGAGAGACACTTCCAAAGTGGTAAAATGTGTGTCCCACCCCCTATAACTTGTAAAATAAGAGAATGATAAAACTATCCACTAAACCTTTCCAAATCCTATCTAAACTAATCCAAACTTCCACCGAAAATTGCTTTGAACGAGATCTAGCATTAATTAAGTCGCTCAGACAGGTTTTTAGCTTGTTTTAAGGCGCCTAAGCTTTAAAAATAGGTACCTACGCAATACCTCATACCAGAGATATATATAACTCCGTATAAGATAAATAAAGTCTAAGAAAAAAACGTGCCTCGGACGGCCAAGGAAAAGTAATTCTCGAATAGATGGCGCCATTACCTTTGGCCTATTCTCGGCTAGATGGCGGTAACCACACCGTTTGGTATTTAACAATTTTAACACATATCAGTGAAAGAACATGGGTCAGTATGGAACAATAAAAATTAAGAATCATTTATCCGTAAACATATTTTGATTATTTTATACATTTTCAATTTTATTTTAAGTTTTAATCGTGTGTCGATAGATGGCAGTAAATGTACCGTGACTACAAAATTGACAATGACAGGACCCCTCTATACTATCTTTTCTTTTTGCTCATACTGAACAAACTAAGTCGTTATTTCTCAGGTTTTACCGTGGTTGTACCCCAACATACCTAATTTACTTAAATTCTCAGATAACGCCTTTCGAATAACAAAGTATCATTTTACGCGTAGCTAGGTTATTGTATGCTTATATCGCTCGGTGGTCTACATAACTTCCGACAGAGTATTATGTTAACATGACCTACAAAAGAAGTCATATTTTTACTTCAGAAGTATCATGCACCTTTTGCTATAATAATATGCCTATAAACTGTTAGCTTAGATTTTAACATTTTTGTATGCGAGGGTGCTAATTCTGATAGTTTAATAATTTAGATTATCCAACGCTTACCTATCACTTAAATCTGCAGCTATGTTCCTGAAATTATTTAGCTCCTTACTATACCTAACTACATATCCTATAAATCAACTTTAATTCCAACTAATCCATACTATTATACCTAATATTATAAATGCGAAAGTGTGTCTGTCTGTTACCTCTTCACGCTTAAACCGCTGAACCGATTTAGATGAAATTTGGTGTGAAGATAGTTTGAGGCCCGAGAAAAGACATACATATAAGAAATTTATTAATCATAAGATTCATAACTAATCATCATCCCACGCAGACGCAGTCGCGGGCACAAGCCAGTTTATAGGATAATTGCGCTAGTTTACCGTCCATTGTCAGTTTCCGTCTACTTGACGGATTAGCAAATATGTAATACATTTCATTTTTAATTTGCTACTTGCGAAATATAAGTTTTGTAGATAGATAAATTGTTTAGATATTATTATGGATTGCAATAAGTCCAAATTTGTGCAGCAATGAAGATTTATATTCAAATTCCGTCAAGTGGACGAAAACTAGCGCAATGACCCTAATAAAAATGGCAGAGCAGATTGTAATTAACAATGTAGATATATTAGGTAGGTAGTTAACCTTACGAATATCTCCTGAAAAACAAAACATAAACATAATACTTATACTTAGTTACAAATAGTGAATAGAATCAGGCGTTACTTTGCGGAAATCCATATTAATTAAAACCAAAAATATTACTTTGCTAATGCGCGTTATTACGCGGATTAGCAAAGTAATATTTTTGGTTTTAACTTATAGGTACAGTCAGCACCAAATGTAGCGGATAAGACGTACTATTACGTCTCAACGTAAATAAAAAACTACCATTCTCAAACAGCGTATCAAAAAGAGATATATTACCTATCTCTGTGTGTAGAAAATGTAGAAACAATTAACTTGCAACAAATAGATAGTTTTTAAACGCAACCTGTAGATATTTATCTCTATTTGGAAAAGTTATCTAGCGTGGAAGATATTTTTGGCGAGTCGCTACTATTTATGCGGAACTGAGGGCCTACCTCA
This sequence comes from Cydia fagiglandana, assembly GCF_963556715.1. Classification (NCBI taxonomy): domain Eukaryota; kingdom Metazoa; phylum Arthropoda; class Insecta; order Lepidoptera; family Tortricidae; genus Cydia; species Cydia fagiglandana. The sequence continues at coordinate 11,721,003 of NC_085932.1, forward strand.
ACCGCAAACCATGTACTTGCCTCTCTGTCGCACTTGTGAATTCGTACGTAACTGTGACAGAGAGGCAACACGTCGAATGTGGTTTGCGGTAGGCCCTCTGTACCGGCACAAACCAAATAAACAAGACTCACCTTCTTTCCATTTACGAAAAACACTAGAACAGTTTGCGCGTCCTTTGGAATCAACTTTTGTATCTCTTCCATACTGAGAACTAAATTCAAAGATCTGTAAACTGGAACATAGCTGGTTAATACAGTTAATATCAAAACAATATAAGGGTGTATAGGTCTATTAATATCCGACCGTTTTGGACGACCTTCCTCGATTGACTGACTCGACTTGAGTCTTGAAACTTACCTCGCATTCTCTTGGTTCAATAAAATTATAATAATAATAAAGAAGCTAGCTCTTTCGATGACACAATACAATGTAAGCATTGATTAATGATTAATCTATTTAGGCACTTAATAAGGCTACCACAGACATTACTTAATGAACTTTAATGTTATTAGCTATCAGTAAATACCTACGGGTAACATGCCTGCATTGCATTTGTTTAGTTAGTGTATCGGACACGTTGATAATTATCTTGTGTTAATAAGTTAGTATTTATATTACTTTCGGTGGAAAGTTATCTAAGCGGGTATAGACTCGCTTAGATAACTTTCTTGCTTTTACGCTACGCGTACCTAAATATATAGGCACTGGTGACATTAATAATTATATAATAGAGAAGCACTGCCATTTAAATTTGTAACATGTTGCATATAGGTAGGTAGGTATTTTCCAAAAATGAGCTCCAATTAGAAAGGATTTTTGAAATTAGGGCTAACATCCGGTTAATTAGTACCTTTTCGCAAGTGTATTGTACAACGTTTTACAGTACAGGCAACTGTAAAAATATGGGTGTAGCCAACTTAATTATTCAAATATATATCCCATAGTTCTTAATTCGCTTATACCTAAATTAATGATGATTAGACAAAAATTTATTACATTAAAACAATCATAAGTACATAGGCAAAGTGTTAGGTAATACATATGTGGGTAGGGTAGAGAAGTGGTTTCAATCGATGTGTGGAAGGACGGCACCGTCGTCGAACCCAAGCCACCTGGCGGTCGACTTAAAAATTCGCTGACATACGAACTATGGGACATATTTTTACAGTCGACTGTACATATGGCGCTTTAAATTTTCGACATACCTACGCAAGTATAGCGCTAATTACCGCACCAGGGCGGTAAATTAAGTACTGTAATAGTACATTACGAATTACGATACAAGTGCGAAAAATAGGAAATTCGCAACGAGTGGCGATAAATTGAAACTCGATCGAAGGGAGTGTTTTAAACCGACACGAGTTGCGAGCTACCTATCGCACATGTATCGTATCCTATCAACGTTTTACAGTACAAATGGCCCTTTAAATATTCGACATATATGGTAAGGTATTGTACTAATTAGGTATCGCACCAGTGCGGTAAAGCAGCACCATAATATGTACCTGATCTACTTTTACTATGTTTTTTTGTCCACTTGCCGCCACTCAAACTAGAGTGCCAACCCAGGAAATTAATTTTAATATAGTAACTAATTAGATTCCTACACATTAAAATACCAGCCGTATTTAAATTAGACAAGACGCAATTAAAAGCAAAGCGTCGCTGTGCCTACAAAAGTCGCTATGTGATTTTTGTCGATTTTTAGGTTTTAATGCCATTTTGAACCTTATTTCCATACGCATATGCTCCAAAAACAGCGTTGAGCTTATTTCACTATTTAAGGATTTAACAAATGTAGGTATGTGATGCCCATACAATGAATGCTCTTCCTATAATCGCTAACTGGAATAAATCACATAACTACATTAGCTTACTTCAACCGCAATTACAGACGTGCGCTCGCTATGTCATTCTTGACACAGCGATATTTTCTACAAGTTTATTGAAAAATGATTAGATGCGCTTGCGCCCGATATGTAGTTCCTCGCACATAGCGATAATTTTTGTACAAGTTGGAGTCGATGCTATGTTCCCAGGCCGTGCCTGCTACGACACATGGCGGAATTTTCTTATAACAATCCAGTATCCAGTCTACCGTATGTTATTACGTGTGTGTACAAATAATTGAGTTTTGTGAGTTTTCGTTACAAGTTGTTGGCAGTTTTAAAGGTAACAAGTGAATGAAAAATTACATAAAAAATAGAAATATGTTTTGCCTATTCTATATTTACTTATTTAAGTACTGCGGAATGGAGTATCGAGACAAACCATTCTGGTTTACCGATGCTTTTGGATCAAAAAATTATGTAATTTTGATTTATCTCTGATAATTTTTTTTTAATAAAGTTAGCGCAATGTATATTATAACATGAACATGTAGTGCATTTATGCATTACTTAAAGAAAAAAAAAATCATGTTATTTTATAGGACATTCTTACACAGATTGACTAAGTCCAACAGTAAGCCCAAGAAGGCTTGTGTTGTGAGTACTCAGACAACGATATATATAATATATAAATATTTACATACTTAGAAAACAACCATGACCAAGCCATGACTCAGAAACAAATATTTGTGTCATCACACAAATAAATGCCCTTACTGGGATTCGAACGGGGTCCTAAGGTCTCATCGCATAATAATTAATTGTCATAATGTAATGTTACGCATAAATCTCTTTTCGCATATTTTTTCTCCAACTGAAACAGAAAGTATTTTCGAAAATATTTTGCATTGCAAATGGTTCGTGTTATAATTTTTCAGAAATGTTAATATTTCCAGCACAATAACAATAATGCGAAATGAGTTTTATGCGTAACATTACATTAGGACAATCAATTATTATGCGACCCAATATGGACCCGATTCGAACCCAGGGCCATCGCCTTCACAGGCAGGGTCAATATCTTAAATACAAATGGTTTATTTTCAACTCAGCTAGGCAATATCGTGTCGTGTTTAATATTGTAACACAGACTTAGATAATAAATGAAAAAAAAGCAGTAAACATCAGACAAATACATTATTAATTATTCATGTCTTTTCAAAGGAAAATAATAAGTACTAGAATATATGTAAAAGAGTCGATTGAATTATTTTTTCGTATGCTGTGTTGGGAGAAAGAAGTTTAAAGAAATATTACAAGACAACAAAATTTCAATTTACAAGCCACGCAAATACCGCAGTGACCCTTGTGTTGCCTACAAACAAGGAAATATTAATGTGTAGTAATATCTAGTTATAATAAAAAAGTACGTAGACTATTCAATCATAATTAAATTTCCATTATATCGACTTAAAAGTTTTTTTTTCTGTTTTGTTGAACATCCCCATCATTTTATTTAAATCTACCTAATAACTCTCATGTTTTGAAACGTATGTATGTCCCATTCTTTCGACTTCGTTAGACCGTTTGACAGAGTTTCAGGGTATAGGTTCTTTCTTACCTATACCCGACCTATGAACTGGTTAAGACACTTAGCGGTTTTTACGACTAAAACAAAAATCGCTATGTAACATATTTATAAAAAAATATTTTTTTCACACTATTGAAACTAAAATATCATTTCAGGTAATTCCGTAATATATGTTAAAGTGCAAATACTTTTATCATAAAAATTATGATTTGAATATGTTCAATAGTTATCGAAATAAACAGTTTTTTGTGTCTCCTGTAAAGTAGGTTAAAAACACATGGCGACTTTTGTAGGCACAGCGACGAAAGGTTACGGTGCATCAGGTTTATTCCGATAAGTTTTTAGGCAAGTTGAGAGTAATTTTCGTTATTGTATTCGAAATTGACCCCAATTTTTTCTTGATGTTCACTGATGGACCACGCTATATTCATTCAACATAAATAAATAAATAAATATTAACGGACATTTTTTACACAAATTGACTAAGCCCCACGGTAAGCTCAAGAAGGCTTGTGTTGTGGGTACTCAGACAACGATATATATAATATATAAATACTTAAATACATAGAAAACAACCATGACTCAGGAACAAATATCTGTATCATAATACAAATAAATGCCCTTACCAGGATTCGAACCCGGGACCATCGGCTTCATAGGCAGGGTCTCTACCCACTAGGCCAGACCGGTCGTCAAACATAACATACATAACGTAGGTAGGTGGTATGGTGTGGTTATATTAATTAGGTATCGATTGTTGAGAATGCTATAGGTTTTGGCTCCTCTACACATTGTGCCAACGCCGGCCACTCCAAGGGACGCAAGTGATATTGCTATCCCATTATACCGCATCCCTGCGTCCCTTGGAGTGGCCGACGTTGGCCCATTGTGTAGAGGAGCCATGAGATGTACCTACAAATAAAAATAAATATAAATGAGCAAAAACTAATTCTAAGTTTCGCACGTCGCTCCAATGTTTGAGTAAGATAACTTAGATAACGCTATGCGCGTATTATAGCGGCATCTCGCTCGCACATCGGAGCGACGTGTAATGTGTCTAAGCTTGCCATTCCATTATTTACCTGTATTATGTATATATTTATGTATACATAATTAGATTTAGAAAATGTCAAAATAAATTGAATAAGTAACTTCAGAGAATTTAAAAATTGTAACTGCATCAGCTGCTTTAAAGTCTAACCCGCTTCTGCAAACAAACTTGCTCTGCAGGGAGAGTCTGAGGGGCTACCGCGAAAACCGAAATTCGCAAATTGCGGGGATTTATGTCTGTCACTCTAATTACACCGTCGTTGGAGTAAAAGAGAAAGATCCCCGCAATTTGCGAACTTCGATTTTCGCGGTTATAGCCCTGGTAAGGGCTTTCTGCAACTGAACATAATAAACAAAAAACAAAAAAGAACATATTATTTTATATATTTACATAAACAATTAAACACTGAATATAAATATAAGAGCTTTACTTAATATGCATAACTAATCTACATGAAATAATTTACACTTGATTGTTATTAGCAAACTATGCTGACTTTAGAACTCCTTTTTGCTCTAATTCTCTTTCTACTGCAGTGCCCTCATACATAATTTTATCTTTCAGAGCATCCTGCAAGAGTTGAGCATCAAACCTCTGTTTGGACCATTGATATCTACAGTATGACCAGTATAATAATGTGGAAATAGAAAATGTTCCCACTCCAACATGTTGCGATAGCATTGGTTTTGAAGTTTTTATGAATGAAGCTAGCCCCACGCCCACTCCTGAAGCTATGCCGTAGAGGAAGCTCTCCCTGAAGCAAGGAATTTTGGATACATCTCGACCCATTATCACGAGCCCCTGAAAATATAAATTGTTCCATAAGACTCTTACCACTAAAAGAATAAATCGCATTTTAGTTTAAAATACAGTTTGCTTGCCCTTGCCTTTAGTACTTATTATCTTGCTTTGTCGTTTTTGACCTAAACAAGGTAAAAAAAGATGTTTTTATATTCATAAATTTGTAAGTTCACAATATTCATTTCTAAAATGTATTTGTGAGTTAACATAACCCAAAATATTAAAAAATCTAAATTAAAACGAAGATTATTATTAGAGTCTATACAAAATATTTGTAGCCTGTACAGGCTAAGGTTATGTTAGGGCCAATGCATTTACAATAATTGATATAAATATATAAATGAACCAAATAGAATCATTGTATGCCAGAAAATTTTCAGCCTACCTAAGACTATAAAACATTATCCTATATCAGCTTTAAAAAACCTACAGATCTATATTTTTATTTTTTAATTAAGTACTTTAAGAATGAAATAAATCTATATACACTTCACAATACAACACTTACCGGCTTTTCTTCGGGATCATCTTCAAGCATATTTTTTACAACTGTATCCATATTTCTAGATGTAGATTAATAAATAATATAATGGTAATTTGCCTTTATCAGATAATTACAATTGTTTCAAAAATAAATATCAATTCTAATCAAAATTTTAATGTCAATATCAATATTGACATAATTGACAGTTCCAGGATAGTTCCAGGAGTTAGAGAAGCGTTCAAGGGCCCAACGTTTTCTGTTCTCTTTCACGACGCAGCAACTAGTATCATTTCTCTCTCCTCGCTCTTTTAAAATGCCGCTTGTCAAAAAAGGACAACCATACTGTTGACAAGGTGGACTTCAAATCAAGTGTTGCCTTTCTTGATGCGCCCAGGCTGTGTATGTGTGCGTAAAAGCGTATATGTGTGCTCTTTTAGGGATGTGAAAAGTCGATTTTAATCATGTTATATATCGATAAACGCTACACAGCGGAACGAAATAGCGATTAATTGAAGCTTCAATATCTTCATTAAACATAAACATAATTGAAATGCTAATGGATAATGAATATATTATAATATAATAATATAATTCAATTATTGCGGAACACATATTTTAGGAGGTATTTATGTATTTTAATTAAATATCTGAACTTTCCCTTGGTTCCCTGCTGGGGCGTGACTATAAAATTGTGATCTGATAACCACAATAAAGAATAAAAGCGTTTTTGGTCATTTTAGGTATCGTTAAGCCTTTGAAGTAAAATTAAAATTGCAAGAAATGTCGATAGTTTATCGATATGACTTTATCGACATGGCTACAGCAACGTGGGCCTCATTGTTAATCGTACACTAAACAAAAGTGGCAACAGTGACAGCTCGCTGAGACACCGTCTTTATATATTATAAGTCTATGGAAGCGTTCAAGAAAACTACAAATCTAATCATAGACTTATAATATATAAAGACGGTGTCTCAGCGAGCTGTCACTGTTGCCACTTTTGTTTAGTGTACGATTAACAATGAGGCCCACGTTGCTGTAGCCATGTCGATAAAGTCATATCGATAAACTATCGACATTTCTTGCAATTTTAATTTTACTTCAAAGGCTTAACGATACCTAAAATTGTCGCGAAATACGCGATGATTGTGAATGCATACATAGCAACACTAAGTCCGGAAACGGAATAGAAAGAAAAACAAAATATATTGTCGATGGTAAGTTGAAGGAAGCCTTTTTTGCTCACTACCATGAAAATGGCAGTTTGTACTTTTAACTTTGTCCAGTTATTAAACTTAAAATCAGTGTTAGTGGCTCGGGATTTCCAGGTTTCAGCACGTAAAAGCAAGCTAAGTATTTAGAGAATAAAAAATGTATCTATACGTTGAATGCATAAAGTTTCTAGCATTAATTTCTAGCGTGGTGTTATAAATGGTCACTAAAGCTTACTCCAAGCATTTATTGGGCATGTAAGATGGCATGCAAATTAAATTAAAGTTCCAAATCATGTGTTGGTTTGAGGGATGGTATAGCCTACCAATAAAATCAGATTATTCAAATGTACATGCAAGAACGATTCGCATGATACATCTGGCTCGGCCAGGGGGCAAGCGTTTTTAAATAGTTTCTGTAAGAACGATTCACATAAATGTATGTGGCTCACCTCGAGGTTGTTTGCATGTAAGTTGGATTCGCATGTGACAGGTATAATCTACCAATTAAATAAAGTTATTACGTGCAAGTTGGATTCGCATGTAATAGTTAATAGGCACTCGTTTGTGGACCGCTGGAGCCAGCCTGTAAGTAATAGCACCGATGTGCTGGTCGCGGATCTACCACAAACTTGGACGAGTGGGCCTATAATAAGATCAAAGTAAGCGTTTTAGGTCCCATAAAACATTTGTAGGTAACATTCACAGATGTGGTGGTTGCAGACCTTAAACGAGCTCTAATGTGTATGGGCTTTATGCCATTATTTAGGATTGATATACCATGGTATAGGGCAATCTAAATGAGACTAGGTCAGTGAACTGTTCAAGCCATAAGCGTTTGGCAAGGTAACTTATAAACAATCAGTGATGAAGAGTATAGCTATATTGACTGCCACTCTATGTAACAATCCTTATAAATTTACTTAGGAAATATTTAGTGATTCGGTTGGAATCAATGTGTTAATACTTTAACAGGTCGTGGGGAGAATCATTGTGCTCTGCTCACCTGCAATCTTAACCTGGAGTTCTGGGCATCCCGGGCCATGTCGTGAGAAGCAATTATAAGGTAAGGATGACCATATTTCTACCGTACAGATTAAAGCCTCATTTATCATAATGTTAGATTTTGTATGTTCATAGACAAAGTTACATAATAACACCAACAAGCGAAGCAGGTAATTTGTAATTACTGAGTTATAATTTATATTGAACTAAGGCATAAGCTATAGTGTTGAAAGATCTCATAAATTCCACTATTAATTTTATCATAAATAAAATGTGTGCCAAACTCATCCCCGTTGGTACATATTTATGGTGTAGATGCGAGGGATTCATTATTTAAGAAGGAGTAAATAATAATAAGAGGTTTCTGTACGGTGAATGTAGTCATCCTATCTTAAAAAGGCAGTAAAATATAAAATTAAATGAGAAATTAGGATCACGGTGGCGACATCTGTGGAGGAATAGACTAAACTTGATTGATCACTGAAACTAGAAACAGGATCACGGTGGCGACATCTGTAGAGGAATAGACTAAACTTGATTGATCACTGAAACTAGCTATATTATGATAATAAGGCACGATTTCAGGATAATTTACGTCAGTAAGCAGACGGGCAGCTATTTTTAATAAATAAATGTTGTTGTACTTTATTTCACAAACCCCTTTAGTATTAAATACCATATAAAACTTAAGCTACCTTGTTCTAGAACCCGAGAGCAGTTCGGTAAGTGAAATTTACAGGTAATTCATCTAGTGATTGACAGATGGCGTTTTTAGCATAAAATCTAAAAGTGACAGCTATTCCACCACAGATGGCGTGGTGAACTGATTTTGTACTTGAATCGGAATCGTACAAAAAATTTATTTGAATAATATTTTCATAATTTTGTTAATTAGTCATGAAATTCTTATGAATAATTAATAGAGAATAACTTAAAGAGTAAGTCAAAACGGAAACATATTGCGAAATTCATTATTCGTTCCACAGACAACATAACTATACATCAACAACGTAGTGACATTTGCAAGTTTGCTACAACCAAGTACGAGTTAAAAAGCCGGCTATTTTGCGAATGAACATTCACAACTAGCTTAAATAAGGCGAAATCACAAGAGGAATTCAGTGATTTACGAAAGAAAAGTGTTATTTGATGGGACGATCTGTTAGTTCATCAGGTGAGAACAGACAATTTTGTTTACATGTTATCGAACAAGTTGCGTGCGCAAAATAAGTTGTTGCCTTTAAAATTTCGTACTTTATAGTGAAGGAAATAGTACACTTCGATCCGAGTTTTAGACGCATATCCAACAAAGTTAACAACAATAAAATTGTATTATTTATTTATAAAAGGTACTACGTCAAGGTTATAAGTGGATATCACAAGCAACATAGCTACAGTCTTGCTCAATTGAGAGGAAAACATATTGCTCCATCATTAAAGGATATTTAACAGAGGAAACTAAAGTTCTATAACGGGCCAGGTATGTAAAAACAAGTACTGATTTCCTTGACAAATTTTAACTTGCATTTTTAATGAAACCATTGGGTATAAGGAATAAATCACATACAAACTAAGAATTTAGTCCAAAACAACATTATGGCAACAAACAGTAGTCACTTTGAGAGAAAATTTGAATTTTCATGATAATTACTTGTCATATTGTTTATTTAAAATAATATTTGGTTGAACATTTTCATCAAACATTGTTAATAACCATGAAACAGTCTGATAACTTTATAGTTCCTGTGTGCATATTCCTAAAATACAAAGGAATTAGTAATATTTTAATACAAAGATTACTTCATTCATATTTATGTAAATTGTTTTTTGGTAACAGCGTTTATTTTAATAAAATTGCTAATTTGTAGTAACTTGGTAAATAAATATATACTCCATAACAAAACACACTAAAAACATAAATCAGTTATGTTTAAATTTACACATTATGAAATAAATTTACTTAAAACAGTTTAAATTCATTGAAACATGAAGGTGCACGGTAGAGCGTGGTCAAGTACTACAAGTTTATTTCTGGTTATTAAGGTTGATGTGGAAGTGAATAAATTAATTATTAATTTAAGATAAATAAACGAAATGGAACACTGGACAAAATTCAAAATTGTAAAAATGACTGCAAATATTCAGATGGATTAAACCTGAATAATAATGTAGTTTAATGGAAACTAGTCGGTTTGTGTTTTTGATTGTGATTATTCTTGTTGAATAAATAAATCTAGAAGATGCTCTTGATGTTTCTTGCTGTTGTGAGTAAATTGCCAAGAAGGGGCACGGTAGTGTCACGTCCAAGTCAAATAAAATGAAAGTAATATCTGGTTCGAGAATTAGTGCTATGTTTATAGGCTAGGTCGAACTATATGTGGGACCTGGATGTGAACTTTAATAAAATAAAATATCACTAAGCAAGAGTAACAATTCAGAGCTACGACCAATATTTAACAATGTTATATGCCATTATCAGGGAATGGTATGAAGTGGGTCTAATAAATTAAATTCACAATCAATACACAACCTGTATATGAAAGTCACTTGCCAATAAATTGTGTTGATGAGACTATAGCTTAGTCCATTAAGAAATTGTTTACCATCCATTATAGTCAAAGATAATAATTTCAGACTCAGTGCACAACAACACTTCCTAATAATAAAGATGGAAGAGATATATTTGACGAGGTTAAACAAATTTGTGTCGGAAATAAAGAATCTATCCAACAACTCAAGGATCCTCATTTCGTTAAAATCATGGAACGATGAAGAATATGAACAAGCCAAGATTGCTTCGGCAAAATTACAAGCCGTAATAACAAGATTTAATACCGAACTATATCAGTACTTTAAAATAGTAACAAATCCAAACGCGGACGAGATTTCAACCATGACAACTGAACAGTTGGAAGGTGATGAGACTCTGGCTGAATTAAACGCCCTTATTCAATCTAAACGAGACAAAATTGGTGTACCATCCACTACAAGCCACCCTAGTAATAGAGGAAAGTTGCCAGAACTTAATTTACCCACATTTGATGGCAATATTTTACAGTGGACACAATTTTGGGACCAATTCAGCTCAAATATTGATCAGAGAGAATTAAGAGACGTAGATAAACTTCTGTATCTAAAAACATCCTTGAAAGGAGATGCGAAGACCATTTTAGACGGGCTAGAAACAACTAATGACAATTATAAAATAGCTGTAGCCACACTTCATAACAGATATGGTAGAAAATCGCAAGTAATTGATGCTCATTATTCAAAATTATATAAAATGACAAGGGCTGAGAACTCCGATGAATGTAGGAAAACATTAGATGACATTGAACGACACTTAAGAATTTTAAATACTTTAGGAGAAAATACCGAACATAACCACCTTAGATTCTTAATTATGGAAAAATTCCCCGAGGATATAATATACGAGTTGAAACTGAAATTGAAGGATGAGTCTATAGAAGAGTTAAGAAAAGAGCTGCAAGTAGTGCTCACGGCCAGAGAAGATGCAAAGAGAACTTGTGAAGAATTCAAGAATAAGGAGAAGAGCTTCACTACAGAAACGCTTCTAATACAAGAGTCCAGGAACAAGAAAAGAGCAAGGTCGAGGAAACCAGATGTTAGCAAGGACACACACAGGGCCGGATTAAGCATGTCGGGGCCCCTAGGCAGTACGAGGCTTGGGGCCCCCCACAGTCAATTCTGCACACAGCATATTCAGTACAGGGAAATAAGTTTGCGTTTTTAATTTCAATCTTCAGCGTCGGCCAAGCCTATCTTAATCGAACGATGTCTTTTTCGCTCTTATTGCGTGGACTTAAAGCTTATTCTATCGGTTTTGGCCGATTCCGCGTCGCGTCAAGTGTGGGGAGAGCCCGTTAAGCTTAAGGTCAATTTCCAGTGGAATACCAAAGATGTGAGCTTCAGCGTCACTTTCCTATCTACCTCTATTGGCAAATTTTAAGCGAGGAAAGCTAAGCTCAACTAGTGCCGCAAAGTTGATTTTCGCAATAGTTAATATTTTGCGAGGCTGAACAGCGATTGTCCGACCATAAGATCAAACGCCGAGCCACATGATTAGAATCCATATGTTAAAACGTCAAAATTTCTATGAAATTATGACGTATAAATAATACTTGCACTGCGTATGCTATCAAAATCATTGCATACTTTGGTCTAACTCTATTCATTCCACCAGTCAAGCTAACATGTCGATGATACAACTAAAGAACCAAAAATAAACGCGAGCGCGGCGAGCGCGAATTTTTTTTCGCAAATCGTGAAAACGTGTTAAAAGGCCGGGTATCGATCTTCATCTGGGCCTAAAAGTCCGAACTGCCCCAGTGAGGCGAGCTTTCATGCGAAGCCATGCTTCATCAGGCTTCAGGATATATACTTAGTTGAGCACAGACACGAACCAATGTCTATTGTATTAAAAAGCGAGACCGCAGGCCAAGCTTGGCGCAGCGAGGCCAAAGGCTAAGCTGAAGTAGAGGAGATGTGGAACACAAACCAATGGTAAATTGAGGTAGAAAGTGAGGCTAAAGGTCGAGCATTCCTATGAAAAACTGGGGACACGTTCGTCTTCTTTCTTTTTCTTTGTTTTAATCAATAGTCCTCGTGATTCTGAGTCGAACTAACCTAAAGTTGTTGGTTGTTCGAAAAAATGAACTATTTTTCCTGAAAATCTCTATTATTACAACTTTACAACAGGTACGCAGAATACGCCCCGTAAACTGTAACGTATTGCTTCAATTTTATTACAGTATTTCATTAATTTAAAGAATGGATCGAAAAAAAACAGTAACAAAGTATACTCATTATAAGAATGAAAAAAATACTCATGAATTTTGACCCTATGGAAGAAAATTAAAATTTTATTTGGTGCACGGTGAGCCGCCGGGGCCCCCTAGCCGAGCCGGGGCCCCTAGGCAGTTGCCTACTTTGACTTAGGGTTAATCCGGCCCTGGACACACATAAGAAGCATAAACCAACCTTGACTGCCTTTAGTAAGACATATGCCAATAAACGAAAGTTCATGGAAGAAAGAAACAGTTCTGCACCTATTCAAAAGAAAAGAAAGATTTCATGTATATTCTGTAGTGGAGATCACTTCAATGATGAGTGCACCAAGTTCAAAACAGTACAACTCAGAAAGTCAAAGTTAAATAACCGCTGCTACATATGTTTAGGTCTAGGTCACTGTGCAAGGACGTGTAAAAGAAATTTAAGAACTTGTCCACATTGTGGAAGAAAAGGACAACACAACAGAGCACTGTGCCCTACGAAGGAACAACCCACGAAGGAACAACCTAAGAAGGAAACCACGACCTCATTACATATCAATGACGATTCGCCAACAGTACTCCAGACAGTTATAGTTAACGCTATAGGCAGAAACAATACAATACTCAAATGTCGTGTGCTCTTCGATTGTGGCAGCATGAGAAGTTATATCTTACAAAGGGTAGCTAAAAAACTTAACCTGGTATCTGAAGAGAAACAGCATCTCACGGTATTTACCTTTGCTGAGGATAAACCTCGTGAGTTGGAGACTCCACTGGCCAGACTCTGCTTGCAAACAAAAACTAATGAACTAAAGTTAATATATGTCAACATTGTGCGCTCTATGACTCATGAAGTATCCACCTTTAGCAAGGACTTCTTAGAATGGGAACATCGAAACAAGTATATTCTATCCGATGACGGATCACTCGAAGATCAAGTTGACATCCTGATAGGGAACGACTACTATCAGTCACTAATGCTATCCGAGAAGATAGAGATAAAGGAAAATCTATATCTAGTGAATTCTGTGTTTGGTTGGATGCTGTCTGGTCGATCAAGAGAAGAAAGAGGAGAAGAATTATCAGTACTTACATACTTCCAAGCCTCATACGAGACCAAATTAAATGAACCAGATCTACCGTTGGATAATACATCTATGAGAGCCTTATGGGATTTAGAATCTATAGGAATTGTCGACTCGCCTAACACCAATAGAGATGAAGAAGCGATCAAGCATTTCAACGAAAACACAATACTAGAAAGTGGAAGATACCATGTCAGCTGGCCATGGAAGGATTATCCTCCAGAGTTACCAACAAATATCGGATTAGCATATGGAAGACTTGTGGGGCTCGTGAAAAGACTGGATAAAGAGACGTTATCAATGTATGAAAAGACATTAAGTGATCAATTGGAAAAGAAAATTATAGAAGAAGTTCCTAACAAGAAAGAAAGGGATCATCCTATACATTATTTACCATTTCACGGAGTTATGGCTACTGGAAAAGCACTTAGACTGGTATATGATGCTTCAGCGAAAGTAAAGAATGCGAAAAGTCTTAATGAATGCTTATATGCCGGTCCAATGATGCTAGAAGACCTGACTGGATTATTAATTCAATTCAGATGCCACAATGTAGGATTAACTGCAGACGTAGAAAAGGCTTTCTTGCAAATTGGATTGAATAATAATGATAGAGATGTGACTAGATTTCTATGGCTGAAAGATACAGAAAAACCTGTTACTGAAGACAACCTTATACAATACAGATTCACTCGGGTACCCTTTGGAATTATCTCCAGTCCATTTTTATTAAATGCTACAATAAAGCATCATCTACAGACCTCTGAAGGGAATTATACAAAACAGCTGGCCAATAACATATATGTGGACAACCTACTTACAGGCACAGAGTCAGTAGATGAAGCATTAGATCTGTATAAAGAGGCAAAGGACAAGTTTTCTGAGATATCAATGAATCTTCGAGAGTGGAGTTCTAATTCAAAGGATTTTCTCAATCAAATACAGGATGTGGCTCCAGAGACCACAGTGAAGACTTTGGGCTTAAATTGGGACTTAAAGGAAGACTCACTCCAACTTAGAGCCAAAGTAAACAAGAATAATGAGATTACGAAGAGAGGAATACTCAAAACTATAGCGGCAATATACGATCCTTGTGGATTCAGTGTACCCATAGTACTGCCAGCCAAACTACTTCTCCAGCAATTATGGAAGGAAAAGGTCAAATGGGACAGCTCATTATCTGATGAAACAAAACAGAAATGGATGAGTATTCTAGAAGATCTTAAAGAAATAGAGTCAATACGTCTACCAAGAAATATGACTGTGCCAAATAGACATAAGGCACAATTACACTGTTTTACAGATTCTTCGACAGTAGCCTACGCGGCTGTAGTATATCTGGTGCAAGGAGATAACGTCCAGTTTGTAATAGGCAAGTCACGTCTTGTACCTACCAAAGATCAAGAAAATTTGAAGATACCAAGGCTTGAATTACTAGGTGTTTTAATTGGAAGTAGACTTATTAAATATGTCTTCAAGTTTTTACAACTGGATATAACGGAGATGATATTGTGGACCGATAGTCAGATCGTAAAAAGCTGGTTTTATTCAGACAAACTGCTGGAACCGTTCGTATCTAGAAGAATGGACGAAATCAGGAAAAATAGAAATCTAATTGTGAGATATGTTCCATCTGGACTTAATCCAGCAGACACTGCAACACGACCAAGCACCTCAAAGGAAGAGAGAAATGGGTGGTTAGATGGACCCGCCTTCTTACGACAGGATTCAAAGACCTGGCCAAAAAGCCCAGGTGCTGAAGTTTCTCTTCTGTTGGCGGAGGGTCTGTCTAACACAGATAATCATCAAAAGGCTAAAACATTGTCTGCCGAACCAAGTCCAGTAACAAACTTAGATCCTCAATTACAAGAAATAAAACAGCTACAAGAAACAATGTTTCCGGAAGAAGTACAAGGAAAGAAAACAAGTCTAGCTCGCAGCCTAGGTCTATTCTGTGACACAAATGGAATACTAAGATGTGACGGTCGTCTTGCGCATTCAGACTTATCTTACGACGCAAAACATCCTATTCTTTTACCAAAAGAAAGCGAATTGACTGAAAAACTTATAAAGGAAACTCATGAAAAGAATCTTCATGTAGGAGTGGCTCATACTTTAAGCCTTATACGTCAGAAGTATTGGATACCTCAAGGTAGAAGTAAGGTCCAAAAAACGTTAAGTAAATGTCCAAGATGCGTGAAACACGGAGGAGGTCCGTATGAATTACCCAAGACTCCTGCATTACCGGTAGAAAGGGTGAAGTATACAAATTCATTCGCTTATACAGGAGTGGACTATTTTGGACCAATGGTCGTGAGAACGGAAAGAGGTCTAAAGAAAAGGTGGATCTGCTTGTTTACGTGTCTAGTGATCAGGGCAATACACCTAGAAGTTGTCAAGGATCTGACTACTAACGAATGTCTTATGGCATTTAAGAGATTCATAGCTACAAGGGGGGCTCCGACTCTTATATTAACAGATAATGCCTCACAATTTAGATTGTTAGGAGAAATATTAACGGAAGAAGGAAATTTTATTACTAACATAAAATGGAAATTTATCCCACAACTAGCACCGTGGCATGGAGGTGCTTATGAAAGGCTAGTAGCAATTGTTAAGCATTGCTTAAAGAGAACGCTTCAAAAACATATGCTGGAAGACAATCAACTTTTAACGATTATCAAAGAAGTAGAAGCGGTTACTAATACCAGACCTCTCACTTATGTAGGATCAAATGTAGAGCACATACTTAAACCTGCGGATTTCCTAACACCGGGAAAGTGTTTAAGTATAGAAGTACTCATGGAAGGTCTACCACTTTCGGGATCACTGATCAAACAACAACTTATAGAAGGTTGGAATCGTGGCAACAGAATAATGGATGAATACAAAGAAATGTTTATTAACCAATACTTATTAAGTCTCAGGGAAAGGTATCGAAATTCACCTAAACAGGCTAGGGTGAGGTCTCATGAAAGTCCAATGGTTGGAGATATAGTACAAATAAAGGGTGAAGCCAAAAATAGAGAAGGATGGAAGGTAGGAAAAATTTCAGAATTAATAAAAGGAAAAGACGGTTTGTGCAGGGTTGCAAAGGTAAAAGTGGGAGACAGTGTGTTCACAAGATCCATAGCACATTTGTATCCTCTGGAAGCGGATGAAGAGGCATCATTCCAAGATTCTACGAAAGAATCCCCAGTGTATGAAGATAAAGAATTACACATCCGCACTGATGGTCTTTCTCAGTCCTTACCATTAAGAACTGAAGAGAGTAACGTCTATGTTCCTACTAGCTCTATCAAAGATCATCAAAAACTAAGCAAGAATAATGAAAACGATTTAACGATGGATCAGAGCGAGTTGTTGGAGAATACAAGTTCGACACAAATTATGGAAACCACTCCAGAACCAGTTCCTTCTGGCATAGACACAGAAATGAATGATGAAGCGACGTCGAGTCACCAGGCTGAACCAAGTGATCAACGTCGAGTAGCTGCCGTTCAGGCTATGGAAAGGATCCATAGATGGACGCAAGAATTAATGTCAACTATCCAATAAACTCTATCAAAGAGGCGGGGCAGTGTCGCGAAATACGCGATGATTGTGAATGCATACATAGCAACACTAAGTCCGGAAACGGAATAGAAAGAAAAACAAAATATATTGTCGATGGTAAGTTGAAGGAAGCCTTTTTTGCTCACTACCATGAAAATGGCAGTTTGTACTTTTAACTTTGTCCAGTTATTAAACTTAAAATCAGTGTTAGTGGCTCGGGATTTCCAGGTTTCAGCACGTAAAAGCAAGCTAAGTATTTAGAGAATAAAAAATGTATCTATACGTTGAATGCATAAAGTTTCTAGCATTAATTTCTAGCGTGGTGTTATAAATGGTCACTAAAGCTTACTCCAAGCATTTATTGGGCATGTAAGATGGCATGCAAATTAAATTAAAGTTCCAAATCATGTGTTGGTTTGAGGGATGGTATAGCCTACCAATAAAATCAGATTATTCAAATGTACATGCAAGAACGATTCGCATGATACATCTGGCTCGGCCAGGGGGCAAGCGTTTTTAAATAGTTTCTGTAAGAACGATTCACATAAATGTATGTGGCTCACCTCGAGGTTGTTTGCATGTAAGTTGGATTCGCATGTGACAGGTATAATCTACCAATTAAATAAAGTTATTACGTGCAAGTTGGATTCGCATGTAATAGTTAATAGGCACTCGTTTGTGGACCGCTGGAGCCAGCCTGTAAGTAATAGCACCGATGTGCTGGTCGCGGATCTACCACAAACTTGGACGAGTGGGCCTATAATAAGATCAAAGTAAGCGTTTTAGGTCCCATAAAACATTTGTAGGTAACATTCACAGATGTGGTGGTTGCAGACCTTAAACGAGCTCTAATGTGTATGGGCTTTATGCCATTATTTAGGATTGATATACCATGGTATAGGGCAATCTAAATGAGACTAGGTCAGTGAACTGTTCAAGCCATAAGCGTTTGGCAAGGTAACTTATAAACAATCAGTGATGAAGAGTATAGCTATATTGACTGCCACTCTATGTAACAATCCTTATAAATTTACTTAGGAAATATTTAGTGATTCGGTTGGAATCAATGTGTTAATACTTTAACAGGTCGTGGGGAGAATCATTGTGCTCTGCTCACCTGCAATCTTAACCTGGAGTTCTGGGCATCCCGGGCCATGTCGTGAGAAGCAATTATAAGGTAAGGATGACCATATTTCTACCGTACAGATTAAAGCCTCATTTATCATAATGTTAGATTTTGTATGTTCATAGACAAAGTTACATAATAACACCAACAAGCGAAGCAGGTAATTTGTAATTACTGAGTTATAATTTATATTGAACTAAGGCATAAGCTATAGTGTTGAAAGATCTCATAAATTCCACTATTAATTTTATCATAAATAAAATGTGTGCCAAACTCATCCCCGTTGGTACAAAAATGACCAAAAACGCTTTTATTCTTTATTGTGGTTATCAGATCACAATTTTATAGTCACGCCCCAGCAGGGAACCAAGGGAAAGTTCAGATATTTAATTAAAATACATAAATACCTCCTAAAATATGTGTTCCGCAATAATTGAATTATATTATTATATTATAATATATTCATTATCCATTAGCATTTCAATTATGTTTATGTTTAATGAAGATATTGAAGCTTCAATTAATCGCTATTTCGTTCCGCTGTGTAGCGTTTATCGATATATAACATGATTAAAATCGACTTTTCACATCCCTAAAAGAGCACACATATACGCTTTTACGCACACATACACAGCCTGGGCGCATCAAGAAAGGCAACACTTGATTTGAAGTCCACCTTGTCAACAGTATGGTTGTCCTTTTTTGACAAGCGGCATTTTAAAAGAGCGAGGAGAGAGAAATGATACTAGTTGCTGCGTCGTGAAAGAGAACAGAAAACGTTGGGCCCTTGAATCTAATAGAATGTACAGTGGTACAGATGTACAGTCGACCGCACCGGAGCGCGACTTTGGTGCGATCGTGTATAGCCCGCTCCCATGAATCTAGTATTAGCCCCCATTCCATAGATATAAGAATATATACAGATGCCTTCCAAGCGAGCTGTCAGTGGGACCACTTTTTGTTTAGTGTACGATTAACAAAGCGACCCACTTTGCTGTAGCCATGTCGATAAAGTCATATCGATAAACTATCGACATTTCTTGCAATTTTAATTTTACTTCAAAGGTTTAACTATACCTAAAATGAACAAAAACGCTTTTATTCTTTATTGTGGTTATCAGAGCACAATTTTGTAGTCACGCCCCAGGAGAGAACCAAGGGAAAGTTCAGATATTTAATTAAAATACATAAATACCTATTAAAATAGGTGGTCCGCAATAATTGAATTATTTTATTACATTATAATATATTCATTATCCATTAGCATTTCAATTATGTTTATGTTTAACGAAGATATTGAAGCTTCAATTAATCGCTATTTCGTTCCGCTGTGTAGCGTTTATCGATATATAACATGATTAAAATCGACTTTTCACATCCCTAAAAGAGCACACATATACGTTTTTACGCACACATGCACAACCCGGGTCGCCTAAAAAGGGGCCACTTGGATTTGAAGTCCATCTTGTCAACAGTATAGTTGTCCTTTTTTGACAAATGGCATTTTAAAAGAGCGAGGAGAGAGAAATGATACTAGTTGCTGCGCCGTCAAATAGAACAATAAAGGTAGGGGCCTTGCCCCATTCGCACGGCAGCTTTTTCAACGCGCGTTAAAAAAAGCATTTGAATGACACAAATGGATGAAATGGATAACCATGTATGTGTTCACACGACAGCGGTGGAGCTTTTTATCAAGCGTTGTTGGATTTTCGACATTAAGCCTTGATCGTTAAATTGAATTTAGCTTGTAGACGGATTCAAACGCTTTGTTAATGCGCGTTGAAAAAGCTCTCGTGTGAATGGGGCCTAGCACTACCGCACCGCATCACAACCTTCGTGCGGTGCGGTAGTGTGTTACGGCTATAAAAAAGTGTGATGTGAACGAACTTCATGTTGATACAAAATGAGTTAAAATAAAATGAAAGATGGAAGATTGCCTGCTGTTCTGTTCTGTTTATTAAATAATCTTTTCTAACGTTACACAAAGATAGTATTAGCTGAGAGGTGCTTTGATAAATAAAAAGCGCGTATAGAAATTGTATATTGAAGTCTAGAACCGATATTCTCTACAGTGATCCGGTAATTTTAAGTCATGACTATTGTATCAGTGTTTACAACTAGAGTGTTAGTTTTCCATACGGCCGTCGAAATAATATGGCTTATTATAATGCCGGCGGCGAATTGAATGCAACTATTACAACCGATATCGTAGACGAGGACGAAATCGTTGATGATCTTTCTATAGTTCCTTTAGATAAAGATAGCTTCGGTAAGTTAAGTGTCCAGCTCGCAAAAATGCAACATGTAATTTTTATTCAGCTTTAGTTTATATTAATATATACGCTCTTGTGCTCAAAAGTAGAAATTTCTAGTAACATTAATTGAAATTGAAATAAAGACTACAGTTACATTAAGTTACTTCTTGATTTAGCATAGTTATTTAGTTTAACCATATCATGTTTTAATCACTTGTATATTGTATAATTTTTTTCAAGCCATCTAAAGTAGTAGATAAACATTAAGATACTCGTTTCCAAAAAAACATTTTTATATTAAATTAATTTAAATCTCAAACTGCCTATAAAACTAGATATCCTTTTTTAGCAATATGTGAGTTATGTGGTCGCATAGGGCGGCGCAGACAGTTTTATCCGCGCAACAACAAGTTCTGTTCCCTGCGATGCCACGCAAGTAGGACAAGACGGAGGCATTGTAGCTGGAGATTCAAACTCATGGAGGGTGCTGAGCACATGGCGGGGCTCATCCCCCTGGAGCCTCTGCCCCAGCTGCAGCAGTGGCATGCTACACTTAATGACATTCAGGTACATATTTTACTTTTGTTTTAATTTGTCTATAGTTCGTTTTTTTAGCATTAGAAATAAGGTAAACAATCTTGATGTGTCTTTTAATTGAAAACCACATTTAAAAAATAAGTTACGGGAAATATGTAACAATTAGTAGTAGTAGTAGTAGTAGTAAACTCTTTATTGTACAAAAAGACATATTAAAAATAACATACAATTATGAATCTAATATGATCATTTATATTCTTCTGCTTTCAAAAGTATTACTTACTGATTTTTAAAAAGCGATTTCAATTATAAGACATGTCAAGATCGCTTACCTTCTCTCAAGTTCTTTCTAATTCTAATAAAGACAAACTATATATGTTCATTATTTTACTGTCTGTGGTGTTTAAACCAAATTAGGCTTAGAACGCACTGCAATATTTTTTTGCGGTTTCAAAACCGA
Organism: Cydia fagiglandana; assembly: GCF_963556715.1. Lineage (NCBI taxonomy): Eukaryota > Metazoa > Arthropoda > Insecta > Lepidoptera > Tortricidae > Cydia > Cydia fagiglandana. The sequence continues at coordinate 11,742,786 of NC_085932.1, forward strand.
AGAAAGCGTAACTTACGGCATGCTTTACAAGAGCATACACTTACAAGACTGAAACTGCAGAAAATTAGACAGAAAATGCAAGAATGCGTTCTAAGCCTATGAGCTTATCAGTATCACACTCACTGAAACAGATAGGAATCAAAATAATCAGGGAGAATATCCATGCTCATGACACAAGTGCATCTCCTGATACCAGGACCCCCGCTAAAAGAGGGATGTTATAAGCTGAAACGCTATGTGTGTATGTCTGTCTGTAGCACCTACCATAGCTCTAAATCATATTTCTTTATTTGAAAGTGGTTTCTAGTGGTGGTTTATAGAAATGTTTTATCAAAATTGGTTCATCCATTTCATCATATTTTTCAGGCTGGTCCTATTAAGCAGCCAGCAGCACAAGTTGCCAACAGCTATGAATGGAAGGATGAGCTCTTTGGCTGTGACTTCCTTGCAGCGCCAGTCAGCCTGTTCAAACATGCTCCACTGCATGAAATGTGGGATAACACTTTTGAAGGAATGAAAGTGGAGGTCAAAAACACAGATTGTGATAACTATTCGGAAAAAATTAATGACTTTTTCTGGGTGGCTACTGTATTGAAAGTAAGTTTGATTCTGCCATTATATGGATAAAGGTACCTTATGGCAGTTGGCGCTTAGGCTATTATTAACAACGCTCCAATACAGAAATAAATTAGTATTGGATGTATTGAATCCAGTGCTATGCAACGTAAGCACCGATCGCCATAAGGTACCTTTACCATCCATTTTTCCGTCTGTCTAATTCAATCTAGTATGGAGTACAAGTCGTTCACCTACATAACTTTTCCTTTACCTAACAAAATATTTAAAATTTTTGTTCCTTATAAACTACATATTAGAATTTCACCACTTCACCATGCATGTAACATGAAAAACATAGAACTTTCTGTCCCTATGAACCTGACTGCTACATGAAAATACAACTTTTATTTTTAAGGTTAAAGGTTACATGGGACTTCTGCGCTATGAAGGATTTGGAAGTGATGATTCAAAAGACTTTTGGGTGAACCTATGTTGCTCGGAAGTGCATCCCGTTGGATGGTGTGCGACTCGCGGCAAGCCACTCATACCTCCAAGAAGCATAGAAGATAAATACACTGATTGGAAAAAGTAAGTGATATTTTCATCATGTTATTTTGTTGTGTAAAGTTTCGAATAATCCTATATTTCAATGCATAAATATATGAAAAGATCACTCTGCCATAAATACCTTGCCCTAAATCTATCATATAAATAATATTGGACAAATTTTTCATCTTAAAAATCGAGCGAGGGGAGCTCTGCAGATGAGAAAGCTATACTAGCTATAGACTATTTTCTCGCTCAATAAACGCTTGTGTAAACGTTTATTCCGTGTGAATTAATGAGATGTAAATTATGTAAAATGCTAATTTCCTGACCCCCAGTTGCTTCTAGATAATGGCCGTAACATCTACCTCAGAATGTTATAATTTTATTCCAATCAATTCATCAGTATTTACTTAACCTGTTTTAGATTCCTGGTAAAACAATTAACTGGTGCCCGTACATTGCCAGCTAACTTCTACACCAAACTAAATGACAGTCTTAAGTCGCGGTTCAGTATTGGCTCCATAATGGAAGTTGTGGACAAAAATAGGATATCACAAGTTAAGGTAAGGAGTCAACCTTCCAATCAAGCTCTCTGAACTAAAATGCAATTGGTTTGAGCTCTTAATTCTCAGGGTTTGAAATTTGCCAGACAAAAACCAACCTTAAAGTTCCAAAGCTTAGATTCAAATTTTGGATATCGCGCTCGTGGGATACGAGGGGTTAAGTGTATGCCTCAGCAACAAAACATTTTATATACCTATTGAAGTATTGCTGCAGTAATATACAAAATACACAATAGGTTAGCAATGTCAATACAAAATATGACAAGGAACTAAAGTAAATTACAAAATTGTGACCATACATATAAGCTAGAACAATCACTCATATACTTATAGCAAAAGTGGACTTGTAAAAGTGAAGTTGTTGATAAACTGAATTAATTGAATTATATTAAACTTTCAGGTTGCCAGTGTAGTTGAAATTATAGGTAAACGGTTACATGTGAAATACTATGACAGTTCTCCAGAAGATAATGGTTTTTGGTGTCACGAGGACTCTCCACTCATCCATCCTGTTGGCTGGGCCTTCAGAGTCGGACATCCGCTGGATGCCCCCCAAAGTTACTGTCAGAGGGTCGCTACAGGGCGATTTTTGCCAAATGATACGACTGCAGATATGTTTTACAAGTACCCTACAAATGAGCCTCCATTGTTCGTGGAAGGGATGAAACTTGAAGCCATTGATCCTTTGAATCTGTCAGCTGTGTGTGCTGCTACGGTTATGCAAATTTTGAATGAAGGGTAAGGGTAAAAATAATATCTCTCTCTCTGTGGTCGCTCCCTCATGACTGAGGATCGTGGTCATCGGTGGATGTGGATGCTCCACACCTGGTCTTTATGATCTGCCTCCAACGGTGCCTGTTCATCGCGTCTCTGACAACCGAGCAAAAGTTGGTTGAGGATGGAAAAATAATATACATATGTATATTTCAGACAATTAATGCTATTTCCCATACAAAGACAGCATAGACAACGAAGCTAGATTTACAATTTAGTTTATATGCATATTTAATGACGTTCGGTAATTTTGTAAATGATGACAACATCCAATAGCATATTTTAGAGCAAAACATATTTTAGTTAAATTACCTATGTAAATATTTTTATTTAGTGTTATTAATGTTATTATGTTTTTCTCAGATACATGATGATCCGAATAGACTGCTACCCAGCTGATGCGTCGGGTGCGGACTGGTTTTGCTATCATCAAAGATCACCCTGCATATTCCCTGTGGGATTTGCTCTAGCAAACAATATACCACTGGTGCCGCCCGCTGGGTATGTATTACTCATAAAAATCTTGTTCTCTGCCACTAGGCACTTTAAGAATATTCTCACTTAAACTAAATAGTTTCAATTAGCCTTTAACAGAAATTTCATAAAATACCTACTTTACAAACACACCTTTAAAATAAACAAACAGATAGATTACGATTTTAATTTGACAGAATGTCTATAAAGACCATAAACCATCGCAGATGTATTGAATAATCTTTGCAGAAAACCGCGTGTAAATCTATTCATTGAAGCTACATAAACATAGGTAACATAAGCTACTGAAACGGTTAAATTATAACAGCTTGTGCTTGTGTTAAGCCATTTGCCGAAATGGACGAAACATGTATAACACAGTTAATTTGTGAACAGTTACACGGCGGAAGAGTTCAACTGGGAAGAGTACCTGTGCGCGTGCGGCGGTCGAGCTGCGACGCGCGCTCTGTTCGCCGCCCGCGGCCACCTCGTGTCGCACGGCTTCGTGTGCGGCATGCGGCTAGAGTGCGCCGACCTCATGGACCCGCGGCTCGTGTGCGTGGCCACCGTGGCGCGGGTCGTTGCCGACCTGCTCAAGGTAACTGTCGCGGTTTACTTGTAGAATGCGACTCGAAGATGCTGAGGTTGGCATTCCATCTATCCAATATCTTCGTCCAATGTGTATTGCGTCTCACATTTTGCTTGAGAGCGTGAGACGCAATGCAATGACATTGGGCAGGTGAAATACCACCCTGACCAGAGATCAAAGCATGTACTTAATTAACTGGTTTCTAGTCTACTTGTCTATTCACTTCGATCATGAATTAATCTGATACAGCTACGTCGCTCTATTACGAATCAGTAATGGCGGTCCCTACATAGCCACAGCCAGCATTGTGTCATTAACTCATTGCTTCAGACTTTGTCTCGCGCCTCCGAGTTTGACAGCTGAAGTATTAAATTTCTAAATTGTGCCATTTAATATAGAGAAAGTGAGTAGATAATAGTACATTATTGTCGAGGCTCGGAAGTAGCTACTTGCAGGCTGAGGATTCGTTTTAAACGGGCGACCTTGGGAGTCCGTTTAATTGAATCCGAAGCCAGCAAGTAGCCTTCCAGCCGAGTCATATATAGTGCTTTTCTCAAAAATGGTGCAAGAAATATAAATATCATAGAAATATTTTACAAAAGCAACGTTCTTACATATATATTTTGACAGAAAAAAGCCCTTGCCGCCATTTTTATTTTTTTTAATAAAAAAATAGAAGTGTATTTTTCTGCCAAAAATACGCCAACCTATTTGAGACATCTAAATAGTCGCGGTACTAATCATCTGTTCGGCTGTTTAATGGGCCTGTGCCTTCATTTGATATGGTCATTTCAACTTTAAAAAAGTTTGGAACTCGACAAATAATGGAATCTGTATGCAACATTGCAGTCCCAAAATCGAGACTGCAATGTTTTTAACTTTTTAATTTTTGACTGACCATAAACTACGCGCTTCGCGACCTATTTTTTAGACGGCAAAGTCGACTTTGCCGTCCATTTTTGAGAAAAATATAATTTTGACGGGTTAGGTCCACTTCGACGGGTGGGGCTCGGAGTACGACCAGTGGCTGTGGGCGCACAGCACGGACATGTACCCGGTGGGCTGGTGCCGCGCCGTGGCGCACCGCCTGGAGGGGCCCATGCAGCCGCCGCCGCGCCAGGCGCGCAAGCCGCCGCCCAAGAACCACCGCCGCCGCCGCCGACACCACCGTACGTATTCAAGGCGTTCAGAGGTCGCGTTTCATATCCCTTTGACCGCCAGAGACGTCAACTGCCGTGCGATACAGCTCACGCGCTCAGATGACGCGCCGCACACGATAGGCGTGGCGTTCAGAGAGATAAGTGTATGCTGGCCATATCACTAGTCATATACCTATAACGACACCTATTTAAATGTATATAAACAAATTGTTTATATTTGTGTACTTCGCGAACTTCTTTAATGTCCTTCATCATTAATATGGTAGAGTTAGACCGTAAAAAGTCTGCAGCGATTTTGATAGCCCACGCAGTGCAAGTGTCATTTTAAACGTCAACCTTCTATGAAATTATGACGTATAAATAACACTTACACTGCGTGGACTATCAAATCCGCAGCAGACTTTTATTGGTGCGACTATACCTATTGTACAACTACCCCCTAACTAACCACTGAGGGCCTACCGGGAACACCCTTCGAACTTGTATATTGTCCGTAAGTGTGACATGCAGGGAGGGAACACGTCGAACGTGATTCGAGGTAGGCCCTCTGATTACTGACAAATATATCGAGAATAAAAGTATTGGAGGACTATTTCTTTTAATCGACGTTAATTATTTTCTAAATTACAGCACCGAAAGCCCAGCCACAACCGCCAAACATAACCGAAGACAGCTCCCAAAATTCCGACATGGGCGACGCAAAAAGCTTGTCACCCCCCACTAGCGTGTCCGAGATCTCCGCCGACGTAGAGTCAAGACACGACGACACGGAATCGAGACCCGACGACACGGACTCGAGGCCTGATGAGACGGAGGCGAGACCTGAAGAGTCGAGACCTGATGAGGAATCGAGACCTGACGATATGGAATCGAGGCCGGACTCGGAGGCGAGAGCGGAGGATGCCGAGTCGAGACCTGACGATAAGATGGATGTGGAAGAGGCGCCTACCGAGATTTCGCATGAGCGGTTGAGCGATGAGACGAATCAAGAGTCTATGGTGAGACCGTTACTCTTAGTCTATTACAATTGCGCTTTCCCGGTTTTAACTTAAATTAGCTTAGCAAAATTCTAAGAATTGGCACACTCCTTTTTACGGAAGCGTGCTATCTAACCTTCTAACCCAGAGGGGAAACCAGGCTTTATTAGTATTTTTCTGGTTTCCTCATATTTTCCTACACTGAAAAGCGACGGGCAAGACGTTTTGTATGGTATTATATCATCATTAGCTATATGATCTAGTCACGTCGTTTTGTTAGACCAGAATATAAACTGACCTAAGAGGTTCTTTGCTCTGAATTTAATTGTGAGTATCAGTGGAATGAATGCTCCTATTAATTAACGACGCGTTTAAAAGGGAATTTACTGAGACACTAGTTTTCATGTAAGCGTATTTCGCAGAGCATACCCACGGACGCGTCGCAAGACTCCAGCGTGCACCTGGGCCCCGTGTCGCCCGACACGTCCAGCCAGTCCGCCTCCGACAAGCTCATCCCGCGGCTGGTGGACGCGGCCGTGCCGCGCGACCAGCTGTCGTCAGTGGAGCCCGAGAACTGGACGCCGGCCGACGTGGCCCGCTTCCTGGCCGTCAACGACTGCCAGCCCTACACCGACAACTTCACCAACGTCACCGGCCCCGTGCTCCTCCAGCTCTCCAAAGACGAGATCATAGAACTCCTCGAGATGAAGGTCGGCCCCTCCCTAAAAATATTCGACCTCATCCAGCAGCTCAAATGCAAAATTAAACAACCTCAGTGTAGACTAAACTTCAAGTGAGGCGCGGCTTCGAACCGAGGATTCGGAGGTGACGGAAAACTGTGGCCTTTAATGCACTCCCGGGATGCACTTACAAATAATCATGGCTTTACAAGTGTGTGGTGAAATGGGTCTCTATTTGACGCTTTATAGCGGCAGCGGACTTTGTCATATTATGTCACTTCGCCTTCCTATTGAAAAGAAGTCCGAATAGGGCCCTCGCTTAGTATTTAATTGTCATAGGCAGATGTATGGTTGCAAAATGGGATTATGGCCAGTGAGGTTCGAGACGCCATAGGCGGGCCTTTATTATCCCTCCTGCACTCAACTCCTGTAATCAAATAAGCTGTCGCAAGTTTTATTGCATTATTTATAGACCGGTCGATACTGTCATAGTTCTTGTAGTCTTTATATTTCAGAGTTGAATTCCGGAGGTTATTGCGGCGTATTTTAACATTCACTATCGAAATAAACAGCGAATTTGCCAGTACCGGGCGGTATACTTTTATACTTGTAAACCATATTTATTTTAAACATAAATCGGTTATTTTAACTTTTACTTATTTGATACGTGTAAAGAAAAGGGGATAGCATTGTTAGTTAGCTGAGATCCGGTCACCAGTATGTAAACACGATGATATCCTTGCTTGTAAATCATAAGTATTCTACTAGTATTTTACGGTAAACTACCATTTGTTGGCGCCCGAAAAATTGTTAACACCTAGTTTTTACATAATTGCCTTGACATGTGGTTGTTGGTGCCTGTGGCGCTCAAACAAATAGGTTTACCTTTTATAGACGAGTATAGAGGTCATTTAACGGTGAACGGGAAAAGTTCCATTTCGGCATTCAGAATCATGGTAAAAAATGAGAATTACATCCCCTTATAGGCTTATACGAATATTTAGTCATCTCTTTAGTTCATTAATATGCATGCCTAATTAGTTATTAATCAAGTATATACATTATAAAGTGTATATAAATATGTGATAAATCCCATTTTGCTTAGAAGCAATAATAGTTACGGTGCTTAGTGTTATTCTTATTAGCTTTGCTATTTTAGGGGTAGAGGCTTACCTCCTAGGGAAAGTGGGCTGTTTTAGGTGGTGTCTTTATTTGAACGTATGTCAGTAATTGTGTACAGTAATATTTTTGTATGTAGATTATGTCTGCCATATCAAAATACTGCCAATCAACGCAAGGGATGTATTATATTTCGTGTGAGTGTGTCGAATATAATTTAAAGCTGCGTGTCAGATCTAAATTCGGCCTACAAAAATATTTACACAATATTAGTTACAATGAATTACAAGTTGGAATCACCCCAGTATCACAGGAATTTGTCTTGTATTGAGTTATAATTATTCGATACTGGTCAATAGTAACGGATTTTTTTTATTGAACGAACCTCACATATTTACGAAGTACTAACTATATATAATCTTAATCAAATTACAGAAAATAGTATGAAATACTTTAACTAATAAAATACTGTCATTTATACCAATGACTTTTGCATGTGTAACATTCGTTTTTACATAAGGACAGTATAGACAAAAACTGCTGATATTCAGTATTAATATGAGTAGTACATTCTGCTCAGGCCCACTAAGGTCCTTTTTTGGAATCTGATCATTTTGAAAACTGCCTTATCGTAATGAAATATCATAGGAATTAAACATTCAACTCTTAGCTCGTGGTCGTCTCTTGCCAAAGTTTTGTTTAAGTCTCCGTGATTCACAGATTACTAAATGTAAATAATTCATGGATTTTATATGTTGTTTACCAGCATTATATTTTGTGTGTCTAAAAATGGGTTTGAACGATTTTAATTATAAATAAAAGCATTTAATAAATATGGATCTTTTATTTGTATGGACGGAATACAGGGCATACTATTTGCTTTTCTCTTAACTGGTTTAAAAATGTTGCCTACTGGTTACCAATGAATCTCCTTATTTGTAGAGATATCTTGAAGCATTTGGTTTGTTATTAATCTGAAACAAGTTATAGTTTAGCATTATCATTTCGATCGTTATTTGAAACATAATATATAGATCATCAGTTACACACAATGAAATGCAACTAACACTAGCGATAATAGTATTTGACACCATCCTAAAGCCCCCTCTAGACTATGCGCGTGAATCGCGGGCGAAGCCGCGAACGCGAGTGTGGAGTCGATTTCGCTGTCTGCGAAAATCGACGCCACACTCACGTTCGCGGCTTCGCGCACGAGTGTGGAGGAGGCTTAATGGATAATAGTATTTGACACCATCCATTAGGATCCTAATGGATGGTGTGAATACTATTATTTCCAAGCATATGTAAATGTTGATTGTACCTAGTACATACTAATGTCGGGGTTTGATACACGTACATCTAGTTTCTATAACAAATTCCTACTTCGAATTGTCAGCTAAATTAGAGGTTGACGGTAACTCAGGTCAGGTAGTCAAAAGTAAACTTGTCAATTATTCAGAACAGTTCCTACGAAACATAATGGCGCCAGCGCCATCTTTGTCAGCTGTTAAATTTTGAGGAGTTTTGACTTAACTAAACTTTATTAACATTATGTTGCAGTAAGGATTACCTCATTGTGTGACTGGGAACTGAAGATGAATAAAGCGCGCAACAGAGTAGGTTTCCAGCTCTCCGGGCGTGGCATTTGTGATATTCTGACACCCACGTAACCTCGCACATTCCATCTAATTCTTCTAATTCATCTGTAATTATAATATTCATCTATAATTTCAACCAAAAGGGTAGGTAAGAAGCCTACTTATTGTCGGTTTTTAATAAGGCGTTATTTGATTATCAAATCGAATCACAATGTTGATTATTGAAATAATATAATATGAAGCTATTGCCTTTGAGGCAACACTGCCATCGACTACAAACCAAAATCTTGTGTAATAACTGCCAATTGCTTATTACAGAGGGCGCTAAATAGGTTTCAACTTCATTCGTCAATAAAGTATAAGTACCATAGAGAGACTCCATGGTTTCTGCTTTCCGGTGTTTGTTTTTAGTTGAATTCGCAAAACGTGATACAATGATTGCAGCGCCATCTGCGTTAAACTCTACATGCAGGACAACCCTACCTTTTTCCCCACCTCGTGATTTGTGCTCGCGGGCCAGCTCCCTAGCCGCAGTGACGTAAAAAGTTCTCAATATGTCCACCTTGTGAGCGCCGGGCATACCTCGGCTCTTCTGATTGGTTGCGTGAAGGTGACGAGAAAATACGCATCTTTGATTATTAGTGTTAACTAATAGAATTCTGAAAAAAATGTCTTATTATTTTCTCGCAACTCTCTGGCCTGGCCTTCTAATTACAAAGACGGTAAACATACCCCAACACACATGGTTCGAAACTAATGCTCATCGGAAAATTCCTCGGATAGGCAACCTTCGCGTCCTTGATAACCTGAGCGAAGCCTTCCCAGCACTGCAGCACTATCTCGTCGATCTGAGAGAGCGCCGGCGTCGCCCCGCACACCACTAGTATGTAAACATCTGCTAGCAGTTTGCAGGTTACAGCTCTGAATGCGACCTGGAATAATAGCGGGTTGTAATGATCCTGCATTTTGTTAAAAGCGACGCTGGTTTGCAAGATTGTTTCTTGACGTTAATCAAACTAAACTATCACCTGGGTAAGTTCTGACGGCCCCCATTAAAATACAGCTCCACCCCAAATGGTCAACGCAGCGTAGGTACAACCCCGCTTGGTCAATAATTTTTGAGCATCCGCTTCGCTTGCTTAAGTGACTCGCAATCGTTTGTAGCATAATATTATCTATTTTGTATTTGATAGACTGGACTCGATACTTCGTGAGCTATAATGCCTATAATATTAGTAACTAGTCTGTAGGTGTGATTTTCAGACGGAGCAGTGGACCATGCTGTGAACTCAAGTTACGCTTATAGTCACCAAAGTATTACTGTTACCTTTTAAAAAAGTTGTTCTATACTTGCATTAGGACTTATCTGCGGCAAGTAGACAGGCGTCTCCCTTAACGGAGCTCCATCTTGCGTGGCAGCCAATAATAGCAACAGTCTCGCCTCTCGCGGATCCAATTCACCGAAGTCTGAACTGGTTGCCACCAAGCGACCGTGGATGCTGAGGCACGCCCAACGACCAGTCAGGCTCTCTGAGTAGTTGTCTAATGCTTGCTGGAATAAGTTTACATCCGTTTATCGGCGTATCGTACTTAATCGTAGCTCCTCTAGCTTAGTCGTTTGGTGGAAAGTTATTAGGGTTCACTTCGTATGTAGAGATTTAAAAAATACTTATACCTATGTTCGTATATGAAAGCCGCCACCGGGTTGCAATTTATTTCTTGGTAATGGTATTCAAGGGCAATTCGTTCAAGAAACCATATTTTTTGGAAAAGGGGGTCAATTAAAATTAATATACCTACCGGTTGAGAAACGGGTCCCAAGATATTTTCGACCACACAACCAAAACTCACTAATTACAAAAAAATAATTAAACGAAAATCAACTTTTTTACAGTCCTAATATAGTTCACTATGGCTATGAACTTGTGTAGTAATTAGTGAGTTTTGGTTGTCATCTGGGGGCCGATTTTTGAATTTCGACCACTCGATTTCGTGTATTTCAAAAAATAATATCTCCACTACTCGGCATTTAAATTCTACTAATAGAATTGAAATCGAGTGGTCAATACCAATAGATTCCAAATTTCGATCGCTCGTATTTCTAAAATTAGAATTTCGCCGTTTTCCACCGATTTCCGAGTGACGGAATCGAGCGATCGAAATTCAAAAATCGGCCCCCTGATGTTTTATTTCATGCATTTTTCAAACTAATAAAGCAAGATTCTAAGAAAGAAGCTTTTAGTAAATAAGTAAACAAAGAAAATAAGTAAGTGCTACAGTGAATGTCCTCCCTTATTCATAAATGCACTACATGCCTCAAATTAGTCATTATGTTTTATCCCTTCCTTACAAAAGCATAATAAGTCAAAACGACAGATTAAGATACTAACGATTATTAGCTAATCGAGGCTTGATATTTATGTATTTTTATACCTTAACCGTCAAAATATAAGCATAGCTTTAATTAAAACAAGTTCAGGAAAAATCCTTCGGCAAGCCTTATAAATCCAAGAAGTTGAGAAGAATTGGTACCTAATAGAAATTAGTCCTTTTTCCTATAAACACCAGTGCCATAACCCAAATAAAATATGTAATTTCACCTGCAGTTGCTGAGCTTGAGGGCACAATATACTCTGAATCAGATCCAATACCAATGTGGGGTGAGGACTAAGCACCGCTTCTGGATCTAGAGACTCCAGCAAATAGTCTAGAATCGGGTAACACTGACGCAGGTCTCTCTTTATCTGATCAATGTTCTTAAAACTGTCTAGCTCTTTCTTACCAATGCTGAATATCATTAGGTTATGAACAGTGGACAGTAGAAGCTCCAAGTCACACTCTAAACCGCCTGTTGCAACTCCAATTAGTGTGACACTGTAAGAAATTTAATGTGAGAATTATTTTGGACCTGGACTAACTATAGGTACAGTCATCAAAAATATATGATGCGCTCTTATTGCGCTCCAAATAAGAAAGTGTCACATATTTTTGCGGCCCTAGTTGTGTAAGATACTATTGCTGATGACTGTACTTAAATTATAGCCAGCCAAGAGACAGAAACCATTGGGAAATAATCAACAGAATCAGGCGTTACTTTGAAAAGATCCATATTAAATGAAACAAAAATATTACTTTGCTAATCCGCAAATTTATAATGTGCTAACATGGTGCTAGCCAATAAGCTCCTGTTATACATTTGCGTGTTTTAATTCATGCAATTATGTACCCACCCTCCCACAGCGAAATAAATATAACAGTGCTACGAGGTATCTTAATGAGAGGCTGGAAACGCCAGACTGTGTCCACATCTCACTGCATACAAAAAATATGCAAGTAAGTATACTGGTTAGTTAAGTAAACACTTAACACATTCACTGCAAAGAATGTGCTAGGTGTGCTCCTTTTGTATTGGAAATGCTGCTTGGCACTGAAAGTGTTAAAACTAAAGTGGAAATCTACAATTATAGCAATAGCTAGAGAAATCATGAGTTAAGATTGACTACACAGGATAATATTTCAAAAAATTACCTTTTGCTATATTCCTTCCACAATATATTTCCATTGTCTACTTGAGTGTTGACCATTAACAAGTTATGGCATTTGCTGAACATGTTGATTCCATGTAGAGATGCTATAGTTGAGAATTGAATCTTGAAATAATTATAATAAACATGAATTAAAGGTTTTGTCATTCATTTTACTGATGTAATTAGATAACTAATAAATCAACGGCTAACTTACATTTTCACTGTTCCCTCGTTTTCTCGAAAATATGGGTACGCCACTTTCTGTAGCTACGGCTATAACTAAGACAGACATTTTTTAAGTTAGGTATTATGATTGTAATTCAGGGATTCATTTAATAACTTCAAAACTTTTGCAACTTTGCTGGACGATTAACAAAATAACAAAACAAATAATTGACAGTAACAGAGACAGTGACAATGTCATTAGTGTCATCACAACCACAGAATAAATAATAGTACTACCGTACAGGAAGGAAACTTCCTACCAAGGGCCCAACCTTTTCTGTTCATGTTCATTTCTCTCTCCTCGCTCTTTTAAAATGCCGTTTGTCAAAAAAGGACAACCATACTGTTGACAAGGTGGACTTCAAATCAAGTGTTGCCTTTCTTGATGCGCCCAGGCTGTGTATGTGTTAGTAGAAGAGCCGGCCGCAAATTTTCTAACCGACTTGATACCACGATGAAATGCACAATGGTTTCCCATAAAAGTGATGCTAAGTCCGAATTCGATAGTCTGCCACGGCGGAACTTGCCGAAAGTACGAAAAAGAAGGCCACTTCCGGTGCGAAAAAAGGGGGCTGATTTAACCCATCTGATACCGAAATAATAGTTATGGCAGCAGTTAGAAATTTACATGTAGACACATAAAAGCGAAGTCTGCCAGTATTTTTTTTGCCGGAAGTGCTTGGCAGACGCTCTCAAAGGTGGCCAACGGGACCCCTAATTTAACCCATCTGATACCACCATGAAACCAATTCCAGTCGGTAGGTATGAACCCTCATGTCAGGAATATATAAGTCTGCCAAGGCTTTTCCTGCCGAAACACCTTGGCAGACGAGATTATGTAAGCAAGGTCGGCATCGGTTACCCTACACTAACCCATCTGATACCACCATGAAACCAATTCCAGTCGGTAGGTACGAACCCCCATTTTAGGAATATATAAGTCTGCCAAGGTTTTTCCTGCCGAAACACCTTGGCAGACGAGATTATAAACAAGATGACCATCGGTTACCGTACACTAACCCATCTGATACCGCCATGAAACCAATTCCAGTCGGTAGGTATGAACCCTCATTTCAGGAATATATAAGTCTGCCAAGGCTTTTCCTGCCGTAACACCACGGCAGACGAGATTATGTAAGCAAGGTCGGCATCGGTTACCCTACACTAACCCATCTGATACCACCATGAAACCAATTCCAGTCGGTAGGTATGAACCCCCATTTTAGAAATATATAAGTCTGCCAAGGTTTTTCCTGCCGAAACACCTTGGCAGACGAGATTATAAGCAAGATGACCATCGGTTACCGTACACTAACCCATCTGATACCACCATGAAACCAATTCTAGTCGGTAGGTATGAACCCTCATTTCAGGAATTTATAAGTCTGCCAAGGCCTTTCCTGCCGAAACACCTTGACAGACGAGATTATGTAAGCAGCATCCACATACGAGGGATCCGTATATTGGGATTATACAGATTACGGACATTATTAATAGCTGTAGGCTTATTTATAACTTTATGCTTATACATATTTGTATATTATTATGTTATTAATAAAATATATTTATAATTTATTAAACCTAAACTTAATATATTGGGAATTCATTACCTGCTTACGGCAGTAGTAGGGATAAGTGGGTGAGTTCTGGCTCACTGAGCCAGGCCAACAGTCCCTCCCCCTTTTTTCCCTTGTTGAGGCCCTGCAACTTTGCCTTGAACCCAAACTAATGTCATTGTAGCTCGAATCTAACCTAATTTATTTTTATTGCTTTTAGAATATTTCAAGTATCTACTTTTGCAAAGTTAAATGTTGAAATCTCTATTTCGAAAAATGGAATTTTAATGTGACTTTAACACGTTCACTGCGTTACGGAGGCTTTAAGCCCCGTACGATGTCATTATTCAGTGCGAAGTTAAATTTATTTTAGAAGTTAAAGTGGGAGGGGAGGGTGCACACATTTTACCACTTTGGAAGTGTCTCTCGCGCAAACTATTCAGTTTAGAAATAAATGATATTAGAAACCTCAATATCATAAGCGATAAGACCGTCTGTTGCTACCTCTATTGTATTTGTTTATGTTATTTCCCATTTATTGTAAACTAAGTGTATGTGAGGCGTGCAATAAAGAGTATTGTATTGTATTGTATTGTATCATTTTTGAAGACCTATCCATAGATACCCCACACGTATGGGTTTAATGAAAAAGACATTTTAAGTTTCAGTTCTAAGTATGGGGGACCCCCAAAATTTATTGTTTTTTTTTCTATTTTTGTGTTGAAATCTTAATGCGGTTCACAGAATACATCTACTTACCAAGTTTCAACAGTTCTTATAGTTTCGGAAAAAAGTGGCTGTGACATACGGACGGACAGACACACAGACATGACGAATCTATAAGGGTTCCGTTTTTTGCCATTTGGCTACGGAACCCTAAAAAGGAGGTATTAATTCGGTTTTTTAATGTTTGATATCTCCGTCATTTCAGGATCGATTTTGAAAATTATTTTGTTAGTTGAGTTGTAACTTGTAAGTATATACATACAGATTGGTTCCGTCTTTGTCAAAACCCAGTTCTGATGGTGAGATTTATGAGGAGTCGAGGGCACTCTTCAAATCTTGTAAGGGTGGTTCACATTTGTATGGGAAAAATTCAAACTCTAGCTAGAAGAAGCGGCACCCCCTCATTTTGTTACACTTATTATGTTGACAAAATACGCCAAGTTTGTAATCTTACAATCTTAACTACAAGGGGGTGCTCAAAACACTTTGAAATTTTTCAAATTGTATGAAATCAAAAAAAAATATACTTTTTTATGTAAGTAGTAGTTTTCACATTATTTGAAAGTGTGATTTAAAAGATATTATTTTGAAAGAAAATGTTTTTCTACTTCAAAACTTATACATCACATGTGCAAATAGTGTGAAACCAGATATTTAAATAAAATTCTGAATCATAAATACTCTTTTTGTTGGGTTTCAAACAACATACAAAATTTCAACGTGGTTAAGCATTTGTATAGTTCGTTTTTTTAGCATTAGAAAGAACTTGCAAGAAGGTAAGCGATCTTAGCATGTCTTTTAATTGAAAAACGCTTTTCAAAATTCAAAAACTATTACTTATGAAAGCAGACGAATATAAATGATCGTACTAGATTAATAATTGTTACATACATATTTGCCGTAACTTATTTAACTTAATGTGTTTTTCAATTAAAAGACACATCAAGATTGTTTACCTAATTTCTAATGCTAAAAAAAACGAAGTATAGTTGAGATAAATTAAGAAACTTGGTGTATTTTATCAACATAATAAGTGTAACAAAATAAGGGGGTGCCCCTTAGGAAAAAAAATGTTTTTTGAACCACCCTAACATATAGTGATACTGGTGTATTTTAAACAAACCAAGCATTTACATTCAGAATTGTGACATTTGATGAAGTGAAACTGCTGATGATGATCAGAATGGAACTCTTCAACGACGCATAGCTCATGTTTGGGGATTTGTCCTCTTCGTTATGTTTGTTAAGCACGTTAGATTTTTAAGTCATATTATCGTGAAGCTCAAGTTCTGATGATGGGTATTGGATCTGGAGCGTAAAGAGAAACTATGATGATCTGGATGAAGAGATATATTATCGAAAGGAATAGGCACTGATACAAATTTTGTGTTTACAGCATTAGGGTCTAAACGAATGTGTCTGCTTGACGCACGCGAACAAAAGCCGTGTATTTATTTAAATATTCAAACTAGTTCTACGCGCGTTCACGCAGTATCCTTTAAACAAGATTCTGTTAGTTTATAAAGACACTTTCCAACACTGGCCCTTAAACTAAAGCAGTCTTGTTTCAACACACAAACACAAAACTTAAGTTAACATTAAATTAACAAAAACATATGCACTGAGCTTTCGCTACACCGTATCAACAAAGTTCAGTCATCCACTTGTAATTCAATAAATGTTTGAAAAGTAAACGAGTCTTTTGATTTCATGTAATCACTATCATGTTCGACTAAACCAACAAATAACCATGATGGTAATCACATTAAGAACACAATTATTACATAGAATACACAGTTATATGTATTTACCTATGACAGTAATGTGAGCTGTCTCACAAACTTACTATGTTTAACTTTACACAACGCTTTTGTCAGTATATCTGCCAACATATCATTAGTATTCAGATACTCAATAGTAATCTTATTACTATTTACAAGTTCTCTAATAAAATGATGCCGTATATCGATATGTTTGGTCCTAGCATGATGTAAAGAGCTCCTACACAATTTTAGCGCTGACTGATTGTCATTGAAAATTGTCGGTACAATTTCTTTGTTTATAATTTCTTTCAGAAATGTACTAATAAACAAACCCTCTTTACAAGAATTAGACAAAGAATAGTATTCGGCCTCGGTAGAGCTAAGGCTAACTGTTTTTTGCTTGCGACTTTCCCAAGTAACTACTGACTCACCTATTTTAAAGACATAGCCCGTGTACGACCGGCGGTCTACGTCGTCGCTGCCCCAGTCTGCATCCGCATATCCAGTGATGTCCAGCTGCTGCTTGCCTTTCTTAAAAGTCTAACGGAGATCCAAGGTACCTTTCAAGTAGCGCAGGACTCTTTTGGCTGCTTTCCAGTGGGTCTCTGTAAATGATTCGTTAAATTGACTCAAGTAGCTAACTGCGTATGCGATGTCTGGTCGGGTACAGATAGCAATATACATAAGAGAACCTACAAGACCTCTATAATCATAGGTATCATCTCTTTGATTGCCCCTAGGTAACTTAAGTCCAGTTTCCATGGGAGTAGGCGAACACTTACACTCTTCCATTTTATATTTCTTCAGCACCATTGCGATATAACTGGATTGATCGAGAGTAATTTTGTTTTCATCTCTACACAATCTCATACCTAACACCTGATGAGCTGACCCTAGATCTGTCATATCAAATTCCTTCATTAATTTGACTTTGACATCTAACTTATCACGTTCATTATCACCTGTCGAAAACAATATTATATCATCAACGTACAGAGCAATAATTATAAACGACCCCCTCAGTCGCTGAAAATAAACACAAGGCTCAGATGATGACTTATTGAACTTCAACTTACTGTATAGAACATGATCAATCTTCTCGTACCATGCCTTTGAGGCTTGTTTCAACCCGTAAATGGCTTTATTTAATTTGTAGACCTTACTTTCTTGACCTTTAACTATAAAGCCTTCCGGTTGTTCCATGAATACAGTTTCCTTCAAGTCACCGTTGAGAAATGCTGTTTTTACATCAAGATGTTCAATCTTCATACCGTACTCAACCGCCAAGGCTAACAAAGTACGTATAGTGGAGTATCTGACAACCGGTGAATACGTCTCCTCATAGTCTATTCCATATTGCTGCGTGAAGCCATTAGCTACCAGGCGCGCCCTATATTTGAGTAGTTCACCGTTCAATCCACGTTTTACTTTGAACACCCACTTGCATTTGACAGGTTTTTGTGACTCTCGTCGATCTGTCAGTGTCCAACACTCGTTCTTAATAAATGAGTTGTACTCACAAGACATTGCTTCTCTCCAATTGTCAGCATCTGGACCACTCAGTGCTTCTCGTACAGTCCGTGGAGCATCTGGATCGCACGTACCCGCTAGGAATCCAAAATGTGGTGAACCCGATGAACTGTCATATTCCGAAGTATCCATACTCTCCTCCTCTGGAATATAAGTTTCATCGGCCGGATCATCACTTTCACTAGAGCTAGACGAATCATGTATTGTGATCGTACTCATTCGATAAAGATAAAGATAAAAGATAAAAAATAGTTTATTCAAGTAGGCATATTACAATGCGCTTATGAACGTCAAATAAACCTTTACCGGCTCCAACCGTATACCTCTGCCCCGAGAAGTTTTAATCCCCCCTCAATTGGAGGAGGGTATCCCAATATGGGACCGGCAACAAACTCGGCGGGACACATCTTTTCAAAACATTATTACATCTTATAATTAACATGCATTACGAGTAATTAAGAAAAATACAATTTAAATTACTATAGAATTCATGCAATTATACTCAGTGAGTACATAACTTTATAGAATTTGATATAAAAAATAAACATATATGTACATGAAATCACAAATACTCTTTCAGCTCTTTCAGAAAACATATCAAATCTTACAAAAGGAAAAGAAATTAAAATCAATAAAAGAAATGAGAATACATATTATATGAATCTGACTGATTGTTATGAGATGCTTTCATACAATTTGATGTGCTTTCTTACCTGAGCTGAGTCACCTTTAACTCTACACATAATACAATATTTTTAATTACTACTTGTCGTTATTACAGTTTCTGGTTTGGACCATGCATGTTTGTCTGTCAAGTAGTCCTCGACTCTGTAATAAGCCTTCAACATCAATGACTTTTTTAAGTAATTCTTAAGAGCTGGAAAGGGTAATCTTAAAGCATCCTCAGGTAACTTGTTATAAAAATGAATGCATTGCCCAACGAATGACTTCTGTACTTTACGAACACGAAACTTTCTGATAGCAAGCTTATTTTTATTTCTAGTATTATAGTTATGGACATCAGAATTCTTAGTGAAGGAGTCTAGATTCTTAACAACATAAATAATACTATCATATATGTATTGGGAAGCTACAGTTAAAATATTAATTTCTTTAAAAAGTTCTCTTAATGATTCACGCACCCTTAAATTATATATAGAACGAATGGCTCTCTTTTGTAAGACAAATATAGTCTGTATGTCAGCTGCTTTGCCCCAAACCAGAATACCATATGACATTACACTATGAAAATAACTATAATAAACAAGGCGAGCTGTCTCAACATTAGTCAATTGTCTAATTCTCCTCACAGCGTAAGCGGCCGAACTTAATTTGTTTGCTAGTGTTCTTATATGAGGACTCCATTGTAGATTTTTGTCCAATGTTAAACCAAGAAACAGTGCTTTATCTACCATCTCTAAGCATTCATTATTCAAAAGTATCTTAGTATCGACTGGTTTAACATTCGGCAAAGAAAATCGAATGCATTTAGTTTTCTTAGCATTAAGAAGCAGTTTAGTACATTAACGAGTGTGCTGTTAATTACACTGTAATCGGTAGATTTACGATCAACCGCTCAGAATACGAGTTCGATCGCTCGTATTCTGAGAATTTTGTGTCAAATTGGCATCATCAGACGTACCGCTCACTACCGATGATTCTGGTTGTACAGAAGTTGAGTCAGACAATTGGAGAGAAGCAATGTCTTGTGAGTACAACTCATTTATTAAGAACGAGTGTTGGACACTGACAGATCGACGAGAGTCACAAAAACCTGTCAAATGCATGGAAGCGTGCTGGGCCCATAACCTATTGGATCTGGAGCGTAAAGAGAAACTATGATGATCTGGATGAAGAGATATATTATCGAAAGGAATAGGCACTGATACAAATTTTGTGTTTACAGCATTAGGGTCTAAACGGATGTGTCTGCTTGACGCACGCGAACAAAAGCCGTGTATTTATTTAAATATTCAAACTAGTTCTACGCGCGTTCACGCAGTATCCTTTAAACAAGATTCTGTTAGTTTATAAAGACACTTTCCAACAATGGGATCCATAAGGAATCGAGGGAACTCTACAAATCTTAATGGCATTGTATAGTGACTCTTGTATTTTCATCAGGCAAACAAGGATTTACATTAAGAACAGTGGCATTTGATGAAGTGGTATTGCTGATGGTGATCAGAACGGAACTCCTCGACGACTTGTCTTTTTCTAATTGATTGTTAAGCAAGTTACCCCACTGGCAAAACAAGCAAGATTTTGAATTCGACTTCTACCTGAACCTGGACCCGGACGCGGACCCGGGCTCGAGGTCGCGAATTCGGACACGGACCCGTTTTCTATTTGGTTGGTGTAAATGGAGTTGGTGAATTTTTTGATTAATTCGGGCGAAAACTGGAAGGTTAGGTATCATAAAATGTTCATGAAGAGAAATTGTAAGAGATGGTATCATTACCAACAACTGTGGAAAATACTGTTTAGTTACTCTTTATTTAAAAATAGCAAAATCAAATTGCATGATTTCATTCGTTTTCTCCACTGTACACAGAATAAGTAATGATATTTAGACTAGACAAAAAATCAAAATCGCTCTCCTTCTTGATGCGACTGGCAAATCATATTACTTTTTGGCAACCGGGTTTTTTAACCTAATTAGACCCCGCTGAATCCGAATTTGCCGGTTGCTCGATCGAAATCTTGACCAGAAGTGAGATATTTGACATTAAAGGTCCGTTTTTTTCGTTTTGCGTAAATAACTCTTAAACGGTGGTGCATAGCAAAAAATGTTCTATTACATAAGTAATATGCATAAAATTGCCTACAAGAAAGATTCAGTACAATTCAGTACAATTTGTAATTAACTTTCTTCCTTTAATATCGCTTGAAATATTGATCCTAGAGAAAAGTGTTCTAGATGTTTTTTCGAAGAAATTTTATGTAGATAATTTATTCTTAAAAACCTATTTCGCTATGGGACACCGTTTACGAGTTATTTACAAAAAACTAAAAAAGGACTTTAAAATTGATTATAATTAACTTACCCGCTGCTTTGTCTTTTTAAATATTGATCCTAGCGAAAAGTGGTCTGCATGTTTCTTGTAGGAAATTTTACGTTTATTATTTATGTATAGATTTTTTTTTGCTATGAGTCATACTTTTCAAATTATTAACGAAAAAATAACAACAAGGAACCTTAGAATTTATTATAATTAACTTTCCCTCTTTATTATCTTTTTAAATATTGATCCCTGCAAAAAGTGTACTGAATCTTTTTTGTTCAAAATTTTGTGTAGATTATTAACGTCTAACAACATATTTTGATATTGGCCACCGTTTGAGTTATTTACGAAAACCTAAAAAACGGGACCTTAGAAGTGATTATAATTAAATTTCCCGCGTTAAAATCTCTTTGAATATTGATCCTAGCGAAAAATTGTACTGAATCTTTCTTGTAGGCAATTTTATGCAGAATACTTATGTAATAGAACATTTTTTGCTATGTGCCACCGTTTAAGAGTTATTTACAAAAAATGAAAAAAAGGGACCTTTAATGTCAAATATCTCACTTCTGGTCAAGATTTCGATCGAGCAACCGGCAAATTCGGATTCAGCGGGGTCTAATTAGGTTAAAAAACCCGGTTGCCAAAAAGTAATATGCTTTGCCAGTCAAAATCGATTTTATGAAAAATATGACCAGTCTAATTACTATATATGTTCAGAATATTATTTGAATAAACTTAGGATAGGATACTTAGGATAGGAAATAAAATGTGTGTTTTTATATCTTTAAACCCAATTTCTAAGTAGACTGCACATACATTAAAGTCACATTAAAATTCCATTTTGCGAAATAGAGATTTCAACCTTTAACTTTGCAAAAGTAGATAATTGAAATATTCTAAAAGCAATAAAAATAGATTAGGTTAGATTCGAGCTACAATGACATTAGTTTGGGTTCAAGGCAAGGTTGCAGGGCCTCAACAAGGGAAAAAAGGGGGAGGGACTGTTGGCCTGGCTCAGTGAGCCAGAACTCACCCACTTATCCCTACTACTGCCGTAAGCAGGTAATGAATTCCCAATGTATTAAGTTTAGGTTTAATAAATTATAAATATATTTTATTAGTAACATAATTATATACAAATATGTATAAGCATAAAGTAATAAATAAGCCTACAGCTATTAATAATGTCCGTAATCTGTATAATCCCAAAATACGGATCCCTCGTATGTGGATGCTGCTTACATAATCTCGTCTGTCAAGGTGTTTCGGCAGGAAAGGCCTTGGCAGACTTATAAATTCCTGAAATGAGGGTTCATACCTACCGACTAGAATTGGTTTCATGGTGGTATCAGATGGGTTACTGTACGGTAACCGATGGTCATCTTGCTTATAATCTCGTCTGCCAAGGTGTTTCGGCAGGAAAAACTTTGGCAGACTTATATATTTCTAAAATGGGGGTTCATACCTACCGACTGGAATTGGTTTCATGGTGGTATCAGATGGGTTAGTGTAGGGTAACCGATGCCGACCTTGCTTACATAATCTCGTCTGCCATGGTGTTACGGCAGGAAAAGCCTTGGCAGACTTATATATTCCTGAAATGAGGGTTCATACCTACCGATTGGAATTGGTTTCATGGCGGTATCAGATGGGTTAGTGTACGGTAACCGATGGTCATCTTGTTTATAATCTCGTCTGCCAAGGTGTTTCGGCAGGAAAAACCTTGGCAGACTTATATATTCCTAAAATGGGGGTTCGTACCTACCGACTGGAATTGGTTTCATGGTGGTATCAGATGGGTTAGTGTAGGGTAACCGATGCCGACCTTGCTTACATAATCTCGTCTGCCAAGGTGTTTCGGCAGGAAAAGCCTTGGCAGACTTATATATTCCTGACATGAGGGTTCATACCTACCGACTGGAATTGGTTTCATGGTGGTATCAGATGGGTTAAATTAGGGGTCCCGTTGGCCACCTTTGAGAGCGTCTGCCAAGCACTTCCGGCAAAAAAAATACTGGCAGACTTCGCTTTTATGTGTCTACATGTAAATTTCTAACTGCTGCCATAACTATTATTTCGGTATCAGATGGGTTAAATCAGCCCCCTTTTTTCGCACCGGAAGTGGCCTTCTTTTTCGTACTTTCGGCAAGTTCCGCCGTGGCAGACTATCGAATTCGGACTTAGCATCACTTTTATGGGAAACCATTGTGCATTTCATCGTGGTATCAAGTCGGTTAGAAAATTTGCGGCCGGCTCTTCTACTATGTGCGTAAAAGCGTATATGTGTGCTCTTTTAGGGATGTGAAAAGTCGATTTTAATCATGTTATATATCGATAAACGCTACACAGCGGAACGAAATAGCGATTAAGTGAAGCTTCAATATCTTCGTTAAACATAAACATAATTGAAATGCTAATGGATAATGAATATATTATAATATAATAATATAATTCAATTATTGCTGAACACCTATTTTAGGAGGTATTTATGTATTTTAATTAAATATCTGAACTTTCCCTTGGTTCCCTGCTGGGGCGTGACTATAAAATTGTGATTTGATAACCACAATAAAGAATAAAAGCGTTTTTGGTCATTTTAGGTATCGTTAAGCCTTTGAAGTAAAATTAAAATTGTAAGAAATGTCGATAGTTTATCGATATGACTTTATCGACATGGCTACAGCAACGTGGGCCTCATTGTTAATCGTACACTAAACAAAAGTGGCAACAGTGACAGCTCGCTGAGACTCCGTCTATATATATATTATGTCTATGCTTCCTACAAAACCGAAGTTTGACAGCGGTTCAGGGTCGAATCAGGCTATCCCTTCCTAATATATGGCACTATCCCTTTCGGCTATTTAGGGTTGTCAAAATTCAAGTGATTATCTTATCTGTGGTCGTGCACGCCAAAGGAAGTCAAGTGGTGCCAACCCTAATAATTGCTCGGAGCAATGCTGAGCCGAGCGGAGCCGAGTTTGGCCGATCTCAAGCCCCCTCCAGACTATGCGCGTAAATCGCGGGCGAAGCCGCAAACGCGAGTGTGGAGTCGATTTCGCTGTCTGCGAAAATCGACTCCACACTCGCGTTCGCGGCTTCGCCCGCGATTCACGCGCATAGTCTGGAGGGGGCTTCAGGAGAATCGCACCCCTGTCACAACATATAGTTCGTTTTTTTTAGCATTAAGCGCCCTCCCAGAGGCGTAGCTAGAGGATATGGCGCCAGGGGCAGGCACCAAATTTGCGCCCCCCCCCCCCCCCCACACAAACGAAATGAACTACAAAAGGGTTACTTTTTTTTTAACTAAAATTTACTTTTAATTTAGACAATACAGTGTATATGTGTTTTTTAATACATCGGCAGGTGGCTCACTCCGCGATGTTGTCGCTTTGCTACAGGCAGTTAAAAGTCCATCCGTTCGACCCCAATTTTGGGGTTTGCCATAAGCCGCGCGTGGCGCTGTCGCCACCTAGCGCCCATATCTGCGCTGATCGTGACAGACGCGTTTTGTTAGAGAGTGAGTCTTCTGTACCTAGTACTATTATTTATTCTGTGACATCGGTGGGTAACATGTTTACGACCCACCTGATGGTAAGTGGTCACCGCATCATATGGACGTCTACACTCCAAAAGAGTTACAAGCGCGTTGCCGACCATTTTAAAACTTATGCACTTTTTTGGAGATCTCCATACTGTAGCCTCTCGAGAAAAAGGAACTTAATCAATTTATTGTGGAATGAGCTCCCTTTTTTCGACAAATTTCCTCCCGACCACTGTGGAAGGAATTCCTCTTAAACCGCACAGTACGCGACCATTTAGGTTCTAGGGTGTGAGGATAAACACTCTGCCTATCCTAATACGGCGAGCGGTGCAGTGATGGCAAGCTGTCACCGTTGGCAACTAGGCAGCATGTCAAACAATTCTTCAGACAACAGCTCATTGTACTTACCTACGAGCGGTAGAGAACATCCTGTATACAGGGTGGCTAAAAAATAACTGTATTCCCGTTGCCAGGGAGGTTCTGGGATTATAATGAGCAACTTTTACTATGGGACCAACCCCTCAGTCGCGAAAAAAAAATTTGGCTGGTTCATACATTTTGGTTGGTCCATTTTCTATGGGAGGGTAAACTTTTTTTTTTGAGATTTCGGGGTTGGTCCCGTAGTAAAAGTTGCTCAGTATAATCCCAAAACCTCCCTGGCAACGGGAATGTAGTTATTTTTAACCAGCCTATATAGGAATCCCCGTACCTACTGTCGTCCGATAGACAACATGTCACAGATATGCAGCAGCAGCTATTGGAGTAGGTTCCGTCTACTACGGCTCATATATATGCGCCTGCCGGACAAAGGGCTAGGGATCCATTTGCATAGGTAGTCTCTTGGACTGTCCATAAAATGGTAACTTCCCGACAGGAGACCCCTGAGGGAAAAGACGCGCTAACACGGAACACAGCTCTGAACTCTCTGAAGCACTCGGCCCGCTCGCCTTATAAAATGAAAGCATAGCAACTCCTACCGAATATCCCTCTGCTTGATAGAAGTTTCTGGCATAGAGTATTCGCACTGAAGGATGGTGGGCGGTAGGGCGCTACCGTCGTCTTTTAAGGTCGAGTTCTAGGCAAAAAAGAGTACCTGAAAGATCGGCTTTCTCTTTGCTTTTCTGAGCTGTGGGCCAGATTACCAGGATGAGAGGTAGTCTTTTGCCCATTTTGGCGCCCCCCCCTTGGACGGCGCCCGGGGCACTTGCCCCCTCCAACCCCCCCCTAGTTACGCCTCTGCGCCCTCCAGACTATGCGCCTGAATCGCGGGCGAAGCCGCGAACGCGAGTGTGGAGTCTAGTTCGCTGATATGCGAAATCGACTCCAGACTCGCGTTCGCGGTTTCGCGCCGCGATTCGCGCACGAGTGTGGAGCGGGCTTTAGAAAGAACTCCAGAGAAGCAAGCGTGCAGTTTTTATCAGGCTCTTTAATTGTTAATAATTATTGAATTATCTAATGTAGCATGGTCAATACATATAATTTACTTCAAATTATTACCGCCAAAAGTGCCGGATTTGGAACCACAAGCTTACTTCTGCGAAGTTCTTTCTAAAGCCCCCTCCAGACTATGCGCGTGAATCGCGGGCGAAGCCGCGAACGCGAGTGTGGAGTCCAGAACGCAGACCTGCGAAATCGACTCCACACTCGCGTTCGCGGCTTCGCCCGCGATTCACGCGCATAGTCTGGAGGGGGCTTAATGCTAAAAAAAACGGACTATAGATGGAAGGATCCTATAGACGCGCTATATACGCGTGCCTCCGTGAGGGACAAAACATACGCAACGTGACACAATTTTATTGGGAGGTTGCATTAAAAGTCGCTGTGTGTTATGATTTTTTGAACGTTTATTTCTATGATAAAAAAAATCATGATTTTAATCGAAATATGCGCCATCGGCAGCTACGACCTTCTCCCACTTTTCTGGCAACAATTGAATTCCGCGGCGAAAGAAAGCTCTATCCTTTGAGGCTATCCAATCAGCAATCCATTTTTGGACTTCTTCATAATTTTTGAAATGCCTGTCTTCTAAATCATGCTGCATCGACCGAAACAGATGATAGTCTGATGGAGCCAGGTCTGGAGAATACGCTGGGTGAGGGAGGGTTTCCCATTCAAATTCCATTAACTTTTGTTTGACCTTCAAAGCAACATGAGGCCGAGCGTTATCATGAAGAAGAATCACTTTTCGTCGATTCTATGCAATCGATGGTCTGTTTTTCATCAAATTTTTGTATAAATTGTCCAACTGTTGTTGATAACGCTCAGCGGTGACTGTTTCATTCGGTTTTAACAACTCATAATAGACGACTCCTTCCATATCCCACCAAATACAGAGCATCGTCTTATTAGCGTGGATGTTCCGCTTTGGAGTCGACGTTGTCGGTTGGCCAGGATCAACCCATGTTTTTTTTCGTTTTGGATTCTCAAAATAGATCCATTTTTCATCTCCGGTCACGATACGCCATAAGAAACTCTTCTTTTTTTGCTTTGCAAGTAAGGAAATGCAGATGTTTAGCCGATTCGCAATAGCACTGTCGGTCAATCGATGTGGCAGCCATTTTCCTTCTTTTTGTATCTTCCCAATGGCATGCAAACGTCGCGATACAGTTGATTTATCGACTCCAAGTTGTTGAGCTAATTCTTTAAGCGATTGAGCGGGATTATCGTCCAATAGCGCTTTCAATTCCTCATCTTCAAATTTTTTCGGTTGTCCTGGCCGTTCTTTGTCATAAACATCACAGTCACCGCTTTTAAACCTTCTAAACCAATCTCTGCATGCTGTTTCGGATGGAGCAGATTCCCCATAAGTATCTGCGAGCAATCGGTGAGCTTCAGCCGCACTTTTTTTCAAATCGAAATAATGAAGAAGTACACATCGGAAAAATAACTTATCGCGATCCATTTTTCACTGTGTATTAAATATTACTTATTGAAGATAAAAATGCTGACTGTCAACTGGATTATATTACCACACTTTCAAGTATCTTTCAAGCTTCAAAATTGTACATGTCACAGTAATTATACTTTAGTCTAGAAATTGCTAGCCACATTTATATGAGAACAGCGGGAATTAATGCAACCACCTAATATTTGTTGCCCACCATAATCAATACTTTTACGGTGGGGAATACAAAAGTGAGACTGTGACAAGGACAAGCAATACTCCTACTGAAAGTCTGAAAGTGAAAGAGAAAGATTTTTCTCAAAAATGGACGGCAAAGTCGACTTTGCCGTCTAAAAAATAGGTCGCGAAGCGCGTAGTTTATGGTCAGTCAATAATTAAAAAGTTAAAAACATTGCAGTCTCGATTTTGGGACTGCAATGTTGCATACAAAGTCCATTATTTGTCGAGTTCCAAACTTTTTAAAAGTTGAAATGACCATACCAAATGAAGGCACAGGTCCATTAAACAGCCAAACAGATGATTAGTACCGCGACTATTTAGATGTCTCAAATAGGTTGGCGTATTTTTGGCAGAAAAATACACTTCTTTTTTTTTTATTAAAAAAAGTAAAAAGGCGGGAAGGGCTTTTTTTTGTCAAAAATATATGTACGAACGTTGCTTTTGTAAAATATTTCTATGATATTTATATTTCTTGCACCATTTTTGAGAAAAGCACTATATATGACTCGGCTGGAAGGCTACTTGCTGGCTTCGGATTCAATTAAACGGACTCCCAAGGTCGTCCGTTTAAAACGAATCCTCAGCCTGCAAGTAGCTACTTCCGAGCCTCGACAATAATGTACTATTATCGGTAATATATATTGTAGGTAATAAACGGCGGTCGAAATCGTCGTCGCACGGCCTGATTTGAGTGGACAATTTAATCAGATTGGCGTAAAATTTGGCTTGATTGTCCTTAGAACGTAATACACTATCGCACCGCACCGCGACCTTTGTGCGATAGTGTGTTTTCACTATTAGAACTTGCGTACTAGTGGCCAGTATTTGCTATAATTTTATTTCCGTCATGGCTTGACCATTTCCGTCAGTAGAAAAAAGCGAAAAATTTAAAAATTTTGGTGCGAAGGGTAATTGTCCCATATAGCTAGTTTGACAGTGCACAACGTTGTTGTAACCTTGCACTTTGAGACTATGCGCTGAAACTTGGCACAGTTGATTATTAGCTGGTCTTGAGCAGATACAGACCGGTAGACATCGAGAACCACGTCTCATTTAGTGGGGGGGAGGGGGGGAAGTTCGACGCCGCCGCGCTTCACTTGGAGCAACATTTCTCTAAAACTATACCTATTAGGGCATGTGATATATCATTTTCGGATAAATTAAGAATGAGAAATCTAGTTTTGGAACTAGAACAATGCACTTTCTAACAAAAAAAAAGCGTAAAGTAGAAAAGACTAAAAACGTATTTGTGATTTTTTCATAATTACCAATTTTTTTTTAAAGTGTAGCAGGAATCTGAAAACAATAAATACAGTTGTAAAGCTACACTTATTACGTTTAAGAAAATATATAGTTTATTATACAAAACTTTTGATAAATGTATTCGTATGTAAAATTCCTATTTCATCTTTAATTTTTACTCATTACTTACTGATATATTTAGGAAAAATAATAATACTAGATAGACGGTCAAGTACCTAAATCTTGTCAGTAGAAAATGGCGCGAAATTCAAATTTTCTATGGGACGATAACCTTACGCGCCTACATTTTTTAAATTTGCCGCCTTTTTCTACTGACAAGATTTGCGTGACCAAGTTATAAATAAGAAACAAATAAACAATATCAAAAATATGAATTACTTGGAAGAATATTTAAAAAATATTTATTTATTTCAGCCGCTTACATATATTATGTTCTTAAATAGAACTTCTTATTCTAAAATACAGATCTTTCAGCACCAAGTAAAATCATGAGTTTTTAAGTAAGTAGGTTGCCTGGAAGTTAATTATGGGTTCGAAAAGGTACGAGCACACAACATCAAAGGTGTATTGACGATAGCTCCGTTTGACGGCCGTTTTCTTCATTTGAAGAATTTGTTGTTTCTGTAACAAAAATTACGTAAATTTATACTTGGTCAAGCAAATCTTGTCAGTAGAAAAAGGCGCGAAATTCTACTATGGGACGATAACCCTTCGCGCCTACATTTTTTTAAATTTGCCGCCTTTTTCTACTGACAAGATTTGCTTGACCAACTATAACAGCTATACTAAGATGTATGCTCTTGATGTAATTGTTAAGTTACTTTGTATTGATATTTTAATAATCCCTGACAACATCATTTTTCCTTGGCTTTACGAGATAGAGTTAGACTAAGCTAAGTTGGCAGTGATTTTGATAGCTAATACTGTGCAAATGTTATTTTAAACGGCAAATATCTATAAAATATACATAGGAATTAATGACGTTTAAAAATAACACGTGAAGTAGGTAATGACGTCGTACGGACGAAAAAAGTATCATGCTAGGGAAACCACAATCTGTTTAAGCCCCCTCCAGACTATGCGCGTGAATCGCGGGCGAAGCCGCGAACGCGAGTGTGGAGTCGATTTAGCTGTCTGCGAAAATCGACTCCACACTCGCGTCCCTCAATGACCTTGGTGCGGTGCGATAGTGTGTTAGCTACTTTAGTAATTTTTGCGTTACGTACCTACAGATGTAGTGCATAATTGTTTTCTTTCGTATTTTCTCAGAAATCTTCGTATTAGTCATGCTACTTCAATCACCCTCAGTACTTTTTGTGGCGAGGTTGACTGAAATAACAAACACTTTTGTACGTTTCCGTAAAATAGGTACGAAGGAAAATAATTATGCACTACATCTGTATTTAGTTATTGTATCAGAGTTATTTACATATAATAATTCCAAATAGCAAAGAATATACAGTGGAAACTGGATAAGTGGAACCTGGGTTAGTGGAAAACCTCTTTAAGTGGACCGAAGTTCTCGTTTCCAGTCCCTTGGCAACGAATTACCTCTACAAATGGAATTTTGGGACCTCTATAAGCGGAATCCATTTTTTCGAAAATTTCTTATTTTTACCTCTGTAACTGGAAGCAGCCGTCTTCGAAACCTCTATGAGTGGAATAGCTCTGTATTTTTAATAAACCGTCACGCGGAGGGTAGTTTGTTTCGTTAACATTATGGTTCGTGTTTTAACTACGTATTTTGTATGAGTACATACTGGTTGCTCTTGCATAAATAAATATTAGGAGTGATTTTGTTTTTGAAATGGACTGTGGATTATTTACAATATTGCTTTTTTTAAAGTCAGGATTACATACCTATTTTTTGTTAATACATATATGTATATCTACATACATATTTAATAAAAGATGATTATTTAAGTCTAGATCTTTTATTTGACCATACTATACGTGACCTCTATAAGCGACATTACTAGTATCCAGAACCTCTATTAGCGAGAGCCTCTGTAAGTGAGAAAACGTTTTATTTAAACCTGGTTAAGTGGAAAACTGGATAAATGGAAAACCTGTGGCCTATTTTATAAAGCTACAAGCTACAATTTACAAGCGAAAGTCTCGTTCTAACACATAGGGTTAGAAAGAGACTTCCGCTTGTAAATTGTAACTTGTAGCTTTATAAAATAGGCCACTGGATAAGCGGAACTAAACAGCCGGTCCCTTGCGATTCCACTTATCCAGTTTCCACTGTACTTAGATATTTTTTAAGGTTCCAATTTATTGTGATAAATTTTTCATTTTCAATGTATTTAATTAGATTTAGTTCTAAAGCCCCCTCCAGACTATGCGCGTGAATCGCGGGCGAAGCTGCGAACGCGAGTGTGGAGTCGATTTCGCTGTCTGCGAAAATCGACTCCACACTCGCGTTCGCGGCTTCGCCCGCGATTCACGCGCATAGTCTGGAGGGGGCTTAATACTCACTAGGATCTATAGTTCCTAACAAAACTATGGCGTGGAAGTGCTTGTTCAATAGCAACATTCGTAAACGCGAGTCAGTGTCATTTTTTTTTATTTGACAGAAGTATTTGCCGCGCTTCTACGAATTTAATTTGTATTTTATTTTATTTAGGCCATATTTAGGCAAATTTGAAATCAGATTAGGCAGAACAAATATAAGGAAAGTCTACGAAAATGTAAACTGTATTTTCAATGTATAAGAACCTAAGTATATATTTACATTACAATAAGGAAGCCAAAGGTTAGTTGGATTTTGCATAATATTATTGTATTAACTTTACTTACCATCTTTGGTCAATAACCTGGGCCCGGTTAGTGCGATGAAGATGGCTCCCATAGGAGCTGAAATGACGACGCTAAGGACGCTGACAGTCAAAAGTGCTTTAGCATAAACTAGCTCCTCAGGATCACCAGAACTATTTCCGCTGTTTATTATGTCTAACGCTGCAGGGCCAAGTGCCGCCTAAAATGGAATGGTAATTAATTAATATAATTATTTATATCAATATTAGTTATACAAGGTAAAATTATTTTAAATAGTCACTTGTAACTTGAAGTATCAGTAAGATATATTCTTTTTAACTTTGTATATTCATTTTCTTTGTGAATATTTTTTTTTACATTTCTCTACCAAGCTCTGATGGCATGGCATATATAGTATATTAAAACTTGCCTGTACAGTAGCCTTCGCCATCCACGCTAAGCCAATAAATAGTTTCTCCTTTATGTTCAGCCCACAGCCAAAGCTGACCAGAAGTGTAGAAATTAATCGCAGTACTAGGCAGATAATCAGGCAGACCGCACCCATGGCTACCACTTGCGGGTCCAGAGCACTTATCTGAAAGAATGGTCAAGGCAATGATACCTAATTGATATGATCGTTTTACTCCTGGCGAGGGCATTTATTTGTGTGTTTACCACAAATATTTTGTTCCTTTTATGGGTTTCTTTTGTATGTATAAGTATAAGTTTATAAATCGTTATCTAGTACCCACAACACAAGCCTTATTCAGCTTACTGTGCGACTAGTTCAATCAGTGTAAATTTGTCTTTTAATCTTTATTTATTTTATTTACTTGTATAATACTTATGTAAGGTTATACCTTTTCGAATTAGTGAAGGCAAACATTGTAACAAAATATACACAGCATAGCATACCTTTAGAAATTCGATAGTTGATGTGAAATACTCAATTCTCAATGAGAAAACAACGCCCCTCACATAGCCAAACCAATTTTTAAAAGAGGCATTTCCTTAAAAAATGTTTAGCATCGAAATTGTTAATGATACTTGCCGTTATTTGGGCTCCAGTAAACGCGAAGAGTATTGGCTCAAAGAAGATCCATAATATTCTGAATATATTGCTTACTGGATTCTTGTTAACGGGCCAACCTTGCTTTTCCCAATAATACGCTGCGATAAATCCAGAAGAAACGATGGCTAGTGGACCTGGATAAACATAAGTGGTGCATTATACAATAGTAGCAATTCGTCCTTAAATTTAACCAGCAAATCAAGTACGAAATGTACCCATATAAAAACTAGCTGTCTATCTATTAGATACCTGAACCGCTCCATCCAATTAGACTTGATATGAATAATGAGAACAGCCCGCCCAGAAACAAGGCCAGAAATCTTAAAGGAACCACGTAAACGTCGCCTTTTTCCGGAATAACGGAAGTCAAGGCACCCCACAAAGATCCGAGTAATACGCCAGCGACTATTGATAATGGGCCCTGTAAGAATATTACTGGTTTGAAAGTTGTAATTTGTAAGGTAGTTGACAATAACATTTATGGGGTGACAGAAATACACGATTCCTTGGATGATGTGCGTAACAGTTGGTTAAAAACAAATTTGATTTATGCAGTCCCATATACCTTTATGATGTTCCACGTAACGGACCCAGTGGAAAACATGGCATTAAGAATAATTGAGAATACAGCTACGCTGACCGAGTCGTCGATAGCGGCAGCCGCGAGCAGCAATGTCGGTATACCTTTAGCGACTCCATATCCTCCATCCTTTAATCGGAACAGGCATGGAACTACAACGGCAGGCGACACTGAAGCTATCATAGAGCCTAGGAGAAAACCTGAAACATTATAAAAAAAGGCTTTTTATCTAGCAAGTACTCAATGAAATTCTAATAGAATTCTATTTTTCTCTTGGCCTTAGGGCCTGAATTTTCATAAGCCAAATGAAAATGGCACTCAGCTAAAACAGAATCATCCGTTATGCGCTGTTCTATTCTAACTCTTTTATGGTTTCCAGCTATCTTGATCAGATGGTTAGACTGATGCTTTGCTACATTCATTATATAATCTATCTGCCCGAGCGACTACCTACCACACTCTACTGTCTGAGCTATGTCAAGAAAATTACTTACCCCAAATCCAAGGCAAGGCTAGAAGGTAGTGTGTAGTAATGGCGATACATATGCATTCTACTAGCCAAGGTAAAAGGCCTAGTTGAAGAACTGCTGCGTAGTGCTTCCGTAGGACTTTAGCATCCAAACCGAGCCCAGCACGCGTTAGTATGATAACTAGAGCGACTTTTCTAAAACAAATAGGAATAATATAGGATTTACGTGAGAACAGATTAAAATAATCTAAAACGAGTAGCCGTAATAAGTATTTTAGTAACAATGCGAAACAATAGTAGTTTGTGTTACAAGGGAACAAAATGATATATTTCCGCCAAGGGCGTACACTGAATCCTGAATGAAGCGATGGATTCTACAATAGAATACAATTCTAAAGTAGAATCCTGAGCGTAATAATGAGGGATTCAAGTGTTAACGCCCAAGACGAAATAATGTTGATACCGTGTGACACATACTGCTTTTCACATCAACTATGAGGAAAATAAAAAAAATCTTAGTGTTGACACAATCTA
This sequence comes from Cydia fagiglandana, assembly GCF_963556715.1. NCBI lineage: Eukaryota > Metazoa > Arthropoda > Insecta > Lepidoptera > Tortricidae > Cydia > Cydia fagiglandana. Next base: position 11,777,505 of record NC_085932.1, read on the forward strand.
TGCTTAAACAGATTATTTAAGCTAAAAAAATAATGTACAAAAAAATGTAAAATAAGAAAATAATGTAATATCTCCTAGCAGGGAGGAAAAGTGCCACTTTGATCCCTCCTAGCAGGGAAGAAAAAGCTCTTTTCCGAATAGGTGGTGTGAAAAATTAGATTGTTTAACAAGGGTAGATTGATTGATGAGTTTTTTGACTAAGTTAAAAGTCTTTAACTATTATCTAAAGACATTTGAAGCTGAATGGTCTACAGAACTTAACTAACCGCAAATCCTGGTTAAGTTTTCTATAATTATCGGTCATATGCACAAGCCCGGCGTTTTGAAATATGATCCCGGTCAGCAACATTCCTATAAGTGCCGGCAATGTGGTAATTTTCAGCCACAACCACCCGATTAAGTACGCCGCGATGACTAGCAGTGTCATGCTGAGAATTTCTCCGTTTAAACTTACCGGTTCCCCTATTTCTGCGTATAATATTCCCCATGACAAGAGAACTGAAAAAGAACAATTTATCATTAATAATTATTCATATCATTAGATATAATTTCATAATTACTTATAATTTAGTAAACTGCCATAAATAATAAGTAAGCAATTAGATTAGATCCTTCTCAACCACCGCCAAAGACTTGGTCAACGTCTTCTTATTCGTCTTATTCTTATTCTATTAATTAAAAACCGCCCCAGCAGAACTAGACCTCCGTGGGAAGAGACTCTTTAAAATAATAAATTGCCAAAAAACTTGTCTGCTTAAAATGTTGCTGGGCTGAACCTGAATTGTTTGACCACCTTTGGAGTACCTTCACTAACATAATACAAATATCTAATTTCTGCCTTTACTATTCAAATAAAATTTCCGCCCATCAATACGTGACAAATTTAAAGTACCTAATGATTAAATACTTACAGAACATAATAATTAAAAGTTGCTGTGCACTTTGCCTATAAGTGGAGAAAATAGGAAACGGGAAAACCCTTCCCCACCACGCCGGTTCCCATGATGGCGTTTGGTCTTCTTGATGACACCGTAGGCAGAGTTTTTGCCACCAACTTGTAAAAGACAAATTCCTATTATTGACCTCTTACTTACTTGTCTGTAAGATTATTATTTAGTGGGTAAGTACATATCTAATAATCAGACATTGTACATTTTCCAGCATTTTTGGTGCAGCAGAGTGGTGTTAACGGAATTGGTATAGATAATTTCAACTGAAATGGTAACTTAAGGTTAATATTAACGTAATTAACGCTAATTAATCATTAGGGTTGAAATTATTTATACCAATTCCGTTAACACCACTCCGCTGCACCAAAAATGCTGGAAAATGTACGATGGCTGCTAATATTAAAAAAAGTCAAGAGTTCAAAACTTACTTCTCATAGGATTTTTGATGAATCTGATAGTTTGCACCTGCAAAAACGTATTGATTTCTGTCAAAATATTTGAGACGCAAGGAATAAGCAGAAGAAGTAAAGCCAGCAAACGTAAAAAAAAAATCGGTAAAGCCTGATTTGGCTTTTGCAAAATTATTATGGCGATATAGCAACATCGAAAAATGGGGAGTAGCTACCTATCTTAAAATTTTATACACTTGACTATTTAACTAAATTAGTCAGACCGTAAAAAGTCTGCAGCGACTTTGATAGCCCACGCAGTGCAAGTGTTATTTATAAGTCATCATTTCATAGAAGTCAAACTTCTATGAAATTATGAGGTATACACTATGCGTATACATAACACTTACATTGCGTGGGCTATCAAATCCGCTGCAGACTTTTATTGGTGCGACTATAAATAGTTTACGCTACGCTACGGTGGAGTTATTAAAAAAACCTAATTCGGTCGGTGCTAATTAAATTTTAGGTAGGGAGGTATAAATAATTGGTGACACTGCTTACCTAAAACTACTTAATTATGTCTTGAATCAACATCAACAGATGTGAGATCAGAGCGGAAGACAATAAAAGATAATACCTTACCTGTGCTTATGTTAGTCATGCTGTTGATCAGATCGCTTCCTCGAGTTCTATTTACAGTTGTTTATATTATATTTTATATTACCTAGTCGTAATCAATGTTCAATAATATCTTAAAGCAGCAGAATGAAACACCATAAGTGCTCGTTTTCAATGTTATAACTAGGTACTGAACAGTGAGCACAAGATTCTAAATGATAACACGATACTATGTCTATGTCTCTAAAGTAAATTTGTTTTCACAGTGCGGCCGGCGCGGCGGCCGGCCGGCATAAAGCCTCCTCCACACTCGTGCGCGAATCGCGGCGCGAAGCCGCGAACGCGAGTGTGGCGTCGATTTTCGCGGACAGCGAAATCGACTCCACACTCGCGTTCGCGGCTTCGCCCGCGATTCACGCGCATAGTCTGGAGGGGGCTTAACTCGTACTACTTGTATTTGCTATCAATGCTTGCATTGCAGCGAGGCTGCTAAGTCAAAAGTCAACAAGATAAATTTGTTGATATCAACATACCACGTGAGGGTCATTCATGTAATTTTACTGCAATGTTCTGCCGTGCCGCCAGAGTGCAGCCCAAGTGCAGCCACTAAGCTAGTTAGTAAACCATAGAGTAACTTATTACATACTGCGCCTTAAACTGTTTTTTGACAAGTTTTCACAGACAATAAAATATGAAATTGATGCATCAAAGCGGTTTGTTAACAAGGGCTTACCGGGAAACGCAAAAATCTAAATTTAGTTATGCCTCTTTATCGCTCGAATGGGCAAGAGTGATAGAGAGGTTAGATAAGGAAATTTCGTTTTTCTTGTTTCGCGGTAGACCCCCCGATGGATAGTGGTAGGGGTTGGCAGAGTTTTGCGTAATATTCCCTGCGCCATACTTAGAGGATATAACCAATGGAGACGCCATGTCTAAAATTTTCGGTACAAAATAGTCTGTCGTTTTTTGCGGGGGAGGGGCACATCAAATGTATTATATAGGTACGTAATGTCAGATAAACGTCAGTCCATACATATGGTTGACATGTGGTTGACCATTAGCCGCCTATTTTCGACAGCGGGGAACGCCTGTTAATGGCGGCTCCATTGTTAATTACTCCGAGGCGCCATAACATAACCTTTGGCCTACTGTCGAGTAGATGGCGTTAATTTAAATATTACATTTAAAGATAGTTTATAAGGGTCAATGATGTTGCCAAATAAACAAATAATTGTGGTTACTGTGTGGTTACTTTATTTTAGCACCACCATTTACACATTTACATCGATTGCCCCATACATAACAAAACGCAAAAAGAGACGTTTGCTAAACATAAGAATAAAAATAAGAGATGTTTATTAGCACAAATAATAATAACTAATAACACAAAACTAAAATTCAATTACATAAATATTTGTGCCAAAAGGTCCTCACTCAGCTTATTGTCACGTTGTGTATCCTAGGACACAACATAACCTAAAAATTCGTTAACAATAATATTTATGCCAAACCCGTCTAACAATTACATCTTACCTGCTTTTTCGGCAAGAAAAGGGCTGGTCGCACTCATTGTCTTACATTAAAAAAATGAATCTAGAAGTATTAGCTTCAAGCTACAAGATAAAGAAATATTGGGCAGTATTTGTTTGTTCAAGGCATGACACAGACTGTCACTATTCATACTAACACTACAGTGTAGTGTAGTTTCCAAATTTAGTTTTGTATATTATTAATAATTAACCTTGATTCGTAACATTATTTATTTTACCTACATTAAGATTATCTTTAGCATGATGAACAGTGTTATATATATTTTGTTAATACTATACGCAAATTGTTTTTCACTTTTTATTTGGCTACAGGCTTTCTGTCATGTTTCACGCCTGCTAATAATGTGTTGGCTAAGTTGTGTATTTGTAGACAGAAAAGTAGAATCTGTTCAGTGATTCAGTTGAATTACAATTTTAAAAATAACGAAAATAATCTGTATGTAGGTTTAATTTTTATATGTCATTGTGAAAAATATTTTTATCTTTAAATGAGGATAAACGCACAAAGCTTAACACATGATGACGCTGCGTTTATTAAAACAACGCATTAGTATGTAAAAAAAAAATCGGCCTATATACGTCCCACTGCTGGGCACAGGCCTCCTCTCGAGCGCGAGAGCATTAGTATGTACCTTCGTTAAATCCAAAAACCGCTTTTTATGGGCCCGAGAAATTGTGCAGTCTAATAAGCGCATACGAGTATACACCAGTACTTATATGTAACTGGTATTTGCTCTAGATAGGTAATAAGGCAAGTCCAATGTCGAGCAACAAAAACTGGAGGCGTGACAACGATTATCTGAGGTGATTAGATGAAGCGACCGTTAACTGGTTCCGTTGAGGAATCCAGTTAATTTGGTAAAACTATTTTTAGATTCAAAGTGCTACCATTTCGTTTCGCTTATAAAAGAGAAATTTTGACCTTCGAATTACAAACAAAACTTTGTATAACATTTCTTAAATAAATAAATATACCTATCTAGTGAACTTGAGCTTATTTAGGCATAGGTACATTAAAGCAATTAAAGTAGGTCTGTAGTAGTTAAAGCAATTAAAGTAGGTCTGTTTTCTCTTACAAAAATGTCGAGTGCACTTTTTCATTCTTGAAAGCATTTTTGCCTAAGATGGAACAATACCAAACTCTCTGATTACCATAATTACCATCAATATCTATAGTGCGAATTCTTATTGACCCTACATGAGTTTTTTAGAATATTTTCTTATCTATCTGTATCTGCCTGGACTGCTTGCGGCAAACCAACGTTATCATTTAGTATCACCAACAATTAAAAATATTTATCAGCTTCAGCTTTTACCTTGTTATATAGACACTATTATACCTACTACATCTAAATGCACTCATAGACGAGAGATACCTCCAGTCCAGAAACCTCCTCCAGTTATCTTGCAGATGTAGATTGCGGAATGGCTTTTCAAAGTTTTCCTTCGCTGAAAAGCTTGTTGTAACCATAAAATAAATAATATTTTTTATTTGGATTTTGCACAATTCTTGCTTGCAATATTTTGTTGATGCTTCAATTAAAACCTACCGGTTAGCGGGAAGGTAGAGCATGGTCACGGTTGCGATCTTGAGCATTTCTCTTCGGTGGCTGTCGCCGTCGCACGCGCCCCTTCTGTTGCGCGTCATTAAACCTGTCGTTCGCTTTTGCCATGTTCACGCGGTATGAATTCGAATCTGGAACATGCTTGCGATTTTTTTTATGAATAAAAAATATGTCTATGAACTTTAGAAATTTATTAAAAGGACTGACGGTGAAGTTATGAGTGTCACAAATATGTGTGTGTTTAAGTGTGTTCTAGTGTTATTTATCTTAATGACTATCGATATAGGTAAGTTTTTTAATACCCTATAGCGTCTCACTGCTGGGCAAAGGCTTCCTCTCTAGACTTCCAATCTTTCCGATTAACTGCAGCATCCGTCCAGTTGCTGTGAAATGTGTCTATGTCGTTTCGCCAACTCTTAGGCCGACCATTTCGGCGTTTACATCGAGGCACACACACTCTGTGGCTATTAAATAGTTAAGTACATTTTTTTTTGTTAGTTAGGTATCTACTCCACTCAAGACCATAAAGCTGTAATTACACCATTTATCGGCTTAATCTCATTATTGTGAAAAAAAAAAATGTAGATTAAGTGAGAGTTGTTCTTGAATGGATTCTTTCGCACCGAACCTTCTCCATTTTTAATCGGTTTAAAATGTAGCCTGTGTCATCCGAGTTATAAAGAGGAATCGATTGACACTCCATTCATCAAAACTAGCACAGACGTCAGAATGATAAAAAAAGAATCCACTTCTCCTTTAAGGGGCCCACTGATTAACAGTCCGCCGGACGGTATCGGCCTGTCAGTTGTTCGAAACTGTCAAAATTTTGTTCTAACTGACAGGCCGATACCGTCCGGCGGACTGTTAATCAGTGGGCCCCTTTAGACCTTATGGTACCAATAATTAATGCTTCATTCCAAACGAAAACTGAAAGTGCTTATTAATTATCCATTTTCCGAGTGAAAAGATCGCCGCCTTTTCGCTCCATAGATATCTCTGACGTTCATCACGTGCTTTACTGTTTTCTAATAAACACGCATAAGCTGGTATTTATGCTATTGCTGACCATGCGACTCGTATTAGATCGAGTAGGTACGGGTAGCACTTTCCCCATAATAAGCATTAAACATCCAGAATCCAGAAATATTGCATTTGTTTTGAGTTTATAGTTTGTAAGTATGTAATAAAATAAGTAGGTAAGGTACCAACTTATTTCGGTCCAGTTGATAATCACAGTCCAAGCTACATAGGTATAACTACGCAATACAACCATAGTCCCACACTACACCACATTTTACTTACATCACTTAACGGGCGGGACAAATGGGAGTAGGCCCTAACTTGTATCATTTGATGTGACGCATTAGAACCATCAATCTTAAATTGAACCGCTGTCCTATAACTACGACCGATTCAATAGAACTGCACCTTGCCAGTAGTTACAGGGCATGTTTAAAACAATTTCAAGACATTGTCAATCGGAATGCTTCTGTATTTAAACGTACTGAAAACAATGTTTCTTGCGCAACTTTCGTTTCTTTAATTATGTAACATTTAAGTCATATTCTGACAACAGGTAGCTATTTAGATAGTTTCTGAGGTAAACGATGAAACAATATGCAGAAAGTAAAAGTGAACCGCGTAATCGTAGTACGATGCAGTTCATTGAGTGAACCATTGAGGTTTAACAGTAGTGTGTTTATGCCGCTCCGAGATCAAAACTTTTCCGCCAGAGGGCGCCAGTATGTATGCGTAAGGTAGTGACAATTTAGTTCACCCTACTCCCCGCTAGATGGCGCCACTGTCTATGCGCAACGTTAGTTCCAAAGGTCTCCGCTAGATGGCGCCACTGGTTAGTTCACCCTACTCCCCGCTAGATGGCGCCACTGTCTATGCGCAACGTTAGTTCCAAAGGTCTCCGCTAGATGGCGCCACTGGTTAGTTCACTCTACTCCCCGCTAGAGGCGCCACTGTCTATGCGCAACGTTAGTTCCGAAAATATCCGCCAGCCCCGCCGGAGGGCGACAGTATGTATGCGCCGCTGGTTAGTTCACTCTACTCCCCGCTAGAGGCGCCACTGTGTATGCGCAACGTTAGTTCCAAAAATCCCCACCAGCCCTGCCTGGGGGCGACAGTATGTATGCGCAAGGTTAGTTCCAAAAATCCCCGCCAGCCCTGCCTGGGGGCGACAGTATGTATGCGTAACGTTAGTTCCAAAATTATCCGTCAGCCCTGCCTGGGGGCGACAGTATGTATGCGCAACGTTAGTTCCAAAACCATCCGCTATGAAATGTTTAGATGTCTCCACTTTGTATGTGAGTTGTTGAATTGCTTAAATGAATAGATATCGCTAGTGGCGCCTTCGTCGGTGGACACTGGACACCGCTAGTTAGTTCCAAAACCATCCGCTATGAAATGAATAGATGTCTCCACTTTGTATGTGAGTTGTTGAATCGCTGAAATGAATAGATATCGCTAGTGGCGCCTTCGTCGGTGGACACCGCTAGTTAATTCCAAAAATCCCCGCCATCCCCGCCAGAGGGCGACAGTATGTATGCGCAACGTTAGTTCCAAAAATCTCCGCCAGCCCCGCTGGAGGGCGACAGTATGTATGCGCGACTTTAGTTCCAAAAATCCCCGGCTGAGGGCGACAGTATGTATGCGCAACGTTAGTTCCAAAAATCCCCGCTAGCCCCGCCTGAGGGCGACAGTATGTATGCGTAACGTTAGTTCACTCTACTCCCCGCTAGAGGCGCCACTGTGTATGCGCAACGTTAGTTCCAAAAATATCCGCCAGCCCCGCCGGAGGGCGACAGTATGTATGCGCAACGTTAGTTTCAAAACCATCCGCTATGAGATGAATAGATGTCTCCACTTTGTATGTGAGTTGTTGAATCGCTTAAATGAATAGATATCCCTAGTGGCACCTTCGTCGGTGAACACCGCTAGTTAGTTCTAAAAATCCCCACCAGCCCTGCCTGGGGGCGACAGTATGTATGCGCAACGTTAGTTCCAAAAATCCCCGCTAGCCCCGCCTGAGGGCGACAGTATGTATGCGCAACGTTAGTTCTAAACTTTCCCCGCCAGAGGGCGACTGTATGTATGCGCAACGTTAGTTCTAAAACCATCCGCTATGATATGTATAGATGAGCAGCCGTCTGAGTATTTCTAAAAAAGTCCGCAGAGTCAGAGGGGGTTCATGGTAAGTTAATTAATCTTGGTCAAGCAAATCTAGTCAGTAGAAAAAGGCGGCAAATTTGAAAAATCGTGGGCTACCAACACTACGTTTGAATAGTTCGAAAATCGTGTGTCATTTATATCTTATCTGTGGAACTGTTTTGTTTACATTTCATCGCTGTTCGATGTACATTCCTGCCTTTTGTTCGTTTCCTAGGGTTACCATACTTTAGTTTGCTTTACATTGCTTCTGACATATCCGGCTTGACAGACTATCGATTCGCTTAACAATATAGATGTCGCTAGTGGCGCCTCGTCAGTGGACACCGCTAGTTAGTTCCAAAAACATCCGCTATGAAATTGCAAAAAGGCCCATCATGTTTGTTTTAAAATATGAGACATATATCGGCGTTTTTTGTTAATACCACGTCAGTGGCAAACAAGCAGACGACCCCGCCTGGCAGTAAGCAGTCACCGTAGCCCATGGACGCCTGCGAATTCAATAGTTTACACGGATGCACTTTTATTTGCGGTTGGTTTTGTCGCTTGTGCTTATCAAATGTATGGAGTTTGTAGTTTACCAACCGTAAAGGGGTTTTTCTTTTATTATACCACATTGGTGGCAAATAAGCATACAGTCCGTCTGATGGTAAGTTGTTACCGTAGCCTTTGGACGCCTGCAACTCCAGGGTGGATACAAGCGCGCTGCCGACTGCCCAAAGATTCAATAACTTTGTTTTAAAATATGAGGCTTATATCGGCGTTTTTTTTAATACCACGTCAGTGGCAAACAAGCAGACGACCCCGCCTGGCAGTAAGCAGTCACCGTAGCCTATGAACGCCTGCGAATTCTATAGTTTACACGGATGCATTTTTATTTGCGGTTGGTTTTGTCGCTTGTGCTTATCAAATGTATGGAGTTTGTAGTTTACCAACCGTAAAGGGGTTTTTCTTTTATTATACCACATTGGTGGCAAATAAGCATACAGTCCGTCTGATGGTAAGTTGTTACCGTAGCCTTTGGACGCCTGCAACTCCAGGGTGGATACAAGCGCGCTGCCGACTGCCCAAAGATTCAATAACTTTGTTTTAAAATATGAGGCTTATATCGGCGTTTTTTTTAATACCACGTCAGTGGCAAACAAGCAGACGACCCCGCCTGGCAGTAAGCAGTCACCGTAGCCTATGAACGCCTGCGAATTCTATAGTTTACACGGATGCATTTTTATTTGCGGTTGGTTTTGTCGCTTGTGCTTATCAAATGTATGGAGTTTGTAGTTTACCAACCGTAAAGGGGTTTTTCTTTTATTATACCACATTGGTGGCAAATAAGCATACAGTCCGTCTGATGGTAAGTTGTTACCGTAGCCTTTGGACGCCTGCAACTCCAGGGTGGATACAAGCGCGCTGCCGACTGCCCAAAGATTCAATAACTTTGTTTTAAAATATGAGGCTTATATCGGCGTTTTTTTTAATACCACGTCAGTGGCAAACAAGCAGACGACCTCGCCTGACAGTAAGCAGTCACCGTAGCCCATGGACGCCTGCGAATTCTATTGTTACCACGGATGCATTTTCTTTTGCGGTTGGTTTTGTCGCTTGTGCTTATCAAATGTATGGAGTTTGTAGTTTACCGACCGCAAAAAGATCCAGATTTTTTTTTTTATATACTACGTCGGTGGCAAACAAGCATCCGGCTCACCTGATGGTAAGCAGCCACCGTAGCCTTTGGACGCTTGCAAGTTCAGACTTTTGAAACCTATACATCATCATCATCATCATCATCATTATTATCATTAGACCCTCAGGAAAACCTCGACACCCCGGACACCTCCGGCCCCCCTGCTCATGTAGTATTTAGGGTTTCTAGCACACTTATTTACGGTTGATTTTGTCTCTTTTGGTTATCAAATGTAGTTTGTAGTTTGCAGACTGCAAAAAGGCCCATTAAGTTTATATAATACGTCGGTGGCAAACAAGCATCCGGCTCACATGATGGTAAGCAGTCAACGTAGCCTATGGATGCCTGCAACTTTAGAGTTGTTACATGCGCGTTGCCGACTGCAAAAAGGTTCAATAAGTTTTTTTCTTTTTTTATATACCACGTCGGTGGCAAACAAGCACACGGCCCGTCTGGTAGTGAGCAGTCACCGTAGCCTATGGACGCCTGCAATTTCGAGATGTTACATGCGCGTCGCCGATCGTTGAGATGTAGACCGTGACGTTCGAAAACAAAAAGTCGTATGTGACTGTAAACTTCCATTCACCGTAGAATTTGACAGATAGAGAGAGTTTGAATTAAGTATTGTAACCTTAGTCAGATAATGAAGCTTATTTGAAAGATTATTAACTCTAAGTACTAGAAATAAAGTAGATTTTACTAATGCTGTAATTCTGTAATGCGACATGGTCATGAAACTCATGCGATGTTGGGGGTATACTCTTCAATCTTTTCAATCGGAATGGTCAGAGGTCAGAGTTCAGAGGTCAGAAAGTCCGTGAGGGACAGAACATACGCAAAGTGAAGAAATTGAAAACACGTTTTAATATACCTGACAACATATCAAGCATAACCTACGTAACTTGGTCGGGTTATTTGTTACCTAACATAAACCATACTAAATTCACTGTGGGGAATTAAAAAAAAATGTGAGTGTGTGACAAGGACAAACAATAATAACGCTTTCTCTGCTACTCCTACTGAAAGATTACATAAGACTATCTCGTTTGGTCATTTCCCCCTCCCAGTCCCTCCCCCCACCGGTTCCAATTATAATATCATAAATGAGATCACAATACCTGCAACCTGTAACTGACGCATACGCTTTCTAAAATTAATTAAAAAATCAGAAAATAACAATGGAGTACGTCATTGAACTCGTTGCGAGGCTGTGGTTTAGTAACAAGGGGTTAGGGTACAATTATAAATGTGGAGATAGCGACGAAACAAATATTGCATTCATCTCATCAATCGAGGCGCTGGTACCTGACGTGGACATTTACAAGTGGGAGGCGGCCCGGATCGATCTCAAGAAGCTGATCAAAGAACTTCTGGAGGAGAGGAGCATCCTTCAGTTACACTCGGGATACCATGCGGAGGGGCTTTTGCTGGAGGTGCTAAGAAAACACAACATTAGATCATTCCTCTCCGTGCCTCTTAAACAGAAAACTTTAATCTGGAAAGACGCGGGGGTGTGGTTCGTAGAGGTGACCAACCCGAAAATCATCAAGAGAACTTATGTGTTTTTTGACTTCGAATAAGTGTACGTCTGTGTATGTCTGAAATAAAAAAATGTTTAAAAGTGAATGAATATTTATTTATTTACCAATCATTTAGGTATTTTATAATGTTCCCAATGCGAGTACAAAAAAAATGCAAAAGCTGGTTTTTCAAAATTCGTTGTTAAGGGGCTCCTTGGCGCTAATGACATTCGATCTGAATCCTTTAGTTTTCTAATGTTTTTAAAGTGAGAACTTCTTTAGCGGCGTTGGGCACTTTCTGAGACAGCGATCACGTGATCGTAACGTTTAGATGGCCACTCAAATAGATGGCAATTAAATCAATAAAGAAAAACTCAATGACATTACATGAAAAAGGTTCTAATCTTGTACGGGTTGAAATACGAGGATCTCACAGTTACATTCAAACTTTATATCACTCAAATATAATTCAATAAAGCTACATCTTGATGAAATCGCTAATAAAAGTGAACTCTAGTAATGGTGAATAAAACTCAAAATATCATGATCAAATATATTTAGATGCGAGATCTGCAAGGTAACTTTACAATTTCTATTCGAATTTTAAAGAATTAACTGTACAAATTTGAATTTTAAACAAGCTCACTGACCAGCAATTTCGGACTAAAGTTTTTCAATAGAAAGGAGGATACATAGTGCTGCAGACATTTTGGCCTAGTCATTGAGTTTTCACTTCTGTCGGCACTCCCGGAGTGCAATCCGTTGTTTTTTTGTAGCTATAATAGCAACGACTTTTAGCAATATAGTATGCCATATTTACTTCAAAGTTCATTGTCTTCGAGATATTCGACATCAAGTTGAACAATTTTAGGCCAACAACCTGGTTTTCAGGCCATAGCTTTTGTGTTAATTATTTTAAAATTTACATCTCTGACCAGTTTTTAGAGACGTCAAAGACAAACCCAAATATGCAGATTTCGTACATGTAAGATCCTTCACAGCAATCCAGCTACGAAAAAAGTGTTATTTTTAGACAATGTTTAAAAAAATCATAAAAAAATAAGTATTCATTAGTTTCAAAATCCGGTAGACAAGAATGGAGATTAAAGATTGAAGAATCGGTAGCCATTTGTCTTATAATTCTATCTGAAGTGTAAATGTAGAAGTAACGGCTCAAACCTTGTCAAATATCGATGAAAACCGCGGGGAGCCCCTTAAGGTGAGGTTGTGTAGAGCAATGTTTCAGAGTTACTAAGCGTGTGTCATCATCGTCGTTAAAAATATATCAAGTTCGATTTCAAACAAAAACAAGACCTAACCTAATCAAAGCAAGTGCTATACCATCTACATATTATGCATAGTAGGTTCTGCCATCTTGTGGGTCCCATTGGAAGTATAAACGTCACATTTACGTCTCGCGCCAAAAATCAGATGGCTCCTATGCTGTATAGTTCATGCATGCTCCCTATTGTCAGTTCAGTACGGTGGCGCTTAAGCAATGTCAATGTGAAAACAAATCCGTTTAAAATTACAAGGAGGGATTTCATATCATCGCTAAGTAGGCGAAAGTGTGTCTGTCTGTCTGTTTGTCTGTTACCTCTTCACGCTTAAGCCGCTGAACCGATTTAGTTGAAATTTGGTATAGAGATAGTTCGAGTCCTGGGGAAAATCAGGGATATCATTCCTGAAGAGAGTGCAAAGGCGGGTGGAATTGAAAGGTTTAATGGCATTGCCTAATAATTGAAGTAAGCAATGAGCATATTGAATGATTGCTATTAGCATTATCCAGGCGCTATACCTACTTTAGCTGCTGTCACTAATTCCACGCAGACGAAGTCGCGGGCAAAAGCTAGTATTTCAATATTTTCGCTAGGATTTTTTGATTGTTTAGTACAAAAATCAACTTTACTTAAATGTAATAAGGTTGACATCTGTTGCGGGGTAGCAGAACTTCTGTGATTGTAGCTCAACTATGCGACGCTAGATGGGCTACTCGTATCTTCAAAAATAAAAATCGTAGATGCAATTTCGACATAATTTCCTTTACTGTAAATTTCAAATTATTGTAATGGGCTAGGGCTCATAGGATAATCTCTTTCGAAATAAGAAAATATGGTCAATCATCCTTTAGATAGCGTTGCGTTTGTAGTAGTGTGCATGTTGACGACATAGGTTTCCAGACCGCAGGGAAGCATCATATATTTGTTAATGCCTGGAAGATTGAGGCCTGTCTGCCCATGCTGATGCTAGCTCTGAGCTTATTGAATTGCCTTTCTTGGAACTCTTCAACGTACTTTCGGTCATTGGTTCATTTGTCTTAGAGTTTGGTAAAATGACATTCGGTCTATATGTTCAGTGGGCATGCTAAGGGTTATATTTGCAAAAACCCAGGTGTTGAGTTTGGTTAATGCTTGAGAGCTCCATGTGCATTTGGCCTGTTTAGTGTCCATATTATGCAGACGCACTGCTTGCCACCATTTGAATATTGTCTTTAGAGCTCTTTGCATTAGGTTGGATATCGTGTGGAAGAAGAAGTTTTGGGTAGAAACGATGTTAGACTAATAATGGACTGACGGATATAGGCTGTCAGTAGTCCTTTTTCCCTGCTTTTGCTATGAAGTTTACCTTGACCCGAGTCCAATTATCTGGTACGATTCACCACGCGAAACTTGCTCTGAATATTATGGCCAGATGCAGATTGCTGTAAAAGCGCCACTGATTTAAATCAAAAAGTTTGGTCTAAAGATGTTTCTTGCTATATTCCAGTCGATATTGCGTGCCACTGTGGATTCGAGGATTCCTATGGGCGCAAAGCTGTGTTTATTACTGGTTGAGTATGAACCGGGGAAGTGGGTGTCTCTGAGCAAGTTCCTCTTCCGTGTTCATAAATGTGCCATCTAGTGTTTAAGGAGACCGAGATAGTTGGTTGGTGTCTTGGAGAGTATTATGTAAGTTCATGCTCCTTTATGAGTTTGGGCAATATCAGGAGGCACCCCGTACGATTGCCCTGTCTAGACGGAACCTTCTCCATTATCTTATTTTTGCCTCCGTTATTTGTTTATTATATTAGACAGGGCAATCGTACGGGGTGCCTCCTGATATTGCCCAAACTCATAAAGGAGCATGAACTTACATAATACTCTCCAAGACACCAACCAACTATCTCGGTCTCCTTAAACACTAGATGGCACATTTATGAACACGGAAGAGGAACTTGCTCAGAGACACCCACTTCCCCGGTTCATACTCAACCAGTAATAAACACAGCTTTGCGCCCATAGGAATCCTCGAATCCACAGTGGCACGCAATATCGACTGGAATATAGCAAGAAACATCTTTAGACCAAACTTTTTGATTTAAATCAGTGGCGCTTTTACAGCAATCTGCATCTGGCCATAATATTCAGAGCAAGTTTCGCGTGGTGAATCGTACCAGATAATTGGACTCGGGTCAAGGTAAACTTCATAGCAAAAGCAGGGAAAAAGGACTACTGACAGCCTATATCCGTCAGTCCATTATTAGTCTAACATCGTTTCTACCCAAAACTTCTTCTTCCACACGATATCCAACCTAATGCAAAGAGCTCTAAAGACAATATTCAAATGGTGGCAAGCAGTGCGTCTGCATAATATGGACACTAAACAGGCCAAATGCACATGGAGCTCTCAAGCATTAACCAAACTCAACACCTGGGTTTTTGCAAATATAACCCTTAGCATGCCCACTGAACATATAGACCGAATGTCATTTTACCAAACTCTAAGACAAATGAACCAATGACCGAAAGTACGTTGAAGAGTTCCAAGAAAGGCAATTCAATAAGCTCAGAGCTAGCATCAGCATGGGCAGACAGGCCTCAATCTTCCAGGCATTAACAAATATATGATGCTTCCCTGCGGTCTGGAAACCTATGTCGTCAACATGCACACTACTACAAACGCAACGCTATCTAAAGGATGATTGACCATATTTTCTTATTTCGAAAGAGATTATCCTATGAGCCCTAGCCCATTACAATAATTTGAAATTTACAGTAAAGGAAATTATGTCGAAATTGCATCTACGATTTTTATTTTTGAAGATACGAGTAGCCCATCTAGCGTCGCATAGTTGAGCTACAATCACAGAAGTTCTGCTACCCCGCAACAGATGTCAACCTTATTACATTTAAGTAAAGTTGATTTTTGTACTAAACAATCAAAAAATCCTAGCGAAAATATTGAAATACTAGCTTTTGCCCGCGACTTCGTCTGCGTGGAATTAGTGACAGCAGCTAAAGTAGGTATAGCGCCTGGATAATGCTAATAGCAATCATTCAATATGCTCATTGCTTACTTCAATTATTAGGCAATGCCATTAAACCTTTCAATTCCACCCGCCTTTGCACTCTCTTCAGGAATGATATCCCTGATTTTCCCCAGGACTCGAACTATCTCTATACCAAATTTCAACTAAATCGGTTCAGCGGCTTAAGCGTGAAGAGGTAACAGACAAACAGACAGACAGACACACTTTCGCCTACTTAGCGATGATATGAAATCCCTCCTTGTAATTTTAAACGGATTTGTTTTCACATTGACATTGCTTAAGCGCCACCGTACTGAACTGACAATAGGGAGCATGCATGAACTATACAGCATAGGAGCCATCTGATTTTTGGCGCGAGACGTAAATGTGACGTTTATACTTCCAATGGGACCCACAAGATGGCAGAACCTACTATGCATAATATGTAGATGGTATAGCACTTGCTTTGATTAGGTTAGGTCTTGTTTTTGTTTGAAATCGAACTTGATATATTTTTAACGACGATGATGACACACGCTTAGTAACTCTGAAACATTGCTCTACACAACCTCACCTTAAGGGGCTCCCCGCGGTTTTCATCGATATTTGACAAGGTTTGAGCCGTTACTTCTACATTTACACTTCAGATAGAATTATAAGACAAATGGCTACCGATTCTTCAATCTTTAATCTCCATTCTTGTCTACCGGATTTTGAAACTAATGAATACTTATTTTTTTATGATTTTTTTAAACATTGTCTAAAAATAACACTTTTTTCGTAGCTGGATTGCTGTGAAGGATCTTACATGTACGAAATCTGCATATTTGGGTTTGTCTTTGACGTCTCTAAAAACTGGTCAGAGATGTAAATTTTAAAATAATTAACACAAAAGCTATGGCCTGAAAACCAGGTTGTTGGCCTAAAATTGTTCAACTTGATGTCGAATATCTCGAAGACAATGAACTTTGAAGTAAATATGGCATACTATATTGCTAAAAGTCGTTGCTATTATAGCTACAAAAAAACAACGGATTGCACTCCGGGAGTGCCGACAGAAGTGAAAACTCAATGACTAGGCCAAAATGTCTGCAGCACTATGTATCCTCCTTTCTATTGAAAAACTTTAGTCCGAAATTGCTGGTCAGTGAGCTTGTTTAAAATTCAAATTTGTACAGTTAATTCTTTAAAATTCGAATAGAAATTGTAAAGTTACCTTGCAGATCTCGCATCTAAATATATTTGATCATGATATTTTGAGTTTTATTCACCATTACTAGAGTTCACTTTTATTAGCGATTTCATCAAGATGTAGCTTTATTGAATTATATTTGAGTGATATAAAGTTTGAATGTAACTGTGAGATCCTCGTATTTCAACCCGTACAAGATTAGAACCTTTTTCATGTAATGTCATTGAGTTTTTCTTTATTGATTTAATTGCCATCTATTTGAGTGGCCATCTAAACGTTACGATCACGTGATCGCTGTCTCAGAAAGTGCCCAACGCCGCTAAAGAAGTTCTCACTTTAAAAACATTAGAAAACTAAAGGATTCAGATCGAATGTCATTAGCGCCAAGGAGCCCCTTAACAACGAATTTTGAAAAACCAGCTTTTGCATTTTTTTTGTACTCGCATTGGGAACATTATAAAATACCTAAATGATTGGTAAATAAATAAATATTCATTCACTTTTAAACATTTTTTTATTTCAGACATACACAGACGTACACTTATTCGAAGTCAAAAAACACATAAGTTCTCTTGATGATTTTCGGGTTGGTCACCTCTACGAACCACACCCCCGCGTCTTTCCAGATTAAAGTTTTCTGTTTAAGAGGCACGGAGAGGAATGATCTAATGTTGTGTTTTCTTAGCACCTCCAGCAAAAGCCCCTCCGCATGGTATCCCGAGTGTAACTGAAGGATGCTCCTCTCCTCCAGAAGTTCTTTGATCAGCTTCTTGAGATCGATCCGGGCCGCCTCCCACTTGTAAATGTCCACGTCAGGTACCAGCGCCTCGATTGATGAGATGAATGCAATATTTGTTTCGTCGCTATCTCCACATTTATAATTGTACCCTAACCCCTTGTTACTAAACCACAGCCTCGCAACGAGTTCAATGACGTACTCCATTGTTATTTTCTGATTTTTTAATTAATTTTAGAAAGCGTATGCGTCAGTTACAGGTTGCAGGTATTGTGATCTCATTTATGATATTATAATTGGAACCGGTGGGGGGAGGGACTGGGAGGGGGAAATGACCAAACGAGATAGTCTTATGTAATCTTTCAGTAGGAGTAGCAGAGAAAGCGTTATTATTGTTTGTCCTTGTCACACACTCACATTTTTTTTTTAATTCCCCACAGTGAATTTAGTATGGTTTATGTTAGGTAACAAATAACCCGACCAAGTTACGTAGGTTATGCTTGATATGTTGTCAGGTATATTAAAACGTGTTTTCAATTTCTTCACTTTGCGTATGTTCTGTCCCTCACGGACTTTCTGACCTCTGAACTCTGACCTCTGACCATTCCGATTGAAAAGATTGAAGAGTATACCCCCAACATCGCATGAGTTTCATGACCATGTCGCATTACAGAATTACAGCATTAGTAAAATCTACTTTATTTCTAGTACTTAGAGTTAATAATCTTTCAAATAAGCTTCATTATCTGACTAAGGTTACAATACTTAATTCAAACTCTCTCTATCTGTCAAATTCTACGGTGAATGGAAGTTTACAGTCACATACGACTTTTTGTTTTCGAACGTCACGGTCTACATCTCAACGATCGGCGACGCGCATGTAACATCTCGAAATTGCAGGCGTCCATAGGCTACGGTGACTGCTCACTACCAGACGGGCCGTGTGCTTGTTTGCCACCGACGTGGTATATAAAAAAAGAAAAAAACTTATTGAACCTTTTTGCAGTCGGCAACGCGCATGTAACAACTCTAAAGTTGCAGGCATCCATAGGCTACGTTAACTGCTTACCATCATGTGAGCCGGATGCTTGTTTGCCACCGACGTATTATATAAACTTAATGGGCCTTTTTGCAGTCTGCAAACTACAAACTACATTTGATAACCAAAAGAGACAAAATAAACCGTAAATAAGTGTGCTAGAAACCCTAAATACTACATGAGCAGGGGGGCCGGAGGTGTCCGGGGTGTCGAGGTTTTCCTGAGGGTCTAATGATAATAATGATGATGATGATGATGATGATGTATAGGTTTCAAAAGTCTGAACTTGCAAGCGTCCAAAGGCTACGGTGGCTGCTTACCATCAGGTGAGCCGGATGCTTGTTTGCCACCGACGTAGTATATAAAAAAAAAAATCTGGATCTTTTTGCGGTCGGTAAACTACAAACTCCATACATTTGATAAGCACAAGCGACAAAACCAACCGCAAAAGAAAATGCATCCGTGGTAACAATAGAATTCGCAGGCGTCCATGGGCTACGGTGACTGCTTACTGTCAGGCGAGGTCGTCTGCTTGTTTGCCACTGACGTGGTATTAAAAAAAACGCCGATATAAGCCTCATATTTTAAAACAAAGTTATTGAATCTTTGGGCAGTCGGCAGCGCGCTTGTATCCACCCTGGAGTTGCAGGCGTCCAAAGGCTACGGTAACAACTTACCATCAGACGGACTGTATGCTTATTTGCCACCAATGTGGTATAATAAAAGAAAAACCCCTTTACGGTTGGTAAACTACAAACTCCATACATTTGATAAGCACAAGCGACAAAACCAACCGCAAATAAAAATGCATCCGTGTAAACTATAGAATTCGCAGGCGTTCATAGGCTACGGTGACTGCTTACTGCCAGGCGGGGTCGTCTGCTTGTTTGCCACTGACGTGGTATTAAAAAAAACGCCGATATAAGCCTCATATTTTAAAACAAAGTTATTGAATCTTTGGGCAGTCGGCAGCGCGCTTGTATCCACCCTGGAGTTGCAGGCGTCCAAAGGCTACGGTAACAACTTACCATCAGACGGACTGTATGCTTATTTGCCACCAATGTGGTATAATAAAAGAAAAACCCCTTTACGGTTGGTAAACTACAAACTCCATACATTTGATAAGCACAAGCGACAAAACCAACCGCAAATAAAAGTGCATCCGTGTAAACTATTGAATTCGCAGGCGTCCATGGGCTACGGTGACTGCTTACTGCCAGGCGGGGTCGTCTGGTTGTTTGCCACTGACGTGGTATTAACAAAAAACGCCGATATATGTCTCATATTTTAAAACAAACATGATGGGCCTTTTTGCAATTTCATAGCGGATGTTTTTGGAACTAACTAGCGGTGTCCACTGACGAGGCGCCACTAGCGACATCTATATTGTTAAGCGAATCGATAGTCTGTCAAGCCGGATATGTCAGAAGCAATGTAAAGCAAACTAAAGTATGGTAACCCTAGGAAACGAACAAAAGGCAGGAATGTACATCGAACAGCGATGAAATGTAAACAAAACAGTTCCACAGATAAGATATAAATGACACACGATTTTCGAACTATTCAAACGTAGTGTTGGTAGCCCACGATTTTTCAAATTTGCCGCCTTTTTCTACTGACTAGATTTGCTTGACCAAGATTAATTAACTTACCATGAACCCCCTCTGACTCTGCGGACTTTTTTAGAAATACTCAGACGGCTGCTCATCTATACATATCATAGCGGATGGTTTTAGAACTAACGTTGCGCATACATACAGTCGCCCTCTGGCGGGGAAAGTTTAGAACTAACGTTGCGCATACATACTGTCGCCCTCAGGCGGGGCTAGCGGGGATTTTTGGAACTAACGTTGCGCATACATACTGTCGCCCCCAGGCAGGGCTGGTGGGGATTTTTAGAACTAACTAGCGGTGTTCACCGACGAAGGTGCCACTAGGGATATCTATTCATTTAAGCGATTCAACAACTCACATACAAAGTGGAGACATCTATTCATCTCATAGCGGATGGTTTTGAAACTAACGTTGCGCATACATACTGTCGCCCTCCGGCGGGGCTGGCGGATATTTTTGGAACTAACGTTGCGCATACACAGTGGCGCCTCTAGCGGGGAGTAGAGTGAACTAACGTTACGCATACATACTGTCGCCCTCAGGCGGGGCTAGCGGGGATTTTTGGAACTAACGTTGCGCATACATACTGTCGCCCTCAGCCGGGGATTTTTGGAACTAAAGTCGCGCATACATACTGTCGCCCTCCAGCGGGGCTGGCGGAGATTTTTGGAACTAACGTTGCGCATACATACTGTCGCCCTCTGGCGGGGATGGCGGGGATTTTTGGAATTAACTAGCGGTGTCCACCGACGAAGGCGCCACTAGCGATATCTATTCATTTCAGCGATTCAACAACTCACATACAAAGTGGAGACATCTATTCATTTCATAGCGGATGGTTTTGGAACTAACTAGCGGTGTCCAGTGTCCACCGACGAAGGCGCCACTAGCGATATCTATTCATTTAAGCAATTCAACAACTCACATACAAAGTGGAGACATCTAAACATTTCATAGCGGATGGTTTTGGAACTAACGTTGCGCATACATACTGTCGCCCCCAGGCAGGGCTGACGGATAATTTTGGAACTAACGTTACGCATACATACTGTCGCCCCCAGGCAGGGCTGGCGGGGATTTTTGGAACTAACCTTGCGCATACATACTGTCGCCCCCAGGCAGGGCTGGTGGGGATTTTTGGAACTAACGTTGCGCATACACAGTGGCGCCTCTAGCGGGGAGTAGAGTGAACTAACCAGCGGCGCATACATACTGTCGCCCTCCGGCGGGGCTGGCGGATATTTTCGGAACTAACGTTGCGCATAGACAGTGGCGCCTCTAGCGGGGAGTAGAGTGAACTAACCAGTGGCGCCATCTAGCGGAGACCTTTGGAACTAACGTTGCGCATAGACAGTGGCGCCATCTAGCGGGGAGTAGGGTGAACTAACCAGTGGCGCCATCTAGCGGAGACCTTTGGAACTAACGTTGCGCATAGACAGTGGCGCCATCTAGCGGGGAGTAGGGTGAACTAAATTGTCACTACCTTACGCATACATACTGGCGCCCTCTGGCGGAAAAGTTTTGATCTCGGAGCGGCATAAACACACTACTTTTAACCGGTTATACTATCTCTTCTGCATCTGATCATTAAATTCTTTCAGTTTCTTACTCTGCGCTCTGCGGTAGGTTTTTAACTTACCATCAAGATACGCAAGATAGAGTTAGACCAAGAAAAGTCTGCAACGATTTTGACAGCTCTCGCAGTGCCAGTGTTATTTTAAACGTCAAACTTCTATGAAATGATGACTTATAAATAACACTTGCACGGAGTGGGCTATCAAAATCGCTGCACACTTTCCTTGGTCAAACTTTAACAATATATATACTATAAGTAGTTAGTTACGGACGGACCCAAGGCAGCAGGGACAGGTGGAGAAAGTAGTGAGGTAGTAGCTTGTGCCCCTTCATCCGTCTGGTCCCGAAGAGCTAGGTAGGTAGGTACTGCCAATTATGCCAATTATAAATATTTAGAGAGTAAAGTTGATTAAGTATTCCGTCTAATCTAACTTTCCACCGATTGGAACAGAACATAGCGAGGGAGTGTCATTTAATTTATAAAAAAATTGAAGTTAATGATGATATTGACATTGCCACTCTTTGTCATTGCTTTGTTAGAGTTAGCTTGGTCTGACTCTACTCGACTATGAAGGTACGTATTCAAGTAATTACATTGAATTATGAGCTTTGTCAATAATCATGTTCATTTGTGATCATATTTTACGAGTAAATGCCATGTGAAAAGAATTAAAGCAGAAGAAGCTACCTTACCTTCCTTACATTACATATGTTATATTATGTTGTATGCCCACTATAAATCATCATCATCAGTATTTAAGAGTTAAATATGCTCTTGTCGGTGGAGTAATCGCCACTCTTCTTTTTGCTGTGGCAGCCTTTTAACTTCCTCAGCTCACTATAAAATAACCATAGATATTCTATCGCCAACCCAAGTTGCTAAAAATAAACATGGAAATATAAATTTTATAATGTAAATTAGCTCATTTCGATGCTGGTAAACTCGTAATACTTTCACCTTCGTACTACGCACTTCGAAGCCAAGCCTTAAATTCGACTGAACTTGATTTCCTTTTTTATCCGATATTTTAGTGGAACGTTAAAGTGAACTGGACATTCCAGTTAACATTCGCCGTTTGTCGTTCACGTGACCAAGATAAAAAGTACAATTGCACCTAATAAACAGAACTATAGTACGCGTAGTAGTGAGATGCGCAAAAAGGTGTTGGTAGAGTTGTCTGTCTCGGCCTAGTTAATTCTTGACGATGCGCAAAAGGAAGAAAGCAACATGGACTGGTTTCCATAGCGTGTGGCACACGCAAACTGTAAAAATATTCCATTCTTTAATGGAATGCACATTAGCTTTGATTGATGGGTGCAGTGCGAAAGAATGGGTTTAAGTGTCGCTTTCGTTTCGAATTACGAGTACATATCAAGTTCACATCGTAACTTTGTAATAATTATCAGTAGTTGGAATTGTCTCACTCTTAACTAAAACATGGCAAGTAGTTGTTCTTCTTAAGAAGATACGGATTTAGATTTACATTACAAAACAAATCTGTATTAGACAAATCACATCAAAGCGCCTTATCTAGAGGCCTCTCCTGACTGGCCAATATTTCGCTCAGGGGATCGGCATTGCAGCGCGGCAATGCGGCCAGCCTTCTGGGCACCCTACGAAGCGACCTGGATTTAGGCTATTTTATATTTAAATTTTGTATGTATCTATGTATTATCTATAACTAGTAATAAAATATTTCTCCTTTGCATTTGTTTTCGTAAAAGTGTAATCGAATTTGAATTTACTACAATGGGGATGTAATGTACATTGATACCGATATAAACTATCTACTATGAAACTTCCCACCCTCAAACTTATAATGAAATCTATTAGGAAACGTAAATAAAGTATATACTGTACCACTTGCAACTTCCCTATAGGTACAGTCGACGTCAAAGAGATCTTTACGACTAACGTTACAAAAAATTATTTACACGACTTTATTGTCATAGCATTTAGGTCGTGTAAACATTTTTTTGTTACTTTGGCTGTAAATTTCTCTTTGACGTCGACTGTACAAGTGTCTGCATGGCACTTGGCTCAGTGTTCACACAATGCACGCAGTGTTCTAGATTCTAAATTGTTCTTGTTGCCCCGCATCCTGTGGCTATCTGACCATGCATTTTGTCAACAGTGCCACACGCCGATGGAGACCTTATGTCGATGATCGACTTTCGCTACTGGCGCTGTGTTATGAAACGAGAGTGGAAGTGTCCGGATTCAGAAATCAATTTCTTCTTGTATACGCCGTAAGTACAACAAGTGAGTGGCAGTAAGACCTGAGCTGTCGGTGTCTTTTTTTTTGTCTGACTCTTTTATTGTAAGTAACTAACTATGTACTTACAGATAAGTAAGAGTCGTGAAGCTTTGTTGTCATTTTGCGGTAGGTAGGTATTTTGTTATTTGAAACAAACATACTTAACATTCTTGTTAATTAAGACACAATATATTATGTATAATTATTTCATTAAATAGGAACATAGAATGGTAATCGCTATTATATAAATGTTGTTTATTCAGTACCTATCGAATTAAATACGCAGTCTTATATGAACATACTTGTACATTTTAAACGGTAGTCAGACTAATTAATATTGATACATTTTATTGTTTTATCAGCAATCAGATAACAATGAATAACTGAATGCTTTTCAGTAAATTAATGTTTATAAATTATCATTTATATTAACACCAATATTATCTACATACATACACTGATAGCTTTTAATTTTATTATCTTTATTCACGCTATGCAAATCGCTTTTATGTTGAACATACCTAAGAAAATGTTGAAATGATGTAGACATTGATGTCAAAAACTTTCTACTATAATCCATTTTTTTGGCCCATTTACCCCACTACGTTGAGCATGGTCCGAAATGCTCTTGGCCGTTTTATTCATTAGTACCTATTAATGTATTGTACGTCAGTGTTTCGTGAATAGGGAGCGGCCGTGGAAGCAATGGATCGACGTGCGCCACAAGGACCTCCTGGACGTGTACGGTTGGAAGCGGAGCAGGAAGAACGTGCTCATCATACACGGGTTCAACGGGACACATTCCAAGAATCCCATGTCCTTTTTACGTGATGGTAAGTAGAGATTCCTTTCACTCGGTTCATCCTCGTCGCAAATAGGGTACTATCATTAAACGCTGTCTTCAAATTGGATGCGGATCCGTATGACGCTCCAGGGTGCGAGCGGGACATCGCTGCATAGTGCTGTCTCGATCACACAGCGGAGCGTCATGCGGTCTGCAACAGTGTTATAATAGCGATATAATATCAACGTGGGTGGGTCACAAGCAGGTCCTAAACGTATTGACAGTGAATGAAAGAGCGCTAGAGACGCAAATGAAAACCACCTTGGTCTGTGGCTATTAGCGAAGTCCTTGCTAGCAGGTTGTAAACCTAAAACGACGACCACGCAAGTCATTAAATAACTAGTGTGGCTGGAAGTCTTCACACACATAGCCAAGAACCCCGAGTTTTTTTTTGACGCGACAGTAATTTAAACTAGCTCTTGTTTATCGGGGTTCACAAACGTCCAAGTAAACGGTTCGCATTTCAATTTTACGAAATTTGCCTCTCGAATAAAATTTTAACATGCGAGGGAAAATCTTGAAAGCGATTTTCTAATTGTGAAAATGAACACAATACGTATTGTTATTGCACACGATGTCTATTATTGATATAACTACATAGGTACATTGCGTTTACTGATCTATTTATACTATCCTTAGGTACTGTGGAATGAGCTACCTGTCTTCAAAAAAGGAATAAATAATGTGTGACCCGTTCAAAAATTCTATAAGCTTTCCTTACCTCCTATGCCATCTCGGCGCCCCTTAGGTTTAGGAACTCTTAGTTTAATGCATATTGTAGGTAAGTATGTATATGTTTTTCAGCATACCTGTCCCGCAAAGACTACAACGTGTTCATGGTGGACTGGTCTCCGCTGAGCAGATTTCCATGCTACCTCTCGGCGCTCTCTAATCTGAGGTAAGTTGACCAACGATCATTTCTATGTTGTTTTTCCATTTAGTCTTTATCTTGTATCTTTTTAGCTGCCGACAGTGACGTCAAATTTTCGGAGGACAGCCAAAAATTTCTTTTAATGATATAAACATACCTCAGGTTTTCAATCACTATGTACATAAATGCATACTCGTCACGGAAAATGGAACTAATATACTCATTCTGAAGATTTATAATGGAAAAGTCATATTTTACTAAGCTTTCTTTTGATATCTCGAACTTATCCTGAGATAAAATGACAGTCCGATTGGTCAATTTATTATCCAATGATTTTGTACCAATTTGTAGGTACTAAAATGATAGATCGGTTGGAGAATAGGTATGGATGGACCCTGTTCCACCTATCCCTACCGGGTTGTCTCCACTGGTAGGCATGCTTGGATTTTTTCCGTCTTTCGTCTTTCGTCAAAGGGATAGGTGGAAAAAAAGTTCCTGTATCTATACTAAGCTATCCCCCCTGGTAGGGATAAGTGGACAAATTTTCCATTATTTGCTAAGGAGGGCTAAGTGGACCAGTGGAGATAACCCGGTAGGGATAGGTGGAACAGGCGTGTATGGAGCAGTCGAACTGTCACTTTAGTATCTCGAATATAAAATAAACTTGTGTACCTATTTCAAACTTTTTAATGCAATAATAACCACATTCTGATGTTTGAAGGCTGAGAAACCATGAGATCTCAGTAGGAAGGTGAGACAAATAGAAATTGTTACACCAATAAACAAATTATGGTTGCATTCCAGATTAACAGCCCAGTGCACAGCACAGCTGTATTCATACATAACGAAAGCCGGCGCGATGGCCAAGATGATCACCTGCGTCGGCCACTCGCTGGGCGCCCACGTCTGTGGCATGGCGTCCGAACATCTCACCAAGAAGCAGTACAAGATTATTGGTAAGTCGTAACAGACCGAATAAGTGGCGCGCGCGTTCCTATCCTGGCATTAGCCGAACCCTAAAAAAAGTAGAGATAAGTATTCGAAGAAAATATAGTCAAATCTAATTTGTCTATAATTATACTTCTGTATGAACGGGCTGTCATCTCTAAGCGCCCATTTTACCCACGTAGGAACCACGCGTAGGTAGGTAATGAATTAACATAGTGAAAACGTTTTCTATAATGTTTTTAATGATAACAGGTTTTTCTTTGATTTTACTCCATTTTATAATATATCTTCTTCGAGATTCGAGATTTTAGTCAGGTGTTTTATTCATGTAAAATGATAATAACTGGCGGTATGTTCCTAGTGTAGTATTGATGGCAGTTCATTAAAAAAAATAGTAGAGATATAAAAATATATTAATAATTTGATTATAATTATGTAATATCGGCATACGTATTTTAAGTACCTATACGTATGTTTTTCCGCGCAGTTAACTGAATAATGTTGTTTTTTGGTTAATCTTACAATTGTGGGATTTTAGGTAAAGCCATTGTGATAGTTTTCGTTTCTAAATATTGGTTGATACCATCTTCTCCCCTGAAAAAAAAAACTCGTGTTAGAGTTCGCTTAATATTGCTACCAGAGCACAGCGACGGTTGAAAATTGTTTTAATTATAAAGATAATTGGAGGTTGTATTACGTACCTACATTAATATTCTCGTAACTAGATTTGTTAAAAATAGTTATTTACGATACAAGTGCGAAAAAGAGGAAATTCGAAACGAGTGGCGATAAATTAAAACACGTCCGAAGGGAGTGTTTTAAATTGACACGAGTTGCGAATTACCTATTCGCACGTGTATCGTACAACGTTTTACAGTACATATGGCCCTTTAAACTTTTGACATCGCACGAAAAGTGCTATTTTACGCACTAGTGCGGAAAAATAGGACCATATGTACTGTAAAAAATATTTTGAATGCTTATGTAATTGTTTCTTTGGTCAATGGTTTCTTTAAAAACGTTATATCGTAAAGTGCCATTTTATGGAACTTGCTAACTATGTTATCAAAAGTCACTAGTTAATTCATCATTCAAAGACAATTTCAATATGGCGGTTTGTTTACATAGTTAAGGGGCCCACTGATTAACAGTCCGCCGGACGGTATCGGCCTGTCAGTTGTTCGGAACTGTCAAAATTTAGATTCTAACTGTTTATACATAAAGTTCCTGCGGAGTCTATTTATTTTTATTAAGTGCAATGCATGTTTGAATAAAATAGTAATGTAATAACTTACATTTCCCGCCCAAGCCCAGAATCCTTGAAACCACCAAACGGAGTTTGACTCGTAACATGATCGTAGATGTTGATCCTGAAAGTAAAAAGAAATGTCTTTTATGTGGTAGACATATATTTGAATATACCTACTGTAATCTTAATAGAGTCCGTTTAACTCTGCCGCGACTTTGATGTGAAAAAGTTTAAAAGTCATATCTTTATAGAAATTTTACGTTTATAGCGACACTTGAAATACTGCGTTCCGATTCTAGTAATATTTTGTGCTGGATTGTTAAGAATAGTTAACAATAAAAGAAGAAAAAAATTGAGTGAAGGATCACTGAAATGGTTTAAATATGTGATGAACCTAATGTAGACAAATGTTGTACATACCAAACAGAACCCGCCCTGGCATATTTAGCGAATGTCATTGCGGTGGTAATATCATTCGTGATGACTCCAGCGCCTAGACCGTAGTTGGAATCGTTGGCTCTGTCCACTACTTCGTCGAATGTTTCGAATTTAAAGATGCTCTGCACTGGGCCAAAGATCTGAAAATATTTGTGAAAGTGTAGACATGCAAATGAACATTGTACTGTGAACGCTTATCATTACTATTAAGATGAGCAATCGATAGAACGGTGAAATCCGATCGGATATGAGATTCTGGAGAAAGCAACAGTTGGGTGTTTCTCCTGGCGCTATGTCCAATTGTCCATCTTAGTCGGAAGTTATATTCAATGCAACCGAATATATGAAGTGGACATAAGGTACTAGTTTTCAAACATAGAAGAATTGAGTACCTAACTAATTGGAATAGGCCTTTTGGAATTCTACATCGGCATAAATATCATGCGATATGCCAGAATCTCATTATCACTATCAGGTTCATTACACTCACTTCTTCTCTAGCAATCTTCATGTCATCTTTCACATCTGCGAAAACAGTGGGTTGGATGTAGTAACCCTTGCCTCCTAATTTGTCGCCGCCGGCTACGCATTTCGCTCCTCCTTTCTTGCCTGCCTCGATAAATCCAAGTACTTTAGTATACATTTCTTTATCAATCTGAAAACAAATCAGTTATGACTTGAGTTAATAGGTATGACTTTGTACCGAACAATTGAGGTTAATACTGTTCTTATTTCGGATAATCGATTTGGCGCGTTCCATGTTCCATGCGTTATTTGGAACTTTTAATTGACCGAACGAGTTAGAATTTTTTCGCTTATTCAGTTTTCGGAAAATGTTCAAAATGCCGGAACCATATATTTATTGACTTTTTAGCTATGCTCGTGAGGTCTACATGCAGCTCACAAAGCCACTAATAATAATGCCAGGAACGAAACAATAGCAATTGCGTTTGAAAATGTCGCCATACAGAGCATTAGTCGTCGTGTCAGCGGCGCAGCAACACTGGCCGCTAAACCGCGATAAAAAGAAAACTTTTCTCAAAAATGGACGGCAAAGTCGACTTTGCCGTCTAAAAAATAGGTCGCGAAGCGCGGAGTTTATGGTCAGTCAAAAATTAAAAAGTTAAAAACATTGCAGTCCCGATTTTGGGACTGCAATGTTGCATACAAATTCCATTATTTGTCGAGTTCCAAACTTTTTAAAAGTTCAAATGGCCATATCAAAATATGAAGGCACAGGCCCATTAAACAGCCAAACAGATGATTAGTACCGCGACTATTTAGTTGTCTCAAATAGGTTGGCGTATTTTCGGCAGAAAAATACACTTCTATTTTTTTATTAAAAAAATAAAAAGGCGGCAAGGGCTTTTCTCTGTGAAAATATATATACGTAAGAACGTTGCTTTTGTAAAATGTTTCTATGATATTTATGTTTCTTGCACCATTTTTGAGAAAAGCACTATATATGACTCGGCTGGAAGGCTACTTGCTGGCTTCGGATTCAATTAAACGGACTCCCAAGGTCGTCCGTTTAAAACGAATCCTCAGCCTGCAAGTAGCTACTTCCGAGCCTCGACAATAGTGTACTATTACTAACCTGAGGGCCCTGTTGAACATCGTCAAAGGGATTGCCAACCGATCTGCGCTTGGCGATCTCGGCAGCCTTCTGGACGAACTGATCGTAGACGCCAGACTGGACGTAGGTCCTGGTGCCGGCGCAGCAGCATTGGCCACCGTTGGCGAAGGCAGCGGCGTGGGCAATTTGTGCGGCTTTCTCCACTGTAATCATTTAAAGTTGGTAAAATTTAAACACGTTTGCTGCGGTATCGGGTCGATTTGGTCCCTCGCATATATGAATTATGATGCTTAATTTATTGCCTCATCATCTACATATTTAAATATGATCAAGTTCATATACCTATGTTTTTTACTATACATAATAGATTTGTAGAAGTTCACACAAATTCAAAATTGACGCTGCAATTAGCAGCAGTGATAAATATAACTACTCAATAACTTACGTTTGCAAAGTAAAATATATATACCGAGTGCGTTCATCCAATGGATGTTTAAGTTTTAAGAACTAATTTGACAAATCATTATATTAATTCATTCCAATCAATCATCATCAAGGTTAATCGGGAAGTGGGTCAAATTTTGCTTCTAAGATTTGACCCACACTAACAAAAACGTACCTACATGCCTACTCATATGGTAAGTTAAATAAAAGCTTGTAAAAAAAGATAGCGAATAATTACGTACCGTCGGCGTCATTGAAGACAACTAGAGGACTCTTTCCGCCCAATTCGAGCGTAACTCGTTTCAAGTTTGCAACAGTCGCTGCACCCAAAATAATACGGCCAATCTAAAACATAAATTGGGCATAGAGATACAAGTTTAATAACATGTAATATACATTTTTAAATACTCTCGCCTAAGACACAACTAAACGTAGATGTAGTTAATTAAGACGACTTGTCTAATCAATATTTAACATACTTAACACGTTATTACGCTTAGTGCATGTAGATTACTCACTAACATGCTAAACATGGCATAGGATTACTCTGTAAGTGGTAAGTATTGTAATGTTTTATGCAAGGCATACCATTTTAGTTAAGACGGTGCCAACCAAGGACACAAATTATGCATTTATTACGTCTCGAAGAAGTCTCTATTACGGCCTGCGCTTAGCTATTTTTTTCATTCTAAAGGTCTATGTGGCACTTGTGTAAATAAAATCGGTATAGTTACTATTTTACATTCAGCTAGTTTTGCTAAGCTGACTCTCTATTGTGCAATACTCGGAGTAGACTTTGGAGATCTAGACTTGTGAAGAAATGTCTTCCTCCTTGATTAGTGCTGGTTACATCAACGTCTGCTCTGCTCACATCAGCTATACGACAGCTTCGAAACCAGTAATTGGCCCAGTAAATGCCGTGTAGACGACTTTATATTGACGTATAGACGGTTAGTGAGCGAGTGAAGAATCTGACCAATAGTCAGTCTCCTATTAGCCTCACGATTACTGTAAATACTTAAAGCAAATCTCAGTACCTCAGTAGAGCCCGTGAAGGCAACTTTGTCGACGTCCGGGTGGTGGGTGAGCGCGGCGCCGGCCGTCGGGCCATAGCCGGGGACCACGTTCACGACTCCTGGAGGGAAGCCAGCCTCCTTGATGAGGGCAGCAACGGCTAGAGCCGTTAGCGGGGTCTGTTCGGCGGGCTTAACAATGACTGTGCAACCTGCAAAATGTTTAGAAAAACGCATAAGAAATAGGCGATGACAGGTATGCGAATGCGAAATTTCGTTTGATGGATACGGGCATAAAGGACCAACTATTATACACTAGAATCTATTAGGTGCAGTTGGGGTTTAAAGATCCATCCGACCGAGCTTTCTGTCTTCAATATCTCGTCGAGTGAGAATACCTTTGTGCCATACGCCAATTAGGTACATTGGTTTGCAGGAGCGTGAAAAGAAGCTAAAAAGAAAATCTTTTCGAAAAGTTTTACATTTGGGAAATATTGGACTTATTTATTATCATTTAGGCCAATATGTTTACTATTTATAGTATCATACAAATATTGTAAATATACATGGTGGTAATCATGAAATAGAAGCATTTTTATTATTGCCATATCCGTTTTTCATGAGTAGGTAAATAAAATATTTTTTGGAACATGACGCTATACATATTTACATTATTTACATACCTACCGTTTGTAAATAGTTTTATAAAAAGCCAGTTTATGTTTGTTCCATTAAGATAATGCAGTCTTAGTAAAATAAATGTCAAACATTGTAAAATACGTCATAAGAAAAATCTAAATACAGCGTACGGAACGCGAGTACCTACGGTTGACCGACACCACCTGCCCCTGACGTTTCCCTGACAAGAGAAAAATTGCCGTTAGCACATTGAATTTGGTACCTATTTCTGGTACCAGGTAATAGTTGTGTATTATTAATTGCGTTACAGGCACCTACCCGCTGCCAATGCTGGTGCAATTTTCCACGTCAGCATCGGTATGGGATAGTTCCATGGAATAATCTGAGCACAAACGCCTACAGGCTCTTTAAGCGTGAGTGATAACACATCACCGTCTGAAACATAAACATACATATTAAATTGAATAAAGATAAAGTTAAGCAATGACTTGACCTATTTTTCTCATTAACCGTTGATCACGCATTGTAGCATAGGAAATCTCATGACAGCTACGTCAATTATAATATTAAGTGATAAGCAAAGCTCCACCACGGGTTAATGGTAAACATGTGTGGATTACAAACATATCAAGATGCAAATTAACACAATAAGAGTAGAAGGAAATCATATAGATAAGATAATTTAAAGAAAAATCATATTTGCATTTGTTTACAATGTAGGTAGGTACAGTGTGCTCATCACGTTATTTGTCCTAAAACATTAAATCCATCGCTAAGCCATTTAGTTCTTAGGTTTTATCAGTTATCGGAAAGTAAACGTAGGTAGGTACCTAGTTAAGCTAATTATAATAATCTACTTAATAAAAAAATGTAGCATTTACCTGCCGGTATAGTATTGCCCAGTATTTTGTCGGCTTTGCCTGCGTAATATCTGAGAACACTAGCTGAGAAATAAACTTCTTCTTCGGATTGCTTGACGGGCTTCCCGCAGTCAAGGGTCTCCAGTTCCGCCAAGTACCTGGCCTGGGATTCCAGGAGGTCAGCCAGCTTGAGGAGCAACAGCCCGCGCTGCGAAGCGTCCATGGTACGCCATGCCGAATATCGGTGGAATGCCTTCTTTGCTGCCGCTACAGCCAAGTCTATGTCAGCCTATAATTGAAATACCTAGATTAAAAAACATACTTTTGCTGATAAAGCCATTTTTAACGATAACTCATACACGAAAAGATCTGATGATATAAATATAGGTACCTAGTCAGTTAATCATTCCTTGCCAGTCAAGTATTAAAACTAAACTCAGTATTAAATGAAACATTACAGTCATCTATATATTTTTGCATAAATAATAAGTTGTCGCAGACTAAATTATGAAACGATAAAGTTACCTACCTATTGTTGTTATCATCAACAGATTCGCAATTATTTTAATAAAAAAAGTTGATTTGATCTTTGATTCCATTTTATGTGATATTTTTATTCGAATTACAACATATATTTCTAGAAAAGGCTTACCTTATCGCCTTCGGCGACCTGTGTGATGACCGACTCATCCTGAGGATTGATGGTGGGGAAGGTTTTTTTGCTGACAGCGTCTACCCACTCGTTGTTAATGAACAACTGCACATGCCAAATTAAAAACACGTTAGATGCTTAAAATATGAATTACTACTTTAGGTACATTTATTTGTCTACGCGTCCCTTTAAATACGAAGTGTTTGTTATCGCCGGTTTTCAGTCATTAAACAATAAAATTATTAATTGAAGTGATACTACTCGTACTTATAGGTAAAAATGCTTTTCTTAAAACGAATTTTCTCTTACCTTCGTGTATTTGACATCTACTCTCACCATTTTGGTGTTTATTTTAGTAAAAGACCGGGTGTTAATGGCGCAGGCGTATCGTCCGGTGTCCGGGGCAACACTGTATTCAACGTTAACTATATCAGGAAACTCTCCCTTTTCCTTTTAAATTCAATCGTCTGACGCGTGTATTAAGGCTCAAATTCGACACGGCAGTATTTATATCAAACAATATCACGTGGTGCTGTATGCTGCAGATCGATCGAACAAATTTGTATTTGCTTACGTATATTCTGTTGGTGTGTTCTTGTGTGTTGGAATAAGGTTTATGTGGGTGGCAACACTATTTTGCCGGGTTGCAGACTGTGATACATATACATAAGTATACTTAATACGTATCTAAATGACTGTGACTGTGTGATATACGCATGTGAAGCGGGCGCAGCATGGCTTCATTTTTATCGCCTGTCGCTATGCCCTTCCCTTTCGCACTTACATACTTGTTAGAACGTGACAGGCATGGTGACAACAGTGACAAGCGATAAAAATATGATCGTGCTACCGCCGCTGATCTAAGATAAATAATGTAGGTATGGGAATGATAGCTACGATTTGGAGGCGTTAACTACCATCGTACTTCGTATAATATAACTAGCACATAGCAACTTATAGGTATTGTAAAGCCAAAAGATCCACCGCTGGACTGTTAAGAGTGTTGCAATTGGTACATGAAACAAGAGGCCGATTCGGACTTACAATTTGATCTCATTTTGAGATCAATCGCCGCTGTAACTCGTTCGTTCGTTGATGTACTTATTTATATTGGTTTGAGCTAGGAGATTATATTCAAAGGGAGTTATTATTGTCAATACATAAATAACATATTATTATAGGTACTTCTTGTATTAGTCGTACAGTGACCATCAAACGTAGCGGATCAAACTACGCATTGTCTAACAGCTTAACAAAAATATATAGGTACCTACATATGTCTATATGTTGAACAATTGCATTGTACCTATCAGATATTTTGGACAGCGAATTATGGAGATACTTATATCTGTATTTGGAAAAGTATTCCATGATGGTACCTAGATACTTTTGATGGTGACTGTACATTAAAGTTTAATTTCTCTTCTCTTGCGTAGGACGGTAGGAAGGAGGAAATAATGTCGAGAGACGTACGAGGGATATCTGTCCCATTCTAAAGGTACAGGAAGAAAGATTTTATGTTGTTAAGTATTTTGCATAAAAGTCAAAAATGATCTATCTTTAAACATATTATAATAATTATTTCTATAACTCCCACTTGTTATAACACTTCATATTCTGAACTGAACAAAATAAATAATGATACTTATAATAATGAAAATGTTAAATCTTACTTAGCTGTGGCATAGAGAAGAAAATACTTAGTTCTCAATCTATAATTACAGTGAAACCTGGATAAGTGAGAAACCTCTATAGCTGGGACTCATGGTGCGGTCCCGACACTTCAGCACTGAATTACCTCTGTTACTGAGAAAAAACGAACCTCTATAACTGGGATTCGTTGTTGTGATTTTATAGTCACATTTACCTCTATAATTGAGACAGAGAGTGTATTTTACCTCTTTTACTGAGACTATATTTATAAGATTACACTTTCCTAATTGCTTTTTAGAATTTTATAGGGAATTGACTTCTGTATCTGAGATAACGTCAATTTATGACCTCTCTAACTTGGACTTCATTGAACAATTTCCGTATTCTTACTAACTCTTAGTCTATCCACAAATTCCGCATTTGCCTACTTGTGTCTAAACAACTTCAAGTTTGATTTAGTTAATTTATGTAAGTAGGTAAAACTATCGAAAAGAAAGCTGAAATTTTGATAAGTAACACGAAAAAATAAATTTTCATTTATTAAATTTCTAATACGCAATGAAGTCCGTATCAAATTTAATTTAATTTTGAAATATCTATCCTTTGGAGAATCATTCAAAATAAATTCAAAGAAATATTTAAACAGACTTAAAAAATATTTAGGGACAAGGATTATTTTACCTTATTTATTTTTAAAGATATGTATATCGGTTTTAGTACCAAAACGACTATTATTTTCGTAGTCGACATCTAGCATCGAGTAGCGGAATTATCAGTACTGTTGACTGACTTGAGAATAGACGTTCCGACGACCGAAAAGTCTAATGCTCGACAATTTTCAGCTAATATTATAACCGGATTAACCGGAACTTTATTTTCAACTCCTGCTTTTAATTTTAGTTGTAAATTGTTGTTCAATACAATTTTCTTGAGTAGTATCGCGACACTAGATAATTCTAGTATCAAGTAGCGGTACTGATAGTTCCGCTACTCGATGCTAGACGTCGACTACGTAAATAATAATCGTTTTGGTATCAAAACGGATATATGGATTGAGCACTCTATTCTAAGTACCTACTATATTTCTCCATGGCTGTGGCAACATTCATTCAATAGTCACCCTCTCGTCCTATAAAGAAAGACACAAAGGTGCTCCTCGAACTATATGGCTCGGCACTTATGAGGGTCCTCTTTTATAAAATCGCCTTGGGTGTGAGCGAGATGAGCTGCGACTAGCAACGCAAAATAAAAACAAGATTCCAAGGTTATCAAGACTAAAAACGTTATTCATAGCCAAATTGTATGTCGGTTGATGTTTAGAATGGTCTGTTGTGCACATACTCTAAAAATCCTATTTTAGAAATAAAAATACTTTAATTAAATTAACAGGTTTGTTTACTACCTACACTGAATTGTATGTACATTGTAAGGAAACTGTTTACCTACTGGCTAAACTTTTAAATGGTAAACTACGTTTTAACACCAAAGCAAAATATGTATATGTACTCGATATACTGCTGTTCGAAAGGCTAAGGGATCACAAACAAAACAGTAAACTAGTACCTACTGTGGGATGAACACTAATGCCATCAGATCGCTTCGTAGTTTGTTATCTTGTCTCGCTAGTGGCTACACTTTCCTCAATTTATGAAACGAAAGTGACGATGCTGACGCAGCGGCGCAACGGAAAAATCCAGAAATGAGTTTGGCATAATCGATTGCCGAAAAAAATGGTCGAAAGAGTATTCGAACGAGTGAAGCGAAGTTTTTGGAATCTTCAAGCACCTTCCGCGGCATTTCGAATTACATATTAGATTTTTGATAGAATCCTTGTTGCGCGATACCTTTATGTAGTACCTACAGTTAACACTATTGTTAGATTAGCATCTTTACATACAAATATGAATTTGTACATATACCAGGCTGTCCCATAATGACCTGGCCTGACCCACTTCTGCGCAACATGTCATGACATGTTATGCACTATTGGATATCACATTTAATCATCAGTTTGTAAACGAAAAAGCAGCAACTTGGTTGCTTTATTTTCAGATTTAGAGAAAGTTAAGTCAAGGTTGTCGCAAGATTTTTAACAATGTTTAAATTTGAGTACCGAAGTGTCATAAAATTCCTGGTTAAAGAAGCATTATCTCCCGCTCAAATCAAAGCTCATTTAGATGTCGTATTCGGCGAGTCTTCACCTTCTTATAGCACCGTAAAAAACTGGGTAAACGAGTTTCGATTTGGCCGGGAAGCTGTCAAAGATCTGGGATATGATTAAAGACCAGTGGAGGTCCTCACTCCTGAAAATATCAACAGCGTCCAAGAGGAAGTTTCAAGTGATCGTCGCCTAAAGATCAGAGAAATAGCAGAAAGACTAGGGGTTTCTAATAGCACCGTCCACCGCATACTTCACAATTATCTTCACAAGAGTAAGGTCAGTGCAACGTGGATACCTAAACTTCTATCAGCTGTTCAGAATAAAAGACGAGTGAAATGACTTCTGAAATTTTGGAGCTCTGTGGCGAAAACCCTAAAAGCATAATTGAACGGCTGGTGACTGGAGACGAAACAATGGTCCTTTATTATGATCCCGAGAGCAAACGCGAGTCGATGGATTGGCGTTTTAAAAACGAAAAGCCCCATATTAAAGCGAAGGTGCACCAGTCCACCAAAAAGCTAATGTGCACAATCTTTTGGGATTGCCATGGCATCCTGATGGTCGATTTTAATGAACGTAATACCATTATAAATGGCGAGTATTACGCTTCTTTAATCCACAAATTGCGGGCTTCAGTAAAGGAAAAGAGGCGAGGAGAACTAGTCAAAGGTGTACTGCTGCTACACGACAATGCTCCCGTGCATACCGCCTTCGTGGCCAAGGTTGCAGTTCGCGAGTGCGGGTTGACTGAGGTCAACCATCCCCCGTATAGTCAGGACATGGCTCCCAGTGACTCCTTTTTATTCCCAAACCTGAAGCAAGACTTGCAACAATTTTTTTTTTCATTGACGAAGACCTGAAAGCATCCGTTTTAGGTCATTTTGAAGACAGTTACTCAAAGTACTTCTAGAAAGGAATAGAGATGCTTATTCAAAGATGTCAAAAGTGTGTTGACATTAAAAGCGACTATATTGAAAAGTAATAATAGTTTTATTTCGCTAGCATAATAATATTTGGTTCAGGCCAGGTCATTATGGGACTCACCACGTAGTTCGTTTTTTTTAGCATTAGAAAGAACTTGCAAGAAGGTAAGCGATCTTGACATGTCTTTTAATTGAAAAACGCGTTTTAATAATCAAAAACTATTAGGTACTTATGAAAGCAGAAGAATATAAATGATAGTATTAGATTCACAACTGTTACATATTTGCCGTAACTTATTTTTAAAATGTGTTTTTCAATTAAAATACAAATCAAAATTGTTTACCTTATTTCTAATGCTAAAGAAAAACGAACCAAGGTAGGTAGTTTTAATTAAAATGGAATCAGGTAAAAGTGTAGTTAGTGTAGTTGAGGATTTTTATTTTTTTAAGTTCAAACATGAGTAGATTCGATCAAAGGATTATAAAACCAGCCGGCCTAGCCAAGGTTACAATCGCTATCGCTTCGACAACGAAAACCATTATGTCTCTCTATCACACTTCCATATTAGTGCGACAGTGACAGTTGCGTTTCGATCGCTACGGAGCGTAAGCGATCGGCATCTTGGCTACGCGGCCAGAAGGCCCAAACGAAGCCCAAAGGCCGTTTTGAAAAAAAATCTGCGTGTTGCCCATAATCTTCTGTCGTAAGTTTCGCGCGCCGCCTTTTGTATTTCCTTATAATTTAATTCCTGGATCTACGTCCTCACCTTACCTCTTAAACATCAATCGGTACTCGAGTATTGTAAAAAAAACGGTGATCTCTTGAGTTTCTACATTTTTATTTAATCGCCAGTTTGTGTTTGTATGTTCGTTTCAAATTAAGCATACTTACTGAATACAAGCGTCTTTGGCAATGAAATGCAAAGTGGGGTTTGTGGTTTTCATATGTCTTATAGCCATTTCTAAAGATATAACAGACTTAAACATGCAAATTTTGTAATTTGAAATTAAAAATCAAAATGAAGAGGTAAGGTAAATAATATAAGCGTGTGTAATAGGTTATAAATATGAAGACATTAAAGTGACACTGACACAGAATAGGGTGGCCAGCGTAGGTATATGAATCATATCTTTTTTATTTAGGACTTAATTTTTTATTAGAGTCAGACAGAAAAAAGTCTGCATTATATATGTCAAACTTCCATGAAATTATGAGTATTATGACGTATAAATAACACTAGCACTGCGCGGGCTATCAAAATCGCTGCAGACTTTTCTTGGTCTAACTCTACAATCAGAATCAATCAGAATTGTCTCCGGCGTGGCGGGAACAACTGTGACACAGAATAAAGCACAGATTTCATTGACTTTATGCATTTATTTCAAATAGAATATAGGTTAATTGTAATATTTTACTTTGCGAAATATTCCATAAAATATAATTTAAATGTTGATTACATTATATTCTATCAAAATGCATTATCTCCGCGGTCTTATAAAATAGGTTTTTTCGGAAGGCTCATGGTTACAGTCTTGATTTCGAGGTATTGTAAAATACCATCCTCTCCCCTGGAACAAAAATATGAATAAGTTCTTCTTCTTCGTCGTTCCCTCATGACTGAGGATCATGATCAACAACTAGGTATGTCCTTCCATTTATCGCGAACATGGGCCACCCACATAAATAAATTAATTTGTATCAAGCAGAAACGTGTGCGAACGATGCTATTAAGCTTAGAAACAAATTAAAAGTGGATAAATTCACTGTCTTATGTGGAACTTCAACCCTCGACCACCGGATCGCTAGCCCGGTGCTCTTCCATTAGATCTACCTCTACCAAGACCTTACCCAATACGGCGAATATTCCACCATATATGACCCAAGACAGTGGATTTTCCACTTTAATTTGTTTCCAAGTTACAATAGTTATTTTTATTCCTTTTATTCATAATTATAAATGTTTCTGAATCCTCGCTACACTTTGTAGACTCGCTACTTGTCTTTCTCGCTACACTCGCACGATTTTGGAACATAACTTCCACGAAGAAAGACTCTATTTTGAGTATTGGGTCGTTGAAGGACAACAATATCAAATAAAGAAAGGATAGTAAGTTTTTCCCTGACCACAAAATATTGTCTCTGGTGTCTGACAGAAGTAGGCATTTTCTCTCGTTTTAGTAGGTATTATCGGAAGCCAATGTGGTAGTACATTTATAAAACGACTTACAATTCGCGTCCGATACCGGATTCCTTGAAACCGCCAAACGGTGTTTGAGGGGTGACGTGTTCGTAAGTGTTGACCCTGTAAACATAAACTCAGTAATGTACCTATAATCAGTGGCGGATTTCCCGTAAGGCACAGTAGGCCCGGGCCTAGGGCGGCAAGATTTTAGGGGCGGCAAATTGTGACAAAAAAGTTCGCTGATGATAACAAAAAATAACTCAAAATTAGGCCAGGCAACGAATTCTCAAAAAAAGGTACATATAGAGGGAAATGCATGAAACACAATTTTTGACTTCGTACCTAACTTTATTTGGACTATCTAGGAGGTAAACATATCAAAAGTCCCCGGCCGTAGTCCTTGAGCCGGGGGAAGAAAGGGGTGTGAAGGTCACATTTTTCGGTTTTTCGCTTATATCTCGAAAACTATGCGTTCTAACGACACGATCATTATTACAAAATGAAAGCGGGTAAAATTTGCTACAAGCAAGAAAATACTGGACCAATTAAGTTGAAATTTGGCACACATGTATGTTTGTGACCCAAAGATGGACGTGTAACGTAAATAAATGAATTTTAAATATGGAGGCCATTTTTGGGGTGTAAATGAGAAAATTAAAAATTAAAGTCTTTCAAACTATATCGTGTTACATACCAAATCAAAGAGCTCATTGTAAGAATCTCAAATATATATTTTTTTCCATAATTTTAGGATAAATAGTTTAGCAGTTATTCAAGAAAATAGGCAAAAAATGACCATTCCCGTCCCCCCTTATCTCCGAAACTACTGGTTCTAAATACCTACTAATTTGTCCTTTAAACTTCTCTGGAATTCGCTGGAGGCCAAAAGAAGGAAAAAAAATATGAGTGTTTATAGGTATAGCAAAAAAAATGTTTTTCTTGTTTCTTTTTTAGATTTTTTGGATGTTTTTGTAGGTAAAACTGTCACTTAAAATGAATAGGTAAGTATTTGCTTATTTTTTTCGCAAAACCTATGTTCCCATGATCATATCACAAGGACGTATAGTTTCTGAGATATACCTAATAAGCGGAAAACCGAAAAATGTTACCTTCAAACCAAACTCCCCTACCCCCGCATAAGGGGACTTTTGATATGTTCACCTCCTGAACTCCTGGGACTCGTTGCCTGACCTAAATGTAGTCAATATGATGGGTGAAGCTCAGAGAGGGGCGGCTACAAGGCCTGGGGCCTAGGGCGGCAAAGACTGCAAATCCGCCACTGCCTATAATAGTTATTACGCTGCATTTAAAAAAAAATATCGCATGTGTTTTTTTTAATACACATGCGATGAGTCGTTAGGTGAATGACGACGCATACAAGTATAGTTAATAGCGAACGAATCGTTTAATTATGTACATATGTGGGTGTTAGAAAACGTCTTATGCTGTTCGCGTCGTAAAATCACCTCGCCACTCGTACGCATATGTAGCTCCATGGAATGGATATAAAGTATTTGTGACGGCGGGTTTTTGATAAGCCCGAAGCGAAAATACACATTATGCTCGTTAAACGCGTAGGTATAGAATTATACGGAGTAACTAGCTTTTATTAGGTACTACTATAGGTCTTTTGTTTTTATGTAATGGCTATAGAAATACCTATCGTAATGAAAAATCTAAATTGAGCAGTTGAACACCCGTTTTATTTAAATATTAAGCTCGATTCGTTTAGAAACTTCGGAAAATATGCAAGCGGATCTTTTAGCACCTGGCTTTAGGATTGTAGCACAACACTATTTATAAATATTTAACAAAAAACAGACAACGCAAAAAATTTAGGAAATATTATTTATAGTATACATATGAATATATGTATGTAGGAACGCACCCAAGGCACAAGAATTCGTAGAAATGTTGACATCCCAGCTCAGATGGTAGTTGGAATTGTCAGTAGATGTATGGCCGACCATCCTCGAGTCTCGAATTTATGAATACTCTGCATGGGAATAAATATTTAATACAAAATGTTTTACCACACGGAGCCGGCTCGCACATGGCGGACGAATGCCAGGGCAATGTTGATGTCGTTGGTGACCACCCCGGCTCCTAGACCGTAGTTGGAGTTGTTGGCGCGATCCACCACCTCGTCGAAAGTCTCAAACTTGTGAATGCTCTGAACTGGACCAAATATCTGAAAGTTAAAAAAATATGAATATAGATCAACTTATCAGTAGACGGTTACTTAAGGTTATTAGTTAGATGACATAGCCGCAGCAGCTTCATCATCATCATCATCGTGGTGGCCTTTTGGTGATCCAATCTTGGATTCCTCCTCTTCCCTCTTCTTCCTCTTCCACCACTGTCGATCTTGTGC
Source organism: Cydia fagiglandana (assembly GCF_963556715.1). Classification (NCBI taxonomy): domain Eukaryota; kingdom Metazoa; phylum Arthropoda; class Insecta; order Lepidoptera; family Tortricidae; genus Cydia; species Cydia fagiglandana. The sequence continues at coordinate 11,820,488 of NC_085932.1, forward strand.
CCGATTCATCCAGCCCGGCCTCCATGTCGTCGGGTGTCGTCCACCCAGCGCTGCGGTGGTTCAGCAGCTTATAAGCTATCAACAGAATTTAACAGATAGTTCACCTCTTCCTTGGAAATCCTCATGTCATCAGTAACATCTGCAAACACGGTTGGCTCGACGAAGAAGCCTTTGTTACCGTGACGGTTTCCACCGGCAACACAACGCGCCGACTTCTTGCCCACTTCGATATATCCCATCACTTTGTCAAACATTTCCTGGTCAATCTGAAACGTAAATATATATTGTCAATAAACTTCATGTAGGTACTTATAATTTGTTAACCAAAGAGATTCCAACTTCGCGCCACTATTGAAAGTATGGAACTAGGTTACAAAAATGCTTATTTTTATTTAGTGGCAAGGTACCTATATATTTATCTCCCATCTCCCCTGTTTATCGGTTTGATTCGTATACGTAGTGTTTATACATTTTGCTACTAAACGCAAATAGCAAATGTGTAAGCTCGCACTAAACACTAAGGGCTGGTACAGACGGACTGCAACTTGTATGGGAACTGCACGACGACGTTGCAGTTGGCGTGTAGTCAGCATGCAGTTGCCATATAAAAAGCAGTCTGGTTGCAGGCTGTCTGTATCGGCCGTAATCAATCATGCCCTTCATTTTGAATCACTTACCTGGGCACCCTGGTCAACATCTTCGAAAGGGTTACCGACGCTCCTTTTCTTCGCTATTTCAGCAGATTTGGCGACAAATTTATCATAAATTCCCGATTGGACGTATGTCCTGGTACCGGCTACGCAGCATTGACCAGCGTTCGAAAACGCTGCTCGGTGGGCAATCTCGGCTGCTTTCTCAACTTTGAAAAAAAAAACAATTAATGCATGAATGAGTGAAACAGATTTTAAGTTACGGCTTGGCTTACATGTAAAGTCATTACATTACACTGTTACATTACACCCACTTAGCAAATTGCTGTTGATTTTATTTTCTCCTACTTTATACAAGTATTGAAGCGGAAAGCTATAGAATAATCCCAAACGTATTACTTGAATCTAATGAACTTATCTTAACATTCCAAAAAGACGAGTTTTCTTAGACAGCTCTGTTTATTCATGAAGGGATTCGTTACATTTAGCGGTAGCTACCTATATACATAGTTAAAAATGGTGGAATCCACAGGGTCGTGCATACACTTACCATCTGCATCGTTAAAGACGACCAGGGCACTCTTGCCTCCGAGTTCTAAAGTGATTCGCTTAAGATTCGTCGCGGCTGCTGCTTTCATGATGATACGTCCAATCTATGATAGCAAATAAAATAAGAGTCTTATATATCTATACATATAAGTAAATAAAAGTACATTTATTTAAGAAAATTTAATTAAAGGATCTAAGTAGATGGTAGGTTAGTCATTTTATCAAAGATGGGTTAGGTTAGTACATAAAGTGGAGGTACCGTAAGTTTTTCTAACATAAGGAAATAAATTACTTGCGCCGTATTCGTGGTGTCACCCACATTAGCAATTCTAGTTTGGGTCGGCGGTTGGATAAATAAAACATATTGACCTTGACATTGATGCTTGGAATTAATCAGACTTGACGTACCTAAACCACTTATGAAATTATTCAAAATATTGTGTTAGGGTGTGCTTTACTTTTAAAAACTGTTATAAATAATATATTGTATTCCATTTTGTTCTTTCAAAATATAAACTCCTAATAGTCCTAATTATTAATATTCCAAGGTCATGTGATCATTAAATTGTTCTATTGAACTATTGATTTTCCCTATGTTTTTCTTTGAATGTCGTATATTTTTTAGTTAGTTTAGAACATTATCTTGAAACACCGAGTTTACCTACACCTACAGGTAGGTACAAACTAAATAGTTTACTGCTGTAACTTAAGGGGCCCACAGATTTCCAGTTCGCCGGACGAAATTAGCCTGTCAGTACCTAATATACTTGTACTTACTATATTCTTTGCCATTTAATCCAAAGAGTATGGTAAGTATATTAGTTAATCGCAAAAGGTGACAGTTCCGAACAACTGACAGGCTGATTTCGTTCGGTTCGGATAATCTGTGGGTCCCTTTAGTTTCTTACCTCTGTAGAACCAGTAAAGGCAACTTTATCGACGCCGGGGTGGTGGGTCAGGGCAGCGCCGGCCGTCGGCCCGTATCCTGGCACCACGTTCACGACTCCCGGCGGGAAGCCAGCTTCCTTTACTAACGCTGCCGTTGCTAACGCCGTAAGTGGGGTCTGCTCAGCAGGCTTAACTACGACGGTACAACCTGGGGAAGCGCAAGTATAATGTGGAGATTCTATATAAGTAAAATCACTGGGACCCGGGTATGTCCTTAAACTACGTCCAAGACCACCGGTGGACGGGCAGCAGCGTCCCTCAAATTCGGTGTACTCGACTGCGATCGCCAACCCGCCTGCCAAGCGTGGCGATAATGGCATTCACCCCCCATAAGGGGGAGGCCTATGTTCAGCAGTGGACGTCTTATGGCTGAGATGATGATGATGAAACCCAAAATATATTCATTTATATAATAGTAGACTGGTCGACAACAAGAATTAGCATCGACTTTGCACTAACACTTGCATAGCCTGTGCTATCGAAACCGCTGCCAACTTACCGTGGTCTAACTCTACGTGTGTCAAGATTCCCGTTTTTTTTTAATTAGAAAAATATTGTTTGTATTAACACTTACCGGCAGCTAAAGCAGGCGCAATCTTCCAAATAAACATGGGGATTGGGTAATTCCATGGCAAAATTTGTCCGCATACACCAACGGGCTCCTTGAGAGTGAACGTCAGGACTTCACCGTCTGTAACCAAAACAATGAGTTTAATCCCGCTAAGAAGACTTTAAAAGTGTAAGGAGTAATCAACGTTACGAGTACATACTTCAGTGATATCTACAAACTAAAAGCCAACTCACCTGCAGGGATAGTGTTTCCGAGAATCTTGTCAGCCTTGCCGCCGTAGTACCTCAAGATACCCGCAGACCAAATAATTTCATTATAAGCCTGTTTCACTGGCTTCCCGCAGTCCAAAGTCTCCAGTTCACTTAAGTATGTGATGTCTCTTTCCATTAGGTCAGCCAGTTTGAACAGGAGCCGACCTCTTTGAGAGGCGTCAAGGGTGCGCCATTCTGTATAGCGATGGAACGCTTTCTTAGCGGCTTCGACAGCGATGTCTATGTCAGCCTTAAAAAATATTTTAAATGTTAATATTTAATCAAACATCGTGACTTTTACAGCATTTTTGGTGTAGCGGAGTGGTGTTAATGGAATTGGTATAGATAATTCCAACTGAAATGGTAAATTAAGGTTAATATTAACGTAATTAATGCTAATTAATCATTAGACTTGAAATTGTTTATACCGATTCCGTTAACAACATTCCGCTGCATCAAAAATGCTGTAAAAGTTACGATCATTGTTAATAATAATAAATTTTGATTACACAGGTCTAAGTTTATTCATTAAAAACACGATACATTTTATGCTCATATAGAGCCCCAGACACTGCGATAGCAGTATGTACTGTAGCTATAGCTACCAACTCGCGCGCATGCAGTATAGCTTATTCTAAGTAAATATTATACCTTATCTCCTTCAGCTACTTTAACTATGACAGATTCATCTTGAGGGTTGATCGTAGGGAAAGTTTTCTTGCTAACAGCATCCACCCATTCGTTGTTAATGAACAACTGTAAACAATTAATAATATTAGATTGAAAAATAATTATTTACGATAAAAGTGCGAAAAATAGGAAATTCGCAACGAGTGGCGACCGATTAAATCGACACGAGAACTTGTTTAATGAGATGTTATTGAAGTGGTGTGAAGTGATTAACATAGTTATTATTAGATAAATATATTTTAAAACAATTGTACTTATCATGTAAGTACAGTCGCCATCAGATATATCTGAGCAGCCAACGTGTTCACAATATCTGAACACGCACTCTAACGCCCTGATAATAGAGGCGTGTTCAAATATTTGTGAGCGCCTTAGCCGCTCCGATATATATGATGGCGACTGTACCTACTTATGAAGAAGGTAAGTACTTATGATATTGTACCTATACATAGTTCAATACGTACCTATGCATATGTCTGCACATTAGCTGTTCATACATATTATGTACAAATGTAGTTGGGGTCGATTGAAAAACAAACTAAAAAATGTCTGGGAAAAATAAAAGCGTAAAGTGACGTAAGTGCTACAACTACATACAGTACCTACCTATATCTAGTTACTCGGAGCCGACTAGTATTTTTGCAGCCAATGTTCCAACAAGATGTTAATAATGGATGGAGAATTTGAGAACAATGTGACCAGGGTAACTGGAGGACAGTCGATAAGGGCCGGTTGCACCTAGACTTCCATATAATAACCATAACTACGTTCCTTAAAATTTTAATGTAAGTTCAATGTGGCTAATTCCGTCATTAATTCTGTCCACTAGCGTTTATGTGAAGCAACGAACAAATTTGATAATAACATCGACAAAGCAGCGATTGCACGTAGTTTCAGCAATCAAAAGCACTGGTTTTATTTTCCATCGATAGAAAATCAAAGAAATATGTGTTCGTGGACGGAATAGTCCCTATAACGGAATTAGCCACATTGACCTTATGGCAAAATGCATACCAGTTCTTTGAGGAGTTAGATCCGTCGATTGTGCTTGATGCAAAGGTATTTAGCATTCGTTTTTAGGGTTCCGTACCCAAAGGGTAAAACGGGACCCTATTACTAAGACTTCGCTGTCCGTCCGTCCGTCCGTCCGTCCGTCCGTCCGTCCGTCTGTCACCAGGCTGTATCTCACGAACCGTGATAGCTAGACAGTTGAAATTTTCACAGATGATGTATTTCTGTTGCCGCTATAACAACAAATACTAAAAACAGAATAAAATAAAGATTTAAATGGGGCTCCCATACAACAAACGTGATTTTTGACCAAAGTTAAGCAACGTCGGGAGGGGTCAGTACTTGGATGGGTGACCGTTTTTATTTTGCTTTTTTTTTGTTTTTTTTTTGCATTATGGTACGGAACCCTTCGTGCGCGAGTCCGACTCGCACTTGCCCGGTTTTTACGTATACATAGGATACATCGCGGCCGCGTGAAAACGCCATTTCATACAAACGTAGTCCTCATTTTCCTCTCTGGATATTGACATTATGGAAAATGTTTTGACGCAGTTTGTTGTATATCAACCATAACAGCTATGCCCCTATGTTTGATTGTTTTTTAAATCTTTCAGTATTATAAACAGACATAGGAATCCGCATTTGTATGATCTGTTTCTCGCTCTTAATTTATACACAAATAAATAATCAGATAAAGTCAAACATAGTTAGGGACATAGCTATGGTTAATATAGATATTATACATCATAATAATTAAGTTAAAACATTTTCCGTAATGCCAATATCCAAAGAGGAAAATGAGGACTGCGTTTGTATGGAAAAGCGACCGCAGTGTATCCTCTTAAGTAAGTACTAAAGTAAGTAGGCACATAGTAAAATTAAGTAGCGTCACATCAGTAGGAACACTAGCATTAGAAACGAAAGCAGCTATATACGCTGTATGCTCTTTTAACCTTTTAATTGTCTGATATCGCGGTCTGATAAATAAGACAAAACTTCGTGTACATTCGTACCGCCGGCGACACGAGCACGCTCGATGATAAATTCTATGGCGGTTAATGGGTATTGCGTACGTCCAATCAAAAGTTTAACTAGATGATCGTCTTGGCCTTGACTACATACCTACATGTAATAGTACATATAATCGTAAAATATGCAATAGGAAAGCGTAGCAGGCAAATTGTATGCATAACTATGGTGTATCTGTCAATCGTGGTACCTATTGTTTTTACTTTTATTAGTTGTAGTGTGCACTGGATAGGGAGTTAAATTTTTTAACTAAAAATTTAAAAACCGGGCAAGTGCGAGTCGGACTCCCGCACGAAGGGTTCCGTACCATAATGCAAAAAACGGCACAAAAAACGGTCACCCATCCAAGTACTGACCCTGCCCGACGTTGCTTAACTTTGGTCAAAAATCACGTTTGTTGTATGGGAGCCCCACTTAAATCTTTATTTTATTCTGTTTTTAGTATTTGTTGTTATAGCGGCAACAGAAATACATCATCTGTGAAAATTTCAACTGTCTAGCTATCACGGTTCGTGAGATATATAGATACAGCCTGGTGACAGACGGACGGACGGGCGGACGGACGGACAGCGAAGTCTTAGTAATAGGGTCCCGTTTTACCCTTTGGGTACGGAACCCTAAAAATTATGTTCTGCATATACCACCTTTTACAAAATGTACATTGGTAGAAATGTTATATTTACTTAGATTAAATTTTATAATTTTAATGCACATACACCTTATGCCCTTACTGTGCTGAATACTTGTGAACATGTTATAAAGCTGAGGATCTTAGTCCAATCTGGCATTGCAGTTGTTAACAACAATGACACTATTATTCTGGTCATCACAATGCCGGAACCTCGCTGTATGTAATTTCATCTGCGACACAATACTTGATGCCATATTGTGAATCGTGTTTTGATTGCCGTAGTATGTATTGTATGGGCTCTGGGCAATCAACAAGATCCGATTCTAGAGGTAAGTAGATATACTCATTATCACGATTATAAGAATGATTACACCTGTACAAAAACGCTGCCTTTTTGTATTGGGACAAAAAGTTTGAGCCTTCTCAGAAACAGGACTTATAGTTTCGTCATATTTTACCTATAACATATACATAGCAGAGTGTTTTTTGAACCCTTAGCCATACTTTACACAGGTACTGAAAGAGTTTTACTATGGGAATCTACAAAACTAAATTGGCTTTCCCAAATTAATTTTTGTATTAAGCAGCAAACGATGATGTTATTATTAAGCTTAGTATTAAGTAGGTAGTCGCGGAACAAATTATCAAAATACCGTCGAAATGCCGGAAGGTGAATGTACAAACTTCGCTTCGTTTCGCTCGCTTGTTCAATATAGATGCTCCCATTGATTGTCACAGAATAACCCAACCGGCTCATGAGTCATTACCAACGTTAAATCGTGTCTTTTGTTTCTTTATAGGTATAGATACCTATTATTATTTAAATTGTAATAATATGTAAAACATATGAATATTTAATAATTATGGCGAGGCGAGAGAGGATGATGAGTGACCGAACAATTATTCAAATGCATATCTTATACCTATTTTTATTAAAATGTATGCAAAGTTAGTAGGCAAAAGCCCGGAATCACTGACTTCAGGGGGAGTTTATCTAAGAGACACGCCAATGGTCACAGGACATCGGTGACACTGATGTCTGATGTGAGGGATCTCTAAATTACCTCTAAAATTTAGAGTTTACAGTTGTTTGCAGCAATAGTTATTTGTTTTACAAGGGGGCAAAGTTGTTGTTTAACCGCTCGTGCTAATATTGATACCCGAGCAAGCGAAAGATTCTAAAATTGAACCACGAGCGTAGCGAGTTTCCGAGCTGATGTGGTGAAAAAGTATTTTACAAACTTATTTGTCAAAAAAAATAGTTCATGCTCAAACTACATAGAAATTGTGCGGAAAGAGAACAGTCGTGGAATGTATGGGGCCCAAAATATTCCACGACTCTTCTGTTTCCGAACAGACTTTAAATTGAACAAAGTCTATTCAGTCGTCGATAATGTTGATAAATGTAAAATATCGTTACCTAAATATTCATAAGATGTATATGTCTATTAAAATAGTTAACTTAATAATTTCCTTACCTTAGTATATTTGATCTCGACGTTAGACATATTGAGGTTAGTTGTTAGTTCCACACACGTGCGCTGCCGGCTCGGGTCTCCCGCAGAGTGTTCAGATATATCGCTTGTTAGCTACAACTAGCGACTGTTATTGTATTGTGTTTACACAGGATGTCCCACCGACGCCAATACTTAAAAGGCTTATAGAACATCGGATTGGATACCTACAAGATTAAGCAAATGTACCCTAAATGAAAATCGATTTCTTTTGAGATTGGCACATATGAATCCTGGTTAAAAAAGGTATATAAAATGCCGATATCTCAAAAACTATAAGATTTTTAGTAAGGGTGTTTTTTTCATTTGCGTTAATTTCAAGGGTGCATTCCTGAACTTTGTCAAAGAAATCGGTATTCTAACTCCATTTCGGAGATAGATAAAGCCCTAGGTCGTGTTTAGTAGGTACGAAGTTCGTACATTTGCTACTAAACTTAAGTACTATCTCGGACGATTGATGTTCGAAATGACATTGATATGTCATAGTCAATTGTTTTGTTGAGTTGAATGCAGTGACCGTGTTACAACCACGCTATATGCAACATTTAATTACTTAGAAAAAAAAAGGTTATAAATTATTTTTCTAAATGAACTATGCTATTTAGTTTTCGTTAACGTACTTCACTAAACTCCGCAGCTAACGGAATTAAATAAAAACACGGTGTATAATCCCTGTAAGTATTGGCGTTGGTTTTACGGACACCCGATATACCTAACAGCTATTGATAAAACTACAAGAACTTGCGTTTGTTTTACTGATAAAAAGACTGAAGCCACTATTCTGTCTAAGGGGCGTTGTTGTCAGTGGCGTGCAGTGCATACAAAAAAAGGTAGGCACTAGGGTAGGCAGTCCATACAAAATGACCAAAAAAAAAGTTGCCGATTTTTATAGTTTGCGTTACATTCCTTCAAGAATGACTCTTCTAGAGCCCGATTTAAGTCTTATCTCCACTGCACGCCACTGGTTGTTGTTATATAGCATTGGTGCTTAAGCTATAATTTGTGGGATTCTGTACCTCAGAACCTTTATTTCACGTTCCACATAAAAAATACATTGTTAAAAATTGGGTAATTAACGGAACCCTTGTAACGCGAGTCCGACTCGCATTTGACTGGTTTTTATAGTTAGGTATTCACATATCTTCTTGTTGTTCAGTGTCTGTATAATCAAACATTACTAAATATTGTACCTACCTATCATCATAATATTTCAACGAAACGAAACGTCGGTAAATCAAGGTAATTGAATATAATTCGCGTTAGACCCGTCTATAATGTGAGTTAATAACTACCTACCATCAATTAAAATTTCTTATATGAAAATACGTATCTATGCTTAGTTCTCCCCATAGGTTCATTATCGAAAAAAATAACCAAATAAATTTTATAATATAATTATTTCGGTGTGCTTACTGATGTCAAAACGAATTACGCTTACAATCACTACACTCGAAATATTTCTATCTAGAGTCTAAGATGTAGGATATTTTCAAGCAGCTCAACATTGAGAGCGCCGAGATTTAATATAAAGCGAGCAAGCGAATCAAAATATAGGTACCTATAAGTAAATAGAAGTTTGTGTTACAAGGGATCAAAATGATATATTTCCGCCAAGGGCGTACATTGAATCCTGAATGAAGCGATGGATTCTAAAGTAGAATCCTGAGCGTAATGAGGGATTAATTTTGATACCGTGTGACACATACTGTTTTTTTTACATCAACTATGAGGAAATTGTTATGTTCCAAAATCCTATGTATTATTTGATAAAAAAATAGTATGCAAGAAAGAAAAAATCGCGTCTTAGAACAGAAAAGTACAACTTTGATCCCCCCTAGCAGGGAAGAAAAGTGTTTGATCTCTCCTGGCGGGGAAGAAAAAGCCCTTTTTCGAATAGGTGATGTGAAAAGTACGTTGGGAAAATGTACCCCTGGAGGCAAAGTTAGCTAATTTGACGGTATCTACACAAATGATCTATTATTTTTCTATAAAATTAGTTTGGATGGGTAGGTAGGAATCAACAGCAGAAGTTAAGTTGGTGAGATGTTCCAAATCATTTTCAAATAAACTTTACACACCCCCTCACACGCTTAGCTACTTCTGCTGCTGTTATAATTAATTCTAGGTAAATTGGATGAACAGTTTGTTAATTGGCACGGAAATAAGACCCCAACATTTTTTTAAATTTCTGGGTAATGAAAGTTGAACATGTAAAAACGCGGCAATTTCAAAAAACCGGCCAAGTGCGAGTCGGGCTCGCGTTCCAAGGGTTCCGTATAATACACAATTTTTAACGATATTTTGATGCTTTAAGCATTTCTAGACCATGGTGGGCACCATGGTCTAATTCATTCGGTCATCAAGATTACATTCAATTTTTTTTTGGTAAATTGAGAGAAGTTCATTGCCGCATTACAGCTGAGAATGGAAATCAGTCACATAATTTTATCACGAAAATTGACAGTGCCGCAGCAGTAATGTTGCAACCGAGTACCTAATGCTGCTGCAGTCGCCACCCGAATGTCACCTTTATCATATCTTAGAAAGTGATTGAAACGCGAGCGAAGCGAGCGCGAAAAATTTGATTTTATATAAAAAATTGCGTTTTTTATATAAAATTTTTCGATATAAAAAACGCAATTTTACTTTTAGTCCCAACCAGGCCCGAATCCAGGATTTCATACAGAGAAGGGATGGGACAGTTTTCTATCAGCCTAGCTTCGCATAGGGCTCGATATTTAAGGGTCTCAGCGAGGTTGTTTTCATGCATAAAATATGCAAGAAAGTAGAGCTTGGAATTGACCAAGTGAATTGAATTGGCGAAGTGTGGGCAAGGCAGTAGGCCCAGCTGCGAAAGAGGAAAGCTTGGATTTGGATCCACGCCCAAGTGTAATTAAGGTAGAAGATCAACTTTGCCGTAAGGCAGAAGGCCTCGCATAAGACCTAACGCCGAACCGCAAAAGAGTGGGTTGAAATCGAATCTATGCATGTAGTCACACCTCTTCTACTGCTACCGATTGTTTCCCAAAGAATTACGAGCCATTATTTTTGCAAACTAGCTTTTGGACAGCTAAAAAAACATCGTGTGGTAAAAACGATGTGTCTGTCCCAAATTTTAAAATTTGTTCACCTTTTTCAACCTGGCATTTTGGTGCCCCCCCCTGAATGTGGTGCCCTAAGCACGTGCTTGTTTTGCTTATTGGTTAATCCGGCACTGTTAACAATGTATTTTTTATGTGAAACGTGAGTGAAATCTCTTTAAAAAAATCCGTAGGGGTCGGATCAAAAACTGTAATTAAGTCCGACTCACGCTTGACTGTACATTTCTAATAGGTTTTCCTGTCATCTATAGGTATAGACCTATTTTATGTATTTTTTTCAAAATTTTAGACGTAGTAGTTTCGGAGATAAGGGGGGGGGGTGGTCATTTTTTGTCTATTTTCTTGAATAACTTCTAAACTGTTTATTCGAAAATTATAAAAAAAATATATTTGAAATTCTTACAATAAGTTCTTTCATTTTATATGTAACATGATATAGTTTGAAAAAAAATATTTTTTAATTTTTTCATTTACCCCCCAAAAGTGGCCCCCATGTTTAAAATTAATTTGTTTACGTTACATGTCCGTATTTGGGTCACAAACTTACATATGTGTACCAAATTTCAACTTGATTGGTCTAGTAGTTCCGGAGAAAATCGGCTGTGACAGACGGACAGACAGACAGACAGACAGACAGACGCACGAGTGATCCTATAAGGGTTCCGTTTTTTCCTTTTGAGGTACGGAACCCTAAAAATGTGTAGCAGGTAACTCTTTGATTACAATAATAGCATAATTTTGATACTTTTTATGAGTTCTAGAAAATAGAAATTATAAAAAGTTTTTGCAGGTTCAACCAAATCAAATTTATTTATGTCATATGTTTTACACATATAGATATACTCAACAATAAACATACAAGAATTACACATATACTTACACAACAAATACCTACACATTAAAATTGACAAATGTATAATACAGTGGCAGCCCAACTCATAATCAACATTTAGCAGTCAGACTCTACCCTTAATAATCTGCAGTGTAAGTTTACGTGGAGGTTACACTGATTATACCGTAAGTACCTAGCATGTCTACACTTAGACACCTAGTCGATAAAAAAACCGGGCAAGTGCGAGTCGGACTCGCGCACGAAGGGTTCCGTACCATAATGCAAAAAAAAAAACAAAAAAAAGCAAAAAAAAAAACGGTCACCCATCTACTGTACTGTACTGGCCGCGTAGCCAAGATGCCGATCGCTTACGCTCCGTAGCGATCGAAACACAACTGTCACTGTCGCACCAATATGGAAGCGTGATAGAGAGATATAATGCTTTTCGTTGTCGAAGCGATAGCGATTGTAACCTTGGCTAGGCCGGCTGTACATCTAAGTACTGACCACTCCCGACGTTGCTTAACTTTGGTCAAAAATCACGTTTGTTGTATGGGAGCCCCATTTAAATCTTTATTTTATTCTGTTTTTAGTATTTGTTGTTATAGCAGCAACAGAAATACATCATCTGTGAAAATTTCAACTGTCTAGCTATCACGGTTCGTGAGATACAGCCTGGTGACAGACGGACGGACGGACAGCGAAGTCTTAGTAATAGGGCCCCGTTTTACCCTTTGGGTACGGAACCCTAAAAAGTTTAATAACATATTGTACTTAATCAGTTGTTTACGGTCTCCAAGCTCATTAATCATTATATTATATTAATTAAAGAATATTTATGAATGTGTGCCTCGTTATTATCGAAAAGCTTGATTGTATGGCCAGTCGAACCAATTTACATACCTATTAGTCCCTGGTATAGACTTAATTATAATTGCAAATGATGATGAGATAACGTAGCTTCCTTTTGCAGAGATGGTCCTTTCGACTAACATTGATTTAAAAAGGGGAGATAATCAAATTATAAATGTAACTTTAAATTTGGGGGTAAGGGTCACTACCCCTATACAAAAACTTAACTTTCCCTTACCTTTCCTCCCTAAAACAATCTAACACATTCTCGTAAAATGATCAAGCACATTTTAAACTTTGCTTATCTGGTAGTGACGTCAGCACAGACGACAAAAACGTGCAATTCACGGCGTATCATCATGGTCGTATGACCATAGTGCATCTCCTATCAATTAAAGTAATCCAAAGATGTAAAAAACTTGTCGATGAGGTGTTACATTCTTTTCGTCATCGGCAGTTCCATTTCGCCAAATATCGTTGGCAGTGGCCAGCGGTGGCTTAAAAACAAATTCTTGATTTGTAGAACAAATGCAAAAATCGCTATAAATATACTGATACGTGATAAAGACTTGAGGAGTCCTCTTAAATTGTCATGGAAATGGAACTCATTATCAAAACTGGACCTTGTCAAAAATATTGCTTAAAATCTTACTAGGTTAACAAAGTTAATGTGTAACACAAATCGCCGAACGTGAACAGGTCTTCATCAGCAATTTTACTTCATCAAATGTGTGACATTTGTTGAAGTAAAACGGCTGATGAAAACAGTGGTTTTAAATGAAAATGCTTGTAGTAAGGTTTTAAACAACATTATTTTTAAGGTCTAGTTCTGATGGTGAGTTCCTTGAGGAGTAAAGCTCTTTAAGTCGTAAAAGCATAGGTACTTATAGCGACTTTTTTCATCCACAAGTCAAGCATTTGCATTTAAACAGTGAAATAGAACTGTTGATGAAGGCCAGAATGGAATACCTTATCAACAAGTAATTCACATGTTTGTACTAATCGTTGTAATGGTTAGAATGATGATGAATGATGCGTTACGGTCGTAAATAATTTTAGTGGCATTTCAGTGAAGTAGGTTTTTTCTATAGAAGATTATGAAATATCTTCACATCTCTCTCTTCTCTTCTTCTTATGTCTTACTTTTCCAGGCTTAGACCCAGCGCGTCCGCTAGCATCCGCCTACGGCTCCAGCCAGTACCGGCTGACACGGCACGACGCGCACGTGGTGCAGGTGATCCACACGAACGCCGGCTTCCTGGGCGAGTCTGGCCTGATCGGTCACGCCGACTTCTGCGTCAACGGCGGCAGGACTCAGCCTGGCTGTCAGGGCCACTTTATGAGTGAGTGAACGTTGTCTGTCATGCCGGCTAACCCCTAAGATAAAGCCCGGATTGACTTACAACTGCAGACACCGGTACAGATCTCGCTACGTTTTTATGTATAGGTACCTAGCTGTAGGTACATTGGACCAGTGGGGAGACACTCCTGACTTCGGTCGAACTCGGCTCCGTTCGGCTCAGCATTGCTCTGAGCAATTATTAGGGTTGGCACCACTTGACTTCCTTGTACGTGCACGACCACAGATAAGATAATCACTTAAATTTTGACCACCCTAAATAGGCGAAAGGGGAAAGGGATAGTGCTATATATTAGAAAGGGATAGCATGATTCGACCCTGAATCGCTGTCAAACTACGGAAGCTTCCTTTCTGTACGGTAGTACTATTATTTCTTTTGTGATTGGACCAATGGAATAGTAATAAATAACGTTGACATGTTGATGTATCGTTTTCTCTTTCTTTTTACTTTTTACCACATTGATCCTAAGTCTGTGTTATTTTACATAGGGATAGCCCGGTGCAGCCATTTCATGAGCTCCTGCTATTTTGCGGCGAGTGTGCGACAGAACAGAAGCATCCGATTGGTCGGGGTGCCGTGCGACTCCGACTGCCCGAAGGAGCGCGACCGCTGGGGCATCCGTTTTGATAGGCGGGCCGTGCGAATAGGCGAAGCCACTCCGGAAACGTGAGTATCTAACTGTAATATTTAACGTCCCGGTGACCTACAAGGCCTTATGTATCTTGACTGAAAAATATAATGGCAAAGTTCTTTGAGACTCGTTTTCCTTTTTTATTCAGGCGCTCAGAGTATAAGAAAATACGGCTATAGTGTAATTCGCCAGTAACCGGCCACCGGCCAATAACTGGCCACAATAAACTAAAAATGAATTCTATAGACCTACAACCAGGATTCATTTTAGTATAAGGTCTCAATAACTGGCCAACCTTCAATAGCCACCTTAAACTAAAATGAATTCTGTTTATAGGTGAATAGAATTAATATTTAGTTTAGGGTGGCCAGTTACTGGTATGCGTGTGCATGTGCGTGTGTGTGTGTGTGTATACTACTCTTCTTCACCTATTATAATTTTGTAATGTTTGTATGAGTTGTCAATTATCATACATTTCATGGTATGTACATACCTACCTACATAATGAAATAAATATCTTGTTCCAGGTGTCGAGGCATGTACTGCGTCAGTATAGATCACGAAGAAGCATGCCCATTTGATTAATTTAATAAATTAGTAATATGCGGTATTTATTTAATATTTGTTATTGTAAATAAAATTTATGTCATACATATTCGTTTACAAAAGTAAATGTTTTTAATTAATGCATTGTTTCTCTTGTCCATAATGTGACTGTCGTAATTTGCAACTATGAATTTATATAATTGAATGGCCTGCAGTTATCGACATGACTGTGTGGCCAGACAGGAACGAGAATGCAGAATGCAGCGTCACTCATTACAAAAACTTATAACTAAATAAACCGGCTAAGTGCGTGTAAAACAAGCACAAAGGACCGTTCCGTGCCCCCATACCTACTATACAAAAGTCCAGCAAAATCGTATTGATAAAACTTATTGATAGCTCAAACGACCGTATTTGATTTTGAAATAAGTATTGTGATGCGAAGTATTTGTAAATCTTTTTTTTCCCGGATTTTTTCCAAAAGTGAAACCTTCTTGCCCCACTTGCCCCACCATGCGTACGCCTATGAACCTTCATGTTATATTAAAAGACATATCGAATGATGTGCCACACGTTGAATTTGCTTAAACAATTTGTTTTTCACTTTTCGTTACAGATGTAGTGAACAATCCTTCGTATTTGTCAAGAAGAACCACCTTAACTTCATGAGAATCATGAGGCCTCAGTACTCTTTTTGTACTGAGACTGACTGAAATAGCATGACACATTCGTGCGTTTCCGTGAAAATACGATGGGAAAGGATTATTCACTACATCTCATCTGTACATGTATCCGGAGTTTATCCTACACGTCTGACCTGTAATTTCCGAGTGTAAAGAAATTAAATGAAAAAACAACGTCATAAATATTTTATTTAAGTACCTTTCCAAAATTTGTGGCTTCAAAAAAAAAAAATAAGTGCGTTTTACCCAAAAATCACAAACCCAGGTTTGGTGTGCTTGTAGCCCGGCAGAAACACGTCAAATTTATATTCCTTCCTCCTTCGGTGTCAGTGTGACTTTTAAAATTGTACAAGCAAAGTTACATTCGTCATTATAATACTGTGCTTTAATCGTGAGGTTCCCGTAAAAGAAATTGCCGGCGAAGTATTCGTTAGCTAGATGTCCAACATCGACTTGTCTTGAATAATCGTTCTGAAATAAATATAAAAGCATTGTTATGCAGTGCAGGCGCAAAACGCAGCGGTCACATTAAAATAAATAGGTAGGTACTTTACTTAAGAATGACTCACGTTAGACCGGGCCGTGTCCGAGGGCCGGAGCTTCCGGGGCTTACTTTTCTATGACATGACAGGCGATCACGTGATGCTTCCATAGAAAACGATGCGCCGGAAGCTCCGGCCCGGACACGGCCCGGTCTAACGTGAGTCATCCTTTATTATTATAAGATTTTTGGAAGACATTAAAACTAAAAACATACTAAAAACGCTACATACCTAGATGCCAATTTTAACTTGCAGTCCGATGTCAAAATAATGATTGTCATTTTATTATCATGCGACCGTGTGTCTCGCTTGCTCTTATGAACAAGGACGAGCGAAATGCATGCGTAAACGATGACAAAATGATGTCATTTTGCAATCGGAATGCACGTTCCATTGATCGATAGAGTCAGACCAAGAATAGTCTGCAGCGGATTTGATAGCCCACGCAGTGAGTGTTATTTTAAACGTCAAACTTCTATGAAATTATGACGTATAAATGACACTTGCACTGCGTGGGCTATCAAATACGCTGCAGACTTTTTTTGGTCCGACTCTAGTAAAGTTTCGGATATGAAGTATCCTTAGAGCATTTAGTAACTGGAGACGCCATGGCTGTCATTTTCTGTACAAAATAGTCTGCCGATTTTTGCGGGGCTGGGGCACGTCAAATGTATGGCTATTTGTACATGATTTGTACGTACCTAACGTACAAATAGCCATGTCAGATAAACGTCCGTCCATACAAAAGTTTGCAAGTGAGCTCTTAAAGGCGGATTCGGTTATTAAATGCTCTTGAGGAAGTATCACATCACATCTTATGCACAAATTCTGGAGGCACATAGTTTACACAGTCGGAGATATGCAAGAGTCGTTTGTAGCACATACAACTGGACTGGATTTACATTAGGCCTGAGTTACACTTGTAAGTTTTACTTACGTAAGTAGGGACAAAGCTATTTGTTAGAATGAGATAACGATATTCATCTCTCATTCTGTAGTATAGCCGTGTCCCTACTTACGTAAGTAAAACTTACAAGTGTAACTCAGGCCTTAGGTAAATAAGAGAAAAAATAAAGTTGTTGTCGTATTAACTTATGCACGGTTTACGTTTACTTACATACCTTCTTCTTACAAACGTGACAGTAGGTATCTGAAATGTCATATACTAAGAAAAAGTGGCCAAGGCCTCCTGGCTGGAATCGAACCAGCGTCCTCTGCTATAGCGGCAGGCGGCAGGTATGTACCTATGAGCCATTTATTTCAGTTTATAATTTATTTTATAATTTGTTCTAATACGTCTCATAAGTAGTAGGTACTTACACAAAATAAAGTTGAAAACCTTGCAAAACATTAATAAACACTGAAAATAAATAAATGAACTTACTACTAATATTTCGCAGTTTTTTGTTAAATTGAATAAAGAGTTTAACATAGGGCGGATAAATAGATGTTCACAGGGTTTATTCATTTGAAATCTTGCTATCTCTTTACCATTGGGCCCCAATGCAACAATTTTCCCCTAGAAAGAAAAAGTTATTTTTAATTCATAGTCCAGAGTCCGATTCTGATTTAAAAGGTCACTATTTTCAAGGTTTTGATCTTGTTTTGATACGACCTTGATAATAGATTGGTGCGTGTGAAATGGAATCAGATTCGTGTCATTAGGCATCCCGCTAGAACATATTGGTGCGCGTGAGACCAATTTCCTATATAGAATTTAGTCTTTTAATCTCCAAAATTTTTGAGTATTCCAAAATACTTTAAGAGGAAAGGAGACAACCGCTTCTCCAAACAAACGTAGTGCGCATTTTCTTCCCTTGTCTCTTCTCTCTTTCATCAAATTATTGTGTCAAAATATTTTCAATAATATCCAGAGAGGAAAATGGGAAAAACGTTTGTATTTCATTAATAAATGTGTGTTAACTTACGTCCAAATCCTTAAGGGCCACTTGCACCATCCCACCAACCCGGGGTTAAGCGGTTAAACCATTAATCCGGTGTCAACTTGTACTGGTAACCATGTTAACTTCAGGTTTAACCGGTTAACCCGGGTAAGTAGAATGGTGCAAGTGGCGCTAAATGGGTTATGTGCTGTCTTAGGTTAGTTCCAAAATTTTACCACCTAAAACGATGTTGATGTCGGTCGCAAAAATATTTACCTTGGTAGGTGAGCACTTTTTTAGAACTTGCAAGTTTAAGTAGATCGTTGTATCTCCTGTTACATTTGCCTCTAGTTTAGTGCAATTTTTTGGTTTTGGTCCGGAACATACGATAAAGTCATTTAGTCGCATTTTATATGGGCCCTAAAATATATAGTAGGTACTTGATCAACATTTACAATTTCATTACTGGATTATTCTAAGCTTAGTTAATAGCATCCTTCGCAGATGTTTCTGCTTGTTAAAAATTACTGGATATTGTCTTCGATCTATCGTGGTAACGATAGTTACTCATGAAACAAAACTATTTAAAAAAAATTAAGTCTATTATCAGCCATAATAAAGAGGGGCGTATAATAAGCTATCAATATTACACTTTAAACAATATTAACGAGCAAAAAGAAAGGAATTAATCACGAGGCTAACTATCAAGATGGCACTCGAACCCAAAGTCAGCTACAGCTTATTAACTCTTTATTAAACTCTATTTTTTAACGTGTAGCCGAAGTATTTAATAAGTACTACGTTGAATAATTTTACGGTTTAGACTCACTTGTTTTTAGTCACAAACACAAAATACATATACAAATTTCACACTCATACACATACAATCGCGTGACATGTTTCGAAGAGCCTAGGTCTCCTTTCTCAAGCACTAACAGTGCGAGCAGCGTTTAGCTAAAATGTTACGTACCTATCACGTAAAATACGTGAAGCGATCGAGATTAGGCGGCGCCCTGAGTTCAATCGGGATAGCGGCTGGGCTGTGCCGCCAGCATGGAAGCCTGTGCTTCTTCAGCAGAATACCAGTGAGTGTTGTGACAGTGTAGTGGACATAGTGAGTTCGTGCTGTGTATCGCTACAAGTGTTAGGTGACCCAAGCCCAAACACACCACTATGCCCGCCTACAATAACAGCGGAAGACCTCCCCCAACCTGTTTTCTCGGCGCGCGCGCAGCGTGCGACGCGGCGAGCTGCAGTGCGCGATACACGGCCGTCGTGAACGCTGCTAATACTGTTAGTGCTTGAGAAAGGAGACCTAGGGTCTCCGAAACATGTCGCGCGAGTGGCTAAAAACAAGTGAGTCTAAACCGTAAAATTATTCAATGTTAGTATGTCTCACAATAGTTTTAATTCGAAGTACTACGTTCTTTGTAGCAGCGATTGAAAAAAACTTCTTTTAATTGATTTTTTTTTTGTTTCAATAGAAGCTAAATGATAGCTTTAGTGACCAATACAGCAGTCGTCCATTAGCCAGTTTTACACATTGATGCTGGTTTATGCATTTCATAAAATCCACAAATTATACTCACAAAGTTCATGTTCGGTTTACATAAAAAGAACGAAACTAAAATACTAAGGATTATGATGACTGGTTTCAACATGTTTACTACTTACTACATTCAAAACAAATAGGTAACCATGTAAACATTAAAGGCCTGTTTGTTATTTCTTATATTGTATGGTCAATTAACCATCGTAATACATAAATAAATATTTAAACGATAAATCACAGTAACCGCTATCATTACATTCATTATGTATTTAAAGTCTAATTAATGCCTTCCCACAACATACATAATGATGTTATATTTGTGTTGTATTTTCATCAGTAATACCAAAATAAAATCCTAGGGAGGTCATCAACCTACCTACATAAACCAGTATGTACCTAACTAAATGAAATAAATATAGTGAAACTGGATAGTTGAAATGTCAAGGGACTGGCAATTTTGTCGCAATTAACCAGGGTTTCCATTTAAGCAGGTCGTACCCCAAAAACCAGGTAATTTTTTTTGTGTCAATTATAGGTACATAAGAGATTGCATTCTTATATCGAGGTGCAAAGAACAGTTGAAAGTTAGTTTCACAAGTTTATATTCTGGTTTTCTGGTCTAGTAAACTTATCTTGCACTTTTTGCTCACATATCTTTAGGTATTTAATTAAAAGTAAACAAATATTTGTACATTATCGGGTGGTTATAACATTTATTGGTCAACCAACCAAATACATAAGTAAGGGCCTGGATCTGTCACTGAACGACTTGACTTTAACCTACATTATTTGATCATGTATAAAGTTTTCATCTACCCTCAACTGGCTTAAGGAGCTTTTTGAGGGTAGATTTTGTTTACTTTTATTTAAATACCTAAAGATACAGGCACTTGGCTATAGGCTCCCTGACGTCCCTACGAATGTTTTTGATTCGCCGCTATTGGTATGCAGGTACTGGTTTACGTAGTTTGTGTATATCAAGAATAATTTGCTCTGAGCTCGTTGTTCTGAGAGAGAAAGTTCGTTCCAGAGAAAAGTTACCTGAAGGTCGAAACAGCTAGACATGAAACCAGTGCGGTAACCAAGAATTTAAAACAACTGGAAGTACAAAGGTCGCGACTAAGACGCTTTGTAACAAATTAACAATACAGATTTTTATAAATAGGTGCAGTGGGATCAATTAATAAAATAGCCAAGTAATACCGTATTCTGTCTAAATCTCTTTATTTTTCGTTAATCATGAGCGAACGCCCAAGAGTCTAGTTTTTAGGAATAATAGTCAGGAAGACATTACTACAGCAAAAGTTGCAATCGTTTGCGTAAAATATAGTTTTAAAAGACATATTCCCGTAGAAAAACTTTCCACCGAAGTAATCGTCCACCATTTCCTCCATATTCCACTTTAAATTGTAGTCTCCCTGAAAAAAAAAGAAAAACTTGAAGATGCACTGAAAGTATTTAAAATATTACAGTAGATAAGAGAGGTAATTTGCTATAAAAATCAACAATTTCCGGGTGAATTATCGATATATTTGGTAGACAAAGCTGATGCCTTTCAAGTACGAGTTTCGAATACGTACCTACGGTATCTATTGGGTGAAGGAGGATAAAGCGTGGTGAAAATCTAGGCTATCGCGAGGAAAATTATGTCGTATAAAATCCGCCACTACTACTTTATGACATTGTGGCCACTGTCATACCTATTATGCACAAAAGTACAATAAAAACATTTTAGGCCTATTCCTAATGACACCATCTACTTTTCATATTCTTAAACCTTTCTAAGTGCTCAAAAGGCTTTAAATAACTCGCTCAAGTCAAGTCCCATTTCAAGTTTTCAAATCTCAAATAACAATATGATGGCAGTTTTTATACGCTAATTAATTACTTAACTAAATATTTAAAAATAACATTGAATCGCATCTACAACATTGACGAATCTCGCGGCGTTGTATGAAGGCTGTCAGTATTCATTACCGTAAGCCGGGGATACTTTGATCAATTTTAGAGTTTGACACCATTTTTTGACGATCCTAATATACGTAAAAATATGAAATAAAAATATAATAATCTGTTTTTTCTCTTCTTTCTGCCCGCCAAATAAAAAAAAATTAGGACTTATAATTTTTTCAGAAAAAAATAAAAACAACGCGATCAAAGTTATATTGAGAATGAGAAAGTTATATTGAAAAGGGTTACTTTGAAACCACTTATTTTTTGCTGACAATCTAAAGTAGATCCGCTAAAAAGCCCGTAAAAAATAACTCGCTCAAGTCAAGTCCCATTTCAAGTTTTCAAATGTTAAATAACAATATGATGGCAGTTTATATACGCTAATTAATTACTTAACTAAAATTCAAAAATAAAATTGAATCGCATCTACAACATTGACGAATCTCGCGGCGTTGTATGAAGGCTGTCAGTATTCATTACGTACCTACTACTAGGGTGACTCACTCCGCGATTTCGTCGCTTTGCAACAGGTAGCTACAAGTACATCCGTCCCACACCAATTTTGGTGACTAGCCATAAGCGGCGCCTAATCGTCACAGACGCGTTTTGTTAGAGAGTGAATCTTCTGTATCTAGTAATATTAATAAATAGTAAAATTATTTATTCTGTGGTATTTTCTACACTCTGATATTACTTACCTTCGAGATCATGCAGTTTTTTGAAGTCTTAAACATTTTCTCTAATAATGGTCTGAGGAACAGATGTTGACACGGGTTGTCCATTTGAAGTCTGAGCAACTCTTTACCATTCGATATAGCCAATATTTTCCCCTGAAACATAGCAATCTAAGCCTAAACTTTGGTCTCAGCGTAAAATGCTTTATATAAGTACATATATAAAATAGGTTCTAAGATCTAAGACGATCTACGGCTGCCTTTAGTGTCTGTACATGGCAGCACTATGTTTAGGTATTTATTGTTGCATTTACTTTTAGGTGACAATGCTCTTTTAATTTAGTTTATTTTTAAAGTTCGAAATCCTATAAAATATGTATATAATTTGAATATGAAGTCCTAGACCCCTATTCGACAAGCGACGTTTGACGTATCGTGTTGATCTCCCGTTGATGTGGAAAAAATCATAAGTTCTCGAATACGTACAATGTCAACATTTGACATTAACAATCCACAGTTAGGGTGACAAGCAAACCAAACCAAACCACCCTTAGTTTAGAGTGGAGTTTTGGTTGCACCAAATGATATTATCCACCGTTGATGGAATCAACACTCAGTATGCAATAAAATCAACTGTTGATTTGACGTGGATGCGAAATCTGACAGTTGTACATGTCGAATTTGGCCCCTAAAAATAAGTTTAAGCCGTTAAGGTTCCTAGTTGACTATGGTTACTACAAAATAAGTGGCAGTAATTATTATTGTTTCATGTCATTGGTGCCACTAGGTACCTACGTTACTTGGAGGATATAACCAACGGAGACGCCATGTCTAAAATTTTCGGTACAAAATAGTCTGCCGTTTTTTGCGGGGGAGGGGCACATCAAATGTATAGGTACGTCATGTCAGATAAACGTCAGTCCATACATATGGTTGACATGAGGTTGACCATTGGCCGCCTATTTTCGACAGAGGGGAACGCCTGTTAATGGCGGCTCCATTGTTAATTACTCCGAGCTACGTTACCTTAGTCGGAGTTGTGTTTTCCAAAACTGTAACCTTTGTGACCAGGTTTCCATTGTCAATCACCGTTCCTGAAGGATCCAAATACGTGCAATTTTTGTTTTTAGGTCCCTGACACGAATCAAATTTCGTAATATGCAATTGGAATGGTCCCTAAAACAGATGTACTCGTATTATTAAATTATAACTACATGTATAGTCTAGCCTCTGGCCTACCGTAAATATTTATTAGATATTAGATAAAGGAGCGAAGCTTCCAAAATAACATAAGTACAACTCTTGGAAGATTGAAATAATTTTGTAGTTAAAATGATCTCAATTCTACAAGAGTTGGTTGGTTCTGAGACGACTCAACAAAAAATCTCTTGGATTTGAGCAACGCAAACCTTGATGTTGGACAGGGGCTAACCAAACGAAAAGAAAAAATGTATCTTATTGATAGCTGCTAATACGAAAATTCACTGACTGAATTCAAGTGACTATTTCCATACATTCGTTTAGAAGACTACGCGTACCCATGAGAAAATTGAGGAATAGCAATAATATATGTTACCTACGCTGGGTTGCGTTAAACGGAGAAGCGATTGTTGTCCATGCCATGAGTAATTGGGCCAAATAGTTTCCTTCTAAACTCGTCAGAAAGAGGAAGTTGAAGTCTGTCAATTAGTCAATCGTTAGCGACTCAAGAAACTGAACATTGGTCTGTAGTTAACCCTTAATCAAATATCGGGAAATTATTTCCCACTTCATTCTAATTTACGAAATATTTTTTATCTTTTTAAAGGCAGCACTTAGCGATACCAACCATACAGATTTAAAATCTTAGTAACATTTTGAATTTGAAAAATGGCAACACCTTTCTAATGGCCGCCATTTGTGACCATACGTCAAAGTCAATGTCAGATGTTGTGATTTTTTTTGCAATAACGACAATTTTTTTAGATTTTGAGGTTAAGTGCCAAAAAAAATCTTTTAAGTGCATACACTGAATACTATCATAAACTAGACTTATTTTCCCTGTGTTTTGCTTGAAAAGAATTGTGATAACGATATGATTTAGCCAAGATTTTAAGGTTTTAGTAAGTGGGTAATTATTTCCCATTGTTTGTTCCTGAACGTACGATTTACAAAAAAATTGGTAGGTTTTATCAAGTGGGAAATTATTTCCCAGTGTTTGTTCTCCACCTAAATTTTAATTGGTTTCCATAAATAAAAATATATGCCCGTTCGCCTGTAACACAAAAAAATCTGTGCCTGTTTTTGTTTTCTTTTTACTTTTATTTATTTCTTTGACTTTTGAAGATAACGTTAAAGGACCATACTTGAATTCCAAGCAAAGCCGGGGGGAGGTACTAACTAGTAAAAAGTTCGTAACCGTATCCGACAATGGGAAACTATTTCCCACTTCATTCAAGATTTTGCTATTCCGTAACGGATAATGGGAAATTATTTCCCACCGCAAAACCCCCCTTTCTCCCCCACTAAAATTATTTTTATATATTTATTCGTAATCTACGCACCCAAATTACCAAAAAACCATTCTTAGTTTTCAAAAATCTCATAAAAAGTGTTCCGTTTGATTAAGGGTTAAAACACCCAATGAACTGTCTTTATCGTTTAGATTTACAGATTTGGTAGATAATGTCAAAACATTATCTCAAAAGCCCACAAAATCCAAACATGACGTTTACCAAACCTGGTACATGTGGACCTTGAATAACAACACGCATAATTAATAAATTTAAGTGTCATTATCATTACAATATTTGGTAGACCGAGCTTTGCTCGGAAAACACATAAAAACTCAAAAATGCGCGTTTTCCCAGAGATAAGACCTAGCTAGATCGATTTATCGCCCCCGAAAACCCCCGTAGGTATAGCAAATTTCATCAAAATCGTTAGAGCCGTTTCCGAGATTCCAATATATATATATATATATATATATATATATATATATATATATACATATAAATAAATAAACAAGATTTGCTCGTTTAAAGGTATTAAATTTTCACTACATATTTTGTATTCCTTTTAATAATAATATTACAACTCACGTAGCCTGGAGAAGAACTAGACACACTGAAAAATACGAAAAATAAAAAGTAAAGCATGATTAAATGATCCATGATCCAACGAGTAGCGAGAAATGGATTTAAATAATAGTCGTTTTATACATACTTTATTTATCTGATGGGCTTACGGTTCGCTGCTCATATTAATACTTATAATAATATTTAACCATGTATAGTCAGATTCAGAGATAGTGGACCCCCCTGGAAATAAAGTTCATACATTCAGTTATTTCTGTAGCCGACTGTACGTCCATTAAACTTATTACCAAAGTTATTAAGCACTAAGTTCATAGGTATGAATCGCTAAGTAATAAAGGTAGGTATAATTTGTAACCGTAAAATCCGAAATGCCTTTTTTAAAACTGGTTGGAGGTATGGTGGTACCTCGATATAATTACCTCGGTGATACTACAAACTAATCATAGGTCATAAATTAAATTCATTTTGAAGAAAATCAAGAAAACGCATGATCAGCCAGCAATTTTTGAAAACCCACAGTTGCCATACAATATGCATCTTGGTAATCTTGAAGCCCTTCTCTAGTAGCTTAATCGACTTGAAATCGATTAGACAACTTTCAACCTATAGAAAAAAAAGTCATGAACATGAGTTTAAAACGCACCATTCAAAATATCATCCATCCATTCAACAATTTTTGCACAAAACCTACAAACATGAAAATTGCTTCAAAAATAACAATGATATCCACGATATGATATCCACTGTTGTGGCATACATTATTTTGAAAACTACTAATATCTTTGTATTCATCTCGCGTCGAATGATGGTTCGGGACAGTTCCTTTGGGCCTGCCGGCCTAGCCATAGTTACAATCGCCATCGCTTCGACAACGAAAAGCTTTATGTCTCTCTATCACTCTTCCAAATTAGTGCGACAGTGACAGTTGCGTTTCGATCGTTATGGAGCGTAAGCGATTGGCATTGGATCCAAATTGGATCTCAGAAATCGAACAGGCTATAACAGTTACCAAGATTACTATAGGTACTAGCGTGAGACCAAGAAAAGTCTGCAGAGATTTTGATAGCCCACCCACGCAGTCCAACTGTTATTTTAAACGTCAAACTTTGACATATATAACACTTGCACTGCGTGGGCTATCAATATCGCTGTGGACTTTTCTTGGTCTAACTATACAACCTGTATTACCTATTTGATGGTAACCTTAACCTTGGGTAGCTAAAGCTTGTCAGTTGTCAGATTCAAAATGTCAGACAAACGCTATCTTATCATCAAAATATTTACTATGTTACTAGCGATAGCTGCAGGTGGTATTTGGATAGGAGCTGAAAGTTTAATGAAACAGAGACCTCGGTACAGAGACGAACAGACACTAGTCGGGGGCACGATATGGAGTCAAACTATCATCACCTTAGGACTTATCTTATCAGAATTAACAGATGATAATTTAACTATATTGATTCATGGCTTTTTCTTGGCGTCCGGAATCTTGTTATTTTTATTGACTGGAATAATATTGGTGAGTTACCTAAATCATTTATAATAATACTAAAACTAAATATTTCCTTTTTATTAGAAATGAGTTGGCTATCAAAGCTGAGTGTATCTTCAATGCCGTACCAACAAGGGCATACATATATAATATATATTATGTATACTTAAACGTAGCGCGCCTGCCTGTACTAATCGGAAACATTAGCAACTTTAACTAATATGAACGATTGCAATCTACAAAATCTTGAAATTACATCCAGAGTGGTCCCATATTAATTTGGTCTTGCTCTGAATCCATTAGAATTGAATGAACTCCGTATTTTTTTAAAGGCATAAATGTATAGGGATTTGGGTGCTACCATAAGCAACTCAAGTATTTACTCTCGAAAATCGCCAGTGTGATGTGGACTTGATGAAGAAGACCACATGGAAACCCATTATGTGGAACTTTTCTTACATAAGTTGGGTGTACTTATGATTTTGAACGTAGTAGTGGAAATGACTTACTAGACTGAGAGGTAAAGGATAGGCGTGGGAGGTGAAGGCAGAGGGTGGTGTTCTGGTGTTTGATGGGTCAAAGATTTTGGGTTGAGGAGCTCCAGCTCGACAGGTCAGGGTTTGAAGGACTGAGGGATCCGGAGTCGAGGGATCGGAGGTGGATTGCCGTCCGAACTTTTGAAGTGATCAATAATACCATTTTTGTATTTGTAGATTTACTACGAAGTAAATATTTGGAGGCGCGAACGAGCGAGAGCTAGACAGAGCGATAGAAGAGCCAGTTTGGTAAATATGGTGAGAGGAACTTCACAGCTAACGCGGAAGTTTAATTTATCCTATTGTTGCATCGGAATAGTATGTATTCTTGGTGGCTTGACTTGTATTATTAACTTAGTATTAATTATTGTCTAAGTATGTTTCAATCTCAATGTAAAATATACTCATAATAAGTTAACGCCCCCGAATCTTTTTTTAATTTACAAATATCATAAATATATTTGTATTATTTTGGTTTGAGTACCACTTTACTAACTTTAATTTACTTATGCACTTAGATCATAACCACAGGATTACAGTGACATAGTATCATATAATTAGCCACGTCAAATTAAGCCGAATTTGGGCTATCTGCGGAAATAATTCGTGTAGTTTTGAAAATTGGTACAGGAAAACCTTGTGGGGTCTAGATAAACATACTAAAAGTCCTCGAGGGTAGGGGGTGTGCTGGGGGTGTAGAGGGGGGGTTGAAGGTACCTTTTTTCATATTTTTGCTCATATCTCGAATATCTGTACGAATATCGTTATAATTACTTTGGACAAAAGTTTTAACATAAAATTTACTACAAAGTTGGTTATGTTTATTTTTACTCTGCGATCAATACTTTAGGAGCTACAGGCTGTTAAAATTAAATAAGAGGTAAAAATAGACGGTTTAAGAAAACGTCGTATTTTCATAGTTATGCATCATAAATAAAAATTTTAGTTTAGAATAAGCAAGCTAAGTGACCTGCTGATAAAATATAAAAAAACCGGCCAAGAGCATGTCGGGCCATGCTCAGTGTAGGGTTCCGTAGTTACCCGTCCGTAAATATAGTCTATTTGCAAAAACTCAAAAACTGCTTAACTGATTAGGTTCGCTATATTTTTCTCTGAAAGTCTATACTAAGCTTTACTGTCACGATTTTTTTCATATTTTTTGGACCCATGGTTCAAATGTTAGGGGAACTAAAGTGGAAAACACGACTTTTTTTCTTTCAGATCGATTATTTCCGAAAATATTAAGTCGATCAAAAAATGATTCTCGAAGACCCGTATTCGTTTTAAAAGACCTAGCCAACGGCACCCCACACTATAGGGTGGAAGCGAAAATAAATTTCATCCCCTTTTTAATGTGCGCAGCCACCCTAAAAAAATATTTTTTCTAATTTATATTTTACAACTTTGTCAGCGTAACTGATTTATATATTCATGTCAAATTTAAACATGAAAACTAGAATTTTTTTTTTATGGTGGTTGCCCTACATTAAAGTGGGGATGAAATTTTTTTTCGCTTCCACTCTATAGTGTGGGGTGTCGTTGGATAGGTTTCGTAAAACGAATAAGAGTCTTCAAGAACGATTTTTTGATCAACTTAATATTTTCGGAAATAATCGATCTGAAAGAAAAAAAGTTGTGATTTACCCCTTAGTTCCCCTAACTTTTGAACCATGGGTCCAAAAAATATGACAAAAATCGTGAAAATATAGCTTAGTAAATACTTTCAAGGAAAAATGTAGCGAACCTAATCGGTATAGCTGTTTTTGAGTTATGGCAAATAGTCTATTTCGACAGACGGGTGACTACGGAACCCTACACTGAGCATGGCCCGACATGCATATGGCCAATTTTTTTATATTTTATCAGCAGGTTACTTAGCTTACTTACTCTAAGCAAAATTTTTTATTTGTGATGAACAATTACAACAAAACGACGTTTTCTTAAACCGTCTATTTTTTATCACTTATTTAACTTTAACAGCCTGTAGCTCCTAAAGTATTGATCGCAGAGTAAAAATAAACATAACCAAATTTATAGTAAATTTTATGTTAAATCTTTTGTCCCTAGTAATTATAATGCTATTCGTACATATATTTGAGATATGAGCAAACATATGAAAAAAGTACCTTCAACCCCCCTCTACACCCCCAGCACACCCCTCACCCTCGAGGACTTTTAGTATGTTTATCTGGACACCACAAGGTATACCTGTACCAATTTTCAAAACTACACGAATTATTTCCGCAGATTTTTCTAATTTGCTTAGGCTAAATTTAAATTTATAACATCTCATGTTAGAAAGCACTAATATGTGATGTATAAAACACAATTGTAAATTGGAATTCCGACAGGTATGGTGAGTAGATGTTACTCATCGTATTGTTTAACAATGTTAATCATAATTGTTTAAATAAACACAACGGCGTATAGTCAACATAGTAATATATTGTATTAATTAAGGCAGTAATCCACCAGAAGCTATATTGGTTGTGGCTTTAAAATAATACAATTTTCTTTAATTAGGAGCTCTTAGCCTCACATATTTCAACCATGAGAGTATCTAAGCTAGTGAAAGGTTTTAAAATAGTAAACAATACATCAAATGCCTACTACATTCTTCGCCTACTACATTTCTTATGTTACAACATTTTGCCTATATCGCTCTTAGTCTACATCGCGAACGGTCCAGAACGCAAAATGCCTACATCATTTTCCATCGATTTATCTTTACGTTAGCGATGTCGACGGAGCCCCGCTTCTGTGCGGTTTGGCCATCGGCCATTTGAAGATAACTAACGAACCTAACCTACCTGTGTGATATAAAAAAGTGGTCATTTTGCGCTCTAGACCGTTCGCGATGTAGACTAAAAGCGATATAGGCAACATATTACATTAGTCATTTTGCGTTCTAGACCGTGCGCGACTAAGTATACCCATTCTTCTATGATCTCTATTTGGAGTTGTTTACAAATATTTTCACTCCTTTTAAAACCTGTCGGACTATTGTTATAATTAGGTAACGGGATGTCTTCCGGGGTGCCGTATATTCGCAACAACAAAACAATATGAGTAGAGTTAGACCAAGATATGTCTGCAACGAATTTGAGGGCACACGCAGTGCAAGTGTTATTTTTAACGTCAAACTTCTGACGTATCAGTTAACCTGTGATGTTTGGTGATTATGACGTATAAATAACACTTGCACTGCGTGTGCTATCTATATCGTTGCAGACTTCTCTTGGTCTAGTTAACTCTAGTAAATTAGGTTAACCACAATGAAGAGATGAAAGGCACTCATTCTTGAGGGGATAGTTCAACAATGGTTCGAGTCAGATATGGGTGCTTTCACCCGAGTTAAACAAAAATTGTTAGTTCAAATATAGGAAGTAAAACGCATGTGTAACTATTAATGAAATTTGAGATAATAAGGATCGTTACATATGGAAATGGGAAATTAAATAGAGTTAGACATAAGTCTCTGTAAGTCTGCAACGATTTTGGTAGCATACGCAGTGCAAGTGTTATTTACTATACGACATAATTTAGTAGAAGTTTGGCGTTTAAAATACCACTTGCACTGCGTGTGCTATCAAAATCGTCGCTGACTCTATTACAATCGACATTATACGACAAATCCATTTAGACCGATTTTTTCGTTGTTATTCGAAAAAAGACCTAACTCGTAAGTAGGTAATGCTATTAAGTACGCAATATCTGTTAGTGGTTTATCACCTTAAAATAAGCATCATTATATAAACTTTCAATGTCTCTACTTAAGTTTCAATTCACTGAAGATTGCAAGAGAGGAACCGTTCGCTAAAATGGCGATAGGATTGTAAGTTTTCATCAGATACACTATATTATTTTTGAAAGTATTGAATACCCAATAAGGTACTCATTTAAAAAAAATGTCTTGACCTCCGGTTGACGCCTTACGCTACACCGTCATGTTACTATTTTTCCCTACAATATGAGTTATGACACTCTATTAGGTACCTATGTACCTAGTAGTGTATGGCATTAACCGAATAATCAAGGCACAACATGCATGATAGTTATTCAGGCTATACAAGAGAACAAAGACGCTAACACTTTTTTCTTGTTCTGTCTGGAATTGCTCTTCGGTCTGGCTGGATTGTGGCCTGTTTGCAGCCTGATTTTGACCGGCTTGCTGGCCTTCGGAACATACTGGACCACCAGGTACCTGATCTCGGCGGCGGAGCCTAGCAATCCCGCAACTCTCTCGCCAAATGACGACAGTATACTACGCTTGATGTTCAACAAGTCGTGAGTATAATTTAATTTAACTCGTCTGCACTGAATAAAATTAGTTAAAAAAAAACTTTAGGTAGGTAGTTCATACATTCGTTTTTAGAAAGTAGATGCTGAAAGGCATTTTTTATTAAATCGGTACCGTAAGGTTAAAGTTAGTTTAATTCTAAATATCAACTACCCAGATACAAAAAATATGTTAATTTCCTTTTAAATTTAATTACCTACACCTGCACTTATTTAAAGTTAACCTGCCAGGGCACCAATTGTGATATAGGTAATAATAATAATATATACTATGAATTTAAAATATGAAATTGATAATAGTATTTTATGCAACAGTTTTATAAGAGGGGTCAAAAAATGTGAGTGGCGTGGGTAACAATGTGAGCCGAAGGCGAACATTGTTAATAAATACGCCATGAGCATTTTTTGACTACTTATACAACGTTGCATACAATGCTTTTTCTATGAGTAGGCAATATTAAATAAAATACAAAAAATTATAAACAAAATTTTATTTATGAAAATGTCAATGTAAATTTTGGATAGTAGGTATTACTATATGTATGTAACTGTTGTCTGCGACAAGCACCCAAAATACTAAATATTACTGCAACCTGTAACAAGAAAAAGGAGAATTAAATAATATTCAGTTTCAATGCAAAAATATAAAATGTACATAAATATAGCTCGTTGTACTGTGTACCCTAAATCAAAAATTTTTGTAACATATACCAACCTTGCTTAAAAGATAAATCTGATCCGGTGCTTCCAATTAGTCTTTGAAAATACACCAAAGACGTTTTCAGAGACTGACGAAGTTTTGTGCTCCAATCTCCACGCCATAAACTTCTCGTAAGATTTGTCGTATAGGTGCTGCGATTTAGTATTTAGGCAACAAATTTTCGGTCGCTGCTTGTGCTGCAGCGGATATTTCTTCAGGTGTAGAAACAATGTTGTCCTCTTTGTCCATTTTCAACACTTTTTATGAACGCAAAACAAATAGTAACGCAAAGTACTCAAAGAACAAGAAATTACCGGGAAAGGCGGGAAACGAGAAACAAACGAATAATGTCTATGGTTATGTTTTTTTTAAAGCCGTTACACACAACCGCACCGCACCAGGGTCGTGCTGCTGTAGGGTATAAAAGTATTTTTTATTATGTTGGTAGCAATGAACTCAGTACAAATTTGTTTCTTTTTTAATAAAAACCGTATGCATTCAATCGTTTGTCACGTTGGTAGCAATGTACCGGTATGTGGCACCTGCTACCCTGCACTAGCTTACCGTATCGTAATGTCTCTAAAACGACACAAGTGCTTTTTTGGGCAATAGACTATAGACTTTTAAGGAGTATTAATAATGTATGCCCTTATATGTTCGTTCGTGACTATGTAAATGACAGATAAAAGTACACGAGTAGAAAATAGTACATTATTGTCGAGGCTCGGAAGTAGCTACTTGCAGGCTGAGGATTCGTTTTAAACGGACGACCTTGGGAGTCCGTTTAATTGAATCCGAAGCCAGCAAGTAGCCTTCCAGCCGAGTCATATATAGTGCTTTTCTCAAAAATGGTGCAAGAAATATAAATATCATAGAAATATTTTACAAAACCAACGTTCTTACGTATATATTTTCACAGAAAAAAGCCCTTGCCGCCTTTTTATTTTTTTTATAAAAAAATAGAAGTGTATTTTTCTGCCGAAAATACGCCAACCTATTTGAGACAACTAAATAGTCGCGGTACTAATCATCTGTTTGGCTGTTTAATGGGCCTGTGCCTTCATTTAATATGGCCATATTAAATTTTAAAAAGTTTGGAACTCGACAAATAATGGAATTTGTATGCAACATTGCAGTCCCAAAAGCGAGACTGCAATGTTTTTAACTTTTTAATTTTTGAGTGACCATAAACTACGCGCTTCGCGACCTATTTTTTAGACGGCAAAGTCGACCTTGCCGTCCATTTTTGAGAAAAAATGTTTACTTCTGTATGTTTTTAGGTTCTGTATGAATGTGGCTCAGTATTTTGAATTTCGTAGCATTAGAAAACTGAAATCAGAGAGGAGTCAATTAATCAAGAGTTTTAATCAGCATAAACGCTAAACATCATTGTAGATTGAGCTTTTATTAAGCATATCTGCATTTTGGCTTTGTGTCTCGATGGTTTTTTAATATTTTTTCATCAACAATAATTTTAAATATTCACCAATGTTTCCCATGATAGTTGTTAACAACCCAGGTGGGTTGTAGGTACCATAACAAACTTAAATGCGAAAGAAAAAAATTTTGATGAAGAATGAATGATTTTTTATTAAAAATAGATGATGATAGATGTCTTATCAAATATTTATTTAGATTATGTGATATTTATTTTTATTTATTTTATTTCAGTGGTTGACATTGCAATCAGCTGTCCCGCGTCAACTTGCATACCTACTTAGCGGACTCGCGAGGAAGACATTTATCGCTGCAACTAATAGTGCTTAAATATTAGTCAAATTGTATTGATAATATTCTCTTTTTATTCAATTTTAATTTCCACTGGATGCATCAGTAAGACAAAGTGCCTGCTTTTTCTGATGTTTCATATTTGCAACATGGTTCCAGTCCCACGTAAGCGGCAACTTTAAACATCTCATCTTGAAGCAAATTGCATAAAAATCGAACTCTGACCAGGAATATTTTTGTTTAACCAATCCCTTTATCCAATGTACCTACATGTGATATAAATTCTATCTGAAATAACTTGAACACATTATAATTATGCTTCATTGATCGGCAAAATTATGCGTGAAGGTAAGAATGAAACTTGACATGGGAACTATGAACGTAAATACGTTACAATAAAACGAAATAGTTTTAAGATTCATATTAGATTTTTGTAAGTTAGGGTACCGTATACCGCCCAACTATACGAAGATCGATTCTCCATACAAATGTATGTATTGTATGGAAAGGCGGTTTCAGTCTTATATTACTACAACTATTATATTATTATATGGTCCACAAGTTCAGTGTGTAAAAACAAGTATTAAAGCCATAGTTATTTTTTATATTTTCTGAGTCTAATATTTCTCTTATTTATGAAAATGTTTTTCCTCTGAAATGCGTCATTCAAATAATAATCACACCTAAAGGATAATACTATTATTCTGTGCCTGAATACAGATACTTATACTAGTTCATTTTGGCCATAGTTGGGAGATTTTGGAGTTTTAGGACTATAGCTGGGTGGTTAAACATTTACGTTACCTATAATATAAATAGGTTTTATATATAAGTTTATTGACTAAGTGTGATTACATTTACTTTTTTGTGTTGTCATTTTTATACGATGTGGTAAGTGAATAAAGAGTTTGAATAAGTTACATTTTTTCCATCTCTATTACCTGCAAAGTGGGCCCTATTTATCTGAGAAGAGGATTGAAGTTATTTTTTCCCTATGTGGCGTATTTCTCATTGTCTCTGTCCCATGAATTAGA
This sequence comes from Cydia fagiglandana, assembly GCF_963556715.1. NCBI lineage: Eukaryota > Metazoa > Arthropoda > Insecta > Lepidoptera > Tortricidae > Cydia > Cydia fagiglandana. The sequence continues at coordinate 11,855,808 of NC_085932.1, forward strand.
AATTGTTGTAATTCTATTTAACTCTGGATACATTTTAAACAGGTACTTTTGTACTGTTAACTTCGACGTAAGTATATAAGACTGAAGTACATTTAAGGAAACTAAAATAATTAAATGCTCCATCTATCGCTTTTGTAAAACAGGTATTTATTATAGTGGTATAAAACGAGGTACCGCTATCAGCGGCCAAGCCAAGCCAAGCTGTGAGGACCGAGTCATCGACTTGATTTCATTAAATTTCAATGTTTCATCTTACAACTTTGATAACTGATTACATTATTTTTGTTAGTTTAAAAATAAACTTTGTACTAATTAGCCCCGGTATTTATAAAACTCAGCAACTTTTGTTAAATTCTGTCTCTTCCTGACAAACACAAATGTTATAATGACGGATAAGGACAAACCATTATCAAGGGCTTGTAAAACTTTATTATAAAATCTAATTTTCAAATAAAGATAATGTTTACATTATAATATAAGTACCTACTCACTACTCAAGAATTGCTCGTTTGAAGGTACTAGTATTAGCTAGATTGATAGATTTACTAAAAGGTAGATACAGGGAATTACTATATATGCCAGTGGTTCCTAACCTTTTCAGTCCGGTCACCCCTATAACTAACTAAATAACCTCATTTTACCCCTCCTCCCAATGGTAATAAAAAATAAAACGTGTACCTACGTTTGTTGTATTGTTATATTAGGTTAGCTTATTACCCCCGTAAAATAGCAATTTGTAACTACCCCCAGGTTAGGAACCACTGATATATGCCTTTATCTATCTGTCTCTATTAAGCCCTCACACACTGTAACATTGACTTACTCGACTTAAAAAAGTCCTAGTTTCCCTTGGAAATTCGCCATGGCGTACGTTATCGGGACGTGTGCCTCACCTTGGGCCATGAATGCCATGATAGTCCGATTGACAGAAACTCAGGTGCCACTGAGCGCCACCAGGGGGCAGATTTTTGAATTTCGAGCGCTCGTTTTCGTGTGGCTCCCTTCAATACGTATATCTCCACTACTACACATTAAATTCTACTAATAAATTTGAAAACGAGTGGTCAGCGAGTCAATCCAGCGCTCGATAAAAAAAACACTAAGATATAATGATAAAAACACTAAGATATAAGTATTTGCCACGTAAAACAGCAGAAAGTTCCAAATGTCTAGCATATCACTGGACGTGAGATGTTCGAGTGGCTGTAGTTGCTTAACTTTCCTTGTTGTCCTGATGTATGAGCTCGTATTTTGTATTTTGATCTGACAGCTGTGAGATAATTGTGACAAATTTGATCATTGTTGTCGTAAACCTTCTTAAACAAATAAATATCACGTAAGCACTTTGCGTCATGTGTAAATACGTCTATAGTCTATTAGATCCGAAAATTAATCTATAATCGTCAGTCCAATTGAAGCAGGTATATGCTCTGTACGCGGGTTGTGAAGAACAACCAACTCGACGATAATTAAAGAAACATATATTATGGACATCGGAGTGTAAGTCATAATTAATTTATAATTAAAATTGATCACAAGCAAGGTTTTGTAAAAAAATGTTCGTCTAGGAACACGTCCATAACATTGTACATACATATAGATCTGACTTAAAAACAAAGAAAATATATTTTGTAAAAATCTTGGCCGGACACACTCCCGTGTCCCGATTGTGAGCTTAATAAATCAGTCAATAGCATAAATAAATTAGCTTTTTAATATATAAATTATATTGACTGTCTAATTGCAGGATTTTGTTCATAGCAACAGTGATGTACGGAGCAACTGTATACATCTGCGGTATGCCACATTCAAATGATGCGAAGAGTCTTTCAGGCGACCAAACAATACCCGGCCCAGTCCTGTTTTCAGAAATATTGGGAAAATTTGAGAATGAAAATCATACAGTGGACAATCTGGAGAGGAAACTTGTCAATCTGAGTTTAGATGCTACTATAATGTCTCTGACAAGCAAAGGTATAAACAAATCATTTTCCGTAGTTTATGAAGTTATCATCTCCTTTTCCATAATACTTTTAGGATAAAACATAAAAAAACCGGCCGAAAGCGAGTCGGACTCGCGTTCCAAGGGTTCCGTACATTACCCAATTTTTAACAATGTATTTTTTATATGTGAAATGCGATTCAATTACCTTTAAAAAAACCCGTAGGGGTCGGATCAATAACTAAGCAATTACTCCGACTCACGCTTGAATGTATATTTCTAATAGGTTTTCCTGTCATCTATAGGTAAAAAACTATTGTGTATATTTTTTTTCAAAATTTTAGACTCAGCAGTTTCGGAGATAAAGGGAGGGGGGGAATGGTAATTTTTTGGACATTTTCTTAAATAACTCCTAATTTTTTTATTTTAAAATTACATAGGAAATATATTTAAGTTTCTCAAAATGAGCTCTTTCATTTGACATGTAACACAACATAGTTTTAAAAACATAATGTGTTAATTTTATTTTTTAGCCCCCAAAAGTGGCTTCCATGTTTAAAATTCATTTGTTTACGTATGATGTCCGTTCTCGGGTCAAAAATGTACATATGTGTACCAAATTTCAACTTAATTGGTCCAATACTTTTGGAGAAAATGGGCTGTGACAGACGGACAGACAGACAGATAGACGCACGAGTATATTAAGGGTTCCGTTTTTTCCTTTTGAGGTACGGAACCCTAAAAAATAATTACACTATGGTAGTTCTATAAAGTTTTTCAACATTGCTAGCTAGTTTTTTTTTCTACAATGCAATAAAATTTTTCTTGTGCTCGGTGCTGCTGTGACCATGCTGTGACATGAATAGGGTGAATAAGGGGTTTTACTGTAGTGTTCTGCCGCCAGAGTGCAGCACTAGCGCCTATAGTAAACCCTAGAGTAACTTATACTTACATACTGTGCCTTTTTGATAAGTTTTCACAGACAATTAAATATGACATTGATGCATCAAGGGAATTTGTTAACAAGAGCCTACCGTGAAACGCGAAAATCGAAATTTAGTTATGTGCCTCTTCATTGCTCGAATATGCAATAATGATAGAGAGGTTAGATAACGAAATTTCGATTTTCTTGTTTCGCAGTAGACCTCTAGATTGTGATGGATTGTGGTAGTGGCGCCCCCTACGCAGAGTTTCGCGTTATATTCCCTATATAAAAAATAAAGTAGGTATATAATGCCATGACAATACAATGAAACCGTAAAACAAAAAGGTAAGTATTGGTATTACATACTTACTTACCTACTTGTAAATATTATGTTAGTATTTTAGTAATAGTAAATGAAATAAAACAAAATTTGTAAATTAAATGTAAACAGAACTTTAATTGAAATTTACAAGAAAGTGCTAAATGTTAGCGCCATCGCCACATCGTTTGTGATAAGTTATGGCTCCTCTACACGATGGGCCAACGCCGGCCACTCCATGGGACGCAGCTATGCGGTAGAATGAGATAGCAATATCACTTGCTCCCTCTAACGCATAAATGCGTGCCTTGGACTGGCCGGCGTTGGCCCATCGTGTAGAGGAGCCGTTACATCTTTAAAATAGTCCTACTTAAACATTATGTTTCCGCAATACAATATAAATACGGAAAAGTAAAGCCTTTTATTAAGTACCGATTGAACACTGATACGTGATGTCGTTTTATATACCTACTGTGATTATGTACTGTATATCAATTTTAGACTTCTTATTTTTTAATCAAAACGTACGATAGGATCGTGGAATTATTCCAGTCGACCTCCGATGAGAAAAGGAGGGCTGAGGGTGTTTTTAAACAGCGGCGTTTTATTCATCACGGCCAAATAATATATCTGTGTCCCTAGTGAAAAAAGGTACATGTCTCGGGCAGCGCGGTTGTAAATGGGTATAAGTTCCAAGTAACACTTATGCCCTTTTAGTCCTAAGCTGCGTGAGACTTGTACCCTTTTTCACTAGGGCCACAGATATTATATTTATTGGTTTATCGTTATCATTACTTTCCTATGAGTAAATATGCTCGGCTGTCATAACTACATCTTTATATAAAATTGCATAGGCTTATGTAAACATATAATTATTGGTTGATAACTATGTTTAATATATAGTCAGCAGGTTTTACAAATTTACAAATTCATTAAGATTTAGGTACATTAATGCGTTGGCCTAAGCCACACCCCGGACACTGGCGATCAAATGTATGAAACAAACGCGTTCCTACGCACACGTCTAAGCTCGTGTAGGTGAACGCGTACTATGCTTGTGTGAGTGAGATAAGACGTGCGAGGGTTCTCGCCATTTTGTTGTCAAGTTCGATGACCTCAATGACTCAAAACTCATTGCGCGAATTAGGAAGAAATAAGAATCGTATTATGCTAAGGTGGGTATCTAAGCTCGATTTATACAATAGTTTCCTATTTTGAATCAGTATAAACGAAGTAACAAAATTTTTGTAAGGAAATCAGGCCACCAAAATATTACGTAAGTTGAAAACATGATTTTTTGTTCATATAGATATTGTGTTGTTTTCAGTGTGATCTGATAGGTTTTGTAAATATTTGTTTAATATTTTAATATTTTACGTGGCCTCCGCTCTGCGCACCGCGTCGTCGCGTCCTTGCCAGCCGGTAACTGTGAGGTAACCGAGAGCGGGTGGGCGGCACTTTCAACGGGAGGCAGGGAGTGTCCATACTGTACGTTAGTACTCTTTATTATACTGTGCCTAAGCCATGTTTTCATTTGGTAGAGCGATATATTTGAGATAAGCTAGATAAGTATAAAAAAACTCAAAAAATCACATTCATAAGTAATAGGTATAAAGTTAAGTAATATTTTGTTTAAATACTTAAGGACTGTCGTGAATATTTACGAACATATTCATTTTAGGCAATATCACGCAATGACAAATTTAAAGTAATATTTATTTGATTACTTAGTTAGGTACCTACCCAAAAAAATAAAAATGAATGCTTCGAAAATTACGCACAATACACGACCGTGAAGTAAGTTCATTCCAAATGTTGTTTAATTGACTTTATACTGTAAATCAGCGGTCGGCAACCTTTTAGTAACCAAGGGCCACATAGCAGTTAATGAAGTGGACGCGGGCCGCACTTTGTTAATATTTATGATTATATCAGACATTATCATTAGTCAATATTACATACAAAATAGCCAGGGAGGCTCGCGGGCCGCAAGTGAGAGGTACGCGGGCCGCTGATTGCCGACCGCTGCTGTACATCAATAACACGGTCGCAGTGATTGTAGAAACAGCGATTGACTCTAGCAAACCATTGTCATGCATTCTTAAAAGTCAAGGTTTATTGTTACGTAATTTGCTTTAAGTTCATTTTATGGCCGTGAAGACAAACGAGAGTGTAATAGGTCTGGAAAACCCATGCTTATGATGTTTATGGGCTCCACAGACGGCTACGTTTTATCAACACAATACTTATAATATAGGACAAAACTTGTCAAACGAATTCGGTGAAAATTGTGTGAGCCTTTAGAGTTGTTTTTCAGTCGACGGCATACTCGACTCGACGTATAAATAAATGCCATTTTCCTTAAGTTAAATTTTTTATCTTGATTGTCAATTTTTTAAAACCCTTGCATGTAATACTTACCATCTAACTACTTAATGAAAATCCTAAATCTACCAATACTTAGATCCAAATATACTGTTAATGTGCGTTTCAATTTAGACTAAATTCTCAGGTACTTCTAACTTGGTGACCTATCTTTGTTGTTTTTTGCTTTTCGAATGGATGCCGTCCATGCCTTTTCCGAACGGAGTTTTTGAATTCGTTGTCAGGTAGTAAGAGCCCTGCGCACTGAAATCAAATAAATAAAAATTACAATTAGTGTATTTGATTACTTCTTCAAATGCCTTCCCCTCGGCGTTGCCTCATTGTCGTCCATTATATGTCATGTCATATCATGTCATGCCGTTAAAGACATTAACGAAGATTGATGTGATGGTGCTGCGCTATTTATCTACGTTTATGTTTTATTGTTTACGTTATTCAGCATATTCGTAGTTTACTTAGTGCTAAGCAAAAAGTTAAAGATTTTATAAAGATATTTGGTACCAATGAAGCTTTAAAAATAATAAAGATGTCAGCAGAAAACCAGTGACGTTGTTATCAATGAAACAATATTTTTAACCGACTTCCATTTCATAGAAGGAGGAGGTTCTGTATTCGGTTGTGGCTATTTTTTTTTTTTTTTTCTATGTACGTTCACCGATTACTCCGACATCCGTAGTCCGATTTGAGTAATTCTTTTTTTGTTTGAAAGGAGCTACCTCCGAGTTGGTCCCATTTTAATTTGGTTCTGTTCTGATGATGGGATCCATGAGGAATTGAGGGAACTCCTCAATTTTTAAAGGCACATGCATGGTGATTTGGGTGTTTTCTTAAGCAACTCGAGCATTTTCTTCCGAAAACCACCATTTTGATGAAGTAGACCTGATGATGATGATTGTTTTGATGATAATGATGATGATTTTTTAAATGTAGTATGTTCAGCGATTACTCCGGCACCTGTGATCCGATTTGAGTAATTCTTTTTTTGTTTGGAAGGAGTTACCTCCACGGTGTTTCCGTATTATTTTTGGTTCTGGTCTGATGATGGAATCCATGAGGAATTGAGGGAACTCCTCAATTTTTAAAGGCATATGCATGGTGATTTGGGTGTTTTCTTAAGCAACTCGAGCATTTTCTTCCGAAAACCACCATTTTGATGAAGTAGACCTGATGATGATGATTGTTTTGATGATAATGATGATGATTTTTTAAATGTACTATGTTCAGCAATTACTCCGGCACCTGTGATCCGATTTGAGTAATTCTTTTTTTGTTTGGAAGGAGTTACCTCCAAGGTGTTCCCGTATTATTTTTGGTTCTGGTCTGATGATGGAATCCGTGAGGAATTGAGGGAACTCCTCAGTTTTTAAAGGCACGTGTAAAGTGATTTCGGTGTTTTCTGAAGTAATTCGAGCATTTGTTTCCGAAAACCGCCAATTTGATGTAGTGCAAGTGTAGCCAAGTGTAGCCTTACCACGAGTTTGACATTGACATATTCGCTAAGTTAGCGACGCTAACGTCTTCGTAACTTACTATTTATGCATCTCGCTCGCACTAATATGCCAGTACGAGCGAGATGCAAAGAAAGTAAGTTACACACACGCTAGCGAATAAATCAATGTCAAACTCTTGGTAAGCTGGTAAGGCTACTGATCGGGGGTTAGGGTTAGGAGTTAAGGCGAAGCGAAGTTAAGGGAATGGCGGTTGAAGGGCTGCTGGTTCAGGGTCGAGGGGTTCATGGATCAGGGGTTGATGCGCTGTTAGGTAGAGTGATCGGGGAGTTGAGGGATTGGGTCAGCGGCGGGGCGGAGGATGGATTTAGTGTAGTGACAGGAATTATAATTTCCCAGACGGACTCGAAAAAATTCCTGATTAAGTACATATTTATTAAAGTAGGTACACAAATTTAGTGTTAATCATGATGTTGTTTTTCATTCATGCGTCGCGCACTTAACAATGCGTTAAAAACAAAAAATGGAAAAATAAAAACTTTTTACAAAAAAAGAAAACCGACTTCAAAAAGGATGAAATAAAATATTATCCTTTTTAAGTCTATGCGTTACCAACTGATATGTTTGAAGTCGGTGCCAAGCCAAGTAGTAACAATACCCGTCAAAAATAATCAGCTTTAAACCCCATTAGAACTGTACTAATGAGTATTATAAATGTGTAAGTAATTCTGTCTGCCTCTTTGTCGCCTTTTCATGGCTAAACAACTGAACCGCTTTAGGTGAAATTTGGCAAGAACGTAAATTCCTTGATTTGTTTTATATTTTGAAATGTAGTCCTTCAGGAATAAGGGACGGGAAATAACTCAGTCCCGATCCCACGCTTGCGTGCCGACAAACATGGTACGGACTGTACCAAGAAGGTTTGATCGTGTGTTCTTAGGTACAGTCGACGTCAAAGATATGTATACACTTTTGCACCGTACTCCTTTGTAATATGTAATATAAGACGAAAAGTGTAAAACATATTTTTAACGACGACTGTACCTACAGAAAGTACGTTCATTGTCGTCGTGTAAGGCAATCCAACGTAAATCATTATAGAATCGCACCAAAATCATGGTATGCTTCAAAAGTTGGCTTGGCACCGACTTCAAACATATCAGTTGGTAACGCATAGACTTAAAAAGGATAATATTTTATTTCATCCTTTTTGAAGTCGGTTTTCTTTTTTTGTAAAAAGTTTTTAATTATTATTTTTTAAGGACTGCTACCTTTGCACCTAAGGCTCATTATGGAGGTTAGTGTATAGCAGTGTGTTACTGTTAAGGCTGTTACGCTTACCTGGTATCACAATTTTCACCCATGTAGACCATTCCCACTTCGGGCGTGGGGTTGTCGCGGAATTTGTGGTAGGACTCTGCAGGGGATGCCGGGAATGCCTCCGGGTTCCGGATCGACTCCGCGTAGAAGCGCCACGACCTCCAGTGACTGCATAAATCTGAAAATATACAGTAAATACCGAGTTAATCATCATTTCTAAGTCAGTATTATGAATAACGGTAGGTATGTTTATCTCATAATAATAATTTATATTCTTTAAAACTTCCGTATAATTTTCGCTGTCCATAAGTTTTTGTGCAATTTAAAAAGCAGTTGAAAGGCAGCTTACAACACGGCGAGCAATCGGCGACACATCCTAATATTGTATGCAAAAGCAATGAGGGTAAACCTTTGTTTTTAGTGGGTAGTCTGATATGGTCATGAGTCACTACACCGCCTCTGCCCTCGAACACGGTTCGTATGCTTCAAACAAATGTAATGTAATCATACATTTCTAAATACTTGAAGCAAACACCCGTTTGCTAAATACTTCATATACATTTCTTAACAAAGACAGGTAAATGAAACTCGTACAGTACTTATGTATGTACTTACTATCATCAGAGAGCGGTATGGGCGCGAACCTCGGACAGCCGGGCTGTATGCTTTTGCCGCCGTTGGGCCAGAAATCCGCGGTTCCCGTGCGCACGGGCGCGCCGTAGCCGCCGGCGTCCGTGTGGATCACGTCCACGAACTCGGCGTCCTTGGCGCTCACATGCTCCATCATCACGCCGTCGGGGTAAAACGCTGGAAAGGCCGGATCGAGAGCGGTTAATCTAAAACAAAATAATATATGTCATCAACGAATAGTTTCAGCATGACTACTCCTCTCGCATAGGACTATACAGCCACGAACGCAAGTGTCGTCACCAGGATGCTGCTTAACTTTAAACATCTGACACAGACGAAAAGGCTTATTATCATTTTTACTCTGTGGGTAAGTTCAAAACATGCACAAACGGGCATTCGAAGCTTGTTTAGGTACCTAATTAATATTCGTTGGCTTAGTTTTACAGTTCCGTGTGCAATCACATACAGTGCTTCGGTATCATAGTGGGTACTGAGTAGTGTTACATATCGTCCGTGCGAATAAAAAAATCGCCATGTATTTTTAAGCTACTTTTCAGGAGACAAAAATAACTGTTTATTTTCCTGTTTGTAATATATTTGTTGCGCCTGTATTTTTTTTCTGATAGATCAATGATCTTTACATGATACTCATGAAGAAAATAAACAGATTTATATGTAATTTTTTACAATATAATTATTTTAACCAAATTTTGCTACATAGCGACTTAAATTTGGTTCATTAAAATCGTCATGTGTGAAGTTTGTACACATAGCGATTTGTTGCCAAAGTAACATAGTACGAGAGATGATACATAGCGGATTTTAGGGTCTATGTCGGGTAATCCATTCTACAATAAATCGCCATATGCAACATTATCGCCATCACCCTCGACGGAAAACAAGGCATTTAATATCGTTGTGTGCTAAAAAATCACATAGCTATTTTTTGTTTCTGTTCTGTTATTTTTTTGGACAAAATGTTGTTCTGTGTTCACATAGCGGAATATTTGTTTTCAAAACTAATAAAGATATAACAAAAATATTTTTTTAATACAGTTGCTCAAAAAGTGCTACTTTACGTAGCTGTTTAGCGTGCGGAAAGTTGGTTATCTCGAACTAGTGCTTTTTACTTTTCCAATTTTTTTAAATTTATACTTGTTCCAATTCACGACTACTTATTGATGAGTGTTAATATTAGTTTCCTTTAAACGTCGTAATCAGCATAAAAACCTACCGTTAATGTAAGAATACGAAAAATATTACATATTTCATATTTAATTACTTACCTCTTCATCATTATAACACGTTTATTTTTTAATATTCAATATTGAAAATTCCGTTCTTAATAAGTTGACTGAATGGAACGGAATAGCTGCCAAACGCCCATAGATATAATATACTTAAAGAAGACGTCTAACCGAGCTGTCACTGTTACCACTTTTGTTTAGTGTACGATTAACAATGTTTTTCTTATTTTTTCGCAACTGTATTAAAAAACGTCGTTCGATACACGTGCGGAAATGTCATTCTTCACTCGTCCCGAGTCTTGCCACTCGCCTGCGGCTCGTGGCAAGATATCTCGGTACTCGTGAAGTAATGACATACCTTCCGCACTAGCATTGAAATGTACTAATGTGGGTCGACGGGAAATTTAAAAAGAAATTCAAATATGCCAAAATCAAAAAATCGTAAAAAAAACACATAGCGATTTTTTTATTCGCACCGACGATATCAGTTTCTATCTAAGTTAATGTAATTGGCTCAGTATTGCTATTTAAAAACTTCAATGTATCGTTTATAGCTGTTGAAATTCCTCATATAAATAAATAATAAATATATAAATTGGGCACGAAAAACATAATTGGAAACGAAAGCCTCAAGACTCCGATGGCTCGGGCACGTGGTCCTTATGGGTGAAGATCGAGCGGTTTGGAGAGCGTACTCGGGCCGTCCGGATGGTCGACGACCGGTTGGGCGTCCTAGGTATCGCTGGTGGGATGAGGTCGTGAAAGATATGAACGAGCTCGGTGCCATCGATTGGACAGAAACGGCGCTAGACAGAGAAGCATGGCGTTCCTTAGTGTCGGAGGCCAAGATCCACTTCGGGTCGCTGCGCCACGGCAGTAAGTAAGTATATAAATTGAACACAACGATGGCTGTTATCTACCGTACGGTTTGAAATGTACCTAACCTTTTGACAGTCTTTTGATATTTGTTTTTGAGCTCCCTCGCCGTGTAGCCGGCGACGTGGCTGCCGAGCGAGTGTCCGATGACGTGCAGCTTTTCCAGCTGCAGTCCCGATTCTAGCAGATTGTGGATCTGCTCAGCTGCCGCTGCGCCTACCTGAAAGGTGTACAAACAAATATTCAAATCACAAGAAGTTCAGCAGCTTGTGTATAAAATATAAACTTCTCGGTATTATGATTCAATTGTCGATTGAGTTCTGCAATCGATTTCCATGGAAAAGAACAGTTTACGCACTCAATAATCTAGGTATTCTAGGTACTTAATTGAATTGCGACTGGTTTTGTTTTCAATAAGGCGGGGTGAACTCATTAAAATTGACGAAATATTTAACATCAAAAAATATTTAACTGTTATATGTATTTTATTCTTTTTTGGGCCATTTTTAGTATCAAATATATTCTCTATTAATCATTCATCAGGCCAAAGTTTTCATTACTGGATGGATGTTTTAATCCAGTGACATACTGTACATATGCCATACGATAAATAAATAATATAAAATACACAGACCTCGGTACTTGTACTCTTGTAGGTGCGTATTTGCTATTAAATTAAGTAACATTACTAATTTTAGTAAAATATAAGACATTAAAAGGACTATGCGTCAAAATTGCCCCAAAACCAACAGACTTGAGAGTTAAGTCATTAGATAGGTATTTCTCTGTACTTCATTTCGTTCTATGGGCACCAAGCGGAATTCCATTGCAGAACTGAGATACAGGTATTTTAGTCAAAATGTCGTCACCCTTATTACCTAGGCAATAGAGTCCACCGCCGGGCGAGCGCGGCAAATCATTGAATGTGCTCGCCCGGCGGTGCGCGAACATCTACCCTGCAGCAATTAATTTACTTACTTGGACCCTATTGCTTAGGTAATAAGGGTGACAACATTTTGGCTAAAATACCAATATCTCAGTTCTGCAATGGAATTCCGCTTGGTGTCCATAGAACGAAATGAAGTACAGAGAAATACCTATTTAATGACCTAACTCTCAACTCTGTTGGTTTTGGGTCAAGGCTCCATACAAAGTTGCCCATGGTCCTTTATCATGATTATTAAAATAGTTAATTAGTGTCCAGACTCTAAGACAAATTAAGTGCACATTCTTGTAAAACGCGGTACTTATAGCCCTTATAGGTAAATAAAAATAAAAACGGGTTGCACTCATTGAGTGTTATTATTTATTGATTTAAATGCCATCTAAATGAGTGGCCATCTAAACCTTACGGTCACGTGATCGCTGTCTCGAGTTTATAATTTTTTCCCCATCTCAAAAAGTGCCCAGCGCCGCTAAAGAAGTTTTCACTTCAAAAACTGTCTTTTAAACCAGAACAATCGCTTACTCGCTAATCGATATTTATGAATAATATAACATAAACAAAGATAAACGCACATAGCCGACAATTTGATACATATTCCAGATAGGCGTTATTCATCTCCGAGACGGTAAACTACGTCTACGTTGTTACACGAGTAGTAAGTAAAACCGGCTCTTATCTTAGTAGGCTGTGCCTCAAGGACGAATACCTATTTACATAACTATACATTTTTATGCAGTTTCTATATTGTGACGTTGCGCGTAAGAACTTATTATACCTATATAAGTATAATCTATAGTTGTGCTTGTGTTCCTAGAAACAGAAGACGAGACGACTTACTAGCGCTGAAATTTAGGTACTGTTTGGTATATCCATAGAGATATGAACTGAATGGGGTTGACAACTTTCAAAGGTTTGCATGGATGGCACCATCATACCTTGCCCATTTTTATATAAGATTTGGCTAAAGGGGCTGGCATCCAGGGCATAAAATTCCATAAAAAAATAATATTTGACACATTTCTAGGGATGGGCAGAACAAGATATGCTGGTGCCGTCTGCTAAATATTGCAATACATGTCCCATGACTCACGTTAGACCGGGCCATGTCCAACCCGGAGCTTCCGGCGCATCTTTTTCTATGGAGCTATAAAGCATCACGTGATCGCCTGTCACGTCATAGAAAAGTAAGCGCCAGAAGCTCCGACCCGGACACGGCCCGGTCTATCGTGAGTCATCCTTTACCTTTTTAGTGTTCCTTGCAGCGTTGACCAAATACGAGCCATGTGACATATTTGACCAGTCCAGGAGCACGACATTGGTGCTGGGCTTCGCTTCCAAGTAGGCGCTCACCATGACCTGGAAACGGTTAAGGAAACACTATTAGAAGTATTTGAACAAATTAAATTTGGGGGCGCCATAAGCCTTCAGTAAGAAGTGCATATACTTGGAAAAATTCGACTTAGGCCGCTGTGGCCCGGTGGCCGAGTGGCTTAGGCATCTGCCGCGATAGCAGAGGACGCTGGTTCAATTCCAGCCTGGGGCACTGGAGGCCTTGGTCACTTTTTCTTAGTATATGACATTTATTTAAGGTTAAGGAAACAATTGTTATAATCTACATAGTAGGTACCACAGTCAAGGCCGCTTTTTATATTATTAGGTAAGCGACATAATTATGGCATTACGAGTATGTTATCCAATTGGTTTTTTTTAGTCAGGCACATAATAATAAACGACAGGGTAAATTTGAATGCAAGTTTAACTCGGCTAGAACGGGACTCTGTAGGTATTAAGTACTTACATACTATGGTAAGTATGTGTGAAGATAATAATTGGTTTCAGTTTAAAGTTTAAGTCATATTAAATGCCCGTCCAAATTTATCTATCGGTATGGGTGAATTCTATGTGTATCTTAGGTACCTACCTAAATACCTGCAATACCTACCATACCTGCATAAGGTAAACGTACTAGTGCTCGACATGCTTATGCCCAATAGATGACAACTTGCTGTCACCTCTATTGACAATGACTTAAGTTTCAAGATGACATATGTACATGGGACCGCGTCGAACACCAGTACGTTTACCTTACCAGTCTGTTGAGATACAACTTATATCAGTCTCGTTTTTTAATATTCTTTTTCTTTTATATTAAGTACCTTCTTAAATAGACAACAGATTTCTTGTAATGGGTTAAGTAAGTCACACGAACCTAACCGTGCCATACATATTTACTTATATTACTTTTTGGCGGAAGATTTATATCACTACATTCTACAAGATCAAAATTTCTATTTATTGAAACAAATTATAATTTTAATTTTGAGTTGTGAGGGGTTTTGCATCACCGATGTTCATAAGTTTCATAACTTACGGATAGGTACAGTCGATGTCAATGATATGTTTACACTTTTGCTTACTCCTTTGTAATAAGGCGAATATCTTTGACGTCGTTTGTACAATACAAAGCAGTTTTAGCGTTAACCCCAGCAGCTGTCAAGTTATCAAATATTTTTCAACGATTTGTCTTATCTTAGTTAATTAAACATGTATTTGATATATTGTTTTGAGATAAAAACAAGTCATTGTTTTAAATACCTACGGGGAAAAACATAATTGTTATTGAATTCTACGCCTTAAATAATATCCACCTTACTGTTTTTTTAAGCCAGACATGCAAAAAGTTTACAGTAGCTACTGAAAAAGACATGACTGTAATGTCTCCGATTAGAATTGTGCATAACAGCATAAATCTCTCTTATATTCCTATCTGTTTTTACGTATCCTTTTTAAGGGTTCCGTAGTTAACTAGGAACCCTTATAGTTTCGCTATGTCCGTATGTATGTCTGTCTGTCCGAGGCTTTGGTCCGTGATGGTTAAGTAAATTCTGAATATTTTTTTTATGTGTAGTTTCTGTTTTAATCACCTGGACACTCTCCTGTTGCGCCGTTTCGATGAATCCATGTATGTAAAGCACAGTGGGATTGTTCTTGTCGAAACCCTTTATATCGAATAGTCGAGAAGCTTGGCCCAGGGGAAAGTCTACGTACTCCTCTTCTGTACTCCTGAAGATAACAACATAATTAAATGAGCCTAACAAGAAAAGAAAAATATTCCGTATTCTTGCGTATTAATATTATAGGACAATTTTACACAGATCGACCTAGTCCCGCAGTAAGCTCAATAAGGCTTGTGTTGTGGATACTAGACGACGATAGGAAACATCCATAACTCAGGATCAAATAAAATAAATATTATAGGACATTCTTACACAGATTGACTAAGTCCCACAGTAAGCTCAAGAAGGTTTGTGTTGTGGGTACTCAGACAACGATATAAATAATATACGAATAGAAAACACCCAAGACTCAGGAAAAAATATCTGTGATAAACACACAGATAAATGCCCTTACCAGGATTCGATCCCTGGACCTCCTGCTTCATAGACAGGGTCACTAACGACTAGGTAAATTAACTAGGTAAATTAGGAGGCCGTTAATGAGGTTTATGATATTGATATTGATATTTATTGATATTTATTGAAATCAAATTTTACAGCATTACAGCTAACACCAATGCACTGTAAAATTAAGTACCTAAGTAATAATAAAGCGATTAATAAGCTACCTATTACATGTTTGATTCGCAAAAACGTAAAAAATCTTTAAAAAGTTTATGACTTTCGTCGGCAAACAAGTCGGAGTTAGGTGCAAAAGATAAGAAATTGTTAAAGAGTGTCCGGGAACGGACAATTGATGACAATGATGTGTGGAAATTATTGTACGAGTACCTTCGACCGATCTTTGTTATGTGAACATCAAGGCTAAATCGAGTAGTAGTATGGCCATGAGCATTTTACATTATACTTAAAGCAGTTTACAAAAATATTAAAGTAATAGTGAAGGTAATTGTGTAATGCCTGTCTGTAATCAGTTCTTTGGATATGCTTGGTTATTTAACATGCATCAATGGATCCTGTTTAGCTACAAGTGCTACAACACAAAGTTATCGTGAAGTTTCGATGTAGGTACGAGTATATTATAAGGGATTAAGATCATAAACCCAATAAATCTCAGAAAGAAGACTCAATTTACTTTTTTATTTTTGAAACAGCAAACCGAATATAAGGAAAAACAGGTACTGACTTATTTTGGGCTGTCTTTGGGTACATGTAGTAATATAAAGCTTGGTAGGTATCCTCATGCTTGTTATAAAAAATATGAACTTACCCGTTGTAAAATCTTAAGTAGATGTCTTCTATACGATTTGTTCGGTCTGGCAAAATCCCTGAAACAAAAAAGTGATGTGAGTAAGTAGCTAATAATGTAAAAAAGTCTTTATTTCCTAATTAATAGCCCAATATCTCGCAATTTAGCGACGGCTAATTAATTAAGATCGTCGAAAATTGAAAGATTCAGGCTATGATATATTGGTCCATATACGTAGGTATATTATATTTTATGTATTATACTGAAATCATGTTTTCATTTACCATTTGCGCGAAATTATTTACCGTCGCCCTTATCATAAAATGTTTTCCTAGTTGCAAAATAAATATATGAATACATATACGATAAATACCATCGTCGATTTTAAAAAACTCGAAGACGTCTACATCTGCTATCACTATCTCAAATTGTAGAAAACAATAAATAATACAAGATAATTTTGAAAATGACTGGAGGAAATACATTGCACTGTCTCAGGAAACGTTTATATGTGAGTATTTCCATCATTCGAACCACCTTTTATAAAGCCTTTGTACAGTCGGCGTTAAAATATAGGTAAGAACCTAGGGTAGGTAGATATCTACCTAAATTCATCTAATAACTATTGACCTTGAATTATCACCTTTCATTGCGATGTCTCTTTCACGCCACATAGGTACTTATTTACATGTTTATTTGTACATAGACAACTCTGAAAGTTCTTTGCAAAGATCGCTTAGAGATCATACAATAAGTGAGGCATGTAATGCATAAAAATATACCACATAATTTTTTGGTTTAGGTACCTATATAAGGTCGTTTCTCAAAAAGTTGGCACCGCCAGGTTAAAATTTATGTTTTTCAAAAATTTTGCATTTTCGCATTTTTTTTTTATTGGGATCGTTAAAAGGCAACTTAAACTATTAGAAAATGTGGAAGGGAAGCAATTCCTTCAATTATTTTAGAAGATATAGGCGTTTGAAATTCAGGTGAATGATATCAAGGACAGGTGAAAGATATTTTGTCTCCAGGTTATCGATAGTAGAAGCAGGTTATCGAGAAATAAGTACAAATTCCAATGAAAATATTGACAGGTTATCGAGAGGCGTCATTAACCTGTGTCCGTTCCGTTAACCTGGTTTCTTGTCATCATTCACCTGTAATGAGTATCATCCACCTGTCCACCACATCATTTTCAATGTCTTCTAAAAATAACAGTACCAAAGATAGAGCTGATGCTGAACCCTCGCAGTACCTACTGGAACTCAGGTTTGATGCAACATAGACACACGCTGTTTTGGTCAATCGACACGTCTTGATGAGGACTTGGGAGGACAGTACCCAAGATAAAGCTGATGCTGAACCCTCGCAGTACCTAGTGGAACTCAGGTTTGGTGCAACATAGACACACGCTGTTTTGGTCATTCGACACGTCCTCATGAGGACTTGGGAGACCAGTACCCAAGATAGAGCTGATGATGAACCCTCGCAGTACCTACTGGAACTCAGGTTTGATGCAACATAGACACATGCTGTTTTGGTCATTCGACACATCTTGATGAGCACTTGGGAGAGCAGTACCCGAGATAGAGCTGATGCTGAACCCTCGCAGCACCTAGTGGAACTCAGGTTTGGTGCAACATAGACACGCGCTGTTTTGGTCATCCAACACGTCTTGATGAGCACTTGGAAAAGTAGTACCCAAGATAGAGCTGATGCTGAACCCTCGCAGTACCTAGTGGAACTCAGGTTTGGTGCAACATAGACACACGCTGTTTTGGTCATTCGACACGTCTTGATGAGCACTTGGGAGAGCAGTACCCAAGATAGAGCTGATGATGAACCCACGCAGTACCTACTGGAACTCAGGTTTGATGCAACATAGAGACATGCTGTTTTGGTCATTCGACACGTCTTGATGAGGACCTGGGAAACCAGTACCCAAGATAGAGCTGATGATGAACCCTCGCAGTACCTACTGGAACTCAGGTTTGATGCAACATAGACACACGCTGTTTTGGTCATTCGACACGTCTTGATGAGCACTTGGGAGAGCAGTACCCAAGATAGAGCTGATGATGAACCCTCGCAGTACCTACTGGAACTCAGGTTTGATGCAACATAGAGACATGCTGTTTTGGTCATTGGACACGTCTTGATGAGCACTTGGGAGAGCAGTACCCAAGATAGAGCTGATGCTGAACCCTCGCAGCACCTAGTGGAACTCAGGTTTGGTGCAACATAGACACACGCTGTTTTGGTCATCCAACACGACTTGATGAGCACTTGGAAAAGTAGTACCCAAGATAGAGCTGATGCTGAACCCTCGCAGTACCTAGTGGAACTCAGGTTTGGTGCAACATAGAGACATGCTGTTTTGGTCATTCGACACGTCTTGATGAGCACTTGGGAGAGCAGTACCCAAGATAGAGCTGATGCTGAACCCTCGCAGTACCTAGTGGAACTCAGGTTTGGTGCAAGGTCAGGTCAGGTCAGGTCCGGGTTCAGGTTCAGAGCCGGGATCCTGGTCCAGGTCCGACTCCGGGTTTGAGTCTAGGTCCGGGTCCGAGTCACAGTCCCGGTCCGAGTCCGGGCCCGAGTCTGGTTCCGGGTCCCAGCCCCAGTCCCAATCCAAGTCGAAATCTAAATCGCTAAACGTGTACTATGCGTTGTTGAAGAGTTCTGTTCTGATCATCATCAGCAGTTCCACTTCATCAAATGCGACAGTTTTTAATGAAAATGCTTAATTTTCTGATGAAAATCCAAAAGTCACTATACGCATGCCTTTAAAATTTGAGGAGTTCCCTCGATTTCTCATGGATCCCATCATCAGAACTCGAGATTGACAAAAATGTGGCTTAAAACTTAACTTGCTTAACAAACATAACGAAGAGGACAAATCGCCAAACGTGAACAATGAGTCGTTGAAGAGTTTCGTACTGATCTCCATCAGCAGTTCCACTTCATCAAATGTCACTTTTGTGAATGTATATGCTTGATTTGTAAATAAAAACACAAAAATAACTATGTATATGCTTTAAGATTTGAGGAGTTCCCTCGATTCTTCATGGATCCCATCATCAGAACTGGTTTTTGACAAACACGGGACCAATCTGTATGCATATACATACAATAAAAAAAATTTTTCTAAATCGGTCAGGTAAACAAACGTTAAGCATTAAGGTTTCAGATTATCATCATCATTCGCTTGCCCTTGCCCCATTCGTTTGGGGTCGACGCAGCATGTCTTTTTCTTTTCATCCATACCTCTCTCTCTCGCCCGTCATCTCATCACACAATAAACAAAATGAGCATGTTTTCACATTTTTACAAAACATTTTAGTATAATATGTCTGAAACTAAAAACCCTCATCATAAGGTACCTTTTCCCATGGGATGTCACAAATCTAGTTTGAGTATATGTAACGTGGATTTTAAATAGTTATCGATCACCTGTCATATGGCAGGTAAATGACGCTTCAATCACCTGGCATTGCATCATTCACCTGACTTTTTTGGACAGGTTAACGAGACTTAAGACAAAAGTACACAAATTTCAATAATATGCAGCTTTAACAGACAGGATAGTTTTTATTCCTAAATTAACACACAAAAGCGATATAACCGCTATATAATTATACAGGGTGAAATTTAATTCACTGGCCATATTCATTCCCGGCACTAGGTTACACTTAAGGAACCTATTTAGCGAAAAAAAAGAGTACACTTTTTTTTAATTTTCATTTTTCAATTTTTAAATATTTTCCATGAGTCGTGGTCACCCTATTACCACAAATGTAAACAAACCTAATAGTAGGTTTTAACAACAACATCAGCAAAACCCTTATCTGACCTTCACTAAACCTTATAATCGTTGCAATAGAGTCCACCCTGTTAGTGTTGGCGATGGTAGGCAGGTTTATCAATTTCGAGGGTAGTCTAAACTAAACCATTCCGCGCTAGCGGTAAACATAACGGTAAGCATAAATGATTAGTCACTCGTCACTCGCCAACCTTAAAACATCGCGCGCGTACTAAGGTTAAAAAAAATGTTTTCGAACCGGGAATATTACGAAGTGGTACGGTGTTTTATTTATTAAGTGGTGAGTGTTTACGCGGTGCACAAAAATTATACGAAATGGAATCCGTTCCACGCCTTCGCAGACAAGGATTGAATCCAAGAGTACCATCTCGTGGGACTTTCGTTAATTGCGTCGATTGTTAATCAAATGTACGTAAGTTGATTCAATTTTTTAAATACGCCTGAATGCAAAGATTCCTGACCTAGTTTTTACTCATTGTTTTTAAGCCACGGACGTTTTGTTAATAATCATTCATTAGTCAGAAATAACATTTTAGATTAAAAATAACATTTTAGATTAAAAGCCCGTTAATATGAAAGGAAAAATTAGCAACTTATGTAGGTAATCTCGCTGCAATAGGGTTCATAATTGGTGACGCGATTGCAAACAGCGGGAGGGGCGGGTGTCAATGACCTTAACTGATAAGATAAAAGCGGGTGTAGTGGGTAGTTGACGGTTCACCATAACGTACGAGGTTTTTAGGACAACTTGATGATGAGTTATTTCGAAAAAAATGTACTGAGCGGTATTAAAAGAAAAAACACGTGTTTAATATTTTTTCTAGCTCTTTCGGTTGTTTCAATTTGGCCAGTGAATTAAATTTCACCCTGTATAGTTACGAGTATTAGTTGTGGTATCAGTGACATTAACCTGCCGCAAAATCTCATCCACCTGGCAGTTTTAGCCAGGTGGACGATATGCAGGTGATGGGGAAAATGGCAGTTATATCGCGAATACACAAAATGTATTAGCTTGATGAACTCCATACTTAGGCATATAAAACTAAACTATTGTTTACGTTACATATCTTGATAGTAATGCGATAGGTTACATAATTAGCAAGATATCGACGCCAGGATAAAGAGTACTTACCCATTACAAACTTCAATTTCCGATACTTTGTCGTTTGTGTTTTGTTTGCGAAGCACAATAACCACGTCTTCTTCCTACCAGGTGATAGCTGATGAGTGATGGCTTCGGCTCGTGCGGAGTGAGACGGGATAGGTGCAGTGGGGGTTATACAATCGTCGTGAACGTAACGCGCCAGGTGACTGTTAAGAATTGCCTTGGACAAACTTTGAAGCCGAATAACTTAAAATATAAGTATAATATTATTATGCGATAGTAATACTTTCAAAGTTAAGGATATATGTTAATAAAATACGGTAATAACGTTAAATTAAGTTAATCATTTGTGTGGTTTTCATAGCTCGGAACATCAGTACCTCGCGTTGGGACACGGCAGGTTAACGGATAAACGTAGTTACAATATTTTTTTTTGTAATCAATATTTATTAAATCTTTTTCAAAGTATTAGGCCTCTGTGTAAAAAGTCTCTCTAAATATGTGTTTAAATATAAAATATAAAAATTATACATAATGACAAAAAAGTTCTAACATAAACCTATTTACAGGTGGCGGTGCCAACTTTTTGAGAAACGACCATAACGTAATTCGGCTGTAATTTGTATTTTAGGATTCTAACGAGTCAAATAGAACGCAGTCCCAAAAATGAATATCCAGAGAAAGTATTTTCAATATTTGATTCAATTCTATCAGTAACTAGGTATTTCTAGGTAGGTATATTTGTGTAATATTGTTAGAAAATCTATGTTTTTATACACTTTTCATTGTATTATAGTATATTAAGCACACTCAAAAATGATATTACGGTTAATATAATTCCTTGGGTTTGACATTGCTTAAAGTTTATAAATATTCTTAGTCCAACTGTACTATCATCATCATTTATGTAGGTTTAATACAAATAACATACTTAGTTTGAATCATTTCCGTGACATTGGCTTATTTAATTCGTAATGGGCCTTGTTTACTCGGAAGACATCTGGAATATTTTGATTTTTAATGTGCCGTTACTGCTGCTACTGCTGCTAGCAACTAAATAGAACAATATATTTTAAGTTCAGGAAATAAAATGGTGTGCCGTCTATAAGTACTGACAATTACATAAAGGCATCTGGCTCACTCTTCTATCATAGCTGGGCTTTATTCCTTTTTTCATTTAGACCGCCTTTTTTGCCGGTGTCATAAAAAGGAAAAAATACATAAATAAAACAGAATAGCTGAAATATAAATAAATAATTTTATAAATATGATAACTGTTCGATGTCTTAAGAAATAAATAAATGAAATAAGCGAATAATATAATATTTATGTAAGAATAGTCACGCCGGTAACAGCCTATCTTTTCTGTGAAACGAGCACAGAAAAGATAGGCTGAATTACGATCTATTCACTTTATTGTGTCCCGATTTGACATTTTTGAAGATTACGAAAGAATAAATATTTGTATTCTTTTGTCCAAATGTACTTTATATAATATGTAATACCAACTCGTACCTCGTTGTTCTCGCCTCCTCGGGTTATAAGGCACTGGTCCCACCGCGAGCTAGTAAGCTATGAGCTATCGGCTATAAACACGAACAAAAGATAAGCACTCCCGTGTAAATAAAAGAGACACGGCGATATTTATAGCTCACCGCTGGGCGAGTAACTATAAATATCGCCGTGTCTCTTTTATTTACACGGGAGTGCTTATCTTTTGTTCGTGTTTATAGCCGATAGCTCATAGCTTACTAGCTCACGGTGGGACCAGTGCCTAATATAAGTACGTTACTTCGTTAGGTCTGTCTGATGAAGGTAATGGACATGTAAGCTGAGTGCCCTGACTGACACTTAACCCGGTTCTACTCTAATGGCATTTCATCAATCTACAATCTGCATCGCTGATTAATCCACAATTTCTTTGGAAGTTTGATCCTTAATCGAGATTCTGTAGAACTGTAATCTGATATTAAATTAGAGCAGCAGAGAGCTAATTGAATGAGAGATTCATAAACAGGTTAAAATGGGTTATTATTTGTAATATTTGGGTATTAAATAATTACAGTGCTTGTTACGTACCTACCTAAATATTTTACGAAATATTTGAAACATGAACTACAAAGGGCGCAAAGTAACTGGTGAGTGGGTGACACTGAGGTAAAACCTTAACATTATATGCGTTAAATATTACTGACGAGAGTTTAAATCCGATTACACACTATAAATATAAAAATCGTTAAGTGCACGAAATCAAGGAAGGTAAACAACATCGCTAAAGTTGTAATTGTTCTGGCCTTATACAAATAATTTATTGCATCATTGAGGTCAATGCCGCTGGCCCTTCAGAGGCCGTTGTCATGTCAAGTCTGGGAAACTTTAGTGTACGTCTCTCGCGGGAAATTGACAGGCGTGTGACACCTTGCCGCGCAGGGATGTGTTCACAAGCAAACCTCGTCTCACGTGAACAAGAGTATTGACCTCGATGTCGGTAACAACTATTCGTACCTAATTCAAATTTTTTATAACTTAGTGTTGTAAAAGATCATGACCCGACCGAAGACCAGCGCTAGCCTAGCAAGGCTAGCACCATGCTGAGTCGGGACCATTTCGTGACTATTATGTTGTTGTGTTACTTGTTGTTTTCTATTATTTATTGTCACGAATAAACGCTCTCTATTCTCTAAATTATACAAGTCTACCTGAAGTTAACCGTCCACTGTCCAGTTAAGCAATGTTTATAACAGTCCGGTATTTTATCCTCGCCGGTGTAAGAATTCACTCTTATTGCGTTTGAATTTCCAGAAGTAATTTATTTTAGTTTTAGTTCATCAAAGTTTACAAAAAATAGTTCATTTATTTTTTTCGGGTAATTCAAATAGCCAAATAGTGCGTTTGTAATAAAGGATAGTTTGTAATAAACGAAAGTAAACTGTAAATTGATATGCTCATGAAGAATTACGGCACATCCATGTCTTCCTGTTACTAATTTCATGTACCCACTCAAGACGGTAATGTTAAACATCACGTTTAATGCACAATTACACGTATTCTTGGCTCACAGTTATAAATAACCAATTCTGCTACAATTAACTGTTCAATTCATAATTACCTACCACTTGGTTTATTTCATGATAACATGGGCATTTTCATTATTACAATATACATACAATTGAGCAATGCTTATGATTAGAAAGAAAGTTTTCATGGAGAATGTTCTTAGTTTAATATTTAGAAGGTACGTTCGCTTTCTACTTTTAAATTTTAATGGAGAATATTTATCTATTTTTATTTTAAAATCGACATATAGAAATATGACCACAATATCATGTTTAAACGCGTCATGCCTACTAGAACTACATGAATTTTGTCTGTTCCTATAAAGTATTATTTATTAGACACAAACAAATTTTAACTGAAATGATTATTCTACATCAGGAGTGGCCTATAGCATTTAACATTAAGTAGTCTACGAGTATATTGTATAATTAGTAGGTAGATAAGTACCTACCTATATGTACTTGTAACAAACTCATAGACACATTAAAAAGTAAATTAGTATTTTGATACCTACATTGTTATTAATTAGTATTCATATTTCCTTAAATAAACAAGTCAATAAAGCGAACGATCATAAATGTTCCGATTTATAGTCGGAACCATTAACCCCATAGGAATGTAATCAATGACCCCATTGTTCACATGCCACATCAATGGAGACACTCACTTCTGATTAGTGCGGGATTCTTCCAATTACCGATACTGCAGGGAGTGCAGGGGCCACATAAGCTAGCTTTATTAAGAGAATGCCGTCACAAATTATGCGACGATCTTGTGGTCGATGAAAAAAAAAATGAATGTACAGTTAAAATGAAATGACAAAAACATATCAATTAGGTACCTATCTACAGAAACCTCAAATGGGTCATTCGCCGTTTTAAATTCCTCGCTTTCCACCAAAACAATGTCAGGGTTAGCAAATGACTGTAAAATTATTTTAAAAAGCGTAGGTCGGTTTCTGGCTATCTAATTGAGATCACTTGCAAGCAAGGCTACGAGAAACAAAGATAATAAGCGACTCCCATGTTTTGGATAAATAATAGTCAAACTTATATCATATTCATGTCAAGGTATAATTTTATGTGAAGCGGCCACCCAGTACCATAAATAATAACTATAGAATATAGCCACTACAGTGCCCACTACGTTTCAGTGACTTCTCCAAAATGACGGAACTCATCATATTTGTCCATCATTTGCCAACTGACTGTCACATCAATCAATCAGCACATCATGCATGCAGACGACATTGTAAAGCATCCATTAATTTGAATGCGTCCATTCGTTCGTGATTGATTCACGCTAATAGTCTACAATTACCTATAGCGAGGACGTAAAACAAAGCTAATTCATATGGGACGCCGGCTCGACGCGGATCGATGTCAGAGTTGACTGATCGAATCATCCGACAGGTATATTATGTTATATTACATACTGTAACTTTGGAATACGTAAAATTCTATATTATTACTGCAGATTACACTACCCATGCGACTGTACAAGAATGCACTTACAAAATTACAATAAGACACACATTTTTTTTTATAATTTATAACAAAGTTTAATTATAAAAAATTAAATAAATGTTGGGTCTTAGAGTTAGACCAAGCTAAGTTGGTAGCGATTTTGATAGAATAAATTATAGTAAATATAAATCATAATACATGATAGTTTTCCCTGGTAATAAACAAAACAATTAAGTGTAACGAATTCCCAGTGTAACGACTACCTATATACATACATACATGAGTATAAAATAAAGATTGTTTTAAACACAAGCTAGCTTTTCTTTCGCAATTGGGTAAAATGAATTAACTGTGAAGTCATCACGGGCTTCATTGGATGCGTTTGCGTCCAGGCCAAGGTTTCATGTTGCGTGTTATCTGCATATAAACCACTCGTTAACTTATAGCGTCTTGTTGTGACTATAGAGCCCTTATGATGATTAAATGAGTGTTAAAATTATGTTATCAATAAATAAGTATACCTACGGGTCTACTGCTATATATTGGATATTGCGATTAGTACGGATCAAACAAAACCCAATGATAGCAGATATTTTAGAAAAAGCACCGACAACACAATGATATTGTTGATTACTCAGCATTAATTTTTGGACCATTAACCACTCTGGATCTGGACCTGGATTCGGACCTGGACTTGGACCTGGACTTGGACCTCCTGGTCACGATTCTGAACCTGGACCCGAACTGGGACCCGGATCCGGCCCAGGACTCGGACCCGGACCCGAACCAGGACCCAAACCCGGAGCTGGATCTGGACCTAGGTAATCTAGATATGGAATTTCAAACTGTTTTGAGAAGTCGGTTTTTTTCTATTAAGGATAATTAATTGTTTTTCATCTCCAGTGATACTGGATTATGTTAAGCTCTTTATGCAGGGAATAGACTCCGGCTGGAGCAAAAAGCGTTGGAAACTTAGTAAAAGACAGCTCAAATGATAACGGGGGTGTTTACTGGCCATTATATACGGGGTCAAAGGAATTCTGGCCAAAATGGGACACTCTGACAACACCGATTGTCGTATGTGTGGTGAAGAGGAAGAGACAGTGAAACACTTAATGTGTGAATGTCACGCCCTCGCCAGACAAAGAATGAAGGACTTTGGAGCAGGATATCTGGAACCAAAGGACTTTAAAACGCTACCCATGAGCTCCATCATCCGATACATGGATATGGTGGGAAAAGCTCTTGAGTAGTTGACGGATCTTCTCTAGGGGGTAACTGCACAAAAGATCCCTATGGGTCGAAGTGTATCCGCAAGGCCCCCCGAAAACAATAAGATAAGATAAGATACTGGATTATGTTTATAGAATATACTGTTGTGTTGTAAGTGTGTACAATTCTACAAAGGTAAGTAACTGCGTCATACGCACGCACTTAACTATTAATCAAGTCACATTACATTAGGTAGGTATCCGTGTTGTTTACATTATTTATGAAATAGAAATGATTAAACCATAGCCATTTTCGAAAAAAAAAAGATTGATTGAATAGAATACAGACAGATAGGTACTTTATACGAAAACACGATGAATGATCGCTCGTGAGAACTAGAGCGCGATAGTGGTTGGGAAATTATAGTTGGTCGGCATTTGGTCGGTATTTAAACATGTATGAGGACTAAATTGAAACTGTTTTGATTAACTCCCATTCATTATTTTCATGGAGGGAGTTATAATTTACTCTTTGATTTTTATAGCATTGTATGTATTTTGTAATTACTTCTATAAGAATAATTAAAATCAGCAAACAATTTAAATAGAATAATTTAATTAAAACATTGTAAAAGGTATGTTAAATATTCACATGGAAAATTTAATTGTAATAACAATTAACTTCGTTTATTAATTACCAAGATAATGAATCACACCAGCTTACTTTAATCCAATTATTAAAATAATACGTTAACGATAACACATCACTGGACAGGTACGATTAGAACATAATCACGGCCATTGAAAGGGCCCTTTTGCAAAAGATAACGATTAACGATTACAACGCACCACTGATATCGTATTTATATAGGTACTTTGACGCCAACGGGCGGTAGATATGATATGAGAAAAGTCGGAAGAGAATCCTTATCAGTTTCGCGAGATAACACGTTACACCTGTCAAAGTCTTATACAACCACGTGCTCCGGAAAAGGCCGAGCGGATACGAAGCAGAACGAACGTGGACGTAAATAGTCTTGCGGCACGCGTACTTCGCACCGGTATTAATTTGTTCCCGTTACTTTAACTAAGTTGTTGAAAAAATGTGGAGCCGCAAGGGTGAGGTGGCGACCCTACGCGATTTCGCGCCGGAACGTAATATAATTGGGAAGTTTATTGAGGAAGTCGTGATTGGTTGTTCCGTACCTGTTCCCCACCAGTAGCGTTTCCAGCCTTCCGTCACTGCGCGCAGCATGGCGTCCGCAGCCGCCTGCGAGTCCGTACCGACTGAGACTGACTCACGATCACAACACACCGATTCGAAAGTCAGCTTCACGCATTTTAATGGATTCGAAAAAAAACAACCCTGTCTGTGACATAATGAACGTGTTTTTAGAACTAAAGAAAACAATTCGAACTCATTAACACTATTGAAATTCATGTTTGAAACTTTAAACTTTAGGTAAAAATGAGGCGTTTTCCTATTGACTTATATGTATTTTAATTGTAGACAAACGATCACAACATTTCCAAATGACAATTACCGCTTAACTTAGCTAAGTATTTAATAGGTTTTAGTAGGGTCTTTTATGTAGTTCAGCAAAGGGCTCTTCGGAGCATGCTGATTCAATTAATTCCTAATTAGGACGAGAGTGCTCTTAATGCAGAGGACTCGGATTTGACATCGTCGCCTGTCAGGGTAAATGGGAATCTGACAGGCCGCGCCTCGTCTATCGGTTGGTGGCACCTACCTGTCTTTATAGGTCACGGCTAATTTAAAAGGGACATTTTGTTGAACAACTAATAATAATAGATATTAGTTTGATATTAGGTAGGTATTCAACTATGTAAAATGTATAAAAATTGATTAGGTACCTAGGTATCTATACCTAAAAGTAATGATAATTATCTCTGGATATTTCACAGTACGGTTTTATAGGTACATACTTTTCAATGTACCTACATAAATACCTACAACATAGGTACCTACTTAATAAAAAACTTAAGAATTTAGTTCATACAATTTTTAACACTATGCACATACATTTAATATGCTTACTTTAAAAGTTTTAGTACCTAAGTAATTTAGACGAATACCTGGGTGACCAAGTCCAGTTGTCCACGGGTCCAGAAAACATGGAAAATCATTGTTTTCACTACCTAACAAAACCTAGCTACACACACAATGATATTTAAAATGAGTCATTTACGTAACTCAGCTGATATGACGTTTTCGGGCTTACCTACGTGTATTTATTTAAAAAAGAACTGTCTAATTTCAATGATCCTCCACTTTCTTAGTGCTATTTTTACGAAAATTTCCTAAACTACAAAAAATACATATATGTATTTACATTACTTACATTATACGAACACGAACGTTGTCACAGGATCTACTGCGAACTTTTACTCTAATTAAAGTGTAAGTAATTACTAATTACTTAGAGCGACAGAAAAATATGCAAATAACGAACTTCGAGCTTCGGTGTTCGCGGTAGGCCCTTAGTTATAGTTCGTTATAGTTATAATATTATAACTAACCTGTTTAGGTCTTCCCATCGCTAGTAAAGTAGTAAGGTTAGTGCTTAGCTGCGTGGTAATTTTATTTTCCAGTAGAAGGTAGCTTAGTTTTGAAACTAAATCTAAGTACCTAATTTAAGTGCTTTTTTAGTCATAGTATTTAATTTATTTAATTTTATTTCACATAGCTGGGCATTTTCATTTAACTTGTACAAGTTAAGCGCGACTTAAGTCGTGTTTCAGTAACGTCTAACCGTTACATTCCTGACAAAATGTATGGGATTTGACATTGACCGTCAGTTTGGTAACGATTGCTAACCGGCCGTTAAAGATGTTCAATTAAGTGAAAATGCCCAGCTTCCAGTCCGTAAACATTTATAACTTATTATGTACCGTCTCAGTTAAATGGTAGACTGTAAATTGCTATGTATAAAAACTTGTAATATTGTTTGTGATCGTTATTTTCTAAATTTTATGCCATCTATGATAAAATCATGTAACTACGAAGTAACATAAAAATCCATCATGGTGAACTCTAAACAGTAAACAATCTCATGCAGTGTAAGTGCTGTTGACTAGATGGCGCTGTCCTACATCTTTTGCTTTCTAGATTTTAGGTCCCCAGAATAATTATTTATGAAAGAGCCTAACGGGTAAGGCAATAAAGAATAAAATCTTTGAATAAATATTCTGAATTTTAATCAAGTTACAAAATATGTTTCTTTGAAATGAATACTCGATGAAACAGAATTAATTGTAACAAAAATGTGCATTTTGATAATTATGTGAATAATTTTCTGTACCTATAACAAAATTCAGCACAAAATTTGGCGATTAAATAAGGGTACACCAAATTAACTACATACATCATTGATACTTACCTATTATAAATACCTATTTCTACCGCTTAGAAGTTCGATTTTCTATTCGTGTTTTATCTTTTCGACGTGTTTCATTAAAGCTACTGCAATTGGTTTCAACTGTTTGAGTTTCGAATTTCGATTGCGTCCAAATATTTGCAAAAGGTAAAGAAAAATCACTCCCTCTCTAAAATATTTAGTGTTTGCTCTATTAAATAAAAAGTGTAAATAATTTTAAGCGCTGTTCTAAATCTGTTGTTTTGTGGCAATATGAACGTATTACACTCTATTTACGGTTCCAAATTAGAAGGAAACCCATGAGTTAATAGGAGTTCCCGGAGGTAACTCTCGGTACCGTCACTAAATCAACGGATTCAGTTTATCACGCGCCTGCAGGTAAGCTTCCCCACATTTGTTATAGTTTGGTACAGTTACAATTACTTAGTTTAGTAGATTTTGAACAAATGCAATTTAATCGTACTCAATAACGGTTAGCGAATATGTCAGTTATTTAGTGTAGTATATAGTGTAACCCTAAATTCACTATTTTAATTCATTATTTATTAATAAATACATAGGAATACCTATTTCTTACACTTTACTTCCTTCCGACATCCGATATCGTATCGGACAATGTGAAAACGCTCTAAGGCTACTTAACTGGTACCTTAGAGAATATAACCAACGGAGTGGTTATTAACATGCGTTCCCCTCTGGCGAAAAAAAGCGGCCAATGGTCAACCACATGTCAAACACATGTATGGACTGACGTTTATCTGACATGGCTATGTTGACGTTACGCATCCATTTGATGTGCCCCGCCCCCGCAAAAAACGGCAGACTGTTTTGTACCGAAAATTATAGATATGGCGTCTCCGTTGGTTATATCCTCTAAGACTGGTACGGTCGAAGTATTCATTTTTGACCCATTTCGTGCCCTGTCACAGTGACAATCAATATGAAAGTCGCTATAGAGATCTCATACTATTGTCAATGTGACAAGGTAGAAAATGGGTCATAATTTAAAACTTTTGACTGTACAGAATCAAAAGTAGCTGATCAGACTACGCGTAGTATCTACTATTCCATAACAGCTTAACAAAAAGAGATAGGGGGAGAGTGTTGAAGTACAATGTCTGTACATCCCCTTTAATTTGCGATGCGATGGTTCATAAGAATCATAAGCTGTGAAACTTGATTTGGCTTCATGATTAAAAGTGTAAAAATACTGTAGGTACCGAAAGATTAAATAAAACTAAATTATAAAGAAGATGCTGTTTATTTTAAAACAGATAATCAAAATAGATTAATTGAGTGATTTAGATTGAGTGCCAAATAGTTTGGAACGTGAACTGTAGATAGACATATCTCTATTTGGGAGAGTATTCCAGGGTGGCAGATACTTTTGAAACTTAGGTACTTTACCTAATTCAAAATTCTCGCCGTGATACTGATGTTAAAGTTTTATTTATAATTCTATTAGTATAAGTTTTATTTCTGCTTAAAATACCGAAGTCCTTCTTGGTACCTATTTTCCTTTCCAGCATATCTCTTTTAGTCTTACTAGGTACTTACTACTTGCTCGTATCATAATTACCGCAAGCGAGACGCACGGGCAAATATAACATATACATATAACAAAATGGCAAAATAGGCGCAGGACGTTGCGGAAATTCGCCCGTACTACAATACAATACAATGCAACAAAATGGCATATAACTTCGACATCAAAATGTATCGAATTGGCAAAAAGATTACATATTTTGAATAACAATAACTCGCCCTGTTAGCAACTTCTGCCGCTGACTATTCTATTCTTATCTCTCTCTAGCCATTCTAGAAACTAAGTACCTAAATGGTCTTCAACTGTGTTGCTGAGTTCGGTGCATGCAAACTAAATAAGTTTAAGTGGTGAGCTACTTCCTCTGAGCTTTGCACACTATATTGACAGCATCGCCTCTTCTCTCCGGCACCTAAATTTAGTTAATCGATGCCGTTAATAGATACTCTGAATTTATTTAAGTTACATATAATAGATATCTAACTAGTTTGCTACATGTAACGGCTAAACTGATAATTCCAACGGGCAAGCTGAGAATTGGAAGAAAAATGCTCGAAATCGTAAATGGAAATTCGAATTGTAGTTTTGTTAGGTATGTCATTCTGACGTTTGCAAATACTTATGAAAGTTACACAAGTAGACGGGAGCAGGATGCTGGAGTAACATACGAATCTAAAGTCGTTAAGGATCGTGACGTGCTTCACGGTGCTGGTGCCCCGGAGCTCTCGCTAGTCGCAGTAGGTTCAGTACGGTTACCATCAGTTTGTCACTGACATAAACGCCGTCGAGAACGTAATTTACTTTCTATACATCCCGTTTGCACTGTTTTAATATGCGAGTGCGAGCGAGATGTATAGAAAGTAAATTACGTTCTCGACGGCGTTTATGTCAGTGACAAACTGATGGTAACCGTACAGATTGGAATGTACACTAATGATATCAGCTATCAGCCAGCTATCAGCAGCGAAAATTTCAGTTTTCTTTAAGATTTGGGCGATTATAACCCTAAAAGACTCCTGAGAAGGTACTATCCTTTCTCGATCTACCTACTATCCTTTATCGATTTCGAGCATCACTAGTCCTTTAGGGTTATAATCGCCCAAATCTTAAAAAGCTCCGAAAATTTCGTAGGTTTTACGGTTTTTGAAAAGTTGCATTCGGAGCTCGAGGTCTCAAACTTGGATTATTTATTGGGCCAATATCATAAACAAGTCTGCAAAAAATTGGAACTACCGGATTTAACGCAAACGCTAAATGTATAAAATGACTGTATTATTTCATTATAAGCGTCATTTTGTTTATTTCGTGAATTGATGTGGTTAAAGTTTGTTGACCGACGGAAACAACTTTACAGACTGATAAATATTATGCTAAACCAGATAAGTAGTTTTTCCTGTTATGAGCTTTGTTACCCCGGTGTTTTCAAACGTGTTTTGTATAGGTTCTTAGGTGATTATGCTAATTCGAAAGGTGCAATTTGGTGCAATGGCATGGTCAATGACGCTTGATGGACTTCAAAGATCGTACGAGTATGTCGAGTATCATCAGCGGTAACCGAGAGAGCGCTGCAACTTTCTTTTGGGCAAAGTTAGTCCAGTGCACAAAGGAGTCCTGCCACTAAAAGGTGCCGCCTGTGAAGCCCAGAGAGAATAGCACGAAGATATGTCACTTGATGGTGTAAAATTGAAAATAGGTATACATTTTCGATATGCAATTTAAAAAGTCTCATAGTAATTTTATTGCCAGACAAACAATTTTTGAAATAGGTACATAATACAAAAGAAAACACAACATTTACACATAAAATCACAAACTAACAAAAATCATGATAAAAACATTTAAAAAGTTTTCACCTTGAGCCAATAATTAGTAGTCGGACTTGCGACATATCGGAACTCCGGTCTGACTGGGCTGTGGGCTGACGTTTTTGGTTGAAGTTGGTTGAAATGTCACGTCATATCTAATTCATAATTTCATATCCTTTTACTAAAATTAGAATACGCCTGATAGAGGAATTCCTATTTCTGTATCTACATATATATTATATACGTTGCGCAGACTCAGTCTATAAGCCTGTATCTTTAGGTATTTAAATAAAAGTTAAATTTTCGGGTAGTTATAACATTTTAACCAACTAAATACAAAACCGCCAGGATCAGTCACTGAACGACCTGACTTTAACCTACATTATTTGATCATGTAATGTTTTCATTTACCCTCAGGCTTAAGGAGCAATTTGAGGGTAGATTTTGTTATCTTTTATTAAAATACTTAAAGGTACAGTGTATCATAAGTGTGTAAGATATAGTAGCAAACAACCTATCTTGCTGTTATGTTATCTGTGTGCACGATGCATTTGTTACCGAGACGCTGCCTTTGTAAATAGAACGGGGGACATTAACTAAGTAAGAGAGATAACGAGACCTGTGCCCTGTTTATCAAAAGCTTGTAACTTGTAATACAAGTGGAAGTCCCTTTCTAACAAAAGCTGTCAAAAAGGGACTTCCACTTGTATTACAAGTTACAAGCTTTTGATAAACAGGGCACTGCTGGTGACTTGATTATTTAAGCAATCTTAACAGGAGATAAACAAGATTTGTGCTGTGATTAGATTTTTAAAAATTATTTCAAGGCTTGACACGGAAAACAATTTGATTTTCGATTGCAGCCTTTTTTACCTTATCAGTGTGCGAAGATAATATAAATATCTATAAGATAATATGTTAAATTTATGAAACATTTTATTTTAATCGCAGTTAATTTTTACTCACTCCAGATAATTAAGAATTACTCATACTCATGTAACTATTGTTATATTTTTTTTTAATTTTATATTAAATAGTTTGCATGTCAAAAACTTTTCCTGTGATACACTGTATAGAAAATGACAGGTTTATATTTATATGTTCATAAAGTGTCCAAATATTACTTACATATTAGAATTCTTCTTCAATTCTACAATCATAAAAGGGTAACTACTGGTGAGTTAATGCGTCGGTAATACAGGAGTATACTGAAAAAAAAAACTAGGGGTTTGTGAATATTTTTTTATTTACAATTTCACTTTAATTGTTAATTTGCTCCACATTTGCTCCAATATTTTATCCATATTTAAATAATTTTGCACCTAATAATATACATATTCCTTAGAAACTAACAATGTATAATGTAGGATCTTGCATCAGGTATATTAGCTAATGCAACTATTTAGTTATTTTTATTTTGTTACTCTTTTTAATTTGGCTTCTATTTCTAGTATCAGATAATTCCATTTTATCTTTTGTGGTTTCGTTTAATTCTAATTGGCGGCTTGGAAATCTTAGTAAAGACAAAGCATGAGTTTGCGCTGTGTTACCCCATACTAAATCAAGTATCAGCCACTGTATTGTGAAGTAGAAAAAGTGTTCTACGCTCACAAATATTACTAACGGGATAAAATTGTAACCACTGAACAGCCTCAGCAGTGGGTAAATGTGTTCGTTGTTGATTATACTGCGACCGCATCTGGAAATATATTATTAATATATAAAATTAATTAGTTTGTTCAGCGTTGCACCCACGTCATCATTGTTTGTTTTACATACGAACATAGAAAAATGTTTACTTACACATAATAAATATTGTATAGTAACAGCACCAGTCATGGGACATTTAAGAGGGAATTTGGAGTATTTGTGATATTTCCCTAATACATGTGAATGGTCTACCGCTTAGCGTATTGAAAGATGAAAGTCCTACCCGTCTTTCATGTTTCAGGCGTGTTGTATCAAAGATACTGCAATGAGTTTCCACACACTTAACAAATTAAAACTATGCTATTTTTCTCCAGTCATGGACACCAAAGCTCCAGTAATGGGCCCCCCAGTAATGGACACTGCTCTATCAGTATAAAATATTGAAATAGGTCATCAGATCTGGTCCATGTTATAATAATATTGCATTATCATCCGATTTGCATATTTAATTACGAATACAAAATTTCAACTCAATCGGAAAACGGGAAAGTGGCTCAAACTCGGCTACCAAGATTTGACCCACACTAAAAAACGATATTAATTTATCCGAAGTCCGAGCATACCTCCTGGTTGACATATTTCGTAACTACATTTTACTTCTGTATTGTTTAAACATGAAATGATGGCATGGCAAGCATCATTATGTAAATTGCCCATTATAGGAGGTATGCAGTTTTACAGCTCCTATAATGGGATTGGGCCAAATACCACTATTTTTTTACATCTGTGGAGTCACAACATAGTATGTTGTATACCTTATCTCATGGTAAATGCAATTAACAAAACACATTCTAGTTTTCATCAAGTATTAATTAATTAAAATTTAATAAATTTACTCACCTCTCTTAGCGAAGTTGTTAAGAATTCGTAGTGGTATTTTTTTTCAGTGACACGACAACTTTTGGGTTGACGCCAATTTCTTAAAAAACAACCAAATTTAATAAAAATTCAAACTGAAACAGCTCTAGGACTCTTATTTATGATAATATACAGGCAGTGTTTATAAACTACTTTTAGACACTTATTTTACAGGATTTGTGGTTTTTTGTCCCATTACTGGTTCCACGCCCATCATAGGGCACACTACTATATGTATATCAATATAAATTAGGGTAAAACGCTTTTCATGTCATGATGCCAATCAATTGTTTTTAATTGTAATTATCTTATATACCTACTTAAATGTTTTCATGTACATTACTATACATAGGGAATATAGCATTTTTGGCTTTTTGGTAGAAAATACGAGTATATAGGTACTTTTTGGGAGGCCAAATAATGATAGCCTGGGCAACTATTTCCGCCACTAAGAAAAGGTGTAAGTTTAGAAATGACTGCTATGGTTTGTCAAACCAACTAGGTATAACAATACGAAATAAGTTGGTTGGCCAGTGTATTTAAAGCCTTGAGTTTTGAGAATTAATATAGTGTAGAAAAAGTCAAAGATAAAACATTTGTGCGTTATAAAGAAAAGGTAAGTGAAGGGACATTAAACCTTTTTTATATACACATAATCACCTTTTTTTTAAGAGCCTATAAAACTAGGGGCAAGGTCGGCCTAAGAGGAGATGGCGGGACGACCTGGACACATTTCTCAGCAACTGGACAGATGCTGCACTTAATCGGGAGGATTGGAGGTCTAGGGGGGAGGCCTTTGCCCAGCAGTGGGACACCTAATCACCTTTAATAAAAAAATAACTTTCTTGGAATAATTTACCAAAAATCAAAGTTTTTACATATGACTATGTTTCTGCGGGCTCCTCCCGAGCACCCTGTAATAGCTATCTTCACTTACGTAACAGCGTAGGCAGCTAGAAATGTTGTCAACACGTAAACTCCAAATTTTAGGTTTTTAGGTCTTCTCTTCGGCACCAGCACGAGGTCTAACAGGATGACGACCAGCGTGACGGTGTGGAGACAGTGCTGCAGCCACAGAGGCACCAGAACGTCTACTGCAGGTGGCGCCACCAGTTCGCGGTTCTTCGTCCACAGCCTCCAGAACAGGATATCTGAGAACTGGGAAACAGTTAATCATTAGAAAAACTTCTTGCTTGTTGCTTGAAGGAAAGAAGAGCGCGATAAAATATGCATAGTTCAAACAGACTTTTACATTATTT
This sequence comes from Cydia fagiglandana, assembly GCF_963556715.1. Taxonomy (NCBI): domain Eukaryota; kingdom Metazoa; phylum Arthropoda; class Insecta; order Lepidoptera; family Tortricidae; genus Cydia; species Cydia fagiglandana. Next base: position 11,893,287 of record NC_085932.1, read on the forward strand.
AACAAAATTCTTTCTGCAGGTTTTCTTTTTGATACGTTTGATACCATATTTTATCATGATTGTACTTTCCTATAGAAACATATTTACTTCCTTATTGAGACGATGTTAATGAACTCGGTGTAATCGCATGTAGCGTAGTTTTATCACCGAGTTCATACGTAGGTAATGAATAATGAATAATGTATCTAGGTAGATACGATAGTAAATAGTGATGAAGAGTTCAGAATAAGGTAAAATAGGGGTTTGTGTCTGCAAATATTGAGATTGTTTGACACGATTGAGATATTCATTATGACTTATTAAAATACTGTTTATTTATGAATCATGCATATAACACAGTCTTGATCCTGATATTTAGCCATTACAGTTCATGCATCATAATACTCAAGCGAGTTAGTAGTCAGTGGCGTAGCGTGAACTAATCTAGCCGTGGGCGAAGTCGTATCTGCGAGGCCCTTTTCTTTCACTGTGCCCGAAGGGGCCTCGCGCGAGGCCCCCCTTGGGTCGCGAGGCCATGGGCGACGGCCCACTTCGCCCACGCCTAGCTAAGCCACTGTTAGTAGTGGGTGGGATTCCCAATATACAAGCTAAACGGGTTTGTTTTCATTATTAAAATGGCATAAATTGCGATTATATACAAAATTGTGTCATTGTTTTGATTACAAAATATTTACCTACGACCTTATTTTTTGACATTCAGCCGCCTTATTTTTCGACACGGAAATTCGAACTGTGTCGATTTCGCACCATCAAAAATCAAAAATATGTAATAGCAACTACTTATCAGTTCAAAATTTGCTCAATAATCAATCTTTAAGTAAGTATAAATAAATTAAATGTACCTATTTTTAGAAAAAAACTTTAAAAACACAGTGAAACTTACACAAGTAACTGGGAACAGGATGCTGGAGAAACATACGAATCTGAATTTGTTTAGAATCTTGACGTGCTTCGCGGCGCTGGTGCCTCGGAGCTCGCACCAGTCGCAGTACATGCAGATAGGCGTGTACACAAACGATACTAACTGCAAACATATTAAACAAAACAACGCATTGTAAATATCAACAAATACTTAAACACACTCACATCATTCATGAACTATTTCAACAATAATGCGCTTTTACTCGTATATTAATTTCGTGCTTCCAAACTTTCGATTGAACTTGTGCTAGTGCGTACCTAACCTAAACCTTTATTTAAATATGTTCAAGTTTGTCTCTTTCTAAACACAATTGTCAAAGTGATAGACCAGACCAACGATTATTAAGGTGGTTAGATTTTCATAAAAACATTACGTATTGCTTTTTATAAGTACATACATATATAAAAACTTTTTACAAAAAAAAGAAAACCGACTTCAAAAAGGATGAAATAAAATATTATCCTTTTTAAGTCTATGCGTTACCAACTGATATGTTTGAAGTCGGTGCCAAGCCAACTTTTGAAGCATACCATGATTTTGGTGCGATTCGATAAGGATGTACGTTGGATTGCCTTACACGACGACAATGAACGTACTTTCTGTAGGTACAGTCGACGTTAAAAATATGTTTACACTTTTCGTCTTATTACAAAGGAGGAAGGTGCAAAAGTGTAAACATATCTTTGACGTGGACTATACCTAAGAACACACCTCAGAACACACGATGAAACCTTCTTGGTACAGTCCGTACCATGTTTGTCGGCACGCAAGCATGGGATTGGGACTGAGTTATTTCCCGTCCCTTATTCAGAGGACTACATTTCAAAATATAAAACAATTCAAGGAATTTACGTTTTTGCCAAATTTCGCCTAAAGCGGTTCAGTTGTTTAGCCATGAAAAGGCGACAAAGAGGCAGATAGAATTACTTACACATTTATAATAGTTATTAGTACAGTTCTAATGGGATTTATAGTCATAAAGCTGATTATTTTTGACGGGTATTGTTACTACTTGGCTTGGCACCGACTTCAAACATATCAGTTGGTAACGCATAGACTTAAAAAGGATAATATTTTATTTCATCCTTTTTGAAGTCGGTTTTCTTTTTTTTGTAAAAAGTTTTTATTTTTCCATTTTTAGTTTTAACGCATTGTTAAGAGCGCAACGCATGAATGAAAAACAACATCATGATTAACACTAAATTCGTGTGGTACCTACTTTAATAAATATGTAATCAGGAATTTTCTCGAGTCCGTCTGGGAAATTATAATTCCTGTCACTAGACTAAATCCGTCCTCCGCCCCGCCACTGACCCAATCCCTCAACCCCCCGATCACTCTACCCCACAGCGCATCAACCCCTGATCCATGAACCCCTCGACCCTGAACCAGCAGCCCTTCAACCGCCATTCCCCGACCCCTTAACTCCTAACCCTAACCCCCGATCAGTAGCCTTACCAGCTTACCAAGAGTTTGACATTGATTTATTCGCTAGCGTGTGTGTAACTTACTTTTTTTGCATCTCGCTCGTACTGGCATATTAGTGCGAGCGAGATGCATAAAAAGTAAGTTACGAAGCGTTAGCGTCGCTAACTTAGCGAATATGTCAATGTCAAACTCGTGGTAAGGCTACACTTGCATTACATCAAATTGGCGGTTTTCGGAAGCAAATGCTCGAGTTACTTTAGAAAACACCGAAATCACTTTACACGTGCCTTTAAAAACTGAGGAGTTCCCTCAATTCCTCATGGATTCCATCATCAGACCAGAACCAAAAATAATACAGAAACACCTTGGAGGTAACTACTTCAAAACAAAAAAAGAATTACTCAAATCGGACCACAGGTGCCGGAGTAATCGCTGAACATCCTACATTTAAAAAATCATCATCATTATCATCAAAACAATCATCATCATCAGGTCTACTTCATCAAAGTGGTGGTTTTCGGGAGAAAATGCTCGAATTGCTTAAGAAAACACCCAAATCACTATGTATGTGCCTTTAAAAATTGAGGAGTTCCCTCAATTCCTCATGGATCCCATCATCAGAACAGAACCAAATTAAAATGGGACCAACTCGGAGGTATCTCCTTTCAAACAAAAAAAGAATTACTCAAATCGGACTACGGATGTCGGAGTAATCGGTGAACGTACATAGAAAAAAAAAAAAAAAAATAGCCACAACCGAATACAGAACCTCCTCCTTCTATGAAATGGAAGTCGGTTAAAAATAATAAAACATCATTTATAAAGTTTAGACAATAAAAAATCCTCCAGTTGATAGTGTTACATGTTCCGATCAAAATACATCCAATCATAAACGGCACAACGATACGAGTAGACATCAGGACGTAATAAAAGGCTGAAAACACAAAAAACACCCGTTTGCAAGAACCTGAAGTTACCTGTATACCATAACCGGATCATAACCTCTGGCTGTGACTTATATCATCCAAAACCGGTCTCAATGTAGTTTTCAGAGGTATATCAAACGTTTTGGCAATTTGTATCACAAATATCCTTAACTTTCGGGAACAAATGAAAATGCTAAATGTATGCTTGATCCATAGACACCATAGATATACTTATTATAAATACAAATAATATATGCTACGACCACTTATATGGTGACTTTAGGTTATTTATAGATGGTCAAGCAAATCTTGTCAGTAAAAAAAGGCGCGAAATTCAAATTTTCTACGGGACGATATCCCTTCGCGCCTACATTTTTCAAATTTGCCGCCTTTTTCTACTGACAAGATCTGCTTGACCAAGTATATTTACATAATTCATAAATATTATTAATTTTTAATTCATAATATTAAACAAACTCACATTAAACCATGAAGTAATAAGCAGCCAGCGGTTGTGATGATACAGTCTTACTGCAGGATCCTCGGCAACAGTAAAGTCTATTCGTAGTAGTATTAACGCAGTGACGACCATGAAACAATATGTTAAACTGTAAAACCATAATCTCATTTTCAATAAATATTTTTCACTCGTCCGAATACTGTTACTTAAATATTCATTTAGTGTTTTTGACATTGTAAACACTTTGCAATTTTATAAATATCAAAACTTGTGCACAATCCAAATCAGCCGCAAGGACTGCGAAAATTGTGCCATATAACACGTATTTATGGAGAATCCTTAAACTTGTTTGATGTTTTTTCCTGGTATGAGATACAGTTAACAAAACCTGTGTGGTTCTCAGCTACTACGTAGTATGCTATATCTAAGTGTAATCAGACAAAAAAACGTTTGTTTTGTTTTCTGTCAGCCCCTTGGGAGGTTGAGACAAAAACCGAAATCTGCCACAACGTGGTACCTACGTTGTGGCATACTTTGGCACCGATTTAGATTGTTGTCTAATTAAGTAAATGTTAGGTGGTGTTATTAATGTTGTTATAGGCAGATATTTGCCTTGTGCTAACTAGGTACTCATTAATGTCCTTGCCCTTATAATATGTATAGGTATCCTATTTTTCCCAAAAATAACCAAACTATTTCTTAACAGAAACTCTAGGAAACTTGTTCCGTGTACAATAAGGGGTCGGAATAACTTCAAATAACTTCCAAGGTGTTGACGTCAAAGTTCGTCGAACAAAAATCAGACTGATGTAATGCCATAGTATTTTTCTATTACCGATTCTTCCAGTGCATTATTTTTATTCTCTATTTTTTTTGCTATTTTTTTATAAGAATACTATGAGTAAGTACTTAAGATGATTATTGTTGATATAGATGCTTATTAATCAAAATGTATTTTTTTCGACCTAGTTTTGGATTCGTAGGTAATCAAAATTAAACACTTTAACTGTTTTCTGTATTTTCCTGCTCTCCCTTCACTTCTGAAAGCAGAAGAATATGAAGACCGTATTCATATTGTTACATATTTGCCGTGACTTATTTTTATAAAGTGTTTTTCAATTAACAGACACGTCAAAATTGTTTACCTTTTTTCTACTTAATGCTAAAAAAATGAACTATACAAAATAAAATAGAGACTGGTAAAATTATGTGTATGCCATGGTCTAGATCATATTTCAGAATGCCTTGTTTACCATTCGGCTGTTATAAATTACTTAGTTGTTTAGTCTATTCCGATTATATAAGACGTGATATACACGTTTCATTATTAATATTCAAAATTGCCTGCCATGAAATTTGGTTCCGGATTGCAAATCAAAATTATAAGGGCAAGTCTCGGCCTGGCATCTCGGGTTGACATGAATCTCATTGCCGGTATCCCTAACAAAGTACTGGAATCTATTTGGGCTTTACGATAAGAATGTCAAGTTAATTAAACTTTACGCAATAATTTTATCCCTTCGTTAATTGACTACTGTTTAAAGTGAAGTAGAGAAGACTTCGATGTGGCTTCTACGGATGTCTTGACTTCACTCATACTAGAGATATTTCTTGTATCTATGTATTCTTTCGTCTTGTTATAATAATATTATATGTACATAAAAACTTTGAACATTGGAAAGAGCTGTTACTTATACAAAAGTATATAAAAATAAGTAAGAATAAGTAGTAAGAATGTCCTATAATATTTAAATATTTATTTATTTATTTTATTTAATATACTAAAAAAAAGAAAACGGACTTAAAATAAACCATTTTCTCAAAATATGTCTATTAAACGATTGCAGCGCCATCTGCATTAAGCTTTGCGCGTTAGTCGACATTCTCACTTAAGAAGTTTTAGCCTCTTTTTGTTATGTTTTTGAATATGGAACCCTTATAAAAGTTCAAAATAGATTGGGGAACATGTACTTCAAAATTAATTTAGTAAAACCTAAAATGGGCCAGGTTTTGCATGGGTACGCAGGTTAGGTACTTCGCAGTACTCTTTAGTAACTTGGTATAATAGCTGAAAAAAAAGTTTACTAAATAGCTACGAAAAAAATAATACTGCCTAGCGTGGTCTTGCTTTTTATATACCATACTCGTAATCGTATATTAAACCCCTATTAAATGAGAAATGAATAAACCATACCGAGTATTTAATTAGTTATTCAACGCTTATGCCATTTTTCACTTTTATTAACGTATGAGAAGTTTTCAGGGACAGTTCGTGTGCAGTAAAATATTAAAATCTAAATTACAGTATTAAAATAAACATCAGCAGTATTAAAATCCGAAATAAAGGATTAAAATAATATTGATATTTTAAAAGCCAACAGGAGTGGTCATTTCTCCATACAAACATATTCGACTGTTTCCTCCGTGGTTTTTGAAGCTAGAGCAATGATTTTTTCAACACAGATTAATATTGTCAATATCTGTGTCGGACCGTTTTGCTTTTTTTGATATTTTTATCCTTTAAGGAGCTAGAGCTCTTCAAAAATGGCCAAAATGGCCTAATTGACTATGCCACAATGAGAGGCGTCGTATTCAAAACTGATATCAATTAGCCAAAAAAGCAAAACGGTCCGACACGGATAATTTCATAATCATTTAGATTTCCAAATTTGGTTAGGATTGGTTAAGTTTTGGAGGAGGAAACAGTCGAGTACGAAACCTCGATTTTTGAGATTTTTACGCAGGATTTTTTGCTTAAGTTGCAGTTGTCCCTATCGTACTAACGTCGCGGTTACGCCCCATCAGAGCGACGGGTATATTTACCTTGAAATCTCAAAATTGAGAACGGGCTCAGCTCCTGTTTCGTCTTAATAACGAAAGAATCTGGTTGGGATTCTGTAAAGTAAACTTTGTCATAATATTATTACTTATCTTGCAAACCAATCTGCAATCTCATGCATCATCATCTTTTTCTTCCTCGCGTTATCCCGGCATTTTGCCACGGCTTATAGGCACTAGTTTACGAAAGCGACTGCCATCTGACCTTCTTACCTAGACGGGAAACTATGATTTATTGGGATTTGTCCGGTTTCCTCACGATATTTTCCTTCACCGAAAAGAAACGGTTTTTATTTAGGTACATATCAAATGATATTTTGTACGAGTAACTAGGTACATTAATAAGTTCCGAAAAACTCATTGGTATAGGAGCCGGGGTTCGGTACCGCGATCTCCGTATTGAAAGTCGCACGCTCTTACCGCTAGTCCACCAGCGCTTCTCAATCTTATGCATCATCATAATTATTCTATAAGACCGACCGCTTAAACGGGGACGGTGCGGGCGCCGCTCGCCTGCCGCCCGCACCGTCCCCGCCACCCTTAGTCGTCCTACCCCGTCGCTCCCGTACCGCGCAGGCGAGGACTCATTTAAGCGGTCGGACTATAGTAATATTTAGTGTAAAACGACACGTATTTACCTTGTTTTAGCCGTTTGTCAAATTAACCAACACGAACCAGTTTCTTGGATGATACTTCAAAACAGGTTTGGAACTGTAGAGCCGCTACAGGAGGTCTTTGGAGGGTTTTATTAATCACTGGAAGGCACTTTAGTTTGTAAACATCTATTTTATTTATTTAATTGTATTCACAAAAACATGACTTGTCGTTACGGATGATTGAAGTAGAGTGAATGACAATTCTCAAGTTTGAATTCGAACATACTTCAAACTTGAGCTTTCTATATTCAAAGAGAATGTCTCAAGCCAGTGTCGATTGCTATATACAGCCTCTATAAACCAACACACCCCCTCAATCGACTCTGCTTGAAGCATTAATTTACAGCGCTAAACTTTAGTCAAGACAATATTCCAATAAAAAATTTCAAATACAATAACCAGAAAAACATAACACACCCTGTATATTCCCTCATATTACATCATCCTGTATATTTCCCACATATTACATCACCCTGTATATTTCCCATATATTACATCACCTGTATATTTCCCACATATTACATCATCCTGTATACCCCATTCAACAAATACATTACAGTAAATTCTCATTCAACAAAATATATACTCTAGTATTCCTCCACTCGATACGTCACCACTAATCATCTATAATAAACGTTTTATTCTCCCACTCGACTCATCAACATTAATCACATATCTATAATCAAAGCTCTATTCTGCCACTCGACTCTTCAACACTAATTGTATATATAATAAATCCTCTATCCTTCCACTCGACTCTTCACCACAAAACATATATATATATTAAATCTTTTATCCACCGACTCAACTCTTCAACATCACTAAATATAATAAATATTTTTATTCACCGACTCAACTCTTTCACATCACTAATAATCTATAATAACAATTTTAATATAAATTATAAAATATTAAAATACAGACTTAGAAACAAAAACTCAAGGATATTTTTCAGAAACCATGTAAAATGTACCTATTAAATTGAGTAAACTCTTCTTCGGTGATGATGATGGATGAGGTTAAATAATGATTCAGTTACTCTTACTACACTTACACCCCCTTAAATGAATCATTATTAAGCACCCCCTCAATTTTGACTACACTATGTTTCTAGTATCCTTGATCCTCAAGTTTTCTTTCAATAAGTACATATTTCTGTATTATAATATAAAAGTTTACACACCCTATAAAAACTTACATACTACGATATACTATAAAAGAAAAACCCCGACATTTATTCGAAATAATTATTAACGTTCACTTTAGCCCGCACTTATACTACATTGTCTACACTCAACACCTCACATTATCACTAAAACACTAATCTTCGTTGACATTTTTCAAATTTTACAGCTGGTAAACTTTTCGTTAGTATATCAGCCAGCTGTGATCCAGTTGGACAGTATTTTACTGTAATCTGATTCTCGTCGATTTTCTCCTTTAGATAATAGTATTTTACGTCTATATGTTTGCTTCTTTTTCCCATGATTCCTTTCTTCATCAGCCAAATCGCAGATTGATTGTCCATTCTCATCTCAACTTCGAGTTTTTCTTTGGTTATCTCATAGATCAGATCCCTTACGAACAGTAGTTCCTTACAACATTCTGCTGCTGCTATAAATTCTGCTTCTGTACTGCTTAATGCGACTATTGATTGTTTTCTTGAGCTCCATGCCACTGGTCCACCATTCAGCCAAATCACAAAACCAGAAGTGCTGCGTCTAGTGTCTGGTCGCGTTTTATTCGAGAGATATAACAATGACCCTATCATCTCGCGGTAAAGCTCATGAGACTTTGTATCAACTTTAACGGATGGATGTTCTTCTATCATAATCGTTGGACATCTACACTCTTTTGCATTTTCAAGATTCAACTTTTTAATGATTTTCTCACTATATGTCTTCTGAAAAATTTTAATCCCATTTCTATCTTGCTTTATATCCACACCTATATAATTAGTTACTTCATCTAAAATTCTCAGTTCGAATGACTTTTGAATTGTATCTATTATATGCAATAGATCTTCTTCTCTTTCTCCGAGTACTAATCCGTCATCGACATATACTGCAAGGATAATTTTTCTTTCACCTTCCATGACAAAGATGCATTGATCAAGTTTCATTTGTTTAAACCCCATCTTTGTTAAGAACTCTGTAAACTTGATATTCCACATCAGTGGAGCTTGTTTTAAGCCATACAAGCTCTTGTTTAGTTTGCATACTTTGCCTTCTTTGTCATTGTAGCCTTTAGGTACCTTCATGTATATAGATTCCTTCAAGTCTCCGTGTAAAAAGGCCGTTTTCACATCAAACTGCTTCATTTTTAGACCTTTCGCCGCCGCAATCGATAATAGAATTCTTAAAGAAGTAGTATTGACTACAGGACTATATGTCTCATCATAATCTATTTTGTACTTTTGTTGAAAGCCTCTTGCAACTAGTCTGGCTTTATACCTGCCATCAGACTTGACAGTAAAAATCCACTTGCTAGTAACTAATTTCCTTCCTTTTGCTTCTTGTTCATCCACAAATGACCACGTCTTATTTTCTTCAAGTGATTTAATTTCTTCTTCTATAGCTTGTTTCCATTTGTCCTTTTCTTTTGATTCTATTGCCTCCTCGTAGGTTAACATTGATGCTTCAGTATCATAATCCATTAAATAATCTTTATATCTATCGGGTAGTCGACGTTCTCTGGCAGGTTGAACTCTTCTATTTTCATTATTATTACTATCATTATTTCGATTACGATTACTTTCAACTTGATTTTCAACTAGTTCAGTATCAACAGGTTCTTCATTCCCATCATAGTATTCTTCATTACTTTCTTCTTCTTCTACTTCTTGGTTTGTTTCACTTTCATTTCTTTCAACTTCATTTGTTTCATTGTTATTTGTTTCATTGTCATTTGTTTCGAATTCATTTCTTTCAACTTCATTTGTTTCATCTTCATTTGTTTCGTCTTCATTTGTTTCGTCTTCACTTGTTTCACTACTCAACCTTCTCAAATGAATATCGCCTTCTCGAACACTCTCCATGTTTCTACTTCTCATTCTATTTCTTAACATTTCACCTTCTCGATCTTCATTATTGTTGACTCTACCACCTTGATTTTCTTCCTGTCTATTAACTTCTTTATTTTGTGTTGTGCCTTCCCTAACCGTCTCTTGAACCTCTTCATCTATCTTCCAAAGACCTCTAATGCTTTCATCATTTTCTTCATTTTGATATATTCCTTGCTCGTCTTCATTTATTCTTACATCTCTTGCTCTTACAATTGTTCTCGTTTCATCCACCCATATTTTGTAACCATTTCTGATATAGCCAATCAGAATTCCTTTACTACATCTAACGTCTAACTTTCGTACACCAGAGTTTATTTTATAAAAGGCTGTTGAACCAAATCTTCGTATATGCGATACGTTTGGTTTGACGCCGAACCACATCTCAGCTGGAGTTTTGTCTTTACCTTCGGTGGGGCTTCTATTTATTAGGAAGCTGGCAGTTATGAGTGCTTCGCCCCATAGGTAGTTTGGAACACGCCCGTCGAATATTAATGCTCTAGTTCTTTCTAACAGGGTTCTGTTCATTCTCTCCGCTTTTCCATTCAGTTGCGGCGTATAGGGTATTGTTAAATCTAGAATTATCCCTTTAGAGTTGCACCAAGACATTAGATTATTGTTCGAGTATTCGCGTCCATTATCGCATCTTATTTTTCTCACTTTTGTATTGAAATGATTTTCCGCTAAAGTCACGAACTGTTTTATTTTATCAAAGGCTTCACTTTTAAAAGTAATTAAATAAACGACACAAAAATGTGTAAAGTCATCTAGGAAAGTAATAAAATATTTTTTGTTATCCCAAGTGGGAGTTTCTATTGGACCGCAAATATCCGTATGAATAATTTCCAAAGGGAATTTAGCTTTAATTCTGTTATTTTTAAAAGGTTTTCTAGTCATTTTCGCTTTAACACATATTTCGCAAAAATGTTCTTGATTTGCCCCCCCAATTTGAATACCGTTTACCAATTTAGCTAGACGCGGCACATCCGATACGTGACCGAGCCGGCGATGCCAGATATCGACATTCTCGGAAAACAATACCTCACGAACGTTATTAGCAGAAAATTCTGTTTCATAGAGACCGTTTCTAGTTTTATAACCAGTAAGAATAATATTATTATGTTTCTTTACAGATACCTTATTTCCAGCGAAGAGTACAGATGCTCCGTGATCAGTGATTGAACTTACAGATATCAGGTTTCTAGAAATTGCAGGAACATATAGTACATCTTCCAGTTCAAAGCCATTTGTGTTAACTGTACCTATGGCTTGAGCGACGAGGTTCTCTGCATTGGCACATCTTATATCTACATTTATATTATCTGTAAAATTTATAATGTTATTATTGTAAAACATGTGTGAGGACGCACCTGAATCAATTATTGCTTTAGTATTAGTTGTGTGTTTTATTTGTTCACTCACCAGGCTGAAAGTGCGACAAAATCTTTCAATGTGTCCCTTCCTATTACATTTCCTTGTAGAGCCGCTACAGGAGGTCTTTGGAGGGTTTTATTAATCACTGGAAGGCACTTTAGTTTGTAAACATCTATTTTATTTATTTAATTGTATTCACAAAAACATGACTTGTCGTTACGGATGATTGAAGTAGAGTGAATGACAATTCTCAAGTTTTAATTCGAACATACTTCAAACTTGAGCTTTCTATATTCAAAGAGAATGTCTCAAGCCAGTGTCGATTGCTATATACAGCCTCTATAAACCAACAGGAACTACAATTTTCCTCGTCTTTCTCGTAAGAGTTGAACTTTCCGCAAGTAGAAGGGGAGTCCGGATCACCTACTTACACAGATGGGAGTTTACATAAGTGTAACCATTTTTTTAAACGAAAAGTATAATACATTTTATAAATATATTATTTGGCATGCCGATAAAATAAACCTATTTTGGTTTTGAAACTTCTTAAATAACAATGGTTCAAGACTGAACCTGGGCAAGTCTCCCGGACTCCCCCTAAATAGTTAGGCATATTAGCTAAGTTTCTCGCGAGAAACTTTAAATACGATAAATATTGCGTCTTTGTTTATGGCATATACCTACGGTAGGAATTATCGACCTCTCTTTTATGAGTATGGAAAATACCAATGTGTTTTCCGTTGGTAAGGCGGTTATTACAATGGCGCCGAATGCGAATTGCGAGCGAGACAGCGTTTTGCAGCCCAACTATCTCTCTGTTTGATACCTCTTCAAGCCTAAACGGACATAACTGATTATTATACAGAATACTGGTAACATATATTGTATAAGAATAAGAATGTTTATTAGCACAAATAATAACTAATAACACAAAATAAAGTAACACATAACTAAAATTCAATTACATAAATATTTTTCCCAAAAGGTCCTCACTCAGCTTCTTGTCACGTTGTGTATCCTAGGACACACAACGTGACGCTGATTTTCAGTGAGGCCTGGTATGGAGTACCGTTACTAATACCGTTACGTTATTTTGCGATTTGGATATTCCGAAGAGCAAATTCTCGACTTACTTTTATTAGTTTGCGTAAAAATGTTAAGACTGAGTCGACCATCCAATGGCCGTCTCATTGTGGTGTTTTTAATAAAGCAATCCATTTCTGTATAATCCAGTATATTAATGTTGGAGTTCTACTGATGCCCCAATACTATGTGATAAAGACTAACACGGGTTACCGTGGGATGTTTTTTTCTCGAAAAAAAAACTTTCCTTTAAAAATTATGTTTTATACACCTGGTAAATATTTTTTTTCTAACCTTAGTAGTCGCTTCTCGAATAAGTAAGTACTCAATATTTTAAAAGTTATGACCAGTCGCATAAAAGAAAAATAGTTATCTCTTCAATTTGTATTGTTATAAAATCGTGTTATCCAGGGATTGCTAACAATATGAACAGGGGTTCGGATCTGATGCAACAATTTGTTAAGGTTTTCACTTGTTTTGACACGACCTGAAAATGATTCACGCTGATTGGCTCCCGCGCGCGCGAGTCATACGCCCCGATGCGAACTTTAAGATACCTCAATATAATATTACGAATAAGTAGATAAATATGGATTAGATATGTCAGTTTGAAAAGTGTTTTTTAAGAATATCGTTTAATAACATAAGGCATTTCGCTCGTTGTTGATGCGCGCGAGATGAACTGCCAGTCGTGTCAAGGTGGTGTCTTAGCAAAATCAAAACTGTAACAGATTGATATATTTGAATCGGCATTCATGCAATATGAATAATGTAACAACGTGATTTATCTGGACTTTAACCACTAGCCCCCGTGCAGTTAACGGCGTTTATAAAACCGTTTAACTGCGCTGTAAATTAAAATCCGCTTTTTATCCGCTTTATAAATAATGAAAATGCGTTTTACTTGCTGCATGGGTAAATAACGTAGTATAACTATGGTTAGAAACTGAAACTGAAACTAAACTTGTCGGACATTATATTCTTGGGTATATTATTAGTAAAATAATAAGTAATAATAATAAAATAAGTTTCCGTTTTTAATGGACGAGTGTTTAGATTTGTGTTCTTTTTTCACGCCAGTCTCATTTCTTAGTGATCTACAACAAGGGTAAGAAAATAGTAATATTTATGAATTTCGGGGTGGCAACAATCCTTCAGTTGAGAATTGAAGTAGATTAATGTTAATATTATAAGCTCCAATAGCAAGCGTATAGGGTGTATGTAAATTACAGTTTTATGTTATTTTTACGGTCCTGACCCTAAACTTGTTGGTATCCATCAGCAAGGCGTCGTAACGGCTCTTCGGAATAGTAGTTTAGAACTATTCCAATCAGGAACACATCGGTTTGCCGCGACACAAACTTCTTTAGTCGCGATCTCGCGATCAAATTCACAAAGTCTTCAAGATACTCAAACGAATTCGCTGGAGAGCGAAATTTGCCCGTACTGGGACGGGAAGACAAATAAGCTGACAAAGTCCATTGCTGTGAAATACATTTGCAGTCTATTGATAGTTACATAATAATAATATGCAAAAAAACATTGCCTACAGCTAATATGATCTATTATACAATTTATAAGTATATGTCAGGCGATGCATCTAATAATTTGTATTAGATAATATTTAAATTACAAGGACCAAAATGTGATACTGCGAGAGGTGTTAGTTTTTACGAAAGGCGAAGCGAGTATAATAAATGCATATCCCGAAACTGCCACTTAACTGATTGAATTTGTCTCTCCAAATGTTTCTTTATATTTCGTAGGTACCTACACTTTCTTATTATGTTACTCATTAACTCGTAATATTATATAAAACACTATAGTTGAAATAGATGTATTATATAAAATACTATAAGTAGGTAGTTGAAAAGATGCAGCGTACCGGGCAATTCTGCACTAATCCGTTGCACTTGCATTTACGCTTCTTCACTCCCCTACTCATGGTTCGGCGACCAGCTAAAAGGCTTTAAGTAAGATAAGAAGCCTCGTTAAGTGAGTAAACTTATCCTGAAGGATTAGCCTCACGGTGTTAGTTGCAATAACACAGCGTAGGGCAATGACATACGAGGAAAAACGATTCGGTTAAGTACGAGTCGGATTTATGGTAGGGACGCAATTACCCTATACAGTTTCAGCGCCACCTTAACACGTCACACACACATGAAATTACTCATGGGGAGAATTTCGTTTCTTTTCTCAACTTCGTGGTTTTTCTCGCATCTAAAAGTCAAACAGTTATTGTGTAAATTAACAGTTTGACTTTACTGACGCTTTACGGTTTGTTTGCGGTTACTGACCGCATCTTAGATGATATAATGATATGTGATTCGAGTTTCAACATTATTTGATTACTGTAAATGTCCTGTACCTTGAAAAAAGTAAATTTGATTATCTCCTTAAATATTGACCTTAACATTTATCGTGATGACGTCACGGCCCCCTGAGCAATACTTTCTTGTGTAGCAATTTCCTGAGGCAAAACAAACGCTTACGAAATATTTACCCATCTCTTTATAAGTACACCTACGGGAATATTTTATGTTATAAAAACAAATAAAGAATGAAATAACAAGCCCCGTACGTGCTGATACCTATCATCACTTGTATTTGTAAGTACAAATAAGCACTTCTATATGCATTCAATTACAGAGCAATCTGTAACAATTGTACCTGTTTGTTTTCCTTTTCTTAGGTAAAAGCCTAGATGCCTAATCCTATATGTATGACCGGACTTTTTTTATACAAAAACATTGTGAATTCAACTAACTTTTGTCTGAAATCAGGCCAAGGCTGTTTCGAATAGCTAATAGTCAACACTTTTTAATAAACTTAGTACGTGCCTAAACTAGCTTAGTTCATTCTGACATAACGAGAATCTTGGCGAATCATGACCTTCTTGGTGCATGCTAAACGACTATAGTCGGACCAATATAAGTCTGCAGCAGTTTTAATAGCCCACGCAGTGTCAGTGTTATGTATACGTCATAATTTCATAGAAGTTTGACGTTTAAAATTACACTTGCACTGCGTGGGCTATCAAAATCGCTCTAAACTCACTCTAAATAGAAACTAAATCGAGTACTTTATATGGACATATTGCTAACTAATCTAATACAACTATGCCGATACCGTTCAGTTTACCTAACAATGAACTCTCCGTCGTTAAGTTAACTTATAATACCTATGTATATTAAGCACTGCATTATTATTAAAGCAGGTTTTTAGGTGAAGACTGACGCATTCAACTTGGCAACACATTTCGTACGGCCACGCCAAGTAGGATAGATTATGGAAGCTACTTGTGACCCAAAAATATCTGGCAAAGGGTTGCGTAGGCTCTTTATGAGGAAAGGGGACGGTCGCTTCTCTATACAAACGTAGTCCTCATTTTCCTCTCTGGATATTGAGGTGACAGAAACGATTTTTGCGTAATTTGATGTATAGGTATTTGAATTATTGTAAAAATTAGGAGCGGAAAACAGATTTCATGCAATTTTTTAAATGCTTCTAACTCTTAAGGGGCCCACTGATTAACAGTCCGCCGGATGGTATCGGCCTGTCAGTTAGAACAAAATTTTGACAGTTCCGAACAACTGACAGGCCGATACCGTCCGGCGGACTGTTAATCAGTGGGCCCCCTTATAATAAAAAATCGAAAAAAATAAACGTCGCATCGCTGTGGTTCATATACGATCAACGGTATTAAAACATTTTCAATAATGTTAATATCTAGAGGGGAAAATGAGGATTACGTTTGTGTGGAGATTGTCCTCCACTTTAATCAGTAATGGTTGCTTTGGTCAATAAACGTGGTTGAAACTAGCGACAAACTTCAACATACTAAATAGGTATTTACCGAATTCGCTTCAAGTCGCAAGTTCAATATTTGAATATTCGTCATCAATAGTTTCGATACAAACATTTGGAGAACTTTGGTTGTTTATTAGGATCGAGCGTATTATGTTATAGTTGACATGGTGATAATATGGATTTTCCATGACATATATTATAGAGTGGTCCAGGGGGCCGATTTTTGAATTTCGATCGCTCGATTTGTCACTCGAATATCGATGGAAAACGGCGAAATGCTAACTTTTGAGATACGAGCGATAAAATTTTAGAATCTAGTGGTAATTGATCACTCGATTTCAATTCTATTAGTAGAATTTAAATGCCTAGTAGTGTAGATATTAATAAACGAAATACACGAAATCGAGTGGTCGAAATTCAAAAATTGGCCCCCAGTTCCGCAACATAATCATTAATATACTTTTTGTTCTAGCGCTAAAGCAGTTATAGAGTTTTCTCAAACATGCAATGAAATATTGATGTTATGTTCCTTATAATAGGCTGCGAAGTATGACGTTTCAGGTGCGACTAGGACAAAAGGTCGTTAATGGAATTTCATACACAACTTGCAGGCCTAGGCCGGCAAGTTCCTCTTTTTTAATTTTCATTTCACAGATATTTGTGACACAGCATCGTGGCATTCATCCATTAAAAAAAACTAGAGGCAGTATTTGCTTTATGGTTCGTAATGACACTCTGCCACTACGCCTATAAAAAAAAAACAAAATACAATGTTTGCTGTAATTTGCAGTTTTATTTGTATATCAACATGAACTTAATAAATAATACATTCTATAATTTTATGATTTTAAATTATAAATTTAACTACACAAATAATAACATTTAAAATATTTCATCTAAACGTTAGCGGTAAAAAGGTCTACTCAAACACGCGTAGTTATATTTTTTAAATTGTTATGGAGGTAAAGTTGAAAAATATTCATTCTGTTTTATTGGATTTATGGTGCGTTGTTGATTTTTTGACTTTAATATGAGTTTCGACGAAATAATGAAATTAATATTAATTGTAATCGTAGGTGTTGGAATTGCCAGCGTAAGCAGAATTGATTTTAAATAACTTGCTGCCTCTGCCGGCAAGTCAAAGACGAAGTATGTATATGGTTGCTTATGGCAATTTTATTATTTGAGAAACTAAGAAAAATGGCTTACAGTTTATTAGAAACAGTTTTGTGGCATATTTTAAATGAATGTAACTACAAATTCGTCAACACTGTGGAAATTATACTTATTTACTCCATGCATAAAGCAACGATGTATGTGAAACATGATATCAACATGAAAGACTATGTAAACTTATGTGACGAAAACGACAGTCAGACGGCTACAAGGCGAAAAAATCAAAGATATCTACATGAAAATATACGGGTAGTAAAAATACACGACTCGTGTAAAACATACGAGTGATAATGATATAGGTACGTGGTACGTGTTGGTTATATTTTGGGTGTAGTTTACTTTTAGTTTTTTCTATAAATAAAACTTGGGTTTCGTGGATTTTTTATTTTATTTATTTCATTGCATGTTTGAGAAAAGCACTATACATACCTCGGCGGGAAATGGGGTTGCCCGCGCTCAGACCTATCCGGCCTCGCTTCGCTCGGCCGTCTATATGTCTTCGGCCGGCAACCCCTTTCGTCCCGGCCTCTGTAGTAATGTACTATTACGCAGTTGCTAACGTAAATGTCAAGTGTCAACTCGTGGTATGTATGAGTTAAGAAGATAACGCATTTTGCACTTATATCTCACTTTTACAGTGAATTCCGAAGTGAAAACTAAAATCAGCTAATTATGGGGGTTTAAGATTCGAACCATATTACAAAGTAAGCATTCCGATGTACGACGATAAAATAACACGAAAAGGGTTTTATAAAAAAAAAACTAATAATTTAGTCCGGGACCCTCGAAGCGCGACTTGCGCTTGGATTTCGCCACTTTCGCCAGTGTTTTAGTTAGGTATCTACTGTTATTACATAGTTTAGGGTAATTTTTAAATTATTAATAATATTAGAAAAAAAATACATTAGTAAATAATAAAAATATGTACTTATTTTAAACAGAACGTACCAATGAGCCTACATTAGCGCATGCGCGATCAAGAGTGTAGAGTTGTGTGACGCTCGCCCCAGTAGTAGGCCTGCACAACCCGCCGGCACCGGCGCTCTAGCCACCACGGCTCCAGTTACGAGAAAGTTTCTTCAGAATTAAAAATATAACTATTAAAGGGTAGTTTTCGTTAGTGTAACGTGGAGTGCCGTGATTCAAGCAACATGCGGTGGCTTCTGGTGGCGATTTGCTGCTACGTGGTCTGTTCAGGTAAGTTTGTTTACAAACTTTTTCGTATACTCTCTAAAGTCAACTGAGTTTTGAGAGTTTTTGATAAGAAAAACATAAAACAAACATGTGTTATGTAAGTTGAGAAAACGCGTGTTTCGATATAATTATTCAAATTATTTCAATTAGATACGTCAGAAAATAAAAATAAACACAGGTATCGTGAAAATCCTGACATCATTATCGTCCAAAATAAAATTGGGTCAAGACGTTTTTGGGTTTATTAGAGTCGATTTTCGGAATTACCCTACAATGGCTACAATGTAAAGTATACTTGGAATGACCGGATTACATACGCCTTAGAAATAGCAAATTTTTTTTTTATATTATGAGCTGCAGAGATAGTTGACCCCCCTGCAAACATATTTCTATACGGGGGGGTCATTTATCTCTGCAGCTGATGTTAGAGAGCTTTTTAGCTAGTATTAGGTGGGTAGTAATATTCGTATCTTATATCAAATCAATGTTAATAATAAGACATAATACTGGTATTCATGAATAAGTAGGTAAATAGAAGTATAAATTATTATACAGATATGTACTTAGACAGGAAGGTATTAAAAAAAATTAAATGTATGTTTGTTTTATCCGGTTCATTTATTCATGAATGTATTTGTTAATTCCTAAACTTATTATTAGTACATAAGTACTCAAGGTAGATACCAACTTTGGAAGTTTTAGGATACAAAGGTTAATAATATTATTAGGAAAAATACACAACGAAAATGAAGCCAATATTCCTTATTATATTTTTGGACGAGAATTCTGGTCACGTTGTGAGCCGGGGTTAAAAAAAAGTTTGCGGCACCGGATATCTCTTAAGAGTTTTTGAAAAAGGTAATATAAAGGGATGTACTGTTATTTTACAAATGGCTTAAAAAATTATAAAATTGTACTCGTAGTTTTAAACCGGATAATTTCATTACGAATACGTAGATACATTGCTAGGTAAGAAAAAATGATGATGTAATGTTTCAAAAATTCATTCATAATAAATCATTCGTCGATATCGATAATTGAGTTTATCGATTTAGGAACTCCCTACCTACCTGTCAATAAATTAAAGCCCTTAGATTCCGATGTCTGATTATCTCGTGTTATCTAAGTTTAGATTCACAGGACCTGAAATTAATATTATTATTTAGATATAGCAACTATATATTTCAAATCTCTGAGTTTCGGAAAGTCGAATGTATTATGTGTATTGCACAATCATGTACCTACAGTATTGTTTGAGAGACTACGAGTTTACGACCGTAAATCCGGTCAACTCCTCAGTCTACACCCTGTATGCCTTTATTTCATTCAACACAAATAGCGCCACTGTTAGGTAACATTGCAGAACGAGTCAGCAACAGTTAAGTACCCGCAAAGTTTGTAAAAATATAAGATTGTACAGTCGCGGTAAGCAGGGGCGAAGGAACAAGTTTATTACTGAATCAACTCGGAGACGGAGTTAATACTCTAGGCAAGAATTCCGACTTGGACTTCCAGTGACTTATTATTTTCTTTTAATTCTAAGCCGTTCGTTTAGTAACAACAAAACAATAAAATATTCGTTAAAATAAAATTTTCTCCGTCCTATTTTTTCACGAATAGACTAAAGAGATGAAATTATTTATTAATGACGTGCACAAATACCTACATTTATACACGGTGGCTAAAAAATAATTGAATTTCCGTTACCAGGGAGGTTTTAGGGATTATACTGAGCAACTTTTACTACGAAAACAACCTCAAAACGTTAAAAAAAAACTACCCTCCCGTAGAAAATGGACCAGCCAAAATGTTTGAAACAGCCAAATTTTTCGCGATTTCGCGGTTTGTCCCATTGTAAAAGTTGCTCAGTAGATATAATAAAATAGTTATTTTTTGGCCATATAAGAGAACGAATTTGTATTTTTGTTCGTTTTCTCACTACCTATTTAAAACATATATAATGCTTTTAAGTTATTTTTTTATTTCAATATAATATACCGCATTGTGTGATATAAAAGCAGTTTTATTGATAAACTCAACGATCGTAATGGCCATAATCATCCATAAAGCATCAGCCTATTTCCTGTCACCCAGTAGGTATTAATTTAATATATAAATAATAATTATGAAATCGCAAGGAGTGAGACGAGCGTTCGTGAATAAATTACTATACTATACGATTATACTTAATCCTCAATTGTCATATAAAATTTTGTAAAAGTGACACATAAGGCGCGCACGTCTGTTTAATTGGGAGGTCAGCCGGTGTGTCAATTATAGTTCATTCAACCAATAAAGATACACACCTACTGAGCTATTATAGTGCCAAAGGCGATGACGGAAGCTTTTCACAAATTTATTTTTAGAAAAAGAAAATTGTGTAAGAAGTAAATTTACTAATCCTGCTATCGAAGCTAGAATGTACGTTACCGCCGTGGTGTCAAATATGTCCCAGTAATTTAGGTCGATATTCGGTCACTCTCGTGTATTCGCGGTAATTAACTATTTGATGTCGACTATGCCAAACGAGGTTTATGTGTGAAATATCATGATGCGAGGCAGAATTACGGTGCAGCTGCATAGCAGCGGCCTTGACGCGAGCGTTGTTACTGTAAATTTCCTTGATAAAATAGATTATTGCAGTTGCAATTGCTATTGGAATGTCACAATTTATTGAGGAAAAACCTTTTTTACGCGTAATTTTTCTGCTTTAATGAAAATTTAAAAATTTGTCGATGTCATCGATCAGCTTAGATAAAACAAAGATTTTGAAAAGGTAGTTTCTGGCTTCAAATAAAAAATGACCTTTCAAATATCTTTGATGAGTATTTAATCTTTGACGAGTATTAATCAATACCGATATAACACGTTGAATCACGCCTGGCCCTAATATTGAAAGGTTGATTGATGACGCCATCAAGCCGTTGATATACGAAATAAAGTTTTACGAGATATAAAAGCTTTCTATTAGACAATTTGATCATTATACAAGGAAATTATAATTTTACCGCGTTATTGCCCTTAGTGATGGTATTAGTGGTAGGTGCGGCGACGGGCACTCCCTAGGCTAGGGCATTCGCCATTTCAACCAATGACAGGTCAACGACTTTGACCTAAGTAATTGCAAGTAACGTTGTTGCAGTTAAATAGTTAACTTGTAGTTGTTAATTTTGTGTACTAAGTCGTTTACTATTTAAAAAGATTCATTGCCATAAGTAGCGTTTAGTCTCGAAAGTGTGTACGATGAAATACATATGTATATTACCAGAGATAGATATAACTCCGTATAAGATAAATAAAGTCTAAGAAAAAAACGTGCTTCGGAAATCAAGAGAAAGTCATTCTCGAATAGATGGCGTACACACCTTTGCCCTATTCTCGGCTAGATGGAGTGACGACACCGTTTGATATTTAACAATTTTAACACATATCAGTGAAAGAACATGGGTCAGTATGGAACAATAAAAATTAAAAATTATTTATCCGTAAACATTTTTGATTAATTTATACATTTTCAATTTTATTTTAAGTTTTAATCGTGTGACGATAGATGGCAGTAAATGTACCGAGACTACAAAATTTACTTTGGCATTAGCCCTCTATACTATCTATTCTCTTTGATATTACTAATTGGCTGAGTATATGGTACTGCTGTATATATACAATATTTCGGTTTTTATGCTTGCACTGTAAGTAATTTTATCATAATTATATACTCATAAATACAGTTTATTTAGGAACAATTAAATATCCTTATCTTCTAGCAATTATTAGAAGCAGGAAACTAAAACAAACATAAAACCGTTGCTCGCACCAATAAATAACCGTATACATTCCCCAGGGATGTCGCCCCCAGTAAATATTGAGAATGGCGTTAAACTAGGAATGGAAATAGACAATACCATCCTTTAGTGCTATTTAAATGAAATAAAACGAGGAAGCTTTTGCAGCAACGACGTTTTGCCAGGCTATTTTTTATTTATGGTATTGTTCAAAATATCATAGAAGATATACGTAGGTAGGTAATAGAAATTTTATAAAACGACAGCAGTTTTTTGGTATCTGCACCAAATAAGGCCCGGTTGTTAAGGTTGCTAGTTTTCAAAATTTCATACTTTTGTACTCGTAAGGTAAGTACCTGGTTAGCAAAATAGTTATTCAGGGTTAAAATTCGCTTATACCATAAATACAAAAACTTGATATTTTTATTAAAGAATGAACAGAAAAAAATATAATAATAAAAACGATGCGTCTTATTCGGTGCAGGTACGAGTACCTTATGCTCGTACGTCCATCAAATTCCTATGATGAAACGCCGCCATTTCAAGATATGCCTAAGATTTTCCCAAGCATATCACGATGTACCTTATTAAGAATACGGCAGATCTATGAAAACAACGCATTCGTCGATATTCCTAGCGTTTATTAACATACCAGGTACAAGTATATTAAGAAACGCCGCCATAGCATGAACGATTTGCTCAGGCATATCACGATGTGCCTTATTAATAATTTCTACGCCAATCAATAAGAGCAATGGGAGCAATGTCGGTAGTCTTTGATATTCCTATTGGACTAACAGAAATAATAATCAAGAATAGAGCATTTTATGATACCTAAGTTTCTTTTGAACATTTTTAATCCAAGGCTAGAAAGAAAATTGTTTATGTTGTCGTCATTTTTTGTTTTCATTTCCTTATGCTGAAGCTTTGTTCACCCAACTTATTCGATATGCTTCAACATCGACAGGCAAATCGTAGGTACACGTTGGACAAGGGACAACAAATATTTAGCTGCCTTCTTGCAATTGACAATAAAGTTAATGTTTACCTACGTATTTTTGTCTTTGAGATATGTTAAACCTTGAATGTAGTTTTAAATAAACGCATTATTTGTCACATTAATTCGTCGAACGTGATGCACAGAGCACTCGGCTCCGCCGCAAATTGAATTCATTTCGTTTCGTCGCCCGGTCAGTGACGTGATCGGTCGCCATGCGACGAGCCACTTTTGTTTTTATTTCATAAATGTCTACACGTGTAGCTTTTTCGCATGAATAATAATGGCTGCATATAAAATGCCCATATTATTAATTAATATTCATATGGTCATTTTTATAATAGAGCTAGACTTGCTTAATTATAAATAGTAAAAGAAAAGCCTCAAAATATTGCAAATAAGATTATGAACACATCGGTAACTCGTGGCATTTAGGTAGCACTTAAAAGATTAATTTTAATTAATTCCTTTTTTTAGTGGTTTCTTTTTATCGTCTCGTATAGGAATTAGTGTTGATATTAATTTTTTACTTTGTTTAATATTAATAACTAATTAAACCAAATAATAATTATTAAGAATAAATCTTTTAAGTGCTACCTAAATGCCACGAGTGAGATGTGTAATTATGAAAATATAAATTTGGTATGTACTTTATAAGCCTTCAAAAAAGAATGGTTAAATGTATTACTTGTTTAAATGTATATCTTTATCAGTTGTTCCTCGGTCCTAATTGCATTTTATATAGGCGAGAGGATAATAAAATTCAGCGAAGACTGTCGTAAAATGGGTAACAACGTTCGGTTGGCCTCTAATGAAGGAGTTGTAAGGCGTCCCTTTGACAATACTGTGCTCTAAGTGACCCACGGTGCTACCCTAATTTGCCTCAATTTCCGTACGTGCCTAATGTATGGCATTTTCAACTTTACGCTTTTGTAAATAATTAATAAATTTGCGTATTTCAATTTCAATAACACTGATGATTGATGATTAAGCAATTACTCATGGTTTCAAACTTTTGTTAATTGGA
This sequence comes from Cydia fagiglandana, assembly GCF_963556715.1. Classification (NCBI taxonomy): domain Eukaryota; kingdom Metazoa; phylum Arthropoda; class Insecta; order Lepidoptera; family Tortricidae; genus Cydia; species Cydia fagiglandana. The sequence continues at coordinate 11,918,024 of NC_085932.1, forward strand.
AATGATGGCAGACAAACAATATTTGAACCAGTCAGGCAACAAAACCGTAACCGTATAATATGCTAGATAACATATTGTAGTTGACCGGTTTGTTTTGAGGATCAAATGGATATGTAGGGACCCATTTTAATTAGGTACATTGGGGCAATACAAATGACAGAAATTATTCAGTCAAGTACTGACAATTGTGCCTACTCTACGTTGCCAGCCAAAGTTTTCCTCATAGTAGAATGCGCGAAAAATAAGGTTCAGTCAGAAGTTAACACTTTATTATTTTGTTATTATTAATTATAATTACCTATGTTACGCAATGCACGATTACTCTTACATTATATGACAATACCGATAGTGTTTAGTTTTATAGTTTTACCGTAAAACTAAATTATCTCACTGAATAAACTGAAAAATAAACATTGACAGACCAAATCAAATGGTGGTCGTTTAGCAGTAGTAGGTGAGGTGACCATCGTCTGACGGCTTCTTATTTTCCGAACACGCAAAAACTTTCTGCATAAATAACGCCGGTGTTGGCGTTGACTTTACGACTATTCTGTTAGGAAGTTGGAGTCATCATTTATTTATTTCTTCCGGCGGGGCTATAAGGGCGCAAGCAGAATCCGATATCTCTTTATTCTTTTTATCTATACAGGATTGGTCGTTGTTAGAAAGAGATGGGTCTCGTAGTCGTGGCAGGTTGGACGGTATAAATTAATCGAAGTTTGCATTTGACACTTTTGCACAATAACTGTCGGAATACAGATAGCAGAGTAGCTACATACTCGTACGCTACTAATATAAATGCAAATGTGCGCTTTTCAGCTCATGTGAAATTGATATTTCAAAGTTTTCGGGCACTGCGCTTTGAATAATTATACGTTAGGGGCTGTCCATAAATTACGTTATCGATTTTTGACGATTTTTGACCCCCTCCCCCCATAATCATCCAAAAATCATGCTTCAAATGACCCCATTTCCTCCTACTTCATGCTACCGTCATCCGATGTCCAGACCCCCCCCCTAATTTGAAATGACGTAATTTATGAATAGCCCCTTAGCATTAATAGTAGGTATAAAACAAACAACCTTGTTAGTAAGTACACCCACTCATTTCCTTTCAAATTGTAAAATGTTTTTGTTTATTTTGTTTCATATACTAACTTATTCTATCATTAAATTGAATAAAATACATTAGGTAAACTTTATCATACTTTACAGGTATTTAGCTTGCATCTAGAAGTTTGATCATGACACGACACGAGTATTTGTTTTGCAGCCTCTTCTTCTACCTATCTAAAGTTTGCTTTTGAAATGCGACTCGCTGTTTGTATTGTACCTATTATTATTATTCTCTACTTTCACAATGCGAACTGGCGTAGACAACGTTCCTGCTTTTTGCCAAGTTTTATCATAACGATATTTATAGACTTGCATAGACAATTTTAAATCGGTTAAATTTTCTTACGTTCATTTAAAAAGGAATCGCTTGGCAACGGAATGTAATAAACAATAGACGCTGGCATTCAGTAGGGAGCTATCGTCGCCGACTTAATAACGCTAAGATCAGCCGTTTGTCCTCTTGACCCATCGTAATAAAGTTAGGCCGTTAGGCATTCAAGTGGGTGCTTTATTAAGAGCACAACTAAGTTCCGACCAGTCAGAGGTGTTGGACATTTGGACAATGATAAACGATTACAGTTTCATCGATACTTATAAATTGGGGCAAACAATTCAAGTGAGTTAGAAACTAAAGTCCTGCAAGTGACAGGGGTATTTCTATCGGTCCTGCAATTTAGAGGATATTGACATAATGGAAAATACTTTACCACAATTAAATTCGATGTATTTTAATCATAGCTATGCCCGACCATTTGTAAGTTTTCGATTTACTTATTTAATTATAGGAGTAAAAAAATTGTATGAAACCTGTTGTGTCGCTCCTAATTTTTAAGAATTACTTAAGAAATCTAAAAAATCAAACTATGATATACTTAGCTATATATAAAAATACTTCAAATTGTGTAAAAATATTTTCAATAATGTTAATATCCTGAGAGGAAAATGGGGAATGAATACGTTTGTATGGAAAACCGGTTTTGAGGTGGTCGTCCCCTTTCGTCTTAAGTATATTGATAACAAATATAATTGTTGATAGTTTTATGTGTACAGTGTACAGTAGGTACATATATACCTATATCTTCCAACAGCACAGGAATTCAAGCGGGCCAGGCCGCGTAGCCAAGATGCCGATCGCTTACGCTCCGTAGCGATCGAAACGCAACTGTCACTGTCCCACTAATATGGAAGAGTGATAGAGAGACATAATGCTTTTCGTTATCGAAGCGATAGCGATTGTAACCTTGGCTAGGCCGGCTGACTTGATAAATTGCCGGAAGTATATGTACCTATTATAAAACTGATATGATAAGTGCACTAGTAGTAAATAGGTACAATAAATGATAACGACATATAGCATTTATTGTTTAGAACCCGGCTTCCGACGTGTCGGAAGCCGGTGTTGCTCGAAGTTTAGAACTTTAGATCATTAGGGTAGTGCAGTTTAAAAATGGTTTATTTCTTCTGTACCAGTCCTTGCATGTAGTGGATTTCGGAACGTTCTGTATTTTAGTGGTATGTCTTATCTTTAGTGACCACCATAGACCCCATATTTTGTCGCGTTACGTGCTCTGCCAATGAATTGGTAGAGCACGCAACTGAGCAGCTGGAAGGATGAAGGGTGAAGAAAAGAAAAGTAAAGACTCAGGGGTAGGTAACGTTTATTTTTCCAGGTATAAGTGGTGGGTCAATATGGCACGGCTGGGAACTTAAATTGTCCAACAACACCGGGAAGTTGTAGTAGCGTGGTAGCACGGTGCTCCGGGGTGCAGCGCCTGGGAAACGCGTTCCCACGCACAGGCGCGCGGCGTCAAGGAGGGCGCGATCAGGCGCGCGGCGTCAAGGAGGGCGCGCACAGGCGCGCGGCGTCGAGGAGGGCGCGCACAGGCGCGCGGCGTCGAGGAGGGCGCGCACAGGCGCGCGGCGTCGAGGAGGGCGCGCAAAGGCACACACAGGCGCGCGGCGTCGAAGAGGGCGCGCGGCGTCAAGGAGGGCGCGCACAGGCGTTCAGCGAGGGTCACCAAATCAGAGGCTTGTAGTAGATTTGCGTTTGTAATTTATAGTGAAAGTATTTATATAGTAAGTTACGCCAGGAAGAGGAGGGTTTCTTGAAGGTGCGGGGCCTCACTTGGCCCCGCACGGACCCTTAATTTAGAAAATGCTCAGATGAGAGCTGGCGATAAACTGAACAGAATGTCGGTTGTTCCGCTTTTATACCTGATTCTTTAGAACATCTAAAGAATCAGATTTACAAGATTTGAAATTTAAAAATAGTCGAGTACCAGTTATGATTTTACCAAAATTTTGAATAACCTTTGCCGAAAGTATACATACTAGTCTTTTTAGTGGTGAAATCTGAACAATTGAAGGCCGATTGACGGGTTACGTCAATCACCTTACAAAATGTAAACAATGAAAGAATCCCGAAAAATACAGCGATAATATTAACAAAATTCCCCTAGATTTATATAAAATAGTGGGAAAAACCTAAAGGTATGTATTTAGGTGGCTTAGGGCCGCATTGCATATGAAAAGTTATAAAAATAATAGCCCAAAGTAAGCCAGGCAGAAGTCCCAGTCTTCCCATGCATCCTGAGGGTTGAAAAGGACTTTAAGAGTCTTATTAGAGTCTGTAAATTTCAGATACAATTCAAGAAGTATCATAATGTGATCGGAGCCATAATAAGCAAGTCAGAACGATCGGACTTGGAAAGCTAAATGAAGGAATTAGGATACAATAAACAGAGGAAGGAGGTCATTCCAAGGTAAATGCTACATTACCCCAAAAACCTCGGAAAAAAAAAATTTTGACGTAGTCTTAATAAGGCAAAGTTTTTTTTTTTTGTTTAGAGAGAGAGTAAATTAGAGGTTGGGGGAAAGTAGGTAAAGTATGTAAGTAAAGTAAGTCAGTTAGTCAGAAGAAGAGTCGAGAGGGAAGGAAAAGCAAGCTCGTAGTGAGTATGAGAAGTGAGGTGAGAGAATGAGTGATAGAATGGAAGAAGAAGATGAAAAGACCGAGGAACTTCTGTGCACTCATACATCACCTATCATAATCACACATTCAAAAATCTCTGTCAAAGGAAGGGGATGTGGTTCACATTCTATGACGCACACCCTAAGAAGTCCTCGCTATGACCTAGGCTTTTTTATAGAAGGGAGTAGTCAGCCGCTCCACTAGAAAAGGGGTGATGAGATGAAATGACCTAAGGCTTGTTTAGAGAGTTGGCCAACCGCTCTGTTAATATGTACAAGTACCCTAGTCGGTTTAGAGCCGATTAGAGAGTAGGTTTAGAGAGCCTACTTAAGTTTGTGGTAGGGGTAGACCTACCACAGTAGAATTAGTGAAGTATAACATTGACCATAAGGCTTATTTTTTTGTCAGAGTTGGCCTACCGCTCTGGATGAAGAAAATAAAAAGAAAGAAAGAAAAGGGGCACCTGGCGGATAAGCCACCCTAAGTAAGATATGGAGAAATATTTACAGGATGAACACACACACACGTAATGGAATACATGGAAAATGAAGATTAATGGAGGATGAAACGAGCTTGGAGAAGGGAGAGGGGAGAAGAAGGAGCCGAGTAGAAGGCTGATGAAAGAAAAATATGATTAGTAACAAAGTAAAGAACTATAAAAAATACAAGTTATAAATAAATAAAAGTGTTAAAAAAAAGAGAGTCTCGCCTAAGTTATTTAGATTAGATGTTAAGGTAAGTGCCATATTGACTAACAGGTAGTAAAAATAATAATTTAAGGTTCTAAAGTAAGGCCAAAGGGTTTAAAATTTTAGAAACACGAATGTTGTTTTTAATTTAGAATTTTGAAAAAGGTCTGGAAAAATAGCTATTGGGCGCCAAAACTGTCGCGTTACGTGCTCTGCCAATGAATTGGTAGAGCACGCAACTGAGCAGCTGGAAGGATGAAGGGTGAAGAAATGAAAAGTAAAGACTCAGGGGTAGGTAACGTTTATTTTTCCAGGTATAAGTGGTGGGTCAATATGGCACGGCTGGGAACTTAAATTGTCCAACAACACCGGGAAGTTGTAGTAGCGTGGTAGCACGGTGCTCCGGGGTGCAGCGCCTGGGAAACGCGTTCCCACGCACAGGCGCGCGGCGTCAAGGAGGGCGCGATCAGGCGCGCGGCGTCAAGGAGGGCGCGCACAGGCGTTCAGCGAGGGTCACCAAATCAGAGGCTTGTAGTAGATTTGCGTTTGTAATTTATAGTGAAAGTATTTATATAGTAAGTTACGCCAGGAAGAGGAGGGTTTCTTGAAGGTGCGGGGCCTCACTTGGCCCCGCACGGACCCTTAATTTCGAAAATGCTCGGATGAGAGCTGACGAAGAACTGAACAGAATGACGGTTGTTCCGCTTTTATACCTGATTCTTTAGAACATCTAAAGAATCAGATTTACAAGATTTGAAATTTAAAAATAGTCGAGTACCAGTTATGATTTTACCAAAATTTTGAATAACCTTTGCCGAAAGTATACATACTAGTCTTTTTAGTGGTGAGATCCGAACAGTTGAAGGGTGATTGACGGGTTACGTCAATCATCTTACAAAATGTAAACAATGAAAGGATCCCGGAAAACACAGCGATAATATTAATAAAATTCACCTCAAATTACATAAAATAATTGGAAAAACCTAAAGGTATGTATTGAGGTGGCTTAGGGCATATGGAAAGTTATAAAAATAATAGCCCGAAGTAAGCACGTCTGTGAATTTCAGATATAGTACAAGGAGTATTTTGATCAGAGCCATAATAAGCAAATCAGAATGATCGGACTTGGAAAGCTAAATGCAGGAATTGGAATAAAGGAACAGAAAAAGGAAGGAGGTAATTCCAAGGTAAATGCTACAATTTTATTTGCATACTATTGAACTGGTAAAATAAGTATTTCCTCGCACGTCATTGTATTAATATCACAAGTATGTTGTCTTCATAATGGATGTAAATAGAAACACACAATGATGATGTGGTTAGTTATTAATTTACCAATTTAATTTATTGCACATATTTTAACACGCAAGAAATCACGGTAGGCAATCTGTTGTAATCATTCTCTAACGTAATTAATTACAGTAGCAGGTGAGAATTATTCAGGTCGCCATTTTCGGCGAGTTGGTGCCGGTCGCGGGCCCTAATTAGATTGCCTCTTTTGTTTTAGTAAAAGCGGTAAATTGTGAAAATACGGGCGTTTCAGTTAAGTACTAAGCATATGTTGTATTCATTTAAAGCTACTCGACGCGTCAGCCGTCCGTTTTAACTAAGAAGCTATAAGGAAAGTATTGTTATTTTTAACCGACTTCCAAATCCCAAAGGAGGAGGTTATCAATTCGGTTGTATGTTTTTTTTTATTTTTTTTTTATTTTTTTTTTATATTTGTTACTCCATATCTCCGTCATTACTGGACCGATTTTGAAAATTCTTTTTTAGATTGTATGTATATGCATACAGATTGGTCCCGTTTTTGTCAAAATCCAGTTCTAATGATGGGATCCATGAGGAATCGACGGAACTCCTCAAATCTTAAAGGCATACATATAGTGATTTTTGTGTTTTTATCAACAAATCAAGCCTATACATTCAAAAACGTGACATTTGATGAAGTGGAACTGCTGATGATGATCAGAACGGAACTCTTCAACGACGCATAGTTCACGTTTGGCGATTTGTCCTCTTCGTTATGTTTGTTAAGCAAGTTAAGTTTTTAAGCCACATTTTTGTCAAGCTTGAGTTCTGATGATGGGATCCATGAGAAATCGAGGGAACTCCTCAAATTTTAAAGGCATGCGTATAGAGATTTTTGTATTTTCATCAGAAAATCAAGTCTTTTCATTAAAAACTGTCGCATTTGATGAAGTGGAACTGCTGATGATGATCAGAACGGAACTCTTCAACGACGCATAGTTCACGTTTGGCGATTTGTCCTCTTCGTTATGTTTGTTAAGCAAGTTAAGTTTTTAAGCCACATTTCTGTCAAGCTCGAGTTCTGATGATGGGATCCATAAGGAATCGAGGGAACTCCTCAAATCTTAAAGGCATACGTATAGAATTTTCTGTATTTTCATCATAAAATCAAGCATTTACATTAAAAACTGTCGCATTTGATGAAGTGGAACTGCTGATGATGATCAGAACAGAACTCTTCAACGACGCATAGTACACGTTTGGTGATTTCGAATTTCGATTTTGACTTGGACTGGGACCCGGACTCGTACCCGGATCCGGTTCGGACCCGGACCTGGACTCGGACTCGGACTCGGACCCGGACTCGGACCCGGACTCGGACCCGGACTCGGACCCGGACTCGGACCCGGACTCGGACCCGGACTCGGACCCCGACCCGGAATCGGACCCGGACTCGGACCCGGACTCGGACCCGGACTCGGACCCGGACTCGGACCCGGACTCGGACCCGAACTCGGACCCGGACCCGGACTCGGACCTAGACTCGGACTCAGAGACCCGGACCTCGACCCGGAAAACCACTATGATACCTAAAGTAAATAAACCGCTATGATTACCTACCATAAAGTGTAGGTATAAAGTATGATGATGCCAAACCCCTCCCGATCAAACCCCCGTACACCGCACCGCATGCGCCGTTAAGTGGGTTAGGTTAGGTTTGAACTGCGATCCTCACAGAACCGAACAAAAGTGGGTTAGGTTTGGTTAGAACTGCGAGCTTAACAGAAACGAAATGCTACTATAAAAGTGGGTTTGATTAGGTTGGAACTGCGATCCTCACAGAACCAAACTGCTATCAGAGAAGTGAGTTAGGTTAGACTAGAACTTTTAACGACCCTTACGGAAACGAAATGCTACTAGAGAGTACTGGTTTTACCTCCTTTTCTACATTGTGCACCATCTACCATAATCTTTTACCGGGCCCCATAGAAGTCGGTTTTTTTTTCTTAAAAATTATTCTCTTTACATAAAAACCAGATAAGTCCAGTTTTTACAGATTATTCAGCCCCAAGTAATATAATTTATGTGCTATCCCCGGACCAAATACATACCTAATACGTTATGGGTAAAACGTTCGCGGTAGGTAAGCCTGTGCTTTTACGAAGTTTCTGAAGACAGTCTATACCATATTGTCAATTTTATTTTTAATTCTGTCGCATAACGTACCTATTATAAATCGTTTATATTTCGATGTTATACTCGTTGCAAGTCGTTTATTCAAGGATCAATTATGCAACTTTGTATAAGTGTAATATGTTTACAGTATTACATAATATATCAGCTCGTGAAGCCCGTCCTTGACTGTGGTCCTAAATACCAAATAAGCTGCGAAACACGTCCGCGTATGGTTTTGCAAAGTTCACGCCGCTGAGCGGTGCGTGACGCCAGATGACGCGCTCATCGATAACAATAAAAAAATCTCATTGCTCGTACATTATAGTGAACGATCCTGTTCCTAACGTTCCATTTGGGATTCAGGCCTTGCTAACAGTTTGTTCGTGAGTGTGTATCGTCTCTATAAGCGTGGACAATGAATCCTTGTGAGCCTGTGGGGTCGGCATCGTGGCTTGGTTGGGTAGGTAGTGACCCTGTCTATAAAGCCAGGGTTCAAATCCTGGTATGGGTAGTTATTTGTGTGATGAGCATAAATATTTGTTACTGAACCATGGGGTATTCTATGTATTTAAGTATTTATAAATATTTCTACTCGTACATTATAAATAAATATACATAGTCGTCTAAGTACCCACAACACAAGCCTTATTGAGCTTACTGTGTGGCTTACAATTAAATAGTCAATTTGTGTAATAATGTCGTATAATATTTATTTATTTATTAGTTATTTATTTATCAAGTAATTCTAAGGCAACTACTGAGAATTTAATAAAGAATATATACTTCGCCAACATGAGGTACTTACGATAAGTTGTTATCCATGTGAATTCCTATATTTTTGACTTGCTGCGAGCAATAACAAAGAACTGACACTTGAGGTTAACTGGAAGAAATCCCTTAAAGGGATAAATTCGCCTTTGTACTGCCTATCCTGTACCATAAATTTGTGATTTGTGTTTTGTACAATAAAGAGTTAATAAATACATACTTGTCACCAAGTCATTGTTTGCGGCGCCGATGTTAAACGGAAGATCCTCAGTTTTAAAGTATAATAATGAGCAAATAGTGAGTGGTTACCATAATATATGGACACCTGTGAATCCAAGAGTATACAAAGAACGGTGCCGATTTTGGGAAGAATCGGTAGTGTCCTGTTTTGAAGGGTTCCATTGATACTTTCCTTCGAGAAAAAGGGATTTAGATCACATACAAGTTTCGTCGTGTTACAGTTGAGGTAGAAATATATTTGAACGTGACTCGTGAGCCTTTGAGGACGGCAGGATTGACTTGAAAGCGTTTGATTGCTTCGTTGGAGTTTAGGTTTACGTTTTCATGGCGTTCAAAGGATAGTTAGTACAGTTAAAGAACACGTGTATCAAACAAACTTCGTGATTACTTAAATCCTTTATGTTTCAATTTGGGATTCAGGGTAGGTAATCAGTATAAATTGAGGCCATCTATTTTAATTTGAACTAGCGCAGTTTGGGTTTAAAGAATACGTACCTAAATTAACTGTCACATGATTTTGCAGATATTCTGGTAAACATTTGCTATTAGAAATGCTACTATTACGGGCACTCATCTGACTAAAGGAAAATGTTGCTAGTTAAAGGGCGTGATATATTTTCTATCTACTTAAATACACTTTCGCCAGTAGAAAATGTTGGCTAATTTTAATGTGCAGGCTCAAAGTGTCAATGTCTAGTACATTTTTTGAATTTTGCGCCTTTATCTACTGAAAAATTGATTTACCAGTCTTAATTTAACACTACCTATGATTCGGTGCCTATTGTCCTTCTACTTTTATTTTGCTACGCTCCCGGTCCATCTTTTCTGTAGCTTTGCTTGGTCGGACGTCAAAGGGAAAGCCCGCTAGGCGACGTGTGACGTCTATCGTTCTGCGACTCGAATTGAAACGCCCGTAAAGGAATATTTTTGTAAATTCAAGCTCGAGTGATATTACAAATGTATTTTATAAAGGTTCACGCCGTTTACGTAGCAGGACGACGAGCATAGCCATAAAAAGACAATTAGATACATGTGAAAGAAAACTCAGTTACATATTTTCATAAATTATATGTAAAGTAGCTAAAGGTTATAAGAAAATGGTTTTTGGTAGTAGATATTTGAATATGCTTCACATGGTTATGGATTCTTGGTATAATATTGATTGTATTATACCGGGTGTGGGCTGTAATATGAGCAAAAAATTAAACTGTAGGCTGTACTCCTCATACTGACCAACATTTCTTCAGCGACTTTTAAAAATAACTTGTAGTTTGATTTTTAATACACTTTAAAGTTTATTCTAAGAAGCAATGTATTGCGAATTTTGATATGTTAAAGACGTGACAAGCAACGTCAATCACAATGATATGGCATGGCGATGGCGTCCATTGAAGATAATATTTATTTTGTATGAAAAATAGGGAGTCAGAAAACTACATAATTTTTAAAAGTTGTTGAACAAAAGTGCCACCGTTTGAGGAGTACAATCTATGTTTTGATTATTTGCTTGTGTTACAGGCCACACCCGGTATATTTTTAGTCTACAAAAGTACAAATTACTTAAAATACAAAAAAAAAAAAAATAAACGTGTCAGTGTTTGTCTGAACGTATTTATACGTTATTTTACTGGACCAAAACTGAAAAGTTCCACTTTATTTAACGCTTTGTATTCGAGTAACATCTCGACTCCAACCACATGTTTCTTTAATATTAGTTTCAGTTTGTTCCATTCGATATTTATTATTGTCCCAAGTCCAACTGCTAGAGTTGGAACGTAAGTACCTGCAACATCATATTTTCATCTGAAATATTGGATTGGTTTTAAACTTAGGTATGATATATTTATATTTTTTTGATTTGTTTCTTTTATAATAAGCATTAATAAATAGTGATGTAACTTAAATAAATATTAATTCATAGTTTTTTTCAAACTGTCGGATTTCATCCCATTCATTAATCGCGGTTCATCTGAATTTGATTTCTAATATTTGTACCCTCTCGGGCCTTGATAAAAGGTAAAAAAAAAATCATTTCTTATCAATTATCAACATTCGACATGGAAGACGTTGCGAGTAAAAGTTAGTGACATAATAAAATTAACATTGACCAAAAAAATAATACTACAATTATGTGTTTATTGGGTACTTTTGAAAACATGAAAAAACGAACAACTGACAATGGTATGATTGTATAGGTATATTTTAAGTATCTTTATAAATAGCTGTTATGGAAACAAGTTCGTTCGGTAATTCATGTGTTCGAATGTTGGATTCACTCAGAACTTGTGGAATCATGGTACTCCGCAAGAGTATTGTTTTGTTTGTGTTTAACACAATATGTTTTAAGCACTTTATTAAATTTCCTTCGAAACTTCACAAAGGTTCATCCGCGACGTTTAAAATTAGATTCCACTTGTCCGGGATTGCATGTTTATGTAATGTTGGAGTTCTTATTATTTTAGTTAAATTTTATGTTTATCTTAAATAAATTGAGTTTGCGATGACGTCTTATTTAAGCACATATTTGGGTTGCGATACTGGACCCCATCCCCTCGTTTCTATTTTCCAATTAGGTACTATTCGAAGTTGTATATGATCACAAACGTGAGAGGAAAAATAATATCACGCCCTGGTCCGGCCCGGTCAAGCGTGAGTCTATCATAAACCATAATGCGTAGAGCCCATAGTATCTACAATTTTGTGTAGGTACGATCGAAGTCTGTTCTTCTCTTAACTTTTAGCGTGATTGGTCTAATATTATTGATAAAGATAGATAAAATACATTGATAGATATACCGTGGGGTATAGGGGGTCTCCACAAGGCGCTCAGCAAACGTTTCAGGGAGGCCATAGGTGATGCTAGCGCGGGCGGCTTTTTCGCGCAAAGATTCTCCATGCCAGAATGCCGCCTGCGTGATGAAGACCTTACCTAGGAAGCGAAATTTAGAAATTTACGTAAATATTTTAATTGAACTTTATTTATCAATAAGTTTTGTTTTCATTTAGTTTTTACTATATTTTAGTACAGTTAGTACCCATGAGATATTGTTCATTCATTGATAAATGAACATTCATTTAACAATGTCTTTATCTACTTACTGGTAAATGTACTTGTAAAATAATGACCTACATTCGCCTACATTAAGACTGCCCTGTCTGTATACTACATATTTATCGTGGTAGAACTCATAAACAAAAATATAACCTGAAAGATCTAAAGACAATTATTAATACATTAGAAACTTTGTCGATTAAAGCACGGAGGTTGATAACTTTTACAAAAAGACGCGATGCGTGTTAACGGAATGCCTCCGAAATTAGTATAAAACTTATAAATCCGTCTAAGTTCGTCTGTAGCGGCACAGAAAACACCTTCCTACAGCCAAAAGTTAATATTACGCCTGGGCGAGGTTGGGGTCCCAACTTATGTAATAACACTAGTGCAACGGCCAACTCTCACCTTATTTTGGTATGTGTGTATATTTTGTTTAGCTTTCGCCCTCTGATCTTCAATAACGAGCGTCTTTGACGAAACTCCAGCTTAATGTTTAGCTGTAAAATCGAATAGAGAGTTGAGAATCTTGGCTTCTGCCAAACCTTGAAAATGTATAATTTTGGACTTAATGTTCTTTAATTTTGTTATTTCAGTATGCAAAATGCAAATTCATGTCAATCCAGTAGATAGAGTTAGACCAAGAAAAGTCTGCAGCGATTTTGATAGCCCACGCAGGGCAAGTCTTATTTTATACGTCATCATTTCATAGAAGTTTCACGTTTAAAATAACAGTTACACTGCGTGGGCTCTCAAAATCGCTACAGACTTTTCTTGGTCTAACTCTACCTATAATAACTAAAATTGATCTGCCTTCAATACCCATTAACCTATTTTTAAAACAATTTTACATAACTGCATAAAATGCTATTAATTTGGTCTTTATCGGCATTTTAAATTCACCAAATGCTTTTCGAGAGCAAATAAACGAGTCAAGCTGACATTCGGATGTCCACTGTAGCTGCATTGCTGCCAATTTCCCTAATAAACCTCGCCAACGTGGCGCAATAAGTAATGCTGTAACATTAATACAGGTGCAGTTGTGTTGCCATTCGAATGTCACCTTTACTACCTATATAATAAATAATAACATAAATCACTAAAATCCCCTATTGGACGCTTAATGATCGTTAGTTGATTGAAACACAATATTCAAGTTTGTAGTGTGTGCCCAACTTAGAACTGCCTAGTTAACTTCTTAATAAAGGTTGTTTGTATGAAATTTTATGAAAGTCAAAGCGGTTACTAGGGCATTAGACAGAAGTCTCGATCATCTGGGCCAGCATCGATTCGCCTGTGACGTCACGGGCGAGACGTCGCGGCGCGACAGAGCGTCGCCAGCGCACCCTCCAGAGGGGATGATAAAATCCCCTGACCTAGATGTGACGACGAAGCAATACGCTACTGTGGTATGCTCTAGCGAGTATAACTTATTAACTTGTGTTACTGAGATTAGTAGATTGTTATCTTTGGTTGACATACTGTGATTTTTGGAATATAATTTAAGCAATATTTAATGGGCTCCATCAGATAAAATGTTACTTGTGACGTCATATTGCAATCTTCGTAATGTTTTGATATAAAATGGCAATTATTAGCTTCTAAAACAGTGTTATTATTTTAGCAATTTAGAATACATAAATATATTACATTGTATATTACGTCGACATTCTAAACAGTTTCGTTATATCGGGTGGAACAGAACGAGGGTTTTTTTTTATACAAACAGGGAATAATTTAGGCTATTCACTAATAATCACGTTAATATTTCTAACCGTCTTTGAGATACAGTCTGTTAAGCATTAGTGTGTATGTAAAATCTGTATGTATGTTTCAACCCATTGTAAATTTCAATCACTACAAAATCTATTATTAGGTACCTATACTAAATCTAATAAAAGTTTCTAAGGAAACGGTAGATAGATACCTAAGGTTATAAATGTCACGGCAATGTTAAACAGACCGGAGCGACATTCTCCGCTGCCCCAGGGACCCTTGGGCCTTGTTGAACGTTTTCCGTTTTTCTACTTGATCGATTGGGCTGGTAATCAAATCACAGACAGAGAATTAGGACCCAATTTCACTCGTAAATATACTCGTTAAGTACGTACTGTTTGTACATAGGTAGCCTTAGAGAATATAACCAACGGAGACGCCATGTCTATAATTTTCGGTACAAAATAGTCTGCCGTTTTTTGCGGGGGAGGGGCACATCAAATGTATACGTAACGTCAACGTAGCCATGTCAGATAAACGTCAGTCCATACATGTGTTTGACATGTGGTTGACCATTGGCCGCCTTTTTTCGACAGAGGGGAACGCCTGTTAATGACCACTCCGTTGGTTATATTCTCTAATTAGGTAGCTAAATATCTTTAAAGTACCCTACCCTAAGTAAATTAACCTGATTCAAACTGATTAAATAGTCTTGAACCTACGATAGGTTAAGATTGTTTTTGCTCGTAGGTACAACTTAGAACTGAGGAAATAGTGGTATTTAGACTTAAGAATATAGATGTGACACAATCACTCGCACTATTGTGTGCGAGAGATCCACAGCCAGTCTAGTCAAGGGCGTTTTATATGACCAATAAAGGATGACTCACGCTAGACCGGGCCGTGGCCGGGCCGGAGCTTCCGGAGCTTCGTTTTCTATGGAGAGCATCACGTGATCACCGGGGCTCGGGCGTGGCACGGTGCGGGCCCGGCCCTGTCACGGCCCGGAGCCTCCTGACGGCCCGGAGACCCAATTTTTCTCTTCGGGTGGTATTCTACTAGTTTAAGATCTTTGTCCAATATGCATTGCGTCTCACTCTCTCATTAAGCAAAATGTGAGACGCAAATACACATTGGACCAAGATTGGACAGATGGAATACCACCTTTCACAATATACATGCCCGGCTGCGTCGGGATATATTTGCCAAATTAAGAGGATTGCAAAACGTCATAAATTTGTTTGTTAAATATGATGGTATAGCTAATTCGTTACTTGGTCGGTTCATATTAGGTAGGTACTTGGCGTCAGCCCATCGACTTCCCATACTACCTATGATAAATTATGAACGTACTTGTTACCAACATTGAGGCATAGAAATAATCTTATCGAATTAAAATGACTGCTGTTGCATTTTGGTAACACATACCATACTTGCTTTCAACTTAGACGTATTATACAGATTATACTTACTTTTTTTAGGTTGGTATTATCGGTAGTAAAACGTCAATAACGTCGTTTTAAATTGTTGTGAACGTGGAAATACGTGTTTATTTTTTATTTTGATTTAGACAAAATACTTTAGTTGTTATTAAATTGGGGCTAAATCTTTATGAAAATGTGAAGTTTGTGGTGGGCGTGTATGAAGACTAACTACTGACATATTTTTGGCCAGATTTCCACTTGATCCGAACAGGTCGGTAAACTGATGTTTGTATGCGATATTTGCATTTTAGACCGGAAACTGATTAAAAAAGAATGCGCGAGAATTCATAAGTGCATATTGTAATTTGCCTACTTGTATAATAAACTATGTTACTTTTATCATGTAAAATAAAATTATTTATATAATGCTTTCTTTTATTAATCCACGTGATTTATCGATATCGATAAACAGTAGGTACTGGAAGTGTCGAGCCCTAGCGTTGTTTTTTTTTGTGTTGGTAGTATTGACATGTATTTGGTGTGTTGGCACAATGTACGTTCATAATTCGGTTCAAGGCTTATTCGAGAGTGCAGACTCTTAAAACATAGTGATTTCATTTTCTTTGCAGGCGTCTTTGATATAATATACGTCAAGATTATATAGGTTGGATAATGTCTTGATTTATTTTGTGAAATATGGAGGTGTTGCTGAAATGTATATTAGTCGGATTATATTCAATGAGACACCTACTGATGTTACTGCACGTAAAAATGATTTAATAATGAGCATGTAGGTTTATAATGAACAGAGTTCGGACTATTTATCGCAAAAATAAATATTGTGTGGAACAACATGATACAATTTTTTTTAACAATTTTGAACTGCAGTTTTTTGACTACAATCTGGAAATTTTATAAAGATACATAATATGAGTTTAATAAACCTAGTCCTATTTTGAGATATAAATGATTTTTGATCGTTTTGCGATGGTTTGTCAGATCACTGAGTAATAAATATTAAGATATTACTAGTTTTTCTCACATTCCAACTTATTACTTAGATACTTTTTATTTCGTACGAAGTTATTCAGTAAATAAGAACAAAAAAATTATACTCATCCTTTTCTTTCGGGTGCTAGTACTAGTGTAAGACAAAGATAGTATGATTCTCTCTATCTATGTTTGAAATAAGACAGTCCTTTGACAAGCTATAAAAATACAGAGAGGCAGATATTTAGTGTTAGAGAGGCAAAAATCGAAATCCTGATTTTCGTGATTCGCAGTAGGTCTTGGGGTTAGTGGTAGTTACGCCCCCTACGCAGAATTTTGCGTAATATTCCCTCTTTCCTGCCTAAATTACCCAAAGCTACCCAAAGGCACTAACTACTGAAATAATTCAATAAAACTCTTCGTATATTTATTTTTATTTATATTTTCCTATATAGTCACGTCATGCATAAAATCTAAGTGGCACAAAGAGCCATGGAGCGCGCGATGGTCGGCATCATACTACAAGATCGAGTGAGGAATGTAGAGATTCGACGTCGCACCAAGTTGCAAGAAGTCGGATACGTCATTACCAAACTTAAATGGAGCTGGGCGGGACAAGTTGCCAGGCAGTGATGGCAGGTGGGCCAAAATGTTAACGGAATGGTGGCCGCATACAGACGAAAGGAGTGCCTGGCGTCCGTTAGCTCGTTGGGTGGAAGACTGCGGGTCACTTCTGGATGAAATTGGCTTGGGACCGGGATAAGTGGCGTATTCGAAGAGAGGCCTATGCTCAGCTCTCTCTTTGGTCGGTCCCTCATGTCTGAGGATCGTGGTCAGTATCGTGGTTGCATCTGGAGCGGATGATCTGTCTCGACTATGCTCAGCAGTGGGTAATAAAAGGCTGATATGATGATATAGTCACGTCACTCGTAATATGAACTGCCTGAAAAAATATTAAACTTGTATACATTTGAACTTCTAAACTAATTAGTGGCTTACAAAATACACCTACTTTCCAAATTCGTTATCTTATACTTTTTGAGTAAAATAGCTGTGAAAATAGCTGGGATAGATAGACAGACAAACAGACATGACGAAACTGTAAGGGTTCCGTATTTGCTATTTTGGCTTGTTTTTCACCAGAGGAAAGTAAGTGAGTGAGTAAATAGTTTATTACAATTCTATGTTAGTGTAACGAGCTTAGTAGTTTTTATTTACTTACTTATTTTATTGAGAGCGCACCACCGACATTTTTAGTGCTGTATTGTATTCGCTGTGGCCGAAAACAGCTTGAAGATAATTATCTTATATCGATACTTTAAATTTTTGTTACATTCTCGCAGCCATTGTAAATTTCTTCTGTTTTAAACTCGTTTCTTAGGTATGCGTTCCTGGAACTGAACAAATCTGAACTGAACACATGAACACTGAAGAACGTCGGATTGATGGGAGAAAATAATGACAAAACCCGATAAGCTGAAAAATCTACAATTGTGGAATGTAACAAAATGCATTGGGTATCACTACAGTTTGCTGAAGGCTACTTAAATATTCCATAATATCAATATCCAGTCAGGAAAACGGGAACTATGTTTGTATGGAGAATCGGTCATTCCCTTTCCTCTTAATAGCTTAATATGTTTCGGCACTTGATTATAGTTACATATTTATTAGTAGGTACATGCATTGTATTTCCATATCTTACCTTAAGCAGAGATCCAGAGTTTTTGTTTTAGTTAAACGTTGTTTAATTCTGCAGTGAACGGCTTCGAAAGAGTCTTGGGTCATATCATATGTAAATAAAGCTCTTTACATCATGCTGTGTATTCTCATTTTTCCGAACGTGTCGACCAAAGTGCATGTACGCCCCATTAGGTACCTAGAATGTGCAGTAGCCTCTTCATCAGTCATTAAGGCAGCCAGGGCCAATATTTTGATTTTATTATTTCCTTCCATATCCGCTTGCTTTCGATCGAACCATTTTTTTCAATCTGATTGACATTTATTATGACATTTGTCACGAACAGTCAGCTCGGACGTCCCGGTCAGCTCGGATAGTGCTGGGCAGTACTCGAGCCCTTACAGTCCTCTGCTTGAAGACTGAGTTGAGTTTTCAGACTCTTATAATTAAGTTTAATTTCGAGTTCTTTTCAACTAGATACAGACCCAAGTCTCTTGTAGAGACTTGAGTACTTTTCAGAGAACTCTCGTTTTTTTTTACAAAAAAATCGAAATACATTGTCTCTATGTATAATTTGTAGATAAGATGCGTACAGAAATCATACAATTACGATTAATTTATTTACTGTTATATAAGAAATACTTACAAAATTGTTCACGGCGTCTTTATTTGAAGGCTCCAGTCCTTTTGAGTTGCTCTTAAAAAAGACTACAAAGGACTCGACTTGGAAGAAGTTTTAAAAGCGCAGTCTTGTAAAAAGGAGCTGTTCTTCTAGCGTGAGTCAGTGAGTCAATTCAGACTCAAAGGACTCGAGTTTCTACAAATACTAGAGGCTCGCACATTGCTCGGACAGCACTAGTGTTAATGTAATAAACGGGTGGCCCTGACGCCCCGGCCCCGGAACGGTGCGGTCACGGTGGCGCTCCTGACAGCTCCTGTGTCGGCTCGCTCCGGCCTGCCCCGGCCCGGCCACGGCCCGGTCTAGCGTGAGTCATCCTTAAATCAACTTGGGATTCTGAGATTTAGGTACCTACTCCGTGTTACAGTAAGTAAATGTTTTTTTCTCAAACATGCAATGAAATATTGATGTTATGTTCCTTATAATAGGCTGCGAAGTATGACGTTTCAGGCGCGGCTAGGACAATGTTAATGGAATTTCATACAAATCTTGCAGGCCTAGGCCGGCAAAGTCCTCTTTTTTAATTTTCATTTCACAGATATTTGTGACACAGCATCGTGGCATTCATCCATTAAAAAAAACTAGAGGCAGTATTTGCTTTATATGGTTCGTAATGACCCTCTGCCACTACGCCTATAAAAAAAAACAAAAATCAATGTTAGCTATAATTTGCTGTTTTATTTGTATAAAATCAACATGAATTTAATAAATAATACATTATTAACCAAATTCTATCATTTTAAATTATAAATCTAACTACACAAATAAAAACATTTAAAATATTTCATCTAAACGTTAGCGGTAAAAAGGTCTACTCAAACACGCGTAGTTATTTTTTTTAAATTGTTATGGAGGCAATTTTGAAAAATTTTCATTCTGTTTTATTGGATTTATGGTGCGTTGTTGATTTTTTTACTTTAATGTGAGTTCCGACGAAATAATGAAATTAATATTAATTGTAATCGTAGGTGTTGGAATTGGCAGCGTAAGCAGAATTTATTTTAAATAACTTGCTGCCTCTGCCGCTAAGTCAAAGACGAAGTATGTATATGGTTGCTTATGGCAATTTTATTATTTGAGAAACTAAGAAAAATGGCTTACAGTTTATTAGAAACAGTTTTGTGGCATATTTTAAATGAATGTAACTACAAATTCGTGAACACTGTGGAAATTATACTTATTTACTCGATGCATAAAGCAACGATGTATGTGAAACATGATATCAATATGAAAGACTATATGTAAACTTATGTGACGAAAACGACAGTCAGACGGATACAAGGCGAAAAAATCAAAGATACATGAAAATATGCGGGTAGTAAAAATACACGACTCGTGTAA
Organism: Cydia fagiglandana; assembly: GCF_963556715.1. Lineage (NCBI taxonomy): Eukaryota > Metazoa > Arthropoda > Insecta > Lepidoptera > Tortricidae > Cydia > Cydia fagiglandana. Next base: position 11,938,117 of record NC_085932.1, read on the forward strand.
AACATATGCGTGATAATGATTATAGGTACGTGTTGATTATATTTTGGGTGTAGTTAACTTTTAGTTTTTTCTATATAAAACTTGGGTTTCGTGGATTTTTTATTTTATTTATTTCATTGCATGTTTGAGAAAAGCACTATACATACCTCGGCGGGAAATGGGGTTGCCCGCGCTCAGACCTAACCTCTATATGTCTTCGGCCGGCAACCCCTTTCGTCCCGGCCTCTGTAGTAATGTACTATTTATGTTTAATTAGAATAGTAGACTCTCTTAAGACTAAAGAGATAAATTAATAATAAGACTGAATTCTCTAACCATTTACACACAGGACTAAATACTTTATATAATCAGGATTACACTTTTTTCAGGTAAGTTCGTCTAATCCTATCAAATAAATGTCAGCTTTCACGAAATACGCACACTTTTTGGACGCGATACTTATCCTAAATAATATAGGTACACATTGGTGAAACAATTTATATTGTCTGAATACATATAATGGTGAAAGCGGATTGCAAAAATTGATTTCGCTTTGTGACTCAGTGCTCCCGGACAAATAGATTTCGCATGATAAATAGACCTTGATAGCGGGCCGACAAAGCGGACTAAGTGACGTCCAAAAGGTAGAACCTACACGGTAGAAGTAGGGAGCTAACAGCTCGATTCGGGAAATAAATTAGAGATTCACTAGATATGAAATAGTAAAGATATGTGACGCTCCACGGCAAAAGGTACCTTATGGCGGCTGGCGCCGCGATTTGGGAAATGAATTACAAAATTCACTAGATATGAAATAGTAATGATTATCTTTACTATATCGTATCTAGTTAATCTCTAATTCATTTCCCGAATCGCGCCGTAAGGCGACTGGATGACGCCAGTAGTAGACACATTTTGTAATGGAGTTGTAAGACAATGAAATCAGGCCATGCATGATATGGTAAATCTTTTAAATGGATGCGTGCGAATTTTCAAGCAGCACTTTTTTATTATTTTGTGGAAATATCCATAAATATTAAAACTACATAATAAAAATACAAAACACAGTGTACCTATTAGTTAGGTTGTCTGTGACTTTTAGCATTATATATTATACTCCATCGTTCCTTTTTTTGTCCATGGTGGTGGTCGTGGTGGTCCAAAAATTCCGAGTTTTGGGATTGTCTTTTTTTTATTTATACATCCATAAGTTTTGCGTTCGCTGGGTATCTTCAGTGTTTTAACGGAGTTCGACGGGACGCCTTGAAAAAATATAGATTAGAGGAAATACTCATTGTTAAAGACCAAATGTAGTACATACTTAAATAACAGATATAATCATTATTCTTAATACTATTTGTCAACAGAAAAAACAGTCCCTATTACTAGTATACCGGGTGTGGCCTGTAATATGAGCAAAAAATTAAACTGTAGGCTGCCTCATACTGACCAACATTTGTTCAGCGACTTGTAAAAATAACTTGTGGTTTGATTTTTAACACACTTTAAAGTTTAATCTAAGACGCAATGTATTGCGAATTTTGTTATGTTTAAAGCGTGACAAGCAACGTCAATCACAATGATATGGCGTGGCGATGGCGTCCATTGAAGATAATATTTATTTAGAATGAAAAATAGGGAGTCTAAATACTTCATATTTTTTAAAAGTTGTTAAACAAAAAGTGTCACCGTTTGAGGAGTACAATCTATGTTTTAATTATTTGCTCGTGTTACAGGCCACACCCGGTATGCCTAGTCTGTGACAATACGCAAGTGAAGCATTATAACCGAATCTACATAAATATGCCTGTGATAGGCTAATTAGGGCATGGTTTAACAACAGCTGTTAAAGCATGCCCTGATGCAGGCGGGATGCAAATGCGGCTAATAACGCGATGTGCATCCGCTTTAATGGCTTAGTTTTACGTCTACCATAAAATTATACAGCTTTTTAGATTATTACATGTACCATTTCGATTTTCATGACTATTTGTTATTTCAACAGACTTATTCTAATATATTTTCTGCTGTCAATCCATGAATAAATCTCAGTTTGTTAATTTTCGACAGCTCTGAAAATGCGAACATTAACACGCTAAGGCACTTAGGTACTTGTTTATAAAAAAGGAACAAGTTCAGAAAACATAATGCCATTATATTTTTCACACCATCTATTCGGAAAAGAGCTTTTTCTTCCCTGCTAGGAGGGATCAAAGTGGCACTTTTCTTCTCTGATTAGGAGGGATCATAGTAACACCTTCCTGTTCTAGCACACTATTTTTACATTTTTTGCACATTTTTTTTAGCTAAAATAATTTGTTTAAGCATCAGATTGTGTCAACACTAAGATTTTTTATTTCCTTCATATTTTATGTGAAAAGCAGTATGTGTCACACGGTATCAAAATTATTTCGTCTTGGGCGTTAACACTTGAATCTCTCATAAGGGGCTATTCATAAATTACGTCATTTCAAATTGGGGGGGGGGTCTGGACATCGGATGACGGTAGCATGAAATAGGAGGAAATGGGGTCATTTAAAGCGTGATTTTTGGATGATTATAGGGGGGGGGGGTCAAAAATCGTCGAAAATCGATGACGTAATTTATGGACAGCCCCTAACGCTCAGGATTCTACTTTAGAATCCATTGCTTCCTTCAGGATTCAATGTACGCCCTTGACAGAAATATATAATTTTGATCCCTTGTAACACAAACTACTTCATCAAATGTCAGTTTCCGCGAAAAATTGCATGAGAACCTAACTATAATAATTACCTAATTCAGTTTAGGTGTGCTAATAATATTTAAAGTTTTCTCGTTTTATACAGGATCCCATAACCTTTTCTTAACCTTTTAACGGTTAAGATTTAAAAAAATACACAATTTAGGCATAACACATCGCATCAAAATTCTGCATAAGTAAAAAAAATGCAAAGGATGGTGTTGCAGGGTGGTAATTTTTGCCTTATAATATCTAAAGTTGCCCTTAGGGTTAACAGATCTTGGTGTGATGACAATTGAAACTATATGGGAATTTGAGGTTCATACCAATAAAAAGCTAAAAAACAATGCTGACGACTTGGAAATGGCCTCCGTTTTGATGACAAAAGGTAGATTTAAGTAAGTTAAGAAGTAAATTCTATAGTTTCCCGTTGGCATCCGCTTCAAAAGACATAGATAACCCAGTACTTACACCTTATGTACTTACTTAATTATTGATATTTGCAAAAGGTATCATTACGGTAAAGTTAAATGTATAATACACCCAAAATAAAAGCCTACTTCGTAAACATTGTTTTAATGCCCTCAATGACTGCTAAAATGGGAACTCATCGTCCATTATGAATTATTACCTCATTTAAATATTCTATTTTGTGAGAATAAATTAGAGTCACACCCTGATTCAGTAGGAAGAATGTACCTGTATATTAAAAGTAAATTCACGCTATTTACATAACGGAGGTTGAAAATAAACAACAAACTTTGCAATAGGTCGATGTCGTCAAAGGCCCTGAAGGTTAGAGCGACTGGTGTAGTTAAATAGACCTTATAGATTGATATTGCGAACCTGTATTTAATCACTAATCAAATCTAATTATTGGAACCTTTGACAAAGTTTTAATGATAAAGTCTTCAAAGAAAATCCTCCGATTCAGGATTGTTGTTTCAAAGTTGTTTTCGTAAAGTTATTATGGATCCATGCCGCATTACTTACATAAGTGAAACGCTTATTACTAAGTGAGGTATATCAATATTTTCCATGCTTTTATTTATAAAGTGCTCATGTTTATATACAGTCAGCAGCAGAAGTTGCTAAACAGGCGAGGTGTTAAAAATGATCTTGACATAACTTTATTATTAAGGGAATAAGAGCGTGTCAAGGTAATTTTGAACACCTCACCCGCTTAGCAACTTCTGCTGCTGACTGTACCTATGTATGTACCAACAGTAGAATAAAACAAAATCAAAAATATCGTATGATTAAAAACCTATAATTTAATCCGGTTGTTTTGGCGTGTTCTGCTAGGAAATTGAATACTTGCAGGCTCTGTCATCCCGCTCGCCGTCGCGGCGGGAAAATCGCTCACCGGCTCATTTGTTGCGACTGCGATAAACAGAGATAACAATCATGCATGAAGTAAGTTTTTTTATTGGTAAAAGCATTTCTTTCATAGGATATTTATTTATTTTATTTTTCTTTATGGGATAGGATATTTATAGGTATGATATAAACACTACAGTTAGGTAGACAAAACGCTGCAGCTGTAGGTATATTTTATCTTATGTAAATTGAATGATTAGTTGCTATTTGAAAAGAAAATATCTGGAGTCAATCGCATTTGAAATATAGTTTAACTGAGATGGCACGGGACCCGCCGCCAAAAACCGCCCCAGGTACAATCGAAGTTACGCTCTCATTTTAAAATAGTTTGCTTAAATAACATATGTATCTTGAGTGAGGCATGTTTAAATATGGAGCGAAACATGTCAAGCAGGCAAGCGACCTGTTGTGTGTAATGTACCTAGTAACTAACAAATATTCTCAGATATTATTTTGTAACGAGACTCGTAAAGATGGATGCACCTGGCAGGCAAGCGTTCAAACTATGCTTATAAGATTTCGCAGCGATACGATAGATACTGATCTGTCAGTGTTATAAGTGAAATTTTTGGTTGAAAAAACTGTCAATGTCAAAAGTGTCACTTTTCGCTGTGACATCTTATAAGAATTTTTCGAATTGGGCCGGTAATTGCTTTTCGCTACATATGGGATTTCGCATATGATCAGTTACGCTCGTAGCGAGTAGCACGCGCTGGCACGCCTTGAAGAGCTACTGTAATTAGGTACCAAAGTTTTCGCAGTGCTATGACGGAAGTCTACGACTACGTTCGCGAGTTGCTACGCCACTGCCAGACCCGTTACCCACGTTGATGCCAATATCGGTCAATGTCAAATGCAGTGAATTGCTGCATATTTCAGCTGAAATATGCAGTTTATGAGCTCTGTCAGATAGATATTCACTTTAATATTTCACTGACATGGATTAAGAAATTATATGGATAAGATATGTTTTTTTTTCATACACTTACAGCCCATTGGACTTCTGTTGTGGTTTTGAGACTTCTTTTTTACATGGAGTCATATGAGAGAAACTAATTGCAGGATGTAGGAAGTTGTTAATTTAGGTAAATCTAATATATTACGTCGTAAGTCGTTAGTTGCGCCGTAAAAGCCTCATAAAATGATCACTTATCTGCTGCCACCGTTAACACGATTAAGTATTCTATTGAAGGCGCCATGGTACTTAATTTAAACTAAGTGTTTCAAGTTATGTAGTTAATTCTACTAGCGCGCAATGCCATTATAGCGGGAGCGCTCTATGGACTCACAGAGACGAAGCTTAGTAAGTACATATATATCTAATTAAACTGCCATTATATTATACTAGTCCCTGCCAGCGATTTTGTCCGCGTAGAATTCGATACATAACATAACATAAACCTATTAACATAAGCACTAGAATTCTGGTGGCAGATACTTTCGATATTTGTTTTTTTTTTGTTTCAGTAAGGCAACTCGTTTGAAATAAAAGTCGTAATGAGTAATTGAGTATGGGATATCTAGTTATTTATAACAGGCGAATTAAATCAATGCTAATGTGCTAGAGTTAAAAAATTTAAGATTATTGAATTTAAGAAGGAAAATTTTGTGTATTATATAATAATATTAATTTAATAGTACATAACTTTGAACATTTAAAGTGTTGTAAGCATTAGATGGAAAATGTTCCTTTTAGCTTTTAATACCTAACTTTTAGGAGTCGGTAGTAAAAAACCTACATCGGTAATTCGGTAATGCTATTTAGATTAGATCGGCTACCATTATCCAAGTTTTGTAATAAGCGGCGATGTGACGCCATAATGGTTAATTAATTTTATTTGAATAGTAGACATACTTAAACCTAACAGCATGTGAAAAATTCTAAATGCGTAACCTAGATTTTTTCTCTAAAAACAATTTTGATCCCGGAGTGGCATATAAAATATTATAAAAGTTGATGATTTTCTGGTTGACTGTAATTTTTATCCGAAATCTGTAAATTGACATTTACAGACACTTTTTTATTAACATAATTGTTAATAAGAAAGTTAGGGAAGGTCTTCTTAAACCAAAGAGCTTGCCCTCAGTGCCTCATTAAGAAATCCACCTGAATAGTATCCGAATGCTCATTCGAACATAAAAGAGAATAGCATACTATTGCGCATTAACCTGTGGAGCGCCCCAAAATTACCTTAGTATGGAACTCCTACACTAGTTACCAGCACACGTGTGATAGTAGGGTGCTCCAGGGGTTAATATTGAACGGGTTGCTCGCCATCTTCCCCGGCTGTATGCGCGACGCCAGATGTAGCACGGGATAGGGCAACGATACTCTAAATACCCTAATGTTGTTCTCTATTTGAAGACGCATGTTATATTCTTATATTACATATAAGGCCGACGACAAAGTACAAACTCGAGCAGGAAGCCAACTCGTTCAGGATTACATTGTGATGAAATGACGTCAGTCGCACGTGCATTTCACTCGTACTTATCCGCCAGCGAGACGCACGGGCGACTGACATCATTTAAATATCAGTTTGATGTCACCGTGTTTGAATTGACCTCTAGTTTTAAGAGTAAATGCTTAGTTGATGATAATGACAGTAATTTTTTTCAAACCTACTACAGTAACTACCTACCTACCTACCTACTTACTACAGGAATTGATATTTTTGACTCGTTTTTGCATTGTCGGGTACTATTTTATATTACTGAGTTGTGCCAATAAAGAGTATTATCTAATCCTTATAAATGACTATAAGGTATGTGCGGCAACCTCTATTAGTGGACCAGGAGTCGTTCGATTTATTAGCACGTGCGTGGGTCTTGCCATCAGGGAACAAACGTCAACACAATACTCGTTCATGGCGCGAATCTAAGGTTTTGGGAATTAACATTGAGAATTTGCTTACAAATTAGGTTAAGTCTCGCTTAACTTGACAAAACGTTTACCAAATTTCGTCCCTGGACCTGGTAGGCAGCCAACGTAGGCAGATAGCACACAGAGAGATTAATGTATAAGAAGGTAGAGGGCATGTATGACATGAATAAATCGTCATTGATAATAAAATTTAGAATACTCCCTTAGACCGCTTAAGCAACAAAGCATTTGCCACGCCGCTCTCGCTTTGGCTGCACTGTGGCGATATTCGCTGCATAACTGTCGAAACGTGCTGACGTTGGGCTATTTGGGATGCGTTGGAGGTGAACAGCGAGAGGAACCACTAGGTTTTCGGTTATATATACCTATCAACAGTCAGTTATTTTGCACGGTTTTATTAGCTCAAAAAGACACTCAGCTGGCAACTGAATAAAATATTCAGCATGCCGATTTTAATTTTGGTTCCACATGTACCTAAAACAAATACCAGGGGACGTATGTGGCAGCAATAGACAACTATTTAATACCACATTGGTAGATATAGATATAGTGGTTAATACTAAAAGTAGATATAACAATAGTAACTACAACGCCTAGTAACTAATTTAAAATTAATCTGAGTGTCAGTGCGTAGCGTGAATAAACATGCATAGCGCGTGTAAGCTCAACCGTAACAATAATCTAACCAATTTCCACTTGAACTTTCTATATGTAATTACTGTCATTACCCCATAGCTACCTACGTAAATGAAAAAAAATACACTGTCTTAAATTGTTATTATTATTTCTTTTATTCAGGTACATGGAACCTTGAATTCTCGGTATTTAGGTGATTTTTTTTTAAATATTTTATGGAGTAACTTTTAAACGATTAAGTTAATAGTTACCTATGTCTGTTATAGCTGACTCTAAACATAGACGTCGCTGTCTAGATTCTTATTTCTCGTTCACAATACTAAACGTATGTTTCATTTGAAACCAAACTTATAACAATATGAAATAATATTAATATTAGTATAGTTAACTTGAAAGTATTTACTTATATTAACTGGGCGTAGGTATTTGCCGTCCCCAAAACTGACTCCGGTTTTTTTAAACTCTTCTGAAATCAGAAAAAAAATGAATGGAAGATGCGTTTATTCATATTTTTATTTTTCCCTTTAATTTGCTAATGCACACTTGTTGTCCTAGGCTCGAAATCCCCGTCTGATTGAGCAAGTAGGTATTTGCGGCGTGCCTTTGCTGTTACGTTCCACTGCGATATCCCCGTATTACTACCGAGACGTGCTGATGCATACATCCCCATAACGCGGCCTGAGGCGGACGGGATTCGCTTAGCTCGTGGATTACCGGTGATTGAGTGGTTATTGTTAGTTGAGTAGGTATAATTTAAAAGCAGATGGATATGCAAATCAATATATGTTTCTGTTAAAACGTGTTTTCCTGATTAAGTTAGTAAGATGATACCTAGTGGACAACCGCTTCTCCATACAAACGTAGGCCCTATTTTCCTCCCTGGGTATTAACAACATAGAAAATATGTTTACACAATTTAAAGTAATCATATTAACGATAGCTAAAGCCCATTTGTTAGATTTCTTTTCTTAGATTTTTTTTAAAATCAGCTTTTCATAATTTGCATGGAATTTGTTTTTCGCGCCTAACTCATTGAGTAGAATAGAATAGTATTTATTCGTAAGCACAAACAATCGAGACAATACATAATAAAAGAGAAAACCCAAAATAAGATTAAAGTGCCACGAAATGGCCCCATCTCAGCATGTTGCTGGTGACTTCCAGCGCTGATCTTCCGACGAGACCATCAAGTGAGAAGAATCACGGAAGGTAACAGACAAGAAGAAAGAGACAAAAATAATATACAGTAAACAAATAGTTAAATAAGAATAAAGTTACACAGCAAGAAGATACATAATTAATTAATTAATTAATAATTAATATTATAGGACATTCTTACACAGATTGACTAAGTCCCACAGTAAGCTCAAGATAATGATAATGATTATATTAAATATTAAAATTAAGATGATTTATAAATATATAATAAGCATCGTGCTCACAACACTGTATCGGTCAGGTCCAACCCTACCTTGGCTGAGCATTACAGCTGCATATGCAACTAGCCCCCAACGGTGGCTACACTAACTAAAAAGGCAGGCAATGACAGACCAAACCAATACCAAGCGCACATGAAATCTAGGTTTAAAGTCTTATAAGGTTAGCTTATTAACTAGATAGCATCGTCGGATGACGAATACTAACATAAAAACGCTCTACTAAGTATGGCGTATCATGAACCCTTGTCAGGCCGAAGGAACAAAACACTTGTGGTAAGCATATATAAAAGTACAAACTATAGGCAGCTAGTATCAAGTCTGTAGACTTCCTGGTTAAGTTGGTGATTGAGTCTGTGTCGTATCAAAAGAAACAATCCTAATCGAACTGAAACAGTATACAAAAGGGCTACTTTGCGGTTTCTCTCCCCCAGTTAATTGACAGAATTAAATTCGGAAACAATCCGAAATTCTATGAATACGGTTAGGTATTTAAGTATAGTTTCAAAATGGTTTCAAATCCTTGTTTAATTAAATGTTATTGGATTTAGACGGTAGTATGGTAGATCTGATACTATTAGGAGGCTTTATCGGCCGCTGCCTAATCATTGGCCAGGTTTGGGACTGTTATTTGAAATTATGTAATATCACACATCGCTACAAAGCTACAAAGAATACTGCAAGACCTGCAAGATACGAGCCTTGAAGTTCCTACAATACTAGTATGTACTAGTAGTAAGTTAGTTGATAGAATACTATAGGTAAGTCACTAACCGAGTTTTCGGTCTATTTATTGTGAGCCAACTTCAAGGCTTAAGGCTTAAGCTTAAGCTTATGGTCATGGTAGATGGACATGACATAATAAATTAACTTGGGCGCGGAAATCCGCGGATAGACGTACCTATAGAAAACGACGGGAAGAGCTTCTTGTCCTTAAAGGCGCTATTGAACGGTGACCTTTCCCTTTGTCTCAAGCACCAACTCATCGACACGTGTAGATATCCTGCCTATCCCTACCTATGGCGCTCAAACAAAGTCCAAACTCAAAATTTGCCAGCGAACGATGATGCGCAGTAGTATACTAGGTGTTCGCAGAATTGATCGAATCAGAAACACGGAACTGCGCTCCAGAAATAAAATGAATCGAAACAAATGTACCTGTGTCAAGCTAAAGTGAGACCGGGCTGGACATGTCTCCCGCATACAGAAAGGTGGGCCAAAATGGTCACTGAATGGGATCCATGGAACACCGCATACATATAATATAGATGGTGTAGATCGGGGTGCAGGCAGACCGAGAAGATGTCGGGACGCCTAGGACGCATTCTACCTGAATTATGGCAAAATAATAATAATAATAACTCCACGGCCGACTTCGGCCACGGCGACTGCTGTCAACTCCGTTGCTGTCGTTGGCAAAATACAGACAACATGGACGAGTGGAGGAAACGAGAACCTTTATCCAGCAATAGGACTGTTAGGATTTTTTTTCTTATTTTACTAGTAGAGCTTACGCGATTGCTACGTGTCTAAAAGCGTTAAATAGTTTAAGCCTTGCTAAAAAATGTGGTTACAAAAATAGCTTAAGATAATAAGAGAACACAGAACTGCCTATTTATGCTCCACTGAGAAACGACTCTTGTCGGGACTTTATGTTTACTTTACATTACAGAGACATTTAAAAGTGGTAATTGTATTTCCACAAATAGACATGTACATACTTATTTCTAAAATAATGAAATGTACGCGCACTTACTTGTATGTACAGACGGCAAGCTTAACCCAATCTACTTTGAAACTACACGCAAAGCTATTTGAACTATTGTAAACTTTGGTGCACATCCATATTCCAGCATGTTATTAATTTGCCAACAGTTATGTCATGTCAGACGTACTCAAAACTTTGTATGTATATGTATTTATTGTACCTAAACGGAAAAAGAAATACGAGAAAAATAATTATAGAGTAAATAAAGTACCTAAATACAATAATGTGAACTTATTCCGGTATGGGATCTATTTCAGTTTATCTTTAAGTAAATGAGTTGAAAAAAAGAAGTAACGATGAATGACACACATAATCAAAAATGTACATCCACTAAAAGAATAAAATGCAACTTTTGGATACAAATATACAATAGGTACATATCGGGTGTGGCCTGTAACATGGGCAAATAATTAAAACATATATTGTACTCCCCACACATCAAAACTTTTGTTTAACAACTTTAAAAAATTATGAACCCTTTAGTCGTCCTATTTTTCATGAATAAATATTTCCTTTGATGTACGTTAACATCATTGTAATTGACGTTACCTGTCACGCGTCATGCGTCCATTATGGATTATAAAGACGTATACAAATAACGCAGATTTAACTTTCGCACCGGTAGGTATTGTGCAAATTTGATTCTAATCAATAGCATTGAGATGAGCTGACAGGTTGCATGTGTGTGAGAATAAAACTCCTATTTAATTACAATTTTCGGTTATAATATATGTTACTAGCTCAATCTGGCCTGTCCACAGTGTCCATTGTGATTAAGTCAATTTAAAACGTAGGCAAGAGGACCCCTACTCAACTTTACTTTCCGACGGGAGATCTATCTGTCGTCGTCACAATAGACAATTGCGTTAGCACTGACGTGATGCTGAAATTTCATTTCCTATTTCCCATTCGTTCCTAATTTACTCATCAAATTTTCAAATCAAATTTTCAACCGGGAATTAATTTTGAATTACGAAGCGCCACAAATCATACACGTATAGAGGTAGGTACCTAGTGTTTTCCCGCGGGGATCGCGTGCACTGGCTCATAAATTGGCCGCCTTTGTAAAGCGGAATTGGTTTTTCTCCAAGTTCGATATAGACATCGGCAAAAAACGAAAAAAATCCGTTATGAAAACAAATGGTACTGATAGGAGGGATAGATCGTGATCTGCAAGCCTTGTGGTTAAGTGAAAAGTATTAAGGGAAAACGGAATTTACTTATGGACTAGATACAGCTATATTAATGAAATAAGGGGGCAAGATCTAGTTTTGTAAGTAACACTTTAATGTAAAGATGATTGTTATTATTAAAGGGGAAAATTTTGCTATTGAACCACTCGTGCTAATGATTATTGATACCCGGGCAACTCCTTAAACTACGTCCAAGGCCACCGGTGGACGGGCAGCAGCGTCCCTCAAATTCGGTGTACTCGACTGCGATCGCCAACCCGCCTGCCAAGCGTGGCGATTATGGCATTCACCCCCCAAAGGGGGAGGCCTATGTTCAGCAGTGGACGTCTTATGGCTGAGATGATGATGATGATGATGATGACCCGGGCAAGAGAAAAGTTCAAAATTGAACCACGAGCGTAGCGAGCGAGATAGTTATAAAATATTAACTCCTCATTACGATTATGCGACATGAAATGCTGTAAACTAAGTACATATTCATAAAGTTTTCTTTTCTCAAAAATTGACAGAGCACATAGTAGAATTTACAAGGGCGACGTCAGGATGCAGGAAAATGAGTTTTGCGAAGACCTCATTGTCACAAGCAGGATCAAATTAGCGGTCTCATCAGAGGCAGATTGCTTACGAACGAACGTGGCGTGCGGTTAGAAGTCGGCAGACTTAACGCCTTCCACAGTTATCGTCTTAGAAACTTCCTTTAGTTGGCTGTTGCTTCAGATTTAAGATCTCTATATATTATTGTAAATACGGTTATCACGACATTGTACAACATGTACACTGGCGTTCAAAAGTGCATGGACAAGTTTAAATCGTAATATTAAGGCATTACGGTCGACATCTGTCCATGCACTTTTGAACACCACTGTACTTTTTCTGACTTCAGTTCGCTCACAGACAAGATAAATGAAATTTTTTTAATGAGAGAAACTAATTTTAAAACGCAATATAATATTTTCTTCCGGCAGTTTCAATAAGCCAATCAACTGTGTCAGCCAGGCGTGTTGCAGTTTCGTCTTTGTTTAAACACCTTATTTTAGTTACAGTTTCATTTGTTTTCAATCAAATCAATTATTGACTCACAGTAGCCTAAAATAAAAAATACAAGTTAACCAAATAAATGCAAGTTAATCTCTAAAATAATTATGATTAATGAATGGAAATGGAATTTAAATCAATTTAAGAATGAAGATGAACTTAATGAAATACATACATTGAAATGATAACTGAATTATTCTAGAATTAGTTAGTACAGCCGATTATAATCAGGCATATACTTACGACCTAATAGAGGTTATATTTTAAATTTTAAATAAACCGTTTAGCGCAGTTGAGCATCGAAGTCTCGCTATAATAGCTCTTAATGTCCCGCCGTCCGCCTTGAATGGATTCTTATTTTTCTAGACGCAATAACCCGAATGGTAACGATGAAAGCAGGTGGCACCTCCTGCTCAGAACGGCGAATAATGTGCTTTTTTCTCTCCAAATCCTTTAGACGAAGCTAAAAATAACTTAAAATTTCAACAATAATTGTTTTGTGGAATGGTCAATGTTGTTTAATTGTTACTTTTTGAAATGATTACGATTTTAGTTTACGAGATTTTTGTTTGTTTGATGTTGTGATTTTGTTAATCACTTATCATAGCTTGTTAAGTAATTTTAAAATAAAGTAATATACAGGGGTCCACGTTTGCCATTCTATAACTTTCATGATAGCATGTTGTCTTCCAACACATACCTATTAGGTACCCAAGTCATTTTTATATGAAGCTTTTGGGAAGGTAGGTATATGTGGACTTGATGAAGACTATATGAAACTACTTTAATGAATTTTGTTGTTTACAAAATGCAAATGTTAAGTGAGGTGTATTATTTAATTCATTTATTTATGATTAGAAAACAATGAATCTGGAAATGTTAATAGCTGTTTTAAATATTTTTGCACTGTTTTTATTCATGAATATATGTAATACACAGAATGAGGTTCGTGCTATTATACTTATTCATGCCTTTACATTGTTAATTATTTCCCCATTTAACATTTATTTAGCTTTAATAGTACATTATTGTCGAGGCTCGGAAGTAGCTACTTGCAGGCTGAGGATTCGTTTTAAACGGACGACCTTGGGAGTCCGTTTAATTGAATCCGAAGCCAGCAAGCAGCCTTCCAGCCGAGTCATATATAGTGCTTTTCTCAAAAATGGTGCAATAAAAATAAATATCATAGAAATATTTTATAAAAGCAACGTTCTTACGTATACATTTTCACAGAAACAAGCCCTTGCCGCCTTTTTATTTTTTTAATAAAAAAATTGAAGTGTATTTTTCTGCCGAAAATACGCCAACCTATTTGAGACAGCTAAATAGTCGCAATACTAATCATCTGTTTGGCTGTTTAATGGGCCTATGCCTTCATTTGATATGGCTATTTCAAATTTTAAAAAGTTTGGAACTCGACAAATAATGGAATTTGTATGCAACATTGCAGTCCCAAAATCGAGACTGCAATGTTTTTAACTTTTTAATTTTTGACTGACCATAAACTACGCGCTTCGCGACCTATTTTTTAGACGGCAAAGTCGAGTTTGCCGTCCATTTTTGAGAAAAATTATTTTTTCTACGCAGGTGCGATAAAAAATTAAATTCGTGGCCATATTAAAAATATTATGCCGAATAATAAAAAAGGTCTACCCTCCGGGCATCGGGTTTCTGGTGAACAATTTGGACTCTCGCTAATTTGGAATTTTTCGCATGATTGCACAATGTACTATTAATACCCAATCGCAAACCTACTCGACAATCAAATTGATAAATCCGGCAGCAAATCGGAACCATGTCGTATATTGACTTCGGATTAGCCTCAGCTATAAAAGTTAACTTTAGTGATATATTCCAAATTCTGGTCCTGCCCAGTGTTCTGAACAAAGAACACTCTACACTGATTTAAACTTTCACGATTCCTAAACATTATTAAATTGCACAACACAATTGTCTTGACATTGCACAATTGTCTTCTCCGAGACTACGGGGACAAGGCCGTCCTCGAAACGTCGGAGGTAAATCTTAATAAAAACTTAAATACGCGATTAAGTCCCGTTGTGCAATTTAATAAAGAACAGTATATTTATAAAGTAATGTGATTTTTGTCTAGAAATCTCAAAATTGGAACGAACGTGTCCTTAATTGAAAACATTAGGTAGAACCCTAAAGTTTCTTAAAAATGCTTCGGCAGGAGAAGATATATGTGTAAAATAGGTCTGTAAAATTAGTATGAAAATTCTAGTGTACTTTGATATTTGTATATGTGTATGTATGTTCGCGATAAACTCAAAAACTACTGAACAGATTTTCACGCGGTCAATATCAATAGAGTGTATCTTGAGGAAGGTTTAGGTGTATAACTTGTTAAGGTTTTGTGTAACCCGTGGGAAGCGGAGGCGGGTCGCTAGTACCAGATATAGCTTTATCCGAGTAGCAATACAAATTTGTTAAGACTCTAATGCACGATTTCAGTTTGGACGTGAAATATTTATTGGCCAGGAACAATGGGAAATAAGTGTGACGTAAAAATATTAAATTTATAACGTCACAAGAATTGAACGCGTTCCGTTATTAAATCAGGCGCGTTGAGACAGCAGGTGTGCCGCCGATATTGCGTTGTTCGACGATGCTTTAAAGTATACAAGGAATTTATAATTTTATATCCAAGACTGTAAAAAGCATTTATTTACATAATTAAATATACACAGGTACTCTAAAATAGGCCTTTCAAGCATTGTACCGAGGATGCTGGCGGCATTTCCTCGTTGTATCGCAATGCTGATATGTGGTGCGAGGAAGCTGCCAGCTCTTCGGTCATCATCAGTTACCGGTTCGCGATTTCGCGACCCTATGGACCTAGAGTTTTAACATCAAATGGTACAAAGCCTTGGTAATCCCTACCGAAACTTCTATATTTATTATGTTTAAAAATTTCAGCGCTTTCCGCTGAAAAAAAGCTAAACATTGTGATAAAAACGAATACTCAATAAATAACCCATATTCTCTGTCCGCGCGTTAAAAGAATCAGTAAATAATCGCGTCTCTCACACAGTTCATATTTAACTAAGCGACAGGTATTTATTTATCACTCGACAAAATTAAATATGACCCTTGTCTAAAAATAAATCTGTTTTACATTACGCAAACGTGTATGTGAAGTCGTAAATCTAATTTTTAATACAGTTGCTCAAAAAGTGCTACTTTACGTAGCTGTTTAGCGTGCGGAAAGTTGGTTATCTCGAACTAGTGCTTTTTACTTTTCCAATTTTTTTAAATTTATACTTGTTCCAATTCACGACTACTTATTGATGAGTGTTAATATTAGTTTCCTTTAAACGTCGTAATCAGCATAAAAACCTACCGTTAATGTAAGAATACGAAAAATATTACATATTTCATATTTAATTACTTACCTCTTCGTCATTATAACACGTTTATTTTTCAATATTCAATATTGAAAATTCCGTTCTTAATAAGTTGACTGAATGGAACGGAATAGCTGTCAAACGCCCATAGATATAATATACTTAAAGACGACGTCTAACCGAGCTGTCACTGTTACCACTTTTGTTTAGTGTACGATTAACAATGTTTTTCTTATTTTTCGCAACTGTATTAAAAAACGTCGTTCGATACACGTGCGGAAATGTCATTCTTCACTCGTCCCGAGTCTTGCCACTCGCCTGCGGCTCGTGGCAAGATATCTCGGTACTCGTGAAGTAATGACATACCTTCCGCACTAGCATCGAAATGTACTATTTCCTCTTGACCTTTCTACTCGTTTATACATGAATATACAGGCATTATAAATAATATAAATCATTTATACAGGTCCTTCTTCTTCCTCGCGTTATCCCGGCATTTCGACACGGCTCATGAGAGCCTGGGGTCCGCTTGACAACTAATCCCATGGTTTGACGTAGGTACTAGTTTTTCATCAAACATCAAAATCAAAATCATTTATACAGTTAGACACATATTTCTTCGAATCTAAGTAGGACCATCAAACATCAGTTTTTGTAGACACCAGCAATTCAGCATGTACCTGTGTGTCCTTGAAGTAGAAACGCTGAAATATCGCGGCCAACCCCGCCCCGTCTGCGAGTTAGTGCGCCACTGCACTCGCTGCATCGAAGCCGTACAACTA
Source organism: Cydia fagiglandana (assembly GCF_963556715.1). Lineage (NCBI taxonomy): Eukaryota > Metazoa > Arthropoda > Insecta > Lepidoptera > Tortricidae > Cydia > Cydia fagiglandana. Next base: position 11,955,300 of record NC_085932.1, read on the forward strand.
ATGCTCTGTCGTAATATATGTGCTACGAGCTAACCACTGACTGGGACACGAATACCAAGAATTAACAATATTTTATTCAACGTCTTATATCTCTTCTCTCTCTCTCGCACAAACACAATTTGCGGCGATCAGATTCGAAACATCCCGCACCATCGAGCACGTGTAAATTCTTGAGCTCCAGCTACTTACTATTCCTTTGGAACTAACTATTGTTCCTTACATAATAGAATATAATTGTAAGTAGGAACATATATACCTAAATAAACAAAAGGGAAAAACGTAAGTCATTTCCTAAGATTGCTATGTAGGTATGTGTTAAAGTAGTAGAAGTAGTAGAGCTGGCAGCTTCCTCGCTCAACGAATAAGCGTTGCGATCCAGAGAGGAAATGCTGACAGAATTCTTGGCACATTGCCCTCATTAGATATAGATTTTTAGGTATTTTTTTTAGGTTTAATTTTGTAGGTAGTTTTAATTTTAGGTTACTTTTTATTGTAAGTTTGGTGTAGTCAATGTACTTATATTAATATGTATTGTGTGTCCAAAGTAGTAGAATGTAGTATTAATCAGTGTATAGTGGATTCCAACATAGGGATTAAGGCTAAGTTAAGTGAGAGGGATCTGTGTCCGCCGCTCAGGCTAGCTTAGTGCAGCATTCGTTAACTTAAAAACCCATCAGCTTTGGCGGGCATTGGAGCGTCTAAATGCTTTGTGTAGTCAGATACCTACTGGGTCCAGAACTTTGAGGCAAAATTAGTTGCGACGGTCAATTTATTTTATTTCTAACACCTTCGCTTTAAGTGAATTGCAAATTGAGGTGTGAACGCAACGCTTCGGTGGGCTAATGGCCTCGGGGAAAATTTGACGTCTGTTTCAGCATCTGTATTCGAAAGCCATTTCATGTTAGATATTTCAAACAGCATTTATGTGCTACACTTTTAGAAACCGGCGAAGTGGGAAAGAATAGGATGAAAATGGCAAACAGTAGGTGTTGAGAAATAGTGTTTACTTATCAAAATATTTGAACAAAAATTGCAGAGCTAATACTTTCAATTTAAATTTTTTCTACTCTTTGGTTTGACGTTAAGGTTAAGTTTATTACTTTAAAGTATATCAACAATTTGTCAAATTGAGTACACGCCCGCCTAATCTGTTCAGTATACTCATCCGCTGTTTCTAACGCGACCACTAATGCCGACTCCAACCAACATGACAAACACAGCGTTATCTCACATTTCTCGTCTCCAAAGGCACAGAAGCATGTTCTGTATAGATAAGCTTAACCGACAGGTTACACAACAGGCCGACACAAGTTCACTCGGTTACAATTAGTTATTCGGTTTAACGGCTTCTATCGGCGCGATTCGGGAAGTGAATTAGAGATTCATTAGACATGAAGTAGTAAAGATATGTGACGTTCCACGGCAAAAGGTACATTGCCCCGGCTGAATATTGGAGCGGCGTTAATAATTAGCGTAAGCGCCAACCGCCATAAGGTACCTTTTGCCGTGGAACGTCACATATCTTTATTATTTCATGTCTAATGAATCTCTAATTCATTTCCCGAATCGAGCCGATGGACAAAGTCGCCGGCAGAGGCTATTATTTTCATAAACGTAAGGGAAGTTCCAAATCCAAAGGTTTTAAAAAGTGAATTTTGAGTGACAAGAGGGTTTAAGGTTTGAGAGGCAAACAAAGTTTGCTGCATAGTGTGACGTAACTCTGTTTAATATTTAAAAATATTAATTTTCACAAACATTCATCGTTAAAACCTGTAAAACTGTAGCTAATTGTAAGTACTACTGCTAGTTAGAAAAGTGAAGCAAAACCAAAACTGTATAGGTATATATACATATAAAGCTGCCGTTATTACCTCCAATAATCGAGTGAAAGAGCTATACTTCAATGTATGGATATATTTAATCTCAGAATCACATTGCTATCATGGCTTTCATAAGTGTACAATCTTAAATAATTGATAATTGCATTTGTGATTTATATACAATATAAATGTCGATACATCGCCTAAGGCCGACTTCGCAAATGTTTTTAAAATAAACAGGAAAATAGTAACAATATTACCTACATATGTTGATAAGTCAGACCACACAGCACTAACAAGTCCATCTCGTCAGGGTGCCTAGCCAACGTTTCCAATCGCTCCGTAGCGTAGCGTAGTCATCTCTCTAAATAAATAAATAAATAAATATATAATATAGGATATTTTTACACAGATTGACTAAGTCCCACAGTAAGCTCAAGAAGGCTTGTGTTGTGCGGACTTAGACAACGATATATTTAATATATAAATACTTAAATACATAGAAAATAACCATGACTCAGGAATAAATATATGTGTCATCACACAAATAAATGCCCTTACTGGGATTCGAACCCAGGACCATCGGCTTCACAGGCAGGGTCACTACCCACTACGCCAGACCGGTCGTCATAGTCTCTCTCTATCATCATTCCATATTAGAGCGACAGAGGCAGTTATGTTACGAGAGGCAGGAGCGTAATTGATTGAATGAACAGATTGGCACGTTGGCTAGCCACCCAGGAGTGACGGGCACGGGAGCGTGATGTGTGAAGATAAGGGCCACCTGTCACCCGGCGCGTTCATGGACGATCGATAACCGCCACTATACGTCCCCAAATGTTAGAACTTTAAGGAAAACTATTGTTGTCAAAGTAAAACTATAGGTAGATTGGGTAATTCGCCAGTAACTGGCCGGTTTTAACTGGCCGCCAGTTACTAAATGCGGCCAGTAACTGGCGAATTACCTACTAGTGTCGTAAGCAAAGATTCATTTATTGGATACAATTAGTCCAATAAAAGAAAAAAACTGACTAAGTGCGTGTCGTGCCACTTATAATTACAGAGAACCTACTAATAGTCGTAAAATGATTACCTAATACTGTTCTGTGATTTTTAATACTTGAGAACCTACCTCTTTGTTAAGGTGATTACAGTTATTTTGTGTAATAAATATAGTTCATAATTAAGTGAATAATTAAAAATAAAAAAATAAAAATATTGTCCTTCGCTGCCTGAAACACAAGGAATCCTAGTTCAGGCATCTGTAAAACAGGTGTCTCTATGTAAATTCTTAGTCTTTAAGAACAACCACTGTACTATACTTTTCTCAATAAATTATTTGTATTTGTATTTGTAATGGAGGGTTTTGTACCTTCGTATGATTTCTTCCTCTATTTTTCAAGCGGATATAATGAAAAGACGAATCTGCCACTTGTGACGGCTCCTAGGTACATGTTAGGTACATGGCATGTACGAACCAAATTTCATCAATAATTCTCGATGGAAAAATGTTCTGCAAGCCTATTATGGATCGCTTTATCCACATTTATCCACGTGATAAAGCAACTGTCACTTTTTAACTCTGTGGGATAGAAAGAGACGGACACCGTTTTATCACGCTGTCACGTAGACAAATACGACCATCATCTCCGTACTGGAGAGCATGTGAGTATGACCACATGTTTATATATCCAGTAAAAAAGTATATACCATAGAATTAACTATAGGCTTGCATTCAAATCACGTCTTCAATTATTTGTAACAAAATTATGGGTTTACCGTTTAACAGAGTCGGTTTGTAAGATGTTATTATGTCAGCTCCGGATTGGTTGAAGGAACACTCGATTTCGTGTATTTCGTTAAATGATATCTCCACTACTAGGCGTTTAAATTCTACTAATAGAATTGAAATCGAGTGGTCAATACCACTAGATTCCAAATTTCGATCGCTCGTATTTCAAAAATTACAAATTAGTATTTTGCCGTTTTCCACCGATTTTCGAGTGACGAAATCGAGCGATCGAAATTCAAAAATCGGCCCCCTGGGCTGCACGAACTTGATTGGTATTAATTTAGTACGAATTCAATTATATATAGAATTAAAGACTTGTTTTAAGGATGACTCACGCTAGCTCAGGCCGGTCCGCCGGGGCGTCCGGCATGTCATTTTCTATGACGGCTGATCGGTGATCACATGGTGCTTTCCATAGAAAACTAAGCGCCGGAAGCTCCGGCCCGGCCCCGTCCCGATCTAGCGTGAGTCATCCTTTTAGTCCCAAAACTTAGCTCTTAAGCACTAGAAATCATCGCGCTATTTCCTTACCCACCACCTGAGATACGTGGTATTAGACCTATATTTTTATATCAAGCTTTAATCAGTTCTTGATACGATCAGATGAGGTAAGACAAATAAGAAGGTCAAGAGTAACACTTGTAGGGAATCCTCATACTTACTTTATTATGTATGTATGTATAAACTCTTTATCGTACAAAACACAAAACACAAACACAAACTTTTACTTTTGCCCCGAGTAAAATAAACTTATTAGTTTCTCCTATAACCTTAGTAGATAGTTAAGTATAAAGTCGGTTAATATTATGTTATTATTATTTTAAAGGTAGGTAAGCATTAAAGGCATGACAGTGTTATGTGAGCCTCGGTTTTCTTTTACGCACTTAAGAGCGTGTTTTATATGACTAATTAACTTATGTAGCTCACGCCCACCACGTCGACACTGACATTAAAAGATCACGTACAAGTTCAGGAGTTGAATGGACCTACGCTTTTTCAAAATAGGGTTGCAGTATGGATAGTAAAATGTTTAGTTCTTATATTAGTAATAGGTTAGGGCAGCGGTCGGCAACCGACGGCCCGCGGGCCGCATGCGGCTCGTGAACCTGTCACTTGTGGCCCGGGAGACGCCTTGGCCATTTTGTATGTAATAGTGACAAACGACAATGTCTCATAAAGTCATAAATATTAACAAAGTACGGCCCGCGTCACCTGCGTTAAGTACTATGTGGCCCTTGGCTGCTAAAAGGTTGCACACCGCTGGGTTAGGGTAATCATACAGACAATATAATCAAATAAACCAAGCATAATTCACAATCTTTAGAATTTGGTGCCGTGAAACGGATGCAACATGCAATATGTGAATAAAAACATGAAAAATGTATAATCATAATAACGTACAAACATATCAAAAATAGGAGGAGCTTAAGGTATAAATGCTTAAGAGTTGGAACACAAAACACTAAACCTCAACATAACTCACGTCTTTTGTTTTAATAAGTATAGTCCAAAGAAGCAAAGAATGTTGTTCCCATATCATATAAGGTTAGCGGTAACACGAACATACATTATTGTTGAAGCGGGCACGACGTGAATGACGTTAATACGAAACGTGACGCCGCGCCGAGCGTCAAAAACTTCATAAAAACCGCAGTTTCCTACCACTACTTCCCGTTTCTACTCATCTTCCCCGTGGCTCTGTTAAGGCACCCGGGTTTAGTCTGTTTACTCTTGCCTCCAAAAACCCCGAGGAATTATGAAAACAAAGTTATTAAATTTAAACAAAGCAAGAGGATTGGATTATGTATCAAGATGAAATAAGGCCACATGTGCCTACATACTTACTAGAAAAATGTAAGACGAACTGTAACAAAAGAAACTGCTTTAGCATTCAACACACTCCTGCTCATTACTGCCGTCTCTGTTCTATTATTTACGGGCTACGTGCACTCTTTCTACAAGCCTTGCAGTCCTTACATAAAATACCTTAACTTGGTAAAATTTTAAAAGGGTATGATATTAAACTGAGTTTTTAACGGCGCGCCCCGAGACGCTAACTTTTGAAGAACCGATAAAAGTTCTACGAAGACCATTCTGTAGTGTTTCAAACAAACGCAACTAATACTTAGGTTTGTGCAGTTGTCTCGTATGTGCACTTGTGCAGGTATCTTGATAGTGATAATTTTGCAAAATTGATTAAAAACATTTAACATTTGCAAGCAAGTTGTTATTAAAAGATTATCGATGTTCGTTCATTAAATGACTATACCGTAACGTATCTTTGATTTTCCTTCTCAGACTTCGAAACATGGAAGATCGAAGAAACTCATTAACAAGCCAGGATATGAACCCACGACCTTTGTTTAAAGTCCAATAAACGCTTTTTAAAAGCAACAACAGGATGCTATCTGTAACGGTGAGGCAGTGCGCGTCATAGAAACATCATCAGTAATACCTATATATAACTAGTACCTATTTACATATTTCAAGATATACCTATTTCTATTTCTGCCAGGTACTATGTAAAACGTTTCTGTAAACACTATTAAAAAAAAATATAGACACGAAGTACTACAAATACGTAATGTATGCAATGTACAAAGGCGAACTAGACATATTTATTTCAAATTCTCTAACATGCAGTAAACTTTAGAAATTAAGATAAAAGTTAAAGAGTCAATAGTTCTGTTGGTAGTTATAATAGCCCTGGCATAGTTCAACCCGGCAGAACTGTAATGTAATATAGGTACCTATATGTATAAGTTACAATCTAAACCACACCCGAATGATATGCACATTTTCCCTATATTAAGTATTCGGTGTGGTTTTGATGGTTGAATGCCGAAATCAAGCCGCAGTATTGTTACATTAATTAATTTATAAGAATTATAAGTTATAAGGTTGGATTAGATTATCGGATAAAAGTTTTATTTTTTTATTAGGTAATATATTTTACATTCACCAAAATTGCTAGATTCAGTTTAATTTAAATTGGGTATCGCGGCGAAATGGGGAAGAGGCAAGCGAGGAGCCATTTTGCTTAGTTGAGTTGAGTTTTGGAGTTCGAACTACGGTATAAATTGACGATTATATTAAATCGTTTGGTCGCTACAACATGTTACTAATAATACAGATTAAAGCATTTGCAAATTGCGACGTTTATAGTAGGTACATACATATATTATGTTGATCTCAGTGACCAACTTTATACCAAAATTGCAAAAACCAACTCAATGCTCTACAAAAATCTATATCGTGATATTCACCCGTTTATTATAAAGATCGTGTACTAGTGACATATATTTATATTAGCATAATTGGGCAGAGTATGTACAAGGTTGTTTGCAAATTTGGCGCACACCAAGTGTCATTTTGGCGAGGTCGTTTGAATGAATATCAATCGTCAGTCTCGTAATTTCTTATCATTTTTTGGCGTAAAAAATTAAATATTGATAAATTATTATCATGACCACATATGACGCATTGCGTTTATCTGTGAACTACGCGGGTACTATTATAACAGATCCTTCAACTGATTTAATATAGGTACTTGTAGTACTTGCTATAGACAAAATAACATAAAATAACATTATTATGTATTTGAAAATACTACCGTGGTGGATTTATAGCCTAGATTTTTGAATGCTCGTTTCGTTTCCCCTTTTTCACTAATGTATGTGTGATGAGCCTAACAAGTACACGTTTATTTACTATACAATTTACATTTATAAAAGATATACAATTATACACACAAATAGTACGAGGCTAGGCTACTACTCAGTGACACAAATGAGTAGTAGGTACTCGACTTACATAAATTTGAACAAATATTTATATACCTATGGCAACGTAGTTCTTGGGAAGTCACTTTCGAAGCGGTCACATTTGTTATAGTTCGTTTTTTTAGCATTAGAAAGAACTTGAAAGAAGGTAAGCGATCTTGACATGTCTATTAATTGAAAAAGGCTTTTTAAAAATCAATAACTATTACTTATGAAAGCAGAAGAATATAAATGATCGTATTAGATTCATAATTGTTACATATTTGCCGTAACTTATTTTTAAAGTGTGTTTTTCAATTAGAATACACATCAAGATTGTTTACCTTATTTGTAATGCTGAAAAAAACGAACTATAGAAGACTAGAATGTAGAAATAAGGTAGATCAATCTTCTGAAGATATTAAATTAGGACTCTTGATTACTTTGAACTGGCCGCCCATTTATTTTAATATAGGATGCTGATAATATAAAAATGCGTTATAACTGAGCGGCAAAGACATACGATTTACAAGCCGGAGGACGTGGGTTCCACACCCGGCTTGTAAAAATGAGTTTTATTGGAACTTATGTATGAAATATCATTTTAACACTGATTTAAACTTTCGCGATTATTAAACATTATTAAATTGCACAATCGCGTATTTAAGTTTTAAGATTTACCTCCGATGTTTTGAGGACGGCGTTGTCCCCGTGGTCTCGGAGAAGACTGGCTCAAGTTGACATCAACATCTTCTAGCCGCGCGAGTTTTTCGAACTAGCCGCACTGGGTCTTGTTTATCAGTTTGAACGTTTTGCGCCCTAGGGATTTTACTCTGTCGACACACAACACTAACGATATTCGATTTATGGCTGGCTGACTAATGACTGGAGATCTGCATGTGGAAGTGCGTGCGGTAAATCTTAAAACTTAAATACTTACGCGATTAAGTCCCGTTGAGCAATTTAATAACATCATTTAATATTATGAAGAAGGAAAACTGACTACCTTATCCCAAAAAGTCTTAGATTCTCCTCTTGGATGGAAGGTCTGGTGACAGGCGCTTTTGTAAAATAAAACCGGCCAAATGCGAGTCGGACTCTCGCATGAAGGGTTCCATACCATTACGCAAAAAACGGCAATAAAATCACATTTGTCGTAAGGGAGCCCAACTTAAATATTTATTATATTCTGTATTTAGTATTTGTTGTCATATCGACAACAGAAAGACATCATCTGTGAAAATTACAACTGCCGACCTAAGATCACGGTTCATGAGATACAGCCTGGTGACAGACAGGCGGACGGGCAGACGGACAGCGGAGTCTTAGTAATAGAGTCACGTTTTTACCCTTTGGGCACGAAACCCTAACTAGAACCTAGGCGTACGCTAACTCAAGAGTTTACCCAACCCAAGGGATTAGCTGCCAAAAGTATCTCAGGCTCCCATGAGCAGCGTTAAAAAGCTGAGATCACTAGGAAGAAGAAGAAAACTGTTAATACTAACTTGTATGTTATAGTTTATCACAAATAAATGAGATGATATATATCATTATATATATCGTTGTCTGAGTACCCCCAACAAGCCTTCTTGAGCTTACCGTGGGGCTTAGTCAATTTGTGTAAAAATGTCCTATAATATTTATTTATTTTATTTATGATTCTGATTCAGATTCTGAATACGAAAGTATTTAAAATGTTTCACATGTTCGCAAATGCCGGTAGTAGCTGATTGATTACGCATCGTCGCAGGGACAGCTGAATGCCTTAATGAGCCAATTGCCCCCGCTCTCCGGGAGGAACAATCGTTAGCAGAACGAGCGCTCTCCAAATGGCACATGTGTAAAGCACCTGCCAGGATGTGTGAAACCCTTTATTAAATAAAATAGTGCAATGTGGATAATATTTCTAACTAGGAATTTTTGTTTTTTGAAAGAACTTGATATAAGTATTTTACTTAATGACAACTGATTTAATTATTTGTGTTCTTGATTCAGTAAAATATGAGGTTGTCATATGCTATTTACAGTCACATGCATAACATTAACCACTCATGACACATTGCATCTATAATAAGTAAAATGTTTCGTTTTCAAAATTGCACCTGATTATGATTTATTAAATAATAAATAAAAGGAGCGGTATTCAAACATAAACTGATAAGTTATGACTCATATATAATTATATAAGTACGAGCGAGATGCCTGGGCCATTATGTCGAAACTGGTAACTTCGAATCGGGTCCCAGCGAAGGCTGATTGTGTCCACAGGGGAATAACATTGGGAGTTTAAGTTTTATTGAGACGTGGCGAGAAAATACTGTACAACGAGCTAGAGATCTGGGCTAATAATGAAAGAATTTACAGACTTATAAACTGAGCTGCTCTGCTTTCCGCAATGTATAAAAAATGCTTAAAGAATGAGTTGTTATTCACATCATAGAAAGAGTCGTAGCTGAATGAATAATTTGCAATGTTTAGGTCTTGTAGGTGGCTTTATTTCTGCACAGACTAAATCTAATATGTAAATGGTATGTAGTTGTAGGTATTATTGCTAAAGAAATGTAACATATATAAACGTTCATATTTATATATTGTCGCAATCATAATTCCTCAAGCCTTTCACCGTTCCCGACGAATTCAGACTTTAGTTTATCGTATAACTTGTTAAATGGCGGTACTTCAAACTTGCAATTTTCATTAAAACGCGCTTAACATGAACTTTCCGCACGATTTCGAATGCATTCATAGCGTTGAAAATCGGGAGGGTAGTGAAATATTCGGAGCTCATTCGTATGACGACTATAATAACTTTCAGGACTGTGATGTTTATACATAATTTCATGACCCAGCTACAAATAAATGTTGTTCTATTTTTTTATTTAATTAAGATAAAAATAAACGTTAAATGCAAAAATTAAGCAAGAGTTTAAAAAATACTATTAAACATTAGGTAGGTAACTATGTTTTTTTCATTAGATTCTGAATATTAGGCTATTTAATCAAATTTATTTACTCGTAAAGAAGCTTTTTATTTTTTCATTACCGTTATTATCGCAAAAAGACGTGACTAACCATTAAATAGGATCGTCAGTTTTATTTTAAATGATACATCACACATCTAAATCAGTTAAGGCATTCAGAAATTATGGTGGAATAAAGAAACTGGCATAGGTACAAACATGAACATTGAAAGCAATACGCACTTTTTTTGGGCAGCCGTGTAATAATATTTGAACACACACCAATTTTTTAATAATTAATATTAATAAAGTGTACATTTTGTAATTGTCACTTGAAAAAATCATGACTTGGTAATGTCATGTGGATGTAACAGATTGCAAGCAAGTTTATTAACTAGCATTATTAGCCAAAGAATTCTGCTCTTACTCGTACAATGGGAGTTGGTTCCGTTGCCTACACTCTATTCAGAATGTGAGCCAACATTTTTCTGATACAACGCTTGTTAGGGTCGTAACAAGCGCTCTTCACAGTTGGCTGTAGCTCGGAAAGAAAGCCTGCGATGCGATGATGTCGGACAAAATAAAATGTATATAAAAAATGTTTTGTTATACGAGTAGGTACACCTATTGGTTAGCAGACACTTTAATAATGTTCGAAGAATATTGGTGATTATTTTATTAGATGGAATATTTTTGTAGAGTTTCTGTGTATTTTATAAAATCATATTTTTTAATAGAGGTAATTAAAGATGATCGGTTCATTTTGCCTTGCGTCGGATAAGGTAATATCTGATGTGGTCGACTAAATACAAAAATCCTCTCTTGGTTTCTCCTATTACATTGCATATTTATTACTTATATTGTACAATCTACGGTAAAACGGTAAATGCAACTAGGAAGGAGCTAGTAAGCAGAACAGGTAATTTTGTGTCTACTTTAAGTACAATTTATTAGCACAAAGTACAACTACACTTTTCTTTGTCATTCTTAATTACAAGGACAAAATTAAACATTATTTTACTCTACAAAATAGAATATAAAGCTTTGTAAAAAGCTCGCTGAAGTTATTTCAGAAAGGAAACGTGTTCTTTTCTACCGAAAGGCAAGTCTTTGGAACTTGCAGGCAAAGGATGTAAAACTCTCTCAGTTCTCCTTTTTATGATACTTTGGTGATACGTTTTTAATGATAAGCTTTTAGAAATCTACTAAAATCATAATTAACATATGTATTATTAAGATTTATTAAAAGCCGATACCTATATTTTAGTACATTATTATTGTTTTTCATGTTTACTTTGGTAAATACTGTTTTTTTACTATAATAAAGTACTACGCCGTTTCTATGCTGTTGACATTTTTCCCCTGTGTATCAAAATTTTCTTACTACCTAGTAAGCTGTTGTACAGTCATCAGCAATAGTATCTTACACAACTAGGGCCGCAAAAATATATGACGCGCTCTTATTGCGCTCCAAATAAGAACGTGTCACATATTTTTGCAGCCCTAGTTGTGTAAGATCTTTTGCTGATGACTGTACCTAAGTAATCCGTGCAAATATTTATTTACTCAATGAGTTTCATGCAATATTGTTAATGAATAGCATACGTAAGTACGTTGTCTACCAATACATGTACATATTTCAAAAACAATTTTAGCATTTAATTAATAAATAGCAATACAGCGGTGCAAAGCCTAGAAGGCTTCATATTTATGCAAGTCGCACAGACTAGAAATTTAGTTCATACCTATAATGTAATTTAATTACACGTTGTTAGGTACATAAATTCAAATGTTAGACTAATAATGAAAAGTCAGTTAACTATTTTGTATACATACAAATATTTAATTATTCATTATTAATTTTGTTCGTTGTTAATTAATTAATTTTGAAAGGATGGGAACCATTTCACTGGAAAACGAAATTAGACCTACCTGTTTATCAATTAGACAGCGATTTTTTTCCTGTTGACAAGCTCATCAGATAACCTCGGCATCAGCTACCTGCCGATTTTTCCCTGGGGGCTACAGTATGAAGTTCTTCAAAAAAGGAGTGTACAGGTTTTTAAAGGGTCGGCAACGCGCATGTTATATCTCTGATGTTGCAGGTGTCCATAGGCTACGGTGACTGCTTACCATCAGGTAGGCCGTGTGCTCGTTTGCAACTGACATGGACATAAAAAAAGACAAGATACACATAAAATATCACTAGTTAAAATGAAACGTAAAAATGTAAGTAGGTGTGCATATCGTCTTTGGTGTTATAGGAACATTACCATAATCCTTGCATCTCAACTCAAACCATCGATTATGACCAAAAGGTATTCTGAATTATATATTTTTATCATACGGAGCTGCCAATATGTGATTCATAGCTAATATTAATAACTCTTCACCAACCAAACTAATGTCTGTCCTTACAAGTCACTAAGCTACATACAAGAGGGGCTTAGAGTTTCATTTTCCTTACGTGACGAATTCGCTGGGTCGCGTCATTATCTGTAGAAGAACGATATAAGTACCTTCATTATATGACTTATTTATTGAATCAAATTTATGAACTTCCAGCATAACGTAACGGCATCTAACCGTGAAACCGCCCCATACTGACGCGTGTGAACATTTGAAGCAGAAACTTACTCCTCTACGCTTCTGACGCCAGTTAGACACCGAAATTGAAGCGCAATTCCAGAATTTACAAGATGAATTTGAAATAGGCGTTTAATAACGACGATACGCCATTTTGATTCGTATTATGTGGAACGATGGCCTAACGCTTTGGAAATGTTATTAATTAAATCTGAGGCTTAAAACATAAGCACTGGCAATTTACGTGTTTACAAAGCTAGCCTTTGAAGTAGATTAAATATTACTAAGCCGGAACATTTGCTATTTAGATGACTATATTTAAGCTCTCCAATAAGAATAGCAAAACAAAATTAGGTCTCGATATAGATTATCTAAGCTGTGTTTGTTATGTTATGGATTACGGATGTGCAATGCTTACTTTCTAATGGTCTTTGAAAAGGAATGTTTTCAGGATCACTTCGTTATTAGATTTAGATAACAGATCCCTACTTTGATAATATACGTATAGTAGGTAGTCACCTACCTATAAATATATTCTTACACATCGTGTACTACAACTTTCATACAAACTTCTAGAGACCTCAAAAAAAGACAGACGTTTTTCCTTTTCGCTAGTACCTGAATACGCCGGTTTATATTAGCCATATATCCATTAATTAGTACCTGCCTCGTAGTCCTTACAAATAATTAATATGAAAGCAAAATATTTATTCATTATTCCAATAATCTTAATCTATATATATAAACGTGAAAGACCTGACTGACTGACTGACTGACTTAAATCAACGCACAGCGCAAACCGCTGGGACTAGAAAGTCAAAATTTGGCAACTAGATTCCTTATAAGGCGTAGGGGTCCACTAAGAAAGGATTTTTCAAAATTCATGCCCTAAGGGGGTTCAAAAGGGGATGAAAGTTTGTATGGGGTTAAAGTTTTCTTTTAAGCTAGGAATTTGAAACTTCGTTAAAAGATATATCATTAAAATACAAGAAAACTAATTTCAGCGTTTTTGAAAATTCATCCCTTAAGGTGGTGAAAAATGGGTTGACAGTTCGTATGGATATCAAAAAAAAATTTCCAGCGCGGGACTTGAATCTTTGTATTTGGGGATATTATTAGAAGACAATAAAAGTAATTTCAGTGTTTTGTAAAATTCATCCCCTAACAGGGTTAAAAAGAGGATGAATGTTTGTATGGGGTTTAAGTTTTCTTATGAGCTATGAATTTGAAACTTCCTTAAAAGATATATCATTAAAATAGAAGAAGACTAATTTCAGCGTTTTTGAAAATTCATCCCCTAAGGTGGTGAAAAAGGGGCTGAAAGTTTGTATGGATATCAACCATTTTTTGAGTGTGGGACTTGAATCTTTGTATTTAGGGATATTATTAGAAGACAGGAAAAGTAATTTCAGCGTTTTGTAAAATTCATCCCCTAACAAGGTTAAAAAGGGGTTGAAAGTTTGATTCCAATACAAATGGATTTGAAACTTCTTAGAAAGACATAATAGCCGATTACAATAAAAAGTAATTGCAACGTTTTTGGAAATTCAACCCCTAAGGGGGTTAAAAAGGGGATAAAAGTTCGTCTGAGGGTGCAAATTTTATTTTAAGCAAGGAACTTGAAACTTTGTAAAAACTTTTTAAATTAAAATACAAGAAAACTAATTTCAGCGTTTTTGAAAATTCATCCCCTAAGGTGGTGAAAAGGGACTGAAAGTTTGTATAGATATCAAACATTTTTTCGAGCGCGAGACTTGAATCTTTGTATTTGGGGATATTATTAAAAGACAATAAAAGTAATTTCAGCGTTTTGTAAAATTAATCCAACAGGGTTAAAATGGGTTTCAAAGTTTGAATCCAGTACTAATGCTTTGAAAATTCTTAGAAAGGCATAATAGCCGATTACAAAAAAAAGTAATTGCAACGTTCTTGGAAATTCAACCCCTTAAAAAGGGGATGAAAGTTCGTCTTCACGTGCAAATATTATTTGAAGCTAGGAACTTGAAACTTTGTAAAAAGGTATTCAATTAAAATACAAGAAAACTAATTTCAGCGTTTTTGAAAATTCATCCCCTATGGTGGTGAAAACGGGGTTGAAAGTTTGTATGGATATCATACATATTTTGAGCGCGGGATTTGAATGTTTGTATTTGGGGATATTATTAGAAGACAATAAAAGTGATTTCAGCGATTTGTAAAATTCATCCCCTAACAGGGTTAAAATGGGGTTCAAAGTTTGTATACATTACAAATGCTTTGAAACTTCTTAGAAAGACAATAGCCGATTACAAAAAAAAGTAAGTGCAACTTTTTTTTAAATTCAACCCCTAAGGGGGTTAAAAAGGGGATGAAAGTTCATCTTGGGGTGTAAATTTAATTTTAAGCTAGGAACTTGAACTATTTGCAAAAAAAAGGTATTAAATTAAAAAACATAAAAACGAATTCAAGCATTTTTGAAAATCATCCCCTAAGGTGGTGAGAAAGGGGTTGATAGTTTGTATGAAGATCAGATATTTTGTGAGTGCGGAACTTGAATCTTTGTATATAAGGGCATAGGCACAGGCACCTATTATGAGAATACAAGAAAAGTAATTTCAGCAACCAACATCAAAATTCACTTGACTTAAAACTTCATACAACTTGCTAAAAAAGAAAGTACTTAATTTCAACATTGCTTGGACATGAAAATTATGGTACTAAAGATGTAAAATGTTGAAGATAAGATTCCACGCGGACGAAGTCACGGGCAACAGCTAGTATCACCATAAAGCTGTGTAGATACGTATCTACAGATAGGTAACACGTTTTAGAGCCACGCGCTGACATGTACCTAATGTGTTTGTTAACCCCTCAACTGCCTTGTCCCGTATCCGTCCCAGACAATTTGGACTGTAATAAAATTAATAATTTGGTTATTAATTCAGTAGCAAATTTTTGACACTGGCGTTCGAGGGGTTAAATGTATTTAAAACGTTTTGAGTTACTAGGTACTCATGTACCTATTTAGTAGACTTAAATATTTTAAAATTATATTTAAATTTCCGACTAAACTTAGGTATTTTAATTTCATTAAACTAGTGGAAATAATTCAACAGAAACAAAATACGGTAGTTAAGTGTCATATATATTTAGTGACTACTAGAAAATGTCCGTAGTGGCACTAGCGGAAAGCCAGAAAGGCTATTCTCGACCAACATTGCATTAATTGTTGCAGTTAATTAACAGTGCTACTAAGGTCCATTTTGCGGTTCGAAATACAGCTTCTTAGAACGAAAGCAATACTAATTCTAATTTACGAAACACCACTGCACATATTTTGAATTGTTGGCTTGCAATGCTGCCAGACTATTTGCTAAATGCTGTAAACATTATTGTTTACGAATTACATTATTTTAGCAACGTGTATTAAACTTCGTTTTAGCAAATAACGGGGGGTCCGACAGGTCAAAAATTATCCTATCGAAAGTGCCCATATCGGATTGTCTGGTGCTATAGGAAACACAGATGTTAGAGAGTGCCATGTAGCATGAAGTCCGCCTTTTTTGGGTTAACTTTTTTTGCCATACTTACAGATTTTTTACATGAACTACATTTATGTAATACATTTTTCTTTTATCCGATATGCGATATCGGATCGGACGATATAAGAACGCTCTAACATGTTAGTAATTTACCTTTTTTACACCTACGCAACGAAAATAACGGCCTCCTAGCCTAGTCGGTAGTGACCTAACTGTGGGACTAGGTACACTGAGAGAAAAATCATTAGTAAACTAAACCAGAAATTAAAAAACAGTTCTGTACTGGGGGAAAAAATGAAGTTTAGTAATAATTATAGACGTTTCACTATTTCTGTAAAGTTTATTTATTTCTACAAACAGCTCAGTAATCCTTAATCTAATTTCAACAAACAGAGAATAGAAATTGCAAGAACTAATTGAAATTGCAAAAGTCAATTTGTATTTATTTTTTATTAGTTTATTATTTATTACTTGACTCTCCTTGTCCCCGGATTAAGTTTATTTTTATAATTCTAAGTGTGTTTTTGTTATCCTTTTCTCTCAGTGTAGATCTGTGTACAATTGTCTTATAATATTTATTTATTCGACACTCGTATTTTACATGCATTGACGCGCTTGGTCTATTTTATAATACTTCTCAAGCTTTATTGGATTCCGTCCCAAAGTGCTCCTTGGGTCACATCTAATTATGTTTTCATTAAATTTTAACTTATCAAATTTACCTTTTGGCCAGGGGACACAGGAAGCCCGGTAAGTATTCATTCAAGATTGAAACTCTACATAGGTACTTATTTACTTGTAAATTATCGGTTAGGTTATTTATTGTCTTCGAGAATAGACAGGAAGTGTCAAATTAGCAACGCTCAAAGAGCCTCGCCAATGGGGAAGATATATGACCTCCTAAGTAGCTCGTTCAATATGAACTCCGCACACTCAATAGAGCTACTTCATCAAAAAGGCTTAACAGGAAGCCTTCTTTGCTAGCTATTGAAATTTGGGTACTGAACGTCTGATAAATTTCTAGGTAACATAGTAGAACATTTATTTCTCATAATAATATCTCCAGAGTAACAGAAATTTTGATAGAAAAGTTCGTATTGCGGATGAAGCGTAATAAGAACCCTTCTCCGATGGAAAGCCACATATAATCGAGTTTCCCTGTGAATTTATTAATGGCTCTTGCCTTTGTTAAAAGTGTATTCAATATAAACACTACCATTTTGTGTTAGCCCGCTCTTAACCATCGCTCGATATGCAACTTCGCTGCTATTTATCACGGCGGCCTCCGCAAACGCTTGTATCTCGTCGAATCCATTAAATTTATTAAACAACCATTATGTGCCCTGCTCAACGTTCGAAAATTATTAATGGACGAATCTTTATGGAAATTATGGCCAAGAATGCCCTGAAGAATATGAAGTAGTACTCAAGTTTTTTAATTATTTTTCACATTTAGTCACCGTGCTTTGAGTTTTTGTGTGACAATACGCGGTTATCATAATGATGCGAATTTGCGCATCGCTCCGGTGTTTGAGCGTGACAGCGCTATGTGCGTATATAGCGATGTCCCACTCGCACACCGGAGCCACACCTCGGACACTGGCGATCAAATGTATGAAACAAACGCGTTCCTTCGCACAGTCTAAGCTCGTGTAGGTGAACGCGTACCATGCTTGTGTGAGTGAGATAAGACGTGCTAGGGTTCCCGCCATTTTGTTATCAAGTTCGATGACCTCAATGACTCAAAACTCATTGCGCGAATTAGGAAGAAATAAGAATCGTATTATGCTGTAATAGTTTCCTATTTTGAATCAGTATAAACGAAGTATCAAAATTTTTGTAAGGAAATTCAGGCCACCAAAATATTACGTAAGTTGAAAATATGATTTTTTGTTCATATAGATATTGTGTTGTTTTCAGTGTGATCTGATAGGTTTTGTAAATATTTGTTTAATATTTTAATATTTTACGTGGCCTCCGCTCTGCGCACCGCGTCGTCGCGTCCTTGCCAGCCGGTAACTGTGAGGTAACCGAGAGCGGATGGGCGGCACTTTCAACGGGAGGCAGGGAGTGTCCATACTGTACGTTAGTACTCTTTATTATACTGTGCCGGAGCGAAGTGCGTATTCGCATCCGACGTGAAGACTGCCTCAGGAGTCAGGGTGTGCTCCCGGTAGGTACGTACTAGTTTTCAATATAGGTTCTTAAGTAATATCAGTTCCGAAAGCGGGAATTCCCAGTTCTCGTCATTCAGATTCAGTCCCGGAAGCATTCCCTATTCTGACTTATGTTTGGGAAAACTTTTGAAGAAAACTTAACTGACTTTGGTGAATTTGATTTAAGTTGTTGATTGTTAGTTTTTATGTTCCTATTAAAACAAGAAAATTACTAAACATTACAAACTTAACTAAAAATATATACCTAATTATGGCATTTTCATCAACAAAACTTGTACGTCTAAATGTTTTTGTTCAGGAAGCACGTTTTCTGTATACCTGTCTGTATCATGTTCTTAGTTAAGGCGTTTTGGAACACACTACGATCACGTGACTATAACGTGACCGACGCGTACAAGCAAATTGTAACGAACAAACTGACTTGTTGTGGAATACACGGAGTTCTCAATTATGTTATTGTTTTATTGAATACTTAAATTGCTTAACACGATACATGGCGCAGTCTACTCCGGCAATCATGTCGATGTTTAACATTCCTGAAAAGTTAAACGTATCAGGAAATCTGTCGGAGAATTGGAAAACGTTTGAACAGAACCTGAAAATATATTTGGTGGCGTCCGGCTTAGACAAAAGCGATGACACAAGGAAAGTGGCGATCCTTTTAAATGTAATTGGTGAGGATGGCATTAAAATCTACAATAACTTTGCGTTGACGACGACGGAAGACGTAAAGTTTGAAGATGTCATGAAGAAGTTCAAGGACTATTGTGAGCCTAAGAAGAATGTCCTTCATTCAAGGTTTCTTTTTTACACCAGAAAGCAGGAGGAGAGCGAACCATTTGACAGCTTCCTAACTGATGTAAAGAGGCTAGTTAAGAGTTGCAAATTTGGAGCGGAAGAAGATGATGCTGTTCGCGACCGACTCGTTTTGGGTACCAATGACCTGCATACCCAGAAGAAGATAGTGATAGAAGGCGATGCAGAATTGGATACGGTAATCACAAAGTTGCGACTTGCCGAATTAGGATGTCAACATGCTGCAGAGGTCCAGGGCGGCAAAGTCAAGGTTGACAAGGTGATTGAAAAAAAATCGAACAGCAAACCGGTACATAATAATAATAATATGGTACTGAAATGCAAATGGTGCGGAGAACAACATGAGCGTAAACTCGAAGTGTGTCCGGCTCGAGGCAAATTATGTACAAAGTGCAATCGGTACAACCATTATGCTGCAGTGTGCCGCAGCAAATATGTAAAAGCTATTGCAGACAATCAGGAAGATAGTGATGGTGAATTTTATTGTGGCAGTGTTCAGAAGGTACGTTCTAAAGAATGGACACAAGCATTATTAATAGAAGACACCAAGAGTATTAAGTTTAAGCTTGATTGTGGTTCAGATGTTAACTTGATTCCATTCAGTGATTATCAAGCGATTAAACAAAGAAAAAACCTGAAGTTGGAATCTTCTAAATGTAATCTCTATGCTTACAACAATACAGGGATAAAAGTATATGGCTCTATATTGTTGGAAGTCAAATTAATGAGTAAATGCTATTTTATAGAATTTATTGTTACAGATTCAGAGTTTCAACCAACCCTGGGCAGAGATGCTTGTTCAATGCTAGGTTTGGTTGAAAGAAAATACATTAATAAAATTGACTCACTGGAAAATGACATTGTTACAGATGATCCAAGGAAAATTGAATTAATTGCAAAGTACCAAGATGTATTTACTGGGACAGGGAGATTTCCAGCTGAATGTCAAATACTACTAAAAGAAGGGTCTGTACCAATCTCTAAACCACCTCATCGTGTTCCTCTAAAATTAAAAGAAAAACTTAAGTCTGAACTTGAACGCTTGTGTAAAAAAGGTGTCATTTCAAAGATGGATGAAGCCACAGAATGGATCAATAGAATTGTAATAGTTGAGAAAGACCAAAATGCAATCCGTGTGTGCTTAGACCCTAGGGATCTAAATAAGTGTATTCTTAAGAAATATTATGAAATACCGACTATAAATGACCTTAAATCTAAAATATCTGATGCTAAATATTTCTCGGTCCTAGACTTGAAAGAGTCTTTTTGGCAAATTGGTCTTTCTGAATCTAGTAAAAAGCTTTGTACATTCTCAACAGTCTTTGGCACATACAATTTTAATGTTTTACCATTCGGATTAGACATTTCAGCTGAAATATTTCAAGAAAACTGTGAAAATTGTTTCAAAAACATAGAAAATACATTTATATACATTGATGATTTTTTAATATATGGCAAAACAAAAGAGGAACATGATGTGGCTTTAGAAAAAGTCTTATTAAGGGCACGAGAATTAAATATTAAATTTAATCTTAAAAAATTTCAATATCTCCCTGAAATAGTAAAGTATTTTGGTCATGAGATAATTAATGGTTGCCTGATGCCTGATAAAAATAAGGTTAAAGCTATAATGGATTATGACTCGCCCTCCGATAAACAAAGTTTACAAAGGTTTCTGGGCATGGTAAATTATATGAGAGATTACATCCCAAGATTGTCCGAATTAACAAGCCCGCTAAGAGAACTTTTAAAAAAAGATGTTATGTTTCAGTGGGGAGCGACTCATGAAAAGTGTATTGAACAAATCAAAAACATTCTTATTAGTCCACCTGTTTTAAGAAATTTTGATCCCAAGCAACCTTTAACTATCCAGACTGATAGTTCAAAAAATGCAATTGGCTGCGTTTTGATGCAGTTTAAACAACCAGTTGCATTTGCATCTAAAAGCCTAAGTAAAACTGAATGTGAATATGGTCAAATAGACAAGGAATTTTTAGCCATTTTATTTGCTTGTAAAAAATTTCATTATTATATATATGGTAGGCATACTGTAGTCCAAACTGATCATCAACCATTAGTTGCATTAATGAAAAAAGAAATTTATTCTATTGCATCACAAAGACTACGAAAAATAAGATTAAAACTAAATATATATGATATTGATGTCCAGTATGTTAAGGGTTCACAGATGTTGATTGCGGATGCTATAAGTAGAGCATCTTCTAAAGCTGATGCTAGTACACTTGAACAATCTTTGGACCATGTTGTTCATACTGTGAATGTATGTGATAGCTTACTCATAGAGATTACAGAAGCCACATGTAAAGATGCAGCACTATCCCAAATGATAGAATACTGTAATAACTAATAATGGTTGGCCTACAAATATTGATAAAGTTACAGATCTTGTCAAACCTTATTGGAAATTAAAAAATAACATTGTAGTTGAAAATAATATTGTTTATTTAGATAATAGGATTATAGTTCCCTCATCTCTTAAAAAAACTGTTATGGAAAGAGTACACTCTGCACATTTTGGTATCACTAAAACTCTGGGTAGAGCAAAGTCACTTTTCTTTTGGCTAAACATGAAAAGTGATGTCATTGATACTATAAGTAAATGTCATTTATGTGAAAAATATAGTACTAAAAAAGTAAAGGAATCCTTATTATTAGATGAAACTACACCATCACTCCCATATCATAAAGTGGGTTGTGACTTTCTGAACTATGGTAATGAAAACTATCTAGTAGTGGCTGACTACTATACTAAGTGGTTTGATCTAATAAAAGTTAATTCTATGACTGCTGCAACAGTTATACAAATATTAAAAACCTTATTTGCTACTCATGGTATACCAAGCATTCTCAGAGCTGACAACATGCCATTCAACTCAATTGAATTTAAAAACTTTGCAAAATTGTATAAATTCTCTGTTGTCACATCTAGCCCGCTGTATCCTAAATCAAATGGCTTTGTTGAAAAATATGTTGGTATAGCAAAGAATATGTTAAAAAAATGCAAGGATGAAAATTTAGACATACATCTTTTTATCTTAGAATATAGGAATAGCCCAGTGATAGGTTCACCATACTCTCCATCTCAATTGTTGTTTAGTCGTTTTACCAAGTCTACACTGCCAATACACAACAACTTGCTTGCACCAAAAGTAGTCACTGATTTTGATAAATATCAAGAAAAAAGAAACATTATGAATAAAACGAATTATGATAAAACTGCCAAATATTATAATTATACTCTAGAAAAAGGGCAAGATGTTGTATATCGCAGAGAAAATGTATGGTTGCCAGCCAAAATAGTGGACTCTCACAGTTCGCCCAGGTCTTACTTGATCCAAGATGATCAGGGTTCTATGTTAAGAAGGAACTCTTCGCAACTGAAGCCATCAGCAACTTCCAAGAGCCCATCAGATGTTTCTGTTAGCTCGCCGAGACGATGTGTTATACCTCTAGAGGATGGGGACTCAGAGTTGCCTATGGGCTCAGAACAAATGATGGAACCTGGACCTTCGGCTAATTGTGAAGGCAGACCTGAACGTGTTATTAACCCTCCAACTTATCTTAAAGACTATGAGACAGACTTGTCACATAAGGGGGAAGATGTATCATGTTCTTAGTTAAGGCGTTTTGGAACACACTACGATCACGTGACTATAACGTGACCGACGCGTCCAAGCAAATTGTAACGAACAAACTGACTTGTTGTGGAATACACGGAGTTCTCAATTATGTTATTGTTTTATTGAATACTTCAATTGCTTAACACGATACACTGTCTACTTAAATAAAGAAACCTTTTCTCAAAAATGGACGGCAAACTCGACTTTGCCGTCTAAAAAATAGGTCGCGAAGCGCGTAGTTTATGGTCAGTCAAAAATTAAAAAGTTAAAAACATTGCAGTCTCGATTTTGGGACTGCAATGTTGCATACAAATTCCATTATTTGTCGAGTTCCAAACTTTTTAAAATTTGAAATAGCCATATCAAATGAAGGCACAGGCCCATTAAACAGCCAAACAGATGGTTAGTACTGCGACTATTTAGCTGTCTCAAATAGGTTGGCGTATTTTCGGCAGAAAAATACACTTCTATTTTTTTATTAAAAAAATAAAAAGGCGGCAAGGGCTTGTTTCTGTGAAAATGTATACGTAAGAACGTTGCTTTTGTAAAATATTTATATGATATTTATATTTATTGCACCATTTTTGAGAAAAGCACTATATATGACTCGGCTGGAAGGCTACTTGCTGGCTTCGGATTCAATTAAACGGACTCCCAAGGTCGTCCGTTTAAAACGAATCCTCAGCCTGCAAGTAGCTACTTCCGAGCCTCGACAATAATGTACTATTATTTGATTATTTATGCAAGAAATACCGCGTTTATGCCATTTTGTAAATACTTCATGGGCCTAATAATTCCAACTCTAATGGTACACATTAAGCTCCAAATAATAGAAATTAATTCCCAAAATTATTATAACGTTAAACACTGCAGTAAACACATTTCATCGGATTATCAACGTGAGGCTTGAAACGGCACAGAGATACCGCAAAATATAGCATTTAAAGTCGCGTAAATTATTGGTTTCACTGCCGGCTTGGCGAGCGGCTGCGCCGTCAAGCGGCGCTGTGACGCGGCAATGAATGTGGCACATAAATTAATGGCGCCTCCTGATATGTAGCGGCTGTAGCACTACGTTACGGGTTACGGGATATTGGAATTCTAGATTACTGGCCTAACTAATATACGATCAGGCCAGTGTTCAGCAGTGGTAAAGTTGTAGATATAGTTAAATTCACATATTTAGGGAATTACTTCTAATGTACATACATTAGAAGTAATTCCTCAAAGCTCAGAGTGCATCCGTATTTCACGAATACTTAAATAAACAAGTTCATAACTCGTTCAATATATATTGATATGCGACCATAGATTTCCTTACACAGACTCTGTTTAGTAATACTTAGAAAGATTACTAGATATTTCTTTTACTAGTAAAATACTGCGCATTGACTAGCCACATTACATCACGCAGATAAATTCTACGGCGTGTTATTCGACAGCGACCGAAGATTTTAACATTAGCCTTACGTGGATGAAACGGAAATCAGCGGTTGCGCTCTCATGATACAAATAATTAGTATAGGACGCTCAAAGTGTGGCAACCAGTAACCACTAATCATCTTAATATAGGTACCTATTTCATCTAGTAAGTGTAGACAAACTCAAATTCAACTTCAACTTTATAATTATAAGCTTCATTGGAGTTATTTCTCAACGAAATTAAACCTGACAATTTTGTGTTTTGAAATAATTTTCGCCGTTGAAAACAGTCGTCTCCAAAGTTGAGATCTACGGACAGCCTAGCCAATCTGTGCCAACAAACGAAGATTATGCAGATTGGCTCATTAATATGCACGGCACTCCTAAAATACCCACTTGATTAACAGGGCCGCAGCGAATCCCTAAGCAGATAGTTTGCCATTCATAAACGCTACGCACGAATTGTGTCTAATCAAATCTAAGGTGATTAGATCAGTCTGGTAATATATTTGGGTTTGTAAGTACCTAAGTAAGTAGGAGAGAAGAGATGCCTGTTAGACACAATAGCTAACAGAAGGGGCAAGATGGTTGGCCACTTGATACGGCACGACAGATTCTTTTTAAACATCCTGGAGGGCAAGATTGAGGGGAAAAGAGGCAGAGGAAGGCCCAGGCTCACATATCTCAGCCAAATAAAAGAAAAAGTTTCTGTCGTATCGTACGAGGGAATTAAAAGGCTGGCCCAGCAAAAAGAAGAGTGACGATTACTCCACCGACAAGAGCATAGCTCTTAAATATTGATGATGATGAAGTACCTAGTTCACTTGCCGAGCCTCCGTAGAACCAGCAAACACCAGGAATCTATACCGGCAGCGGCAGCTTTTAAATTTTGATTTATCTTACTCAAATTGATCTTTTCTCACAGTAATGCCTATCTGCGTAAAATCAGAGACATTGTTCGTTAAATGTTAAAGCAAGAATAATGATGTCCATTACCAGTGTCAGATTAGTTCAGTATCATGGTAACATTCCATTTCCAACCGCAGCTGCACTACCGGTACTGAACGCGTCGCTGTCATTGTCAATTTCCATAGTAAAATGAACAGTAGTGCAGCTGTCGTTGGAAATGGACTGTCACCTTTAGTATTATACTCGTAATTTATACCGCATTAAAGTCTGATTTAAAACTGCCTGCTTACTCCTGTAGAAATTTCTCTCTCAATTTCGCGCTGGTTGAGAACCTATTTAAATGTATTAAATTTTATTATTAATTTTAGGAATGGTCCTTCATAATTAGTAATATTATATATATACTCGTATTTTCCAATAGGCATCGAAAGCCGACGCCTAAGTAGGTACTCCTGAATCGTAGAACTGGGTTAAGATGTTTCAAGGGGGTCAAAGGACGCCAGCTTAATTTCTACTTGACCGACAAGCTCAAATATCAATTCATACAAACGGCAAAATAAATTCAGATTGCGAACCTAGCAGCGCAATGTTATCAAGGAAATTGAAAGAAAAATCACCCATTATCCGCAGCTGCAACATTGCACCAGCAGTCATGCTAAACTTATAGCAGTCCAATGTCATATTTGAAGCAAACGGATGTTCTCTTTAAATATAGGTACCTATCAGAGTTAGTAAAAATACTTACCTATGCCATTATAATGTTTCTACAAAAGAGTTCATACATAAATACTGTGGAAATATGCGAGTAAAAACAAGCGAGTACAAAGAATGGCGCGTTTGACATTCCGTTCGTGAAAAATAACTTTCATTTATTACCACTTCTTTGTAAATAAAACTGTCCAAATATTTATAACCCTGCCCCCTTCCCCTAAGAGTAATTCGCGGAGTTTGCTGAAAACGTGAAAATTGTAACAAGTAGGTAACTAAAGAACTCGTAAAAGAGTAATTAATTTCTTCATAGCAGTAAATATAGTATTTTGAATAAATGATATAAGTACAATAATATTATTTTAAAACATTGTACTTAGATACTTTAGATATCGACAATACCCTAACCTACGTAAATAAAACTACATAATATCGGCCGGATCAACAAATTGCAGATAAGTATGTAAGTTCAAAATTCTAACAATATCACTAGATGTGTCATAATTTTAAAACATAAACGAGCATCAATGAGAAATGAATCATGAAATCAAGTGACAATAACTAAAAGTGTCTTTATTAGGTTTTCGTTGTCTCATAAGGTACAGCAATATCTCAGTGAACCCGAAATCAGGGCAGAAAGCCAGGTCAGACCGGCGACAGAGTGTCTGGCCAACACTGCTGAAGTTAGAGGCCACGTGAACTAGTGCGTCCCAAAGTTGACCTTTGAGCGATTAAACAAACACGAGACAAATAACAACAATATAGGTATTTCCATCTCTCACACTCTGAATGTCGTTCATTATTATGTAATCCAATATTCTTAGGCATCATTTCTTAAGGCTTCCTTCTCTGCATAGTCTAATAAAACATGGTCTTCTCTTCCCAGAGTGATACAAGCCTACGTCACAATAACATGGCCGCTATATAGTATAGCGCTATCGCATATTATCATATAGCGCTGTCGCATGATGACGTAGGCTTGTGTCAGTCAGGTGACCTAGAAAAGACGGGAAGAGAGTACCAGGCGGAGTATATTATTATACCATGCTTCTACATTTACATTTTTTAATACGTATGAATTTTACGAATATTTAAGCATTTGCCTCATTACACACCTAGGGGTCAGATCGAAAATTAGAATTCAGTATACCACAGTTTTATCGCAAAAGCGTTAAATTAAAAGCGGATAAGAATGTCAGAATAAATCTTTTTACTTAGCGTTAAGCTGTCTCCGTCTGAACTCAACATAACTTGAAATATTCTAAAGCCTTTAATCCGAATCGCTATAAAATCGCAAACGTTGCCTTTTAGGGATGTATCCTTGAAAACTGGCAGATTAATTTAAATTTGCATGGACAGTCTCTCGTATTATTATTATTATTTATTATTATTATTTAGTATTTCAACAAGCAAAATTGTTAGCTTCACTTAAAATATTCCTGACGGAAGTGTCACGAAATGTAATATCCGCCCTGTGTTTAGAACAAACAATATTAAACTTTATATTTTTAGACGATAAAAGGAGTAAAGAGACTACGACTTGCTGTGAACGTGGCCTGTGGACAAGAATCCAGGGTGTTATAGTAAAAAACAGAAAAAAAGGGATTTGTTATTCAGTTTTTATGAAAAAAACCTTCTATATTTTTCTTAAATAACGCCATGATAAAAAGGTGATTGGCTGCGCAATCGAAAAAACGGGACACTTAAATACCTAATTAAAAAATAACATGTACATGTAGTAAATACTGCTTTTCTGACAAGATGGGATTAAAAGCAGACTTTTCGCCTAGCAATATTCATTATGTCACGCGCTTGGCGGTTTCGTCGCTAGCAAGCTCATGAATTAAGGTAGGGGCCATTATGGCAGACAGGAAATTTGCACGCCTCGCGTTTCAGATGCGTAGATACGGCTATTTTATATAATAACCCAGCCTGCTGCAAGCAAATTTATGAAGCCGAATGCAGAGTAAATATTTAGAGAACTACAAACGTTCGCTCTCAAAATATTAAGTATTGCTTTATAGGGTATATTTTTAAATATCAAAATAGAAGCAAATTAGTCAACTATGATGTCTGATTCTACTTACATTTAAAATGCGAAAGTAAACTGGCTGGATGAAATGCTAGTGAGGAACAGTGTATTCCTGATCGTATTTAGATATTGAAATGTTTAAGTATTTCCAATCATATTTCTTTTCAAACATTTTAACAACTGACTTTTTCAATGAATGACGTAACGTACATTTTCATTTGCGATATTAGCATTTAGGATCACATTCTGACATGGTGACTGTAGATAATAAAATAAAGAAGACAATTGTAGTAGATATTTCCATCGTTTATTTATTTTTCGATCGACGCGACGCCAACGATTGACTATTGACACCTTGATTACGCTTCCAAGTAAGGTATCGTAAACAGTATAAAGTACAATTTATGTTTAAACTCGTCCCCTATCTAGGCGGTTGAAATTTTAAGACCTGAAGTTTTAATGGGAATGTCATACTGAAACAAATGAATCCGAGTGCAAAAAATTTAGCTCTATAAGCTAAATATTACAGTGGCACCGAATAATCCATTCATTCATTAATCCGAAATACAGAGTAGTCCTCAAAGCTTACAATCAATATCAATTTACAGGTAGTTAAATATTTAAATTCGGAATAATGGAATAGGTACAGGCGTATTTCATTATTTTCGTTTGGCAGATTTTTTATGGAACATAAAAATCTAAAGAAAGCATGCAAAAGAGATATAGGTATGTTACTAATACCCATGTATCATGTTCATGACGAAATCCGACGCCGCACCAAGGTACGAGACGTGGGTGACGTCATTACCAAGCTTTAATGGAGTTGGGCGGGACATGTTGCCAAGCAGAGTGATGACAAGTGGACCAAAATGTTGACAGATTGGTGGCCGTTTTCTGACGAAAGAAACGCTTGGTCCGTTGGCTCGTCGTTTGACGTCGTTAGGTATATGACGTTCGAATAAATCACGGGGCACTTTTGGATGAGACTAGTCCAGGACCGGGATAAAGGGTGTAGGTACCTACATGAAGAGAGGCCGTGGTCGACTCAAGGCTAAAATGATGATGATTATGTATCATGTTTGTGGGTTAAACTAGCCTCCGCTACGTTAAATTTATACACAGAAAATACTTTACATGATTATTAGTATTAATAATTTGTACTACATTAATTAATTCTTACAAAAAATGATACAATCAATAATAATCATCTCAGCCATAAGACGTCCACTGCTGAACATAGGCCTCCCCCTTCATTATAATAATGCCAAAACCAAATCATGTCATTACCTAAAAAACGAAATCAAAGGCGTATGCTAATTGTAATAACAGTTTATGAATTTGACCTGAATTCAATTATCAAAAGAGATGTTTCTGGTTAAAGTCATATGACATATCCATAACGAACCCAGATCAACTTCATAATCTGTTATTACCAGAATACGCTCCCAGTAAAATGATCCTAGGATGAAATTAGTAAATCACTAGCGATACAACGATCGGTACCGCTGCCAGTGGCAATCCATTATCTCAATTCACTATCAGTCATAAGCGGCAACAATGGAGCTTATAATTTAATAATGTAAGTAAGGCCTGATTCGAAACAAATTTGACAAATTCAGAGTGATTTTTCTTGGATATTTTCTAGCTTACTTTATATATACACTACGACATTATAATTATCAGAATCACAAAATTATTATACCAAAAAATTTATTTTTTATCAATTCTAAGATGATCAAAAAAATCAAATAAACGCCGCCGTCTTTTTAATTAGGCGCCAAATTGCTGTCAAAAACTTGATAAGTATGGAAGAAACTTGCACATAACTAATTTCCAACATAACCTGTTACCTAATATTATACCAATACTGAAAGGTAATTTCATTGCAATATCCATGAAACAATGAGGATCTAGACATATCTTCAAATATCTGGCGTATCAGGAATTTCGTCGATGTGGTGTCAGTTACCGGGCATTGGTTACTTTTCGACAGAGAAATCGACACCAACATCACTAAAAGAAACGGTTCGCAGCTTTAGTTTAATAATGCGGATTTCCAATATTACTTTGATAATATTTGGAGATGATCCACGATGTTTATGAGGCAATCAGCATGCTTAAGCCAGTACCCTCGAAATCGGACCAAAAAACTTGATTCAACAAAGTCCCACAGTATTGACCTATTGAACGGTATGGAGTGGAGTGTCCAAGGAATTAGTTCGTTAAAACAACAAAAACTATATGCAATATAATATTTAAAAATAAACATTGTTCTTGATAGGACTCAAACTAAGAAACTGTCAAAAAACACTGTCGGATGTATGATGGAGGGCATACAACAAAACTAACGACAGGAGCGGGAAGAAATGGAAAATGATGAATTTACTTATAAATAACAATTTTTAAACAAATTTTCAATAAATTATGGAAAAACAAATCTTGATTCAGCTAGCTTCAGTACCATTAATAGGGTTTTCAATTTGGCAGATTGAATTCGAATCAGGCCTTACCATTCGGTAATTTAACTATCTATCGTTAAGTGATACCATAAATAATGGTACAATAGTCACAACAATTTTTGAGCACTACCTTTATTAAATATTTAACAGAGAAATAAAAAACACGGTTTTAAATTTTTAAATATAATTTTTGGCCTCCACGGTAATGGTAGGCACCCGTTGAAATACCTACATATGCTTTATTGTTTAATAATTGATGAGATGTTAATTAATGAAGTTTTTAGCAACTATAAAAATACACGTTAAAAATAATGTTTGGGGCTATTGTAGCTAGCCAGAAACCGATGTTAAGTTACATACATAAGTAATTAAAAATGTGGCTCTAACAAACAAAGGAACATTACACGTTACCCACCTGGTCCTGTATTCCCAATGCATTGCACCCACTATTGTTCGTCGCACACAAACCAATCTAGTAATCTTCAAATTACGATAGGGTATTCCATCGTAATTTCGATAAATCTTTTTCCCGATGCTTCTTTTGCCACATTTTCATTTAACCGAACGTGTTTTATTCAAAAACATTAAATCTACAAATATTTTGAAAAAGAGATCGCATAGAAACTGTTTGGAACCGTCTCGCTTGCGCTAATACATGTACGAAGAAGTAAAAGAGAATAGAGAAATGCACGCACGAATGATAACAGCCAGGTTGATATCCTATGTATATTTAGGTATTTAAATAAAAGTAAACAAAATCTACCCTCAAATGGCTCCTTAAGCCAGTTGAAGGTAAATAAAAACTTTACACGATCAAATAATGTAGATTAAAGCCAGGTCGTTCAGTGACTGATCCAGACGGTTTTGTAATTGGTGGGTTAGCTAATAAATGTTATTACTACCCGAAAATACACAAATTGTTTGTTTACTTTTATTTAAATACCTAAAGATACAGACATAAATGACATCACTATCACGCGTTCAGGGGAATGAAAATTTAGCAAATGAAACGTCAGAAAAAATATTTCGAGGTTGTGATAGGTGCTGATAAAGTTGTTGAGTACTTAACTCGAGGTCACAGTTACACTGGTATTCCTCATACGTTAGCTTGCTTATGGCAGGAACGCGGCGGGAACAGAGAAACAACTAGCCGTCGGCGTTGTCTGTCTCATAATTGTCTCCCGTAGGAGCTAGTACAAAGAAGGTAAATAGGTAATGTAATGTTCCTCCCCACAACAAACATTGTATTTTTGTGCTTATTACTCAAATTTACGAATAGGTACATTATTAAGAACGTAAATAAACATTTTAATTAACACTTACTTACAAAATCATCAATTCCAGACAGATGAACGGCTGGACGGACGGACAGACGGACAGAAGGACGAACAACAAAGTGATCCTATAAGAGTTCCGTTTTTTCCTTTTATGGTACGGACTACGGAACGCTAAAAATACCTACGTTTAATATCTTGATTACTGTCTTATCAATTTTTATTAATATCGTGAGGCTCATTACATTACAATGTACACTCAGGTTTAATGGAAATTTAATCCTTCTTAAAATGTTAAATATAAACACGTTAAAATAGGTAACATTCCTTTTGTTTCATCATTTTATTGAACAAAAGAAATTCAACTGAAGCAAATTATTAAGATATTTATTCTAGCAAATATTTTGTATCGTGGGCATTAAGAAGAATCCCAATAGGGAAGTATCTATCAATATTTACCCAAAAATATCCCAAGACAGACTTTTAAAAATCTAAAGATACAAGACTGAGATGTGCTTAGTTAAATTGTGTAATATAAATCCTAAAACGACTGATTAATTAAAAAGTCAGAATTAAGAAAAGAAAAAAATATCAAATAATACGTAAAATACGTAAATAAATATATAAATTGAATGGCATTGATGTATTTTAGCTGCTTTCACTAGTAGGGCTGCTTTTACGTGTATTTGACAACCAGAATCAAATGATACGTCACTAACTGTTCAACATATACAATTATTTTACTTTAAAGCAATAAAGAACACATTTAACACGTTCGCAACGGCAAAGAATTTTTAAGACTTTCCCTGGGCACGGCACAGGGTCTGTTAGATCCGATGCATGACTTTATTCTATGGCGTTAACGGGTCGATAATAACCGTTGGGTATTCTCTTAATTAATTGTTATTATCTACGTTTTTACGATGAATTATGCATATATTTTTTAAATGACATATTCTTTGATAGTCAACCTAGTCACTATTCAATTCGTAGGTAGATTCATTTTAAAAGGAAATTGCTGGACAAAAAACAATTTGTCGGATCTCTTGCACCCGGTATCCGCACTGGCTGTTCAGATTGTCGATATTTTTGTAGTGTTGGGGGTAGAAATAAAACATCGATATCGAAAAATATTAATTTTAATACGGTAATAGACTTATGTGATACCTACTAAAGACAATATTGCAACTAGTGAACAATTTGATGGTAGGTAGGTGGTAGGTTGATGGGCTTGTGTAAATATTATTGGCAGATATGTTACGCTTACCAATAATTATCCTCCTGGCAGTTACATCCTCTTTTTTCTTTTTAACCGTTTCATGTTCGTTTTCTTGTTTTTCACTAAAAAACAATGTTTTTCTCGATCGCTTCATGATCGATAATTCACTAATTGTCACACCCACACACTTGGACTGCACTAGCTTAACTAGACTTTCATCTAGTACGGCTATCGGGTCATCGGGCATCGGATCTTGACGACCCGATGGCCGTACCAGATGAAAAAAAATTTCGCCCTGGTCGGCATGGGGTCGAAAGTAACCGATACGTATTTTATTACCTATATTGCTTATATTCCAGTAGACATTGTCAAAACACTACCTATCCTTTTTTTACTCTTGCTACATCCAGAGATATCTATCCCGCACCAGCGTACGGAACAGCAAATTATCTCTCGCACCGAAGGAAAGTTCTACAACGGTTACATTCGACCCGATGCCGTAGTGAACGTGTTAAACAAGTAATGCTAGGATGAGTTTTGTGCGTGTGTAAAATAGAACAATATATCTAGAAAGCACCGACGACTACATACCCATAGCCATTAAAACGAAATGTGTCCTATTTTAACCATGTTCCGAGTGACCCTGAGCCTTATGCGGTTCGCGTGACCCATTATCCCATTAATTAGGTGGTTGATGCCACCGCGCCGCCGCTCCGTTACCGTTTGCCTAGCCAGTGTTGACTCTGCCACGTCACTGCAAATACCCACGATGTTTATGGTCATTTACACCAAATCCTAGGTTATTTTCAAAGCTTTCCTTTTTAGTTATTATTATATGTATATGAGCTAAATTTCTTCTTCTTCTTCTTCTTCTACCTAG
Organism: Cydia fagiglandana; assembly: GCF_963556715.1. Classification (NCBI taxonomy): domain Eukaryota; kingdom Metazoa; phylum Arthropoda; class Insecta; order Lepidoptera; family Tortricidae; genus Cydia; species Cydia fagiglandana. Next base: position 11,989,277 of record NC_085932.1, read on the forward strand.
CGTTATCCGCCGCTTTCCTACGAGCCGTTTCCTATTTTATATGAGCTACATTTATGAGACATTAAACCATGTGAATATACGACAGTTTTAGATTACCTACATAATATCATTAATAAAATCAGACTTACTGTTTATTGAAATCTAAAAATTGTACGACACACCACATACTAACCCGATCACATACCGGGTGTGGCCTGTAACACGAGCAAATAATTAAAACATAGATTGTACTCCTCAAACGGTGACACTTTTGTTCAACAACTTTTAAAAATTATGAAGTATTTACACTTACTATTTTTCACACAAAATAAATATTATCTTCAATGGACGCCATCGCCATGCCATATCATTTGTGATTGACGTTGCTTGTCACGCCTTAAACATAACAATATTTGCAATACATTGCGTCTCAAAATAAACTTTAAAGTGTATTAAAAATCAAACCACAAGTTATTTTTAAAAGTTGCTGAACAAATGTTGGTCAGTATGAGGAGTACAGCTTACAGTTAAATTTTTTGCTCGTATTACAGGCCACACCCGGTATATACATATTACTGACAACAGACATTAAAGCTTGGCTTGACCAACGAAATAAAGGTGCGTTCATATGGAATTTTATTTGTTTAAATGGAGATAATTTAATATATTATTTAATTTTAGTAGTATAAAAGAAAGTTTCAATCTTACTTGGGAGGCTATCACTACACCTTATAAAATAAAGTCCCTCAAAAACTACTCACGGATTTTCACGCGGTTTTCACCTATCAATAGAGTGATTCTTGAGAAGAAAGTTTACTCGTAGGTGTATTATTTGTTAAGAATTTGTCATAACCCGTGCGAAGGGGGTCGCCAGTAAAAGGCTTGCTACACGGTCGCCGACAAGCCTTCTAACCGTCTGACCTTGGTCTGTCCTTGGTCAGTTTTGGTCAAATTTTGTTGGTAACAACTATCTACACGGTCCGGGACCGGCCAAGGCCACGCGGTCTGGGGGCTTGTCGGCGACCGTGTTGTGTTAATAGATTGCTTATTAAATATTTATGTGTATAGAAAACATACAGTTTTATTATAGGTATTTTTGAAATTAATTTACAATGTTTTACCTGGTAACATGAATAAACTTTTTGTTTAATTCCAGAGGGAGTGTAGTGAAGCCGCTAACGATCCCAATATTTAATGGCGTGTGAAATTAATAGGGGAACTTTGATGGATTTTCCTTAATTATGCTAAAGTAAGCAATGAAGGGCTTCAAATAAACGGCGGAACAGGTGTTCGTATATTAAATGACTTTATATTATAGGGCAGCCTCGGTGAGGCAACGAAAAAGGTGCTTGACGAAAAACGGAGCTATGAAGGCTATGATAATAAAAAAAATGCTGTAGGAAAATTTTACGCAGATCGACCTCATACCACAGCAAGCTCAGGAAGGTTTCAGTTGTACCTACATACCTACCTACTAGACGATGATAGGTATATAAGTAATACATTATTGTTATGGATGTTCAGAATCAACAACAAGTAAAGCAACAGTTGCTTCAGTGTTATTATAATTTCCGTCGTTCTCGGAATAAAAAATAAAAACAAATGAGCAAAGAGGATTTTTTAACTCTTTTTCTACTCGTCGACTATAATTCTTGAATTAAGATTTCTTATACCAAATTGCAATAGGGTATTTTTAATGTATGGGCTCCCAACTCAACTATTATGTTCATATCGATACAGTTTAGTCACCTATAATGAAATTGACCAATCACAGCTCGCCGCGATTGAGAGGACGAAACAAAACCATAGCACAAATTAATTATTTATTTTAGGTTGTATAGTAGAAACAATTGGTTCATAAGTCAGAAACGCGCATGTGACACCCTTAATATAGCAACATCCATAGACTACGAAAACTACTTAGTGTGGCTAGTTAGTCTCCATAGGCTACGGTGGCCAAAATCGAGAAAACAACTGTCTAAAAATTTAATTTAGCGCGGAGCAAGTACCAGGGCCTCATGAGTTACGAGAAGGTGTCGTTGACCAACCCGCCATGGAGCGCGGGCGCGGCGGCCGGGGCGCGTATTAGTATGATGAAGGTATCGCAGGTGCTCGCGTATCTTAGCTGTATACTTTTGGTTTGGTTTGTTTGTATGATTCTGCTAGTTTAAAGTATTATTTTCGTTGACTCGTAGAAAAAATATTGTATACAATAGTGATATAATCAAGCTTTTCAATCTCGTACCTTACTTAGGCAACTCAGCAAGCTTCGTTGCCTAAACACGGTACTCGACTGAAAAACTCTCTATTATATCACGATTGTATAAAATACTATTTCATTAACTAGCTAGGTGTATAAACGTATTAAATAGTTCGTACCTTAACGGATTTCTTTATCAAAGTTGTTAAAATTGAACCAATGCTCTTGGTGGTAGGCTTAAGTATGAATGCTAGAATTTGACTTACCTAAACTTCTGACGTTTGTATGACTTGCACTTGAACTCTCCAGCAATCTTCGAGAAATTGAGAGACATACATAAATAGGATCTCGATGAATTGAGAACGGAACCTCCTTTCTGTTTTATACTTCAAAGTAGTTCCTTCCGGTGTTTCTTATTTACTTTACGAACAAAATGCGGGCATAATTGTAAATAACGTCGGCAAATAAAGGTAATTTAATAAATTTCGCGTTAGACCCGTCTATACATGTGAGTAAATATGTGTAAAATAACGTAAGATAAATAAGTAATGTTCGGTGTATTTATTTATCTTCTTCTTCCATGTAGGTATCCATTCATCTATATTTTCTAAGAAGTTATACCAGTGTACCTATGGGCTCACGACGTTAGAAGCCCATTTAAAAGAACATTTCCAGGAAATAAGGCATGTTAATAGTGATTGTATGAAATAGCTAACCGAGTTGTACGGTCTCTAATGGGCATGCTGCTGTCACATTTCCATAAATATTCGTTTATCGGGCTCGCCGTGATTCGAGAAGAAATGCTTCGTAGGCAAGAAACACACTGCCGTATTCGAACTTCAAGATATTCACAAGAGACGACACGTACTAGATCCATTCTAGATACGTTATGGTTTAGATATCAACTAGTTCTCTTTTGCAGCGCAATTCGGGCAACCAATGTCACTTTTACGTTAGATAGAGTAAGATATCTATTAGATATGAATTGGATCTCTAAGTCACATCCTGTGGAAATCGTTCAAGAGTATCTTCAGAATCGCGCAAATGTCAAATTTGACAAGTTAGATCTTAAATATATCGTTATCGTATCTTGGTGATGTCTAAAAGATATCTAATAGATATCTATTTCAAAATCCGAATCGGGCCCACAGGCGCGGAAAACAATAAACGCCCGCTTTCTTACGTCTGCCAGCGCGAAGTGAATAGGCAAAATTTAAACGAGGACCTATCGATTTTGTTGATATCTCGAAAAACATTGTTTTAACTTCACGAGTATTTCACTTCTAACTTTTTAACGAAATACACCTTGATAAGAATAATGAAGCTGTTAAGTGCATAATTATTTTCCATCGTATTTTGTAGTTCAGACAATGTTAGTAAGTAGGTATGTATTTTTTTGCCGAGACTGACTGAAATAGCAATAAGACACGTTCGTAAGTTTCCGTGAAAATACGATGGAAAATAATTATGCACTACATGTGTAACTTCAATTTTTAAGTTACTACAGTAACGTAGGTTAGGTAGGTGGTAGCCGTACGGTCATACAAACTTCAGTCACTTGATAAGTACCTACTGGCGCATTATTTTGACACTTCGTTAAGAATAATTGGTTTAACCTTGCAGTCTGATTCTCTATTATTCTATGCAGTTTTGCGGTATCAACTTATAACTAACGGAAACACGTAGCTACACTTATGTACAAAAATAATTTTAAATAAATATAGATACGCAGAAATTTAAAATATAGGTACAACTATATGTGCATGTGTAGGTATAGGCAGTTATTACAATAGGTAGTAACAATATTATTATCGTTACCACCATTCAGTAGTCGCGGCACGCATCTAACAAGGAACGGCCGGCTGTTCCATATATTATGACAAATGCTATTAATTATAACTACCCAACTGTATGTACCACGGAGTACAATATAGGCTTTGACCAGTAGGTAAGTCGTATCACAAATATTTATATGAATTGGGGAACTTTCTTTCATACTACATGTATGAAAAACCTTTCACTATAAATTGTGACTTTTCTAGTAGTAGGTACCTTGGTTGATTTTGTTTTTATCCAAAATCTGTAAATGCCAATCATCGTTAGGTACTTAAAAATTTAGGGAAAGTCTCCTAAGTCTATTTTTGCGTAGCAGAACGGGATCAATTAGCTGGCTTCGGTGCCTACCAATTTTAATTCTACCCGTTATCGTATTGGTAAAACCTCCATAAATAGCTACTGAAATTTTACATAGCCTTTATGCCAAGATATCAAATCATCCATTATAGGGGATTGCTTGTTAGGTAAAGTGATCCTTGCGGTGGTAAACAACGTGTGCGTTGTGCGTCTTTGTTGTCAAACCTTATTGTCAGTCCGACACTCCCTTTCATAATCAGATAATCACCTATTCAGTCATGTTAATTGGATAGGTACCCCTAAAAGAAAAATATAAAGAGGAAGAGTAGGTTGTTTGTGAAAAGTAATGTACTTAGATATCTAAATGCTAAGATAGGAAGGCTTTGCGTGGCTCACACAGTAATATTGTTAGAACGGTAAACCAAAATAAAATCTCAATAAAAAAGCTCCGCATTAAGTGTTTTGAACATTTTTTTCCTTGAATTTGTGACTTTAGGGATCACTCACGCCAGACCGGTGATCATTTGGTGCTTTCCATAGAAAACGAAGCTATGGAAGCTCCGGCCCGGTCACGGCCCGGTTTGACTTGAGTCATTTTTAGGGTTCCGTACCTCAAAAGGAAAAAACGGAACCCTTATAGGATCACTCGTGCGTCTGTCTGTCTGTCTGTCTGTCTGTCTGTCCGTCTGTCACAGCCGATTTTCTCCGGAACTACTGGACCAATCAAGTTGAAATTTGGTACACATATGTAAGTTTGTGACCCGAATACGGACATGTAACGTAAACAAATGAATTTTAAACATGGGGGCCACTTTTGGAGGGTAAATAAAAAAATGAAAAAATTAAATTTTTCAAACTATATCATGATACATATCAAATGAAAGAGCTTCTTGTAAGGATCTCAAATATATTTTTTTTATAATTTTCGAATAAACAGTTTAGAAGTTATTCAAGAAAATAGGCAAAAAATGACCATTCCCCCCCCCCCCCTAATCTCCGAAACTACTAGGTCTAAAATTTTGAAAAAAAATACATAAAATAGGTCTATACCTATAGATGACAGGAAAACCTATTAGAAATGTACAGTCAAGTGTGAGTCGGACTTAATTACAGCTTTTGATCCGACCCCTACGAATTTTTTAAAGAGATTTCACTCACGTTTTACATAAAAAATACATTGTTAACAGTGCCGGATTACTTAGAGTAGTAGTTTTCTTAGAGTAATTGGTGATAATTTTCTGATAAGATAATCATTTTAAATATTTAACGGTCTTACCTACTTACGAGTAATTGTAAGGTCAAATTAAAAATAATGTTTAAAAAAAAAAGTTAAATTGAGAGCTAGCTTAAAGTTTTTTGTACTCGTCAACTTTAATGGTTGAATTAATAAAGACTTTGTAACCAATAAGCAAAACAATCACGTGCTTAGGGCACCACGTTCAGGGGGGGCACCAAAATGCCAGGTTGAAAAAGGTGAACAAATTTTAAAATTAGGGACAGACACATCGTTTTTACCACACGATTTTTTTTAGCTGTCCAAAAGCTAATTTGCAAAAGTAATGGCGCGTAATTCTTTGGGAAACAATAGAAGAGTCGTGATTACATGCAGTAGAAGAGTCGTGATTACATGCATAGATTCGATTTCAACCCACTCGTTTGCGGTTCGGCGTTAGGTCTTATGCGAGGCCTTTTGCCTTACGGCAAAGTTGATCTTCTGCCTTAATTACACTTGGGCGTGGATCCAAATCCAAGCTTTCCTCTTTCGCAGCTGGGCCTACTGCCTTTCTCACACTTCGCCAATTCAATTCCAAGCTCTGCTTTCATGCATATTTTATGCATGAAAACAACCTCGCTGAGACCCTTAAATATCGAGCCCTATGCGAAGCTAGGCTGATAGAAAACTGTCCCATCCCTTCTCTGTATGAAATCCTGGATTCGCGCCTGGTTGGAACTAACAGTAAAATTGCGTTTTTATATCGAAAAATTTTCGCGCTCGCTTCGCTCGCGTTTTCAATAACTTTATAAGGTATATATGATAAAGGTAACATTCGGGTGGCGACTGCAGCAACATTACTCTGTTGGAACGTTACTGCTGCAGTACTATCAACTTCCGTGATAAAATGATGTGACTGATTTCCATACTAAAGTAAAAATGTACAACTGTCTATCATATTGCGTTTTTATATCGAAAAATTTCCGCGCTCGCTTCGCTCGCGTTTTTATTACTTTCTAAGCTATAATAAAGGTGACATTCGGTTGGCGACTGCAACAGCATTAGGTACTCTGTTGCAACATTACTGCTGCGGCACTGTCAATTTTCGTGATAAAATGATGTGACTGATTTCCATTCTCAGCTGTAATGCGGCAATGAACTTCTCTCAATTTACCAAAAAAATCAATGTAATCTTGATGACCCTAGGAAAAGGGGGCACCTAGAAATGCTTAGGGCATCAAAATATCTTAATCCGGCACTGATTGTTAAAAATTGTGTAATATACGGAACCCTTGGAACGCGAGTCCGACTCGCACTTGGCCGGTTTTTTATTCATAGTTTGTAATAAAACGAACGGTTAAATTCTCAACTCTTGGACGTGCCTGACATCATACAAACTTAGTTTGCTTTCAAATCATAAAAGCCCTAATATCTGTGGAAAATTAGATACGTTCAACTTTAGCCAAAACATAACTTCCCTGAAATTGATTGAAGTTATTCGCAACGCAACGTCAAAAGTTTGCAATCAAAACTCGACTTCAATTTGAGGCTTGTCTACATTTATAAAGTAATTTAACTTCCTATTTTAGGATCAGACCTGAAGTTAATTGTAAATGAGTAAGTAGTTAAATTTGAAAAATCTTACACTATAAGTACATATATAGATCTACCAATATGTAATAGTACTTATCTAATTTCAAAATTGCATGCTTTGAAAATCTTCAAATAATATTACTTGTAATGCTCTTTCGCACTTAAATATTCAAGAGGTACATTATTTTATTTAAAAATGTCAATAGCTAATAAATTAAAAGGTATTTATTGCTTTTAAGCTTTGATTTCGAATCTTGTACATATATTTACATGCCTACATAATTTTGCCTTTGCTCCCAACATATTCAAGTAGAATGTAGACATTTTTTCCAGTCAATTGACTCCCACATAGTACAATAAAAAGCCAGAGTAACAAAATAACAAAACAAAAACTAATAAGCATCCGAAATAAACTACCGACAAACGGAATAAACGGAATACTTTGAACTTTTTCTGATGATAAACGAGCTGAGGACGAAACAAGATCCTTTTCACGGCCTTTGCTGTTCATGGCGTAAATAATGAAAAAACAGTACGTGGCCTGAATGCTCAGAGAAATAACCAGTTATTTTAAATACCTCAGTAAAGAAGGGAGCTTTATTTCTAAGACGTATCTGTAGTTTCTGTTATGATTGTTATGAAATATTCCAGAGATGTTTTAGTTCTTGATTTATAAGCTTTTGTCAAAAAAATCTTTTTTGCTACAAGTTTTTATCGCTGACTGTAATTTTCTTTCCAAAGGCAACTAAGACCCATTGAGACAAACAACCCCAGACACGATTAGTTTCCGTTGTTTTGTCACAGAATTCCCATGGCAACATCCTGTACCTATCCATCATCAGATGAGCTCCATGTCATCAAAGAGCATATAATCACTTGCATGTCATTATAATATTGCATTGTCATCCGATCCAACATATGTATGCAAAATTTCAGCTCAATCAGAAACCGGGAAGAAGGCCAAATATAGCTTACTAGATTTGAATCACACTAAGGGCCCACATCTAGCGTCTTTCGAGCGTCGGCGTCTGTCGGCGTCTGGTCAGCGCTATGCAAAATGACGTCGCTGCGCAGTTGCGTCGACGCTGCGTCGACGTTGCGTCGAGCAGCGGCCATAGAATTGTAGACGCCGACGCTCGAAAGACGCCAGATGTGGGGGGGCCTTAACTGACAGGGCAACCAAAACATAAGCTTGTAAAAAATGGTCAAAACGAAAGTATTAATTTAAAGAATAAAGCATATTTTAGGCAGGTAATTAAACATGACGGTAATTTAATTAAATGTATGTGATCATAATTATCGTCAATCGAACGTTTAATTAAATAATCGACACACCTATTAGAAATCCTATAGCCACAGAATGTTTTGTAGATTTTAAACTAATGTAATTGAATCAAAGATAACAGATTAAAATCTTATAGTAAGCGCAGTTATCCTCTAAATTTCCCAAAGTGACTGGTCAGCAAGGCTGCTAACCCTTTGATCACCCAGCGTAATAGTGAATAAGTAGGCATAAAGCCAGAGGTCAAACTTTTGTTCAACTATTCGCGTATTTGTAAATTAGAGTTATTAGATTAGGCTATTTTGATACCCGTGACACCCTGCTCAATAAACAATAAACGTTGACATTAACATCCAACACACACCAACAGCCAATATACCTACAGGTATCGTCATACGCATCATCAGCTGTATAGACATTCACGCCGGAACATTGTAGCCGGTTAGCACTTAGCTATATTACTCATACAAGAGTTGACTGACAGATATTATCACTTTAAATCCCACATAGTGAGGTGTAGTTGGCAGCGTGGGAACATTTGTTAAGGGCGGTGCATGGCTACGACGCCAGCAATAATATTTGGACCAAGAATTTTAGACAAATGATGCTAAATTTTCTTTACAGAATCTATTTGTGAAACTAAATCTACATGCACTAAAATAAGCAGCGAATTGAATATCCTTCATAATTTTCAGTACCTAGGAAATTCGCCAGTTGAATGACGTGTAGCAGAATATGAGATACATATTATAGTTACGAGTAATAAATTTTATAAACGATAACGCTTATTAAAATTGCGTAAAAATGTAACCTACATACAAGCTTACCTATATTGTACCTCCATATTAAAAACCAAATATACATGAATTTATTGTTAAATGTTATCAGAAAATGTACCTTATGCTTAGAGAGGGCACCGTTTTCATAAATAAGATGACCAATCACAGATTTTACTGGGGATAGCGAAATGAAAAAATTGAATTTATTGCACTCAGTTTTTCTCATCTCAAAATATTTAGGCCTCGTTGAAAACAAACCTAAACTGAAGATCATGCGAGTTCATTTTAGTCGTTATTAAGCACTTGTTAAACAAAACTCTTCTCAGTATAATTACGCAACGCTCGAGGTGCGAAGCAATACCTGTCAAGATGATTTATTAAGAGTCTTATTGGTCGCTTCAACCGCACCTCGTCGCAGACGAGGCGCCAACTCGAAGGATTAGGTACAATTTTATATTAAGTACATATAATACACAATAATTATTATTATAATACACAATTTCCAGCATTACACGTAATATGTATGTATGATTGTTTTGCCTGGAACCGTTATAAAATTTATAGAAATAACGTTTCGGCCTGATCCCGAATATGTGACTCATACCACTCTACAAACGAAGCTACCGAGATTTACCCATCTGCAGCAAATATTTCTATCATATCGTTTTAAACGGCGTAAATGTCAAAAGGGTGAAATGAAGGGGCGGAAAAGCTACGTGTTACGCGAAGAGATGAGAATGGAAATGCATGTGGCTTCATATTTTCCGATTTTTGGTGGGATTCCCTTTACTGTTATGAATAAGACTTCTAGCGATACCCACTGTAAGAACCAATCAATCACGACATCTGCCTACTGCGCTTTAATACGTTTTCGAATGGCATGTAGTTGTTGAGCAGATAGAGTCTAACGGTAAGACTACCGGAAACAAAACAGAGATCGAGGGCTAGTTTTCAATGTACAGAGGCCAATTTCAATTATTTTTTCAAACCTATTCATTTTCGCTGAACAAGTAAACACACAGGAAGGCTAAATCAGTGGCCCTTAAGGTTCTCAATCAAATCATTGATTCGAAGGATGCGGCATCCTATAGCCAGTCCAACTTTTCCTCCCTTTACCACCTAAGTCACATAAAACACGAAAATTTATGCACAACGTTGGCTCAAAGTTACGAAATAAAGTATTTCTCTCCATGTAAAATTGTGTTTCCTCGACTTTGTGAAAGAACCACAGTCATTTGTTTGATGGAAACCAAAACGAGTTTGAAACAAATTCACTTGGGTGATTCGTGCTTAACATTCTCGGTGAATCCTAATTCTATTAAAGCGGGAAAGCGGATTCTCCTCGGTCGGTTTTATTTAAAAATAACTAACAGTATCTAGTAGTAGCAGCGATCGACAGGTGCTTTACTAACATTCTGCTCAGAAAGTTGTAAAATGTTATTTTAATTATTACCTAAGCTTATTCTGCTCTGTGTTGATTTGTTGAATCTAATACACAAAAATATAAGCCACGGAACGGATTCCCTGAATAATCGATTAAAAAGTGCAGGGTCTTTCTACATAAGTTTCACGAAGTTTCCATTGAACTGTCAAACGAAGCACCAAATAATTCAATAATTTTACCGTCAAAAACAAAACTTCACAAGTTTCAAATAAGATGACGTTCCACTCAGACTTAGTTATGTTGGTAATGTAGCTACTTAAATGAAGTTCTGACGTGATCCCCGCGAATACAATTAGTGTCTAAGAAAATTTAAATACGTTAAACATTTTGCATATACTTAATAAGATTGTCACAACCTAAAAGGGTAACATAACAAGCTTTGTATTTCAGTTCGGGTTGCTTTTCCGTTCCTGATTCTTACGAGTTGCGAATAATGCACAATTATTTAAGACTTAATACCTATGTTTATAATACAATTGTATCGAAATAATACAAAATGGTTATTTGGCATAAAACAATAGGTACTCATAAAAAAACTGTTTAATACATATTATGTGACATTTTTGTATGTATTTATTCACGCAATTACCGCGTCCAACCCAGCGGTTAGGGTCGACCTATGACCATTGATCATTAGTTTGTCTTGGGTCCTACAATTAAGTCTTTCTCGTGACACTGTTAAACAATGTTGTTAAATTGTTATATATTCACCTACCTACTACAAAAAATAATAAAAAGCTTATTGTTGTTTTAACTGAAGAACCGGCTTACAGTTGTGTACCTTGTAGTGTTTATATTTTGGGGACAAGTTTTATGAAACAATTTTTTTTATGACCCATAAATTTAAATATTGAGTAACCTATATAAATATTTTTCACCGAATAGCTGTTGTAGCTCGTATAATTTGAAGTTGTGGACTTTCGACGTCGACCAACAACTTTTACTATAGAGTGCCCGACTGCCCGTCTCACAATAAGATACTTATTAACTGTATAAAAAGATTCTTTCAGGCCGGTTGACTCTTGTAAGTTTGTTAGTAGGTACTTTAGTTGTTAGATAAATAGAGTTTTTTTTTTTATGAAAATATTACAAACAGTGCAAACTAACATACCCGTACTTTGTAAACTCAATATATGTATATATATACCTATATTATTAGTGGCTAATCAATTAGAATAATTTTGTTTTTGCAAAATAATTGATTGTCGGCCCGATTCGAACTTTAAGATACGTCAAATATTACGTCTAGATACGATAATTATGGATTATATATGCCAGTGTCAAAAGTGACGTTTCTTCAAACAAAAACGTCGGGCCATTTGCAACATCCAGAGTTTGCCACTTGACAAAGGGTTAAATTGTACTGTTAACTCTGAGTTTAACCGGTTAACCCCGAATTAGTTGCTAACCCTGGATGGCACAAGGGACCCTTAATGTGCTTTAGCTAATGCGTAGGAGGACTCTGCACTTCTAATGTAGAGATATTGCAACAAATCCACAGTGAATTACTTATGCAATAAAAGTTTTATTTGTTGTTGTACTCGTAATGGAGCTTCTACGGAGAAACTACATTAAGGTTCGCCGACTTTTCAAAGTGGAACCAGGAAAACGTTTCCGAAATTAGATACGAGTGGATTGGGGTGAAAATACACTTTATACACTTTTAAGGGTACCTAGTGCTGTTCTACGCCAGGAAAGCCTTGGTCCAAAATGACTGAAAAAATACGATAAATATACAGGGTGATTCATGAGACGTGAGCAGGACTAATCCTGCACACTCAGTAACTGATAATTGATTGATTACCATCGTATTTAGGTGAAACAACCACACTTTTTCCTATTTTGTAAATTTTTGGCGAGGGCAAATTTAATTCTCTACAATCATGGTCACCCTACAAGACCTAATTGATAAACATAAAACCTCTTTAACCGTAATGACAGCATTATGTTACGAATATTACGAAGAAAATAAACTGTCAAACTTGAGTGAGAAACGAGTTTTCAAAAGTAACCAGAGATGACATTCAATTTGACACAGAATATCGGTAGTTTAGTATTCTAATTGTAGGGTGACCATGCATGTGATAAATAAATTAATAACTTTTTTTTTTGAAAACGACTAGAAAATTAACGTTAACCTCACTAATACTGATACGAAACAGTTGCTTATAATTTACGAAATGCGCAGTGTTAGTCCTGCTCACGTCTCCTGAATCACCCTGTATATTAAAATACTCTTTACAAATAAGGCTATTTCACCTAGTATTTATTTTTATGGCAGTCACGTCACAACCTCTGACCAAGTCTAAATAATATGCCCCTCGTCTCTTTCATTCGGTTGGTTTCAGGAGCAGATGTTAGTTTTTAATCCGTCTTTAAATATCAAGCTATAGATGTAAATATAATTCTTGTGTACACTGAGAGAAAAGTACAACAAAAATACACTAAGAATTACAAAAAAAAACTTAATCCGGGGACAAGGAGAGTTAACTAATAGGAACAAATTGACTTTTGCAATTTCTATGAGTTCTTGCAATTAGGATTGTTCATTTTTTTTAGACCCCCATTTTTATTTTATTTTCGGAAAATATAGGTTAATTTAAGATACTAATTTGAATGATTTAGTAATTCGTGGCTCGGTTGAACATTTATAATTTATTGAAAATATGAGATACGACTTCTCGTAAATTACATGTCGTCGGCTGTTTGATAAAGCACAAGCAACAACAAGAATTAAAAAAATAGTTGTCATTGTCAATTGATTGTAATGTCACCTGTCGACAATGTCAGTGTCACGTGTTTCTATAAATAATAATATCGTCTGGAATGGAAAACTCGTTTATTTTGAATCATTAATTTCAAAATACCTACGCTATAAATTTGAGAAAGCTGATTCCAGAAATCTGCCTAAGTTATATAATATAACTTAGTTTTATTGGAGTATGTATCCTTAAAGCATCCAACTCAAACCATAACTTGGCTGAAATCAATGGAGCAAAAATACAAATGTAAGTTACCTGCATCATATATATTTTAACTGATTCGATTTGTAAGAAGATTGGATTCATAAAATCGTTTCAAGCGTCCATTGCTAAAGGTAGCTTAGCACCCAGTGGGTGCTTTCTACCGGCTTGTCACCATTGTTTGGATATTGTACTACATACTTATAATACTATATTAGGAACTTGCCAATTTTGCTAATTATATCCTATTATTTCAGGTCATCGTGATTCCTATTTAGATACAGCTGTGAGATATGTAACTGCACTTGGGCCCAGAACAAAGTTGAGCATTTTGTATTGAAAACGAACGTCATATTAATTATTAATCGTCGTAATACTTTACGACCGTAAATAATGCCTGGGAACAGAGTAAATAACAAACCAAACACTTCTCTTCTGGATGGTCAACAAGAAGCCATCATTGTCAGATGCTCGTGCAGAACATGATAAACATACATTTAATGTAACGTTACTATTTTTTTTGGAAACATATATAACATATTTCCCAAATTAATAAAAAAGTAGGTAAACAAAAACATGTTTTATTATTCACAACTCTTTATTAAGTCTTGTCCACCATGATATCAGCAGCTTGAACTGCAACATGTACCTGGAAATTAGAAATTATATCTTTTTAAAGCAGTTTCAGGCTGAATTTTGAGTATGGCTATGTATTCTTGTATATTCCTTCTTTCTAGTAGGCACCATCTCTGTTTACCGGTTTGCCTTTAGATACTCTGGCTACATTACCACAGAAAATAAATAGATACCACGACCCTACCAATAAAGTGAGCTTTTAAATACTTAATTGTAGTAAATTAATATTAATTTTATACTTACATCGACGTGATTCTCCCAGCAATACTGTGTGTAACACGTGAAGTAGGTAGGTATTCCAAGTTTAATTCACGGCACCATCTTTCACGTCGTAGGTCTTCGTGGATTCGAACTATTATTTTTGTGAATCATTCCCACACGTAGGAACAAGGTTTTTGATATATTATTAAGCAATGAAATCTACTGTTTAGGTATTAATTATAAATCAAATTGTAATAAACAAGCGCAGCGGTTTAACTGAAAAATTTTGTTATGACAATTGATGACAATGATAACTTTGACAATACGTGAGTGACGGATTTATTTACTATGGTTCGATAACTTTTATTATGCAATGACTTTACATTCAGCCCAGGAGAAGGTCAAACTAAGGTCATAAGGATATTTGTTGAAATATCTTCAATCCTCAATTATTATATCGCAGCAAATGTCGGAAACTGTTTAAAAACCTTATATCTCGAAATGGTTTTCGAAATAGAACATTTGAAAAAAAATGAACAATCCTAATTTCTATTATCTGTTTGTTGAAATTATATTTGGGATTACTGAGCTGTTTGTAGAAATAAATAAACTTTACAGAAATAGTGAAACGTCCATAGTTATTACTAAAACTTCATTTTTTCCCCCAGTACAGAACTGTTTTTTAATTCCTGGTGATGATTTTTCTCTCAGTGTACCTATTTAGTTACCTATTTAAGACAGACTGCTCCTATGTTTTGCACTATTTGTTGTACTGGAATGGAATTAGTTTCTCTTAAGCCCGATTGCATTTTCTGTCATCGGATCAAATTATGAAAAGTATTTTTGGTCGGTTTTAACGATTTCCCTATATCTTTTCCAGTCTCATCGGCACCGGCAGAAAGCGATGAACCGTACCTGAAAATAAATACTTTGAAGAACACGTTCAACGTTGGCGAGAAGAAAGCAATCTACTGCGAAGGACAACATATAACGGGGGTAAGCACTTTTTCAATATTGCCTGTAGCTGAAAATTATTTTACATCTCAAAAGTCTTTCAGGATAATTTAACCCTTTGAACGCTTTATGACCTTTAAGTACAAACATCACTCAAACGCCAAGATCCCGGGCGGGCGCATGCAAGCTAATGTAAACCCTACTCGTGAGTGTGAAGATTTACTTTGACAGCGTCCGCCATAACACCTATAGTATCCCTTGGCGCGGTGGACACGACTAGTAAAGACACCTTTAGGGTCTCCCCAGGTATATCGACGCGCATTCGGCAAAAGCCGATAGGAAAAAGCTTTATGTCCACGCAATAAGAGCGAAGAAGCCGACAACGCGTCGGCCGGCGCCGGCCGATGCGAGCCGAGCCGAACGACGACTTTTTCGCTCTTATTGCGCAGACATAAAGCTTTTTTCCATCGGATTTTGCCGATTCCGCGTTGACATATTTGGGGGAACCCTAAGGCGTTTTTGGCGTATAAAAGGTTAAAATGTAACTAATTTGTACAAATACTACTGTTTCTATTCCAGGACCTGGAATGGTATGATCCCTCTGGCGCTAAGATACCGCCGAGATCTACCAAGGCTAAGAGGATTTATGTGGAGCCCCGTGGTGCCACTACTGACGGACCCACATTTTTGCCTTTGATGATACAGAATTTGATTCTTGCTGACTCAGGAACCTACATTTGTAAGGCTGGGGATCTAAGTGGCAATATTACTATTTTTGTGGGCGGTACGTAAATCTAGATACATACATTATACTGATGTATTTTAATATGTAACACCCAGGTACTTGTAGTTAATTCATGACACAGATCTTATCCACAATTCTTATACGAGTATTATTTTAATGCCAATAATTTCTTGTAAAAGATTGTACACAGATAAAAATGCACCCAATAAATGTATTGACAAATTGATAGCCACGACGATGGTCACGAGAATATTCCTTTCTAAGAAACGAATATTTTTTGTTAGACAGAGAAAGTGGGTTAGTAGGGATTGGGTCATTTAAACAGTACCTAACCAACACACTTTTATTCGGCAAACTATTACGAACACGTATTTTTCTACGGCTTACCTATAAATAAGTACAATTGTGTTAAATTGGAAACCTAAAGTTCTATAATAAATCGTAAATGAATAGAGTCACTATGTAGGCATGCAACTACTTGCCGTAGGACAGTCAGAGGTCCTATCATGAACAACGAAGTTCGCAAATTGTGGGCATCCGTCTCTTTTACACCATTAAGGTGTAATTAGAGTGACGGAGAAAGATGCCCGCAATTTGCGAACTTCGGTATTCGCGGTAGAACCTCTATTTTGCTTAGCTTTGTTAATTAATGTACATTTGTATATTCCCCAGAAAAAGTAGTAATTAAAGAATCGGAAGAAGATCTAGTCGAGGAAGAAGGTCATCATATTGATTTATCCTGCCAAGCCAAAGGTACACCAGTACCAGATGTTCAGTGGTACGATAAAGACAGCCAGCCCATAGGTATGTATATTCCAATTTGCTAAGTGCATACTAACATAATAAGCGACGACATGATTTATATTATCACATGGTATAATAATATACTCCGCCTGGTACTCTCTTCCCGTTTTTTCGTGGTCACGTGACTGACACAAGCCTACGTCATCGTGCGACAGCGCTATATGATATTATGCGATAGCGCTATATATAGCGGCCATGTTATTGTGACGTAGGCTTGTGTTACTCTAGGAAGAGAAGACCATGTTTTATTAGACTATGTATTATCAGGTTGATTGTAAGAATACAAGTACAATACACACTTTACGTAAAAATTAAGAGTCGATGTGTTAACTTAAAACTCTTTTTTAGTAAAAACATGTTTTCACTTAAAACGACTTTTTTACGGTAGCAAATATAATTCATACTAGGTAGTCGTACGCTTCAATACATTTGGTAAAAATAGCCTTAATTATTAAAACCATTATTGACCACGTTGATGTTTGGCACTCCCTGTTATCCTACCATTGCTCTAACATTTGTCCTTACCTTTTCAGTTAATAATGCAAAATACAGGATCACTTATAAGCCTAGATCGAGCACTAGCGTTCTAAGAATAAATGACCTGAGTCATATGGACCCCGGTACTTATAAATGTAAAGCAACACAGGAAAAGATTTCACATTTTGCGGAGAAGTTTTTCCACTTAAGTGTGAGGCGTAAGTGTTTATTATATTATTATAGGCACATACAGCTTGGCAAAAAAGAGTAGAAATTAAAAAGTGGCAACACTGTTGTGTCGTCCCGTTTTCTTATATATATTGGTTTGAAAGGGACGACACTACAGTGTTGCCACTTTTTAATTTCTACTCTTTTTTGCCAAGCTGTAAACTTAGTAATTGTGTACGATTATGACATTTATGACCAAAAAAACAAGACAACTATTTTATCAGCAAATTCTACCTACCTACTATGACTTGTATAATACAGCAGAATAGAACAGAGTTTAAATAATATTCCCGCTTGTTGTTTACAGACAAGCCGGTAATAATCAACGAATATTCGGAGAGTGAAGTGTACGCTATTTTAGACGAATGGTAAGTTAAACACTAACATCCTTATTCTCAAATCTTTACAAGCCTCAATTAGTATTTTTTTTATCCCTTACAAATATATTAGTCAAAATAATAGATTAAGATAATCTATTAATTAGCTAAGTAATTAAGGCTTATAGCGTGTTTATGAATAACGAGTGTATTCCCATTTTGTCCACTCCCCACGTGACCTCCTCCATACATGAGGGAATAATTTATATGAAAACACCTATTTCCATCTGTACCCGGCGGGGACAAATGGGAATACGCCGAATAACGACCAAAAACTAAATCATCAGGCGTAAAAAAAACTGTCACTGAAAAGCAACACCATACAATTTTCTCAGTGAAAGTAGTGAAACTATTATTCTCGCTTTCACTTAATCGTGGTGTATTATTTGTTTACAGGAAAAATATAACGTGCAAGGCCATCGCATATCCCGCGCCTACCTTCACCTGGTCGAAACACGACGACAACTATGACGAGGAAATGAGAAGCGATGGCACGGACCATAAAGTTAGTAATTTCACACATTTACCAATATAAATATTTAGCCTATGTATGTATTTCTTAGATAAATTATTAGGACTCTCTATCAAACCAGTAGTTGTATTCTCCGCTAGATAATTCATGACAAGACTAATGGATATATTTTTAGGATTTCAATTGTTGTAAAATATATTCTAGAGCAATTAAGAGCGTTACGCCTTTCTTAATTTAATTTTTACAATCAAAGACCGTTGACTCGTCTATGATTAAGAGGTTAATAAATTTTGTATTTAAAAGTTACAACTGGAGTGCATCTGTATGTAGCAACGTTGACACTGCAGTAGCGGGAAATGAGCGATGTCACTGTCAATCTCTTTGATAAATTGTTCACCTGTTGATTCAACGTATTACTTATTCTGTAATTTAGCTGTACTCGTGTTATTCAGTCCATGTATTGTAATATTTCCGAGACGAAAGTATGATTCAGGGATATGTTTGGTAAAATTTAACCCTTTTCAGATCACCACGTCAAAAGAAACAGAAGGGAACTCAGTGCTGACGCTACATATTACAAACGACACACTCGAAAAGCAGTACAAGTGTACGGTCGAGAACCCCAAGGGTCGCCAGAACTTCATGTTCCACGTGTCGCTGGGGAACAAACCTGACCCACCAACTGCTGTAAGTGTATTTAAAATTAATATAGCTAAACTTCTGTCTACATACGACAACTTGCCATAATCAATTATTATACTCTACGTGCGCCCCAAACGGGACCTCGCGACACATATTGTGTATGGTCCATGCATTTTGTACTTCTAATTTCTTAAGAAGGAAGTCTAGCACGTACATATAAAAAGAGAACACGTTTTTCCACTTCTAAATATTTTTCATTTCCATAGTTTTTGTGTATGTTATTGACACAATAAAAAACTAAGTTTATAGTATTTTCCTGTTTCAAAATTTGCAATACCTACAAAAAACTTTTTTTTTGTTAAAAAAAAAGTGAAACCTGAAACCTGGAATACCTGTAACGTTTTCTCCCGAAATGAAAATTGTATGAATAAAGTACCTTTTGTCAATAGCTATACTTCCCTCACAACGTCCAGGCCGATCATTATCCTGCATAAATAATACAACAAATAACACTGTCTTATATCGTTTCCAGGTTGTGATGTCGTCTGCAACTGCAAATAATATAACATTCGAAGTTTCCTGTGAAAACTGTACATTTTACAAAGACGATGGCATAGCTCCTAAACCAGAAAATCTGCCTGTTCTTGGTGAGTTTTCTATTTAACCAAATCATATCCTTAGACTTATATCGACCGGGATATAAGTCTATACAGTGTGGAAAGATAAGTCGGGCCCTGGAGGGAAACTACCTTAAATCCTAAAGCTGGCTCATTTTACTTAAAGGAGACATTCCTTTATTTAAAAAAAGAAACAAAACTGCATTGATAGTATTTTCCTTTTTTTCTTCAATTTGGCTTGTTTAAAAAAATCTTGAGTACTAAATATTAGAATTTATGGATATTTTGTACGACAAACGTGTGTAAGACCTAATGTTTCTTGGAGAAATGTTATCATTAACATTAACTCTATCGACTAGTAATAAAATTGCGAGTTTTTATTTTTTTGAATTTTTAGTCGGTTCGTGTCCCGGGCGAGGCAAGCGAGTTTAAGAAAATCTTTAAATGCAGTTTTGTTTCTTTTTTAAAATAAAGGAATGTCTCACTGTATAATGAAACTAACCGAGGGCAATTTCTGAGGTCTGCAAAAATCACAAGTCTCTCACTAGTGAGAGTACAAAATGAGGGCAAAAACAAGTCTGCACTGCCATAGATATCACCAAATCTGCACTGCACTATCATTCAATATTAATTCGCACGCCAGAAAAGGTGTAATATGTAGAACAATTTTGTACCTACTTTGAGACCATTATGTACCTATTAACCATTTACTTACTGCATATAATCCATTTGTAATTTAGTTATTTAAAATAATCTTTCATTACCTTATTCCAGGTTACGTCTTTGAAATTGTACCGCACATGGAGGGATTCGCGGTACCATACTGGCTGAATGGGACGCAATACACGTTCGACATTACTTCCGATAACGGTAAGAATTTTATCATAGAGTCTGTACGGAAAGAGAAGAGCCGTGGAATGTATGGGGCCCAATACATTTCACGACTCTTCTCTTTCCGAACAGACAACAATACTTTTTTCACCACACCAGCTCGGAAAGGCTTACTTTGCACTTCAAAAACTGATTGCAAAGTTGTATTTTATTCACATGTGAGGCAAAGTAATCAAATGCAAATTTTGAGTTGTTTTCTTATGTTTGCTGGTAGAATTGATTTTTAAATGATGATTTTGGATGATAAATATTTAATAACATACATTTGGATTTGATTCGGTTTGATTTTGTTTGATATTTTACATTTAATATTTGCTTCGAGATGGTGTGGTGAAAAATTTTGTGTTTCACTAGGGGGCAAATTTTGTTTAACCCTCGTGCTTTGAAACCCTCGCAACGCTCAAGATTCCATTTTTCGAACCACTCGCTACGCTCGTGGTTCAATTTTGGAATCTTTCGCTTGCTCGGGTATCAATATTAGCACGAGCGGTGAAACAACAACTTTGCCCCCTTGTAAAACAAATAACTATTAAATATACGAAAGAAAAACAAAAACAGACGCGTACTAGATGAGACGGGTGAGATGATACATTAAATTTAGTGACCCGATGCAATTTGCAAGAAGTCTTCAAATTTCATAACCATATTTCTACATAGGCCATGCATTTTTCAAAATAGGTTATTTATTTTACAACTAGGGAATAAGTCAAATTGTTTTATAAATACTTTTAACCGACTTCCAAATCTCAATAGGAGGAGGTTGTCAATTCGGTTGTATTTTTTTTTTAGTATATCTATAAAATCAGTTTTTACTTATAATTATAATTTATTTGGTTTCAGAGACAACCTTTACAATCGGCAATTTGGAGAAGACGACAGAGTACCACGTAAGAGTAGCGACACGAAATATTGCTGGCCAATCCGATTGGTTCGACGTTGAAGGATTCCCTAAAACAACGGATGGTGCTGCTACCTTAACCAAATCGATTGGGTTACTTATCTTCGCCTTATATTTCTCCCTAAGATACTAATGTTTTATGCCAACTACGCGATTCTCAAAGAGAAATGTGTCAATAATATTGCTTTCTTTGAAAATTTTGCTCCGGAACGGCTAACATAACTTATTGAAGTTGTCGCAGTAAATAGTCTCTTTCTTATCAGTAGTTAAGATTAAGTGACGACTGTTACGTAGCTCAACGTCAGTTTTGATAGCCATTTAATTGTTGATTTTGTACCGGGGAGGTCAGATTTTACTACGGCGCCATTTTAATACACTAACTGCCCTATTCGAACTTTAAGATACGCCAATTAATAGATCTAGAAACGATATGGATTAGATGTGTCAGTGTCAAAAGTGACGTTTTTGTTCGAAGAAATGTCACATTTAACACTGACATATCTAATCCATATCTTTTCTAGATCTATTAACTGACGTATCTTAAAGTTCGAATTGGGCCGTAACGCAATGCTGCTGGGTTCTCGTAGCTGATGCAGATTCTAGCATACGTGATATCCAAAATGTAATTAAACGGCACCGTAGCGTATCCCGGAGTAAATGATTTCATGGAGACATTTTTTTACAAATGTTTTTAAAGTGTAAATGTGCTAAAAGCTTTGTTATTGTAGAGCTTGATATAAAACCTTGTCCCTATGACGACATTTACAAGCATAACAAAATTGTAGATAGACAATTAATACTTGTATAATTACTTTAGAATAGCTACATTACTATTTTGTACTATTCAATCTTTCTTGTAACAAATAGACCCAGAGCTATATCCGGAATCTAAAAAAAGGTATATAATTTTGAGAGCAGCGAAAACCCTCTAGTTAGTTTGCTATATATCATCTTTACTACTTACTGGGTCTGAATGTCTGACAGCTGTTTATTTGTAGAGGTCAGAGAAACATGCCAGCATCGACGTTTTGTCAATCGAATTGTACTTAATAAAGACTAATAAAGACACCCACCGACATAAGGACGATTACGACGCAACATTTAAATACACCAAACAAACTTATCCACACACCCACACACAAACATACGTAGACAGACTGCTAACAACAACACTTCCTTTTAGCATTACAATAGCCTAGCAGAAATGACAGCAGAGTCCGGAGCCCTACAAATTAAAATATAATTTGCTAGCACAGACCAAAACACTCAGTGACTTACTTAGTGACAGCACTCAGACCTCTAGCGTAGCCGCCAGAATCTCAAATCTAGTAAAAAAGGATCGTAGACCTATAGCAAAATAACTAGGAGAGGGGGGGGGGAGGTTTCATTGCTCTCAAAAATCTTTTCCTTTTTTCTGGGCTAGCTCTTAGTCTAAGAGCTAAATGGCTGAAATATAAATGTTAAAAATGACTAAGTATGCCACACAATATAAGTAAAATACATGTAATATGTAAGAATTTCGCAAACAAGAAATAAATTAATTTGCAAGCTTAGCCATTTTGATATAACATAATTAGGCTTTCATATTATTAGGTAGGTACGTGTAATTATTTATAAATTTATTGAGAAGGGCACCAAATGAAGTCGCATATTTTGCAAGCTATAATAAGTTAGGTATATTTATTCAAAAGAAATCCCTCATCACAAATACCATCATTTAATTTTTTTTATATTTAATAGTGCATTATCTAGTAAATACTTATTAGCCCAACGCGAAGCCACGATCACCATGCCACAATGTCTAAATTCAGATTTATTTAACTACTTATAGACAAAAACACGTCCTGGGTCGGATAAATATGCAATTACAGAATTACGCCAACTATCATAATTTGTTGAAGGTTTTCAGAATTTCGGTCCATTACGTTTAGCTTAAATACATATGGTGCGGTGCGGTATCAAAATCAAACAAATATATCATACTAATATTACATTACATATATATGATAATTATTTCCTAAAAGATTTATAAAATAACAGTTTAGTAGCAGTAAAACGTGCATAATAATTATTGTTTATATTATTGGCTTAACCATGATAAACTTAATGTTAGTATAAAGTTGTAATCGGGTTGATTTGGCTTTGTAAATAGTCTACGACTTGTTAACCTCAATTTAAGCAACTAGGTGTAAGATTAAAGGACTTGTTAATCTACATAAATATTTTGTTGAGTATTTACTACAAGAGCGGATGTGTTCTCTAGCTTACACAGTGATCGGCCTATAATTAGGTCTAGACGGTGAACCGATAATTACTAACTTCACGCCCTAGGTAATCCTAAAGATTCATTAATTGTATTAGATGCGTACGATCGCGCTTCAAATTAGACAGCAAATTTACATGTAGATGGCGCTGTACGATTCCTTAACCATGGATGTCAAAAAATTAACAGTAGGTACGAGTATATGTTATTTAGCTGAAAAACTCGGAAGCACCATCTTTCTCAAACTTTACTCATCTTTTACAATCAATTAATCTTTGCTAACCCTAAATTCTTATTACACTTTTACTATTTAGAGTTAGAAGGCCGTTCAACCATGAAGCCTTTACTTAATAGAACGTTTTTGGATTAAGAAAGTTTATGTCACACTATTCTAGTGATAAGACTGATTTCTTATAAAATGCCTTAGACGAACACGCAGCCTTCTTTTCGCTAGACACATCAAAGGTCTATTGTTTCAAACCGCCTGAAATCATAACTTACAATCGTTATTTGTTATTGCCCTTGTGCCCTCTTGGGTTATGTTCGATGCTAAGCTAACCTAACAAAGCCATTATTCCAGTTCACAAATCTCCATATTTTTTTAACATTGTTTGGCTTCCAGAAACGTCTTAGCGGAGTGCTGGGCCTAACATACGGCGTTGCATGAAATCTATGTCTACATTTTTGATTTAGTTGAAAATGATACTAAACTTGACTTAGAACCTAAACTTAAAGAATTATTAACCTTAGACGTCGCAGACGCTTAAAAATCCCCCACCCCCCACCTGCATCAAAAATCTGGGTGGCTCCACTTCTTAAATCCATCCTTGGGTCCTAAAGACCAATCCTGCCAAAGGAAATCTCTTGTTCATGCAACGCCGTGGTTGACCTTTTTATGCTCTGAGCACACTCAACTATCTTGATATTTATTATTTATTGCACACAAAGAGAAAATAAAACCAGTACAACGATAGTTTGCACAGAGTAGTTGTGGTACTTGAACTTAAACTTTTGTTTATGTCTATACCTAAAGTACAATTTTTATGTAAATTTAATAAACCTTCTTTTTCGGAAAGCGTTCGTAGTTAAAACATGATGTATATTTAAATAAGAATATCTAATTCTGATGTTGCACTTATTTACACGTAGTATTATATTATTCTTTAAGTTGATGTGTGATTTCTATATATGTAATACATAATTTTAAATGTGTAATGGATGAAAATCTATTTCAAGAAAGACAATATGTGTACAGGTAAAATACCAAAGATTTCGTTTCTTAGAATTAATCAATGTATTTTAATATCATTTAAGGCATTCCTAAATAATTTATTTTATTATTTGTAAATAACGAGGATGTATACATACTAAGGCAATTATTATGGTCAACCAAAAACAATAACATCCGTCAATTTTATAAGAGATGACTAATGGTCTAAGAGCTAGGCGCGTGAAAGGTATACAATTTACAGTTCAACAATAGATACCCCATTGTGTTGTATCTTATTACTTGATCAATACATTAGTATGGAGGCCAAGGAAGGGGGTTTTCAGGGTTAGCTCTTGGTCCATAAGGCTCATAGTTAAGACTGAGTTTCTTAAGTCTGTTATAACTAAGGCAGAACATGCGGAATTGATTTTTGGAAAGTCGAAAATAAAGCTAACGCCGTGCACACCGTGCAATTATTACAGTAGTATTGTTTTTATTGACTTATTAGTAAGTATTTACCTAATAAAATAGATCTACATAGGTATATACTATACAATATACCTAACTACGCGTCTTGTTCTGTCTACTCCAAAGATGATGACTATCTCAATACCGACAATAGGTACTTACAAAGTAAGCCTTGAAAAGGAGACTAATATTGAAGCATACCTAAATATCCATCAATTATTAAGAGTCTGTGCAATTAGTATTTTATACACCTATAGATCGTTAAAATCCATTTTCTTAATGACAACGATATTAAATGTAGTCAAAACACCGACAATTGAGTCTCCGTGCGCATAAGTCACATAAAATACGCTTAAATTAAAGGTTATCTCCGTTCTGACCCAGCATTTGCTGCGGTTCGTCTATGAAATACGAAATATGTATTGGCCATAGTTAAAAAAATATACCTGAGATCTAATTACCATAAGTCATTTGAATAGGCGTGGTCCGTAGTCAGTATACGCAAATGAAGACATATATGTTTAAAAAAATAGCTTTGACTCACTAACTGTTAAAACTAAAGATTGACTTATTGTAATGATTGTTTATAAAATGTTTATATAACCGTCTAATTGGCACTAAGTGTTCGGCAATGTCTTTTAAAATATAGAGACCAAATTTGTTTTCTACGACTGCAATTCTACGGGTATACACTGTCAACACTAATGTTTCTGCCTCCAATAAAGGTGATTCATAAAGACATAATATGTGTGTAATTTTTTTTTCAAACCTAAGTATTATTTATATGCAAATAGTGATAGCTATAACACTTATTCGGTAGGTAACATTAATTTTAAATCAAAAGGTTTCGAAATAATTAACGATACAGGTCGATTCACAAGAGCTGGCACGAATGGAATGAATGAGCGAATGAAATATCAGTATCACATTACCAATAAAATGGTGGTTCTGACTGCATCGATACAAGGTGTCACTTATACAATCAAAGTTTCATTTATTTCATTTGTGCCAGCTTTCGTGAATCAACCTGTACGTGTTACCAGTTTAGCAACTGGTAAACTTTGATCAGAAGGGAAACGTTAGTCGAAGGACGTACGGGTCGTTGTAATAACGAGGTTTTTTAGGTATTCATTTAATTACATTTCGTAAGTATACATATTGAAACTGAGGTAAAAAAAAAACATAATTACGAAGAAATAATTTTTATTCAATGTTCACACAAAATTCACCCACCACAGAATGTTGTTCGAAAATATACCTACTTAAATAATAAAAATACATAAAGCTTCAGATATTTATCTCCAGCACTATCCACTGCTCTTTAGTTGTAAATAAAACAAAACACTAAGCGAATAAAATAAGTAATTGTGAAAATACTGTACATAAATTAATCGTTATTACTAATTATAAATAAGGTAAAAAAGAAGATAAATATCAACAAAACAAGAGATAATAGTTACTAATTTCAATTCAAAGCAACCTCACAGCAGTTATAGCCATATTCTTGTACATGTACTTTCGACAAATTAATAAGAAAATTATAGTGCGTCAAGCAAATCTTGTCAGTAGCAATATAAAGCAAACTGAAGTAGGGCAACACTCAAAGAGTAGTATTGCGCTAAGAAAAGCAGCAAAAGAAGTACATCGAACCAAAACTTTGTTTTCCCCCGCTGAGCGCGACCTGTCACGTACGTTAATTCAAGTTGTCACTCGCGGATTCTCAAATGAAAATGTTTGAAATTGTTATTAATACTTAATACGTATGAACGGACAATTTAAAAGCGGTGTGTGATGTTGATAAAAATGATTAAAATGATTTGAAGATCTCAAAATAAAATTGTAAGTGGACTATGCCGTTAAACAAGAATGTATGAATAAAATCATTGCTTCAGCAGGTAGATGTCATACTGGATTTTAATATTTCATTACATTTCTCAGTTGGCACTGTAGGCATTATAGGCACCTCAGCTTTAATTAAGCACAGTCTTATTTAATATATTGGTATTTAATGGTAACACAGCAGAAATATCTCTTGAAATAGAATCGATTCAGAATGTAAACATTGTAAACACAGAAGATGATGGCTGTCATTCGCGATCCACATTCCACAGATAAAACACAGATGACACGCGATTTTCGAATTATTCGAACACAGTCTTCGAGCAACACCGGCTTCCAAGAACACAGTGTTGCTAATCCGCGATTTTTCAAATTTGCCGCCGTTTGCTACTGACAAGATTTGCTTGATCCAGTATATTATTGTATGTTATGAAATTCAAGTGGTTTAAAATCAAAACTTGCGAACCAATAAACTGAACAATGTACGTAAATAAAAGCCAATCTCAACTAACATTCAAATATCGGAATTATGAACACGATCCTACACCATCCTTACAACGAAAGTGCAACCGACAGCTACTATCAAAACACCTGCGGCAAAGAACAGGCCGTAAAACCTTCCAGAATCATCTGATGGCGGCGTTGCTTGCTTTTCGGTAGTAACAAGCGAATCATCTTCAGTTGTCTCTGGCTCGGGCTCAGTGGCTTCTTCTACATCGTGATCTTCTTTTTCTCGTTCATCTTCCGCTTCATTTTCTTCTTCCTCATCCTCTTTTCCTTCTTTGGTTGATGCCCTAATTGAATTTGACCACAATGAGTCACCGATGTCATTCTTGATGCGTAATCGCACCCAATACTCAGTCGATGGCTCTAAACCCTCTAATACCGCCATAGTGCCTGCAATTATGTAATGTTTAGTTAAAGTCAAATATACTATTTATCATAAACACATTTTTTTCTTCCGATTAGATTGGATTTAGTTAATAAAGTCAAATTATAAGCCGATACAAAAGATCATTTTATCTTCAATTGCAAATTAATGAACAACAAAAATAACATTTTCTGTTATTTAAATTTCTTATCTGGTTTAAGAATTTAATTACGTAAAATGGGGTGAGTTTAAGAAATTTTGGGGTTACTTTGATACTTTGAAACCGGCTACTTAATTAACATTATTTTCCCGAACTGTTCGTTTAACAAGTAGATTATAATGAATTCTTGTTAAATTAAAACAAGAATATTACTTCACTATAGTATGAATTTTTCGATAAGTATTCGTATCAAAAATATACGCTGTATACTCATAAAAAGGAATACGTACTATCTTCAAGTACTTCACCAGTCGGGGCTGAATATAGCCTTGAATGTTTCCAATCTCTTTCTCTCAGTGCAGTCGCTCTTTTTCTCGGTAGTTGCGCCGTTGGCATATACTGTACTTCAATTTCTAAAAACAAAGAGAAGTATAAGTACATGATAAGAGATGAAATTGTAAAATTATCTACACTTTTAGAATGTACTTAGACAACTAATTCGAATATGAATATGTAAATATTGTAAATGCGTAATTTCATGTTTTAACGACGAACCGACTCACCTAAGTTATCAATATCATCTACTGTATTTATTTACATTAGTAAATAAATTTTGCACAAAGAAAAAATTTCAAAACTTAACTAATTTACTTGGAAAACAAAATTCCCAGATAATTTGCAGAATCTTTCCAATTTTTTGGTAACTTGTCACAAATTGATTGTGTTGGGAGCATTTGGGAGTTGCATGACTCTCATTAGGTAGGTAAGTGTCTGCTCCAAAAGTAAACGGAAAACAAGCATGAATCATAGCCAGAATGCGATTAACTTACTGCTTATATCAAATCGTATTTCGTCATTCCACGAAACATTGAAAACAATAGTTTTACTTGTCGTTAGATCTTCGTTAATTTCTACCTGTAAACGATATACTTTCATGAATAATTAAACAAACAAAATATAATACAATTATACTACATAATAAACTAGCAACTTATATACTTTATTCCTGTGGGATCCACATACAAACTTCCACTTTCACCCCATTTAACCACATTACGGGTTGATTGAAAATTAATCTCGGTTTTTATATCAATCTGTGCGCCATATCCATAGTAATCGATACAATACAAATATATAAATTAATTAATGTGTCTAGTAAATATATACGTATATCCATAATACATATTACCTACTAGTACTATATTATATAAAATATTATAAATGCGAAAATAACTCTGTCTGTCCTCATCTCTGATCCAATTTACATGAAATTTGGTACGGAGGTACGAGTAGTAAGAGGCCCGAGGAAGGCCATACGAAGTTTTTATCAATCATGACCATCATAATTCCACGCAGATGAAGTGGCGGGTAGAAGCTAAGTACCTAGTTAAATTCCGCATGGTTGAGAAACAACATTCGAACAAGCATCACATGCCAATATTTAGATAGATAGTGAGAGTGAGTAATAAATAATGTACCTCATCAGGCTTTTTAGGAATCATAGATTCCAGTATATGAAACTCCAATTCAACATCTCCCAGCTGGTTTGATGCTTGACAAATGTATTGACTGTCAAAACTGTCTTCTGCCACCTTTACTGGTAAAACAGAAGCGGAGTCATTATCAGCGGAAACTACTTCTTTGTCAGCTACTTGTACTGCATTTTCTCCACCATTTCTTACGAACCACTTATAGGTTGGTTGAGGGTAGCCATCAGCCTCGCATCTTAGAAATAAACTGAAACCGATAAATAAATTTCGTTTGATTGTTAGGGCCATTCGCCAGGGTTAGCTACTAACTCGGAGTTAACCGTTAAAACAGGGTTAAAATGTACTGGTAACTCCGGGTTTAACCGTTTATAGTAGCTAACCCTGGATGGGACAAGTCGCCCTTAATTATAATAAAAAGAAGAGTCGTTCTACTCTGTTATATTGATAGTTTTTCGGGAGAGGTCGTGATTGGAATGCAGTCACTAGTTATTTTATTTTTTCTTAAAAGTTATAGGTATCGTTAGTGTTATTGTATGTTGATGACCAACGTTTTGTCAAAAAAGTGTTCAAACCATAATTGTATTTAGAAAATACTCGAGTTTTAAAATATGACTGTTCTTTTTCTGCGGGGTACCTAATTCCAAAATAAAGTTAAAATAATTTTTGTATTTTATGAGTACACATGCTGGGAATAAAAACGCCGAACAGCATCTAAAATATGAACATGTACTACACCTACTGCTACCGAATAGAGCGGACGGCAACGGAAGATTAGATAAACATGCCGTCAAATATTGTACCAGAATAGGTTAAATTAAGAGATCTTTCTAAGTTTTAAAATTCAAAAGGAACAAAACGCACCTTTCACTTTCGATTCCGTAAACATTCTCCTTCGTCCTTTCTCCAAACGTAGGAGCATCTGCAAATGACGGTTTGTCGGTACAATTATATAAAAGGAAAGGTCACATTCATAATGTTTTAATTAACTTAGTGAGAGTTGCCATAGCTCCAATGTTGTTTTCATAGGACTATGGCAACGTAAAAATTGAAGAGCATAATATTTGCTTCAAGTTAGGTTCATACTAAAGTAAGAGGAAAGGAAAATGTGGATGGACTGTGATATCAAAATAAACCCGTTGAACGATGAGAAGACTGGCGCCAGAAATGTATGGAAGAAAAAGACATACTGCACCTAATCCCAAGCGAATGGGAAAAGGGTAAGCGAATGACGATGAGATAAAGGACGCCTCACGTTAGACCAGGCCGTGCCTGGGCCGAGGCGGCCGACATTTAATTTTCTATAGCGGCTAATCTGTGATCACGTGGTGCTTCCCATAGACAACGAAGCGCCAGAAGCTCCAGCCCGGCCCCGGCCCGATCTAGCGTGAGTCATCCTTAAATCAGTCAATAATTGCATAAAACTTACGGTTAATATTTAGCACAATATCGATAGTTTGGTTTTTTCCACATTTGTCCGCTAATTCCGTTTCTTGGGTGGCAATACAAGTATACACGCCACTATCCTCGACACTTAGTGACATAATAGTTAGTAATCCCTCAATTCCTTGTCTGTTATATTTCGTCATTACTCTGTACTTTGGCATGTCTTGGTAATCAAATTCTGTAATAAAATACTTTTTCTCCAATATGCTCGGAAATGTACACCTTACTGTAGCAAAAATAGTACGGGAAGTTCTTCGTTAATGTCAAACTCTAACTAAAAAACATCAAACTATCGCTGTCCTTTTCTAGCGGACGGGAAGTAAAAAAACACTACAGTAATAACTTATTACTGTAGTGTTTTTTACTTTTTAATAATAAAAAACGCAAACAGCCAATTATTATTGCCGCGAGCCGCTTCTACACGACCCGATCAGCTATCATTTCACGTGTATGATCGTGCGAATACTGCTTAATAAAATCAAAGATTATTTTTATATTTTTTTTAAATCTCATCCGTGTTCATAAAGCTTACATAGTTTGTCAAAGGACTTTCTCATTTCAAACATAGACAAAGAGAATCATACTATCTTTGTCTTACACTAGTACTAGCACCCAAAAGAAAAGGATGGGTGTAGTTTTCCTGGTTCTTACTGACTGAAAAGTTGGTTTGACAAACTATATTGCGCAATTATATTGAATGAACGAATATTGAATGGTACTGAATGGCAGAATAAGTTTGTGCCTTTAACTTTTAAAAATTAATTAAAGAGGGAAATTGTTTTTGACATTTTGGATGTGAAGGTTTGATTTGAGTGATGCTTGATGCTTAAATAATAATTATTTTAGCTTATTTCCTCGCATGTTTGGAGAAAAGCACTATATATGCCTCGGCAGGAATAGCAATTCGTGGATTCGTCTTCTTTGTCGGACTCCGCTTCGCGTCGTCCGACAAAATCGAAACTCTTCCACGAATTGCCCTTTCCCGGCCTCTGCAATAATGTACTAATATATTTTCCTACTCGTCGACTATAATTCTTGAATTAAGATTTCTTATTCCAAACTTCAATTGGGTATTTTTAATGTATGGGCTCCCAACTCAACTATAATATTCATTACGATACAGTTTAGTCAACTATAATGAAATTAGCCAATCACAACTCTCCGCGATCAACAGGACGAAACCAAACCAAAGCTCAAATTAATTTTTTTTTTTAGGTTGTATAGTAGAAGCAATTGGTTCATAAATCAGAAACGCGCATGTGACACCCTTAAAATAGCAACATCCATAGACTACAAAAACCACTTAGTGTTCCTTGTTAGTCTCCATAATCGAGAAAACAACTGTCTAAAAATTTAACTTAGCGCGGAGCAAGTACCAGGGCCTCATGAGTTACGAGAAGATGTCGTTGACGACGTTGACCAACGCGCCGGGCGCGGCGGCGGGGGCGCGTACCAGTATGAAGGTATCGCGGGGGCTTGCGTATCTTAGCTGTGTATACTTTTGGTTTGGTTTGTTTGTATGATTCTACTAGTTTAAACTATTATTTATGTTGGCTCGTAGAAAAAGTATTGTATACAATAGTGATATAATCAAGCTTTTCAATCTCGTACCTGTCTTAGGCAACTCAGCAAGCTTCGTTGCCTAAACACGGTACTCGACTGAAAAGCTCTCTATTATATCACGATTGTATAAAATACTATTATGACTGAACTGTTCAACCATATAAAAATTTACTCTCAGTGTGGTATGGTAAATCATCCACTGGAAAATCTAACAAAAAATTACATAGAAGACACAAAGTATAAGATTAATCTATGTATAAATAAAACTGATGATATCAGAAATGTGTCTCCAAAAGTGTTAGCCCAGTACGTTACAACACGGAACTGTATGAGTTTTCCTTATTTGTACGTTACGTTACAGCCCGTTCACACAGAGTCTCCGTATTTACGGTACCCGTTTTAACGGATACAACAAAAAAATATGCTTTGTTCACACATAAGCACCGTATAACGTTCAACGTATCCGGCATTAACTGAGAGCCCGTTCACACATAGTCTCCGTAATTACGGCACACGTAAATTCGCAGTATACCACCGCTAGTCTACCAGGATTGTTTATATCGGTATAGGCATGCGGCCCAAGATTACCACGTGAAAATTTTTTTTTGGAAAAAACCAAAATGGCGGCTGACACGGGCAAAGTCAAATTTCCAAGTAGGTTAAGCGAGCCCGAAGGGCGAGCTTCAGGCCGGGAGGCCGCAGGCCGACCCGCGACGGGCCGTGAGGCCCGGAGCCTCCACCCCGACTCCCGGAACGCAAGGCCGAAGGCCGCGCTACGTGAATGCGGTGCTCCCAAACGTTATAGTCGTTCTACCAAGCCAATTGTCTTGATAAGCGGAGCCGGCGGGCCGAAAGCCCGACGGCGGTGCGTCGAGGCTCGCGAAGATCGAAGGCCGAACTCCGCGTAGGTCCGAAGGCCCGAAGCGTCACACGAGAGGGGGAAGTTGGAGCTTCAACACGACCCCATAGGAAAAGTGTCTTAGACAAGCGACGTGAGGTTGTCAAGACACTTTTACTATTGGGTCGTGTTTAAACTCCAACTTCCCGCTTACGCCCCAAATCAAAACCAACCCTCCAAGCGTTTTATTTAATAAGCGAAGCGGCGGGCCGAAGGCCCGACGCTGAACTACGAAACCCAGCGAAGGACGAAGGCCGAGCTCCGCGTATAGGGCCGAAGGCCCGGAGCGTCCCATACGATTTCCCAAGCACGCCAGGCCGAAGGCCGAGCTGCGGGAATGAAGTGCTCGCGTGCGGACCTTTTCGTCCTAGCAAAGGTACAACTTTATTTCTTTTTCCCTTTGGAAAATAAACTAATACACAATTACAACAGCACAAACAACAGCAACAACACGCGCACCGGGGGGCCTAGAGCAGTTTATATCCAGTAAAAACGTACGGATACATGACGGATACGTATTCCGTTCATCCAGTATTCGATGACAAAACGGAATGTCATAATTTTACGGACCGAAATTTTTTACTGTATACTGAATACTGTGTCATAT
Organism: Cydia fagiglandana; assembly: GCF_963556715.1. Classification (NCBI taxonomy): domain Eukaryota; kingdom Metazoa; phylum Arthropoda; class Insecta; order Lepidoptera; family Tortricidae; genus Cydia; species Cydia fagiglandana. The sequence goes on from NC_085932.1 coordinate 12,023,617, forward strand.
GTGAAGTCGCTCATACAACTCCATACGCCATCAATGAAAAAAAAACGTATACGACAAAACGGAACAGTAAAACGGACACCCTGTGTGAACGGGCTGTTACCGTTTATAACTCGTCCGTTTCTAGTCCATGATATCGTGGCCTCGGGTTCTCCCTTGGTCTGGCAGGACAACGTGTAGGAGCGACCCTCATCTGCCGCTACTTCAGTAGGTGTTCCTTCGAAATTCGTAGGATCTGAACACAAAATTACGCAAGGGATAATTTTAGAAGTAGTAACAAATGTTTAACAGTAAGCAACTATACTCTGTATCTTTAGGTATTTAAATTAAAGTAAACAAATAATTGTACATTTTCGAGTAGTTATAACATTTATTGATTAACCAACGAAATACAAAACCACCTAGAAGTGTCACTGAACGACCTGACTTTAACCTACTTTATTTGATCATGTAATGTTTTCATCTAGGTAGGTACCCTCAACTGGCTCAAGAAGCCATTTGAGGGTAGATTTTTATACTCTTTTTTAAATACCTAAAGATACAGAGTACATTTCATTTCATTAGCGACTCAATGTTATGGGTCTAAGTTCATCCAATAATCACTGTATTATCTAAAGCCTTCGGAATCTTACCAATGACGCAAATGGAGACATTCCTAACGGTGTCTCCCGCGCGGCACACCCACACTCCGCTGTCGTGTACCTCGGCCTCCGTGATGTTCAGCACCAGCGCAGGCGCACGCGGGGACTGCACGAAGTACTGCGACGTGTACACGCGCCCGGATTGAATGCGAGATATGGCGAGGCCTTTAGGGTTGTACCATTTTATCTGCAGGTATAATTTAATGTTGACAACTGATGACAATTAATGTCTTGTTTTGTCATGATTATGGAAACAATAATAGTCGACGTCGAGTTTGACGTGACAAAGGTATACAGTCTTGGTCAACTCTAGTTGTATGGCCATGAATGGGGCGCTGTGCCCTCAGTTTCCTGTAATCTTGGCTAATAATTAGTAATCACTCAGAGGCCTCTCTTCAACAGCGGTTAACTATTATTATATGATCAATAGGCCCGTTCTGTTGTGACATCCTAAACCAGATTAGTTATTATATTTTATTGCATTTTTTTAGAATATCAGTCTTTTAACAGTTAATGTATCTAAAGTGTATAAAACGTAAAGCAGCGCCGAGAGCGAAAACGGCGAGAGATCAGAATTGCGCGCGCGATGTCGTGACCGAGCCGTAAATAAACGTGCCGCGAAAATAACGACTGGCCTAATTCGAACATTTTCGAAATGTATGACGTATCTTAAAGTTCGAATCAGGCCGTTTATATCAGTAAAGGCAATTGAAGACAAACATTCGTAGATACATATTGCGCGTATTACTGATAGAGTTACCATTCCACCTACGGCTCACTTTCGCCAGTCAGATAAGGTAAATTGATAACACTTAGGGCCAGTTGCACCAACCACATTTGACAGACTGATCAACGTCAGCCGGCGCGCCCCGGCGCTTTACTATGAAACTTTCCATACATAAAAAATTTGCGAACTCTTTAACGATACGAACAGTTTGGTGAAACTGACCCTTAGAGTATGTGCGGAAAGAGAAGCGTTCTGGAATGTATGTGTCTTAATACATTCCACGACTCGTCTCTTTCCAAACAGACTCTAATAATTGACATACCTCTTGGTTTTTGCCGGAAGCTTTACAGCTAATAATTTTTCGCTCTCCCGCGGCAACAAATATCCCATATCCATAATCAGAGTTGTCATCCAGGGTTATTATTTGATTACTGCTGATTCCGTTAGTGTTGAGTCCATAAACTGAAAAAATGTGCTGTTCAATATTGCATGAACTCTTTTAAATTATATTCCAATAAGTTAATTTAGAGATAAATAACAAATAAACAAATTATTTGTAGTGTGAGGGACTACCGGTTTTTGTACATTATATACCTTATCATGAAGTCTACTTATTACAGTAAACACCATACTATTTATTGGTCGGTGCGTTTTAAATCTAGTCTACTTTTCTATAGGTACTACCTACTGCTTTTGTTAGGGTAGAAAATCAAATGTAACAGCATGTCAATATGTACAAACTGGGAATAATTTACCTATTTGCTAATATTTATATACATTTAATTAGGTACCCGGTATCAATGGTGCAATGCATTGAAAGTTAGGGTTGGCAACAATTTGTGTCGTAATACTGCCCTGTTAGTACATGACTTGGCTTGGATAAATAACATTTAATCACAACAATAGGAACTATAATTATAAACTTTTGATATGGTAAGTCAACGTGTAGGATTTGAAACAAACAAAGTAGTTTTTTTACATTTGTTTTATCATGTTTAGTACCTACATTTATAATTTCCATATTTATTCAGGCAAAATTAGGCACATAAGGCCAAATAAGGGTACGAACCGATTTTGACAAAAAACTTTTCTTTTATATACCTACTCACCTGCTCTATAAAACATATACACAAACACGATTACATAAAAAACCCACTTCATCTTAAAATTTGTGCAATTTTTTTCGATACAGAGGTAATTATTCCAACATCACTTAAAATATTTGCGATAATTTCGCGGTGCCAGTTGAATCGTGAATGACCAAACCATGTGTTGTACCAGCCTAATTAAAATAGTTAATTCCGACAATGTCGCTTGAATTAACACGTAATATTAAAAAGGTCACAGAATTGAGCTTAAACAGGGAAATTAGATCAGGGTGGAAACCATCAATTACATGTGTTATTGGGACGGTTACAGTATCATCTATGTATATGTATAAGTGGTTCAATCGGCTGTATAGCGTCATAACCAAATTAAGTTAACCCTCTACGCACGTCACATAATATAGCCAACATAACGACGTCTTACTCTTAAAAGAATTGAGTGCTAGGATCGTTTATGATTAAATTGTAATTTTCTTGCTCAATTAAAAAACAAACAATATAAAAATAATAATTTTACGACCCCATAGAGGTAATGAATTCTCATGCAGCTCCAAACCAACGATATTGAAGCTCTTATGAAAAACAACGTATCAAAACCTTTACAAATTGTTAACACTGAATCGGCCTCTTGTTCAATTAGTTTTCGCAAAATATCATTACAATCCGTCAGTATGAATATGAATGACCTACTATACAGTAATTAAGTGTCCAGTGAAGCTGTGGAATGAGCTGCCTGTGTCGCTCAAGCAGGCACAATCGGTTGCGTCGTTCAAAGAGAGGTTAAAGAAGCTATGGTGATTTGATTTGATTGATTAATTTGTCTATATTTCTATTGTATAGTTGCTTTATATCGTTCTAATTCTTTCCAATTTTTAGTGTATTTTCCCCTTTCCTTTTTGTGTAATATATGTATGTTTATCCTATAAATTTTGTATGTATTTATATCCTTTATCTTTCTGGTACCTTGTTGTACATTTTGCTGCATTTGTCACCCTCTTTTCACTCTCTCCTCTCATCTACTCAAAGGTTATCTGGAAGAGATCCCTCAAAGGGATAAGTTCGCCTTTGTACTTCTTGCTAATTGTATGTTATTTTTAATATGTCTTTTTGTACAATAAAGAGTTTACTACTACTACTACTAATTAAACTGCTTAATGAAACGTATATTATTTCAGTAATCCAACTGCTAAGCTCTACTACATATTATTACATTTAAAAAACACCAATAGTTTAGGATACTTTAGACTCTTTAGGACATTTTTTTACTTCATTATTTTGTTGATGACATCAATAGTTATATGTATATATATATAGTTAAAGCTATTTGTTACCACCTTATTGATAGCACCACGATTATAAGTTATTACGATTAAAAGTTATGAAACGCGTCTTTAACGTTTGGCTCTTTGTTTACTATCAGGCGTTCCATTACATATTTTTGAAGGTATACTTAATATTTCATAAGAAAAGGCTATAACAGGACATAGTTTAACGAAAAGGATGCACCGTCTAAAAATTTTCTTTTAAATTTAAAACTTCCAAATTTGATTTACTGTAATTTTAATTAGCGTTTTCTATCACTTACCAAATTGCGCCACAGTTAATGCCAGGCGTGATGCTGATGTGAGAATAGCTCGTAACGGTAAACATACCTAGTTTTAATATAATAATAATATGATTCTGATTCTTCTTCTGATTAGAATGATTCTGATAATTATTTCTACAGCCTAGTCGGTAGTGACGCTGCCTATGATTCAGGAGGTTCTGGGTTCGAATTCGAATCCAGGGTATAAGGGTACTTTGGGCCCGATTCGGATTTTGAAATAGATATCTTTTAGACATCACCAAGATACGATAACGATATGTTTAAGATCTAACCTGTCAAATTTGACATTTGCACGATTCTGGAGATACTCTTCCACAAGATATGAATATGACTTAGAGATCCAATTCACATCTAATAGATATCTTACTCTATCTAACGTTATTCTAACGTAAAAGTGACATTGGTTGCCCGAATTGCGCTGCAAAAGAGAACTAGTTGATATCTAAACTATAACGTATCTAGAATGGATCTAGTAAGTGTCGTCTCTAGTGAATATCTTGAAGTTCGAATACGGCAGTTATTTATTTGTGCGTTTACGAGTTTGGGACTTGGTCAATTTAACGATCTTGTCTGAGATTGTTCCCATTTTTTTAGGTAGGTATAGAAAATAATAATAAGACGGGTAGAAATACCAAATATCAAGAAAATAAATGCACTTATAAAAGAAGATAACCGTCTTTTTTACTTTACAAGTATAATTCAAGTATAGTAAAGGCGAAAACGAGTTCCAGAAGTTCTTAAGGAAATCATGGTGACTGTTGTATAACTTCCCGGTTAATTCCCTAAGGTAGGTCGCCCTATTACATACTTGAACATTATGCAACGAAAATCATTGCTGCTTAAAAACAGATATGCTACCTGCGGGATTCAACGCGATATATGCTTCATGTCATTAGAAAAAAGGTAAACAAACTAGACGTGTCATTTTATTGAAAATCAGTTTTGAAAAATAAGTCATGGTAATTAAGTATGTAACAATTATGAATCATATACAATTATTTACATTCTTTTGCTTTCATATGTAATAGTTACGGATTTTTAAAAAGCGATTTTTAATGAAAAGACACGTCAAGATCGCGTAGTATTTTTCTAATGCTAAAACAACGAACAATACCAAGTAAACTGACTGTGCATGATAAAATTGCTAATCCACGCTATTAATTAAGGTGGTAGTTTTTATTATTAAATAAGTTTTCTTTTACAAAATGCCTTTTTAATTTGTTTGAACTGAACTTTTGACGAAGATTATGCAATTTTTTTTTCGAAGAATTTCTGAAAAGTAGTCATTCTTAACACGGAAAACTGAGATAGCCGTTTTCACTTGACTAGAAAACAAGTCTGAGAGCCATGGCTCTCATACATAACTGCCCTAAAAGCACCTTCCCTGTTGGCTGCAGTCTACGACCTACATACTACAAGTCCACGTTGAAAATGGTGGTGCGGAAGCGTAAGTAAAAGTGGCAAGAAATAATTTTTTTAGTCTCTCAAGAAACACACGGTCATTGGGATAATATACCTAATTGATTGTATCTAATTAAGTATGTATGTAATGTTTAAGTGAGTGATTAACTTTGATAAAGCTTCGTTAACCTATGTTAACTTATGGCGTGGCTATAAGCATAATATATACGTAAGACCGTAAGTATATAACTATACCGCAAGAAATGACTTGTAAAGAATCAGTTACCAATGTTATTATTTTAAACACACTAAATATCAACACACTCACAAAAGTAATTAATCTAAATATTATACAAATATTATTTGCGTCGCGTTTTTATATCCATATAAATCTCGCGTAAAACTTATAAAAGGTAAATAAAATGTTATAAAGAAAGTTTAAGCGTAAATGTAGTCAAACCTTTTCTACACTATTGATAAAAAATTGGCCAAGAGCATGTCGGGCCATGCTCAGTGTAGGGTTTCGTAGTTATCATTCAGTCAAAATAGACCAAACGGGGGCTCTTAGTAAGTATCATAAGGGAGTACCTTTGCAGCGCTTTGTACAGTCACCTGCAATAATATGTTACTTTTCGAAGGCCGCAAAAAAATGTGTCACGCTCTTATGGCTCTACAAATAAGATCGTGTCAGATATTTTTGCGGCCTTTGTTGTGTAACATATTAAGCTGGTGACTGTACATTAGGTACGTCTTTTTAGTAAGAAAAGATTTTTTTTTGCAATAACTCACAAACGAATAGACCGATCATGTTCGCTATAGTTTTCATTGAAAGTATTTACTAAGCTCTTGTTTCACAATTTTTTCTTATTTTTTGAACCCGTGGTTCAAAAGTTAGAGGGGGGGGGCACTTTTTTGTTTTCTTTCGAAGCGCCTATTTCCGAAAATATTAACTACATCAAAAAATGGTTTTAGGAGACCCTTATTCATTTTGAAAGATCTATCCAACGATACTCCGCACTATCGGAACAAAGCAAAAAAAAAATCAATAAATAGTTTTTGTATGGGAGGTACCTTAAAAAAATTATTTTACCGTTCTGTCGCAGTGCATGATTTATGTATTCATGCCAAATTGCAGCTTTCTAGCACTAACAATCACGGGGCAAAGCCTAGTTCACAAATAAATAAGTGTTCCGTGAACAAAGTTTTGTACGGAACACTAAAAAAGTAAAAATAGTGAACTAGGTATAAAACTCATTTACATAAATATTATTGTTTAGTAAACTTTCAATTGTACGAGCGATGTGAACTCAATTGGCAAAATAAAATCGCGCATGACCATTTATTACAATCAATGCAATCACGTGTGCGCATGCGCATACACCAATCAACATTGTAGTGACATTCACAACAGCATCTATTTCATTCAACAGAAACAAATTTTAATTGTCCATTGTTGTTAGCATGTTGTGCGGTTCAAACAATTATGTAGGTAAGTAGGTATGTAGGTATTATCATTACGAAATTTCCATGTCATCTTTGACATGAACAGATTTCTTTTTCTTAAACAGATTTCTCTTCCATTACACTATACATACTTACTCAATTTATTTACACCTCAATTCCATAATAATACATTGATGCAAAAAGTAAGGAATCTGTACAGGAGGTGTAAGCACGTAGTGCTCGCCCTCTAGATTTGGTCAAAGGCGCCTAACCTTTCAAAGATTGCTTATGTACAGTAACAGTACATACTTACTCGAGAAATTGGGACATGTGCCGCCATGACCGGATAGCCTACAGGTAAATAGTTAAAACAGCGTTAGTCTCGTAAGCTGAAGACATCCCCGATTTGATTTCGTCCACGGCCACTAGAGGGCTCAGTCACTTTTTTTAGTAAGCCGAAAATGTACAATTTGGTACAAAAAATGTTTTTAGATTATCAAGTTTAGGAAAATTTAAAATATTTAATAAATTGAGGCAATCTGCCTCGAAAATGACCCAGTTATTTTCCCCTGTGAATCGTATTGACAATGACGATTTGTACTTCTTGAAAAATAGGTCAATTTAGCTTGTTTATTCTTAAATAACATAAGTAGGTTACTACTTGCGAATTCCAGATTTATTACGACTATTACGAGATAAAATAAGGTCACGCGTGAGGCAATTTTGCGAAAAAAAACCTGTAAGACAATGTATGATGGTACCCGGTGCGATTATGGAACTTTACCGTCAAACATTCGGTCATAATCACAACTACACACACATAGGAACGGTTTTTTGCAGAAATACCTGATTCCCAACACCTCCAGATAACTGATTCTCCGAAAAATCTTAGTCAATAACAAAAAAAAGTTTTTTGAGTAATTTAGCCCCTAAGAAGTATCGTATTTTTTCACACTTGTTGATTGGGGTATAATAATGCATCGTCAAAGGCTAGCAGCTTGCATGGAAACCCGTCACTCGCCAGTAGCCCATAGCGCTGTGTTCGGAGAGGGCGTCTCGCTCGCTGCTCTCACAAAGATATAGCTGCGTTTATAACATCGCGATCTTCAACTTTCTTCTGTCTGAGTGACAGAGGTCAGCTCGGATGTGTGTGTAGTGTATGTCGAAATAATTTACGTAAGTGCAGTTGTTTTCACTTATGACTAACTTTTGTCATGAATTTGTTTCATAGTTTACATAAGAATATTTGGTATGTACATCTCAAACATTTTCGTTGCCTCTGTAAGTTTCAATTATAACAGCGGTACGTTCAATTAAATGTACTTTCGAAGAAATACTTGGTTTTTTGTTTCTGTTTTTGTAACACCATCTGTTCATACGCAAAGCGAAATTTTTAAATGGGTCAGTAAATTTGTGGCATCTCGTAAATGTCAATAAAATCACTGTCTTTTTACCAGATTCTTAATGACTTGTCAATAGCCGAGAAATTTGATTTAATCGCAATTTTATATTAAATTATCTGCACTGACTAGGTAACTAAAATTCGCTTAAAATTAAATAAAACGCTTAGTGCAGGCATAAGAAAATAATATCTTATAATTAAAAAAAAAACAATAAAAATTTAAATTTTCATATAGGTGTTGTTTACTTTTTACGCTAATAACAAACTTATTTTTATGTTATTTTAACTACTTATATTTATTTGGTAAGTATCGCTTATCGAAAACAAAGGGATTTATTAAATTAATATTTTTTTATTGTATTTAAACTTTTCGATACAAACATTTTTAGTTAAAATATAAAGAGATGACTTTCTGCCCGTCCAAGAAATTAACTCAGATAATTACCACTTAACTGAGGAGGTTGGTAAGAAGTCATCAATATCAATGTCATCATGGTCAACTAAGGACTGATGGAAGGCTTCGCTGAGTGCAACTGCTCCTTATAAGCAATAATACATAAGAGCTTATGCACCATATCATTATTTGTTAATTTTATTGAAGACATTGACATTTCTCTCAATTGGTCACCAGGTCATGAGAAGAAAGGTCAACGAGAATAATGTACAATTATTTTTATTGAATAACAATGATTAAGAAACTCCAGTAATAATGCTATAGATAGCGCCCACGGTACGGTATTACCTCAAATACATTGGTAAGTATATTTACATTGGGCAAAATTATGGATTTAGTTAATTAAATACTTAATTACCGTCTCCGTTGATCGTATATTTCTTTAGAACTTAAGAAAAAGGTAAACATGTCATCTTTGTACCCATATGAAAATAGAAGGATACCTACACACATTTTGGACATCCAAACTAAACATATTGAACATTTGTTAACCAACGCGTAGACGTCGACTGTACCTAGTTAAAACGACGGACGGTCTAAACTAAAGCATTGTTTTAGACTCAGAATGTACATATTTAAAAGATGGTTTGAAGATGGTTCGTGGATTAAAATAATAAGAATTATGCCAATTATGTGAACCGTTGCGTATATATGTATATATTTTTATTCATATAATTTATTTCTAGTCAGTTCAGAGTGTTCAGTAGGTATTGGGTTTAAGTATCAATTTCACCCTTGAACTATCTCAGGTGAAATGTGTCACTTTCAACCGTTAGGTAATAGGGATGATGACACATGTTGAATTTTACAATAAAATCTAGTACAAAAGAATGCAAATGAGCAATTTTTTTTTTAATTTATTTAGGAAACAAACAGTCGCATACAAATATGTTTAAGCTTGCAGATATACAATAAGACCTATAGTTCCATTAAATATAAAATAATGATATTGATATTAATTTATCACAATTTTTTTTTTGCGTCGTTCAAAGGATGGATTTATTTAATAACAATCAATATAAATGTTGTAAGTATAAAAACTTATAAACTAAAATTATACTAATAAGAATTTTCCCTGGTCCGAATCCTGGTAAGGGCACTATACAATAATTTGAATATTAAAATCATATATGGAAATAATACAAAAATACAAGACCTGAAAGTTTCCAAAATTTAGGTTATCGAAAGTGCAAACCTAACTTGGTTTTATGCACAGTCGCCGAAGTTATTAATAAATTATGAGCATAGATCCCCCAATCCCCCGAGAGATTTTAGTTAGTCCATAAAAAAAAATTTAATTTTATTTATAATAAACAGTTTAAATTTTTTTTTTTAGATATCATGAGCATCCCCCGATCCCCCGATAGTGATTTAAAGTTTTCAGTATACAAATCTTCCATGTAAGACGTCGATATTAAATCTTTGCTATAATTCGTCACGCACGGGTTTTATTTGCATAAGAAATAGCATACACGGTAGCGCTAACACGAGCAAATGGTTCCATAACTATGGCATTCAATCCTCTTGGCACGTGTTCGCGAACACGTGGGGAGGCGAGGTGTTTGCCGTGTTACTTATGCCTCAGATGGCTTAGAAATAAGAGTGCTACATAATTCAGTGCTGAGGAACTAGGTTTTTGATCGTCATTTCTAATTAAATTGCCGTTCTGCACGCAAGGTATTTAACTGGAAGATGAAAACATGTAGGAGGTGTAAACAATTTTTTAATATACTTAAGTTCACCGGCCATACTGGCCATAGGCATAACGGCCTCCTAGCCTAGTCAGTAGTGACGCTGCCTGTGGTGTGTGTTTGTGTTGTGTGTTCCCGGGTTCGAATCCGTGTAAGGGCATATATTTGTATGTTTATCACGAATATTTGTTATGGATTGTTGAGTCAGTCCATCAAGTCAGTACATTTTTGGTACATTAAATATAAAGTTTCACGCTGTATGAGTAGTTTATTTACCTACATTTATGCAGTAGTTTATACCTAAATTAGCTTAACATACACTGACGTACATAGGTAGAGACTAACCGAGTCCACATCATCTGACGCCATCAGCTGTCCAATTCCATTGAATTAACTTTGCATTGATCATCGGAAATGTAATTCTAGATAATATGATATTGTATTGAAGAACCAATTGACGCAACTTCAGGAAAATAACCGATCAGTAATCAATCGTACTTGACTGTTGACTGCATGACAGTCGTGACCATGGTTGATGTCGTCGGGTAATGAACGATTAAGCGAGTTCATTGTTAACTCAACCTTCATCAGTCTGGCTGATTTTAAGTATATTTAAATTTTATGACATTTGATATTTATTTATGTTTTACAGTCAAGTATTAAAAAAGGACAAAATATTAAAAGTTACCTACACTTGGCAATCGTTATGTTTCAAATGCATTTTGCAAATCTAAAACGGAAAACTGGATTTAGTTGAGACCATAGTAAGTAAGTAATATGATAATACAGCACTAACGTCACAAGGATCGTTCTAAGTAGCTATAATAATAGCGGAGTACTTCAATAATCTAATCGCCAATATTTTTTTACCTGACTACGTCTAATTAACTAGGTAGGTAACTTTGTATGCGGATATGAACCGATTTTGGTTAATGAGGAGGCAATCGATTCATTAGTATGACGCGGGTTACATTATAGGTATACCTACTGCGTTAATTAACCTTGTAAATATTATATGTCAATAACCTCATTGTACCATCGCAATTTAAGGATAGGTACAGTTAAATTGAAAATAAATAGGTACACCAGCTTTACTGCTGCAGCTTCGTTGTGTTCCATTGCTGCAGGAAATGTCAAGCGGGACATTTTGTTTGTTTTTTTTGATGTTTTAAATTTTGGCTATGCATTTTTACCGATGGCATTGTTGCACGTAATGTAAATTTTCCAGTCCATACATCGATTTAGATTTTGACATTTTCTGTAACGAAGCAGTCGGCAGCAATGCTACCTAAACAACAACGCTGCTGCAACGGCAATCCGACTGTAATCTTTATTATTGATATTCAATTGTAGTTTAGTTGACACACTCAATATTTTAATTAAATCAGATAATATTAATCACATACAGAATAGCAATTAGGCACTCTATTACAAATCCATCGCAGCGATCATATCGATTTTCTTTTGATGAACTAATGATGCGTAAGTTGAAAGCAAACATAATTATCTATTTGATTATTGTTAATGTAATGTACACAAAGTGTTAGTTGTGGAAATTTGATTTTATTTGTTTGTTCGTAGCCTGTGATTTTCCATAATTACATCAGAGCTTATCTACAATAACTACGTACAATTTTCCTAAATATATATTAGTTATTATACATATGCATGAACGTTTATTCAATTGACAGTTCATATTATGAAGACCAATATATACGAGTATATAATAAATTATCCTTAAGCCCAGTAAAAGAAGGGTCACTTAGCATAAATGTTTCCATGTTAAGTTACTAAGTAGTACCTACTTAACATATATACCACCGTACCACATATACCACTGTATACCATACCGTGGGGCTAAGTCAATTTGTGTAAAGAAGTCATATAATATTTATTTATTAATTATTTATTTTTTAACTTACCAAATACCCTTCATTAGTTAGGTATTAATGGTGCCAAAGTACTCTAATTAGTCCGGATACTCCAGATTATATAACTACTTATAATGAACTGATTACTTAAAAAAACTTAGTTAAGTACAAAGTAAAATTGTCCAGTTAAATTCCGTAATGTCGGATGTAAATATCCGACTTACATTTATTTTAACATAACGGTAATGAATAGCGCATTCTTACGCTACGTCTTACGTAGGCGAACAACGCGCGAACGCGGCGCGGCGAAAGCGGCCGCCGCCGCGCCGCGCCGCGCCGCCTGACATTCGCGTGCAAATCGCGCCGCACCGCGTTCGCAACGAGATCGCTTACGTAGGACATTTCTATGGGCATCAAAGGATTGATTTCGCCGCGCCGCGCCGCGCCGCGTTCGCGCGTTGTTCGCCTACGTAAGACGTAGCGTTATTCTAATAAACTGACTCTTGTATTTCTATTGTTTTTATTTTCGGATATACAGAAAGTACATATTCGGAACTCGCGGGAGAATAAAGTATAAATTTTTAGACAATTCTTTGTTTATCGCCGTTCTCATAGAATGTATAACTGTATTCAATACTGTTATCTAATCGTGGTTCGTGACTTTGTTAACAAAAAATAGTAACTATTTAGTTTAATATCAATGCGTTTTCCTATACCTACTTTTTGATTTAAAAATGAAATTAGTATGCATTTGTTTTTCCTGTTTTATATAATCCCTAATCTATCTAATTGTAATAAGTATCATACAGTTATGAGTGTTATGACAGGCGCGACAATTGAAATATTGACTTTTTGTTAGTGTATAGGTAGAAAATCAATAGAAAAAGATAAAAGTGGTGGTACTAGTGCTCGACATGCTAATGCTTAATAGATGCCACTCTGCTGTCACCTCTATTGACAATGACTTGTTTCAAGATGACATGTACTGGGACCACGTCGAGCACAAGTCACACCACCATAAACTTATTTATATATTGTAGGTACATATATTTCTTATATATAATTATAAATACTCTTTTAAAGCATTTCTTTCCATATCTTATCACTGAAAACAAACTTGTTTACCTATTTGTTATCCAATCGGAACTAACTCTTAAAACACAAAGAGATAGTAAGTATGTACCTACAATCATGGATGCAATTAAGTTCTGATAATTCGTAAATGCTATTTCATTGAAATAAAAAATATCAATCAATGGTCAATTAACTATGTTGCTGTTATTAGTATCACAGTCATTTGGACAGAAACAAATGTCATTATTTAACCATTCTTATCTGCCGTAGGGTATCTACTGCGCGCTCTCAGTCGAGACACTTTTACCTCGTTGACCCAGTAAGCCATATAGCTACGCGTGTAAAAACATCATTATTATGTACTTTTATTAAGTTTAAAGCAAGGTAACATATTGGCCATACAAATGCTTTGTATTTCCAACATTTTTACTAAATAATTGGTACCTACCTACATAATTATGAGATGCAAATAAGTACCTACCAGTTAAATTAGTTTTAGGATTTACCTAACTCACGTGCTTCTAGTCACGCGCGACGACTAAAGGGACGAGGACCTCTATCATTCGGAGGAGACCTGTCCCCATTTTAAAACACTAATTAAGAATGCCGAGAACTGGTTCGCACGTCTAAAAGCCTAGTTCGAATGTCGAAAAATATTTGAGTTAAACCTTAATATTCATAAATACATTTTATGAGTTATAACTCGTCCATTTGCGTAAAATTGTCACATACTTAATAAGATTTCTTTTTTCTTTTTTAGCCTGTTATAATGTCCCACTGTTGGGCAAAGGCGTTGTTGAGCTTTTTCCGGCTAAGATATATTCAAAAATTTCCTACTTATTAGTTAGTAACCGTGATTTGAATTTATTGTCCTAATTCGACGTAAGGAATTATTTATTTAGTTGTAAGTGTTGTTCTGAAGAACTCGAACAAGATATATGAGTAGGTATGTAGGTATTTTGCAAAAGGCAAGTAGAAATTCGCTAAAATTAAGATTTTTTTCAAGAATGACACAGAAATATGTGAAAGTGCATGGATCCTTTACGTAACTAAATAAATACATACGAGTTATATGACTCATACAAACGAAGACGAAGTTGTATTGTATGTACGATGTCAATTCGAAAGTGTAAGAATATGGCTTACCAATTACCATATACTCGACCAGCGTACACATGGGGCGATGCACGCTTTTAAAATTAAATATCCAAGTTACCTTCTGTATCTTATAAACAAGCAAAACGTTATAAAAACTTTAACCCTACCTCGTTTTATGCGAAATTTTCAATTTTTTTAATTCAATGTCTGGTAAATTTTGTACGTACGTAAATATCACCTGATTCGATTTGATAGGTGCCTTATTCACCAAAATCGGTTCAATAACTTCAACCTTGCCTACGGTGAAACACATGACACAAACATAGGTGCATATAGGACTATAGGTGTATGTTCACTTATCTAATATACCTACTCACCCATACCCAAACTGTCAAAATCATCAGTCTGCCCGCGTAGTCGAGTAATGAAAATAGGTTAATATACGGTAGGATATTATAGCACAGCGGCCTTGCTTTGACATTATCGCGGTCACTCGTTATCGACCATATGTTAATTAGCTAATAAATAATAACTAACAGTATATTCCCTTTATTTACAGATCCGCAGAGAATGGATTACTACCGCGTTGAACTTGGGACTTGGTAACCTAGAAGATTCCCTTGGGTCAACAGCGACCGATACGGAGCGGTGGCAGCGGTCCACATTAACCCCAGTCCACGCCTCGTGGCCGGTACACGCGGACCTGTACAAAAGTGAAGTGCCAGTTGACTGTCACAAGTACTTAGTGAAAGTGACGGTTCCGTTAGCGTCATGAAACCCGCGGCGGAGTCGGCCTTGAGTGAACTGGGGAACAATAATGTGACTCCCCTCTTACCCCGGACATCAGTGTTGTTAGAGTTTAAAAACATCCGATGCACTATCAACACATTCTCTTTAAACAAATTTCGATTGGGTAAGTATTTGTTTATCACTTTAGTAAGTTTTTTGTGACATAAGAGTATTACGAAATTGAACCGGTTCATTAATATGTGGGGCGCCTAGAGAGAGCACATCGATTTTATACTTTGCAGTTTTTAACACTAAGTTTATTATTGAAAGTCGAATATATAAAATGTCAAAAGAAAATAAAAGGTATATTTAAATTTTCTTTCAATGTCCGAAATGTAGGAATAGCTCGTACTCGTAGCATATACTGCATATGGGTAGGTACATTAAAAAATTCCAACTACATATTTTTGCACCATTAGATAAGAATATAAGAACCGTTTTTTACCCTAAATTGACTTATATCGGTACATATTTTTTAACATAAGTACATATATATATTTATGTATAGTTATAATTTCATAGAAATTTGACGTTTAAAATAACACTAGCACTGCGAGGGCTGTCAAAATCGCTGCAGACTTTTCTTGGTACAACTCTATTATAAATATGATATACGTACCCATACATAAACCGTAAACACATGAATCACGCAAGCGCCCGTATTACGCACGTACCAATTTACTTAGTGATAAAAATTTAGTAAATGACTAATTCTAGAATATTATTATTCTAGCCAAGTCCTTACAAAATAAGGATACCTATGTAACAGTCAACTCGCTTCGTGGTTTGTTATTGTGTTGCGTAGTTGCGTCACTTTCGTTTCACAATTTGGAAAGAGATGCATAAAAGTGAATTGCGACCATGCACTTTGGCACCATGGGGGAAGAGGAGGCATAGTAGAGTAGCGAGTAGCATAACTTTTTATAATTACAATACAAATTGTAGGTGGTTTAAAATTATAGCTTTATTTCACTGCTCGTCTTTAGGTATTATACGGTATAATGGGCCAACGCTGTGTGGTTTTCCTGTTTGTTTCGTTTATGTTGCCAGGATTTACCATACCTACCTTCTACCTTACCTAACCTACCTTTTGAGTCTGTTAACTACATTTTAAATACAAGGGAAGGGAGGAAGGGAATGGAAACACCCTTGCCGCCTCCACCGCGCCATATAGGTGTACAACCTTAGCGGACATCCCCCCGCTTCTTCAAGCCTCGAAATCCTCGAATACACGGACTTCCTGCGCGAAGTGACAGTACATAAAATATAAACACGTAATTTGAACAGTTATAGGCTATTATAAGTATTTTGTACAATTATAATCATACTAATGGTAACATTCCATTTCTAACCGCAGCTGCACTACCGGTACTGAACGCGTCGCTGTCATTGTCAATTTCCATAGTAAAATTGACAGTAGTGCAGCTGTCGTTGGAAATGGAATGTTACCCTAACTGGTGCGAGACAATTACCTACCCACGTTTATTATCGCCATTAGTCTCACATACAAAAACTATGCCAATGTCATTTTCCTTTCGTAATTCCGTGATCATTTTGAGAGTTTAGCGCACGAAATAGTAGTTAACTATGTGTTAACATATGATATGCATTTAATAACTATTTCATCACACTTGCTCGATAGAGATCTTATTTCATGCAGGTGTATTGAAAGATAAAGGCCTATAGGTATTGTTCCCGCGGGAGCTATGGATTCTGAAAAAAAAGCCATAACTCACTCGTGACTCGTGTCGTATTTTTTTTTTAAATTATGTCTCTAATTTATACGAACCAAGTAGGTAAAGGAGTTTCGGTGCACCGAAAGTGCTATACAATTTACGATGTCTGATGATGGTATCAAAATGCCTATCGGTGTTTCATTTTGGCCCTACCAACGGTATTCAATGACGGCAACGGGTTTTAGCGACGCATATATGGAAATCACTTAACTCGATTGTTAAACTCATTTTTTAAAATTACTCAATAAATATAACCAAGTTAGGGCCTACTCGAATAAGGCGAAGAATATGAGTAACGTTAGATATCACCTGGCCCTGGTTACCGCCAACAGGAATGCCTGGCAACACTCACTACTCCGTACCCATAACTCTAAGACTTGCATCCTTCAAATTGTCGCAAATTCGAGTCTTGCCCAAAGCGGTGAATTTTACATTTTTTCCTTTAATATTAATATTTGTACTATTTGTAGTATCGCTTGCAGATAAAAAACTGTTTTCCTTTCAAATGGCCTGCATTCTTCAAATGACCTCCACCGATTAACAGCTGCTAGACGCCTGGATGCAGTAATAAGAATACTAACACAAACTTCATCAAATTGTCAATTTCCTATATATATTTATTTATACATACATCCTTTCACCACAACTTAATAGACGGATTTAACGACAAAAATCAAAAAATAGTATTACTTATTCAAAAAATAAGTGCTCGTACTGCACTCACCTTATGCTTTTGATCTACAGATGTAGTGCATAATTATCTTCCTGCGTATTTTCTCGGAAACGATCGTATTTGTGTTGCTACTTCAGTCAACCTCAGTACTTTTTGTACCGAGACTGACTGAAATAGCAAGACCCGTTCGTACGTTTCCGTGAAAATACGAAGGAAAATAATTATACCCTACATCTGTACTGACACTAATTTTGCTGATCGCACTAGCCTTACTGGCTATAATTATTTTCCCCGTTGTGATAGTTATCAAAGATAGACAAAAAGATCCAAAGGAAATGAAGGTTTTAGAGATTGACCTTTTATTTTAAGTATAAAATTATAGTGCCAAGGTAACCAACCGTCTTTAAGGTAACAATGTACCTCGCTTACGAGTACTGGTAACGCGCGCTATGTATGCCCGAGACAGGTGGACCATAATGTGTGTGTATGACATGGTTTGAGACAAGTACCTACTTTTCCATATTACAAATATTATTAACAATCTAAATTATTTTCAGAAAAAAAAAATATTTTATTTCAAGTAGAAACACTTCTATACATATAAATTATAAACTGAAATAAATGCCATATACAAAGGAAAGGGGGCGCCATAAGCTTTCAGTAAGAAGTGCATATACTTACTTGAAAAAAATCGACCTATGTCTCTGTGGCCCGGTGGCCGAATGGAACAGGATAGAAAAGGACGCTGGTTCGATTCCAGCCTGGGGCACTGGAGGCCTTAGTTACTTTTTCTTAGTTTATGACATTTATGTCATAATATGTTTATACGTACTTATCCGTCTAAACTTTTACTTACACTACGATAAGTACACTGAGAGAAAAATCATCACCAGTAATTAAAAAACAGTTCTGTACTGGGGGAAAAAATGAAGTTTTAGTAATAATTATGGACGTTTCACTATTTCTGTAAAGTTTATTTATTTTTACAAACAGCTCAGTAATCCCAAATATAATTTCAACAAACAGATAATAAAAATTGCAAGAACTAATAGAAATTGCAAAAGTCAATTTGTTCCTATTAGTTAACTCTCCTTGTCCCCGGATTAAGTTTATTTTGTAATTCTAAGTGTGTTATTGTTGTACTTTTCTCTCAGTGTAATAAATACAAAACAACAAAATATACAAAAATAAATAAAAAGAGTTTTAAACATTTTTTAAAGTAGGCAAACATTACGAAGTTGAATGCCATAATAAATATGTCAAAGGCAATGAGCTGTGACAGACAATTGACATAATACCTACATATTTATTTGACACTATTTTTTTGTGACAATGATGATAAGGCACGAACAAGAAGAGGAAGTAAAATGTTTTGTCAAAGGTTATGGCCGTCCCTACCGAAGGTAGTATCAGGATTTTTTGAAACTCTACCTATTTTGTGTTATCTAATATCAGATTTTTTTTAAATCTCTATGTAACTTAGTAATACATAATTATGTATGTATAATTCTAGAAATAGTTCGAAAAATGTGTAATACAATAAGTGTACTAATTTTATGATACTGACAACATAGTTATGTACCTATTAACAGTATAATAAGTATCTTGGCTAGAGCTTTAAACTTATACTTATTGTTTGCCTGAATAAAGAATAGCCGTTATAGGCGATACGGGCCTAAACATCGGATTAGGTACATGTGTATGTGTACCATTAGCAAAACAATGAAATTTCGTTGAATAAACATAAAATGTCACTAAAATACCATTTAATTATTTATTTAACGGTATAACTTTATTATAAACATTTAGATTACAATAGATTAAACATACAAATTATAAACTAAAATAAATCTAAGAATCATTTATTTATGTATTTATTTGTTAACCTGTTGTGTCACTTATGTCCCACTGCTGCTGGACAAAGGCTTTCCACGCATCTCGGACTAATAGGTATGGCAATATTAGGTCAATACAAATTAAAAGTTTACTATTTTACCTGCGCACTGAATTCGAAGGAACTTTGACAAATACTTATACTCGTAGGTATTTAATTAAAGTACCACGTATCTAAGCAATAAACATTTCATGAAATGTTTTTGTTTTAATTTAAATATGTAGGGTACAAGTACCGGATAAACGATCAAATAAATGGTTTACATATAAATTAAACATACAAAAGAAATTGTAATTAATGATGTAATTGTGTCACAGAGGTGAATATGGTTGTTGATGTGGTTTCAAGTTGAATCGGCAAAATGTATATCCGCGCAATGCTCGGATTCGGGTGCAAAGAGCAACATGCCTGATACGCGTGTATGGGGTCATCCATTAATTACATCACACGTTTAGGGGGAGGGAGGGGTCAAGAAAATGTGACATATTGTAACATGGGGGAGGGGGGAGACACAAACTTTGTGACGTCACTTTAACTTCATGAGTAACCGAAAATTTATTTAAATTATTTTATTAGCTGTACATTTAAATAACAGGTTTTTAAAACGATAATCGTTTTTATTCGTTTAATTTTCTTTCCTAAGCAGTTTTGGGTTACTAATATTTATATCGTCAAAAATATTTTGATAAAATATTAATAATACTTAGGTACTTAATACGTCTAATACGATTTGGCGATTTCGTAGAATCGTAGAAAAAATGTGACGTCACACAAGGGGGGAGGGGTTTGCCAAATGTGACCAAGTGTGACAAGGAGGGGGGAGGGGTCAAAAAACCTAGCAATTCGTGTGACGTAATTAATGGATGACCCCTATAATGCCGACTCCAAATACCGTGATAATTAAATTACCCCCTTATTCATAAACGCGCTACAAGTCTCAATTAACTAATAATCGTTTGTCTTTATCTGTCATTTTGACTAATGTATTTGTAAGAAAGGGATAAAACATAATTTAACTAAATCAGACCTGTAAAGTTTTATGGATAAGGGGGTTAGTTCTTTAGTTTCGTTCATGCCCGTCAGGACTAGCATTTCACGTATGTGTTTTTAATGAATGAATGAATGAATGAATATTCTTTATTTCAGACCAGGTCGATATAAAATAAAAATAAAAATAAATAGAGTTAAAGTTAATGGGCCGCTCAAGCCGCTGCTGAGTTTTGTAAGTAGTTTTTTTTAAGCTGTCTGTTGGCGTATCCTACTGCTGGGCATGAGAATAAGCCTTCCACCAAAATCTCTTGGTACCTAGCCAAACGTGCCAATCGTTTACGCTCCGCAGCATAGCGTAGAACTTAGGAAAATTCGATCCGAAAGTCGCAATATTGATTCCCTGTAACTTTGAAACCTCGAAGCAAAAAATACGGGAAGTAGAAAATACTGCCTTGCACTTCACAGTAAGTAGGTACCTACTAACTCTCCAAATAAATCTTTGCAACATAAATATAAATATTATGTACTATAAATTGAGTCGCTTAACTTTAAACTCGGGTAAATCCATGTGTTGTAATTATGCGATTTTGGTATTAAGAAAAGGCAATAGAGTAGATATTTGCTGAGAGGGTCAAATGGTTTTAAGTTAAGCGTATTTCTAATTTTGTCGCTTAACTTCAAACTCGTGGTACCCGAGTTTGAAGTTAAGCGACACAGTTAGAAAATAAAATATTAGCAATAAATGTCATAAGACTACAGCGGTTACCTTCGTGAGTTACGACAGAATAGGGTTATTTATTCGATATTTATGGACGAGAAGAGGATACCATACTTAGATAGACGTGTTTCCGCATCGACATTATTAATAAATAAATTTACCATAAAACACATTATGGCGTTGTATTTGCACATAAAAGGCATACTACAATAAATTGTTTAAATGAATATTACGACAAGATCACACATATGTAATACACGGGCGTTAATTTATACAGTGAATGATTATGACAAAATTGACACAAATAAGATGATACAAATGTATCACAACTCAAGAAAAAAAATGCTCGATACGTCTAACCTAATTACAATATTGCGTATTATTGAGCGCAAGTGCTACGACAAAACCTTATTACCTCACTTAACTATGTGAGTTTCCTTAATTAAAATATCTACCTTGCGTTTTTTCATCCATCACAATATTCACAATACCACAAAAGTTATTTGGATATATTTTATTTTTAACGAAACATGACTGCTACTCTTTTACATTACATGCCTGTTTTAATATTACACTGGTATGTATTAAATAATATAAATATTTAGATGGATGCGATTCATGCTGAGGTCACAGGTGCCAAAAATTGGTATAACATTTTACAGTAGGAATCAATCATAAGTACCCAGGGCAACAAAATACTCAATAAATCGTTCCCCTAAGCAAGTATGCTTAGGAGAACGATTTTTGAATTTAGAGCGCTCGATTTTGTGTGGCTCCCTTCTTCACTACTATGTATTTCAAATCTACTTCTAGATACCTCTCAATACTCTAGATTCCCAATTTATATTGCTCGTATTTCAAAAATACTCATCAGTTTTCCACAGATTTTCGAGTGACGAAATCGAAAGTTTGAAGGTTATGCTAGGTTTTGAGTAAAACCACGTAAGTACCTAAATTTTAAAACTAAGCAACAGCATCACTACCTACTCACTTGATTAAGTACCGGTTTAATGCCTCGCCTCTGGCGAAAGAATGTTTTAAATGTAAAATATGCACTGAATTCATTTTTTTACTGTTCATTGAAGCAAGCGACCTGACATTTTAGCTAATAAATAGGTAACTGTTAACCAATCGATAAACGAAGTTTGTTGCAATGATTGGCAAGCAGCGCTTCGCTAAAACACAATGTCGCATGCATAAAATACATACGTGTCCTACTGTGGGTCTCGCATGCGTTCACATAAGCATGGCACATGCTGCTGAGAAATATAGAATAGAAGAAAACGAAATAGAAATCTTTTATTCGTGTCAAACATTCAAAACTACGCCTGAGAAATATAGAATACAAGAAAAAAAATAGAAATCTTTTATTCGTGTCAAACGTTCAAAACTACGCATATTTAGAAGCAATTTTTATGTTAATAACTTTTGTGCAAAAAACGTTACAAATTTTTAATGGCGCGTTTTAGCCCTATCCATGTTCGTGATTTTTTTTCTATCGAATGAAAGTTGTTTCATAAAGAAAGGCTTCAAGATTGCAATCACAGTTTTTAGCAACCGAATTATGATCTAAAAAGCTTTACCATAAATGGCCACAAAGGGTACAGTGACCACAAACGGTACTTCTCCCCTATAAATACTTCACTTTGTATGTATTTAGTTTTCAAGTCTCTAAATAAAGGCTAAACTAACACAAACGCGAATAAAAACCCACTGTAATACACCAATATTTAGCTACCGTGACTAATTAATGAACTGTTATAGATAGAGAACCAATGGTGATGAACTGGGTGCGTAGCCAACGTGCAATCGTTAACGCACCGTAACGAAACAAAACTGTCGCACTGGAGTGGAAGAGTGATAGAGAGAGATGATTACGATACGCTGTGGAGCGTTAACGATTGGTATGTTGGCTACGCGCCAACTACTGAAGACAAAAAACCGTTAATATCTAGTTTACTAGAATGAACGGTCAGAACTATTCCATCTAAGTGTCAGGAATCCATCTAACGATCAGAACTAGTGCATAACATATTGGCCTATGGAAATAAAATAGTGTATAAATTGTATACCTACATATTGAATACTGATGTCTCTACACTTTAGGTTGTCAATAAGTCTTTGTTAAATGGGTACGAGTCATGGGTGCGTAATTGTTCGCTGCTAAATATTCAGTTATGACCGGTTAATCTAAATGCTTTGTCATATAAAAACATTGTTTCATTTGTTTCTAATTAGTAGCAATATTTTTAAAATACATTTTAGATACCATCCGAACTGTTACACAATTATTCAAGTATTTTTCGGAGATATGCAAATAATCCGCTTGTCGAACAAAGCTGATGTGTATACCTTAAGCTCTTTATGGGATCACTGCCATCCCCAGACCAGTAGGTTCGAAGGTAAGATCACCGCCAACAATCATTAACTCAATATGACAACTTTTTCTTTATTGATGGTATGTAGTATGAACTTACATATGTTGTAACTATATATCGCTAAAATTTGTCATGACGCGTGAATTTAAAAATACGCATATACCTATCGTGGTTAAATAGGGCAGGGTCATACGTCAATCAAATATAAATAATCTGTAAATAATAATCGAAGCGTCAACTGGGATGTCTACTCATGTAATGCGTTGTGTTTTATTATCCGTTTATGTAAGTATTTGAAATAATCATTATCAAAACAGATAGAAAAACTACAAAATAATCAAAGGCACTTACATGGTTTCATCAAAAGTCTACTAGTCTAGAGAAATATGTTTTTCTACTCGAGTACTTTTATCTGTCATTTACATAGTCACGAACGAACATATAAGGGCATAAATTATTCATACTCCTTAAAGTCTATAGTCTATTGCCCAAAAAAGCACTTGTGTCGTTTTAGAGACATTACGATACGGTAAGCTAGTGCAGGGTAGCAGGTGCCACATACCGGTACATTGCTCCCAACGTGACAAACGATTGAATGCATACGGTTTTTATTAAAAAAGAAACAAATTTGTACTGAGTTCATTGCTACCAACATAATAAAAAATACTTTTATACCCTACAGCATCACGACCCTGGTGCGGTGCGGTAGTGTGTAACGGCTTTAAAAAAAAACATAACCATAGACATTACTCGTTTGTTTCTCGTTTCCCGCCTTTCCCGGTAATTTCTTGTTCTCTGAGTACTTTGCGTTACTATTTGTTTTGCGTTCATAAAAAGTGTTGAAAATGGACAAAGAGGATTACATTGTGTCTACACCTGAAGAAATATCCGCTGCAGCACAAGCAGCGACCGAAAATTTGTTGCCTAAGTACTAAATCTCAGCACCTATACGACAAATCTTATGAGAAGTGCATGGCGTGGAGATTGGAGCACAAAACTTCGTCATTCTCTGAAAACGTCTTTGGTGTATTTTCAAAGACTAATTGGAAGCACCGGATCAGATCTATCTTTTAAGCAAGGTTGGTATATGTTATAAAATTTTTTGATACACATTTTTAGGGTACACAGTACAACGAGCTATATTTATGTACAATTTTATATTTTTGCATTGAAACTGAATATTATTTAATTCTCCTTTTTCTTGTTACAGGTTGCAGTAATATTTGGTATTATGGGTGCTTGTCGCATACAAGAGCTACATACATATAGTATAATACCTACTATCCAAAATTTACATTGACATTGTCATAAATAAAATTTTGTTTATATTTTTTTGTATTTTATTTAATATTGCCTACTCATAGAAAAAGCATTGTATGCAACGTTGTATAAGTAGTCAAAAAATGCTCATGGCGTATTTATTAACAATGTTCGCCTTCGGCTCACATTGTTACCCACGCCACTCACATTTTTTGACCCCTCTTATAAAACTGTTGCATAAAATACTATTACACTCTTCCACCTTACTCCTTTGTATTGTAATGAGGCAAAAAGTGTAAACATATCTTTGACGTCTACAACAACAACAACAAACCAATAATTACGGTAACCTATCCATGTTCCGATGAAACGGGTTCAATATTTACACCTAATGCATTATTTATTCCGAAACAATTAATCCAAAATTAGCCAACCAAGGATATAAATCGGTGTTGAAAACTATACTGCCTGCAATTACGTCCGTTTTGGATGTGTTAGTATTCCATCTAACTATGTATTTCCTTTTAAAAGCATCTGCCAAGTGGATGAATAATTTTAGCATCCTTACAATTACGGAAGAGGTGAAACTCCAGAAACGTAGGTATACGCACTTCATTTTTTGTTAGAACTTATCGCTCCTTCTAAGTACTCTATATATGATTGTAAATTAAAACGTATCCTGCCATATCGATTTTAATCCAAGAAGTATGATTTAAATAATAATAATGCATTTACGATATACCTATGTAAATACAATTTATTATCAACGTGAATGTAGTTTCGTGGTACACTCCAAAAGGTTCATTAATGTAATAACTAATAATTAAAACATTTTGAACACGTGTCAGTCCCTCTACACCATTTAGAATTTAAAGTTTATTGCGCGAAAATACAGGTAAAATAATTGAATGGATTTTCCAATGGGTCTTATCTTAAGGTCGTCACGCTTGGTGGAATAGATGTCTGCTGTGACTGAAATGATGAATTAAGGTGCAGATCAAATACACTTGAACATTCACTTGTAATGGTCATTCTAGCTAATGTTAAATTACAAAGCAAAGGTACAGGAGATTGAAATATTTTTTAAAGGCAGACGGTGGATGTTCTTACAAGTTACAGTCTAACGCCAAGCGCGCACCACGATTTTAATTTTTGCGACACGATTTTAGAATCGCGCTGTAATTTATCGCAGAAAATTCAGTGCGCGCACTGCGATGAAAAAGTCGACGATTTGTTCATTCTCGACATGGATGTCGTACCAGTCGCTTGTCGTGAAACAATATGCAATCGCTGTATGACTGAGTATTTATACCACAAAGGTGATCTCCTTCTATTTCTATAATTAAACGGTCAACATCTAGCGTCTAGAAGCAGGTTCCGATATGTTGACGCTTGGAGAGCGAAATGCCGACTGAGGTCCCGGCTGCGATTTTATTATCGCAGTGCGCGCGGGGCCATACAGCTTCGTATGCTGCAATTCACTTTGCGACAATCGCGTCGCGCGCTGTCGCGGAAAAATGTAACAAATCACAATTTTAAAATCGCTGCGATTTTTTTGTCGCATATGCGCGCACCGCCATATAAACCCATACGTTACATTTCTGCGACTAAATTATCGCGCGACAAAAAATCGTGGTGCGCGCTTGGCTTAATAACCACAAAAAAATGTTTGTTTTCGTTAGAATTTTCATATTTGGCTTACTAACAAAACTGTATAAAATGTCGATTTATTGCGGCCAAATGAAAACTAATTAGGATAAAATGTTAATTGTAAATAGGTACACCTAATTGACTATTGGATGCAAAAATGCATAATGGTAACTTAGACTCGTATATGAGTACCTAATCAAAAGTAAGTGTACGTCACATGTTTTGCGTTACACTCGTTAGATGTAAAATAATTATTGATTATCTTCGAAATGAAAACTAATTAGAATACTACTAGTGTCTGAGAAATTAACTTGATTTAAGCTCAGAAATTTAAACGGTATAATGGTCTTCGATATTATGTCCCCACCAACTCCCTACTCTTATCCTTCATAACGGACATCCGCGATGATACACAATTACAGGGCTCTTTTACAGCATTTACAGCTTTAAATGCCTTGGAAAGTGTATATTGTTTTCCATATTAATTACAGTTTAGAAAGAAACGTGTGAACAATTAACATGACTGGTGAGTAATTAAACGCAATTGACAGTAGACACGGCATGTTTTGCAGATAATTCATTGGCATGCTATTAAGATGCGCGGCCGGCGCGGACGACGCGTGGCGCGGAATACGTAATGGGAAGAAATCCGTTGTCTCGCTATCAATCATCAGCGACGACCTCGCTGTCCATGACCCTGATTGTTCACGGTGCCGTCTGTATTTCCGGCGATCAGCAATAACGTTGTACCCAAAATGATGGTACTCGTTTTACAATGAGCAAACCTATCATTAAAAAAGCGGCCACGTGCGGTTCAGACTCGCCCATGAAGGGTTCTGTAGCAGCAAGTAACATAATAAAATTGCGGTTTACGATTTATGACGTAATTAAAAAAAAAACTACTTAATAGATCTCGTTCAAACCAATTTTCGGTGGAAGTGTGTATAGTAATGTACATCATATTTTTTTAGTTTTATTATTCTCTTAATTTAGAATTACGGGGGGGGGGGACACATTTTACCACTTTGTAAGTGCCTCTCGCGCAAACTATTCAGTTTAGAAAAAAAATATACTACAAACCTCAATACCATTTTTGAAGACCTATCCATAGATACCCCACACGTATGGGTTTGTTGAATTTTTTTTTTTTTGAGTTTCAGTCTAAGTTTGGGGAACCCCCAAAATATATTGTTTTTTTCTATTGCTGTGTGAAAATCTTAATGCGGTTCACAGAATACATCTATTTACCAAGTTTCAACAGTGTAGTTGTTATAGTTTCGGCAAAAAGTGGCTGTGACATACGGACGGACAGACAGACAGATATGACGAATCTATAAGGGTTCCGGTTTTTGTCCTTTTGGCTACAGAACCCTAAAATGTACACGTACGTCATCTACGTTTTTGCTGACATTGAGTTTGTTTTTAACCCCCGACAGAAAAAGAGGGTCTGTCTGTGGCATCGTAACTCTCCGATTTTGATGTGGTTTTCCTTGCGGTGGTTTTTAGCTATGTTTGATAGAAATAGATCCAGTATTTGATGAATATCGTATCGGTTCGTTTCCGAAATTATGTAAGGCATTAAATGGTTTTTTTTTGGTATTTAGCGTACAGGGATTTTTAAGAATTTTATCCTCGTTTGCGTGTTTAATTCGTTCATACCGTCACGAAATGCATGATAAATTTGCTATAACTAATGAATCTGCGACAATACATTTTTAATTCGTATTCTGGGTAACAACAGTTGACGTCAATACTGATGAATGAATTGTCAGTCACAAGCTATTGATGGGTAGTTTGTGATAAGAATATTGTCCGCGACATTAGACTGGATCCCATATATTATGTTAAACACATCTGTTTGACGTCATGGTAATGGATCAGCACTACTCTTTGAATAAATCATTTTTATCACTTGGTAACTTAATCTCAAGGCTCAAATTCTTCATAATATTACGTTAATGATGATGTTGCAGTAGAGCTACCTACACACTTACTTGATGGACAATTCGCATAATGACGTTATTTTTGCTTAGAGCATTTTAGTAACTGGAGACGCCTTGGCTGTCATTTTCTGTATAAAACAGTCTGCCGATTTTTGCGGGGGAGGTCACGTCAAATGTATTGCTATTCCTACACGTTTGGTACGTAACGTACAAATAGGCATGTCAGTCCATACAAAAGTTTGACAATTGTACAAGGTTATTACCTGTATTTTTGTGATCTACAGGGTCTACAGTATGGGGTTCTCCAAAGAAGGAGTGTACAGGTTTTTAAAAGGTCGGCAACGAGCATGTAACACCTCTGGAGTTGCAGGCGTCCATAGGCTACGGTGACTGCTTACCATCAGGCGGGCCGTATGCTTGTTTACCACCGATGTGGTATAAAAAAATAAAGTAATTATTTCGATAAACTTACAACGCTGAGCTGTGATCACATGAGTTGTAACACTTGTAACGTTAACTTTAAACCACACAATCTGCAGAAACATACTAGCTATTTCTTTTAGTTTTGTTTATTTATTTAAACAAATAAAGTAAAAATAGGTGACTTTCCGCATGAAGGCATTATTTACCAGTCAACCATTGGGCTAAACAGAAAGTTGTTGTAATTAATATTTATTTTCTTATTCAAAGTATTTTTTGGGTCGCAGGTAGCCTGCTACTACTTACAAAATAACCTTATTTAACGGCGAAGCGAGGTGACAATAAACTCATAAAAAGCCGGCATCATTCTCGGTGTTACGTGACAACTCTCACACTCCATTTCACATAGTGGTTTTATTGATTACGGTGGATTTATTTATTAATAGACATCATTTCGATGTACCTATGCTGTATTGATGATTTGTTTTATTTTAATAATGAATGAATTATTTAATAAAATGAAATCAAACGGGCACAGTACCTAATTAACAACTAAAATATAATTTTAAATGTCTAATAATAACCTAGGCTAATTTGCATACTATATAATATTTACTATTAATACAGTAAAATTATACATTTTGCGTTTGCGTCAAATCCGGTAGTTCTGATTTTTTGCAGGCATGTTTATGATGTTGGCCCAATGAATAATCCAAGTTTGTGACCTCGGGCGCCGAACGCAACTTTGTCAAAAATCGAATAAACCGCATTTTTTTTTAGATTTGTGCGATTATAACCCTAAAGTACTAGTTTTTGATAGTAACTTCCTAGGGCGTTTTTAAAGTAGACTAAATTTGCTACAATAAGACACTAGAATTGTCTCTGTACATCTAATATTTTCCGAGATAAAGCCTTTAAAATTTTATAATTTTATTCAGTTGTTAGCTATAATATAAGGGTTATGTAGGTAATTTATATGGAATTCATCACCGCCACATTCTACAAAATATTTATTTTCCATAAAAAAATGTATGAGTGCCTATTTTGAAAAAAAATATTTTTTTTTTTTGGAAAATAAATATTTTGTACAACGTGGCGGTGATGTATTCCATATAAATTACCTACCTAACCCTTATATTATACCCTAAGAACAGATGTAAAATTATAAAATTTTGAAAGGCATTATCTCGGAAAATATTAGATATACAGAGACAATTCTAGTGTCTTATTGTAGCAAATTTAGTCTACTTTAAAAACGCCCTAGGAAGTTACTATCAAAAACTAGTACTTTAAGGTTATAATCGCCCAAATCTAAAAAAAATGCGGTTTATTCGATTTTTGACAAAGTTGCGTTCGGCGCTCGAGGTCACAAACTTGGATTATTCATTGGGCCAACATCATAAACATGCCTGCAAAAAATCAGAACTACCGGATTTGACGCAAAAGAGCCAGGTTACAAAATTCGACAAATTTACTGGATTATATGAGATACTTAAAAAGTTTTTTAATAATGGTTTCTACGTCAACGTGAACTCGTTTAAAAGATGGGCTACGTCAATGATTACTTGTGTACTGTGAATTATTCATACGACTAGTATTTTCAATTCAAATGTCCATTGATCAGTAACTTTTTTTTATCTAAATATAGGTTTTTCTCTATTACAGAACCTAGGAATATTTTAGATGGCGTCGACGGGTGTTTCAAGCCAGGCGAGCTCACAGCCATCATGGGGCCGTCGGGAGCTGGGAAGACGACCCTTCTCAATATATTGGCTGGTTACACGTACGTATCAAAACCATATAAAAACTAATCCAAATCCTAGGTACTAATAACGTTAATGTGAAAGTTTGTAAATATTTTTGGCTTTTGGATGTTAGTTACTCAATTGTACTAAAATGGCTGGAGAGGTACTTATACCTATGGTAGTAGGTGCTAACCCGGGATAGAAGTGACCTTTAATGTACAATTACGAACATCATAGCTGACTAATGACGGAAATCCGCGTTTGTTTTAGTAACGTAAACCACATTAAATTGGCAAATATTCGGAGTTAGTTTAGCTGATGTAAAGTGAAGTAGGTATTTATGAATAGAATAGACTTCCTGGCGGCCACTAGGCCAACAAGACTCCCGCTCTAAAATATTGTCCATTGTAAATAAATAAAGTCTAAAATATTTGCATATCCTTTATAACAGCTCCAGCAAATATTATTGCAAGAGATCTGCTAAACGGGTAATTACATTTTGTAGGTCGAATGCACCAAACCTTTTGCGCCTGTAACCATTTGCTTTGCTATAAGAAGTTCTATTAAATTTGAAGTCTCTTTGTTTGCTGTTGAATTACGGCTAGGTACTTAATTAGTTCATTGACGCGTGTATGGTGGAACGTGACTAAAGAAAAACTAAGTAAGAGTACCTACATTAGGAAATTTCATAGTTCAGTGCTACTCAGCACTCGGCTTTGATTGGTCGGTCTATCTAACAAAGAGTGCTCCCGGGACTGAATGCGTAAGCCGAGTACCGGTAATTTCCGACTCCGGGACTGATTTTATGTAGAAAATCAGTGAGCACACCCTTGCGGTAGATGCAACTGGCTCGTAAGCTTCATTAAACTTGTTCTTCCCTCAGTACCCGTGGCGCCAAAGGCGAGATCTCCGTGAACGGCGTGTGCGCGTGCGCCTCCCAGTCCGGCGGGCGCGGCGGCGCGCGGTACATCCGCCAGCAAGACGACCTGCGCGCCTACCTCACGGTCTACGAAGCCATGGCCCTGGCCGCGGCACTCAAGCTGGCGGACTTCTCCCCGCTCGAGAGGAAGGAGAAAGTTAGTATGGCTGTAAACGAAACAAATACGTAACCGACTATTTAAGAATGAATGGATCCTACCAATTCAATTACATTTGGCAACAGAATAAAAATAAAACTTTAACCATAGAGGTCGTCTTAATATATGTGGCTGGCCTGTGTCACCCTAACATCCAAAACGAAGCGATTAATCGGCTAAATTGGGACTAGCGTAACCGATAAGGCGATAATTATTGAAAAATGTTCTACTTTATAATAAGTGTGAGAGTGAGACTGTTGAGACTTGTATTGTTTATACTTTGATTTAAACCAGCTGCACTAGCCGCGGAGAGCCATAAACTTCTATAAGTATAATGACTCCAGACTGTAGATACCTATAAACAGAAATTATAACTTTCTCTTCAAAAGTAGGCAACTGGAAAGCTCATACATGCAACTCCTACAGAGATCGTACCATATTGCCCTGTACATCGGTGGACCTTATGTCTTTTATAATAAAGTCCGCCGATGTACAGTTAGGAGTGCTGCTGTTTGTATGCCATTAAACCTAACAAGCGTTTATACTCACAGCTGCATTAGCGAAAGCGAAGCGCTCGACCAACATTCTATATCTACATAAACAATTAAACATACTTACCAACTCTCTAGGAACGGAATATTCTACACAGCCTATTTTCTCGGAAACTACTGGACCAATAAGTTGAAATTTGGTACACTTATGTGAATTAGTGACCCAAAGAAGATGGACATGTTTTTTATAATTTTAAAATGCATAGGTTCGAAGTTGTTTAAGAAAATAGCCAAAAAATTACCATTCCCCCCTCCCCCTTTATCTCCGAAACTACTGGCTCTATTTTAACATATGGCCAGGACAGGTGCCATAGTCTCCTCCATAGTCCCGGCTACTAATCCACTAGCAGCTCAATCCTCTAACAACTCACTCGGAACTATTTTGATGGAGCAAGTTATATATATGTATATATATTGAATATTTTGAAGCCTACTGTAAGTGCTCTTGCGAATTGTATCGATTAATAAGTGTTTTTTATGTTTCAGGTATATGAAATTCTTTCACTACTAGGCCTCAGTGGAGCGGCTCAGACCCTTTGCAGAGACCTCTCTGGGGGCCAGAGAAGACGGCTCGGCGTCGCTTTAGAACTCCTCTCTGACCCTTCCTTACTATTTCTAGATGAGCCTACTACGTAAGTCAACTTTTCCTTTTTTTTTTCAAACTATTGACATATTCTTCACAAAAAATTAGCCGAAAGTATTATTGCATCAAAAATGTTTTTCCGATACCAGATTCAAGTTTGAACTCCGACCCGCAGCCTTTTATTGTGGGTATTGAATAATCTTTATGACATACTTAATCGCAGAGAATTATGTTAAATGGTGCAATTATACAATTACACATGAGTTGCCAAGAATAAATTAACTAGGTACTATGCTACCACGTATCATGAACATATATTTGTTTATTTGCCATTAAAAAGTAACTTAACAATTTCAGGGGGTTGGACTCGTCTGCATCAGCGTCACTCATCTCACTGCTGAGCAGCCTAGCCCGGGGAGGCAGGACGCTCATTGCGACCATCCATCAGCCTTCAGCGTTGCTCTTTGAGAAGATAGACTCCCTATACTGTCTGGTGGATGGACGTACGCTGTACAAAGGGCCAAGGGCATTGCTGCTGCCGGCGCTGGCGAGCGCGGGCCTGCGCTGCCCACCGTACCACAACCCTGCTGACTTCTGTAAGCACTAGAAACTTTAGCCATTAAAAAAGTTTACATTTATTCAAGCCTTATTTTAAGATTAGCATCAATTAAGTATTAATTATTTTTACGACGCTAGGCAATACATGAAACTTTTATAATTTTAGTTTTTAAACGTCTGATAGTTAAGTTTAATACATTCGAACAATATATTACCTATCTAATACAATCTATTAGGTACCTAGTCATGCTGTTGTCCTACTCTTTAGTTGAATTACACGCAGTTAGCTCCAATCTCATTTAAAATTAATCTAGTCCCACAGTAAGCAAAAGTTAATTTGCAAAGCAAACAGCTACGTATACTTAGGTATTTAATAGCAGAGTCATACTTTAATATCCATCATTGTTTGGCTTATCTCATCGCAATAGGATCTGCAAATTGTCAGTTATTGTGTCGGTAATGATACTATACTGTACTAAACAATCTCTGTTTGTATTATTTTACAAAACATAAAGTGACCCACTTTAACGATTAAAACAGTGCGAAAAAAATTTAATAGTGTACAGTCTCGTCAAATATATATTTACACTTTTGTACCTTACTCCTTTGTAATAAGGCGAAAAATGTTAACATATCTTTGACGTCGACTGTACCTACTTAGTGTCCTGTTTAGAGTAAGGAAGCCTCTTAAAGCGCATCGCGTCATAGTTCCGTGTATTGTATCCTACTATGTAGTCTGTTGCTATTTACCTATCGTTTCCTATATTCTGAGTTAAGTTAGCGAGTCACGCGCATCCTACAGTATTCATGGAAACATTGAATATAGAGATCTTTAGTCCGATACAAGAACATGAAACGTACCTAGACTTCTTTAAATTGATACCTACAGCACCTATCGGAAAGTACCTACCTGCATTATAACCAACTTTCGATACCCTACTGAGATGCTTTTCAATATAGCAGAAGTTTTAAGTGTACGCAAACTTTTTATTTATCAAACATTACGCAGATACCACAGACTAATAGCCCCTACAATCACATTTGGCAACAAACGCATAGCTCACTACCCCGTACCTCGCTGTAATAGTGCATGGTCTAAAAGGCATTTTTCATTTTTGGCACCATACTTATATAACAAAGCACACAAAACCCTTAATATAAACAACATTAGTAATTTTCAATTAAAAAACAAAATTAAGATTTGGTTAAAATCATTAAGTTATACTGAAGCAGAAGAGCTATTACGAAGCGTGTTCTAGTACATACATTCTAAAATAACCAGACACACACGCGCGTAAACACACAGAAACACACACATATTCTAAAAATCAGACACACAGAATACTCACACACGCGCGCGTACACACACATCACAGTTTCATCTTTCTTTAAAATTAATTTTAATATTGTTAAATATGTAATATAAAATGTCTAACATTGTAACATTACCTACGCTTGTAATTGGGAAGGAACTGGCTCTTGAGACACAGGGAAACCTACTTTGAGAGCCAGGAACCAATGTTATGTAACAACTCAAAGTTGCAATAAAGATTATTTTATTTTTTTTTATTTATTTAGTATAGTTCATTTTTTTAGCATTAGAATAAAGGTAAACAATCTTGCTTATTTCTTTCTAATGGTAAAAAAATGAACTATAGTCTGATGCATTCTTACACATTTTATTTCGATTTAGTGCAAGTGACAATGAACCGTAGGTTATTTATTATTAGATTAATAAAAGGATGCGGGCTTTTAATGTTGTAACGTTAAGCACACCAAAACACATCAAATAAGCATTATACTCGTTGTGAAATAAATATATTCCACACAATGTATAGTCTCGTACTGGAGAGGGAACAAATTTTCTTTCATTGTGATGATATTTTACTATTTTATTGTTAATCTCAATTGAAAAAGATTAAAGTTCACGACGCGCACGTCATTATTATTAAATTAAATGTGACTTAATCGCGTATACTTAAGTATCCAAAGTGTCGCTTAAGCGTCTAAGTGCAGGTAGCTAGATGCTGAATGTTGATGTCGACTTTTACCAATCTTTCTCCGGGACCATGAAGAGAATGTCGTCTTCGAAACGTCGAAGGTAATTTAAAAGCTTAAGCTTAAGTTAGCTTAAGTGTAGGTACGCGATTAATAATGAGTGAAAATCGTGAATGTTTGAATCAGTGGCACAGGTCATATATAAAATTTTATTGACTCCTTTCTGTTATTCTCCCCTATCTTATATTGTTTCAGTGATGGAGGTAGCATCGGGAGAGTACGACGTGGACCTCGTCAGGACGGCCAAGACGATGTTGCGATACAAGCCCGAGGCGAACCCGGATGCCAATGGCACCGCCAGCTGGAATGTCCCCACTATACCCGCATTACCTAGTCCATTAGGTAAGCTAGCTTATACTTATAGGTATACGAGTATACATAGTTTGGTGTTGTTCAAAAACGTGCTACAAGCCTGAATTTAAATTATCTTAGTCATTTGTCTTAATCTGTCATTTTGACTTATGGATTTGTAAGACAGGAATGGAATATAAATTAATGAATTGAGGCTTGTAAACATTTATGACTAAGGAAGATAGCCTCTAACGGCCTACCACTCAAGAAAATTTTACAGGGAAGATTGAATTAATAATTGCAATTGAAGTAAGCAATGCGCGAATTGAATGATTGCTATTAGCATTATCCAGGCGCTATACCTACTTTAGCTGCTATCACCAATTCCACGCAGACGAAGTCGCGGGTAAAAGCTAGTATTTGCATAGATTCAAAAATATAGGTACTTTGAGAAATTAAAATTTGTTTTCCAGATAACTCCTAATTAGTCCATTTTTCAGATATAAGTTCGGAGCTGAGATTCAAATCGGTTCTGGCAAATACCAAGCACCAGCAGAGCCACAAGAAGACGATGTACAGACAATCTGGCCTCTTGCGACAAACGTGGATCCTGTTGTACAGGAACTATTTAATCACTACTCGGAATTATGTAAGTCTCAGACAAATCCAAATTTACTTATCATAAATCAACTTCTTCTTCTTCCTCGCGTTATCCCGGCATTTTGCCACGGCTCGCAGAGCCTGGGGTCCGCTTGACAACTAATCCCATGATTTGACGTAGGCACTAGTTTTTACGAAAGCGACTGCCATCTGACCTTCCAACCCAGACGGGAAACTAGGTCTTATTGGGATTAATCCGGTTTCCTCACGATGTTTTCCTTCACCGAAAAGCGACTGGTAAATATCAAATGATATTTCGTACATAAGTTCCGAAAAACTCATTGGTACGAGCCGGGGTTTGAACCCACGACCTCCAGATTGCAAGTCGCACGCTCTTACCGGTAGGCCACCAGCACTTCCTTATCATTTATCATAAATCAACTTAGGCACTAAATTCACTTTATTTAACTGTACTAATTACCCTTTGTCACAGCCATTTTGAACATAGAGTTAGACCAGGAAAAGTCTGCAGCGAGTGCAGCGATTTGATAGCCCACGCAGTGCAAGTGTTATTTAATACGTCATAATTTCATTAAAGTTTTGACGTTTAAAATAACACTTGCACTGCGTGGGCTAGACTTTTCTTGGTCTAACTCT
This sequence comes from Cydia fagiglandana, assembly GCF_963556715.1. Taxonomy (NCBI): domain Eukaryota; kingdom Metazoa; phylum Arthropoda; class Insecta; order Lepidoptera; family Tortricidae; genus Cydia; species Cydia fagiglandana. The sequence goes on from NC_085932.1 coordinate 12,060,698, forward strand.
ACTTATTTTCCAGTTCTCCCCCAGTATAACCATGTAAGGTGGTTGACAGATACAGAAAAGCAAGTTTAATAAATCAAACAGTTAAACTTAACTTTAACCCGACCGAATTTTCGACGCCACGTTTTGAAATTTTTATAAGGACATAAACACATACAGACCACAAAATAATAATTTTACACGTACCTCCTCAAGTAAAAACTTGAATAACTTATAGTTGAAATGCTATCATCGGGTTATAACTTTTTAGGTCTTGATGAAACTCAGAATGATCCATTATTATTTGTTAATTGATATGAGATTTGATTTTTAACAGTTCTGTTATTAAATATCATTGTTATTTAACAGTCTCACTTTATGCTCCGAGTGGCGTGTCACGTGATAATCGCTCTAATCTTCGGCTACCTGTACCACGGCGTGGGCAGCGAGGCGAGCTCCGTGCTCGGCAACTACGTCTACCTGTACGGTTCCATGCTGCTGGTGGTCTACACCGGGAAGATGTCTGTAGCGTTATCATGTGAGTCTTCACTTTACATACGTATTTGTCTCCACCCTTGTCTACCTGTACCACGGCGTGGGCAGCGAGGCGAGCTCCGTGCTCGGCAACTACGTCTACCTGTACGGTTCCATGCTGCTGGTGGTCTACACCGGGAAGATGTCTGTAGCGTTATCATGTGAGTCTTCACTTTACATACGTATTTGTCTCCACCCTTGTCTACCTGTACCACGGCGTGGGCAGCGAGGCGAGCTCCGTGCTCGGCAACTACGTCTACCTGTACGGTTCCATGCTGCTGGTGGTCTACACCGGGAAGATGTCTGTAGCGTTATCATGTGAGTCTTCACTTTACATACGTATTTGTCTCCACCCTTGTCTACCTGTACCACGGCGTGGGCAGTGAGGCGAGCTCCGTGCTCGGCAACTACGTCTACCTGTACGGTTCCATGCTGCTGGTGGTCTACACCGGGAAGATGTCTGTAGCGTTATCATGTGAGTCTTCACTTTACATACGTATTTGTCTCCACCCTTGTCTACCTGTACCACGGCGTGGGCAGCGAGGCGAGCTCCGTGCTCGGCAACTACGTCTACCTGTACGGTTCCAAGCTGCTGGTGATCTACACCGGGAAGATGTCCGTGGCGTTATTATGTGAGTATTCACTTTACATACGTATTTGTCTCCACCCTTGTCTACTTGTACCACGGCGTGAGCCAGTGCCCACCTCACTAGGCGAACTGCGTGCTCGGAAACTACGTCTACCTGTACGGTTCCATGCTGCTGGTGGTCTACACCGGGAAGATATCTGTAGCGTTATCATGTGAGTCTTCACTTAACATACGTATTTCTCTCCACCCTTGTCTACTTGTACCACGGCGTGAGCCACTGCCCACCTCACTAGGCGAGCTCCGTGCTCGGCAACTACGTCTACCTGTACGGTTCCATGCTACTGGTGGTCTACACCGGGAAGATGTCTGTAGCGTTATCATGTGAGTCTTCACTTAACATACGTATTTCTCTCCACCCTTGTCTACTTGTACCACGGCGTGAGCCACTGCCCACCTCACTAGGCGAGCTCCGTGCTCGGCAACTACGTCTACCTGTACGGTTCCATGCTGCTGGTGGTCTACACCGAAGACTTTCTCTTCCGGATTTGGCAAATAAAATGGGTTTTTACGAGCTTGTGTAGTGAAGCCTTGCCTTGGGTAGGTATGCATACTATTCACTATTGCAGTGTACATCTGGATTTGACCTACTTGTTCATGACAAAAGCCTTGCTCGCATAGGTATACCTACAAAACGTTAAACTTTGTTCAACTGTTACCTACCTATTTAAATTAAATAGGTACACCTAAGGTCATTTACCCTTGATTTTGTTTTAATCGCTTACTATCTAATATATGTTATAATTTAATCTCGGGTCTTATCCTATTTTAAAGATTAGAGACAAAATTAATCAGAAAATTGTTGGGAACCAAGGACATGCCGCAGCTGCGCAACAAGCCACAACATTGTATTTATCAGTAACTTATCGTAAAACACTATCTCGGATTCACGGCATTGTCGGGAATATGTACCTAAATTCTTAGTACATGACTTTTTCACCTTTATAAAATTATGACAAAGCCTATTTTAATACCTGCGAAGCCTGAGTTGCGGATTATAAACAATGTATCATCACATATATCATAAACTCTCTTTTATGCATTCTAAAACCGCAAATTATGACCAGCATATAATAATAATAATAAACTGTTTTATTTTATTGTTACAGTTAACCTGGAGATGAATATATTAAAAGGAGAACATTACAATAGGTGGTACAATTTAGGACCCTATGTTGTCTCTATTTTGGCGGTAGAGCTACCATTTCAGGTGAGTTATTTTACTTATTGTAGCTACCAACAGCACCACACTTATTGATAGATATTATTTCGTTTAAAGTGACAATCCATTTCCAACTGCAGCTGCAATACTGTTCATTTTCTATGGAAATTGACAATGACAGCGACGCGTTTCCATAGTAAAATGAACAGTATTGCAGCTGCAGTTGGAAATGGAATGTCACTCTTAAATAAGCTAAGTATAAGAATGGCCAGTTAATTGAATCAACGATTCTACAGTAAGTCGTTCAATAACCGTAAAATATAGAAAAACTAACACTCCCAACACATCCATCATATCAAGTTTTGACGAATGCAATTTCACACGTAATTATATCGGACTGCCATTATCAATTAGAATTGTACTTGTCAGTTTTAAAAGAATCAGATCCATCCAACAGTTATATTATAATTACGGTAGCAGACGTTTCTTCTGAGTGAAAAATATTAAATCGGTTGGTCATTTATTAATAAGTCATAATTAAGTGATTTGGTCCGCAGATGATCTCTTGCGTATCGTACGTGGTGCTGTCGTACTGGTTAACAGACAATCCTCTGGAGCCGACGCGAGCGACGCTGTTCTTGGCTACCATAGTCACCACCTCTCTCTGCGCGCAGTCATGGGGGTATTTCATCGGTTCGACGACCCCTACTAAGGTAGGACTAAGACAATTTTGTTCTTGGTGTTGCAATACCAAAAACTTCAAATTACCTAATATATACATTTATTACTTAATTCTTCGAAATTATTACATTGAGGTACCTACATATACCTTCTTCTTCTTCGCGTTATCCCGGCATTTCGCCACGGCTCATGAGAGCCTGGGGTCCGCTTGACAACTAATCCCATGATATGACGTAGGCACTAGTTTTTACGAAAGAGACTGCCATCTGACCTTCCAACCCAGAGGGTAAACTAGGCCTTATTGGGATTAGTCCGGTTTCCTCACGATGTTTTCCTTCACCGAAAAGCGACTGGTAAATATCAAAAGGTACCTACATATACCTATCAGTAGGTAACTACAGGAATAGATTATATTTAAAGCTATATGTTTGTGTCATTTTCAGATTGCAGTGTTCATAGGGCCTATATTAGCGTGCCTGTTCTCGGTATTCGGTTTCTGCCTGTCTTTAGCGGACACGCCCATGGGCTTCCGATGGTTGCACTACATCTCCTACTTCAGGGCCGGCTTCCATGTGGCGGTGCATTCCGTATACGGTTTCAACAGAACCAACATCTACTGTTCCAAAGGTAAGGTTCTATAGCGCTTTTTCAAAATTATTATACGGGTAATCTTTTTCAAATATGAATTCACATTATCAGTACCTTATTGTACGATGCTCGTTAGAATTTATTGGTGCATCCCATTTCCCACATTGGATGTTATATTACAAAATAATGTATAACATCGTGTGATATGGACAACGTGATAGTATTGATAATGTTTTATTAAGTTGTCCTTGTCACACTGTGTTATACATAGCAGGCATAAGTAACAGCTAATTTAGAGTAGGTACCATAAGTCGTAGGTACTAATGTTGTACTTACGAATGCATATCTCTACCAATAGAGAATAAACAGTTGTCATTTATTGAACACAAAAAATAAAATAAATTAGATAAAATAAACAAAACACTAAACAAAACTTTAAACATGACACATACCTATAGGTAAACAAGTCGTTATACCTACGTATTATTTTTTGTATTATGTAGTTATGTACATATAGATCGTGCCATTCACTAAGACGCGTGCCTTGACTCGTATTATCATGTTATTAAAGTTTAGATTTGCCAAATCGGCGCGTTATCGTGGATGACACGAACTATATTTATACGTTAACCCATAAGGCCCGCTTGCACCATCCCACTAACCCGAGGTTAAGCGGTTAAACCGTCAACCCAGTGTCAAATTGCTGGTAACCATGGTAACTCTAGGTTTAACCGGTTAACCCCGGGTTAGTGGAATGGTGCAAGTGGGCCTAAAAAGTGATAACTTACGAGTACATCACGTTTGTTTCAGAATACTGTCACTACCGAACTCCAAGTAAGTTTCTAAGCGAAATGGACATGAGTCACATCGACGTCGGCGGGAACATGACCTTCATCCTCGGCATGACGGTCGTCATGCACACGCTCACTTGCATAGCTTTATGGTACAGGCTCAACAAGAGGTGAAACAAGAACGGTACAGATGATAATGTACCTATGAATAGACAGTTTACCTTAATTATAGTGTCAATGGCTACCCCTGTAAGTGCCACACGCATCATCCCACTAACTAAGGGTTAAGCGGTTAAACCGTTAACCAAGTGTCAAATGGTTGCCACCATGGTAACTCCAGGTTTAACCGGTTAACCCCCGGTTAGTGAGTGGCGCTAAGTGGCAAAACTGTATAATACAATTTTCTTATTACAGTTTTTCTAATGGGTTGGATGGCTTTGCTTAAATAAAATGTTTTCTGAAGATTATATCCAGTGTATGTATGTAAAGGTAATAATTACTAGAATATAGGTTAAATAAAATCTCTATAATTAATTGATCGAGGTTCCTTGAATAAGGAATGGCCAGAAGGGTATTGTTATTAAACGTTATAATTAGGAGTTCCTGCCAAAACGAAGATGTCTTAAAATACTTAACCTCGTGCCGCCCAATGTACAATAGGATGTACACTCAGTTTCGATGGAATGTCAACCTTAATTTAAAGCAAAGTAGGTAGCATTTCATTTGTCTCGTAAATTTTTCGAACAAATGAAATTCAACCTAATTGAAAATACAATAAGATTCTAACTTCCTTGGCTATAATTTTGTATGGTGGGCGGCACGAGGTTAATAAAAAATTGCTCAATTAGCTTGCCTGGATCTGAATTATAACCATGACCTTGTTAAATCTGATCTGAAGTGATTTTATTTGTTCGTATTATTTACATATATCGTCGGGTGACAAGCAAAACTCACTAAGTACTATCAAAAAATTAAAGTAACAATGCACTTTATTACACTTGTAACACGGTCTATTGACCAATAATTTCAATGATGTTAGTTAGTGACTTTTGCTTGTCACCTGACGATATGTACCTTAACTTTAAGGTACCTATTTAACGTTTATTTATGGTAATTAGGTTAATGACAAGTATTAATGTAATCTTTAACAAACATCCTAAGTGTTAACTTGATTTAACTGTGTTTGTATGTATTACCTATTACCTTAATGTCTGCTTCATGTTTATGGTACCGTTTTTATGTAAACATTTAGAATCGGTATTTGTACACATTTTTTAATTGAATTACCTGTTTTCCCATTTAAGCCGCAAAAAAATATCGCAAAAAGTTCAAGCCGTCTTGACAACAAGTTTAACAAATTTGTTATAATGATTGTTGTTTAGAGTGCCTAAATAGGGTCAAAACTTGTGTTGTTTCTATCCTACATTGCTTAATAAAGGTTTAATAAGACTATATTTAGTTACATTCAAATCACCCAGTGAAATTCATGTAAGTACATAATTAACATGTCATTTGTAAGTGTATAAATACCTACATTCTAAAATTGTACCGTTAAAAACAGTAAACATAGATATGTATCTAATTTCAGTCTTTCAGCTTTCAAATCGTTACTGTGACACATACCCACACATAAATGTGTACCCATTGTAAGTATACAAGTGTACCTTATTATAAGATAATGCAAAGTAGTTTCGACCGCAAAAACTAATGAAGTACAAAGGTTAAAGTTATGAGTCAAGCTTATAATTTTAACATGGGTTAGGTACCTACCCATGATGGTCGTAAAACCATTAAATCGAGTAACGCGTCTCAATTTAATCTTTAGGGTATTTTAATCAACTCATTCCTGTAATCACCATAGAGTCTATTGTTTGTTAAATGTATTTGTATTTAGAACTCGAATCCTAAGTACTTAAGTAAAATAAATAATGAAGTACGTAATCATTTATTTTTATTATTCCATGTTATACAGCGCCAAGTTACTAGTAAGTATGATCCCTCTTCATAAAAAAAATCTTTTTATAACAGTTTACAATACGCTTTTGTTAAATCTCTACCTATCACTGGGCTTGAACGCAATACTTTATGTAGAACAATTAATTAACTACCTGAAAATACGTAAATTACCGAGATTATCAGATATATTTAAATTTATAAATATTTAAATATATAGTCCTGCTCGTCGTTTTCGATTACGGCGGCTCTACATGTCATTATGTATGGACGTTGTCTAGTGTGAGCTCTAATGTGGCGGGCCAGGCCGAACTTGCTCTTAAATACTCTATGGCACGCGTGACAATAAAGTTGGCCCGCCGTTAAACGTGTACATACACATAGGAGGGCTTTCTTTCCGTAACTGGCGTTTTACGTCTAGCCTTGTGAAGCGGTTATCTTCAAATGTTTTGACACCGTTATGGATGGTAGAGCGCCAAGATGACCTTCTTCCAGCAAGTCGCTAACAGTCAGGGTCGATGGCGCAAGCGGTCAGATGCCGTTTGAGCGCTTTGTAGCGCAAGTGCTGACCACCGTGCTTCCGCTTTCCCATCGTCAACTCAGAGTAGAGAACAGCTTTAGGCAAGCAGTGGTCATCCATTCGAAGGACGTGCCCACACCATCGTGTAATATTTCACAATCAGTCATTAATGAAGTCCCCCTACATTTCCATCACACTGGTCTTTGTAGGTGCCTATACTTCGGCAGTAGCTGCCGTCCGGGTCGGCAATGGATCTATCTGTCCCTAACAGTCGTCCATAGTTGGTATCAGCTGAGGACTCATACATGTTGGTATTGGTAGTGTAGTGGGGGAACGACCGATATCGCTGGCTTGTGTTGCGCGCGCGCGGCGCGCCACAGTGTAGCGACCCACCTTGCATCGCCTGGGCGTCATGCGCGCAGCTGGCGCAGCCTCGTGTCCTTTGTTTGTATCGATCACGATTCTTTGTGTTCAAACTATGGAAATGAATGTGTAGTTCTGTGTCTATATAGTGAACAAATCCTGCATCATGGCTTGTGAGTCCATATCCTTGGAGACTACTTCCACGTCTCTGACGGATGACTCCTCGCTTAACATTTCATTTGAAAACCTTAATTACGCGGTCCGACAAGGCATTTTCAACAGAGGTAAGTTTCAGAAGTTAAAAAAGATGATAACAGGATTAATTAATATAGTTCAGTTCTTTAATAAATATGCATAACTTATACAAAGAGCTACTTTACTGGTTTATCTACAGTTGAACTCATATCATGATCGTGTGCTGAAGATAAAGGCGAAATTATTAGACTTTACGTAGTGAGAACAATTAATTTATCATAATTCAATTACACAACAGCTAATTCAGAATGTGAGGAAGTAATTAGGTACCTATAAAGCCATTAAGTATGACGGTTGAGTAAATGAGGACTATGTAATGCTTATCTAAGACTGCCGACCCATATTTCATATGTTTAGGTATCTATATAGATTTTATTGTACGACTATCTAGCACATTATGGGTGCAGCTAACCCATAATGTGCTAGATAGTCGTAGGAAAAAAATAGAAATGAACTAATGATGCCCGAAAATATGCATATCTATTTATTGGCACGTCCTGCAGCTAGGTATAAACGAATAGGTACTTAGCCAAATTACGAGCTGTGAGTGTCGTTGGATACTTATAAGAATCCGAAAAGTGACTTATAATTGATATATTTATATAATCAGAATGGGTTCCTACTCATTTTATAATTTAATTTTTAAGCGTGTGCGTGACGTGCACGTGTGCGTGCGGCGTTGTAGTATACAGATTCTTATGAGAGACGGCACACCGCTTGCGTAACGTGTGCGTGTGCGGCTCCAACATTTTAGCGCACGCGCATGCACACGCAAGCCGGTGTGCACAGGCCTTAACCAATACTTAGGTACCAATACTTAGGTGTATGTACCTACTCGTTTCGATGTCATTTGTTTTTATCAAAAATATTTTTTAATATGTTTACGAATTGATGTTAAAGTTAAAAATATAATCTCAGCTAAACTTTACGACGTTTAACTACACTAAACACAGAATAAGACTACACGATTTTGGCGTGTCTCTTTATTGAATAAAAATGTGTTGGTCAGCTCCGACGCGACACACAACTGAAGTTTACTCTTCCAAACGGTTATAAAATACATAAGTTTTTGGCAAAGATTTCATTTTTGGTACAAGCTTTTATCGCTGACTGTACTTTTCTTTCCACAGATAACTACATAATACCTACTCTGTAATCGAGACAATTCTAAACCCCCAAACACAATTAGGTTGCGTTGTTTTGTCACAGAGTTCCTATGGCCATCTCCTATCTCCATCATTAAAGCAGCTCCATGGTACCATAATATTGCAGTCTCCCGACTTACACACGTATGCAATTTTTTTTACTTAATCGGAAACCGGAAAGCTTAACTTGCAAGATTTGACCCGTACAAACATAATACATCCTATGCAAGTTAAGTAAAAGCTTATAAAATAAAAATAATAAAACTTAAAATGAAAACTCCGAAAAATGTACATTGTTGTTGACATTTAATAAATAAAGTGGGGTCGTCGCTAGGGGATGCGCAAGATAAGTTGCGCGCGAAACAACGTAGCCGGTAACGTGTAATGTGCAGACATCATACATTTTCCAGATTTCAACCCTAATGATTAATTAGCGTTAATTACGTTAATATTAACCTTAATTTACCATTTCAGTTGAAATTATACCAATTCCGTTAACATCACTCTGCTGCACCAAAAATGCTGGAAAATGTACAGTCGACGTCAAAGATATGTTTACACTTTTCGCCTTATTACAAAGGAGTAAGGTGCAAAAGTGTAAACATATCTTTGACGTCGACTGTACGATGCCTGGTAATGTGTGACATTACATTAGGAGACATCATTTTATCTAAAACTGGAAACCGCAATGTAAAATATAATTATGTACAATTGTGTTGAAATAATTATTTCAATTTCTCGTATCTTGCCTATTATTTTCAATCGAAGCTTTACATCTACACCCATCTCACTGATGTACTAATGGTGTACCTATCATTCAAACTTTGTTGTTAATTTTTGACCCAAGTACTTTAGTTGGTTTGTTTGCTTGGTTGAGGCTCTGGAGATAGTGCCACCCCCGACAAACCATTACTGTTTATACCTATTACCTAACCTATTTACTTATACAAACAAATTATTTTATAAAAATTACTGTAGTACAAATACACTGGTATTATATTGCGTAGGGTGGTCCACAAATGTATGAAAAAAAAAATGTTTTATTTTTTCAGGCTCCACCAGTGTTTTCTTATTCGACTATGAACGAAAATTATATGTACCAAAATTGAGCCTTCTAGGACAACGTTTAGAGGTTGCTATGATTTGGAAGTAGTAAAATTCACTGAAAAGCGTAGTACCCGCAACGGCCAATTTCAATAGTACCTAATCTTAACGAGGTTTACCCTCATTACCCTGTTTCGTTATTTGTTTCATTTCTTATTAATACTTGCGTAAGTGAAAGAAGTATTTTTTGTTGTGCTTACTTGCGTTATGATATATTAAGTATCTGGTATAAGTTTATGATAAATCGATATGCGTAATTAATTGCATGGACCGTTTGAGAACTAGTGAAATATGGCATCGACTAGTAGTTCCGTATCAACTAGGGCTAAAACACCAGCAATATTGGTCTAACCTAGGCACATGCAGGCAGGCGAAGGAAGCCCTCCCGACACTCAACCCCAATCTGTCGCGGAGGCTTCGACAGCTGAAGAGACCACAGCTCCGGCTTTTAGCTGGGGCAATAACTGGACACGCCTCATTTAACAAACACCTATTAACCCTACGTGTTACAGATAGCCCCTCTGCAGAGCATGCATGGAGGCAGAGGAGACAGCCGCCCACGCCCACAGAATCAATATCTCATGCGAGACCTCCGTCTAAAGGTGATGTGCTCAGAAGATTTCACTTTCATCATTTAGAAGAGAAGAAGTCCGTGAAACAAAGCATTAAAAATACGGTGAAATCTGTTCTAGCAATTTGGGCAAAAGCCAGGATTCCCACGCAAATAATTGACACTGCAGAAGGAACATTTAGAAAGCTCTGAGATGCATACAGCCTTTTAAAAAAATATATTAAAACTGATTTAGTCATGTCGTGTTAAAGAGGCGCTGTTTACATCTGATATTTTAGAGCTTTTTAATATAGCTGCAAAAGACGCTTTAAACATAATGCAAAACGAAGAAGATAAGATATTTCTCACCATGCAACGAGAAGATACAACAAGCTGTAGTATGGCTGGCACAGATGTAGCTTTAGCAATGGTCGAGAGAAATCTGAAGCATTTTTAGTAAAAGACCCGTCACACTGGCACACTGATCAAACTTATGTCGATATGCAGAAATTGCAGAAAAAGGTAGGTACAACAAATAAAAGTTGTAAATGACTGTGCAGAAAGAGGTATTGCTTTGATCCAAAAAATTAATTCAAGCATTACAAAAAACGAAGAACAGAAGCAATACCTTATCCGCGTCGTCGATCTGCATAGGAAGAAATACCCCGTAGCTTCAAAATCTAACATCCTCAAAATAAGTTCTGGTGATAAGGATCCGAGTGAAGTTAATAAATAATTAATTAATATACTAGTATAGTTTAATGTTATTTCATGTTCTTTTTTTTCATGTTCATTTTCATATAAAAATGTCTAATTAAAGTGCTCCTTACAAAAATGTCTACTTTTTTCTGTACCTACATTCCAAAAAAGCGTCAAATCATAGCAACCCCTAAACATTACCCGATTTCTCTAAATTTTTATACAACGCCGTTTTAAGTCTAATCAAACGAAAAGAAGCTGGTGGAGAAAGGAATTTAAAAAAAAATTTTTTTTGGACCACCCTAATATTGCGCATTGCCAGACATCGTAAATTTTAAATTTCGGTGCAGCGGAGTAGTGTTAACGTAATTGGTATAAACAATTCCAACTCTAATGATTAATTAGCGTTAATTACGTTAATATTAACCTTAAGTTAAGCTGCACCAAAAATGATGCTATAAAATTTAGGATCTCTGCACATTACCAACTCACATTAGGTACGAGTATATGGGTCAATAGATCAATACCACTACTTCTTCCCGACATTGGGCAGGCGTGTCTCACTCGGCGATTTCGTCGCTTTGCTACAGGTAGCTAAAAGTACATCCGTTCGACCCCAATTTTGGGGTTTGCCATAAGCCGCGCGTGGCGCTGTCGCCACCTAACGGCCATATCTGTGCTGATCGTGACAAACGCGTTTTGTTAGAGAGTGAGTCTTCTGTACCTAGTACTATTATTTATTCTGTGCATTGGGTACCTAGTATGTGACCTTTCGTAACACTACCCAACAAATACTTGAGTACCTACTATACCATTGCCCTTGTTGACTTTATTGAGTTGCATGCTAACATTGGTATCAATGCCGACTCGACACTAATGACATATAATACAAACAATGCAAGCATAATAGATACCTACATAAATGATGTACGTAGGTGATAGTTGAACCAAACAAATCAAACAATGTAAATGATATAATTAATGAATTGTACATAATTTAACTCGTTTACTCATTTTACTTTGTTTTACAATAAGTACTTAGATTGTAGCCAAGGGAAGAAAGGCACCCATGTAAAATACTTACTCTGCATTTTATAAATCATGACATGTATGAATTTTTATATTATTTCTTAATTAACAATTTAGATACAAAGAACAACCCTTATAATTTATTAAATAAACAATTGGACATAGTCTAGCGATAGTTGTGGATTAAATAAAAATTACGTCCAAATAGCCTAAACACAAAAGATCTTATATAGGCGTAATTAGGTAAGTACGAGAAAAATACCATCTGCAAAGATGCTGTGGCCAATGATGATGATGACCAGAAAAATACTAAATTATACTAATATTCTCTAATTTAGTTACCTCTTATTCTCATATTTAAATATGTCAGCATTGAACTTGCGTATTATAGGTAGATGTAATGGCTTAATAATAAAATATGTATACAATTATATATTTTTATGTGTTTATTTAGGACGCAAGGCGATCCTGAACGATCTCAGCGGAACCTTCAACTCCGGCGAGCTGACCGTGATCGTGGGCCAGTCTGGCGCCGGCAAGAGTACACTCATGGACATCCTAGCTGGATACAGGTACTTACCTACTTTTTATTTTTTACGACCGGGTTAGCCCAGGCAATAGTGACTGGGTGGTCCTGGGTTCAAATCCAGGTAATGGTTAGGTACTTTTGTGAAATAAGCACAAACAGACAGAAAGCAAAATTCGGGTACCGAACTCTAAAAAAATCGTATTAGTAATATAGGAGAGCTTTTTTAATGCATTGTTGATCGAGAGTGTTTCGAAATTGATTTAGTAATTTGACCATCATCTAATTTTTTTCTAGTTCATGAAGGGCATGTGAGAGACTCCCTTTATTTTAAAATATTGTAATCTTGATCTAATATGAGCATCTTCATGTTTATCAAGAACGTTGTTTCAGCTTCCTGATAGGTGACGATCCATACCTAAAGTCTTTATGTATAGGGAGCATTAGAACAGTTTAGACATGACACATCACATATGTTCTCAATAAATATATATTACAGATATCTAATGATCACAGTCTTGATTATGATAAAGAAATCAGATACTACTAGTTCAACTTGAAATTTTATGACATTGATAATAAACATCCGACGCAAAAAATCTCTATAGAGTATACAATTAAACCATGAGAAATACAAAAATAACTAGATGAATTAATCTTATCTAATCTAAATATGCAGTAAATTATGTTCAAAAAGTCACCAAGTCTGGGAGCTGCTATAATGCTAAGTTAACCATATACATAAATATGTAAGAACAGGGCTATAACCGCGAAAATAGAAGTTCGCAAATTGCGGGGATTTTTTTCTGTCACTCTAATTACGCCTTCATTGGAGTAAAAGAGAAAGATCCCCGCAATTTGCGAATTTCGGTTTTGGCGGTAGCCCCTCAGAATACAACAAACAAAACTTTCCAGAAAAAGTTTCTAGATCAGTTCTACCTTGTCGTATATAAACTTAGACTTGAAGTTCGCCCACTTGTTAATTTATTAAACTAGCAACATCCTTTTCTGCAAAATTACTCCCGTGACATAAACCGTGACACCCAAGAATGGAAATTAGACTTCAAATTGTCAAACCAACAAAATAATAGGTTTCTGTTATAAATATGTTTTACTATCCACGTTGCGGATTAATTGTCTAATTAGCTCGATATATGATAATAAATCATTGCTTAATTCTATGTTTCATATCGATTATATCGATAGAACTATTAGAAGTGGTACTAACCTGAATACTAATTTATTACGGTTTTTACAGGCAGCACGTACAGTCAACTGTAAAAATATGGGTGCATAAATCATCTCAAAAATATGTCCCATAGCTCTTATGTCAGCTAATTAAGAACTATGGGACACATTTTTGAATAAATTGGCTACACCCTTTTTGCAGTTGACTGTAGGTACGTTACACACCTGTTTGTTAGTATGTAGTTAATATAAAACGGACAGATTCAAGTATTATTGTATGTTGTATTGTATGAGGCACGACCATTTATTATTTTATTTAGAGAAACATACCAAATGATCTAAAAAATATTTGTACGAGTCATGGGATTACTTCGATGAAATAACATGAATATCTTGTACATGGATTGTAGGGACTTTATGATTTATATGTCAATTGAATCATGCCTTATGTACTTACTTATCAGAGATTATGTGGCTTTGAAACAATAGGCCATACCTTCTGTTTATCTTGATTTTGTGTCTATATCGAATTTATCTATCAATCTGATACCTTTAAACGAGCAATTCTTGTTTATTTATCTATATATAGTAACAGCACCAGTCATGGGACATTTAAGAGGGAATTTGGAGTATTTGTGATATTTCCCTAATACATGTAACTGGTCTACCGCTTAACGTATTGAAAGATGAAAGTCCTATCCGTCTTTCATGTTTCAGGCGTGTTGTATCAAAGATAATGCGATGAGTTTCCACGTACTTAACAAATTAAAACGTTGCTTTTTTTCTCCAGTCATGGACACCAACGCTCCAGTGATGGGCCCCCCAGTAATGGACACTGGTCTATCAGTATAAAATATTGAAATAGGTCATCAGATCTGGTCCATGTTATCATAATATTGCATTATCATCCGATTTGCATATTTAATTACGATTACAACATTTCAACTCAATCGGAGAGTGGCTCAAATTTGGCTACCAAGATTTGACCCACACTAAGTAACAGGGCAAGTTAAATGAAAGTTTGGAAAAACGATATTAATTTATCCGAAGTCCGAGCATACCTCCTGGTTGACATATTTCGTAACTACATTTTACTTCTGTATTGTTTAAACATAAAATGATGGCATGGCAAGCATCATTATGTAAATTGTCCCATTATAGGAGGTATGCAGTTTTACGGCTCCTATAATGGGATTGGGCCAAATACCACTATTTTTTTACATCTGTGGAGTCACAACATAGTATGTTGTATACGTTTTCTCATGGTAAATGCCATTAACAAAACACATTCTAGTTTTCATCAAGTATTAATTAATTAAAATTTAATAAATTAACTTACCTCTCTTAGCGAAGTTGTTAAGAATTCGTAGTGGTATTTTTTTTCAGTGACACGACAACTTTTGGGTTGACGCCAATTTATTAAAAAACAACCAAATTTAATAAAAATTCAAACTGAAACAGCTCTAGGACTCTTATTTATGATAATATACAGGCAGTGTTTATAAACTACTTTTAGACACTTATTTTAGAGGATTTGTGGTTTTTTGTCCCATTACTGGTTCCACGCCCATTATAGGGTACACTACTTTCCAGGATTTCGGAAACAGCTCTAACGATTTCGATTAAATTTGCTATATGGGGGTCTTCGGGGGCGATAAATCGATCTAGATAGGTTTTATATCTGGGAAAACGCACATTTTTGAATTTGTATATGTTTTCCGAGTAAAGCTGGGTCTCCGGTCTCCCAGATATTAAATCATAACAAAGCGTCATGCCCAGATATCGGATACATGAGGACAAAATTATATTTAATTTTGTTTGTCTTTATGATGGCCATAATTTCCGGTTTTTGAGTGCATCATAGCATTAATGATATGTGTGTAGATAAAACAACAAACACGTACATTACCGAACTACTTATAAGAAGGGATACTAAGTATAAGCCGCACTGTCCGCTTTACCACGCCTTACGTACCTACTCGCCAGCGGAAGATGAATAAAACCCTTTAATACATCTAGTTCCACGTTTGTACAATGTACAGTATATATGTAGTTGGGTTGTATAAGAATGCATACTGTATTTTGGTGTTCTTTGCAATCCAGCACGTGTAGATGACTCATCGAGTTCCACTGACAGTAAATGTTTAACACTTTCAGTGCGAAGCGCCCCATTTCCAATACGAAATCAACACACTTAACGGTTTCTTGGCAGGCAATGTGTTAGTTTGTAAAGATGGATTTTGTTCCTTTTTCACGGCCGGATCGATTTAAATTAAATGGAAAATATAGTTAACAGCTTAGATATCTAAATAAGATTTTATTTTGCCGGAAACTATCTCCTGGCGGTGAATAAGCATGAAATGTCATATAATATCATATCATATTGTCATTTTTCTGTAGTTAAGTATTGAAGAGATATTTGTATTTGGTACCTGATATAGTTAGGCAACCTAAGTATCTGCAATTCCCGTATTTTGGTGGTAATTTTAAAAATCTCAAATATTTACCTGGTCTAACTAGACCAGGTAAATATTTGAGATTTTTAAAATTACCGATAGTTATTGGTATATATAGTTACTTGGGCATTACTTACATACTTAGGTAATTGAGTAAATACGATATATACCTACAACAACACGCAGCGCTCACCAAGACATCTTTGTAAGAGTTGACAAAGTATGTACAGTACCTACTTACATTTATTGCATTTAGTGATTTTCATAATTATTCGGTTTTAATATTTTTTTGAAGCACTAGTGGGCTTGCGATTAGCGGTAAGAGTGTGTGACTTGCAATTCGAAGGTCGAGGGTTCAAACCCTGGCTCGTACCTACCAATGAGTTTTTTGGAACTTATATTTCCCACCGCTTTCCGGTGAAGGAAACCGGACTAATCCGAATACGGCCTGTATAGTTTACCATCTGGGTTAGAAGGTCAGATGGCAGTCGCTTTCGCAAATACTAGTGCCCACGCCAATTCCTAGGATTAGTTGACAAGCGGACCCAAGGCTCCCATGAGCCTTGGCAAAATGCCGAGACAACGCAAAGAAGATACAAATTTAATTGAAATTTCGCTTGCGGCTCTAACACGCCTACCGTCTACTTTACAAGATAATAATCTTAACATATCGAGGTAGGTATATCATATACTATCTGCGCTTGGCAACATATTTCGTGTAGGTAATCGGTGTTATCTTGTAATATTTTAATGTCAGACTTGTCAATGAAGTATTGTACCTATGTAACAATGTAACACTGCATGTCTGCATATGATGAGGGTACAAAAATGAATATAAGTAATATGGCTTATTTCATGCCATCCTTGTACCTACCTTTCATGTAAATAATGTAAATAAAGGGTTAAATAAGAAAATTAAGACTTTACAGCCCTTAACTTTTAGGTATGTTTTGAGTTTGACCCACATCGATGACTTATGGCAATTAAATAGCACTATTGATGAAACAATTTTTACATATTTTTATAAAATAACAAATTAATAGAGTCGGACCAAGAAAAGTCTGCAGCGGATGTGATAGCCCACGCAGTGCAAATGTTATTTATACGTCATAATTTCATAGATGTTTGACATTTGAAAAAACACTTCCACTGCGTGAGCGTAATCCGCTGTAAACTTTTCTTGGTCTGACTCTAGGTACCTTACTTACCTACATCGTTTTGACATACCTGTTAGGTATGATCGCTATTCAAAAAACATCAAATAATGATATTGTTGTTGTGTTGTTGTTGTTGTGTTGTTGTTGAGCGTATGTGGGGCACCCGGGTGGAAAACGTCCGTCTGAGCGTCCCACCGCTGGAGTGACGAAGCCCAAAAAGATCTGTCCGCCCTCGGAATACCCAACTGGCGCGAAGTGGCGCAGAATAGAGCAGAGTGGCGCTCTCTTGTGTCAGAGGCCAAGATCCTTTTTGGGTCACTGGGCCAGTGATGTATGTATGTAGTATGATAATACTATTGTTAGAGATTAAGCAAATATTACGAGATGTATAGCTATTGTCGCGAACCATATATAATTTAGAAATTGAAACCAAAGAAAACACCAACACGCTGCACATTACAAACGAATGCTTCATCATCACGCCATCACGTCAGTCGAAGTTGAAATATTGTTTTCTTACGCCATAATAACTTCTAAACATTTATAAAAAAATATGATTTCTCTATCACGAATTGTCAATTGTCATATATATAGATTTATATATATACCTATTAAGTGATTCCTGTAAGGCGTATCCAGATTAGTCAATTTTTCTCTGCCAATCTGATTCAATTGCCCGATCGAATCAGGAGGTGCGGACGCAAATACCAATTAGGCTCGCCGAATTCAACCGCCGATAATGACCGATATTACCGATGAAATGAGGTGCGGACGCAAGAATACCAATTTGTGAGGCCAGTATTTTCGTTCTGGGGCATTTTTTTAATTTAGATGGCTCTAATATCTAATCTAAAAAAATTACAATTGGAGATTGACGCCAATACCACTTTACTCGTCTCGTACAGACCCACATTGTCACATCACTAGTCTGTCAGAAACATCAAATATTAGGTACCTAAATGCCAGGCGTCTCCGATGTTTGTTATTACGAGTATAATAGACTGTTTTGAGAAGTCGGATCTTTCTTTTGTTAAAATGAAGATATTACATTTAATGAAAACCTCATCAGGACATACAGGATATCGAATAAAAATTAGATTTTATAATTTGTAAACTAATTAAGAAATAATTACGATATTCTATGTATACTATAGATCGCTACATAATTTACTGCGCCATTAGAACACTCATACAGTGACGTAGAAAGTCGTCTTTTCAATAAATAAGTTAAATAGGTATCACCTTATCACTGGCACATCATAAACATGATGTTTAATTCGTCATTTACTGACGTATGCCATATATTATTGTAAATATTTACATAAACACGTGCTTAGCATTAAGCATTGTTTGTGAATTTATGACTTATGTCGTCGGCGAAATGTCCGTGACATAATTAATCCTGTTCACATCTTCATTTACGGAGCTCCGCTTTATGCTGCGGGACCTATTGTAATCAGGGCAAGCTTTGAGGTTAGGTTAATGATAAACACGTGAAAGACTAAGCTATAATAGTGCACCAATAATAATAGAAGCGAAGGAGGGACAAACACAAGTGGAGGAGAAACAGACAAAAGGGTTGGAGGGCAAAAGGATATACCTGGGCCATGTAGTGTACATTATATGCATAAAATGTAAAAATGTTTCTATATAATTCTTAAATTTTATTCTATATTATAGACCTCGTAATTCTGAACCGGAATAACCTACAATTTCTAGGAATCCTAAGGGCCCCCCCACATCTAGCGTCTTTCGAGAGTCGGCGTCTACAACTCTATGGCCCCTGCTCAACGCAACGTCGACGCAACGTCGACGCAACTGCGCAGCGACGTCATTTTCCATAGCGCTGACCAGACGCAGACGCCGACGCTCGAAAGACGCTAGATGTGGGGGAGGGGGGGGACTAAGATAACATGTACCTACTTACAATCAATAAAAAACGCTCAATAGATATTCTTTCTCTTTGCTTACTTTAGTCTCTACCACAGAATAACTAATAGTACTAGGTATCTTGTATATCGGTTCTTTACCGACAGATTACCGCAGAGCGTAATTTCAAATAGCGAGCTTTTAATGAGATAACTGCGCGGTCTTGTGATCTTCAGCCACGACTCCCAGGTATCTAGAGCATGAGGAAGCAGTCATTCGACGGCCTTACTCACTTCCTTCTCAACTATCGTTATGCAGGCATCTACGGAAAACGATAAAAAAATATTGTGTTGCCGCAAGGAATTACTCGTAAGAATACCGGCAGATACTTTATATTTTATGTATGTATAAAGTACTGTTAACTACAAAGCTAAGTTACTCCCTCTCCATCGTATAAATAGGTATATGTACGGTGCGTGGATACAAGCACAAAGATTAATTCAATACCTAGGTAATAATATCTCCACTCTTTCCACTATTTCTTAACAATATTTGACTTACGGCTCCGAAACGTGGTCTTTCACTATCGGCCTCATCTAGACGTGTGCGCCGCGCCGGCGCGCCGCCGCCGCCGGGCTTTTTGACCACGCCGCCGCCGCCGATAAATGATCGGCGTGAAATCGGCGTGACCTTGAGTGTTGTTAATTAGCTATTTCAAGCTGGTTTTTGGATTACAATATGATTTTTTTGTATTATTTATGACACTGTTGTCAAATATACGTCAATTATTAATTGAATGAAACTGAATAGCCAGTTGCAGAAACTATTTGACACACACTGAGAGAAAAATCATCACCAGGAATTAAAAAACAGTTCTGTACTGGGGGAAAAAAATGAAGTTTTAGTAACAATTATGGACGTTTCACTATTTCTGTAAAGTTTATTTATTTCTACAAACAGCTCAGTAATCCCAAATATAATTTCAACAAACAGATAATAGAAATTGCAAGAACTAATAGAAATTGCAAAAGTCAATTTGTTCCTATTAGTTAACTCTCCTTGTCCCCGGATTAAGTTTATTTTTGTAATTCTAAGTGTATTTTTGTTGTACTTTTCTCTCAGTGCACCAATTAAAGTAACTGAGTATTCACCGTCAACTGTTAACGAACGAACGAAGACTGCTAGTGCTGCTTCGACAGCTAGAAGAACAAACCCCTCCATTCTCAAAGAGCTCTATATCGCCACTCATCTCTTCCCAACATGCCATGGGTTAGCCCCTAGATTCTTCGGAAATATTATCCAACGCATGATGTGGAGAAACACATGAGTTTAAGCCGAATGAATGGCAAACGTGCTCGAGTTAGAGCATGTGTGATGTGAGATAGTCGAACGTTATGAAATGAAGAGGTCGGCTTGCAGCAGTCTGCACCGTGCAGTCCATACGGCTTATGACCGCACGAAATGGAGACAAATTACATGTGGTCGAGCCTCAGCAATGAGAACACGAGAAAGAAGATACGTCTCAGAGAGCCTGGTGCTTGTACTACAAAAAAACCATTAAAAAGAAGCCATAGGAGTCCACTATGTCTAGCAAATGTCAAGGATATGTGGAGTTCTGTTTTGTTAACGTACGTCATTTTTAATCGGATAAGCCATGGAAAGCTGGACAATACGGAGAGTTACAAATCGGATCGAAGGTCATTGGGACCAGGTAACCTCTTAATGCAAGCCAATTACTAGGGAAATCAAGTGATTATACCTATCTTATATTCATTTACAAACCCTATTTTACTCGCAGCATATTCAAACTATACGTAGCTCGACTGACCAGCAACCTGCATTGATCAAATTTTCAAGAAAAACAACAAATTAATGATTTTTCTTAAGAAACCTGAAAGTCAAGGTCACGCCGATTTCACGCCGAAAACACGCCGCCGCCGCCGATTTTTTGGCAAACGCCGCCGCCGATCATTTTTTAATCGGCGCACACGTCTAGCCTCATCTCAAAATTCCAAGTCGCTCAACGAGCTATGGAGAGGGCTATGCTCGGAGTTACTCTGCGTGATCGAATCAGAAATGAGGAGATCCGTAAACGAAGTAAAGTCACCGGCATAGCCCACCGGATTAGCAAGCTGAAGTGGCAATGGGCAGGCCACATTGCGTGCAGAGAAGATGGCCGATGGGGTCGAAAAGTGCTCGAGTGGAGACCACGGACTAGCAAGCGCAGCGTAGGACGTCCGTCCACCCACAAGATGGACGGACGACCTTGTTAAGGCCGCCGGAAGACGCTGGATGCCGGTCGCTTCCAACCGGTACGAATGGAGGTACGAATGGAGGTCCAAGGGGGAGGCCTATGTCCAGCAGTAGACGTCTTATGGCTGAGATGATGATGATGATGAATATTTCCGCTCGAATATATCTGCGAATGCTCCTAATCTACACATAAGTGATTAGTCATTGTATGTTAATTAACCCGAGGCTAAGTTCTTCAGTAATTCTAACAACTAAAGGGAGATAACAAAAAAATATGAATGATTATCTGTAAGTAAACTTATACCTAAACAAAATACATATTTACACAAACAAAAAAATTGTTCATGAAGTTGTTTCTACCTATTATTGAGGTTATTGACTTTCAATTGTTTTATTTTTTCAAGCAAGTGCTTTTGTCAAAACCTTTTAAAACACCGCCAAGATGTCGGGCCATGCATAGTGTAGGGTTATGCGAGTGTGATGTAACGTTTGTTATTCGTGTGTGCAATGTAATGTAATAATAGTGATGTTGTTATGTTTAGTGTTCGTTTTATGACGTATCGGTTTACTGTAATGTCATGTAAACGTATATACGTATAAACGTATGTACGTGTCGTGTTATAGATTAAAATTAATAAATCACAATAGGCTGGTATCATGTACTAATACTTCAAAATGATAATATAATATACTAGCGACCCGCCCCAGCTTCGCACGGGCTACACAAAACCTTAACAAATTATATAACCTAAACCTTCCTCAAGAATCGGTCTATTGATAGGTGAAAACCGCATGAAAATCCATTTAGTAGTTTTAGAATTTATCGCGAACATACATACACACAAACTTACAGACGCAGAGGGGAGCTTTGTTTTATAAGGTCTAGTGATGATCTATTTAAGTATACCTATATGCTTTACCAACTGATATGTTTGCTATCGGTGCAATATACCTAAGTAAGTATATGTATCGACAAAGACCAGAGTCCTGAGGTAATAAACAAGTAAGTAGGTACAAAAATACGGTCCTGAAAGCTAAAAGTCTTCTACAGACATGGCAACAACGTCACACTTCCAGTTTACATTTTTTCACGATTATCTAAACTAAAAAAAATTACATGTTAGTTATTACATATACTTACTGGAAGCATATTTATCGAAGCAATTGTTGCATCCTCATACAAAATTGTTGTATATATATATATTTTCATTTGTTGCCGTACTATACATACATATTATGCAAAATGTTTTTTGTTAATAGCCTAAAATGATTTCGAACCTAAATTAACGCATTAACGTAAAATCCGTTATTTACTCATAACTTATTGTCAATCGGTATTATTAAATGTTTATCTAAATACATTTTTACAATTTAATTATTTATTACAGAAACGAGACGCAAGGCAAGATTTACGTAAATGGAAGGATCCGCAAAATCAAATGGTTTCGGAGAAGATCGTGCTATATCCTGCAAGATGATAAAGTACAAGACATGCTGACCATCGAAGAATCCCTCACCATTGCAGCTGAGCTCAAACTAGGAAACCATATTAGTAAAGAACAAAAAACTAGGCGAGTAAGTATATTTTCTGTTAATTGGGAATATTTCGCAAAACTCTGCGTTTTCTCAAAAAAAACTGTTTATATCGATATCCATGCCGCAATCGGCAACGGCGACCCCAGCTAATAACAAGCGTGAGCTCTGATATGGCTGGCAAAGCCGAACTTACTTTTAAAAACTCTATCGCAGGTGGGGCAGTAAAGTTGACCTGAATTATTGTAAGTATTATTATAGGAGGGTTTCGGCCGGGATTTACGTATCTGAGGTACATATGTATAAATTACTCTATGGTTTACAATGTGTGCTAGTGCTGCACTCTGGCGGCATAACATTTCAGTAATACCCCCTATTGATAAAATAACAGTTACGTTAACCAATATTTATATGGTTACTAGCGACCCGCCCCGGTTTCGCACATTATCAAATTATACACCTTAACGTTCTTCTAGAATCACAATTGATAAATGAAAACCGCCTGAAAATCCGTTCAGTAGGTTTTGAGTTTATCACGAACATTCATACACACAAACAGACACTCAAATTAAATTAAATTAATAAAATTAATTCGCTTAAATTTTTAATATTTTATTCGCAAATATGATGAAAACCATGGAGTCAGGTTACGTTAGTTAGATTTATTATCCCTTCTAATACATTCTCTATAGTAATCCCCTTCTTACCTCTCTTAATGCACAATACATTTTTTTAATGTTTATATAAAATGCATATATATGTTAGACTGTAAGGTATTTGTAATATGGGCCTTGTTGCCTGATTTAAAATGTTAAATTAAATTGTAACAACTTCGGTTTTGTTCTCAGATAAGAGAGATCATAACTGCCCTGGGCCTACGCGAGGTCCGGGACACGAGAGCAGCCCTGCTCTCAGGCGGGCAGAGGAAGCGCCTAGCCATAGGCTTGGAGCTGATATGCGACCCGCCTGTCATGTTCCTGGACGAACCTACTAGGTGAGACAACGAACACTTGCCGTCTTTATCTATTCCCAATTGTATAATTTTAAAAGAACCCGGGTGTAAATATTTTGGTGGGGTTCCTTTCAATTTACCCTAATTAAAGCTATTCTCATAGTTATTTTGGTCTGAGCTGACTGATTCGGCTTCAATCCGGTATAGACCAAGAAAAACGGACTGAACGCCAGGTTGACGTACATCATCATAAAGTTTGTTAAATTCTTGCAGCTGTTCTTGAACTCAACGATTCTGTTACCTATCTAAAAACTACAATTTAAATTATTTTTCTTTAATGCAAACAGAGTGCATTGTACATTTATTGTCGATTTATGGTGTCCACGGGTCATTCGACTTATCATTCTAACGTTAACGGATGAGTCAGTTGTATATCTAAACTATGTTGCCCTTGTACCTACTGTATCAAACCTAATCCACTTGATGAATCATTGTATACTTTAACTAAAGTACTTGATTTATTTCATAAATGTTATCAGTGGTGCCCTATCTGGGCACCTGTAGCAGTGATGTATTCACATCACCATTGTATAACTGCCGGCGTGATAAAATAACTGTAATTTTTTAACACCGTGAGATAGAAAGTGACGGACACTGTTTTATTACGCTGTCAGGTAGACAAGAACGACATCATATCCGTACTGATTACTTTCCATGTATGTATATATTAGCTTTTTATCGACTCGAAGACTAGATATCAAAAGAAAGCTTTTCCGCAAGATCTTGCCAAGGACAGGTTCGGTTTTGTTCGAATCAAAAATATGTAGTTAAATAAAGATTGCTGAAAGCTCTTACATCCAGTAGCGCCCAATTTTTGTTCAATAAAAGTAAAGAAATGTGGGCTTTGCAGATAGTAAATTAATAAATATATATATAAGTCAGGAACAGTATTAAATACGCAAACACGCAAATATTAACAGTATTACCTATATATCAGTAATCAGAACC
Source organism: Cydia fagiglandana (assembly GCF_963556715.1). Lineage (NCBI taxonomy): Eukaryota > Metazoa > Arthropoda > Insecta > Lepidoptera > Tortricidae > Cydia > Cydia fagiglandana. Next base: position 12,085,636 of record NC_085932.1, read on the forward strand.
AAAGCCAAGCAAAGCAGTGGTAAAATAGGCATTATACATCTGGCAATAATACAAGTAAAAGGTCTGTGAGGGACGATTATAATATCCAACTATGTAATAATTAGTAAAATATCTGTTTCCAGCGGGCTAGACAGTTCAACATCAAAGCAGATGGTGTATATGCTGCAAATGCTGGCGCACCAGGGCCGCACAGTCGTGGTGACCATGCATCAGCCATCAGCCGGTCTGCTGCAAATGGTGGACCGTCTGTACGCGGTGGTGGCTGGACAATGCGCGTATATGGGCTCAGTAGATAACCTAATCCCCTTCTTCGAAAACCTTCATTTGAACTGCCCGAAATTTCATAATCCTGTAGATTTTCGTAAGTATTGTAATCTATCCTTATCGCATTATTGTAATTGATCTTATTCATATATAAAAAAAAACTATAGATGGCCCTCGACTGTGTAGGCCCTCAACTGTGTAGATAACATACAGACAGAACGACAGACAAAGTTACTTTAGCATATAACATTAGTAGTAAATACTACGGTGGACCATAGCTACTTTCAACAGTCTGAATCCATAAGAATTTTTTATTTACAAGCTTTTATTATTTATTCAATGGCGTAAGTAGTTATCGTATAGGTATCATTCTTTTCAATTGTTTCGTTTCTTGAGTATTTTTTACACAGTCGGATTTTTTCTCCTAGTTCTCACATATTCTAACTGATTTATTTTGTATTTATATTTTTCAGTTATAGAAATATGTGGAGAGCAGCCAGAAAAACTAGTTAATTATATGCAAAATGGACAAGACATGCAGTGGCTTCATAATATATCTAATGAAAGTAATGATAAATTATTAGGTAAGTACAAACAAATAAAGGCGCAAGGTAAACGTACTGGAGCTCGACGCGGTCCCAGTACATGTCATCTTGAAACTTAAGGCATTGTCAATAGAGATGACAGCAAGGTGTCATCTATTATATTTAATTTAATTTAATTTCGTGTAGCTACCGCTGGCGCTATTTATGCGCGCTTAATGCCGCGCCACGATATGACCTGACCGGATGGTACAAGTTCGATCAGTTAATCCGTGTACTTAATTCTACTGTCATGTATTTACTTATGTCGTCATGTTGTATCTCTTTTTTGTATTAGCTGTGTAAAATGTGTGTAATCTATTTTTCTGTTTATTTTATGTTTCTTTCCTTTGTTTCTTTTTTTTTTGTCTGTTACGTTCTGTGATTATTTCTCACTTGATGGTCTCATCGGAAGATCAGCGCTGGAAGTCGCCAGCAACATGCTGAGATGGGGCCATTTCGTGACACTTTATTTCACTATGTTTTTTTTTTCATATATGTCTATTGTCTGTGTGTTTACGAGTACAAAACTATTGTATTGTATTCTATTCTATTCTATTCTATTGGGCATTAGCGTGTCGAATACTAGTACGTTTACCTTATTTATAAATTTAACACAAATTTCGAAAAATAGTAAGTAGTAAGACTAGTTATAGACTCCAAGGGGGAGGCCTATGTTCAGCAGTGGACGTCTTATGGCTGAGATGATGATGATGATGAAGACTAGTTAAAAATTGTATGTGATGAAAAATAATTATGTTGGATGTTGACGCATTCAAGAAAGAAGAGTACAACATGAGGATGTCGTAAAGCATAACAATAATTTATTTTCATAAACAAGCCGGGCGCACAATGCCAAAGGCGCGCAGATTACTTTATTATTTTGATTTAAATTGTTCGTTCGATATTTTGATCATCTCTGATGACTCTGATTAGTTCTAATCATGCGGTATATTGTTGATGTTTCAGAAATATTTAAAACAGATTTATATGAGAAAGTGTTTCTAACGGCACTACCACCTCCAAAAGAGGACCCGACGAGTAAGATCCTACTAGCACTGAAAAGTACGTACAGTACGTCGACGTGGAAACAATTTACCACATTGACCCGAAGAGCATTACTAGTAAGTATAGGTAACTAGCAAAACCTCAGAATATGGATAATATTTAACACTATCTGACTTTTCTTGAACGACTTAAACTGTGATTGTTAAGAGCCCTTCAACGTGCACACTAGGGCCACAGCTTAATAATCGTGATTATTTAAATTTAACGAAAGATATTGAAAAAAGGGGGCCGCTACGTACTGTATTAAGTATTTAAGTACCTTTTGAATACATCAAACTAGTTTTTATGTTGCTGGTTTCGTCGATCTAGGCACTCAAAACAAAAACGGCCGTTTTAACTTTGGACGCATAGATCGACGAATCCAGCAATATAAAAACTAGTTTGATGTATTCAAAAGGTACTTAAATACACAATACAGTAGGTAGCGGCCCCCTTTTTTCAATATCTTTCGTTAAATTTAAACAATCACGATTATTTTGCTGTGGCGCTAGTGTGCACGTTGAAGGGCTCTTAATATAAAATAAAAAAATTATTTGATATTGTTTACTTAAAATCGAAAGTATAAACAATACCAAACTGTTCATTTACGTAGGTAACGATGAAAAAAAAATGAAGTATAATTCTATACTTGTGCGTAATTAGTATAATTTAATATTGTAGGTATTAACTGATGTAAAAATGTATTGTATGCCAGTGTGCATGTGTGTACGAGTATCATATAGAATTATAGATGAACATAGATCTAAATTAATAAAAAAAAATACTTACGAGTTAGATGGAAACTTGGAGTTGTCGAACTCCAAGGTTCCATCTATTAATGGTTTTCTTTTCATTCTAATTCTTTTTCGTGTTTTTTAATGCTAAACTACTATTACGGTAACTGCTTTAAGTTCTGCATACGCCAGTTTAGTGTGTCAAATAACACTTAATTATTGACATTCCAGTGTGCGTGGCGAGACCCCCACTTCACGCTGATAATGACGGGCATCCACTGCGCCATGGCGCTATTCGTCGGCGTGCTCTTCTTCAACATCGGCGAGGACGCCAAGCACACCATCGACAACTACAACTTCCTCTCCTACAGCGTCATGTTCGTCATGTTCACCGCATTCAGCGCCGTCTCTATAAGATGTACGTGTTATCCCTACTAATTACCCAACACTAGATTTGGAAATCTGTGTTAGTTTTGATATTTATATGATGCGATCGTTAACGCTGATTGATGCGACAAATCAAATTCTTAAGTCAAAATAACAACCGGATGCAACTACCTAATTGTTTAATTAATTAATTTCAATCATGACTAAGATCACTATTCATAATGCAAGAAAAGTCTATTTTCGCGGTAGGCCCTCTGGTGCAATACAACCGGCTCTCGCATAACATGGATTGATATATGTAGGTGGAGTACGATTGTTTGCAAATGAAGCAAAGCACACATCAAACAAGCAAGTGAAAAAATAAGCGTAAAGTTACAATGATCTCGGATAAGCTAAGCAGCAAAAAATATACTTAAATATATACATTTATACTTCGTCTAATGATTCGCTTTTAATTGTTTCCAGTTCCGCTACAATTTCCAATGGTGAAGCGTGAGCACTTCAATCGCTGGTACACCCCGGGCGCCTACTACGCGTCCACACTTTTGGCCGCCTTGCCCGCGCAGACGGTGTGTACGCTGTGCTACTCCTGCATAGCTTACTGGCTCACGGGCCAGCCGCCAGAAATCATTCGCTTCGGAAGCTTCTGCGTCATTTTACTGATGGTTTCTTACACGGCTCTCTGTGTAGGGCTGCTCAATGGGTCTCTGTTTGATATTAAGGTACAACCACATGTTTACCTAGTCATAATGACACCCTTCTTAGCACAACTTTCGGTTCAATAAGAATTGATGTAAAAAAAAACACATAAATAGGTACCTAATTCAATTCTTTTTGATTTAAATTCACAAAACATTCTCACGAATTCCCGGATTACCGATATTATGACACTCAAAACATAGACGCGCGCGTGGCCGTAAAAAACAGTCACAAACTCAAGAGTTCAACAAACCGGTTACCAGTTACGACAACGTGTTATATAAATATATAGGAAACGTGGCCACGTAACATTATTAAGCTACAATATTATACTGCTCGATTCTTGACAGATACTGGGCAGGTAATCTTGTTATACCTAAACCTTAATGATCGGCGCTCGGACATAAATGCCCTACCTCTATCAATTTAGAATTATCACACACTCTCACTCTCGTACAATATCTTGGGATTTAAATTTATGTACCTACCGATAGGGAAAACGAATGAGTGGGTTTTTAAACTGAAATAGATGGCATATAGACCGTGACCGGACATAGACGATGGCCGGGTGGTCTAGTGCTCAGGACGTCAGCCGCGTAAACTGAATACGCCGCTGGTTCGATTCCGACTTCGGCCACCGGTGGACTTGGTCACTTTATTTTTAGTACTTGTATGACATATATTTCAGTTTTAATTTATAAGGTGGTACTAGTGCTCGACATGCCAATACCCAATTGATGACACCATGCTGTGAACTCTATTGACAATGACTTAAGTTTCAAGATGACTTACAGGTCACCGGGACCGGGGTCAGGTGGGACCGCGTCGAGCACCGGTACCACAATCTTATATAAAGTAGCGTGACTACTAAAAAATACAAATCAAAAATTGTTTTCATAATAATAATTTAAATTAATCTCTAGTTACGTAGGTTTTCTCTCACTTTATACTTACACAGCTAAACTATGTTAATTACAGCACGCCATGATCTTCGGGCCGCTCTTCGTAATGCCATTCACGGTATTCTCTGGCTTCTTCCTGCACCTGCCCGACTCGCCGGCCTTCTTCCGTTGGCTGTTCCACGTGTCCTTCTTGAAGCACGGCCTGGTCGGCCTCTGCCTCACCATTTTCGGCATGGGCCGACCGCGCCTTCCATGCTCAGACCTTTATTGCCATTACGCATACCCCCGCTTCCTACTCAAGGAGGTCGGCATGTTGAATGAACAATATTCCGTTGTTATCTTAGCTTTTGCCGCTATAGTGTCCGTAGTTATTCTGTGTACATATATTTCATTAAAAATCAGACTCAAGTGTAAGTGGTAAAGTATTATATTAGGTTTAATGGAGATTTTGGGTTGATGAGCGTTGCCATGTTGTATCAAGTTTAATTTAAATTAACAGCAAGTAAACTTAGTTAGGTAAGTTAACGTAATAAGTCTATATGTGGGTTATTTAGATAGATACAAAGCTAGTCACATAAACCAGAAAATAAAAAGTCTGCTAATAATCGATAAAGTACTGTGACATATATTTTTTATATTTTGTGGGGAATTCAACGTCGAACTCTCCGCACAAAAAGAACCTGATATCGACTCACGATTAAGCTGCTGTTTTTACAGTTGGAACTGCGTAATTGTAAAATGACAACTTGTAGTATGTGTGGAAGATTATATTTTGTCACTTCACACGGTCGGTGCGACTTTCAATCCGGAAGTCGTAGGTTCGAACACCGGCTCATACCTATGAGTTTTCTGAACTAATGTACGAAATATTATTTGATATTTACCAATCGGTTTTCGGCGAAGGAAACTGGACTAATCCCAAATTGCCTAGTTTCCCCTCTGAGTTGGATGGTCCGATGGCAGTCGCTTTCGTGAAAACTAGTGCCTAAACCAATTCTTAAGATTAGTTGTCAAGTCTACCCCAGGGGATCCGGGTATGAGCCGTGGCAAAAATGCCGGGATAACGCGAGGTAGATGATGATGACCCACGTTATTGTTTAAGACGAACTACAGGTAAACGAACTAGTGCTCGACATGCTAATGCCCCATAGATGACACCTTGCTGTCACCTCTATTGACAATGACTTAAGTTTCAAAATAACATGTACTGGCACCGCGTCGAGCACCAATACGTGTACCTTAACTGCTCAAAATGTACACAAACACAAACTTACTAAACCAAGTAAATTGACCATGTTTATTCAGCCAATCACATTTTGTATTTATTGTATTAGCTCAGTGATAGAGTCACGTGGTTTTGATTCCAACGTTAATAGTCATACCTCGATAAGAAAATTGTATTAATGTATACAACTTTTTGAATCATTTCTTGTTTTAAGAATTATATTTCTGGTATTTATGTGGAGATTTATAAAGGTATTGTCATTTCATATTAATATGAATGTAGGAAGTTTATAAGTAGGTAGTTACCACACAATACCTATGCTATTTGCTCTGTAAATAGATCAAGCCGTGTAGCCAAGATGCCAATCGCTTACGCTCCGTAGCGATCGAAACGCAACTGTCACTGTGAAGAGTGATAGAGAGACATGATGCTTTTCGTTGTCGAAGCGATAGCGATTGTAACCTTGGCTAGGCCGGCAGAATGCACCGAAAAAGTAATTATGTATGTATATGTACAACTAGGTACATTATGGCAAATATAGGTGTGTAAATGAGTGTTTCAATTATGCATAGGTGTTCAATTGTTCATGTAGCTAGAATGTACTCATGAGTGTGAACCTGCGCATATATCTGTGATTTAGTGCAACCGTAATTAAAATCCCTAAGTAATAATTATTGGATTGCCATTATTTTATGCCATCGGTACGGGTATAATAATTAATTATATGAAAAAGCTTTAAATAAAATAAAAAATAATCAAATCAAAGACTAGTTTTACCTAAAATTTGTATTATTGGTAAGTACAACCATATTTATATACTTATATGAAACATTTTACAATATGTACTGGAGAAAAATTAATAAAAGTAAAAACACAACCTCTTCATGTAGATGGCTGAATAAAGGTCTAAATAATGTCCAACATGACCAATTATTTGTGCGGCAATACAGATTAGAAAAACAAATATTTTAAACATATAAAGTATATAAACATCTACATCCATGATAATGTAATTCTTTAAAAAACATTCTGACTTGGGAACAAATATTAGGGAAATCGCACATACTTTACGTAATATATAATTGTATATAATTGTCTGAAGTTGGAAAGGGTTTGCTATTTTCTTTTGTGACTCCTTTGTCAAATACTTATTAATGTTATGAACAGATATCCGTACCTTAAAGGACAGAATTATAGATAAGTTGTATGTGTACTTTGATATTTAGTCGTCACAGTCATTACAGTTAGTAATATTTAGTCATAATTAAGTTAGATTAAGTAAAATAGCACACCCTTTCTGGCTTCTAGTTAGTATACTCTTTTTACCTGTACTGTTTCTCAAAATCTTTCTCAAATTGGTACTCGCAATGAAACAGCTTGACGGATCAGTTAAGGAAAAAAAAATGATCTATGTAGTATGCTTCATCCTCACACAATAAGCTTACTCGAACAACGATAATTTCTTAGGTATTAGAGGCACCTAACTTCGGTGCGGTACTGTCACACTAAATTATCAATAAATTGACATTTCAATATTATCAGGTGACAACCAAAACACACTAATTTCAAAAATATTATTAGGTAAAAAATAATTTAGCTTATTTTGGTACTAGCGCAGTTGACTAAGGCTTCTTAACTTTTGAAAATGTCGTTAGTTTTGATTGTCACCCGACAATATTTTGTACCATAATTCCTTAGAGAAACGCCTCGGCTGTCATTATCTGTACAAAACAGTCTGCCGATTTTTTCGGAGCACGTCAAATGTATGGCTATTTGTACATGATTTGTACGTAACTACAAATAGCCATGTCAGATTAACGTCAGTCCGTACAAAAGTTTGCACTTATGCAAGGTTTTCGGCAGATGGGTAAGCTTTTAAACGCGACTCCTTATTACATTTACCAAGCATAGTTAATTCTAAATGCACATCAAAGTGTAGAAGTGTTTGCAACTTATCATTGATTATAATTTATTGTGTATTGTGTAAGCACTATTTCTGTCTGCCACTTGCAACGTCATCATCAGGAATGAAGGAATCGAAATTCATTACAATGTAATTTTAGTCATAAATATGTATTTGTAAATATTGTGAATTACGAAGAAGAGATATGATTATTAGAGATTAAATAATATGTCATTGTAAAAACAATTTTATACAAGGGAAATATAAATCTAAAACATTTAATTTTTTTTTTATTAATTAGTTAATCTTTCGAATAACAATAACCATTTTAATAAAATGCTGCATAGCAATTGAGCAGTTTCGTTTTTGCGTTTATGCCTTTGCATGATATCCCTGTCTGCCGCCTTTGTCTGTGCAAAAAATATATTTTCAATTTGTGAAATTTATAACCGTATGTTAGGTATGTCCAATAAAGTAAATATAGCCTATGGACAGACAGATGGAATCTCTCACCGTAGGCGGATCCGTTGGAATTGGTACTGAAACACAGCCCTACTCGTAGTATATAAACGAACTATAGGTACAAATGTTAAAGAACCGGGCAAGAAATATGTATTGGGCCACGTACAATGGAGTGTTCACCACGTGTAAAATTCAAAAATTTTAGATAGAGAAAATTTTATATAGAAATCGATATTTTAGACCGGATACCACATAGTGTTTATCGGATTAAATAAGATATCAGATTGCAATACATTACAAATTACTTACTCAATTTCATCCTACTATCGTTAATTATAATCACATTGCACTGTTGCTAACAAGTTCATTTTTTTACGTAGATAGCCTCAGGGTGTTCTGCCTTTTCGCCGAAGTTTTATTGTCCGAATTTCTTAAGTTTTCCGTGCAGGAACATATTTTCTTTCTTAAAATATAAGTTTCATGCGTCAGACGTATCGGTGAAGGTCGCTCATAGGTATATAACGTATCTCATAGTAATAAGGGGCAATGTTTGATTTTTTGGAATCATTAATAATTATTATATGAGCAAGGAGCATTTCAAAATATGTATGAAATCTGGTTTTCGCTCCAAAATTTTACACAAATTAAAAAGTCAAACATAGTTTAGCTATGGTTAATAATTAATGTAGGTACCTACATCAAAATATGTTAAAACATTTTCAATAATGTCCATATCCAGAGATGAATTATCCACTCCATCTTACGTTAGTATCATCTGTAACTTTTGTGCATCCATCTACGATGCGATAAGCATGATATTTTACCATTTTACTCGTATATTAGGTGGGGAATATTGATGATAAATTATTGATAATTGTGGTTGATGCAACTGGCACATAATCTATAATGTAGTTAGTTAATCGAACAGAGGCCTCGTTAGGGTCAATATGATGACACCAATGATAGCTAAGTTTATAACTGTGGAACCTCGGTAATTCGAACCTCGTTTAGGCGAAATCCTCGTGAACACGGAACAAAATGCTATTTCCTTTCCTTCAAAGCCCAAAAGCGAAATACATATTTAACCACTTTAAGACCAAGTAACCAAGGTTTCCTTCACGGTGGTCCAGTAATATTTTTACCTCTATGACTCGACCAATGATATTTGACATTTATAACTCTACAAAATAGGCGTATTGTTTTATTACTTCTATATCTAGAAGCTAATTTCTAACTAGCCTCTATAACTTGAATAAAACAATAAGACTGTCCTTTACACGTTTATATATCTTCAAATCGAATTCTACATTCGCTTACCTACTAAGGTTCCTATTGGTTACTCTCTCAAGTCGAAAACCCTCTATATTATTTTATTTATAAGACAGACCAGACAGTCGTTAACACATTATTTTTGGCGTAAGTATCCCTTGAGGTTCGGGCTATCGAGGTTCCACTGTATATTCATATTTTAAATACGCGTGATCCAGTCACATTAATTGATATATTCTCATTATCACTTTTAATTCGTTGACAGATAAAGCGTCAAAGGCTACAAATATTTATCGCGATAAGTAGTAGAATTAGGTGCAAGTATAAGTGAAAGTCTAGCACTTCCCTCAGCGTGTAAGTGGGACTGATCGTGTATCGTGTGCTTGGACCGGCGACTAGTATCGTGCTGCGCGTACGCTGCGCCGCAGCCACTCACTGCTACTCGTAAACGATTATTCAATTCCATGAGCGCAGAGTAACCAGCTCGTCCGGTCAGGCTACTTAAACGTGAATATTTTGCGAGAATGGACGTCGAAGCCGGCAAGGACAATATAAGCGTTGAGGACTCGAATCTCGTTGTGTTCTTAGATACTAAATATACCACGATACAGTCAACTGCTGGTAAGTGTATACATATTTTTCTTTTTTTAGATCAGTATTGTACTTGGTTAAATATTATTTTGTGGGTGCTCGGTAATATTCCATGGACTGTTCCAATAGGTACAAATTACCTACTAATTATCCTAATTAAGTAAATACTTACCTAAAACCCAGATTACTTAAGAGGAAAGGGGACGACCGGTTCTCCATACAAATGTAGTCCCGAATGCAAATTTTCAGCTCAATCGGAACTCGCGAGTGACTTGAAATAACGGAAATAAAAAAACATATGTAAGTACTTACCTAACGTCTTATATAATACCTACATCAAATTATATAAAAAAATATTTTGCATAATGTAACTATGCAGAGAGAGAGGGAATGAGGGACTAAGGGCCCCCCCACATCTGGCGTCTTTCGAGCGTCGGCGTCGGTCCAGCGCTATGGAAAATGACGTCGCTGCGCAGTTGCGTCGACGCTGCGTCGACGTTGCGTCGACGTCGGCCATAGAATTGTAGACGCCGACGCTCGAAAGACGCCAGATGTGGGGGGGGCTTAGGAGAAGCTTCGTATATGCGTATGGAGAAACCGTCGTCTCCTTTCCTCTTAAATAACAACGTTGCATTAAGTTATGCTTAATTTGTATATCATGTTCTTTTTCATATTGGTGAGCAATAAAGAATATTTTCACCACACCAGCTCGGAAAGAATTACTTTGCACTTCAAAAACGAATAGCAAAGTTGCATTTTATCCACATGTGAGACAAAGTAATCAAATGCAAATTTTGAGTTGTTTTTTTTAATAACATTTATTTGGATTTGATTTGGTTTGATTTTGTTTGATATTGTACATTTAATATTTGCTTCGGGTTGGTGTGGTGAAAAATTTTGTGTTTCACTCGGGGGCAAATTTTGTTTAACCCTCGTGCTTTGAAACCCTCGCAACGCTCAAGATTCCATTTTTCGAACCACTCGCTACGCTCGTGGTTCAATTTTGGAATCTTTCGCTTGCTCGGGTATCAATATTAGCACGAGCGGTTAAACAACAACTTTGCCCCCGAGTGAAACAAATAACTATTGTTATTTGCTACTCAATTATGCGATTTAGAAAGGTTTCTTTTTTTCTAATTCCTATATGTACAGTCACCACATAGGGTTGTTTTGCCATAGGGTTCTTTCTTAACTGAAAATTCTATAGCGTAAGTATTGAGCAACCAATTTTAGCCAGGACCCTAAATGGCGCAACAATCGCGGAGCTGTACCTAGAGGAAGATAAAATAATTTAAAAAACTTTTCCTTATTGTGTTATTATGAACCTATGAAGATAAAGAAATATTTTGTTTTCTGTTTCATTTTTCTGTCATGGGAATTTGTTGTGTTATATTTTTTTATTGAAATGGAATATATCATTTTTCGTGTATAAATGTAGCTTTTAGTTTCGTTATCTAAAAACACAACATGTATTTGTGTTAAGATATCTTTATTTTGTTTAGTCTTGTCGATTCCGCCGGGTTTATCTCTGCTTGTAATAATCTACAGAAAACGAAGGTCGGTTATAATATAATAGATATATTATTTTCGATATAGTGTGAGTGCAATAAAGGGTCAGTAAGTCCTAAGTATAGGTTCTCTTGTTATCGTAAAAAATGAAATTGCGACAATGGGGAAGGCAACTAATGCATTGTTTAAGTTAAGGCATTGTCTAAACTCCTACAAAAACGGTAGGTACCATCATCGTCGAGAGTGTGTTAAATTTCACAGAACGGGACCAATACTTTTTTTCAATATCCTTGCATCCTAAACATTTGATTATGGTCATACAAATACTTAAAATATTGATTTTTAAATTTTTTACCGTGGACTTGCCAATTTCCACCAAATCAAGGAATGACCCCAATTATTTAAATTTTACGACAGGTATTTTAAAAAGGGGGCCGTTACGTAGGTACTGTATTGTAAGTAAAGTGTACCTACATCCGTCCCACATCATGCAGTTTTGGTGGCTAGCCCGCGTGGCGCTTGCGCCACCTATAGGTACTGAAAATCGTAATTCAAGACCAAAAAAAGTAAGACAATGTTGCCACTGCAATACATTGTTTGTAAAATAGTAAATTCCTTTTTATAAATAAACACGCTAAGATAATTTATTTATTGGTAATTTTCTCCTACGATTTAAAAAGGTACTTTTATTTACTTATTTTTACATAAATACAAGACACGCTAGTAAAAAGTGGCAACATTGTCTTACTTTTTTTGGCCTTGAATTACGATTTTCAGATTAGTCGTAACAGACGCGTTTTGTTAGAGAGTGAATCTTTTGTACCTAGTACTATTTATTCTGTGCCTAAAGTAATGCAATTTGCAGCAACGCTGCGCTGCAATTCTGTCGCAGTTGAAATGTTACCTTTACTTTGTAGCTACACCATCAGAGGTTAATAAACACGTTGCACACAGCATCCGACGTAGATACCTACATAAATTAATTGCTAAAAATGATCAGCAAACAACTCTAAGAATGGCAAAAACGTTGTTTATCAGAAAATCTATATTTGTTAAGTTATTTTAAGTTTGTTTAGGTACCTGCCTTTATTAGGTATGTACAGTCACCACACGGGATTGTTATGCCATTTAGGATTCTTGCTAAATTGGAAATTCTATAGCGTATGTTTTTAACAACCAATTTAGCTAGGACCCTAAATGGCGCATCAATCGTAGAGCGTGATGGTACAGTATGACTTGACCTAACTTACCTACTTCGTAACATTCAATACTCTTTTAAAGTTTCGTTACAGTTAGTAAAAGGCAAATCTTCGCTATTTACCAGCTATTATTAATAATGTTTAAAGACATATTAATAATAATATATGTATGTATAACCTGTTAAATATGGAACGTTCATAGAATATAAATATAGAATAGAAAGAACTATTATCACTATGTTTTCAGTGTTTTCACTTGACTCATGCATGACGAGTCGTTTTGTAGGCACGTCGATGGTATTGAGTAGGAATAATTTTTAAGAAAAAAAAACCGACTTCTATGGAGCCCGGTGAAAGATTATGGTAGATGGTGCACTATGTAGAAAAGGAGGTAAAACCAGTACCTACTTTCTAGTAGCATTTCGTTTCCGTAAGGGTCGTAGTTATCTAGCCTAACCTAACCCACTTCTCTGATAGCAGTTCGGTTCTGTGAGGATCGCAGTTCGAACCTAATCAAACCCACTTTTCTAGTAGCATTTCGTTTCTGTAAGACTCGCAGTTCTAACCAAACCTAACCCACTTTTGTTCGGTTCTGTGAGGATCGCAGTTCAAACCTAACCTAACCCACTTAACGGCGCATGCGGTGCGGTGTACGGGAATTTGAGCGGGAGGGGTTTGGCATCATCATACCCACATTTTATGGTAGGTAATCATAGTGGTTTATTTAGTTTAGGTATCATAGTGGTTTTCCGGGTCATGGTCCGGGTCTCTGAGTCAGAGTCCGGGTCCGAGTCCCGGTCCAAGTCCGGGTCCGGGTCCGAGTCCGGGTCCGAGTCCGAGTCCGAGTCCGAGTCCGAGTCCGGGTCCGAGTCCGGGTCCGAGTCCGAGTCCGAGTCCGGGTCCGAACCGGATCCGGGTATGAGTCCGGGTCCCAGTCCAAGTCAAAATCGAAATTCGAAATCACCAAACATGTACTATGCGTCGTTGAAGAGTTCTGTTCTGATCATCATCAGCAGTTCCACTTCATCAAATGCGACAGTTTTTAATGTAAATGCTTGATTTTATGATGAAAATACAAAAAATTATATACGTATGCCTTTAAGATTTGAGGAGTTCCCTCGATTCCTTATGGATCCCATCATCAGAACTCGAGCTTGACAGAAATGTGGCTTAAAAACTAAACTTGCTTAACAAACATAACGAAGAGGACAAATCGCCAAACGTGAACTATGCGTCGTTGAAGAGTTCCGTTCTGATCATCATCAGCAGTTCCACTTCATCAAATGCGACAGTTTTTAATGAAAATGCTTGATTTTCTGATGAAAATACAAAAATCTCTATACGCATGCCTTTAAAATTTGAGGAGTTCCCTCGATTTCTCATGGATCCCATCATCAGAACTCAAGCTAGATAAAATTGTGGCTTAAAAACTTAACTTGCTTAACAAACATAACGAAGAGGACAAATCGCCAAAGGTGAACTATGCGTCGTTGAAGAGTTCCGTTCTGATCATCATCAGCAGTTCCACTTCATCAAATGTCACGTTTTTGAATGTATATGCTTGATTTGTTGATAAAATCACAAAAATCACCATATGTATGCCTTTAAGATTTGAGGAGTTCCGTCGATTCCTCATGGATCCCATCATCAGAACTGGATTTTGACAAAAACGGGACCAATCTGTATGCATATACATACAATCAAAAAAATATTTTTCAAAATCGGTCCAGTAATGACGGAGATATGGAGTAACAAAAATAAAAAATAAAATAAAAAAAAAACATACAACCGAATTGATAACCTCCTCCTTTGGGATTTGGAAGTCGGTTAAGCCCTTTAACAATATTTAAGAAAAACACACTACTGTTGCTACTGTAAGGACCTGCATTATTTGACATATACAGGGTGTGTCTGACCATGGGGCTTTAAATCCAGGGCTCGATTCTACTCCCTAAACTGAGCTACTTTTATTATAGCACCAACCCCGAAATCCCGATTTTTTTTTTTACTTTTACATACATTTTGGCTGATCAGATGTCGACGTTTTCTATGGAAAAGCCAAAAAAAAATTCCCGATTTTGGGATGGTCCTATAGTAAAAGTAGCTCAGTTTAGCGAGTAAAATCAAGCCCTGGATTTAAAGCCCCATGGTCAGACACATCATGTAGAGATACTTATATTGTTTTGTTTTGAAAGCGAGAGTTAAGGCATGGCTAACAAGACCTTAATACCTAACAACATTGAATTACGCTCCATAATTTAAGCTAAAACAGTTTTATTACAATTATTACAACACGGATGCTGATAACACGTATAATTTATAACATATACTCAAACAACTTATGTAGTAAACGGCGCGAATATTTTGCCCTCAGGTCAGTTATTGTTATTCCTGTCGCGTCGATCAATGCTTATTGACACGTCTACGCGGCCCTAGTATAAATGTGGTCTAGAGATCCATAACAATCATACATAATTAGAGATCACTCAATGTGTTGTGACTAAGTAAACACAGACAAGCTTGATAGTGGGCTGGGTGGATCTCTCTACATTCAGCATCAGTCCCGCACAAATGCTCGCTGCGCGCACGCCGTGTGCCGCGTCACCGGACTCACTAAACTAGCCCAGTTATGGAAGTCGTTCAAATAAATGATCTGTGTGAAAAGAAAAATGTGAACGCAACGGTCTTTTTGGATGTTACAGTGATTGGAACGACCAACTTATGTAATTGCTCAAGTTAGTATGTATTCGTTTATTCGTGTGTTATTGCGCCGAGCATTAATCAAAAATTCTAAATTATATATATTTCAACTGGTTAAAAGTTAAATAAAAGTTAAACTGTAATACCTTAAAATGTGCCTACTTTAATTTAATAATTGTTACAACATAATAGTAGTGATAGTTTACTTTAAATCGTCATACCTATATAGGTTCATTGCATCAGTTTACCGTCCAGTGCCTGTTTCCGTTCACTTGGCGTAGTTATAGTATAATTCCTATGTATTGTTTCATTCGTAACCAAAATAAACTATTCCCTAATAAACATAAAACAAATATTTATTAAAAAACGGAACTTATATATTTTAGCTTAAAAAATACATACAGGCCAATTCGAACGTACACTCATATCAGAATGTCTAATTGATGTCGTGCCAATACATGTACGGACAAATACGAGCGAATAGTAACTTGGTTTTCAAGACACATGCTAGTTAGCTTTACTTCCTACCCGTATAATTTTAAACTTAAAATAACTATACGTACTGTGGAACCACTTCGTTCGTCACCCGTACAGGTTAAGGTCTACCGCGAAAACCGAAATTAGCAAATTGCGGGGATCTTTCTCTTTTACTCCAATGAAGGCATAATAAGAGAACAAGAGAGCAATTTGCGAACTTCTATTTACGCAGTTATAGCCCAGGCCGTAAGTTCGTGTTCTTCTCTCACTCTCACTGAGCGTAAGCGTAATCGAGATGGAGCGGGAGCTCGGATCTCATTTTTATTTTTTTATTTTTTGTATGTGTGTATACGTAAATTAAATGCATATGTATGCGTTATTTGTCACCTACACAGTCACTCGTGTATGCAGGGTTAAGTTTGAGGTGAGCAAAAACAAATAAGTACCTAGTTAAGAACACATTAACAAGGTTACAGGACCCAAAAACCAATGAACTTTAGGTAGGCGAGACATAAAAAGTGAATCATCATCATCATCATCATCTCAGCCATAAGACGTCCACTGCTGAACATAGGCCTCCCCCTTTTGGGGGGTGAATGCCATAATCGCCACGCTTGGCAGGCGGGTTGGCGATCGCAGTCGAGTACACCGAATTTGAGGGACGCTGCTGCCCGTCCACCGGTGGTCTTGGACGTAGTTTCAGGACATATCCGGGTCCTGGACGTAGTTTAAGGACATACCCGGGTCCAAAAGTGAATACATTTTATTTATTCAAAATGGAATAATTTTCAAACTCAAAAATGAAATTGATGAAAATAATTAATTTACATATTATCACGATAATATGTACAACTTACTAAATATGGGTTTCTCATATATTTATGTTTCTTCATACATATATTAATTAATTAGACACTTGTTTGTAAACACCTGCCAGACGATTGGTGATGGCCTTCCTTAAAAGCCTGCAGATTACTATTGTATTACGCGTAATCAATGAATAATTCAGTGCACATGCACTTCACACAAACACAATTACTATCAGCTAAAGGTAAACACGCATAAGTACCTATTTAAAGGTTTTATAGCATCAAATAACCCACACTATTGTTTCGAGCCTGACTATCCCAAGCCCAAGGGTGGGGCCTGCCCCGCTGCTGACGACCTGTCTGGCCTGATCCTGGGTTAAAATACCGGTAGAGGCATTTATTTGTGTGAATAGCACGAATATTTGCTCCTGAGTCATAGGTGTTTTGTATTTATGTATTCATATCTTGTGTATATCGTCTTACTTACCTAGTCGCCGATATATAGGAGCGGCCAAGGCGCTCACAAACATCTGAACACGCCTCTATTGTCAAAGGCGCTAGAGTGCGTGTTCAGATATTTTTGAGCACCTCGGCCGCTCCGATATATCTGATCTGACTGGCGACTGAATTTAAATAATGCACGTTTACAGGGCGGATATGCAGGAGAATAAAGCGAGGCCCACGCGAGAGACAAGCCATCCTGCGAGGAGCCTGCGGGGCGCTTCGGCCGGGGCGCCTGACTTTCATCCTCGGGCCGTCGGGCGCAGGGAAAACCACCTTATTAAAAATATTAGCAAAGCGAAAGTAAGTCAATTCTATATGTATACTTAGTTATAAAATTTTAACTTGTGTTACAGTCGCCATCAGATATATCGGCGCGATCGAGGTGCTCAAAAATATCTGAACACGGCGCACTCTAATGCCGGCTACACACGTAACTATAAATCGTAGCGATTAATCTGTGCAGTCCGATTTGCGCAGTTTTATCTACCGTGTGTATGACAAATCGTTACGATATCGACAACGATTTGTCATACACACGGTAGATAAAACTGTGCTAATTGGACTGCACAGATTAATCGCTACGATTTATAGTTAACGTATGTAGCCGGGGTAACTCTAACGCGTTGACAATAGAGTCGTGTTCAGATATTTGTGAGCACTTTAGCCTCCGATATATCTGATGAATATAACTTAAAACTTACTTAAGTCAAACAACCAATTTTAATCAAATCAAACACAATGTTAAAGTTCATCGACCGACTTTCGTTATTGTCAACAATATAAATTCGTCTGTAAATATATTTTAAAGTTATAGATAAAGACATCATCATCATATAGAAATACTTATATGTAGTAAGAATAAAGTGCTCACTCCATACATCAGTTTTGGTACCAAAACGACTAGAATATTATTTTTGCAGTTGTCATCTAGGTACTCGTAGCATCGAGTAGCAGAATTATCAGTACTTACCGCTACTTAATGCTAGAATTCTCCAGTGTCGCGACTCACGAAAATTGTATTGAACAACAATTTACAACTATGGAATATTAAAAGCAGAAGGAGTTGAAAATAGCGTTCCGGTTACTCCAATAATATTTTTAATTGATTAGGTATAAAATGTTGACTTTTAGAACTTTTCTTCTTATTGTATTATTTTAAATTTACTCTCTGACATGACCTAGGCATAGAATTATTTTGAACATTTTATACCTTATTAATATAATTTTAATTATTCTGTCTTTCTAGAAAGTGGTTAATATATAGTATTCATTACTGTATTTTTGTTAGGTATCTATTATTTAAATTATCATAGTTGTGATTTTTTTTAATACTTAATATGTGAAATTCATTTTATTTTGACATGATATTTTAATTTTCAATAAGATATTATCAATAAATGTATCTATCTGACTACAAACAAGATTAAGTCGATATTTAATACAAGCCACCGAATCGTTTATCGCTGTACATTTACCTACACTAGAGAAGAGTAGGATGATGTTTGATGGACCACATCCTATCTACAACATACATCTAATACTTACATGCATTTTGAGCGTTTGGGTGTCGATTATAAACGCCTGCAAATACACACAAAGTAAAAAAAAACAACGATTTACGATTATAATAATTTATACCTAATACTCTTAGGATAAAAATAAATGACAAGCGGTAAAACAGAAAGTAATCATTATGTTCCAGCCAGGGTGCAATGACAACAAAAATTTTATCGATGTTTTTTAATAAAATTAAATTAATATGCATATCATATCATTTTGTTAGTTTATCTTGCTAACACATCCGCGGCACCTCATCGGTCACGGTCAGTTCAATATTCTTCGATAACAGGCTACGTTTTTAATGGTTACTATTTCAATACTCAATATTTTATTACAAATTCACAAAGTAGTTGTACAGGTGGTAAAAACTTATAGGTAACCTAGCTCTTTGTGAACCCTGTTGAGCACACCATATTATTTACAATTTGAAAAAGAGGAGAATTTGTGATTAAGTAATTATCTTAATAAACAATATTATTGAATTATGATGTCATTAAAAATTCGCTTAGAATATAATATGATTTATCTAATAACAACTGTTTAATTTTATTTATATATATAGTATTATTAGAACAAATTTCTTATCTGTGAAAAAGTCACGATTGCATAATTATGATTTATGAATTACATCAATATCGATTTTATTATTACATTAAAACGAACAACTCTGAAAAACTAAGCCTGAGTACTCATTAAATTTCGAACAAAATACTGTAGCGATTCTTTACGAGCTGGTGTAGTGAGAAAAAAACAACATTAAAACGGGTTAAACGGCGCTGTTGGCTTGCTGTAAGTACCTGTCCACTTGCAGGAGCAGCCTTCCTTGACCTCAATGCTCCTTAAAGTCAACATAACGACATTACTGCATCTTAAAATGAATGTTAATAATACTTTGCTATGGGCATACAGTAACGGCACCAATTATAAGAGTTCTGAGAGAAAATTTGAAGTAGGTATTTAAATTTCTACCGCTTTGCACGTTAAAAGTTAATTGGTTACAGTTACAAACACTGCAAAATTATTCATTAATTGTGGTGGTGACTGATATGACATGGACAGTATGGCGCCATTTCTTTTAAAACAGCCGGAAATTAATAAAACGTTATACTTAAGCAGCTTTATGCAACAGCAAATTACTTTTCATCACTCTTGCTTAGTAAGCGAGCTATTTCACGCGTGTGCATCGGGAGCCAAACTCCATTTTACTCCCACGGTAGCTTTTTTTATTATGTCAGTAACTCATACGAACAAAAAAAGTCAAGCATCGCCATATTCTTTACATTAAAAAAAAAATATTTTAGGTACAGCTTGGCAATAAAGAGTAGAAATTCAAAAGTGGCAAGTCACTGGCAACACTGTAGTGTCGTCCCGTTTTTAACCGACTTCCAAATCCCAAAGGAGGAGGTTATCAATTCAGTTGTATGTTTTTTTTTTATTTTTTTTTTATGTTTGTTACTCCATATCTCCGTCATTACTGGACCGATTTTGAAAATTATTTTTTTTATTGTATGTATATGCATACAGATTGGTCCCGTTTTTGTCAAAATCCAGTTCTGATGATGGGATCCATGAGGAATCGACGGAACTCCTCAAATCTTAAAGGCATACATATGGTGATTTTTGTGTTTTTATCAACAAATCAAGCATATACATTCAAAAACGTGACATTTGATGAAGTGGAACTGTTGATGATGATCAGAACGGAACTCTTCAACGACGCATAGTTCACCTTTGGCGATTTGTCCTCTTCGTTATGTTTGTTAAGCAAGTTAAGTTTTTAAGCCACAATTTTATCAAGCTTGAGTTCTGATGATGGGATCCATGAGAAATCGAGGGAACTCCTCAAATTTTAAAGGCATGCGTATAGAGATTTTTGTATTTTCATCAGAAAATCAAGCATTTTCATTAAACACTGTCGCATTTGATGAAGTGGAACTGCTGATGATGATCAGAACGGAACTCTTCAACGACGCATAGTTCACGTTTGGCGATTTGTCCTCTTCGTTATGTTTGTTAAGCAAGTTTAGTTTTTAAGCCACATTTCTGTCAAGCTCGAGTTCTGATGATGGGATCCATAAGGAATCGAGGGAACTCCTCAAATCTTAAAGGCATACGTATAGAATTTTTTGTATTTTCATCATAAAATCAAGCATTTACATTAAAAACTGTCGCATTTGATGAAGTGGAACTGCTGATGATGATCAGAACAGAACTCTTCAACGACGCATAGTACATGTTTGGTGATTTCGAATTTCGATTTTGACTTGGACTGGGACCCGGACTCATACCCGGATCCGGTTCGGACCCGGACTCGGACTCGGACTCGGACCCGGACTCGGACCCGGACTCGGACCCCGACTCGGACCCAGACTCGGACCCGGACCCGGACTTGGACCGGGACTCGGACCCGGACTCTGACTCAGAGACCCGGAACTTGACCCGGAAAACCCCTATGATACCTAAACTAAATAAACCGCTATGATTACCTACCATAAAATGTAGGTATAAAGTATGATGATGCCAAACCCCTCCCGCTCAAACCCCCGTACACCGCACCGCATGCGCCGTTAAGTGGGTTAGGTTAGGTTTGAACTGCGATCCTCACAGAACCGAACAAAAGTGGGTTAGGTTTGGTTAGAACTACGAGCCTTACAGAAACGAAATGCTACTAGAAAAATGGGTTTGATTAGGCTCGAACTGCGATCCTCACAGAACCGAACTGCTATCAGAGAAGTGGGTTAGGTTAGGCTAGAACTACGACCCTTACGGACACGAAATGCTACTAGAAAGTACTGTTTTTACCTCCTTTTCTACATAGTGCACCATCTACCATAATCTTTCACCGGGCCCCATAGAAGTCGGTTTTTTTTTCTTAAAAATTATCTTATATGTATTGCTTTGAAAGGGACGTCACTACTGTGATGCCACTTTTTAATTTCTACTCTTTTTTGCCAATCTGTACCTATAACACGATATAATTATGTGGTTTCAGGAAAGCCGGTGTAGAAGGATTGCTGTACGGTACAGACCCGAACACGGTGTTGGTGGCTCAACAGGCGTCGCTTATAGACACCCTCACAGGAATGGAAACCCTCATATTTGCAGCCAGCCTCAAGCTTCCCAATGCTACATCTAGAGAAAGAGAAAATGCAGTAAGTTAGACAAAGAGAGAAGTAGCCTAGGTACAATCAATCAATCAATCAATCAAAATATACTTTATTCATGTAGGCCTAGCAACAAGCTCTTATGAATCGTAATTAATCTTAATCTAATTATCAGAGCAATTTATTGATGTTAATATTATTCCATAATAAAATTGGATTATTATACATGTCAAATTTAACACTAAGAATTTCACAAAAGGATCGTCAAACATTAAAAAAAAATTGTATAAAAAAATACTATTCTAGAATTTCTAGAATAAAATCTAAATGTCAAAAAAAAGCATAAGTAACAAACAAGTAGATAGTATTACATCGGAATATCCATTTCCTCATCAATAATCAAATATACCTAATAAATAAATAATCATTTCGAATAACAATTAATCCCACGTTGTATTATAATTCATGTAGTCCTGTGTGGTATAATAAGCTTTGGAAATAAGTTTACGCTTTACATAATTCTTAAATTTATTAATAGATAATTCAGTAATATGGTTTGGAAGTTTATTATAAAATCTTACACAATTACCCATGAATGATTTTTTGATTTTATGGAGCCGAGTGAAGGGCACTGCGAACTTATGTTTATTTCTAGTATTAATATTATGGATTTCACAATTTTTCCTAAAATTTACACACTAAGGCACAGTCGCTATCAGATATATGAATATATCGGAGCGGCCAAGGTGCTCAAAAATATCTGAACACGCACTCTAATGCCTTGACAATAGAGGCATGTTCAGATACTTGAGAGCACCTTGCCCGCTTCGATATGTCTGATGATGAATGTACTAAATGTGAAGTGTGGAAATGGAAATCATTTTAATTTTCCCGGCCATGAGCATGAGATTAAAGCCGGAAAATTTTTAAAACCATAATAATACGAAATTTGAAACATTGCCTATTTTACAGAGATAACTATTTGATCGTCATGTAATGAGCCTTCGTTAAAAGAAGTCAAATATGCCTGTAGATCGAGTCGGTGTCATCACAGCTCGGTATGGAGGGTGTACTTGACACAAAAGCCGGTCAAATGTCAGGAGGCGAAAGGAAGCGGCTGACGATTGCTTGCGAACTACTCACCAATCCTCTCATCATGCTACTGGATGAGCCTACCAGGTACGTAATTTTATCTTACTTTTATTCTCCTTAACTCCTAATACGTATTGTGTATGCATTTTTATTTAAATGACAAAGGAAAGTTGTTCTCCGAATGTGTACCTATTTAGGTAAAAGACTGGTGCAAATGCAAAACAACTTAAAAATGTTCATTATAAATTGTAGGATTTATTATATAGTTCTTATCGCTGACTGTACATTCGCAGATGTTTTTGTTTCTGTATTGTCGAAGGTATATATTTAACATCAATAAGTAAAAAGCAGCTTAACTAGGTAAAATACAAGAATGTTAAGCTAAAACAATAAAAATAACTAAAAGTAATGTTACATTTTAAACTGCAAAAAAATCATAACCTATCACGAGTTTGCTCTCTTCTTCCCAGTGGCTTAGACTCTGTGTCCTCGATGTCCGTGGCCCGCGCGCTCCGCGACGTGGCCTCCAACGGTCGCACCGTGGCTTGCGTCATCCACCAACCATCCTCCAACCTCTTCACGTCCGCCGACGACGTCATACTGATGGCCGAAGGGCGGACGATATACGCGGGCGCGATACAAGATATCCCCGACACCCTGGCTAAAGCAGCCTACAGGTGTCCTCAGTACTACAACATGGCTGATTATTGTAAGTACCTATGCAATAGATTGTGCGTAACGTTACCACTTTAGCTGTTGGAAGTGATCGAGGTGTGAAGCTGATGGTCAGTTTGAACTTTTGTGTGATAAACACAAATAAGTATTTGTTCCTGATTTGTGGATGTTTTGCTTGTATTAATACACTAATACACTTTGCATTTATTTTACTACACTAGTAAGGTAAAAGTACGCTTCACCGAATGCTTAAGACCTAAACTTACGTTTCTTTTTTTAATTAGTTCTGGTATTTGCATACGAATATGTTCAATACTAAAATTGAAACTTAGATAAATTTGTCCTCATTTAAACATAACTATAAATTACTGAAATGATTGGACGTATATTAAAAATATTTTTAAAATAATTTCTTCCAGTTTCCTTGATTACCATTTACCGAACTAAGAAACGTGATTTGCACATTATACCGAATAGGGAGGCCGCATTACCGAACTAGGAAATAATTGTATGAAAATATGGTGTTGAGTGGTGCCCAAACTTTAGTAGTTCAGTATTAAAAATCCCTACTATACTTTGTTTTTTAGCATTAGAAAGGTGGTAAGCGATCTTGACGTGTCTTTTTTATTGAAAAATACTTTTGAAAAATAAGTAATCCCAAATAGGTAGGTATGCAACAATTATCAAACATGTACGTATATGTATAAAAAAATTTGGCTGTTTTATGCATTTTGTCTCGTCCATTTTCTAGGGAAGGTTAAATAACAAAAGTATGAAGTTTAAAAAGTCAAGTTTAAATCGCCCCACGACGACGGGATGACGACGACGACGAGACGAATCTAAAAAAAATGTTGGACGTCTAGGTTTGGACCATCCTGTATAAAATATTATTGCTTTATTATTTTTATTATCAGATTGAGTTTTTTTGTCCACATTCCGAGACTATTATCAGGCGTCCAATAAGTATGTCTAAAGTTTGAGAAGGGCTGGCATTGAAATAATGGTCACAAAAAATAAACATATAAATATAGACCTAGTCGTTATAATAATAAGGATGATATTCTAATGAACGTCGAATAGAAACATGGTCAACGCAAGCGTGAGTTCGGTAGCAGAGACCATGGGTACCATTCACCGAACAGCCGTTCGGTGAACGAAACATGGAAAATATGTGGAACCTATTTCGCGAACACATTTTGAAAATAGTATTTAAATCGTAATCAATATGGTATAACTACAAATCTATCAATTAATTTAATACTTGAATCCATTACTAAACCGTACATGTATAAAGTTCTCGCTAATACTGGCGTAAAATATCTAAAATTATTGTTTGATAATAGTCTTGCCAAAAACCTTATTTTGATGCCAAAAAGTCGTAAAACATGAACATTTCAAACGCAGTTTTATAATAATCTATATAGGTTATTGTTGTTCGTCAATTGCTCGTAAAATTACAAATACATTAATTTATTTGTGAAATTAGGTAGTTAATCTAAATAGTTCGTAATCAACCACTAGAAAAATAATTTCAAAAACATACGTTTTTCCTGATTCCGGACGCTGTTCGATAATACCTTCCAATCAAATTGTCGGTGTACTCATCACCGAACTCACATTAAGCTTAATTTCTGATAATATGACTGCACTAAATTAATTAAATTTACTAAAATACACAAACTAATTAGGTAATCACACTGTAAAACCATACTTTAAAACACAGAAATAAATTTAAAAGGTTTTATGGCCTTAAGAAATATACGCAACTTCTTAACGATTTCTTTAAGGTTGCCCATACAAAGTGGCAATCGGCAGCGACGACCTGTTTCGATCAATTGTCACGTCCCAACTGCGGCACAAATTGGCCGACTCTGAGGCCTAATGGAAGGGACAGGTATTTAACTCGTGAAAAAAAATTACGCAAGTAAATATCAGCTGTAAGTAATCGACTTATAGCCTAAAATAGATTCGGTGATACGGACGGATTCAGAGCGTTCGGTGAAGCGTACTTTTACCTTAAACGTTTTCTAGATTTATACATATTAGGGAAATAATGATCCGTGTAGTTTTGGCTTGGACCCTGAAACAATACCCACCTGTTTCGTTCTATCCTGCTCTAACCTTTCAGGGACAAGAATTAAAAAATATCACTCAAGCTTATAAATCCGTTTAGCGATGGGCTAATTGCTACATTTGCTATAAATTTTAAGTATCGATAGGTAACAACCGGTAGGCACCAGGTTCTATTACAAACAATACGTTACAAAACAAATACTATTCTTTATTGCTCACCAATTAACCTCCTCCCTAGGTCTCCTAGCCTAGTCCCGGGAGGTCCCGGATTCGAATCCTGGTAAGGGCAATTGTTTGTGTTTTCTATTTACATATATGTATATATTTTTATATATTTATATTATACCCACAAGTCCACAACATAAGCCTTATTGATTGAGCTTTCTGTATGACAAGGTCCGAGCTGTGTAAAATTATCCTGTAATATACTATACTTATACAGTGTGTGTCTGACCATGGGGCTTTAAATCCAGGGCTCGATTCTACTCGCTAAACTGAGCTACTTTTATTATGACACCAACCCCGAAATCCCGAATTTATTTTTACTTTTTCATACATTTTGGCTGAGCAGATGTCGACGTTTTCTATGGCAAAGCCAAAAAATGTTCCCCGATTTTAGGGTTGGTCCCGTAAAAGTTTAACTCAGTTTAGCGAGTAAAATCAAGCCTGGATTTAAAGCCCCATGGTCAGACACACCATGTACCTAAGGTAAACGGCCCCAAGTTCGTGTTAGTACGTTATTTCGTTAGTTTTGTTTCTGGCGCAAATAATAGGGAATTCAAATATTTTTTATTCAAATTATACATATGAAAAAAATCTGTAATATTTAATCTCTTCAATAAAATAATAACCAATATTTTAGTGATTAAACTGAGAATAATACGACGGTCGAAACTGTCAGATGGCCGCGAACAGCTGTGTTGTATGCGTGCACTTTTTTTAGGCGTAAGGTGCGCGCTCTCACTTGTTAAGCTTATAGGAAGGAAAAGCTAAACCCATTCGAATAAAAGTTTTTGAGAGTGTTTCTGTGGGTTCGTTAGTAATTGATTTGATAAGAAAAAAGATTGAATATATGCATAGAAATAACTTAAAATTGCAATAAATCGACTCACGAAATAGCGGTCATTTTATTTTTTGTGTGTCTCCTATTTCGTGCCACTCACGAATCAAGGATTTTCTAGATACATTTTGAGTGCTTGTTTTTAAATATAACAACGAAGATAATTAAAAAAATAAATTAGGAAACAATTAATGTATTTCATGAAGTTTCGTATGAGCGAAATTCGGTATATGTTTTTTTCACTAGAATTCTCATAAAACGAGTTTGAATGTGACCTGAGTTAAAAAATTTAAGGTATATTCCACGTATATTCTCATATTAACTACTAGCACAATTTTATTTATTATTAAATTTATTTGATTTATTTTTGTGTATGTTTAAATTTAACGTATAAGATAGTAAATTATTTTTTTGTAAACAATTTTTATTTTTTAAATATTTATAAAAATATTTTTATTTTTTTATTTATTTATATAGTTTGGCTTTTAATCAAGTATTAAAGTACCCATGGCGGAGTTGCTTCACAAACTGGAAACCATCAGTATGGAAATGGGACTTGCTATTAATAAATCTAAAACCAAGCTCATGATCATTGACCGTTTCACAGCTATCCAACGCACCAATCTCCTACGTGACTACGAAACCGTAACCCAGTTCCAATACCTTGGCTCACTGATTACCAACAAAGGAAGTAGCGAACCTGAGATACGGAGACGGATTGGCATGGCAAAGTCTGCAATGACCCAACTGAGCAAAGTTTGGAGAGACCGTAATATTAGCCACCGGACTAAAATACACCTGGTCCGCACCCTTGTCTTCTCCATTGCTCTATACAGTACAGAGACGTGGACTTTCAAAGCCGCTGATAGACAGAGAATCGACGCTTTTGAGATGTGGTGCTGGCGACGTATGCTAAGAATACCATGGACGGCCCGCCGCACCAACATATCTATTCTAAAACAATTAAAAATAGAAAATACTCAACGTCTATCCACAACCTGTTTGCAACGAATATTGCGGTACTTTGGCCATGTTGCACGCAGGGATACCAGCAATTTGGAACGCCTTATCGTGACCGGTAAAATAGAGGGAAAAAGGCCTAGGGGTAGAAGTCCCAAAAGATGGTCGGACCAAATAGCGGAGGAACTAAAAATACCTGTCAGCGACGCACTCCACCAAGCTACAGAACGGGACCGATGGAGACAACTAGTTGACGGAATCAAACGGAGTCACGATCCTCAGTAATGAGGGACCGATTGAAGAGAGAGAAAAGTACCCATATGGTTTACAAAGTCTTAATTCAACCATTAAAATCGACTAGTACAAAAAACTATAAGCTAGCTCTCAATATAACATTTTTTTTTTAAATATTATTTTTAATTTGACCTTCCAATTATTCGTAAGTATGTAAGACCGTTAAATATTTAAAATGATTATCCGCATATTATCACCAATTTATCTAAGAAAACTTTATCCCGAAACAGGGGACACGAATTCACGAACTTAGGAGCTGACCTAAATTTGTATCACGAAATGGGAGCCAAATAAGAGGTTCACGAAAAAATTCATATAAAAAAAAGTTTCAACTAAAACCCTACAGTTTATACATTAAATGATTAACAAAGAACATATATAACTTATTCAAAAGCTTTCAAGGTATTGATATGCTTAGTAATATTTAGAAAAATATACAAACTCTCAACTCACTCTCAAGAGCCTTAACCTGCCGAAACAGGGGCCCTTTACCTTATATTTTTAATAACGAAAGAAACAGTACACACAAATTAAGCATAATTATATCTACATTTATTAAAGTATGGTAGGTATGGTCATATAGCCTATTTAAAGTAGACGTCCACAGGGCCACATCGCACGCAACAGATTTTAGTATTCTTTGTACATACCTATAGAAAGTCACAAGTGCGTCCACTGCATGATCCTCAATGTCGATCAGTGGACGCACTTGCGTTGCGTCCGTTGCGTGCGATGCGGCCCTGCGAACGTCTACCTTTAAAGGCTTATTCAGTGATGAAGACTTAATTAATGATAATTATAATAATTTCATGTAATTTTTGGTTTGGTGTTATTTGTTCATATTTGTTTACAGTATTAGAAATCGCCAGTGGAGACCATATTGGTAATTTAACCTACATAGAGCAAGAAGCTAAAAGTTACACGGTTGAAATGAAGAAAATAGCCAAGAACACAGTCTTAAACGGAAACGGAAAAGGTAGGTTTTTCGTACGGACTTTTTTTTAATGATATTATAAGAAAACACTTTGCTAAATAAAATAACGTAGAAACTTGTTGGAAGTTTCTCCGACATGACCGAAAATGTTTGTAGAGTCAATAAGAAAATAGTCTCCCATCACGATATGTTACCTAATGAAATAGACGAAAGTCACTTTCTCAGATTGACTAATGTGTAAATATTCCATTCAAAACCTACACAAAATCTAATAACTGTAGTCATATTAAATTTTAACATGCGAAGCTTTGTAATTTAGTAACTACTTAAACAAGTACCTTGTGTCTGATAAAATGGCCGCAGCTAGCTAAGGCAGCTAGGTAGTATACACAGAATAAGTAATAGTATTATCATGTAGTATAATTAGCAGCACTGACACGACAGTACTAAAAAGGGTTACGTACCCTTCTACCTATGATAATAGAGATAATTTAACTACGATCGTGAATCTGTCAAAGCATTATTGATCCTGATTCCAGTTTACGCAACAGAAGACGAGGCTTTACTGAGCTCGTCGCCAGCGCAACCCGCGCGGCTCACAGCCGGGCTGTGGAGACAGCTATGCGCGCTGCTGTGGCGCTGCAGTATAGGCGCCATGCGAGACGTACACTTAACACAGGTATAGCTACTTAAAATTTATGCAAAATACATCTACCGCTTTAGTGTAAAAAAAAACAACGGGTTGCACTCCGGGAGTGCCGACAGAAGTGAAAACTCAATGACTAGTCCAAAATGTCTGCAGCACTATGTATAATTGATCATCCTTTCTATTGAAAAACATTAGTTCCGAAATTGCTGGCCAGTGAGCTTAAATTTGTAGCGTTAATTGTTTAAAATTCGAATAGAAATTGTAAAGTTACCTTGCAGACCTCGCCTCTAAATTATATTTGGTCATGATATTTTGAGTTTTATTCACCAGGGACTAGAGTTCACTTTTATTAGCGATTTCATCAAGATGTAGCTTTATTGAATTATATTTGAGTGATATAAAGTTAGAATGTAACTGTGAGATCCTCGTATTTCAGCCCGTACAAGATTAGAACATTGATTTTTATTGCATAATATAAAAGTCCAGTTTTAAATAATTGACCTGAATATTATTGACTAAAGTTCTTTGGTGAATAACATTGACACATGTCGTCAGCGTTAAGTTACGCGTTACGCTGAATCGAGTTTATAATTTTTTCCCCACCTCAAAAAGTGCTCCGTACGGATATGATGGTCGTATTTGTCTACATGACAGCGTGATAAAACGGTGTCGGTCTCTTTCTATCCCGCAGAGTTAAAAAGTGACAGTTGTTTTATCACGTGGATAAATGTGGATAAAGCGATCCATAATAGGCTTGCAGCGCCACTAAAGAAGTTTTCACTTCAACAAGGGCGCAGACAACTTACACAAAAATAATTATGTCCCATATAGTTCTTAATCCGCTGACATATATAAGAGCTATGGGATCTGCCTCATAAGAGCTACGCCAAGACGATCCAAACTAAGCGCAACGGCCTGCCTAACTTTTCTCGAAGTGCTTCGTCGTTTTTGTAACCACTCACTCACTGATGATCTAGTCTAGAAAGCTGAAATTTGGTATGTAACAAGTATTAGTACACAAACAGGAGAAGAATTCTAAAACTTGAAATATTACTCCCTAACCCCTTAAACTAGTACGAGACTTTTGATGCTAGAGGTCTGAAATTTATATAGGGACTTCTTTGCTATAAATAATAAAATACATATTTTAGATTTTTTTGGAAATCAACCCTTCTACTAACTAAGCGAAACGGCCAAACCACATCTTTTGACTATGTATATTGTATGTATTTCCATGCAGATCCGGCTGGTATGTCACCTGCTGGTGGCGCTGCTGCTGGGCGCGCTGTACAGCGGCGCGGGCGCAGGCGCCGACCGCATCGTCACCAACACCGCCTGCCTCTTCTTCTTCCTGCTCTTCCTCTTCTTCTCCAACGCAATGCCTACTGTTAACACGTGTAATTACTCCTACCCTTACTTATTTGTATTACATGCCTATGAAGAAAAGCGATGGAAGTCAGCTTGGGTAAGGTAATAAATAGCCTAGTGACAGAGAAACAATATAATGTAGAATTTAATATTTACTACAGGCCACAAAGTTCAGAAAAGATTATTATTTTGGTATAGAGTTCAAACCTCAATCCTGTAGAAGATTCGTCGAAGTCGAAGAAGAACAGGGCATTTCTATTTAAAGTTGTACCCTCAACTTGCATTTTAAATTTTGGAATTTTTATATTATTTCCACTTAGAATTACGAGCTCTTTCGATCCTAATACGAGAAAAAAAAGGGTTCCCAAAATTTCATACAAATTTTTTGTTGTCCGTTTTGTTACGGTCATAGAGTTTGTATTGAAAGCCGTAACCAAACGGACCAAAAATTTTGGGGACACTTTTTTCTCAGTAAAAATGAAAAAAGCTCGTGATTCTGAGTAGAAATAATATAAAAATTCCCAATTCTAAAATAGAAATGCCCAACAAGCAAATTCGTGTGACCCTTGAGTGACCCATTAGAAACATCCTATTATATTTTCTCCATTCATACTTTTTTCGTTAATAGTTGTAATTCGTATCTAATTAGTTTTGCCAAAATAAATAAAAAGCATTCAACAGGTTATCGGTATAATTAGGGTAAAATGTGCCTTAATGCACACTTAAGGGAGGTGTATCGTCAACGAAAGGGAGATGGGAAGTCGTAAGGTTTGAACATCTTACCCTTGTGTATCATTCTAGTTAGGTACCTACGTATAAGTTCTCAAGTATGTAGGTATTTAGTAATTTATGCAGATTGCAGGCACTTCAGTGTTTTCATTTCACATTTCAGTTCCAGCAGAAGCAACGGTGATCCTTCAAGAACATTTGAATAAATGGTACAGCTTAACAGCATACTGCATGGCCAAAATCATAATTGATCTACCAGTGCAGGTGAGGAAAATTTATATCTAGCTTTCTCATAGCAGTACCTAATCCTACTATTTCCCGGCCTTAGTCGTAAAGTGTACTATTAAAATTTAAAGATGTAGAATATACTAAGATACTTGTTATTTTTCAGCTGCTTTGTGCTACGCTGTTCCTGTTCCCGGCGTGGTATTTAACGTCGCAACCGATGGAATACCACCGCCTGGGCCTAGCCTGGACTATCTGCGTTCTCATCACGATTCTGGCGCAGACATTCGGGCTGGTCGTCGGGACGGCGTGTGATGTCAAGGTGTTTATTCATCATTCATTCATTCATTTATCGCATTAATCAACTATTTTAATTTATGTTAACATACAGACCATATGCACACATATCAATAGACTTAGCGCCACTTGCACCATCCTACTAACCCGGGATTAACCAGTTAAACCGGTAATCCAGTGTCAAATTGTTCTGGTAACCATGCTAACTCCAGGTTTAAACAGTTAAACCCCGGGTTAGTGGATGTTGCAACTGTTGCAAGTGGCCCTTACCTATATAGAGCAGAGCTTAATTTGTGGGAACTAGACTGATATGTTGATATGATTACCCCACGATTTCTATTTTTCTTGGCTAATGGCAGAACCTGATACAGTTAATTTTGAATAATAGAGTGACGAGGTAGCGTTTAATAACAAATAAAACTTGTCACAGATGGTGAACTTCAATTTGCAACCTTTGTCATATTAAAAAGATCGTATTTTTTTGCAGTTGGGAATGTTCGTAGTACCAGCCGCCAATATTCCGATGCTGATGTTCTCGGAGTTCTTCATTCCTTACCACGAGATGCCGACATACTTACAGCCCTTCGCAAACATATCCTACTTCCGGTACGCCTTCGATGCCTTCGTGCAAGCAGCCTACGGCTTCGGGCGCGAACCTATGCCGTGCAACAAAGCATTCTGCCTGTTCCGAACCCCACAGCAGTATCTGCAATATCTAGGACTAAATAGACCTTTCATATATGATATCTACGCCTTATTAATATGGATAGTTTTGTTGCAGATCTTGTTTGTATGTGTATTAAAATACAGAGTATACAAGGCATGTCGATAGTATACCTTAAAATCTCAAGATGTGAAACAACACATCATATTATTTACATCGGTAAAAAATATTAACATACACATGAACCCGCCGCCTGAATGGCTGAATGCGGTAGGTTTGTGTAATTCTTAAAATACTCGTAGGTGTAAATTCTTATATGTATTTACATATCTACAACAAGCCTATATTAACACTACGGATATGATGGTGTGATAAAACGGTATCCGTCTCTTTCAATGGCGCTTTGTTAAAAAGTGCACGGATATTTTGTCACGTGGATAAAGCCATCATAATAGGCCTGCAGGGGACCTAAATCAAGATGACAATCATTTGCGCTAAACCTACGAAACGCTCTCTGTCTCTCTACTCGTATCGTATATTATTAGTGCGATAGCGTCATTAGCGTCACAACTACAATTTATCGACAACGCTTTCAAAATCACTATAGAAAATTATTGATTGCGAGAACTGTTTGTTCATTAGGTATCTATGATTGTTAAATTTGTTAATTTATAATACCTAAATGTAACTCTTTTGTATGTATATGTTTTAATTATTTCTTTTGTATTCTCTACGTGTATATTCCACCTCAATTCTGACATTTTAATTTTATACATTCTGATACTAATGATACTACGTATTTTCTAATTATATTGTTGTTTTAATATTATAATTGAAGCCTTTATAATTAGATATAATAGGAATATACCATTGTATATTCAAATTCTGTCCATGACGATTAACGATCTTATGCGAAAAGTTCTATTTACTAAAATGTATAGGTACTAACTTTATGATTTTTTTTATATTGTACTCGAACGAATATTTATAAATTTTATAATGGTCGACGTATCGAATGTTATACGAGGTTGTAAGTTAATTCTAACCCTACAATTCTACATAAGTACCTATTCTTAAATAATGTTCATAAATATACCTAAGATAAATAACATTCCATGACATGTTTACAGTGTAAATATTACGTATCTGCGCTAATGAGTAATATCAGGCGCATTTCTATAAGTAATACCTATAATAGAATACTATAAATGCGAAATTAACTCTGAGAACTCTGTCTGTTAACTCTTCGCGCTTAAACCGCTGAAGTGACCTTTAGTTATTCTGTGCTAATAGATGAAATTTGATATTTGTATACACAATCACTAAATCAATAAGACTGTAAACTTAGTACTTATATTTGTAACAAAGAGATAATGGTTAACGAATTTAACAGCTTGAGTAGATGGCGCTATGCTGCGCCGTATGTTTTTGTAGTAGGTACCTAACTGAATTCTCAAACGTCAACTTTTAGCAACCAGGTTTACCACATAATGTATCGAAACGTACAGCGCCATCTACATTAGCTGCCAATTCGAAGCAATAATCTGTGTTAAACTTTACACATAGGTACAATCAATTTATCTTTGTAGATAGATAGCCACCTGATAATAGTACTTTGATCAAAGGGACGTGCCTCATCATTGGTTGTAGATGACATTGTTTATTATTTTTGAATTTTACATTAACGCGTATATCACACTGATGCAGTTTAGTGATGAAAATGCCCAACATTCGGCCATTTAAAAAAAGAAATATTTTGATATTTAGGCATTTTGATAATTTTAAAACTTAGGACAAATAAAGACAATTTTCTCAAACATGCAATGAAATATTGATGTTATGTTCCTTATAATAGGCTGCGAAGTATGACGTTTCAGGTGCGGCTAGGACAAAAGGTCGTTAATGGAATTTCATACACATCTTGCAGGCCTAGGCCGGCAAAGTCCTCTTTTTTAATTTTCATTTCACAGATATTTGTGACACAGCATCGTGGCATTCATCCATTAAAAAAAACTAGAGGCAGTTATTGCTTTATGGTTCGTAATGACACTCTGCCACTACGCCTATAAAAAAAAACAAAAAACAATGTTTGCTATAATTTGCAGTTTTATTTGTATAAAATCAACATGAACTTAATAAATAATACATTCTATAATTTTAAATTATAAATTTAACTACACAAATAAAAATCTTTAAAATATTTCAT
Organism: Cydia fagiglandana; assembly: GCF_963556715.1. NCBI lineage: Eukaryota > Metazoa > Arthropoda > Insecta > Lepidoptera > Tortricidae > Cydia > Cydia fagiglandana. Next base: position 12,120,788 of record NC_085932.1, read on the forward strand.
CTAAACGTTAGCGGTAAAAAGGTCTACTCAAACACGCGTAATGATTTTTTTTAATTGTTATGGAGGTAAAGTTGAAAAATATTCATTCTGTTTTATTGGATTTATGGTGCGTTGTTGATTTTTTGACTTTAATATGAGTTCCGACGAAATAATGAAATTAATATTAATTGTAATCGTATGTGTTGGAATTGGCAGCGTAAGCAGAATTGATTTTAAATAACTTGCTGCCTCTGCCGCTAAGTCAAAGACGAAGTATGTATATGGTTGCTTATGGCAATTTTATTCTTTGAGAAACTAAGAAAAATGGCTTACAGTTTATTAGAAACAGTTTTGTGGCATATTTTAAATGAATGTAACTACAAATTCGTCAACACTGTGGAAATTATACTTATTTACTCCATGCATAAAGCAACGATGTATGTGAAACATGATATCAACATGAAAGACTATGTAAACCTTTGTGACGAAAACGACAGTCAGACGGATACAAGGCGAAAAAATCAAAGATACATGAAAATATACGGGTAGTAAAAATACACGACTCGTGTAAAACATACGCGTGATAATGATATAGGTACGTGTTGGTTATATTTTGGGTGTAGTTTACTTTTAGTTTTTTCTATAAATAAAACTTGGGTTTCGTGGATTTTTTATTTTATTTATTTCATTGCATGTTTGAGAAAAGCACTATACATACCTCGGCGGGAAATGGGGTTGCCCGCGCTCAGACCTCCCCGGCCTCGCTTCGCTCGGCCGTCTATATGTCTTCGGCCGGCAACCCCTTTTGTCCCGGCCTCTGTAGTAATGTACTATTAGTCATTAATGTCCTTACATGATAGGATGTTGTGTGTGTGAGTATGACCTCACCTCTGGCGCAGATCAGATAGGTATATTTTGATCATACCGGCATAGTGACCAAGACTCGGATACCAGTTAAATTTTCAAACCGTTATAACGTATTAGACGTAAAAGCATTTACAGACGGGCGTATCGGACCGTTACCTTGGCCTGTTCGATAGCCCGCTTCACACTCGTGCGCGAATCTCTACGCGAAGCCGCGATTCGCGCACGAGTGTGGACGTGGAGTGGGCTGTTCGAGTGTAAGAGCCGTAACACACTACCGCACCGCACCAAGGTCATTGTGGGATGCACCCATAAGTAAGAGGGAGAAAGAGATATCGCTTTCTCCCTTTTACTTATGGGTGCGTCCCACAATGACCTTGGTGCGGTGCGATAGTGTGTTAGCTACTTAAGATAGTTATACGAGTGTAATACGTCCGTTAACGACGCAGCTACTTATGAGTGAAAGCGAGAAAGAGATAAGCTGACCGGACCAAGATCGCGTTCCAGTACGCCCGTCTGTTAGCACTATAAAACCGGTTTCGGTTCTGTATTAAAATTTTTAAAACGGTTAATTTAGTTTTAAATAAAGTTTTTTTAAAACATGGCATTTTCAAGTATAATTCAGAGCGAAACCGAAACAAACCAGTATTTACCGGTATGAGTATTTTAAACCGGTTCCGAGCCTTGCTAGTGATAATAACCGAAACAGAACGGCTCAAATAGGGATAAAATGTATCGGTTTTATGGAAAGATAAATAAATGAACTTTTTGATGCAATGGTTTTTTTTTATCCAGCGTGTTTTATTAATTAAAATACACAGAAAATACAGGTCATCTGATCGATTTACGTTATGTAATCTCACATTTAAAATACGATTAATTTATTAATCGTTTCATTTTAATTATATGAATAAACAACAACTGTTGTGTGAAATAATACAGTTCATTACTTTAGTGCTTTGTAAGTCACCGCGTCTTAAGATAAGATAAACAAATATATTAAGCAACATTTACCTACATAACTTTCATATTTGACTAGTGTCTTAAGAAGCTAACATTGACTTGTAGTTCACTCTATACATGCTCATACAAAAATACTCAAAGGTGATATATTATTGGCCGGTACTGTATATAGGTCTCCATAATATGGAGACTTAGGTATATTATAACTTATAAGGCCTGAGCCGTTAACGATCCAAATTTAAAATAAACTGAGTTACTTTATTTATTAGCTACAATTAATAAATACCTAACTGGGTGATAACCATGTAGGTACATATTCAATTTGTTTATAGGTACGCAAGCACCATATTCACGGAATAACTGCCATAATGTACGACTTTTGATTGTGGACTAGCCTTTTACGTTTTACTTTGAGTTACTTAATGAAAACTTCCGTTGTTAGAGGTAGGTGGGGTGCTGGGTTACCTACATACTACTAAAAGGTAAAAGCAAGTGTGCGTATCCTATATAAGTACCTAAGGCATTGTGAAACATATATAAAATAAGCAAACTTTGCAATACGGACGTAGGAATACGAATGGCTTGTTCATACGAATTTTCGTATTCGTTGCATCATAGTTTATTTTTTCAGAACATTAAAAGTTGATAATGAACAAGGTAATAAAATCAAGTAGAATGATACAGATATCTAAGCAGACGAAGTTCTTTGGCAATAGTAAACATATTAACCAACAATTTATTAAGACTAATTCACAATGTTTTCACAATTAATTAATATCAATTAGGTTATTAATTAAGCGCACGAAGCCCTACACAGAGGGGCTACCGCGAAAACCAAAATTCGCAAATTGCGGGGATTTTTCTCTGTCCCTCTAATTACGCCGTCATTGGAGTAAAAGAGAAAGATCCCCGCAATTTGCGAACTTCGATTTTCGCGGTTATAGCCCAGGTAAGCACTGCAAATGAATTCGTGAATTGGTAGGTACTGGTTGGAACTGACAGGTGAACCTTCCGAGTTCATACTCCGGGTTTCGAGGAAAAAAAGAAACAAAAAGTATTAAATAAATTTCTTGTTAACGAAGTGAAACGTTACAGGAAAAATAAACCCTAGAACTAGACTTCAAACCTGTCAGATAAAACCACTTACAACGTCCACTTGAGTAAGCTATATTTAAACTTAATGTGTGTAAAGCTTACGTACGTATATGTCGCAGTCGGATCGTATAATCCGCCGTATTACATTACGGCTAGCCGTTTTCAAAAACAGGGGCGTTTTGAAATGCGGCGGTTTAACGATTAGCCGTATTGAATGCGGCTGAATGAGAATCCGCCGGAATGTATTCGGCGCCATACGTTCTTCAACACGGCTAGCCGTAATGTAATACAGCGAGTCATTAGCCGCCGCTTTGACAGTTTTTAGTTCCCATTTTTAACACTCGTGGCGCTGCCTGACAAACGCTGGGGTGTCCATCAAATCTGGAGCTTGTCGGACTGTTTCTTTTCAAAAAAAAATTTCCTTCGCAACTTAACTAGACCGTGGGGCTCCTATTTCTGAGCGGTTTGCCCTTCGGGCATCTGAAGCTACCTAACGAACCTAACCTACCTACCTGTTGATTAAGTGAGACGTCCGTGAAAACATTACACTTTGGGGAAAAAAGCGTAGGTAGGTAATTAGGTTAGGTTCGTTAGGTAACTTCAGATGCCCGAAGGGCAAACCGCCCAGAAATAGGAGCCCCGCTTGCGGGGCTCCGTCTATTTAAGTTGTGAAGGAAATGTTTTGGAAAAGAAACACATGTAGTGCGGTGGGACCATGGTAGAAATAAATTAAATTGCAAACATTGTCAAACTCCGGTTACGTAGGCGACCGAAAGAACTGGTCACTCTACAATGTACGATGCGGCTAAACGTGGGCCGCCTTATTGAAGAACGTATCGCAGTGACAATCCGGCTAATCGTCGAACCGCCGCATTTCAAAACGCCCCTGTTTTTGAAAACGGCTAGCCGTAATGTAATACGGCGGATTATACGATCTGACTACGACATATACATTTCTTTAGTGGAGGTAATGAGAAGTTCAACCATTATTATCTAAAGAAGATCAAATTTTCAGATGTTTCTAATGTTCTTTGGTTGTTTGAGCAACTATACGTTTAATTACTCTGCTAAAGCGTGAGACTTTAATGACTGGGGCATGCATTTAGGAATTAAATATGACCAGTTATGCCATAAAAAGATCTCTATTAGCTACTTAACAAGAGCACATACCTAATAACCTCTTTGTTGGTAGGTACCTAACTAATAATAGGTAATTATATAAAAAGGTTTGACCTTTTATCGGTTAAAATATAAGCGTGCTAAAATTTTGCAGAAAAATACCTACTGCGTACCTAAGAAAAAGTAACCTACGATAGTAAAAGTAAATTATTCTAATAAGGTATGTGACGAGAGTGATGAGTCATCAAGTCATTACTGATAACTCATTTGGAATGTGTTCAATTATTTAATTTAATAAATGGTGGTTACTAATGGTTAAGTTATTCACCCACGGGTCCCTTAACCGTTGAAGATTTGATTCCCAGTTTAGCTCAGCGTTTTGTGCAATACGGTATATTTTTAAACTTCCGTTATTAAACCACGCCTAAAGGGGATTTTACCTAGATATTCAAGAAAATATTCCAGCAATTTCAACTTTCAGGTTGTTTCTACTCAGAATTACGAGATCTATCGATTTAAAAAGGAAAGAAATAAGATTCAGAGCTTTAGTTTTTCTAAAAAAAAGTTAATGGTAGGTACACTTTTCTGAAAAGTTGCGGATACCAATTATATTTTAATACCGGTTTCGTGTACTTCACGTACATGACGTGAAACACTATCAGCATTTCGGTTTGATTCCAAAAACCGTTATTAAGTTATTATTAAAACTGCTTTTAATAGCCTCTCCTTTTCCTGCGACACCGCGCGACGAACGAACGAACGACGATCTTTATTTTTGATGAGAGCATATTTTTTAAAGCAGTTTGCAACTAAAAAACATAAAATTTATTTATGAAATATTTCAGAGTATGGTGATCCTGGTTCGTACCAATGAGTTTTTCGGAACTGTACGAAATACCATTTAGCTTTTCGGTGAAGGAAACATCGTGAGGAAACCTGCATCCATCGGCGAAGGAGTATGTGAAGCCCCCAATCCGCATTGGGCTAGCGTGGGGACTATAGGCTAAGCCCTCTCGCGCCTAGGAGGAGGCCTGTGCTCAGCACTGGGGCGTATATATGCTGAAATTATTATTACTTATATTATGGTCTGTGGCGCCTACTGTTTCACAGGGAATAAAGAGATGTTACGGCGTTAGCCGCGAAACCTGAAGACCTCAGTAGGTACGAATTCGGGGATTGCTACTCTCCAGTGGCAAGGGCTTATTTATAAGTCAGCAGGTCTACAGTTGATCCAAAATGTACATGTTCCTAAGACGTGTCGAGTCTACACCTTATTGAGGCGTGGCTTTACTTTTCTGATGGACGGATCGCCACTATAATTGACTAGAAACTGTCGTTGACGATAGCGTCGTCAGCAATCGGTCTAATATGCAGCCCATGAACAATATACAGTAAATAGTCATGCAATACTAGACAAAGGCTACCAAGCTCTAAAACGGCAATATGACAAGCCCTCTTCGTTATTTAGGTATTAAATCATCGATTGACGTTGCTTGAAACAGTTTGAGTCTATAAGCGAAATCGCTTTCTCTAGTTACATTGAATACTAATACTAAAACACAGACGATATTTTTCTCAGAGACCACACCGAATATTTTTAAAAATATAATTTGGTTTAAAACGAATAGTTTACCTACAGTAAGTCTGCGCAATTAAGAAATACCTTTTCTATTAGCGGCCGCTCTCTTATAAAATGATTTATTAATTGCCTTATCCGATATCTTCACACGAAGACAACATTACGCTGGCGTGTGCTCATTCATGTGTACAAGTTTTCTGAAAATAAAACACTTAGTTTAATAACAGGTCTACATAAAAGCTTTAAGTATTGAATTAATTAATGTTAAAGTATAATTAAGTAATTAGGTACCTGCAGTGTTCGGGAGGTAGTGTTAAGACTTTGTACCACAATGCAATACTTAGTAAAACACTCCATGTTCTGAGAGGTCCAAATATAAACGCCAGGCTTCCATATTCTAACCAAAAGAAGTATGCCAACAACAACTGAACTGAGAGTAGCAGAATGAATGGTAGATTCTCAATCAATCTTTTTAAACCTCTAGAATATGAACTATAAAGTCGTTTCTGTAATGTGTGCGATAACACAAATATAAGAGGGATTTGTATAAACAGTAGCTGTACTCCTCCATACATATAAGTGAACGGCTCAGGCAAAAATGTTCCTTTTATCAATATCCCCCAGGCGAATACTACGCCCACGTGTCCATCGATTAGCTCCCCGACCGCCCACGGTCCGAGTGACACGTAAACTGCATATAGAACGATTGGATAGTATATTTTGTCAATTTTACTCAGGAGCCATAGGCTTCTCAGCAGATAACGGGTCAATCTTCTTCGACATGTCGGTGGTTGCTTCTGCCACCGTAAATACACTAAGGGTAAAACATTCATCAAAAGCAGACTTCCAAATATGGCCTGGAACTGAAACAAAATAATTAATTGTAGTTTTGTTTTTATAAAAAGTCTATTTGTTAGTGTTTAATGCCTTCATATACAAGGTAGAAAATAGTGGGAATGGCATTATGCGTATATTATTATTAAGAAAGAGAAGGTTTTTTTTATATGGCGGATTGGCCCAATTGGTTTTTTTTTCGCATATTTTTTATTATTTTATTCTTTCTAATCAGAATATAATATGTACCAAAACACAATCAGTGCCAGCGCGAGCTACGCGCTACGAGCGTAGCTGATAACACGGGACCCGAAACCCGTATGTAACCGCCTACGAACAGAAAACCCGCCTAGCGGATTGCTGGCAGTGAATATGTTAAACAGGATGCTCACTGTTTATGTTACGCCTTGTATACACCGTGTTTTTTTTATTTCCGTTAATTTCAGGAGTGCATTCCTGAGCTTAAATCAAGTAACTTTCTCAAAGACACCGATATTCTAATTAACTCCATTTCGGAGATAATCAATAATTTATTTTTTTCCTATAAGGCCTCTACAAGCGTGTACACTTGCCTTAGGGCCGGTTTACATATTGATTAGTGTTTAGAATGAGTTCATGCATTTGCTACTAAACTTAAGTACAATCTCGGTTGATCGATGTTCGAAATGACATTGATATGTCACAGATTTCAATTTTTGGTTGAGTTAAATGTAATGCCCGTGTTACAACAACGCTATATGCTACATTTAATTACTTTTTAAACTTTTTTTTTCTTCAAAAAAAGCAAGAATAAATTCTTTTTTTTTTCAAAATTATCTATGCCATTTAGTTCTCATAAACGTACTTAACCATACCCCGAAGTTAACGGAATTCAATAAAAACACGGTGTATACTGTATTGATTAGAGTTTTAATTTCTAGTCACAGACTCGAGGGAATGTTAAAAATGGTTAAACACCTATTTTATTTAAAATTATAGTGTCTGGCAACACTTACCACTACTCGTGCATCAAGCATAAGGAGTATTCTCGCCAATATGTCGAAATTCAATGTGGAACCATCCATAGAAAATGGATGTTCAACAAATGCCTCTTTTCCCAACTCATCACTGACTGTCACATAGAGATAATTGATATCTCGTAAAAACAAGTGCGGCAGCCATGGACAGACATAAAGAGGTCCTTCTGACTGTTTACAATTCATCCAGCTAATTTTGTCAAATGATATTTGAACAGTGTCAATGTTGACATCACTAAATGCAAGGATCCTTAAATGAGTTGAATCCGGTATCAGTTGCAGGGGTTCTCTTCCAGGCAAAGTATATTTTGCATGTTTTGGGTTTGTGACCAACACAAGAGGCCATGTGTTATGTTTCTGATCTACAAATGAGAATATACCATGATCTATGGCTGCAAGACGATACATTCTGTTGTCCTTCCAATCTCCTAATTCAATTTCCATGTATCCTTTCCTATGCCTTGTGTACATTTTAGGAACACGGCCAGCCATAGTGTGCAGATGCCCACACACATATACTTGAGAGCCTTTGCTGTTACCTATCAGTGTCCTTAAATCCAGCTTGTCAGCACCTGTGTCAAGTGATAGGATGCATGATGTAGGGTAGTGCCCAAACCATACAATGTGATCAGCTTTTGCATTTGCCTCTGCTTGTAATGTTCTTATTTGTTGTTGCTCTTGACTGTCAAGAATACCAACAAAGTTGAATGGTCTCCTCAAACCAGGCTCTGGGCATGCATCAATGCCAATAAATGCAACCCTTACACCATTTTTCTCTTCAAAATGCACATACGATTTAGGATATGTTTTTCCCTGAACTGAAAAGTTTCTGAAGAAATTTTCTTGTGAGTTCAATGTTCTAATGTTAAAATTATCTGTAAAATTAAAACAACTTTGATTATTTGATAATACAACAGTAGGTAATAGCAATAAAAATCAGTTAAATAAATTATATTATTAAAAACATAATGTGGAAAGAAATTAATAATATGACAAGACATGTAAACATTCATACCATGATTGCCTCTTATGTCTAACCAAACAGTTTCTTCTGTGACTCTTGATTCTTTAATAATATTGTGGTAATAAATCCATTCCGTCTTAACCTGGGAGCTGCCTAGGTTGTCTTTGGCTTTAGCATCAGTCAAGTCCCCAGTTGCCAGCACAATTGCTGGTTTAATTTTTTTCACAGTATTATCACAAAATTGCTGAAACTGTGATATTCTCCCTGGATCCCTAAATATACTTAAGTGGATGTCCGATATCTAAAACATAATTGATAACAAAGGAATATCAATAAGAACATATTTTTGGTGTTTTCAGTGGCATAAGAACACTATTGTGAACCTTTTCGGTGGCTGTAGAGCTGTATTTATACCTAAGAGCCGCAAGTGGCTTGCAAGAGTTGTGAGCCATGTTTTACCGGCCTCTATACTAGAGTAAAGAAGTCTTGGTCCCTCTCCATTTAATAGGTTCTTAGAGCAATGGTCCATAAAACAAGACAGTGTAGGTCCAAAGTGTGTTGTTTTCACTACATTACTCTAATAGATGAGGTTACCTTTGTGCCTTCATGCTTTCTTTAAAACTTGTACATAGTAAGTCACATAGTACTTATGTCGATGTTTTGAAATTGTAATATTTTGTATCTCACCATGGATAGTCGAATCCTGGTATTAATTCTTAGTCTAATAAAGAACGCAGCTCGAATTAATACGATGAAACAAAAGTACATGGGAGTTATAATGACATCCCTTTTAGTTGGTTGGATATGTATCACCCATAAACTTACTTGCATAAACCAAATTAAATTTTTCTTTGCGTCTGTTATGCGTCCGTATTTATCAGCCAAGTATTTGGTGAAATTTTCGCCTTCTCTTTGGTTTTCAGAGTAACTGTGATTCGTCGCAATACTGTTAAGCAAATTCGTCACAAATATTGAAAGTAATAACAACACGCACAGAAGAGATATTGCAGTTTTGGAGAAAGGCATGTTCAACTTTGTTCTAATTAATCCACCATTGGAATAATTTTAATATTCATCACGATTTATAATATAAATTTGCATCATCAGGATACATAATGAACCGAACACCGCAAATTTGTTTGTCAATTGACGTCTCAGATCCAGTGTTGCCAGCTCGGATTTTGAAAAAATGCTAGACCAATGTCTAGATTATGACAAAGTTTTTTGAAATATGCTAAAAAAATGCTAAAATGTCACTTGAAATTAGACACTTAAAACACATACATTTTTGAAATTTGCCGTGTTTTTCTACTGACAATATCTGCTTGACCAACTTTACATACCTAGTCCGTCCACGGCCATTCGTCCACAAATGCCAAAATTCATACGAAAATATGAATCACATAAGGCAATGGCGCATATTGTTACTGCCAAGTTGGTGCAAACTTGGCTTAGAGCAAGGGCCCAACCTTTTCTGTTCTCTTTCACGACGCAGCAACTAGTATCATTTCTCTCTCCTCGCTCTTTTAAAATGCCGTTTGTCAAAAAAGGACAACCATACTATTGACAAGGTGGACTTCAAATCAAGTGTTGCCTTTCTTGATGCGCCCAGGCTGTGTATGTGTGCGTAAAAGCGTATATGTGTGCCCTTTTAGGGATGTGAAAAGTCGATTTTAATCATGTTATATATCGATAAACGCTACACAGCGGAACGAAATAGCGATTAAGTGAAGCTTCAATATCTTCGTTAAACATAAACATAATTGAAATGCTAATGGATAATGAATATATTATAATATAATAATATAATTCAATTATTGCGGAACACCTATTTTAGGAGGTATTTATGTATTTTAATTAAATATCTGAACTTTCCCTTGGTTTCCTGCTGGGGCGTGACTATAAAATTGTGATCTGATAACCACAATAAAGAATAAAAGCGTTTTTGGTCATTTTAGGTATCGTTAAGCCTTTGGAGTAAAATTAAAATTGCAAGAAATGTCGATAGTTTATCGATATGACTTTATCGACATGGCTACAGCAACGTGGGCCTCATTGTTAATCGTACACTAAACAAAAGTGGCAACAGTGACAGCTCGCTGAGACACCGTCTTTATATAATTATAAGTCTATGGCTTAGAGTAAATTAAGGTTTACTCGGGTAATTCCGAATGTCGAAAACTGTCGGATAATTCCGAAAGGAGACTTTTATTATGATGGAATTTAGGGTGATTTTCATCTGAATTTCGGAATTATCCGACATTCGGTATTACCCGAATACACCTTATGCTTAAAAATATGCCAGATGCTAAATGGAAAATTTTGGTGCCAAAGCGAGTGAAAATATGCCAGATGTGGCATAATTTATGCCAAGTTGGCAACACTGCTCAGATCTCGGATGACATTGACAATTATAATGTCAGTGTCAACAATCTATGTTTATGAAGCACGCTAATAAATGCGCAGACCAAATAATATAACACTCATTGCGCAGCAACTGCGCAGACACAAAATAATAGTACGTATTTTTTTGGTTATGGATTAATCATCATCATCATCTCAGCCGTAAGACGTCCACTGCTGAACATAGGCCTCCCCCTTATATGATTAATTATGGATTAATATTACGGTACTATCGAGCTAGGTCTTATTTACACTATATTTCAGTTTTCGCCTTGTTACATACAATGGTGTATGGTGAGAAAGTGTTAACATATGTATTTACCGTTGACTGTACTTTACATAGTGGTAGAAATTATGTGAGCTGACTTTGTGTGCACTTCAACGTATATAGAACTTATATCCTTAGGTACCTTACGTGTGCACAGAAAATCAAAAATATTTTCTAGTATCAAAACTTACTAAAAAAATTCCCGCCAAACATCTGTGTAAAATTTCAGTAGCCAAACTCTACTATCTTTGTCTTACACTAGTACTAGCACCCAAAAGAAAAGGATGAGTATAGTAAATAGTTTTCCAAATTGGTGAGATTGTCAAACAACTTTGTCAATAGAAAAAGGCGCGAAATTTACTTAATTTTTCTATGGACAATTTGGCGCCTAAATTTTTTTATATTGCCGCTTTTTTTCTACTGACGGAAATGGCTTGACACACTATAAGTACTTTTTTATGGACTCGGCTGGATAACCGGATATTTCTGTACTTTGAGTAGGTATTGATTTTGTAGGCGTCCAGAGAACTCTATTACCACCGGCTTGATCAATAATTTAAGACAAATTAAGCCCTTATCATGCCTATCTCAAAGATATTACAGGTCAATTTGCTTCTATTTATTGACATACATATATATAGCCCTAGCAATCATGTATTTAGCAAGTGCAACATAACTACTTCAAAGTAGAAATATTGATTAAGTATATAAAAGGTATAAAATCAGAGAAAACAATCGTGCCCTCGAGTATAACAACATAACTAAATGGCGCTATGTATACCACGTAGTGATTATATTCTCTTTGATGTATACAGCGTCCTAGATTTGGAGTAAACTTTGGCATAATACCATACTATACAATAGCATGGGGCCGTACTATACAGCGACATTAAATTTTACTTTAGCTCTGATTCTAATTCCTAAGTACCTTTATTTCTACTTTTAATAACTCTTTGCTTCAAATCAAATTAGTGTTATGGCTTCAACCTTTTCTGTACGCTTTATAGGGTGTCTATTAAAGGATTTATAGGTAAGGAAAAAACCGGACAAGTGCGAATCGGACTCACCCACCGAGGGTTCCGTACAAATTAACTTTCTTACTTTATTTTTATTTTTTAAGTTTTTACAAATTTATAAGTAGTTTTAAGATTTATTACAATTTATTAGTTGTTAGAATCTCAAATGTATTTTTTTATAATTTTATGATAGTATTTCCCAAGTTTGCGCTGTTTCAGTTCATCATTAGTTAGGTATTATATAGGCACTAGGCAGGAAGGCTTAAATTAAAGACATTGCACAGAATTGTACACTTCCTTTAGATCACGGAAACTTTTCGTGAAGTTACCTATTATTTTAGAGGTTGGTTGTGTGCGCGCATTCCGTCGTCGCGCCACAAGCTTCCCCGGCGCGGCGCGGCGCGGGGTCGTGTCGCGTAGCCACGGCACGAAGGCTCCAGCCTAAGCGGGCCCCGGCCGGTACCCGCGCCACTATCTTGCTTGCCGCATTCCACCAAGCCGAAGTTGCGGCGCGCCCCGCGCGTGCCTTCGCCGACCCACGCGCCTGCCTCGCTCAACTAACCCAACCAACTCAGTCGTCCCAGCGCGCTCTAGCCGCTTGCGCGCGTTGACGCTCGTTTTTGTTCGTAGGAGATCGCGCGATTGTAGAAGTGAAGTGAAGTGCCAATGGATGCGGTTGACTTTGGAGTATAGTGCGCTTGCGTTCAGCAACTTTGGATTTGTCTATTCATGGTGAGTTCGATCCTTTGGTTTACGTCGGCTACGAGGATGGTGGATGCGCGCGCTTTCACGATGCGGCCACTTTCATTTCATACGCATAGCTCGAATTCCGCGCACCCGCGCCGACCGTGCCGCGGCCGCTGACCCCGCGCCCGCGCGCCCTTCCTCTGGAGCAAGCGGCAAGCACCATCGCAGCCACGCTCACCAACTGGGTACTCAGCCAGCCTCGCGTTATTTCAACTGTTCCAGCATTCTACTGTTTATTAGTTTTATTACAGACAGACAGATAGATTGGCAAACAGCACTAGCAAGTAATAGCAAGGTCCTGAAAACTGCCGATTAAGTACCAATACTTACTGTACCTACTTATATAACAATTACGTAGGTATCCTAATCAATTATATATAGCAATGCTTCTTTCTTCAGAATTTTAGCCTACGCACCTAGGTATTACTAGGTAGTAAATGCAGTTCATTATCATTATTATAATGGAATTAATGAATATAGTAATTAAATATGTGAAGATATAATTTGGTGTTTCTGATTGGCTTTTCTTTTACTTTTTATAGAGATCTCTATCTATGATGCCAAATTGTTACAAAATATGGAAACAAAATCAAGTTTTATGGGGGCCCCGCCACTGGTAAACTAGGATGCAGTATCTACACCTATTAAGTATAAATACCTCAGTTTATCTTTAAAACGACAACTAGGATAGGTATAGGATGTGCTGTGCAAGCCTTATCAATCAGTATGGATTCTGAAATGAAAGGCATCTTAAAAATGGAACGGCTTCAATTCTTAGCTCGGTGAGGCCGAGTAAAAAAAATCTAACTTTTAGGCAGTTTGATTAACTTCTTTTGGTACCTATCAATATAGATAGAGTCGGACCAAGAAAAGTCTGCAGCGGATTTGATAGCCCACGCAGTGTAAGTGTTATTTATACGTCATAATTTCATAGAAGTTTGACGTTTATAATAACACGTGTACTGCGTGGGCTATCAAATCCCCTGCAGACTTTTCTTGGTCTGACTTCTAATAAATATAGTCTGACTACCTATATACGTCTTCTATATACGTATTCCAAAAAATGTGTTTTTAGAGATGTAAGCTTTTTAATATAACAATTTGAAAGAAAAGGTTCAAAATTTCTCTATTCACCCCGCGATTTCTGGTTACCCCCGTTTAACGGAACGTCATTCATGAAATCGGTCAAAGGTGGAGTCACTTCAGACGCTAACGTACTAACATGAGCTTCGACAGTCAAATTAACATTTGTAATGGGTTCTCTGATATTTCTATAACGCTATAACTGATGATTCCAACTGTGGAATCTTTTCTTCAAAGGATTGCAGATTCTAATCGGATAATATTAGGTCCCATTCAATTGTCACCTAACTATGTACATACAAAACTATCATTACAATAAAAATGAACAAGACAAGGTAGAAAATCAAATGCTCTCTTTTGACGATCATAATATGAATTCTTGTAGATCGACATGCCTGCAATTTATAATGTAATCTGTATTATGAAATAAATAAATCTAAATCAATCACATATGAGTAGGTATTTATTATAGGTATCTAGGTAAACACTTTGTACTATCTATACCTCTCTACATAAGGAATACACCCACATTAAAAATGACTAAGATATTCGGATGTGACCGAATAGTTCAGGTGTTTACTTACTCAAAAGCATTACGTCAGAGAGACTTGCTAAACCCGTCGAGAATTGGACGTCACAGCTTGGAATGGTGTGAAATAAATTAGCTAAAGGGTGCTAAATGTCAATCTATAGCAAACACATACCTATTATCTTATTTCATCTTTTTTTTATGTACTTACTTTGTCACAAAGCATAAGTAGTCAGATATAGTTATGAGTAACTAAGGTAAGGGAGCAAAGTTGTTGTTTACCTCTTGTGCTTATGTTGAGTTGAGAGTATTGTGAGACTTAAGTAAGATTCAAAAAGTGGAATCGGAAGCGTTGTAAGGGTTTTAAGCTAGAAGTACCTAAATTTTGCTGCCGAGTGTAACACAATATTTTTCATACCATCACCTCGAGGAAAGTATAGCCTTGGCAAGCACGCATGCGGTTTTCTTATCACACAGATTTCGATATTTTAAAATTATTTCAATCTTTCTTTTGAAACTGAATATGTTTTTCGACGTTATTAGTAATTGCTTGCACAGAAAAATCACATCTTAAACCCATCGACACCGACCAAAGTACCATCGAAATCAACCTTAATATGTACAGTCACCACACGGGATTGTTATGCCATTTAGGGATTTTGCTGAATTGGAAATTCTATAGCGTAGGTAAGTATTGATTGAACAACCAATTTAGTTAGGACCCTAAATGGCGCAACAATCGCGGAGCGTGATGGTATTAAGTACTTACCTAATTGCCATTCTTTTGTTCCATACCAATTTTCATATACATACTCGTATCTACATATATGTATACCTGTATAACTTAAAAGTACCTAACCTACCTAATGTCGGTGTTACTGGTCGTAGCTGTACAGACACAGCTACATCCATTAGCTTTATGATGTCGAAGTATGTCTTTTATACAAATTTATTTGTTCAGGGCATCGCTTATTGATAAAGTAAATGATTCATAATTTAAACGCTCTTCCAGCTACAACTGCGACCGCATTCCATCGATAGTTTACGACATAGCTAATATCTACGACTATGTTACGTTGGTGGTTTACAAAATTGACTGGTTTTGCCAACAATCATAGAGTTTTGATATGAAGTGTCTGGAGATAAAACGATGCTTGCGGTTTTAGGTTAATAAAATTTGTGAATTTTCCAAGGCAATCATTAATTCATTACCTATGTTTATATCACAGCGTAATATAAAATATAATGCTGAACATGCATACCTAAATGAAAACAGGCAAGCAAACAATTAAACTACCAATTTATGCCATGTTCACTGTTAGTAGTCCGAGACACAGACATTTTTTTTCCTTTCGTTATTTCAGAGATAACTATATGGACTTACTGAAATAACTAAACATAAAAATGGGTCAAGTGCGAGTTCGTTTAACTGGTGCTCCAATGGTGCCGTACAAACTTTCAATTATCTAATTTAACTATAAACACAAAAGGCTTTTGACCAGAAGTATTATAATTAAGTACAGCTCCGTCTATCGGGAAATCGGCTAACTAATTTGCGAGACCGGTAGTATTTATGTATGTTCATTTTTCAGGGATGATAAAAATCGTGTGATTATATTTTTCCTGTAATATTTATGATGATGTTAACGCTATGTAAAAAATTCATGGTAAAGGAGAAATAGATTTTTTTTTTCATTTTCCTTTATAAGTAAATCCTTTTTTTTTTTATGAATAAAATAAATAAAATATTTTTTATGTACAATTTAAGCTCTTTCAAACGATACCCCACGTGACCTAGTAACTAGACTGAGATTTTTCCCCCGCTTCATAAGGGGCATTTTACATATTTTTATAAAATAAAAAATAACACTTTCAATATATTAGCGTTGTTCATGACAGTTTCAAATCGATAGCTTTAGAGTTCTCGAGATATTTAGCGATGTGACAGACGGACGCACAGAGTCGCACTAGAAACTTATAAAGTTTCCTTTTGTAGGTACCTCTTTTAAGTTAAAGGTAGATAGTTTCTTAATTCGTTAAATGAATAAAAAAACTACTTAGGTAGTACCTAATTGTAGATACCTGTTGTAAACCTAATCAATGCCGTATCATCTATTTATGACACACAGAGCGTTGATGTCGTTTGTTCTGTTGAGTGTAAAGGTGGGATCAGACGGTTCACTTTGTGTTCATTTTCGTGTTTCATTATTCATCTTTCACTCAAAGTGACACGTGTGAACACAAAATGAACCAAAAGTGAAAAATGAATTCATTAAAAAAATGATCCAACAGTGTTGGATATTTTCATTCGGCATCTTTCACTCGCACTCCGAATGAACAAAAAATGAACAGTGGTTCATTCCGATTTTGCACATTTTTCTTGAATCCTGTGAGTAATAGGACTAATAGGTGGTACCTAGACTTCTTGGCAAAAGCAGGATATGGTATTCGTAGGTACCTAATACTCTAAAAATATTCCAGAGTTCCTAAACAATCGCCAGTAGCAAGGTATCGTAGTAAAATTTGAAGATTTATTCCGCTACTAGGTACTTATACCATGCCTGTCACGTTCTAACAAACGTGCAAATGCGAAAGTGACGAGCATAGTGACAGGCGATATAAATGCCATGCTGCCACTGCTAATGCAACTACTTAATAGTAGACGTTCTTCAAAATAACTTTAATCCGCAAATGATTGCGATACAATTCAGGATCTTCACTGGCTACCTAGTTTCCCTAATGTATTCGAAGTTCGCACCAACCACCGTCGATGTTTTCTTTGCTTTTGCTTGTTAACATCTCTATAAAATTATCACAAATAAAAATTAATCCAAGACGCACCACTTCATTCGACGCCATAGTGAAAGAAAATGAAAAGTGAATAATCTTAGCACCAGCACCGTGTGAACATGCAATGAAAGAAAAATGAATCATTCACTCAAGTGAACATTCATTTGAGTGAACCGCCTGATCCCACCTTTATATTACAATTCAGTTAAAAGTACCTATCATAGTAGAGTACCCAACATTAAATAAAAAGTATTCATCGTGGTTTGATTAATAGTCATATCATAACCATAACTCAAAAAAGCAGTGGTGGCCGAGTGGATATGACGTCTGACTTTCAATCCGGAGGTCGCGGGTTCAAATCCTGGCTCGTACCAATGAGTTTTTCGGAACTTATGTACGAAATATCATTTGATATTTACCACTAGCTTTTCGGTGAAGGAAAACATCGTGAGGAAACCTGCATAGCATACATCTGCGAAGAAATTCAAAGGTGTATGTGAAGTCCCCAATCCGCATTGGGATTAGAGTTGCCAGATCGAAAGGCGCTATTATCGGGAAACAATATAAATTTTTCGGGATTTTGGGACTTAATTCGGGAAAAAAAATACATTCATATTAAAGTGATTAGGTATATTAAAAACAACGATATCTTACATTATTGTACTACTACTACGCTAGCTCACTCGCTCGGCGACAGTTCGGAACTTGAAATTATTGTTTTATAACGTGAAGCTGTTTTTCGGGACAAGTTTCACTTTGTCGGGAATCGGGAACACATGCTAAAATCGGGAGAATCCCGCCAAATCCCGACCATCTGGCAACCCTAATTGGGCTAGCGTGGGGACTATAGCCCAAGCCCTCTCGCGCATGAGAGGAGGCCTGTGCTCAGCAGTGGGACGTATATAGGCTGAAACAATGAACGACGACGACGACGACGATAGAAAACAACCATGACTCAGGAACAAATATCTGTATCATCATACAAATAAATGTCCTTACCAGGATTCGAACCCGGGACCATCGGCTTCATAGGCAGGGTCACTACCCACTAGGCCAGACCGGTCGTCGCTTGATGACAGTAGTATGTATACCTATGTATATGTATATCTACACCTACTTACTAATATTATTAATGCTAAAGCAACCCTGTATGTCTGTCTGCCTGGATAAAAAAATCTCTATTATATATACCAACACGTTCGAAGTCGCGAGCAAAAACTAGTATAACATAACATTAAATCAAAAGCAAGCATGTCAGTGGTGTGATGCCTCGGTAGCTCCTATCGAGTACCAGACCAAAACTGGACCAACCACCGATACTTAGGTACTTATTTTATGTTTCTCAATGCTGATAAGATCACATTTTAAAAGTTTTCATAAAGTTAATACTTTGCTTAAAATGTTTTAGAATAACATAGAAAATTGACGAAAAATCAAGGTAAAATTGTAAAATATAAAACAATATTATAATTATAACCAAACTATATATTTTTCTGAACTTTTATAGCGTGATCTTATCAAACATGTATATGAGAAGGGCTCTAGAAAGCGACAAAATTTTACGATAGTTATTTATACATTTTTTGTCGTTTTCAATAAAGAAGGAAGTTTGAGAAAATTTTTCTAGTTAACAATTGTCTAACTCGTTGAAAAAATATTTTTAAGATTAATTTCTACAAGTATTACATTTGTTGACATGTTTTAAATACACCATTTTTTTTTAATTTTTCAATTAATATTTAATACCTTTAAAATTATATTTATTGTTACGTAATCGCTTTTTCACGCCGCGTGCGTTTCCCGAAAATAGGCGCGGAGGGCTGTGTTCAGCGTTGAATAAAAATAATAAATAATGGAGATACAGTTCTGCAAGTATGGAATGTTTGATTGGAAATATCCTCCTCTTTTATAATATTAATTTTGCTTTCTTAAGTATTCATACTTTTTGCGATATTGGGGAAATAAAATATATCTACTTTTTTCCCCCTTTTTTGTTTATAACTTTTGATATTTTTTGTGTGCTAATGCACGCTTCCAATACATTTTTCTAGACATCATGACAAATCTAATGAGGTATCACACGTATTTTTAGGAGTAGTATCTTTATTTTTTACCGTTTTTAGGATCTCGAACAGACTATATGCTAGCGCATATAAAAGGGATAATATGTATTATATTATCCTATTTGAAGTCAGTTTTATTTTTTCAAGTTTTTTAATTATTATTTTTATGTTTTCGTTATGACTTATGAGTGACACAACATTCTTCAGGACTTGTTTATGTGTGGTTTTGAGCTTCGTTTCGTTTCAAGTTTCCAGATCTGGATGTGAATATATCAAGATTGGAGGAGTTCCTCTGTTTCCTCATGGAATTTATAGAACTGGATAGTTTTTCCTCATAGAACTGGATGTTCTCAGAAGTAGGTTTAAAAATGACGAAGTTCTGAGGTTAACAAACATACAAAATAAACGGTTGAATTTCTCCTCTTTTTTTGAAGTCTGTTAAAAATGGTTCATTATGGGAAATCTAACCCCGACCCGGGACATAACCGGGACCCGGGTATGTCCTTAAACTACGTCCAGGACCCGGCTATGTCCTTAAACCACGTCCAAGACCACCGGTGGACGGGCAGCAGCGTCCCTCAAATTCGGTGTACTCGACTGCGATCGCCAACCCGCCTACCAAGCGTGGCGATTATGGCATTCACCCCCCAAAAAAGGGGGAGGCCTATGTTCAGCAGTGGACGTATTATGGCTGAGATGATGATGATGATGATGGGAAATCTAAACCTAAAAGAATGTCAACCATTGTTTGAATGAAAACAGCAAATATTTTTTCAAAAATAATGAACAATTGAAGTACCTTGGTAAATAAATGTTTCAGAGTAAAATTTCCCAAACGTCTAAATAGCAGAATGTGAGTGAAATGGATTTATTATTATTATAGGACATTTTTACACAAATTGACTAAGCCCCACGGTAAGCTCAAGAAGGCTTGTGTTGTGGATACTCATACAACGATATATGTAATGTGTAAAAATGTCCTATAATAATAATAAATCCATTTCACTCACATTCTGCTATTTAGACGTTTGGGAAATTTTACTCTGAAACATTTATTTACCAAGGTACTTCAATTGTTCATTATTTTTGAAAAAATATTTGCTGTTTTCATTCAAACAATGGTTGACATTCTTTTAGGTTTAGATTTCCCATAATGAACCATTTTTAACAGACTTCAAAAAAAGAGGAGGAATTCAACCGTTTATTTTGTATGTTTGTTAACCTCAGAACTTCGTCATTTTTAAACCTACTTCTGAGAACATCCAGTTCTATGAGGAAAAACTATCCAGTTCTATAAATTCCATGAGGAAACAGAGGAACTCCTCCAATCTTGATATATTCACATCCAGATCTGGAAACTTGAAACGAAACGAAGCTCAAAACCACACATAAACAAGTCCTGAAGAATGTTGTGTCACTCATAAGTCATAACGAAAACATAAAAATAATAATTAAAAAACTTGAAAAAATAAAACTGACTTCAAATAGGATAATATAATACATATTATCCCTTTTATATGCGCTAGCATATAGTCTGTTCGAGATCCTAAAAACGGTAAAAAATAAAGATACTACTCCTAAAAATACGTGTGATACCTTATTAGATTTGTCATGATGTCTAGAAAAATGTATTGGAAGCGTGCATTAGCACACAAAAAATATCAAAAGTTATAAACAAAAAAGGGGGAAAAAAGTAGATATATTTTATTTCCCCAATATCACAAAAAGTATGAATACTTAAGAAAGCAAAATTAATATTATAAAAGAGGAGGATATTTCCAATCAAACATTCCATACTTGCAGAACTGTATCTCCATTATTTATTATTTTTATTCAACGCTGAACACAGCCCTCCGCGCCTATTTTCGGGAAACGCACGCGGCGTGAAAAAGCGATTACGTAACAATAAATATAATTTTAAAGGTATTAAATATTAATTGAAAAATTAAAAAAAAATGGTGTATTTAAAACATGTCAACAAATGTAATACTTGTAGAAATTAATCTTAAAAATATTTTTTCAACGAGTTAGACAATTGTTAACTAGCAAAATTTTCTCAAACTTCCTTCTTAATTGAAAACGACAAAAAATGTATAAATAACTATCGTAAAATTTTGTCGCTTTCTAGAGCCCTTCTCATATACATGTTTGATAAGATCACGCTATAAAAGTTCTGAAAAATATATAGTTTGGTTATAATTATAATATTGTTTTATATTTTACAATTTTACCTTGATTTTTCGTCAATTTTCTATGTTATTCTAAAACATTTTAAGCAAAGTACGAGTATTAACTTTATGAAAACTTTTAAAATGTGATCTTATTAAGCATGTATATGAGAAGGGTTCTAGAAAGCGAGAAAAATTTACAATAGTTATTTATACATTTACGTTTTCAATCAAGAAGGAATTTCGAGAAAATTTTGTTCATTAACAATTGCTTAACTTGTTAAAAAAAACTTTGAGATAAATTTCTACAAGGGGTCATCCATTAATTACGTCACACGAATTTCTAGGTTTTTTGACCCCTCCCTCCCTCCTTGTCACACTTGGTCACATTTAATAAACCCCTCCCCCCTAGTGTGACGTCACATTTTTTCTACGAAATCACCAAATCGAATTAAGTAAGTACCGTAAAACGGGGTCAACAGAAATCGCGGGGTGAATAGAGAAATTTTGAGCTTTTTCTTTCAAGTTGTTATATTTAAAAACGTACATCTCTAAAATCAGATTTTGTGGAATACGTATATAGTAGACTATTTATTCTCTACATTGATACCAAAGGAAGTTAATCAAACTGCCTAAAAGTTAGATTTTTTTTACTCTAATGGAAGGCCTCACCGAGGTAAGAAATGAAGCCTGTCTGAACTTTGTTCTAGCGGTAAATGTAGTGACATTAACGTAGTTAAAGTTAGCTAACCTGGTAATATAGTATCTGTAGTATCTAAATAATAAATAATATCACCAATTTTCTCTACAATTAAGCATTTTTTTGCAAATAACTATCAACAAGCACTTTTACGTGAAAAAGGGGTCAGTGGACACGCATATGGGGTGAATAGTTACGTCATAGGAGGTGAATAGTTACGTCATAGGGGGTGATTAGATACCACAAAGGGGTGAAAAAACACGCCTTGGGGGTTAAAAGACTCGAAAAAATATTTTTGTATCAAATAACTGTTTAACAGATATATATACTATATGCCAATAGAGTATCAACATCATCATCATCATCATCATCTCAGCCATAAGACGTCCACTGCTGAACATAAGCCTCCCCCTTGGACCTCCATACGTGCCGGTTGGAAGCGACCCGCATCCAGCGTCTTCCGGCGACCTTAACAAGATCGTCTGTCCAGAGTATCAACATAATAATGACCAAATTCGATGCCTATGACAACTAAAACTTCCTATTTCTATTCACCCCTTTGTGTGTCTATCGACCCCGTTTTAAGGATATGGAGAAAACAGGCAGTTTTCTTTGATTTTCTCTCAATTGGGTGGGTCAAAATTGATTTCACAAATGCAAAATTGAAGAACTAACCAAGACTCATAAAATGATGTCTAAATTTTTACTTTTATGGTTTGGATTATTGGTGAAAATCGTCCTTGAAGTTGAAAATCGTGTCTTTTCACCCCGTTTTACGGTACCTAAGTATTATTAATATTTTATCAAAATATTTTTGACGATATAAATATTAGTAATTTTATAACCCAAAACTGCTTAGGAAAGAAAATTAAACAAATAAAAACGATTATCGTTTTAAAAACTTGTTACTTAAATGTATAGCGAATAAAATAATTTAAATAAATTTTCGGTTACTGATTAAGTTAAGTGACGTCACAAAGTTTGTGACTCCCCCCTCCCCCATGTCACAATATGTCACATTTTCTTGACCCCCTCCCTCCCCCTAAACGTGTGATGTAATTAATGGATGACCCCCAAGTATTACATGTGTCGACATGTTTTAAATACACTAATTTTTTTTTAAATTTTCAATGAATATTTAATACCTTTAAAATTATGTTTAATGTTACGTAATCGTTTTTTCACGCCGCGTTTCTCGAAAATGAGGCGCTGTGGGCTGTGTTCAGCTTTGAATAAAAACCCGCCAAGTGCGAGTCGGACTCGCGTTCCAATTTTAACAATGTATTTTTTATATGTGAAACGCGAGTGAATTGCCTTTAAAAAACCCGTAGGGGTCGGATCAAAAACTAAGTAATTAGTCCGACTCACGCGTGACTGTATATTTCTGATAGGTTTTCCTGTCATCTATGGGTAAAGACCTATTTTATGTATTTTTTTTTCAAAATTTTAGACCCAGTAGTTTCGGAGATAAATGGGGGGGGGGGGAATGGTAATTTTTTGCCTATTTTCTTGAATTACTTCTAAACTTTATTTAAAAATTTAAAAAAATATATTTGAGATTCTTATAATGATCTCTTTCATTTGATATGTAACACGATATAGTTTAAAAAAAAAAATATTATTTAATTTTCTCATTTACAAGGTACAAGTTAGCGTAAACCTAAGGAGTAACATTTTTTTTATTTTATCCTTTTTAAGTCAGTTTTTCTTATTCACTTCTTACAGCGGCACATAAGTACGGCATTTTAATGCCATTGCCAATTTGCCAGTGACGGCAATGAATGGCCCATGGAGATGCAATGCAACGCGACAATTTGCCCCAAAATATTCGTCTTGCATAAATCTTTCTCTAACTCAGCCATACAAAGCACAACCAAGATGATATTATTGCTGGTGATTGGTGTTGGACTTACGTTTAGTGTTATTTCATTACATAACCGAATGGTTAAAGTTAAAGGTTTGTTTACTTAAAGTGCCCGTTGAGTTATTGCCAATCAAGTCATTATAATCATAATCAGTCTTAGTCCCAGCAATCTCATTAGAAGAAAAGTGAAAGAAATTGGGCCTCAAACATTTCAGCTTGGAATTAAATTAAATTTATGCAACTAAAAAAAGGTCATTGTTCACTACTCCAGTAGCCAAGAGCCAAGCCGGAGTTGTTATCATGCAGATCTCATTCTTAACTTGAAAAAAATTTTTTTTTTGAAGTCACATCTAGAGTTGTTTTTCCGTGCCAGTTGGTAAAATTGCATACCGGTTTGAAATAGCAATAATTGAAATTCATCAATTTGGATACTAGTTTCGTAAATGTTTTCCTGTTTTTTTTCCGGTGGTAGGGTACAAACTTTTATGTTTTCTTAAAACCCTCGCAACTCGCAAAGGTCAAGATTTTTGATTTTATCAGCTTTCATTATAGATAAATAAGCACGAACAGAAAACAATACTCTTTTCACCTTTGCACAATCGATAAATCTTAAATATCCGTGTGGCGTGTGGTGGTGGTGGTGGCACATTACTTGCGCTGTTCCCTACATACCTGAAATAGTGTCAGTAATATTGTCAATTCGTTAGTGTCAAAAATGGTGGCAAGATGTCGAAAAGTGGAGGCAGCGATGGCCACAGGCACAGGCATGCGAGGACGCAAGATGCGGCTGGCGCTGGGGGAGGGGCGCTCGGCATCTGAAGGTCGTCCGCATTCCTCGCGTCGCCGACCGCTGCTACCGCGCTTACGTAGCGCCCCGCCCGCGCCCCGCACGCCCCGCAGACCGGTCTGCCCCCGCTGCGCCCGCGCGCCTGACCGCGCCATCACAAACTATCGCGCATAGGTATACTAAAACAAAAAACGTGTTAGGTCCCCCCTCCCTATCCAGGGGCACCGGAAAGATGACATTTTATCTCTTTTCGTTCAGACATCACAAATTTATTCAAATTAAGAATATATGTAGACCGGTAATCTGAAAAACCCACAAAAACTTTGCCTACCGTTAATAAACATCACTAGAGTTACACCAAGATAAGTCTGCAGCGATTTTGATAGCTTAGCCTAGGCTGTGCAACTGTTACATATTTAAAACATCAAACTTCTATGAAATTATGACTATGACGTAGGTATTAATAGGTAGGTTACCTTCGTATAACTCTAGTAATAAAGACAACCCGTTATAGTCAGACTGTAAAAAGTCTGTAGCGATTTTGATAGCCCACGCAGTGCGTCATTTTAAACGTCAAACTTCTATGAAATTATGACGTTTACATAACACTTACACTGCGTGGGCTATCAAATCCGCTGCAGACTTTGTTTGGTGCGACATTTACCAACTTCAAATAAATGTAATGAATTCCCTAGAATCAGAAAAACAACCCATATAAATCCATGCTTATTCCCAAAATAGATATGTGTAGATTATTCTACGTTTATTGAAAAACATGTGTATTATTTTTTAAATGTAGTTATAGGTACCTAATATGTTTTGTGTAGTGTAATATGTAATTACGTTCGTCGTACTTAAGTCACCATGACTTATTCTACTATACTATTACTCAGCGTTAATGCCTTTAATTAAAATATTCTTATGACCTTTATTTAATATGTTGCTAAACCAAACTATAGCAATATATACGCATAGATATTTATACCGCGGCAACAATGTGGGCCTTACAGGCAGCAGGTAGCAAAAAGAAGATCGCATCCAAAAAAACTAAAGGAATGCACAGATGGCGAGATCCGGACATTCCTGTCGCGCCGCGGGAAGGCACAACTTAAACGGATGTGCATTAGGTAATGCCGACAAATTCCGAAAAACCATTTCGGCTCTTAGACTATGTTTGTACGCATTAGCTTATTAGGTGATTATGTGCGTACATATCTTAACTATTTATACATTATTACGTTACCATTAATTAATTGTTCGTCAATTAATTGCTTATCTACCTGTGTACCTTTATTTATAGTTCATGCTTCCTCGTTTTCAAATCAACGTCTTGTTAGATTAGAAAATAATATAGGACATCATGACATCAATTTTACCTATCAGTCGCGCGCCCAAGCCAAAAAGTTCACCATTTACATTGTGTAAATCGAATAAAGGGCAATAAATGGAACCCGACATAGAATTTACCCATGTAATTTTTAATTAATAAGTTTTTTTACGTTACACTTAATTATGACCCCTTAATACGTTTTTAAGAAAATTCCGATCAGCAACCCACCTATACTGCAAACATTACTAGACATCATGACATCACTATATACGAAATACGAACTTTTGAGTCGCTTAAAGTAGTTAGGTACATTGCGGCCGATATATTTAGTATGGTTTTAAATTTTGATGGTGTTTCTAATCGAAAACTATCTCAATACACTTCTTAGTTCCTATACTAACGCACCGTTTAAAGATTTGCCCGTATTGGATTTACACGCTGTGTACAATGCTAGAGGCCTAGAGAAAATACCTATAGCTCTACTATGTATATCCGTGTTCCTTCCATACAAACTTACCTATACATGTGTACGTATGTTGTTCTATGGTAATGGAACTAATGGACTAAATGTACAACAGCCGTGAACAGCCTTTATGAATTTAAATTTTTTAGGGTTTTTCTGTGAGGTAGGGCCTATGTTATGTAATCAAAACACTCCAAGCCAATGGCTTTTAATCAATTTTATTGGAGTGTGTCTTGCCTAGACGGTACCTACGTCTACGTGGGTGTTGCTCGGAAGTAAGTCAGTCGGATTCATTTTCCATGCAAAAATCATTAGAAAGAAAGGGCATTAATAACTTTCACGTCCCACTTTTCAAGTTTTCCTCTTTTATGCAAAGCTGATAAAAATTTAAAATCTTCAAATTACGAAAACTTACTGATAGGCCGACAGTGGGCAGAGGCTTTAATAAGGTCCAGAAGATCCTGACACTCCTGATCATAACCCTTTGGGGTGAGACCTTTCCAGAAATGTTTACCCCTATTACGGGCTTGAGCAGATAGCAAGTAGGCAATCTGGGCAGGGCAGCATTCCGTTAAATATTCGTGGTAAGTTAAGGAATCTGTAAATTAACAGAAATCGTAAATATGTACATTATTGTTTCAGGGCGGGTAACAGTTGTTTCGAGATGCGACATGCGCGCTCTATGTTCGGTTCGCGGGCCGCTCGGCGGCGAGACGCGCGCGCTCGGCGCGGGCGCGCGGCTGCTGTCGCTACGCGTGCCCGGCCGGGCCCAGCCGCTACACTTCGTCGTCGAAGCCAAGGCGAGGGTCAAGGAGCTCAAGGCCTTGGCCGGCACACATGCTCAGCTACAAGGCATGACCGACACCGACTTCTTTGGATTAGCCATCTTACAAAGTAAGTTATGTTTAAAATCTATTTTCAAAACTTCGAAAATAACAATGCCGATTAAGGGCAGACGTAGACAAAGACATTGTGGACCAGAAAGCGGGTAATACATTATCTTCAATATAGTACCTAACGACAACAAATGTCAAATCTGAGTTAAACGCTTAATTAATGGAATTCGGTGACGCACGATACCTACACACGAATAAACTGAACAAATGATAGAAAACTTCCATAATGCAGATAAACAAAGAATTGGTAGTAGGTTAGGTTAGGCATAAATTTTGCAACCACGTTACTTAATGTACTGAATATGGCAGAACCACAATTACGTTACCACATAACGAAAAAAATGCATAATGATTATTTTATGATAGGATTACTTGCCAATCGGACCCCAGGCCAGGCTCCCATGAGCTCTGGCAAAAATGCAGGGAAAACGCGCGAGGAAGAAGATGTATTAAGGCGCGGGGTGACAGCATGTAATAATTATTAGGCATTTTTTATTCGTTATTAGGATTATAAAAGAATTAACTAAATATATAAAACTTAATTAAATAGAGACGGAAAAGAATCCAGATTACTTTCCAAATATGTACCTACCTAAGGGCCCCCCCACATCTGGCGTCTTTCGAGCGTCGGCGTCTGTCGGCGTCTGGTCAGCGCTATGCAAAATGACGTCGCTGCGCAGTTGCGTCGACGCCGCGTCGACGTTGCGTCGAGCAGCGGCCATAGAATTGTAGACGCCGACGCTCTAAAGACGCCAGATGTTGGGGGGCCCTAACTACTTACTAAATTTATCAGTAGGTAAGAAATTGAGAGAATCCGCCTGTCGATGCGCAGATAATAGTCTACAGGATTTTTAGTCCATAGCTTGAGATCAACAATGATATATCTCGCGAGGCGGTTACAGTTATACCAAAGTTCAATTAGAATGGGTTGGTAGTGGTGGTAAAGCGACCCGCCCCGGCTTCGCAAGGATAAACCTTATCAAATTATGCACCTAAACCTTCCTCAAGAATCACCGCATGAAAATCCTTTCCGTAGTTTTTAAGTTTATCGCGAACATACCGACATACTCGGTGGGAGACTTTGTTTTATAAGAGGGAGTGATTCATGTGAGTGACACTGACACAATACGAAATGATTACCTATCCCAACACCCCAATCGACACAGTATCTAAGTGTAACTACTGTCTGCCCATGTGAAAGGATAAACCGCTTGAATTTATTTACAAAAATATCCTCGTAACGTAAGCAACACACTTCGCTTCCCGCTTATTATTAGTTGCGTCATATACAAGGTGACATTTTCTCCAGAACAATGGGCGATTTTTCAGACGTCGTCCTCGAGTTGTCGACTTCTGACAATAGGCATTGTTTGCTTGAATTTGAAGACAGATTGGTATTAAACCGTAGACCAGGTACTACAAATTGAATTAAAATAAGAGCACAACATAATTGACTAACGAGTTTTTTTATCGTGTTACTGACTGAGATACCTACGGAGAAATAGAAAAATAAAGTGGATGTTTTTCTGTTTCAGATGGAGAATACTTGTTTGTTGACCAAGAAAGTAAATTATCAAAATATGCACCAAAGAGCTGGAGGTCATCACACACACACGTAAGATATATGAAAATATTTTAATTAAGATACCATATACCTACGGACCTGAATTTATGGCCTATATTTTGATTGGTATATTTGTGATTTAAAATCTATCTACACCAATCCATTTTTGAATTTGACCAAAACTCGTATAACATGTTCTGTTCCCTATGACCTCAAGAAAGCATGGTTAAAATCTGTCGGGTTTTACCAGCCCACGGTGTAGGTATATGGAACAAAATAATTCAAATAGTATTTTCGATTTCAGGGTTTGGACGCAAATGGGAAGCCACTGCTGGAATTACACCTTGTCATTCAATTCCACATCGAGAGTCCACTTCTGCTGCAAGACGAGGTCGGATTACATTTGTACTTCTTACAGTTGCGGCATAACGTCCGAACTAGAGAAGGATTGCCTACGGAAGTTCTTTTGTTGCTCACCGGTTTGGCTTTGCAAGCAGAATATGGTGACGCGGACACTTACGAGGACCGGGACTACTTTAAAGTTGAGGATTATGCAACACCATCCCTTACAGGTGACTGGGTCGCCGCAGCCATGCGTGCATGCCACCGCGAACACCGGGGACTTTCAAAGAATGACGCTGAGATTAGATTCATTCGAGAAGTCTGCCTGCTCCCCGACACTATCAACTCGCACAGATACCGAATGAAGCAAAGTAAATCAGAACCCGAGCCGGGAACTGTTTGGCTCTTGGTGACAGCTAAAGGCATACAAATTTTACCCGATAATGGATCGATTTATAATTTCATATGGAGCTCTATTGGAAAACTAAGCTTTGATAGAAAAAAGTTTGAAATAAAAACTGAAGAAGGAAAAATAACCTTATATTCGTCTAGTGATGAAAAATGTAAATATTTGTTTGCATTGTGCAAAGAGTCCCATCAGTTTTCTATGAAAATTGCACCCAAATTTAACGAAATTGTTAAAAGAGAAGAAGACGAACGAAAAGTTTGTTACGGATATTCCAAATCGTTGAATCTTCATCACAATCAGCATAATAAAAACGAACAAAGAATATCAGTAATATCAACAACAAGTTCAAACACTACATCAGGAATTGTCAGTGACAGAGTGCAATCTGAAGACGAATTAGAGATAATGATCGACTCGCCTCCTGCTCCATCCACAGAGAGTTTGGCATTTGCCCATTTATTAGATAGTTCAAACTCATATTTCCTACGAAACGATTCTCATAACAGCCATTTATTACACAAAACAACGTCATTACAGCTACGTAAACCGAAGTTACATCAATCTAAAAGTATAGATGAGAATGAATCGTCTAAATTAGATACTACTTCAGAAATTGTGTTAAATAATCTGGCCGAGACTGTGTCACTACCCGATCGAAGCTTGAGCGAGTCAAAAACCGAAAGCCCTGTCAACAAATCTAAATGCACGGGATCGCAGTGTTCTTCATCTTGCAGTACGGTAGTTATGGCGCGAGCTGGCCTTAGTACATTGAGTAGAGCATCTAATACAAGCAGTTTAGAACTAGGCTTCAGCCATACAGCACAAAATTCAATGTTAAGTGATAACAGCACAGTTGGAATAGATGTGGAATATTCTCAAGATACCGAGTCAGCGCTGTACGATGGCTTGGGTCAGCCTGTGACAATAGCGGCCTCCAGCGAAACGAGTGGAGTGTACACAATGGGTAGTTCAGAGCTAACTGCACGATCAAAAATTGGAATCCATTCAGAAGGTAGCAGAACCGAGTATGAAAGTTCTCATTATGACAGTTATAAACCATCAGAAGAGAACGATCTTGCTGCCTTTGACAGTGTATCGTCAATATTAAAAAACAAAGCAGAACCTAGTCACTCTACAGGACCTCTTAGATTACAGGCGTCTCTATTAGATGTTGATTGTGTTGATGGCGATGCAAAGTTTACAAATCAAAAGCATGATAACAAAGAAAATATTTTTAGGGAACGATCTAACTCCAATGTCAGTGCCGTATCTTTTCATGGCGACGGCAGCGACCCTACAGACCAGAAACATAATCTACTTAGTGCTAGTGAATTAAGTGACTTAATAGTTGGACGTGGAGTATATCCTAAAAGTCAATCCGTCAGTGATACGTTAGACTCAGTATCAGATTATGTCAGGTTACCTCTGCCGTTTTCTGGTGACAGTTACATCCAAGGTCACGAAGATACTGCTCCATCTGATGATAACTACCCAAACGGTTCATTTTTCGACCGACCACCAACTCCGCCAACTAGAACTGATAGCAGAAAAGTTTTTAATTTATCTCTCCCGAACATATTGGACATAGATCGGGATCAAGTGATGTCATCTATACCTGAAAAACCTCCACCACCACCATACGAGTATAATCACAAAACTGTTCCTGCGCACACATCTACAAACACAAAAGCTCCTCCTGCTTACCCTGGTTCTACAAGCAGTCATGGGTCTTTTCAAAATTACGCAGAAAAAGAAGAAGTAGCCGCTAGAGTTGTAACATCTAAGCCTATGATAACGATACTAAAAGCGGAAGCAGGAGATGTAAATACACCAAGCGAAAGAACCTTCGCTAGTCCTATGGTGATGGAACACAGATTTCAGAAATCGAAACGGCATCAAGCTTCCAGCCGTAGAGCCGGGCGGTCCAAACTAGCTCAAGGGATAAACAGTCTATCCCCATCAAGAGAAATGCCCTCTCATGCAGTGGACGCTAATGTCCTGGTGGCAATGATGAAACTGCCGCCGCCGCCCCCACCCCGCCGCACCCGACTACCTCCGCCACCGCCTATAGCCCGCCTGCCTCCTCCGCCTCCACCACATAATCCCATGTTTCATCAACAGCTTTATAGCGACGTGGACTACGTTTACTATCCTTTACAAGACCCGACGATATCCCAACAAAACTACCTCGATCACAAATTTTCTGAACCCCGTGTTTCAAATATGCACAAGAGCGGTCTACAATATAGAAGTACGCCGTTTTTATCGACGAACATGTCGACGTCATCCATGTATGGATCCATACAGAATCTATCAGACTCTTATATTCAATTGCCTGGAAATCGTTCAAGTTGGTATTCCTTAACATCCAGAACATCACTTAGTAATTACTCAGTTAACCTGGAACGTCCACAGAAACCAATCCGAACACCGGAAGTATCCAATTTCCCGCGAACCAAGTCGGATGACAACCTATTAGACCCGAGGGATCCGCCGCCCATTCGCTCGAGGCGTATGCCACCGCCGCCTCCGCCGCCCTATGAACATAAAAAGAAGCTCACGGCGCCGCTTAGAGAAGTCAACATTTCTAACAGTGGCGCAAATGTGATGAGTGAAATTAGTAAAGTAAGAGACGCTAATGATGATCTAGACATAAAAACTCTTCGTGAAAAAAGTAAAAATTTAGATCTGCCACTGATCGCCGCGTTATGTAACGACCGGTCGTTATTAAAGCAGACAAAAGCATTTGGTGTTCCTAATAAGTTGCATAAACAAACAGTTAGTGAAAGTGAACGAAAGTGTAACAAGTCTGTTCTAAACACCACCGATAATCTAGAACTTAAGAATAACAACAAACAGGAAGGCATCGCAAGAATGTCAATGACAGGGACGCAAAAGAAAATTATGATAAGAAAGCCGACAGACAAACTTCCCGCATTACCCAGTTCCGACACTCACACCCCTAGAGCATTGTCGAACACTTACGTAATGCATCCAAGTGTAAAAGTAAAAAAAATCCAACCCAGCTCATGACACGCTGTGCCGACATGACATCGTAATTTAGCCTTTACTATTTGTGAATACTTCCAGTGCTATGATATGAGCTTTCTCCACCGACCTTACGCAATAAGACTGAATAAAAAGTCCTTATAGACCTATCGACTAGTTATTTTAAGCACAAGTTACAATTTCATCACAATTATGTCAATTATACACATTCCTTAAAATAGATTATCAGAAACATTCCAATTTTCGAGAATGTCGGTAATAGAATAATAGTGCACTTTAGATACATTTTATAAGTAACATTCAAGTTATAAATAAATGAAATGTAATTGGCTGAGTAAGTATGATGAATTTGTGCCATAAACAGACAGGCTTATCGGTAATGTGTTAGGTATGTTTCACAGGCCCTTAATAGGCAATTGATGCCTTATGAACGATCTAACATTAACCATAAACAATTATTACAGTACATATGGCCCTATTTTCCCGCACTAGTGCGTAAAACAGCACTTTTCGTGTGTATGTCAAAAGTTTAAAGGGCCATATGTACTGTACAACGTTGTACGATACACGTGCGAATAGGTAATTCGCAACTCGTGTCGATTTAAAACACTCCCTTCGGTCGTGTTTTAATTTATCGCCACTCGATTCGAATTTCCTCTTTTTCGCACTTGTATCGTAAATAACTATGTCCTTATTGCTGTCTGGCTGTTTTACTACGAAGGTGTATTTGAGCGAAAATTATACAATTTATTCAATGTAGATTTTCAAGATAAAAACAACACGAAAATCATTATATATTGAATTATTTTCCCTTAACTACATTATACCTCTCATTTCAAATAGTTTTCAAACCTGTTTTTAATTTATAATTTATAACCACGTAGATATTTGTACAGTTGCTGCTATCAAAAGTTATGAATACTTACCTATTATTGCTTGCATAAAAAAATTAAAAAAGCTCTTAACCACCAGCCAACCATTAATTCCATATTTATTTCATGTTACTTACTAAGTTACTACGCAACGCACGATCTTGTCTAATAAAATTCGTTTTCTCGTATCTATGTATTAACTACATTTTTTTTAGAGATGTTCAAGTGGTCAATTCATTGTTTTACGATACACCTACCTATTCCACACACACACACTTTACCTATTCGTAATTAAATACTCGCAGTTTTAAGAATTCGCAGATGATTGATAAATATTTGGTATCTAGATCTGTTTGAAGTCATTGTATAGATAAGTCGTAGAGAATAATAATACTTACATAATAATATCTGCAGCTATTTATTTTGTTTAGACAATCTTTACATGTATATATAATCAAGTGTAATGAGTACATAAAACCATGTGTACAAATGTAAATAAATAACTATGTGTAAAACTATGTCTTATTTCTTAATAATAATAAGCCACAAATAATATCGGAAGTAGGGAATGCTTCCGGCACTGATTTTTTAAAATTAAATCCAGTACCGAGAGCATCCCCTAAATGGAAGTAAGTACATTCAATTGCTATACGCTTAGGAATAATTTATTTGTATAATACTATATAATAATACCTCATAAAATACTTAGACAACCAACAAACATAAACTACACAACACAGATCAATGGTATGATTATTAAACCCTGTAAAACACTCACCAGTAAATTCAATAAACTAGAACGCGCTTCAGCAGATCTATTGCAACGCAGATCGATACTTTAAATAAAATAATATTTTACCGAGGCATATTTAAACGAATAAAAAACAGAATATAACTGCCTTCATTAACATAGGTATGTATAAGTACATAGTGTACATACAACCATTATTCCAATGGAATTTAACTACATGCCAAATACTTTGGTTTAAAAGTACCTATATATAATATAATTAAGTACCAGATATAAATATCAATCACAATCATAAATCATAATAATAGGTACTACCTAATATGTCTACATGTTACTGCTGCCTAGAAATCCGCTCGGAAGATATCTAGAACTAACTTACTTTTCAAGCTTCAACACAATGGCAGAATTCGGTGGAAACGTTACCCGGTCAAAGTACATAACTTGTCCTATCAATGAGCTGTTGGTGCCAGATATGACGGTGCCCCCGTAGTACATCGTGGTCAAGTCAGTGGTAATGGAGCTGTTACCAAGATTGGCAACAAAAACGCAAGTATTCCTTCGTGGATACCATCTTTCGATTATGAAAAGGTTTTGCTCAGCTTCATCGGTTACATTGCGAATTTCCATGTTCTTCAATACATTGCCATCTTTGAAAAAGGACCTTAAATAAATTGTCGGCGTCCTCAATCTCAATTTAACTAATTGTTTTATTATACGTAAGAAATCGTATTTCGGTTGTATACCCGACTCAGGGTTCCATTGCACGTGTTTTTGCATAATATTATTATCTTCATTTCCGTTATTCGAGAATTTCATCTGCACCAAATTACGCACATTTTCGTACTCATGGTAATCCTTTTCCGCCTCATAATGTGGCATATCCCCAAGACCAATTTCATCTCCATAAAAAATGCTTACTGTACCAGGCAAGATTAATTCGAGTACTGCGAGTGCTAAAGCATTTTTATTGTTTTCAGTGGCTACTCTTGGACTATCAATATTACCTACGTTCCAAAGTACCCAAGGATAGTGCGGTTTAGTCCACAGGGGCCCATTTATAACACTTTTGATTTTATCTTTCAACTCATTTATACCACTTTGGGGGTCTAAGTGCACATCGATTAGATCGATTCTAGACAACAAGACATTTAAATTATCACCTTTAGCTTTATTATAAGCCTCTTCACTGGCTATCAGTATCTTGTCAAAACCAATAATTTGCTTCCATAATTTTAGTGTATGACCTAAGTCATTGTCAGTGACATATCTTTCTAAGTTTTTCAAGTAAAATCCATCAACATTATATTTTCTGGACCAAAAGTCAATGGCATCAGATGTGGGATCTGAATATCTTAGTTGAGTAGCATTATGACTTGAAAAAGAATGAGGGTAAGCCAGTGACCACACAGGTATGTCGAGGATGATTGACATATTTCTATTATGTACTTCAGTTACTAGGTGTTCAAAATCTGCCAAGTCTCCAATGCTACTGTCAATATTTTTTAGAGATGTTACATTGTAATAGTGCTCAGGATAACCATTAGCCTGATATATGTAATTTAATCTTATAGCAGCTACATTAAGATTTTGTATGTAATCCAGTTTCATAATAACTCCCTTCAAATCACCTCTGTCATCATTGTTTGAATCTTTAAAGCTAGCAGGGAAAACTTCGTAAAACACCTTTCCTTGGTACCATGGAAGATCAGGGTCACACACCTTGGGGATGGAGACCACCATACCAATAATTGCACCCAAGCAAGCCACAAGGCCCGAGAGAACCACCCAAAGCATTACTTTACGAATAATGCACCAATTCCAGTTCACAAAATTTGGCAATTTTCTGTTGCCAAAGTTGAGACTTCCGTTAGTTTTGCAATCCTCAACCTGAAATGATAAGCACTAATTTATTAATTATTGTGGTACTAAGTGGTCACAAATAATTGATATTAAATAGTGTATTAAATGTTTAAAAAATGCTCAGACCTCTCCAGTAACCAGGTCAGCATTTTTGCTTAGTGTCTGATAATCCATCATGCTGATGTTGTTGATTAACTGTGCGCTGACTGGGTCTTGGACTACAGAGTTCGAGTCTCCTGAGGAGCAGGAGTCACCTCCCGAAGCATCTGAAAAGTATATGAAGTCAAAGTTATGCAAAAGAAATTTGTGACATGTTTACTTTTACAAGTTCAATCTTTTTATACAAAGTGTTGTTGCACTTGGAAACATTCCGTACTATATTAAAAAAAACCTGATATTAAGCCCTGAATACCATACATAAGGTTTTCTTTATTTTAAATCACACTGATCAGCAATGTGATTTACAAGATCTGCATTTGAACTCTTTAAATCTGAACTGGGTAACACCTCAACAATATGGTAGGTACATGGTAATGTGTTAATAACAATATTGTCGGCTTAAGTGGCAAACCCTGTAACTCCATTTCAAGGAAATTAGTAATTGCTACCTTAGACAATAATACTTAACTCCCCTGGAGGAGTTCCGTTTTGCGAGTTGAGCCGACAATATGTGTTAGTCCTAGAAGAAATAATAATATGAATAAAAGTAGCTTACAACTATGTAAATCATATTTATGATGAAGGTACAGTTAACCAATTAGATTCCAAGTCCACTAGAACCATGTCATCATGAATCAATTTGTTTATCTTCTACAACTGCTTATTGAGTGATGTAATGTCATATACCTAGAAGTTAAAGGAACAAGGTTCTATAAATGGCCTAGGAATCAAATTGGTTGACTGTCCAGTCAGCATCAAATAGATTGTGACAACCAAACTGAACATGGTAACAAGGGTTTGTTACCATAGAAATTAGGATGCAAACCAATATAATTATTTGCCCACTTTGTACCTAGAAAGGTACTTTTCTAAGAAATCAAATTCATGATTAATAACTTACCACAGTTGGCCAGATTCTGCAGGTTTACAATAGGTTCATCATTGAGCGTTATAAAAGGCCCCTCATTCATTTCCTCGGACAGGGGATGCTTAAAATCCAGCGGCGTAGGACTCGGCGTCAGTAGCAGGCACGTCGACGACTCCACGCCGCGCAAGTAATCCAAGGGCTCCAGCTGGCCACCGCCATTACTACCGCTGGCACTGCTCTCCGGCAATTCATCCATTTCTGACGCTCCTTCGCAAGGTCGAATCAATCACATACCAGACCAATTGAACTGTAACCGAATCGTTAATTGTGTCTTAGTATACAGAGAAATGCAATCGACTATTTATTTAGCTTCAAATTACAGCCACGCGAATGCATTAAATTTTACAGAGATCAGCACTTTGTTTTTGGCTTCGATCCAAATAGGTAAGACAAGGTAAATATAATAAGCGCAATGATATGTAGTTACACACATAGATATGTAAAATCAAACTATATACCTATACTAGCACCATAAAAATATTCGATTAATCAATTTTACCCACCGATATTACATCTAACTATATTTTAACCGCGCGATGTGAAATTCGAGTGCCGCGCCATAATGACATTAATGACGTAATTGACGTAATGACCATAGACTTACAATATATAGAGACAGGGTCTCAGCGAGCTGTCACTGTTGCCACTTTTGTTTAGTGTACGATTAACAATTTAACACCACCTTGCTGTAGCCATGTCGATAAAGTCATATCGATAAACTATCGACATTTCTTACAATTTTAATTTTACTTCAAAGGTTTGACGATATCTAAAATGAACAAAAACGCTTTTATTCTTTATTGTGGTTATCAGATCACAATTTTATCGTCACGCCCCAGCAGGGAACCAAGGGAAAGTTCAGATATTTAATTAAAATACATAAACACCTACTAAGATATGTGTTCCGCAATAATTGAAATATTTTATTATGTTCTAATATATTTATTATTCATTAGCATTTCAATTATGTATATGTTTAACAAAGATATTGAAGCTTCAATTAATTGCTATTTCGTTCCACTGTGTAGCATTTATCGATATATAACATGATTAAAATCGACTTTTCACATCCCTAAAAGAGCACACATACACGTTTTTACGCACACATACACAGCCTGGATGCATCAAAAAAGGCAACACTTGATTTGAAGTTCACCTTGTCAACAGTATGGTTGTCCTTTTTTGACAAATGGCATTTTAAAAGAGCGAGGAGAGAGAAATGATTCTAGTTGCTGCGCCGTCAAAGAGAACAGAAAAGGTAGGGGCCTTGGTAATGACGTTCGAAGGCGTAAAGCCATTTACATATTTACACTCGCGTGCGAGCGGCGAGACGAGCCACGAGACAGTGTCATCGATCGGTGCGGTGGGCTCGTCTCGCGGCTCGGCACGCGCTTGCCGAGCTCTCGTGGAGGAGCGGTTTTTTGGTTACGAATCAAAGGGGCTCGCGGGGGATACACGCTTACTGTTCAAATTCGTGTTCAGCTTTCATTCAGTTACAAACCTTATATCGTGCCGTTTGTATTTAAAATCGATTAGCTCGCCGAGCTTACGAGCTATGGCCGAGACACGTACGAGTCGCGAGCCGAGCCACGAGCCGTGAATGTAAATGGCCAAAGATAGAACGCACTTTACAGGTTACGTTCCAAAATTAATGAGATATAGGTACATTGAACATGAACTTGAATCAAAGACTTTAGCCCGCATCCGCACGAGCGCTTTTTCAACGCGCGATAAAAAAAAGTTTGAATGACACAAATGGAAGGAAACATTATGTGTATTTGTTCACACAATGGCGGTGACGCTTTTATCAATCGTTGTTGGATTTTCGACTTTAAGCGTTAAATCGAATTTAGCGTATGGACGGATTCAAGTGTTGTTTTAACGCGAGTTGATAAAGCGCTCGTGAGCGCTTAAAAACCGCCTTCGTGTACATAAATGGTTATCCATTTGTGTCATTCAAACGCTTTTTAACGCGCGTTGATAAAACTCCCGTTGTACGTAAACCTATTTCTCTCCTTTAAAAACGTTACTGATTTGGAGCCACCCCTAAAAAAAAAAATGTGTCAGTGTCAAAGTCAAACAAAACCAAAACAATGTCAGTCGGCGAAAAACAAAACGTATTGTATTGAATTTCTGCGGCCAAAACTATTATATATAGCGAATCACAAATTTAAAAAATAGTAATAAGTTTTCCTCAAAAACCTTAGATTAGTACATTGTCAAGAGTTAATGATCTTTAGTAATTACTAGAAGATATTTTAGAACACAACAATGCCAAAAAATTACGCGCTCTCATTAAGCAGCAGTACATACAAAAATCATATATTTGAAGGATTTTCCCGCTTGCAACAGGTAATTGATCATTCTTTAGTTTAGACCTTGACTTAAACCAGTTTTTGATTTGACAGGAATGCAGGTAACCAGAGGGCTGGGTTACTTCCTTGCCCAGCGAATTGGCATTGCCATTCAGCGCGGCAATGCCACCAGCCTTCTAGGCACCCTGCCTTGCAGCGCTGAACTAGCTCCCATTTTTTACTTGTAAATATATATATTTTGTTGTTAAAGTTTAGTTTATTTATTTTGTTATTACTCTTTTGCTATCATCAAAGTATATTTTTATTTTGCCTTTGTATCCCTTTGCAGAATGATGAGTTTGTTGATATGACTTTGGCAGCTGAAGGGCATTGGGTAAAAGTCCACCGGACACTTGTAGCCCTTGCAAGCCCATACTTCAGAGAATTGCTTCAGAGTTTGCCCTGTCAGCATCCTGTTATGTATCTGTATGTAAGTAATTAAAATGTCTATGATACCAGTTGCTAAGTAGAAAATAACTAGCCTAAGATCACTTTTCAAATTGCAGACCAATTTACAGTAAGAACTTATACTGTAAATTGGTCTGCAATTTGAAAAGTGATCTTTAAATTTAAAAGCAGTATAAGTTGGTAACGTAAGTATTTCAAATAAAAAATCTAATGGTTGTGTACCACTGACAAGTTTTATTAAATTATGGAAGAAAACAGATATGTACCTAGGATGCACTTCAAGTACAGAAATAAATCCTGGCTTCGGACTTAATCTAAACATTGATTGATATGTGTACCTACTTAAAGTCTTAAACTCTTAAGTATAAGGCTTTTGGTTAAAACATCTTTTTTTCTTCTAGGGCGTCAGTCATGAAGCATTAGGGTTTATTTTGGAGTATATTTATACAGGTCAAGTAGAAATACCTCCGGAAAAAGTGCAATCATTTCTACACACAGCTAGAGATATGCAGATTGCAGGCTTAAAGAATGTTGT
Source organism: Cydia fagiglandana (assembly GCF_963556715.1). Lineage (NCBI taxonomy): Eukaryota > Metazoa > Arthropoda > Insecta > Lepidoptera > Tortricidae > Cydia > Cydia fagiglandana. The sequence continues at coordinate 12,161,499 of NC_085932.1, forward strand.
ACCACCTGATGTAAGTTTAACTAGCTATAATATGTGTAGGTACTTAATTATAAATATAATTATTGATAATGAGAATCATTATCTCCTTATGTTTTAGGAAAATGAAGCACCAAGGCAACAAATGCAAAGTAAACATGTATTTCTCAATACTAGGTAGGTGTTTAACCTTGATAATAAGGCCTTATTGTGAAATCAAATATGTTTTAATATTATTGAATAATAAAATGAACAAAATTATTAGACCTAATATCAGTGTCAAATAATTGAAAATTCCAGGCAACCATTCTCTGCTGCTGGAATGTATAAAACAACAAAAAATGATAACAACACCAATTTTCAATTAAAGGTTCCCTCCATTGTTATACCTGAAACTAGAAATGAGATTGAAGGAAATAATAAATCATTGTTCTTTATGAAAAGTACACCAATGCCATTGGAGGGAAGTAATGTATTTCAAGGTACCAGAAATATCAATGTGCCTAGGGACACTATAAATATAAATTTGGATGAATATGCAGCAACCAGTACTGATATGAGTGAAGAGCCACAAAGTAATGAATTAAAAACTATCAAAAATAGAAATGTACCCAACAACATGATCAATCTCACTATGGATGAATCAGCAGTAACAAATGATGATACTAACAAAGATTTGAGAAGTAATGAATTACCAAATGTCAGAAATATAAATACTTGCAAAGAGATAATCAATTTAACTTTGGATGAACCTGTGCCAACCAACAATAATATTAACCAAGAGCAAAAAAGCTATGATTTTACTAATATCAGAAATATAGACACATCTGGTATCAATATGAGATTGGATGAATCTGCAACAACCTATGACAATATTGATCAAGCAGTGGTAAGTGACGAGTTTCAAAGTATAAGTAATATAAATATACCTGGTAAAACAATCAATATAACTCTGAATGAATCTGCGAACAATGATAATATTGAAAATGTTAGCCAAAAGCCAGTTGCTAAAATTGAAATACTTAGCTCTACTGTCATTAAAAGCAAATGTAGCAATGCAGGTGTGAACTTGACGGGGCAAGGGCAGTTACCAGAGATATATGCCCAAGCTTTAGCAAATATCAACAATCAGAACACATCAAATCATCATGAAACTAACACACAAAATGTTAAATGTGTCAGTAGAAGCTTAATGGACATCAATCAATTATTAGATTTTAGAGATGATGTTTCCATGGATGTGGATAATCAATCTGATTTGTTGGAGATACCAGCTTCAAGCAGAAATATTGAAGAGATGGGTTATTCAAGTAATAGGGAAGAAAATGATGAAATGGATCAACAAATTACAGATACAGGTACATTAACTACTATATAGTCTTAGGACTCTTAGGTAATGACTAATGAATGACTGTGGACAAAAATTTTCTTTAAATGTTTTTTACAAGCAGCAAACATGCTCAAGGTGATAGTAACACCTTATTCCTAGAAACTTGTATATCTTATCTACTAATGCATTTGTATATTACAGACACATTACTATACACGGTATCCAATCGGGGCGCGTTGCAGTTAATACTGAACCGTTTTATATTCTGCTGCCACTACCAGCGAGACAATGGCCACAAAAGGCGGTGGCGGTGTATAGAGTACAGAGATAAAAGATGTTCCGCTTCGATTGACACAATTGGCGAACAGATTGTGGCAAGGTATCGTAAGTTTTCGAATGCAAGTTATAATATTCTTCACTAACTAGCTACGACACGGCCTGTGTTAGATTTAGTCTGTCACTTGATCTCCTTTACTCCTGTTTAGATGAAAAATAATATTAAGGCATTAAACTTTCATCATACCTATAGTTCGATGTTTTTAGCATTAGAAATTAGGTAGGTAGGTAAACAATCTTGATGTGTCTTTTAACACATTCATTACCACTAAGTGCTACGGGTTACGCTCGTAGCGCGTAGCCACGGGTTCGCCGTATGTAGCTCGTAGTCGCTACGAACAGTGTACCCGACAGTCGGGTTCTTGGTGTTGAATGTTCCCCCCTTGACCTATAATATGGTGGAAAGATTTGCTGGCTAGGGATGAGGTCTTGGTGGCTCAGATGGCAGCGCGCTGGAGTATCGATCCAGAGGCCGTGAGTTCAAGTCTCACACAAGACAGTAATTTTTCCACTTTTAAATTTATTCTAAGTTTAATTAATAGCATCGTTCGCAGACGTTTCTGCTTGTTATAAATTAAAATTACCTACATCATTTTAAAGACATGTCAAGACCGCTTACCTTCTTTCAAGTTCTTTCTAATGCTAAAAAACGAACTATAATTTGTACCTTTCCCTTTAACTATCAGCAGGTAAGAGATGGTCAGACAGGCAGTAAGTACCTCTTTTTCGGTCGAAACCGAATCTTCGGTCGGACACCACTAAAATGTGTATAAAAAAAAGATAAGTAATGAATATGAATACGGCCTATTAATTTTTCAGAAAGCACAAACATTGCCATCCTAATCACGAAGAAAAAATCGGGAAGAAAATGTCACGTAAAGATGTGAAAATTTTTACGACTATTCAGATGGCGCAAGATATTATGAAACAAAAAAGTAAGACCTCGTAACTTTTTACCCTCACGAAAGAAGTGTTCTATTGAGAAACCTGGTCATCATGGAACTTGAACATAAATAAATGCTGTCATGAAATGAACATATTTTTAATATTATCTACTTAACCAAAATAACAGCCCTAAGCTCTTCAGTCTTCCTCGCATTGTATTGTACAGTCACCTGCAATAATACATATATTACTCTTCGAAGGCCGCAATAATATCTAATACCTGCTAATACGATCTTATTTGTGGAGCCATAAGGGCGTGTCACATATTTTTGCGGCCTTTCAAGAGTAATATTGCAGGTGACTGTACAAGAGCCTGCCCAAACTGAATGTTGTAGCAGCCCGCTAATAACGAGCCGCTATGATGCACTGATGTTTTTTTCTGACTTGTGAAAAATGAGGCTAATTCTGGTAGGCCTCGAATACCTCATTACATTAGCTTATCAATAACTCATTATAATTTATAAAGGTTTTCCGCTCTATCAAATAAACTATCGGCACTTGCCCGCCTGTAGCGGATCTTTCCACCATATTCATATGAGTCTATAGTTTGTCGCTACTATCTTTGTCTTACACTAGTAGGGGGAAGCGGGGTAGATAGGCACAAGGGGCAGTTTTGAACACCCACACTAATTCCTTAACTAAAAACTTATGTTCACCTTCTCCAACACTAAAACGTGGCTTTGTATGTGTGAGTGAGGTACGAGCTTCGGCATATCTCTCCTGACAGGCGTTGCCGCTTGGTGCGTGAAAACGTGTTTCCGCGGTCCCATAGTAAATAAATGATGCTTTTTTTATCGAGTTGTGGTGCGAAATTTTAGACTTTACCGGATGAACATCATAATGAGCGCTTATTACGTTTATTCAGTAATAAGGTTAGCTTATTATTTTAAAGTAATACTTAATAGTATATTTTTAATAAATTATTTTTAATTTATTTGATCATTGGGGTACTTTGGTACAATAAAGATTGGGGCAGTTTTGAACATATCAAAGTGCCCCTCTTGTATATCTAAGTGCCCCTGCCAGTTTTTTTGTTGTGAAATTTTTATTTTTATTTTTTTTACTGTATAGTGCGAACGTACAAAGAGAAAGAAAATTAACAAAGAAAAGTTAAAACAAACAAAGTAGCTTTTTGTCAAAGTCTGACACTGATTTCATTAAAAGTTGTTTTTTGTAGTGTAAGTGCACCTACTGCTTAATAACAGTAGTATGTTCTAATAGCACCGCACTTAATAGATGTTTTATAATGTTTAAAAAGTTTACTACTGGTCAGCTAACTGAGTTGATCTGCAAAGTGTGCTCTGGGGGGCAGTTTGAAACACTTACCGGGCACTTTGATTCATGTGCCAAAGTACCCCAAAATGATGTATCAAAGTGTCCCATGTAATGTATCAAAGTGCCCTGCAGGTGGGGCACAATTGAACAAATCCCATTTTTTGTTAAAATCCATATATCGTTTTTACTGGCCATAAATTTAACAAAAAATGATACACTTTGTATAGGTTAGTAAATTTGTCATCTACTAAGTATAAAAAAAATGTATTTTGACTTCATTTTGGGGCCTAAAATCGATTTCAAAAAAAGGTGTACCAAGCTGCCCCGCTTCCCCCTACTAGCACCCAAAATGAGTTTAGTTTTCCCGGTTGTTACTGACTGACAAATTGGTTTGACCAACTATAGATACCTACATGCTACGGTGGGGAACGGGACCTTCGAGTCATGCTCTGGAAGTAAAAGCCAAATGAAGTTGGGGTTGCAGTAGAGCATCTCTCCAACGTCAGGGGTCTGGGGTGCAAAACTCCTCCTTTCGGACATTCTCGGCTCCGGGTACTTGCAGGATTCCGTTTTCTGTAGTAGGCATGCAGTGCAGGATCCCGCAAACAGAAACCTCGTGTGAAAGTTATACTACATTAGCACATATACTACGGGACGGGATCCTGCAAAAAACCGTACCCGCTAAAAACTGGACGTCAGTGGGAAAGGGGGGTCAGAGGGCGTACCGCGAAGCACGTTCGACGTGTTATCTCTCTGTTCCACTTGTAAATTCGTATGTAAGTGTGACAAGGAGGCAACACGTCGAACGTGCTTGCGGTAGGCCGTCAGCATTGCTCCGAGCAATTATTATTTTTATATTTATTGACGTCCCTCTGCGTGTACAACAACAGATAATTACTTGAATTTTGACAACCCTAATTAGCCGAAAGGGATAGTGCCATACATTGGAAAGGGACAGCATGATTCGCCCTTGACCTCTCTCAAACTTCGGTTTTCTATGATGGTCAAGCAAATCTTTTCAGTAGAAAAAGGCGCGGAATTCAAATTATCTATGAAACGATATCCCTTCGCACCTACATTTTTCAAATTTGCCGCCTTTTTCTACTGACAAGATCAGCTTGACCAACTATACATGTTGCCGCCGGCACAAACCGTGGTGGTCTACCACCAATTTATAGATGGTCAAGCAAATCTTGTCAGTAGAAAAAGGCGCGAAATTCAAATTTTCTATGAGACGCCATCCCTTCGCGCCTACATTTTTCAAATTTGCCGCCTTTTTCTACTGACAAGATCTGCTTGACCAAGTATATATTCCGCCCATTGACTTAGTTTATATTATATACTTCGAAATTTATATTTGCGTCTTTTAATGAGAGAGTTACGCCATGTAAAATTTTGATTTGATTTTATATTTTATCAAATATTGGACAGGTCCTTACCCATGTCCTAGGAAAACGGACCTTACCACACTTCGGAACGGACCCTATAACCTGTCAATGTCATGTCATCGACATGTCTTTTCGACTTGACAGTTAATCTGTCATGTCAAACAAAATAATCGTAACAAAATAGAAAATAGTAGAGGAGTTTGAAAATTAAAGTGGGAATTAGATAAAACTCAAGCTAGATTTTGCCTATTATTAAATAATAGTAGTAACCGTCAAACATGGTGCATTCACAGTTTAGTTTATCATGGGATTCACATAAATCAATTATGTGCAATGGTTTCAGTACTCTACAACAGGTACATGCTTAACTATTCCTAACGTAATTTAAGAAAAAAGGTATTTCCAAAAGTTAAAATATATCACAACACCGGATTTGTTTAAAACATACCCTACTTTACTATAAAATAAACAAATTGTAGCTTATGTCTCGTGTTATTGTTTTTTGTTAAACATTTTTTAGTTACTAATTCTGGAAGACTGTTTATGTTTTTCTTTACCCGCCTAAAATCTTGCTGTAATGTAGCGTTTGTTTATAAATGTGATATTTTTAGAATGGAGAATTTGTTGACATGACAATAGCAGCAGACGGACACTTTGTGAAGGTTCACCAAATTGTGATGGCCATGGCCAGCCCATATCTAAAGGAGCTGATCACATCTGCTCCGTGCCAGCACCCAGTTATATTCCTTAATGTAAGTTGTACTTAACATACTTGTAGCTTATAAATATATTATTGTTAGTATGCATAAATGTTTTTCTGCCTGACTTATTTTGATACTTAGTTTAACGGTTTAACCTTTTGAACGCCAAACGGTGCATCCATTTGCCGTGCCACTGACGCCACGGGGGTAAAATTTAGTTTTGTGAATTAATAATGCCAACCTAAAAGTGGGGTGTTTTTCAGTAGAATGCCAAATGCCGTCTTTGGCGTTGTGACATTTTGCGTTGACGTCAATTGCCGTCTGTGGCATTCAAAAGGTATATAATATTTTGTAAGTGCCATATAAAGTGACACATTTGTAATGAACTGAATAGTTATATCAGCAACTATTGAAGTAGAAGGTACCCTTTAAAAGCATTTAAATGATCATTTGTTTGGTGGTTTCACACTGGATGTTATTCACACATCACTCAGATGCACAAGCGGGATGTCACTGTAATACTCTTATAGCATTGTCTCGCTCAAACATCAGAGCGACATGCAAATCATCATATTGGCATTGCTGAGTTATGTCTTATTGTATTGTAATAAAATATTCTCTTTTGTAAAGCACATATTTTATAATCATTATTGGACTATCTATACTATCACTATTAACTATTATTTTATTAAAACAATTGTTTCAGAATGTGAGTCACAAGACATTGTGTTCTCTCTTAGAGTATGTATACACAGGTGAAGTGCTGCTGCCAGCTGAGAGCCTGGCACTCTTTGTAGAAACTGCTAAATCATTACACATTAAAGGATTGGAAAGCTTGGTAAATATTATAGGCGGTATTCATAAATATAGTACGAGGCTCAACCTCAATTAGTTATTATACATTTTCTTAATCTTTCATTTTAGTCATTTCGGCTTATGTATTTGTAAGAAAGTGATAGAACATAAATTAACTAACCTAAACCTGTTAATTTAAATGGATAAGCAATTAGACTGCCTGTATAATTCCTATTTATTAATGTGTGCCATAAAGAGTATTTCTAATATTCTATAAATACTATAAATAAAGAAGTATTAATAATCTTACTCCTAAATAATAATATTTATACCTACATAGAAATAATATCCTCCTAAGGCCAAGGTCCTACCTATAGTACTTAATAATTTCGATGAAATTTTGAACCATATTAGAATAGGAATAGAGTTGCAATTGTTTTGTTTCGTTTAATATTCAAACAAAACAAACTCAACTCTATTCCCTGCATTATAGGTTCAAATTTCAGTGGCAAATTTTGGATTTTTCATATGGTTGGCTGGGCCTTAGCAGGATATTTAACATTTTATTCCACTTGCTCTACTTCACTTTATATTTAATGAACAACCTCTGACATAAAGTTAATTCGGGTCCATTTTCCATACCATGCAATTTCAACCAAACTTTATGTTTTCAGAGCAGCAGTGAATGTTTACCCATACGAATGGGTATGAACATATCACAGTTGGAAACTAATGAATTTAGGAACACCTTGACTTCTTCTGGTGAAAAAACTGAACAGGTAAATTTTTTTGACAGTTATTTATGTACTTACTTACCGTAAAATCAGGTAACTATAATCCTTATCCTCTAGCCGCTCATACGTCAAACCTTGCCAAGCAAAATTAAATTTTATTTTGTCAACACAAAGTTCAAATTAGAATGGAACAGGAGACCTTTTTATAGGTTTCTGGGCGGCTAGAAGTTATATAATTTGTTAGCTGCCGCGCCTGCCGCGCTCGCATTGCTCTTAATAGTCATTTGCGGAAGTGCCGCACTCTTCTGGACACTGTTTAAACCATCATCTTATTGATGTTACAGGCCAATGATGATGATGATGACGATGTTAATCTTTAAGTACGACTATGGTCCAGTTTTTAACCTAGACTCTTAACGAGCCTTTTGGAGCCTAGATACACTAATGCTCTTTCTATATTGTATACTCAACATAATAAAAAAAACCGGGCAAGTGCGAGTCGGACTCGCGCACGAAGGGTTCCGTACCATAATGAAAAAAAAAACAAAAAAAAGCAAAAATAACGGTCACCCATCCAAGTACTGACCCCTCCCGACGTTGCTTAACTTTGGTCAAAAATCACGTTTGTTGTATGGGAGCCCCATTTAAATCTTTATTTTATTCTGTTTTTAGTATTTGTTGTTATAGCGGCAACAGAAATACATCATCTGTGAAAATTTCAACTGTCTAGCTATCACGGTTCGTGAGATACAGCCTGGTGACAGACGGACGGACGGACGGACGGACGGACGGACTGACGGACGGACGGGCGGACGGACAGCGAAGTCTTAGTAATAGGGTCCCGTTTTACCCTTTGGGTACGGAACCCTAAAAAGCTTATACATATTTTACCGGAACTTGAATTTGGACCATAGTTGTAAATTGTGGACTAAAGTTACCTGATTTTACGGTAGAGGAAATCGTCAATTACTGGCCACTCTTTAATAACTGGCCACATTATACTACAAATGAATTCTATCCACCTATAAACAAGATTCCTTTTAGTATAAGGTGGCTAGTTATTGAAGGGTAATTAGAACCTTATACATACTAAAATGAATTTTGTTTATAGGTGAATAGAATTAATTTGTAGTATAAGGTGTCCAGTTATTAAACAGTGGCCAGTAATTGACAATTTACCCATTTAACATTTCTACTACTCAAAAAATTGCAGTTATTAACTATTTGTGTTAATATTCAAGGTAGATACTTATGTACATATCTTTATAAATAATCGCGAGCGGCTCTGACGGTAGACCTAAATGAAATTATGCTCAATCGAAAGAGCTTGAAAAAATATCACTTTTGAATCGAGAACATGTATCCGCAAAATTCGTATTGTCGAGTATTTTGCATTTAAAAGTGAAAAAATTTCGACAAACAATGCCATATCAATGTCAAACAAAAGGTCGGCCATGTTGGTTGACATTGACAAGTGCGTTCGGAAACTCTGAATTACCTTTGGATCCGGCATGCGTGTGACATACGGCAAGATGTTTGGTTCGAGCGTGTAATGAAGCTGTTTTGCACTCCAACAAAACAGCTATTATGTGTGTGGAGAAAACACAACATTTGATTGAAGAAGCTATTCGAGTTTTATACCATAAATTATGAAAAAATGCCTCTTACCGTAGTTTTTCTTCGATGATTTTGTTACCTTAAACGTCCCAGCAGTGTTGACCGCGTGAAAAACACCTCTTGATAAGCACGCCGTCATCCTATTTACCTAATTTCATAGTCATCAATCACCAGCAAGAAGCTTGCTGCAATGTTGTGTTTTCTCCACACACATAATAGCTGTTTTGTTGGAGTGCAAAACAGCTTCATTATATGTGTTTCCGAAAACACAACATTTGATTGAAGACCTGTTTGTTCTCTGCTGGTGACAAAATGGGCACTTAAATGCTATGTGATCAGTCTTAATAAAACAATTATCTAATCATACCCTTTTATATATATAATTATATATTTCAACCTGCTTACTTAGCAGCAATGCAGTTAATATCCCTTTAAATCTAGAGATCAATGTTTGCACAACATTATTATTTTAATTAAGTACAACATGGTTATGTTATATTTTATTATAATTATTTTAAACAAAATATTTTCATTACTATTTTTAATAGTACTTATTATTTCTTATTTAGAACAGTTGAGATCAAAGTAAAAATTAAAAACAAAAACTTCTAATTTACTAGAAGATGTTAGTGTTCATTAACTATTTATAAAAATAAGGAACAATGATTACAATCATATCAAATAATCAATTGAATGATAATTAAATTTCTAGTGTTACATTTATGCTTCTAGAAATTGTTTTGCCAAATGGTCTACTTGGGTAGGTGTATTTATCTTTTCCACTACCCGGCAATAATGTTTCCTAAAAGTTCCCGCACTCCTCCAGTTACCTCTTTTTAATATTTCTTCTATGGGTTGTTGTTCCAAGTAGCTTCTTGAGGCTACTGCTGCTCTAATACTACCTGGAGGGGCATTAATGTCTATTTCTTTAAAAATTGTTCTAATCCATCCTGCTATTTGAGTCCTGGTAGCAGATTTTACTTTCCCTGTAATTGATATAAAGAGACTATTGATCTCTGTATCTTCAGATAGTCTCCTATTCAGGGTTACATTGATCAGTTCTTTTACATGTTTTACTGGGCATAGTCTCAAGTCTGAATGTTGTTTCAATAGCCATCCTGATTGCCTTGCGTTGGCGTTATCTGTTTTTGACCCAAATTTTGGCCACAAAATAAGACTCTTATCCATTTTTTCTATCAGATTCTCTTCCGCTATATCTAGTAGTGTAAGGTCATGTACTCTTCGACCAGAAGCTAGTAACAAGATGATTGCAGTTCTTCTTGATACTTCAAAAAGTGTTCCTGAATTAGGAGTTTCTTTGAGCCAATTGAATATTATTTCTGTGTCCCAAATTTTTTCTTTTCTCTCTATAGGTCTCATAATTGATATGGCTTTTAGCACTTGTTGTACGAAGAAGTTTTTTGTCAGTTCTTCTGCTGCTGAGTAAGTTATAATTGCTGATTTATGCAGCAGTATGGTCCTGTAAGCCAAATGATCCTCAAGATGGAGTTTAGCAAGGAATCTAGCTAGGTCATTTCCATTGGGTGATTTAGGGTCTATATTATTTAGTCTGCACCAGGTGGTCCATCTATTGATTGGAGCTTTGTAAGTTGTCAGGGTTGAGTCTCTCCAGCTCTTCCTCAGGAGTTGTCTCTCTGATGCAGACCAGTGAGCGACCTGGTCAGCCCACCCCCAATTTTCCATGCTTGGAGTTTTATGTTGTTCACCTGGGTCGGCGATCTGCCTGTTGTCAAGTCGATTAGGTTGCTGTGTAAGTTCTCCAGCACATATGGTTCTGTTAAGGCTCGTGCCTGTAGGTCTGCTAGCCAGAAACACTGAGTCCACATCGGAGCTAACACTATGAACGTGCCCTTTGCTGTATTCAGATGTTGGAGGACTCTTGGAATTAGGTTCGGTGGTGGAAATATCCAGGCCAATTTGTAATTCCAACTCCGACTGAATGCGTCGCAGAAAACTGCGGACCCATCGCGCGAGTCCCAGGTTACGTACTGCGCTACGACTTTCGCTCTTTCCGACGCGAACAGATCGATGTCGGGCACACCCCACTTTTCGAATATGGCTTCCGCAGCCTGGGGCAACAGGTGCCATTCCGGCACTGGTTTGTTCCTTGATAAGCGGTCGGCTATGCCGTTGTACCTTCCCGGAAGGTATGCCGCTGATAGTGTTATATTCAGATGTTCGGCTAGTATTAGAAGGTTTGATGTCAGTTCTAGTAGGGCTAGGGACCTTGTCCCTCCTTCGTTCCTGATATGTGCTACTAAAGTTCGGTTGTCGGACTGGACTAATATGTGTGCATTTTTCAGGGTCTGACTTTTCCTTTTTATTGCTCCATATACAGCATACAGTTCCTTCATGTTGGAGTGCCATGTCTTTTGGTGATTTGTCCAATGTCCTGTTAAGTAGTGGTCGTTGAGATGAGCTCCCCAGCCCGCATCCGCTGCGTCTGTTGTCAAAAAGTGTGTTACTTCTTTTTTGAACATTGTTGTTGAGCTGGTCCCTATGGTGTTTAGCCACCATAGTAATTCTTTCTTTGCAGGGGTTGGAACCATTTTCTTTGTTTTGGATTTTTTGTTGAATTTTCTCAAGAATCTCTGCATCTGGCGACAGTGTAGACGACCTAACGGCGTTGTTATACTGGCAAAGTTTAGGAGGCCAAGTAAACTCTGTGCTCCTCTTAGAGTAATCCTTCCTGACTTTAAGGTCTTCTGTAATATAACTTTTGTTTTCTTGATTTTTTCTTGTGGCAAAGATAGGGTTCCTTCCTGAGTTTTCCAAACTAGTCCCAAATATTCTATCGTTTGGCTGGGCATTAGGACTGATTTCTTGAAATTTATTTGCCAACCCAGTTCTTTTAAGATCTGTACCACATGTGTTATCTGGGTTGCTAACAGACATTTGTTTTGGCTGGCAATTAAAAAATCGTCCAGGTATACAATCGTCCTTATTCCTTTTGCTCGTAGAATTTCTGCTATCCAGTTTGACACTGTTGCAAAGGTCCGTGGGGCGGAACATAACCCGAACGGCAGAGCCTTTAGTTGCAGAACTTGTTTGTTGTAACAGATTCTGAGGAAACGACGGTGGCTTACAGCAATTGGGAGATGAAAGTATGCTTGTGACAAGTCTATTTTTGTCATCCAGTCGTTTTCCTGCAGGAATTTGGAGATGTCTATGGGAGATATCAACTGAAAGTGTTTTGTTGTTATGAACCGATTGAGGCCTCTTAGGTCGAATATCGGTCTCATGCTTCCATCTGATTTCTTCCTCAAAAACATTTTTGACATAAATCCTCTGTCCGATGTTGGAGGTATCTCCAGAATATCCTGCGCTTTCAGGTCCTCTATGATCATGGTCATTGTTGGTGATGTCTTGGTTGTGTATTTTTCTATCAAATCCTTGGTAAATTGTATCAGGGGAGGTTTCTGGGTGAATGGTATTCGCCCCTTTGTTATTATATTCATAATTACTGGATTGGCACCCAGTTGTTTCCATATGTGAGCTTTGTGTTTTAAACAGCCTCCCCTGAACGTCTCCGTCTTGGTATAGTCATTTATTTTTGTTAGATTCATCAGATCCATTTTTCTTGTTTCTGAAATGTTTTCTTTTGCGAAAAGTATTCTGGTCCATTGTTTTATTTTTATTTTCTTTCCCAGAATTTTTGTGAGAATAACGGTTAGGCTTTTTGGAATGTTCTCCTTTGTATTGTTTTTCTTTTAAATATGTGGGCTTGTTAAGCCAAGTTTGGAGCCCTCCTAGTGATTGGGTCACTGGCAGTAGTTTTTCTTTGTCAAATAGATGTTCTGTACTGGGTGGAATGTTTCTTAAGGTAGCTTTCAGATTACTATTCTGCATTTCTTTGAGAATTCTTTCTCTTCTTATTTCAATACATTCTCCCCGTTTTCCACAGATTATTTGCATTATTTTTTCTGAACATTTTTGGACAGGTGAGCCAGGTCCCAGGAGTGTCATCATTTTCTCAAATAACGAGTCAGAGTTTAGCTCTGGATTTTTTTCTGACCAGTTTAATATTTCCTGTAGACCATCTTGTAACAGTTCTCTATGTTCTAAATTTGCATTAGTTAGGCCCGCCAAAAGGTTCTCCGTTCCTGCCAAATAATCTTTGGTTGTTCCAAAGTGGAGCAGTTCTTCATTTATTTTCAGGTTTTCAAAGCCTGGGGTGGCTAAAAATTCATGCAAAGTTTTCTTATATCTCATTCCCTTCCAACCTTGGGTATTAAAATGTTGTAGTTCTTTTAATTCTTCTACTCTCTCCTTCTTTGCTGGCGCTATTATCTTTTTCTCATCAAAGTCAGTGTTTATTGTACCTAGGTTTATTTTGTTTGAACCCGGTTTAACTAAAAATTGGTTTGAGGAACTCGTTCCTGGTATACTAGATGCTCCATTGTTCGATGCAGCTGGAGCTGTTTTGTCGTTATTCATATTTGTCAAACAATGAGGCAGTTGCGACAAGCAACCTGATAAAAACGTCATTTGATTTTCCAAAGCCTCAAGGCGACGGTGCGAACTAAATTTTCTACGCTTATTAGGTGGAAGCGATGCGGAGTCCTCTTCGCCTTCCGAAGACGAGCGAGAACTCTCGTTCTGACCTTCGAAATAGTTCGAATTGTGTCGGACCGATCGTTCCTCGTCCGAGGCAACGATCAAAATTTCAGCGTCCGACTGGTCAGAGGCCTCGCTCTTACCTTGATTTTCTGTTGTATCCTCGTTCATTTTTCTTGAGAGAGTCGACACAACACTTTTTAATCACTTTTACTTAAGTATTTCAAATTTTCTAATTTCCAATTAAATGTTTCGTCATTCAATATGGCGTAACTCAAATGCTATGTAATTAGGTAAATAGGATGACGGCGTGCTTATCAAGAGGTGTTTTTCACGCGGTCAACACTGCTGGGACGTTTAAGGTAACAAAATCATCGAAGAAAAACTACGGTAAGAGGCATTTTTTCATAATTTATGGTATAAAACTCGAATAGCTTCTTCAATCAAATGTTGTGTTTTCGGAAACACATATAATAAGCCTATTTATAAAAAAAAACGACTACTGTCACTGCTCTGCTCTGCAAAGAGAATATAATCACTATCTGTGTAAGATGACAGATGCATTATTGATGGGAATGACGAAAAAACGAAAACGAAAACTTATTTTTCAGTTTACATGTTTGTGACTACAATACTATATAACGATGACACGGCACCAACGCGTAAAACAAATATATAAACCTATGCCGAAAATCGTGAGTATCTTCAAACCACATAATTGTTTCTTTATGACAATAGTTCCTATTGTATTCCATATGTGAGACCCATTACATGTTACAAAGTTCATAGCTGATAGCGCTGAACGTCTCTTTGGAAGTACTTAAATACATAGAAAACATCCATGACTCGGTAACAAATATCTGGGCTCATCACACAAATAACTGCCCTTACCAGGATTCAAACCCAAGACCTTTGGCTTTATAGGTAAGGTCACCACCCACTAGACCAGACGGGACACAAATTTTATATACAGTATACTCAGTTGTATTTATACATTTCAGAATGGAAGGAAGAACCTTGAAGGAATGTGCTTGACAAACTAAAGCGAGATGAAAGTGAAGTTAAATCACAAAAGTAATTCAAAGAAACTCTTGAGTTAAAGAACCAGTCGACTCCACTCTGATTATATGACAGTGTGAAGCTGTGAACCAGTGCGAACAACTACAGTGTATGGTGGACATATTTGATATTTGTGCTTTAGACTAACTTCAAAGAATTAAACTTGAGGCTTATCAGTGAATTGGAAAGTGAATTGAATGAAACTATTTTTTTAATAATATTTAAGTGATCTGAGTGATGTCACATCACTGATGTGAGTGGATGCCGAAGACTGGGCAAAGTGGAGAAGACTGAGCAGGAAAGCAGACCCTGGCGCTAGGCCGGGAAAACGCAAGGTTTAAGAAGGAGTAATCTCCGGAGTCAATGTAAGTTGAATATAAGATTAAAAAATATATATATAGTATATATAAAAATATAGTGTTTTTTTTTATTATGAATGGGCTTACTCATGGCCACAGACTAGCCGAGATAAATAATAACTTCAGAGTTTGACTTAAATAAATCGTCAGGTGACAACTAAAACAAAATTAATTACTGCTACAATTTCAGAGTCATAGTGAAGCTTAGTACATAGTACCAAAACAAGGTTGATTTTTAGATTCTGCACCCAAAGGGTAAAAACGGGACCCCTATTACTACGGGTTTAGTCTCATTTCTACAGATTCCTATCACAGATTACCAATTCTACAGATTTTCAATTTTACAGATTCCCAATTCTACATAATTTCAATTTTGCTGAAGCTTAATTCTACATATTCCCAATTCTATATAATTTCAATTTTACCTTAGGGGTGGCCAGATGGAACGCTGGGCCTTCAGTAAGAAGTGGAAAGTACTTGGGAAAATTCGACCTATGCCGCTGGGGTCCGGTGGCCAAATGGCACAGGCACCAGCCGCTATAGTAGCAGAGGACGCTGTTTCGATTCCAGCCTGAGGCACTGGAGGCCTTGGTCACTTTTTAGGGTTCCATACCCAAAGGGTAAAAACGGGACCCTATTACTAAGACTCCGCTGTCCGTCTGTCCGTCCGTCTGTCTGTATTTCATGATCTTATGAACCGTGATAGCTAGACAGTTGAAATTTTCACAAATGATGTATTTCTGTTGCCGCTATAACAACAAATACTAAAAAATAAAATAAAATAAGTATTTAAGACCCAATATATATAAAAGCCAATACTAGGCTGGATATGACCGATGAAATGAGTAAGTGTTTATTAATATGTTTTAAAATGCCATGTTGGTGGCAAACAAACAAGCATACAAGGCTATTAGTGACTAGAAAGACTAGATCTCTGCATCTCTGACCGGTTACAAATCTATACACTTTATTAGGGTTCCGTACCCGAAGGGTAAAAACAAGACCCTACTATTACTAAGACTCCTCTATCCTTCTGTCTATCTGTAGGTTGTATCTCATGAACCGTGATAGCTAGACAGTTGAAATTTTCACCGATATTTCATTTCTGTTGCCGATATAACAACAAATAAGTACTAAAAACGGAATAAAATAAATAAAGTGGGGCTCCCATGCAACAAATTTGCAACAATAAAATTCTTAAATTACGTCATTTCAAATGAGGGGGGGGGGGGGGTCCGGACATCGGACGATGGTAGCATGACGTAGGAGGAAACGGGGTCATTCGAAGCATGATTTTTGGATGATTTGGGGGGGGGGGGGTTATAAATAAGGGCTTTACAGAACCGATCTGCGACCAGAAAAGTGGGTCAGATCAGAGCTGCGATCCTTATACAACCAAACTGGAACCAGAAGTGGGTTAGGTTAGGTTAGAACTGCGACCCTTACAGAACCGAACTGCTACCAGAAAAGTGTAATTAACCAGTGTAATTAAAAAACCTAACCTGGGTTAGATTACGTTTTTTTGTTACATATTTGTTTTTAGATATATCGGAATAGTACGTTTAGAGTTATACTGTATGTTATGCATTTCAAGTTATCGGAGATGAGATAGGTATGTAACCGCCTTGATGAAGGTTTGAAGTCTTAAAGTAAATAATTACTCAATTCAAAATTAGTACCTATTATTATAATTTAGTTTACCCGAGCGAAGCCGGGTTTTCATCTAGTATTATTTAAACCCTGCACATTGTTACAGATGAACTTGCCTGTGACAAGAAAAATAGCTGTGAAAACATATAGTAATACAAAAACTCCTGGAGCTGCGTAAGTATATTTTGCAAGATTTATCTTTTAAAATCAAGCAGGTTCAACTAGGGAACAAATCAAATTATTCTATTAAAAATGTTGTGTTGTGTTTAAACGGAGCATGTGAGCTGAGGATGCCGGTTCGATTCTGGCCTTGGCCACTGCAGGGACTTGGTCAGTTTCTTTTGTATATGATATCTATATGAGTTAATCATACAAGTACTTCTGCATTTTTTAGAGATTACAATACAATACAATACTCTTTATTGCACACCTCACATACACGAAGTTTACAATAAATGAACAATAACATAAACAAAGACAATAGAGGTAACAACAGGCGGTCTACCTATATACATGGCGATAATAAAAATTTCGGTTATTATTATTAAGTATGATTAATTTTAAGCGTTTGGGGAAATAAATAAAAAGAAAAATCGCCGCAAGATCAGCGCCGACTCTCGGGTCAGCATTATGCTGAGGCGAGCCCATTTCGTGGTAAACAATATGTAATTATGTATGTCTAACCTTTTCATGTGACTAGTTTATCACGAATATAAATGATATATGAAATAGACAGACCTGTGCTGTGACACTCTGTGTGTGGAAGAAATCTCTTAAAGGGAAGTTCGCCTTTATACTGCCTATCCTGTGCCAGAAACTTGTGTTTTTTTTTTTTTTACAATAAAGAGTTTATACATACATACATAGACTGTGCAAGTATTAAATATCGAACATAAAATTATGACGTTTAAATAACATAGTCTGGGCTATCAAAATCGCTGCCAACTTAGCTTGTTCTAACTCTACTACCTACTAAACCTCAAAAGTTACAGTAAAGTTTTAAATTAAGCACATTATCCGGTAAAAAAAAGTACATATATGTGAGTGTGGAAAAGACCGTCTATAAGGTAAGTACGTTACAAGCTCTTTCGACGCTTTTAACTTTTGCATTTGTACACGGGTTCCACTTAAACGATCGGCGGAGAAGTAGGTAGCGTAGTAACTACTCACATTTGTATACAAATAATACGAGAGCTCTTGCCCTATGTGACGGTCTTTCCAAAAAAATGTTTAAAGTCGGTCTTCCCCTAATTATTGAGTACCTAATCATTATACCAGTTGAAATTATTTCATTATTATAGGAAAGTAGGTACCGCATAAGTTCTTACATACTTTCGCCATTAAGAAAAATATGTTCATAGCATGAGGCAATTATTTTGTGGATACATAATTATATTGCCATCATGCCTACCTATTGTGCCTAAACCTATGTGTTGTATAGTAGTTAATTTTTCCAGAAAAAGTAAATTAATTGTGCCGGAAAATGTTCCTATAATGTCGGACTATGCTATGGCTGATGACACTGCACACGATTCGGATGACGACCACGACTTTCAGAACCAAACAGCCGCGAATTCGATGTTAGATGCCACACCGGACACAGAAAAATGTAAGAAAATTGTTGTTTTAAATTAAGAGAATGACATATTTAGTTATTTTTTATGTTTTTATTAGTTTTTATGTTTATTTTTTATGACGCAAGTACCTACTATCTCGCACGATCGGAATTCAAAATGACATTGATGATAGGTCATTAGTACCTATTCAATAATTTGGTTGAGTTAAGCATAATGCATGTATGCTCATGTGTGTTACGAAAACGCTACATGAGGAATTTAATAAATATTTATGTATGTAGGTATGTCTAAAATAATTAAAAAACCCAAAATTTTCGAAAATTAACTATGACATTAAATTTCCTTAAATGTAATCAGCCATACGCACAGAATAAATAATAGTACCTACTAAGTACAGAAGACTCACTCTCTAACAAAACGCGTCTGTCACCATCAGCACAGATATGGCCGCTAGGTGGCGACAGCGCCACGCGCGGCTTATGGCAAACCCCAAAATTGGGGCCGAACGGATGTACTTTTAGCTACCTGTAGCAAAGCGACAAAATCGCGGAGTGAGACACGCCTGCCATACGCCGAAGTTAACAGTAGTATTCAATAAAACACCGCGTAGATCCGAGAGCAAACATTGGTAGGCACTAGGCAACTACATAGTTACCTAAACCCTAAGCGTTTCTTTGGACGGGCCTACCTCTGGTAATATGTACTTTTACTTTGTTTTCCTAGACTCATCGAACCTACAATTCACCGTGTCGATTCGCGGCTCGCTGCAAATAATCCTAAATCGTTACATCTACAACCTGCACTCTGTGACGCACCGCACTGGCGTGCGTCGTTGGCGCTGCGTCGACTATCGCAACCACAAGTGTATGGCCTACGTCGTATCCGACAAGAACGTCGTCATCGGAAGGTATGTCGTTATTTAGCCCTAAAAGGTGCCCACACCTCTAATTTTTGAACCTCCCCCACGAAGGTACATATATTTTTTAGGAAGGAGCGAAAAACAGATTTCATACACATTTTTAAACGCTCCTAACTCTTATAATAATTAAAAAATCGAAAAACTGAGCAGTGGCGGCGCGTCAAACATATCCACAGGCAAGCCGGGGCTAATTTGGCTTACATATTTCCTTTACAACTCTGCTCAAACGTCCAAAACAGGCAAGCCGGTGGGAATCGGCTTTTATGGACCCGCCGCCACTGAAACTGAGGTACCTAAATCACTTGTTAATGTTAAATTTATGAGATGTATGTATGTTTAATATACGAAGAGTAGATAACACTGATAACAGTCAAGATTTTTTTCTATTGTTACAGAGGGAATCTCCATAACCATCCATTCCATGATAAAAAAATACTGTCAAAAATTGAGAAAAACGTTGTCTACTCCGCTTTAGACGATGTCGAAGGCTACAAGGATAAGGAACCCACTGAAGACTCTGCGAAGGACGTCAGTGCCATGGAACACGACAGTGAATATCTCTCCTTGGACTTCAGCGAAGACAACGAACCATGTATTATAAAGCAGTTGAAACATAGTGAAACGTGAATTAATGGGTGAAAGGAATTCAGACTGTTGTAGTAAATAAAGTTAAGTTAAATGTAAAAAATAATGGTTTTATTTTTAATTTGTATTTTTCCTATTTCAATATATTGTTTGTTGAGGGTGAAAATATATTTTTGGGGGGTTCACGAGACCTTCATATCTACGCATTACGCATATCTCGAATATATTTCAAGTATCATTAAACAACGTAGGTAGTTAGGTAGATACTTGTCGTATAGCTCATTTCGCACACCTAAAAAAAAAGGAAAAACATACCTAAAATTATTCCGTCCGCGTAACGGTGAAGCGTTCTTTCGTGTTTGCCCTCAAATCTTTGAATCAACAGTGGCCACTTTACCGTAATGGGTGCCTTCTTCCGTACGTGCCCCAACATTTTTTAAAGGGACTTTTTCGCGAGCTGTCGTTCTCTGTTTGCTTCGGGGTTCCTATTGCAGCTTTTAGCGAACGAAATTACGTGTTAATATTCTTCATTAGGTAAGGTAGAAGTACTAGTGCTCGACGCTGCACTAGTACCTATTCGAAATGGGCACTCTATGTCAAAGTGACAAGGATTAAATTTGAATACAGAAAAATCTTCACCGTTCAAATTTAACCTATATTACTTTGACATAAAGTGCCCATGTCGAATACTAGTGCAGCGTCGAGCACTAGTACTTCTACCTTACATTTTCGGTCATAGGTAGTCGTACTTTTCACGCTGGATGAAATACACAGCGCACAAACAACACGTCGTTCAGTAGGTACTTACCTAACATAATTTAACAAGTTGTTATGTTATCCATCTATTTTCTTTATGGAAAGGTATTGTGTATAATCCGTACGCTATGATTGAAATCTTGAATTTAAAATACATATATAACTACATACTAAATCTGCGCTACTTGTAATGTAACCAAAAGGTTCATTAACTGGGTAAGTTCTGCGACAAAATCTATTACAAATGTACTGTCAGAAATAAAACGACAACTCATTCGATATCAAAATCTACTCGCTTACCCTTTATTCAGAATCATTAGGGACATAGCTATTAGAGAACCCGAGGCGTTCCATGTAGGAAATTTGGATAAGGCATTTTGCTAGTAACTAATACCTACTTACCAGTTATTAAGTAGTAAGTTTAGGTCAATACCTACTTACATACATCCAAATAAGTTCATGAAATGCGTTACCTATGAAGAAGTTTTCAATAACTTTAAGATCATGTATCAAGGTTAAGCCCCACGTTTTATAACAAGCATATTAAGGTGCAATATAAACCTTTTTGTATTTTCCAACGAAGTGTAACTACCAATGAATTTGGGTGATAGATGCATTTGATGCATACCGAAGATTTTGGCTATAGGGATTCTATAGTTCGTTTTTTTTTTAATCTTGATGTGTCTTTTAATTGAAAAAGATATTTTAAAAATAAGTTACGGCAAATATGTAACAATTATGACTCTAATACGATCATTTATATTCTTCTGCTTTCATTATTAATAGTTTGATTTAAAAAGCGTTTTTCAATTAAAAGACATGTCAAGATCGCTTACCTTCTTGCAAGTTCTTTCTAATGCTAAATAAAACGAACTATATAATGACACAACGTAACTTATCAACACATTATTAACACGTTCTCTGTTCGTAGGCGCTTTTCGCTACAAAGCGGGAACGTAGCGCGTAGCTCGCGCTGGCACCTGGCAGTGAATATTTACGCTTGTTAGAATATGCATATTAACCAGTGAATGACAATCGAATGACAAGAAATTGGCAAAGAGTAACTAATGTATGTTGTGATCGATACCTAAGTATTTATACCTATAACACATAGGTATTGTACGGTCAGCCAAGAAAGTGGTCTACCACTTTTCGACTATCAATCAGATGATAGAGTCGAAAAGTGGTAGACCACTTTCTTGGCTGACTGTACCTACTAACGTACACCAGGTACTTAAAGCAATGCCAAAAATATCATGAGCCTTATCCAATCTCCAAACCACAGCCTTGGTCTGCTTTTAGCGGTGTGATGATACACACCTGCAGTAGTGACAGACGAGCACTAGGTGAAAAATCGAGCCCCTAGCGAACCTCGAGCCGAGCACCGCTTTGGCTGAATTAATTCGTCTCCCGGTGTCTCTTAGTTCGTCATCCCAGGGCGAAGACTTACGAATGCGATAGATGTGAACATAACGAAATTTTTTGAAAGGACTAGCTTTTTCGAGAAGCGTAAATGGGAAGCATATATTTAAGGTAAACCTAATAAATCTAATTAAACAAACTATTTTAGTTTAAAATGTTGAGTAGGTAAGTATACGAATGTCGATACAGGGGGCCGATTTTTTATTTCGAGCGCTCGATTTCATCACTCGAAAACCTGGGGCCCGATTTTTGAATTTCGACCGCGTATTTCGTTCAATAATATCTCCACTACCAGGCAATTAAATTCTACTAATATAATTGAAAACGAGTGGTCAATACCACTGAATTCCGACTCGATTCCACCCATCCGACAAATCTTCCGTAGGTACCTATTACTATTTGAGCCGGATAACAAGCCTATTAAGTACCTATTGTCTCCGCGTGCATTATAAATTATAAGAATGGATTTACGTTACGTATACATATTGAAAGTGTATATAACCGCGCTTTAAAATAGGTTTGTATCCCAACTGCTATAGGTACCTATGTCATTACTTGTTTCAAAAACCCATACAATTTCGTATTAAAGGGTCTCAGTCAGTCAAAATTTTCAAAAGTTCGTGACTAGTTACCTCTGGGAATAATTGAGCCGCGTCCTGTCTATCACTAACCAAGGCCTCGGCGCTCGTGCAGGCACTTAGCTGGTCGCCGGCGGCGCTCTGATTTATGTCCCGGCGACATCGCAGCGTACAATTTATTTCAATTAGCGTTCGCAGCCGCCGCGCCCGCAGCGTTCATGAGCTCTACGCGCCGATTAGCGTGCTACATTTCACGCTCGGTGCCGGCGTTTCAAACTATTCCTCCCAATATACTCGTATGTTGATTTCGTGCTATAAAGTGAGCTGCATATGTGGCTAAATCACTCGGAAATATGCTAGGCCACTTAAATTTGAATCTCGTGGACAGGTTTGTTAAAATGACCTTAGACGGTTTTTAGGGTTCCGTACCCGAAGGGTAAAATCAGGACCCTATTACCTACTAAGACTCCACTGTCTGTCCGCCTGTCTGTCACCAGGTTGGATCTCATAAACCGTGATAGCTACTAGAGACAGTTGAAATTTTCACAGATGTATTTCTGTTGCCGCTATAACAACAAATACTAAAAGTACGGAACCCTCGGTGGGCGAGTCCGACTCGCACATGTCCGGTTTTTCAGTTTTCAGGGTACCTAGATATTTATTTCCCCAGACAGATTATTTATTATTCTATTTAACTGAAACTGATTTAAACTAAAGAGAGGAAGATAAAGTCACCCTGCTATGAATTACGAGTGTATTTGAGGACTTCCGATTCCGCTTCGAGCCAATCAAGCCTATCAACAGATCTCAGCTCTCTATATAATATATATATAAGTAAGTAAGGTACGTACCTATTTCAAGAGTTTCAAAGTAGGTAGATAACATCAAAGTTAAGATCATATTAAAGTTTTGTTAATGATTTATTTATAGAGTAATGTAGTAAAAAACTGAAATCGATAATTCACAAACTTTTATTCCTTTATCGAAACCTTTCAAAATTGCTAAATTGACGCAAAGGAAAAAAAAACATTTATTTATTTAGCATTCCATCCATCCAATGCGAATTAGCGTCCAGTAAATAGGATTTAAAAAAGATTTCCGAATGTTTGAAAAGGTCACGCGCTCTCTATTTGTCCGTTTCTGTTCAAACACCCTCAGCGCTACACTTCAGCCTCCCCTTAATTTTACAACCAGTGCATATGTTTTTCTTATTTTAAAATGAACAATTGTGATTGTAAATTTTACATTTTGATTTAAATATTTCAAAACAACTCAAGTGATGTTGAACTTTTTTATGTGATTATGGTTGGTGGTGAATAAACAATTCTGTGAGAGCGTCCCACGACGTAGTTTAGCTTATTTTGCTAAACAGATTTTATATAATTTTCCTGTTTTCTTTTTTTTATTTTAAAATTACACTACGCTCATATCTAGGTACTCCTACTCTATCTAGGTATTCTAGGTTGTTAAGTAGGTATACAGTGAAAGAATTTAATTTCAGTACCATTTCGTACCTTGTTACAGTGGCAATCAATATGAAAGTCGCTATGTACCTCATATGGCATATGGCTCATACTATTGTCAATGTGACAAGGTATGAAGGTAGTGAAATTTAATTCCTTGTACGGTACAAGTAGCACTTACAGGCTTCCATCCGCTTCGGAGAGATTTCAATAGTGTGGGCTAATAATATTCTCATACGACTATAGTTGCATTATGCAACGATTTGCCGACCGTAGGGAGTGCAGGGCTACTCGTATGAAGTGGAATGATCCGTGCATCGCGTGAGGATTACGGCACGAGGGCGCAAAACAACATGCGCGGTAATCTCGGACCGGCGGCGAGGGGGCGACAAACAAAATAAGACTAATTATTACTGTACAATTAGATAAAGGTGAGGTATTTATTTAATTTATGGCCCATTTAACATTAAATCTGTATTCAATAATATCTAGCCAGCCTTGTGTCAAATGAAATGTGAAAACTTGTCTTTTTATTAATCTTGATAATATTGAACTAAGAAAAAATCATAGTGTGTAGAGCACTAAATCTAAGTAGGCATTTATTTGCAATATAAATAAAGTCCAGGAGTGGGTCAATCAAATATTATTTGTAAAAGAACCATATGTAATCAGATCACCAATGAATGTCTACTAAGACCTACTAAGTAAACATACAACAGCAGATTTTCTTATTTTGCAGAAGCAGTTAGGTAAGAAGTCACCGATTTAGAACTTCACGGTTCCAGTCCCATTCATCATCGATTCGGAAATAAGGTAATTTTTTTACGTATGTACTAACTTATTGTATATTGTTTTTGGTTATGTATGCAAATACTTGTTATTATAACAAGGATAACGGTAATTGCTCCCATATTTAAATTCGTATGACCTTTATGACCCGTTGTCTTTCTACGTAAGTCATTGTACTATTCATTACAATTAGGATAGGTTTTTGAGTGTATCATATTATGTATGTGCGCACTTTAAGTGATTGAATGTTAGAGTGCTTGACACTATCCCATTAATTTTCAGGATGTAGTAGGAAAGTATTCAATTGATTGATTTTAATTCAAAGGAAATTAGAGTGAATTGGTAAAACATTGTACATAGTTAAGCACCTGTAATTAGTCTAAAGTTAATTGATTCCACAGTTAAGCTATTTCTATTTAAGTTAGATGCATGAAAACTATGTTAGCGTATTGCTATAGGCTTAAATGTGTACGAATTAAGTACAATAAATACAATACAATTGACATAGTTAATTTTCGTAACACAAATGAATCAATTAATTTAAGACTAATCACAGCTTCTTAACATATTTTTTTGCAATTCACTCATTGGATAAAATGACCGGCCAAGTGCGAGTCGGACTCGCGTTCCAAGGGTTCCGTACATTACTCAGTTTTTAACAATGTATTTTTTATATGTGAAACGCGAGTGAATTGCCTTTAAAAAACCCCACTCACGCTTGACACGCATATTTCTAATAGGTTTTCCTGTCATCCATGCGTAAAGACCTACTTTATGTATTTTTTTCAAAATTTTAGACCCAGTAGTTTCGGAGATAAAGGGGAGGGAATGGTAATTTTATGCCTATTTTCTTGAATTACTTCTAAACTGTTTATTTTAAAATAATAAAAATATTATATTTGAGATTCTTATAATGAGCTATTTCATTTGATATGTAACACGATATAGTTTAAAAAACTTTATTTATTAATTTTCTCATTTACCCCCCAAAAGTGGCCCCATATGTTTAAAATTCATTTGTTTAAGTTACATGTCCGTCTTTGGGTCATAATCTTACAAATGTGTACCAAATTTAAACTTAATTGGTCTATTAGTTTCGGAGAAAATAGGCTGTGACAGACGGACAGACCAACAGACAGACGCACGAGTGATCCTATAAGGGTTCCGTTTTTATTCCTTTTGAGGTACGGAACCCTAAAAACACGGTGTCAATGGATTTTAGATGTGTTTGGAAGTTTAACTTATTTGTAATAATGTAGGTACCTACATAGGTATGTTGCAATTTGAAAAGATAAAAGTGTAAACTACCCACTTTATAATTGGCGATAAAATTGAAAAATTTGTAAATTTTATTGTTGTTTGTAGAATTTAAATGATGATTTCAAATCAATCCATTTTACGAGAAGGACGAGATCAATTTGCAATTTAATGAAGTTACCAATCTTTTATTATTCTTCACAGAATTACTACGGTCGGTTACCTGTCCATTACAAAATAAGATCATATGAACGAAACCAAAATCGTATCATAAACCAATCTACCTCCGTCACACATGACCAAGAAGCCGTGTCACATGACTTCGCCTAGCTAGCGCCGCCCCGCGCCGCCATTGGTCCGCCGGCCCGCCCAGACTTGCTACCCCCTCTTTCACACTTGACATTCTAATGTTTACGATACGCTAGTCACCGTTACATTACAATTACTGTCTCTAATTACAGAGGTTGTAATTAGTTACTGATTTTAAGTTTTTATTAAGTATCTATTAATTTTTAACTCAAAAAAATATAGTTTAATAATTGTTTCTTAAAACACTTTTTGAATATTGTATCTATCAATGCGCTATGCTATTTTCTTCTGGTAATGTTTAAATACCCAAGTTCCAACCTATTTTAGGGATCAAGTTTTCGAGGTAGATATTCTTACAGACTGTCTATACCGTCTTATATCAGTATTAAGTCAAATAAATTAATTTGACGACTTAAAAACAATTATCCGATTTATATTGCCAATATAATCCCCCCACACCCGCGATAGTCATATAGTCCCTTACGTTACTCGGTCAGAATCGCGACCGACGTGACAATGTAGCCTGTGGACTGGGACACAAGATGGGATCTCATCTATCTCCCTCCCGCCCGCAGGGCGCCGTATACCGCGCTCGCTCAGGGGGTGGGACTCGATGTAATCAGGGGATGATGTGACTCGCGATCTCCGCAGCTTCAAAGATCACAATTATCAGACCAGTCTGTCGAAAGCCGCGACTGGGTGGTGAAGTCACCTAGAAAGTCAAAAAAAAATTAACTAATAAATTTTCATAATTTCGTAATTGGAATCAAAATTAGTAATTTTTACAAATGAGTATGATTATGACATATGTCCAATTAAATAAAATATATTAGTTGAATATTTCATAATTATAATAATGTGTTGGTTAGTGGGTGTTGTGTCAGTTCAGTAAGGGTTCGGGGCCAGTTGTCGAGCTGTCGAGCTTGTGGGACAAGCACCGGGCGCCGGCCGCGGCCGTCCGTAGGATGGGAACAGGTACCCACCATGCACTTATCGATATCGCTGCACTATCATTAAAACCAGCTTAATATGAATTTATGACAGTTTTCTTTACATCATAATACAACCGCAGTTGTCGTTTGTAACCACTTTGTAACATAGTTAAAAGCAAAGGGCTATATCCCTTTCCGTCCATCGTTACGAATTTTTATTTTGATAATAATGAAATAACACATTAGGAGCATTCTACGAAATTGTCTACCATTGTCCCGTACAAACGCGAAGTTTCTGAAGATTTAAAGGTATAAGAGATTCCTTTTCTATGACAAATGGTCAAAAATATGCACAGAAAAATAATCGCCTGCTTTAAATGCCGAGAAAAAAGTCGCAACACAGGAAATAAAATGCGTTTATACGGGACAGCCCGTGGAATGCTCCATTAAATAATTGTAGGTATTACTAACCCTTCCATAATTTGATTTTTATTAAAATGAAGTAACGTGTACAACTAAGTTCCCTACAGCGTTTTACGTAGGTAATCATTTGTGAAGAGAGCTTGATCTAGGTTAAATAACACTAAAGCAGAAGCGACTTTCGAACTTTTAAAATTTATATGTTGATGATAAAATTAGGATTTTGAAAGTTCCATCAGTGCCGGTTTTTTGTGTCTGTGTTTTGCTACGTCATCGTCACACGGTGCTACGACTTTTGTTCATAGCTACGCCGGGCGTCGTAGAATTATCGTAGCGCTTCAGACTATTTTATACAATTAATTTTCAATGTTTACTACCTACCTATTAAGAAAAGTGCCACTATAGGGGGATATGTAATGTTCATTTTAGGGTTCTTATTATTCACAGACATTTCTCCGTCTTAGTTTTAAGTCTGTAAAGTCTGTTAAAACAAATATTCTTCTTATTCAAGTTGAACTATGTCCAATGTCTTTTTCTGCCCCTCCCTAAGTTCTATAGTCAAAAAAGTTATCTACTTTATAGAGGTCAAGAACAAAACCGCTCTACATAATTATTACCTGATCCGAGCACCTGAGAATTGAACATGCAATTTAAAGAGTGCTAAGTAGAGTGAAGGGTGAGTGCTCACTGAGCTGAACTTACTTTTACCAGACTCCGGCAATGCCAACAGGGTTAACTTACAAGATGTCACAGCGATACGCTACTGATCTGTTAATGTCAAAAGAGACGTTTTTGATTTTGGGTTATTAGGGTTAGATAGTCTATTTGTATACAGGGTGATTCATGAGACGTGAGCAGGACTAATCCTGCACACTCAGTAACGGATAATTGATCGATCATCGTCGTATTTAGGTGAAACAACCACACTTTTTCCTATTTTTTAACTTTTTGGCGAGGGCAAATTTAATTCTGTACAATCATGGTCACCGTACAAGACCTAATTAATAAACATAAAACCTCTTTAACCGTAATGACATCATTATGATTACGAAGAAAATAAACTGTCAAACTTGAGTGAGATACGAGTTTTCAAAAGTAACCAGACCGTGATGACATTCAATTTGACACAGAATATCGGTAGTTTAGTATTCTAATTGTACTTAGGGTGACCATGCATGTCGTAAATAAATTAATAACTTATTTTTTCACCACGACTAGAATATTAACGTTAACCTCACTAATACTGATAAGAAACAGTTGCTTATAATTTACGAAATGCGCAGTGTTAGTCCTGCTCACGTCTTCTGAATCACCCTGTATATTTGTAGTTGGGTTGGGTGTAAGGTAAAAATAATACTGGACCAATTTTTATGAATGCTTTTCCTTCGAATTCGCTTGGCTCAGGTGATGTAGGCTACAGTTTTTTGTTTCAATTAATTTTACAAACGCTTTGTATGACCTGCAATTTTGCAGCCTCCCGGATCATGTAATACAGATAGTATATCAAACTAACTAGAACTAGGCTCTTTGTCTAAGTAATAGATGCAGCTGTTAAAATATTTACAATATTTTATTAATTTTTAAGGGGTCCGAATGTTACCTACGTTACAGCTCTTTCTTCCACAAAATAAGACATCGTAAAAAAAATAACTAATTATACAATGCAACTACCTGAACACACTACGCACACACGTCTTTAAATCAGAATAGCGATGTCATATATAGCTATCTACTTAGCGTAAATAGTTAGGAGTTCATTGTTCTCAGTTAATAAACAAATAGGAGGCAAGATCACGGGTTGGGATCCTTACAACGTAACTTAGGGACGGACCCTAAACTTCTTAGTGTACCCTTATCAAAGCCTCATTCGTGTAGGCACCTACAGGGTGTTAAGTGTTAACGTATAAAAGTTTAATTAAAACATAAAAAACCGTAGTTATATGATATTGCTTAATTAGGTATGTACTTCGTACCTAGTTAAAATGATAATCATTGGTGATGCTTGCGTATGCTAATCACTTTAAATATTTGATGAATTAGTAAGTTAAATTGTATTGATTCATTAAAATTTGGCAGTCCATTTATTTAATTTCAAGCGTTGAGCATAAATTAAGTCATAGAAACACTCCAAGGTATACATTTTTTTTTAATTTTTGGAATCAAACCGGATAAGATCTTATTTTAATTTAAAAAAAGAAAATATAAACAGTTTGATCAAAAGTTCTTTTTACATTCTAGATGCAAAAAACTGATAGAAGGAATGTAAATAAAGTAAATATTTGTTAAATTCCAATTTCCCGTATATTTTATATGCTATCAGACGAAAAAGTGATTGTATTTATGTATGTAAACACTTGTGTTTGTGTGATTGTATTATGTTCGCGATAAACCCAAAAATTTCTAAACGGATTTTCATGCGGTTTTCACCTATCTTTGAATTTGTTTAGGTTTTGTTTAACTCGGGCAAAGCCGGGGGCGGGTCGCAAGTATAAATTAAATCAATGTTCCGTCTGTGTAGGCATTGGTATTTTCTCCTGTGATTCATTGACGGTTCTGACTTTCTTAATCTTACGATTTACTTAGTTTAGTAACGTAGGAGTTATTCTATATAGCAATTGCTGCTTTTTTAGGTAGTTACACTATTAAGGAAATATTCTACGTCGGTTTTTTGAGATCTTTCCAACTTAAGGGTAAACGACTGCTTCCACTTTGACTCTTTCCTATAGGTACCAAGAAAATACATAGGTAGGTACCTACTTGGTTGAGGCGTGCTCTTGTGTTACGTGCTCATTTTGGGTTGTTTACTTCAGTCAGCAGTCGTTTACTTTGCTCGGCGAACCTAGAATACCAAGAATGTCGGTACGAATTGGCCGTGAATCCCGTGAATAATTTCGACACCCCTGTATAGTTCAGAATAGTTAGGCACCATGTAACGCCAGGCGTGTTAAGCCGGCGCCGGCAAATCAATGATCTCCGTTCCCTAGTGTGTAGCTTCTGGAAGGGACAGAATGGAAAACCATGGTTTATTTAATAACAATCGTACATCGATAAACGCTAAAAGAAAAAAATGTTTCGAGACGACAGGTGCTACGAAAATTCACATCACGTGACTATTTAGATAGATTTTTGGCAACGCGCATGTAACAGCTCTGGAGTTGCAGGCGTCCATCATCATCATCATCATCATATCAGCCCATTATCGCCCACTGCTGAGCATAGGCCTCTCTTCTAGTACGCCACTTGTCCCGGTCCTGAGCTAATCTCATCCAGCAGTGACCCGCAATTTTCCGGATGTCGTCCACCCAACGAGCCAACGGACGCCAGGCGCTTCTTTCATTTGAAAGCGGCCACCATTCTGTTAACATTTTAGTCCACCTGCCATCACTCTGCCTAGCAACATGTCCTGCCCAATTCCATTTTAGTTTGGTAATGACGAAACCCACGTCATGCACCTTGGTGCGGCGAGGGATCTCGACATTCCTTACTCGATCTTGAAGCTTGATACCGAGCATGGCGCGCTCCATGGCTCTCTGTGCTACGCGGATTTTATGCACAGCCCCCTTAGGCGTCCATAGGCTACGGTAACTGCTTACCACCAGCAGGCCGTATGCTTGTTTACCACCGATGTGGTATATAAAAAAAAAGATTACTTATATAAGTTTCGATTGGCGTTTTCTAGCAACGATTACCATCTTAGCTACGCCCCATTTTCACTTGCAAACCATTTTTCTTTAAAAATATTCTTTACATTTTTTACATAAGTACAATTTCATTTCTTTAACTGTAATGTACTCAGAATATTATTCGTATTGATTTACTCGAGTTATTTAGAACATGATAAGTCTGCAACGATTTTGATAGCACACGTAGTGCATGAAATTATGACGTATAAGTAAATAACACTTCGACTGCGTGTGCTATCAATATCGTTGCAGACTTACCTTGGTCTAACTCTTGTTACTTCTAGTAGGTATAGAGACATGCATGACGGAATGCGACTTAAGTCTATCATCGAAGGGATCCCCAACTTATACTAACATGCACATGCATATAGCGTTAACACTGTCATATTAATGGATTAATTTTAATATTTGCAACTATTAATTTGAAATCATTGAGAATTAGGTAACTAATAAATTTTGCAATAAGCTGAACATGCTTGCAGTGCTGAACATCACTCATAGAATTAAGACCGTTCATGAGTGCACAGTTGTAATCACATTTGTATTAATAATAAATAATAAAACTAATAAACTAAACCTAATTCCAATGCTGATTAAATTTCATCTAAACAATTACTACAATCCCGGATTACAAAATATCTAAAGCGTCGGTTAGTCTAAACTAAAACACGGCTAATACGCGAGTAATATGAGGGCGTCGATTACCGATATTGCTCATCAGAGGTCTGCCGCACTAAGCACTGCTACAGTAGGTCTGTTTCATTCTACTACTACAGCTAAAACAAGTTAAAAAAAAAACACTAGCGGAGGACGGATTTTTTTTCGTATAGGACTATCATTAAATGTTGCTATACAGTTTTAACTCTACACCTTGGTCTACTAAGAAAAGTCGGCATCGACAGCGATTTTGATAGCCCACGCAGTGCAAGTGTTATTTTAGACGTCATAACTTCATAGACTTTTCTTGGTCTTAACTCTACATACATTTTAATACACCGTACGTGTTTTATTTACCCCGGTAATTAATACAAAGGTATGCTTACCGATTAAGAACTAATTTCAGCACTTATCTGTTAAGATGATACCTAACTTGAAATGGAAATTCCAATTTAATCGTTAGTAATTTTTTTATATTAATTAAAAAAATATTGAACGCGTCAGGAAATCTGATCAATAACGATAGCGGAGGCAGTTATAAAGTTGACCCAAAAATTTTTTATTAAGCTATGAGCTTAATCATATATGTTCCTTGAGTAATTCTAAACATTTCAAGCCTGGGAGGCAATAAGAAATGTGTGTCTACTCGGATTTGTAATGGATTCAAACTTTCAACCTCTTTTTAACCCTGTTAGGGGATGAATTTTACAAAACGCTGAAATTACTTTTCCTGTCTTTTAATAATATCCCCAAATACAAAGATTCAAGTCCCGCGTTCGAAAAATTTTTTGATATCCATACAAACTTTCAACCCCTTTTTCACCACCTTAGGGGATGAATTTTCAAAAACGCTGAAATTAGTTTTCTTGTATGTTTATAATATATCGTTTTACGAAGTTTCAAATTCCTAGCTTAAAATAAAACTTGAACCCCATACAAACTTTCATCCCCTTTTTAACCCCCTTAGGGGTTGAATTTCCCAAAATCGCTTCTTATCTCTTGTACACTTTATAAATGTAATCTAGTGTGCAAATTTCAACTTTCTATCTTTTGTAGTTTCGGCTCCGCGTAGCAAAAATCTCCAACCAAATTTTTCACCTTTTTACGTTTTTCTTGTAAAATTACTATGAAACTGAAAAAAACAAATATCAGCAATGAATTCTACGTCTTTGGTTTATACGAAAATGATACCAAACTTGCCCAAGTACCCACCAGGATCAGAATAGATTTTTTTTAAAGATGACGGGTGGCGGCCGTCTTTGTACCCCACCCTCCCCCCCACCCCAGGCTAGAAATGCTTAGAATTACTCAAATATCAGATGTGATGAAGCTCATAGCTTAATAAAAAATTTTTGGGTCATGTATGGCAGCGTTACATAACTGATTCCAGTACGATGTTTCGAATGCAAGTTAATAATAGCGGACCTTCGGTGCATGTTTGGTGTGTGGAATTAGTGAATGTTAGTGAGTGTTCCGTTTCGCACGGCCTCTGTAATTTGTCACGCGTGCTCCCGTGGGGATCACGTTTCGATGCACTCGGGTACACTACTCGATGTTACATGTACATTTGTACATATAGGTACGAGTATAAGTAGCGTTTTCCAAATGCCTTTGACTAGTAGCTACTCTGAAACACTTAAATTTGATCACTATTCATCACAGTTCAGTTTTAATGCAATATATTTCGTGTAGGTATTAGATTAAATTGCCAAAGTATTAAATAAAAAAAGTAACCTATTGCCGTAAATAAAAAACCAGGAATATATTTTGTGTACATAAACAATAAGTAGGTACCTAGTAAGTAAAAGTTGATATCTAATAGTAATGAGTACAATTGCGTACCTACATATAATATCTTGTATCACCTAAAAAATAACGTCGTGTAAATAAATAAGTAAGTAGGTAGGTAAGTTTTTGTAGAACAGCACACATTTTTTATTGCGCCTGCATATTTCAATAATCGATAATTAAATTAAAAAAACTCTTGCTGCGCCAAAAAGGGGATAATTACAACACTTCGCGGCTTTCCGTGGAGGCCTGAAAGACGACAGCAAAGTCGCCTAAGCCTATTTCAGGAAAAAGAAAAGATATTTTCTTGAAAAGGATTCACGGTATTAGGACCCGCGACCGATTACACCGTTAAATAAATTTATTATTTTGGTGTGTTTCTTCTTCCTTCTCTTCTTTTATTTGAATGGAAGTCTGGTTAAACCAATTGGCACCAATAACCAAGTTTTTGTTTCCTTCTGAAAACAAAACGAGACAACACAAACATATACCTATGTACCATCTCCCGCACAGAAAAATTAAACACTAACCGTTTTGTTGTGTGACCTCGTAACGATATTTTGTAAAATGTAAGTAGGGAAGAGTGCCATGAATAAAATATGGCACTCGTCTTGGATTTTCTTTGTGGATATTGGCGTAGAATTTAGTGTGACGCTTACTAATAAGAGTAATAGGATGACACGTCATCGGAAATAAAATCAGGCAAAATTTTCCAATGTCCTACCACGACCCATAATATGTATACCTAATTTTGAGGGTAGAAAGGCGGCACAAAACAGATAGGTACAGAAATCAATCTACATACAAAGCGCGCTCGAGCAACGCACACATAGACACTGCTCACGGACACGATATCTCGGACCGGTTGGGACCACTGCGAGCGCGAGTGCCATCCGCTTGAAACACGCGTTTGTGTCGTCTGTGAACTTTTTCGTGCAATAATGGAGAAACAAAAAAAGTTATTATAACTGTTCAGTACTTAAATGTTTGTTTAAATTCAACATTAAACGGTGAATTATCGTTTTCAAACTACCAGTTTAACAAAGACATTAAAATTAAAATATTTTAGTTATTATTAAATTATATTTCCATTCTTCCCGTTCCACCCTCAACAATAAATCAAACAACTAGATACGAGCTGATACGAGTGCTAGTACCACGACAGTTTTTTGTGCATATAAGCTATAGTTATCGACCCTAGAGCGACCGCCGAGCGTAGGTATGAAAAGTGAAGTACATACATGTAATTGACTTCTGTACCTATCTGTTTTGTGAAGGCGGTAAGAAAGATAGGTCGTGTCGTAAGTTTAACGGTGTGACGGTAGGCTTTCGCGCGAAGAAAAGGGGCGAAGGGGAAGGTTCCAGTAAACGGAACAAAAACACCGACGTTATTAGCGAGATTGATGTAATCTGACTAATCTATTTAGGGAAGGGGCGCTCAGTGGCGCTTAGAAGTGTCAATTAATAAATAAATAAACGCTTTTATAATGCGGTTTGTAGATATTATGTGAGGTAGATTGGGTACCATAAAATACAAATACATGGAGGACACCCAGTCCTATTATATATCCAGGCTGCCACAATAATCCTGTGACGTAATAAAATACAGTTGAAAACGAGTACAATTTGCAATCTCATAAGTACAGGTACAATCAGCCAAGAAAGTGGTCTACCACTTTTCAACTCTATCATCTGATTGATGCGCAGCATGTCTTTCTCTTCCACACCTCTCTGTCGCCCGTCATTTCATCATTCACTTGCATTCGTTTCATATCATCTCTCACACAGTCCATCCACCTTTTCCTCGGTTTTCCTTTCCTCGTACTTCCCTCCACATTCATTCGTAATACCTTTCTCGTCACATGACTTTCATCCCTCCGCATCACATGCCCGTACCACGCTAGGCGATTTGCCCTTACTTTTTCTGTTATGGGTGCAACTTTCAGGCTTCCTCTTATATACTCATTCCTTATCCTATCCATTCTCGTCACGCCACACATCCATCTCAACATTCTCATCTCCGCTACATGCAATCTCTTTTCGTCCGTCACCTTTAGGGCCCAACACTCTGATCCATACATGACGACAGGTCTTATGACTGATTTATAAATTTTACCCTTCAACCGAAGAGGCATTCGGGCGTCGCAAATGGTTCCCGTGACCTGTCGCCATATTAAATTAAATAAATTTTACAAAAAAGAAAACCGACTTCAAAAAGGTAAAATTTTAATTTAATTTAATTTAATTTAATTTAATTAAAATATTTTTATGCAGGTAGCAAGTGATGTTTGAAGTCTGCTGTGCTTATAAAATTTGAGGAGATCCCTCAATTCCTCACGGGCCCCATCATCAAAACTGGCGTTTGACAAAATAGGACTAACTTGGAACCAAATCGGTTAAGAAATACGGAGTTCTAAAGTGACATACAAAGATAAATACAATCGATCTGATGTCCTCCT
This sequence comes from Cydia fagiglandana, assembly GCF_963556715.1. Taxonomy (NCBI): domain Eukaryota; kingdom Metazoa; phylum Arthropoda; class Insecta; order Lepidoptera; family Tortricidae; genus Cydia; species Cydia fagiglandana. Next base: position 12,197,836 of record NC_085932.1, read on the forward strand.
CCTTTTTGAAGTCGGTTAAAATAATTAATTAGGTAATCGAAACCGTTTTTGGATCGACCCTTTACTTGTTAGGGGAAGAAATATACTTTTTTAGTTCTGCATAAATATCAGAAATGACATACAAAGGTGAAAGGAGGTTCTAAGGTGACTTACAAAGATAAATACGATCGAATCGCATGTCCTCCTCCTTTCTGAAGTCGGTTAAAATAATTAATTAATCGAAACCGTTTTTGGATATACCCTTTACTTGTTTGGAGAAGAAATATTTTACTTTTTTTTGTTACCTATGCATAAACATCGGAAATCATATTTCATATCGGTAATTTCACCAATTAAGAAATGTAAAAACCTGTGTTTATTTTGCATACAGGTGATCGTCTACTGGACATCCCTTGTAACGTTTGCGGTGACAGAAGCTCTGGCAAGCACTATGGAATATACAGCTGTGATGGTAAGTTTACAATACTCGTATGTATGAGTGCAGTGATTAGCAAGTTGCTAAGCATACGAAGTGTTCAAAATTATCTGCATATGCTTCTGCCCTTTTTAACGTTAAAATCGTGTCCTTTTGAACATTTCATTCGTTTGAAATAGGTACGCACCAATATATATATATAATTATACGAATATGTAGGTAGCTTAGTTGAATTTACGAAAATCATAGGTTAAGGATTGATAATATTTGGATAAAATAAAAGAAAATAAAATCAGAATCGAGATCGAGGCCGTTTTGTGTAAGATTGCGCCTTGTCTTTGGTGGTAAAAGTTTTAGAACAAATGTATCTTGTTCAGGTTGTTCCGGCTTCTTCAAGCGATCGATCCACAGGAACCGGGTGTACACGTGCAAGGCGGGCGGGGAGATGAAAGGACGGTGCCCTGTGGACAAGACTCACAGGAACCAGTGCCGCGCCTGTCGGCTCGCCAAGTGCTTCCAGGCCAACATGAACAAGGACGGTAAGTGGCGATCGATCCACAGGAACCGGGTGTACACGTGCAAGGCGGGTGGGGAGATGAAAGGCCGGTGCCCTGTGGACAAGACCCACAGGAACCAGTGCCGCGCCTGTCGGCTCGCCAAGTGCTTCCAGGCCAACATGAATAAGGACGGTAAGTGGCGATGGCGATTGATTCACAGGAACAGAGTGTACAGTCCGCTGCAGAGTAAAGGTTCCTCCCTAGCATAAAAATGTATATTAGGGGGGTACCTTTTTTCTACAGCTGACTGTACACGTGCAAGGCGGACGGGGAGATGAAAGGTGGATGCCCTGTGGACAAGACCCATAGGAACCAGTGCACTGTGTAATTTTGACTAGTTTAGTTTAGTTACAATCACTTTATGTAACTGAATAAGTGTCCATTGCACGCCAACTATGTACAGTCAATAACACAACAGAGCTATGAATACAGGCAAAGTGTCAAAAATATGTATACAGTACTTTATTGCCTGTACATTAAGGTCGTGTATACATATTTTTGGCACTTTGCCTGTATTCGTAGCTCTGTTGTTGACTGTACCTATGTGTGTTTTTCGGCCGAATCTTATGAAACGTACTAGGCAAGCAGATTGAAATCAAAGGAAATCTCACAGATTATGTATTTTAGAAGAAGAAATACATTTATTTTAACGTCACAACGTACCTCTATTGTTCAGTGTTCACGCCAAAACAGAGAACGATAACAGAGATTACAAAATTTCATTATCTCCCCCAAATAAACTCCTTCAGAAACCAAATTTCGGTGTTGTTTTCTCACAAAAATGCCGTTAAAGTGCCAGGAACGTGATCCCACGTGTGCGATCACGACTTGCACTTCACCAGTTTCGTTCGAGCAAAATACTGATACAACAATAGTCCGAAAGTAATGGCGCCACGGTATTGTTACAAAGTGTATCTATCGGACTCGCAGCAGGTTGTTTTGTACACCGCTGAAATATCGAGTGGGACTCGGTCCCCAGTTCGATTTCCGCTTGTCTGAGCTGTCATTACGTACGACGAATTGATATTACTTACGGCATTGTGCGGTGGGCCATTGTCAGTTTTATTCACCTGCCCAAATTGTCATTCGTCCCGAGGAATGGCAGAGGATAGTAGACACCTATTTATTTAATTATGTTATTACAGTTACGAGTACAGTAACTAGGTTTTCATAACGTTAAATGATCGGTAATCTCGTTTCATTTTTACGGCTAGTAGTTGAATTATAATGATTATCGATTTAAAGTTGGGTAAAGTGCCAGGGTAAGTAACCTAACCCTATGCTATTTGTTGCCTTATGGTATTTGTTTTTACTCTCAGTTTTCATCTAAAATGTGAGGTATGTATTTTAATTTTAATTTAGACATTGACTGCCAGCAACCCGCTTCTGTTTGTAGGCGCTTTTCGCCTAAGTTGAAACCCCACGATATCATGCACATATTATCGGCTACGAACGTAACGCGTAGCTCGTGCTGACAGTGAATGCGTTAATATGTACTTAGGTACATTTCGTTTTCGATTCAGTACGCCAAGAGAAACGCACTGTAATTATCTTGCCTACTTCGGATGTATATAAAGTATAGGTAAGTGCAAAACCCCCTTAAAATATTTGATAGCATCGTAAAGGCGAGCCTTAACTGAAAAAGTAAAGGCTCGTAAATTAAAGACACATTTAGATTAAACTTGTCTGTTTTAAGTTTGTAACACAGTGTAAATTCTTGTGTGTAAGTAGGTAATAAGAGAGCAAAACTCGTCACCGCGTCATGCGGGGTGCAGAAATCTTAATACACTTATATAGTAATAACTTATAAATATTCATAGAGAGCCATGTCGACCGCAAGTCGGGTTTCTAAATCTCGACGGGCTCACTTTGTCTCGCTAGGGTTGACAAATCTGACAATAAAGTTCTATTTTATATTGGGTATGTATAGAAATTTCTAGTAAAGACACCTAATCGATTTTATGTGAAGCGCGTTTGTCAATCCAATGATTTTAAGGAACTGCTGAAAATCTAGAATCATATCTGGACCACGCGCCGCGAATGCATGTTTGCGAAAGGTTCACGAACGGCCTGCGTGTCAAATTACGTAGATATTGTGCAGCGCGCATGCACTACGCATACGATTCACGATTGACGTGCCAGCGGCGCAATTCAGCTACCAATCTTCGCGAATTCGAGTCTCGTTTCAGGCGGTGATTTTTCCCACATTTCGTTTAATTCAATATTTATTTTATATTATAGGGTACATCGCCAATTACTAGCCACCCCCCAATTACTGGCCACTTAATTTGATTTCTATTTATAGGTGAACAAAGTTCATTTTAGTATATAAGGTACGAAAATCCAATTATTAGCCAGTTTTCAATTACTGGCCACCTATTCCAAAAATGAATTCTATTTACAGATAAATAAAACTCATTTTCAGTATAAGGAAAATGGCCAGTAACTGAAATTTATCCACAACCCACTCGTTCAATAACTGGCCGCCTCTTACAAAAATGAGTTCTATTCACCTATACACAGAATTCATTTTAGTATAGGTGGCCAGTAATTGAAAACTGGCTAATAATTGGCGATGTACCCTACTAGCGAACCGCACGGGTTAACAGATTATACACAAACCTTCCTTCCTCAAGAACCGCTCTATCGATAGGTGAAAACCGCATGGAAATCCATACAGTTGTTTTTGAGTTTATCGCGAACATACAAACAGACAAACGCGGCGGGGGACTTTGTTATATAAGATGCAGTGATACTTCCCTATACATAGAATGCTATTTCCAGCATTTGGTTAGACACCTAGAATCTCATATTCGAACGAGCGAGCGAAGCGAAGCGAAGTTCTTACATTCGACTTGGATCACGCGGCTGGCTAGCGGCACGTCCCGGCATTTCGATGTTTTTAAGCTGAACTATCAGAAGATAGTTTGATACTCAAGAACTTAAGTAAATTTGTTCTAATTTAAATGAAATTGGGTAAACGTGTAGTTGAGGGCATTATATTATAGTCATTAATTTTTGAGCAGGCTCGAACAAGAGGTTATTGAGCTAGAAGACCTTAAAATGCTAAAAAGCCGTTTGTGAGGGATCTTGCTATTCTGGTCATTTAATTGCAAGAAAGTATGGTCGAGTTTGGTATCAAATGAAAGTGCTCGGTTTGTTACACATTAATAATATTGTTTTTTTTTAATTTAAGTTTTTTTTTCAAAAATGATGACAATTTTGGAATCCAAGATGGCGGCCATGCACTATGTCATAAAAGTTGTCATGGGTGTCGTTTTATAGGTTTTAGGGGGCGCAGATTTCGAAAATGATGACCATTTTGGATTCCAAACTGGCGGCCATGCACTATGTCATAAAATAAAAATCGTCCTGGGTGTCGTTTTATAGGTTTTTGGGGGCGCAGATTTCGAAAATGATGACCATTTTGGATTCCAAAATGGCGGCCCTGCACTATGTCATTAAAGTCGTCATGGGTGTCGTTTTATAGGTTTTAGGGGGCGCAGATTTCGAAAATGATGACCATTTTGGATTCCAAAATGGCGGCCATGCACTATGTCATAAAAGTCGTCATGGGTGTCGTTTTATAGATTTTAGGGGGCGCAGATTTCGAAAATGATGACCATTTTGGATTCCAAAATGGCGGCCATGCACTATGTCATAAAAGTCGTCATGGGTGTCGTTTTATAGGTTTTTGGGGGCGCAGATTTCGAAAATGATGACCATATTGGATTCCAAAATGGCGGCCATGCACTATGTCATAAAAGTCGTCATGGGTGTCGTTTTATAGGTTTTAGGTGGCGCAGATTTCGAAAATGATGACCATTTTGGATTCCAAAATGGCGTCCATGCACTATGTCATAAAAGTCGTCATGGGTGTCGTTTTATAGGTTTTAGGTGGCGCAGATTTCGAAAATGATGACCATTTTGGATTCCAAAATGGCGTCCATGCACTATGTCATAAAAGTCGTCATGGGTGTCGTTTTATAGGTTTTAGGGGGCGCAGATTTCGAAAATGATGACCATTTTGGATTCCAAAATGGCGGCCATGCACTATGTCATAAAAGTCGTCATGGATGTCGTTTTATAGGTTTTGGGGGGCGCAGATTTCGAAAATGATGACCATTTTGGATTCCAAAATGGCGGCCATGCACTATGTCATAAAAGTCGTCATGGGTGTCGTTTTATAGGTTTTAGGGGGCGCAGATTTCGAAAATTATGACCATTTTGGATTCCAAAATGGCGGCCATGCACTGTGTCATAAAAGTCGTCATGGATGTCGTTTTATAGGTTTTGGGGGGGGCGCAGATTTCGAAAATGATGACCATTTTGGATTCCGAAATGGCGGCCATGCACTATGTCGTAAAAGTCGTCATGGGTGTCGTTTTATAGGTTTTTGGGGGCGCAGATTTAGAAAATGATGACCATTTTGGATTCCAAAATGACGGCCATGCACTATGTAATAAAAGTCGTCATGGGTGTCGTTTTATAGGTTTTAGGGGGCGCAGATTTCGAAAATGATGACCATTTTGGATTCCAAAATGGCAGCCATGCACTATGTCATAAAAGTCGTCATGGGTGTCGTTTTATTGGTCATGGTCATCATTTTCGAAATCTTCACACCTGTTACAAATAAGGTATCCTAGTAAGTCAACAACATCTATATCTACTATGGAAATGTACTTTTGATAGTAGTAGTACGAAATGTAATCTGAAAGGAATCAAGTAATATATTCCTGTAATGAGGAATCGACATTGATTCCAATTACTAGTAATTGTAATATTCGAAAAATTGATTCCTGATTCCTCAAATGGAATTGTAGGTTCTTAGTAATTCGGTATCGTTAGATTACAAAGTAATCTGGGAATCTGTAATCATTACAAAGTAATTTTAAGTAATCGTGGAATCAGGAATCAATTACGAAATGCCCATCTCAGACTAAGTAGCACTGCATTCAATTGATCTTTTTGGCGAACCGCGAGTTCACAGTTCGGGGCGAACTACTAGTTTATCATAGTGTAATTTCCCGTGGAAAAAATAATAATTTTTATGAAATTTGGCAGCAACCCGTAGGAAATGCGGTCTCCCCGCAGGTGCTCGGCGCTAATTTATTCACGAGCATCACTTTGTGCCGCCGCGGCCCGGATTACCTTTATATGTTTACTCGCTCGCGTAATTATACGCCCTCACGAAACTTGCCGCCCGATACTACGCCGTCGCCAACGTTATACTTATATAAATACATGTTTAAGTAAGTATTTATCTTTCTCGACTTAGTATAATAATTGGATACCAGCGAATACGAGTACATACGCCTTAAATGGACGTGTTAAGAACTTTTACCGTATCGTTGCACCGTGTCATATAGGTAAACGTCACGTCATGCGTAGTAAAACGCGATAAATAAGATTAAGCAGAAGTAGTTTTTGTGCAAATACATTTATAATATGTACATACTAGCAAATTTTTGTAAATAGGTAGCTCTCTAAATATACCCCTGTAAATTTCGTCATAAGTGCCTACTGGTGCCTTCACACATGTAGACCGTTAAATGAACATTTTAAGCATTTTTTTAATTTACCTAATATTGTACCTACTCAATTCACAAACTTGGCTACATTTAAAACTTCACAATATGGCCGCCATTTGACCAAAGGACTTGCTAAAGCATGGAAGACAACAGTTGGGTAGTGCAATATTAATGCGACCGCACGCTCAAAGTGAAGCGGTAATGGATCCGCGGTTCGCCTTCTGTTCACAAATGCTTACCAAGCGCTTCACCTCCAGCAAACCGGTACACGAGTACCCTCAAGTTGCTAATATTTGTTACGGATCTTGAGCTCAAACTGAACTTGATACGGTACAGTACTGCTGATGAATGGTTTTTTAATTAGATATGTACAGTCGGCGCTTGATGAACTACAATCTGGCTCACGGTTTGCGTCTGGCTCACGACGTGACAGACTGCGTTTTCATGGATTGTGATTGTAATTGTAACTGTAACTGTAATTTATTTGACAGTAGGTACAATATTATTGAAATAACAGAAGTTGTGGAAAGTTTCCAAATAGTCGGAAATTTCTTGTAAATTTTACGTCACGAAAAGTTTCAATGTCATGGCCATACAAATATGTGAGGAATATGGAATAATTTGCAATTTTGAAAAGTTTCCGCCGGCGCATCTGTAATTGATATTAATTAGCCAAGGCAGCTACCTACCAGTGGCGGCGCGTCCATAAAAGTCGATTCCCACCGGCTTGCCTGTTTTTGGACGTTTGAGGTGCGATATGAGGCTACGTTGTGCAGATACAATAGCAATAATGATAATATTGTATTGCTAGTCCAATTTTTGGATCATACGTACCTACCAACTTAAGGTAAAAAACTATTAGTTAGCCATGTTGACATGCATACGTTTTCGTGGCTACGCAAACTTTTCAGACCTACAGTTTACCGATCTAAAACTACATGACGTTTTCAACCCCATTTGCATCGCATCAAAACTTGTGATATCACAAAGCTGACCGCGTCCGTCGGCCAATCAGCTAACACGCTAACTCCAACATCGTCGGCAAACAGCGAAGATCGGCGCCGAGTCAACAGACCCGGGCACGTCCGACGGACGACTGCCGTCACCTAGGAAATTATGATTATACCGGCCTGCGTAGTGCGTGACTATTTGCCCGATCAAGGGATACACGTGTAGATTTAATTTATGAAATCTATATCTTACGCTATTGGATATGCAATGCCAAGATGACCATCATTGATAGAAAATGCCAATCGAAACTTAAATAATATGATGGAAATTGTCATATGACTTTGTGAACGTACGATACCACTTCGGTGGCAAACATGCTTACGACCCGCCTAATGGTAAGGTGTCCACTAGACCCCAAGTGACAGTTTACCCTGAAAATAAGACCTTGCTATAATAATCTTACTAACTTATCTATCACAGTATTCGTATTCTGGGACAACCATAAGCCCTCACTCGCCCGATCAAATAAAACATAATCCCCAATTTAACTTCATGAAATTAATTAAAAATCGATCAGTCTGCAACCAAGCCAGAGACTCCTCTCGATAATCGTACTTTTCAATTTTCGTCGTAAAAGTTAAAGGGTTTATTTAAAAAAGTTTTTCCAGGGTGTGCTCTTGAAATGTTAATCAGTTGCCTTTATAACAGAATTTCTTAACAATTACTCGATGTTAGTCATTATTTGATATAAAATTAGAATACTGTTATGTAATGGGTACCTAAGTTTAGATTATTACCTTATTAACTGACACTGAAATTAGTTTTCTGGTTAAAATTGCAAGTAACCTAAAGGTCTCTTAATTTTCATTTCCATTCCATTACAATATACCTCCTAGTTACAAACATTACATAAAAAAATTACATTGTGTAAGTAGAATTTGTGTCTTAAGAATCCCTTTTTTTAACCTTTTATCAATAGAAATACCAAAAGGTGTTAGTTTTATAAGCCACGACTTTTAGTAAAGGTTCTCCCATTACGATAAAGGTTTGCTATAACCTAAGTCGGCGAAGGCGTCAGCAGCCGCCGGCGGCGAGGGGCAAACTTTTCAATTACGGCCGTGTCATGTTACCCCGCAGCGGGTTAAATTAATTCTCTTCACTTCACAAAAAGATTCACCTTATACCTACCCCACACCGCCCCTGTGAACCGACACCGGCTAGTCTGGCGTTTTCCGAATTTTACCCCGAATATTTTTTCCTGCCCGACCCGTACCGTAACATACTGACGTTTCGCAATATTTATTTTTAATTTAACGGTTCGCGCTCAGGTTTTGATTGTACAACGCTACCTTTTTGAAGTTCTTTTGTGGAAGGTAATGAATTGAAACGCGGCCTCGTTACCGTTTTGATCGTTTTTCGCAGCAATTCTCTTGTTTCTTCTTATTGGAGCGCACGATTTGTTTAAAAGGAGCCGCAGGCTTATGAATATTAGCATAGAGGTAGGGTAGTGACATATTATAATAATATGTACCAGTTTACCAATTAGGTAAATACTTATAGTAGTTAAACTATATTTTACAGTTCGCCTAGTTGATATTACCTAGTCGCCTTTTGCTTATTTATGCTATAAATCATATCATCATGAATAAACTATTTATAATACCAGAAATCCTAATTACTTACTTAAGTAGTATCTTCGTTTCGATTATAACGTAGGTAAATTCTGAATCGTAAGGGCAACCCTACTTGGAGGCCAATTCGAACCTGAATTCCAATATCGTAATAAGATCATTTTGTTGTCATTTGCCCGTGCAAATTTCAACAAAGCTTTCGCCATAATGAATAGATAAGTACGAGAAATGTATGCGTGAACAGTAGTAAAATGACATCATTTTGATATCGGAATGGAAGTTCGAATTGGGGTCTTGATTGGTAAACTCATAAAAATATGTTGCATCCAGTCAATATACTCGTATAAGTACCTACATACCTACTAAAGTCGATAGGATACAAAGTTTTTTAATACTTTTACATTGTGTTCGACTGCTGGGCAAAAGCCTCCCCTGTCTTCCCCCCTTCGTCAAGGCTTTGTGCAAGCTCCCGCCAGGCCAGTCCCCACAAAATAAGTCCAGTGTTCATTTTGACCTGCTGCCTCAGCCTATCTGCAGTGCGAATTCGGTCGATATTTTGGCCCATCTTTACAAATGCATCCGGCAGACGTGTCTGGCTTGGGCCAGTCCACGTTTATAAATGCAAACTATGTTACAAATGCACATACTAAGTCCAATACATGCGAGACTCACCAATAAAGATAATTAGACCCTGCTTCAAAGTATACCTGTGTTTTGATATTAAAGGTAAGTAAGATTTAAAATGAAGGCCCATTTCTCCTTACATACAATTTAAATTATTAGGAACATATTTTACAAATTTGCCATGACCAATGAATACCTTATTAAACGTAATGAACCCCTAACGACTACACTGTTCCAAATTTGTTTTTATTGCTTTACAAAGCTCTCTGTTGCGTGTTACGGTGTTCAAAAGCTCATCGGATGCGTATCAAATCGAATACAGTAGATGCATTTCAAGTGGCGCTATAGGAACGCTCTTATAGTCTTAGTGTTAAAGTCTAATATAGATAGTCTAGTTTACACCGATGTTTAGGATCAGAACACGTGTTGACACCTAGGCCGGCCACCCCTGCTCGGTTAGGGGTGCGTGGGGTGACGTCAAAGGGTCGTATAATAGTGATTTTAGTGACGCTTGTGCAGCAATAAATGTAATAGATGTTTTTACCTGTATGGGATATTTGTTATGGTTGGTAATGAATGTTTTAAGTGGTGTGTGAAAGTTTAATCATTATGTGTTGGGTGATAGGCTTGTAGTCCCGTAGCGCTGGCTATATTTTGAGCCCTTAACTTAAAGTAATATTAAAGTCAATTTTTTTTTCACTTACGTATGCTGTTTTAAGATGTTAATCTTACATTTTGTTTTGTGTCACAGATATTATTTGCTTTTTAAGTTATTTCATAATTTGTGGTAATTATTTTTATTTTGAATTATATTGGAGAAAAGAATATTCGAGAGAAAACATGTAACTGTGTCGCATTTAGGATAGTTTGTATAATGTGAAAACATAGTTTGTGTCAATTACGTCCATTGCAATCGGATACTATGTCATACTATTCAAAATTACTCAAAAAATAATTAAAGTTAAAAAAAATTGCTGACGTAGCATTTAATCGTGTCAATATGTACATTACATGTTTTTGTGTCTTATTGAGGCACAGCTTCATAAGATTTTTGATAATTTTGTTCTAACAAGATATTATCATAACAAAAGAATATTAAGGTTACTAGAGTTCACACCTTATTAATATAAAAGGCGGGATAAATAAGAAATATAAATTTGTGTCAGTTTCATCCATTGCATAAACAAATAATACAAAAATAATGTTCGCGTTCATACGACGCTAGCGGGTGGCTCTTAACGGGCAACGCGGGCCATGCACGGGGAGCGGGCGCGGCGGGCGCGGCGCGACCTTGGCGTGGCGGCGGGTAAGGGCCTCTCTCTAAAAACCACACGATGCGTACGCAACGCATGTTTACTTCGCCTGCGCGCCAAATTAACGCAACTTATGCAAAGTTATACTACTACAAAGAGAACTTATAAATATTGTACAATGTCACCATTTAGCAAAAGAACTGTAAGTAAGTACATCTCATTGCGAGAATTAAGGTCTGTTTATATCTATACACATTACGGTTACGCATCATATACTTGTGACAATGACAGGGAAAAGGTACCACTTGAGTAAAATTTGCTTATTAATACCGTGACTTGAGGTAACTTTCATTCTTTGATAAAAATATTACTTCTTGAATATCTAATCAAGTCTAACTTCAATATATCTTAATTATATGGACTAATAAATTTTAATATAATCATTTTTTTTTCATTATAAATAGCACAAACCAGTCTTTCCATAATTAACGTAAATTATGCACATTATTTTTTTAATGTATTTTTTGTTCTTAGCATTTTTTTATAATAGATATTATTAATTATGTACACGTATTGAGGTTATTTAATGCATGTTTATTCTGATGTTTTGAATACATTTACCTTAAATAATAATTACCAACACTTTTGATAGTTCAAGCTTCTTGGATAATAATTACCTTTGGGTTCAATTGGCGTAAAGGACATTTTGGCAAAAATGAGTTATGTCCACTACCGTAGCCTCAAAGGGCTTAACTGACAAAACGCCAGGATATCTTTCCAGGAGAGCCAAAAATCAGTTTTGTTTTGAGAAAAAAATCAGACCTTTTTTGTTTGTTTGAATTAACTGATGCCTGTATGTGGTTTTTTGAGGTCTTTTAAACTGATTTCTTGAATACAATGCTTATTTACAAAAATAGCATGTCCGTTACGCCAAAAAACACGACTATTTTTAAAAAGGCGTCCCTTACGCCTCTTCTTTAATGTTTATCTTATCAGAAAAAGAGCGTAATGTACTAAAAATTAAACTGGTTTAGTACCATTTGGCGTAAATCCAACAATTTCGTTGCAATATTCGCAACTTGCATTTAGGGAACACTAGAAGTATAGTGTTCCCTAAATGCAAGTTGCGTACTATAATTTACATTTTTTTTTCTGAAAAATTATAGAGATGTATGTATTTACTGTCAAGTTTTCCCCATTTTTGTTATTTTGGGTACTTAAACGTGGAAAAGGTCGTTTTTAAGAAAACAATGTTTTTTTACACTCTACAAAAACAATGTTTTTTTTTTATATTTGTTTATATTACTTCAAGTATTGTTTAAACGCGAAATGAATCGAAAATAATTTGAAGTGGACTGTATGATTTTTACATTAAGACGAAAACTCTCTTTTGCTATTAAATATTTAAGTATATCGAATTCACGAGAAATAACAACTTAGAACAGTGCACAATCACATACCTTTACGTTGATGATGGTGAAGGTTCGCGCAGGTTCAGGCTCGCTCCCTGAGGATTCCAAGGTGTGGGACGTGCGAGCTCGGCTTACCGTTACCTTAACCTGGAATACCTCTCTGCAAGGCCTGCCACTCATCCACGCGCACAATGTAATTGGCACTTCTCTAAATTAGTCCGAAAGCACAGAATCTGACCGAAAGTTGGCATTACAATAATTCTTTCACAATTTTAATTCGGAGCAACGTACTTCTAGTTGGCCGATAAGAAGGTTAATCGCTGCCGGAAACGGCTAGTGTTGTATGTAACTAACCCTACCGGAAGTTAAAGGCTAATAGAGATGTCACCTAAAATCGATATTCAAACGAAAGTTGAACATTCCGCTCACCTAAATATGCAATATTTACGCTGTAAATAACATTAGAATCCGACAAAATACTTAAAACTAACATACTATGCTAAGTGGTGATACTAGTTTAGGTGATTAGTTCAAAATTGGTAAAGGGCACAGCTTCACGACTGGGCGTTTATACTGTCCAGTGGCTGTGCGGATGGTGGCGACACGACAAATCCCGTCGTTACCGGGATGCAGTTGTACGATGCGGCCTAAGGCCCAATTGAGTGGACTACATTGCTCGTTAGCAATGACGACAAGATCCCCGACTTTTACGTCAGGTTGTTTATTAAACCATTTATGGCGTTGTTGTAAGGTGTGTAAGTATTCTAAGTGCCACTTACGCCAAAAATCCTGATGGATTTTTTGGAGTAATTTCCACCTTTGGAGCGGACCTATTTTAACATCAGTCAGATTGCTTTCTGGCAATATCGTGAGGGGCTCCAATGTGAGGAAGTGACCAGGGGTCAACACCGATAGGTCATTAGGGTCCGAACTGACTGGAGACAGAGGCCTCGAGTTCAGCATAGATTCAAGTTGAGTCAATACCGTGTAAAATTCCTCATATGTCAGACGTTGTAAGCCTATTACACGCGACAGATGAGTTTTCACCGATTTTACTCCAGCTTCGGCTAAGCCAGAAAAATGTGGACTACCAGGCGGGTTGAACACAAATTCTATTTGTTCCCTTTGGGAAGCTTCAGCCATTAAATCCTTAAGCAGGTTGCAGGCACCTACAAAATTTCTGCCTTGGTCCGATATAATTCTTGAGCAGCGACCGCGTCGCGAGATAAACCGGCGCAGAGCTGCCAAGTAGGCCTCTGATGTGAGCTCAGAGACGAGTTCAAAATGAACTGCCTTAGTGGCAGTACACACGAAAACACAAATATATGCCTTGTACGATTTGCTGCCTCTTGCCCTACCTAACGAAATAGTGAAAGGTCCAGCATAATCTACTGCGGTAGACGAAAAGGGTTTCAACTGGCTTATACGAAATGACGGTAGGTCTCCCATGAGAGGCGGTGGGGCCATTTGCGGGCGCACCCGAAAGCATCTGAGGCATGACGAGACAACAGAATGAATTGCGCGCTTGGGCGAAAGAATCCAGAAATCCTGAGCAATGAGGTTGTGCAGGGTTTGTAAACCTGGATGGGAAAACCTGCGGTGATATTCCTCGATCACCAACGCCGTGAGCCGATGTTCACGAGGCAACAACATGGGGTGTTTCCTTTCATAGTCGAGCGTGTGGTTATGGGTTAACCGTCCGCCCACCCTCAACAAACCCTCTTCGTCAATGAACGGGTTCAATTTCCGAAGAGGCTTGTGAAGTGAGTTAGTCGAACCCTTTTTGATGAGACGAATTTCAGTCGAAAAGACATGCTCCTGGACATGCCTTACGAGAAATCGTATCACCGAATTGGTTTCACACGTCGACAAGGTCTGTGTCGAGGTTCTCGCTGCGGGATTCTTCAAATTATGAAGATAACGAAAACAGTATGCTAATATATTAACGATACGACGAAATGATGAATATTTCAACAAAAGTTGATCGACAAAATCTGAATTTATGGCACTAAACAGTGTCAAAACCTTTTCCTCTTCGAATGCGGATCCGTCACTTTGGGTGAGGTGCCTTGGCCAATCCTTTTCAGGACGCGACAACCATGCAGGTCCCGCCCACCATGACTTACACTGCACTAAATCAGCGGGAAGTAATCCACGGGATCCGTGATCCGCTGGGTTATCACCAGTGGAGACATGGTGCCAACAATCAGGAGCAATTTGCTCTTGAATCGCTGCAGTCCTGTTAGCAACGAATGTTTTCCAACGAGATGGACATGATCGAATCCATGTCAAGACCACAGTTGAGTCTGACCAGGCATATGTTTTAGCGTCATAATGGAAGTCCTTTAACGCATGACGAACGGACGCTACGAGATCCGCCAACAACACTGCCGCCAACAGCTCCAATCGAGGAATGGACAGCCGACGGAGGGGGGAGACTTTACTTTTTGCACAACAGAAACGAACAATAATTTCTTCGTCATCAGTAACCATGCGACAAAAAACTATTGCGCAATATCCTCGCTCCGAGGCGTCACAAAAGCCATGAATTTGAATGTCATGGGACAAAACCATTCGACGAGGTATGGAGAGTGAACTCAAACACGACAACTGAGATTTTAATTTGAGCCACTCCTCAGCGATAGGTGCTGGAACATCCTCATCCCAGTGGAGCCCAGAAGACCACAAGAGCTGCATCAAATATTTCGCAAGGAAGACCACTGGCGAAAGGAATCCTAAAGGATCAAAGATCCGAGCGATCTCTGAAAGAATCGACCGTTTAGTGCAACGACACTCTACGTTAGAAGTTTTAAACGAAAATGTGTCAGATTTAGGTTGCCACAGCAACCCTAGAATCTTTAGGGATACGTCATGCTCATGAACGTCCTCGAAATTTCGAAAATGTTCCGAGTATAAATCGGAATCCGACAAATCTGCAAGGAAACCCTGATCGTTGGACGTCCATTTCCTTAAATGCAAACGAGCAGAAGACAAGATTTTTACTAGCTCGTCACGAATGAGTATCGCATTTTCTACCGAATCTGCCCCTGACACGATGTCATCGACATAAGTGTCCCTGTTGAGAACTGCAGCACCCAGAGGAGCGGTATCGTTAAACTCCTGCGCCAGCTTCGAAATACACCACAGTGCTTGGTAGGGCGCGCATGACACGCCGTAAGTGACTGTAAGCAAGCGAAAGTCCTTAACAGGCTCCGAGGGAGATGGCCGCCAAAGTATGCGTTGATAATCGCAATCTTGTTTATCGACCAGAAACTGGCGGTACATCTGTTTAATGTCCCCAGTGAAAACGACAACGTGCCATCGAAACCGAATTAATAAATCGAAAATATTCTTTTGCAACTTTGGGCCTGGCAAAAGAGTGTCATTCAGGGACTTTCCGCGGCTATCCTTGGCACTTCCGTCGTACACCGTCCTCAACGGGGTAGAAACCGAATCGGGGCGTAAAATTCCGTGGTGGGGTATGTAATAAAAGGGGCCTTCACACGACGAAGGGGCCCTGACCTCCTCCATATGACCACTATCCAAATAGTCATTCATAAAGTTGACATACGCTGTCCGAAAATCAGAGTTAATATTAAACTTCTTTTCCAAATGTAGAAGTCGCTTAAGCGCGATTTCCCGAGAATTAGAAAACCGGGGGCGATCCTGAAGGCTATCGAAAGTTAGTGGGACCACCATTCTTCCTTCAGGACTCCGACAATATTTCGCACCCATAAGGTTTTCACACGACAAGTCATCTTTTTCCAAAGTAACAGAGTTTGGGCGAACGACATTTTCTATTTCCCAAAACTTCTTGATACTGTTGTCCAAAGACACCGACGAAACCAGAAGACACTCTTTGGAATTTCTCAAAGAGCTGTCATCAAATCGACACGATAAATTATTTTTAGGTGATACAGTATTAGGACTTACGACATTTTTTATGTCCCAAAACTGGTCCCTATTCTCCCTTACAGAGAGCGACGAAACGAGATAACAATCCTTGCTTATTTCAGAAGGATTATTGCGAGAACGACAACGAGAATGCTCCATATCAATACCACAGTCGCCCATCACTAGCCAACCAAAGACAGAGTTGACCCCAGCCGGTTGACCCTCCTCACCCTTCACTAATCCAGGTAGAAGGGATGAGACCATCAGACCCACATTGATCAAAATATCAATGGGTCCTGGTTGGTAATATTGAGGATCAGCTAGGTCCAGATCCTTTAGATGAGTCCATGCCAAGGTATCCAGGTGATCATATGGCATATCGGAACAAATATTTGATAGCACGAAGGCTTCGAACGAAAACTTATTATTTCCTTTTGAAGGGAATAATTCACACACAACAGACCCACGTGGGGCTGTTGATATGCTTTCAATTCCATTGACAGATCGGTTACACTTACCTATCGATAACCCAAGGCGGTCTGCACAGCGCTTGGTTATAAAGTTACATGCCGAAGCACAATCAAAAAGAATCCGAACAGGCACCAACTGTCCCGTGCAATCCCTCATGCGAGCAACGGCAGTAGAGAAAACTACTGGAGTGTCATTAGTGTATACCGATAATGTTGTCAACGGCGAAGTGGACTTTGACCCTTGACCACCTTCATTAACTTTTTCAAAGTGAAGCAACGAGTTGTGACGATTACTACATTTATCACAGCGAGCAGTTGACTTACAATGCTTCATACTATGGGATGGCTTTAGGCACACAATACAAAGTTTATTCTCTTTCACCTTGGAAAATCTGTCATTTGGCTTTAATTCTAAAAAATTGGGACATTTTTCCAGCTCATGGCCAGCAACCGCACACACCGGACAAGTTAAAACAGGTGCTGAGGGCACAAGAAGTGAGGATTTATTTTTACTTTTATTACCACTTGGCATTGCCCTAGCGTCCGCCACCTCTAAGGCACGGATCTGTTTATCAACAAATTCTTGCAAAGTCTCAAAAAGAGGGATCTCATTTGAGTTAAACTCAAGTAAAAAAGCCTCCCGTGTTGACTTATCTAATTTTCCCCATAATAAATGAAAGAGCATAAAGTTTTTGTCTGGTAAACCAAATCTGTCTAATACTTGCAACGTTTCTTTAAATATACGATTTACTTTTTCTAATTCAACAGCAGATTTTGATTTGACCTGATCACAATGTAACATTTTCTCATAGTAACCGAAAGCTATTTGTCGTTTCCTGTCATAAAAATCATTCAGCGCATTGTAAGCGTCAGTGTAACTTTCATCCGAAATTGGGTAGTTCTTAATTAAATTGAATGCCTTACCTTGACACGATGTCAAAAGGTAATGCAGCTTTTCAATATTCGAAATGTTTCGTTTATGAATTAATGAGTCAAACAATTCTTTAAACGACAACCAATTATGTAATTGACCATCAAACGGTTTTATAACAATTTTAGGTAACTTGGCCGAATTGTTTTCACTTTTGAATAGTTTCTGATCACTTTCATTACATGATTTTATGGCAGGAACCAGTTTCCGTAACCTAGTTAAAACTGACTTTACCTTTTGTTCGAAATCGACAGTAACCGAAAACTCCGCATCCATGTCTTTCGTTTTAAGCATAATTGCCTTTTGAGCGCGATGAAAATCTTTAATTATAGGAGTTAAATCTCCTTCAACATAACCTTCCAAATTCACAGAATCATGGAGCAGTTCTAACCGCATGACCGCGTAACCCCGCTCGACCATGTTCATGTCAACATCTCTATCATTTGTATCACTTTCCGAAACCATTTTTCACGCAATAACCACTGTTTTTATCGAAAAACAACGAACGAAAACTACGAAAAGCAAAAACAATATTATTGTCGCGAATGTTGACAGTTGACACAAGTGACAGTGACAGTTAACCGAATTGTTGCCACAGCACGAAACATAGACTACGATATGACCGAATGGAATGAGCGGAATGATCTGTTACAATGTTGCCAACTAAAATCTACTAATTTCTACTACTAAAAGCCACACTTCCTGTCAGCCATTAACCGAACTGAGAAAATAAAAGTTTACCCACAAGTTTATTACGAAAATATTACGACACGACAAATATGATATTTTAATGCAAAAATGGACGCGATTCTACGTGCACATCGCCTAAATAGCCTAAAATTAAAATGTCTAAGTTTTAATCATATTTTAGACGGCGGATTTAACAAGTGCTATTCCAGAACGTCAAGCTGACTAAATTTAGCCAGATTTTAGACGGATTCTAAAATTTCTAAGTTGAATTGAGTGTGTTGCCACTTTAAAAAAATAAGTGAACGAATGAATGAATGATATCTGTATAAAAACTGTGAAATCGTATTTTCTTTTGGGTGAAATATGATAATTTAATGAATTTTATTCCATTACATATATTTAACACTAGTGTACACACCTTAGACCACTAAAACGTTACTTTTTAATTATGTAATTAAAAATAATTAATCAAATTTTAATAGGCAACATTTAAAAAAATCTGCTGTCAAGTACGAAGAAGTTTGTAAACTTGTTTGTATTCCAATTTGTTTGGTTTTGTTTGTGGAAAACGTGGAAAATGTCGGTGTCGCGAAAGCGGAGCAATAAAACGCAACAGGAGGTGCTCGTAGAGCATCTCCATGCTAACTTGATGTTAGCAAGAGGTAAGCATGTTTATTTACTAATATGATGTGACATAAGGTGAAAACAATTTGAGATGAAGAAATGAATTCCTCTTTTCTTCATCTCAAATTGTGTCTCGAGTTCGTTCTAGCCGTCGACTCTAGAGCCGTTACCGGCGTTCTGCGTTCGTGTTCCATGGGACCTGAATGTAACGCCAACGCAGAACTCCGGTTACCACTTTCGAGAATGGAGAAGTTTAGGTACCGTACAAATATCGCCACAGCACCGTAACGACAACGCCTTACCGCATCCACTGCGCTGAAACTGAAGCTGCTAAAATAATCAGACCCACGAAAACAGCTGCAAATTCTGTTGTAAGAGCCTTGGAAGATCAACTTACTATAATTTGTAGGAGTAGGCAAGACCAATCTGTATATCAAATTATTGGAAATGTTACTTGTGTAGTGATGGACACCTTTGCACCTGGTACAAATCCCACTGGTCTATTTGACTAGGCTTATATTGGTTTAGTTGTAATGTTAATGATAATGACCTTGTTATAATCAACTACCTGTGTCATGAAGTTTTTTTTTTATTGTATGTATTTGTGTATGGGTAAAATGTGTATCTTTTCAGGAAATACGGCTAGCCCCAAAGTGGCAGCATTTTAGGCGGCCCTAACTGTTACTCTTAATAGTCACGGATGTCGAAGGACAGTGGCGGAGTGGCAGAGTGTAAGTACTGTTGGAATCAAAATAAAATAAATAAATATTAGGGGATTTTTTTACACAAATCAATCTAGTCCCTGTCCCTAAGTAAGCTCAATAAGGCTTGTGTTATGGGTACTAGGCGATGATATATTTAATAGATATATACTTAAATACATAGAAAACTACCAAGTCTCAGGAACAAATGTTTCTGCTCACTACAGAAACAAATGCCCTTACCGGGATTCGAATCTTGGACCTCTAGCTTCATTAGCAGTGTCACTACCAACTAGGCTAAACAGGCCGAGCAGCCAATGGTTTTTCAATTTAAGCTTGATTTTAGCGTGCACCTAGGCACAAGTACATGTTACATGGGAGCAATATTAAATGTGTCAGTTGTCTTAAGGTCATGTGATAAATTGTATCGGCTTCTGAATAATATGAACAGATGAGAATTATCTCTCTAATGCTTCAAGATCCCACACAAGAGGGTTAGAGGTAGAACCAGTGTAAATAACAAAGCAAAGTTTAGTTTGTTTTACTATCTAAGACTATATCATGTTTTTGCAGCTGTTGGTACTCCTAAATATAAATAACAAATAAAAAATAAATTCTTTTGAATTTGTGTTTGAAGATATTAAATTATACTATTTGCCTATTAACATCTAGAGCCCAAAACACAAGCATCATGTGATGGGTAATTTAAATGAAGTGAAAAAGAAATGTTGGTTTATATTGGTAACGCTGGAACTTTCTTGAAGTTTGAAACTTGGCTGAATTCACCTTGCCTTATGAACATAGAGCTATATCCTCATTTTTATATAAAACAAAATTCTTGACTGAAATGAAGTTTTGTACATGCAATTGATTGATTTGCTATATTTTTTATTATACAATCTAAACATAAATATCAGGGGGTAAATCAAATTTAAAAATATGTATATGTGTGCTCATAAGATCTTGCCATTAAGGCCATCGCATACTTTTTAATTAATTACATTCGCTAATTCCGCGTCAATATTTTCGATTAAGACTGTACACAAAGTTTCATAAAAATCTAGCATACTTATTGCCTATTGCTTAAAAATGAGAATGAAACTATGTTTGTATGGAGGGGAGAGGCGAGCTTATGGGGGATAATTTATTAACATAAAAAGGTTGCCTGAGTTCATATACTTCCAGAAGCACAGAAAACATTCTACATATTTCAAATTACATGTCGTAAAATTCCTTTATAATTGCAGATTTGGTCGCAGTGGACACAGAAGGTCAAATCTAAGTACAGAAAATACAGAGATCAAACGGAGGGCACTGGTGGAGGTCCTGCATTAGTCCGCCCACTGACAGACACAGAACTTAAGGTTTTGGAGGTCGTAGGAACAGCTGCAGTGGATGGATTTACCAATCTGGAGACTCCACTAGTAAGTCACCTTTTTTTAGGGTTCCGTACCCAAAGGGTAAAACGGGACCCTATTACTAAGACTTCGCTGTCCGTCCGTCCGTCCGTCCGTCCGTCCGTCCGTCCGTCTGTCACCAGGCTGTATCTCACGAACCGTGATAGCTAGACAGTTGAAATTTTCACAGATTATGTACCTATTTCTGTTGCCGCTATAACAACAAATACTAAAAACAGAATAAAATAAAGATTTAAATGGGGCTCCCATACAACAAACGTGATTTTTGACCAAAGTTAAGCAACGTCGGGCGGGGTCAGTACTTGGATGGGTGACCGTTTTTTTTTTGCTTTTTTTGTTTTTTTTTGCATTGTGGTGCGGAACCCTTCGTGCGCGAGTCCGACTCGCACTTGTTTTAAATAATAAGATGTAGGTCCTGATTTTAACTTGGATTGTAGCACCTCAAATGGTTAATAAAGCTTAGGATCTTAGGATATACAATTATGATGGCAATAACCTCCACCTCTTGGTAGACTCAGTAAGGGTCAGCACCCATTTTATAACAAAAGAATGACATCCATCCACCCATCACCTACAGAACCTTAGGCTTCCCAACACTATACGCCAAATACATCCATCCGTTCTGGCACGATACGGTGCGCGCCTCTGGCGCAGCTAGTAATAGCCAGTTACGCGGGCGAAAACTGAATTACAGTTTCACTTGTACGCGATTAAGTCCCAGTGGATAATTTTCATATTTTTTCTTATAAAGAAACTGTTAAGTGGCTTTTTGGATTTTCTACGAGATACATTCAGCCAAAGGTAAATTAAACATGTGTATCTGTGTAAGTGTGTGTCTGTCTGCGCCATCATAGCTCCTAAACGGATGAACAGATTTGAGTGTGGTTTTTTTTAATCGAAAGTCTTGATCGCGGAGATGGTTCTTAGCCATGTTTTTGAGACATTAAACTTTGAAATAAAAATGTCGAGGTTTTTCTACTTCTTTAAGTATACGAGTAAATAAAGTATAAATTTATGCACTTGTCACTTTGTTTTAGGTTGGTTCTGTTGAAATTTCAACACCGGCACCAGTTGATGAACAACCACCAGTTGCTGCCCAGCTGCCAATTGCTATCCAGCCATCAGTCGCTGACCACCCACCAGGTGCTGTCCAGCCACCAATTGCTGTCCAGCCATCATCTGCTGCTGTTCAACCTCCATCATCTTCAGCCCAATTGCGGAGTTCTCATAGGCCAGAACGTACTCTTCCTCGCTCATTTATTACCTCGTCGCAACGACGACAGCGGAAAAGACCTTCGCGGCCCAAACCAGCAGAATTACTGCAAGGGTCATTAGACCGGAATCATGAATTATTCCGGTCTACAATAACACAGGCAGCAGAGACCTTAGCCACTGCCATCAGAGTAGCAGGGGAGGCCATTTCCTCGGCTATTAGGAACCATGGTGGTTTACAGAACAATGATGGTGGTGGGCAGTCGGTAGAATATTTAGACGAAGATCTATTAGAGTAACAGTAGGAGCCATCCAATTTGTTGTTTCTTTAGTAAGTTAGCGATATTTATTGTTATTTTTTGTATGAAAATATTTGACCCCTCCCCTTATTCGGGCTTCTCTTCGCTCCAACTTTTCATACAAACATAGTTCTTATTTGAAGACGAGCCAACAAGTCATTAAATGTTTGTACACATATTTCTAAAGGGAATATTCCTTTGCTTTGCTAGCTTTTGCTAAAATTGGAGGTTGTCAATCTACATATCTAAGCTTAATGATTTTTGTTCAAAATGTATTCTCCGTTTAGTTTGAAACAACATATCTTTACAAAATTTTGACAAACCACATGTACTCGTTTTTAGAATATATCTACAAATCTTTATTGACTTTGATGGTCTGTTTTCAATTGAGAACGACGTACTTTTACGTTCGTATGAAAAGTGAAGCGGAAAACTAGCGTTTACTTGCAAAACTAGTGACATTTTGATTTACCAACAACAAGCGGAATAGAGTTGCAATTTTGCAAGTACGGTCGACCAAATTGATTTCTGGGCCACTTCGTACCTTGTCACAGTGAAAATCAATTTGAAGCTGTTAGAGATCTCTTATTATTATCACTGTGACAACGTACGAAGTGGCCCAGAAATCAAATTTATCTATTTAAATTGTTATGTTTGAAACATTTTATCTATAAATGAAAATAGTAGGCCATTCTATTTTCTAAAATCATTGTAGATTGCATGGAGCGGAATTTTAGTTGTCAGTTTGGGGTTCTTAGGAGGTAAACAACCTAAGAGTACTCGACCCTGAGAGGTCAGCTTGACCCCTAAATTCATGATGTAAGCTTGAAAAGCACAGAGCGCGGCACAGCGTCGTTGCGTGGCGGAGACGGTTTTTTGGTGAAGCCAACGCGGTCCGGGGGACGTCCTATCAAAAAATGAAGCAGTAATGACAGTCGATAGTTTCGGAAAGATCAAAAATGCAAAACCGCCTCCGCGCCGCACCGTGCCGCGCCTGCTCTGTGCGTTTCGACCTGTAGGCTGCAGTAATGATTTGTTAATACTTAGTAATTTTATTTTGTATATTGATAATTTGTTTTATTTGTAAGGAAGCGATATTTCATTTTAATTTTATTGTAATCTTTTCTTTTCAACGCTCTGTCAAATACAAATAGGTGGCACTCACACGCCATGACATCAAAATATCAAACACGTCGCAGTGACCGATATACCTTAGTACCTTACTACGTACATTTATGTTTGAAACCTTGGAAATGCTCATAATGAACTCGACGGTATAGACTGATAGCAGTACTTTTACCTATATACTGCTATCAGAATGAAATATCGCTCCGCAAATGGGTCTAAATTTCCCAAAAAAAACCTGTTTCCAGTATAGAATGTAGAACATTTTGTCAGCTTTCAAATATTTTTCTAGGCATATCCTAATAAGCGAAAAACAATAACTTGATTTGCCTTAAGGCTCATTTTAATTTACACAGAGATGGCAAGATTTATTTCAAAATATTACTTAAACTATAAGTTATGAAGGAATGTACCAAACTGTAATTGTAATAAGTAATAAAAGACTATGATAGTGTTAACTTTGTTTTTAATACATAAATATTACAAAGCATTTTTTTACGCAAGTCGAACTAGTCTCATAGTAAGCTCAATGAGGCTTGTAGTGGGTACTAGACGATGATATATTTTAGACATGTATATATAGAAAACATCCAAGTCTCAGGAACAAATGTTTTCTCTCCTCCAGCTTCATAGGCAGCGTCACTACCAACTAGGCTAAACAGGCCGACAAATCAAATAAAAAAAACAGTTGATGTTTTAATCAATTAAAAAATCTATTAATTAAAAATGCACGTCGTCCACGGGCTTCATTAAAAAAATTGACATCATTCTCTGGTTGTTGTGGGAGATCTTCAGGATCATTCTGTTCTTCATCATCCTCCTCTACTTCACTTAGATCTGTGATGTCTTCGTCACTCTCAGAATCGTCACTGCTGTCTGAATCATGATTAATTTCTAATTCATTAATCATATTATAAATTGTGCAGCATGATATTATAATTTTGGCAGCTTTTTCTGGACTGTAATGCAGCGTTCGGTGGCGATGAAGGCATCTAAATTTGTTTTTTAATACTCCAAAGCACATCTCTATGACCCCTCTCGCCTGTGCATGGCACCTATTAAATCTTGCCTCTGGTGACTCGGCAACTGGGTCAGGATGAGGTGTCATCAGCCACGGGAGAAGTGGGTAGCCTTTGTCCCCAAGAAGCCACTCCATCGCTTGGTTCTGAAGATACTGCCCTTCGAGGTGCTGGTGCACATTGCTGCTCCTCCAAACAGCAGCATCATGGGTTGAACCCGGAAAGTTAGGGTTTACGCTAGTGATCCGACCTGTGGCATCGCACACCACTTGACAATTTATACTATAAAACCCTTTTCTGTTGTAGAAAATATTACCCGGGGCTATAGGGTGGTTATTTGGGGGTTTGTGTATAGGGATGTGACTCCCATCTACCGCACCCAATGTATATGGCATTCCAAAATTGTCCTGGAACTCCCGCATTGCCCTGTCTTTCTCCAGTCTGGTCACTGGGAATTTGATCCACTGTGGGGTCAACCTTTCTATAATAACAGGACACACATCTGCCAGACTGCGGCTTATTGTTGGCTGACTTTGAGCTAGTATATTAATTTCTCCCACAGCAGTCTGGTAGCTGCCATGGGCAAAAAAGTTCAGTGCACTTAGGACCTTTAAATGTGGTGGCACCGTCCCCGCTCGTAGCGCATCGCCTTCACACAGAGTGTCCACTACGTGACGGCCCATGGCCCGCGACAGCCTAAACAATTTACGGAACTTCCGCTCGGACCGGTCAAATGGGTTAGACTCGTCTCGCAACCTCTTCAAATAAATTTTTTCACCCTCGCCCTCGCCATACTCCCTCTCTTCGGCCACCACAGCAGCTATGACGTATTCTTCATCCATTTCGAAAAAGAAATTCTGCAAAACTTGACTTTTTTGTGTTATCGTATTTTAAACGGGACTATTTTATTCGCCGCTAAAATTAGTCAGTTTAGCTTGACGTTTCTATGTTTTTGTTTAAAAAAGACATGTACTGAATAGCATTTAAGCAGCTAAACCTAAATTGAATAGACCGCCTAAATTAAGAAACGTCAGATTCAAATTGGTGTTGTCATTTGATTATGACAGCTGCTCATAGAATAGCAAAGTGGTTTAGCGACGCCTAAATAAAATTAGGAGGTTTAGCGGCCGCCGTAGAATCGCGTCCAATAGGTAACTTTTCAATTAATCCGGCCGAAGGAACAATGTTTAAACGCGAAATGAATCGAAAATAATTTGAAGTGGACTGTATGATTTTTACATTAAGACGAAAACTCTCTTTTGCTATTAAATATTTAAGTATATCGAATTCACGAGAAATAACAACTTAGAACAGTGCACAATCACATACCTTTACGTTGATGATGGTGAAGGTTCGCGCAGGTTCAGGCTCGCTCCCTGAGGATTCCAAGGTGTGGGACGTGCGAGCTCGGCTTACCGTTACCTTAACCTGGAATACCTCTCTGCAAGGCCTGCCACTCATCCACGCGCACAATGTAATTGGCACTTCTCTAAATTAGTCCGAAAGCACAGAATCTGACCGAAAGTTGGCTTTACAATAATTCTTTCACAATTTTAATTCGGAGCAACGTACTTCTAGTTGGCCGATAAGAAGGTTAATCGCTGCCGGAAACGGCTAGTGTTGTATGTAACTAACCCTACCGGAAGTTAAAGGCTAATAGAGATGTCACCTAAAATCGATATTCAAACGAAAGTTGAACAAGTATATTAATTAAATTAAATTTGGTAGGTGAGAAGAGATCTCTGCTAAAAACAATTGAAAACCGAAGGGGAAACATGTTGGGGCACCTGATACGTCACGATACTTACATAAAGTCTATAATTGAAGGCAGAATAGAAAAACAGAGAGGCAGAGGAAGACCGAGACGTGCATATATTGACCAGGCCAAAGAGAAAATTAATGTAGTGACGTATCAGGAGCTCAAAACAGTGGCAGAGAAAAGAACGGAATGGCGAATACTCCACCGACAAGAGCTAGGCTCTTAAGAACAATGATGATGATGATTACTTCAACAGAATCACTGCTGTCCTACCATTTATACAGGATGTCCAGTAATTAATGGACAACCTTCTAACCATCGACAGGGCACCTTAGGCTGGTCCAGAAAATTCACTTACAGGTTTAGTAAAAGTTTCGTGGTTTTCGAGATAATCGCACTTCTCTAATTTTGGTTCCTTGTTTCACTGTAATGATCGCCTAGGACATAAATGAAAAGATTTTTACCTTCTGTTTTTTGAAAAATATTCTCTAATAGGCCTGCTAACCAAACCGATAGGCAATACAGTTTTTCCATAGCCAAGGTGTATTTTTGGAAGACCTTAATCCAAAAAATACATTGTACTCTAACATATTTAAGAAGTCTGATCGCTTGTGGTGAAAAAAAAAACGTATGGAGAACAGAGTGGCCAACTTTCTTAAAAATAGTTTATCTAATACTGATTCTAAAATGGTATCACACATGCTATTTACATTTCTCCAAACAAAGATATGGCCTAGATGGTGATTAAAGTGAAGTATGGTGCTAACTAGTAAAAAGACATAAAAGTGCGATTATCTCGAAAACCACGAAACTTTTACTTTTTATAAATTTTACTTTAACATACTAAAGTACTATTAGGTATAGTAGTAGTTTTGAAATTTCGTATGTCTATTCAGTAAAACTTATTGAATATGATCGCATATTTATGACATTATATTAGAGTAGAAAAAGGCATGCGGCCAGGCTTACGTACTTCTATGGATTTAAATGCAAACGTTATACCTAGACAGTAACTTTCATAAGGTTAATCCTGTAAATTCCGGTATCCGGCCGGATAGTAAAATAATAGCCGGATAGGCCAATACCGGATAGTAACCGGATATTCGGTGCATCTCTAAAAAGTACCCACTAGTTCAGTTTAAATTATTTAAAAATTTAGTAACCCTATAAATAAAGCAATGAGCACATGAGCAGGTAGTGCAAGTACCTACTTAACAAAAAAATTGACAAGGAAAGTAGGTATAACTAGGTCATCCCACTTAAACACAAAAAAGCAACAAATATAAACCCGAAATTATACATAGTATGGGGGCGCGGGCGTATCTCTTCCATTGAATCTCTCTCTCGCATAAATATACAATAATTATACATTTTTTGTACATTAGTTGTGGGCGTAACGTACATTAAGCACTCAAAAATTTCCGATGCAAACGGCGTATCGTACACAAAGTTAGGAGTTAGTTTGAATTGGCAGATACGGCCAAATGCGTTGGAAAACTGTGTTCAAGCATTGATTTTTCATAGGGCTTAACGGACATTTTTTTCAAGTTATCGATACGTTAAATATACTATTCGATAGAGAAAAAAAATACTGAGTATAACAGTATTTTTGCAATTTTGTCCCTTACGCCCTTTGAGCCTACGGTAGTCGTTATATACAGTTTTGTTCAGAATTCCAAGCGCTTTCGTTCTGTATAGTGAAAATTTTTATATCTCTTTAAAAGTTGCCTTTACGACCCAATTTTTGCACAATGAGCTTGCAAAAACAGCTTATCTCAAGGGGCGTAAATGACCAGTTATAAATTAGAAATTCATAGATATTATCGTTAAGGTTACCGCTAAATATAAATATGCTTGTAAATGACTTACATGTCTTTTGTCGTCCTTTAAGCCCTTCATTTGTCTTGATGATTTTTCATATCGTATCTCGTATGGTCAATATGGTCGTAAAGGACATATTTTACTATTGACAATTATTATTTTACTTGCCCTTTATGACCCGCCCTAAAATTATTTTACCATAAGTATATGAAGCGAACAAGGTTGTAAAGGACTTTTTAAATATTTGTATCGTTTACTACCACGAATTAGTTTCTGAACTCCAAATTTAAAACAAATAACATGGACTTAGCGGTGTATAATAACAAATAAATAGTTTTCTGGGACCTATATTACTACATTGTAATGTTTGCCCTTAAATTTTAAAGCATTTACGCTAAGAGTTTTTTCGGCAGTTATCTTTGTTCATGGGCGTAAAGGTCTATAATGCCTAATAAATAAATAGTTTTATGGGTCCTTTATTACTAAAATGTCAAACATTACATTTCTCTTCAAATTAAAAACCTCAGCTCGGTATTTTTCAGCAACTATCATCGTTTTACTCGCAGTGGAATTTCTTATAGTATATTATATACATATATACATAATTTCTTATATTCTATAATATCGTTGTTTATCGACTAAGCCAATCTGTGTAAGAATGTCCTATAAAATCATTCATTCATTCAATTGTTTCATAATCGTTCTAACAGAAAATATTATGCTCCACAAAGGAACATATTTTCTTCAATAACTTTTAAAATTTATGAAGTCTTGTATTCAACGTACACCATCATCAATGTAATTGGCGTTGCTTGCCACGCTTTATAAATCACAAAATTAGCAATACATTGCGTCTTAAAATAATCTTAAAAAGTGTACTAAATATCGAATAAAAGTTATTTTTAAAAGTCGCTGATGTGACATTCTCATTCAAAAGGTAGGGACCACTTTGTCCTTTACCATAAGGACGAAATTTTATTGTATCTTTATACAAATAACCTGTCAGAGAGTCCTTATGGCAAGGATAAAGTGGTATGCGCTACGTACGTACATACCTTTTGATTGCGAACATCATGAATGTTGGTTAGTATTAGGAGCCTACATTTTATTTTTAAATATACTTACAACATACCTACTCCCACACTATGAAAAGACTTAATATAATAATTATGCCTCCGAATGAAATAAATACACTGTAATGGCTCCTCTACACCGGCCACTTGCTCCCTCTAACGCATAAATGCGTCCCTTGGAGTGGCCGGCGTTGGCCCATATCGTGTAGAGGAGCCATAATGTTCATGTAACAAGCACCCTACCCGCGTAGGTAGCCTTCCCCGCGTACGCCGTTCATGCCAAGTTTTATTTTGCCAAATAGTAAAAAACCGTTGTTGAAAATGACCCAAATTATGAATGTTGTCTCGATGTGGCATTATAATAATGTAGACGTAAACTTAATAACATGAATTTTTTTTTGTGGCAGATACATGATGTTTATAAGAAAAAAAAAGATTAAAAATAAAAGCGGTGGATGAATTTGACACACATTTGTTTGAATAACATATTATAATATCCTGTGAAGTACAACACTTCACTTACCGACTATAATTTTATTTTAGGCATTTTAGGTTCACTATTAGGTATTTATTAAATGTCATTATACCCGTGGATGAAAATGACACAAAATGCGTGTGTACGTCGGAAGCCACTTTGCTTTTACAGGGAAACAAAGAATTTCATCTCGAATATTCTTTTTACCGAATGCTGTTTAAAAAAAGAAATACCTAAATTTCTACCTAAGCAAATACCTAGGATGACACAAATTATTATTATTAGGTTTAATATGTGGTCTGAAAACTATATGTAAAAAATAGGCAACATTAATAATCTTATAACTTCAAAAGTTATTGCTATCGGACTATTGGGCAATAAAATTATTAATAGTAAATTATATTTACCTAAGTACATTGTAATTAACGTTGACGCACATCGTCATAATTTGCCGATTTTATTTAATTTGATTAATAAAGATATGTTGTACAGAGTAAGATAGAGAGGTCTTTATTGGCGGAATTTGTGCCGACATTGAAAAATGCTCTGAAACGGCTCACTCCCGCGACATGTTTCAAAAAGTTAAGATCCTGACCAACGAGTTTAAACCTAAACACTGGACCATAGAGAGCAGCAATGGAACACCTTTGATGGACAAGACGACAATTCTGGAAAGGTGGAGAGGATATTGTCAGCAGTTATACTGTGATAATAACACTTTATGCGAAGAGGAAGAATATTTGGACTACGCAGAAAGGGAGCCCGATATCCTCCTGCACGAAGTAGAGTCTGCCATCCGGAAACTGAAGCATAAAGCATGCGGCAGTGACGGAGTTACCACGCAAATGATTCAGAACCTAGGACCGGAAGGAGTAAACATTATTCACACAATCTGCCTAAAAGTCTGGAGAACCGGCCAGTGGCCGGAAGACTGGACAGAATCATCTGTGGTGCCCCTGCACAAGAAAGGATCTACCCGCAAGTGCGAAAACTATCGCACCATTTCGCTCATTTCGCATGCCAGCAAAATTCTCCTACACATCCTGAACAAAAGACTGGAATCCTTTATAGCGAGACAGATTCCACAAGAACAGGCAGGCTTTGTGAGAGGAAGAGGGACACGGGAGCAAATCCTCAACATTAGGTTGGTGATAGAAAAGTGTAGGGAACATAACATCAGTGCCGCTATGTGCTTCATAGACTATGCAAAGGCCTTCGACTGCATCAGCTGGAAGAAAATGTTCGAGGTGATGAGCGAAATGGGGGTGCCAGATCACCTAACCTTTCTGGTCCAAAACCTCTACCTCAGTGGTAGATCCAGGGTGAGGATAGGGGAGTGTGTGTCTGAACCTTTCCAATCGGAACGCGGGGTGCGTCAAGGATGTATCCTGTCACCGCAATTGTTCAATCTAATCGGTGAACATATCATGCGTAGGGTTTTAGAGAACCAGCAAGGCGGGATACGCATTGGCGGCTACCTCCTGAATAATCTGCGGTTTGCTGATGACACCACAATCATAGCCTCGACGGAAGCTGAACTCGCCGATATACTGGACCGGATTGATCGCATCAGCGCAGAATATGGTCTTCTGATCAATCGAAGTAAAACCAAACTGATGTTTGTCAACCGGAGCGGCCATCCACAGAGAACCAACGAGCTACGTGACCTTGATTCAGTACGCAAGTTTGTTTACTTAGGATCACAAATTAGCGATGACGGGGACTGTGATCAGGAGATAGTCAGGCGAGGTCAGATGGCAAAAGCAGCAGTGAAGCGACTTGAGAAGATCTGGAGGAACCGAGGAATTAACCGCAAAACAAAGATAAAGCTCATGCATACCCTAATCTTCTCAATCTTCCTGTATGCTTCCGAGACTTGGACACTGAAAGCCCGGGCACTTAGAAGGATAGACGCGTTCGAGATGTGGTGCTGGCGCAGAATGCTGAATATATCTTGGACTGAACGCCGCACAAACGAGTCTATCTTAAAGGAGCTCAATATCACCACAAGGCTATCCACCATCTGTACCCAAAGAGTCCTCAAATTCTTCGGCCACACAGTCAGACGCGGCACGGACACGCTAGAAAGGTGCATTATTACCGGGAGTGTCGACGGACGAAGGAGTAGAGGGCGTGCACCCAGTAGATGGTCAGATGTGGTACAAAATATTACCCAGACTTCGCTCCAGGCAACAATGCAGATGGCCGAAGATCGAGAGGCCTGGAGAGCAGTGGTAGGAAGAATAACCCATAGGAGTCACGTCCCTCAGACATGAGGTCACGACCACGAAGAAGAAGACAGAGTAAGCATCAATATTTTCAATAGCCTGCTACATCTACTTATATAACATCAAGTCCTCCTTTTCAAATCGTATTTGAACAATAAATATGAGATGGGTACCGATTTCATCAAAGGACAAAGGGGTGACCCTGCCTTCGATCCTCTTATGTGATTTACGTGCCTCTCCCGGCCGATAGCTTCTACTCCAAATATTGCTTGATGTATCTACCCGTAGAAAATCTACCGCTTACCTTATTATGTATGTATTATCAATATATAGGTATAGTTATCTTTTTATAATTAACTGAAACTATTTTCAAAACACTACTACAATATACCTATGCACACAGGTAAGTGTGTAATAAATACCTGAGTAAGTATACGAGGATCAAAATATCACGACAGGGGTGAATCTCTATTATCTAATTTAATTTTAATGTTGTGCGTGAACAAATTATTGCACTGTCATAGCAAATAAAATAGAACGCTTAATGGGATAATATCCTGCATCTGTTTAGGGGGATTTTTTGTAAGTTTACGTGATTTTAATTAATTCTTGCTGCTGTAATTTGATCGAACATGAGTGGTTTAGTGTATTTGTGATAATACCAGTTTATTGCTCTCTAAATTATTTTTATATGTTTGTTTCGAATACTTACGCGTATATGTACCAGTTAATATTTATCCCATCGAATGCCAACTACTAATCGCCTCGCTGTGGTTATTGATATTGAAATATTAATTACACCATTACAAGTCACTTACGTATATGTATAACCAATACTGGGATATCATAAATGCATTTGCTTTACACCTAAGTTTCTCACTAAACTTACTGCGGCGAACAAAGTTATGTATAGCGCGGAATGCCGCGTTGCACTCAAACTTGGACGAGGCAACCCGACCGCGGCGTTCAAAAACCGCTGCCGGTAACTTTCGACAACTTTTTGAGGGGATTTCGATGCTCATGCTATGCGCAGTTTAAACTTTTATAAGTAACTTTGTTCGGGAGGTTGAAATATTAATGCGATTTAAAATATACAACACCTATAGTTCGTTTTTTTAACATTAGAAAGAACTTGCAAGAAGGTAAGCGATCTTGACATGTCTTTTAATTGAAAAACGCTTTTTTTAAATCAGTAACTATTACTTATGAAAGCAGAAGAATATAATTGATCGTATTAGATTCATAATTGTTACATTTTTGCCGTAACTTATTTTTAAAATTAGACATTGTTTACCTTATTTCTAATGCTAAAAAAAACGAACTATAGCTAGGGTTTATTTTAGATAACTTACGCCACTTGCCTTCGTTTCGGTGTCGCTATCGGTATATAGTGAAATGCTGACATAGGATTTCAACGAAATATCGGCCTTAAAATATCAGATCTGGATATTTGGGTGAAAGATGATAGACTGAACCATTATTGGTACATAAGGATATATGATAGTACCTACATGCAACTTGTTGTGTTATGCAAATGTGTACTTACAGCACAATTTAAAAACCTATAGATTTGCAGTGTTCTAGTCTTCTTATAACACTACACAAAATAATGGAATAATATTACATCGTCAAAAACATTATAACGTTAAACAGTGTTATTAGTGAAAGACCACAGGTATTAAATAGCAATTAACAAAGCTTTTGTGACCCCACCTTGTCTAAAAACAAAGATAAAACTTTGAATGTGAGAAACCCCGTTGTCATCTCGACATTGTTGGACATCTATTATACGAGATGTTTGTCCGGGCCCGGACGGACTCCGTAGGGTGGAAGGTGAATAAAAACCTGGATATTTCTCATATTTATGTCGGTGCACTCGAAAATATCCCCTGAGACCGGTGGTTCTCCGCAGCGCGTTTGATACAGTTATATTCTTTGAAGGTGGTTACACTAAGGAGCATTTTTGCGCGCAGGTGAGCCAGAGCGTGGGAGGCTGCCCACCTGGCGCTCCCCCTCTGCCTCTTCGCTGCCCTCCGCCCTCGCTGGCTCGTTAATGATGATGTGCTCAGCCAGCAGACTATTTCACTTCTGAATACATCTTTCTCACTTTTGATGCTTCGTCCTTTTTGCTTGCAAAGGGAGCGCTCTCTCGGTCCTTTTCATTCGACGTTCGCCTGGTCGCATCCACCTAGTCAAGTCGGCAAACGCGTATCTACTTTGTGTCGGAAATGTAATGGAACAAATGCGGCTGGAATTAACGTCGGAACGAATGTCGGGATCGGGACACGGGGTCGTTCTCACCGGATATTTTCCACGCGATGATTCTGATGCGCATCTATGGAGCGTTAGTAACCTTTGTGGAGACCAAAACATCTATAATACTTGTAAAGTTGTCAAGTTTATTAGTTTAACGTTATTTCTAATCCAGTGTTTCTTGTTATTATCTTATCATGAGCAGCGGCGTATTATGGATGACTTTTTATCCATCTTTATCTACGTGATAAAATAACTGTCACTCTTTAACACCGTGGGATAGAAAGTGACGGACACCGTTTTATCACGCTGTCACGTAGACAAGAACGACCATCATATCCGTACTGATATCGTTTGATAATATCACATATTTTTTGGAAATTAAAATATGTATCTGCTAAAATGATACCGTGACATCTAGTCATCAAAGAAACCGATGTTGATGTGAGTCATTCTTATAAATTAACTAGACTAAAAGTACTAAAATATGACGCTGTGTAGGTACGAACCTAAAACATATTCTTACTCGTGTAGGTAAACATCTTTCCTATTTGAATCTTTCCCTCTTTGTTAACCAGTGATCCACAAGGCGGTTTTAACATCTTGATCGAGAATTTGTTAGGTGAAGCGCACTCGCCTCTTGGCGCCGACATTCGCCAGTCATGCTCTCTCAATACGTGACGCCGGGGTTTGAGCGCTTCATAAACTATAAGGAACGATTTTCACGTTTTTCATACCTAAATCTGGTAAGATATTTATCTTATTTTTATAGGTGCTTTATTTAGAAACATTTTTATAGCATAATAAGTCGTAGTCGCTCGGTAGGGTGCCCAGAAGGCTAGCCGCATTACCCCGCTGGATGACAATAGGATGGATATAGGTTGTATAAAATGCCTATACAGACTACTTAAAGCTTCATTTAAAAAATCGTTTCGTACTCTCTAACTCGTATTTTAATGTCTTTCATTATGTAGTAGTCACGTAAACTACTGTTATTGAATTAGCTTGGATTGGAACTAAAATTGGACAATTAATTGTTGAAATCATCCTTTTATCACCAATGCTTCTAATGACTCGTGAAAGGGGGAATTATTAAGTATCATACAAATTAACTAGGGTTACAGTTGAAGAAATTCCATAAAAATAAACCTCTTGTACCTATAGATTATCGACACTGTGACACTGGTATCTACGAATATTTTTATGTTGCGGTAATCGATTTATCGTTGGTACGTAATGCGTATAGATAAATAACAGATTCGTGTAACCACAAAGGCGTCTTCCGCCGTCGTCAGTCAATAAACCTTTTGACCGTTCACCAATTCAGCTTCGTGGAGCCTCCGGAGGCCAGCCGGGGCGGGATTATTGGGTCATTAATCACACCCCACCCCTGGCTAGTGGTGTGCCAATCTATCGAAACACGGGGCCTGTTAAAAGGTGTTGAATGTACAGTCTGTGCGAAAAGAGAAGAGTCGTGGAATATAAGGGAAACAAATGACTAGTGTGTTGTTTTGCCTAAATCGCAATTAGTCTACATCGCAAACGGTCTAGAACGCAAAATGCCCGAAATATTTTTTCCGTTTTATCTTAACTTGATAGCGATGTCGACGGCGGGGCTCCTATTCTTTGCTGTTTGGCCTTCGGCCATTTGAAGATACCTAACGAACCTAACATACCTATGTAAAATGTGGTGATATAAAAAGTGGGCATTTTGCGTTCTAGACAGTTTGCGATGTAGACTAATTGCGATTTAAGCAAAACAACAGACTAGTCATTTTGCGTTCTAGACCATCTGCAGATAACCCCGAAAATGTTGCTGCCAGAAGTCTGTATAGTAATTCTTAAAACCAATACACCTGGTAGCACCTATTATATTATGTATATGGCATTTAGAAGGGACTGCGTGCAAAACTTGCTGCAAAAACATATACCTACCATTTTGGTATGGTATATGACCTTTCAACATAGAGAAATACATAGTAATACATCATTGATCATATCATACCCGTCTATATTATAATATTACAATTATACATACTATACCCAATCACATAATGTACACTTTTAAACATTATGCGATGAAACGAGCGATAAATGACGGGGCTACACTTCTCTGCCTCTACGAAGCGTAGCACTCTACGGCGGCGTGGCGTAGACTTTACACTATGAGGCATAATTCACCCCCTTATTCATAAAACTTTACGGGCCTGATTTAGTTAAATTATATTTCATCCCATTCTTACAAATACATAAGTCATAATAACAGATAAGGACTAACAACTGCGAAGAAGAAAAATATCGCGGCTATAGTTTTCGCAATCACAAAATTTGAAATTAAAAAAACATAACGATATTTTGCACGTTTTATCGATATAATAGTTACGTACGACACTATTATATCGACCGCAGAACTCCATTTACATGGACGTTAGCGGTGTACATAAACCCACCACCTCCCCCCGAAGTGTCGGTGTGGGCACCTACTACCACCTACTACCTAGCCAGTAACTCCTAGGCGCTCACTACTAATGTTCTATTTGTAGCCACAACAACCTTTGTTCATGTTTTACAACTACTTATGGAAACTTAATAGGATTAAATAAATTAAGTTAAAGAGAGAGACGTAAGCTGTTTGTTTATATCAATTATATCTATGGGCCCGATTCGGATTTTGAAATAGATATCTTTTAGACATCACAAAGACATCACTTTCCACAGGATATGACTTAGAGATCCAATTCACATCTAATAGGTATCTTACTCTATCTAACGTAAAAGTGACATTGGTTGCCCGAATTGCGCTGCAAAAGAGAACTAGTTGATATCTAAACTATAACGTATCTAGAATGGATCTAGTACGTGTCGTCTCTTGTGAATATCTTGAAGTTCGAATACGGCAGTATATCTATTGCCTTACGGTTAAAACCAAGTTAAAACTAAATGAACTGTTAACTGAGGATAGACAAAAGGATCTGATGGTCGGCCGAGCTTTCCATTTCAGGAATTACTAGGACAGCTAGAGTAGGTACTCAAAAAAAAATACTTTGTCTCAAATTGTTAAAAATATTCAATATTATATATTCTTACATGTACTAAACTCAAATAGTCCATTGTGGAAGTAAATATTTATTTTATTTAATATCAGAAACGGTGTCTCAATATTACACGGAACTGTTAGGATAGGATGCTAACTATGGCAGCATCCTTTGATCGAAATGCATAATAAAAAACGTGTCCGGCGGATTAGTTTACTACATTCGGGACCTCAAAAACACAAAGTAACTGTTAAACGAGTGTTAAACGTTTGCAATAATTAAATGACAAACGTTTTAATTGTTAATTATAAGATTTCAGTTCCACAAAAGTAGGTAAAATGCTTAAATTGTATCACGAAATTACGCGCGTAATGTTGCAATTTTACGTTAAAAAGCTTTTATAAGGCCATTGTTTGCGGAGAGTTTTGTTTATAAAATAATTGGGGCCGATCGCCGCCCGCGGCCGCAAAATAACATAAACGTATAGTTTTGCCAGAGCTACGTTTTTCATAAACACTTTTTGTTTGCTTTCAATTCGCCAGGGGCGTCGCCGATAGATGTTTGAAGTTAAATCTCCCTTTTAAACGCTCCAAATGTGATTCAGTGAGCCTTTTTGAAGAGGCTTATGCGACTTAAACGTGCCTGCAGCTTTTCTTTATTGAGTTTATTTATTCATAACTTAAAAGATGTAGAGTGACTGTACTTTATGTATCTTTTTACTTTTATATGGATAGTTATTTTATATGAATTGCTTAATTTGTTTTAACCTACACGAGTTTAGTTTAATTATAATTAATAATTACTGAAAAGTTAACTACTTTTTCATTAAGAGGAAAGGGGATGGCCACTTCTCGATACAAACGTAGTCCCCATTTTCCTCTCTGGATATTAACATTATGGAAAATATTTTACGTTTGACCCTTTTTGGTTTTTGTGATTTTTGCAATAAAACAAATTTCATACAAATTTTTAAACACTCCTTACTCTTATAATATGTAATTAAAAATTCGAAAAAAAATCAAACGTAGACATAGCTGCGGTTGATATGATGTACTACTACAAATTGTGTCGAAATATTTTCAATAATGTTAATATCCAGAGACGAAAATGAGGATTACGTTTGTGTGAAAAGGTGATTTTGCACGGGTCCTTCACTTTCGTCTTAATTACTTATTTCCAGTGTCAGAATTAAAATAAACAAACAAGTCATCCAAACTTTGAACTGTCCAAGCCAAAACAACATGACTGTAACGGATCATAAACAAACTTAGTTTCGTGCGCCTTCATTTAATTAAAATCTCGCTTATACGCGTCACAGTGGAAACTAAACTCCCTTACTACCCCTAAACTATGACCCCTGTAAATTGAACCTTGTTGTCACAGGATATGGTGTAGTTTTGGTTGGATGTGTGACACAAGGGCAGGGGTGAAGGCCGAGAAAAAAAGCACGTGTTCGCTTCGGG
Organism: Cydia fagiglandana; assembly: GCF_963556715.1. Classification (NCBI taxonomy): domain Eukaryota; kingdom Metazoa; phylum Arthropoda; class Insecta; order Lepidoptera; family Tortricidae; genus Cydia; species Cydia fagiglandana. The sequence goes on from NC_085932.1 coordinate 12,236,700, forward strand.
ATTACACGCGCCCTATAAACAGAGGTGAACAACATAGCTTCAGTCGCGCCCCGAGCTGCGCTGGATTGACTCAATGCACGAAGTCCATCATCGTATATACAGCGTGGCCACAAAATAAGTGCATTCCCGTTGCCAGGGAGGTATTGGGATTGGGAGCAACTTTTACTATGGGACCAACCCCGAAATCGCGAAAAAAATTTGGCTATTTCATACATTTTGGCTGGTCCATTTTGGATGGTAAATTTTTTTTTCGCGATTCGTGGTTGGTCCCGTATTAGGCAGTAAAAGTTGCTCAGTATAATCCCAAAGCCTCTCTGGCAACGAGAATGCACTTATTTTTTGGCCATCGTGTATAGTTAATTAGTTTTTAATTTTGTTTCGCATTTAGTTTCTCATCATAACGGATAATGATTTTTTTTCTTTTTTTATTGTGGAACGTATCACATTATTACAATCTATAAATTGTAAATTGTAAAGGTTGTGAGCTTTAGAATGCACATGTCGCTAGTGACGTTGTCACGGTTGCAATTACTAAATTCGCGTTCACTGACGGAAGGTCAGCTGGCGGAATTGGTAACACATTGGACCGGCAATCCCAACCCACATCCTTGTGGATTCGAGTCCCACGTTGGCCAGAGTTGATTTTCTTCAATGTGATTGATATCTATATTTACAATTTATATAGATTATAACGGATAATAATAGAAATGCATGTTATGTAATAAATACTGTAAATAATACTTATATTTACTATGATAAATTGTGATTGCCTATGACTGTACTAACCATAAGTATGTATGTATTTAGAAATCTGGCGAAGACTTATAGTTCGTTTTTTTAGCATTAGAAAGAACTTGAAAGAAGGTAAGCGATCTTGACATGTCTTTTAATTGAAAAACGCTTTATAAAATTCAAAAACTATTACTTATGAAAGCAGAAGAATATAAATAATCGTATTAGATTCATAATTGTTACATATTTGGCGTAACTTATTTTTAAAATGTGTTTTTCAATTGAAAGACACATCAAGATTGTTTACCTTTTTTCTAATGCTAAAAATAACGAACTATAAAGCATCAAAATATTGAAACATGCCCAGTAGAGTCCGCCTGCAAATGCAATCCTCTCTTTAAGCCACGTATAGCGCTCATGCGGGCTGACACCTAGCAACAGTAAACTTATCACTAACAGTAGAGTAGTACATACAATTATTTAAGTGCGTAGGTACAATTAAAAAAATTCGACAGAGTGTAAAAATTTCAACAAGTTAAGCCGAGTTATTTAATAAATGGGTGTTTCTACGACGCTGACTGTTTATTAGCATAGTTTCATCTATATATATAAATGCAAGTGTCCTGACTGACTGACTGACTGACTGACTGACTGATTCATCAACGCAGAGCCGAAACTACAAAAGCCAGAAAGTTGAAATTTGCACACCAGATTGCATTTATAAAGTGTACAAGAGATAAGAAGCGATTTTGAGAAATTCAACCCCTAAGGGGGTTAAAAAGGGGATGAAAGTTTGTATGGGGTTAAAGTTTTCTTTTAAGGTAGGAATTTGAAACTTCGTAAAAAGATATATTATTAAAATACAAGAAAACTAATTTCAGCGTTTTTGAGAATTCATCCCCTAAGGTGGTGAAAAAGGGGTTGAAAGTTTGTATGGATATCAAAAAAATTTTCAAGTGGTGGACTTGAATCTTTGTATTTAGGGATATTATTAGAAGACAGGAAAAAAAAATTTCAGCGTTTTGTAAAATTCATCCCCTAACAGGGTTAAAAAGGGGTTGAAAATTTTAATCCATTACAAATGCTTTGAAACTTCGTAGAAAGGCATAATAGCCGATTACAAAAAAAAGTGATTGCAACGTTTTTGGAAATTCAACCCCTAAGGGGGTTAAAAAGGGGATGAAAGTTTGTCTTCGGGTGCAAATTTTATTTTAAGTTAGGAACTTGAGACTTTGTAAAGAAGTATCAAATTCAAATACAAGAAAACTAATTTCAGCGTTTTAGAAAATTCATCCCCCAAGGTGGTGAAAAAGGGGTTGAAAGTTTGTATGGATATCAAAAAATTTTTCGAGCGCGGGACTTGAATCTTTGTATTTGGGGATATTATTAAAAGACAATAAAAGTAATTTCAGCGTTTTGTAAAATTCATCCCCTAACAGGGTTAAAAAGGGGATGAAAGTTTGTATGGGGTTAAAGTTTTCTTTTGAGCTAGGAATTTGAAACTTCGTTAAAAGATATATTATTAAAATACAAGAAAACTAATTTCAGCGTTTTTGAAAATTCATCCCCTAAGGTGGTGAAAAAGGGGTAGAAAGTTTGTATGGACATCAAACATTTTTTCGAGTGTGGGACTTGAATCTTTGTATTTAAGGATATTATTAGAAGACAGGAAAAGAAATTTCAGCGTTTTGTAAATTTCATGGCTAACATGGTTAAAAAGGGGTTGAAAGTTTGAATCCATTACAAATGGTTTTCAAACTTCTTAGAAAGGCATAATAGCCGATTACAAAAAAAAGTAATTGTAACGTTTTTGGAATTTCAACCCCTGAGGGGGCTAAAAAGGGGATGAAAGTTCATCTGCGGGTGCAAATTTTATTTTAAGCAAGGAACTTGAAACTTTGTAAAAACGTTTTAAATTAAAATGCAAGAAAACTAATATCAGCGTTTTTGAAAATTCATCCCCTATGGTGGTGAAAACGGGGTTGAAAGTTTGTATGGATATCATACATTTTTTCGAACGCGGGATTTGAATCTTTGTATTTGGGGATATTATTAGATGACAATAAAAGTGATTTCAGCGATTTGTGAAATTCATCCCCTAGCAGGGTTAAAATGGGGTTCAAAGTTTGAATCCATTACAAATGCTTTTAAACTTCTTAGGAAGACATATTAGCCGATTACAAAAAAATTAATTGCAACGTTTTTGGAAATTCAAGCCCTAAGGGGGTTAAAAAGGGGATGAAAGTTCGTCTTGGGGTGTAAATTTAATTTTAAGCTAGGAACTTGAACTTTTGCAAAAAAAAGGTATAATAAAAATAAAAAACATGAAAACTAATTCAAGCATTTTTGAAAATCATCCCCCAAGGTGGTGAGAAAGGGGTTGAAAGTTTGTATGGAGATCAGATATTTTGTGAGTGCCGAATTTGAATCTTTGTATAAGCATAGGTACCTATTATGAGAATACAAAAAGAGTAATTTCAGCAACCAACATCAAAATCCACTTGACTTAAAACTTCATACAACTTGCTAAAAAAGAAAAGTACTTAATTTCAACATTGCTGGGATATGAAAATTATAGGTACTAAAGATGTAAAATGTTGAAGATAAGATTCCACGCGGACGAAGTCGCGGGCAACAGCTAGTTACCATATAGTCCAAGAGCATTGCTGGCGCTGTAAGGTATACCAAGTGGTCATATGACACCTTTCACAAATCCAGTCGTTTTTCAAAAGTTCCGTTGATTATGTGAGTTGTTGCGCACGGAAAAAGTATAATTTTCATACCTAGTTCACATCAGTTGCGCGTAGCGTGCAACGGTAGCAGCAGCAACCTGCAAATGAGTTTGCTTCAGTACTACTGGTCTAGTCACTAGCTTTAAACTTACGCTGTTACTCTTTATATGTATAACGTTCTCCACATAATATTTTCCGATTGCGACGATTTACCTACCGTCTTAACTTAACGGTTAAGTTTACCTAAAGGGGCCACTGATTAACAGTCCGCAGGACGGTATCGGCCTGTCAGTTGTTCGGAAGTGTCAAAATTTTGTTCTAACTGACAGGCTGAAACCGTCCGGCGGACTGTTAATCAGTGGGCCCCTTAAGTCTTAACCTGATGTATCAGTGTAAAATTGTTTTTTTTTAAGCTGACCGTTTAGAACTATGAGCTCGCATAGTCCTAAACGGTCAACTCAAAAAACCTAATAGACGGGAATACCTTCCAATAGATCAGGGGTGGGCTGGTGGGCAAACTTTGTTCATTAGGGGCCTATGGTATGTATGTAGTCTGGCCCTAAATTGTCCTCCACCGTGTATGCGATTTCTGCCGCGCTTACAAAAACAGCAGTAACTCATTTTGAAATCTCTTTTAATTGTAGAACATATCGTACAAGTACTACAAAGTATACAATTAAATGACATTTCAAAATGAGTTACTGCTCATATTGTAAGCGCGGCAGATTCAGTATCTATTTATGGATATATCACGTACTGTTGGTAAATAAGTTAGTGTGAACGCCACGGCGGGAAAGCAACGTATGCGCTCGCGACATGTGCGGACACAATGGCGACATTCTCATGGACTCGGTCCGGTAAGCTGCTTGCGTGACGTCAGGGGTGCACACTGCCGATGCAATTACAACGCTATCAAGTTTTATAGAGCGGCACTCTTTTGTGCACTACTCTTGGATTAAGTTTCTATAAAGAATCGGTGTTGGCTGGATGTATTGACGAAATTAATCAAAATTAGTTATTCGTGGTTTAGTTTAGTTTTAGTTTTAGTATAAGTTAGTCAGTAAGCTAGATTAGTTAGTAGTTTTATGTTCATATTGTATTGAAAATTTTAATTTATTTGTTATTTAGATTGTTATTGTGAGATAAATGAATAAAGATGTAAAGTATCGCAGAAGAAAAAACTTATGAGAAACATAATAATACTATATTTACTTCTAGTGTTGATGTGTAAAACGACCCACTTACAGATATATTAAATAAAAAAATATACATTTTAAATTAGTTATTATTACTTTTACAAGTGAACAGTGTTGGCCAAAACGTTAATGCAATTAACAATTATAAATTGAACCGTAAACTGTAACCGTCCGTTACAGTTTACGCGGTTCAATTTGTAATGGTTAATTAATTGCAATTAACATTCGGTCAACACTGCAAGTGGAAAAGTATAAATACTGGTAACCGAACAAGCGAAAGGTTCCAAAATTGAACCACGGATGTAGCGAGTAGTTCGAAAAGTGGAATCTTGAGCGTTGCAAGGGTTTCATAGGTGCAAGGGTCAAACAAACTGCTCCCGATTGATACACGCGAGGAAAACACTTACTATAAAACATTACAAATCAAACTAAATGATTCAAATGAATAAGTATCAAAGTTTGCAAGTCATCCCATCTACAACATAGGTATTAATAAAAAAGTCAGCAAAGATAAATCTCAAAACAATTTCGTAACGCAACGCAAATACGCCGGCTTATAGGGTATAGGTGCATTATAATAGGCGACTCGATCCGGCTTTCCGGGCCGTAAGCGGTTCACGCCGTAATCCGTGTAAAACAACAGCCAAGTTACACTGTCACGAACTTTCTATAGCCGATGGAAGTTAACCGGTTTTAATGTATTCGTACATTTTATCCTGCTAATCGATTTGAGCTACGAAATTTAAGAATTTGATTTGATTCTTAATACTTTTAAACGACCTGAAAACTTATTAATGATAAGTTTTAACCACACCTCCCGTAGGTACAACTTATTATTAATAAGTAGGGCACCTAGGGAAAGCCATGTAATAAGTGAGCATTCTTACGTTTAAGTACTTACTTATTTCTCAAAGGTGATCTTAATGAATAAAATTAATCATACACTTGTTATTATTTGCGAATAAGATATATGTATGTAAGTCTAAGTACACATAATTATGTAACGGTATTAGAAATATTAGAATGGTAATATTTAGATAACCAAAATTTATCCAGATTTTCAAGAGATAGTAAGATAACCGTACTGGTGCTCGACGCGTTCCCAGTACATGAGTACATATCATCTTGAAACTTAAGTCATTGTCAATAGAGGTGACAGCAAGGATCTACTGGACATTAGCATGCACTAGTACGTTTACCTTACCAACCTGAAATGAAAATGTATCCTTTCATCCTTGATATTACGAGTAAAATAAAAGTCTGCATTTTTTATTTATCTGGACTATATTTAGAATTGGATGTACATACTGTACATAGTTATTTGACATTGACACGAGATTTATCTTTCCCGCAACAGCAGTCCAGCACGAGCGCGGGCCGCGCAAGCCGAAGCTGCACGTGGGCGCGCTGGTGCTGCCCCCGCCGATGGCGCACGCGCACAAGCCGCACGCGCTCAAGCTGTCGCCACCCTCGCCGTACACACCGCTGCCGCAGACTTTCAACTTCCAAGTAAGAACTTCGTGGAACATACCTACAGTGTGGCATGCGAGGTTGCACTTGGGCGCGCTGCATTGCGCTCAAGCCGTCGATGGCGTACATAGACAAGTCACAAGCACTCACGCTGACGCGTCTCCTGTCCTGCCCTCGCAAACTTTCAATTTGAATACCTATAGTTTTGGGAAAGGCTGTACAAAATATAATTAAAAAAGTGCCATAATTTTATTATAATTTAATGCTTGTGTCTACATAAATACTCATGTCATGTCAAGATATAGGTACTTTCCTAAGTAGGTACATCCATGAAACTTTTTTTTGTACTCTTAAATTTAGCTGGTCTCAAGGCTCACGTATTACTTGTATTGTACAGTTCAGTATGAGCAGCAGCATGAGTGAGCCAGCGCCGCTGAGCGCGGCGTCGTCGGCAGGGTCAAGCGGCGCTGGCGGAGCAGGCGCCGTCAGTCCGCTGCCGCTGGTTCCCGAGCCGTTCCTGCCGCCGCCGCCGCTGCTGCACATGCTCATGTCCAGCGACAAGTGCCAGGTGAGGACTTGTGTGTTCAGTGTGATGTGAGCGCCGTGTCAACGGAGTGGGCGCCTTCAGTCCGCTGCCGCTGGTGCCCGAGCCGTTCCTGCTCATGCTCATGTCCAGCGACAATTGCTAGATGAGGAGACTTACTGTTGCACATATTCCTAGATGAACACAATGACCATTGAAAATATGAGACATGAGTTTCTACAGTACAGTTAAGTTTTATGTTAGAAAATGATTACAGGTGACTGTAACCTTGTGGATTGTGGATGAGACGTTTAGATCTCGTCTCTACAGACACGAAATATGAATTATTTAATTGATCAAATATGTGTATATTACTACCTATTGATGAATTTTGCCTTTGTTAGGAACTGATGTGGAGCGCTAAGCAGCTGCAGCTCCAAGGCGACCCCTCGCTCCTTCGGCCTCCGCCGAGCGCCTTTGGTGCTCCGCTGGCGCCTACATGGGAACTTTTACAAGTAAGTAAACATCCGTTTGGCTCAACTTATTAATTTATAGACACATTCAGCATCATAAGAAGCTTATCAGACAGACTAGGTATATGCGTCAAAAGTAGGTAAGTATATCCTACTTATTCTCTGATACCAGAAAGACATAATATGTATAATTGGGTCCCTGTAACTTCTGTTTATTCTTTAATGTCCTCTTAAATTAGATCTCCAAAAAAATTAAAGGATTAATTTAAAAAAACAATTAGATTATGACGTAGGTATTATACTTTTAAACGGGAACTGTGGAGATACTTATCGTATACCTTGCTACCTCTATTTGGTAGGTAAGTTTTCCAGGATGACAGATACTATTGATGTTGACTGTACCTACTCCTCCTTGCCTGTAAATAAAACCGCACCTATGATTGATTCGCCTAAAGCAAGGTTTTGAATATTGTACCTGCTGCTTGTTTCCGTTCCTTTTTGTGTTAAATGTGACCCAATTTCACATCGAAAAATATAAAAGTCGGAATAGTTGTCCAACAACTGCACGATACCTAAAGTTTTAAGAGGGTGTGTACATTGACATTTGTAGGTGGCTTTTTGACTCAAGGGGCGGGCGAGCACTTCCGATTGGGCGGCCGAGGGGTGACTTCTCAGCTTGCCTTGACTTTCCCCGCCCATTCGATACTACGATACACGGGTTGAGGTTAACTTTTGAATTATTTATATTATTATTATTCTTCTTTAATACTTACAATAATTTAGTGCAGTGGTTCTTAACCTTTTCAGTCCGGTCACCCCTATGACTAACTAGGGAACCTGATTTTACCCCTCCTCCCAATGGTAATAAAAAATAAAACGTGTACGTTTGTTGTATTGTTATATTAGGCTAGCTTATTACCCCCGTAAAATACCAGTTTTACCCCCACGGGGGTAATTACCCCTAGGTTAAGAACCACTGATTTAGTGTCAAACATACCTAGTAAAAAATTACAAATTAAAAGAAAAACCAAACTTTGATAGCTCAGTTGAATAAATGATTGGACCAGTGTTAGTGCTACTGCTAAATTCCAACAAAAGATGAGGCAAGTTTGTAGCTTGTATTACTGAGGTGTCTCCTAGTTGGCGACGGTAAAAATTTAACTACCTACTCGTATAAAGTACCTACATAGAAAACATCTTTCACTGAGATACAAATATTCATGCTCATAATGAATTACCCACAGGAGACGAGCGCTCGGCTGTTATTCATGGCAGTGCGCTGGGTGCGGTGCCTGGCGCCGTTCCAGGCGCTGACGCCAGCAGACCAACTGGTGCTGCTACGCGCCGCGTGGAAGGACCTGTTCCTACTACACCTGGCGCAGTGGTCGGCGCCGTGGGATCTGGCGCCGCTCTTGGCTGCACCGGCGGCGCGCGCTCGCCTGCCGCCCGACCCGCTGGCTGATCTGGAGCTCAACACACTGCAGGTATGATGACGTTCCAGGCGCTGACGCCAGCAGACCAACAGGTGCTGCTACGCACTGCGTGGAAGGACCTGTTCCTACTACACCTGGCGCAGTGGTTGGCGCCGTGGGACCTGGCGCCGCTCTTGGCTGCACCGGCAGCGCGTGCTCGCCTGCCGCCCGACCCGCTGGCCGATCTGGAGCTCAACACACTGCAGGTATGATGACGTTCCAGGCGCTGACGCCAGCAGACCAACTGGTGGTAATGCACGCCGCGTGAAGGGATATGTTCCTGCTACACCTGGCTGGCGCAGGGGTCGGTGCCTTGGGACCTGGCGCCGCTGTTGGCGATGCCGGCAGCACGCACGCGCGTTCCCATACCAATTTAAACCTAGCCTAGTCTATACGGTATGCACAAAAGGACAATTAATTAAATACAATCGTTGTCAGATGAGACCACCCCACACCGCTAGACCGTTTTGAGAATTGCCCTGCATCTAACGCAAGACTCGCCTGTTAGGTCCACTTGCACCATTCATTAATCCGGAGTTAACCGGATAAACCTGGAGTTACCTACCATTGTTACTAATACTAGGGTTTAACCGGTTAACCCCGGGTTAGTGTAATGGTGCAAGTGACGCTTAGTGCCGCATCGTTGCATGAGACTTGACATCGAATAAGCGACGCAGGCCAATAGATATTTACCTAACAGCCTTGCTTATGTGAAGTTTTGGAACGTGCTTATTTTATTAACTAGCTGGTATTTTTTCCAGGAAATACTATGCCGTTTTCGTCAGATAGCGCCCGACGGTAGCGAGTGCGGCTGCATGAAAGCAATCGTGTTATTTTCGCCAGGTTAGTTTATATTGTATTAGTTAAACTAACTAGGCAATTGGTTTAAGCATAATGTTATTTCTCAATTAAATACTTCTTGTTTTTATACTTAACTATTATAGAAACGTATATTTCATGAAAATCGTTTAATAATCACCGACACGTTGTGTTTCTTTCAGATACTCCTGGCTTGAGTGAGACGCAACCAGTAGAGATGTTGCAAGACCAGGCGCAGTGTATCCTCGCCGACTACGTCCGCACAAGATATACAAGACAACCAACGAGGTATTCAATTATTTTTGTTGAAGACGTGCTAGTAATAATAATTACGATAAAAGTTGGATTGTTTGATACGAAAATTCTATACGTTTTCTTAACTCAAGAGTACTTTTACGGTGAAATTGCACTTACAAGTCTGTGAAGCCATTTCAGTCAGTAGAAAAAAGCGGCAAATTAAAAAAATTGAGGCGGAAAATGGTCCCATAGAAAATTCGATTTCGCGCCCGACTGACCATAAAAAACGAAAACAAAAAAATCTGCTTACATCCTAAATACGGTACCTAACCTTCTTTAGCACTTAATTAGGTATTATACCTTCTGACCTATGCATATAAGCGGTCAAGATCGCAATAAACCGTCGGACGAGATCACCGCTCATCAAATCCTTGGGGAAGACATATCTCTAGCATGAGTGAATGTTCTTGGCTTACTTGGCTACATGATGTAGACATATGAATTGTCCGCAGATTCGGGCGGCTGCTGCTGCTGCTGCCGTCGCTGCGGGCGGTGCGCGCGCGCTCCATCGAGCTGCTGCTCTTCCGAGACACCGTGGGGGACGTCTCCGTCGCCACCTTGCTACACGACATGTACCGGTATGAAGCAGAGCGGTCAGCAACCTATATTTACTCGTGCGGCTTCGCTTATTTGGGCGAATGTCGTTTGACATTTTTTTTACCTAACGATGGGGCCAGCGTATCGTTCTATCGTTGTCTTGTAAACCGGGCATCGGCGGTCAAAGGGTTAAAGGAATCACCGTGAGGAAACTGACTAATTCCGATAAGGTTATTATAAGGTTCTCCATTGGGTTGGGAGGTCATTAGATGCTTTCGTAAAAGCTGCGTGCGTCAATTATCACATTAACACATTCAGTGCCAGCGCGAGCTACGCGCTACGAGCGTAGCCGATAACACGGGTAAACCGTATGTAGCAAAGCGCATATGAACAGAGAACCCGCATAGCGGGATGCTGGGCTATAACCGCGAAAATCGAAGTTCGCAAATTGCGGGGATTTTTTCTGTCACTCTAATTACGCCTTCGTTGGAGTAAAAGAGAAAGCGAATTTCGGTTTTCGCGGTAGCCGCTCTGGCAGTGAATGTGCCTGCCAGCGCGAGCTACGAGCGTACCTGTTAACGTGATTTTATTTCCGCGTTACTAGCGAAAAGTGCCTACGAACATACGAGTAGAACTCACCTAGCGGGTGGGTCGCAGTGAATCATGAATCTAGTAGTATGAGCGGCATCGTCTTTTAGACTAAGGTCGTTCTAACTGAACTAAAATTTAATCTAGTATAACTGGATCAGGCATGAGGGGGGAAAATGACCGAAAGGGATAGTCTCTGTATCTTTCAGGAGAAGTAGCAGTGAAAGCGCAATTATTGTTTGTCCTTGTAAGTCTCACTTTTTTTTTATTCCCCACCGTAAATTTTGTATGAATTATGGAGGGCAAATAAATTCGACCAATCATAGTGTCGCATTGCGTATGTTTTATCCCTCACGGAAGCACGCGTATAGCACATCTATAGGATCCTACCATATATGCAGTGAATATATTTTATTGGCAGACATTCTTTGCAAGCCGCGGTAAAAAACCAGGGCTATAACCGCGAAAATCGAAGTTCGCAAATTGCGGGGATTTTCTCTGTCACTCTAATTACGCCTTCATTGGAGTAAAAGAAAAAGATCCCCGCAATTTGCGAATTTCGGTTTTCGCGGTAGCCGCTCTGGACAACGCTAACAACATTTACATAATACTTTTTATTTTTATTTTATTTAAAGCCTGTCAACAGTTTATTTGACCCTCGCCATTTTGCGGATTTTCAATGGTACTAATAATTTCTTTTACTGGCAACAAGTACTCTTTGACAACGAACGTTGTATGTCATCGAATGTCACCGATGTAAACAAATAGAAAATATCTACGAATATATTCAAATATAGAGTCTGTGCGGAAAGAGAAGAGTCGTGGCAGAAACGGGAACTAACATTTTAAATTTTATATGGCAATCAAACCTTTGACACCTGTCTTGTAAAAAGTAAACAAACTTCTGTCATTGTATATTTTTATTAACAAAAACCGCAAGTTTTATGTATAAAATATTTTCAAAACACGGTGAAACCGTACATAAAACCACAAGAAAAATTATATTTAACATTGTTCGGTTTTGTCAGCGGGAAGAAAACGGATAAAAGCCGACTATTGACTTACAAAAAGTCGCGGAACGTGTTTCCGCTATTCGCGGGTATTGATGTTGTAATTGTTGTATTTAATATTAAATAATTACCTATTTAATAAGCCCCCTAAGTAACTTGTCTCCGGTACATAATCGGTAAGTATATTCATTCAAAATATATTAATTTTCATAAATATGCAGGTCATTCATGATCTTTAAAATAACTGACAAATAGTCTTGATACTTGCCATTTTATGCATATTTATATGTAATTTTTTTTTCAGGATTGTTAAAAGTACCTACGGTATCTCGAATAAAATACCGCTAAGTAGATGATATGCAAGAATTCGTAATCTACGTGCCGGATTCAAGCACATCCAGTTCCTCACATCAGTCCCTGGTTGTTCTGAAGCTAGCTCAAACATAAGTGACATTGAATATTTTAATTCAGACGTCGATTACAAAGAATAAAACCTTTTCATAAAAATATTTCTTTATTTGTAAGTTCGTTTACTAGGTTCTGTTAGTTACGAAATTATAAGTATTTCATATTTAGCAGACTTTTCGGCGAAGTAAAATATCGTGAGATGAGAGAACCGGACATATCCCAATAAAGCCTACCTACTTATGCACTATTTTTATTCATATTTATTATTAATAATGTACACATACATTACAAGTTTACAATGGGTGAAATATATCCCAGATAGTAAAATTACAGTTCTAATGCCCAATTTCTACCCGATCTACCCGGTTTTGTATTAAAATAACTGTTGGACTGCACAGATTAGGTAGTACATAAGTGAGACTCTATCTTGTTTGGTACTAAAATTACAGTTGTATTGGGCAGATTCTTAACTAGTTTTAGTAGTTTTGTCAATCGCACTGTCACTTTTTAGTATCTGAAACATAAAAACAAAAGATCAGAGGATTGATTTGACGAGCCGACACCACCACCAGGCTCCGTTTAGTAAGCCGTGGTAAAAAACCGGAACAAAAGGGCTACAAGTATCATGACCTTTAGTGTCGTACTATAATCACGTGACCAGTGTTGTCAGCATAGCAAAAACCATAAAATAGCACTGGCGCGCCCTCAAATCCCACGACTCTTCTCTTTCCGCACAGACTCTAAATGGTTTTATTACAAAAATGCCAAAAAAAAATTTCAAAGATGCGAAAAAAATTGTATTGAATGCAATCAAATACTTACAGCTTAAAAAAGACGAAGGATTACATAGCATTCCAATAAACAATGTTTTAAAGTTGGTTGTTGACATGACCGGTATTGACGTTTTATAGTGCGGTTGTATTGAACTGGGTTATCGTATCGTATAGGAAGTAACTCAAGAAAATTGGAGCAATTGCTGTGACCACGTTAAAAAAATTGAAGATGATTATAGGAATAAAGGTCCTATAATCGAATTGGAGACTGAACGTTTTATAATCGAGGTTAGTGGTCCTGAAAGCGACACAACATCTGATGAAAATCAGACTTTCTTCAGAGTCAGAAAACGCAGAATATATAAATATTGAATATTTAGGATCAAATTTGACGAATAGGTAAATTGAAAGAACCGAATTCTCTGTAAGTAATGTTTCTGACACTATACGAGCCAATGCCCACTACCCCAACTATACATGACGTACGCACATTATTGCCATACGTAAGCTGTTTGCAGCGACACTATCTCAGGGTTAAATAAACTGTTGTCAGGCTTTACAACATACTTTTTCTATCGAGTAGTTTAAGATCAATTTGTTTGTATACAGGATGCAGCCGGCGCCAGCACCGGCTTTTGGGCCGCCGCACCCTCCTCCCACTGATCATTGCGCCTCTCCTTAGATTTGAAGACAACAAACTTTCTTCAGAATCATTCAGTGCGCGACGCCGTGCTGCGTCGTAGGCTCGTAACATAAATTGTGGAGCGCAGCTTTCTGTCATCATAAGTAATGGAAAACTTGGAGGCATTCAGACAGATTATAATTTAAGAATCTACTTCTTCAACTAGAAATGTCACTGAATAATTTTACGGTTTAGAGTTTAGACTCACTTGTTTTTAGTCACTCGCGCGACATGTTTCGGACAGCCTAGGTCTCCTTTCTCAAGCACTAAGTGCGAGCAACACAGCACATGCCGCGCGAGTGACTAAAAACAAGTGAGTCTAAACCGTAGTATGTCTCAGTTGACAGATGGGATACTAAGACCTCTATGAGGTTGTATCATAATAAGATCAAAACAATAACAAATTGTTCAATTAGAATCAACCGCCATGTCGCACGTCGCACGAATAATATGAGGACGAAGTGACGAACAAGCTACAACGCGATTAATATCAAATCAATATCATATTTTAAAATCTGAATTCGCCTCCTTGACGCGCATGCAAGTCATATCGACGGGTGACAAGCAAAAGTCACTAAGTACTATCAAAAAATTAAAGTAACAATGCACTTTATTACACTTGTAACACGGTTCATTCTCCAATAATTTCAATGGTGTTAGTTAGTGACTTTTGCTTGTCACCCGACGATATACGCTGGAATTGTTAGGAATTGATTGTATGAAATTGAAAAATCATTCCGATGATTGAGGCGTAGGAAATGGCATGATAATGTAATGGAAACAAAAACAGCTGAATTGTATTGTATATAAAGATAGGTTTCTAAATGGTGTTTGTTATTTGAAATTTTGAGATTATTAGGAAATTTAGCATAGTGCTGTAAACATAACATAAAATCCACCGATTTAAATACACAGTCGTTATGACAGTAACTCGATATCACGTAACTATATTTTATAGACTCACTGTAACCACGTTTATAAGTTTCCTCTAGGTACTTATGTAGAATTAAAAGAATGTCTAGAGCTACAGATGTAGTGCATAAGTAATTATTTTCCATCGTATTTTCACGGAAAAGTACGAACGTTCTTCTTATTTCAGTTAAGAGTAAGTAGGTATATGAAGCAATGAGTAGCATAACAAATACGAACCTTTCCGAGAAAATACGATGGAAAACAATTATGCACTACATCTGTACCTGTACTGTAATATATTATTAAATAATGTGTCGAACATATCATATAAGTACTCTTTATCTCAAGAGTTTTTGCATTGCATTTAATAGTCATTTGTCTAGTTAAAAGACCTTCTAGTCGATGTATTTCTAGTCATTAAAAAAGAACTACATGTGTTAATCGTGTTATGTACATATATAAGATTTATTGTAATATCTACATATAGTTTTAGACGTAACTTAATAATTATTGATTACATACCATGGATAACATTTAAAGATACCGACTTAGTGTAAATATGTTTAAAACATAAAATGTACATAAATCATTCAAACGTTGAAGTTTTATTTACCTATTTCTACTCCCATCAAACATCTAATAAATTAATTTGTGCACATGTAGTAGGTAAGTACCTACATAATTATGTAATAAATTATTGCTTTATTTTAAAACTAAGTCAATGGCAAGTGGCAAACGAGCATACGCCCTGTGACAACACAAAGCGTGGCAAAAACTGTTGTTATCGGAAAATATTTTTTACAGGTGATTGACGATGTGAACTATCAATAAATATTTCAATAGATCATAGTTTGTAAGTTGAAAGTCAAAAACTGAGGTTTTTTTTACTTGTTGGGAAAGAATAAATTGATTATAATAATGTACTTAACAAAAAGAAACTTAAGTTATTCGAAGGATTTATTGTAAATAGTTCTTACAAAAGTAACATTTACAGTGGCGGATTTGCCCTAAGGCACAGTAGGCCCGGGCCTAGGGCGGCAAGATATTTAGGGGCGGCAAATTGTGACAAAAAATTCTCTGATGGTAACAAGAAATAACTCAAAATGTAGTCAATATTATGGGTGCCTTGAAAGGGGCGGCTACAGGGCCTAGGGCCTAGGGCGGCAAATACTGCAAATCCGCCACTGAACATTTAATACAAAATATTAACCAATCAGGCAATCATAGTTGTCCCATCGGCATTACTCAACTTAAAGCAGATATTTTTCACAAAAATCAGAGTGAGCCTGACAAACACACAGTTCACTTTTTATGAAAAAAAAAGTAAATATGCAATCAATCGGCAAGATATTTTATTCTGACATATTTACTTGTCCAATAGACCGTATAGCTTCTACAGTAGATAGGTCGACAGAATCGTCTTCAACAGGTTTTTGTTCTTGTGGTTTAGGTGCCTCCTTCTTTGGTTCTGATCTAGGAAAATCCAGTTTGGCCCAGGCACCAGGTTCTGCTTTCTTCAGTTTAATTTCGACTTTAGAAGGCAGCATTGATGCACTACTGTTCTCAATGCTTATGACCTGCAAAATTTTATGCATTTTTTTATGAATCCAAGGTAAGGTAATTCATTCTATAGTCCGTTTTTTAGCATTAGAAAGAACTTCGCAGAAGTAAGCTTGTGGTTCCAAATCCGGCAATTTTAGCGGTAATAACTTGAAGTAAATTATATGTATTGACCATGCTACATTAGATAATTCAATAATTATTAACAATTAAAGAGCCTGATAAAAACGCTTGCTTCTATGGAGTTCTTTCTAATGCTAAATAAGTTTTTGGCAAAAATTTCATTTTTGGTACAAGCTTTTATCGCTGACTGTACTTTTATTACGACAGACAACTAATACTCATCGAGACAATTCTAAAAACCCCTAACACAATTAGGTTGCGTTGTTTCATCACAGAGTTCCTATGGCTACCTCCTGTCTCCATCATCAGATCAGCTCGATGGTACCATAATATTGGATTGTCATCTGATTTATACATGCATGCAAAATTTCAGCTCCATCGCAAACCGGGAAGTGGATCAAATTTAACTTGCAAGATTTGATTACACACAGACAGACAGACAGACAACGGTCAGGTGAAACTAAATAAAAGCTTGTAAAAAACAAACTTAATAAATAACTTTTTAATATTGAGTAAGTTAAGAAACGCTACACTCTAAAAAAAAAAATTCTAAATTAAAATTGACTCCTACCACAGAGATCGGGGTTTTTGGTGCAGGAATGATTTTGTGTCTGATCTTTGTTTATTGTAAAATAAATACCAAACTATGAGTTAAAAATAAGTAGCTCTAAATGTGCTTAGAAATGAATCGGTTTTTACAGTTTTTACTTATTTTTTGGCTAGTGTAAAACATTCCCGCACTAAAAAACCCCAATGTATGGACATAATTATTTTTTTAAATAATAATTATATAATATAATACTTACACCACGAAGTTCAAGGTCCAATTCAAAAACGGCATCTCCCTCCTCCCTAAATACCAATTTGGTGTTCAACCTGATGGGGTTCAGCTTGACGAAGCTCAGTGTGGGGTCGTACTTCTTAGCGTACACGCTGACGATGACGTAGTCGGGCGTCTGGTGCCAATCCCAGCGGCATTTCACTGTGCCTGCAGCAGGGCCCTGCAACCAATTACATTTTATTAAAATAGTGTAATTTTTGTTACTTTAATGGAAAGACACAAACACCATTTCTTTATCTTTATCATTTAGAAAGAAAGTAAATTGTAAACTGAATTATATAATGCTTGGATTCCAGCCTTGTAGGAGCAGTAGGAGACAATATCAGTGATAAAACCTCCTGTTGTTCCTCCTCCCTAAATTTATTTCCTCTATATTATTTTATTCATATTGTACCCATATTTCATGTGTATAGTGTGAAAGAAAGAGTAACTATAGAGTTTAGCCTAAAATTTAAAATAAAAAATCAGTTCATTGTCAGCTAAATTAAAGTTAGTATGTATGCATGTGTTACATTGTATGATTATTTGATTATCATTTCACCAACTTAAAATGATTCTATGTCCCACAAACTTACTTCTTTAGTCCATTTATGAGAGCCTGTAGTGCACCCCGGCTGACTTAAGAAGACATTGAAGTCGGTTGTCCTCTTCTGACAACAAGACCAAAATTTCAGACCCTCATGGAATATGGGACAACCTGGATGATAAGTGCAGATTGTGTCGTTTGTCTGAGGACCTTCATATGATGTAGAACACCCACCATTCTTACAACTTGTACCAATGGTCACATTTCTGCAATTATATTGGTATTTAAATGTGATATAATGTTATCTTATAAATCTAACTGGTAAAATATCCTTCAGTTCCTAATGGTTAAAGCCGTTTAAGGCATGTAAGGGAAATAGCAGAGCCTACACCTAAAATTTATACCTTGTTTTGATTCAGAATGTGTTTGGATTATAATCTTTTTTGTTTTTCTACAATTGGCTAGTAAGTATTAGCCATAATCAGATTTTCTGAGATTATAAAATACAGCTTACAATAGTCTGAAAATTTAACAACTAAGTACCTTAGGATATATATAAAATTAGATTATAGTTTAATGACAATTTAATTTGACAATTGTATATATATATGTTAAAAAGTTAAAATTCTTGTAAAATGTTTTATTAGTCATGAAAATAATGACTATAATGAGTGACCAAAAATAACACAAGTTATAATAAATTACTTTGAGGAGTTTTATCAAAGCAACATAGAAAATGCTTTGACTTAGAGGTACTTTTCTACTGACTTGATATCATTTTAATTAGATTTGAGGGGACAATTTGGGTCACAGTTGTACAGATAATAGAGACTAAGAGAACTTAGTGAATAAATCATCTTGATTATTAAAAACTCCATAGAGATCTTCAAGATTTGATAAGCCAATAATTTATACTTTTAGAATTAGTACTCAAAAAATAGTTACCCGTCATCAGCTGCAGCAACTGGTTTTTGTGAACTCTGGACAAGCTGTTTCAGTGAATCAGCAATATGAGATTCAAGTGTTACCATAGGATAGTCAAAAGGAGGCCGAGTTAATTGCCGCCCAACTATTGGGGCTCGTACTTCTATCACATCCTTTTTCTCGAGCTCTTTGTCAAGAGCTTTCTTTTCTGGTTCTGGCGGTTTCTGTAATTTGGGAAAGAATAAATTGACGAGGGAAAGTTAACCTGATAATAGTTATTTGTTTTACAAGGGGGCAAAGTTGTTGTTTAACAGCTCATGCTAATATTGATACCCAAGTAAGCGAAAGATTCCAAAATGAACCATGAGCGTAGCAAGTAGTTCGAGAAGTTGAATCTTGAGCGATGCGAGGGTTTCAAGGCACGAGGGTTAAACAAATTTTGCCACCGAGTGAAACACAAAGTTTTTCACCACACCAATGCAAGGAAAATATCAACTGTAAAACATCAAAGTGAAGTCAAATCAAATGAATGTTATTAAATATTTATCATCCAAAATCATCATTTAAAAGTCCATTCTACCTTTATATTACTTTGCCTCACATGTGGATAAAATACAACTTTCTTATCAGTTTTTGAAGTGCAAAGTAAGCCTTACCGAGCTGGTGTGGTGAAAAGGGTTTAGCCGTGCAATCTTATAAATATACTAACCACATTCGAGTGCTTCGATAGAGTGCAACCTTTTATATTGAGGAATTCAGTGAAGTCCACACTTTTTTTGTTACAGCATGACCATCCTTTATAGGCGTCGTGGAACACGGGAGCTCCCGGATGATGCTGACATTCATCTATAGTTAAAGATATTGTCGATTAGCAGGTATTTCAAGTAAAATTAATAAGGAAACTGTAAAGGGGACATTCTGGAATGGAACACGAGAAATTTCTGGAATTTTCTTACCTTTGTCATTTTGATGTGGGTCAAATTGTTTGCCACAACCACGGTTGTAGCATTGGACTAAATTTTTATCTTCGGGCATTTTCGACGTTGCTTTTTCAATAGAAGATGTTTATATTTAAGAATATTGGAACAATTATCGCAAAGCGACCGAAATACCGAAAATCTGCACATGAAACTTCAAGTGAAGTGACAAATTGACAATGACATAATGACAGCTACAGAACATAGATGTAGGATCCTATAGACGTACGTGCTAAACGTGCGCATCCGTGAGGGACAAAACCAAGACAGAACCAAGGCCTGTTCACTTCCTAAGAAAGTTATGTCCCCAAATAATTGCGCATGTGTGCGCCTGAAGCTTCTATGTGTGCGTTGGCCTCCGAGAAAAAGTTGCGAGTAATAAAAATAAAAACATTTTTCTACAGCAACATTGCTCCCAACTCTGATTTAAATTATCACGAATTTTATACATAATTAATCATAAAACGGGACTTAAAACGCTTAAAACTTAATTACACGCGATTAAGTTTTATAATGAATATTTGCTTCCAACTGTCTTTATCAATGTTCATAAAATATATGGAGGGTAGGTACGTCTACCCACCATAATAAAAAAATATATTTGTCAGTGACTCTGTCCAACTGCTGTGGTTAAAGTTCATAACGAACATTTTATTTATTAAATCTTTAAATAATAAATACAACGTAGCGGTACAACCACTTAAGACTGTAAGTCTGTACCTACATAGATTACAGCAATGCACATAGAAAATGTGCTAAATGCGGAGCAACGGCTGTTGAAGCAGCCAGAGTGAAATTTATACAGCTTTAGTGGGTACAGAAGGAACCGAGTCATAACGCATCTGGAAAGCGTATTAATTAACCGTGAAGAAATGTATGAATACAAGTTAGAAATCTGTGTAAAATGCCGTGTGTAAAGTGTAGTGTATCTGTGTGTAAAGTGTAATAGGTAGGCATGCCTAATGTTATTTGTATAATACTGAAAACTTTGTGAATGCGCTTTATTAATGTCTATTTTTATTAAGTTGTCAGGGTTTAATTTTCAGTGTATATTTCTATATGTAAAACATAATACAATGTTATAAACATAAATATGCCTTTTATTTAAATCAATAGATAATACCACAAACAAGGGGTAATATTTGCATCTTTCATATATCTCGTGATATGAAGATAACAAATATGTTTATCAACATAATTACTATATACCTATAATACCAATACCCGCCAGGCTAAACCGGTTGTTGACTTTAGTTCCATTGGTACACATCGAGGGCGCCAGTAGTATAAACGTATAAACGGTTGGGGACATTTTTTTGTATGGAGTTACCGTTCTTCTCCTAGTGAGTATTATATTCTTTGGACAGAACATACTCAATGATGCGACACTATGATTGGTCGAGTTTATTTATTTGCGCACCATAACCTGAGGGCCTACCGCGAACCACGTTCGACGTGTTACCTCTCTGTCGCACTTGTTAATTTGTACGTGTGACAGGGAGCCAACACGTCGAACGTAGTTCGCGGTATGCCCTCTGGCCCAAGGAGTATAAGCCCTAATCCTTGTGCCCATATTTTCTAGCCGTAACAGACTCAAATAAACTCGGCCACTCATAGTGTCGCATTTTGGTCGCATTGCGTATGTTGTATGTTCTGTCCCTCATGGACGCACGCCTATAGCACGTCTATAGGATCCTACCATTTATGCTTCTCGGAGTTTATAGTCGGTCAAGCAACATTCTCAGTGGAAGATGGAGCGAAAGTCAAATTTTCTATGAGACGATAACCTATAATTTTATTACTTTGCTATTTGCGATAAACCTTTATTTCCTACTGACGGACGTTATTTGACAGAGTATAAGTACAACATTTTTTTTATTTTGCATGAACAAAAATAGATTGCACAAATGGAAATTTAACGCACTTTTTAGCTAGACTTGTAAACGTAACCCATAAACAAGTGTTTCCGGGTTGTTGTCAATTATGATGTCATTTTTGTTCGTGTTTATTTATTTTCTTTAGATTCGGCAAACCGGTAGTAATATTTAATTGCATTGCTGATGCGGTTTCTTCTTCAAAAGATAAATGCGGTAAATGAACACGGTCCGAAAACAAAATGACATCTTTGTTGAAGATAAGTAAGTCTATATTCATCTTTATTGCACTTACTTTTGCTTCTAAATGGGCATACCTACATTACTTTAACAAGAAGGAAAAGAAAATAGCGCCAAAAGAAATACACGAAGTTTTGATGTTTTCTCATGGACTCGGAGAGTTACAAAGAAGCAAATATTCAAGATGCGTCGTTACACAGAGCATGGATCGATTGTTATATTTTGTAAACTCCCCAAGATACACATTGGACATATGCATGTACGTTTTGACTAATCTGGATTTGGCCCAGACAGTGTTAAAGCAGCATTTGAAAGGAGTAAAAGTTCGTGTAATAGTTGATGCTGACATGGCGTATGCTTCTGGTTCTCACATAAGAAAATTGGAGAAACAAGGTATTCCAGTCAGGTGGATGAAATCAACAAATCTTATGCACCATAAGTTCTCATTGATAGATGCGTCGGGCGAAAACCAAGCTGCTGTGCCGGTGGTGATAATGGGATCTCTCAACTGGACCAATCAAGCTTTGAGTGGCAACTGGGAAGATGTTACAGTCACCTCACAAAGGGAAATTGTTGACAAGTACAGACTGGAGTTTGATCGACTTTGGGTTCTATTTAAACCAATAGTAGATAAGTATTAATGTCCCATGCACAAACACATTGCTAGACCCCTGTGCGGAAAGAGAAGAGTCGTAGAATGTATGGGCTTCCCTACATTTCATGACTCTTCTCTATCCGCACAGACTATTGTGGAATTGTAGTGCTGGCAGAATATATTAAATTATAAGAAAAAAATAGAAATATTAGAAGAACAAAGAATAGATCCATAATGTCAGTTTTTAAACACGTGACCCTGTGCGGCTCTCCATAAGCATGCAAGAAATACCCTCTCACTTGTGCAGATTAATCCACAAGACTTGCACTCTCACTGTAGGTTATGATTCTATTACTTATTAAGTACCTACTAAAATAGTTATAAGTAAATAATAATGTGTTCAATGGGCATTAAATGTGTATTAAAGTGATAATTAATTATTTTCTAAAAGGTGATCAATGAAACTCAACATATAAGTATTATTATCTAGTAAAATAATTGTAAGTCATGTTACAAAATAATATATGTATTATTGTGATAATTAGTTTCCTATAAGCAATTGTCCTTGCCTATAAGGCCTGTTGTGGTTTAAGAAAATCTATTATTTTTACTGTTGTACTTTTGTAAGTTGTACAGTGGTGTTCAAAAGTGCATGGATAGATGTCGACCATAATGACTTATCCTCCTAAGGCCCAGCCATACAAATGTAAAATGCGATATTTGGCACAGAAATTTGAACCTTTACTGTAAAAAATAGAGTTGATTTTGCGTTATTCAAAAACTGAACGAAACAAAGAAAAAGCAACTCTGTTCCAATCCAATATGATTTAAATTTTATTGAGCTGAATAAGTACTATAGGTAGGACCTTGGGCCTTAGGAGGTTAATATAATGGTTGAAACATCTCCATGCACTTTTGAATGCCAGTGTACACCAAGTCCACTAAAGTAGTGTAGTAAAATTTTGTGAGTGCATTTACATACATACATTTATTACATGAGCTTACTTAATTTATGTGATAATGCTGATTATCATAGGGCAGAGGGCATTTACATTAAGCTCTCCGTGATCTGCTCTCACAGAACACATTAATAAGGTAAGGTAACCTTATTGTGTATTCCATGCCTGCTATTAGTTTATTATAAATGTGCTATTATGATGTTCTATGACCCCTGAGACTGTTGAATTTTTTACTTAATTTAGCTGTAGCTAAAAAAGGTACACCTATTTCATTATGATTTTTCCTTCATAATTATGTCACAAATATGAGAGTCTGGCTATAATGCTCAGCAAAATGTATGGTACTAACCTACTAACATTCTTAATTTCCTTTTCTTTTGGGGTCAGACCCATGTCCATGGAATAGCAGACATAGTACCCATTGGTATCTACTATCTGTACTGTATCTGGCACTGGTACTAGTACCACTAAGTAAGTACTATTAGTACCACGGCAATGTTTCTGACGAAGTTATCTGTCTATCAGAGGAAAATTTTAAAAGCAACAATATACTTAGTGAATTACATTACATTGAAATAGAAGTGTTTTTAGTTCATTGCTCCTTTCTAGTGTTAGTTTAAATATGATTTATGGGCTTCGTTTGGCCTCGTGCAGAGAGCTATTTTACCTGGCATGTGTTGGTACCGAATACATTTTAATAATGAGGGTAGAAACATGCCCCGTTTTTCCCCTGAGGTACGGAGGTATGAATGTGCCATGTACTTCTCCGTTAATACGCTTGTTCGTTCCTGCGACCTAACTTGCTGCACTTATGTTTATGGCACTTGCATACAGCGCGTGAAGCTGGATATGAGATGGTGCAGACTGCTTTCGTTAGCAAAGCAGAGGGGGTCTTCTACCGCAAACATCGACATTTCGTTATCTGCCTCTATCGCTCGAATACGCAAGAGAGAATACATAAAAAATAAAGTATAATGGCCAGCGAATCGTGTCGTAAGTTTTTTTTTTAATTTTATATGGGAACTATTATAGACGGTCAAGCAAATCTTGTCAGTAGAAAAAGGCGCGAAATTCAAATTTTCTATGGGACGATAACCCTTCGCGCCTACATTTTTCAAATTTGCCGCCTTTTTCTACTGACAAGATCTGCTTGACGCAGTATATATTTCACCTATTATGACTCCTCTACACGATGGGCCAACGCCGGCCACTCCTAAGGACGCATTTATGCGTTATAGGGAGCAAGTGATATTGCTATCTCATTCTACCGCATGGCTGCGTCCCTCTCGGAGTAATTAATAATGGAGCCGCCATTAACAGGCATTCCCCTCTGTCGAAAATAGGCGGCCAATGGTCAACCACATGTCAATTATATGTATGGACTGACGTTTATCTGACATGACGTACCTATACAGTTGATGTGCCCCTCCCCCGCAAAAAACGGCAGACTATTTTGTACCGAAAATTTTAGACATGGCGTCTCCGTTGCGTCCCTTGCAGTGGCCGGCGTTGGCCCATCGTGTAGAGGAGCCGTTAAATAAGCTGTCAGCATGGATTTATAATATATAGAGATACCTTCTCAGCGAGCTGTCAGTGTTGCCACTTTTGTTTTGTGTACGTATGGAGTGTAGAAGCCTCTACCTTCCATAAGTGTACGATTAACAATTTATAGTCGTAACAGACTATCGCACCGCACCAAGGTCATTGTGCGACGCACCGATAAGTAAGAGCAAGAAAGAGATATCGCTTTCTCGCTCTTACTTATGGGTGTGTCGCACAATGACCTTGGTGCGGTGCGATAGTGTGTTACCACTATTAACACCACCTTGCTGTAGCCATGTCGATAAAGTCATATCGATAAACTATCGACATTTCTTGCAATTTTAATTTGACTTCAAAGGTTTAACGATACCTAAAATAAACAAAAACGCTTTTATTGTGGTTATCAGATCACAATTTTTATCGTCACGCCCCAGCAGGGAACCAAGGGAAAGTTCAGATATTTAATTAAAATACATAAAAACCTACTAAAATATGTGTTCCGCAATAATTGAATTATTTTATTATATTCTAATATATTTATTATTCATTAGCATTTCAATTATGTTTAACGAAGATATTGAAGCTTCAATTAATAGCTATTTCGTTCCGCTGTGTAGCGTTTATTGATATATAACATGATTAAAATCGACTTTTCACATCCCTAAAAGAGCACACATACACGTTTTTACGCAACATACACAGCCTGGATGCATCAAAAAAGGCAACACTTGATTTGAAGTTCACCTTGTCAACAGTATGGTTGTCCTTTTTTGACAAATGGCATTTTTAAAAGAGCGAGGAGAGGGAAGTGATACTAGTTGCTGCGCCGTCAAAGTGAACAGAAAACGTTGGGGCCTTGCATTTTTACCAAAAATAGTAATATTTATTTTCATTCTCCTGGCAACACTGCCTATTTGATTGATAAAAATTGATAGATTTCTGTTTCTGTTGTGAGTGGGCGTACTGAACGGAAG
The DNA here is from genome assembly GCF_963556715.1 of Cydia fagiglandana. Lineage (NCBI taxonomy): Eukaryota > Metazoa > Arthropoda > Insecta > Lepidoptera > Tortricidae > Cydia > Cydia fagiglandana. Next base: position 12,262,459 of record NC_085932.1, read on the forward strand.
GCGCATTTATTTAGGTTTTATTTAAGATTCTAAAAAATAATGTGATATCTTCTTAAAGGAAAAATACCAATTTTATAGATAAAATCAGTTATGTAGGCGGAAGTGCCGAGGATTCCTAGTGAATAAAAATAATGTTTAACCATCACACCAACATTTTCAGGCGATTTGTTTCTTTATTGAAAACAATGAAGTGAAAAAATAAGTATGTGTATTTTTTGGAATAAGAGAATAACTTAAATTTTGTGGAAAAAATTAAGTGCCAGAAAGATGAATTTGATGCGCAAATTACGTGGTGCTGCGGGCTCTACGTCTTCGGAGCCCGCGGAGTCTGCCAGCGCGTCCTCACATCTTCAGCTGGGCCTCATGCACCTCAAGAAGCTGTTTGCGGAGTACACTCACCCAGCACAGCCTCTAACAGACGCTGAAAAAGACGATAAACTGTACAATATGCTACCTCTATTTTGCAAGGTAAGTGCAATAAACAATAGAAATATTTACTATATTATTTCAATGAGAAATGTTTGAGAATTTAAAATATACCTATAACATTTTTTTTAATACAGGTATTTGGTAGCAGCCCCTCAAGTGAGATGAATGAAAAGTTTTGGGACATTTTATCATTTTGCCAGCAAGTGTCCAAACTTATGGTATCAGAGATTAGGAAAAGAGCTAGCAACCAAAGTACAGAGGCAGCAAGTTGTGCCATAGCAAAGTTCCTCGAAATTGAGAATTCTGAGGAATCTAGCAATGGCTGGATGTTGCTATCCACTTTAAATCTTCTAGCCGCTGGAGACCAATCATTGATACAGGTTACCCATGTTTATTTAACTTTTTTTACGCTACATTATCTAAAGCATGTTAATGTTGTGGTTGTAAACTTGGATATGTGTCCTACAATCATAAAATATTAAAATCATTGTAATAATGAAAAATGAAAATTTTCTAATTGATACTTTCATGGTTGGTTTTGTTTAGATAATAAATTGTATTCATAACAGGCTACTACAACATATTGTTTTTTTTAAATATATCAGTGCCTAAGTTCACTACTTACACAAAATCTTCTCTATAGGTTATTGGCAGTGAAAGTGTTTTGAAATCATATTACTAAAATCAATAATGAATAAGAATAGAGGATCTACATCTATTAGAAACTTGTGGTTTTATTTCTAGGTCATGACTACAGCTGCAATTCCTTCAACTTTAGTCAAATGTTTATACCTATTTTTTGATCTTCCTGAAATACCTGAATCAGAGGCCGATGTTCAAGATGGTGTTAGTGATTTTACTCCGAGAGAAAGAAGAATATTGTTGCAAAAGATATTTGTTCAGGTAATTTATTACAAAACTATGAAAATCAACATAATGTATCTTAATTTATTTAATATTTTAATTTTTAACAAGCAGAAACGTCTGCGAACGATGCTATTAAGCAACATATTATTATTATTATTATTTTTTTTCTGCTTGTTAAAAATTAAAATTAGTATGGGTAGCACATCGTAACTGGTGAATTTCCAATATGACTTGGAACTCCGGTAGCCGTTTAAGAAGTATAATACTCTTACGGTAGATGTCGCTAAGGGTCCCCTTGACCTATAACATGGTGGAAAGATTTGCTGGCTAGGGATGAGGTCTTGGTGGCTCAGATGGCAGAGCGCTGGAGTATCGATCCAGAGGCCGTGAGTTCAAGTCTCACCCAAGACAGTAATTTTTCCACTTTTAAATTTATTTAATATTGTAAAGAAAATGGTATTAGTCCATTTAAAAATTTTGCTAAAAACTAAATTTTTTTTTTGTTTGGACTTTTTCTTACAAAATTTGTTTTTTATTATCATTTTGTATTATACTGCTTCTTTATTTCTGAATTACTTTAGACATCTTAATCATGTTTCCCTAATTAATTAAAATTGAAATATTTACAAATTATTATTTCTACAAATGCCAAATAAACCCTTTCTTACAAAAATTGTCTTGGTTATATGCAGGTCCTAGTGCGACTATGCAGTCATCCATTTCCATGTGAAGAGTTGGCAAGGAAAGATGATCTCAGCCTACTGTTCTCTGCTATTACATCATGGTGTGCCCCTCACAATATTATGTGGCGAAAGTCTGCAGCAGAAGTACTGATGACATTATCTAGGCATGGATTAACACAATCTGTTGTGCAATACATACATAGTAAGTTATGATATTTAAGTGTCATGTTTAACTTATGAAAACATTATTATTTGCTCACAAATTTTGCTTAAAATAGTTTTTAGTCAGACATTAAAAGGATTGTGCAGTAATACATTGCTTGGGTTTAATTAAAATGCTCTGCTATATTTATTAACTTGCTGACATCAAAATTGCCTTTTTATACATTGCCTATTCTTTAACATAATTGGTAGTCATTGTAGTCTGTATAAGTAAGAATCCCTGGTTTTGTCATTCACAAAACAATGAATAATTAAGTGTTGTGTGTAATTAGTGTGTGTGAACATAAATGCTAAAAGTTTATATTGCAGCTGGTATGTGTGGATCCATTATATTATTCTCAGAAAACTGCTGTAACTCTTTATTTCAGGCTGAGTCATTGATCATTATGTTCACAGATGTGTTATAAAAATTAATAATTGAGTTTAACACCACTGTTTCTGTTACAGATAAAGGTTGTGTAGCACTATGTATAGAAAACATGCAGAAGATACCAGAGCTAACTCCATTGGAGGTAATATCACTCACCATTAATGCGTTAGCTGACAGTAGGTCATACATACATTAATATTACATGTTGTGACAACTTTGTGTCGTCACTGGCACGGATAAATAAATCAATCACATCGAAAAAGTGGTAAAATAAAATTCCAGACTTCCCCTACATGTTTACATGTGTGTGGGGATGAAGTTTATTTTTCGCTGCACCTCCATAATGTGTGATTTCGTCTTTTAAAACGAATAGCGATTTTTTTAACAATATTTTTTTTGATAAAGTAAATATTTTCGGAAACAAGGTGGGGTAAAAAACCATGATATTTGTTTGGCATAATTTATGGGTGGCCCCGTACGACATAGGGGCTATTTGTGGGCTTAACAACGCGTAACTGTAGCACTGTCAGCGAAATTGTTAACTCACTATTGGTGGACCTTACGTATTTGGAATAAGGTTTACAAATGTGCAGTTAACAGTGTGGTACATGACATGAGGCAGTGAGTGTGAAGGTTGATTAGACCCACGTCACTCTTTTTAAATTGATCCTTTATTTGATAATAATAGATGTTGATAACGCAGTAAAGGAATCTCAGTGCGCTAGGTGGTTACGTCGGCTATCATTGGATTTGCATTTGAGAAATGTTGATAATGGTGTAAGCCTACCGAAAAAGGCATCTTTTCTCCGGAAATAATAAAGCAAATTACAGTTGAAAAGAATGAAACACTACTTTTGTTTAACACCAAAGTTAACATGCAGATATTTAGACTTAACTCCCAATTAACACTTTACAGTATAAACTTTTTACTGTTTCAGGTAGTTGAAATGTTCGTTGCAGTATTTTGCTTTCTTAAGGATTCAAGTGATGTTAGTCAATTATTATTGGACGATTTTCGTTCATGTCAAGGATATTTATTTCTATCGGAGTTTCTTCTTAAGTAAGTAAAGTTGTTTCATGTAAATTAAAGCATGTGCACGTGTATTTAGATCTAATACTTAGTTCGTTTTGTATCACAATGTTTTGTTTTATTTCTTTGAGTTATTTTTTATCACAGGCATGAGAGAGATGGAGTACCCGATTATTTGACGTCAGGGTAAGCACCATTCACTGTTTTTAGTCATACCTATTTAATTTGTGTTAGTAATTATCCATTATTCCATGGTAAACCATAATTATTACTTGACTTTAAGATGTCACCATTTCTGTGTATTTCGTTTGGCGTAACATATATGGCTCGCCTGCTTTCACCAACAGAATGAATGAATTTGACGACACTCGTATCATGTCGATTATATTAATAAAATCATGGCACAATACCATTCTCCAATGTCGAACGAATATTAACGTTATATATATTTCTGTGCAATATCATAGCTTATAATTCAGTAAGTACCGGTAGCTTTGGTCTCATAAATGCAACTGTTATTAGGTTAACACAATTTAGTTATTCCTTCCCCATTGCAGTAAGATACCTAAGTTTTAACCAGTTATTGATATGTGACTGTGTAAGTGTTTAATACACACTCGTATTACGTCATCTATATTGCATTGCTATGCAAACAGACGGCTACATTAAGTGACATTACCTTAATACATGATAATGATGCGAGCAGATATTGATATCTAACGTTGTACACATAATGTATCGTTCAATAGAACCCTTGTGTTGTGTTGATAAATGCTTTGTGACGTTATGAATGTTATGATAAGTAAACAAATCAATATACATATATATTCAATAGCTATTTCATTAGCTGCCTATTGCATTGACTTGTTTATGAAACCACATATTATTATGTGTATGATGTTGGTCGGGAAAATAAGCGTATAATACTTTCTTCTTGTGTCACGTAAGTAATTTTTCAGGTAGCAAATCGAGAAAAACGGTAATCTGGGCTAAATGAACCCATGGCCTGAGAGGGGCTGGGTCTAATAGTACCTATCTATCTAGTATCTAATAGTATTTACAAAACTTATATACCCAGTTACGTCACTGGTCGCATGTTTTGCGTTCTATAGAGTCCAGTGGCAGATTTGCCCAGTAGGCCCGGGCCAAGAGCGGCAAGATATTAGGGGCGGCAGTCCATAGATGGGTGTTGAGAAAGGGGCGTCTAGTAGTTACTACAGGGCCCGAGGCATAGGGCGGCCAACACTGCAAATCCGCCACTGATAATGTCCATGTCCATACAGAGGCTTTATATAATATTTATTATTAATATGCTGGGAAGAAATTAATGGAAATTATGTTAATACACATTTGTAACTAACTTAAAGGTTAGAAGAAGAGCGCGTGAGCGGATCAGAGGCGCGCGCGGCGCTGCGCAACCTCGTGCTGATGATATCGTCGCTGTGCGCGTGCGGCTTCTCGGAGCTGCGGCCCACGCGCGCCAACACCGAGCTGTTCCAGCTGCAGGGCTTCGTGCTGCCGCAGCCCACCACGCCGGGCCAGGCCGTCAGGAACGTGCAGGCCTTTCAGGTACGTAATCTCCCAATGCTTGTCTCCCAAGTAACTTGGACATTGTTTTAAATTACAATAGATCGCCACCGCGGCACACAACGTAAAAAATTCTACTGTATTTATTGTTCTGATGTTATTATTTATGCAAATATCCCACAATCGCGATGAAATCAAGCCGACAATCTAAATGATTACTGTATCACAGAGAAATATAGTAAGAATGGAGTGCTCACTCCATACATCAGTTTTGGTACCAAAACGACTAGCGGAATTATTAGTACCGCTACTCGATACTAGTTGTCTCTCGTGTAGCGACTCACGAAAATTGTATTGAACAACAATTAGCAACTAATATTAGAAGCCAAAGAAGTTGAATATAGTTATAATATTAGCTGAAAATTGTTGAGCATTACACTTTTTGGTCGCCGGAACATCTGTTGTCAAGTAGCAGTACTGATAATTCTGCTACTCGATGCTAGATGTCGATTGCGAAAATAATAGTTGTTTTGGTAGGTACTAAAACTGATGTATGGAGTGAGCACTCTATGTACCTACTTTTTTCTCTATGGCTGTATTTGACGCGTTAATTAATTTTTCAGGTCCTTCAATCGGTCTTCATAAAGTCAAACTCCGCTGCACTATGCTGCACGATACTAGATGCCATATCGAGCGTATATCACGCGGACAATGCAAACTATTTCATACTAGAGAACCAAAACACTTTAAGTCAATTTTCCGAAAGGATTCACCTGAAGAACGCTGAAATTCAAGAAAAGTTCTTTGAGCTTTTGGAGTTTATCGTTTTCCAGTTAAATTTTGTTCCCTGTAAGGAATTGATATCACTTTCTTTACTATTAAAAGCGAATAAATCGAGAAGCTGTAGCATACTGTGTATGAAAACGCTACTAAACATCTTAAAGTGAGTACTTATTGTTACCTGTTTATATTTACTTTTAAATTTAAGAACATTATAACAATTTTAACACTTGTTCGTTGTTTGCAGGCATAATATGATTTTTAAAGATGTATACAGGGAAGTAGGCATGTTAGAAGTGTTTGTTACATGCCTCTCTCGATACGCCGTATTTTTGAAAGACAAACAGATCGCTGAAGAGGAGAAATCAAAGAAAGAATCTGATCCTGCTCCTAGTGAGCCGATTGCTCCAGAAAGGAGGAAACGGTTGTCTATAAGACAGGATTCATTGATAAAAGACCCTAACATTGATATAGAAGAAGAGGAATTGGGTAGCTTAGTTATGGATGGGTTGACTGCGTTATTGAATGGAAACACGAACAATTGTAATGTATTTAGGGACTGCGGTGGTGCGAAGTGCGTCCACGGTATGGTGGTTCATGAATCTTGTAGGAGTAAGGCTTTGGGTAAGTTAGTAAAACGTTCAAACATTACTTAAATAAATGTTTAGTCGGCCGTTCAAATGAGGCATATGCATAATTTGTAAGCCATCTAGAAAACTAACGTTAGTGTCGTTGTAATACCGCATACTAAAAAAAATCGCCTCTAAAACCTCTAAAATTGATAGCCATCCATTGCAGAGTACATATGTGACATACATACATATGTGTGTGTACACATGTATACATGTGTGTGTACATATGTGTGTGTGATGTGAGTCTTTACTGATGATTTCTTGCCTGTCTAGGTGTCGTAAGAGAACTGATAGTGAGTGGTTCAGGCGAAGAAGACATGTCAGCATTGCTTTGCGGCATGCATGCGGCGCCCAACGACGCGCTACGACTCAAGTTGCATATCCTGAAGGCCTTGCTGGCGTGTCTCAGGGATTCACACAGGACTAGGACGATATTTAGAAAGGTAATGTTGGGTATTGGCTAATTTTAGGATAATATCACTAAGCGGTAAATGGTACAGTATCTTTGTGTCGACGTGTGTTTGTATGTACTAGGTACTACTAGTAGCCATCGAAAAGTTCCACCATTCGTCTTCTGGCTCGTCATTAAATCAGCCTGATGGTACCAAAATCATTGTATGTATTATCATTTATAGTACACATTCTTGCAAAGTTGAAATCGACATGCAAAAATTATCACATATTACCTTGTTACCTAGTTAGTTACAATTGAAGTTAACATGTGTTAAACTAAAAAAATCAATAGGTGAATACTTTGGTTTCAACAGTATTACATTCATGAATGTTGAATATTATATGTTTTATAGATACGACTGTAAAAATAATAAGGCACTGGTTTCGATGGTAAAACAAAATGTAATGTCAGTAATAAACAGACAAAAATAGTATCAAAAAAACATAGACAATAAAACGTATATTTATATAAAAAGGTTGTGTGTTGCACATTCTCCCCTTTTTTAGAGAGAGACGAGGACCTTCGCTAGTTTTCTCAGGGGTCTGCGCAACACGCCAACGGCGGTAACAACATCCGCCACTCTTGTTATCCCGTCTCTACCAGGGTAAAGGGCGGTAACGCGACCCTTGGGCCACGAGCCTCTTGGTAGGTTAGGATCGCAAACTATCACAATATCGCCTACTGCGACATTAGGCGGCGACCCTCCCCCCGTACGTGGCGCCAAGTAGGGCAGGTATTCCTTTACCCAGCGCTGCCAGAAATGGTCAGCCAGTCTCACCGCCTTGCGCCACTTGCTTGGACTAAGGAGATCCGCCTCGGTCACGGTAGCGGGTATGGGGCGGCCAGGTGGAGATGTGAGTATGAAGTGGGCCGGTGTTAGAGCCTCTTCAGCTTCGGGATCAAGCGACACATGCGTAAGCGGACGCGTATTTACTAGGGCTTCAGCCTCCGCCAATAGTGTGCTTAAAACTTCGTCTGAGGGAGCCTGTTCTCTGAGGGTCACTTTTAAAGCTTCTTTAACACTGCGAACTAACCGCTCCCAAGCCCCACCCATAAAAGGTGCTGCGGGAGGAATGAACCGCCAATTGATTGATTCGTTGGCGGCAAAATCTTCAACAGAGTCACCGTAAAGAGCTCGTAACTCCCTGTTTGCCCCAACAAAGGCTGTTCCGTTGTCTGACCAGATCTCATGTGGTGTTCCTCGACGAGAAATAAAACGGCGTAGACACATTATGGCTGCGTCCGTCGATAAACTGTGTACCACTTCAAGATGTACGGCGCGGATGACGAGGCACGTAAATAGGGCAACGTAGCGCTTCTCCCTTCTTCGACCAACCGAAACAAGTATGGGTCCAAAGTAGTCCAGGCCGACGAAAGAGAACGGTCTTTGATGATGAGCCAAACGAGCCTCCGGTAGATCTCCCATCGGTGGTTGGAAAGTTCTGGCACGGTGAAGTTTGCAAAACTGGCAGTCATGGGCCACTACACGGACAGCATTTCTAAGGCCTAAAATCCAAAATCTTTGGTGGAGGTCGTTCAAGACTTTTTCTTTGTTCGCATGACCAGCTTTTTGATGATATCTGGCTATTAGTAGGCGTACTGCTGGATGTTTCCCGTCTAAAATCAGCGGTCGTTTAACTTCATCGGTGACGCCTGGTGCTGCGACTATACGACTGGACATTCGAAGTTGTTCGTTGTCATCTATGAAGGGGGACAGTGTGAAAAGGCGGCTGCTTCGTGGCAACGGGTCTCGATTTTTTATCCGCAAAATATCCTCTTTGAAGGAATCCAGTTGGCTTTGCCGCAAAATATGGCGCTCGGCAAGGCGTAAATCGGTCGCGGTTATTCTTGGTAGGATGTTAGGGGGATTAGAGGTACCAGGAGAGGATGTGCAACTTGGATGGAAGGAACATAAGAGTCCTTCAAGACGAGGAAGATTGAAGTTAACGTCTCGTCTTCTTATACTACGCATTCGCAATAGTGATATGAATTGATGCGCTTTTGCCGTTGCTCGCACCATTCTCAGCCATGAGCTGAATCGACTTGGATCCGCAGAGACTGGTGCGGGCAGATCAGTCTCGGTGATAAGATGAATGATATTTTTATACTCTTCGCGGCCTAGTCCGCTGACATCAATTTGAGGTTCAGCGGGCCAGTCCGAGGAAAAGAGAAAGGTAGGCCCTGAGATCCAGCGAGATTCTGGAGAGAGCACAAAACGTTTGACACGTGTGGCATCATCGGCTACGTTTAGGTCGCTCGGCACCCAATGCCACTCGCTGATGTTAGTAAGCTCCAGTATCTCGCCAACTCTATGAGATACAAAGGGTTTAAGGGTGCGCGCATCACTGCGAAGCCAACCCAGCGCAGTCATTGAGTCGCACCAGAAAACACGTCTCATTGGCTTCAGTCGATGGGATTCGCATATCGACGTGGCAAGACGCGCGGCCATTAGAGCACCTTGAAGTTCTAAACGAGGAATGGAGACAGGCCTAATTGGGGACACGCGGACTTTACTGCAGATGAGGGAGAGCCCTACATCGCCATTTACATAAAGAAAGCGCCAATAGGCCACAGCGGCGAATGCGGACTCACTTGCATCCGAAAACACGTGCAATTGGCACTCTACTACCTCGAGATCGCTCAAGTTATAGCGGCGTGGTATCCGTAAACTGGAAGTGGAGATCAGGTCTTGAAACCATAACTTCCACGCGGCGCTGTCACATTGAGAAAGCTCTTGGTCCCAGTTCAAACCCTTGCGCCAAGCGTCTTGAAACATAATACGACCACGAACGACGATTGGTGCAAGGATTCCTAGCGGGTCATAAATTCTCATTACGTGCACTAGAACCTCTCGCTTTGTTAGCTTCTCTGGCAACGCGGTATCTTTCCTAATACCAGTATTAAAACCAATCAGGTCGTTTCCGGGTTGCCAGGTAAGACCTAGCGTGCGAACCGGCGTAGCCAGACGACCTAATTCAACGTCAACATTATTAGAGTGAGGGACCTCAAGCAATGATTCTTTAGGTAACAACGAAAGCGCACTAGGGTTATTCGACGTCCAGCCGCGCATTTCAAAACCGGCGTGAGCGTGTACGGTGTAAATATCGGCTGCCAGCTTGGCAGCCTTGCCGACGTCGTCTAAGCTAGTAATGCAATCGTCCATGTAATGGTCGTCGATGATTACTCGAGCCGCGTCAGGGTAAGTTTCCTGCCATTCTAAAGCATTTTTATTTTTTATGTGTATGGCAGTAAATGGGCTCGACGCGGCGCCAAAAATCATGGATGACATGCGGTACGTTCTAATCGGTTCACCCGGGGTATCTCGCCACAAAAACCTTTGCGCGTCTCTGTCTTTTTCAATAATTTTGATCTGCGGAAACATTTCACGAATGTCAGCATTTAAAGCGACGGCACCCTCGCGAAAACGCATCAAAACACCCAGCAAAGGTTGCAAAAGATCAGGGCCAGTCAATAACAAAGAGTTTAATGACACGCCGTGAGATTTTGCAGCCGCGTCGTGTACCGTTCGCAACTTATTGGGTTTATTTGGATTAATCACGCCAAAGTGCGGTAGATACCAAACGGGACGTCCAGAAGCAGGGCGAGAAGAACATTGTTCAGCGTATTCTTTGGATAGCATGTCATGAATATTGCGACGATAACGTTCAGCATAGCAAGGATCTTTAATCATTTTCTTTTCTAAGCTGAGGAATCTGGACAGTGCTAACTTGTAACTGTCAGGAATGTCCAGATTATCAGCCTTCCATAGCAATCCTACCTCAAAACGACCACCCGGCAGACGGTGAGCTGTGCTCTCTAGTACTTGTATGGCACGCTCATCATCAGCGTTGCGGGCCTCTTTTTTCGATATACCAATTGAATCGATCTTAAATTGCTCCCTAATAAGTCGCTCTACAGTAAAATAATCACTATCGGAGTCAAGTTCGCTTACTGCGATATGATTGACAACGTCAACCCGTTTAGTCTTGCTGCAACCGAAACCAAACAAAACCCAGCCAAGAGCTGTTAAAATAGCTGCAGGTTGTGTCCTGGTTCCTTTGCGCACGTCTTTAGCGAATGACAAATGCCAATTGTCAAGTCCTATGATCAGCATGGGCTTTATGTCCCCGTAGCAAAATTCACCGGCTATATCAGCTAAATAAGAGTATTTGCGCACACTATCTTGATGCGCACACTGCCGCGCAGCACCTAAACTATTAGTCGATCTAGCCTTTTTAATAGAGTGAACTTCGGTTGAATGACGACCCTGTATATTAAAATTGACATACTGCACTTTAACGTCCTTGCTTAAACCAAGTACGCAATCTACGTGAATTACCCTATCGGAGGTTTTCGCTCCAATTCGTGAAGTAATTTCAGAGTCAATATACGTGCCTGAGGACCCATCGTCCAATAACGCGAATGTGTCAACGCTACCAGAGGGTCCAGACACAGTGACGGCAACTATTTTTAACAACGGCCGTTCAGAAGGCACTTTGGGTAATGAAGAGGTCGCATGCGTCAGAATATCGTGTTCCGAGTCGTCAGGTAGTGGAGCTGCAGCGGGCGCGTCGGGCAGGCTGCCGGCCGCGGGCGCAGTCACGCCAGACGTCGATGGCACTTGCTCGTCGTCGTCGTCGTCGGAGTCGCCGTCGGCGGTGCCGTCGTTGTCCTCCACGTCGATGTGCGCAGTAACGACGCGTTCAAATTTAGACCCGTGTAACAAATTATGATGACGCATTTCGCAACCTTCTACACTACATACTTTTTTCATACATGAAGTTTTGTTCTTATGGAAACCTTTTTTCAAACACCTATGACATATTTTATTCTTTTTGATAAATTGCCACCTATCATTTATTGACAGTTTGACAAACTTGTCACAATCAGATAAGTCATGGTTTTGTTTGCATAATGAACAATTATTACCAGAATCATTAGTATTTACTGATGTTGGAATGCTACCGGACGAATGATTATTTTCAGCAATAACGTTTACTCTGTCCCTACTACCGATCGGCCGGGAATTTAGGGCCGGCGCATAGTCAACTGCGCCTCCAAATCGGCATTGCAGGTCGACTTCGCGCGAGAGGAAATCGGCAAACATTTCAATTTTTGAAGCGTTACCATTGCACGAATGAGCATAATCTAACCACCGTGGACGCAGCAGCGCAGGCAGCTTGCTCCATAGTGCTTGAAACAGCTCAGGCGAGCGTAAATGGTCGGGCTTATTTAACATGCGGATAACCTCTACGCAGTTACGAATACGACTTGCGAAAATCACTAGATCCTTACCGTCGTAGCTTACCTTAGGTAGGGCACGCACCGCTGTCACCTCATGCATGACGACGAGCTCGGGACGGCCGAAACGCGCGTCCAGCGCGGCCACTACCGCGCCGGGGTCGCGGGCCGCTGCCAGCAGGCCCGCCACGGCCTCGCGCGCCGCCCCTCGTAGGGCGCGTGATAACCTAGCTAAATTTTCAGTAGGCGAGAAACTATCTGCTTTATTTTCGTACACTCTTTTTAAAGCTAACCAATCTAAATATGACTTGCCGTCAAAGGTCGGCAGTTCCGTCTTCGTTTGGTTCACTTTATTTATTAACTTATCGAGCGAATTTACTAAGCGAGTCACTCCTCCGTCTTCAGGGCGATTTTGCTCAGGAGAGTTTTCGTATGCCACGGCACTCGTGCCGTGCGGCACTCTCGGTCCCAGTGGCTCGCGCTGGGCCGCAATATCGTCGGACCTGAAAGGTGGGTTGGCACTTAATAAAGGTTGCTCAGTAGTGTTAGGAATCGTATTATTCAACCATTCCTGTACACTTGCACGACTGCGCGTGCCATGGCTTCCATGTCGGCTCGGGCCCGCCGCCTCTATGGCGGCGAGATTGGCTTCCAGTTCGAGATCAGCAACTTTACGCTCGCGCTCAGCTCGCTCATTGTCTATCTCAGCCAGACGGCGCGCATGTTGCGCTCTCGCCTGCAGCTGGCGCGCCACAATGGTGGCGGATGAGCGCGACGAGGCGCCGCTTGCCACGCGGGAAGGTGTCGGCCTTGGTTCGTGAGGGGCAGGGCCCGCGCCTTGCTGCGCGAGCGGAGCAGAGTCCCTCCCGACGGCTTCACCGTCTCCCTTATGAGCCGTCTCACTCATTGCACTTTTTGAGCGAGTTATCATTGAGGTTCACGGTAGAAGAACCAATTTTATAGATACGACTGTAAAAATAATAAGGCACTGGTTTCGATGGTAAAACAAAATGTAATGTCAGTAATAAACAGACAAAAATAGTATCAAAAAAACATAGACAATAAAACGTATATTTATATAAAAAGGTTGTGTGTTGCACAATATGTACTAACTAAACGAACTTCTTCAGGTCAGCGGCTTTGTGTACGTGACGAGCGTATTAGCGTCGCTCGAAGGCAAACTGCAAGGGGATACTCTTATGGACCGGGACATGCTGCAGTTGATACATATCGTTTTCTACACTGTGAGCACGGCTATGCGTTTCGAGCCGGCGAACGCTAAGTTTTTTCATCACGAAGTAAGAATTTTTAACTATATTTTTTTAGTTCTAGAAAGTTTTTGGCTCCAAATCTACTAAGTCACCATTCAAAGAAATAAGTCATCATTGCGTAAAAATGTGTCAGAACATTTATTTTCCTTTGTTGTAGGTTTGTATGACAACGCTTACTGATACTATTCGATTACTGGGTTGTTTTACTGAAGACACTGAACTTATGAACGACGTTGAAGCCGGCGACACGGAATTGTACGAAGTGTTCCACGAGTTATTTACCGGGAACATACTGGATATGACGTAAGTTATAGATGGTCAAGCAGATCTTGTCAGTAGAAAAAGCCGGCAAATTTGAAAAATGTAGGCGCGAAGGGATATCGTCTCATAGAATACTAGAGTTTCGCGCCTTTTTCTACTGACAAGACTTGCTTGACCATCTATATAATAGTTATTGCTTCCCTATGTGATAATCCTCTTTTCAGCCAGGTAATAATTGCATCGCACGGTTAAGTTATTAAACCGGATTTAGATATACGCAGTAAGCTTACGTTAATTATTACTCGTTCGCTCTATGATTTCCGGTTATGAAAAGTGGCTAACAGATACCTTGTAAAATGCTAAATCGTTTTCTTACAGTTTCCCCGAAAGTGTCCCCGTGGTGTTTATCCACGCGTGCATAGTATTGCGACTTCTGTACGATGTCGCTCTAGACTCGTTCGACAAGCCCACCTTTTGCGGCTCGCTCAACGTTAAATCGCCTAGTTTAACGAGACAAAGTTCTGCTATCAATGAGGTCAGTGTCAATAGACTTAGTTTTAAATTAAGTGGTATACAATTTTTATAGTATTTTATGTAGCGGTTGTACAAAAGGGGTCTAAAAAGCGATCGGTGCGAGTAACAATATGAGCCGAGGCGAGGTCAAAACGGGGGCTACTTTTTCCATTTCTGATCTCGATCACAATTATGATTTTGGGTCATTAATCAATTTAAAATCTATTTTAATGTTAACGATAACAACTAAAAATTACGAAGTAGCTATATTCTTTGACGTCGTTACCGACTAAAGTTAAAAGAAACTGTACTCTCATTGAACGTTTATCATAGCAGTCGTTTGAGGTAGCAGTATTTTCAGTCGAAGCCAGCGGGGCGCACGGCGCCCCTCAACCTGTCGGCGAGCTCCCCGGGCGAGGCGTGGGTGGTGCACTCCGGCGTGGTGATCGTGCTGGCGCGCCTGCTGCCCGCGCTGCCGCGCCCCCCGCCGCACGAGGCGCACGCGCGCGCGCTCCGGGACTACCTCGCGCACGTGCTGAAGAGCCTAGTGCGAAGGTACGTATATACGGGTAGAATAGAGATGGGCCGAATATGGACTTTGCAGAAAACGAATATTTGGTGCGGCTCATAGCGACTAAAACTGCCTAAAAAACTGAAAACAAGTTCATTCAGGTCCGCTGTCTGCACTCATAACGTGTTTTTGACCCTTCTCCTCCCGACCGACCGAGAATGTCTATGAAAAGAAACGGAAACGTGCACTATCCAGCGGACGCCATAAAAAAAAATCATTAAATATTCGGCAGCTCAAACTAAACTATTCGGCCAAATACGAACATTGAAATATATGCCGAACCGAATACCGAATAATTACCGAATAATCGGTCCATCTAGAATAACTATGCATGGGATGGCCTGGGCCGGTCAGATATATTTGATGGCGACCGTACGACTAAGACGTACTTTAGGATTGTTTTATTGTTGCAGCGAGCGCAACCAACAAGTGATGTGCGGCGCAGGGCTAGCAGGCGCGGTGTTACGCGTAATGGGCGCCGCGCTGCGCGCTGAGAAGCACCCGCTGCACGCGCCCGCCATGTACATGCTAGAACGCCTCGCTGCGCACGCGTTGAGGCCAGCTGAACTCAGGTACACCTAAACTCTTTTTCTACATTTCAGATACAAAAATGACCGTTAGGTTGGCCAATATACAGAGTGCCCTTATATCCTGTTTTTGTGCCAATTTTGTGTTAATTTTGACGTATCTATAATGCCATTACGATTAATAGCATTATAGTATCTGGAATTATTTATTATTTCACTTCTGTTACAGATGTGTTAAAGATGATAAGGCCATTTTTTGAAATGCAAGACACCCATTTCGTAAATCCTATGCGTAATTGAAACGACACCCTATTCGCCCGGAGCACATATTCTTTATCTTCCCCAGCTCCCGAATCACGACCCATAGATGTTATCAACCAGCCATCAACCAGCACTAATGTTATTAATTGTTCCAGGGAGTTTCTGCGCATGGGCAACCCTCTGAATTGCGTGGCACCCGAGCCAGGACAGGTGTGCAAGCCCGGCGGGCCAGTACCTCTCACGCGCATCAAGACGCTGGTCTCCATGACCACTCCGAGAGATTACAGGTCAGTGCCCTGTTTATCAAAAGCTTGTACAGCTTATACAAGCGGATGTCGCTTTTTGACAGCTTTTGTTAGAAAGGGACTTCCACTTGAATTACAAGTTACAAGCTTTTGATAAACGGGCCCCGTCACCAAATCTGTACACGGTTTTCACACTGATATGGATCCGCATGACCGCTTCGGCGTGTGAGCGTCGCAAAACGGCGCTTAAGCATGTATGTAGTCATGTTTCGCTCGCACGAAGCGGCATGGGATCCTCATTAAACGTAAACATCGCATTAAGCTCCATTGACGCTGTGACCTCAAATGGTCGTTAATAACGTTGAGAAACTCCCATTTATAACTTTTATTTTAACAGATCACAGAACTCGTGTACGCTGCCTCCGTTCGTGGAATTCGACATGTCAGCGGAAGGCTTCGGTTGTCTGTACTTGCCGAGTATAGCACCTCAGTCGGCCAACCTCAACGCGCTCGGCACTCAAGACAACGCTACCCTTGGCGGGATTGGCTCCGGTAATTATTTTAAAGTTATACACGTCTTTGTGGACGTGGTTGCATAGTTGATCGTGAAGATTTATCATTCGTATTTCTCTTTGCATACATCTGCGAAGAAATTCAAAGATGTATGTGAACTCCCCAATCAGCATTGGGCTAGCGTGGGGAATATAGCCCAAGCCCTCTCGCGCATAAGAGGAGGCCTGTGCCCAGCAGTGGGACGTACAGTGCCAACCACTTAAATAGCCTCACCTATATATTGTGAGTATTATAATTATTACGTGATAATTTTTATCAATATATCTTAAATTTGAATTGTACGCCCTGACGTTTATCGAACGACACATTAACAAGTCTGAACTTGTCTACGCACGAAACGTTGTGGACGCAAGAGCTAATACGGGTCGTCCACATGAATAGCCTCAGTGTAACATAATCGTCCAAAACCGTGCATTTAAGTTTCGCTTTCAAAATTATTTTATTAAGATTAGATAATACAGAAGGCATGCAAGTAAGGGAAGTACCTGCAGTAAGGTGATAAACACAGTGTTTTTGTGACTATGGGACGTGGTAACAAACTTACAAGTTTAGAAATTGAAAAGGTGAATTTTTATTTAACTAAAAAAATATCCCATCGTGAGATATCTAAAAAAATAGATCGCAGCCCTAAAGTTATTAATAATTATGTTAAAAATAAGGAAAATTACGGCCACCAGTATAAAGGACGCACAAAATTTGCCACTACGGATCGTGAACGTGGACTTATTTTACGCTCTGCTTCAAATTCCACCAAGACCGCCAGGCAGATAGCTAGTGAAATAAATACTAGAGCATCTCTCTCTACAGTTCGACGGATTATTAGAACATCATCCCACCTCAAACGAAAAAAATCATGAGTAAACCTCTTTTGCGCGAACAACATGTGGCGGGTCGATTGTCTTTTGCTAAAAAGTACATGTGCTAGAAAACCGAGTGGCGAAATGTGATTTTTAGTGATGCAAAAAGTTTAATCTAGATGGTCCAGATGGATTTAAATATTATTTTCATGACCTAAGGAAAGAACCGAAAGTACTATCACGTCATCACTCAACTCTCGGAACGGTGATGGTTTGGGGAGCAATTTCTTACTATGGTACTGTTGATTTCATTGTGGTAGACGAAAGGCTAAATGCTGAAAAGTATTTAAATTCATTAAAAGAAACATAAATTAAGATCAGGAAAGTAATAGGTAGAAAAAAATGTTTTTTCAGCATGATAATGCTCCCATACACACGTCAGCCATAGTTACAAAGTGGTTTGAAGAAAACCAGATTGAAGTTCTAGCTTGGCCATCCTTGTCCCCTGGTCTGAACATCACGGAAAATGCCTGGGGTTGGCTGTCTCGGCAAGTTTATTACAACGGAAGACCGTTTAGTAATAAAGAAGAACTGATTCAAGCTATTTTCACTGTTTGGGATTCTCTGGACGTTAATTACACACATTCTTTATATGAATCATTACCTAATCGTATTTTCGAATTAATAAGGTCTAATGGAAGGTATACAAAATATTAAACGAAAGAGTTTTAATAACTAAACAGTATCTTTTAGCATGTGAGGCTATTCAAGTGGAAGGGCCAATTATTTGTTTGACATTATTTCTTAAAACTTTGATTAGATAAAAATAATTTTTTGATTTACTATTACTAGGCTTCTTGTTTTATTCCATATTTAATGTTTAATGTATATCTCCTTTTTATATTACTATGTAAATATTAATTTTTGTGAGTGAGGCTATTCAAGTGGCTGGCACTGTATATAGGCTGAAATTATTATTTATTATATAATTTTTTTCTCTCCAGGCGACCGAGTATTCCCGCCGCAGACCGGACTTACCTACTCCACATGGATATGCGTGGAAAAGTACTCGGACCCGCGGTCAGATCCCCACTGTGTCCGTTTGCTTACTCTCGTACGGAATATTAACAACAGTCGGGAAGACCATCTCGTATGCTTAGCGGTAGTGCTTTCGGCGAGGGACAAGGCTATTATCATATCGACACAGGAGACTATGGTCCCGCATAGTAAGTTGTCTTTAATCTTATCAAATTACTGTCAAAAATATTTTTTGACCTTTTTACTTCAGCTTATTTGCATGTCTATCATGTACCTACTTCTTGAGACCTTTCTAACTTTCCTAAACTTTATGTGTTTGTGTTTTTCCATCAAGGAGTTCCGTTGGCTACCTTCCGACTGTATGATCAGATCAGTTCCAGTTTGAATTTTTATGTGTAACTTTTTTTAGGCTTTAAAACACTCGTGATCCTTTCATGAAACTCACACTGTTCGTTTTATAAAGCCACACTCGCATTTTAATGCTTTTCATAATGTAGCAGTCACATAAACTACTATTTCAAAGCGGAACTAGAGTCATATAGTCGAAGGTCTTTGCAGCAATATTACTATTAGTTCCACGGCACATATTTTCATACATAGCGTTATTCCTGGTAGACTCGAATGTAGCTAACCCAGCTCATTTTATTACAGACGTGGGCGAATGGGAGCCAGAAGGATCGGGCGAGTGCGGAGCCCGCGTTTGGTGTCCGGACCTGCAACATGAAGGCCAGTGGCACCACCTGGTGCTGGTGCTCAATCGGGCCGTGCTGAAGAACTCCTCCTTCTCGCTCTACCTGGACGGTGAGGATATTAACTCACATTAAATGTCACGTCTATAAATTTTATTGACGGGTCTAGTTAATATGTGTTCAAAACGCGAAAATTTTAAATATTATATTGCAAACCGCTACGGGTGAGGATATTGTCACAGACTGAACATAGCACGAGAGCGCCACCGTTTCTAATAGGGAGTATTACTGCAATGTTCTGCCGCCAGAGTGCAGTACTAATTTGTTTAGTAAACCATAGAGTAACTTATACATACTAGGTCTCAATAAGTTTTTTGATAAATTTTCACTATGACATTGATACACCAAGGCGGTTTGTTTACAGGCGGCCTACCGCAAAACGCGACAATCGTAATTTTTTTCTGCCTCTATCGATCGAATAAGCAAGAGAGGCAGAAACCGAACTTTCGATTGTCGAGTTTCACGGCAGGCCATGTGATTGACCTAGTGACGCGTGATGTGTCATTGATGATGTCAATGAGGTTTGTTTACTGTATGTGCTAGTGGTACCACCTACGCAGAGCTTTGCCTAATATACCCTAATAAAGTTAAAAAAAGATGGTAATATTCATATTCATTTATTCATAAAATTAAAAACTTTACATGTCAAAAGGGTTATTCATTAATTAGGTCCATTTCAATTAAATTACAATTCATTAAAATAAAATAAAACAATATAAAAATAATCAATACAATTCAAATAAAGTAAAAAGTTCAAGTTCTTATAGGAGTTTTATTTGTCAGGT
The DNA here is from genome assembly GCF_963556715.1 of Cydia fagiglandana. NCBI lineage: Eukaryota > Metazoa > Arthropoda > Insecta > Lepidoptera > Tortricidae > Cydia > Cydia fagiglandana. Next base: position 12,282,285 of record NC_085932.1, read on the forward strand.
CAACACATGCACTCGGGCAAGCTGCACTACGTGAGCGCGAACCCGGGCGGCGGCGCGGCCACGCTGTCGGGCGCGTCCAGCGTGTACTGCGTGCTGGGCACGCCGCCGCCCTGGCGCCGCTACTCGCGCCTCGTGTGGCGCCAGGGGCCCGCGCTGCTGCTCGAGGACGTGAGTCGACACATAGCCATGTATAACACATGCACTCGGGCAAGCTGCACTACGTGAGCGCGAACCCGGGCGGCGGCGCGGCCACGCTGTCGGGTGCGTCCAGCGTGTACTGCGTGCTGGGCACGCCGCCGCCATGGCGCCGCTACTCGCGCCTCGTGTGGCGCCAGGGGCCCGCGTTGCTGCTCGAGGACGTGAGTCCCCATGTAACCATGTATAACACTATGTGCCAGTTGCACCAACCAGATTTGACAGACTGATCAACGTCCGCCGGCACGCCCCGGCGCGCCACTATGAAACTTTCTATGCATAAAAGTTTAGCGAACTCTTTAACGATACGAACAGTTTGGTGCAACTGACCCTAAGTCCGAATACTAGCTTGTTTGTACCTTGGACCTATGAAGGCCAGTGACTGTAGACCAGAAACCGAGCATGAAATGTAGGGCGCTGTATGCTCTGTATGACCGAGTCGGGAGACACTCCTGACTTCGGTTAAACTTGGCTCCGTTCGGCTCAGCATTGCTCCAAGCAATTATTAGGGTTGGCACCACTTGACTTCCTTTTGCGTGCACGACCACAGATAAGATAATCACTTGAATTTTGACAACCCTAAATTGCCGAAAGCGATAGTGCCATATGAAAGGGATAGCATGATTCGACCCTGAACCGCTGTCAAACTTCGGATTTGTAGGAAGTGTCCTTTCTGTACTGTAGTACTATTATTTCTTCTGTGGTATGACCTACGATCATAGCAACTGAAGAGCATTTTAGCGTATGCGTTTTGGTAGCCCGTTTATACAAAACACCTCCGCGTTTAGAAAATTGTATTGTATATTGTGTGATTTATGTAAGTTTATATGCTCATTGATGAAGTACATTGAGATCATATTTCATCTTACAGGTGTTACCTGCTCAAACTGTATCAGTGATATACCAACTGGGTCCACATTACGTTGGCACGCTCCAAGCGCCTTTGCCTCCCGGCCACAATCAAGAGCCCTTATCACCCCTAGTGGCCGAAGAGAAGGTTGTATTCGGCATCAACGCCCGAGCCATGTCGCAACTAACGCTTGCCAAAATACGCAAAGTCTACAGCAAGAACGACAATAAAGCTATAGCGAAGCAACTCGGCATGTCTTCTCATGAAAATGCGACGCCTATAAGGATATTACACAATTCTGCTGGACACCTCATGGGGCCAGCGCGATGCTTAGGAGGAACCGTCGTGGGATATTTGGGTGTGAGAGTTTTCTGCCCCAAACCAGCCGCCATAATGGTAAGTCTCGAACATAATAAACGTTTTGGTTTCGGATATAAGCCGCGTTAATACTTACATTTCTGTTGCAGATTGATACCGTTGGTGGATGCTCGGTTTTATTAGGCTTAATCGCGATGGCGCAAGATGTTGAGTGCTTGTACGCTGGAGTCAAAGCTCTAGTATGCGTGGTGCGTTCTAACAAAGCCGCTCAAGCAGAAATGGACCGACGGAAAGGATACCAAACACTAGCTATGCTGTTGAAAAGGAAAAAGCAACTGCTTAACTCTCATATTCTGCACCTAATTTTTGGTCTCGTTGGCACCGTTGATAGCCAAAAGGAGACATCTTCAATACCTAATTTGACTGCTTTTCAGGTATGCAAACTCACCTAAGATATTCGTTATTTTTATTTTTGTTAGAACAGCGGCTTCATTGTGTACGTTTTATTAGTTTTGCTTAACCTCGTTCCAGGATCTGATATGCGAGTTGGATGTTTGGCTCGGGGCTCCAGGAGGCCTCATAAAGTCTCTACTGGAACATTTACTCGAACTCGCCACCGAAACGGCGCACAAAACTCACAACCTACGCACAATGCGAGAGCTACAGCTGGTCTCGAAGCTTCTCTACATTATAAACGACGTGAAAGTTGTCAGCACAAAAAATGTTCTCATACAATTGCTAGCTGCGTTACTAGGGGGCCAGCCGCGGCCGAGCGATCTTCTATGCTTGGGCCAGTTTATGGCATACACACTGCCGTTGCCTTCTCAAACGGAGAAGGGTCTCAATCTGAAGGAAAGCGATTGCGAGAAAGAATGTGAAGGCGAACAGGTTATCCTACGTAACAAATGTTTTAACGTTTTACACGGATTGTTGTTTACGCAACGGAATCTAGTCAACACGATCGTATGTGAAGAGATTTCAAGAGTGCTTGGAATGGATTGGCTGCTGATTTTTATGCAGGAAAACGTTCATCCTACAACTGTTTTATGGGCTCTTAGGATACTAGTAATTCTTTGCTCTGGACAGGGGCAACAGTCTGCTATAATGCAAAGGTAACTGTCACCATTATTACTAAATAACGTTTACATCTATTACATGCGTAGATAGTGTAATTTTTCTAATTTTCGACGCTTTTCCGTCTATCATAGATTCCGTGAAGGCGCCGGTAACGGTGGCTGGCTCCGTCATACCGAAGTAGTGGTAACGCCACAGCAAGCCGGCGTAGTCCTCTCTGCGGCCGTTCATACACATTCCCATTTACACATGCCGTTACTCCTCACCTCCGGATTCGTCATGCTGTCCTGGTAACTATTATTACGTCGTATATTTAAATAAATTATTATTTGTTTAACAGAAAGGTATTTCAAATAGCTATTGTTTCGAACGTCCAATAAATCTTCTACTTGTTTCAGGCTGCTTTTATCTCACCTGCACATACCAGAGCTGTACTACTTATTATTCGGTTTAACACTCGGTCAGCCCATGCGGAACATTGGCTCAGACAAGACCGTATCAGTAGAGCGCGTCTGGGCCGCGGCTTGGGGCGCCGCCGCGCCTTCAAGGCAGTCGTCTGCGGCCGTCGCGGCGAGGATCACCCTGTGCCCGGAGGCCGTGGTTATCCTGCTTGGAGCGGTCAGGTCGTTAATCCACGCTGACCCGGCTACGCTGCCGGAGTGGCTGGCCGATCACCCTGTAGCGATTATTCAAGTAAGTCCACCGATTCGTTTTCGGTCGTCAAATTCGATTCGACCGATTAATTATTACGATTATTACTGCGAAGTATATGAGTAACTCTTCGGATCCCTGAGAATAATTTAAATGTAAAAACAAAATAAATAAGGTTGCATTTTAAGGGATGCCTTGAAATTAAGAATGAATCTAACATTACATAAAATAACTTAAGTAGCTGAAGTAATCATTAATCTGTATATTATTAGGTGCTGTTTTCATTGTACAACACACTCCCAGACTTCGTGACAATAATGATGACCGCAGAAGTATTAACAGCTCTGGCATCAACACTCTTCCCACCTTATACAGCGGACGATATTCATATGCGTAAGTATTCGTTTTTTGACGTAAAACGTTAGTTTCAGAGTGACTTGACTTTATGTGTGTACATCTTTCCCGTCACAGTTAGGTACTTAAGTATAATAGGCCTGTTGCAAGTAACAAAAAATCATGGAAATAATGGTTTCAAAGAAACATACATGTTAATATGATTCTAAAAAATGGCCCAATCTCACTATAAACTGAAGGATTATTAAGATATTCAATAAAATAAAAGTGCAAAATTCTCCAATCGGCCATTATTACTGAAACGCCAATCAGAAGCGTTCTAAACAGTGACGTCATCAATCCATAACATATTTCTTAGAGCAACATAGACGACCTCATTGACCGAAATCTATACGTCCTCACCAAAGAGTTCGAAAGGTGCAAAAAAAATATTATTTCGCCACTAAACATTTATTACGTCCAAAAAATATTATTACACGATATAAAGTAGATACCTATTTGTTATTATTTAAATAAAATGCTAAATAATACGATATTTCAACAACAAACTTTTTTAATTATTTGGCTGAATGGAACTATCATTGCCATGTTGGCTGTCGTAACTAGAAAAAGCGAAAAATTAAAAAGTAAACCGGCGCTCGGTGATTTTCACTCAAAATTTACATGTATCTAAATAATTCATTCTAAACTGCAACCGTGTGAGAGTTTTTGTGAAAAATGAGTTATTGTGATAAATTATTGTAATGTATTGATCATCCCTAATCGTAATATATGGTGCTGAATTAACAATATCATTCGGATTCAAGAGAAATTCGTAACTGTAAGTATGTAAACATTGTCTACCACCCTACCGCCAACTAAATTATGACGTCACAAATGGCATGCGAGGCGTTTTCGCGCGAAGTTTAAACTAGTTATAATAAAATGCAATTATCTATGTTAAATCTTATGAATATGGCTGAAATATTTGTGTTTTTCGGAACCAATACAGGTGTACCGACAGTAATAAAAGGGATTTCAAAATTTGTCATCAGGCCTATTATGATATTTGAAACTCAATGCATTTAATGAAAATATCAGTTTGTAACAAGCAGTGTTGGCCGAACGTTAAGTGCAAATAACCATTATAAATTGAACCATAAACCGTAACGGACGGTTACAGTTTACGGTTCAATTTATATTGGTTAATGACCAAAAATGGTTAATTGCATTAATGTTTCGGCCAACACTGGTAACAAGGAGCTGTAACCTGTTTTAGCGATCTGCGAGAGTGGCGAGGACTCTGGAGCCTCGACGCCCGGTTCAGAAAAAGAGGTGGTGATGGTGGCCGGATCAGCCGCCCTCACGCAGCACCCAGCCCGGCAGGGCATCATGGACTTCCTTAAAGTCATCGTGTTGGATTCCCTGCCTCTGAGCGTTACTGGCAAGGCTGCCCCGGTAAGTGTATTTCATATTCTATCCAACAGCTTTTGATGTTAATTAATTTAACTTTCTAATTTTCTTAGCTACTTATGTTGCAGTCAGGTTACAGGGCAATTACTTCCAATTTATGATTTCGAATTTCTAGGTTTTGCTGTAATTAATTAGAAATAAAATGACGCGAAATGCATTGCTGCGTTCAATACAGTTGCGATAAGGGAACATGTATCATTCAACAGTAGTCTAAGCTTACAAACTTACACTAATTGAAATGCCTTACAACTATTACTTAATTCAGTTGGAAATGATCGACCTGTGTGCGTAGGCGCGTTAATCACACCATAAATACAGAATTAATCATCTTTGTTTCTCAGTTCTCTTCTATATGAACTTAACGCGGGGCACACCGGCTTTGCGGCCTGTCTATCGAAGTTAATTTTAATTTGTAATGAATTATAAATAAAATTACTTACTACTTATGTGAAGCTTTAACTGATATTGGCGAAACCTAGATGTAGAGTCCTAATGCTACACGAACGTACTTTTAAACCCCAACACTCACTCGCTTGACTGTTGTTTGTAGAGTACTGCATCAGCCACTGACTCAGTGCCATCGTCCATGTTTTGTACGCCCTGTAGCTGCTCCACATCTACATCCTACTTTTATAGCGTAAATATTAGACGTTTTATTCAGTTCCATTCATTTACTTTGGTCACGAAATAGTCAATTGTTTTTTTTATAACTACCAATCGTCCGTCGTCGCAATTATTGAAATATTTAACAACTGGATGCTAACTGCTGGAACCTTCATTTTGAGGGTATATACGATGTTTTATTTTCCATTAAGTAAGTACTCATTTTTTATTAGCCGCAACATAATATACGTCATACTTATTATTACGAAATAAACATTTTTCATATATTTTTTAGTAGATTATTTCGATTCGAGCAAAGTAAATGATACCTACTTATTCACAATCAATATCATAATTAATAATCACGTCACATTATGTAACAATGTCTGCACTAATATATACCTCGTGGCTATGCAATGCTAAGTTAGTCCTTCACCGTTATTTATATAATTTTGCAACTGGTAAATAACATCAACATAAATCATTATATTAATTTATTCTTATTACGTAAATCGGTTGTCTCGATTTGTCACTTTATTTTCGTTGCAGTCTGTGCTTATTTATGTGTACGGTATTTATAATTGTTTTGTGTGTAGTTTATCCGCAATCTAAGTGTCCACAGTTTTTAATTGAATTTTCGACAAAAACAGTCTTTTATATTATTAGTAATGCATGATCTTAAATGTCACTACTAAGCTGTATACCTATTTATTACTCAGACACCAAAATGACAGTTCAACAGGTCGTTATAAACGTACATACGTTGCCTCCAGAAACTCGCGAACTAAATTGACATGAGTTTGACAAATAAAATGATACCAGGAATAGCAAAGAAAAAATAGTCAGGGGTATATGTCGATAAAATGATATCGATAAGTAAGATGCACTTACTACCCATGTGATAATTAATTATAAAGGGGTCACAAACGATTTCGACTTGTATGAATGTGACGAGAAAAGTGGTTGATTCGATTGTAAGATTGTGACGTTACCAATCAAATCAGGAGGTGCGGATGTGAAACTGACAAATTTCAATGTTAAGACGTTTCGGAGGAGCTGATTTTAGGTAAATATACACATCTCGCTAACGGAAGCGGCTCCTATAACTAGTGCGATAAGAACAAGGCGAAAAATCCTTCTTAAAAATCTCTAAAATCAAAGTTTTGTACTCGAGTGTTTCCTCCTCCAAAACTTAACCAATCGTAACCAAATTTGGAAATCTAAATGATTATGAAATTATCTGTGCCGGACCGTTTTGCTTTTTTGGCTAATTGATATCCGTTTTGAATACTACGTCTCTCATTGCGGCATAGTCAAAGAGTCCATTTTTGAAAGGCTCTAGCGCCTTAAAAAACAAAAATATCAAAAAAAGCAAAACGGTCCGACAAATCATTGCTCTAGCATCAAAACCCACGGAGGAAACAGTCGAGTACGTTTGTATGGAGATATGACCACTCCTGTTGGCTCTTAATATGCAGGTTTGGGGGCAAGTTGTTTATATCAAGAGCTCGCGGTTGTCGCCATAAATCTAAAATTGGTGATTTAATTGTATACAATGTGACCGGTAGATGAGATTGGTCGATAATTAAAGTTAGACCAAGAAAAGTCTGCAGCGATTTTGATAGTCCACGCAGTGCAACTGTTATTTAATACGTCATAATTTCATAGAATTTTGACGTATAAAATAATACTTACACTGCGTGGGCTATTAAAATCGCTGCAGACTTTTTTGGTCTAACTGTATTTAAATTCTGACCTAATCTTATTTTCCCTTCTGGGTCGGCCTTATTTGTATTTTGAGCCAAAATCACTGTTTCTATGTTATCACCTACAACTTGTTACTCTAGCTGTAAGTTTTCCTAACAAATAAAATAAAATAAATATAATAAAATATTTATTTAGTTACCTACAATATGTTTATCCAGTATTTATTACTATAAAATTGCACAATTTTCGAAATACCAAGTAACATTTGTAAAATAATTTAAATTACTTAAATATACATTTTAACTGACCGCGCAACAGTAGCGCCGCTAGCGGTGGATTCTCGCGATATTCTCTAATTCAAACTTTTTTGAAAATATCGATACGAACAGCACTGGCCAAACTGTGGTATCATTTGTGCATATTGACCTGTCAATTTAGTTCGCGAGTTTCTGGAGGCAACCTTATATGTTACTTAAAAATTATTATGACTAAAAACTGTATTTCTAAATTATGTAAATATATGTATACTTACATAATAAACAATATTGTCTAAAAATTTTGTATCTAATAAATATGCTTTCATACTAGACCAGTATTACATTGTAGATAACATGGATCATTCCGATTCATTGTTTCCACATTAGTTTCATCACTAATGATTTCTCTTCACAGGTAATCGATTTAGTACTCGATGCTTCTCCGGTCAACTCCACAAGTCATCAGCAAATCGAGTTCCAAACGGACGTGTTAACGACGCTGATGGAAAACCTACTGAACACGGAGTTGTTCGGCTCCGAGTCCAATATATCGAACGTTTGCTACTTGGCTGCTAGGTTAGTCGACAAACTTTGGCAGGGGCAACTATCTAGGGATCCACATGAGGTAAGACCCATCTTACTTGCCTATTTATTTAGCGTTGTAAGGCCCACCATACAAAGCTTCCCTATTTTTAATTTGAACATACATAGTTGTATAGTTGATGAGGCTAACATTCGTTTTATTTTAGAAAACAAAGAAACAAATGAAACGCTACTTTATGTCGTTTGCGAAAGGTTCGAATTATATTGAAACAGAGTAATGCAAATTGGGCCTTACGAGGTTAGTCTCGCGCTGCTCAGAATTGAAGCTTGGGAATATATGAAATAAGGTTTATTTTCGAATGTAAAACAGATCCATATTTTAACTTACCAATACATTATCAAATATTTAAACTTGTAACCTATTTTTTTGCAGGTGTTTGATTTTATAGTGAAGTTGATAACGCAAGCCAAAAAGAAGTCTTCCGTCATATCACTGGAGGGACTGCATCATTGTTTGAACAGAACAATACTGTTCTTGCTTTCACGTCCTACCGACTCCATCACAGATCAGATGTCCGTTTTAGACACATTAAGGAACCTTACTACTAACAGGTTTGTATTCTGTATTCTAATGGCATTATTCATAAGCGCGTTACTGGCCTGAATTAGTTTTGAATCGTTTGTCTTTATCCGTCATTTTGACTTACGTATTTGTAAGGAAGGGATAAAACTAGGGTTGTAAAAAAACGGTATTTTTTCTGACTTGAAAAAAAAACATGAAAAAAAACCGTTTTTTTTTCTGGAGTACGTTTTTTTTCAAAAGTATGAAAACTCAAAATTTGCAAGGCAGTTAATACTTTTATACGGTTGTTTTATTTGTTTTAGACTTTATGTTTTTTTGTTTTTGTTTTTGTTTTTTTTTTTATAAATAAATAAATATAAATATTATACGACCATTAAATCAATTTAATTTAACAACTTTGATTAATAACAACATAAATGAAATCTGTAGTGGTAAGTAGTTATCGCAATTTACTGTTGGCAACACCAACGCCTCTCGTCGCCGCATCGGGGAATTCAGGAATTCCCCAAAAATTGTTTGTATACTGAACGTTATGGAATTAAAATGTACTTTGTTACTATTGACACAGAGCCTAGTTTCTTTTGTAAGTTATACTTCTCAAATTAAATAGTTTTTGGTTACTTATATAAATAAATCACGAATACCGTTATTGTGGCATATTTTTGTTCATCTGAAAAAAACCTAATTTAGAAAAAAAACCATGGTGCCAGGTTTTTTTTTCATAAATTTGAAAAAAAACATTTGGTTTTTTTCTATTTGCAACCCTAGATAAAACATAATTTAACTAGATCAGACCCGTAGTTTTATGAAAGAGATTCACAAGAATATAACCCAGTGGATATAAATCCGTAGACAAAATCGGAAAATAGGTCGCACGTTTCTATGTAACTATACAGTGAGCAGCAGAAATTCAAAATGTTCTAAACAAACTTATAATGTTGGGGGAGTAAGACTGTGAGCAGATCATTTTAAACAGCTCGGCCGTTTTGTTTTCGTTATTTCGGTGCAATCCATCCATGTCTATTATTTTATACCCTTTTATTCATAAAAATGACAGCAATTTAATATGAGGACTCGTTAGATTTATCTTGACAATTCACATTTATGTAATTTATCTAATCAGTTTCTTACTGTACTTTCTATTTCTATGCAGGTTATTGATATTTGGCGCTGGGAACCATGAGCTGGAGTTTATCGGTTGCCTGACCTACTGCCTGCTGCAGCTGAGCGCCAACATGAAAATAGCCTTAGACTCGCACATGCGCACGACGTGGCACGTCAACCCTAGTGGGGATCTCGAGTCCAGAGATGATAAACTTAATACACATCAAGGTAAAAAGGAGCTGAATTTCTTGAAAGTAAAATTTACCATTAAGCTTCTTGCTCTTTGCCAAAAAATACATCGTTATTTCGTGTATCTATGTAAATTAACGCAATGTGATATTATCAAAATACAATTTAACTTGTTTTCCACACATTGTGACTGACGTCACAGCGTTCTCAGTACGAGTCCAGAGTTTCCAACACTAAGACAGAATCCTCGACTTTATAGTTGACGAAATATATTTGCACCGATTGTGGTCATAAAACTTTATCTTTACGAATACAAAAACACCAAAGAGGTGTGAAGTGTTTAGTTTACACAAGTATACTATGCGCAAAACCGACAGCTAATTGTTTTATTACCCTAATGTAAAAGAGTTTCTGTTTCTTTGCTTCTAAATAAATAATAATTTTTAAGAAAAAAAAACCGACTTCCATGGGGGCCGATGAAAGATTATTGTAGATGGTACACTATGTAGAAAAGGAGGTAAAACCACCCACTTTTTTACTAACATTTCGCTTCTGTATAATGGCTCCTCTACAGGATGGGCCAACGCCGGCCACTCCAAGGGACGCAGCCATGCACTATCACTTGCTCCCTCTAACACATAACTGCGTACCTTGGAGTGGCCGGCGTTGGCCCATCGTGAAGAGGAGCCATGAGGGTCGTAGTTCTAGCCTAACCTAACCCACTCCTCAGATAGCAGTTCGGTTCTGTGCGGATCGCAGTTCGAACCTAATCAAACCCACTTTTCAAGTAGCATTTCGTTTCTGTAAGGCTCGCAGTTCTAACCTAACCTAATCCTTGTTCGGTTCTGTGAGGATCGCAGTTCAAACCTAACCTAACCCACTTAATGGCGCATGCCGTGCGGTGTACGGGGGTTTAAGCGGGAGGGGCTAGTAAGATTGGCATCATCGTACTTTATACCTACATTAATTTTATGGTAGGTAATCATAGTTGTTTATTTAGTTAAGGTATCATAGTGGTTTTCTGGGTCAAGGTCCGGGTCCGAGTCCGGGTCCGAGTCCGGGTCAGAGTCCGGGTCCGTGTCCGGGTCCGAGACCGGGTCCGAGTCCGGATCCGAGTCCGGGTCCGAGTCCGGTTCCGAGTCTGGGTCCGAATCCGGATCCGAGTCCAGGTCCGGGTCCGAACCGGATCCGGGTATGAATCCGAGTCCGGGTCCCAGTCCAAGTCAAAATCGAAATTCGTAATCACCAAACGTGTACCATGCGTCATTGAAGAGTTCTGTTCTGGTCATCATCAGCAGTTCCACTTCATCAAATGCGACAGTTTTTAATGTAAATGCTTGATTTTATGATGAAAATACAAAAAAATCTATACGTATGCCTTTAATATTTGAGGACTCGATTCCTTATGGATCCCATCATCAGAACTCGAGCTTGACAAAAATGTGGCTTAAAAACTTAACTTGCTTAACGAACATAACGAAAAGGAAAAATCACCAAACGTGAACTATGCGTCGTTTAAGAGTTCTGTTCTGATCATCATCAGCAGTTCCACTTCATCAAATGCAATAGTTTTTAATGAAAATGCTTGATTTTCTGATGTAAATACAAAAATCTCTATACGCATGCCTTTAAGATTTGAGGAGTTCCCTTGATTCCTCATGGATCCCATCATCAGAACTCGAGCTTGACAAAAATGTGGCTTAAAAACTTAACTTGCTTAACAAACATAACGACGAGGACAAATCGCCAACCGTGAACTATGCGTCGTTGAAGAGTTCTGTTCTGATCATCATCAGCAGTTCCACTTCATCAAATGCAACAGTTTTTAATGAAAATGCTTGATTTTCTGATGTAAATACAAAAATCTCTATACGCATGCCTTTAAGATTTGAGGAGTTCCCTTGATTCCTCATGGATCCCATCATCAGAACTCGAGCTTGACAAAAATGTGGCTTAAAAATTTAACTTGCTTAACAAACATAACGAAGAGGACAAATCGCCAACCGTGAACTATGCGTCGTTGAAGAGTTCCGTTCTGATCATCATCAGCAGTTCCACTTCATCAAATGTCACTTTTTTGGATGTATATGCTTGATTCGTTGATAAAAAACCAAAAATCACTATGTGTATGCCTTTAAGATTTGAGGAGTTCCCTCGATTCCTCATGGATCCCATCATCAGAACTGGATTTTGACAAAAACGGGACCAATCTGTATGCATATACATTCAATCAAAAAAAGAATTTTCAAAATCGGTCCAGTAATGACGGAGTTATGGAGTAACAAACATAAAAAAAAATAAAAAAAATAATAATAAAAAACATACAACCGAATTGATAACCTCCTTCTTTGAGATTTGGAAGTCGGTTAAAAATGAGCCATTAGCATGTTACACACTTACACACACACACACACACACACTTAGTGTAAGGCCTGAATGGACGCTCGAAGCGGAGCGTTCGGCGAGGCGTGCAGGCCGTGCAGCGTGGCGTCGGGCTCACAAGTGATTTGAGCACCATGCACTAAGGCCGCTCCTATACGTTTGCATTTGTTTAACATGCACGCCGCACGCCCCGTCCCGCTGCACGTTCAACTCGAGCGTCCACTCAGGCCTTACACTTGAGCCGAATTCACATTTGACTGTCGTTTTGTGTTGTGATGGCATACTGTTCACATCTATATGACGTGTTATGACGCATTATGATGCATTTTTATCAGTTCCGTCTTGGCTCTCGGAGAGTTCACACTCCTCGTCCATACTTGATGCGGGTCTGACGCGTCACAACACAACACTGGCGCGTGCAGTGCACACTGGTCTGATGCGCTGTGTCGTGTCGCTGCAACGCCCCTCGCACCTCACCCGTCCTGACGCGGACCGGGATCGCTTGTGATGCGACACAACACAAGCCGTCACAACACACAGCATCAGAGAAATGTGAACGCAACCATATTAAATATATGAAACCGATACCGTTCTGATGCATCACAACATTCACAACACAACACGACAGACAAATGTGAACCCGGCTTTATTCTGTCTGTATATAGGTTTCAATCTGATAGCGGGAGCTGCACGCCGAGTATGGGAGGAGCTGTACGCATGCAAGAAGCCTGCCATCGAGGAGGTGTTCAAGGTGACCTTGGTGCCCGCCGTCGGCAACGCGCGCGCGCCCGACCTGGCCGTCGTCCGCGAGCAGCTCAACGAGAGCGCGCACAAGCTTTGGATCAACTACATCGACACCGAGCGGAAGGTAACCTTGCTTAATGCTTCATATACAGAGTGTCCCAGAACTACCGCGTCGCAGTGACACCGGAGGTAGGTCAACTCAAGAGGAACTTACCAGCCTAACATGACCCCAGTAGAAGTTGCACGGTTTTTGAGTTATTACCGAAAAAAATTTTTTTTTTCTTTTTGTACTAAAATGTAAACCAAAGGAGAAAATTCTCTAATAACTTGAAAACCATGCAACTTTTACTGGGGCCATGTTCTATGTTAGGCTGGTTAGGTTCCTTTTGAGTTGACCTACCTCCGGTGTCACCGTGACGTGCTAGTTCTGGGACACCCTGTATTCCTCACCACTCACTAAAACCTGACAAAATTATATTTACATTTAAATTTACTATATTCTAATTTGTTTGCACAGGCTGTCTACCGAGTGCCTTGGGAGCTACACAACCAGATCCAGTCGAAAATTCAAAAAGTGACAGGCGGGCTGACTCGACTCGCATCCCGCACCAAAGTCAAGAAAGAGGACTCCGGCAAACTGCGACCACACCCACCGCGGGACCACGCCCTAGCCTACTTGCAGGATCATGTCCAGCTCGTCAGGTAAACTCCACTTTTTGCCACCGTTTCACGTAATAGGCTTCCTAATTCCTATGTATGTAAGTTACTCTACCAGATTCTGGTTGAAAAGGATAAACTTTGACCTCATGCGATCATAAACTCGATTATCTGCAGGACTATTTCTCATCAGGTAAACTACATGACTTTGACTACCAATTAGTAGGAATACAATCCAGAGGTTACGGACAATGTGACACGCCTATCAGAGCAAGATCCTTGGGTATTACGGGATTAAGGCAGACCAAAAAAGTGATGGCTCGATGTTATGAAAGCAGATATGAGCGTGAACGGGCTCACACGAGACGATCGCGCAAAGTGGAGGTAAGCAAGTAGGAAAGCGGACCCTGGCAAAGGCCGGGATAACGCTAGGGGTGGCAGGTGAACTGACTTACTTTGGACGCGTTTATCATCAATTGTCATGATATTATACTGTGTGGGATAACATTAGAATCTAAATAACAAGACTCTTTATGTCTCCAGACAAGCGTGGTGTGTACAACTACAAACAGCGTCGAACACATGCATGCACACGACGCGCTACGTGCAGGCGGAGTGGGCGGGCGCGTGGCGCGAGCTGACGCGCGAGCGCGGGCTGTGGGGCCCGCCGCGCGCCTCGCCGCTCGACAAGTGGGCGCTCGACTCCACCGAGGGGCCGTGCCGCATGAGGAAGATGCTGCGCCGGAACCATCTCTTCTATCTACACTACCCGTATAGACCTGAACTGGATAATCCCGATAATGTGAGTGGAGCTGAACCGGCCATGCTGCGCCGGAACTAACTATATAGATACATATTCTACATAAGGGTGGTAATCTGTCCAATATGTAATGTGTCTCACAATTTTGTTCAATGAGAGTGTGACGTAATGACATTGGACAGGTGGAATACGACCCTAAGCCATACATTCGATTCGACTTCAAAAATCTTGATATCGTAACATCATAGGTATCCAAAGGGAAGGGCTTGATGATCAGATAGGCTTTATACTGGTAACATTTCCTATATCCTCCTAAGGCCCAAGGGCCTACCTATAATACTTCTTCAGTTCAATGAAATTTAAACCATATTCAATTGGAACAGAGTTTCCTTTCTTTTGTTTCGTTAAATTTTCAAACAATTAAAAATCGACTCGAATCTCTGCACTATAGGTTCAAATTTCAGTGGCAAATTTTACACTATTGGGTTTTTGATTTGTATGGCTGGGCCTAAGGAGGATAAACGATAAACATCTTGTCGTCAAATTTTTCAATATATGCTCTGATATTATTATAATCCTCTTTCAGAAACAACTGAAATACAAAGTCGCTCAGAGTTTAGACAGCAAAGAATACTACAGGGTGTACCAGCAGTGGCGGACAACCGGCAACATATTAGGCGAGACCGACGCCATCGAGGCCGCCGATCTACAAACTTACGAAGAAGAAGCTACCAAGTAAACTATTTCTGTTCTTTGCTTTTTTATATTCATAAACTATGATTAAACATAATCGTAAGAAAGAGTGGGACGTTGACGCCACTGTCTGTCTGACTGTGATATTGTAAACACTTCACTGAGGGTAGTATTCCACCTATCAAATTTCTTTGTTCATTGTGTATTGCGTCTCAGATTTTGCTTTAATGAAAGATTGAGACGCACTGACATTGGACAAAGAAATTGGAGAGGTGGAATACCACCCTAAAGAGAATGATCCAGATGTATTTATTTTAAACTAGTTTCTGCCCACAACTTCGTCTGCATTGAGTGACGATCCGACCCGTTTCCGATGACGCGGCAAAAACTATCATATCCTTCCCTGTGCTTCAGAACGGACATGCACATGCTCATGTCCATACCAAATTTCAACTACATCGGTTCATTAATTTAAGCATTAAGAAGTAACAGACAGACAGAATTACTTTATCATTTATAATATTAGTAGAGATTGCATATTTTGTTGTTTTTCAGTAACAGGGACCCGTCTCTTGACGAGACGAACGAGAACGGGTCTCCGTCCGACCTGGTCAGCAGTGGCGTCGTGAGTCGCGGGTCCAACCAGACCGCCGAGGGCAACGAGGACGGCCCGGACAACGAGGACGAAGACGAACAGCAGTCGCCGCCGCCGGACAACCAGACCTTATTGAGACTACTAGAACATCATGAGAAAGTAAGTTAAGGGAAAATAAATATGGTTGTATGTAAAGTCGTTTACGGACGATAATTTTGCGTGATAACGTCATAAGACACATAAGAAAACATTACCATTACATTACGTAACGTTACCATGGAGATTTGTCCACAACGTGACACTTTTTCGTGCATGCTACCGGTGTTCATCGATTTATAAGACGTTGTCACGTCTATAAATGGAGGACTTGAAATGTTGCAATTATCTTCTTCCAATATCCTATGATATCTTTAATATTCGGAATATCCTAAAATACAGTACAGGGGTAGATACGATGACATTCCAAATTATTACAAGTATGTCGAATTTCGAGACCCTTTCGTTTCGTAAAATTACCAGTAAGGAATCAATGCACCATCATTACTGCTATCCCTTTGGCGAGGCCCGAGGGCGCGCTACGCGCCAAGTAGAAGTATCGAATCGCGCCGATAAGTTAGACTAAACCATATATTTTACTAGTGTTGTAATTTCAGATTACCCACATGTTCCGTTGCGCAAGAATACAAGGTCTCGACACGGTGGAAGGCCTCCTCTTATTCGGTAGAGAGCATTGCTACGTCATAGACGGGTTCACTCTGCTAAAGAACAGGGAAATCCGAGACCTCGACAGCTGTCCTGATGATTATGAGCCCATATTACCTAGCCAAGGAATACAGAGAAGCAACCAGAGGCAATGTAACAAATTTCTATATGAGGATATACGGTAATTATGGGTAATCCAATGGGTAAGGGTAATGGGTATGGGTAATGGGTATGGGTAATTATGGGTAATTATGGGTAATGTTTGGTAATTATGGGTGGGTCCAGAATGGTAAGCGTAAAAGCGGTGGCCAGTACTTACGATATAAGGATGTTCTGAAAAGACATATGAAGAGATGCCAACTAGAGCCCTCTGACTGGGAGAGGAAGGCAGCGCAGCGGCCCGAATGGCGGCGCCTCATTAATGATAGAGTTAACATTTTTGAGACGGAACGCCGCAGTGAGCTCGACAAAAAACGTGATGAGCTTAAGACTCGGCCGACAACCTCAATTTCCTACAACTATGTAGGTGGTGTGCTGACGTGCCCAAAATGCGCTCGAGTATTTAGCAAGAAGATAGGGTACGTGAGCCACCTAAGAGCGCATCAGAGAGTGGATCAGCTACACTCTAATAACACGAGCTAAAAATTGCCTAGTCCAGAGCACACAGTCGCTGGGGCCGAAATCGGTCAGGAGAGCATCATCATCATCAATTATGGGTTCAATCATTAACTTGCATTGAACACTTGATATATGTTTGTACATAATGGATTACTTATTTTTATTCGACAGGGAAGTACACAAAAGGAGGTATCTACTGCAACCGATAGCTTTGGAAGTTTTCTCAAGCGACGGTCGAAATTATCTTCTCGCCTTTCCTAGGAAAGTACGGAATAAGGTACGTACCTATTCTTTAGTTAACTTCCGCAAGACTCACGAAATCTAATCAGCATCGAGACGCGGAAACCATTTTTGGAAATGACATTTGGAGAGTTTAAGGTTATCAAGGATGTCACAAAGACGGCGATTCTATTGATAGGCGATTAACTGCCTATATTTATTTTATGTAAAAGGTGTCGTCATCGGCATTTTCCCACCGGCGGTTTGTGGAGAAAACGCGGGGAGGCCTTTGCCCAGCAGTGGGACACCAAAGTAGGCTATACAAAAAGGTGTCGTCAACATGTTTCTGCTTGTTCTTGCGTCTCAGTCAACTGAAATAATTGTTGTGATGCAGGTGTACAGCCGGTTCACGGCGCTGGCGACGGGCATGGCGGACAGCGCGGCCGGCTCGGTGGCGGGGCAGAAGCGCGGCGTGGCCGTGGAGCAGCCCGCCAGCCTGCTCGCCACACTCATCGGCGACACCTCCGTCACGCAGCGGTGGCTGGTACGTGTCTACACCAATATCAATAACTCCGTTCTTTATAAACAAGATTTGGCATCGTGGAACACTATTAAAAATTAACCACTATTACACACACTGCACTATAGGTTTAATGACAGTACAGATGTTTATTTTACGAATGCGAATCCGGTAAGCTTTGGAGAGTTCCGAGCATGAGCGGTTCGCAAAATGGCTGAAAGCACGCTATTTTGCGAACTGCTCACTCACTGCGAAGTATACAAGAACATAGGGCGACCTTTTCCCAAATGGCACTATGGATCTCCAAATCTAGGCGCGCCATAAGCTCGACAATTGTCAATATCGCCCGAGTCACAATGCAACCGATGACTCCATAATTTACGCAAACGAGTATGGTCAACCTGTATTGGTGAAGTAAACTTCTCTAGCAGTCCTTATCGAGTTTATAACAGACAATATATATTTCTTCGTAGCATCTCAGCCTCTAAAATTGAGCATGACATCGACGATCGAATTCGTAACCAAGCGCAGCGAAACTTGAAACTTTATATTGTTACAGCGAGGCGAAATATCAAACTTCCAATACCTGATGCACCTAAATACCCTCGCGGGTCGGTCCTACAACGACCTGATGCAGTACCCGGTGTTCCCCTGGATCCTCGCGGACTACGACTCGCCGGAGCTGGACCTCAACGACCCGGCCACCTTCCGCGACCTCACCAAGCCCATGGGCGCGCAGAGCCCGGACCGGCTGGAGCAGTTTAGGAAGAGATACAAGGTATTGTCTACAAAAGTATTCTTTCTCTGAATACATACACATACATATAATTACGCCTATTTCCCGGAGGGGTAGGCAGAGACCACGGATTTCCACTTGCTACGATCCTGACATACCTCTTTCGCTTCCTTCACTTTCATAACATTCCTCATACACGCTCGCCAGTTTAGGGTGCTCTTGACCTGGCCTCTCTTCAGGATTTTCCTAATCTGATCAGAGAAAGTCCGCCGAGGTCTACTCCTTCCAACTCCAACTTCCACTTCTCCCTTATACACTCTAAATACACGCGTGCATTCCTTATTTGGAGAATGTTTTAGAAGAAAGATCGTAAAACTCGTGAAACCTCTGCTCAAAAATAGCTCAATTAACTTTTTTTTATTGCAATAACGGCTTTTAAAACTGTAACATGTAGTATGCAGTAACATGTTCTTATACAATGCTCTAAAAAGAACATAAAGCTTTCTTTTCACTTCGAATTCTTCTTCTTTCATTGTCGAATTCTATTTATCTAATAGGCAAACTTGGAATGTGCAGGAATGGGACGACCCGCACGGCGAGACGCCGCCGTACCACTACGGCACGCACTACTCGTCGGCCATGATCGTGTGCTCGTACCTGCTGCGCATGGAGCCCTTCACGCAACACTTCCTGCGGCTGCAGGGCGGCCACTTCGACCTCGCGGACAGGTAACCAATGATCGGCACGAGAACAGTTCCGCCATAGTACCACTACTACATAGTACGGACTAGTAACGAGTACGTTTTCCGTTGGATTGTGTTATATACACGTTACGACTATTATAGTCAAATCTTTTACATTTGTCATCTTTCTTCTTATTATTTTCTTCGCTCGCACGAGAACCGCCATACTATACACACACACACACACAGGGATAAGTTCGCCTTTGTACCTTTATTTCTGTAAATATTATGTAAACCTGTGTTGTGTACAATAAAGTGATTACTACTACTACTACTATCACTACTCACCTACTACACAGTACGAACTGTCCACAGCCGTTGGATTGAACTAACAAATCGCAAAGAAATATGTCGCGACTATTTTAGACAGATCTTTTACATTTTTAGTCTTTCTTGTTTTCTCCAAGAATATTTGACAAAAATACGAAACCTATATGTTTTCAGAATGTTCCATTCGGTGAAGGAGGCTTGGAACTCAGCATCGCGCCACAACATGGCTGACGTCAAAGAGCTTATACCGGAGTTCTTCTATTTGCCAGAGTTCTTGCTCAACTCCAACAACTTTGACCTGGGTGAGTATCTAGATGATTCGTAACTATTGTCTACTGGAGCAACACTCTGTGTTATTTTAACATTAAAGAAATTGAATTGAATTGAACACTTGCAGCCAGAAAATTTTAGGATGCGCTTATTTATTAAAAACAAAAAACACCAGACGCCATAAAACAGGAAAGAACAAAGAAAAGGTGAAAGAGTAGTTTGTTTTTGTGAGGGTATATTGTATTTAAAATGAATCGGTGTATGGGCACAGGTTCGAAGCAGTCGGGCGTGGCGCTGGGCGACGTGGTGCTGCCGGCGTGGGCGCGCGGCTCCCCGCGCGAGTTCATCCGGCTGCACCGCGCGGCGCTGGAGTCCGACTACGTGTCGCACCGCCTGCACCACTGGATCGACCTCGTCTTCGGCTACAAGCAGCAGGGCCAGCCCGCCGTCGACGCCAACAACGTCTTCCACCACCTCTTCTATGAAGGGAACGTCGACATTTACAAGTACGCTACCTACTCTATAACTGATACGCTTGTTTTGTTTACTGGTTTGATGAGGATTTGTCATTACAGTGCTATGAATGTCCTTTTTAATCAAACTTAAAATTAGTCCAAACTTCACAAATCGCAGACACTTCTTCAATCGACACTTACGTCAGAAGATGACTACGGGCATATAAGATCCCATAAACTGAACTAAACATTCTGTAATGTGGGTAATCTAATTCTATACACATATTAATATTGATTATCTTTCAGTATCGACGACCCTCTAAAGAAAACCGCCACCATCGGCTTCATAAACAATTTCGGTCAAATACCGAAGCAGCTCTTCAAGAAAGCTCACCCCAGTAAAAAGATGTCGCAACGCAGCTCGACTATATTAGACCCGAACAATATCATACCGTCACAGGGGATCACGCCGCCTGAGAAGTTGTTCTTCCATAATTTGGAGAATTTGAGACCTTCTCTGCAACCTGTCAAAGGTATGAAATTGTAATATGAGTCAGTTTATAACTTGGAAATACGGGAAAGCGTAACAACTGCTGATCCGAGAGAGCCTATGTAAAGCCTGACCAGGAGGCAGGAATATAAGTTCACGCGCCATGTTGCGGAATTTCACTTTTTTTCATACTATACTGAACTGTCATCCTATAGTCCCTATACAATGAGAATAACAGCGCCCTCTTGACAATGATCATATATTATTGGTTAAGCTTTATTACCTTATCCATTTTCAGAGGTGAAAGGCCCAGTAGGTCAAATCCTGTACACCGACAAAGCCATACTCGCAGTGGAGCAAAACAAAGTCCTAATGCCGCCGTCGTACAACAAGTACGTGGCTTGGGGGTTCGCGGACCACTCGCTGCGCGTCGGCAACTACGACAACGACCGCGCCGTGTTCGTGTGCGAGACGGTGGCGCAGGCGTGCGGCGAGATCGTCACCTGCGTCTGTCCGAGCGCCAAGACCATCGTCACTGCGGGCACTAGCACGGTTGGTTACTCTACTCACTCCGACACGATTTTAGTGCCCACCAAAGGTTCATGGATTGGAATGTCTTAAGACATATTCGAGTTTCGAATTTGACAGCTAATGCAGATGTCACTTACGGCTCCGCACACTACGCTTTAATTTTGGCTGTAACAGTTGATGTTTTTCAACTACCACGAAACATGACGCCGTACATCGCCCTTCCCAACTGCTGTCAAAATCGGGACACGATTTTTTTTTACTACACTTTTCTTACACACAATCAATGCATCTTTGGTAACAAGTTATCTGTGTGTTGTGTTGTTGTCGATTTCGTTTGTCTTAGAATAATATACTTTTAGATATTTGACCCGGCGGTTTATACCTTTGATACAATAAAAAAAAAACAATATTTTATTATAGATTACCAATAAGTAAAACTGTCAATTCCTTTCAGGTGGTAACTGTCTGGCAATACTGGGCTCGGCGACGCCGCTTGACAGTGAAAGTGTGCCTCTACGGGCACTCGGAAGCCGTGACGTGCCTGGCCGCGAGCCCCGCATACAACCTCGTAGTCAGCGGCAGCCGCGACGGCCAGGCTATAGTTTGGGACGTGGAGCGTGGCTCATTTATTAGGCAACTCTCACCGACAATGCCTTCCCCGCCGCCTGTTTCTGCACTAGCCATCGACGATCTTACGGTTAGTATTAAATTCGGAAGGAAAGATCATAATTGTAACTTATTAACGGGCAGCAACTTTGGTGAAATACAGAAGTAACCTTCTTTAAAGAATCATATAGTGACGTTTTCAACCTATAGGTACCATTGTCGATGGTCGATAAGGTTGATTTTAAATTGAAGCTATATGGAAATAGCGCCTTATTGGCAACCGGCAATAAGTACCCTTTTAGTGAATAGAATCAGGCGTTACTTTGCGGAAATCCATATTAATTAAAACCAAACTATTACTTTGCTAATCCGCGTAAAAGATAACGTGCTAGTCAATCAGTGCTATAAACCCGTTATAAACACGTGTCGAGTATTATTCTTTTGGTGGTGGTTTGTTATATTTATTTGCGTATTTATTTTTGCGATGGGAGGATGGGAACATTAATTGCATGTAAAAAATACGCAAGTAAGTATAACGGGTTAGCACTGATTGACTAGCACGTTATCTTTTACGCGAATTAGCGAAGTAATATTTTGGTTTTAATTAAGTACCCTTTTGATTGAGAATGGAAAGATACACAACAGCCTTACGAAAACAAACGTTTTTGGCGAATTTTTATACACATTGCCATGATATTTTGACTTGATTGTACCAGGGCGACATAGCAACGTGCAGCGGCAGCTACCTGTACGCGTGGGACATCAACGGCACGCCGCTCGGGTCCGTGGACACCGGCGGCGGGCCCAAGAGCTCGCAGCAGATCCTGTGCTGCGCGTTCAGCGAGACGCGCGAGTGGGACCCGCTCAACGTCATCATCACCGGCTCCACTGACGGCGTCGTGAGGGTGAGTAAAGATCGGTTTTCCTAGGATAGCGGTGCCGTCATATAGCGGCCGTCTCCATACTAAATAATACGGCTAAATATGAATGTCGCAGTATTTGTATGAAGACGGCCGCTATATGACGGCACCGCCATCCTAGGAAACTAGAGCATAACTAACTAGTAATCTCTCTTGGTCAGCCCGGTACACGGCTCTGACTGGTACAGTTAAGGGCTCCTTTAGACGGCGCGCGAACTTGCATGCGATTTTAGTTACATTGCGGGCCATTGAGGTTACTTCAATTCAGTTGACCGATCAAATAACGCAATGTAATGAATCTCGCATGCGAGTTCTCGCACCGTCTAAATGAGGCCAAAAAGTTGCAGAGTCTAGTTCGGGAATGCCTTACGAAAAGAAAAATCTTTTCTATATTTTTGTATAACTCCTAATTGCCGTGATGTGACTCCTTGCTGGTGCTGGTATGATTAGTCAAATTGTTTCTGTATTATATCGACGTGTAAAATGGTTTACCAGATTACCTAAAACCTAAATCAACCCTAACTTGACTCTCTTACAACTTTTTTTGAGCATTCGTTGCCTGACCTAGCAGTCATATCTCATACACTAAAAATTTTCTCACAGATGTGGTCCATTGACTATATACCTGAAACCGTCGAAGACCAACCGCAAAGCACCGAAGCCATCAGCTTAGAACAACCCACGAGCTCTATCGAAGTGAAAGAAAAAGTACACAGTTTGTCCGTGCAAGAGAGTGAGGACGCTAAGTCAGAAGGTGAGACTACCTTCGACGAGACGAAGAGCGAAGACCAGCCGAGCAAGACTGAGGCGGCCATCAAGAGGGTCGAGGAGTTAGTTAAGCAGATGAGCTTGTCGCAAGATAATGATAACGGTTGGTTACATTTTCACTATTTTCAGCTTCCATTTAACACTTAAACCTGCTTTAAATTGATGCTACTCCTTATAATGACATTTAATAAAATCAAAACGATCCTCGATATGCTACTAATTTTGAAGCAGCACATATCACTACACCTTATAAAACAAAGTCCCCCGCCGCGTCTGTCTGTTTGTATATATTTTTTCCGATAAACTCAAAAACTACTGAACGGATTTTTGTGCGGTTTTCATCTATATAGAGTGACTCTTGAGGAAGGTTTAGGTGTATAATTTAATTAATTTGCCAACCCGTACGAAGCCGGGGCGGGTCGCTAGTTCTATAATATAATATAATTGTTTTAATATTTCTTACAAATTCAACAGGAGAACTAGTCAAATCCGCATCCGAAAGCTCCCTCTCAGACGCGTGCGAAACAACGAGTGCCAAAGAGTCCGCCCGGCGGCACGACGAAAAGGACACCTGCAGCGACCAGGAGACGCCCTACCGCGAGGAGCCCGTGGACTCGTGCGACGAGGCCAAGGACTACGACAACGACAAGGACAACGATAAGGACACCGAGACGGAGAAGGAACACAGGAAACTGCAGAAGCAGGGCAACGTCGTCATGCGCAGGAAGTCTAAGGGGAATCCGCTGTTTAGGAAGAGTAAGCTCAAAATATGTTAAGAGTAGGTCTAGAAACACGTGCAACGGCCAAAAATCCTCTAACCAACCCAGTAGTTACCACCAAGCGGAGTTGGTGGTAACTAGTGGGATTTTTTTCCCCAGTAGTTACCAACTGGTAAGAACTTGGTGGTAACTAGTGGGAATAACCCTTTACTAGCACGCCTTTCTTCTATCATTTACAAAAGGTCTCCTTACAAAAGCGAGGAAATTTAAGTCATTTATTTCAACTATCTGTTAATCTGAATACCCGTACCCACTTCCCTTTTTTGACAAAGATTTCATTTAATGAAATTAACTAATTGTAAGATAGTTAAGATCATACAATTTTATAGGTGGCGGCAGCATAGGCGATTCGGGAGATTCTGGCTCCTTGGAGAGCGCGCCAGGCCAGTCGACGGAGACGGAAGGCGGTCTGCGGACCAGCAAGTCTGACACCAGCCTGACGGACTCGTTCGTGGTCGTGTCGGCGCCCGCCTCGCCCGCGCCCGACCGCGCCAAGCCCAGGCTCGACCCGGGTGAGCTTGTACCACATACCGTAGCGAACTGTGTCAGCCTAAAGATCGGCTATTTTGATAGGATAGCGTTGCCGTCATACTAAATAATATGGCTAAATATGGATGTCGTAGTATTTGTATGGAGACGACCGCTATATGACGGCACCGCTATCCCAGGAAACCAGAGCATAACTGATTAGTTTTTTGTCATCTCGGTACCCCCATTGTACACGCAAATTCTACTCTGGATCCAGGTAATGAGCCTTAACTCAATGGACACAATACAGTTTTACTGGTAGTTACTCGATTTATCTGTTATTTGATCAATTGTATGTAATGACAAATTCTCTCTGGATTCTGTAATCCTTGTCGCCAAGATCTCTATCGTACCACCGAAACAATCGACAAAATATTCGATGTTGTTGTGTTTTAATGAATAAAACTTTTATTGTGACTAAAATCATAAAATCCTTGGCGATATTCAATGTTCTGCTCGGTATTTACTCGTATAGTAACGAACTATTAATGTTGTTGAACAGAAAGCGAAACTGGTATAAAATGGCAGCGGCGGCTGATCCTCCGCGGCAAGCTGACGATGCACACGGCGTACGAGCGGCGCGACAACGCCTGCCCCGCGTCCGTCACGGCCGTGGCCGCCGCGCGCTCCGGCCGCGGCCTGGCCGTCGGCGACGCCAGAGGACGGGTAGCCTTCTTTCTACATATATGTATATGTAGTTGTACACAGTTCTCCGCACAGTCATATTAATTGCTCTTCGGTACCGCGGTATGCCAAAGTACTTGAATTAACTATAGTCAGTTAAATCCCACCCATGATTTTAGGGTCTGGGAAACATTATTTAACATAAGTTTACAGATGTCGATTAGTATGAAGATGTCATCCCATGAAAATTCTCATTTTTCCTATTGAGCGTTGTTGTGGTTTGTGTTTCCTCCACTACGTACTCGTACTTCGCACGTAGCCAATATTTAGTTAGACACATAAATGTTTTGGTTACCTACTTTTTTTAGCACACATGTTCCTTATTTCGAGTGTAAACTTATTAATAAACATATTACTATTATTGGCAGATATTCCGCTGGTCGGCGCCAGACATGTCTAGCGCGACAAAGGGCGGACCGGCGGACCACTGGATTCGCGACGACACCGCACCTTATTGCACCCAATGTCAGGTAAGTCGATGAAAATGGCAATAGGTACGAGGGTCGCACTGAAATATTCGGGAATGGGACACTTAGAAATAACATAATAGAAAGAGGCATATAATTTATAAAAATGTAACTCTTTATAAAACTTTTAAGGTATATTTCATTTGGTTGTCATTTGTATTTAAGAATTACTGGCAATTTGAAAATTGTATGTCGAACATTATTTGAATTTTTGGCAAAGTGATTTTTCCGATCAAATTTTTAAACGGTTTTCAATATGCCCTCAGCGAACAAATAAAAGTTACAATGGGCTTCTGTTATTTTTTTATGAACTAGAGTTCATCGTACGCTCGTTTGCGGTTAAAATTAAATATGAAAGTCACTTTCATTTTATCCCATAGATGATCTTAAAGAAGCATGTCATTCCAAAGCGACGTCAAAAATTAAAATCGCATTTGTGCTGTTAATTAAAAAGACTGCCAAAAAAGTTGCATATCGGCAGATTTCGACATTCCTAAATATTCATATGACAACAGTAAAAAAATATTATATATATATATATATGTAAAAAAAACTTCAATTCCGTTGGCTACTCCACGAATTTCATACAAAACCACTAAGGCTCCAAAATCGCCATACAAAAAGGACTTTGGGATTATGAGCCGTGTGCATTACAGAATGATTACTTTCAAAAGAAAATTTATATGCGTGGTCAGTTTGAGATTAAGTATGCATTAAAATAAAGATTGACTGTCTAGATGCGACAGTATTCTCTATTCCCGACATTTTCAGTGCAACCCTCGTAGGTAAGCTTCAGGAAATTGAGAGGAGTGTCGCCGTGACCGAGTGGTCTAGGAGTTAATGGCGTCGGCCGCCAATGCTAAAAACATTGGTTTGAATGGGGCACACTTTTCCTTAGAGTTTACACAATACACATATGTATTATAATATGAATGGATCTGGCTGTGGCGTGACCGGTGACGTGGTCGACAGGTGCGGTTCACGGCGCTGGAGAGGCGGCACCACTGCCGCGAGTGCGGCGCGGTGTTCTGCGGGCGCTGCTCGCGCTACGAGGCGCCCGTGCGGCGCCTGCGCGCGCTGCGCCCCGTGCGCGTGTGCCAGCGCTGCCACGACGCCATACAGGCCAAGCAGTAGCGAGGTCAGTGCCCGCACCCGCACCGGACCAGGCGTGCCTCTGTCGCCACCCACCGGCCATATCTGTCCTGATCGTAAAAGACGCGTTTCGTTAGAGTGAGTCTTCTGTACCTAGTACTATTATTTATTCTGTGGCCAGACACACTCTTCACGTTAACTGACTGTTCATAAACCTTATTGCAAACTCATAAGGTCCCCCGATGGTCAGTAAAGATGGTTGCTGTTAGTAGGCTATACGATACGGCGCACTGTACAGAATTGAATTACACTACAATTTACGCGTTATCACACCAGGAATGCATGGTTGAAGTTTTCATTCATCATCATCATCAGCTTACTCTCGTCCACTGCTATAATAATATAATAGCAGCAAGCATAAGGCACTGGTCCCACCGCGAGCTAGTAAGCTATGAGCTATCGGCTATAAACACGAACAAAAGATAAGCACTCCCGTGTAAATAAAAGAGACACAGCGATATTTATAGTTACTCGCCCAGCGGTGAGCTATAAATATCGCCGTGTCTCTTCGCGGTGGGACCAGTGCCTAAGCCTCTCTTATTGCACGCCAATGAGCACGACATTTTTCATTTCTTATCGTTAATAGACATCTTTTCACATTTAATGCGACATAACAAGAAATTATTTTTGGATATCCGACTTGTATAATGTATGTACTTAGCTGAGGCTCCCAGAGCTGTATGAAGTGGATATAGTGTGCGAGGATTCGCACAGCTATCGCGGGTACTCTGCCTAATATTATATCATAATCACGTTTACAAGTTTTCAGATAACACAAATAATAGTATTTAATTTGTATGTGTGTTGTGTGTGTGTGTTGTTGTCCTAAGGCACCCCAGAGGTGCAAAGGGCCTTCACAAGCTCGCGCCACGCCTTCCTATCTTCAGCGACCGCTCTGGCCTCGCTCCAGCTCAACCCGACCGCTCGTAGTTCATTTGTGACGGACCGCTGCCAAGAGTGTACAGGGCGCCCGAGGCCACGGCTTCCGCCCGGCGGTTTCCAACCGAAAGCGATGGTTGCGTTGTTTGTTTCCCCTCTTCGAATAGTATGTCCTACCCATCCTACCCAGGGTAGGGTAGGAATTTGTATGTATTATAATATTATTAAAATAATCTCGTTTCAGGTTCCACAGACCACACGCTACGTGAAGTAGACGTGGATATCTACGTTACTCAACAAAGAATATTCAGTATTTTGTAAAAATGTCTACCTATTGAAATATTTGCTTGACTCGTACATGCACTATATAGATAAGATAACAGTGGTATTTAAGGTTTTTGTGTGCAAATGTTTTGGCAAATATTTATTTAAACTCCCGAGCAAAGTTATAGCCGTGTAACCAGATTATTACTAAATACTTATATTATATTATAAGTTATATTCAAGTTACAACTAATGGCCATGAAATTTTATACTCCAAATCCTCGTTAATGGGGTGTACATCTTTGACTAACTTCAAACAGGTTAACTTTTTTAACAATCATGATTTAATTTTTTAACAAGACAGTGCTACTTTTGTGAAAAATGGGCCACTTCTTATAGTGACGTCCATTAATGAACGTTTATTGCAACTGAGCAGGACATACTTAGTCGACAAGATAAAAATGCATAGAACGAAAGTCATACACAATTTATGACGAAGAAAACACTTTATTAGAGTTGATTTAGTACAGGCGCTTAAAATTATCGTAATGCCTGACTTTCTCAACCATCTAGTCAAATATTATTTATTATTATAAATAAATTATGTATTTTTTAGAGACTTAGTGGAATGTGAGTCATTTAGGGACACGCGACATTTATATTATCACGCTCACTGCGGCTCTGGGCCCAAAAGACCTGATGCAAAGTATGGTTAATTACGAGCTAATTACCGCAGCAAACGTTACGGCAATGGTACATGTTTAATAACAAACCCGGGGATAATGTGTGATGGATATTCCGAAAAATATGCATATATTATTCCTAAACAGTTATACTCATAGAAATAGGATTTATTTCACCTAGAATGATCCTAAAAAAACTGAATTCAGTTAGAGACTACAAATCCGCGGGCGACGTTTTTTTTTTAAACATATTTAAGATTTAAATTGATGTTATATCTTCTTGAGTAGCAGAGTTTATACGTGTATGTACTGTATGTATACAATGTACCAATCGTACGTTCGTAGTTCTTTTATTATCATCATCCAGTTTTAGATACCTATTTTTTTACATTAGGCAAACATTAATTTCTAATATGTTTAGTATTAACTGAACCGATTATTTAAATTTATTTCTTTTGATGCTTTTAATGCATTATTTATACATCCTAATCAGTATTAGTATTGTAAAAAAATTGGTAATATATTTTATTTATTGTTTTTATAGATCTCAGAACAGTTTGTCGAATATTATATGGTAATGGTATACACGTAATTAGTCTTAAGATTGTTTTCCCTTCGTTGTAAAGTATTTGAAGTACTCATGTAGCCTCGCTCAGTCTTCGATTGTGATAATATTTATTTTTAATTTATATGAATCTTATTATAAAATAAATGACCGAAAACCCTATTCTTGCTATATTGCAATTGCTGCAACATGTCAACCGTAAAGGTTATGATACTTATGATTTCTCTCAATTACTTGTTCAAACTTCCGAATAATAACCTGCCTACTTGCAGTCATATTTCTCATTATAATTTTTATTTAGATTAGTCTAGTCACAATAGAATGTACATATAAGGACTCAGGCTCGAGTAGCAGTCAATTTAACTTAATATGCAATTTTATACTCCATGCATTTTGAACATTCCTTAAGCGAAAAATAGATTGCGTTAATTTATTAATATTAATTTCTGGACTAATATTTTATTACAAAGTACCTACTACATGTGACTTTCCACATTTATGGTGGTCGGCGCTTACGTCGTAGCACCGCATTTAATACCTCCAATACTAATTTAGTATTAGAGCGTCATTAATAATAATAAAAAAACCTAAGCGCCAACTGCCATAAGGTACCTTTTCCCGTGGAACGGAACATAGGACGTGAAACATAAGCACTATATTGAAATATATTCGATGTTATATGAGTATTCGTCGTAACTTACAAATGTCATAAACTGATACCAAAATACAGCTTGTAAAATGAATGTCAATATACAATTGTAATAGACTATAATATAATAGCACATCTATATCGTCAAGTGACAAGCAAAAGTCACTAACACCATTGAAATTATTGGACAATAAACCGTGTTACAAGTGTAATAAAGTGCATTGTTACTTTAATTTTTTGATAGTACTTAGTGACTTTTGCTTGTCTCCCGACGGTGTATTGTTTACGTAATAGTGTTTCATGGTAGCTTTCTATACTTGTAAAAAGTTATGACATCCGAGAATAGAAAATTGCGTGAAAAAACAGCTTCTTCAAATGATATTAATCGGTAGCTACGGTCTCGCATTTAGCAACATGATTAGAATTAACATTGTAAGAGTATTAGAAGTAGGCGGGCTGTATTGTATAGAAAAATAATTTACAGACAATATATAGTAACGTTGTTTAGGTAGTACGTAGGCACTGAAGTTTATGGCGTTGATTAATGTATTCATGTGTAAATGAATAAAGTGGTGCAGCAAACTAACATGTCTTTTCTTTAAAAAAAAAGTCATCATTTTAAGCTAGTGGATGTTGCAATTAGCCTAAGGATACGGTGTAAAACAAACAAGATGTCAACTAAACATAATATTTATTCTTCATAATATTTGAACTCTCATTATGTATCTAAAATATCTACATTGTGTGCTGATATTTACATGCTTTTGACAAAGATAAAGTCACTGTAGAATATACAAAACATCCAACAAATTTCGAAATAACGTTTTAAGTACAATTTTTCAAAGAGTTACACATCTTTATAAGTACATGAAAATACGATTCACAGAATATATGTAATTTGTTTCAAGCTATGGCTACCAGTGGCTATAACAATGCATGTACTTAATGTTATGCAACAGCGTGCGGTTACACGTTTACAAAATACGGTGCTGTCGATCTCGAGTACAGTCAGCGTCGTATAGTAGGTAGCATCCAAAGTATTCAAATAGTTCGGTACGCCATACAAATAATATGGTGTACCGAACTATTTGAGTACTTTGGATGCTACCTACTATATGACGCTGACTGTACATGTACCTATTACGTATGAAAACTTATATAAATTACATATCACAATATTATGTACATAACAACTATTTTCTGATAATCAGACAATGGTACGTATGATAGAACCCATAGATCTGTGATTGGCAAATTTTTCTATGAAAACTACTGAGTATGTTGTCATATTAGACATATTTTAAGTACTAAGGTTTAGTCGATTAAGTAAAAAATATTACAAAAAGGTGTAGAAAAACACAAGGAAAAAATATGCAGTGCTAATTAGTGATATGCCTGTAGTGCCTCTCTACATAAAGTTATTTAGTTAGAGAAGGCTTACGTCTCAAAAAAGTCTGGAATGTATGCGCACTTTTACAGGTATAATCAATGACCACAACTATTATCCTATAATCCTATATTAGCCATAACTGCCAATAGCTTAACAAATTGGACTTCCCTTTTTTCATTTTTTAGTAGACATGTGTATGTTATCGTTGACAAAGAATTTTTAGTTTATCTGTTTCATACTTATCACCTCTACATTTTCAAAATAAGTTGTTAGATTGAACCGCAATAAAACAATGTATATTTACGTTATGAAACGTGGCGATATGATTTATCTAATGATATGATTTCCTAGTTAAATGATTGCTAGTAAAATAATGATTAATTCAGAAAAGTACAAAAATAAAATAAAAAAAGTAACAGAATAACATTAAAAATAACTCAAGACATAACACGTAAGTACACAAAATCTTTAAGTATTTCGAAGTAATTATTAAAGGACTACTTTACGCACAGTAACGGCAACCATTACAGGCTGCTCAAACTGTGTATATTGGTTCATTCAAAAATATATTCACAAACGTAAAGGTCTACAAATTTACAATTATTTACAAAATAAGTGGAAAAATATATCCAAACCCTATATAGTAAATGTATTAACCTATTAAGTTAAATACTGCATTGTTCGTTATTTTTGTTTCGCATTGTGGGAACAACGCTCTCGACTTGATAATACTGTCCATGGACGAATATACGTGAACTAGTTCTACCTTACGTATACTACATATAATTATCAAATTGTGCGGCGCAAAAGCACAGTGCGGTATGCTATAGACAGAAAAATTAAGTACAACATTTATCTAAGTTACATCCCCTCCCGGTTTACTCTGTCACCTTATAATGATAACTCAATGCGTCCAGAATATACGATTATCTAGAATAAGAGCTGATCACATAGTCACCAAAAGCTCAAGTGAGACTGATTCACTTAAGACTTATTCAGGCTGTCGCTTAATAATGACTAATTCATAACATCGTTTACTGGGACAATATAATTATTCAGACGGTTTGCCAGTGTGATAGATCCCATCACAAGTCGCAACACAGCATCCGTATAGATGGTGTATATTTTTATAAAACAAAAATATCACTCTCGCAAGTGAAGTCTGACCTGGCTAAGCCAGGCGAGTCACAATTAACAATTATTTATTCTACTAATACAATATCCAATATTTTAAAATAGACACCGATCGCATTCTCGTTACTAAGCTGACACTAGGCGTGCAGAGATTTTTTTAAAGTTTCGGTGACATTAAAACATCTATTATAAGACAATCAGCACCAACATACAACAATCCGTTCTTACAAAGCGTTTTTAAGAGCGTGTAATGTATTCATTTGCGTTCGTATTCAGCGTCTCATTCATTCAATAATAGTCCTAATAGATTTGAAAATACTCTATAAATAATAGCTTGAATTGAGCATTTCACACCTCGATGTTAACAAATTCGCCGATAAGTCCCAAACATATATACTCATTCATTTATTTTGTTTCGTGCGCTATCAATTTTCGTCTTGGTAATAATAAAGTTTGCATAATAATTACAACACAAACATCATGTAAAATTAGTCTAACCATTATGTAATTGTGTGGAATTTAATAATGAGTAACTCGCGTTGTGTCATCTAATTAACTATTTTCGACAATATCTCGAAATCAATCAAATGCCCTATTAAAGTAAAATGTAGGAAAACTCCCGTACACAACCGATTTGTACATACAAATATTATCAATTTTTTTGTCATTTCACTACAATGTTTCGGACTATGTAGCTTGTGCGGACAGCTTTAAATAAAATCACACGTTTAATGTAAAACGTTAAGGCAAGACGGACGAGCTCATCGTTACTAGTGATAGGGACAGGCTCGATTTAAAAAAAAATTAGACGGAGAACGTCGTTAGTATATAGTTTCTTCAGCCTCACTGGTCAGAGACGCGCGTGAGTCTACCCGAGAACTGTAAAATCTAGGTCCCCGACCGATCACATCGCAAATAAAGCTTCGAACGTTCTTGAGCGGTAACTCGCGGGCGAACGCTCAACACGCCTGGAAGAAGTATTCCGCGCACGTTTACATGGGGGCGGGCGTGGGCTGGGGCGCGAGGAAGGGGTTGGTGCTGGCGCCGGCGTAGGACATAGCGCGGGTGGCGGCGGCCAGCGGCGGCGGGCGGCGCGCCACGCGGCCCAGCCACGCGTCCGGCGCCGGCGCGCCCGCCGGCAGCGGCACGGGCGCCAGCGGCACCGGCTCCTCCGCCAGCGCGCGCAGCCCCAGCGACAGCTGCTGGCACATCGCCAGCACCGGGTCCGAGCCCTCCGGTTCGCCAGTCTGCACGATACAATCAAATTAATATATATCACTAAACCGGCATAAACTTTCTATTTTGGATCCTACATAATCGCCTATATAGTAGTAGTGAAGAAATTTATGGCCGGTTGTACCGAACCGTCTTTACAGCGTTCGAGCGTTCGCTAAATTTTAATGTGGGGAAAGTTTCACAGTTTTGGACCCGGGTATGTCCTTAAACTACGTCCAAACCAGCGGTGGTAGGTCCCGCAAGGGGCCGCCTGGTTTGCTACCACCCTCCCGCCGGAGTCAGGCGCCAAGCAGCCTTGCTGCGTTTCGTCTATGTGCGGGAGTACCAGTGCCTTTGGGGGATGATTGGCTGTCAGTTGTGTTGCATAATGCCGGTTTTTGGATTCTTGAGTGACGTCGGGCCGAGCGGCTCACGCTGGAGGGTAGCGGGATCCGAGGCACGGTCTTGCCGGTGGCCGACCGCAGGAAGTTGGGGGCCCAATTGTACGACAGCCACGTACGAGAGGCTGCCCCGCCACCTAGCGAAAAATCCTGGAATAGCTCCACCGTGCCAGATGGCGACTGGACGGGAGGACCCGGTGGGTTATTTCAGGGGGGCTCGGGCGTCCCCGCAGTCTCCAAGTGAGCTCCTCATTGTCCGGATTAGCTCAAGTGATCCAATTGGTAAACACAACACCTCGACAGGCATTTTTTTCACCCATCCCACACTCCACAAACATGAAGTCGAAAAGGAAAAAGAATAGGGTTAAACACCGGCTGCACTTCCTCCCATTGAAAGTGCACCTCACCAACATCAGGGGGTTGCACTCAAATATCGATCCGGTCCACCACCATCTTGAAACCGAAAAACCGCACCTATTCTTTTTGACGGAGACGCAAATCAAAACCCCAGCGGACGCGTCGTACCTCAACTACCCAGGCTACTCACTGGAACATAAGTTCAGAGCACGTGCTGGGGTCTGTGTGTACGTCCGCGATGACATTTGCTGCAAGCGTCTCCGTTGCTTTGAGGCTGCCGGGTTTTCCATTTTGTGGATTATGGTTGACTCGGGCTCAGAGAAAACTCTGTATGCCTGTGTCTACCGATCGCACAGCGGAAACCAGGAGACAACTAGGCTCTTTGACCACCTTACTGAGATGGCAGATAAAGCCCAACAGCGGTACCCTGCGGCTCAACTCGTATTCCTTGGGGACTTTAACGCCCACCACGAGGAGTGGCTGTTCCCGTTCAAGAATACCTGCCACGCTGGGAGGGAAGCGCGCAAATTTGCTGTATCCCTAAACCTTACCCAGCTGGTAAATGTTGCGACGCGGATACCGGATGTTACTGACCATACACCCAATTGCCTTGACCTTCTGCTGACAACTGATCCAGACAGGCACTCGGTTTCGGTCTCAGCTCCGCTAGGATCGTCCGATCACTGTCTAGTGAAATCCGTGTCGATCCACTCTCCTCCTGATCTCTGCCCTAGGGGCACGAGGAGAGTATGGCGATACGAGTCAGCGGACTGGGATGAGATGCGGCATTTCTTTGCGTCTTTCCCCTGGCAGCAGGTCTGTTTTTCTTCGGGTGACCCCTCTTGTTCTGCTGAGGCTGTTGCTGATGTGATTCGGCAGGGAATGGAATATTTCATTCCGTTCTCCGACCTATCGCTCGATCACAAGACCCGAGCATGGTACAATTCGGACTGTGCTAGAGCCGAGGCCCTTAAGCAGTCTGCCTACCAGGCTTGGGTATTAGCCCGCGATACCAAAGCTGGAGCACAGAGGGTTCGCGCGAGGAAAAAAGCCTTTAACTCAGCTGCCAAGTCCTGCAAACGGGTGCTTCAAAAGGCTCGATTCGACCACGTCGAATAGGGGCCAAACTCGCCTCCTACCCTCCTGGTAGCAAGCGGTTCTGGTCCCTGTCGAAAGCGGTCGAATCCAACTTCTGCCGACCCACATTGCCACCTCTGCAGAAACCTGATGGGACACTGGCCCACTCCGCGACAGAGAAAGCTAACTTGTTTGCTTCTCTGTTTGCGAGCAATTCACGTCTAGATGCAGGCTCAAAACTTCCACCTACGCTACCTCAATGCAGTTCCTCTATGCAGAGAATTGCTATACATCAAAAAGAGGTACGCCGAGCTCTGCAGAATCTTGACGTGAATAAGGCCAATGGACCAGACGGTATACCTGCACGTGTACTAAAGCAGTGTGCGCCTGAGTTGTCTCCTGTACTGACACGCCTGTACCGCCTCTCTCTCCAAACAAGAACGGTGCCGAAATCCTGGAAGCTTGCAAACGTGCAGCCAGTACCCAAGAAGGGTAGTCGTGCTGATCCCTGCAATTACCGACCAATCGCCATTACCTCCATGCTCTGTAAAGTCATGGAAAGGGTACTTAACGGCAAGCTGCTGGCATACCTCGAAGCAAATGATCTGCTCAGTGACCGTCAGTATGGTTTTCGCCGAGGTCGGTCTACTGGGGATCTTTTAGCGTATGTCACGCACTGCTGCGGCGAGGCCATCGAGAGGAACGGTGAAGCGCTTGCTGTTTCACTGGACATCTCGAAGGCCTTTGACAGGGTTTGGCACGCAAGTCTCCTTAGCAAGCTTCCTGCATACGGCATCCCTGCTGACTTTTGTAGCTGGCTATCTGATTTCTTGAGTGAACGGTCGATCAGAGTAGTTATTGATGGCTGCTCTTCGGACCTCATGGCCATTGACGCTGGTGTTCCTCAGGGGTCTGTTCTCTCCGCAACCCTTTTCCTGCTCCACATTAACGACATGCTGCAACCCAGCATTGTAGGTTATGCAGATGACAGTACGGTTGTTGAAAGATATTTGGCTAGTGCAGGGGACAGCAGGGAGGATATACGTTCACAGAGAGAGGCCATGGTTGAGCGAATGAACTTGACCCTTAGTCTCGTTTCCCAGTGGGGTGATGACAATCTGGTCACGTTCAATGCCTCCAAATCGCAGACGTGTCTATTTTCCGCAAAACGGAGTCCATTCGACCTGACTCCTTCTTTCCGGGGTGCATCTGTACCTATTGCCGACAGTCTGGAACTCCTCGGCATGGAGCTGAGTTCAGTCCTCAGCTTCGGCAGCTTCATTGAGTCTAAAGCTCAAACTGCGGCCAGAAAGCTGGGCGTCCTAAATAAGGTGAAGCGATACTTCACACCTGGACAGCTTCTAACACTTTACAA
This sequence comes from Cydia fagiglandana, assembly GCF_963556715.1. Lineage (NCBI taxonomy): Eukaryota > Metazoa > Arthropoda > Insecta > Lepidoptera > Tortricidae > Cydia > Cydia fagiglandana. Next base: position 12,319,443 of record NC_085932.1, read on the forward strand.
AGCTCAAGTGCGGTCGTGTATGGAGTATTGCAGCCACCTGTGGGATGGCTCAGCTAAATACCAACTCGCCGCTTTGGACTCAGTGGAGCGCAGAGCCAGGAGGATGATTGGCGACAAGAAGCTAACGGCTAAGCTTCAGTCTTTGGCCCATCGGCGGAAAGTCGCCAGCCTGTCGGTATTCTACAGGCTGCACTTCGGGGAGTGTGCCCAAGAGCTACACGAGCTTATACCACCGTCCCCATTCTACCATCGGACTTTTAGACGCACGGCCGGTTTCCATCCTTACATGGTAGATATTCCACCAATTCGCACGAAGCGCTTTGCTTCTACTTTCCTTATGCGAACTGCCAAGGAATGGAATTCCCTGCCGGCGCCTATATTTCCGTGTTCTTATAACCCGGCAACCTTCAAATCAAGAGTGAACAGGCACCTTCTGGGCGAGCTCGCTCCATCGTAGGCCACGTCTACGCCTCGGCTAGTCTGTGGCCATGAGTAAGCCCATTCATAAAAAAAAAAAAAAAAAGTTCACTGATAAGAGACGGATGATCACTCCGTTAATTGTTGTCGGTGTAATTGGTCCATAATCTATTAAGGGTCAGTTGCCCTGCTCACAATTAGTGGATTGTTCAACGTCCCGCGAGATTAAACGATGAAACTTTCCACATCATAAAATTTAGTAATCGCTTTAAGGTTGACCGATAATTTACCACATCCGACCTAAAGAGAGGTAAGTCGGGTATTAGGCAAGTTTTAAGCGTCATAGAATATCTTCTGGAATTTTTAAGTATTAAACGGCTGCTTGGTCTGTTTGAAAACTCGTACCTGTGCAAACGTGGTGTCCGGCGCAGGGCTGGCGCTGTGCGCGGGCGCGGGCGGGGCGGCGGGCACGGGCGCGGCGCGCGGCGGCGAGCCCAGCCCGGCGCGCGTGCGCTCCAGGTTGGACGGCAACTCGCTGATGCGGAGCGACATCTGACGCTTGAACGGGGAACTGTGAAGAGAAATACCAAAAATTAAGTATGATTGATGCTACAATACAATGTCCCCAGATGTCATTACAGATTACATCATTCATCATTACATCCAGATTACATCAAATTAGCCCACAAATAAAAGCCGCCTAGTGAAAGTGTCGAACAGTTTACTAGAGTCAGTGATCAGTGCACCTTCGATAAACTCTTATAAAAACAAACTCGATGAAAAGTTTCGTCGACTACAAAATACAAAAGTGAACATTGATGTGCACGTATAAAGCTTTAAGCTGCCTGTGCATTCACATATAATAATAATTGCATTTAGATTAAATTGTCTTAAAGGGCCTCTGCGCTGTTGGCTTCGGCCCCACGTACGCCTCCCAAAGGTCCGGGACCCCATGGTCTCGAGATATGGAAAAGACACACAATAATAATAAATCGTTTAGAGTAACTGTTTAACCCCCGTGCGAGTAGTTAATTTGTACATAAACATGTGCTCTGACCTGTTATTAAGATGCGCGAAGCCCCTAAACGAGCCCTGCCGCTCCAGCAGGTGCGGCGCGGCGTGCGGGCGCTCGACGGCGAACGGGTTGTGCGGCGTGGGGCGCGGCGCGGCCTGCGCCGGCGGCGCCGAATGCGGCGCCGCGCTCGCCGGCAGCGCCGGCACCGGCGGCGCGTCCGCCTCCGACGCGCGCCGAGACGTCATCGCTGGAAATACACATCCATTACTAAAGTTTATTCACTTTACCTCATTCTTCTTCACGGAGTGCAGTTTTTCCAGTGAACGCATATATTTAGTATGGAAACCGCCTTTAGGAACATTACCGTTCAAATTCTCGGGCCAAATTAGCACACATACAAAATTACGCCTACATTTAAATAAGCCGACGCGTTTACAGAGCCTGTAATCAAAGCTGGTAAACAAAATAATAGTCATCTTTATTACACTAATGGAACATAGCTAAGTGTAGATGAAATGCATATAATGTCAATAACTACCAATCAGCGACATTAATCCGCTAATAACCTTCTTGTTGTACGTACTGGCCGCTGAGAGTTTGCGGTTCATATTTGCTTAGAATATGACTTGGACAGGGATAGGTTTATGCCATACATTGAAGAACCAGTCAAATAATTCACGTATAATAATTTAATGCAGATTAAAAGATAACTAGTTAAAATGTTGTTATGAAATGACAGACTAACTCAACATAAGTAAATATATCATTGTTGTATAAATGTATTCCGCTATAATAAGTATTTTGTATATTTTATTATAAATTTGTATGGCAGTGCGAAGTCACGTTCAGGTATAGTCTGTCCGTTTTTCTAAGATCAAGTACGCCATTGTAAATGTATGGTAAACTTGATCTTAGAATTCGGACTGGCTATACAGCCTGCAAAATTTACATGGGTACACGAATCGGGTCAAAAATCGCTTGAGAGAGAACCGACATAACGTATGCGGAGTGAAATTTGGACAAAGTTCAATATTGTTTTAAATAGAAAAAACACCATTCTTTTTTCAAATAATTATGTTCTTATAATAATGTATATATCAAGGCTTAATGCAAAAAATAGTTTACTCCCATGCGAGATGCTTTACGGCAGTTCTGTGGTACTTTGTCCATCGCTGTCGAAAACACAGATGTCGGCATTTTATTCAGCTCCGATTTTATTTTTCGAATCAAACTCTGTACATTTTTGGGACGAAAATTATTGTAATATACTCGCCTCTTTAGATTTGCCCAAAAATCTTCTATAGGGCGAAGTTGCGGAACATTAGGTGGATTTGATGTCTTCGGTACGTATAGGATGTTTAACTCCGCCATTTTGCTAAGGGTTTTTTTGGAATAATGGCTTGAGGCTAAGTCTGGCCAAAACACTACATTTTCTCCTCTATGACTCGTATTTATGAAATCCCGCACTAATGGCAAACATCGCTCTATGTAGCGGTCGGCGTTCACAGCTAAACCTGACTCAAAGAATACAGGCTTAGACATTCCGCGTCGACTGATGGCAAGCCATAGCAAAACTTTTTTAGGAAATTTTGTATGCTCAACATATTTCACGTTCTCATCGGTTGGACCATTGGTGTTCTCAAAATAGTAATTGCCTTGCCACTCGTTTCCATCTAACGTGAAATATGACTCGTCATCCATAACGCAAGTGACATTGTTTTTAGCGTAAAATATTTCTTTGACTAATTTACGCAGCCGTACTTTCTGAGTGATTTCTTGGTTTTCAGAGACAGTGGGCTTAACTTTTCTACATCGCTTATCGATGCCCATGTCTTTAAGATATTTTTTAACAGTTTTGCCGTCAGTTTTAAATTTTCTTCCCAACTCTCTATAAGATTTTGCGACACGGCCGGCCGTAATTTTCTTTAATCGAGCTCTTTCAGAAACCTTGCTCAAGCTGGAATAGTTTCCAGAACCAGGCTTTCTAGCAGTGGTTTTCTTCAAGGCAAAGGACGCCAGAATATTGTAAATAGTGCTTCGACTCTCACCCATTTGCACAAAATGTTCCACCACCTTTGATTTCGGCCATAGGGGATGGCTACTATAGAAATTACATACTGTTTGACGACGGCGTTCTTGTTGATTTACCATAATTACAAAATTAAACACCCAATCTTTATGAGACTTACCAAACTGATTGACAGATATATTGACTTTACATTGACAACACATATTTTTTATTCAGATTTTTGTGTTTTTATATTTTATATATACAAACTTTGTCCAAATTTCACTCCGCATACGTTATATGTGACGGTAGAGGGTGGATTCGAATGATCAACATTTTCAGATAATGTGTGTATTTGTTAAATTAATTCAGTGGAAGTGTATCTACATATAGGAGACCGGTAGTCCTGCAGCGCTGGCTATATTTTGAGCCCTAACTTAAAGTAATATTAAAGTCAAATTTTTTTTCGCTTACGAATGCTGTTTTAAGATGTTAATCTTACATTTTGTTTTGTGTCACAGATAATGTTTGCTTTTTAAGTTATTTAATAATTTGTGGTAATTATTTTTATTTTGAATTATTTTGGAGAAAAGAATATTCGAGAGAAAACATGTAACTGTGTCGCATTTAGGATAGTTTTTTTTATGTGAAAACATAGTTTGTGTCAATTACGTCCATTGCAATCGGATACTATGTCATACTATTCAAAATGACTCAAAAAATAATTAAAGTTAAAATAAATTGCTGACGTCGCATTTAATCGTATCAATATGTACATTACATGTTTTTGTGTCTTATTGAGGCACAGCTTCATAAGATTTTTGATAATTTTGTTCTAACAGGCTATTACCATAACAAAAGAATATTAAGGTTACTAGAGTTCACACCTTATTAATGTAAAAGGCGGGATAAATAAGAAATATGAATTTGTGTCAGTTTCATCCATTGCATAAACAAATAATACAAAAATAATGTTCGCGTTCATACGACGTTAGGGTGGCTCTTAACGGGCAACGCGGGCCGTGCACGGGGAGCGGGCGCGGCGGGCGCGGCGCGACCTTGGCGTGGCGGCGGGTAAGGGCCTCTCTCTAAAAACCACACGTTGCGTACGCAACGCATGTTTACTTCGCCTGCGCGCCAAATTAACGCAACTTATGCAAAGTTATACTACTACAAAGAGAACTTATAGATATTGTACATTATGTCACCATTTAGCAAAATAACTGTAAGTGTGTAAGTAAGAAAGAGAATTAAGGTCTGTTTATATCTATACACATTGAGAATGTGAAATTCCTCTTTGACATTCGTTACGTAATGTTGATTAACAAATATCCATCCTGAAGGCCTACCGCGAACATCGCAATTCGCAAATTGCGGACATCTTTCTCTGTCACTTTTATTACGTCTAATTGGAGTAAAAGAGAAAGAGTTCGCAATTTACAAACTTTAGTGTTCACGGTTACGCATCATATACTTGTGACAATGACAGGGAAAAGGTACCACTTGAGTAAAATTTGCTTATTAATGCCGTGACTTGAGGTAACTTTCATTCTTTGATAAAAATATTACTTCTTGAACTTAATTTATATTAATGTTATTAATATTTTGATTTCTATATCTAATTATCTAATCAAGTCTAACTTCAATATATCTTAATTATATGGGGCATTATCTATGAAAACGGACCTTATTGTCGATGGCGCTTACGCCGCACAGCGTCGCGCGGCATAGTATTCAATATCGGAGCTTGGTTAATAATGGCGTAAGCGCCATAGACAATAAGGCCCCTTTTCATAGATAACGTCACATATGGACTAATAAATTTTAATATAAACATTTTTTTTTCATTATAAATAGCACAAACCAGTCTTTCCATACTTAACGTAAATTATGCACATTATTTTTTTAATGTATTTTTTTGTTCTTAGCATTTTTTTACAATAGATATTATTAATTACACGTATTGAGGTTATTTAAAGCCTGTTTAGTCTTATGTTTTGAATACATTTACCTTAAATAATAATTACCAACACTTTTGATAGTTCAAGCTTCTTGGATAATACCTTTGGGTTCAATTGGCGTAAAGGACATTTTGGCGAAAATAAGTTATATCCACTACCGTAGCCTCAAAGGCCTTAACTGACAAAACGCGATTTTCCAGGAGAGCCAAAAATCAGTTTTGTTTTGAGAAAAAAATCAGACACTTTTGTTTGTTTGAATTAACTGATGCCTGTATGTGGCTTATTCCTAATTTTTTGAGGTCTTTTAAACTGATTTCTTGAATACAATGCTTATTTACGAAAATAGCATGTCCGTTACGCCAAAAAACACGACTATTTTTAAAAAGGCGTCCCTTACGCCTCTTCTTTGCAATATTGGCAACTTGCATTTAGGGAACACTATACTTCTAGTACTATACTTTACATTTTTTTTCCGAAAAATTATAGAGATGTATTCACTGTCAAGTTTTCCCCATTTTTGTTATTTTGGATACTTAAACGTGGAAAAGGTCGTTTTCTTAGCCACAAAAACAATGTTTTTTTTTTATTTGTTTATATTACTTCAAGTATATTTAATTTAATTTGGTAGGTGAGAAGAGATCTCTGCTAAAAACAATTGAAAACCGAAGGGGAAACATGTTGGGGCACATGATACGTCACGATACTTACATAAACTCTATAATTGAAGGCAGAATAGAAGAACAGAGAGGCAGGGGAAGACCGAGACGTGCATATATTGACCAGGCCAAAGAGAAAATTAATGTAGTGACGTGACGCATCAGGAGCTCAAAACAGTGGCAGAGAAAAGAACGGAATGGCGAATACTCCACCGACAAGAGCTAGGTTACTATGAAGTATTTGAACAAATTAAATTGAAGTATTATTATTATACATTTACCCTCAATAATAATTACCACCAATAATACTAATATTAATTTGACGACCAGTCTGGCCTAGTGGGTAGTGACTCTGCCTGCGAAGCCAATGGTCCTGGGTTCGAATCCCAGTAAGGGCATTTATTTGTATGATGATACAGATATTTGTTCCTGAGTCATGGGTGTTTTATATGTATTTAAGTATTTGTATATTATATATATCGTTGTCTGAGTACCCACAACACAAGCCTTCTTGAGCTTACTGTGGGACTTAGTCAATCTGTGTAAGAATGTCCTATAATATTTATTTATTTATTTATTATTATTTAATTACCAACTCTTTTGATAGTTCAAGCTTCTTGGATACTAATTACCTTTGGGTTCAATTGGCGTAAAGGACATTTTGGTGAAAATGAGTTATATCGACTACCGTAGGCTCAAAGGGCTTAACTGACAAAACGCGATTTTTCAGGAGAGTCAAAAAACAGTTCTGTTTGAGGAAAAAATCAGACCTTTTTTGTTTGTTTGAATAAACTAATGCCTGTATGTGGCTTATTCCTAACTTTTTGAGGTCTTTTAAACTGATTTCTTGAACTTACAATACAATGCTTATCAACGAAAATAGCATGTCCGTTACGCCAAAAAACACGACTGTTTTTAAGAAGAGCGTCCCTTACGTCTCTTCTTTATTGTTTATCTTATTAGAAAAAAGGGCGTAATGTACTAAACTTTAAACTGTTTTAGTACCATTTGGCGTAAATCCAATAATTTCGTTGCAATATTGCCAATATTGCTACTACTTGCATTTAGGGAACACTATACTTCTAAGTACTTACTATAATTTACATTTTTGTTTCGAAAAAATATAGAGATGTAGTATTCACTGTTAAGTTTTTCCACATTTTTGTTATTTTGAATACTTAAACGTGGAAAAGGTCGTTTTCTTAGCAACTAAAACAATGTTCTATTTATTTGTTTAGGTATATTACTTCAACAGAATCACTGCTGTCCAACCATTGATGTATATATTGATATACAACAATTTCTAACAAATTAATTTAACTATAGAAAGTATTATGCGTTATTTCTGTTTGTAATGTTAATTAGATTATAAATTTTACTTTTACATACTAAAATACTATTAGGTACAATAGTAGTTTAGAAATTTCATATGCCTATTCAGTAAAACTTAATGAATATGATCGCATATTTATGACATTACATTAGAGTAGAAAAAGGCCAGGCTTACGTACTTCTATGGATTTCAATGCAAACGTTAATTTAACTAAACAGTAACTTTCATAAGGGTAATCCTGTAAATTAGGGTTTAAACAAAAAAGTATTAATGATACGTTTTAATCAATAGGTATTACCAATGACCCAGTCACAAACAAAACTAAAAGTTATCAGTCTTACCTTAATTAAACGCCATAATTATCATTTGAATATAGTCATGTTTTATTATTTTCATAAAACTGATGAAAAAGTACCCACTAGTTCAGTTTAAATTGTCAAAATTTAGTAACCCTATAAATAAAGCAATGAGCACATGAGCAGGTAATGCAAGTACCTACTTAATAAAAAATTCACAAGGAAAGTATCTCGCTCATCCCACTTAAACACAAAAAACAACAATTATAAACCCGAAATTATACATAGTATGGGGGCGTATCTCGTACATTGAATTCAATGTACGAGATACGTACCCCATACTATAACACTCGTGTAAACATCCATGAGTTGTGGGCGTAACGTACATTTAGCACTCAAAAAGCGCAAAGAGGCGTAACGGACAAAAAATTACCACATATTTATTTAATAAAATTTCCGATGCAAAAGACATCCACGCAAATCGTACACAAAGTTGGGAGTTACGCCAAAATGTCTCACAAAATTTTTTTGAATTGGCAGATACGGCCAAATGCGTTGGAAAATTGTATTCAAGCATTGATTTTTCATAGTGCTTAACGGACATTTTTTTCAAGTTATCGAGACGTTAAATAATACTATTCGATAGAAAAAAAAATACTGAGTATAACTGCATTTTCGCAATTTTGTCCCTTACGCCCTTTGAGCCTACGGTAGTCGTTATATACAGTTATGTTCAGAATTCCAAGCTCTTTCGTTCGATATCTCTTAAAAAGTTGCCTTTACGACCCAATTTTTGCACTATGAGCTTGCAACAACAGCTTATCTCAATGGTAAATTACCAGTTATAAATTAGAAATATGGATATTATCGTAAAGGTTACCGCTATAAATATTGTTGTAAATGACTTACATGTGTTTTGTCGTCCTTTAAGCCCTTCATTTGTCTTAATGATTTTTCATATCGTATCTCGTATGGTCAATGTGGTTGTAAAGGACATATTATACTACATATTGATATTATTTTACTTGCCCTTTATTTTCGTCCCTTTTGCGGAGGAAAAAGCGGGCTGCTGGGGTGCTGACGCGAAACAATTTGTGCGTGACATAGGCAAAAGGGAGAGGATCCCCACTCTGAATCTTTTCTGGTGCAGAGGCTGTCCATAGCCATCCAGCGGGGTAATGCCGTGAGTATTATGGGCACTTTTGCACCGGAAGCGATAAAGAACGGGTTTGACTAATAGTTACTGTGTAATTATTTTTAAGATGTAAAATTCCTATGTATGAAAATTTTAATAAACAAAGTTCTTATGATTTTAGACACTATACTATTATAACTCTAATCGGGATATACTTGGCATAATCAACTACCGTTTGATACATTTTTAAGCTTCGTAACAGTAAATTATGCTGAGAAAAGTTAACATGTGTACCGTGACTGGTAACTAATACACCCCGAATTTGGAATAAAATAGTCTGATAACGTCTCTTACGTCCCCCTAATAAACAAGATTCACTAAATTATCAAAAATTTCATGGGCGTAAAGGACATTCATAGTGTTTTTGACCAATTTTAAAGGAAATTAACTTCTTTCGTATTTAATTTATAGATATGATTGCTAATTCAGGTTAAAGAGACTAACATTTTGAGTACTTTTCCAATACACATCAAAAACATAGCTCGATAAACCACAAAAATATATTATAAACATTTTTAAAAAATGCAGTTTTTCGCGTCTCCTGAAAAGTAGCATTTTGTCCTTTACGCCAATTGAACCAAAAGGTATCGTAATGATATATATTACTAAAATTTATAAAATCAGTCTTTATATTATGTATCAACTAGGTACATATTATAGTTGCACATGCAAGTGCAAATATTTTCATTGCATTCAATTCATGCTATGTTGTGGGGGCGTGGCTAACGATAATCGCAAGCCAACATTTTTTCTCAGAATTATACCAACCCGGTGGAGCCCGTAATATCACCAAAATAATTAAAACAATTATATTCTGCTCCTCAAACGAACATACTTTTTTTTTCAATAACTTTTATAATTTATGAAGTCTTGTATTCAATGTACATCATCATCATTATAATTGACGTTGCTTGCCAGGCTTTATACATCACAAAATTAGCAATACATTGCGTCTTAAAATAATCTTAAAAAGTGTTCTAAATATCGAATAAAAGTTATTTTTAAAAGTCGCTGATGTGATATTCTCATTCAAAAGGTAGGGACCACTTTGTCGTTTACCATAAAGACGAAACTTTATTGTATCTTTATACAAATAACCTGTCAGCGAGTCCTTATGGCAAGGATAAAGTGGTACCTTTTGATTGCGAACTTCACGAATGTTGGTCAGTATGAGGAGCCTATGAAAAGATGCCTCCGAATGAAATAAATACAATACACTGGCTCCTCTACACGATGGGCCAATGCCGGCCACTCCAAGGGACGCATTTATGCGTTAGAGGGAGCAAGTGATATTGCTATCTCATTCTACCGCATGGCTGCGTTCCTTGGAGTGGCCGGCGTTGGCCCATCGGATAGAGAAGCCATAATGTTCATCTAACAAGCACCCTACCCGCGTAGGTAGCCTTCCCCGCGTACGCCGTTCATGCAAAGTTTTATTTTGCCAAATAGTAAAAAACCGTGGTTGAAAATGACCCAAATCATGAATGTTGTCTCGATGTGGCATTATAATAATGTAGACGTAAACTTAATAACATGAATTTTTTTTTGAGGCAGATATTTGATTTTTATAAGAAAAAAAATGAATAAAAATAAAAGCGGTGGATGAATTTGACACACATTTGTTTGAATAACATATTATAATATCCTGTGAAGTACAACACTTCACTTACCGACTATAATTTTATTTTAGGCATTTTAGGTTCACTATTAGGTATTTATTAAATGTCATTATACCCGTGGATGAAAATGACACAAAATGCGTGTGTATGTCGGAAGCCACTTTGCTTTTACAGGGAAACAAATAATTTCATCACGAATATTGTTTTTACCGAATGCTGTTTAAAAAAAGAAATACCTAAATTTCTACCTAAGCAAATACCTAGGATGACACAAATTATTATTATTAGGTTTAGTATGTGGTCTGGAAACTATATGTAAAAAATAAGCAACATTAATAATCTTATAACTTCAAAAGTTATTGCTACCGGACTACGGGTATGATTATCTCACGAGTTATATCTCATGAATAGAACATATTCTAGATATCTTTCCAGGCATCCACTTAATTTCATGTCTCTCTAATTGGACAGCTTTTTTCCATAGTTCTCTGCGAATAGCATCTTGTGGGAATCTGAATGGAAAGTAATGTAAAATGATAATATCAAATTTGATTATGAATTTGAAAGAATGAGGTAGTTTTTCTACAGCTCCGTCTCATGAAATAAAAAAGGAAAATACAAATCTGTAAGAAAGAATTCATTACCTACTACATTTATAATTATATAGAAAATACCTAAACCAAGCACAAGTTAATAAAATAGTCTACTTCATTTGGCATAACACCATCCCTATTATCCTTGCAATTTAAAAAGTCGTATGTTGTTATGAAAGTCGTATGCAGTTGTTACGTTTTAGCTTAGCACGGTAGTATTGAAAACAAATCGTCATGTTTATTTCAAATTTTACTGAAGTTATCTGTTTACTACAAGTGAAAAGTGATTCCACTATCCTTGGTATGAACTAAAATAACTTCTGCACCACTTCACGACACATGAAGACATTTTTAATTACAAAAAACGTTGTTTTTATAAATCAATTTAGCCATCCGTCACTGACTGTCATCTCGGACGAACTGAAGTTGCGAATCGAATAGTTTGTAAGCACCGCCTACAATCGAATAGTTTACGTTGGGTCATAACTGAGCGGACAGAATACTTCCATGTATATCAGTTCGCTGAGTTTTTCACCACCGCTCTCCAAACCCTCCTGTCTTGCGCCAACTGTATTGCCCCCTGGATGTTGACGCCCGTTGCGTCGCGTATAGCATCAGACCATCGAGTGGAGTCGAGTTTACCTCATACCTTCTTCCAAAGAAGCATACCTTGCATAGTGCCGGAAGGCTGCTGAATAATTACTACGTAATTTTTACTTAAAGCTAATAGTTTAGCATTTTTTGAAAATATTATTTTATTATACAACGAGTGTTCACTTTATCATATTCAACCTGTCATCGCCCACCACTGAGCATAAGCCACTGAGTATAAGCTCGAAAAGAGCTTCGACTCTGCCTACTTCTCTGCACTGAGCAGATCTTATCTAGAAATCACCCCCAACCGGGCGACCGTACAAATATCGTCAACCTACAATTTCAGTTTAATTTTTGTCACAAAAGTTTCTATTTTAACCGTTTTCCAGCTCATATACAAGCTTATTTCTATTTACACGAATTAATTAATTAATTCCTTAAAATTGTATACCCTTTTTTAACATTTCTTCTTGTGCATTGAAGTGAGTTTGATAAAAGCGTTACATTTGGCTTAGTAGAATCTAGCGGATTGATCTAGCTAAAAGGTTTATCTATTTAGAAAATTAGAGAAGTGAAAGCAAAACCACAACAGTTTATCCGTAAGTAGTGGGCTTCTAAGAGTACTATACAGGGTGATTCATGAGACGTGAGCAGGACTAATCTTGCACACTCAGTAACTGATAATTGATCGATCACCGTCGTATTTAGGCGAAACAACCACAGTTTTTCCTATTTTTTAACTTTTTAGTGAGGGCTAGTTTAATTCTCTACAATCATGGTCACCCTACAAGACCTAATCACTGAACATAAAAACTCTTTAACCGTAATTACAGCGTTATGATTACGAAGAAAATAACTGTCAAACTTGAGTGAGATACGAGTTTTCAAAAGTAACCAGACCGTGATGACAGTGATGACATTAAATTTGACACAGAGTATCGGTAGTTTAGTATTGTAATTTTAGGGTGACCATGCATGTCGTAAATAAATCAATAACTTTTTTTTTCAACATGACTAGAAAATTAACGTTAATCTCACTAATACTGATACGAAACAGTTGCTTATAATTTACGAAATGCGCAGTGTTAGTCCTGCTCACGTCTCCTGAATCATCCTGTATAGTTTGAAATCAAATTTAAAGATTTTATAAGCAGATTAGTAGACCAGTAAGAACACAGTCTCAAGAGTACTAGTTATTTCTTAGTTTTTAGTGTAGCAGTTTGTTGACCTAAAAGATGTTTTTTGCTATTGACTATTTCATGCAATTGAAAAGTGCATGTTTTAAATACCTTTCTACTTTTAAAACATGCTTAACCTTTTGAACGCCACAGACGGCAATTGACGTCAACGCAAAATCGTGACAAGGACGCCAAAGCCGGCATTTGACGTCGATCGTTTTTTAATGAAAATCTACTGAAAAGCACCCCACTATTAGGTTGGCATTATTTATTCACAAAACTAAATTTTACCGACGTGATGTCAGTGGCACGGCAAATGGATGCGCCGTTTGGCGTTCAAAAGGTTAATACTGTCAAGTGTCACGTAATACTCGTATATTTCGGCAAAGTTGCACCAATGTTTGCACCAATTGTAGAAAGCACAGCGCAAATAACGCGCAGTCGTGGGCGGTGTTCACTTTGTAATATCATAACAAGTTTCTGTTTATTTTGTGTTGTGAAGTAACTTGTTGTCCCGTGTAACTAGTTTACAGTCTATTGTACATATCTACCTCTACGTATATTTGGGTCATGCAATAGTTATAAATTATTGCGCAGCGATCACTTACGACTTTCGATGGACAAAGACATGGATGCTTTGGACAAAAAATCAGGTTATTATGATATACTCGTACATACGTCGCAGGCGGAAAAGCGTTTTAAAGTTTGTGTCTATATTTTTAGGGGTAAAGGACCAGGGTAACAAAATACGACATGCGATAAACGCTGTTATTATAAGTAGGTTGGTACAAGATATAGCGTATAAGAACCTTCCATGCCCAAATTCAGTAAAACAGATACTAAAATCAACATTTCTATTTCACGAAAATGATCTCAATTGATATTATAATTCGGCCACTGGTATATATTATATCACATTCTAAACTCTGTCGAGTCAATTGCGCCTGCCATAAATTATTCAGTTTCAGTAACTACTTACTGCATAGTAGAAACAAGTGAATGTACGCTTTGTGCTTGGCGGTCGCTGTTTACTCCAGATAATAACAGAATGTCGCGTTCTGTACGAATCAAAATGATAAACAGTGATACGGACCTCAAGAGCTACCGATTTTACCCCTACAGTTCAGTGAAAATTAATAGTTTCAGACTTTTCAGAGCAATGGGGTCACAACTGTCAAAGGTTTGCATAGATAGCGCCATCATAGCTCGCCCCTTTTTCTATAAGATTTGGCTTAAAGGGCTGGGCATCCATGGCATAAAATTCTATTTAAAAAAAGAAACAAAAATCTGACACAATTCTAGGGATTGACAGGGAAAGCTATGATGGCGCCATCTACTAAATACTTCGACCGGCCAACCTCATTATCGAAATTTGCCTACATTGATAACCATCATCAACAGTTTTCAACTTACTGGATTTCCTAAAGGAGCCCTGCCTGGTGAAGGCGTGGCTGGCCGCGTCGATGCTCATGGAGACGGCGCACTCCTTGTCGCGGCGCTGCTTGCGCTCGAGGCAGGCCGCGAACGCGCAGCCCACCGCGTGCGACAGCCGCTCGCCCGAGTCGCGCGACGCGAGGAACCCGTGGCACATCCAGCGGCGCGTCGTGCCGTCGCGGCAGATGTAGCTGGAGACAACAACATTACCTTGTCAGACAACATTATATCAAATATGTAATTGTATGTAATAAATATGCTGAATAATGGTAACATTCCATTTCTGACCGCAGCTGCACTATTAGTACCGAACACGTCGGTGTTATTGTCAATTTCCATGGTAAAATGAACAGTAGTGCAGCTGTCGTTGGAAATGGACTGTCACCTTAAGGAAGAAGTGAGTGGAGAATGTCAGAAATATGAAAGACGCAAGAAAAGTCCATGCTGTATATGTAACAGTTTGTTTAGATAAATGAATAAATACTTCGACAACGCAAGCACAAGCCAATCAAGTACGAGTAGGTACTAGTTAGAGTCGGACCAAGCTAACTCTGCATGGAATTTACAATGACGTGGCCATGTCATCTTTAATGTCAAATTTATATGATGAAATTGATATGTTTATAACGTCACTTACGTTCAAGTAGGTGTAAAGTTAGCTTTGATGAACTCTAATAGGTAGGTGTAAATGTACCGTAACTTTGTTGCAACCGTATTTTAATAAATTCACGTGTGTAAAAACAAACACGATTTAATATGTCGTCTATACAATTGGTAAATATAACCAATTACTGTATGTTTGTTTACTGTCTCGCATATTAAAACAAAAACAATATTGACCTAGTTTTAACTGTCAGAAATAATGCTGAAGGATTTTCCTTCTCCTATAATTATCGCGAATCGAGTATTGACTCAGCTGTTTACATTGAAACCCGGTTACCATTATGCACGGATGTGCTGTTAATTAGAAGATAATTATTAAACAAGCTTTTGAACAGTAAAATTTTTGTTGGCGTTTGTCTTTTGTTTCGCAGCTTTAAGACATACTTACTATAGGCTGTTTAGACGAGTATCAACGTTGGGTATGGTAGGTAGGTAAACCTATGGGTATAGTAATACCCAACGTTGATATAGTCTGTTCGGCAAGAGAAGTCATAGAATGTATTTGGTCCCATAGATTCCACGAGTCTTCTCTTTGCGAACAGACTCTAGGTAGACTAGGTATTATCTTGATCATAATAATTACAGTTACCCATGCGTAGCTAAACACCATCTGAGGAGTCATTCAAACAAGCCTCTATTTTACGCGTGTCTACAGTACATGCTTTGGGACCTTTTAATCCAAATTCTCTAAAAACTTTACTTTCTTTTTTGTATATTACCTATTACATTATACGACATAAACATTAGTTAATCCTTTCGGTTCAGTCACTCACAATTGTGTGTAACATCACAAGTATTACAACGACCTTCGCGGCGCTAGTACGGCTTCTGGCTACAATCCAACTCCAAAGGACCGTAGTTAGTTAATATACTATTCACGGCACGTTTGCAGATTTAGAATGTGGCAAATGATTTCAATAACAAACTAATACCGTGTTTAAATCAAGTATTTTATAGAATACATGGAATCGACGTTTTTAAAGCATATAACAGGTTAAGGTTCACAGTCCAGGCGACAAAACGACGAAGCATAATATGCGAATTCATCTCCCAAGTACAGATACAAAAGACGGATTGATAGGAATTAATAATTATGTTTCCTACAATATTTCGTCTCGCGTTGTTCGTAGCGTAAATAACCTAACTACGGCTGCAACTGTAACTATCTTTTAATTAGGTATTTTAGCGGTTGCTGTGTAAATATATGTGCCTCGGCGTAAATTTACCATTTTTACTCGTATATTGACATTTTCACGTAGTATACTATCAGTTCACCGGCGCTCTCTTAAATTTTAAACATTAAGGGCTCATTTAGACGATGCGAGAACTCGCATGCGAGTTTCATTACATTGCGGGTTTTGATCGGTCGGTTGAATTGGACGTAACCAACAGTCCGCGATGTAACTAAAATCACATGCGAATTCGCGCGCCGTCTAAATCAACCCTAAGGCATACCTGAACCCCCTCTCGTGGTTCCTATCGGGCGCGCAGAAGGAGACCTTCTCGATGGTCTGGTCCACCATCAGCCCCTTGGTTTCCTCGTCGACCACGCGCAGCCCGTCGCCGCTCACGTGCAGCACCGCCCGCACGGGCCGCCGTCGAGAATTCTGGAATAAAACATACACAATTAAATTAGAGTTCGAAAAACTAGCTGCCAGACAGAACAGACTAGATACATCAAAGAATTGAAGCTTCAATAGAAGTTCAAGGAAGTTGTAAAGCAAGCATTTCACCCTTTCAGTAGCTGCAATTAAGTGCTGCAACAAGGTGATAATCCCATAAAAGATCGCATAATATTCGTAGTCACAGTCAGTAGCAGTACTAGCAGGTACCTACAATGAGGTCGGCTGGAGTTAGTTCGTCTAAATGGACATTAGTTGATTTCCGAGCCATGGTACCTATTTCATATTCTGACCGTGATGTTCGCGGCATTGGTCAGTGGTAACTGTGGTTATAATACAGTAAAATTATACATTTTGCGTTTGCGTCAAATCTAGTGGTTCTGATTTTTTGCAGGCTTGTTTATGATGTTGGCCCAATGAATAATCCAAGTTTGTGACCTCGAGCGCCGAACGCAACTTTGTCAAAAATCGAATAAACTGCAATTTTTTTTAGATTTGGGCGATTATAACCCTAAAGTATTAGTTTCTAATAGTAACTTCCTAGGGCGTTTTTAAAGTAGACTAAATTTGCTACAATAAGACACTAGAATTATCTCTGTACATCTAATATTTCCGAAAAACTCATTGGTATGAGCCAGGATTTGAACCCGCGACCTCCGGATTGAAAGTCAGACGTCATATCCACTCGGCCACCACTGCTTCTTATGTATGAAATATCATTTGATATTTACCACTAGCTTTTCGGTGAAGGAGAACATCGTGAGGAAACCTGCATACATCTGCGAAGAAATTCATAGGTGTATGTGTAGTCCCCAATCCGCATTGGGCTAGCGTGGGGACTATAGCCCAAGCCCTCTCGCGCATGAGAGGAGGCCTGTACTCAGCAGTGGGACGGAAATAGGCTGAAATGATGATGATGATGATGATCTAATATTTTCCGAGATAAAGCCTTTCAAAATGTATAATTTTTTCGAACTTGTATTCGTAGGCTAAGTAAGTGCAGTGAGTATACACTTTTGTCTCAGGCGATGCCGGTTGGCTCATTGGGCCAACATCATAACCACTTGACCGTCCGACGATAGCACAGTATCCGAAAAAAAGATGCTCTTAACCGTCCGCGGGAACCTTACTATCCAAAGGGGTGGAAGAAAGATTTGATTTCAGAGCCATTTAACGGAATATTTCGGCATTATTTACTAATTCTGTTGATGCGACAACGTAGCCTAACTAAATAGTTAGCACTAAAAAAATTTAGATGGCAGTGCAGTTATAATTTTTGTAAAAAATTGTGAATGCGTTGCGCGGGGCGTGCGTCGCTATAAAAACCCGGACGGTTGACAGGAAAACAGTCTCGCGGGCCGGACGGTTGAGTGGATAAACAAGTCTGCAAAAAATTAGAACTATCGGATTTGACGCAAAAGAGCCAGGTTACAAAATTCGACAAAGTTACTGGATTATTAGTCTAACTACAGTATTTAATCAATACAAAAAAGAAACTTCGTGAATCCCCGATGTTAACAATCTCTACAATTAATAAAACAAAATCAGTCAGTAAAACCGTGAAATCGTAATAACGAAGCAGACATACTTTCGACGGTGCTTCCGGATTCATAATGACAAAATGACTTTTAAGTGTGCCATTCACAATAATTTTCACGACCTGTTTCGGGGGCTATTATGATTATGACGAACTATTGTTGCCCGCAATTTGATATTGTCCCACTTGATTCATCATCCTTTGACCCGGTGAACCGACGCCAGCGGTAATTGGCAAGTGACCAACGCGGCAATTACTCGTACCCGTTGAAATGGGTCGGTTCGTTTTTGTGTGTCAATGTGATCACGGGCATTCTGACAATTGGATTGCATAACATGACTTTGGCCTATAAAATTTCAAGTATTTTTCAAGGACGGACTCAATTACTGAGTGATTTTCTTTAAATTGTAGGTACGTTGCACTGACGATAGAGTAAGGCATTGTAAAGGCAACTCAAAGTATGCACCCTGTAATAATTAATTACTTTACAATCAGTGAAAAAGCAGAACAAAAGAACAAATAGCGGTGGTGTATGACTGTTGGATGAGCAGCAAAAACTTTAAAACATGCTTTACGAAAAATAGGCAACAATGGACGTTGGTTTAGTTAGTTTACTACTAAATAATAGGCCTATTAGAGGCATGAAATTAAACTTGGCCCCATCGTTAGTCTTCCCTGAAATAAAACTTTTAAGTATTGATCAATGAGTTATTATTGAATTAGTAAACTGCTTTCTTGACCTTGTCAATCAGAGGTGACTAATGTGACTATTACTTACCCGTAAGACCTTAAGCGCCTCCTCGCAGACCTGCATCCCCCTTGACTCGAAGACCTCGACGCAGCCCAGGTACTTGACGGGGAAGGTGCAGGTGCCGGCGCGCACGGCGGCCTCGTCGGCGTGCCATTGGTGCGGGCGCGCCGACTCGGGCGGCGAGCCCTTGCGCCGCCGGAAGGACTCCCGGAACGACCGGCGCAGGCGCTCCATGCCGGCCCGGGGCGGCGAGAGGGCGCCGCCGGCGCGCGCCCGCCGCAATGAACTGCGCACTGACGATTTCTGGAATGCGATATTAAGATATTACTACTTATTTTGAACTACGCAGAGATTAATACATGTCAGAATTTTGTAGTAGGTATCCGAAAAGTTATTAATACCCTAACAGCAAGATTGTACTAACATGGGCATGACCGGAACCGCCATATCATACAGAATGTAGATTTATTAAGAACTACTACAAAAGCAGAACCAAAGAAGCAAAGGGGTTACGTAAATAGTTCATCAATCAATGAAATTGATAACGATAGTAGGTTTGATCCTATCGCTATCTTAAACTGCAACAAAAGATCTGTATACCTCAGTACTTCGTATAAGTATGTATAGGGGCACCCAATCTCACCTTCCTTTCTTTTAACTTTTACCCCACGGTGGAACAAGACGGGGCGGAGGGTCGGTACTTTTTTTTTTTACTTTATGATTTATATAATTGTGAGACAGATAAAAAAATCTTCATTTCATAAATAACGAAACCAATACACGATATTATACGATAAAAATATTATCACACGCTATAACAATCCGAACTAAACGCTCATACAGCCCTTCTCTGCCTGGTACCACCTATTTAAACATTACGCATAAATTTCGGGTCGGGTGACATAATCGTAACAAAATCCGACAATAAAGTAGGTACTAGTTACTTAGTACACCAGAGTTTATCACTGTCACTGCTACGTACTAGCTATTTCTAAAAACCGCAGGACATTTCAACAATGGATAATTATCATCATTTCACTCATAATTATTTATAGAGGTATTAAAGTACAGTATAGGCACATGTGTGTAAACTCATTTTGGGAATTTTACCATATTACTCTCCATATGCATGCTTATGCATGCATATGCATATGTAGAAAGGTATGTTACCTATTAAACGTAATTCATGTTCCGATTTCACATGGGCAGCAATATACTTAAACCCTACCTTTTTAGGGTTCCGTACCCAAAGGGTAAAACGGGACCCTATTACTAAGACTTCGCTGTCCGTCCGTCCGTCTGTCACCAGGCTGTATCTCACGAACCGTGATAGCTAGACAGTTGAAATTTTCACAGATGACGTATTTCTGTTGCCGCTATAACAACAAATACTAAAAACAGAATAAAATAAAGATTTAAGTGGGGCTCCCATACAACAAACGTGATTTTTGACCAAAGTTAAGCAACGTCGGGCGGGGTCAGTACTTGGATGGGTGACCGTTTTCTTTTTGCATTTTTTCCGTTTTTTTTTTTGCTTTATGGTACGGAACCCTTCGTGCGCGAGTCCGACTCGCACTTGCCCGGTTTTTTTTCTTTGATTTCCTAAAATAAGTTGCTGCTTGGTAATTAGTGATTCATGTCCTAAGTACTCTGCTAAAATACACCTATTTTATAAATATGTACTTGTGTATAAAATACGTTGACAATAAGCAGGTAGGTACCTCGAAGGGAAGTTGACACAAAATCGTAGCCTATGACCACATGCAATTATAGAGCACAATTTTTAGATTTTTATTATTATTGTGACAATTTATTATTTATTAATTCTATTCCTTGCTCTATTCTCATTTTAAATATTTTATTTAAAAATTATTGTTATTGTAATTGATTATGTAAAGAAATATGTAATTTTACGTAATATAAATACATAGGTTTGAAAATAAATTGCATGCCTACTATAAAGTATCGATATTATCTGAACATTACTATTGCATCTACTATCTTATCTGTACGTAATATAAAGCAAATAAACACATTTCATTTAATTGAAATGAAACATGCGCGTTATCACAACATTAACATTCACACAGTATGATGATCAACCACTCAAAATATAAAATTTGAGTCTTAATTAACATAATTCATTCTCAAAAATTTTACGAATATTTAAGATTTGTAATAATAAGAAAACTTGTAACAAGTATTTTTTTTTAGATATTTTATAAATAAAAAATGCGTCAGTTCATGTATTTATGTAGGCAGGTAGCAGAGTAGTAAAATGCGAATTAATGACTGAATATTCCACGAGCAAAGATAACCAAAGATAAGTGACACGCGCGTTTATTGCAGTGTAATTAATGTTATCAATTCCTTTTCACTGTGGCCTACAATTTTAGGGCAACCGATAAGATAGAAAATAGGTAGTTTCACGTGGCCGCCGCCTATAGTTACAGCTTAGTACATTTATCCGATAAATTTAATTATAGATACATCGATAATAACATTCATACTTAACCGAAAATAGATTATTGTCCACATTGTACTCTACACATCATGGATCATAATCTATGTATTTTTGGTTTTACACTATTGATCTGGTGGGAAGCCGTGTTTTACCACGAAGGAAGGAAAAAGGAAAAACTTATAGCATATAATCCATACTAAAACCAGGAATCCATGAAATAAAAATTAGAAGCAAAGACTAACGGAAAAAGAGCTACTAAATACAAAATAGTTATTTGTACAACAAGATATCAAAGTTTGATATTTCTTGGAGTGCTTATTTTGAGTCCCGTGCAAGCGAAAGATTCTACATATAATACAGACGTTTAGAATCTTGAGCGTAGTGCACGAGATGTAAATAACTTTGATCTCGTGTAGTGCACAAAATTTTTCACCTGAGCAGTGAGGACATACCTATTAGACAACTTGAAAAATGTAATCTTTCGTCATCACTTAATATCTGCATTCGTGTTTTCTTAAGATATACAAACAATTAAGTTTAATTACCGCAATCGAAAACAAAAACAAAACGTAATAAATAATAAATTTCAGTAAAATAATATGGAAATAACGAACATCAACTGACACTGCAATCGACAACATTTTTTTGTACAAAAAATCTTTGTAAGATACGGTCCTTATTGCGGATACGTACATTACGTACTATGTATTTGTCAACCATGTAGAAATTCTTAAAAGTAAAATAATTAATTTTGCGTGATAATCTGTGTATTTTTTGAGTTTATTATTTTATTTGTACAATAAAATACCTACAATATTTTATCAAATCTTAAACTTTATTTTTATTAATTAATTATTAAGAATTCACACTCGTACGTGGTTTGGAACGATGCGGTCTGAAGTTTTCGGGGATCTATTATAAACCCTCAAAATACCGTTGAATGTCGTTTTAACTTTTCTTGTCTGTTTCTTTTTGCTAACAGTGTGAAAGGGACAGACATTTCGAACTTGTATTAGACTGTAAAGGTCACTTGAATGTAGGGCATGCAGTACCGGTCCCGGTACCAAGAATTTCATTTCCCGGTTCTGGGCATTGCCGGAACCGGGATTCCCGGTTCTTCCCGGTTCTCAAGGCATATTTTGATTACTTTTAAGAAATTGTTTTTGTTAGCGTACAATCTTTATGAATGACTTATATTTTCATATGAATAATTGCGTAAGAATTAATAAATGACTTATTTTATTATAAACAAAGACTTAATTGGCGTTTCAACCTATTTTACGAAATGAACCAGCACACATTACCTCCGCCTGGGCCGAGCCACACGGCCGTAGCGTAGTCGATGCACTCAGCACTATGACGGCACGAATGCCTACTTTAGTAGGTTAGTTTGTCGGGTTATTTGGGTCCCCCATTTCATAGCACCATTATTAAATGTTATATAATGTCCTGAGCTAAAGTACTAAAACATTACTACTATTGAAATGGGAATAAATAGTCATATGATGAGAACCGGGAAGTATCGGTACCGGGTCTTCAGTACCGGTTCTTTTGACACCATAAAATTCCCGGGAATTCCCGGGACTATGAGAACCGGGAATTCCCGGGAGCATGCCCTACTTGAATGTCGTTTTGTCTCACTCAGTGAGCAAAATCGCATTTTTTTAAGAAGCAAAGTACCCATGTTCGAGCTGCTAAGGTGAAAAAAGTATTAGCCCAGGTAGCCTTCTAGGGTTCCGTACCAAAAAAGTATTTTAATGTAATATTTATTCAGATATCGTAAATTTTATATTATTATGTGTAGGTATACCTGTTTGAACATCGGCATAAACCGCCCACTCTCTTTATCCAAGTTTTTGTGTTACACAGCAATATACATAATAATGAATAAGTAGGTATATAATAGGTACCTAAATGTAGCTCAGTAACAAATATTCTTGTTTATGCAACCATTTAGGTAGGTATGGTTCGTATTCTTGGTAATGGCTGGAACCAGAAACTGTAACTGTTTTACAGATTATTATTGATTATAGCCGCGCCGCATTTTACAGTAACATCGTGCAGCGGCAGATGGCAAACAAATCATTACGAACAGCACGTGGCAATATAGTTGGACAGTTTAAAGGCGTATCCAGATTCGCCAATCTGATTAAATTGCCCCATCGAATCAGGACGTGCGAACGTAAAAGCCAATTTGGCTCGCCGAATTCAACCGCCGATAATGACCGATATTACCGGCAAAATGAGGTGCGGACGCAAGAATACCAATTTGTGAGGCCAGTATTTACGTTCTGGGGCATTTTTTCAATGTAGAGGGCTCTAATATCACCAATTCACTATAAATCTAAAATTGATTAATTTGGACATTGACGCCAATTTCATTTCTGATCAAATCGACCGATTTGATCAGTCCCGTCTGGATACCACTTGAAGGATTAGATCCTAGCTGCGATTTCACAGATGGCAGCCCTAAAGTGGGTAATCAAACACAAAGAACTAACAGCGACCGCGTGTACCATGGGAACTAATATTTTGGTCAAGGGTGCGCAAATGCGATATACGTCGTTGAATTTTCGTCCTTATTAGTTCCGCAGTAAAATTTATAGCCTCCTTTTCTACTTTCGCAGCAAATACTAGACTGTTTACCCACTTCACACACATGTGTCGCATAAATTCAGAACAGCACACCTACGTAATAATAGGTTCTTGTTATTAGGTCGGTGTTACTAGCCCGTTCCGCATTTAAATTTGGCTGTTTAACTTTGGAAACGCATTACCTAACTTACACTTACAGCTATTAGGTACTTATGCATCATTCTGTAACTTGGCCCTTATGCATTACATAATAACTACCTAAGTACCTATGTATTATTGGACATTAGTGTCTATAGATAGTTTTTTTAGCATTAAAAAGGGACTAAGCAATCTTTAATTAAAAAACGCTTTTTAAAAATCAGTAACTATTACTTATGAAAGCAAATGTAAATAATCGTATAATATGATTCATAATTGTTACATATTTGCCGTGACTTAGTTTTCAAAAGTGGTGTTCAGTAAAAAGACACGTCAAGATTGCTTCCCTTTTTTCTAATGCTAAAAAAAAATAAAAAAAATATATATTACTTATAGTATTAGTTGGAACAGTTTGATTATACGATAAAAAGGGTAAAAGTACCCAGGTATTCCCAGTTACCCTGCCACCCCTGCCAGCGATGAACATTATGCTAATTAAGCTTTATAACCGGCGATTGAATTAAATAGCCGTGGTTATTAATGGGAACACTGAAGCGCCAGTATGATAATAATTTCATTGTTTATTAATTCTATTCAAATTTTTTCTTGGGATAGTTTGGAACACATACGATATACGTTCAGAAGAAGGAACCGCTATCAAACTTCGGTTTTGTAGGAAGTGTCCTTTCTGTACGGTTAGGTAGTACTATTATGTAGGTATTCTGTGGTTTCGGCAAAAATGCTGTCAGACCATAATCTAATAAAATATGGTCTTCTGTTCCCAGAGTGACACAAGCCTACGTCACAATAACATTGCGACTTTATGCTATCGCATATTATCATATAGCGCTGTCGCATGATGACGTAGGCTTGTGTCAGTCACGTGACCACGAAAAGACGGGAAGAGAGTACAAGGCGGAGTATATTATTATACCATGTGGCCGACTGTTTTCCTCGTCTGTACGGAAAGAGAAGAGTCGTGGAATGTATGGGGCCCAATACATTCCACTACTCTTCTATTTCCAAACAGACTCTACATGTCGCAATTCTCGTGTATCTCGTGAAATATTGTGAGCAGGTTCGAATTATGTGGATATTTTAGGACCGACAAGGTTCAGGTATTGGAAATATAAAAAATGCCAGAAGTTCACAAAGTATGTTATCACTAAACAGGCCTCGTAGCAAATCTGACTCGCGCCAATATTTAAAGTTGTGGCAGTCGAAATGTCATTTAGGTATTTGTGTATTTGGCATTAGGTACCTATAAAAACAATGTTTGGTGAGGCGAGATGAATGGGGCAGTGATATCAAATTGATATCAATTTGTATGTTCAAATCACCTGTGCAAGTGATAGATGCGTCAAACGATGTCTGTCAAACATCGCATTTCGCTGATCGCATTAGCTATCCTAAACAGGCAGACGAACAGACATACATTTAGACACCTCGGCGATTAAATTTCAAATTCAAGTTCAATGCAACGGTATTCTAAAATTTGACCAAAGTATGTGTGCTTGTGTACCTACAAGTAAATGGATAGATATGGTATCAAAATCTACATCGACAATCAATCTTCAAACTCGGGTAAATCCATCTGACAGATTATGCGATTTGGTAGGTACTTATTAAGAAAAGTTAATAGGGTACCCGAGTTTGAAGTTTATGAGTTTATGAATTTTAGTTTATGAGACTATATAATAAAATGATCAGTAAGAATTAGGAACTTGAGTAGGTACCAATACCAATGATATCACGGGAATATAGAATAATAAATAAAGACTGGCACCACTATCTTGGGGATATTAAATTATAACTACTTATTACGTAATTAACATACCCAATTCAATAGAAAATTGAGACATGTTTCAATATAAATGCATTCCTACGTCAAGCAATGATCACGCACAATATGCAGATTTGTCAGTAGATACCCGTACAGGTACCTACAGTGAACAATAAAACGATGACCATAGTTAACCAATGAGTCATGCACGCGTATTGAATGGAAATAGGTAATCAAATGAGTTCTAACCATTTTCAAGTCGGTGGCATTCTGCGTTTGAGCTCGGTCGAAAGGCTCGTGAGCTGACGAGCCTTGGTTCCCCATTTTGAAGACAATACAGCGAAATCCAAATAGGTACACTAGACACTTCACAGCACTATCCACTAATTCACTTAGCGGCACTACCTATGCGATGTTTTTGCACTGTTCACAAGCCGCACTATATCCATGGCCGGAATCTAGTTAATGCAATTTAAATTTTAATGACAAATCCGACACGTTTCATCTCCGTATTCACCAAAAACAAGTTATCTAATAATGAATTAAATCACTTCTGATTCTGATATAGGTACAGGTACGCAATCCGTGGCATAACAAGATAACAATTTCGACGAACTCGAAACTCGACAAACACAGCAAAGCTCAAAACAAACAACTGAGGAATGGTGCAACCTTGACGGCTTGCGTATAAAAAGTTGTTGGACTTAGTTCGTTGTTAAAGACACCTCTGCAAGTAAACTGAAATTAAATTATCACTTTAGGATAGAAGTACTCAGTTGCAGGTGTCTATGAAGTGATCTCATAATGATCCAGGCACACTCGAGCTGATGACCCATTCATCTTAGAAACGCATCAATAGAACAGGAATCGTGTGAATTCGTTAATATTTTTTCAAACGGGGGTCAACTTTTCCCACAAGCGATGAATAAACGCAGAGAGGCGCATTGAACCCGGCACCCGGCCCGCGGGGGGAGAGACGTTCGGTAGGTAGCTGGGAACGACTGCCGATGCCAGCTGAACGTTATTTTTTCCCACAGCATTGTTCTTTGAACCGTAGCGTGTCGTTATAGAGCTAATCCACTTTTTCGTTTATCGCACAAACACTTCCAGTTAGTATCACAGAAAACACTAAACTTCATTTTGACTAGATATATTATAAGTTAAGGAATGTTGTCGAGTCGGAAACAGGATGAGGCGCGCGCGCCGCGCAGGCAGCGAACAACTGTCGTACTGAGTGGGTCGCGTACGGTGTGAATCGCACAAACCCTGCAGAGTGGAGCGGCGCACCCGTCCCGGCCTGCCCCGCCGTCGCGCCCCGCACGACCGGTCCTATTGTCAAGAACTGGCAATGACGGTGATCTCATCTAAACTCTGTTTTTAATCTTTAATTCAACATATCCACACAGAAAAAACTTAGTCAAATCTGTTACGTTTGCATAAAGACGTGAGAAGTGAGAACGTAAGGTCCTGTGTCAGATAGGTATGTCAAAACCCGTTCATAGAGCACTTCTATTTCTGTCCCTGTTCATTTTCATTGCGTAGGAGAAATAGATTGGTTACAACGAAATAACATATTCGCACGTTCGGGTACCACGTGCGGATCCGCCGCTGGGTCCAACATCTGGAATGAACGCGTGCGAGAGAACGGGACGGACGCAGGTGCAAAACTCATGTCTATTATTGGTTCGGAATGGAACATATGTTCCTCCCAAGTTGGGAGTCCCAACCCAATTGTAATCTTAACATCGCCGGATTTCGTTGTAATGGCATCGATTTGGATCAACGAGATGAAAAACATAAACACTGACGATAGCGTTGTGATCCGATACAGAAAAAATACAAATATGACGAAAAGTGATGTTTTAAGGAAAACAGTGAATCTCTGAATCTTAATTGGTAAATTCAGTCTACCAGAGTGCATAAGGAATGAACTTAAAAGAAATTTGAGAGGCACGTTGAATCATTAGACTGAGTCATCGCCACATTCCGTAAGAGCCGGCACTGTCATAGGTGGTCGACACATGAACGCCCGCATTCATTGGTAAATTGACCAATTTTATCAGTAACCCATCACGCTCTTAATTACATATCGTTTACGCTAATAGTCCATGAGAAGATAAATTGCAAGGATAGGAGAAGAGTGCTGCCCTATCTACTACATAAGTTTAATGTATATTTCAGTAGTATTTCTTAATGTATATTTCAGTAGTACTACTCATTCAGTGTATATTTAATATTATTTCTTTAATTCAAGAGTCGCTTATAGGTACCGAATTACTGTGTGACTCATTAAAGGAGTAAATAAAAATGTATCCGATATAATGATCCATTAGCAGAGCCCTCATTAATATGATAATGCATGTAGCAATGAGTAATACCTGATGCAAGCCAAAACACGAATCACAAGCTCAGCGGATATTAGAAGGGCAGAGAGCCATGGGCACACAACAATACCATAACGAGGAGAATAGAATTACAGTATTGAATGGAATATGGACCAAAATTACAATGTATTCGCGTTTGCTGTCAAAGATTGACGACCGGTCTGGCCTAGTGGGTAGTGACCGTGCCTGTGAAGCCGATGCTCCTGGGTTCGAATCCTTTGTAAGGTAATCAACACAAATATTTGTTCGTGAACCATGGGTGTTTCCTATGTATTTAGCTTTGCTTAGTTTGGGCACAGTGTAAAAAGTAACAGTGGTCCAACGGTATTTTTGGGCTAGGTTAATCTCTGTAAGTTGTCCCCTGATATTTATTTACTAGCTTTTGCCTGCGACTTCGTCTGCGTGGAATAAGATAGTGACAGCAGCTAAAGTAGCGCCTGGATAATGCTAATAGCAATCATTCAATTCGCGCATTGCTTACTTCAATTATTAGGCAATTCATTAACTCTATCAATTCCACCCCACTTTCTCCCACTCTCTTCAGGGATGATTTCTGACATAAAAACTATCCTACGTCCTTCCCCGGGACTCAAACTATCTCTATACCAAATTTCAACTGAATCGGTTCAGCAGCGTGAAGAGGTAACAGACAGACACACTTTAGCCTTTGTAATATTACTAGCTTTTGCCCGCAACTTCGTCTGCGTGGAATCAGTAACCACAGGTAGTGTAAGCATAGCGCCTGAAGAAAGTGCAATAGCAATCATTAAATTTAAGCATAAGTTTCAATTAGTGATTAGGTAATTAATTAACTCACTGAATTATTATTATAAAAACTATTCTATGTCCTTCCCCGTGACTCAAAATATCTCTACGCCAAATTTCAACTAAATCGGTTCAGCGGTTTAAGCGTGAAGAGGTAACAGACAGACAGACACACTTTCGCATTTATAATAGAGATGCAACGGATAGTTGTTTGGCCGGATACCGGATATCCGGCCTGGACACTAGCCGAATATCCGGTATCCGGCCGCCGGATATTCGGCCGGCGGAACTATACCTACATTTCGGTTTTTCAGGTGCGCATTCTGCAAGTTTGACCTGTTTTCTAGTAAACGTTCGCGAGGACTCATTTCTAGGTTCGAAATGAGTGCGCGTGCAAGTCAGTGGAATGATTAAATGGGTCTATATTAATTCGCATAACTAAATACTCCTAATTCAAATTGGCATAACGTATATTACGCATAACTTTGAAATCGCATAACATTATTCTGCATAACTAAGTACGCATAGTGTTTATGCGCATAACGTAAATTATCATAACAATTACTTGGGATAAATGTAATAAGCATAAAGGTACTTTGCATAATTATTAAATGGTATAAAAATAAAAGGAAAAAAGAAATGTTACGTATCCAAAAAGCAGTTCTATTTACCAATTCAGATACTGACGAATGTAATTTTGATTGTGAACGAGTATATTGTTTTATTTATATAATTAGATCTGAGGAGTTAATCGGAATTTTGTTATCTTACTCTTGCATATTCGAGCGATAGAGTGGCAGATAACGAAATTTCGATTTTCGGGTTTCGCTGCAGGCATAGTATGTGAAAATTTATTGGGCTGTTAGAAAAAAAAAAGCTAACATCGAACTGGATCTAACCTAACCGAGTTGGTTTTGCCCTGATCCATCTAATGCGGTTGCTTTATAAAATTATGCTAATTCATTTTGTGACAATTAAAGTTATAGTTAATAATGTTATGCATATTTCAATTATGCGAATTCATTGTTATGCACAATAAATATTATGCGTTTTAATAATTATACCTGTTCAATGTTATGCACAATTATGTTATGCCAAATCTGTTATGCGAATTCATATTATGACAATTAATGTTAGGCGTACTAAGAGGCACCCTGATTAAATTGTTTTCAAATAATAAACAAGTACGATTATGACCGTGTCTGTTTCTTAAATCCAATTTGTTTACTCCGAAATCAAGCAATGTTACTATCCGGTATCCGGCCGGATAGTAAAATAATGGCCGGATAGGCCGGATACCGGATAGTAACCGGATATCCGGTGCATCTCTAATTTATAATATAATATATAGTATTAATAATAATATATAGTATGGATTAGTATGAATTGTTATTTATAAAATCCATCCTGTATGCCCACCCTGTTAGGCCTATACTTATTGGAGTATGCATTTCAAGTGTGGAGCCCTTATATTATCAAGGATATTGAGATGTTGGAGAAAGTTCAACGTAATTTCACCAAAATACCGAAGAAACTCAAAAACATGTCCTATGAAAAAAGAGTACACTTCTTAAAGCTAACAACCTTGCAGGAGCGCAGAGAGCATGGTGGAGATCTGATCGAGACATACAAAATACTAACCCAACATTATGACCTCAAAGATTTCCATAAGATGCCAGAACGCAATAACAACAACTGTCTGAGAGGTCATCAGTATAAGCTGGTGTCCCGCAGATCCTACAATAATCCTCATAGACATTTCTTTAGCAACAGAGTGGTCAAAGCTTGGAACAAACTCCCAGAGGACGTACTATCGGCTCAAAGTGTCAATGAGTTTAAGAATAAACTAGACAAGCACAATGCAAACTCTACTCAACACTGAAAACCCGGTTGATGGCTGTAGATAGATACAGGCATTATCAGTTATTTCAACTGCCTGCCTGCTTCACAAAATAATACTAATAAATATAAAAAAAATCCAACAAAACCAAAAAGAACAATGGTATTGAATCCTATAGGTACTATAATTGCATTTTGAATTCGTGAACCATTAGTTGTTTCTATAGTTAGGTGGTAAACTGGTGGTTTTATTATTCTTTTTTTGAAGATGGTTAAAAATGTGCAGCTGAGGAATATATGTAGGTAGTAATTATAGTCAATCAGTATAATTGTATACACATACATAGATAGCACATACCGATTTGTACATCACCTACCTACAACAATAAAATATTTCCCAAAAAGTGCCATAGGTAGGTACAGGTAACAGGACGGCCAAATTGTCAAGGTAATATTGGCCAATGGCCAATATTAACAACTAAAGTTTAGCGAGTTAAATAGTAATAAAACCGAATCTTAAGTCTAGTGAACTACTTGAATGGGAGTTGTAAGGAAAGTTCGCCTAAAATTTTAAGAACTCTACCGAATGTGTAAATAAAAAAAAAACTTATTCATTAAGCTTTTATCTCGATGAACAGTATCAGTAAATTACAACCTATGAAATGAACAAGAGTAGAGAGAGAAGACCTAGGCTGCCCTCCTGCCGAATTGCGCTATCTCAATTACAAATGATTTTGAAAATAGAGCCATCAGCTAGAGAAACTAAAGTATAAGTTAGCAATTAATTTTCTTTTGAGATAGCGCTATTTGGCTTAGTAGGGCAGTACGAGAAGGATGATAAGTAAAGTTTTAAAACATACAGTGGTATATGGCTGTGACGACAGGACAATGCCCTGCCGTCAGCCACCGTAAAATTGACGCCTCCAACACGGGCCCGGTAACAAAAGGTCGTAAATACAATAAATACTCAACAGCACATAGGTCATTGTTGTTGCATATAGTAACGGGTATTGCGACCTCTTCACTGTTTTGAAATCAAAGTATCGCTATAATGAGGTTGATTTGGTTACTATGTTCAGACTTCTGTTAACATATTGTCTCGATTGGGCTTACATTACTAAGTAATACTTTGTAGCAATAATAATTAATAATGATTAGAAAGTACACACCACTTAGATAAATAGTAGAGATGCAACGGATAGTTGTTTGGCCGGATACCGGATATTCGGCCTGGCCATCGGCCGTATATCCGGTATCCGGCCGCCTAATATTCGGCCAGCGGAACTATACCCACATTTCGGTTTTTCAGGTGCGCATTCTGCAGGTTTGACCTGTTTCCTAGTGAACGTTCGCGCGCACACTTTTCTACGTTCGAAATGAGTGCGAGTGCAAGTCAGTGGAATGATTAAATTGTTTTAAAATAATAAACAAGTACGATTATGACCGTGTCTGTTTCTTAAATCCAATTTGTTTCCTCTGAAATCAAGCAATGTTACTATCCGGTATCCGGCCGGATAGTAGGTCACTATTCGGTATCCGGCAGTAAAATAATGGCCGGATAGGCCGGATACCGGATATCCGGCGCATCTCTAAATTTATGCAGTGAATAATAAGTAAGTCCAATGATATCAATTTGAAATCAAATTAGATTAGGAACGTATTTCGCAGTCACATAAAAGGTTTACCTTATCACGTGACAAAAAATAACCACGACTCACTCAGGCGCGGTAAACTCGACTATACTATTAACATAGCATGATAAATTTTACTTTTCGGGTAAAATAGGTAAAAACTGCGTAAGTACTCTATTAGCTATAGCTATGTAACTACTAATAATTCCTCCCGTGATTCTTCTCACTTGATGGTCTCATCGGAAGATCAGCGCTGGAAGCCACCAGCAACATGCTGAGATGGGGCCATTTCGTGGCACTTTAATCTTATATGTACTATGTATTGTATCGCAAGTGGTCACAAGGCATTTAGCAAATACTGATAATGATAAAAGGGAAACGTCTATTTGTAAAAGAGACGTTATCTTGAAAACCAACGCAGTAAGTAAACTCTCAACTATCTCATGCATAGCATCTTGCATTTCAGAGTGCATGTTATGATCATGCTTTCAAAATATTGTAGAGATACCATGGCACATTCGGATGCATTACTGCAATAAAGTTATGTTATACTGAACTGTTAAAGTTACATTCCATTTCCAACTGCAGCTGCAATACTGTTCATTTTACTATGGAAACGCGTCGCTGTCACTGTCAATTTCCATAGTGAACAGTATTGCAGCTGCAGTTGGAAATGGAATGTTACTCTTAGTCGTAGGTACGTCATTTATGAATTATGAAGTGCCTAATGCCATTATGAAAACGGCTCGCTTTTAATAGAGTTTCCGAAAATATCAGTAATCCATTTTCATTCCTCTTGGATATATCCAGGAATTTTATTTTTAATAATTAAATAATTTTATTTTATGTCGAGCACCAAACTCTTTCCGTTTTTCGATAGCTAAAAATGGGTACCTCATTAAAATTTTATCGTTGAACAATATTCTAAATGAAAATTATAATAAAGGAGACTGAAACACAATGTCTAAAAAATGATTGCATAATTTACTTTGTAGGTGCACTTTGAAATATACTCAGTAGTCAGGTAATGTGCAATAATGAGGAGCGAATTTTATTACAACGAAAAGTAGACAGTAGGTAATGTAGAGAAAAAGGAGCATGGTGTGGTGTGGTACATTACTTTAAAAGCAGACTGTTAAATTATGTACCACATCGTGTTCTATTTACAGCATGGACGTCATTCAAGGCTTTACTTGCATTTCTAGAACAGGGCACGGCCCGTTCAAGCGACGCTAATGAATATTTCTACCACACAAAATCAATAGCGCACCTATCTTACATGTCGTACAACGGTGACATTTTTATGGTGCGGGATATGTTCCTTCTAACGGCTCCTTACTATATCTGGCCAAGGTTGTCAAAAGCGCGAAGGGCTCGCTTGCATACAAAGCGCCGTCCGCGGGTTAACGATATGTCCGCGTTTGCGCAGCGGATGTTGTAAACGTGTGACCAGGGTGTCGATGTGGCCTCCGAAGTCCGGCGGCCATCAGTTCCCGGGTGCCTTTCCTACCGAACGCATATTCACCAGCGCGAATTGGCGAATTTATAAATTCTCGCAACAGTTTAGAATACATTTCTCGGTTGCTTGAAAAATTGATCCCAGTTCGAGTGAATTATTGCGACAAAACGGCGCAGTACGGGGACGAGGCTATGACCGCATGGACTATGTTTAGTTGGAGGAGGCTTTACAATGGAAGGGGGTTAGAGAGCCGGGAAGAGTCGCGAGTGGAGCTGCCCGCGGACACGCGGCAGCTGGTGTTCAACGTGTACATGTACTTCAGCCGTCGCCCGGGTCGCAGCGCCAAGGCAGCGATCGCCAAGACCGCCAGCGCAACCGTACTGCCAAGAGATATTGTTGCACAGATTATAAGGGACAAATACCGTGAATGATTGTATTTTTTTTACTATGCTATATATACCTAAGGTTAGTGTTGTGATTGATAATAAATAAGTAGGTATTCGATGCGTCGATCAACGTTATATCGACTGACCGACTACACAATACCGATATGTGTGATCAATCGATATGGGTGCTATACCCATAAGGTTTTTATTTTTTGTAGTGTTCACGTAATGAGTGAGAGAAATAAAAAGAGACATGACAGTTATTTAAAAAGTAATCAAAAACCCTGCAAAAGCTTCTATCGAGCAAGACATGATAAACTGGAATTAATTAAATCGTAATGCTTAAATCCAGAAACTTGTCGCAAACTATGTGTGAGATGCTATTTACACTCGACTCGAGTAACTAAATCTACTAAGGCACTCGTAAATTAAACGTTATGTTCCTGCTACAATATGGGACGCGTATCTGTTTACAGGCTTTGTATAATTTGTTTTGGAATAAATTTACCTGTTTTAATCTATGCTGTTGTAATGTAACATGGTTCATTAACAGGAAATATGGGCGGCGGTGTTATGTGCTTACCTATATTTATTTGTACTTTTTTTGTTTATATTTATATTTTATCCACATATGAGTGGCAAAGTAATCAAGTGCAATTTTTGAGTGATTTCCTTATGTTGGCTGGTAGAATAGACTTTGAAAATGATGATTTTGAACGATAAATATTTAATAACATTTTGGTGTAATTTTGTTTGAAATTTTAGTCAGTATTTTAATTTTGGTGTGATGAAAAATGTTGTGTGTCACTCGGTTGAAGTTGAAACCTTGCAACGCTCAAAATGGTTACGCTGGTTAAATTTTAAAATCTTTCGCTTGCTCGGGTATCAATATTAGCACGAGTAGTTAAACATCAACTTTGCTCCCTTGTAAAACAATAATTATATTAATTGTAGTCATAGTAATTAAGTTTTTTTTTTTAATTGAAAAGGAACTAGTCTATTAGAGTGCAGAGGAACTAGGCATGTAAAACGGTAAATCAATAATCATTTTATCTAATTTAATGCATTAAAAACTTATCTAATTTATTGGAATACACTGAGAGAAAAGTACAACAAAAACACACTTAGAATTACAAAAATAAACTTAATCCGGGGAGAGTTAACTAATAGGAACAAATTGTCTTTTGCAATTTCTATTATTTCTTGCAATTTCTATTATCTGTTTGTTGAAATTATATTTGGGATTACTGAGCTGTTTGTAGAAATAAATAAACTTTACAGAAATAGTGAAACGTCCATAATTATTACTAAAACTTCATTTTTTCTCCCAGTACAGAACTGTTTTTTAATTCCTGGTGATGATTTTTCTCTCAGTGTACATTACGAAATATAAACTACCTACGTAAAATTTACTAGCATTTATTAGTTTAGCAAGATCATCAACTGTTTCTTTCATGAGTAATGATTGGGTAGGGTTGGTATAAGTGTTACTCGTTTCAAGGCGTAGTTCTCTACATAGTCTAATAAAACATGGTCTTCTCTTCCCAGAGTGACACAAGCCTACGTCACAATGACATGGCCGCTATATATAGCGCTATCGCATATTATCATATAGCGCTGTCGCATGATGACGTAGGCTTGTGTCAGCCAGGTGACCTAGAAAAGACGGGAAGAGAGTACCAGGCGGAGTATATTATTATACCATGGTTTTCTATAAGTACTTATGATTTGTGAATTTTCTTTTATTATAGGTATTGTACAATTAGGTGACAGAATGTGACTGGTGTTACTGAAAAATGGAACGTAAATGATCTCAATCGGCATGTACAGTATAGTTTTGCTGACTATACATAAGAAAAATCAAATTTCGTATATATACCACTTTTGTAAAGTATTGGATAGATAATTAAATACATTTTCTTCGAGACAATGACTTTTGTGTAAGTTCTGCATCCTTAAATACCCAAATCTTAACGACTCCAACTCCATTCTAATTACCTACTTATGAAATCACCCTCTTTATAATTATCTATCAATACTTATGATTTATCCATCAATCTTTTATAACTAACTTATAGGAAACCGAACTAATCCCAATAATGCCTAGTAGTTCCCCTCTAGATGACCTTCTGTCAGATGGCAGTCGCTTTCGTAAAAACTAGTGCCTACGTCAATTATTGGGATTAGTTGTCAAGCGGACCCCAGGCTTCCATAGCCGTGGCAAAATGCCGGGATAACGCGAGGAAAAAGACATAGCTTATAACTTTACTGGGGCCTTCTCTCAGAGTGCAAGATTATTGCAACAAGAGGGTCCGAGTCTGTCTATACGACTACGTACCATTTTCCCGGTAGACATAACCAAATTTCAAAGCTTTAAAGACTATGCACATTAAAAATTCATTGACATGAGCCGGATTCATTTCAACTTTTTTTTTCCTTTCGCTAACTTAAAAAAAAGGTGTAGGTACCTAGAATATTGTACACGAGTAGGTATGTATTTCTAATAATGTTAGTTGAAAGTATAAGTTGTGCTAACACCTACCGATTTCATTAGAAAACGGATACAATAGGACTGAAAATGTTGAATTGAATAAGATCGATATCACGAGAAGGAAAGACGTCTGCAGCGAATTTTGTATGGGCTCAGAAAGTCATAAGGGCAACGCGTCTGGCAACCGGTGAATTTAGATGAGCCCGAGTCTGGAGTTCGAGCAATTTACATACATACCTATATACCCAGGTAGGTACGAAGTAGGTATATATATACATATATATATATATGTACTTCGTACTGAATTGGTAATGGGCATAGTCGACAGCGTCATATGACCTCCAATTTAATTCAAATTGAGCCACGTTTTCATAAACGACAACGAACAACTAATTTATGGAATTTGCGTTTTTAACTACTCATATTTACTCATTTAAAAACAAAAAGAGGGTTAGAAAAATATTAAACAACCTGTCTGTTGCAGGTAGAATGGGATTCCTGCTTGTGGGCTATCTCATCAATAAGTTACCTTTTAAATAAATAGGTATGGTAACAAAATTTAAATCAGTATTTTTCATCCATGATTCAATTGTAGAACAATAATGGTAATGTCAAGAAGAAATACATTGAATAAGTTGAGTTATTAACAGAACCTTAAGTAGTAGCGGTGTATTACAGTGAAACCTGGATAAGTGGGACCTCGAGGGGCAATCAAATTATCTCATTTAAAGAGGTCACAGAAAACCGTCTAGGGGTTGGTTTGTGAAAGAGGTATTCCACTTACCCCAGGGTCTCAGTTAGCTTCTTCTTCTTCCTCGCATTATCCCGGCATTTTACCACGGCTCATGGGAGTCTGGGGTCCGCTTGACAACTAATCCCATGATTTGACGTAGGCACTAGTTTTTACGAAAGCGATTGCCATCTGACCTTCCAACCCAGAGGGGAAACTAATAGGCCTTATTGGGATTAGTCCGGTTTCCTCACGATGTTTTCCTTCACCGAAAAGCGAGTGACAAATATCAAATGATATTTCGTACATAAATTCCGAAAAACTCATTGGTACGAGCCGAGGTTTGAACCCGCGACCTCCGGATTGAAAGTCGCACGTTCTTACCGCTAAGCCACCAGCGCTTCTAGCTTCCAGGGTCTCAGTTAGCAAGGTATAAATAAAAATCTGTCTCACAGAGGGTTCCATAAATTACTACTACTACTACTATTATTAGGTACTTATAATAACTAACGTTTTCATCTTTGGAGTAGGTAGTATATATTTGTCATAATCCAACTAAATATTCAAATGCAATACAAGTGTAGACAATGAATGTAAGAAGTAAGATTACTTATTTAATTTTATCCTCCATTAAACCAGAAAAAACAAAAGATATCAATCCAAAAATACTTACACTCAAGATGAGTAAAGTCGGGGTCACTCAAACACGCAATCCAAGCGCACAGATAAAATCTCCACCACTTACACGAACTACCGAACTTGCACGTAAAGCACAGATTTGTATACAAAAAACACTAATCACCCGAAACTTTGCACAAAAACACTTAGCTACTCGCCGAATCAACGACACCCACAGAAAGTATTTATTAACTAGAAGCACTAGAAATCTTAGCAGTTGCCAAGTGCGGAGACGATCCTAACATCCATACGCTGCTAATTACTCTACAGCACTGACTATTTCAGGCGCTCAACACGTGAATTGCCTACACACTCTAGTTCACATCTACCAGGTTGGCTCAATATGTTTTGTTCTTTCGACACCTTACGATTTATGAAGGTTACGCAGACTCCTGCATCGGAAAATAGCAGATTAAAAAATCCCTCAATTGAGAATGTTCAGCTTTTTCCCAAAATTTGGATTTAACATCCTAATTTATTCAGTTCCTTTAAGAGAATGAAGTAATATTATGCCAATAGATAAATAAAAAATCAATTGAATGCCAATCAATCTTCCCTATGTCTATTTATTTTAAAAATTGTGGTGAGTACAGGTCTACACTAAGCCTAGACTGGGGAGAGTAATGTGGTCTAACATCAAAGCCAGTAATTAATGCAATTAAGCTCCATATTTTATTGCATTTGGACCCGTATACAAAGCAACATTGCGTTCGCGCCTATTTTATTTAAAAATAACGTTGCGCCATAAGCCATATTCATCACGATCAAAAAGGTCGACCATGAATCACTCTGTGCATTAGGAAAGAGTATATTAACAATGGTACATATTATAAGCGCTAAAAGATATTTCCAAGCTGTTCTCATAAGTATTAACACCGCCCAGCTGTGTTGATTACGTTCCGTATCGGAAAATTTAAAGAAAAAGTGAAGACTAATGGTAACATTCCATTTCTAACCGCAGCTGCATTAAGCTGTCACTTTTACTATGGAAATTGACAATGACAGCGACGCGTTCAGTTCCGGTAGTGCAGCTGCGGTTAGAAATGGAATGTTACCATAATAGATACATGTATATCTACATGGCTTCTTTGACGTTCGAAGTAAAATTGCTTTAGCTGAATAAGGTGACGCCCTATTTAAGAGCATATCCCTTTTCTCCGCCAATTTCTTTTATGGCTTTGTTACTCAAACCGACCTAAATACAAGTATGTATATGTTAAGAGAAAATGTTTTATAGGGCTCTTCTCTTTTTAACTTCCTCGCAACCAGAGACACGTAATTATGACATTTTTCGGTTCGGTTCATTCGGTTCTTAAACAATTTCGACTATGCAAGCGCATAGAGATTGTCTTTAGGGCCGTTGCATAATAGTGCAAGTGGGTAAACGGCTAATTATCTAAATTAATGAAGGCCATTCTTCTACGCCCGCGTCCCACGTTCACATACATATCATCCGTTGACTTCGAAAACACTGAGCAGGTAGGCAGTCACAACCCACTTTCTGTATTGTTCTTCAGATTAAAAGCATTTGTTTCGTACAAATCCATGAGTGGGAGTTATTCAACTACGTTGGGTTATCGCCGACTCTAAAATATTTACGAGATAGTCGCAAATACAAGCGCACGTTTTAGAATATTTCTGTGGTAGGCGCCAGTTTTAATCATAATCACCCACCTAAGCGATTTTACCTACGACTATATTACTGGCCGAAAGCCAGAAAAGCCCTATTTATTACGGAATTATGAAGAGATAGGCAAAATGCGTTATCAACACGAGCGAGTAAACAAGGGCAAAAACATACTAATAAAAATTATGTAAAATAATGTCAAAAAAAACCGGCCAAGTGCGAGTAGGACTCGCGTTTCTAGGGTTCCGTACATAAGTCCGACTCACGCTTGACTGCACATTTCTAATAGGTTTTCCTATCATCTATAGGTAAAGAACTATTTTGAGTATTTTTTCAAAATTTTAGACCCAGTAGTTTCGGAGATAAAGGGGGGGGGGATGGTAATTTTTCGGCTATTTTCTTATATAACTTCGAACCGATGTATTTTAAAATTATAAAAAAAAATATGTCCATCTTTGGGTCACTAATTTACATATGTGCACCAAATTTCAACTTAATTGGTCCAGTAGTTTCCGAGAAAATAGGCCGTGACAGACGGACAGACAGACGCGCGAGTGATCCTATAAGGGTTCCGTTTTTTCCTCTTGAGCTACGGAACCCTAAAAATTAAGCAGATTCATCTGATGAAGACCAGAATGTAACTCCCCAAAGACAAGTATTCGTACTAATATAATTTATATTATTAATACTAGGTTACTATTAGGAGGTATTATTTTATTGTGTCCTGACCGGAATGTAAGATTTTCTACCGGTGTTAGTTTCGTGTATGACATATACGTATTTGTTTCAATAAGACATTAATATGTTCGTTCCTTGAACAAGGCCAAGTGGATAATTACTGTTGACAGTGATTCAACTCTTCAATTGAGGGATTCGTATTGTAACGAGTGAAGTAGAATATTTGTGTCAATAGGTTGATTGCACGCGGGAAACAGCTCGTTTGCGAGGCGCCAATCAATTAGGGTAATGTTCTTTATCCGCGCAGTATTAGTATGGCGTTTTTTTCTATATAGCTATTATCATATACATATACCTATCTATAAATAAGGGAAACTATTCCTGGCGTCCCGTATAGATATTCCTTTCGATATAAGTAAAGCCAGTATAGGTAGTTTATTGAACATGTATAGGCAATGTGTTTTTTTTATTGACACCTTATTTTTGGTTTGACATGTCGAATTATATTGCAAATATTTAATTTAAACTACCACTATTTTCAATACTTTTCAAGTCTATTTCCAATTACATAAGGACTGGCACCGTGTGAAATGGAACGGAAGTACGGAAATGGGAACCAGCGAGTGATCATTTCCTGCAAAGCGGAACCCTTGCCCAACGGTAGTTTGATCTCAAATAGGGCAGCTATTAATGACATAGCAAAAGCTGAGCTAGGTACAAATCTTCAAAATATGGGTTAAAAAGGTGTTTCATACCTTAGGAATTACGATAATGTTTTTGTTTATATCCATCGGCTCAGACTTGATTTGAAAGTAAGTATGTCAAGCTAAGGGAGACACCTACCTAATAATCAAATCTGGGGCAAACCATGGCGGCGGTGGCGCAATGTCATCGCCAAAGATTTAAACGCCTATGGGTGAAATGAAGACGGATAGCGATAGAGAGAAGTAGAAGGAGAAAAGTAGAAAAGCGGACCCCGTCCCAGTTACGGGACAAACGCTAGGCTAGGAGGATGATGATGTTGATGAACATCCTAAAACCTATAAATTTACTGGAAATTAGCAAATTTAAACGCGACGCTTTTGTGGACAGACTTCAGAATCATGAATACGTGACTAATAATTTTACCAACGCAGCCCTGACGCAGCCTTCGGCTCTCGTCTCGCCGAGTTGCCGCCTCCGATACGCTTCGCGTCCGTTACTTACAATCTTTTAACTTCTACAAGTTTCTCGGCTAAAGAATATAAACTCTTAATAAATTGGCTTAAGGTCTTAAATATAGGTTTCGTACATACGGCTTAGCAACAAACGCAGTCTACTGTTAATAGTGAAATGAATAAGACCTATCACGAGGTCGAGACGGAAAATTGCGTAATCGGTAGAATTTCGTATTTAAAATGTTGGTTAATTGTTTTTGTTGGCATGGTTAAGGTGTCTCACTACTCAGCAAACTGCCCTTTTTTCAGTATTCGGCCTGTCGATTGCACACCTAGGTACCTACCTACCTACTACATTCTCCCGCCATATTTGGTGTCTACTTTTGACTACCGTTCGGATGTATTTGGCAGACTTGACCAACCTTCATGAGCTCTTCCTCAAAATTAACTGTGTTAAGCATTAGCTCGTGATGGGTTGTGGTGTGGAAAAGTCAGGTTTGTAGCATTTATTGCTCACGACTTCCAAAAGCCGCCAACTTTTATAGATAAGGACTGTATCGTTTATTATAAATACAACTTTACTTAGCCGTTTTTTCTGGTATTATGTTTTTATTAAAAAAATACACATATAGTTTAATTAGTGCTTTAATAATAAGTAACATTTCGTCCTGGGAGATCACGTAAAGCATATGGTTTGGACAATATTTACCCAATCCTCCCGAGTAACTACAACGATTTCGGACAAATACTACAAGAAAATTTACGGTTTGCGAACAAGATAAGTATTACACAAAAAAAATCGTACTATGTAAACAGCAATTACATATGATTCGTAAAGCGAAACATCTGGGCATAGTCTAATCATTTCTTTTAGTTGGAAAAAAAGTTTTGGATCTGTGCTTGGTGGCCTTTTTGAAAATATGGCATGTTACTTACGACAACCCCGACTTTGGTATACAATATAACCATCATGGAGCGTTTCTATCGACCTGTTCTAGCCATGGTTCAACGCCATGAATGTCCGTTAGGCTTTGGATTTCGGTAGATTCTTTTAGCTGTTTCCGTCATTTCCCTTGCGTCAGAAATTGACGGGAATCCAAAATGTTGCATAAAAAGTCGTTTTCATGTAAAGATAAAATACACCACATTTATTCTGTGGATGTTCAATTGAGCAATCATGAAAAGGACACTTAGATGGCATATTTTGGCAGCATATTAACCTTTTGTTTCTTTAAATCGTACTAAGGAATCGGTGAAATAGTCTCAAATTAAGCTCGATAGGCTTGTCCGAATTACATTTGCTAGAAGGTATTAAAATCATCATAAAGTCCCTAAAATAAAATAAATGTAAAACATTCTTATATCAGATATGTCTTAAAAATACCCCCAGATTATACCTTAAGAACATAGTAATACAAAATAATACACACGTCAACAGTTAGACCAGGTTTTATCTGTATCTAGACACGCGGCAGCGTGTCAAGCCAAGTTCAAGCAAAGGAACTGGCTAGCCAGCGCCGAGTGTAATATTACACGAACCACTTGGTGCCACTTTTGACCCTTCTATAACTCAAAACATCTTTAACGTAAACACATAAAACTACGTGTGTTTAATTATATCCATAAGGATATCTAGAAGCCCAAATTTCATGAAGCTAGCTCAAACGGTTATAAAGGTATGAAGGTCAAAAAGTCGTAAATTTTAAGACTGACTTATGACTTATAGTACCTAAACCTAACCTACTTCCAGATGACCTAGAAGGATGAAATTTGGAATCCAGCTCGGTTATTGTGTGTAACCGTAGGAAAAAATCTAAAATTAAAATAAAGTTTAAAAATAGGGGGGGTCCCCATACAAAAAAAACATTTTTTATTGGGACTGACATATAAGTACCTAAACCTAACCTACTTCCAGATGACCTAGAAGTATGAACTTTGGAATCCAGCTCGGTTATTGTGTGTAAGCGTAGGAAAAAATCTAAAAATAAAAAAAAGTTAAAAAATAGGGGGGGTCCCCATACAAAAATATATTTTTTAATACAGTTGCTCAAAAAGTGCTACTTTACGTAGCTGTTTAGCGTGCGGAAAGTTGGTTATCTCGAACTAGTGCTATTTACTTTTCCAATTTTTTTAAATTTATACTTGTTCCAATTCACGACTACTTATTGATGAGTGTTAATATTAGTTTCCTTTAAACGTCGTAATCAGCATAAAAACCTACCGTTAATGTAAGAATACGAAAAATATTACATATTTCATATTTAATTACTTACCTCTTCATCATTATAACACGTTTATTTTTTAATATTCAATATTGAAAATTCCGTTCTTAATAAGTTGACTGAATGGAACGGAATAGCTGCCAAACGCCCATAGATATAATATACTTAAAGACGACGTCTAACCGAGCTGTCACTGTTACCACTTTTGTTTAGTGTACGATTAACAATGTTTTTCTTATTTTTTCGCAACTGTATTAAAAAACGTCGTTCGATACACGTGCGGAAATGTCATTCTTCACTCGTCCCGAGTCTTGCCTCGGTACTCGATACTTGATATCTCGGTACTCGTGAAGTAATGACATACCTTCCGCACTAGCATCGAAATGTACTATTTTTATTGTAGCGTTGGAACCGTTACAAGCAGATATTTGAAACTACCCCAATATATGTATTATTATATTTGCTATATTAAAATAAAGTTTAGTCAAAAAATAAGTGGTGTCCCCATACAAAAAACTTGTAATACGCTCTAAACAACCGGCCAACGGTGTGTCGTCGGCGGCGCGCGGCACCACATAATTATACAAAGAACAGAAGTAAAAACCATACAGCGGAAACACAAGAAAAAACATTAAATCTCAATACCTGCCTAGTTTTCTTTACAAAAAGTATTGATATCCCACCAAAAACATAAATGTAAAAAAGGAGAGCCAAGTTCAATACAAAAATTATGCTTGGCTGTGGGGCTCGCCGCAAAAAGAATGGAGATCTAAATGAGTGCCACTGCCAAGTTCTATGCAAAATCCAAATATGTATTTATAGGAACAAAATAACATTATAAACAAGTATTAAACTCTATTTCTTTGCTTTATTGGATACCTATAACAATTGCTGTTATTTAAAAAAATGAGAGATCTTAAAGTAGGTTAGATTTGGCTTGGCCAGGTTTTATCAGAATTACAA
The DNA here is from genome assembly GCF_963556715.1 of Cydia fagiglandana. Taxonomy (NCBI): domain Eukaryota; kingdom Metazoa; phylum Arthropoda; class Insecta; order Lepidoptera; family Tortricidae; genus Cydia; species Cydia fagiglandana. The sequence goes on from NC_085932.1 coordinate 12,364,305, forward strand.
TATATATAAAATGATTGATATAATGAAAACTGGCCAAGTCAAATCTAACCTACTTTAAGATCTCACATTTTTTTAAATAACAGCAATTGTTATAGGTATCCAATAAAGCAAAGAAATAGAGTTTAATACTTGTTTATAATGTTATTTTGTTCCTATAAATACATATTTGGATTTTGCATAGAACTTGGCAGTGGCACTCATTTAGATCTCCATTCTTTTTGCGGCGAGCCCCACAGCCAAGCATAATTTTTGTATTGAACTTGGCTCTCCTTTTTTACATTTATGTTTTTGGTGGGATTTATAATAAACGATACAGTCCTTATATTAACCACCTAAGGACTGTATCGTTTATTGTAAATACAAATAAAACCTGGTCTAACTGTTGACGTGTGTATTATTTTGTATTACTATGTTCTTAAGGTATACTCTGGGGGTATTTTTAAGCCATATCTGATATAAGAAGGTTTTACATTTATTTTATTTTAGGGACTTTATGATGATTTTAATACCGTCGAGCAATTGTAATTTGGACAAGCCTATCGAGCTTAATTTGAGACTATTTCACCGATTCCTTGGTACGATTTAAAGAAACAAAAGGTTAATATGCTGCCAAAATATGCCATCTAAGTGTCCTTTTCATGATTGCTCAATTGAACATCCACAGAATAAATGTGGTGAATTTTTATCTTTACATGAAAACGACTTTTTATGCAACATTTTGGATTCCCGTCAATTTCTGACGCCAGCGAAATGAGGGAAACAGCTAAAAGAATCTACCGAAATCCAAAGCCTAACGGACATTCATGGCGTTGAACCATGGCTAGAACAGGTCGATAGAAACGCTCCATGATGGTTATATTGTATACCAAAGTCGGGGTTGTCGTAAGTAACATGCCATATTCTCTAAAAGGCCACCAAGCACAGATCCAAAACTTTTTTTCCAACTAAAAGAAATGATTAGACTATGCCCAGATGTTTCGCTTTACGAATCATATGTAATTGCTGTTTACATAGTACGATTTTTTTTGTGTAATATCTCGTCTTGTTCGCAAACCGTAAATTTTCTTGTAGTATTTGTCCAAAATCGTTGTAGTTACTCGGGAGGATTGGGTAAATATTGTCCAAACCATATGCTTTACGTGATCTCCCAGGACGAAATGTTACTTATTATTAAAGCACTAATTAAACTATATGTGTAATTTTTTAATAAAAATATAATACCAGAAAAAACGGCTAAGTAAAGTTGTATTTATAATAAACGATACAGTCCTTACTACCCACACCCACAGTTTGTTATAAAACCCAGACACTTATGGTAAGTATCCTTACAAACAATCTTATTGATTGAAATTAAAATAATGTTATAAGGGTCTATTTTGGTCCTCAGAGGTTAACAACTACGTACTAATAAACCTGTCTATGCAGTCTATGATCATTATACCTACTAATAATAGAACTACAACTTAGTTTAGCTATTTATTGCCCATGATTAAAATGACTGAATAATTTTTATAATGGGCAGATTCATGACTCAATTATTTTACATACCTACGTAGAAGATTTAATATAATTTGTAAAGTTCTTAATCAAAGGATAACTATCATTGACATGTCGATAAGGGCGACTTCTAATCATTATGGCTGAACCTAGAAGAAGAACAGTTGGCAAGCACCTTACGAAAACAAACAAATTAAGTAAACAACTGTCAATGGTGCAGTGCAGAGGCTTAGACATTTAATATTTGAATACTCAGTTATCTAAATACCTTATCTTAAGTTATTATATAGGTAATCCCCCATATACGGTGTAAAATATGGTCCAAGTTAAAACAGTTGTGGTATCTGGTAGTGTTTGCAACTATTAGCACAGTTGTGCTACTTTGTTGTATTGCCAAATAAATGCATTTTACATGAAGCGCCAAAAACCTTACGTTTGTCCACTGTCATATCATCTCGTTTTGAGAGCACTTCCCTAATTGCCACAGCCATTGCCGGAATTACCGGAATCCTTGGCGTCGACATGAAGTCCAGTTCGGCAGCCATTCTGAGGGTAAGTTAAATTAGCCTCGAAAAGCCTCAGTGTGCTCAACAGATCGAGAGTATCGAGACAGCATTTCACACCGGCCCTCAGCCTACACCTTTACAAGGCGCAGGTTCGCTCACATAAGCACATATGGAATACTGTTTTGATCTCTGGGCAGGGGCACCCCGGTACCAGCATCTCTCTTTGGACTACCAGCATATTTCAGATCAGCTTGACTCCTTGGCGCCGCGAGAGAGCACCCCGCATTTGCTATCGCATGTATAACAGAGAGTGCTCCGAGGAATTGTTCGAAATAAATAAATAATCCTGCCGCTTCTTTCGGCGATCGCTCTACGCGATAACATTTCCATCTTCACCAATATACAGTGTGTAGGTATGTCGCCCTCGGTATTTCCGGACCGACACGACCTTGAAACCTTCAAGGTGTTGCAGATTTCCATGGGCGATGGTAAATGCTTACCTCCTTATTCATAAACGTTTACTAAAGTTGACAAGCCGATAATAATCGTTTGTCCCTTTCCGACGTATCGGTATAATGGAAAGGGACAAACGATTATTATTAACTTATATTATGTCAACTTTAGTAAACGTTTATGAATAAGAGGGTTAATATCTGGCGATTCGTCTGCTCATTTGCCGTTTATATGAAAAAGCGATACATGGGCAGTCGCGCCCAAAAGGTAAACGCACATGCGGGTGAAATGTTGAAAACATAACACCTTGGGCTACAGATGAACCTCTGAGGTTCAAATCCAAGCGCGTGCGAACTATTTCCATCTTTAAATTTTTTATCATTTAGATTTTTATAATCTTGTTGAGGGCATGGCAATAAAAAAAAATAGTGGCACTTGAACTGGTAACAGCCGATAAAGCAGTCACGTATTACACTGTCTCTGGTGATAAAGGAATTTAGAATGTAATGGAAAAAAAAAAAAAAAATAAATTTTTTTATGTTATATTGAAATCTGTTGTTATTACATGTTATTAAATTCTGGACATCAGTGGCATAAAAGTGTGAAATAAAAGTGCCAATATATCTCCGAAAGGGGTAAGTGCCATGTATAAGAATCTTAGTATAGAGTTTGTCAATCTCATTAATGGGTGGCTAAGTTTAATGATACCTATTTTATTTTAGCCTACTGAAACACCCTTGTAGTACGGGAAGCTACTATAAGTCATAATCGAACCTAGACTGCGCTAGCAAGTGTGGCAGGGATTAGAGCATTCCCCGTCGAACAACCAATGAAATTTCTCCTGGCGCCCACTATAATTTAAATTCTTTACTTTTGTTTAGGTTTTGTTATTTAATTTTAGTCAATAAAACAATCATTTTGTTTAGAGCTTTAGTGACAGTTGTTTTAATTATCTTATTGACACGTAAGAATGTGTGTGATGGTAATAATTTGTGGGAACTATGTATGGTTGGTGCCCCAACTTAAGTACCCACATCACCATACTAATTGTATAGAAAAGTGGATACTTATATTAGGGTACTGACTGTACACATGTTACATTAAAATATTTATACATACTTAAATTTAATAGGAAATGTCTCAAGATAATATGTTACTTCATTATTTGCCTCTGGGAGTGAACATAGACTTCATAGAGATAAATGATTAGTGTAATATTGTACTCAATATTTTTTTATTAATAACTAAGCAATATGCCCCAGCTTCGCACAGATTAACAAATTATACACAGACTTTCCTCAAGAATCTCTCTATAGATAGGTGAAAACCGCATGGAAATCCGTTCGGTAGTTTTTGAGTTTATCGCGAGACAGATGCGGTGGGGGGACTTTGTTTTATAAGGTGGAGTAATTTAAAATTTATTAATTCATCCTTTTTAATACATTAAAGTATCACATTACTTAAAATATCCTTTAGAACTGTAATATTATAAAGTGTAAAAGCTATAGTGATAAACTAAATAGATTCCAATAAGAAATAAAAACTTACAATAACAAACCTATTAATAATAAAACAGATGTTGTTGTCAATAAATCTGAAGAATCAAGGTTGTTAATGACTTACCTCCGGTTTGTAATAATAGTCTTGTTAAAGATACGCTTAGATAGTGTACTTACCTATCATAAAATATTGAAGAGCGTTGCTATGTATATTATAACTTGCACATTATGTAAGATTTCTCGTGTATTTCACTTTCCAGAACTTCTCAAACCCGAGTTTTATCCAGTTAGTTTAAATTAAAAGTTCTTATCTCTAAAAATCGACCCAGGTAAAACAGGAGAGAAGTAAGATCTAGGTTTCGGTAACACCCACGGTCGTCGCACAAGTTTTCTTCACCGCAAACTTGTTTTGGTTTCACCTTCGAAAATCGCGATACCGTTTGTAAGATAATAAGTATACGTTAGGTGTTTTGTACTAGTTTATATATTAACACAAATAAAATACAAGCCCCCCGATCTAAAATTAATTTTCAATCTCGGTAGCAGGGACTGAAAGAATGAAAAAACCTTCAAAAGAGTGAGGGAGAGGACGGAGCGATGTCAAAGCTGAAGCAAATGTCAAATTGACAGTGACAAACGTTAGGCTCGGTGTTGCTGCTATATTATAGGCCAGTAAGGCCCATAGATTTATAATATATAGAGATACCTTCTCAGCGAGCTGTCACTGTTGCCACTTTTGTTTAGTGTACGATTAACAATGTGGCCCACCTTGCTTTAGACATGTCGATAAAGTCATATCGATAAACTATCGACATTTCTTGCAATTTTAATTTTACTTCAAAGGTTTAACGATACCTAAAATGAACAAAAACGCTTTTATTCTTTATTATGGTTATAGATCACAATTTTATCGTCACGCCCCAGAAGGGAACCAAGGGAAAGTTCAGATATTTAATTAAAATACATAAATACCTACTAAAATATGTGTTCCGCAATAATTGAATTATTTTATTATATTCTAATATATTTATTATTCATTAGCATTTCATTTATGTTTATGTTTAACGAAGATATAGAAGCATCAATTAATAGCTATTTCGTTCCGCTGTGTAGCGTTTATCGATATATAACACGATTAAAATCGACTTTTCACATCTCTAAAAGAGCAAACATACACGTTTTTACGCACACATACACAGCCTGGGCGCATCAAAAAAAGGCAACACTTGATTTGAAGTTCACCTTGTCAACAGTATGGTTGTCCTTTTTTGACAAATGGCATTTTTAAAAGAGCGAGGAGAGGGAAGTGATACTAGTTGCTGCGCCGTCAAAGTGACCAGAAAACGTTTGGGCCTTGGTAAGGCCCCAACGCTGTGTTGTGCATGTGTGCGTTTAACGTATATTGTGTGCTCTTTTAGGGATGTGAAAAGTCGATTTTAATCATGTGTGCTCTTTTAGGGATGTGAAAAGTCGATTTTAATCATGTTATAAATCGATAAACGCTACACAGCGGAACGAAATAGCGATTAATTGAAGCTTCAATATCTTCGTTATACATAAACATAATTGAAATGCTAATGGATAATGAATATATTATACTATAATAAAATAATTCAATTATTGCGGAACACCTATTTTAGTAGGTATTTATGTATTTTAATTAAATATCTGAACTTTCCCTTGGTTCCTTGTTGGGGCGTGACCAGTGGCGGATTTGCAGTCTTTGCCGTCCTAGGCCCCAGGCCCTGTAGCCGCCCCTTTCAAGGCTGCACCCATAATATTGACTACATTTTGAGTTATTTCTTGTTACCATCAGCGAATTTTTTGTAACAATTTCATCATCATCATCATCTCAGCCATAAGACGTCCACTGTTGAACATAGGACCTCCATACGTACCGGATGGGGGGTGAATGCCATAATCGCCACGCTTGGCAGGCGGGTTGGCGATCGCAGTCGAGTACACCGAATTTGAAGGACGCTGCTGCCCGTCCACTGGTGGTCTTGGACGTAGTTTAAGGACATACCCGGGTCCTACAATTTGCCGCCCCTAAATATCTTGCCGCCCTAGGCCCGAGCCTACTGTGCCTTAGGGCAAATCCGCCACTGGGCGTGACGATAAAATTGTGATCTGATAACCACAATAAAGAATAAAAGGATTTTTGTTCATTTTAGGTATCGTTAATCCTTTGAAGTAAAATTATTAATATTGCAAGAAATGTTGATAGTTTATCGATATGATTTTATCGACATGGCTATAGCAAGGTGTTTCCACATTGTTAATCGTACTCTAAACAAAAGTGGGTCCCAGTGACAGCTCGTTTGGACGTCATCTCTGTATATTATATATCTATGGATTGTGGAGAGATGGTGGAGAGGTGGATTCCGTGGATTATTGTTGAACCATTGTTGAACCGATAATATTGTAATCGTCGCATAACTCATTAAAATCGTCATTATTGTTTTGGAATTTGTCTCTTGCATATCTTGTACACAGTGTAATAAATAACTATTGAACCAAGGTATGTATGTACAGCTGAGGATAAAACGCAGAAAGAATAGAAATTACAAAACTATTGCGTCAGTCAGTATTAAACAAGTATCGGTCAGAGTAAAACTTTCGTTCTGTTATTATTATGGTAAAGTTATGCCATACATTTATTTTTTATTTGTAGGCACGGCTTAAAATAATCCACATGAGCTTAAGCTATATTAGCTCTGTCTCAATTTTTACTTTAATTTCATTTGATTTCCGTGTGAATTGTCAAGTTATTTTTGACAAAATGTCTGCTGCAAATTATCTCCGTGGTATTTTATTCTACTATGATGCTATTTATTATGTAAATAATCCACACAATGGCTGGTCAACAAATATTTCTTATTGTTTGTAAACATTACATTTAATTTGGCAATGTAGGGCTCCTTAGCTCAATTATAAAAATTTAAATACCAAATTTAATAAGAATGGATATTTTTATAATTAGCTACAGGTCTTCTTACATGTATCACCAAAAATATTCAATATTTTACATGTTTTATTTATATATTTTGCTAATGGTGCCCTGATAATTATTATTTGGAATAGAAAATTGCTGTTAAGGGTAACATTCGTTTCCTGACTTTTCTACAAAGAGTCTTCGGAGACCAAATATATTTAATAAGCCTTTAGTACGTCGTGTCCTAGTTTGTGCTATACTTAGCAGTTGCGGCGCGTCCATAAAAGCCGATTCCCACCGGCTTGCCTGTTTTTGGACGTTTGAGTGGAGTTGTAAAGGAAATATGTAAGCCAAATTAGCCCCGGCTTGCCTATGGATATGTTTGACGCGCCGCCACTGATACTTAGCCCGTTTTTTGGCATAGAAGGCCAAGTTGTTGGAATAAATCCTTTTCAATTGAGAATACTGTAATATTTCCCAGCAAGTTTTATTGATTTCTCGTAAGTGCATCTTGTAGTGATGCAATCCTATGTTTATACAGTTGCATGATATGAGTATGAACATAAAACAGGCATTTTATTAGAACCAATTCTGCTATCAATGTTGCACTTTATTGTGTGCAGTGCAATTTTTTTAATTGTTTTTATACAGCTCTTTTTAAGGTGAATTCAATTAATCAGTATTTTTTGATAAAATTATTATTTATTTATTTTACTAGGCCAAAGTTTAGCCCGCGCGGCGAAACTAGGGTTCCTTACAGTAGATATTTTTTTTTATATACTTTTTCCAACACTTATATCAATGATTTGTAATATTGATAGTGCGGTTTGATTGGAACTTTATGTAGTACTTAATCCTTAGATAGTTTTATGTAAGAATATAATCATACTACTTATTACCTTTTCTCATTTTCAGAAATAAGGCCTAAACAATGGCTAAAGGTGAGTAGAAACTATCAATTTAAATTATTTCACTTTAAAATAAAAGTATTGGCAATCTTGGTGGTTATAATGGGGATTCCGGCTAAATCATATAGGTAGATTTATCTATTTTTAGGATTCTGTACCTCAAAAGGAAAAACCGGAATTCTTATAGGATCACTTTGTTGTCTGTGTGTTCTTTAGTTGACTTTGCAGTCATTTTATCTTTCTTTAAATGGCCAGCTTATCGCAATGTAGCCTAATATGGGTTCAATCTAATGTCAATTGTTTAAATAAATAGTTGGGTTGTTATTTAGTACAAAATCAGTGGAAACTCTAAAAGGGACTCGGAAACAGTGGTAGCACCCGGGAGACTTTTGTTCAGGACTCTGAAATCTATAACATATAAAAAATTTAAGATATTTAACTGTACCCACATTTTCCATACTTAAGGTCCGGGGTCCTTTGATAAGTAATATATTGTCTTACACTACAAGTACAGGGGCCCGATTTTTGAAATTCGACCACTCGATTTCGTGTATTTCGTTAAATGATATCTCCACTACTAGGCGTTTAAATGCTACTAATAGAATTGAAATCGAGTAGTCAATACCACTAGATTCCAATTTTCAATCGCTTGTATTTCAAAAATTAGCATTTCGCCGTTTTCCACCGATTTTCGAGTGACGAAATCGAGTGATCGAATTTCAAAAATCGGCCCCCTGGAACAAATATGCAATCTACCTATAAATTAAAAAAATTAAAATAAGTTAAATTTGTACGGAACCCTCGGTGGGCGAACCCTCTTATTGTTACAACGAAAATGTATAAATAGGGATATTCATATTTGAGTCTTTTTAGGGTTCCGTACCTCAAAAGGAAAAAACGGAACCCTTATAGGATCACTCGTGCGTCTGTCTGTCTGTCTGTCCGTCTGTCACAGCCGATTTTCTCCGGAACTACTGGACCAATCAAGTTGGAATTTGGTACACATATGTAAGTTTGTGACCCGAATACGGACATGTAACGTAAACAAATTAATTTTAAACATGGGGCCACTTTTGGGGGGTAAATGAAAAAAATAAAAATTAAATTTATCAAACTATATCATGTTACATATCAAATGAAAGAGCTTATTGTAAGGATCTCAAATATATTTTTATAATTTTCGAATAAACAGTTTAGAAGTTATTCAAGAAAATAGGCAAAAAATGACCATTCCCCCCCCCCCCCTTATCTCCGAAACTACTAGGTCTAACATTTTGAAAAAAATACATAAAAAAGGTCTATACCTATAGCTAGATGACAGGAAAACCTATTAGAAATGTACAGTCAAGTGTGAGTCGGACTTAATTACAGTTTTTGATCCGACCCCTACGGATTTTTTAAAGAGATTTCACTCACGTTTCACATAAAAAATACATTTAGGCCAGTCATCTTAAGCCTAAAAAGGGGGTCAACCTCGGAATGAGAGATAATAAGCTGGAAACTCGGATACACCTTCGTTATGACATTTTAAAGGTTCTCTTAAAAGTCGACGCATATATCGTGTGCGCGTCACAAGTTATTCAAGGTCAAAGGTCATGAAAATCGGTTTTTCGCCAATATCAAGATTTCTATAGCTCCACCGCTGTTTACATGTATGGAAGAATTGTGGAACATAAAATTTGTGACACGTTAAGTATCGAACATTTTTTCATGAGATTAGCCGTTTTCAAGATATACCACAGAAAGCGCAGTGATCAGACATACGTAGTATAAGTTGGTTTGATAGTGAATTACACCTTGCATTTTGGTGACTATGCGCTGAAACTTTGCACAGTTGATTTTTAGCTGGTCTTGAGTAGATTCTGACCGGGAGCTATCGAGAGCCACGGCACATTTAGTGGGGGGAGGGGGGGTTAAGTTCGACGCTGCCGCGCTTCAATTGAAGCATCATTTCTCTAAAGCTATACATATTAGATTAGGGCATGTCATATATCATTTCCGGATAAATTATGGATGGGGAATCTATTTATGGAACAAAAACAATGTACTTTCTAACAAAGAAAATGAATAAAAATGAACTGAAAACTACTTCAACTCGCTATTATAACTACAGATAGAGATTTCGGGAGTTGAATAAAAGCATGTGAAAACATGCATTTTCTTGTATTATTAGTACTTAAAATCTACCTCTTTCCTGTAGAACTACCTTAAGTTAAAGGCTATAAAGCTTAATTTTCTGATTAAACCTCAATAAAGGGGTACCCTTTTTTTGACCGAAGCGAAGCGAAGGTCTACGTTTTGACTGGGGCGTTTTGCTTTTGTATGTCCGGATGTTCTCCTCTACAGATCGCAATTCTTAACCGATTCTCGTGAAATTTTGTAACCGAATTCTATGAACCGATAAAATTTTATTGTCGAGCCATTTTTTGAAAATTTTTCAAAATGAAAAAGTTGTGATAGGTCGCGCTTATACAAATAGTCGTATCGGTATCATAAGAGTGTATTATTTTTGAGACATGTTTACAGATTAAATGGCCAAAAATTCAGAAATTTTACTTCGCTGGTTTTGGAGGTATTAAGATATTTAGTTTTGTATATCCGGATGTTCTCCTGTACAGGTCGCAATTCTTAACCGATTCTCGTGAAATTTTGTAACCGAATTCTATAAACCGATAAAAAAAATTTGTCGAGCCATTTTTTGAAAATTTTTCAAATTGGAAAAGTTGTGATAGCTCGCGCTTATACAAATAGTCGTATCGGTATCATAAGAGTGTATTCTTTTTTAAACATGTTTACAGATTAAATGGACAAAAATTCAGAAATTTTATTTCGCTGGTTTTGGAGGTATTAAGATATTTAGTTTTTACTTGAGAATGAGTAGCTAAATCGTCACCTCATGTAAGAACTATCATGGTGTATTTTGCAAACGTTCGCTATTTTTGTTTGCACGGAAGGTCTGGGTTCGATCCCCAGTAATTAAATATATGCTGGGATATAACTTTTTGTATTTTTTTACACTTAAATTTCATATCAATTGTTGTTTTTTATTTTATTTTTTTATTTAATTTACTTAGTTTTAAGCTCTGCTCGCGAGGTCTACAGCTCACAGAGCCACTAGTATTAAACTATGTCATAAAATCATTACATACATACACACAAGCTGTTAGCTATTGTCCACAGGAGGGGCCACTTTTGTTTTAAAATCTATATATGATCCATAAGTGTCATTTTAACGATTAAAAAACATTATAGAACGTATTATTCACACAGATTACCAGCTTGCCTTGCGTCATAGTGCGTTTCCCGTGCCGCTGCGCCTTCTATGCCGTATATCTTGAAAATGGCTAATGGCATGAAAAAACGTTTTATATTTAACTCGTCGCAAATTTTATGCCCTACAATTCTTACCTACATGTAAACAATATTGGAGCTATAGAAAACTTGATATCCGCGAATAACCAATTTTTATGACCTTTGACCTGGAATAACTTCCGACGCGCACACGATATATGCGTCGACTTTTAAGAGAACCTTTAAAATGTCATAACGAAGGTGTATACGAGTTTTCAGCTTATTATCTCTCATTCCGAGGTGAAACCGTTAATTTAACTGGGCCAATTGTTAACAGTGCCGGATTACTTAGAGTAGTAGTTTTCTTAGAGTAATTGGTGATAATTTTCTGATAAGATAATCATTTTAAATATTTAACGGTCTTACCTACTTACGAGTAATTGTAAGGTCAAATTAAAATAATGTTTAAAAAAAAATTACAAATTGAGAGCTAGCTTAAAGTTTAGCTGTCCAAAAGCTAATTTGCAAAAATAATGGCGCGTAATTCTTTGGGAAACAATCGGTAGCAGTAGAAGAGTCGATTTGGTTTCAACCCACTCTTTTGCGGTTCGGCGTTAGGTCTTATGCGAGGCCTTCTGCCCTTACGGCAAAGTTGATCTTCTGCCTTAATTACACTTGGGCGTGGATCCAAATCCAAGCTTTCCTCTTTCGCAGCTGGGCCTACTGCCTTTCTCACACTTCGCCAATTCAATTCCAAGCTCTGCTTTCTTGCATATTTTATGCATGAAAACAACCTCGCTGAGACCCTTAAATATCGAGCCCTATGCGAAGCTAGGCTGATAGAAAACTGTCCCATCCCTTCTCTGTATGAAATCCTGGATTCGCGCCTGGTTGGGACTAAAAGTAAAATTGCGTTTTTATATCGAAAAATTTTCGCGCTCGCTTTGCTCGCGTTTTCAATAATTTTATAAGGTATGATAAAGGTAACATTCGGGTGGCGACTGCAGCAACATTACTCTGTTGGAACGTTACTGCTGCAGTACTGTCAACTTCCGTGATAAAATGATGTGACTGATTTCCATACTAAAAGTAAATATGTACCTACAACTATCTATCATATTGCGTTTTTATATCGAAAAATTTCCGCGCTCGCTTCGCTCGCGTTTCTAAGCTATGATAAAGGTGACATTCGGGTGGCGACTGCAACAGCATTAGGTACTCTGTTGCAACATTACTGCTGCGGCACTGTCAATTTTCGTGATAACGTGTGACTGATTTCCATTCTCAGCTGTAATGCGGCAATGAACTTCTCTCAATTTACCAAAAAAATCAATGTAATCTTGATGACCCTAGGGAGAGGGGGCACCTAGAAATGCTTAGGGCATCAAAATATCTTAATCCGGCACTGATTGTTAAAAATTGTATAATATACGGAACCCTTGGAACGCGAGTCCGACTCGCACTTGGCCGGTTTTTTTTGATTTAGTGAGTTTTTATTTTTATAGGGAAAAAGAAAGGAGGCAAAGGTAAAGATGAAGAGCCAGAGGTGCCCTCTATGAGTTCTTTGTCTCTTAGTGATGCACCTTCTACATCACAGTCTGAGGCTCAGGTGGAAGAGGAGGCCACTGGTTTGACATCTGCTGCTGCCAAGAGAAAGGCAAAGAAGGCTGCTAAAGCAGCACCCCTGGAGGGGTCTAAACCTCGCTCTGTGCCTGTGACATCCCCTAAATCAGAGCCAGAACCTGAGGCGCCTAAGCCAGTACCAGAGCCAGTAAAGCCAGTTGAGGAAGAGAAAGCAAAGAGTGAGGAGAAGGAAGAGGAAGGTGGACTTGGATTGGGCATGGAAAGCAAGAGCAAGAAAAAACCTAGAAAGAAGAAGCCGTCATTAGCCTCACAGGAGGCAGCTGTACCAGCAGGAGCAGTTGCTGCTGGTACACCGGCGCCAGCTGCGCAAGCTGCTGCTGTAGCACCTGCATTGCCAAAACAAGCTGCTGCGTTTGGTCCTGCAGCAGTAGGGCAAGCTCCTGTGTTCGGGGCTGCACCACCAGGGCAAGCTGCGGCACTTGGACCTGCACCACCAAGGCAAGCTGCTGCTGGTGCACCAAGTCAGCCATGGCCCCCAGCACAAGCACAGGCACAAGCACCATGGGCTGGGTGAGAATTTAATTTTTGACAGTATTAGGCCCCCCCCCCCCACATCTGGCGTCTTTCGAGCGTCGGCGTCTACAATTCTATGGCCTACGTCGACGCAACGTCGACGCGGCGTCGACGCAACTGCGCAGCGACGTCATTTTCCATAGCGCTGGACCGATGCCGACATACGCCGACGCTCGAAAGACGCCAGATGTGGGGGGGCCCTTAGTCTATTTCAAATTCTCTTTGGTTTTGCTTAGGTTGTGTGGAGATTGTTTAGAAGTCCCCATACTTGATTGCTGTTTGTAGTAATTGTTTGTATTAAGTATGTTAAATGTTTATAGGCGCGGAGGAGGCCGCGGGATGCCTTCTGGTCCACCTAGAGGTTTACCACAAGCCGGCCCACCGGCTGGCTGGCCTGGCGCGCCGGGCGTCCCACCAGGCTACGCTCGCCAACCTGGGCCTCCGGGGCCGCCAGGGCTGGCGCAGCCTGGGCCACCCGGATATGTGCAACAACCGGGCCCGCCAGGATATGTACAACAACCGGGCCCACCAGGATATGTACAACAACCAGGCCCACCAGGCTTTGGTCAGGCCAGACCGCCGTCGCAACAGCAGGTGCCGCCTCAGCAACCGCAGGCGGCGCGTCAGACCTCGCCCCCTGCGGCGCCTGGCCCACAAGGAGATAGGCCCGGATCGGCCTCTAAAACCGTGTGCCGATACAAAATACCTTTGAGGATCGAAGGAAACTCCGTTCCCTGCAGGCCTGTTAGGGTGTTGACTAATTATTTGGAAATGAAGATATCGCCGCTTAAAATAGTAAGTTTTCGGTAATATGTTAAGAACAAACTTTTTTTTTGTATTTTCTCACGTTTATACTAAAGGTGGTATCCCACCTGTCTAATTTCTTTGTTCAATGTGTATTTGCGTCTCACATTTTGCTTAGTGACAGAGTGAGACGCGATGCACATTAGACCAAAAATTGGACAGGTGGAATATCAATACTAACCTAATGAAAACTTCAGGTAATTTTGCATAAACTAATTTTTCAACTAGTTAAATTACTTTCTTTTTTCGAATTGTCATATTGAGTGAACCACTATGAAATTTATATGAAAACTGCAAAGTGAGTTCGTAGTCAAGTCACTTTTTAGGGTTCCGTACCCAAAGGGTAAAACGGGACCCTATTACTAAGACTTCGCTGTCCGTCCGTCCGTCCGTCCGTACGTCCGTCCGTCTGTCTGTCACCAGGCTGTATCTCACGAACCGTGATAGCTAGCTAGTTGAAATTTTCACAGATGATGTATTTCTGTTGCCGCTATAACAACAAATACTAAAAACAGAATAAAATAAATATTTAAGTGGGGCTCCCATACAGTAAACGTGATTTTTGACCAAAGTTAAGCAACGTCGGGCGTGGTCAGTACTTGGATGGGTGACCGTTTTCTTTTTGCATTTTTTTCCGTTTTTTTTTGCTTTATGGTACGGAACCTTTCGTGCGCGAGTCCGACTCGCACTTGCCCGGTTTTTAGTTCTATCCGATTTATTACTTAGAAAATGTGTAAAAAAATAACTGCTGTCCACGTTTTTGAAATAATTATCTGGTGCTTTATTTCGTGCATGATGTGAAATAATTTATAATTATTAAATACAGGCAATATCCCTATTGTTTTTGGTGACATTTTATTTTATATTTCAGCATCGCTACGACGTTACTTACAAACCGGACAAACCCAAGAAAATGATTTCTCCCGTATTTGTAGCGATAAAGAAAAAATATTTCCCCAGGGAACTGATTGCATTTGATCAGATGAAAAATTGCTATTGCCTGAAGCCCTTGCCGAATGTATCCGACACAGACCGTTATGCTATAAACGTGAGTGAAACTAAACATTATGAGTTATTTTAAAAACAAGTGCTTCATTGATTAATAACAAACAATTCCGTTCAACATTCAACAATTTCATCATCATCTTCCTCGCTTGTCCCGGCTTTTGCCACGGCTCAAGGGAGCCTGGGGTCCGCTTGGTAACTAATCCCGATAATTGGCGTAGGCACTAGTTTTTACGAAAGCGACTGACCTTCCAACCCAGAGGGTAAACTAGACCTTATTGGGATTAGTCCGGTTTCCTCACGATGTTTTCCTTCACCGAAAAGCGGCTAGTAAATATCAAATGATATTTCGTACAATAAGTTCCGAAAAACTCATTGGTACGAGCCAGGGTTTCCAACCCGCGACCTCCGGAATGAAAGTCGCCCGCTCCTACCGCTATGCCACCAGCGCATTTCGCAACATTCAACAACATATTGTAGGTATTATTTTCAAGTCAACTACTCTATCTATTGAAAAAATGTGGCTTGTAACCCATTTGTTTTAAGGTAACAAGATGCAAAAAGATGTGTATTTGAACTTGTTGGACTTGGTCTATATTGAATATGATGAAACTTTTAATTTAACCGATTCTGGGCTCTGATGTCACGCCTGCCGTGTCATCAATGTTTTTTACGTGTGGTGTATGACACGGGAGGAGTGTCATCATTTTCAATGGCGCATGGCATGGCTGCCGTGTCATGAAGTTATTGTTCCGCGCCACAGTCAAAAGTTTTCGACAATGGAACACTCAACGAATCGGTTAACTAAGCTTAGCTGGATCTAATTTTAGTCAATGTAACATCACATTATGCTTTCAGGAGGAATATATCGATGGAAACGGAAAGAAGATGGCTGTTGAAGTATCTTTCAAATTTACTGGAATTGTGGATCTCAGTACTATAATAACGTAAGTCTTCGTCGAATAAGTACCACTTCAAAATTATTAATCTTTCATTGTTTTTTGTATCCAACAAGACTTATGTGGCCCATTTAAAAAAAATATTTTGTCTTTAACAACCATTAGATTATTCCAATAGCTTGATTTGATCTTAAATAGGTGCGTCGACAGATTATCTTAATGCCTAATCAGCAGGCCTAGCCAAGGTTACAGTCGCTATCGCCTCGACATCGAAAAGCATTATGTCTCTCTATCAATCTTCCATATTAGCGCGACAGTGACAGTTGCTTTTCGATCGCTACGGAGCGTAAGCGATTGGCATCTTGGCTACGGGGCCAGTTAACCTCCGAAGGCCCAAGGTCCTAAATATAGTACTTAATCATTTCGATGAAAATTAAACCATATTAAAATAGGAATAGAGTTGCAATTGTTTTGTTTCGTTCAATTTTCAAACAAAACAAAATCAACTCTATTCCCTGCGTTATACGTTTAAATTTCAGTGGCAAATTTTGGATTTTTCATTTGTAGGAGGTTTAGGTACTACCTACTAACACTTTGTTTAAAATGTGTTGTATAGGTATATGTGAAAAACACAGTTATATTTTATTTTCTATCAGGTACATGAAGAGCGGGGGCAGCTCATTGAACCCGCCCACTGAAGCTATTCAGTGTATCGACGTAATATTACGACAGGGCACATTGGAGTCTTACATAAAGGTAATTGTGAAACTAACATTCTAATTTTCGATGGGGTTGGCAACTGTTTAAGGTTTGCATAGATGGCGCCATTATAACTTGCCCCTTTTTCTATGAGATTTGGCTTAAACGGCTGGCATTCAGGGCATTAAAAAAACAAAATTTTGACACAATTCTAGGGAGTGAAGGAAGCTATATATTTGTGGCAGAGGGGGTAGCGCTACTATGCTCAGTCTGGAGCATGTCTTGTCTGTGCCATGCATATACCAAAGGTTAAAATGAATGTATTCTACATATATGAGAAATATTTTCTTTTACTTAGTGTTATGTTTAGGCGGGTCGGCAGTTCTTCAAGCGGCCGGCGCGTCCGATCGACCTCGGGGACGGCCTGGAGATGTGGACGGGAATGTTTCAGTCTGCAATCTTCACTACGCGCCCCTTCATCAATGTCGATGGTGCGTTATAACACATCTCTTCTACCATTTGTTATATTTCTGACCTGGTTCGCCGCACTCGCTGACAAGAGGCAAAAACAACGACAAGGTGTCTCAGTACCGGTTTGCGCATACAAACTTGTCAGACTTGTGGTAGACCATATCGGTCTCGTATCGGTCTATTCAGCCACAAAAATCGGCATTTCTCCGTTGTTACATCATAAATCCTCTGCAATAGACGAAAAGGCCTATGATGATGATGATGATGATTATACCTGAACATTTTTAATATTGGACGGACCAATACATTATCTAATTATCGGACTTTTCCATGGAACTACTCTATTAAATGCGGGACACTATCACAAATCAAGTTCTTATGGGTTTAACAGTGTTGCTTCCTTCGCCGCTTATAGCCGGATACTCATTAGCGAGCCGTAACCGTAACCGTTGCATGTACTGTAACCAAAAAACCGGGCAAGTGCGAGTCGGACTCGCGCACGAAGGGTTCCGTACCATAATGCAAAAAAAAAAAGCAAAAAAAAAACGGTCACCCATCCAAGTACTGACCACTCCCGACGTTGCTTAACTTTGGTCAAAAATCACGTTTGTTGTATGGGAGCCCCATTTAAATCTTTATTTTATTCTGTTTTTAGTATTTGTTGTTATAGCGGCAACAGAAATACATCATCTGTGAAAATTTCAACCGTCTAGCTATCACGGTTCGTGAGATACAGCCAGGTGACAGACGGACGGACGGACAGCGAAGTCTTAGTAATAGGGTCCCTCCCGGTTTTACCCTTTGGGTACGGAACCCTAAAAACATAGTGTGTACGTGGAGCAATGAGATCCTATTACCGGCCACACCCGATATAATATACAAAATACTTAAATATATAGAAAATTAATTATGGTTCGCAAACCTGCGAACGACGTTTCGGAGTTAAATCCCCATTTTTGTTGACAGTGGCTCACAAAGGCTTCCCTCGAGCGCAGCCCCTTGTGCAGGCGCTGACCAACGATTTCAGGCTGAGCACTAACGAAAAAGTGGAAAACCAGCGAAGCAGAAGCGTGGACTCCTTCCAGGCCTTTGTTAAAGGACTCAAGGTTAACATTCAAGGATTTTAAAGCTACTCCATCTTGTATATGCATATACATAGTAGGTATTAGTTTATTTATCTTTTGTATATTATATAAGTAGTAGTAGTATTGAACCATATATTTGTAGGTTTATTTTATTATGTTTACGTATAATATTATTAATATTTGACTTCACGATTAAATTTGTCCTTGTAAGTTATGAATTTTCCCTGCACCAATGATAGCTGGCAAAAAAACTGTCGGCAATGGTAATGCGGGTCGAATTTTTCTATAATATAATTACATTAATTACCTACCTTCATCGTACGTACCGTAGCGTACCTTCATCCAGTATTGTTACCCGTACTATGTATGTATAGTTTATTAAAGAACTGTCTCATTTCAATCATAGACAGAGAGAATTTTAATATCTTTGTCTTACACTAGTACTAGCACCCAAAAGAAAAGGATGAGTATAGTTTTCCTGGTTCTTACTGACTGATAAATTGACAATTGATGCAGGTGGTGGCGTACATCGGCGGGGACACGTCGGCCGGCGGGCAGAAGCGCGAGTTCATCGCCAACGGGCTGACGGACTCGCCCAACAAGCTGACCTTCCCCATGGACATCGGTGGCGGCAAGACCAAGAACGTCACCGTCGCCGAGTACTTCGCCAACGTGAAGGGATACAGGTCACTCGGTTAACCCTTCAATGCATAAAGCCTGACCTGATATATGATCACGCGCCATGTTGCGGAATTTCACTGGAACTCATTTTAAGGATTCCATACCTCAAAAGGAAAAAACGGAACCCTTCTAGCAGCGGTTCTCAAACTTTTTTGGTGACGAAACCCTTTCGGCAAGCGAAATATTTGACGGGACCCCAAATAATAAATTTCGTTCTTCACTGTGGACCAGATATACTCGTACCTATAGAAGAGCTGTTTTTTTTCTTATTATTACAAATATATTTTCGCGGAACCCCCAACAGAGGCTTTGTGGAACCCTAGGGTTCCGCGGAACACACTTTGAAAATGGCTGCCTTATAGGATCACTCGTGCGTCTGTCTGTCTGTCCGTCTGTCACACAGCCTATTTCCGCGGAAACTACGGGACCAATTAAGTTAAAATTTGGTACTTATATGTAAATTAGTGACCCAAAGATTTTTTTTTGTAATTTTAAAATACATAGGATCGAAGTTATTTAAGAAAATAGCCAAAAAATTACCATTCCCATTCTCTTTATCTCCGAAACTACTGGGTCTAAAATTAAAAAAAAAATACACAATATAGTTCTTTACCTATAGATGACAGGAAAACCTATTAGAAATGTGCAGTCAAGCGTGAGTCGGACTTATTTACGGAACCATAGAAACGCGAGTCCAACTCGCACTTGGCCGCTTTTTTCATACTATACTGAATTGTCACCCTATACAAGAGAATAACAGCGCCCTCGTGGCAACGATCATATATTACTGGTCAGGCTTTACCTTCTTTGGGAGGCAACAACAACAAAACGAACATAAAATTTTATAGGAAATAATTTAAACAAAACAAAAAAAAAAAGAAGAAAAAAAGTTTAAAGTAGTAGTAGTAAAGTTTATTACATATTTATTTTAAACGTAATTGCACAATATAACAAATAAAATACAAATGGCGGACTTCATGCCTAAAGGTCTTTGTTCAATTTTTAATAAATTTGTAGTTTTATATTTTAAAAAAAAACAAGGCCGAAGTGATCCCATAAGTGTTCCGTGAACAAAGTTTTGTACGGAGCACTAAAAACTACTTGTTTTTAGACGAAATGGCGGAAAATTTGGAAGAAGCCATACTATTAAATTGATGGTTGTAGTATGTTTTTTATAGGTGGTAATGTTAGGTAAGGTGTACCGTATTATGGTATTTAGACAAGTTTAGAAGGAAATGTTAAATGTGTGCTATAAGAACTCTTTTGATATTGAAGATTAACCTTTATGCGTATCCCTTCAGGTTGCGCTATCCCAATTTAAACTGCGTTTGGGTTGGCCCGAGGGATAAAAATATAAACTACCCCATGGAGCTCTTGGAAGTTGCGTATGGACAGGTAAGTAATGTTTATTTTTAGGAATAAAATTTTGGGTGACATGCGAAATAGCATCAGACATCCTAGAGTTGATCCCGTAGATGTCAACTACACGCATGAGTAAAACACTTACGTTCCTATGCGCCACTTGCACCATCACACTACGCCGGGGTTAACCGGTTAAACCTGGAGTTACCATGGTTACCAGTACAATATGTCACTTGGCAATGGTAATGGGTTAATGGTTTAACGGGTTAACCCCGGGTTAGTAGGTTGGTGCAAGTGGCCCTTAATGTTTGAACGCTACACTTCCGAAGCGCTTCTGATGTTTATTACTTCTTCTTCCAGTGGTCACAGTCACAGGTCAGCTATCGTGAGCTTGTACTGTGTTTATGTATATCATACATTAAGCCTTCAATTATGTTTTTCTGCCATGGGTCTGGTCTGTGTTTGGCATAATTTTAAATATACAGGGTGTTTGGTACATCGTTTGCCAAATTAAAACGGCAGATATGTTGAGTCATTTGCTATCTTTCAGGCCTACAATTTTTTTATTTGTTGCAAACAATTGTTTTCACTTCTATGACAGTTTTTCGTAAATTTCAAATTTTTACTTGCGTAGTAGTAAAAAAAAACCATGGCCAATTTTATTTTTCTAGGCATGAGAAGATAGCAAATGACTCAAGCTATCTGCCGTTTTAATTTGGCAAACGATGTACCAAACACTATAAAACTGAGAGTTATTAAAATTAGATATTATAAATACCGTACTGTTTTTACCTGTGTGGAATAATCCGTTCAATTTTAAGACCATTATGACCAGATCATTGCAAAGTTGACATAAAAATATACCCCCCTATTTATAAAACCTTACCGACCTGATTTAGTTAAATTATGTTTTATTCCTTTCTTACAATTACATAAGTCAAAATGAAAGATAAAGACAAACGATTATAAGTAAGTTGTCAGATGCGTGTGATATTAAACTTGTTGGTACAGGCCCGCAACAGGCAGCTGAACGAGATCCAGCTGTCGACGATGGTGCGCCAGGCCGCCACGCCCCCTGACGAGCGCAAGCGGAAGATCGAGGAGGTCATCAAAGATGTGAGTATTTAGACAATTAGGACCATTGATACTAGTGTAACCAACCAATACTATAAAAATAACTACATATTAGGATAAGAGCGGCGCGATAGTATTTCGTGCGAGAGATAGACTACCCGACCCTTTCTCATTAATACAGTTAGAAAAAGACGAGTAGTCTACGGGCGTGATATTGTGGCGGCGCTCTCGTGCTAAGTCTAAGGTTATGTTATAATCCTACTAATGATAGTATCGATGTGAAACTTTGGGTGTTTTTGCTCAATCACGATTTTTATTCTTAAACTGCTTAAAGGATTGGAATGAATACGATCTGACAATAGACATTTACTATTACTTATTTCATACAAATTATTGCAGTTGTAGGGCATGTGCGACATGTTATGTCTTCTGCGTTTATCGTTATTAAAATAATATCGAATACAAAAAGACCTATGTGCATGTAAAGTTTTTATTTTTCAGATGGACTATTCGCGCAACAAGGATTTCAAACAGTTTGGTTTGGAGATTTCCGATAAGTTTTTCCCGGTTGACGCGAAAGTCCTGGCTCCGCCGAGGCTGGAGATAGGCGGTGGCAGCGTCGAGCCTAGGTACTTATGCTTATTTATTACTAGAGATGCAACGGATAGTTGTCTGGCCGGATACCGGATACCGGATATTTGGCCTGACCATCGGCCGAATATCCGGTATCCGGCCGCCGAATATTCGGCCAGCGGAACTATACCTACATTTCGGTTTTTCAGGTGTGCATTCTGCAGGTTTGACCTGTTTCCTAATAAACGTTCGCGCGTTTCTAGGTTCGAAATGAGTGTGCGTGCAAGTCAGTGGAATGATTAAATTGTTTTAAATTAATAAACAAGTACGATTATGACCGTGTCTGTTTCTTAAATCCAATTTGTTTACTCCGAAATCAAGCAAAGTTACTATCCGGTATCCGGCCGGATAGTAGGTAGGTCACTATCCGGTATCCGGCCGGATAGTAAAATAATGGCCGGATAGGCCGGATACCGGTAAGTAACCGGATATCCGCTGCATCTCTATTTATTACTACAAGTTTAGTAAAGTACACTTTTAGTAGGCCTTCGTTGGTTTGTTAAGGCAGAAGGCTGGATTTTAATTTTAATTTAATTTAATTAAAAGACAGATTTTTTGCGAAATCATTGCAAAATATGTTGTTTAACACATTCAGTGCTGAAAACCCGACCATCGGATATTTTATGATTTCGTTCCCAGGCCGGACGACCCGATAGTCAGGATCGTGGTACTAGAGCTTTATGTGACGAAATTGTTGTGGCCTGGCGCGGATGTCTCGTTTGCCTGGTTGGAAATGAATGTGTTAATTAACAATATAACATATCAAAAAAAAAAAACTGGTCTTACGACGGAAAGGGTCACGACGACAATATAACGTTAATTGAGATAAGGGGATTTCAATCCGTTAAAATAATTAAATATACGTACGTCTTTTATAAAACTAATTTTACTCAATATATATTGTGTTGTGTTTATAAAGTGGGTCAAGCAAATCTTGTCAGTAGCAATGTAAAGCAAACTAAAGTAGGGCAACACTCAAAGAGTAGTATTGCGCTAAGAAAAGCAGCAATGTACAATGTACATCGAACCAAAACTTTTTTTTCCGCTGAGCGCGCCCTGTTACGTACGTCAATTCAAATTGTCACTCGTGGATTCTCTATTGAAAATGTTTGAAATTGTTATTAAATGGCATTTAAATGGTATGGACGGACAATTTAAAAGCGGTGTGTGGTGAATTTAAAGATCTCAAAATAAAATTAGAAGTGGAATATGCCGTTAAACAAGAATGTAATGAATAAAATCATTGCTTCAGCAGGTAGATGTCCTATTGGATTTTAATATTTTATTAGATTTATATCTTGGAACTGTAGGCATTGTAGGCACCTCATCGTTGATTAAGCACAATTTTATTTAATATATTGGTATTTAATGGCGACACAGCAGAAATATCTCTGGAAATAGAATCGATTCAGAATGTAAACAAAGATGATGGCTGTCATTCACGTTCCACATTCCACAGATAAAACACAGATGACACGCGATTTTCGAATTATTCGAACACAGTGTTGCTAACCCGCGATTTTTCAAATTTGCCGCCGTTTGCTACAGACAAGATTTGCTTGACGCAGTATACATATATCCGTCGTTTGAATACCAATTTTCACGGAATATTGTTTTCTAGGAATGGTTCGTGGCAAGCCAACCGGCTGCTGAAGCCTGAGGCTCTACAAAACTGGGGCTTCATAATGATAGAGCCTGACCAAAGGTCCCAGTTAGACCCCGCCAATATCATCTCCTTGGTATGTACATAATTATAAGTTTTTACATTCTTTGGTTGAAAGTTTTTGAGTAGTCAATTCGAACCGAAAAGTTATTAATAATAGACGTGTAAACCTAAGAAAAATTCGTAGAGTCAGACCATAAATCCTATACAGAGAGATTTTAATATGAATCCCCTTATCGTTGTTTTACTCGTTTTCTCATAACGCTTACATGGTGACCCTGTCAATAATTTAGATGATATTTAAATAAATAAATAAATTCCAAGATAAACTATATTGAACTAATCTATACGAAATTACATTAATTTAATTTAATGGAATGTGCATCATGTATGTTATACATATTTCAGATGATGAATTGCGGGCGTCAGATGGGCATGGCCGTGACGGAACCGTCGGTCAAGTGCTT
The DNA here is from genome assembly GCF_963556715.1 of Cydia fagiglandana. NCBI lineage: Eukaryota > Metazoa > Arthropoda > Insecta > Lepidoptera > Tortricidae > Cydia > Cydia fagiglandana. The sequence continues at coordinate 12,388,394 of NC_085932.1, forward strand.
CAATCTGAGAATGCAAGAGCTACGCAATACGTTATTCAAGTGCTTGGAAGAGCATGTCAAGTTCCTGTTCATTATTGTGCCCACCAGGGGACGCGACTACTACCATAGGGTATGTGGATTATGCTTAATACTTGACTCCTTGATTATCATAAAACATGATTTTATAAATAATACATAAAAGATTCCACAGTTTAGTAAAGGATATTCGTTATAATTTGTGGTTATTTTGTGGTAGTAAAGGCTCCCGCTTTATTTTTTGTTTTGTATTAACTTTTCTTTATGCCCCAATGTAGAAAAAAATGTGTCTTGTCTAGTGTCTGTCAGGCGAGCCTTTGTTTGCCTGTAATGAATTCTTGTAAAAAATCTTTTCTGGTATATGATTGATCTGAAAATTTAAATAAAAAAGTTTGATGTTAATGCTATGTGGAAACAAAAATGTGTAATAATAATAACGTTTTTGCTGTGGTATCAGCGGCTCAAACACATTATTGACATTCATAAAATTAAATAAATATAAAGCATTGATGGTACAAATCCATAAAGGCAATCTACAGTTTGCCGCTCCTCACACTTCGGATACACCTGTGCCCTATCCCACAAAACTTTACAAGTGTACAATTCGACAAAATTGTTGAATTGTAAACAAAAAAATGTACCACAATAATTACAAATATGTATTTATTACAAGTCTGCAGTATACAAATATGTAATTTTTGCTAAAGCGTATCACAAAGAATAAAGGTATGTCACGACAGCTACATAATTGTAGAATTGTTGATTTGTAAATATACGAGCGAAAAATTGTAATGTTACAACTACAAATAATTATGTAATAATTTATTTTGCTTCTTTAATGTTGAAGGTAGTTTCACTTTATACGCAATACGCAAGAATTACATCAATTATATTTATATAGTGATCTTGATATATCTACGAGCATTTACATACTAACTGACATTATAATGGATTTGCAAGCTAAACTGACCATTATATTATAAACCTCATAAATGAAAACAAAAACTTTAGTAAATTTAGTGATAAATTGACGCACACTATGTAAAACAAATGGAAGGAAAAAGCGCAAAATTTAAATGATTTAGGAATAATGGAGAAAGATTGGAAATACTTAAGGGACACTATGTGGCAAAATTGGAAAAGGCGTACGAAGATAAGCTCAATTTGAGTATATGCATTTTTTTGTCCAGTATATATGAGTATGTCGTAAATTAAATTTAAAGCTAAGTAAAATTGGGATTATATATGTATGTAGGTATATATGAAATTCATGACACCTAGGATCACTATCACTGCTACTTGAACTAAATATTTCGTGGTAGGTATATATAAAAAGGGTTGGAATAGCTAAAAATGATAAAGATACTACTGCAATTACTAGTATTCGTATAGTAGCAATTGTAGCAAGAGGGTGCGACACACGCTTAGAGAATTGTTAAATTGTAGGTACAATTCTACATATATGTATAATTATTACTACAATTTAATGTAGCACAAAACAATTGTCAGCTACAAATTTGTACATTTTCCGGAAAAGCTATGTAGCGTATGTAAAGTTTTGTGATACAACAAATTGTAGACTTGTGATACAATTTACATATTTGTAAGAATTTTCCACTACAAATTTGTTATTGTGGTACGCACATTTGTATTATTACAAACTTGTAACTTGACACTTGTAAAATTGTAATTGTAAGTTTTGTGGGATAGGCCACTGCTATTGGCGCCCAAAAGGTTATTTTGCTATGTACTCCATAGGTGAAGCAAATGGCGGAGCGCGACGTTGGCATCCTGACCCAGTGCATAAAGGAGCAGACGGCCTCCAAACGCATGAATCCACAGACCGCGCGCAATATCCTGCTAAAGGTAAGCTGTCTAATGAAAGCTTAAACTCAAACTTGGCTAAGAGCTAGACTAGCTAGAGGCCTCGTTAGTTGACATTATGCCAGTTAAGTGCGTCAGTCACAGTTACATTCTCCAAATAAAAATTAGATCAAAAGTTTATGTCAAGGCCCGCCGTCATCGCTTATTGTTCCCCTGTTTCCCGCAACATAATAATATCCGGTAGATTAATTAATCTATTGGAAGCAGATTTGCTTCCAAATCAGAAGCGTTATTTGTGTATTTTGCAGCTGTTATAAACTGATCAGATTGTCTATCGTGAATCGAACTTGAATGAACCTAGCCACGCGATGTAAGAAAATTTTCCGGTTCATACCTCAGATAATAATACCTAGTTAATAAATAAATATTTTGCTTAATGAGATAACATTCGGTTATTTACGGAGGAGGAGGAGGTTATTGTTGAAATCAAGGTTTTTATACAGATACTTTCCCACATATTTTAAGTTGGTTAATAATATATGCCTGTATGTTTAGGTTAATTCCAAGTTGATGGGTATAAACCAAGCCCTGGACAACAGAAGCCTGCCCAACTGCCTCAGAGACGGCAAGGTGATGGTGGTGGGCGCTGACGTTACACATCCATCTCCGGACCAGGTTTGTAGACTTTTCATTACTAGGGCGTCAACTTAGTTAAAATAAGCTCTATATCCATGTCGTAAGAGCGAAAAAATAATATTTGTCAGGGGCCCAGTAACGAAAAAAGTGCGTGAACTGTAAAATGTACCACTTTGGCGTTTGTCAATAATTACGGTACGGGGTGCCTCCAGACTGGGTTAGTAGCTGCGATTAATTAGAACAAGGCACTACCCACCACTTCAACTCAAAATTTTGCCGTAGCTTAAAAAAAGTACTAATAACGTTTTTTTAATTCTCAGACGTCGGTGCCAAGCATTGCTGCGGTTACAGCGTCCATCGATCCAAAGTGTTTCATGTATAATATCGGATTGAGTATTCAAACTCCTAAGGTAATTTAATTATATTTTATAACTTTTAAAGTATAATTAATAATTTGAATGTTTTACCATACCCCACATATTTTTCTTTTATAGAAAGAAATGATCATCGAGTTCGAGGATATGATGGTCGAACATCTGACTATTTACAAGCAGCGCAACGGATTCTTGCCGACAAAAATATATGTATTCCGTGACGGCGTGTCCGAGGGACAATTTGCTCAGGTAAACTTATGAAGACTTGCAAAACTTTCTAGTTGGGACATACATATAATCCAATACTTTCCTTAGACTGTGGAACAGGTCCTTAAACTAATTAAAAATAGCAATATAAAATATACTTGAATTGTTTGCTGTCGCAAAATGTTGAAACATGACTTTGTTGTGGTTCAGGTGATGAACAGCGAGCTGCTGGCTGTACACAAGGCGTACCAGCGTATGGCCGGCCCCGCGGCCAAGCCAGAGGTGTTGTTCCTGCTGGTGCAGAAGCGGCACCATACCAGGTCAGAAATGGAAGTTTCCATATCTGCCTAGCTATATTAGAGCGATAGAGAGGCAAACAGACGGACCAACGAAGTGTTTCGTTGTTAGGTATAGCCCAGGCATTGTCCACTGTTCAACGCAAATATTCTAGACGTGATGAGCTTTAATTCTCGTGCCGATGAATTGGCAACCTACAATTCGACTTAGCTACAGTTAAATGTGGATTGGCTTGGGGCGAAATCTAGTAAAAGCACTTAATTTTTAATTGCGCATAACACGAATCAATAGACAGTATACATACCATGGTCAACCATAAAAAAATCTTACCAACCGCGCACAGCGCTCCAAGTTACGCGATGGCGTATTGTTGAAACATGGACTTTGGGATTGGCCTCGAATCGACATTTGAAACTGACGGTCATGGCGGACTGTTTGGTTTTGGCATTAGGCTGTCTCTAATTCACAAACATATGCTTTTGTTTCATCATTATGAATCACACATACCTATTAGTAATCATAAATATTTACGCAGCTAAGTAATTAAATTGTTTCTTGGTTTCATAAAGATATATTTTTCAGATTGTTTACGGGTGAAAATAATCCGAAAAATGTGGAGCCTGGAACCGTGGTGGACAAACACATTGTCCACGCCACTGAACTGGACTTTTACTTGGTAAGTTATTTATTACTTCAAGGACATACTACTGTTTCTATATTTTGCACTACCAAACGGTATCGAGATATTTTTTTTATGTATATATACATTAGGCACATACAAAAATGTTAAATATCCTCGCTTTTATGTATTATTTACTAAGTCGGATACGAGATAGATTGTAAATTGAATTGTATTTAAGACCTTGTATTTAAGAAATTTCTAACCTAATATTTCTTGAATCAATGTCAACTTTTTCCATTTAACAGAAGATCAATGCTATAACTATTCGTGTCTTGCTTCAGGTATCACACCAAGCCATCAAGGGCACCGCGCGTCCCACGCGCTACCACGCCGTGTGCAACGACGGCAACTTGAAGCACGACGAGGTGGAACAGCTCACGTACTACCTGTGCCACCTCTACTCGCGCTGCATGCGCTCCGTGTCCTACCCCACGCCCACCTACTACGCGCACCTCGCCTGCCTGCGAGCCCGCTCGCTCACCTTGTGAGTACTCACAACTCTCACACCCTATCAGTATTTTTGACTTCGGAAAACGCGTAGATACAGAATCTGCGTTTGTTCTCTACCTATACAGTAAGTAAATACAGTGAATACTCGAAAACACAGTTGCGACACTTCTGATCATTGCAACTAGTACGCTTGTTACATTCACACGTCTATTGTAAAGCCTGATTACTACCACCAAATAGTGATTGTAAGGCCCCCCCCCCACATCTGGCTTCTTTCGAGCGTCGGCGTCTACAATTCTATGGCCGCTGCTCGACGCAACGTCGACGCAACTGCGCACCGACGTCATTTTCCATAGCGCTGACCAGACGCCGACAGACGCCGACGCTCGAAAGACGCTAGATGTGGGGGGGGGGGGGGGGCTAAGAATAGGGCATATATACAGCTCACAGAGGCACTAGGATATCACTAGTGCCTCTGTGAGCTGTATACCTCAAGAGCATATGCATAATGCATAATCATCGAACCTGCTCACAAAATTTCACAAGAATCGGTAGAGAATTAAGACCTGTACAGACATCCGGACATACTAAAGTATTTTTTCCCAAGCTGAAACGGAGACTTTCGCTGACGCTCGATCAAAAATCTAGGAAAAAATAGTGCTTCTTGTTTGATACCGATGCCAGAGCGCATGAATGTGGTAAACACGTTATTAATTGTTTTGTATTTAATTACAGCGACGAGAGGTTCGACAACGCCCGCCTGGAGCGCGAGCCGCGCCGGCTGCGTGTGCTGGACAAGATGCTCTCATACAGTCGCATGTTCTTTGTGTAGTCTAAACAAGAACATGTGACTGTAGGACTTAAGTTCGACCTTATTCGGTCTAAACTTTAGACCGAATAAGGTCGAACTTCTCAACACTGCGGCGCATGGTACGCACCAATTTGAGTCACGTTAGAATTCACCAACATTGTTATAATAAAGATCATATGTGGATTGGAGAGGAGAGAAGAACGTGTGTTGTGCAGCCGTGCGCCGCAGTGGATCCGCCTTTACAGGGAAAACTGAATATATAATAAAATTAAACTGGTTTGCCGAAATGTAATCAATATATTTAAGTGTCTTTTAAAGAGCCTTAGAAAATGCATACAATATTCTACAGTAATATTTTCATATTATAATACCGAGTAATTAACCCTTGCGATTTGGCATCTAATATCGAAAGTGTTAGGATCGAGTCAAGAATCTCGTCCTTAACGATTATTTTATGAAAGTGAATATATTTTATCAAGTAAGTTTTGTTTATTATAATAATACTGAGTAAAACACATTCTGGCATTACTGTTTTACTTTTATCATTTTTAACTGTTTCTAAAAGTAAAAGAAAAAATTGGGAAATTATAATGTCATTGATCTAATTAGGTCGAAAAACAATTGTGTTTTAAGCTAAAATTGAATATTAAATTATATTATGAAATACGTCAGTTTTTTTATTTATTATTTTATTGTCTATCTATAGATAGTATACTATATACTATATCAAGGATCGTAGTGGAAGCGACAATCATTGATCGAAATTTAAATGAATAAAAATAATTTTATTAATTATTAGAATGGTTTACTGAGTGGGAACCACTTAATACCATAGAATCTATGGCATAGATGGTGCAGGCCGAGGGGCAGGCAAACCGAAAAGAAAATGATCAGTTGAACCACGTCCCTTGGTACTTTTTGTTCACATCCGCACAGAATAAATAATAGTACTAGGTACAGAAGACTCACTCTCTAACAAAACGCGTCTGTCGCGATCAGCACAGATATGGCCGCTAGGTGGCGACAGCGCCACGCGCCGCTTATGGCAAACCCCAAAATTGGGGCCGAACGGATGCACTTTTAGCTACCTGTAGCAAACCGACGAAAACGCGGAGTGAGCCACGCCTGACATCCGTGACATCGACATCCGTTATTCCTATTCATTTTACAGTGGGATTAGCACGTACAGGAGCGCCGGGACAGTATCTCGCGCGCGAGATTAATCCCCGTCATGTTCTAACTGTATTATGAATGAAAGAGGGACGGGTAGTCTACTTATCTTACGGGCGAGATACGGGCGCGGCGCTCGGATGCTAAGCCTACAGGCGAAAATGACCCAGGTTGTCAGTCTTATATATTTACCAGCCTCTTGTATTATGTAAGTCTAGAGGAAGAGCCTCAGAAAAATCGTAAGATCTTAGTCATATTGCCTCCAGTAAAAACCCGCAATTTTAATGCACGATCGAGCTAGAAAATTATAAGCTTCCTAACACATTTAAGATTCCCCTTGACCGTACACTAAGCCGACTAATTAGGTGCTAATTTTCTCCCACAATATCTCTGATCACGAATAGCTTTGCATGTGTCGTGCGGGTAATCAGACGTCGCTTGCATGCAAACCGAGCAACCAAACCACCCATCTTGATTGAGTATTTATGAACAATTAGCCATTATTACCTTATATTACGTCCGTTTGACCTGGTTAGTTCGTAAGGTCTTACAGTGCATCGATGGAGATCCGATTTAGTTATTAATTATTATAATATGCATAGTTAGAAGAATGTCGGTCATTGTCAGCAACAGCATCCACGCGGTACCGATTGTCTAGTAGAATATAGATAGGAATTTTGAAAACTAGTGACATTTTAGTTCGGTATAACTAGGACAATAAAATATCTTAGTTTCTGATATTAGGGCTCTTAGGTACTTACTTAGTTACTTTTTTTGTTACTTATTGTCATTTCCCAAGAAATCTGTCACCATATTACCTTTTAAAATATGATTAAAAAAAACATAAATACCCCACCATAAGTCCCTATTTGCTGATTCGTGGTAAAAAATAAATGGTTTATATTCATATCACACAAACCGAAATGATTTCATTATTCTTAAGATCTCTTATCTCTTAAAGTTGCTGGGTAGGTACGAAACACTGAAAATAAGCAAAAATTAACTCTTTTTAATTTCTTGAAGTTATTTGAATACTCCTGCTGCAACTATGAAGCTTGTCCTGCGAAAACAACTTTCTGAGATGCCATTGAACGTGTTCGCGGTCACGTAAGCATTTTGGTCGAATGTACTATCATAATTAAGTAGGTACCTAGTTCTTTATAGTTCTTTATAGTACCTACTTTAAAACGGAATTCACAATAAATCCGTTACAGTTATGGCATATTATAGGCACTAGAAGCGCATCTTAATGATCCTAATCCAAAATTAGCCCTGTTCCGTTTGGTCACGGTAAATTGCGCGACTGCCTTTGCAACCGCGAACAAGAGCTAGGCAATTTTGGGATACAATATTTACAATTTGATCTAATCCATAACTAATTCATAACCTGTTATTAAAATTAGAATACGTCAGTAGGTACATACTTAATAGGTACCTATGTGAAGCTTTTAAGTCGACCCATCCGAAGGTCTAGCGTGTTGGCGTGGCCCTAATTGCTCTATAATGTCGTAGGTAGGCCGATATTCATTCATTACGTTTCCATAATATTTCGTGGGAGCCTGCAAGGGCTATCTTTCAGGAGGGAATAAAAGTACGAAATTATAACTCGTTCTAAAAAAATGATGTGAATTTTCGCTTACGATAATTCCATAGACGTTTTCGTAACTCAGGGGAAGATTTTTTGGATTTATGATGAAATTTCGCTTATATTGTACGAAATGGAATACGAAATTCGACGAAACAAATAAATAAATACTTAATGAGAAAATTACACATGTAATCTATAAAATAACTACTCACCGCAAAAAAATATCAGGAATAATATGTAAATGAAATAGCTTGACGTACCTATGTACATGTAAAGAGTAGGTATTAGGACTATAGGTACCTATGTGTCTTGTTGAAAAATGATCTTTAAAGGAGTGAGTGATTACGCGGAACAGGCGGCCTATACTTCGTTTTTTTTAGCATTAGAAAGAACTCCACAGAAGCAAGCGTACAGTTTTTATCAGGCTCTTTAATTGTTAATAATTATTGAATTATCTAATGTACCACGGTCAATACATATAATTTACTTCAAATTATTACCGCTAAAAGTGCCGGATTTGGAACCACAAGCTTACTTCTGCGAAGTTCTTTCTAATGCTAAAAAAAACGAACTATAGCCAAGGTCACAATCGCTATCGCTTCGACAACGAAAACCATTATGTCTCTCTATCACACTTCCATATTAGTGCGACAGTGACAGTTGCGTTTCGATCGCTACGGAGCGTAAGCGATCGGCATCTTGGCTACGCAGCCAGTAGTACAGTATCAATTAACTAAATCCTTACAGAGGTCCGCCGTTAGTCACGACGCGTAGAAACATACAGGTTAACATCAAGCTGCACCCATTAATAATGCAGGCAAAACGCAATCTTAAAACAATTAGTATACAGTTTAATTTGGAGATTGAAAAGCTTTCGAACTTAAAGTGTGAACGTTCATGTATGTACCTACATCAATCAATAATTAAAACGATTACCATACGCATTAGCTTATCACATAACTGCGATCTATCTTTTTATAAGCAGGTATATCATGTGTGGATGTATAATACGTTGACCTTTATGTGTAGGTTGCCTATATTATTGAATCAATGCAGATTTTGGTGTCAGGCTAACCGCCTAATTATTCGTAGGTAAGTGAAATAAATACATTGATCTCCAGTGTAGAATCTACTAAGTTCGTACCTACCTATTTTTAAGGTTCCGTACCTTAAAAGGAAAAAACGGAACCCTCATAAGATCACTCGTGCGTCTGTCTGTCTGTCTATCTGTCTGTCTGTCCAACCATTCCTGGCCCTGGGTCTATAGATGGCAGGAAAACCTATTAGAAATGCGCAGTCAAGCGTGAATCGGACTTAGTTTTTGATCCGACCTCTACGGGTTTTTTTAAAGAGTATATATATTATGTATTTCCAATCTTGTGCATCAAATTACATATGAAAGTATAGGTATGTTATTTTATGAGAAAAGTTAAAATACTTGTATGTTATGCCTTGTTATATTTGTTTATTATTCGATTTTTTAATTACACTCGTCTTCACATCTAGCAAAATCGATAAGTTGAGCTCATTAACCGCAGAAGGAGGTCAACGGGTCCCAACGCTGACCGCTACGGAAGTGACAGCAAGGTTCCTTCCTTCCTTCCGGTCCCACAATTGTCTCAAAATGTACGCCACTTTACTTTTACTTATCATAATTAACTTTTGGGCAATTAGGTTCGTGACAAGGTGCTCTATATTGGTTACGCCGAGGTCGGTTGATAACCCGACTTATCGATAAAAATTAATGTGGGAATGTTATTATTCACGGACAATTTTCTACCATGATATTTTAAGAAGTACCTAAGTTCCACATACAATCATGTAATTACATTACCTATACAATTAATTTGTTTACAAATAAATATTATTTTAATTTTACTATGAAAATTCATACAAATAGGTAATTCGATTTCTAATCGCGGCACAAATGTAGCTGGGGTGCCGACCTTTTCCCTCCGTCCCTTTTTTTGGGGGATAGTCATGACACGATCTCGCGGCTACCGGGCTAAATCAGCTTTTATTCACTGGTCATAAGAAACAACCGTGCCAACTGCCACTGCACTTATTTATCCCAGTATGGTTTTATTTACCTATAGTTGTAGGAATATGTCGATAACTCATTAGGTAGGTATTTTAATTAAATGTCAATACTATAAATAATTATGAAGGTAAGGCGAATTTAATAAGAGGTATAGGTAGTGCTCTCAAAACCTGTTTTCGTAATTTCCTTGAAAACAAATAAAAACTTAACTAATTCACTGTATAATCCTATATTCCTAGACTAGACGATAAGGTGGTAGTTAAGGAACTTTTCAAAAGAGATCCAAAAATTAAGGGTATCAATGCTGTCTAACAGCCAGGAATATTTTTTTTTCGTCAGAGCATTTAATGAACTTTCCGTTTCACCCGTTTTTGGATTCATTTTGGCTTATTATATGTATTAAAATATTTTTTGAAGCCAAAATGACCAAATCTTCTATTACCGTGGCAAGGGACAGGCTGTGATTCTATTATCGCGAATTGAGCTTTCATTACCGAGGGTACAATTGGCATGATTTTCCTGCACTCGTTAATAGAAACCAAACTCAAAATTCGAAACCTAATACCGAGGGTTAAATCAATAATAATGACGTGGGTTCTGTATATTATGTTTGTGCCATTAAGTTTAATAATGACACAAAAATAAAAAATAAAACTATAGGAGTATGTTTAAAAATACCAAAAATACAATACTAAATAGTCACTCGGTAATAGATAACTCTTTAAGAGCCTATTAGCGACCCATTCGATATTTCTCTGGGTCGGTAATAGATTTCTATACATTCTATCACCGAGGGTAATCTGATCATACCATCGGTAATAGGCTTAATTTGGAGTTTGATTAAACCTAATTCCGACCCATAAAAAGAATAAAACACAGATGGTTCTTCAAATAAAATCAAACACGTATATTACAAGCTTCTTGGAAAGACAAAATCACATAACCGGCAAGTAAATTTTAGGTTTTATCTCAAAATAAAAAAAAGTTGACAGATTAAGGGTTCCCATAGAAACAAGGAAATAAGTGCTGAAGTTTTTGTTAAAAATTAAGGGTTAGTTGAATACTTTCCATACCACGGAAATAGCTCTTTAATAGCGTGAATAGATCAAGATTGGAATAAATAAAAGAAATTATAAAACTGATAATTTGTACCAAAACTAAAGAGTAAATAACAAAACTACCACTTTTTCTATTACCGTGGCATACCACGGAATTACTTACCACAGAAGTAATTGGCGCCTATCACCGCTGTATTTTATTTTCCATTTTAAACGTATTTCCCGGTCAAAAACTAAGTTAAAAGTAATTCAAAATCGTGTAGAAAACAATACACAACCTCTTAAAAGGCATTGCACTAGTTTATTTGCCATAACTATTACGTAAAACACTAAGTAAGATTGGAGTGCACTTAACTGTGGCGTCACGCGTCTGTATGGAATAACCGGCTCTTGCGCCGCCGTCGCACAAACTGACGAATCGCGAGTTTTTTGTCACCCTCACACAAATGCACACTAATGGGCATGATAGACCAATGAATGAGCTTGTTTTGTGTATGCTTTATTTCTTAGGGAATAGATCTGTTTATTTGAAAAATGCGTATTTGTAAACACCGCGGTGTTAGACGTCGATTTTGATACCCGCGTTAATAGCCGCCGTTACCTTAGCATTTTATCAGCAAAAGCCTTGCTTACTATCTGCTTCCGTAATTAGGATACGTTAGCAGAGTAATACGTGTGCGTGAATGAATGTTTTATTTATGTACTTACCTATGTTTATCTTTCCGGCTTCCGATCAAACATTATTGCCGTACTTACCTATAAAGCGCGATATCTAGTACTTTTTAATTTACCTACGAACAGTGGCGTAGCTAGGGGGGGGGGGGGGGGGCGGAGGGGGCGGTCCGCCCCGGGTGTCAGCCATTTAGGGGTGACACCCGACCGTGGACATCAGTGCCACCTATAAAAATTCGTAAAATCATGTTAAATGAAAGCGATGGAGTAAATCCTGAGCTATTTAATATAAATTAGAATTACTCTTTTTAAATATATTTTACAATTTTGATTGAATTTTGGGGTGACACCCACAATTTCCGCACCGGGTGCCACCCATGCTAGCTACGCCACTGCCTACGAACCAATTCATTTCATTCGTACAAGAAGAGAGGGAAGCCTGGGAAGAATAATGCGACGCAATGTCTCGATGACGTCACCAAGTTATTAGGCATTACCTATGACATACATAAATAACCTGTCAATACAGTCTGAAAAACAATGTACCTACATAACACTTAAATTCTGCTCGTAAGTGATTACCAGACATAGTACATTTTATAGCATTTTCTTTGCAGCGGAGTGGTGTCAACGGAATTGGTATAAACAATTTCAACCCTAATGATTAATTAGCGTTAATTACATTAATATTAACTTTAATTTAGTTGGTATTATCTAGACCAATTCCGTTAACACCACACCGCTGCACCAAAAATGCTATTAAATTTACGATGTCTGGTGATTAAGTATCTATCAAATGTTTCGGCGTCGCAAAATAACGGGTAAGTGTTCGCGATTAAACACTTGTAAAGGCAAAACCCATAGTTTTATTGTCATTGTCTCTTTAAACAAAGAAACCCACGAACGAAGTTCATGCCTCATCGATGAACTCATTGAACTTGGCCCAAATACTCAAATTATGAAGTGATTTAGTAAATATCTTGAGTTTTTGTGCGTCTCGGTTGAGCGCGAGGCAAGGTGAAGGCTGCGTGGGTTAGTTTACCGTCTGACATAACTAGCGACAGATTATTTTTAACCGTTCTTTCTAGGAGTTATTTACTTGTGAATGTTTGGTACGTATTCAAGTAATTGTGTATTCAAGCAACAAGTAAGTATTTTATTTTTTCTAGCAGCTTAGATCACGTGTTGTCCATGCAACAACATGTCAAGGAACCAAGGATGTGCCAGGATAAGCTAAGCGAGTTTGCCCCCACCGAGTTTGGGCTTGTAATTTTTATGGGTGTGGTGGTTCTGAATTAGTAATTAAAACACAAAATTTCAGCTCCCTAAACTAATTAGTTTTTATGAAAAAAAAAAAACGAAATACGCATTTCGTCAATATTTTTTTCTAGCCAATCAATTTTAACGTGCGTCACATCTATTGTACATGTACTAAAGATAAGAGTAAAAAATGATAAACATGCATTTTTACACGACATTTTTTTTGATCTTCCACGTTAGAGACCGCTCTAATGGCATTTTTTTTATTTATAATGTTAATTCTAGTTTGTGTATGTAGTAGGTAGCAATATGTTTGTATTTTAAAGACGCAGGTACCTGTAGTTAGCGACGTTATAGCGTGGGTGTTCTACACAACCATCGAGAAGGTCGGCATTTTCTTAGTGGTTTTCCAATGCGTCACCTCAGTAAAAACGGCGCGAAACGCGTAGAAACTGTACAAAGCGAAGAGAAGGTTGGATAACAGCGGTTCATTGATTGATACAATTCAAAACTCAGGTCAATGTTGCATTGTCTCAAGTTCAAGATCAGTAGCAAATTCAAACTTTTCTGGGATTTTTTTGTTATTATATAACTACTGATACTGTCCTTGTCTGACTCTGCGAGCTTCCGGTAAGGTTGCAAGGAAACATTTTCAATCTCTTTGTCTATTTTTCTATTTTTCGAAGTAGATTTTTTTTTACCTAGAGCAAATGAGTGTTATGGTACTTCTAAGAAAAGGTGTCTAAAGCTGTAACTTAAATAGGTACAAATAGAAGCCTAATATCTAGTGAGCAAATTCAGCATAAACAATAAGTCTCGTACGTACGTCTCGTTCGCCTGTACTTATATTTATACATTCATTAAACCAATCCAAAACACTTATCCCTTATTCATAAAACTATACAATTAGTGATTTATGTATTAAGTATGCCTTTCTTACACATACATACAGTACCTATACTCGTATCTAAGCCAAAATGACAAATAAGACGAAATATAAATATGTGGCGTATGAATGACGCCATTAGTCTCTATGCATAAAACAACCTTAACATTGAAGATGTTTGTAATAAAATCCCAATAACAAATATTTAAATTATTAATATATCTAACCACTAATTGGTAATAAAAAATTGTATAAATATTCGGAAGCAATCTCGCTGTTAATCGGAAAAGCGATGTATGTCTAATCAGATGTAAGGTATTGTAGGTTACATCACAGTTAATTAATCTATATTCGTGGTCACTATATTTTGATTGTTTTATGTTATTTATGAGATTACTTAAGTACCTTAATGTTAAGAGTTACGATTCTGTCCGCCACGCATAACATCAACCATACCAGGCGTTACATAATCAATCACATTGAATTTGGAATTAATTGCGCGAGAATACGGTAAACTATTGATACGTTTCAATACTTTCAATAGTTACACTGTGATTGTGTGTAGATAAAAAGAGTATGGAACTGTGCATAATTAGGCATTACACACTCGTATGATCCTGTTATGAATCATATGAGCAGTCACATAAACTACTATTACTATTAAGTGTATGTATCGTGTAACAAGACTATTAAATAGAACATGATTAATTTAGAATACCATGTAAGTATACAATAATCCGGTAAGTTCGTTACAAAATATGACAGGTTGAACGCGCCGGTCGCGTGACCCTAGTACGTTCCAAAACGTACTATTAAATAACTATAAATACCTACTATATGATCAGTGCGTGTTAAGGATTTTCTTAAATGATTAGTTAAGGAGAAAACTGCGGCCAAGGTCGGGCAGGTAAACTTAATATCGTGTAATATAAGAAAGACCCTCGGCCGCTAGTAGGTATCGGTAATTCGGCCGATGGTAGTTCAGAATCAATAGCATCAATTCTGTTCTTAAAATCTTTGACGTACCTACAACCTACTGTGTGTGTGTGTGTCGTAATGATTGCTGACAACAGTAAGGGGTCATCCATTAATTACATCACACGTTTAGGGGGAGGGAGGGGGTCAAGAAAATGTGACATATTGTGACATGGGGGAGGGGGGAGACACAAACTTTGTGACGTCACTTTCACTTCATCAGTAACCGAAAATTAATTAAATTATTTAATTCGCTGTACATTTAAATAACTTGTTTTTAAAACGATAATCGTTTTTATTCGTTTAATTTTCTTTCCTAAGCAGTTTTGGGTTGTAAAATTACTAATATTTATATCGTCAAAAATATTTTAATAAAATATCAATAATACTTAGGTATTTACTGAATTCGATTTGGCGATTTCGTACAAAAAATGTGACGTCACACTAGGGGGGAGGGGTTTGACAAATGTGACCAAGTGTGACAAGGAGGGGGGGGGTCAAAAAACCTAAAAATTCGTGTGACGTAATTAATGGATGACCCCTAATAGATACAACAGCAAACGCATCAACAGCGCGGTTTTACATTTTTATGTAAAGTACCTACCTAAGTATCGAACCTTTAGAATTTATTATATCCTCCGCATCCAAAGGTCTACCGATTCGGTGTACTTGCAACCTCACAGCACGTTTTGACCACGTGTTTATGACACCTGCTGCAGTCACGACATTGTGCTATCCCAGCCGGGGGCAATGACCTTCACCACCCACGTCTAGGGTTTCTGCTCGAGAATTCTCGAGGCGAGAAATCTCGAGAAATATGTCCTAAGTCGAGACGGGAAAAATCACTCAATGCCTCGAGAACTCGAGAAATAAATCTCATGTGATAAGTAAAAAAAAAACACGCGTATAAAACGTGATATGTCTAAAGTGTTATTCTTTAGGTAGTGAAATAAATGATAAAAAAAATTTTTTTTACATCTTCAGGTACTTAAAACATTTATTTAACCAACCAAATAAAAAAATAACTACTATTTATGAAAGCAAAATACTTAATGTAAACTATCGTATATGATTTGTAATTGTTACATAATTTATTTGCGGTGATTTAATTTTCAAGTGTTTTTCGATAGAAAGGCTCGTCTAAATCGCTTATCTTCTTTCTAATGCTAAAAACGAATTATAGGGCCATGTAATAACAAATATAATAAATTACTATTGATAAATCAAATCATCCCGATATATTCCTATTAGCAAAATATCACTATTTTAGCAGCTTCATTGTTACGTTGACTATTTCGTAGTAAAATGTCTGTAAGTTTGTCACATCTAGTTAAATTTATTGACTTGAATATTCCTGCCTAATAAAATACCATAGGTATTGTGGTTTGATTTCATTCTGTTAAATACCTAAATAAATACATTATACCATATCACATCGCCGGCGCGCATGCCTGCACCTATAGTTTTTTTGTTTGTTGTTGAATTTTTGATTATTAAGTACAATTTATGGGAACTAAAAATTTACCCTATGTTTGATTATTGACCTCACCTACGATTCCTATGAGTCTGATTTGTAATAAAGCAAATAAATGAAAATAACATGGTGTTTTTTGAAACATTCAAAATTTCTCGAGATACTCTAAATCTTGGTCGAGAATTCCCGTGCATCGAGAAATTAAAAAGGTCGAGAAACCAGAAACCCTACCCACGTCTGTCGCTGCGACTGACCCTACCTGATTGCGGAAGTACCTATAGGTACATATCTGTTGTAGTTAGTCAGCTGGGTTATGAGCTTATGAGGAACACTGGGACAAGATAACACTTAAAAAAACATTTTCATACAGGGTGTTACTGACCATCGGGCTTTAAATCCAGGGCTCGATTCTACTCGCTAAACTGAGCTACTTTTATTATGGCACCAACCCTGAAATCCCGAATTTTTTTTTACTTTTTCATACATTTTGGCTGATCAGATGTCGACGTTTTCTATGGAAAAGCCAAAAAAAAAAATCCCCGATTTTAGGGTTGGTCCCATAGTAAAAGTAGCTCAGTTTAGCGAGTAAAATCAAGCCCTGGAATTAAAGCCCCATGGTCATACACATACTGTATAAGTACATACTGTATCTCTGACTAACGTAGTACCTTACCTAATCGTTTCACCGTATCTCTATAACCTCATCTTGTAACCTTGGGACGTCGATTTTAATGTCAAATCGTCAGAAACGAAAGTCCTAACTTCCTAAGTTAGCTGACAAATATCCATTGATGATAGTGATAGCCTTAAATAACGACAGGATTACCTACTCAATCTTAATTCTGTTGAAAAGTAGACTAATATTATAACTTGAACTTTTGGGAGGTATACTTAATGGATTATACTATAAACAATGTCATTCCGCTTCTTTGAACGCCATACGTTTTTGAAACTGTATGAAATCAAAATGCATAATGTATTGCATAAGTACATGCTCTAAAAGTTTATATGATGTTGTACATAGTTATAGATAAAATCATGAATTTGCGGTCTAAGGGGCTTTGAAAGAACTTGGTTTCCAGATAGATCTCACTTCTTGAAAATGGGATATGCTATGTCGCGCGATTTGCTTACTTGACAACTTAAAGTACCTGCTTAGTCATGCCAGCCGCAACATAAAGAAAACTTTTTTTACCAAGATAAGACACGATAGGAAAAATATGATCTATCTTACCGTTTGCACAATAAACGGTAAGATAGATATCGACTGTACTATTCTAAAATAGAATCCTGAGCGTAGTAAGGGATTCAAGTGTTAACGCCCAAGGTGGAAACAATTTTGCTACCATGTGACACATACTGCTTTTCACAAATTTCACATCACCTAAGTGGAAATTATGTCTAAAAATATTATTTAAGCTAGGAAAGAGTAAAAAGGTAAAAAAATAGTGTCATAGAACAAAAAAGTGCCACTTACTTGAATAAATTTATATTAATAAAAATTTAATTAAATAAGTTTTCTCAAAGAAGCCATATAGATTTCTAGAGTGCAGTTTAAAATTGAATTTAAAAGCTGAAAGGTCACGTACCTATGACTTTACTTCTCCAATAGTGAGCCCGGCTTCTCACGGTGTAATTACTTTAATGTACATCGATTTCGCGGCAGACCCATTAATATGAGCCGGCCCAGGTATTAAATCGTGTTACTGTAACGTTTACTTTACACAGCTGGATGGATGTGACTGTATACATAGGTTTAAGGAAAAAGAATATTGCTTTATTTTTATTTAAACTATATTGGACAGTAAAAAATATACAATGACAAAGGGCGAACTTAACGCCAGTCACCCTTTAGGCCACACTCTTTAGTTGGCGAGGAATTTGTATACACTAAAACTTGATTTACAGATTCAAGAAGATGATACAATGGTGGGAGGCTGCTGGAAAGTCATTTAATACTTAATCCCAATGTTTTTAGTGTCAAATATTGTAGGTTGGAATATTAAACGAAAAACGACAAAGAAACGGTTTCACTTCGCAATATATGATTTATTTCTTTCAAAAGAAATATTAAATAATAGCTAGAATTAAGTCACCAGTTACATAACAAATGTAAATGTGCACACAAATGGTATTAGTTAATGTAAAATGTAATCCTTATATTTACGCCATGTCACAATAAACTTGACTAATATAACAAGCGTTTCAAATTTTCTATCCAAACCTCGTAAGGGGTTTGTAAGGGCAGGCGTGTCTCATTCCGCGATTTCGTCGCTTTGCTACAGGTAGCTAAAAGTCCATCCGTTCGACCCCAATTTTGGGGTTTGCCATAAGCCGCGCGTGGCGCTGTCGCCACCTAGCGGCCATATCTGTGCTGATCGTGACAGACGCGTTTTGTTAGAGAGTGAGTCTTCTGTACCTAGTACTATTATTTATTCTGTGGTAAGGGTGCTTAGAATGTCCTCAATCGTGGGCGGGCGGACGCCGGCTGGCTGGGCGGGCGCGGTCCTAGCGGGCGCGCGACACTTCCCGTACGACGAGGCCGCGCTTAACCTATATAACGAGTTGTCGCCGCTGAAGCGCTTACTGCCGACCAGCGCCCTCCGCCAACCGTACGCAAAACAGTACGTACTTAAAATAAACTTTTGTAACGTTAGTTAAAATTCCGACCCAGCACTGCCAAGGTCGCGTGCGTGCACTGAAAAGTTACGACACTGCGTGATTCGCTTCTGTGCGCATAGATACGTGATCTATTAAGAAAATTGTTGTATGTTTGTGCGGCATTGGTACCTTCTACCACCACCGACCGTTGCAGGCCGCCGCGTGCGTCAGTCGCCGACGGTCCAGCTCAGTGCGCCCGCGTTGCCGCCACCGCCTCCCCACGCCTGCTCACGCGCTGATCTTTGTGACAGTGTGCCCCATTGACAACATGACCAATTACATCAGAATCGTAAGTTTACATCATTATTTAACACTTTGAACTCTCGCGTTTTGTACACATCATTAATGTCATTAACGGGTCTTCCGTGACCACAACTAGTGTAACCCGGCTGAAACCTCGAAAAAAAGGTAAAAATAATGAAATTTAATCGCGTTAGACCCGTTAATGACATTACTTATCATTATTTAAATTGACTAATTTGAATCATGAAAATCACATTTAGAAAATGTGTTATGCTACCTAATTGTGTAAAATCACCGTTTCCTAAAAATAATATTGAGAATACTTACAACGCCATCCTCATAAACAACGTTTTCGACAGCATTTGTGCAATATGTTCGCATTATAAATTCATGCGGTTGCAGATGCTATATATCGTTTAATATTACGAGACTCCAGTGAATTGTACCAATAAAAATAATAGTTTATATAATTTCGGTTAATGCGGTGTAATTACATTGTAATAACGTACGTGTGAAATCCCTCAAATTATCTTGAACGAGTGTGGGAATAGCAGTGATGAATTTTAAATTCTCAAGGATCTGGATTGCCCGATGATACTGCGATATCATTTTAATAAACGTATGGAAATCTCGAAAGTAGGTACCTTGCGAAATACGCGAGCTTACGTTACGCAAAGTTAAGATTAATATTTTGTCTTGTACTGAGCAACAAAAGTAATTGATTGTCAACGCGTCAAAATAAAGCATGAACCAGATTGCGATAAGGATAGTATATAAGCGATCTTTATTGCTCACCCACAGTAGCTACCAGTTTACAGGGCAAAGTTACGATATCATCTCCGGGCCGTCTGTGCATTATCGACTAATCTCACTAGATAGCATCCTCTCCACTAAAAAAAAAAGACAATCATATTTAACTTAAGCTAATTGATACCTGGATGCATAAAAGATTACGTTAGACCGAGCCGTGCCCGGACTGAAGCTTCCGGAGCTTCGTTTTCTATGGAAAGCACCACGTGATCACCGATCAGCCGTCATAGAAAATGACGTGTCGGACGCCTCGGCCCAGGCACAGCCCGGTCTAGCGTGAGTCATCCTTTACTTACAATGCTCCTTTGTAGGGTACAGTTTTTGTAAAGGAAATTCCGTATAAGTACCTAATTAAGTAGCGCATATCGGACGATCTAACTACAATGCATCGCTTACAAAATAGGACCTAAACTGGTTATATGGAACAAATTTCTTAATTCGCTTGTCGTGTAAAATGCCACCTTATCGCTGCATTAAATTCCCCATAAACGTACTGTTGAAGCAATTACATGACCCAAGTCAATTGTTTAGCAAATCTTAATGCGGACGTGACTAGCGAAGTCAGAAGGACTCATTCGCTTAACATATACCTAGATCTGTTTTTAAATTTGAACTTATATAATTATATGCCACATTAACAAAATAAACAGATGATTATGTATGTTATTTAAACAACTTCACATGTCTACCTAATCTACCTATATCAATCTTCGGACACTTAGAATAACTGGGATAAAGTCATTACCACTTAATGATCAACTGCATCCAAAAAAAACCTTTATTTTCATTCAGCCAATTAGCGCGCCGTTATCTGAAATTATCTGATAAAATTATATTGCATTTAACCGGTATTTGCAAGTATTTCACTTTATCAGGTAAACAGACATTAACTTTCATCTTCAACTTGGTAAGCTGCAATCTGTTGAAATCACAAACTTAATGTCTGCAATTTTATTGATTCGCTTTTGTAGATTAGGACGCGGCTACACTCAAGGATTAAGCAAGAACGTCTACTATTTACAAATAGATATTTGTTTCTAGTTCTATTCATCATTTTATATTCAGGCATTTCGTTTAACCAATTAAGACAGCGTTATCACAATCCACAAACAAAAAGTCTACAAATAAATTAATCGGAGCTTAGATCAAGATCATTACGTATAACAAAATAAGTACATATGTATGTACTTATGGAAGTGTGTTACTATACTAATAGTAGTTCACTAGTCACTATTGATAGTTTATTGGAAAAAGTATGGCATTAGTATTTATAATCGCGATGATGTTATGAATTGAAACCGATAAACGACCTATTTGCGGATAATTTGTAACATGATTAATAGCCTCAGTAAGAGAATTTAATGGTTCGAAATAACAGTTGGCGATTTCCAATAACCAATGTGTTAGAGTTTGTTACAGCGTCACTGGATGTTATATCACTTAATGCTTCCTTGTTGAGCAAGCCACGTCCATCTCACAATTAATTAAACTTGACTCGATTAGTACCTCGACCGTGTATCGAGACGTGTGAATTACTGTTTTTAGTGAAGTTGCCATTGTCATATTAACGGTATATGATTTTGTTTTTTTTATAGTACCTTATAATGTAGAGTTTAACGCGATCAAATAGGTACCTACCTATTATTTAAGTCCACGAAATCCGACATCTTATCTTTCGAGTGAGTTCTAAGATAGGTAATAAATAAAAATCAACCAAAGTGAAAACCTTCATAGGAGATGCGTTGTATTGTACATATTGAATTGTCATGAGATGGGTAACTTCCAGTGGCGGCGCGTCTAGATTGTTCGTAGGCAAGCCGCCGTAGCTAAGTTGCCCTTCCTTTTCTTTATAAGTTTAAAGAAAATGGCCCAAGAGCCTGAATAGCAGACAAGTCGATGGGAATCGAGTTCTATGGACGCTCCGCCACTGGTAACTTTTTACTGCTATGAGTGAGTCTTTAAACAAAATATTTGATTTATTACGGCCAAGGACGTAACGTTATCAAACAATCACGAAGGCATTTCTCACGTTAATTGCAAACAGTTTTGTGTTGTTTCGCACATTACCGAGATGATCAGCCGGCGGGCTCGTGACCGCGATACGCAAAAACCGACCTTCGGGACCGCACGCTGTACGGTGAATGACCCATTTTTGTAATGATAATCTTTACTAATTTTTTCCCGACTTTTTTACTTAGTTCCGGGCCTTTAATTAGCGAGCGATTAGTTTATGAACAATAAGTGGCAAAAAGTTGGCAAAAAGTAATAAGTTCATTTTTAACGATTTCGTTAATTGGATTTAAAAGTTTCCACAGATACACACGCACAGATACATGATTTCAGTTATTGCAAGGTTTTATATTAATAATGGTTATTTTGATTTTAGACTTCTACTTTTCTCTGACCAATCACCATTGGTACTCATCTGCAAAGTAAAGACTAAAGAGTTTACTATTGTGTAGTAGAACTTTGTCCTTAGTGGTTAACACTAGCCTAGACTGTAACGCTTATTCTCTATATGGGTTTCGGTGTGTCGAGTCTCAAAATGCTAGTCACAATGTGTAATTTAAATTTATTTTGTAAACAAAGTACAAACCATGTATATTTGTTATCCAGTGAGCCGCAATTTGATGAACAGAAAAGAGTGTATATCGGTAAAAAATGTGCGAAGTGTTGTGTCGCGTAAAGAATGCGGACAGTGCCACTGCGCAATGCAAACAAAGATCGATATGGTGTATGGGTAGATCACAATTAAAGTCGCGGCACGTTACGAACGTTACGAACTCCGTGAAGATGGCATGTTCAACTGCACAGACCTACCGAAATATCGAGAACTTACAAAAACATATGTACATATAAACATTTACATGGTAAATAGTAAAAACCCCGTATTCCATAGTAAGTTTTATAATTTAAAGCGTTCTTAGAGCCGTTATAGTGTCGCCATGAATGACGCCCATGACCGTCTGACTCTCTCTGTTCATACACATATGCGGCTTTTAGGACGGTGCAATTACTTCTGGGTTCAGGTACCTGTTCAGTTAATACTTATTTACGTATAAATTTCCGAATTCAGTTTGAAAAGTGTATTTCTTTGTGTTTGCGACTAGGTATGTATTACTACACTGAGCATTGTCCAACGTGCATAAAGAATAATAATATGCCTTTAAACGATATGGTTTTAGCCAAAGCCCTATACATAGTTGAAGTATGCTAGGTTTGTACTTAAATATTTCAAATTTCTGTTTTCCTATTTTCCTAATAGTAACAAACTAACAAGAGTTAAACACTGAAATATCGACACGTGGCACTTACTTCAAACGTCGTAGAACCAAAATGTTCTATGCGCTGTCGAAAGTTACCTACGTCCTTACAATCTATATTATTTTGAGCTAAATAATAGGACCTTAATGGCGCGGTTGTAGACAGACAGTTGCGTCAGCCAGCCTAAGTGCTCAAATATTTCGCATTACGCGGCGAAAAGCGACCATCTGAAGCTTCTGTATACATAATACCGACACAATACGTAATGATATAAATATGTATGCAAAATATAATTATTTCCGTGACACACACAGATAAATTGCATTTCTTTTGCAACAATAAAAAAGGTTTAGACAATAGGGTGAGGTGCACTGTTGAGTCGTTTCTGGTGCAATTAGCAATTTTTTTTACCAAAATTTGTATGTGCTTTATTTGTGTTTTAACAAGTTTTCTATATTGACATAAAAGTAAACAAAACTAGTCAAGAACTTACAACTTGAATAAACAAAAAGTTAATGTTCTTTTTATTTATCAATGGAGTCAAGAAGTTTGGGTGACGTTGTGTAACAGTTGATAGTTGTAGACTTGTATTGTATACCAAATCTTAATTTTCGATGTGTGATCAGCCTTAGTTATAATAATCCTTATTCGATCTGCAATCTTTTAAGAACTCTTTAAAGATTAGTAAGTAGTAACCAGGTTCACAGAACTTTGGCGGCGACATCAATGGCGACCTCACAGCTACGCCGCCATAATTGTGAATAGAAGCATTGTGATATATCCTCACTTCCTCTTTTTAACAAGCAGTATACGAGTCAAGGCGAATCTAAATGTGCACTTGTTATATCGCTTTAATGTCGATTCAGACCTTGTCATTGTGGATTTACATAATTGCCGGCCTTGTGTCTGATATTACATTTTCTATATAAAATCACGTAATATCGAGATTACGATGAAGCGCACGAAATAATTGTAGAGTCATTGCCACTGTGGTCGGCTCTTGTACATTACCTACACCCAATAGTAATGAGGAAGGGACACTAAAGTATTATAGAAATTCTAAAAAATAAAGTGATCTGTTTTATTGGTGTCACTTGAATTTTTTCGACAAGGTCTAAAAGAAAATCGACGTGTACGCTTTGAGTAATAACATTTCATTAATTTTAATTTCCGTACACTACAGTATCTTAGTAACATAGAGGACAGATGACTTTGTACTTGAGATTACTTTGTAACAGAGTTTCCTAAAATGGATAGGTATAATATAATATAATGCACTTACATCTACCTTTCTGTCGTTGCTTACAGCCTTGTAGTAGATGATAAAGTTTTACGCACGAACTTTAATTATTCCTTATTGTATTCAATTAAGAAACCAATGTTAAAATAAATTATATAATATTAGTTTATTAGTAGTTAATAATTTAAGGGCCTATAAATTGTACGGCCAAGTGTACTGTGCTAAAGCCAGTTCTACGTAGCAAATACGTGTCCTCTCGATTTACGATCGATAAGATAACTCCGATCTACCAATAAATATCCAGTAGGGAGAGAACTTTTAATAATTTGTACTTATTTTTAAATTGCTTTACCTGGGGGACTATACTATTGCTTATTTCTGGATCTTTATTCGTTATCTGGATCTGGATTTGTTAATTTACTTGATAAAATGAGTGACAGAATGAACGTGGCAGTATTGCGTCGATGAACGTCACTCATTTTCATATAGCCACGGCAACAACGACGCCGCAACAGTAATGCAGCTGCAGTTGACATCAGAGGGCCTACCGCGAATCACGTTTGACGTGTTGCCTCCCTGTCATACTTACGTACGAATTTACAAGTGCGACAGAGAGGCGATACCTACGTCGAACGTGGTTCGCGGGGGGCGCTCAGAACGTCACCTTTACTTTTCGATAGGCGTTTGTCGATAAACGATTGTCATTTTGGCTACGTACGACCCCTGACAAAAGCATTCATAATATTAGTTTAAAGCTTGAATAGATTATATCTATTACATAACAGATAACCGGGCGGGTGACATAAAAAGGCGTTGCGTCTGCATCTCCACCATGAATGGGCGCTGTCTAGGACGACGCTTACGCATATGCGCAGGGTTACTAAACAAGTCTCGATAATAAGGGAACTTTTTGGTGCTTCAATAATTTATATATATGTAAAGTGATTGTTATTTGAACGATAAGTCAATACCTAAATAACATTTTTGTAATCCTCAATCACGCCTCAATAGACGCACTTAACTTATCGATTTATTTTCGAGGAATTGGAATCCTTCATATGTGATTATCGAAGTCTATGTCAACATTAATTAATAGTATTGTTCATTGAAATAAATTTATCGAAGAGTATGGCTCATATTCAGCCGCCAGTCGAAGCTCGAAGGCGAGGCTGCGCACACACACACTCACACATCACTTGCGCCGGCGACGCGACGCGTGCCGGACCGGTCCGCTTCCGCCTTCCGACTGCTGTTACGAGACAATTTATGGTCTCCTGTGTGCTTACTGGCTTAACGGCGGCATATGGAGGCTGTGACGCTCTGTTCCTTATGGGCCCGATTCGGATTTTGAAATAGATATCTTTTAGACATCACCAAGATACGATAACGATATGTCTAAGATCTAACCTGTCAAATTTGACATTTGCGCGATTCTGGAGATATGACTTAGAGATCCAATTCACATCTAATAGATATCTTACTCTATCTAACGTAAAAGTGACATTAGTTGCCCGAATTGCGCTGCAAAAGAGAACTAGTTGATATCTAAACTATAACGTATCTAGAATGGATCTAGTACGTATCGTCTCTTGTGAATATCTTGAAGTTCGAATACGGCAGTATGTCGTCGACATATCAAAATAATCATGTGATATGTGAGGTCACGTCCGTCAGTTTATTTACAGTACCTATAGCCTTGTATAAGTAATTAAGTATATACGTATGAAGTAGGATGGATTGATTATAATTGAATAATTCCTTTTCCACCTACGTACGTACCACATACACACGTGAATTGGTTTCGAAAACTTAATTATTATTAATAATAAAGGTTAGACTAAAGCTTAAATTATTACCAAAATAAATGGCGAGAAGTATATAGGTATATAAACAAATTATTCAGACCTATTTATGTGAAATGTAACGAGGTCTGTGCGATTCAACCTCGTTTTATACGTTGGAATTTTCAATCACGTGATAGCAGTTTAAACAAAATTTATAATTACCGTGCCTTGTGTGCATGCTGCCAATACAATATACTGTCATTATGCAATTATTTCAGTTAGGTTAGCTTTAGTAAATACAAGGATCTTATCGACTCTATCTACTTAAATTCTTTTCTGCTTTAGTTACAATTCTTGTATACGTTTCTGTTATATCTAGAATTTAATACCTATTGTAAATATTAATGCTTAATTACATATTTCAATTTTACTCTAAAGTTACAAATTTAATGGTCCAGCAAATGTATTAATTAGCACAGAAGCTTTTAAATTATCCTATTTAAAGCGTGAGATTAAATTATACAGCCGTGAAGGTTAATGAAACCAATTATGGGACTTCGATTAAAATAATATTAAACATAAATTCGAATCCGGGTACACGAAATCCGCCACCTACAAGTTATAAGTATTGCCCGGAGCTGGCAGAATGCGGAACACTTCATGACGAAATTGCTTTTCCATTTACAAAACAACAACAAACCACAATATGTCTCGGGTTACGGTTTATTTATATTATAAGTGGGCGCTTAACTGCATAATTATAATTATAACCCGTTTCGATTTTAAGTCGATGTAATTTTATTGAAAATTACTTATAACCATTTTTTCACATGTCTTGGTAAATTTTAGGGGATATGTAATAGGGAACTCTACCTCTTTACCAAATTTTAACGAAATCCGACGAAAAAAGAACAAAAAAAGGGCCTTTAATATTTTTTTGCGCAGCAATAATATAAATATGTTGGATCATTAATTTCAATAAAACGTAGCTCTCTACTTATTACGATATTCAAATCTATCATTTTGTCATTGAGCACAATTATAACATAACAATGGTTGCATTGGCGTATGTTCGACCTTCTATCACTTTCTGCACCTACTTTAGAGCAATTTTATAATGGTCTATAACGAGATCGAAACTACTTCATAATCGTATAACAGTTCAAATGATTCTAAATATGTAGGAGTGGCCTAATGCAGACGTTAGTTGCATGGCAAAGGAACTGGGCGCAACCTACCACGAAAGCTGCTTTGTCTCCAAGGCAAAATGGAAGTGATTCAAATAACAGTTCCTACAATATCGTTAACCTTTATTTATATGCAAATAAAACATTTAACGCCTGATATAAGAGATTATAATTCTGTACTTATTTGTGAGAATTTATATCGTGGAGACCGTGTGACATTTGGTTTTATTCTGAGTTACTTGTAGTATCGCAAATTGATATTACTGTTTAGTTTTATTTAAATATTCACTTATAACTAACTAGGTCAGAATAAACACCTATAAGTCGCGTTTCAAACGTTTCGCTTGTATTTTCATTTAAAATGGGTATGTTAACGATAAAAGTTGTAAATATTATATAATAACTGGGGCTAACTTTAGACTCCGCCCTCAAATGGGACCAACACATAGACACCCTTTGTAAGAAGCTTTCCGGTGCATGCTTTGCTTTAGGTAAGCTTGCTCACGTACTGCCTTATAAAGAACTACGATCAACCTACTTCTCACTCTTCCATTCTGTAATGTGCTACGGCCTGGAACTATGGGGCACAGCGGCAGAGTGGCATCGAGTTTTTGTACTTCAGAAACGTGCCCTAAGAATCATAGCCAGAGCCTCACCAGGTACGTCAGCAAAACATCTATTTGCAGACATGAAGATACTCACATTACCCTCTCAATTCATATTCAACATAGCTAAACACGTACACACACACAAACACACTTTTGTTACCAACAAACTCACACGCACCCGTTTAGGTAGCAAGGAACGACTGCTACCACCACCCCACAGACTAAGCAAGTCTTCAAAGACCATGCATGTCTTAGGTCCAAAGATTTATAATGCACTGCCCAATGACATCAAAATGTTAGATAGTACTAATATGTTTATTAACAAACTTAAAAAATGGCTTATTGATAGAACCTTTTATACTGTAATGCAATTATTTGAAATTGAAAAATGCAATAACTAATTAATTATTACCTAACTATAACTAATATGTACCTATCTACTAACATGACATGTTACCTATTTTAATCTTGTCATACTATTTCAATTGTATTTTTAATCTAATGAACATAATAATTATTGTAATTTTAATTCTAGACATACATTTTTTATTATTCTCAATAATGTGATAATAATGTGTATTTTATTTTCTGATGTTGACATGTAATATTTTAAGAATATTATGAATAAATGAGTATGAGTATGAGTATGAGTATTACTATCAACTTAACGAAGTTTACTTCTGAGCCTAGAGCCCGCCTTAGAGCTACGTGGTCTTGTCACTTGATTAAGGCGTCTTATCAAATTCCGAGCGAACCATCTTTACATTTGCCAACACACTGTTTTTACTTTTTAACACTCAATTCGAGTATAGCAATATAGATCGCCGGGCTTCATTGCCCGTGCGTACTTACTTGCCTTAGCCTTCAGTGACCATTCCACTTAGCGTATTTAGGTTGTAGGTATGTCACTTCTTACCGCATACTACTATTTTATTTACATTGCTTTTATGCAATAATGTCAATGGTGTTTACCTATTTAAAACGCTAAACATAAAATAAATATTTATAGATTTTGCATTTGAATGACTGCTTTTAAGTTTTTCAATCAGTCTGTAACTATTATGATCTCATTACCAATAAGAATCTTTGATTAAATTTAAAGAAAGTAAAATGTGCATGTGTAATCAGCAAAGTAGACTGATTTAGAAACCTATCAAATTTAAACAGGTACACTGAGAAAATGAAATGGCTAGAAATAAATAAGTTTTTGCTGTTTACAACCGAGTGACTTGGCTCGGAGGGAGCCTGCAAAGTTCGTTGTTAAAATCAAAGAAGTCAACTAGGTTAACGTAAGTTGGTAAAATTACGCAAATAAATGTATTAAGAGTAAATAACACGCGTTTATATTGACTAAGGCATTATTTGAAAACAGATTAGTACTTGGTTAAAACAACCAAGAACGTTTAGCAATAATTGCTTGTTTGTCAATTACAAAGCTTTATTCCGCATTCTAAATAAGTATTTGTTGTATCCAACTGAATAAATTTTAACGAAGCCAAATTGGTACTTTGCTAGAGCTTATTTTTTTCCGTGTATATTTTGAGAAATACCTGTGTAGTAGGTAGGTAAAGTTTTTGAATGTAATTCTTCAGTTACCAACCTTTGCAAAGCTAAAATAGTCGCAGACCAGGTCAGTAAACACATTCCGTCAATGCTGCTCAATTATTTACATAATATCTGACATTAGCGCGGAAGGTCTTTAACAACTCTGCCTTGCTAGTAAACTAGATGTCTGTGTAATTTAAATTCGTAAGAAGTTACGTTCTTTTAGTCCGGCAAGACACTGCAATCGCGTGTCGGTCACATGACCTACAGCATCATGTAATTTTGTCATTGATCCACATTGACGCAGATTAATCCATTTTCAATATATTAAAGAATGTTCATAATCACGGAATGCATGTTTGTAAAATATTATTACTGATCATTTACTCTTTAGTGCGCAAGGGAAACTTAAATACAATATTTTAACATTTATAAGTAGGTTTGTGTTATAATGATTTTAATAACAGCACATTTTAGTGGAAGTTGTCTATCAATATTAATATACTGGGTCAAGCAAATCTTGTCAGTAGCAAACGGCGGCAAATTTGAAAAATCGCGGGTTAGCAACACTGTGTTCTAATAATTCGAAAATCGCGTGTCATCTGTGCTTTATCTGTGGAATGTGGACCGCGAATGACAGCCATCATCTTGTTTGTTTACAAATGGTTTACAATGTTTACATTCTGAATCGATTCTATTTCAAGAGATATTTCTGCTGTGTCACCATTAAATACCAATATATTAAATAAATTAAATAAGACTGTGCTTAATTAAAGCTAAGGTGCCTACAATGCCTACAGTGCCAACTGAGAAATCTAATAAAATATGAAAATCCAGTATGACATCTACCTGCTGAAGCAATGATTTTATTCATACATTCTTGTTTAACGGCATAGTCCACTTACAATTTTATTTTGAGATCTTCAAATTAGTTAATCATTTTTATCAACATCACACACTGCTTTTAAATCGTCCGTCCATACGTATTAATAACAATTTCAAACATTTTCAATAGAGAATCCGCGAGTGACAATTTGAATTGACGTACGTGACAAGGCGCGCTCATAGCGCGCTCAGCGAAAAAAAAAGTTTTGTTTTGATGTACATTGTACATTGCTGCTTTTCTTAGCGCAATACTACTCTTTGAGTGTTGCCCTACTTTAGTTTGCTTTACATTGCTACTGACAAGATTTGCTTGACGCACTATATAATACCAGTGCAATGAAGTATCTAAGATTTTTTTATCTTTATTAATACTTATTCACTCCGTGAGTTCGATTAATAAAAGAATAACTTGCAATATCTGCATGCATATCTGATGAATATGTACGAATAATTATGAAACACGCCTCGTCTTTCCTTCATACATGTATTACTTTATAATTACCTACCGACTCTTATTATACTTTAAGTAGGTCACATACTTCAAATAGTTTATGTATAGGTGGAGCATTTTCACGTTGAAATCTTCATAATGTAGCTAAAACTCTCATCTCTCAAACCAATCAATCACGCGATTTGGTGAGCCATGAAACTGCGTCATTATGGTAACGCTCAGTTCAGCAACTTGAGGAAATCGATCATGAATCATTAAAAAAGATTCGTTACACAATTTGATGATATCGCTCATTGTTTTCTAAAGATAATTCACATTGTTAGTTTTTGAACTGAACTTACGAATCTGCAAAATAATTAATTATTTAATTATTAAAGTAAAACATAAGTGATTTCTAATTTCGAATTCGCGCTTGCCTGATGCTAAAATTATCTTAAATAATCTTTTTTTATTTCAACATATATATACTTGACTTTAGTTCCGCTATAGACACGGCCATACATTCCTATTGGTTGAAGTAACGATAATTATGTATCTAAAGTTATACTTTTACTTACATATACTTCCCGTCTAATAGGTTTTTGTTATATTTAGAGTTACACTAAGACAAGTCTGCAACGATTTTGCTGACACACGCAGTGGAAGTGTTATTTTAAATGTAAAACTTCTACAAAATTATGACGTATAAATAACACTAGCAATCGCACTCAAAATCGTTGTAGACTTATCTTGGTCTAACTCTACCTATTATTCGGTGTATTATGGCAACAAAAAATCGGTGTTTCCTACTCTAATTATTAAGGTTGGTATTGTTTTATGCTCTTTTAAAGCATTTTTTTGAAATCATCGTCATCTGTAGGTAAACGTCTGAACTTTCAGTCTACCACCATATTAAAAGAGTCATATTTATTATTTTGTCCACTCCGATATATCTGTTGTGCGAATAGACAGTGTTCTTATTTATTCTAAAGGATACATAAATTTGTTAAATGTATTCAGGCCTTCTGATGTCTCGGCTGCCAATAGCAATATTTTATGTCGCAATCCAGGACAAGCATTGGGCGCTCACACGTGATACGTAGAGATCCTTTCATTGGTGGCTGTTGTAACGTCCGAGGCATTTGTTAGGTAAATGTCGTAATTATTCGACTGTCTGGTTAACGTAAGATGCTGTGGAATTGTTTCTGTAATGAACAATCTACAAAGTAACTTTCCGTTAGTTTACCTCAGTATACATACATTTTATATGTATATTTAAAACCATATCTCGGTATGGAGAGGACTGCCTACATTTTATAATTGGCCTAATATATAGGGATATGGTATTGGATCGATGAATCTTTAGGGATGTTACTATAAACGATCGCAGGTGAGAATTTGGAACAACATCAGCATGCTGGCTAATGTTATGTTGAATGTTTAATTGCGAATTTCAACGTCTGCCACCCTCGAATACTCTTTTATATAGATATATATCACTATAGTTTGCGTTCAAAAGTATCTGCCTTAGTCTAATCGTTCTATCCACATATAGAGAATATAGAGATTATATCTCTCTTCGTTAAGGTATTAGAGAATGGTAGTACATATTTTTATGACGCCTAGCCTAATATGCTACTTATGATGCTGACTATACATCGAGTTGTTGTACAATTGTACATTTATATGAATATTACATACATAGTATTAATTTTTTTAGTACTTAGTACGAAATAATACATAAATCAAATTCTTTCATTGTACATAAATAGTGAGTAGGTATTGACTAAAATCAATTTGATAAATGCTACAGATGTAATAAATCTGGTCTCTACACATTTCTAAGAGCCTCAGGCTCAAATCACTGTACTCAGTTCACTATAGCCGGTAGAGTTAATTGTCCTTGACTTTGAATATAGCCACAACCTCCAAACAATATAGGTAGGTAAGTACTCAATAAAGGAGGTATCTTATTATTTATTTTTGCTAATTTAATGTCTTTATATCAGCCCCATATGTATATGGTCCAAATTAATTTGAAGGTTGCGGTATGTCGTTTGTTAAGTCTCTGCTCTAGTTTGAGTGCTGATGAATAATTGGTCAAGCTAATTTGCGAATTTAATTACATGTGATTACACAGAAACATGTCGAGAGTGATGCAATAATCTATGAGCCTCATTGTTTAGTTAATGTACTACATGTAATATTATTATTATCTTGCTAGTGGACCTACTTAAAAACTGTTATGTAAATTTATATGTAAGAAATATTATACATATTGTTATTTGTTAATCATATATTTAGACCGTTGGTTAGATAGAAGTACGTATGATACAGCTCCAGCTGAGAATTATGCTGAATTAGGTTCAACAAATTATGAACAAAAAACTTCTTAAATATATGGGAGTTGTTTTCAATCAAGTTTTCTTTGTGTAACTAAGTACCATCCAAAAAAAGTAGCAAACGTAATACTTATATTAGGCGTCTCTAATGGCACACTCAGATCGAATCTCAAATCCTTTTTGTTTTATGTCATTAGCGCCATCCAAATGACTAGGTATGTTGGTCCAAGATGTTAACTAGTACAATATCCAGCGAGTTGTGTCACTCTGTCGCAACGTTAGTTCACACTTGATTTGGTTTCAGTGCACGCGCGCGCGTGATTCGCAGCTTGTTGTTTCCATGTACTTTGCATTCTGAGACGCGATACCAATCTTATCTTTGTCCCCGTATCGCACTAGATAGTAAAATGTATTCAAATTTGGATGGCATACCCATATCCAAAAAGGTATCTGAATTCAATAGGTTCTGTTTTAAGATCTAGAGGTGCAGAGGGCGGTTGTAGCAATTAATAATATAAGTACAAGATAAAGTTCGAAGATGTATGAATATTAATTCGAAATAATTATTTCCGATCTATTATGACAAGTATAAGTATGCCAGCTATCAGTTTATCAGAAGTTGGGTTTATAAGTTTTTAGAGTCAATAAATCCTGTAAAACTTTTCTGTTCAGTTCAGAGTTAATTACTAGATTAGGTACAAGGTTGTACAACTTTTGTTATACTCCTCATACACATTGGGTTTGTGCTAATGTTGGTCAGTTATTTAACATCGATACAATCTAAGCGTGATTACGATCAAGCTTTGATCAATGCAAGAATATAGTTTATATTGTTTTAAATATGTATGAGGTGTGTTGCGTTAGCGGAAAGCGGTAGCCAGGAGTAATGTCTGAGATGTAGCGGTCTGGCTAGAACCAAATGGAATTTCGCAACTAGGTTTAACATTGCTTGCTTAATGTCTTTTGTGCTTCGAGATGTAGGCATCAAACAATACTGGACACGTAATGTAAATTGAATGCAGGTTTGCTTTTAAGTCTGACCTATCGTAACGGGTATGCAGTCCATGGAGTCTGCGTGCGCTGCGTTAACTACTAACTATTGATGGCACAGTGTTATTACTAATAGCAGTGGTTCGATCGTTTTAATTAACGTCAGTTAGCCAATTAAGGAGGGGCGTACCTAATAAAATTATATAAACGACGTCGTGAATTATGCAATCAGCGAAAAGGAAATTATCAGATATTCCTCCATATACAATACCATGTACAGTGAGCTGCGAAATTGCATGGAAAAAATATGAATGAATTCATTGATAACGTCGCCATGCACTTTAACGGCTGATGGTAGCTTACTTACGTTTATTTAAGAAAATATTTTACCGATAAATAAAGAATAAATATTAGGGTACAATCTTACACCAATACACAGGCACTCAAGGCTTGTGTTGTGTTGTTATCTATATATTTATACAGTGTCGAAAGATAAGTCGGGCCCTGGAGGGAAACTACCTTAAATTCTTAAGCTGGCTCATTTTACTTAAAGGACACATTCCTTTATTTTTAGAAGAAACAATACTGCATTAAAAGTTTTTTTCTTTTTTTCTTCAATTTGGCTTGTCTAAAAAATCTTGAGTACTAAATATTAGATTTTATGGATATTTTGTACGACAGACGAGTGTAAGACCTAATGTTTCTTGGAGAAATGTTATCATTAACATTAACTGTATCGACTAGTAGAATAAAATTACGATATTTTATTTTTTGTAATTTTTAGTCGGTTCGAGTATCGGGCGAGGCAAGCGAGTTTTAGAAAATGCAGAATGCAGTTTTGTTTCTTTTTAAAAATAAAGGAATGTCTCCTATAAGTAAAATGATCCAGCTAAAGGATTTAAGGTAGTTTCCCTCCAGGGCCCGACTTATCTTTCCACACTGTATAATAAATATGTATTCTTAATAACATGACGTTTTAAGTTAATGCTCTTTTGACCTTACACCGCTTGATGTGCGTTCAATGGAATAGGAATACATCTTGTAGAAACCTAAAGCATCCTACTGGTCTCAAATTTCCCCTGTGAATGTAGTTGTTGTTACAGTTCGGTTTTATCGCCCCCGCAGTTTCATCAATACCTTGCTAAACTTCCTAGACGGTTTAAACTTGACGCTGCACTTACCTTGCTACCCGTTTGTCGTGTTGCATATTTAAAGGGTTTCTTAATGTTTCTGGCGCAAATTAAACGCGAACCATAAATACAGAGAAACAGTAATTATGAAATAATTTTCCAGCACTATCAGATCACAGGCGTTGGCTAATAACCCCTACCCTGTTTTAAATATAGTGTATTAAAGTTAATAGAATTTACGAAGTGATAAATTAACATATAAATTTTTGGGTACGGGCTGGTCACAAGTTAATAATGGCACGGCACATTTTTTTTGGTCTCGTAAATTCATTTCATATTTTAACAATATGTAAGTTAATAATGAGCCTTTTTATCACACTTGCTCACGCAGGTTTAGTGAGAGAAATAGCAAAAAAAACCGTGGGTAGTATTTTTATTAATTACCTACTTATGTCACGAAGTTAGATGTACCAAGAATAATATATTATGTATAATTCTAGACATTCGTCTGGATATTCTAAAATTATCTACGAGTACAAGAGAACTATTTTTAATGGGTCAAAGAGTAAACAACCATTATTCTTGATTTTAAGTAATTTACAATTCCACGCATTGGTCATAACTACTTTATTTATCAGTTGGCAAGATATTTATAAGTGTGAAAATGAAAACTGCAATCAGATTTGCATAACTAAATCAATTGCGTATGCACAGACGGGCGTTCGGTCCTTGTACTTATATCTACCTACCGAGCCTTTATGTAGGGCTTATTACGAAACCTCTAGGACAAATTGCTAGTCACGTGAACTTACCATTATCGTTTTGTAAACGCCTTAATTGAAAGCTAGTCTATTATGGGATTATATCTCAAAAAGTTAAAAACATATTTGTTAGATGTAACAAGTTATTTTGTGTTTATTTTAATATAACTAAATAGTAAGTACCTAAGTATTTTTTTAAATAATACCGTCGTATAATTAAGTACCGAATTTCGATTTATACTTATAGGTACAGATATACAATTTTCAACCTATTTTATTAAAAAAATGGTCAAAATTTATGTATTTATACAAAATGTTAATGGTACCATATAAAAAATCATACAAAAATAACTTAAATATGTATATCTAAATATTAGAAAATTTTAATCTAAAAGACCTCCGCGAGTTGTACCGGGTGCAAAGGTGCCCATGACACTTGCCGCATTATTAAATAATTTTGTCACTATTAAATTATCAGTAAAATCAATTAGGTTAGGTTCTGTTTCTGGGTCATGGGGTTGGGTGTGGGTTTAAGGGTCACCGAACATAGACTACGATTTCAAATAATTTGCAATATATACGTATAAAAAGAGTTCCATTCATCGTTCCTCATAAAGTAAATCGCCCGTGTGCAATGTGCATTCATTGCACACACGTGCTCGTATTAGTCGAGCTAGGGTTCATACATATGCCGTGCAGACCTCAGCCGAGGTCAGCTCAAGTTCAGACACTTGTTTTGGTCCAAACCAGTCCGACATGTGAACAGGTTCGTTACGTAACGTTTCCGCGGTTTCACTCGTGTGTGAAACTTATTGGCGGGATGTGTGGCTACCGTCACTGCTGAAAAAGGGAAAGGATATGGGAACTACTATTTGAGTTTCTGAAGGAAAAAAGATGGACAAGAGGCAACATAGCATTGTTAACAAAAAATATACACGTTGGTAATATTTTTTGCCCACAAACCCGATTCGCAAAAACAATTGCACGAGTTGTCCCAAAAAAACTTAAGTAACTATAATATGTATGAAAAAACTGAAATAACGAGCGATGAAGATAAGTTTTATAACTTTAATTAATTACGAAAATATGTTGAAAGACCTCCCAGTAAGCTGAGAGATAATTAATCAGCTGAATGTTCATTATTCTACTTTGTTTATTTTAGTTGCCTAACAAGAGATTTAGATTGGTCAAGAAAAGGCATGCAGCCCACATTCATACTGGATTCCTCGCCCGAATCAACAGATCAGCAAACACAGGACTGCAACTGGATCAGTGTCTCGAGCTACTGCGTTAAGATAAAAACGTATTTAACTGATTTGCAAGACCGAAGTGATCCCATAAGTGTTCCGTAAACAAAGTTTTGTACGGAACACTAAAAATTGTATAATCAAATGATCCATTGTAAAATATTGTTATTAAAGCAAAATTAGGTACTCGTAGGCCGCTGATAGAAAACGGAAATCTCACTATCAACAACTCTATTACAAAACGAATCGCGTTCGCTATTGCTTGTATGAATATTAATATACTAAAGGTTTTGTTGCCTTATCGGCCATTACCGCTGTATTTGAAAGTATGTAGGTATGTGGAGTAAGGCCGCGGAAGACCACCAGCCGTGATTACTATACCAATCGATTCAGACATATAATTGAAATAAGCGATTGTCGAATAATCGTAATGATACGCTATAAAGCAATGACGGGCATACTATGCATGGGTACATGATCACAGAATAAATAATAGTACTAGGTACAGAAGACTCACTCTCTAACAAAACGCGTCTGTTACGATCAGCAGATATGGCCGCTGGGTGGCGATAGCGCCACGCGCGGCTTATGGCTTTCCCCAAAATTGGGGTGGAACGGATATATTTTTAGCTAACTGTAGCAAAGCGACGAAATCGCGGAGTGAGCCACGCCTGACATGAGTAAGTTATTAAGCATCGATGCCGTAACATAACAACTTGGTATTCAGATGCACCCATAGATAATTTGGCGGATTTGATACGCATGTAATTATAACGAGGCGTTCAGTTAACGCCTAGTTAACTGCACGCTTCATTCGGTAACGGCCTGAACTTTTAATTTGATTACGCTCTTTTACCATCTCAACCTTCATAACCAGGTTATCTGAAATCGTCCTCGTGTTAATCCGATTTAGTTATAACTAGCTGGATAGTAAAATAGAACATATTATCCATTATTAACGGTAGTGACTTTGTGTGTCGGTATAGTAGGTACCTAGAATCAAACGTTTTATTTACTTAGTTATGAGAAATTATTAAATTAAGTACCTAAGGTTAACATCGTATTGTTTAACAGCCTAATTCAATTTTAGTTACGAAGAATGGTGCAACTATTAGGATAGTGTCAAGAATAGGACAATTTACGTTTATGACCACGCTCAACGAATAATGTATGTTGCCGAATCGAGAGCAGGAGGCTAATTCAGTTTGCATTTATTTAAAGATTTGATTTTAGTGTAGTGTGTCGCGCACTCAAATACGAGTCAGTGTAAATACATATACGAACTAATGCTAATTAAGGTCAAAGTTATACATAATATTTTAAATTCAAAATTTAGCATAACTAATGTGATTAAGTTGTTTTCGCAGGCGTTAGTGGTGTGCGCGTGCGTCGCGCTGACGGCGGCCCAGTACAACCTGGACTACGGGCTGGACTACAGCGATAGCTTCGCCCCCACTAACTTCGGCGGACCCCTCCTGAACACGTTGTCGGCCGCCGGCGCCAGAGACCCTAGAGCTAACACCGGTAAGTTAGAATACGATACAAAACATTTTAGGGCCGAGAAAATTGACGGCGCGATTCGTGAAATGGATTAGAGATTCACTAGATATGAAATAGTAAAGAAATGTGACGTTCCCAGGCAAAAGGTACCATTGCCCCGGCTGAATATTGGAGCGGCGTTAATAATAGAGTAAGCGCCAGCCGCCATAAGTTACCTTTAGCCGTGGAACGTCACATATGTTTACTATTTCATATTTAGTGAATCTCTAATTCATATCCCGAATCGCGCCGTGATACTGAGATTATCCATTGGATTAAATTATACATGAGCCGAAAGGTGAGCTTTGTTATCAAGCCTATTTAAGATGATTTACAAATTCACATTCATAAGTTTTATTGATATGATTGTTAAAAACTTACAACTGGAATACAATTAAAAACATTTACCAATCAAAATGGTCACGTGTATTTTCGCGCCGAGGCAATACTAGCCGAGCCCAAATCTAGTCACCGATCAGTTTCAAATGTCAAAATGTATCTATGGAAATCCGTATCTAACGAATGTCAACGTAATATCATTTTGAGTGACAAGTTTGACCAAGTAATTACAATCAAATATAATCAACACACAAGTTTATGAATATAGCCTTAGTGCAAAATAAATAATGAAATATAAGTAAATAAGATACAGAATCTGATGGTGGTGGGCTTAACTGGTTTCAATGCAAACCAACCAAGTACTCTACTCGTAATCGCGATGTCTACATTTTGTAGCACTTAAGAGTCAGTCGAAGCTAACTAGAGTTAGAACCAGTATAAGTTTTTACACAATTTTATTTAGCTTTACTGTGTGTATTTGTATAAATAAATCTATACGGGCTTTAATATTGTAATAAATATGAACCACTCGTAACTGATTCAGTTGAGTAGGTACCTACTAAAATAATTTCGATACTAGTTAATTCAATAATATCGTGCTAATGTATGTAATGATGCAGTCGGAAGGACACTTCTTGATGGGAAAACACAAACATATCGAGGATAGGTTTATTGAAAAGCTTGAACAGTACCTGATATATGTACAATAGTACATGCAAATGAGAAGCTATAATAAAATCAGAAAAAGAGAAATACGGTAACTTGTTAACTTCGCATATCCGTAGGTAAGTGGTTACACTCGTGACTTTACTTCCTTAATGGCGTTTCTTAATAGGAATAAAACCAAAGTGTTAGCCACTTCGGTGGCCGCTTGACCTGTAAGTAGTAAACAATTTTACTACTACTTTTATTACTGTTGTTGACGAAATTTTACTATTCACTAGTTACTTTTTAATAGTTCGGTATTATAAAATGATTAGTAATAGAACCATTTTCTATCTAACCAGTTCAAAAGCTACATTGTACTATAGTCGGTATTTTTTGGTATTTAAAAAAGAGTAAACGAAATCTATCCTCAAATGTTTTCTTAAGCTAGTTGAGGGTAGATGAAACATTACATGATCAAATAATGTAGGTTAAAGTCAGGCCGTTCAGTGACAGATCTAGGTGGTTATAACGAAAATGTACAAATTATTTGTTTACTTGCCCGAAATTAATAAATTGAGAAGCTAAGATGGTAGCTAAGCTAAAAGAAACATTGAAGCTTAGACAAAGTTACTTGGTCAAGTTGCACAATGTTAAAGGGCTTAGTAATGAGGAGAGTAAATGTGGCTTAGTGGAGTGGACGTGACATTTCCTTATCATCACGGTTTGTCTTAAGCTGCTGTTGACTTGAAGCAATTATTCTAAGCACGAGATAAGTGCCCTCGCGTCGTAAATATGTTAATAATCGGAACATTATTGTAATTGTTGAATATACAAATTTAAGAATATTCCCATGAATTAATGTGATGTATGCATGGGATTTGCACTTATAAAGATGACTTCTACTGTGACGAGTCTAGCTTGGAAACAGCCCGCGTAGCCAGGATGCCAATCGCTTACGCTCCGTAGCGATCGAAACGCAACTGTCACTGTCGCACTAATATGGAAGAGTGATAGAGAGACATAATGTTTTTCGTTGTCGAAGCGATGGCGATCGTAACCTTGGCTAGGCCGGCTGTTCCGATTCCCTGTCGTCAGTGAGGTTAATGATCCATTTCAATATAGGTAGGTAGTACTAAACTTATCGAACTACTCTGTTAGTAGTATGTAAGCACTTTATCTGAATAGTTAAGTAATTTGATAAAAATACTTAAGTCGTTTCATCAACTAGGTTATTTACAGCTAACGATTAAATCGGTGGTAATTAGTAAGCTAGGTACTTACCTAGAAATAAGAGAAAAAGATTACTTAATCTTTTTCTCTTATTTAAACGGTTTACTAAAATCAGCCACATAAAAGTAGACACAGCACACCATATTAGTTTGTCAATATTTAATTAGATAATAGCTTAATTTTATACGACAGTTGCGTTGGTGTTGTAAGTAGGGTGTTTTAATCAAGACATAGAGCACTGCATCGCCCCTGGCTGTTATGAAAACAATTGCACTTCGATGGTTATCATACTGGCAGTTACTAAATATAATTTACCTTAGTCCAAGTTGATTGCCATTTTACACTGGCCAAATTACTATATTTAAACTCCGATTAAGGGCGACTTCGTAGCTGAGTAACTGAAGTATAATCGTCAACTTACAATTATATTGTCAAGTGTGGGACTGACAAAATAATCATTATTTCTTGCAACAAATATAAAAGTAGTCAGTACTTGATTGACAAACTACTAAGATAATTGCAACAAAATCTAGCTAGTATTGCTGTTCGACATATAGTGATAGAATTCTCATAGCAAATGTTTAATTATTATTATTTGACGGCCAAATCTCCACAAAATTCCTGAGAAGACCTCCTGAAGAAAGAGGGAGATGAAAGCGCAGAATATGACCCCTATGACATTGACAACACAGGATTGAGCGTACGGGCCTGGCCCCGCCGTACAAGGAGGCCCGACCAGATAGAAATGGGACTAAGGGAGGGAGAAAGTAGATTTTACTGACCAAACCGATCTGTTCCCTGCTAAACTTGAAACTGTTAACAGCAACGACTATGGCTCAAAATACATAATGTACTTATACGTGTGTTAAAATTCATATTATGTAGCTAGATATAGTTACATAATTCTCTATAGTAGGTATAATTGTATACTCGTGCGTAATATACGAAAGTATAATAGTTAAAGTTTCAATGTCAATGTCTATCCATTATCCATGCAGCACTATTGACAATCACGAACATTACTCCATCAGGTTCTATTTTTACCAAATTGCTTTGTCAGCTAAACTCACTCATGTTTCGCAATTCAAATTAAAAAGTATTAAAGAATTTAATAAATTAAATGTTACACAATTAGAATACATATAGTAAAGTGATTTTTAGAATACAAATCGCATAGGGTGCATTGGCTTAAACGATGACAAAAGTATCTAATGACCAGCTATTAGGAGTAAACCTGATTGCAACCTATTTGTATTTACCACTTCTCTATGTAATAAATGTTTATTACGAAAAGTCGTGATCGTGTCCAAATTTCGCTTGTCAAATATCAAACACACAATGATTATCGGCGCTTGAAAGTAGCTTTTAATCGCAGCTCGGCTAATGCAAGTGAACAATTGCGAATATACTGTGACGTTGTCGGTCTAATCTAAAAGAACGGTCACAACTCGTCAGCAACTATAGTTGTGTGTCATTACGTATTTTACGCCGAGTGACGATCTGATTTGCAGGTTTCGATGTGAACTAGAATTATTTGTTTTATATGGGAGCAAAGTTGTTGTTTAACTGCTCGTGCCAATATTGATATCCGAGCAAGCGAAAGACTCAGAAACTAAACCACGAGAGTAGCAAGTGTTTCGAAAACTAAATTAATCTCAGGCGAAATGCAATCTAAAAAGACTCAAAATTTGAATTTTATTACTTTGCCACTCTTGTGGATAAAATGCTAATATCTCATCAGTTTTTGAAGAATAAAGACTGCCCTTACAAGCTGGTGTGGTGAAAAAGTACCTACTCAAAAGCTTGTAACAAAAGAGAACTAGGTTTTTGTACGAGTGGGATTATTTCTGCATCCATTAATATGTGGTCAATATAATGGCCTAATGTTACACTTGCCATTAATTCTTGGAGCAAGTTTCGTAAGTATAATTTGGATATGTATTTATGGCGGTGCGACAAAGCAGTGGGAGGAAGTCATGCGCATTATACTTGGAGTTAATGACAGCTAACTAGCAGGCCCGTGTGTACAATAACCCATAAAAGATTGTTGGGTAATATTTTTATTGCCCGCCCAAGGGACTGAAGGGCAGACCCTTTTACTAGCTTTAGTAGGTAAGTAATTGTTAAAGATCAAGGCCAGACTTTTAAAGTACGTAAATATGGTTCGAAAAATGGAAGCTTAGTGTTGCGAGAGCTTCTGAAAGGCACGACGGTTAAACAAATTTTGCTACTGAGTAAAACACAACGTTTTTCACCATATCAGCGTGAGGAAAATACTTCAATCCCTTGGGCGGGCAATAATAGTACATTACTACAGAGGCCGGGACGAAAGGGGTTGCCGGCCGAAGACATATAGACGGCCGAGCGAAGCGAGGCCGGATAGGTCTGAGCGCGGGCAACCCCATTTCCCGCCGAGGTATGTATAGTGCTTTTCTCAAACATGCAATGAAATAAATAAAATAAAAAATCCACGAAACCCAAGTTTTATTTATAGAAAAAAGTAAACTACACCCAAAATATAACCAACACGTACCTATATCATTATCACGCGTATGTTTTACACGAGTCGTGTAGTTTTACTACCCGTATATTTTCATGTATCTTTGATTTTTTCGCCTTGTATCCGTCTGACTGTCGTTTTCGTCACATAAGTTTACATAGGTAGTCTTTCATGTTGACATCATGTTTCACATACATCGTTGCTTTATGTATGGAGTAAATAAGTATAATTTCCACACTGTTGACGAATTTGTATGTAGTTACATTCATTTAAAATATGCCACAAAACTGTTTCTAATAAACTGTAAGCCATTTTTCTTAGTTTCTCAAATAATAAAATTGCCATAAGCAACCATATACATACTTCGTCTTTGACTTGGCGGCAGAGGCAGCAAGTTATTTAAAATCAATTCTGCTTACGCTGCCAATTCCAGCACCTACGATTACAATTAATATTAATTTCATTATTTCGTCGGAACTCATATTAAAGTCAAAAAATCAACAACGCACCATAAATCCAATAAAACAGAATGAATATTTTTCAACTTTACCTCCATAACAATTTAAAAAATATAACTACGCGTGTTTGAGTAGACCTTTTTACCGCTAACGTTTAGATGAAATATTTTAAATGTTTTTATTTGTGTAGTTAAATTTATAATTTAAAATTATAGAATGTATTATTTATTAAGTTCATGTTGATTTTATACAAATAAAACTGCAAATTATAGCAAACATTGTTTTTTGTTTTTTTTTTATAGGCGTAGTGCCAGAGTGTCATTACGAACCATAAAGCAAATACTGCCTCTAGTTTTTTTTAATGGATGAATGCCACGATGCTGTGTCACAAATATCTGTG
This sequence comes from Cydia fagiglandana, assembly GCF_963556715.1. NCBI lineage: Eukaryota > Metazoa > Arthropoda > Insecta > Lepidoptera > Tortricidae > Cydia > Cydia fagiglandana. The sequence continues at coordinate 12,433,055 of NC_085932.1, forward strand.
AAATGAAAATTAAAAAAGAGGACTTTGCCGGCCTAGGCCTGCAAGATGTGTATGAAATTCCATTAACGACCTTTTGTCCTAGCCGCACCTGAAACGTCATACTTCGCAGCTTATTATAAGGAACATAACATCAATATTTAATTGCATGTTTGAGAAAAAATATTTCCCAACAATGTTTTATGGGTTATTGTACACACGGGCCTGCTAGTTAGCTTTTTACTTATTGAATAATATATAGGCAACAACATAAAAATATAATCCAAATTAATGTTAGTAAATATTTATCATTCAAATTCATCATAAATTAAAAGGAAACAACTCAAAATTTGCATCAAATTACTTTGCGACACTTGTGGATAAAATGCAATTTTCTCATCAGTTTTAGAACAATCAAGAGAGCCCTACGAGCTGATGTAGTGAAAAAGCTATTAATTAGATAAAACAATACACGGATTTAACAAGATGTAAAATAACCTTAACTACATCGTCTATTGAGTAATATTAGAAATCTTCTAACAGGATACTTATACCTACTTACTTAGGTATGTACTTAATTAAATTAACGATAAGCGTGATCAATATTCAATGAGTAAGTATTGAATGAAGCTGTGGTGCAGATATGTTTACATAGGGAAGGTTAGCTTGTGTAACAATGTAAATTGGTTTTGTGTCATCATTTACCTTTGGATCGATCCTGGATATTCATGAATAAATTAAGTTGAACTAAGTGTCTTAAAATATCTTATATTGTTATGGTCTGTCGGTTTTTCTTAGAAATTGGACAGGCTATAGGCGCAATTCGGGAAATGAATTAGAGATTCACTAGATATGAAATAGTAAAGATATGTGACGTTCCACGGCAAAAAGTACTTTATAGCGGCTGGCGCTTACGCTGTTATTAACGCCGCTCCAATATTCAGCCGGGGCAATGGTACCTTTTGCCGTGGAACGTCACATATCTTTACTATTTCATATCTAGTGAATCTCTTCATTTCCCGAATCGCGTCGTATAACATGTAGTGACTAAATAGTCCAACCCTTTTTAAATTTCAATGTATTTCCTTGATTTTACCACCCAAATAGCAATCTTCCAAAGCACATGTGTCACATTTTCTGCTCAAGTAGCTGTGTCGCTGCAACAGCATGTCACTCGCCACACTCGCCCGGTTAGAAGGGTCCGATTGACGGGCCGCGCTCGGCGAAGCGCAAAACGCGCAAGTGTGCAGTGCTCCCTAAGTAAATTCAATCTCAATTCATTACGAATACCCAATGTAAATATTAATATTATATTTTAAATGTGTAGTCGCCGCTGCTTGCTGAGATTTTGTTTTTGTTATGTTGTAGGCAAATTTGTAGTAGATACCTAGAGTTTGCTCCTATTTTGCCTAATTGCAAAATATCATAACTGTAGATGTCATGATATGAATTATGAAAGTCATTAAACCCAATTATCCAATTCTGAATTTTTATGTGGTATGATATCCTGTTCAAGTAACGTTAAACTCAATGAATCATTTTACCTCCTAAATATAAGTAGAATATAAAGGTTATATATTTGACTGAATATCAAAGGTAGGCAACTAACTGCCGGATTCGAACTTTAAGATACGTCAATTAATAGATCTGGAAACGATATGGATTAGATGTGTCAGTGTCAAAACTGACGTATTTGTTTGAAGAAACGTCACATTTGACACTGACATATCTAATCCATATCGTTTCTAGATCTATTAGTTGACGTATCTTAAAGTTAGAATCGGGCCGTAATTCTAACTATTTTTTGTTACTAACTAAATAATATAGGCAATAACATAAAAAAATCACAGAAAGTAATTACTATAATTTTACAAATAAGTAGGTACGTATTTTTAATGCAATTTAAAAACAGCATCGGTTTATGATCGCGTAATACTAGCACAATAGACGGGATTTGATTAGCCTCAGATATGATAAGGACTAATTTCTAAAGACGCGGTATCAGATCCCGACTGTAGTTGATTTAATTGCTCTTGTGGAAGTGGTAATGCGTGTGCGCAGCCGCGCTCTGTTTACGACCGGCCAATGTCAGGTTTGGCAACAGTCATTCAAGGATGGTGCTTCCTTAAACATGTTTATTGACTATTTTTCGTCATGATTAGTTTTTGTCATACAATTAATACAAAGCAGGTATATTACACTCACTACCCACCCACTTGTGGAGTTGGTGGAGGAAATTTTTTATTTCGAGTTAAATTAGTAATCACTTACTATATAATATATATACTGTGCATTCCGTAAGTTCGTCTATCTAATTGGAATTCTCCCCTCATCTACTCGAAGGTTAGCTGGAAGAGATCCCTCACAGGGATAAGTTCGCCTTTGTACCTTTATTTCTGTAAATATTATGTAAACCTGTGTTGTGTGCAATAAAGCGATTACTACTACTACTATATATATGCAAGCAAGAGGCAAGCACCTTGCTAGCATTGTGCCGGCTTTTTGCCACGGCTTATGGATGACACGTTAAAACGAGCCGTGCAGTGGCGTAGCTAGAGGATATGGCGCCCGGGGCAGGCACCAAATTTGCCGGAGGGCCAGATTACCATCCGCATTTCACACTTCACAGTGGTGGTAAATACGACTGACGAAAGTATCCCTGCTGTGCCTTTGGCAAGGCGGAGAGGTAGTCTTTTGCCCATTTTGGCGCCCCCCCTTGGACGGCGCCCGGGGCACGTGCCCCCTCCAACCCCCCCCCTAGTTACGCCACTGGAGCCGTGTCCGAGCCGAGGTCTTTCGGATACTTCGTTTTCTATAGAAAGCATCATGTGCTCTGTGCTCAACTATCGGCTCAATTCAAACAATGCTTCTAAGAAATCACTGCGGTACGATACCGATCTGTCAGTATCGTAAGTGACGTTTTTGATCTCTTAGAAGCATTGCTCCAATACGGCCGTAAGTTTTCATATCGGTATTAAATAGATTGAAACCGCACAAAGAGGTAGGTAAGTTACAGACTTTAGAATTATAAATACCTAGCCGCAATTCGTAATTTCAAGCTTCTTACCGAATTTACCGATCCATTATAATGTAACTGTAATTATTCTCTTAAGATAATTAAAACCTAGTTTCAAGTAGGTAAGTACTTACGACATACCTACCTAATCAGTCATTGGGAATTAAAACTTATAAAACATTCAGTTTCAATCCAAAGCCAATTATCGTTCGAATTCTTATATTTTTCGGTTATTACGTAATTAAGCTGTTACATTTATGACAAATTCTATTCTATTAATAAATATAATGTTTTGTTATTCCGCTGATTAACATGGATTAAGACATAGAGTATCGACGACACGACCTTAATATGCAAAGAATTTGCATCGGCAATATTCAATATTTAACTTCGTGATCGTAAATATTTTTGCGACGTTTCAACCCAAATTTTGTTTATGTAATAAAGAAAGTGTTCTCTGCATTTTACATCAGTTCTGTGTAATTAAGTCTTAAAAGAGGATATTTATTTGATATGAGAATTGCTCAATATATTTTGCTAACATATTATGTAAAGGAGCTGCCCGCGTAGCCAAGATGCCAATCGCTTACGCTCCGTAGCGATCGAAACGCAACTGTCACTGGACACACTACGGAAGAGTGATAGCGAGACATAATGCTTTTCGTTGTCGAAGCGATAGCGATTGTAACCTTGGCTAGGCCGGTTGAACCGTGATAATAAATTAATAAAGCGGGTTCCTCGTATGGTGATTATTTTACGTTTAAAGTACATTTGATATTGTTAATTTTATCATTAAGTACCTATATATATCCAACATAATGCATCGACGATAATTGATGTTGATATAACATGGAATAGCCGGGGTATTTAGGTACTCTTAGAAACAAACAAATTTTAATGGATAAACCAGTCTGCAACAAAGTTTTTATCCAGTGTAAATTACAAAACGATACCATAATTTGACCAACTCAATGTCTGATTCTCAGAAACGAGTCAATAATTTCCTTGCTTCTTCATAATGGTTTGTGTATTTATTTTTTGTGTAATCAATTTCAGGACCAGTAGTGTTCCCCCCCTCGCCGCCCGGTGACCCGTCCCAGACCAGCGGCGTGGTGGTCGGTGCCTCTGGCTACGGCTTCGTGCCCCCGGGCTCGCAAGGTAAAATCTACCCCTCCGGCCGGTGATTCACTAGTCAACGTAGTTAGTACTAATAAACATGGGAACAATAATTAATACCACTTTACAACAATACTACTACTTTTGGCTATTTAAATAAATGCCAGCATAGTTAATTTTTACTTTCTGAAGAATTTAGACCGTTCTCCCAATCATTATTTATTGTTCTCATGTAATGCCACACCGCACTCTGATTTCCCTGAACTTACCTCAGAATTGAGCAGCTTTAAAATGGTGGTATAAATAAGTTTTAATTCTTGCGCAGTCGCTGATATTAAGTGATATGTGAGAGAAGTTTAATACATATCCATCTCTTTTATTATAAATTCTAGATTTATAAGCTCATTTGACTGTTTGAACTACTGTATAATACTAATACTTGTTAGGTATCTTTTAATTTTGTCTTTTCTAGTTAACAGTGGAAAACTAAGTTGGCTATAGAACTATTAAGTTGATTTCTCACCATTTTAAAGATTGCTTGGATTTTATTGTGATAGTGTGCGGGGTTAGTTTAGAAAATAGTAAATTATTTTATAATTGTAGAGGTAGTAACTAGTATAAATGCATGGGTATTTTGTGCATGTATCCCAGTTTGGCGGTTTAGCTTATATCTTAGTTCCTTATTTTTTGTTTGCATTATGTACATAACTGTCTGAAATTTGTAATAATAATTTTGTGTTTCAAATATTTTGTTTTTGTTATGACTGTTATGAGTGGACATGTATAAAATAGAGAATGTGTACCTTGTATTTATTAAGTAAATAAGTATTGTAATAATAAACAATAATTATTGCTAACTGTTTTATTATGGATTCCTTTAGGATTAAGTTGCACTTATAAAATATGCATGATTGCACTGCACGAAGGGTTGGTATTCGTACAGATTATCAGTAGTAAATAACAGGTGAGGAATAAACGGTAAAATATAAATCACCTATTTAATAACGGCCTTACAACTTTTTTTCAATGATTATTTTATTTTGTTAGTATTTGTGTTTTGGCAGAGATAAAATATTCTCTTGGCACTGCACTGAGCAAGTGATTTAAAATAAAATAGTCGTAATTTATATTTAATTAAATTTTCATTAATGCTAAATCTTTCCACTATTTACGAGTATGCCTACTCTTGAATTGTTATTTAATTTTCATAGTTAGAAAAAAACAACAGCTCTTAATCATTAAGCCCATCCCTATATAACTAACTACCTACATTTGATAAAAAATATACGAGTATAACACGTAAATATACAGGGTGGAAAAATAAGTCGGGCCCTGGAGGGAAACTACCTTAAATCCTTAAGCTAGCTCATTTTACTTAAAGGAGACATTCCTTTATTTTTAAAAAGAAACAATACTGCATTCAAAGATTTTCTAAAACTCGCTTGCCTCGCCCGGGACTCGAACCGACTAAAAATTCCAAAAAATAAAAACTCGCAATTTTATTCTACTAGTCGATACAGTTAATGTTAATGATAACATTTCTCTAAGAAACATTAGGTCTTACACTCGTCTGTCGTACAAAATATCCATAAAATCTAATATTTAGTACTTAAGGTTTTTTTAGACAAGCCAAATTGAAGAAAAAATGAAACATACTTTGAATGCAGTTTTGTTTCTTTTTAAAAATAAAGGAATGTCTTATTTAAGTAAAATGAGCCAGTTTAAGGATTTAAGGTAGTTTCCCTCCAGGGCCCGACTTATCTTTCCACCCTGTATATATTATTACGATGATTAGTTGTCTTACAATAAAGGAAAGAACGTAACTAAACTAAGCCACAAACCATACTTGGGCAGCGGGGCAGCAAAGGTAATGCCGAACTCGTTCCGGCTACACGCTTAACCTTCACCGTGCCGGATCATTACTTTTCCTCTTTAACTTTATTTATATTTATTAGTATCTTTTGTCAGCGGCTCGGTTAATCACGACTTTGGTTAGTAAGCGAGTGTTGCTCAAGCGGAAGCGAGGTAAAGAATTCAATTGATAAAATCAAGTCAGCTGTTAGGCGGAGGTTCAAGGGTAAACGATGTAGTTTATATATTTAATCTTAGGACGTGTACGACCGCAATAGTGGTAACATACAATTTAGGTACTTAGGTACTGTATTTAAATACAGTTTACACTATCTCTCGCATATTTGAGACAGTATAATCATTAAATTTATGGATACGATACCTATACTCATTTTACATTACAAATGTAGTTAGGTTACTTACTCACATACATACATTACATCTATTATGGTAGGGGAGATGATAAATTTGGAGTTACTCAAGCGTCGTAGAGACCTACGAGTATTTGATTCGTAAGATCAGGGCTATCACCGCGAAAAGCGAAGTTCGCAAATTGCGGGGATTTTTCTCTGTCACTCTAATTACGCCTTCATTGGAGTAAAAGCGAAAGATCCCCGCAATTTGCGAATTTCGGTTTTCGCGGTAGCCGCTCAGGTGATAGGAAGAATAAAAGATTTTTCTTTTCCAGTGGTCAAGGAAGCGAAACAGATTTTTAGAAATTGGTGGGGGTTGGTAAGCAGTTAAAAATTCTTACAAAGTAGATTGTGGATTTGGTCATGTTGGTCCAAGTTAGGCCCACTCCACACTAGCGTCTCTCGAGCGTCGGCGTCTAGTCAACTCTACGGCTGCTGTTCGACACAACGTTGCTGCAACTGCGCAGCGACGCCATTTTCTATTGTATTACGCTGACTAGACGCCGACGCTCAAAGGACGCTAGTGTGGGCATAAAATAATTCAAAATATTGGCCTATTTCGGAGTTAAAAAAAATACCGGTTCCGAGCCCTGCTGGACCAAAATTACCAAATCCATAATTTACTTAACGATGTTTTTACTGCCCAACCAACCCTCACTAACCCCCCCCCCCCCTCCCCACCAACACAGTTAAAAGTGGATAAAGTAGATCTTAGTAAGATGTCACTCATAACTTAATCTGACGTGCTCAAGTAACTTCATAAAATAGAGGAAAAAGCCGACCAGACAGACAGTTTTTAACCATATGATAGAAATGTATTTTCTCAAATACAACTTTTAAAGTTGGTTTTATAAATGGCCTAACAGTGAATTCATAATAGGTTTAAATAGGCCCCTAATATCACTTGAGGTAGACCAAGACAAGTCTGCGGCGATTTTGATAGCATACGCAGTGCAAGTGTTATTTATGTCCTAATTTCATAAAAGTTTGACGTTTACAATAACACTGCACATTACGTGTGCTATCTTAATCGTTGCAGACTTTTCTTGGTCTAACTCTAGACAATTAATCGAGTTGTTACAAAACGTTGTAATATAGAATAGTCAATTTAATAGCAATTACCAGTGGAGACACGTATTAAATAAGATTTAAATCAGCTTTTTGTGAACTAACCTTGGTAAATAAAAGTTTGCTGAAAGTTGTTACTGATATGATTTAAAAAAAAACTACCGACAGACAGTGACCTTTTTACACGAACTATCAAGTTTTATGTGTAAATGAAACCTGTTCATTTGTTCAATTGTAATGAAAATAATAAATATTGAAATTATAATACATATATGTATTTAGTCTTCCTGCTTGTTATTTTAATAAAGACTCATGGGTCATCCGGCCGGGCTACCGGGTGATATGTGAAATTATAATATATGTATTTAATCTTCCTGCTTGATTTTTTAATTAAGGCTCATGGGTCATCCGGCCGGGTGATATGTGACGTTCCACGAGTAAAGGTACCTTAAGGCGGTTGGCTCTTACGTAGCATAGTACCGCATTAGTATTGGAGCCGTGCCGCCATAAGGTACTTTTACCCGTCGAACGTCTCATATATTGATTCGGTTAAACTATGTTCTAATGTATGGGCAAGAAAAACTAATTATAGCCAGCATTCTATGAATGTAGTATGATACCTTTGGGTATGGTGCTTTACGCACACTAGCGTCCCTCCCCCTCCCCCTGACGCAACCCCCCCTTTTAGCATGAAATACGTCCCGGTTTACGGTTTTTTTTTATTTTTGAGAAAAGTATTAGAGTTAGGAAATAAGTGTCAAGGTAATAAATAATCCTTAATAAATTTTAAACAAAAAAGGTTATATACAACTTTTTAGTAAGACTCACCATATTCATGTATTAACTTGTTGAAGTTCCTTATAAGTTAGTACGTGATAGTACTGAAAAAAATCTTATACAGAAAATAAGCTTGCAAGGTTATTGTCCTGTATGATTTCTTTTAGTACTATCACGTACTATGTTATATTGATCTTCTGCAAGTTTTTCAACGGTTAAATTTTGTCGAAGTTCATCTAGCCATAACATGAATATGGTGTGTCGTATCAAAAAAATGAATATAACCTTTTTTGTTTAGAATTTAATAGGGAACATTTCATTCATTGACCCTTTTTTCCTATATTGTATACTTTCCCCAAAAAACAAAAAAAACTCACAACCGGGACATATTTATGCTAAAAGGGGGGGGGGGGGTTGCGTCAGGGGGAGGGGACGGGACGCTAGCCTGCGTAAAGCACCATACCCAAAGGTATCATACTACATTCATAGAATGCTGGCTATAATTAGTTTTTCAAAAAACACAATTTGTCCGAATCATATTGTGCGCCATAACATAGAACAAAACTAGTAGGAAGGTTACAGTCTGTGAGCTCTATGTAATAATGATATTTATTCTGGTTCTCAAGTAGAATTGGACGTAATCGGAGAAAATTACATTGTTAGTTTGATTTAGTTGAAACAAGAACAGTAAAGAGAGACATTTTGTAAAATACTTAAAGTAAGAAATATATTTAAAAAAATATACATAATAATACATAATAAAAAATATATCAACGTATTTTTTGCCAACCTGTACTATACTTTTAACACCTAATTACATTACACATATTAACACAATTATTATTGTAATATAAATTTATACAGCTCTATAATTTTCTGACAGAAGCATAAATCACCAAGGCTTAAAGATGTGACACTCTCCGTTTAAATTATCTCTAGGGATTTAATTATGACTTTTCAAATCATCAATCAAATATGAAACATTTACGTTAGCGTTAATTATAATAATTATACATTGATGGTTATTTTTTAATTGACTTTGTACGATAAGTTAAAAAGGTGTGAGTTAAGAGTATTTAGAAAGCAGAACAGTAGTATTTACTGCGATATTTGATTGATCCGGATGCCCCATTAAGAAAAGTTCATGAAATTCGGAAATATTGGTAATAAACGCAGCCTAGTTTCGTCAGGTTGGCTTTACATAGTTGCGTATCAACAATGCCCAAAAACCCTGTCGATAGCGACGTACTTACATGCTTTATTTTAATAGTAGCTTATTAGGTGTGTAATTTACTATAGGATATTGCACCGTAAGTGGACCCAAATTGAAGTTCGTCACTGTACATTTTCTGATTTCCAATCCAAACTGGTGTTTTAGAATACCTTAATTGCCTAACAGAAGTTATGTTACGTCTTACTTTGTTATGTAATTTTTTCCCGGCAGTTCTGACTGACTGATCTATGAGGTATAATAACATACAAGTATTAAATGGAGGTAAGCATTTTCAGTTAGGTTTTATTTCAACATTTTTCGAAATTTAATATTAGTGTGCATATCTAAGTAATTACTGCATGAACCCAAAATATGCAGGGTGAACCGTTACCCCTATTATAAGGGGCCAGGGTAAAACAAAGAATAAGTTTAGCGATGAATTAATATAACAAATACACACACGTCTCGACGCCCTACGTTTAAAAATGAGCAAACACATAAATATGCATTAGTTAAATATCATAACAGCAGCGGTCCAGCTAGGAATGGTCGGGATGCTTCAATTAATTTAATAAGTACGAACTCTTTTATTAAATCAAAATGGCGGCCCCGCGCTGGCGTGATATGTCAATTTCATAATTAAAGTGCGTTTGACCGTGAGCTAGGGCCAGCGGGATTAGAAAAGCGCAATTTGAATGTGTGGGTGGACCAAAAATACAAATAAAGTCATCGAGAGTTTTAACCAAACCCAATTACAAAGGGTTGAAATACATTGGCGCAAAAGGTTAGTGATTATAGGTGTATCGGGTTCTTATCGTTAAGCATATTATATGGAAGGAATCATAAAAAAATTAACTCAAGAAACTGTTAACTTCTATTCTAAAAGTTGTCACATTTAAGAAGCTAGGAGGATTTAAATATGTGAACTCTGTAGTTACAAGTCACCTTGTAGTAAAAATAATCAGTAATTTTAAATAAGTAGTTCTATTTTAACACTAATACCTATGACACTAATGTACGAAGTAAGTGGCGTGACGCATTCATGTCATTCATGTTATTAGATATCATACCTATGGTAGAAAAGTATGTAAACAAACAATTCAACCAAGACGCAGAAAAACAAATACGTTCCGGAAACTTGAGAAGTTTCTAACTCTGGTAGTTTCAGAAGCTTTTTGCCCAGACTGCAAGTTTGAGTATGTACTTTTTTATCAGATCGATACCAACACTTTGTTTATCTGTGTTGACAATATAAGAAACAATGTGAATAATAGAGTAATTGAATTATCTAATACAGTATGCATATCTGCGAAAACCATTTATTAAAACTGGTTGATGGGTAATTAACTAGGGGCAATTGATCAACATTTACTTTGGTATTGTAACGCGTTTGCGTTTTGTGTATTGTTTATGAGACAATTCAAACTTTAACATGAAGTTTAACGTCTTGTTTGACGATGTTTGTCTTCCAAGTGCGATTTAGATTCACGAGATTGTAAACAAATAATAGAAGGGGGTTTTAAAATAATATAAAAATATTAAACTAATTTATTTTAGATCTGCCGTAAAAAGTGTCCGAATTTAAATAAAACAGGTAGGTACCATTCTCATTTTTCTGACCTAATCATTAACGGAATTGAGTACCTACTTATATGGTTTGACTTATTACTCATATTGTATACTTGATAATAATAATTCTTATTGTATTCCAGTATAATATCCAGTACCTATCCAGCCTTTTGATGAAGTTTAAAGTATCTTGTTTAAGAAATAATTTAGGCCCCATTATATAACTAAACTTAAGGGATGAATCGTCAGAGACTACTACTAATATGAAATATCTTTTCTTGTTTTCTAATATTGCCGTTTTCTAAGAAGTTTAGTCTCTCAAAAAAAAAAAAACTATTACCCGAATCCGATACAAACCCTATTAGTACAAAAAGCTAATAGGCTAGTGATTAGTGCTATCTACAATCAAACGGACTTTATGAGCTTACCATTTAATAGGTAGGTACCTACTAATTTTAGTTTAATTAGTATCCACATTTTTTGTGATGGAAACACCTTCGTAAGTTATGGAGGCTGGTGTCGTGACGTCGCGGGGCGGAATCGGCGTCGCGTCGCGTCGGCGCCGCGCCGGAACCCGCTGAAGGGTTGCCCCGTCACAAATCAAGTTATGAGCAACGCCACAAAAGGAAACTTTGTGCATTTCCGAACCGGCGGGCGTGAAATCCGTACAAGTGCCATTATCGACCGTAACCTCCATTGTTTAAGGGTGTATAAGGGTGGCAGTGTGTGTGTAATTTTTGAGTGCCCTCTTCAACTGATGTAACCATACTAGAGTAATTAACTAGAATTTTTTGTTGTTGGTGTGCTAACCGAAAAGTGCAACTATATTGGGTGGAGACCTTTTATTAATTAAGAGCCTTTTATTGTAAACAAAAATTAAATAATTTTGTTGTAAATATATTTATTCACTGCCCGCGACTTCATGTGCGTTCCATAAGTATCCCACTTCCATCGTAAATTTTACCCCCATCTAAATGTGTTTAGCGTTTTAACCGTGAAAATGTAACAAACACAGTTAACAAAATTTGTTAAGAATTTATTAGTCACAACTGTCACAAGATAACGGCAGCGGCAAACTGTTGTAAGCCACCCGTCGCTCAAAGCAGCAGTATTTTTTTTAGTGTAATTACCAAATTTTGATTCACGATCCACGTCAATCCACTCAAAAGCAAGAAATAAATAAAGCGGTTCACTCTATATGCTGTATATTCCTACCCGAATTGTTTTACACTATCGCCGTTATGCCGACTTTACACTTGCTCATGCGAGTAGTACGGAGGATGAATTAATTAATTTTTCTCTGAATTTTTAGTAAGGACCATCCAGGAGTCTGAAAAATCATAATATTTCACAATTTGAAGTTGAATTTTCCCAGAAATTAACACGATGTTAACGTATAACTAGAATTTAGGACGACTCACGCCTCACGCTAGTCCGGGCCGAGACCGGGCCGAGCCGGCCGACATGTCAATCTTTATGACGGCTGATCGATGATCACGCGGTGCTTTCCATAGAAAACGAAGCGCCGGAAGCTCCGGCCCGGTCACGGCCCAGTCCAGCGTGAGTCAACCTTTATAAGTACAAAATTTACAATATTTATATTTGTACGTTATTTTTTGCAGGTCCTGCAAATCCGAGATATTTCTACCCAGGGTTTTTCCTAAGAAGATAGGAAAAACATCTAGCAAAAAAGACCATTATAATACGAATTTGTACAAATGTTATTTAAGAAATGAAATTATACATTTGTAATATACATATAAGCCTCATTCCACATTTATATGTTCATGTGTAATGACTGTATAGGTATAACTTAGAAGTAAGGTCAGGTGGGATAAGAGAAACTATGAGGGAAAGTGGACACTCGTAACGACAATAAACAGTTAGAGATACTTAAAGATATTAAAAACTTAATTAAATTATAATACTAAAAATAAAGCTAATCCATAAATAAAATAAACTTAAAAATATTTACGTAGAACGACTTTTCTAATACGGTTTCTCTTACCCCAAGAAAAATATATATAAGTAGTTATTTGTTTTACAAGGGGGCAAAGTTGTTGTTTAACCGCTCGTGCTAATATTGATACCCGAGCAAGCGAAAGATTCCAAAATTGAACCACGAGCGTAGCGAGTGGTTCGAAAAATGGAATCTTGAGCGTTGCGAGGGTTTCAAAGCACGAGGGTTAAACAAAATTTGCTCCCGAGTGAAACACAAAATTTTTCACCACACCAGCCCAAAGCAAATATTAAATGTAAAATATCAAACAAAATCATACCAAATCAAATCCAAATGAATGTTATTAAATATTTATCATCCAAAATCATCATTTAAAAGTCAATTCTAAAACATAAGAAAACAACTCAAAATTTGCATTTGATTACTTTGTCTCACATGTGAATAAAATGCACCTTTGCTATCCGTTTTTGAAGTGCAAAGTAAGCCTTTCCGAGCTGGTGTGGTGAAAAAGTATGTTTCCCTTACCCTACCTGACCTAACGCAATTTACGCAATGTAGGTAATTTAAACAATTATTTGTACCTTTGAAACTGTGATAAGAAATAGTAACCTAAATTCATCATTTTAATTATTTTTAAAGGAGAGTTATTACTTTAGCTAATTAAGAACATTTGATGAGTCTAAGGCAATAATTTATGTAAAGGTTAAATGTCAGAAAAACTTTATACAGTGTGTAAATAAATATAGGGGTAAAGAATACAAATGTGTTTTTATTTTTTTACGCTTATTATTGCAAATTGCGAGGTACCTAATTAGACAAATAGTAACAAGGAGTGACCAATTGTATTTACGATAAAAGAACTAAGGACAATAACAAAATATAAGTTACCTGTTGGCGACTGGCTGGCACGCGGCCTCCTTCGAACATGTATTGTTTGTGAAACCTTTTAATTTGTGATTGACAGTCAGTCTGCCTGTCACCGTGTTACAAATAACATCCTTGTACCAAATATTGATTATTAAAATATTTAATTATACGAGTATAACGCGTTTCCATCATCCCATTAGATTAGTCATAATATTTACAGTCCACTTCATTAGCTACATTACCTTTGTTACTATACTTTTTAAACCTTTTTTTTTATTTTTATTATTATTTTGTGTCTCCTTTTGGATACCACGGGCCTATAAATCCCGGTCTTTTGATAGGCTTGCGTGGGGATATAGATCCAACACGTAGAGGCCCCTTGGAGAGCTTTAATGTCATGTAGAACGCCTGTTGGAACCCGTTCACAGGCGCAACAATAGACACCCATGAACCGGTCGCAGCAGGCATTGGGACTATTGTAGAAAAAGTGAACAGTATTCCGGTCTATGGATTGATGTTTGGGTGGACAATGAGACTGGGCTATTGTAAAAGAGGTCCGGACACCTGCCATAACAATGTTAACACCGTCATCGAGGCAGGCGGTGACTCGCCGCTGACTAGATGGGCCCCTGAAACTGCCGTCGCGAAGACGACCAGGAGCAACATCGGTGTGAGCGGCTCAGGGGTGTCGAGAGGTGTGCGCCGCTTTCTACCCAGTGACTGTTAACAGCCACTGTGCCAACTCGCGTCTTATGCATCTTTCACTTCCACCCCTGGAGCATATAGCTCTAGCGACTCCTCTCTGGACGGCCAATGAAGGCAAGCCAGAGCTGAGAGTCCTGCGGGTCCCCTTGGGGTCCACTCCGACCGACGAAGACACGCCGGAGACGGAGACCCTGACCGACTCTCGGGAGCACTCGGGTCCGTGGGGTCGTTACTCCCCAACAGCTCGCCACAAGCTGCCCTGCGGGCTTATTATTATCTTTATTTATTTTCCATCTTAGATTAGGTATTTTTATAATATGAATATAAAAGTAAAATACAAAAACACTTACAAAACAATAAAAATACATATAAACACATTATAAAAAACCTAACCTAGGGTGCCGCCAGCAGCGGGGCAAGGCCCAAGCTACCGGTGGTCAGGGCTGCAGAGAGAGGAACCGACGTACTATCCGCGCCGTGTCCAAGATCACCGCCTTCTGCATCTGTCCCTTGATCCAACCACCTAGCGAGAGTCTCTCGAGATGTTGGTCGAGACTCTTCGCTATTAAACCGTTCACTGAAACGACTATCGGGACAATGATCGTCGAATCAACATCCCACATGGCGGTTATCTCGTGAGCCAAGTCTAGGTACTTACTGGACTTGTCCTTCTCGGCCTTCACGAGATTCTCATCATTCTCTAGTTTTATTATTATTATTTGTATGTCTTTTCCATATCTCGGGACCATGGGGTCCCGGACCTTTGGGAGGCGTACGTGGGGCCGAAGCCAACAGCGCAGAGGCCCTTTAAGACATTTTAATTTAAGAGCAAGGGATACACATGGCGGATACCATCCCCGAACGCACAATGTGATACATCCGGAGATGGTCCCCGCCAGGTGCAAAGACTATTGCAGTGCAGCACTTTTGTACTGCGATGGGAACGAAGGTCATGGGCTATAGATTTGAAAGTTGGATGGACTGGATAATGGGCTATGGGAGAGACTAGCGGACACCTGCCGTGACAATCAGTCTCAAAATTGTATAAGACAGGTGGTGACTCGCCAACTCATTGAGTGGGCCCCGCAATGGCCGCACGCACAGTGCGACAACAGGGCAACACTTTGGAGCGGCTGTGAGGTTGTCGAGAGGTGAGTCTGCGGTAGCCAGATCCCGGTAATCCGTTCAAGGGCCGCCGGCGTTATGACATTTTACACTTCCAACCTGGAGCATAGGTCCCGCTCTTGCGACTCCACTCTGGCCGGCCAATCAAGGCAAGCACAGAGGCAAGGGCCAGATGAAAGTGCCCTCTGGAATAGGGGTCCGCGGTGTCGCCACTCACCGTCAGCTCGCCACAAGCTGCCCCCGCGGGGTTATTATTATTATTATTATGTTCTTTTTTATTTAATTTAATTTACATTACTTTTTTTTACAATAAGTATGCTTAAGCTACATTTTTTAGGGTTCCGTACCCAAAGGGTAAAAAAGGGACGCTATTTCTAAGACGTGGACGTCCGTCTGTTTGTCACCAGGCTGTATCTCAGGTCATGAACCGTGATAGCTAGACAGTTGAAATTTTCACAAATGATGTATTTCTGTTGCCATTATAACAACAAATACTAAAAAATACGGAACCCTCGGTGGGCGAGTCCGACTCGCACTTGTCCGTCCGGTTTTTTTTTAGTTTGTCCCGAGAAAAAGTATACCTACATATGAAACAAAATTAGATTTGCGTTCACAGATGCGACGGTAGCCTCTTTCATCGTGTCACATGATCCATTTCACCTTCTGAACGAAATCCTTGAAGATGGGTTACTTTTTGCGTCGAAATGTATGGACGTGTCGTGTCTTTGATTTGCAGATACCATCGTGACGAAAAATTTGAGATTTTTAGTTCTCGACTCGACATGTGACGTACCAAAAATTTTTATGGTATCGTCTTGGGTCGTCCCATTCGTTTTTCGTCAAGTTCTTAAATTAGTCCTATTCTGCTTTCGTCACCCATTCTACATTCGTCACAATCGTCGGTGGCTTTCAATGTAGAATGAGTGACGAAAGCAGAATAGGACTAATTTAAGAACTTGACGAAAAACGAATGGGACGACCCAAGACGATACCATTTTTATTTGGTCAATATTTACAGAAGTAAGAACTGTGTTTATGAAATAAGTATGTTGTAAGTATATGAGTAGGTACATACCTTATTATTATTCTAAGGCAATCACAGTGCGAATGTCAACTCCGAGGATTTAGGGGCCGAGGAAGCGGGGAATGTACCCATGCCCATGTGATAGTCGCAGATTTTTTCCATACCGTACCTCAGATCTGGTGTGCGTAATGTACGTAAGTAGGCACAATTAGTACACAATACTATATACCTGCATTTTACATAATGTACCTACACCTAGTTGACGTAATATACTTATTTACACCGATTCGACATTGTTGTTCGTGTAGTAGAGGAAAATTGTTAAACTATATTTTGTCAACCATACAAATATAGTAAATACATCGAAGTGAGTAACACGCGTATTCGGGAAACGAGATAATCACAAGATCTAGAGACGATATATGTAGAGATCAACTAGATTTACATTAGATATAGACTAGATGTGACTTGGATATCTAAGTCATAACTTGTCGAAATCGTTCAAGAGGACCTCCAGAATCGCGGAAACGTCAAATTTGACATATCTATCTTACAAATATCTTTAAATTATCCATATCGTAACTTGTTGAGGTCTAGTAGAGATCTAATTCATTTCCCGAATCGAGCCGTAATTGAGTAGGTAAACTTAAATTTAAAATAATAAAAACTTTCAGTCCATATTATGCTCACCCTTGTTATAATATATTTTCAAATTAGATTTGTTTTCGGGTACAGCCCATCTCCATCTCTTTGTACCTATCTGTGTAGAGTGTGTAGTGTGTTTATATGGAGCACGCCATCGCCATCTGCTTTGTATTCGCAATACGCTTATCTTCCCAAGTTTGTCACCGGCTCAATCCTCTCGGCTTGGATGCACAATTTTCACGGTACCTTTTGATATTCAAATCACGGTCTGTCTTTGGCCAAAATTGGTGTTTTATCTATAATTTCATGCACTTTTGTGAGCTTCAAACAAAGAACCTTGTGTGGCATTATGACCCGATCTCAAAATAAAAATAATAAGTATTAACTTGTTAACATTTTTATCAAACACTTAATACTTACCTACTTATTATTATAGTTATCTACATACATATAAGCAGAAGCATAGCAGAAGGTTTTTATGTTTGTTACTCCATATCTCCGTCATTTGTGGACCGATTTTGAAATTATTTATAAGAATATACATACAGATTGGTCCCGTTTTTGTCAAAACTCAGTTCTGATGATGGCATCCATGAGGGACCGAAGGAACTCCTCAAATGTTAAAGGCATACATATGGTAATTATAATATTTTCATCAACAAATCAAGCATTTAGATTGTAAAAAGTAACATTTGATGAAGTGAAACTGCTAATGATGATTGGAATGGAACTCTTCAACGACGCCTAGTACACTTTTGGCGATTTCAATTTCGACTTTGACTGGGACCCGGATTCGAACCCGGGCCCGGTTAGTTCCTTCCACCCGACCCTTCCAGAATCGAATGCTACTAGAGAAGTGAGTTAGGTTAGGTTAGAACTGCGACCCTTTCAGAAACGAAATGCTAGTAGAAAACGGTGACGAAATGGATTAATTGTACTATATCTGGTGATCAATTAAATACCAGCCAATAATTTGTATGGCATTTCAAACTGTTTTAAGAAGGTTTTTTTCTATTATGCATTATTTATATTAATAAAAATATAACGAAACTGTTTAGGTACTATTCTACACATGCAAGTAAATTTAATTATAATACTTAAAAGGAACAATTATAAATAAATGTCATATATAAAGGAAAATAACATATTAAAATATCATCACCATCATCATCATCACGACACTTTATTTAAAACTATATTAGAAGGCAAGATCGAAGAAGAAGAAAGAGGAAAACCACGAGCAAGCTATACACAACAACTAAAAGCAAAAGCCAATGTCGTGTCTTACAGGGACCTAAAGAACCTGGCCGAGAACCGCGAAAACTGGCCCATATTCCACCGACAAGAGCCATGCTCTTAAATTATGATGATGATATTAAAATATAAAAAAAATTAATTAATTTGTTTGATAAAAGAGAGGAAAAAGTGTTCTAAACAGCACAAATATTTTTTTTTACATGTTTTCGTTTTGCTCAATAAAGTTTTTTTTAATCACTTTTGGATGAATCGGGTCCATCGGTTTTTGTTGTACTGGCGTTGATACGTTGTTGTGCTTCATCTTCAGTTCAAGTAATACGGTGACTGAAAGTGAAAGCAAACACTTATTTAATATAAATCTAATAGATGTTAAAAAGTTATTTAGTAGGTGGCCATACCCACTGTTTGTCAGTACCTACAAAGATTTATTAATTACTTAAATTCCGAAGGTTTATCATTTTGGCGAGCACTGAAGATCGATTCGCAGTTACAAATAGTTGTCGATTTGATATAATTCTTACAACACTCGCACGTATGTAGGTACTTACATATTAGTGCGAGGGAGATATACATATACTAAAGTGTTACAGGCCTATTCGGATTTCGAGATATTCACAAGATCTAGAGACGATTTAGAGATCAACTAGATCTACATTAGATATCGACTAGATGTGACTTGGATGTCTAAGTCATAACTTGTCGAAATCGTCCAAGAGGACCTCCAGAATCGCGGAAACGTCAAATTTGACATATCTATCTTACAAATATCTTTAAATTATCCATATCGTAACTTGTTGAAGTCTAGTAGAAATCTAATTCATTTTCCGAATCGAGCCGTTATTCTATGGAACTTGCTAACTATGTAAACAAACCGCTGTATTGAAATTGTCTCTGACCGATGAATTTACTAGTGACTTTTGTTTACATAGTTAGCAGGTTCCGTATAATGACACTTTAATAACAGATATTTAAATTTCGAATACTGGTATAATGTATAATAGATAGATTTGTACAATTGATGCTTAATATAATTTCAAATAATGTTTTCCTGGCCTTATTGTAGGTACTATATGTGCTTTTTGTATGTGCATTTACACGCACTTGGATTAAACTACCTAAATTTATTATTACTTTGACATTAGTAGTACCCAAGTACCTACTTAAGTACACTATCAAAAGTCAAAATGTTTAATACATTATACAACCGAATTTAACAAAAATATATTTTTAATTCTTCTGTTGTTTATTTAAGAGAAGGTGTCTAGAGTCGGATCAGGCATTTATGGCAAGGTGTGGGAATGGCCACTCTTCGCTGTATGTACAAAGTCGGTGCAGGTGTGGTGAGTTAGCTTAAACGGACTCTATTTAAAATATAGTCGGTACATTTCAATCCTTAAGCCCTATTTAGACAATGCGACAACTCGCATGCGAGTTTCATTACATTGCGGTTTTTGATCGGTCGGTTGAATTGGACGTAACCACCAGTCCGCAATGTAACTAAAATCGCATGCGAGTCCGCGCGCCGTCTAAATCAGCCCACACACTTGTATCACAATCACAATGTAAAGTGTAATTCTATAGAACTTGCTAACTATGTAACAAGGCCTATTGACTTCCTTGAAACGATGTGACCCTTCAAAATTTTACATGTGTTGTCCGTTCCCAGACGAGATTGCCAGTAATTAATATAAAAATATATTTTACTACAGCAACATCGCTAGAACTGGCTTTGTCTATAGTTACGATTTCTAGGAACAAATCAAATTATTTTATAAAATATATTTTGATTTTTATTTTATGAAGTAGTCTTATGTAAATTATTTATTTTTTGATATATGTAAATAATTATCTATTATATTTCAGCTTGTCTTTGTCTATGTTCATAAAATCTACGAAGGGTAGACGTGCCTCTACTCTCCTTAATAAAAAAAAAATCTTTGTCAATAGGCCTCTTTGATAGGCCTTGATTTGAGTCTGGCCGGTAAGAACATAGGTCATTACAAAAGTCTGTAATGTCAATGCTGTCAGTAAAGTCATTTAACGCAAAAATATCAGTTTTCATATAAAACGATTTATTCACTTGAAATATATTTATTTACCTATTAACTTTAAAAATAAAAACTATTCATATGCAACATATCTAAATGCGTCTTCGCACAGAGTTAAATTTAAACCGTAGTCTCTCTTCCTTCCTTGCTGTATGTATGCGGCAATGGCGACTTCATCAACAGTTCTTATCCGGATTATGAAAAGCCCTAACGTGTGTGTGGAAACCGTTGTAGTAAACCAGAAACAGTGATAATTTCAAGGTAAGAAATATATTAATCTTTAAATAAAAATGAGCGTGCTAATTACCAAATTCAAATATAATAATTTAATCTTACTATCCCCGTAAGTCCCGCGGACTCTATATCGCGTCCGAAATTATAATAAAATTCATCATAGATGTAAAACCCCAGATTGTTTAAGCTGGTAAATTTGGACCCTAGGAATTAGCGACGTTAGTAATTAGGAAGTTAGATTATATTGTATAATTTGTGCCTATTTTGTTTTAGAAAGTGAATCAGCAGATGGCTTGAGCGTGAGATAATATAATATAATCCTCAAAGGAGGAAAGGAAAAAGCTCAAAGGGCACGTATTAGTGGAGTGTGCTCAAGCCATAAAAAGGTCAAATACGGCGTTCACTGAATAAGAGATTTCCTTTGGTAGAATCAATCTTTGTGTTCCTAAAATGTATTTAAGAAGTGGAGCCACCCAGATTTTTGATGCAGGTGGGGGGGTGAGGGGTTTTAAGGGTCGGTGACGTCTGAGGTTAATATTTTTTAAAGTATAGGCTCTATGTCAAGTTTAGTATCATTTCCAACTAAATCAAAGATGTAGACATAGATTTCATCTAAGTCGGTTCAGCCGTTATTGATTTTCCATACAATCTTACACCTTCCTTTTCACTTTTGAGAGATTTTTTTTAACAAAAAGTATCCTATGTTGTCCGGGACTAAAACTATCTCTATACCAAATTTTATCTAAATCGGTTCAGCGGTTATTGGATCCCCATACAAATTTCCACCTCCCTTTTCACACCCTTAAGGGATGATTTTTGAGATTAAAAATATGCTATGTTATTCCCTGAGACTGAAACTATCTCTGCGCCAAATTTTAACTAAATTGGTTTAGCGGTTTAGGCGTGAAGAGGAATTTAAAAAAAAAGTATTTTTTTCATATTTTATGTGTTTTTATTTGGGAATGGTGTCATTATGATATCATAAATGAATTCGGCATCCCCGATTTATACGAATACGATACCAAACTTGGCCTAGTAGCTTAAATGACATAGATATCAAGATCAAATTGAGAGCCCCCCCCCCTAAAAAATTACATCAAAAATCTCGGTGGCTCCACTTCTTAAACCCAACCTTGGGTCCTAAGGACCAATCCTGCGAAAGGAAATCTCTTGTTCACGCAACGCCGTATCCTACCTCCAGCACCTTCTGCTATATCTGCCGCATATCCAAACTAGTTTCCCGGTGACCAAGAACGCTGCGCGGAGCTGTGAAGCAGAAAATGTCCGATAACCGGATAGATGTAATAACAACTATTGCTCCTAACATATATACAGTAATCCTGACAGGAATAAAAATATTTATATCTTAATAATACGTAACTTTTTGTTACCTTTTATATTTGACGAATTTCTAAATATAGTACCTAATCATTATCTTTTAACGTATTTTTATATTTATTTGTGATATGCTAATTTAAGAGCCCAACAACGTGCACACTAGGCACTGCTAAATAATCGTGATTATTTAAATTTAACGACAGGTATTTAAAAAAGGGGCCGCTACGGACTGTATTGTGTATTTAGGTACCTTTTGAATACATCAAACTAGTTTTTATGTTGCTGGATTCGTCGATCTATGAGCTCAAAACAAAAATGGCCGTTTTAACTTTGGACGGGTAGTTTGATGAATCCAGTAACATAAAAACTAGTTTAATGTATTCAGCAGTGGCGCTAATGTGCACGTTGATGGGCTCTTAAAAACCTGGCCCCAACAAAAAAGAAAAAAAAATACAAAAAGAAATTCCCTCTCCGGGATTCGAACCCAGGACCATTAGCTTCCTGAACTGGATTACTGCCAATACCCTCTAGGCTAAATGGGTTGTCAATTCTAATTACAATGGTATCCTACCAGAGCGCTAGTAGTATAAACGAACTTTTGAAAGGGACATTTTTTGTATGGAGTTATCCAAATTGAGTTGAGTAAACCAAATTGAAAATGTCACTGAATGATGATTTCAGTATGGCGGTTTGTTTACATAGCAAGTTCCCTCGAATGACACTTTACTATTGAGATGCATGCCAGGAAATACTTAATTTATAAAGTCTCGAATGTTCTTGGCATATTTACCTTTTTACGTATGCAATTGCAGTCCTTTCGAGCAGTGACTGGTATGACATAGCGTTTATAAACTGGATAGCCTGTGAATTAAAATAAAAAAAAACATACTTCCAACGTCTCTGTAGGCCTAGCACATAATTGGCGCGACAGTATCTCGCGGCGAGATAGACTACCCGACATTTTCTAACAATGTTAATTGATGAGGGACGGGCAGTCTATCTCGCCGCGAGATACTGTCGCGCCAATCATGCGCTAGGCCTGTTGGGTAAAGAGCCTGTTACACCTTACTGCATTTAGTACAAGAGAGACGCTGCAATGCGTCGAGATTATATCCTATTGTTTCTTACATATTGCGGCGTCTCTCTTGTCAGTTACTAAGGAAGGTGTAACAAGCTCTTTCATAATTCATAACTACCTATTCCAACTCACATTTATAGATGTGTCTATCGCGAATTTATTTTATTACCTTTATTTACCGACGTTTCGACACAGGTTTCACTGGTCCTGGTCGCGGCTAACTGATGTTCCAGCAAAATTGCACAACAGAAATTTTTGCAATTACCCGACGAAAAGAGTATGAAAAGTTTCGGGTAGACATCACATTTTCAAACCACCCACTACACATAATGTTAATTATTGTCAATAGTTCATATTGTACCCACGTAGTTCTTGAGTATTTAGCAATGTGAGAGAAAGACGGACGGACGAGGCCACACTATATGGTTCCTTTTTACCTTTATTGGTAGAAAGGAACCCTAATAGTGTGGCCTTGTCCGTCCGTCTTTCTCTCACATTGCTAAATATGTCAAGAACTACGTAGGTACAATATGAATTTGAAATTTGGAATAAGCTAGGTATACTATTTAAAACTTTCGCAAAAAGAAATTTAAATATTTGGTTGTAGGTAAGTATATGTCAAATTCTAACAGCCTGTCATATTTCGTCGTGTGACGAGTAAAAGTCACTAAGTACTAACACAAGTTCATAGCCATAGTGAACCATATTAGTAAGTACGAAAAGAAGGTAGAATTTTGTTTAATTTTTTTTAGTAATTAGTGACTATTGCTTGTCACCGGACGATTTCGTAATCGGTCACTAATTTCTATTATTTAAAATTCACTGTACAGTCGCCATCATATATAATATTGGAGTAGCCAAGGTACTCACAAATATCAGAACGCGCCTCTATAGTCAAGGCGTTACGTTACGTGTTCAATGTTCATATATTTTTGAGCACCTCGACCGCTCCGATATATCTGATGGCGACTGTATGTGTTTAAAATAAACACGAGTTAAAAAACAGCTAATATGTATGACATGCTAAACGAAACGTACCAACTGATGCACCAGATTTTTTTCCATTTGTCATAATGGCAACGGTGGTAACAGCTGCACTGCCACTTGATCCTTGTCTCTTGTCGTCTCCGCCTGAACGAGAGGCCACACTGGCAGCGGCTGCACTTCCACCTGAGCCCTTGTCATTTTTGCCCTTGTCGTCTCCGCCTGAACTAGAGGCCACACCGGCAGCGGCTGCACTTCCACCTGAGCCCTTGTCATTTTTGCCGTTGTCGTCTCCGCCTGAACGAGAGGCCACACCGGTAGCGGCTGCACTTCCACCTGAGCCCTTGTCATCTCCGCCTGAACTAGAGGCCACACTGGCAGCGGCTGCACTTCCACCTGAGCCCTTGTCATTTTTGCCCTTGTCATCTCCGCCTGAACTAGAGGCCACACCGGCAGCGGCTGCACTTCCACCTGAGCTCTTGTCATTTTTGCCCTTGTCATCTCCGCCTGAACTAGAGGCCACACCGGCAGCGACTGCACTTCCACTTGAGCCCTTGTCATTTTTGCCCTTGCCATCTTCGCCTGAACTAGAGGCCACACTGGCAGCGGCTGCACTTCCACCTGAGCCCTTGTCATTTTTGCCCTTGTCGTCTCCGCCTGAACGAGAGGCCACACCGGCAGCGGCTGCACTTCCACCTGAGCCCTTGTCATTTTTGCCCTTGTCGTCTCCGCCTGTACGAGAGGCCACACCGGCAGCGGCTGCACTTCCACCTGAGCCCTTATCGTCTCCGCCTGAACTAGAGGCCACACTGGCAGCGGCTGCACTTCCACCTGAGCTCTTGTCGTCTCCGCCTGAACTAGAGGCCACACCGGCAGCGGCTGCACTTCCACCTGAGCCCTTGTCATTTTTGCCCTTGTCATCTCCGCCTGAACTAGAGGCCACACCGGCAGCGGCTGCACTTCCACCTGAGCTCTTGTCATTTTTGCCCTTGTCATCTCCGCCTGAACTAGAGGCCACACCGGCAGCGACTGCACTTCCACCTGAGCCCTTGTCATTTTTGCCCTTGCCATCTTCGCCTGAACTAGAGGCTACACCGGCAGCGGCTGCATTTCCACCTGAGCCCTTGTCATTTTTGCCCTTGTCGTCTCCGCCTGAACGAGAGGCTACACCGGCAGCGGCTGCACTTCCACCTGAGCCCTTGTCATTTTTGCCCTTGTCGTCTCCGCCTGTACGAGAGGCCACACCGGCAGCGGCTGCACTTCCACCTGAGCCCTTGTCGTCTCCGCCTGAACTAGAGGCCACACTGGCAGCGGCTGCACTTCCACCTGAGCTCTTGTCGTCTCCGCCTGAACTAGAGGCCACACCGGCAGCGGCTGCACTTCCACCTGAGCCCTTGTCATTTTTACCCTTGTCGTCTCCGCCTGAACTAGAGGCCACACCGGCAGCGGCTGCACTTCCACCTGAGCCCTTGTCATTTTTGCCGTTGTCGTCTCCGCCTGAACGAGAGGCGACACCGGCAGCGGCTGCACTTCCACCTGAGCCCTTGTCGTCTCCGCCTGAACTAGAGGCCACACCGGCAGCGACTGCACTTCCACCTGAGCCCTTGTCATTTTTGCCCTTGCCATCTTCGCCTGAACTAGAGGCCACACCGGCAGCGGCTGCACTTCCACCTGAGCCCTTGTCATTTTTGCCCTTGTCGTCTCCGCCTGAACGAGAGGCCATACCGGCAGCGGCTGCACTTCCACCTGAGCCCTTGTCATTTTTGCCCTTGTCGTCTCCGCCTGAACGAGAGGCCATACCGGCAGCGGCTGCACTTCCACCTGAGCCCTTGTCATTTTTGCCCTTGTCGTCTCCGCCTGTACGAGAGGCCACACCGGCAGCGGCTGCACTTCCACCTGAGCCCTTGTCGTCTCCGCCTGAACTAGAGGCCACACTGGCAGCGGCTGCACTTCCACCTGAGCCCTTGTCGTCTCCGCCTGAACTAGAGGCCACACCGGCAGCGGCTGCACTTCCACCTGAGCCCTTGTCATTTTTGCCCTTGTCATCTCCGCCTGAACTAGAGGCCACACCGGCAGCGGCTGCACTTCCACCTGAGCTCTTGTCATTTTTGCCCTTGTCATCTCCGCCTGAACTAGAGGCCACACCGGCAGCGGCTGCACTTCCACCTGAGCCCTTGTCGTCTCCGCCTGAACTAGAGGCCACACCGGCAGCGACTGCACTTCCACCTGAGCCCTTGTCATTTTTGCCCTTGCCATCTTCGCCTGAACTAGAGGCCACACCGGCAGCGGCTGCACTTCCACCTGAGCCCTTGTCATTTTTGCCCTTGTCGTCTCCGCCTGAACGAGAGGCCATACCGGCAGCGGCTGCACTTCCACCTGAGCCCTTGTCATTTTTGCCCTTGTCGTCTCCGCCTGTACGAGAGGCCACACCGGCAGCGGCTGCACTTCCACCTGAGCCCTTGTCGTCTCCGCCTGAACTAGAGGCCACACTGGCAGCGGCTGCACTTCCACCTGAGCCCTTGTCGTCTCCGCCTGAACTAGAGGCCACACCGGCAGCGGCTGCACTTCCACCTGAGCCCTTGTCATTTTTACCCTTGTCGTCTCCGCCTGAACTAGAGGCCACACCGGCAGCGGCTGCACTTCCACCCGAGCCCTTGTTATTTTTGCCCTTGTCATCTCCGCCTGAACTAGAGGCCACACCGGCAGCGGCTGCACTTCCACCTGAGCCCTTGTCGTCTCCGCCTGTACGAGAGGCCACACCGGCAGCGGCTGCACTTCCACCTGAGCCCTTGTCGTCTCCGCCTGAACTAGAGGCCACACTGGCAGCGGCTGCACTTCCACCTGAGCCCTTGTCGTCTCCGCCTGAACTAGAGGCCACACCGGCAGCGGCTGCACTTCCACCTGAGCCCTTGTCATTTTTGCCCTTGTCATCTCCGCCTGAACTAGAGGCCACACCGGCAGCGGCTGCACTTCCACCTGAGCTCTTGTCATTTTTGCCCTTGTCATCTCCGCCTGAACTAGAGGCCACACCGGCAGCGGCTGCACTTCCACCTGAGCCCTTGTCATTTTTGCCCTTGCCATCTTCGCCTGAACTAGAGGCCACACCGGCAGCGGCTGCACTTCCACCTGAGCCCTTGTCATTTTTGCCCTTGTCGTCTCCGCCTGAACGAGAGGCCATACCGGCAGCGGCTGCACTTCCACCTGAGCCCTTGTCATTTTTGCCCTTGTCGTCTCCGCCTGTACGAGAGGCCACACCGGCAGCGGCTGCACTTCCACCTGAGCCCTTGTCGTCTCCGCCTGAACTAGAGGCCACACTGGCAGCGGCTGCACTTCCACCTGAGCCCTTGTCGTCTCCGCCTGAACTAGAGGCCACACCGGCAGCGGCTGCACTTCCACCTGAGCCCTTGTCATTTTTACCCTTGTCGTCTCCGCCTGAACTAGAGGCCACACCGGCAGCGGCTGCACTTCCACCCGAGCCCTTGTTATTTCCGCCTGTACTAGAGACCGCACTATCTACAGCAACAGCACTATCATCGGATACTTTTTTCTTATTGTCTCGGCTGGAACTACTAGTAGAGGTCGCAGTGGTAACGGTGGTAACGGCTGCACTGCCACTTGATCCTTGTCCCTTATCGTCTCCTCCTGAACTAGAGGCCACACCGGCAGCGGCTGCACTTCCACCTGAGCCCTTGTCATTTTTGCCCTTGCCATCGCCGCCTGAACTAGAGGCCACACTGGCAGCGGCTGCACTTCCACCTGAGCCCTTGTCATTTTGGCCCTTGTCGTCTCCGCCTGAACTAGAGGCCACACCGGCAGCGGCTGCGCTTCCACCTGAGCCCTTGTCATTTCCGCCTGTACTAGAGGCCGCACTAGTTACAGCAACAGCACTATCATCGGATACTTTTTTCTTATTGTCTCGGCTGGACCTACTAGTAGAGGTCGCAGTGGTAACGGTGGTAACGGCTGCACTGCCACTTGATCCTTGTCCCTTATCGTCTCCGCCTGAACGAGAGCCCACACCGGCAGCGGCTGCACTTCCACCTGAGCCCTTGTCATTTCCGCCTGTACTAGAGGCCGCACTAGCTACAGCAACAGCACTATCATCGGATACTTTTTTCTTATTGTCTCGGCTGGACCTACTAGTAGAGGTCGCAGTGGTAACGGTGGTAACGGCTGCACTGCCACTTGATCCTTGTCCCTTATCGTCTCCACCTGAACGAGAGCCCACACCGGCAGCGGCTGCACTTCCACCTGAGCCCTTGTCATTTCCGCCTGTACTAGAGGCCGCACTAGCTACAGCAACAGCACTATCATCGGATACTTTTTTCTTATTGTCTCGGCTGGAGCTACTAGTAGAGGTCGCAGTGGTAACGGTGGTAACTGCTGCCCTGCCACTTGATCCTTGTCCCTTATCGTCTCCTCCTGAACTAGAGGCCACACTGGCAGCGGCTGCACTTCCACCTGAGCCCTTGTCATTTTTGCCCTTGTCGTCTCCGCCTGAACTAGAGGCCACACCGGCAGCGGCTGCACTTCCACCTGAGCCCTTGTCGTCTCCGCCTGAACTAGAGGCCGCACTAGCTACAGCAACAGCACTATCATCGGATACTTTTTTCTTATTGTCTCGGCTGGAGCTACTAGTAGAGGTCGCAGTGGTAACGGTGGTAACGGCTGCACTGCCACTTGATCCTTGTCCCTTATCGTCTCCTCCTGAACTAGAGGCCACACTGGCAGCGGCTGCACTTCCACCTGAGCCCTTGTCATTTTTGCCCTTGTCGTCTCCGCCTGAACTAGAGGCCACACTAGCTACAGCAACAGCACTATCATCGGATACTTTTTTCTTATTGTCTCGGCTGGAACTACTAGTAGAGGTCGCAGTGGTAACGGTGGTAACGGCTGCACTGCCACTTGATCCTTGTCCCTTATCGTCTCCGCCTGAACTAGAGGCCACACCGGCAGCGGCTGCACTTTCACCTGAGCCCTTGTCATTTTCGCCTGTACTAGAGGCCGCACTAGCTACACCAATAGCACTATCATCGGATACTTTTTTCTTATTGTCTCGGCTGGAGCTACTAGTAGAGGTCGCAGTGGTAACGGTGGTAACGGCTGCACTGCCACTTGATCCTTGTCCCTTATCGTCTCCGCCTGAACGAGAGGCCACACCGGCAGCGGCTGCACTTCCACCTGAGCCCTTGTCATTTTCGCCTGTACTAGAGGCCGCACTAGCTACAGCAACAGCACTATCATCGGATACTTTTTTCTTATTGTCTCGGCTGGAGCTACTAGTAGAGGTCGCAGTGGTAACGGTGGTAACGGCTGCACTGCCACTTGATCCTTGTTCCTTATCGTCTCCGCCTGAACTAGAGGCCACACCGGCAGCGGCTGCACTTTCACCTGAGCCCTTGTCATTTCCGCCTGTACTAGAGGCCGCACTAGCTACAGCAACAGCACTATCATCGGATACTTTTTTCTTATTGTCTCGGCTGGAACTACTAGTAGAGGTCGCAGTGGTAACGGTGGTAACGGCTGCACTGCCACTTGATCCTTGTCCCTTATCGTCTCCGCCTGAACTAGAGGCCACACCGGCAGCGGCTGCACTTCCACCTGAGCCCTTGTCATTTCCGCCTGTACTAGAGGCCGCACTAGCTACAGCAACAGCACTATCATCGGATACTTTTTTCTTATTGTCTCGGCTGGAGCTACTAGTAGAGGTCGCAGTGGTAACGGTGGTAACGGCTGCACTGCCACTTGATCCTTGTCCCTTATCGTCTCCGCCTGAACTAGAGGCCACACCGGCAGCGGCTGCACTTTCACCTGAGCCCTTGTCATTTCCGCTTGTACTAGAGGCCGCACTAGTTACAGCAACAGCACTATCATCGGATACTTTTTTCTTATTGTCTCGGCTGGAGCTACTAGTAGAGGTCGCAGTGGTAACGGTGGTAACGGCTGCACTGCCACTTGATCCTTGTCCCTTATCGTCTCCGCCTGAACTAGAGGCCACACCGGCAGCGGCTGCACTTCCACTTGAGCCCTTGTCGTCTCCGCCTGAACTAGACGCCGCACTAGCTACAGCTGCAGTACTATCATCGGATACTTTTTTCTTATTGTCTCCGCTGGAACTACTAGTAGAGGTCACAGTGGTAACGGTGGTAACGGCTGCGCTGCCATCTGACCCTTGTCCCTTGTCGTCTCCTCCTGAACTAGAGGCCACACCGGCAGCGGCTGCACTTCCACCTGAGCCCTTGTCGTCTCCGCCTGTACTAGAGGCCGCACTTGCTACAGCAGCAGCACTATCATCGGATACTTTATTCTTATTGTCTTCGCTGGAACTACTAGTAGAGGTCACAGTGGTAACGGCTGCGCTGCCATCTGACCCTTGTCCCTTGTCGTCTCCTCCTGAACTAGAGGCCACACCGGCAGCGGCTGCACTTCCACCTGAGCCCTTGTCGTCTCCGCCTGAACTAGAGGCCGCACTAGCTACAGCAACAGCACTATCATCGGATACTTTATTCTTATTGTCTTCGCTGGAACTACTAGTAGAGGTCACAGTGGTAACGGTGGTAACGGCTGCGCTGCCATCTGACCCTTTTCCTGATCCCTTCCCCTTATCGTCACCGCTAGTACTTGAAGAGGCCACAGCAGTACTCCCAGGCGAGCCCGATTCAGAGCTTAACGAGCTGCTTGCAGCGGATGAGGTGGTTACGTCTTTTGAACTTCTTGTTGTCATTATTCGTTCAAGTTCTTGTTTTATTTGATCTAGATCTGTTTCTAGTTTATTTATGTTATGTAGTGTCGGCACCACTGAAAAAAAATTATTGACTACATTTTTATATAATATTAATTATATACATTTGAAACCATCAATTACAGGAAATCACTTTATGATAATATGTAGAAGCAGTATCAAACAATTATATGTATGTAACGTCTTAGAGTCAGACCAAGCTAATTTTTGCATACGACCGACAAAGTGTATAAGGGATTGTGCACAAATCACGCGAGGTGTTTTCGACTACCTACTTTTCGACTCCCCCTTCCCCTTTGGTGGATTTTGGTGATATGTGGTGAGGTTTTTGGCTAGCACCCCCTCCTCCACATAACCTCACGTGTATTTTATTTTTTTTCACTCGACCTAATTTTAAGATAAATGGTATTGTATTTTAGACAGTCCCGCGGCTCCACCGAGATTTCTGATGTAAATTTTTAGGGCGAGGGGTGTCAACTTGATCTTAAAATCTGTATCATTTAAGCTACTAGGCCAAGATTGGTATCGTTTTCGCATAAATCGGGGGTGTCGAATTCATTTCTGATATCATAATGACACAATTCCGAAGTAAAACCGCATAAAATATGAAAAAAATACTGTTTATTAATTCCACTTCACGTTTAAACTGCTGAACCAATTTAGTTAAAATTAGGTACAGAGCATATTTTTAATCTCAAAAATCATCCTTTAAGGGTGGAAAAGGGAGGAGGAATTTTGTATGAGGATTCAATAACCTCTGAACCGATTTAGATAAAACTTGGTATAGAGATAGTTTGAGTCCCGGGGGAGAACATAGGATAGTTTTTATTCCAAAAAAAAACCTTAAAAATGAAAGGTAAGGTGTAGGATTGTATGGGAAATCAATAAACGCTGAACCGATTACGATGAAATATATGTCTACATCTTTGATTTAGTTGAAAATGATACTAAACTTGACTTAGAACCTAAACTTAAAGAATTATTAACCTCAGACGTAGCAGATGCTTAAACCACCCCCCCCCACCCCCTGCATTAAAAATCTGGGTGGCTCCACTTCTTAAATCCATCCTTGAGTCCTAAGGACCAATCCTGCCAAAGGAAATCTCTTGTTCATGCAACGCCGTGGTTGACCTTTTTACTTATGCTCTGAGCACACTCAACTATTTGTTGATATTAACATTATAGCAGAAATTGTCGTTTGTCAATATTATGTACAAATTAGCCAGGGAGGCTCGTGGGCCGCTTGTTGCCGATCGCTGGTATAGAGCAATGGAGAAGACAAGGGTGCGGACCAGATGTCTTTTAGTCCGGTGGCTAATATTACGGTCTCTCCAAATTTTGCTCAGTTGGGTCATTGCAGATTTTGTCATGCCAATCCGTCTCCGTATCTCAGGTTCGCTACTTCCTTTGTTGGTAATCACTAATCAGTGAGCCAAGGTATTGGAACTGGGTTACGGTTTCGTAGTCATGTAGGAGATTGGTGCGTTGGATAGCTGTGAAACGATCAATGATCATGAGCTTGGTCTTAGATTTATCAATAGAAAGTCCCATTTCCATACTGATGATGGTTTCCAGTTTGCGATGCTTCACATTTCATTTTCCGATGATGCGAAAAGGGTGGTATCATCCGCGTACCTGAGGTTAGATATCTTTATTCCGCCTACCTTTATGCCACCTTCCCAGCCATCTAGAGTTTGTCGCATAATGTGTTCTCCATAAATATTAAAAAGGATGGGAGATATCACGCATCCTTGGCGAACACCCTTATGGAATTTGAAGCGGCCTGATGTTAAATCTCCACAGTCACAGTTCCGTATCCTGACTCATACAGCTTGCGGACTAGCATTACGAGGTGGTCTGGTACACCTGTCTCAGAAAGAACTTTCCACAGTTTCTCCCACTTAACGCAGTCGAAAGCCTTTTGGTAATCCACAAAACACATGAAGGGTGGGGTGTTATATTCATAACACTTTTCTATTCTAAGCCAAAGGTTTAGGATTTACTCTCTAGTGGCCCTCTTTTCACAAAACCGGCTTATTTTTGGGGTATTTGCCAGTCTAGGTAAGATCTTAGTCTCGCGTTGATGATGTAAAGCAGAATTTTACTGGCGTGGTATATTAGCGCAATGGTTCTCATATTTAGATCTATAATAGTTTGGAACAGTTTTTTTTCTTATCATACGTGCGTCATATTCGAAAAACGAGTCAAAAACTTTTTAGAAATTTGTAGGCGCCATCTCGCTTCTTCCCTCGTTTTTTATCCCGTCTGGATTTTCAATTTTATATATATGAAAATATGATGACATAGTAAATCTTGTTTATTTATCTATTTTCGTTATGAATGTGACGATTGATGACTCGCTATTTTGAAGTGCGGAGTGAAGATGTATGTGTAACGAAACCGAGAAAAAGTATTTACGCACGTGGTAAGTATTTTTTCTTAGTCTCGTTCACTGTAGAAAAATACCCGTGAGGTCTGCTTATACTCCCCCTTCGTGATTTTCCGTGAACCTCTCCCCCCCTATCGAACCTCGCGTGATTTGTGCACAAGCCGTGAGTACTAACGTTAACGTAATTATTTTAGTAACATTTTCACAATTTGGAGTTGCAAAGTCTGTTCACGGTTAGCTTATACAGACTTAAGTTATTGTCGTAAATAGCTCATTCATGCATGTTTTAGGTTAATCTTTACGTATAAGTTTGCTATTTTTACTTTTGTGTATATCATGTTTTACTTTGTGTGCGTATATTATGTTAATGAATTGCGTGGAATGTTATGTATCTAGTTATAAGTCTAGGATCCATGTTCCTTTCATACGTGCTAATAATTAATGAGATTGGCAGAAATAAATAAAACTGACTCTGCATGTAATACTCACTAGTTCGAAGGTACACACGGCCGGCAATTTCCCTATATAAACCCGAGCCGTTTGTAGCTTATTCAGAGACTTCAGAGAGCTTAACTCAATCACTTGCCTGAACACTCTCCAGTAAATAAACTCAAATATATATATGTGTTTTTATTTCACACAACACATATACCGGTACATGGAGGTATAGCGGACTTCGAGACAGCACAGCGGCCGGCGCGTTCCAGATTGCCGAGTTCTACGCTTCACCCAACGAACCCCTCATCACTAAAGTTACAGTCTACGCTCCACAGTTATGTTACCTATACACATATCATAAACCCTCTATGAGTGTTCAAAAACCGCAAATTACGTCCAGTATAAAAGTTAACTGTTTTGTTACAACGCGCGCGCGGTGCACCATATCTTTTGTTAATGTTGTTCTGATTGAACTGAATGGACTGCGAATTGAATAGGCACTGAGTGAAGGAAATACTGACCATTAAGGTGACATTTGGATTCAGATTGCACTAGAGTTGCAGTGGTAATATTGCAAAGCAACGCTACATGGTGCAGCTTGAATCCGAATGGCACTTTTATCTAATATAGCTGGTTAAACCACTTTGTCAGTAGAAAAGGCGCAAAATTAAAATTTTCTATGGGACGATTACCCTTCGCGCCTACATTTTTTATTTGCCGCTTTTTTCCTACTGACGGAAATGGCTTTACGGACTATATTTATATTTTGTTATAATCACGGAACAGATGGGTTTCCACTAGGTACTTAAGGCCTGTGCACACCGGCTGCGTGCGGCGTTGTAGTATCCTCTAGCGGCCCACCATACAAGGAAAATTGGCAATCTAATTTGAATCGACCGTATTAGAAAATAGAGTTGAATTTGTTTTGTTTTAAAATCTAACTAAACAAAATAAAAACAACTCTATTCCATTTCATTAAGATTTAAATTTCATTGGAGGTAATTTGTACTAGTATTAGGACATTGAACCCCAAGAGGTTAAACATATCCTTCTGAGAGACGGCACACCGCTTGCGTGACGTGTGCGTGTACGGCTGCAACATTTTAGTGCACGTCACGCACACGTAAGCCGGTGGGCACTGGCCTTTAGTTACCACAAAGTTGTCACCAGTCGGTTTTTCGTATATATTCAATATACGTCTCATATATCAGAATCCAGAAACATTCAGTATGGCCTTACCTATACTTTTTTATATGTAACCTTTAAACTTAAAATTTACCTACTATGCTGAAGCAATCGACATCAAAGTAAAAGTGATTTAGTTAGTGATTGAAAATTTAGTTAGTGGAAAACGTTTTCTCTCGAAATGGGAATTTCATCAAGAAAGTGTAGACGTACTATAATTATTGTCAGTAGATTCTGCCCTCTTAACATCGTGCAACGTGTAAGGTTTCTTAAAAAAATAGACAGCGACGTCTTTTATTTCTGCCATGGTGCAGTAGTAACGCTACATCAGCAATGCTGCTGCTGTCAGAACCAGAATATGACATTAATGAAAAAAAATCTTTATTCAAATCGTACTCAATCGTAAATAAATACACATTGCTGCGTCACTGTCTGAATCGCCTGAAAATAACTAGAATGTAAAGATTGTTAAATACTTACGATGTGCGGATTTAGCTAGTAATGGTGTCACCAGCAAGGTGAGTATAGCCAAAATTTTCACTTTGAGCGCCATCTTTCTTTATTACCCTCCTTAATGGACGAATAAGCAATATGTGATGGATGTGACTTATTTAAAGAAGAAAAATCCATAACATTTCATTATAACATTAAATCAATCGTGAGACATTCTATTGTTCATAAAATTTTAGTCGTGCGCCAATAAATTTGTTATCAGCACGATTTGAAGAAATAATTAGTTGACCAAGCGAGCACGAAGCGTCTTAGTTTGAGCGGGTCAAATTCCTATCATATCGAAGCAGTTATGCATCGCTCCCATACATGACCCAAAAATTATGAGCTTCATCACATATGATCTTTGAGTAATTCTAAGATTGTCTGCTGCTGTCTGTCATTCTAAGCTGTCTGGGAGGCAATAAGAAGCGTGCGTCTAGTCGGGGAGGGCGGGGTACAAAGATGGCCGCCACCCGTCATCTTTAAAAAAAAAAACTATTCTGGTCCTGGTGGCTACTAGGGCAAGTTTGGTATCATTTTCGTATACCCCGCCCTCCCCGACTAGACGCACGCTTCTTATTGGCTCCCAGACTAGAAAAGCTTAGAATTACTCAAAGATCATATGTGATGAAGCTCATAGCTAGATAATTTTTTTTGGATCAACTTCATAACTGCTTGCACTATACTATATACAGGGTGAAATTTAAATCACTGGCCATATTCATTCCCGGCACTAGGTTACACTTAAGGAATCTATTTAGCGAAAAAAAAAGAGTACACTTTTTTTAATTTTCATTTTTCAATTTTTAAATATTTTCCACGAGTCGTGGTCACCCTATTACCACAAATGTAAACAAACCTAATAGTAGGTTTTAACAACAACATCAGCAAAACCCTTATCTGACCTTCACTAAACCTTATAGACGTTGCAATAGGGTCCACACAGTTAATGTTGGCGATGGTAGGCAGGTTTATCAATTTCGAGGGTAGTCTAAACTAAACCATTCCGCGCTAGCGGTAAACATAACGGTAAGCATAAATGATTAGTCACTCGCCAACCTTAAAATAATAATCGCGCGCGTACTAATGTTTTCGAACCGGGAATATTACGAAGTGGTACGGTGTTATTTATTAAGTGGTGAGTGTTTACGTGGTGCACAAAGATTATACGAAATGGAATCCGTTCCACGCCTTCGCAGACAAGGATTGAATCCAAGAGTACCATCTCGTGGGACTTTCGTTAATTGCGTCGATTTTTAATCAAATGTACGTAAGTTGATTCATTTTTTTAAATACGCCTGAATGCAAAGATTCCTGACCTAGTTTTTACTCATTGTTTTTAAGCCACGGACGTTTTGTTAATAATCATTAGTCAGAAATAACATTTTAGATTAAAAATGGGTTGCCTTTGCATTTTGACGGTTCTAAGCTCGTTAATATGAAAGGAAAAATTAGCAACTTATGTAGGTAATCTCGCTGCAATAGGGTTCATAATTGGTGACGCGATTGCAAACAGCGGGAGGGGCGGGGTGTCAATGACCTTAACTGATAAGAGAGAAGCGGGTGTAGTGGGTAGTTGTCGGTTCACCATAACGTACGAGGTTTTTAGGACAACTTGATGATGAGTTATTTCGAAAAAAATGTACTGAGCGGTATTAAAAGAAAAAACACGTGTTTAATATTTTTTCGAGTTCTTTCGGTTGTTTCAATTTGGCCAGTGAATTAAATTTCACCCTGTATAGGTCGCATTTCCCCACCGATTCTCGTGAAACTTTGTGCGCAAGCTCGATAGTTATGTTTTTATGTCGATTGTTTTTTTCCAAAATGGCAGAGGGGATGGGGGTTCGCGAGGACTACAGGTCGCAGAGTCACGAGTAGTATTCGTATTAAATGCGATTTCTTCCTGTTATATCTACACGGTTAAACTACTAAACCGATTTAGATGAAATCTAATACCTTTAAACAAGCAATTCTTTAAAGGTATTAGATTTCATCTGCTTTACTTATTTATATGTTTATTCATTATAGACGGTCTGCGGTATATATATATTGGGGATCTCGAAAACGGCTCTAACGATTTCGATGAAATTTGCTATATGGGGGTTTTTGGGGACGATAAATTGATCTAGCTAGGTCTTAAGTCTTTCTCTGGAAAAACGTGCATTTTCGAGTTTTTATATGTTTTCCAAGCAAAGCTCGGTCTCCCAGATATTTATACTTAAATTAGGCATCAGATTACGAATTAATCAGTTAACATTCGTGAGAGACAGACGTTCATGAGACAACTGATCGATCGGAATTTTAATAACATATGTGCGAAGTAAATCACTGTAATTCAGATTATGAATTTGTACAGTCAGCAATACTATTCACTCACCACCATTGTATACAAACTTCTATGCAAGGGGATTCACTTTTCTCTGCAGCTAGCTGTACTATGAATGAAATGAATTCAGAATCAGACAAGGACTATGTGAGGCCAGCCTTATGGATAAACAAAAATCAGTCTTACCAATTTATTCCCTTGTACTTTCACTATGCATTATAGTTTTTAACCAACTTCAGAAGGAGATTATCAATTTGACAGTATTTTTTTGTATGTTTATTACCTCAGAACCGATTTGGATAAGTAGGTCCCATACAAGGCCTGTTCACTACCTAAGAAAGTTATGTCCCCAAATAATTGCACATGTGTGCGCCTGAAGCTTCTATGTGTGCGTTGGCCTCCGAGAAAAAGTTGCGAGTAATAAAAATAAAAACATTTTTCTACAGCAACATTGCTCCCAACTCTGATTTAAATTATCACGAATTTTATACATAATTATTAATTAATCATAAAACGGGACTTAAAACGCTTAAAACTTAATTACACGCGATTAAGTTTTATAATGAATATTTGCTTCCAACTGTCTTTATCAATGTTCATAAAATATATGGAGGGTAGGTACGTCTACCCACCATAATAAAAAAATATATTTGTCAATGACTCTGTCCAACTGCTGTGGTTAAAGTTCATAACGAAAATTTTATTTATTAAATCTTTAAATAATAAATACAACGTAGCGGTACAACCACTTAAGACTGTAAGTCTGTACCTACATAGATTACAGCAATGCACATAGAAAATGTGCTAAATGCGGAGCAACGGCTGTTGAAGCAGCCAGAGTGAAATTTATACAGCTTTAGTGGGTTCAGAAGGAACCGAGTCATAACGCATCTGGAAAGCGTATTAATTAACCGTGAAGAAATGTATGAATACAAGTTAGAAATCTGTGTAAAATGCCGTGTGTAAAGTGTAGTGTATCTGTGTGTAAAGTGTAATAGGTAGGCATGCCTAATGTTATTTGTATAATACTGAAAACTTTGTGAATGCGCTTTATTAATGTCTATTTTTTATTAAGTTGCCAGTTGCCAGTTTTCAGTGTATATTTCTACCAGTAAAACATTTTTTTAATAAATAATACAATATTATAAATATAAACATGCCTTTTATTTAAATCAATTGATAATACCACAAACAAGGGTTTATTTGCATCTTTCATATATTTCGTGATATGAAGATAACAATAAATATGTTTATTAACAGAATTACTATATTTACTATATACAGTCGACTCTCGTTAATTCAAACCCGCGATAATTCGAACCTCTCTATAATTCGAAGTTATCACGAGTTCCCTAGAAAATATCTTTATATTTCGAAATTATTCAATACATTTTTAAGCACTTGGTAATTCGAACAAAAAAATCATCGCTACGTAACAAAACGACGCGTTAATTCGAACTCATAGGCGTCAAACATTCGACAATTCAAAGTTATCGGATTGCAGAGGTAAGTGTAAGTACCCTACATTTTTAGACAAGTTCAAGTTCATCGTTGCACTAGCATTTGTTATTGTAAAATCATTTCCGGCACTAGGTATTTCTGATTAAAAAAAAAGTTTTTGATTAGTCTCGGCAATGTGCTTTGAAGCAAACTAATATTAGAGACTTCTTCCCAAAGACTAATAATTAATTCACATTATGTATGTGCATGTAAATATGTAGGTACCTATCTCTAACCTTTCGATATTGTAAAAAAATTGCAGTTAATAAATCTTAATTGATTATTACTCAATAATTCGAACTTTCATACTTTTTCTCTCAAAAATTTCGAACTATTTTATATTTCAAACTCTCGATAATCTATACATATAATAAAGCTGTAGAGGGTAGAAAACATACATGGGTGTACATGGAAGATATTTGAAAAAAAGTTGGCTGGGGATACTTAGAAT
This sequence comes from Cydia fagiglandana, assembly GCF_963556715.1. Classification (NCBI taxonomy): domain Eukaryota; kingdom Metazoa; phylum Arthropoda; class Insecta; order Lepidoptera; family Tortricidae; genus Cydia; species Cydia fagiglandana. Next base: position 12,472,842 of record NC_085932.1, read on the forward strand.
CGATAACAGAACACGTTCCAACTGTTTTTAGAATTTTTGTCTGTTTGTCTGTTTATCTGTTTGTCTGTTTATTTGAACGCGCATCACGTGAAAACGGCTGAACGGATTTTGATGCAAACTTTACTAATCTGTCGAGAAAATCTTCGGCCAGGTTATAGGCTATAAAAATTCAACCCTTACAAGGGGGGGTAGCCACAACACTCGCTTGATTTAAGTTTGCCCCTGAATCTTATAGCGCTACTTAGGAAGGAGGGGCAAACTTTTTTCAAATATGTGCTACCACTATTGAGTACCCTGGTAAACTAACAGATGGCGCTGAATTTAATACGTAGTGACATGAATAGCCACCGAGGAAGGTTTTGCCAAATTAACTCTAAGTTTAGATGACCCCTCATCTAAACGTACGGACATCAACAAATTTAATTGAATAATTATATCGATTTAATAATGGGTATACAACAAAATTAAACGACAGTAAATTAATTACCCCTCATTGCACAGTGACATCTTTTTCACGACTACCCAAAAAAAGTGAGAGAGAGTGTATTGTGTTTTCAGCGTTCGTGTTTGTATGTAGGTATATATTTATTTTTCTGGGTTTGACTCTCTCTCACTCTTTTGCGGTTCGGCGTTAGGTCTTACGCGAGGCCTTCTGCCTTACGGCAAAGTTGATCTTCTGCCTTAATTACACTTTGGGCGTGGATCCAAGCTTTCCTCTTTCGCGGCTGGGCCTACTGCCTTGCTCACACTTCGCCAATTCAATTCTCTTGGTCAATTCCAAGCTCTGCTTTCTTGCATCTTTTATGCATGAAAAGAACTTCGCTGAAATCCTTAAATATCGAGCCCTAAGCTAGGCTGATAGAAAACTGTCCCATCCCTTCTTTGTATGAAATCCTGGATTCGCGCCTGGTTGGGACTAAAAGTAAAATTGCGTTTTTTATATCGAAAATTGTCGCGCTCGCTTCGCTCGCGATTTTAATATCTTTCTAAGGCATGATAAAGTCGGGTGGCGACTGCAGCAGCATTACTCTGTTGCAACGTTACTGTTAATTTTCGTCATAAAATGATGTGACCGATTTCCATACTAAAATTAAAAATGTACAACTGTCTATCATACTGCGTTTTTATATCGAAAAATTTTCGCGCTCGCTTCGCTCGCGTTTTCAATTACATTCTACCCTAAGATATGATGAAAGTGACATTCGGGTGGCGACTGCAGCAGCATTAGGTACTCTGTTGCAACATTACTGCTGCGGCACTGTCAATTTTCGATATAAAATAATGTGACTGATTTCCATTCTCAGCTGTAATGCGGCAATGAACACTCAATTTACCAAAAAAAAAATGTAATCTTAATGACCCTAGGGAGAGGGGGCACCATGGTCTAGAAATGCTTAGGGCATTAAAATATCTTAATCCGGCACTGCTTCGGACTTAACCCGACGTACGTGTCGCGCTGTACGCGTTCCAAAGCCGGGAGCCTTCGGCGCCCTCATACTAAAAGAATCTGGCGTAGCCCGACAACGTGGCGCGCTGCACGCGGTCCAAAGCCAGGCGACTTCGACTTTCTCATACTAAAAGAGACGTACGTGACACGCTGTATGGTTACCAAAGCCGGGCGCCTTCGGCGCCCTCATACTCAAAGAGTCGGGCATAGACCGACGTACGTGACACACTGTGCGTGTTCTAAAGCCGGGCGCCTTACTCAAAGCGTCGGGAGTAGACCGACGTACGTGACACGCTGTACGCGTTCCAAATCAGGGCGCCTTCGGCGCCCTCATACTAAAAGTCAGGCGTAGACCGACGTACGTGACACGCTGTACGCATTCCAAAGCCGGGCGCCTCCGGCGCCCTCATACTCAGAGCGTCGGGCGTAACGTACGCGTTTCAAAGCTGGGCGTCTTCGGCGCCCTCATACTAAAAGAGTCGGGCGTAACCCGACGTACGTGACACGCTGTACGCTTGCCAAAGTTGGGAGCCGAAGGCACCCTCATACTCAAAGCATCGGGCTAAGCCCGACGCACGTGGCGCGCTGAATGCGGTCCAAAGCTAGGCGACTTCGACTTTCTCATACTAAAAGAGTCGGGCGTAGTCGGACTACTACAAATCGCGCTCTAAAAAGTATGAAACAATAACATAGAATTATTTTAAGAAATTATCATGCAGGAAATTATAAATGTTATAATTTTTGAATAAAAAAATACAGCGTTATGTAATTTACTATTTTTTATATATTTAGCAGCTTACTGACATAAACCGAATTCCACGCGGGCGGAGCCGCGGGCACAGCTAGTTCGTAATACTTTGAAAGTCCCCTGAGTTTCGAATTAACGTGAGTCGACTGTACCTATAATACCAATACCCGCCAGGCTAAACCGGTTGTCAACTTTAGTGTTTGGTACACAAAGAAGGCGCTACTAGTATAAACGTATAAACGTTTGGGGACATTTTTTTGTATGGAGTTATCGTTCTTCTCCTAGTGAGTATTATATTCTTTGGTCCCATATTTTATCTTCATCGTTAAGTTTGTTAAGCAAAAACATTTTTGTAGTTCTGATGATGGATTCCATGAGGAATTGAGGGTGCTCTTGAAATCTTGATGGATTCAGATCCTTTAATTTGTATTCGGCATTTACCCGTCTACATCTAGGTTTCTCCAAAACTGGGAAGGTAATGTCAGAAGTGATGATGATGCAACACCTAACATTACCCAGCCAGTGCTGGGTACACTTAGAAGTGAAAGTAGGTACGGGTAAATGCCGAATACAGATTAATGTTGTTTAAATTTTCGGACTTTACCTTAAAGGCTCGGGTATTGACGGGTAATAAAATAGAAAGAATAGAATAGTATTTATTCGAATTATTCGTAAGCACAAACAATCGAGACAATACATAATAAAAAAGAAATCTCAAAACATGATCAAAGCTGACCTTACAGCTCTGCTGCTAGAGATATGATGCTTGATAGCATAGATACTAATGTCAAATCTGATGATGCTGATGATCTAACATCAGATGTTGAAGATGACAGTGGATTCTTGGGTGAAGAAGGATGGGACGCATCTTCTGAATAATGAGAGCAACTGATTCTGTTAAAAGTTGATATGTAAATTCTATTCAAAATTAATTATATGATCTTAATCGAGCTACCAAGATGGTAAAATCAGTCCAAAATAAATTAGTTTAGTATATTAGGCATATTTAAGTATAAAAAATGTAAAAAATATAAAAAATAATTTTGGCCAGCTTTTTGGGTCAAATACCCCTATGTGCGCGCGTGAACACATAACAGCAGCAGAAAATATGCCTAATTGCGCGGTTTTTTGTAGTAAAAGAGGTCTGGGGCAACAAATTTACAAAAAGAAGTTGTTACTTTACATATGTAATATTTATTTTACATATCATACGTTTAATTACATTTAAACACAATTATTATATTTTAGTCTCATGTAATTGTTGGATTTATTGATTTTGCTCGCCCAGTACAAATTGCGGATCGGTCGAGCGACAAATCCGACTTCTTATCTCTCAGAGTACATCGACGAAAATGTGTTACCTAGTGTGCGTGTTGTGACACTTGTCACTCGCCCGTACACAAAAAGATATCGAGGTTTGCAAGATTTGTCTTTGACGTGTGTCATTTTCTATGTATTTGTGTCGTCATTACAGATTGGATTTTGTATGTGTGTGAGAAGTGCGACTGTGTGCACCTTTCCCCCCGCAAAAAATGGCAGAATGATTTGTACGGTAAGATATCGTTTGGGCCCCTCCCTTCCGATGTGTCGGAAGCCGGTGTTGCTCGAAGATCCATAGTAGGTCATTGACATAATAGTCATTTCGTATAATATATGCACATTTACATATTTATTTATTATTACTGATTCGTTATTTTTAAAACTTTAAACGCACCAAAGCACTTATGTGGTAGGTATTATATTAAAATTAACACGTTCGCAACGGCAAAGAATTTTTAAGACTTTCCCTGGGCACGGCACAGGGTCTGTTAGATCCGATGCATGACTTTATTCTATGGCGTTAACGGGTCGATAATAACCGTTGGGTATTCTCTTAATTAATTGTTATTATCTACGTTTTTACGATGATTTATGCATATATTTTTTAAATAACATATTCTTTGATAGTCAACCTAGTCACTATTCAATTCGTAGGTAGATTCATTTTAAAATGAAAATGCTGGACAAAAAACAATTTGTCGGATCTCTTACACCCGATATCCGCACTGGCTGTTCAGATTGTCGATATTTTTGTAGTGTTGGGGGTAGAAATAAAACATCGATATCGAAAAATATTAATTTTAATATGGTGATAGACTTATGTGATACCTACTAAAGACAATATTGCAATTAGTGAACAATTTGATGGTAGGTAGATGGTAGGTTGATGGGCTTGTGTAAATATTATTGGCAGATATGTAACGCTTACCAATAATTATCCTCCTGGCAGTTACATCTTCTTTGTTCTTTTTAACCGTTTCATGTTCGTTTTCTTGTTTTTCACTAAAAAAACAATGTTTTTCTCGATCGCTTCATGATCGATAATTCACTAATTGTCACACCCACACACTTGGACTGCACTGGCTCAACTAGACTTTCATCTAGTACGGCTATCGGGTCATCGGGCATCGGATCTTGACGACCCGATGGCCGTACCAGATGAAAAAAATTTTCGCCCTGGTCGGCATGGGGTCGAAAGTAACCGATACGTATTTTATTACCTATATTGCTTATATTCCAGTAGACATTGTCAAAACACTACCTATCCTTTTTTTACTCTTGCTACATCCAGAGATATCTATCCCGCACCAGCGTACGGAACAGCAAATTATCTCTCGCACCGAAGGAAAGTTCTACAACGGTTACATTCGACCCGATGCCGTAGTGAACGTGTATGAGATAACAGATATCATATCACATCTATGCACTTTAAGAGTTTCCTGTAAAATACACCAGCACCTCTGCAAATGCCAACATCATGTCATCATGAAGGTTGTCTGGAAGAGATCGCTGTTTAGCGATAAGTCCGCCTGTTGTTACCTACATATTTGTACCTGTTCATACTTTTGTACCATTTCTTTTGTAGTGTGCAATAAAGCATTTTATTATTATTTGTATGTCTTTTCCATATCTCGGGACCATGGGGTCCCGGACCTTTGGGAGGCGTACGTGGGGCCGAAGCCAACAGCGCAGAGGCCCTTTAAGACACTTTAATCTAAAAGCAAGGGATACACGTGGCGGATACTATCCCCGAACGCACAATATGATACATCAAGAGATGGTCCCCGCCAGGTGCAAAGACTATTGCAGTGCAGCACTTTTGTGCTGCGATGGGAACTAAGGTCATGGGCTATAGATTTGAAAGTTGGATGGACTGGATAATGGGCTATGGGAGAGACTAGCGGACACCTGCCGTGACAATCAGTCTCAAAATTGTATAAGACAGGTGGTGACTCGCCAACTCATTGAGTGGGCCCCGCAATGGCCGCACGCACAGTGCGACAACAGGGCAACACTTTGGAGCGGCTGTGAGGTTGTCGAGAGGTGAGTCTGCGGTAGCCAGATCCCGGTAATCCGTTCAAGGGCCGCCGGCGTTATGACATTTTACACTTCCAACCTGGAGCATAGGTCCCGCTCTTGCGACTCCACTCTGGCCGGCCGGTGAAGGCAAGCACAGAGGCGAGGGCCAGATGACAGGGCCCTCTGGAATAGGGGTCCGCGGTGTCGCCACTCACCGTCAGCTCGCCACAAGCTGCCCCCGCGGGGTTATTATTATTATTATTATCATTTGACTCCAATATGATGCGATTAAGTTAAGAGCAGCTCTGGTGGGAGCACTGGCGCCGCGCGCGTGCGTGCACCGGTGCCCGCGAACGGGCGCCGCCGCCGCCGCGCAGGCGCCACGCCGCCCGTGCAGGCGCCACGCCGCCCGCGCCGCAAGCGCCGCCCGGCCCGGCACGCTCGCCGCGACATTCGCCCTTGGCACTTGCAGTTCCATTCGGCGCGATTCGGGAAACGAATTAGTGCAGCACTAGATATGAAATAGGAAAGATATGTGACGTTCCACGGCAAAAGGTACCTTATGGCGGCTGGCTCTTACTCTATTATTAACGCGGTTCCAATATTCAGCAGGGGGAATGGTACCTTTTTCCGTGGAACGTCACATATCTTTACTAATTTCATATCTAGTGAATCTCTAATTCATTTCTCGAATCGTGCCGATTCTCTCAAGTACGGTTGCGCCATCTACTTTATTGTGAAGTACCTACATATTATTATTTGACGGTAATGTAGCAGCTTTGGTCTAGTCTAGTCGTAGTAGAAGTGGTGTAGTGTTTGAAATATTTGGCAGAATTTTCTAAGCGACACTTGCTCCATACTACTAACCCAGGTTTAAACGGTTAACCCTGGGCTAGTGAATGGTGTAAGTGGCCCTAAGTGTTAGGGTTGTCTGACAAATAATATTATGCGAAAAGCAGTACGTTAAAAGTAACCTGTACAGACGACAACGGTTTCACTCACTTGATTTTTTTTAAATGTGTCAGTTTAAAATATGTCTCACGAACGTTAATATCGACGTTAAAAGTACTTCTACCAAATGATGTTTCTATCAAGTAATATTATGCAATACAAAATTAGAATTTTCTACTACTTTAGGCTACTTTAGTCAACCTCAGTACTTTAAACAACTTTCTGCAACACATTAGTTAATCATTTCTTCAACCAAAAACGTCACTCTTGACACTGACAAATCCGATCCATATCGAATGCAGATTGAATTGTATTGCAGTCACCGTTTGAGGAGTACAATCTATGTTTTAATTATTTGCTCGTGTTACAGGCCACACCCGGTATACAGTATGTATCAGAACGAAAGGCCAAGAAAGATACCTATTAATGTTTAGGTCATACTGAGCAACTTTTACTATGGGACCAACCCCGAAAATGCGGAAATAAATGACTCTCCCTTAGGAAATTTCAACATCAGACTAGCAAAATGTCTGAAACATCCAATTTTTTTCCGCGTTTTCGGGGTTGATCCCATAGTAAAAGTTGCTCAGTATGACCTAAACATTAATGGGTCTTTCTTTGCCTTTCGTTCTGATACATAAAGTGCACTTATCTAAGAAATAAATGCAAAACTTCCAGTGCGAACCGAAATCTGTTGTTTTCGTGGCGCCATATTGATTATTACTAATTAATTTACAATGACACTTATGTCCATTTTTTTTTCTACAAGAAAGGAGGGTAGGTCGACAATAGATGGCAGAATTATTTTGTTGGGTAATAAAGTGAACCTGCTAGATTTTTTAAAGTTCCATGAATCACGGGTGTTAGTACCCCCTCCTTACTAGCACCCCCTAGTAGGGATTGCAAATCCGAATCTATTTTACAAAATCCGGATTTTCGGATAATTTTCACGCCGAAATCCGAACTTCGGATAAAATCCGGATTTAGGGAATGTTTTCTTGGTACCAGGAATAAATTAAAAAAAACGACTTTCTAATAAGAAATTAGTCTTTTTATTTACTGTAATAGTCTTATGCAATGGCGTAGCTAGGTGGGGGCAGCGGGGGCGGCCCGCCCCGGGTGTCACCCATTTAGGGGTGACACCGGACCGTGAACCTGATGTTCATCTATAAAAATTCGTAAAACTGTGGCAGATTGCACAATCGCCATTAAGGAAATAATATACAACATGCCCACGAGGAACCCGAGAGATTTTGACAGTGTAATATTTAAAGACTAAAATGTCCTATAAACTGTTTTGGAATTCGCCTAGTTTCAGAGCCCATGTACCACCAGCCAGCTAAAAAAAACATCTTTTTAATTTTAATTAGTGTAAAATGTTTTTTTGATGGCGATGTTGTTACTATGGGACCTAGTCCAAATATCCTTATTGATAGTGTAAAAAAAAACCGGGCAAGTGCGAGTCGGACTCGCGCACGAAGGGTTCCGTACCATAAAGCAAAAAAAAAACGGAAAAAAATGCAAAAAGAAAACGGTCACCCATCCAAGACAGTACTGACCACGCCCGACGTTGCTTAACTTTGGTCAAAAATCACGTTTGCTGTATGGGAGCCCCACTTAAATCTTTATTTTATTCTGTTTTTAGTATTTGTTGTTATAGCGGCAACAGAAATACATCATCTGTGAAAATTTCAACTGTCTAGCTATCACGGTTCGTGAGATACAGCCTGGTGACAGACAGACGGACGGACGGACGGACAGCGAAGTCTTAGTAATAGGGTCCCGTTTTACCCTTTGGGTGCGGAACCCTAAAAGTGACAAGTACACTTTGCAAAAACTAGGTTTTACAAAAAAAAATTAAATTCTTTTTGAGTGATACTTTTACAAATAAATAGCATTTATATTTTATCTACAAATACGTACAAATAAATCGAAAAAATATATTTTATTCGCGAAATTGACGTAATCTCTTTTAATATATTTTCCTTCTTTTGGCCTTGGAAATGCGTGGTTAAAATCTCCCGGGTTCCTCGTGGGCACCTGGTATGGAGCAATAATATGTTGGCGCCTCGTAGGGTATTTTATTCAGAAAGGTTTTTTATTATTATGTGATTATTTCTGTAATTGAGAAACCATGTCACTGTTTCTAATTAATTTCTTCCACATCTTACAATTGGCAATAAAAGTTTTTGAATTTTTTTATAAATTAATATAAATTATTTGTATATCTTTCACGGGCCAATGACTCGGACCTTTGGGAGGCGTGCGCGGAGCACAAGCCAACACGTAGATGCCCTTTTAGCCGGGTACTGACTGAGCGAGTAGCCTCGCCAGGCAGCCTCGTGAGGCAAATCCTCGGTCAGTCAGGACGTGCCTCGCCCGAGGCAAACGCATGTTCGGCCTCGGCCGAGCACGCCTCGGCCTGAGCCGAGCGTTGTCGATTTTTTGTCCATGCTCAAAGGCACCTCAGTAAGTTTGCCGCGCTCACTCAAGACGGTTGTGTTTTGCCTCGCTTGTTCGCCGCATGTTAGCGCCATGGATAAAGAACAGTGCCTTAAATTGATACATCTATATGGTGAATATAGACGTTTATAGGATGCAAAATGTCCCGATTATACTAATAGAGGACTAGAGGGCTTTTCCGCGCGCGGCAGCCTCGTGCAAAAAATCCTACTGACCGAGGCTGCCTCGCGCGGCATTAGTCCGACCGTCCGAGGCTGCCTCGCGGGGCTGCTCGCTCAGTCAGTTACCCGGCTTTTGTTGCACGAGCCTGCCGCGCGCGGAAAAGCCAAGCCACGGTGACGCCTGAGCCCAAACATCGAACACTCAGTTTAACGTGAAGTCACACAGACACCGCGCTTGTCATGAGGCTGTTCAAGGCCCAAGGTCAGTGAGTGAGCCAGGCAACCCCCCCCTCTACTCGCTTGACGCGTATTTGCAGTAATCAGAACATTTTAACGGTGCAAAAGGCAATTGTATAATAGTTTAACAAAAAATCCGAAAATTCGGATTTGGGTTTAAAAATCCGGATTTAGAAACGGATTGAAAAATTGGCGGATAATCCGGATTTTCGAAGTTCGAATAATCCGGATTGCAATCCCTACCCCCTAGCATCCCCTCGAAAACGTAAAACTGGAGTATAAGAGCGCCTTAACCCTTATCATGGCTATATAAATCATTGCAGACTTGGTCTAATTCTAGCAATCAATTTCGGGCAAGTAGGTAGAGAAAATAAGGAAGAATTAGCAAACCTAACTGTATCAAAAATGGCTATAAACCATATTTTGGAACAAAGTTCCATATCGCACGGTATGGACTTGGCAGATGGAGGCTAGGCGAAAAAAAGTATAAGAGTTTTCTGTCACGACTCTTCCTTCACTTCGTTTCAACCGAGAACCCAACATAGACCACTGATGTGCCGGATCCAAGCTGTTGTACAACCCGTCAAAGTCCCTTTTCGTCGTCGCTTTAATTTTCAAAAAGCTGACTGGAGCGAGTTTACTAACCAAGTAGATAAAAACGTGGACGGACTGCTACCAAGGGCGTCGGAGTACGACAAATTTTTAAAACTCCGAACCGTGTCGTGTCAATGCATACCAAGGGGATGCCGTGTACATAATATTCCGGGACTTAATCCTACCTCTGAGGCTCTGAAGGCCTACGAAGCACTATACTGTCAGGACCCTTACTCTGAAGAGACTATCTCGACGGGCGAAGATTTGATGCGCGAAATATCGGCTAACAGAAGGGAAAAATGGTGCGAAGCTGTGAGCAATATCGATACGACCCATAATAGCAAGAAAGCATGGTCAAGCTTGCGCAAACTCACCGGTGAATCGCCTCCACCAACGAACCCAGGCCAAGTCTCCGCTAACCTGGTAGCTACACAACTTCTGCTTAACGGCAAACCCACTGGCCGCGTGCCCAAATCGACACCGGTACCCGTTAACCATCAGACTTGCACCAATCTCAACAAGCCCAACCCACCACGAACTCGAGACTGCCATGAAGTCACAAAAATGGTAAAGCTGCTGGCATTGACGACCTGACCGTGGAGCAGATCAAACATCTTGAGCCGAAAGCCAGGAACTGGCTCCTGGAACTGTTTAATAGGGGTCTATATTGTTTCCCAAATAGTTTTAAGTCATAATGTATTGTTAGTCCGAATTTTCGTTAGTCATAATTGATTTTTCTCAAAAACGCGTAACTTTTCAGGATTGCCATAAAACAAACCTAACCTAACCTAACCCATCTATAGAATAACCTTCCAAAAATCCTGAACAGTTAACGGTTTCAGTTTTATGACTAGCGATAATATGACAAACAATACATTAATTTATGACTTAAAACTTTATGGGAAACAAAGGGACCCCGTTTAATAGCTATCTGTCGTCACTCAAAATCCGAAAAGCATGGCGCAAATCGAAAGTGATCGCACTCCTCAAGCCAGTCTTACCTTACCATATCTTTGCTATGCCACACTTATAAGCTGCTAGAGCGATTACTCCTAAACCGCCTTGTCCCTATTATTGAACCGCAACTAATACAAAAACAAGCGGGATTCCGCCCGGGAAAGTCATGCTCGAGTCAAACGCTAAAGCTAGTACAACACATAGAGGACGGGTTCGAGCTTGGCTTGGTTACAGGAGTGGTCTTTGTGGATCTAACAGCCCCATACGACACTGTGAATAAACAAAGGCTGCTCTTAAATGTTAAGGATATGACGGGTGATGCTGGATTCACGAACGTTCTTCGCGAACTGCTCCACAATCGCCGATTTCAAGTACACCTACAATCTGAAAAAAGCCGCTGACGCTCGCAAAAAAATGGTCTCCCGCAGGGTAGTGTGCTAGCCCCGATGCTGTTTAACATGCACTGTGTGTTCTGTAACAGGAGCAATAAATTAAACTGTAGGCTGTACTCCTCAAACTGACCAACATAGTGCCATGCCTTATGGGAAACGGTCGCAGAGATAGTTCAGAGCCGGAAACCGCTACCAACTTTTAGTATGTTGTTGGGCATGGCATTGGGTCTCCAAAACTGCCGGGAGACGGCGGCGCCGGCCATCTACTTCAGCGGAATGACGTCATCAAAATGACTCCCGCTTCGTTGCGAATATTGCATACTGCACCCAAACTATGCATAGCACATACACGTGTGGGATATTAAATGAAAGCCAATTAAATAAACTTTATTTTATTTATACAAAGTGTACCAAAATATGCAACAGTTTAAGAGAAATTTACAAATAAATAAAAATTACGTAAAAAAATATTCGATTATTTGGGTTTTACAACCAAACCAAAAGTCGGACGATAAAACAAAGTACTACAACATTAAAGATGACGTCTCAAGCCATACACTGATATCAATAAAATCTAAATTGGACCAAATATGTGGAAATTATGCATCAAAATGTAGATATTTGCCCATACAAATGCATAAAAGTTAAAAAAATTCAAATTGGTCATTTTCAGGATAATCCGCATAAGCTCCTAGTATGTTATTAGCAATATGACGTGGATCCTAAAACTGCCGGGAGACCATCTCTGTTGTTCCTCAGTTACAATTAATGACGTCATATAAATAATCACTGCCGAATTTCGCAAAATGTAAATTATAGCTATACCACGAGTCTCACATACACATGTGTTACATGTAATGAAAGGTTATTAAATGAATTATGATTCACCTAAACATTATTTGTAAAAAAAATGTACGGTTTCAGAGCTAGAAACAACGAAATAACACTTTTTATGGAAAAAGTAGATATGTATCAATTTTATACCTAAACTAAAATCGTCATAAAAAATTTGCGTATAATATTTGAAAAAACAGTTATTCAACTATATATCACAATTTAAATTTTACATTTCCGACAAAAACTGTGGAAGTTCTGGAAAAAAAACTAAAGCGCCCCAACAATTCTACCTTAATGCGCTCATATTATGCAAAGAATAGTTCTAATTATCGAGTATTAAATGGATGAACATTACATAAAATACATGAAAACGACATTTTCGTATGGAACCATAATTAAAAAAAAAAAATTACTAGATGTAAGCAAAATACTGTTTCTTTAAGTACCTAATCCCCTCCTTTCAAAGTCGGTTAAAATATAGCTTTTGTGACCTGGGCTACAAAGACAAATAAATTGACACCTAATTTATCAAAATCAGTTCAGTACTTTCATGCAAACGGTACCTACACATGCACGCATAGATAGCAAATTCTGCCGTAGTCGGACAAAAAATTAAAATTCAATAATTAGACCTTTACTATTATGGCCTGGCGTGGCTTGGCATCGAACGTTGAAACCCTCAGGCCGTTGATGTTAGCAGACCAGAGGGGTGACCTGTATTTCGGAGGATCAGAGTGAAAATTCTGCCAGCCTTCTCAGCTCAGCCTTGACCCTTGCACCACTCAAGATTCCACTTTTATAAGAATACCCAACTGGCGCGAAGTGGCGCAGAATAGGGCAGAGTGACGCTCTTTTGTGTCAGAGGTCAAGATCCTCTTTGGGTCACTGAGCCAGTGATGTATGTATGTATGTATAAGGCTAATCGAGGCTTAAATATATAATTATGTATCGCATTAAGTGAACTGATACGGCATTACCAAGATAAGGCATTTTGTATTAGGCATATACCTACTTACTGGCATGTAACTTTACATTTCTTTAACCGACTTTGAAAGGAGGAGATTAGGTACTTAAAGAAACAGTATTTTGCTTACTTATCAAGTAAATTATTATTTTTTTAATTATGGTTCCATTCGAAAATGTCGTTTTCATGTATTTTATGTAATGTTCATTCATTTAATACTCGATGATTAGGGGTGTGTAATGTTTAATATAATTATAAAAAAACTATCATACATTTGTTATAACGCCATTTGATATATTATTGTATGTTATAATGTAATTTTTATCATACGTTTCCTTTAATATATTGTGATTTCATCTAAATTGTCATGATATAATGCCTAATGTGATATAATTTTCAAATATTATAAAGACATGTTTTATAATAACATTTGTTATATTATATTTTTGTATAACATAATACTTCATAAAATTTTATCAAGTATAAATACATATACTGTATAACCTTTTGTGTCATATTTCATTTACTGATAACGTAAAGTTTTACATACTTTTTATAACTAGTACGCAAGCCTACTGCTTTTGCTAGCTATTTTAACCTAGGGAGGTCACAGTTCTAACCTAACCTAACCAATTTTTTCACTATTTTCGTTCTGCGGGGGCCGCAGTTCAAACCTAACCTAAACCACTTTTTTGTTAGAGTATTTTATTCTACGGAGGGTCAAAGTTCTAACCTAACCTAACCCTCCTTTTGTTAGGTAGTTATTCGTTTATACATAAATAGTCGCAGTTCCAACCTAACCTAACCCATTTATGTCATGCAACTATTATGCCATACAAATAATTATGTGATGTCACTTGTTATAACAAATAATACACTTTAGAGTATTTAATCATTATGACAATGTATATTAGGGGAAGTGTAAATATACCTTATGATCATTATATCAATAATAACATTATGTATACCGTTAATTAGGTATTACGGTAGTATGCCATTTATTACGTTATTCCAAATAACGATATATCAAACTATATTATATGAAAAGTAATTATAACAAATGTAATGCACCCGATGATTAGAACTATTCTTTGCACAATATGAGCGCATTAAGGTAGAATTGTTGGGGCGCTTTAGTTTTTTTTCCAGAACTTCCACAGTTTTTGTCAGAAATATAAAATTTAAATTGTGATATATAGTTGAATAACTGGTTTTTTAAATATTATACGCAACATTTTATTGACGATTTTAGTTTAGCTATAAAATTGATTTACATCTACTTTTTCCATAAAAAGTGGTATTTCTTTGTTTCTAGCTCTTAAACCGTACATTTTTTTTACAAACAATGTTTAGGTGAATCATAATACATTTAATAACCTTTCATTACATGTAACACATGTGTATGTGAGACTCATAGGGGTCAGTTTCTGAACACGATTTTTTTTCTGTCCGTGATGAAAATCGCGGGTTAGCATCAAATAATACTTACCATTTTTTTTTTACATAAAGAAGCCACACTTTCACACCGGGTTCCATATGAATTCACTGATTAATTGGTTTTTAGAGTACACTTAAAAATACCTAAAGGCTCAAATTACTACTCCCGTGCCCTGTCCGGAATCTACTTTTGAGCATAATGAAAAATCCTACGAAAAATTCTACATTAGTATCACTAATTTAGTGTCAAATACTTAAATTAGGTGATATTTACTATCACTGAGCACATACACTATTAACTTCATTGTGGTAAATAACTCGTGATCGAAGTTTAAATTTTGTCCGAGCGCGCGAGTAAAATTTCGTCGGCAAAACTCAAAGGGCTCTCACAGCCGACGTCTGTATCTGAACTGCCTCGTGTCCCGCCTCACCTGTACTGGCAATATTCGGCTGATTCTCAAAGCAAGCGGATGTACGTCAAGCCGCGGCGTGTTCGAGCAAATCGCATAAGTATTTCGGAATCCGGGTGGGCGACAATTTTTTTCTAATTTCGATGCCCCTTATAAATTTTATTTCCCACATAGCTTTTTAAAAACAATTGTCATATTTAGGAGCCCTTTATGTATCTTTATGTAAGCCATAACATAACAGTTTGGTTAAACACGATTTAAATTTTTGGCGAATTTTTTTATTACGAATTCTAATTTCCGTGCCCTAATTCCCATAGAATATTTACCTAAAACAGCTGATTAAGTGGCACGGGAATTAGAAAGTACTACATTTATTGTCAACAAATTTTTAATTGGGGGCACTGTAAGTTAATTGGCAATGTTTACGTCATATTATTATTACATATATATATATTGGCATTGAATATATATTATATGTAATAATAATATGACGTATATCTTTCTATTTTACATTTAAGGAAATCTCAGAGAATGCACAAAAATCTATGAACGGTTTTTTAGTATAAGTACTATAGTACATACTTGACCCATACCCCGACCCGACCCGAATAACCCGGGCAATTTTAATTCGTAAGGTAAGGTGGGGTAAGACGACACTGGGGTAAGACTATCACTTGTATGGAATCCTCGTACTGTTAGTCTTGCGCCACCTTACCTTATTCATTTATCATATTATAATATTAAAATATTATATAAACATAAAACTATTTTTGGAATTATTACATATTATAATACCCGTACCTAAGGTTACATGAAACAAAATGAATCAAATTTACAATGGTTTTATTTTGTAAATTTGACAGCTGACAGCGTAAGCCGTATAAAGTTTAAATATCTGGGAGACCGAGTTTTGCTCGGAAAACATATACCTACCTAAAAACTCAAAAATGCGCGTTTTCCCAGAGACCTAGATCGATTTTTCATCCCAGAAAACGCCCATACATGATCAAATTTCATCGAAATCGTTAGAGCTGTTTCCGAGATCCCCGAAATATGTACAAGAATTGCTCGTTTAATAGATTAGTTGTTATAAATTAGCTTTTCTAATAGGTACAAGAAAAATTAAATATATCCTATTCTTACTATATTATAAATGCGAAAGTATCTCTGTCTGTCTGTCTGTTATCTCGTCACGCTTAAGCCGCTGAAACAATATCATCTTGATAATACATATTTGGTATGGAGATAGTTTGAGGCCTGAAGAAGGACAAAGGATCTGGGAGCACGGCAGTGCCGCCGCCAAGTCGAGCAAAACAAAGTGGCACGGCCGTACCATCAAATCTCAATAACATTCTATCTAAATAACATTTAATTTAAGCATGTAGTCTAAGAATTAATACACTTTAAAATCCCTTAGTTTTGTCACTGGCACAATCACTCTCAATCAATATTATTTTAAGGTACTTCTAGCATACCCACAAGTTCCAAATTTGAAACGTAATTAGGTTTTAGCTTTTTAAGCCAACAAAAATCTAATAATACTGCAATATTAGTCACGTTCTAAAGATAACTGCATAATTAAGTTTGTAATCTTATAGAAATATATGTGATAACGTTACCTTTTAGTTCTTACAATTAGTAGGGAAAGTAAAGGTACACTACGATGGACGATGTGAGTATGAATAAAGATGTATTATGATATGTATATACACAGTATCAGTATGGTATAGGTATGTTTACCCGAAAAGAAGGACAGCCTACAAAAAGAGATGGGATAATTTCAATTCATGTAAAAAGATGCAAATCTCGCAACGCAGTTCTTCTACTCTACTACAAAAAAGTCTTGGGATGTAATGTGAAACCAAGTCGGTTATTTTAGTCAGTGCCAGGGGGTATTTTGTTAGCAAGTTTTTTTAGGAAGATTATGATATTTTTGAGAAATTACTTAACCAACCTACACTTTGAAGATTTTCCCGCAGGGCAGGGACACCCCGTATACCTATGTGTAAAGTAAGGTGGGGTAAGACTAACTTAGTTTATTTTGATCGGGGCAAGACTAACAGTATGAGGATTCCATACAAGTGATAGTCTTACCCCGGTGATAGTCTTACCCCACCTTACCTCATATGTGTTCAAACAATTTTTTGGGTTATTAATTTATGAAGGCAGCATATTCGATTTCTTCAGATTAACTTACACAATAACTTCTTCTCACTGTGCCCCTATTTATTTCTTAGTATCATTTCCTATAAGACCATATACCAGATCATACACCTTGTACCTATCTACATGCAGATACATAATGACACTTTTTAATGAATAGTTTTGTATGTAAAGGCGGACAAGTTTACGAAACTACTCAAAGTATTGTTTTGAAATATGTACATTTTACTAAGAAAGAGAGATTAGTTGCCATTAAAATAAAGGAAAGGATTAGTCAAATACGTAGTTTTTAGTGTAACATACTTTCGTAGATTTGTCGTTCGAAACTAAAATTAAAGAAGGTAAATATGTCCGATGCCACTTCAGTATGGTTGCAGTATATTATTGTAGATTAAAATATACATAAATAATAGTTTTAAGTACCAAAATAAGTTAAGAAAACAATTCCCGTGCCGTGTTCTAATTTCCGTCCTAGTAAAATCTAATTTTCATGGACACACTAATTCCCGTGCCCTGACCAAAACTTTAAATTTAAATAACTTTTATAGTTTTATGAATATTTTTATCCCATAAGAAAATTAATATTTATTTTATTTTTTATCAAATTCTCAGCATATTTTTTTTGTGTAATGTTGGTATTTCAAAATTCCATGGAAATTAGACAAAAATGTTCGTTTGGTGAAATTGACCCATAGTATAGCTATAATTTACATTTTACGAAATTAGGCAGTGATTATTTGTATGACGTCATTATTCGTGACTGGGGGACAATAAAGATGGTCTCCCGGCAGTTTTAGGACCCAGGTCATATTGCTAATAACATACTAGAAGCTTACGCGTTATATCCTGAAAATGACCAATTTGGTTTTTTTTAACTTTAATGCATTTGTATGGGCAAATATCTACATTTTGATGCATAATTTCCACATATTTGGCCCAATTTTGACTTGATTGGTATCAACGTATGGCGTCAGACGTCGTCTTTAATTTTGTAGTACATTGCTTTAACGTCCGACTTTTGGTTTGGTTGTAAAACCCAAGTAATTGAATATTTTTTTACATCATTTTGATTCTTTTGCAAATGGCTCTTAAACGGCTGAATATTTTGATACTCACTGTATAAATGAAATATAGAATATTTAACTGGCTTTCATTCAATACCCCACACAATTATATGCCATGCATAGTTTGGGTACAATATGCAATATTCGCAACGAAACGGGAGTCATTTTGATGACGTCATTCCGCTGAAGTAGATGGCCGGCGCCGCCGTCTCCCGGCAGTTTTGGAGACCCAATGCCATGCCCAACAACATACTAAAAGTTGGTAGCGGTTTCCGGCTCTGAACTATATTCCCATAAGGCATATGACTAACATTTGTTCAGCAACTTTTGAAAATAACTCATTGTTTGATTTTTATTACACTTTAAAGTTTATTCTAAGACGCATTGTATTGCAAATTTTGTTATGTTAAAAGCGTGACAAGTAACGTCAAACACACTGATGTCAGCGTACATTGAAGGCAATATTTATTTTGCATGAAAAAGAGAAAGTCTAAAGGATTCATAATTTTTTTAAAGTTGCTGAACAAATGTTGGTCAGTTTGAGGAGTACAGCCTTTAGTTTAATTTATTGCTCCTGTTACAGGAAGCACCCTGTATACACCAATGATCAGCCAAACTAGCAGAAAACGCAGCGATTCGCATACGCAGATGACCTAGCACTAGCGGCTCAAAGCGACAGCTTCGAGGGTACAGAAAAATCACTGTCCGCGGCCTTAAAGGGTTTAACGACGTACTATGAGATGAACTGCTTGAAAGCAAACCCCCTAAAAATTCAGTCGTGCGTATTCCACCTTCGAAACCGGGAAGCAAATAGGTAGCTCAATGTTGCCTGGAATGGAGTCGCTATTGAGCACTGCCCCTGCCCAAAGTACCTCGGAATAACCCTAGACAGAACGTTGTTTTTTAAGACCCACTGCGTAAAAACACGTCAAAAGCTTAGTTCTCGAAACTGTCTGCTGCGAAAACTCACTTCAACCCACTGGGGCGCGTCTGCGCACACCCTTCGCACTACTGGTCTGGCACTGTGCTATTCAGCTGGCGAATACGCGTGCCCGGTGTGGCACCGCTCTACTCACGCAGGACAAGTTACCTCGGCACTTAATGACACCTGCCGCATAATTACCGGATGCCTTAAACCAACTCCGCTTCATAAACTATACCCTCTGGCAGGAATTGCGCCCCGGAAATTCGCAGAGAAGTAGCGTGCAGCGTCGAGAAATTGAAGCAGGAACAAGACCAAAGGCATCCCCTCCACGGCCACAAGCTACCACCATCCCGTCTGAAGAGCCGCAGGAGCTTTATGCGGTGTACTGCAGCCATCCGGATTCCGCCGCCCCAAAACAGACTAGTCCAATGGGAAAGTACCCGCGCCCCTCCAGACGATTACGTTCGCCCCGCTGAAACGCTTCCCGCCGGGCATAACCAACCGTGGCCGATCTGGAAAGACTTGAACAGATTGCGCTCCCGGGTCGGCCGCAGCAAGGAGAACATGCTG